>NW_028141949.1:2959166-5775833 GCF_025532165.1 Camponotus vicinus
ATAGTTTTCACGTTATCTAATGTAGCGAAATAAGGGGAAACGCTTGTATTTATGTAAGATTATTGTTACAAGTGGCCAGCGAGTGCATTTGCCCGACACGACAACTTGCTCGCACGCAATCGCCATCAACGGACTTACGTGACACTTATATATTATGACATATATACATGATTTTTTTTCTTATTTATATCATATTCATAATAATTTATTAGTCATTTTTCTTCAAAAAATTACTAATGAATTATTTGAGATATTTACTATTTTCTCGCGCATATTTTTAAACATTTTCAGCATGTATTTTGACAGAGAAAAAAAGAGAAAGAGAAGGAAAGAAGAATGATGCTCCACGATGCAATCCGTGTCTCTCGTGAATTGAGCGCACAGTATTTTTCCTCTCATTCATTCATCTTAAAATAGAAAAAACATGGGCAGAGAGCACGACGTCTTTCGATACTTTCGCGAGCTCGTTTTTTTTTAAAGTTCCAATGGAACTTTCTCGGCGTACGAACATTGGATTCTAATTACGCTTTCGGGAACCGTGATTCCCCTTACGGGCGCAGGCCTTTGAAAACTTTCGACGCTTCATGTTCAAGGACAGCCTGAAATCTGCCAGTCTTTGTACTCCCCGTACCTATACAATGCGTACGTCAATAATTTAATATATCGCTCGACGCACTATAAGACCTGAATCATCGTTTCTGTGCGGACATTGCCGTAAAAAAAATCTTCCAGAAAAGAAAAGATTCTTCTCGAGACATTCGAAGCTTGCAATGATAGGGCGATAAGAAAAATCAGACATTCAAGAATAATACTAATAAAATTTCAACTGTTCTTACATCGTTTCGCAGATAAAGTGAATCAAGTTCGGGAATGGAATTACTTTCACAATAGACATCACGCGCCGCATCGGCACGAACGTGAGGAGAATCATGAAGAAGCATGGTCACCTTCCGTATTTTCTTACAATATTAACGAAAGAACGTTGCACGACGCGGAGCACTTATAAAGAAATCTATTAATAAATTACAAATATTTGCAAATGATCCGAAGAATTTATTAAAATTCTCGGTGTCGCGCGTTTCGCGACGATTAATTAAATTTAAGAGAACAGGTAAATAACTTCGTTTTAAGAAAAAACAATTATCGCATCCGTATAGGTCTGATGATCTGTTAAAAAAATATAAAAAAAACACATGGGGATGAAAGCGACGTAAAAGTAACCGCGATGTGTTACGTCCATTCATATTTTTTTTGCTCTGTTATTCCAAAAAAGGACTAAGAGCAGTCGAGCTCGAAATATCGCCGGGATGTTATTTCTCAAAAAAAAAAAAAAATAATAAAAAGAAGCGACGAACTCTGGATCGATTTGCAGTTTTCGCGCAAATTTTTCGGGCGAGGCGTAGAAGAGCAAAGTAGCACGATCTTTTATAGCGACGGAAAATAAAATCGCGAGCGGTTCTGCGAAAAGCGGAGCGCGCGGACTGGCATAAATTCCACCTGTTCTCCCCCTTTGTGATCCTAAATCACGATCCATAGAATATCGACTGTCATTTCGCTTGGTATGTAGGTCGCGTCGCAATGTACGTTACTTCTTTTATTTTATCTATCGCTGAATCGAAAGTGCCCGTCCGAACTTTCGTATTATGATATAAGAGTAAATGCGGCGAGGAAACGCGGCGACAAATCGGAGAAAAAAATCTATGGCGGAGGCGAAGGAAGAACACGAAGGTACGCGTGCATAGTTAATTATATGCTTGAAAAAAAATTGCTGCTCTCTTTCCCTTAATCGTATATCTCGCGCGGCTTTCTTATTGCGAAACGCGCTACTTATAAATGTAAGTGTAATTAAAATCAGGATATATATATATACATATAAAAGGGAGAGACTTGAGAGAGATACATAGACGCGAGACAGGCCCGCAAGGCCCGCGGCTAGAATCGTATGTAGGACGCGCGATGTCAAGTGTCTATTTATCGTTTATCCTCTCTAAATGCATTTGCAAAGATGAGAATTTAAAAGATGATATTTGAACGTAGAACATCATTTTTACATATACGTGATCCGATATATATTATGGTGACTATAGATATTTTTAGTCTCGAGAAGAAGAATGAGCAATGGAATATAATCAAGCAGAGGTATATACTTATTAGTCGAACAAACGAGTTCCTCGAGCGAAAAATAGTAAAGAATCAACACGAAAGATTATGGACGATCCATTTTCGTTCTCATTTATCAACGCGCAGGATCATTATTGACACTTGTGCCTCCGCGCCACGAAGAGTCTCGGATCCGATCAGCTGTGGATCTTCCACTCTCGGCGCTCGCCGAGATTGATCCTGGGGAGGTCGCACTCGATACTCACATCTTGGTGACATTAACGGGAACGTCGACGGCTCGTGACAGATCGACGTCGTAGATCGCCTCGACGGTGAGTAAATCGGCGCCGCGACACACGAGCTCCCGCCCGTCGGCGGTGACGTTACAGGCCGGGGTTACCGCGATATCGCTCCGACAGCAGCGAATCCGCCAGAGTAAGAGGACGATGATCGCCGAGATGACCGCTCTCCCGCTCCGGCGAGGCCGCGTGCACATGCCGGCCGATCCTGTGTTGCGTGCACGCGTAATTCAGCTCTCGCACAGATCTCGTTTCCCCCGGGGTTCGCCGCGCCCAGGACGGATAGTCATCTCACCGTTCTTCTCGTCGCGCCGCGTACGTCGTCCTACGTCGTCCGGGCGCGCGTGCACGCGCGCGACCACCAACCCCATAAGGAGCCGCCGCCGTCGCCGCCGTTGCTCGAGGGGGGTGAACCGGGGACGAGGAGGTGCGACACGCTCTCGAGAGACACTTTCCGAACTCTAGTCGCGAGAGAATCGCGCGGACTCCAGTTTTTAGGTGACAGGGAACCCTACCACTCGCACCGCGATACATTCACCGACTGATTCGACATGGTCCAAGCGCGGAGCCTAACTACATAGTGGGTTCCGTACCCATACACATATGTATATCGCACGCATCCCCACTCACACCTCCACCATCCCCCCGACACCCACCCTGGACCACTCGAGTGACTTTCTCGAGTGACTCGATCCTGCCGCGATCGTGATGCCGCTTCCCCGCGATAGAATTCGCTACCTCCTTAACAAACGGCGAAAGCTGATTCAATCCAGGAGCTTCTTCCTCTGGTCCAGATCCGGAACGGATATCGCGCTTCCAAGATGAAATTGCGTATTGCCTCTCGTTGTACGTAGCATCGCGAGTCGCAATCGATATCCTCCTTTTGCGTTATACGTACACACCGCTCCGCGCATTGTTCCATCGTTTCTCCCCTCGGATATTTTAATCCCGTCTGCTGGAAACTTTGAAATATTTAATTGTAATATTTGTGGGAAAAAAAGACGTAAATTGATGAAAAAATATCTTTAATGATCTGATGTGGATGGCGGATATATACTTGTGTGTAAAGGCTGATTGCATCATTGAGTTATGCTTATGTTTGAAGTGAAGGTCTCATCATCAATCGTCCAGAAACATGTCAGATCGATGACGCATATTAATCGCTTCTTTATTATTCTTGTATCGCAGAGGGTTAAAGATTTGTTCCCTTTAACTCTAAAAATTACGGTTTTTTAAATTTAATTTCGTTTTTTTATATATAAATGCAAATATTCAATCTATATTTAATATATAAATGCAAATTCGATTTTAACTGGTAATACGTCGTACGAATAAAAATACACACATATGAATAATTTTTGAATGTTAGTACCATTAACAATCTAATATAATCTAGTATAATTCATCGAGATACATCGAATAATAAATGTTCATTGTAAATCGTTCCGTTTTCTTCTATTTTCCATTGCACAAAAAATTAAATCCTTAACAAGATATTATTAAAAACGGCCGATCTTAAAAAAGTTGGCGTGAATTGAAAAAACTTGTTGCATGCTTCTGTAAACATTTTCGTTATCAGTAAGAAAATATAGTGAGTTACAGATTAAAATATTCGTGATTTAGTGATTCAGTGATTTTAGATTAAAACATTCGTGTTTCTTATCTTTAGAACAGTTAAAGTAGCAAATATGTACATTTTTCGTAATAAAATAGTAACTAGATAAATTAAGATCATAATTATGCTTAAAGATTACATGAATTGTTTCTTATCTTTAGAACAGTTAAAGTAGTAAATATGTACATTTTTCGTAATAAAATAGTAACTAGATAAATTAAGATCATAATTATGCTTAAAGATTACATGAATTGTTTACATGATATTTACATAAACTTCTTTCACATAAATAATACAAACTATATAAATTAATATTAGCTATATAAATTCGATAGATTAATAAGAATGCAAAAAAAGAATGATTAAATTATAAAATAGTTAACATATTTGATTTTAATATTAATTGTAAAAAAAATAAGTTACATATTAAAAATTGAAAATTTGCAATAAATAGTGAATTTTTATGACATTATAATACTGAGCATAATTCAGAGTTTCAACATTTTCAATCGTAGGCTAAATATATGTAAATGTATTTGAGTTATAATTTATAAACTATTTAAATCCTGATGTAAAAAATACAAGTTATTGATGAAGTGTTATTATTTAGGTTATGACCTACCTTTTAAACTGCAAAAATAGTAATATTGCTTATAATTCACAATCTGCATAATATTTATTTTTGCTTTTCCCAGATATATATGAAATCAAGTGCATTAGAAATTCCTTGTCGTCTTTTCACAATCGAAAAATTGTGTTTAATTATGTTTCAAAATCAAATTACTCCTAAATGAAAATAAAATACCAGGCAAATTTTCAAGTGAACTCGGTTGATAGGCAATTACCCGTAGGTAATTGAAGGATATGACATTACTGACGTATGATTCAAAAATGTCAAATGTCAATTATTTTTTTAAACTTATTCAGTTCATTATTATATATATTTTAATTTATTCAATTACTTTTGTCATTGAAAATAGATCTTTTTGTGTAACTGTTAAAAAAAAAGAAACACGAGCTCTTGTCATTATACATTACTTATCGATAATGAAAAAAATCTACATATCTACAGTAGATCACAATGAGTTTTTTCAGTCGGACTACTTTTGTATAAAGCCGGTCTGCTTTAGTATACATAACATCTCGTCAGTGCCAAGAATCTGACAAGTGATGATGCCTTTATTTAAATTGCGATACCTGAGACGACGCTAATCGAAGTCTTTTATTTATAGTGATAATTATATGAACGAAATATCGTAGCAAAATGAAAACTGCTTTGATGGTAGCTGAAAAACCCTCTTTGGCAGCATCCCTCGCCAATATACTGAGCAATGGACGATGTAGTACTAGGAAAGGTAGATATATAATTTAAATTGTTTTCTCTTTTCCATTTTTCCTTCCTTTTTTTTCTTTACAAATATTATTTCTAGGATTGAATGGATCTTGTTCCGTTCACGAATGGGTGGGACAATTCAAATCCGAGACGGTGAATTTCAAAATGACCTCTGTATGTGGACACGTCATGACGTTGGATTTTATTGGAAAATATAACAATTGGGACAAAGTGGATCCGGTAAAATTGCATACATTGCATTTTTCTATTCTTATTGTGCATCCAATGATAATTGGATGTTTTTTAATACTTCTAGGCTGAATTATTCTCATGTCCAACTGAGAAAAAAGAAGCGGTACCTAAACTAAAAATACCATATTTTCTGGCGAAGGAAGGAAGTCATTGCGATTATTTAATATTATGGCTAGATTGTGACAAGGAAGGTGAAAATATTTGTTTCGAAGTTATAAATGCGGTACAGCAAGGGATGCATAGGAAGTTACACATAAATGTAAGTTCAATATTAAAGCTTTTAAATTTTTTTTATTTAAACAAATTCTCAATTTTATCTTCAATAGGATATATGGCGAGCACGATTTTCTGCTATCACAGAAAAGGATATAAAATCTGCTTTGTCAAATTTAATAAAACCCAATGAAAATGAAGCAAAAAGCGTTGATGCGCGTCAAGAGTTGGATTTGCGAATAGGCTGTGCATTTACACGATATCAAACTAAATTTTTTCAAGTGGGTTATACAAATGTTCTTGCATAATATATAGGGCTAATAAAAGGTATTGAAATGTATGTTATTACACTTTTTAGGGCAAATATGGAGATTTAGATGTATCTCTTATTTCTTATGGTCCATGCCAAACGCCAACATTAGGATTCTGTGTTCAAAGGCATGATGAGATCCAAACTTTTAAACCAGATCCATATTGGGTGTTACAAGTATATAATATATTTTGAAAGATACTTTGTATTAAGAAGAATATAATATATTTTTATATTATTTTTAGGTAACTATTAAGTCTTCTGATGGTCAAGATATTGTATTAAATTGGAGTCGTGTACGTTCTTTTGACAAAGAGGTTGCAAACATGTTCCTAAGTCATGTTAAGGAACACGATCGCGCAACGTGAGTATACCTTATACATTCTTAAAATCTTTGTGTAAATTAGAAGATTATAAAATATTCAAAGCAAAATTTTGTATAGTGTAGTGAGTGTACAAAGTACAGAGAAATCAAAATCGCGACCTATAGCTTTAAATACAGTAGAATTGATGCGAACTGCAAGTTCTGGATTGGGAATGGGTCCACAACACGCAATGCAAATTGCAGAAAGACTTTATACTCAAGGATACATAAGTTATCCCCGAACAGAAACGACATCGTATCCTGAAAATTTTGATTTGCTGTAAGACATAATTTATGGAATCCTTAATATAAATCAATCGTCAAATAGTTATTTTGCATATATACATGGTTTACTCTTATTATAATTATTTTATTTTTTCAAGTTCAACATTGAAACAACAACAAAATTCTCCAGATTGGGGCGAGGAAGTTCGTAAAATAATAACAGCTGGTATTAATAGACCAAAGAAAGGTCATGATGCAGGCGACCATCCTCCTATAACACCCATGAAACATGCAACGAGAAACGAACTCGACGGTGATTCATGGAGATTGTACGATTACATAACGCGACACTTTATTGCTACGGTATGCTCGATGTATGATTTGTGAAACTTTGAGAAATAAGTGGACATTATATATATATATATATATATATGTATATTTTTTCTCTGTTTTGAATTCTAGTTGGCGCGGGATTGTAAATATATGAGCACTACAATAAAATTTGAAATAGGCATAGAAACATTTACAGCAACTGGCCACAGTTTGTTAAGTCCTGGATACACAAGTATTCTTACTTGGCAAGCGCTTGGCAATAATGATACTCTACCGAAATTTACGCTCGACGAAAAAGTAAACATACAAGAGGTAAGAGGTATTTTTATCATGTATTTATGTTAATTTTTCTGTTTGCGTATTTAGAAAAAGGAATATTGTAATATGGCGATAGATAGAGCACCTTCTTTTACTGTTATAGGCAAAATTAATCGAATGTTATACACAACCGCCAGATTATTTAACAGAAGCGGAATTGATATCTCTCATGGAAAAACATGGCATTGGAACGGACGCTTCGATCCCTGTACACATAAATAATATTTGTATTAGAAACTATGTCACTGTTGCAGCAGGTAGAAAATTAGTGCCCACTTCTCTTGGAATCGTTTTGGTTCATGGATATCAAAAGGTATCATTGATTTCAATTTGCGATAATGATATATTTTCTGTAAAACATATATATTCTCTTCTCATTAGATAGATCCTGAATTAGTTTTACCCACAATGAGATCTGCAGTGGAAGAGCAATTGAATCTAATAGCATTAGGTCGCGCTGATTTTCATGCTGTTTTACAACATACAGTGGAAATATTTAAACAAAAGTTTCATTATTTTGTGCAAAGTATAGAAGCTATGGATCAATTATTCGAAGTCTCATTCTCTCCGCTGTCGGCATCCGGTAAAGCGCATTCTAGGTATATATTAACAATAATCACGACAATAACCGCATTACATGGTTTCTTTTTTCTTGTTTATTTTATATAAATTTATACATGTACTTCTTTCGATTGTTTATTATATATCACAGATGCGGCAAATGTCGTCGATATATGAAGTATATCCAAACTAAACCATCCAGAATGCATTGCGCACATTGTAACGAAACTTACAATTTACCTCAAAATGGAAACATACGAATATACAAAGAATTGAAGTGTCCATTGGATGATTTTGAATTGCTTTCATGGTCCACAGGAGCACGAGGGAAAAGTTATACATTTTGTCCATATTGTTACAATAATCCACCATTCAGGTACCCTATTAATCATCAAGAATCGAATGTAAAAGAGTCTATCTGAAAGGAGAATTGAGAATTGTTCCTCGATCATTTTTAGGGATATGAAAAAAGGAATGAGTGGTTGCAATTCGTGTACACATCCGACATGTCCGCACGGTATGAATTCAAACGGCTTATCCAGCTGTTTGGAATGCGATCTAGGTATTCTCGTGCTCGATCCTTCAGCCGCACCCAAGTGGAAACTGGGATGTAATCGTTGCGACGTTATTATCCATCTATTCGAAAACGCGCACAAAGTGACAGTCGATACGGATACATGCGACTGCGGTGCGCAATTAGTGACCGTCGAGTATAAACAGGTAATACTAGAATTTAGGCATAGAAATTACAGGTTGCTTGTAAGCGAATCAGATTATGATTGCAACGCAATAAAAGAAATAGCGATATTTAACAAGAAATTATTTCTTTATTTATGCCTTCTATAGCTTTTATGCATCATTTTTATGAAAATCGTGATCTCTTATGTGCTCTATTGTATTTATTTCTTTTTATTTCAGGATAAGAGTAAACTCCCTAACGAGGCGACCGAAATGTCCGGCTGTGTGTTTTGCACACCGGTATTCGCTGCGCTGGTAGAAAAGCACCGTGCGGTAGCTTCGAAACCAGTCGTCACGCGTGGTCGAGGTCACACCAAGAGTCGTAATCGGGGCAAACCGAAACCACCAAAGGACAAAATGGCGCAATTAGCAGCGTATTTTGTATAATGAATCAGTGAGCACGAGGCGCATAATAACTGGATGCCATTTGTACGCATATTACGTCGTTTGTTTCGAATAAATCCCTATCGTCCTTCACTCCACGATATTTTATAATGAATTTATTTTCATTATTGCCTCTTTCATTAAAAACAATGATATTTTTGCATGAATATATCGCGCGTTTAAACCGGATTTAAGTGAACGAATGATGGAACGAATAAATAAACTAATTATTTAATTAATAATTTTATATAAATTCGATAATTATTTGCGATCGTCTGTGTTCTCTCTCTCGTTCGCTTATACTGAATGAAAGTTCTATTAAATTATGAAAAACTGACGATCATTCGATGAAGCATTCTGACAAATTTTTAACTCGTTATTAAAATATTATATATTATATGGTAATTTTTTATATAAGATATGTTATTTTAAATATAACGACAAAAAATTTGGAGCAATTCATCGATTCATAATTTGAAATTTATCGAAGAGCGATATTTGTGATTCTCGAAATATCGAAATGGTCGAATCAATTTTTCTCAGCTGTTACAATCGATATTGAGACAGCACATGGCGAACTTTTAACGTTGTTACAACAAGTTACAGTTACAAGTTACAGTTTGTATTACGAGTCGCACATTATTCTTGTATTACATTTATCATGGGTTTGTGTAATATCGAATGTGTAGAAAGAATAGCGCAATATCTCGATGTTCCCTCAAAAGGGCTAGAGATTTCTAATAAAAATGTAAGCGTTATTCATTTAATTAGCGTTTTTAAAGTGTGACTTTGTTCCTCATAAATATATATAAAATTTAATTAAATTGTTAATTTTTCATGAAAGAGAATGTTCTCTTGCAGAATGATATCAAATTAAAAATAAAAAATAACACATTTTTATGAAATTAATTGATACATCAAGCACATATGTTTCAGATAATACTTATTCCAGAATGTGGAAAAAATACGTCACCCATTCAAGGATTCAGTACTATTATACAAGCACTGGTTGCGAGTTCAAAATGTTCCAATATGCTCTGTAGTGAGAAAGAAGTGCAAGCTCTAACGCAACAATGGTTAGAATATGTCACAGTATGCGTCAATCATGCTGATCTTCCTGTTAATGCCAAGAGAGTATTCAATGTAATGTCATAATATATACTTATACTTAAAAAAACAAAAAGATGGAATATCAATCAATGTTCTTTGATTGTAGGAACTAAATACAGTATTAAAAGATGTAACATATATAACGGGTACAGAAAAGACTATAGCAGATGTCACATTGTATTATGTTTTACATTCTATAATGGTAACAATCAAACTATATATATAGTGTATTTTATGAATTTTGATCTAAAACAATGATCTGTATAGTTTTCATATCTTGCTTCTTTACAGAAAGAATTAAGTGGACAAGAGAAAATACAATACATCCATCTATCAAGATGGTTCGACAATATTCAACAGGAAGAAAAATTGAGACAGGATTTGGATTTGATATCTTTCAATTTATTACACATATTTCTGTAATATATAAATCGAAATTCAAAGAAAGGTAAATGTTTAGTTTGACTTTTTTTTAACTTAAGTTTTGATAAGAATACAATTGTGTTTTATTTAAAATTGAAGATTTGAAAAGTAAAACCATTGCTCGATAAGAATCATTAAAATTATTTATAAAGAGATTTTTAACAAATAAAGTTAGGAAATCTGTCATATTGATAGACTACAATAATATGAGCAGGCATGATAGAAAAAAACACAATTTAATATGCATTAGTATATATCTATATTGCTCAATAATTTTAATAATTATATATATGTCTAGGTATGTATATTAGTAGATATACTATATATGTATTTTAAATTTTGTGTGCTTTTTCTTTTACGGTATTCTATCATTATGATAGATTTCTTAATTTCTTATCAACCTTTCTTTTTTTATTATTTATTGATAAATATGATGAAATTTCTCTCGTTTAATCAATTTTAATATTTAAATTTCCTAATTTATTTAATGCTTAATTCTTTTTCTGCTATTAAGTGATAATTTTTATTTTTATGCAAAAGGACATGTAATAAATGTATTTTTAACCAAATTTAAGCAAAGTTGGTCTAAACTGTCTAAATTTATTATTAAAATTAGTTTGACAGAGAAGAAATTTATGATTATTTATAACCAATATAACTGACAAAATATTATTAACAATATAAGACTCTTCAGTATTATTTCATTATCAAAAATGTACAGATTTCCCATGTAACTCTATTCCAAGAATAATAAACAACATTTTATCAAATTATTTTATTATCGACAGTGCAATTAAACGGTTGATAACGTTGGCGCTCTTCAATTATCTCCGGACTGACAACTAACATCGTCAATGATGATGTCACGCATAAATCTATCCCGACGTCGTTCCTCGATACATCAGTTTTATTCATGCTTGTAACCATGCTGTGTCGCCTCGATAACGATTACCTCATCCAACACGCGCGATACAGCCTCTCTCATTAAATTTCACCACGCATACTATAGAAACAATGATACGGTACACCGTGACAGGTGATTAAGAGGCAGCTCTCGGAACTCCCACGCTATTATCTAGCAAGCTGATCGTTACGCGTATGTATGTATGTACGTACATACAATGGATCGCCTCGACCGCCTCGTCACGAAAGTGGTGCTTCACGTTCCTTCGCGTAACCATGAGGAATGTCGAGTCTTTCACGGTCGTTGCGTTTAGCAACGCGTGCGCAGGCACAACATCGTGGGCACTGTCGCACAACCGCTCGCCTCCGACAACCGTTCGCCCTCGGTGCGGTAGTTTTGGCCTAATTCTAGCCTAATACCGAGCTGTCTTCTCGAATCCTGCAATAGTCTGCCAATAAACTGTAGCGAGATGGCGGATGATTCGAGCGTACGCGTAGCCGTACGGTGAGTAGTAAATATACGTGCATTCGAAAGGGAGAAAGCGAAGTCGGGCTTTAAATCTTCAATCCGTACATCTCGGTCCATCACGATGACAGCCGATGACGTTTAGTCGTTTGAACGAGGGGAAAGTCCAAGACTGATCTCGCGCGTATTCGAAGGCGTTGTTTTTTTCGAAAAACTATAGGAATAATTTGACTCTTTCGAGAAACAAATTGTTACACAATGTACAATTTTTTTAATACATAGTTCTCGTCTTTCTGTGTCATCGCGCACTCGATGTTTTTTTACGTCAGAACATTAACGTCAGAGACATCGCTGGAGGAAAAAAGCGTGTTACTCATACGATCGCGTAATAATGCAATTTTTGAGTATGAGAGGATCTTTCCGTCATTATAAATCAATGACGGAAAAATACAGGGAAGAAAGAGGGAGTTTATCGCTCAAGTTACATCTCGCGAAAAACCGTGAATGTCAAACGATAGCCTGCGCGCAACATCTGGTCGATCGCAAATACCGATCTCCAAACGTTTCCTTTTACGATACGAATGCGTGGGCTTTTAATTACCGCTTGCCTTAAGAAACGCACACCCGGTCAACTTCCGTGACAGATATGCGTAATTGGTCTTCAAAAATAACTTACAATGTATATCGATTTGTTTTTTTCGATAATTTATTTTTATTCATTAATTTTTGTTTACATATCCATGCAAATTTTGACAAAAAATCTACCATGAGAATTGATTGTATTTGTTGCAGAATAAGGCCTCAGGTAGCTCGTGAAGTAATCGATATGTGCAGGATTTGTACTCAAGTACCTCAGGGAGAACCGCAGGTTTTCCTCGGACCCGACAAGGCCTTTACTTATGATTACGTTTTTGATACTCAATCAGATCAAAAGTCGATTTACGAAACATGCGTGAATCGTCTCATAGAAGGTGCGTTGGACGGATACAACGCGACGGTCCTCGCCTATGGGCAGACTGGCTCGGGGAAAACTTACACCATGGGCACCGGCTTCGACGTGGAAGTCGACGAGGATATAGTTGGAATCATACCTAGAGCCATTGCACACCTCTTCGATGGAATAATGGATAAACAAGAACGCGCAAAGGAACGCGCACAAATGCCTCCAGAATTCAAGGTATTTTCAAGAGGCGTTCTTATATCCGTATACAATGACGTTCTTATATTAAATTGTATTAAAGACACGTCTGTAAAATTTATTATACTGATGATATATATATTTTTCTTGTTATCAGGTTACAGCACAATTTTTAGAATTATACAACGAGGATTTGAAAGATCTATTAGAGCCGGGAGGACCGAGAGGCGGTGCACGTATTCACGAGGATACAGCGGGTAATATACACTTGGCCGGAGTGGAACCGCGCGTCGTAACCAGCCTTCAACAAGCGTTAGAGTATCTGCGATTGGGCGCGTTATCGCGCACAACAGGATCCACGCAAATGAACACGCAATCCTCGAGATCGCACGCTATCTTTACGTTATACATCAAACAGCAGAGATGCATCAAAGTTGAGGATCCAGACGCGGACGTCGACACGAGCGGCCTCGAGCTAACGAATGAATTTGAAACGTTAACAGCGAAATTTCATTTTGTCGATTTGGCCGGTTCTGAGAGGCTAAAACGAACGGGTGCTACCGGCGATCGAGCAAAGGAAGGCATCTCTATAAACTGTGGATTGGTAAGAGTATAGGCTCTTAAAAAAATAAAATGTTAACACATGATTTGTTATGTATTACTCATTTTTTTCATAGTTGGCGTTGGGTAATGTTATTTCTGCTCTCGGTGATAAAACAAAGAAAGCTTCACACATACCATATAGAGACTCAAAGTTAACCAGATTACTTCAAGATTCTCTCGGAGGTAATATAGCTTATAATCATAATATAAAATGTAGATAATATAATATAGATATAAAATTTAGTTTAATATATAGGGTATTTGATGTAAGACATTACAATTTTAAATGTTTTAATTGGATATTGCAGGAAATAGTCAAACTGTTATGATAGCGTGTGTATCGCCGAGCGATAGAGATTTTATGGAAACTCTAAGTACTCTAAAATATGCGAATCGAGCAAGAAATATAAAGAATAAAGTTACTATTAATCAGGATAAGAGCTCGCGAACAATCGCTTCGTTACGACGAGAAATTCAACAGCTTCAATTGGAATTGATGGAATATAGACAAGGCACGTTTAATAAAAAGCTACTATATAATGTTATCTTAACATTATGTACAACAATATATTCCTTTTTTTTTCTTTTAGGCAAGAGAGTTGTCGGTGAAGATGGAATTAATGATGCTTGGCATGAAAATCAAATGTTGAATAGTGAATTACAGAGTTTGCGGACCAGAGTGAAAGCGCTTTCGGAAACGGTTGAAGCATTAACCGCCAAAAATGTTCTTTTGTTAGCGGAAAAAGCAACGGGTCAGTGGGTAGCGGCAACAAGTGGAGGTGACGAACAAGTAACTAATCTGGTACAAGGTTACGTTCAAGAAATAGAAGAATTAAGAGCTCGTCTGTTGGAGGCGGAAGCTATGTATCAGCAGTTAAAAAAAAGACAGATGCAGGTATACTTATTTATACCATATTATATTAAAATATTAAAAAATATAAATTTTACCGACACATTAACAAAATTAATTAGGTTAGCGCGGCAAATCCATATGGGGATAGTTCATTCCATTCTGATTCTGCGTCTGTATTAATTGATGCCAAAAGAGATGTCGAAAAGGAGATAGAAACGCTAAAAGCTTTAAAAGAACAATATAGTCATAGTAGCATTACTGCCAAATCAGATGAAGGAGAAATCGAAGATGTGGAGAATGCACAGGACTCTGTAAGCGAGGATGATTCCGACGATGACTCTGATCGTAAAGGCATGTTTAAATGCAGCCTATTACATTATGTTTATGATAGCTATATATGACAATTAATAGCAATATTTATCATTAAGGAACGCGAAAATATTTCATTCATAAGTTATTACATTATACATTAATTTTACAGAAGAAGATGAAGAAGAAGCAGCCATGGGTCGTGAACTAGAGGCGCTAACATCCGACATCGATGTTAAGCAGCGTTTGATACAAGAGCTTGAGCTCTCTCAGAGACGTTTGCAAACTATGAAACAGCATTATGAGGATAAATTGGCTCAATTGCAAACTCGTATTAGAAACACACAAGAAGAAAGGGATAAAGTGTTGCAGTCTTTGCAACAGCAACCTACACCGCCTACCGAAAAGGTGAAAAAATTACGCGACGAATATGAAAAGAAGCTCTCTAACATGCAAAAGGAAATGCGACTTCTTCAATCTGCTAAAAAGGAACATGCGAGATTACTGAAGAATCAATCGCAGAATGAAAATCGATTGAGAGGTCTGAGAAACGAACTTTCGGAAATGAAACGAGCAAAGGTGAAACTTTTGAATAAAATGCGAGAAGAAGCGCAACGACATAAAGAAAATGAGCTGAGACGCAATAGAGAAATAGCTCAATTACGTAAGGAGAGTCGCAGACATGCGAATGTGATTAGAACGCTGGAAGCAGATAAAAGAATGAAAGAAGTTGTACTTAGGCGTAAGCAAGAGGAGGTAACGGCGCTACGAAAAAGGGATCGAGGATTGAGTCAAAAGGCTGCTGGCCGTGCACCAGCCAGACCACCTAATCCTAAAGCGTTGAAACAAAGGTGGCAAACATTCGAGAGGACAATCACCAAACAAGCATTAGCGAAACAAGCTGCCGAAGAAACGGAGAGAGAAATGGAAAGACTACTTCAAGAGAGAGAAGAACTAGGAAGAGATTTGGAGAAGCTCCAGAAACATAGAAGTCAAATTACAAACGCAAGAGGAGATATCACCGATATTGATGAAGAGATCGATAACGTGCGGAGTAAAATCAGTTACTTGCAGGTAACTACTAATAATCTTTTTAATGCGATATTGTTCATCTTTGTTGCTATAATCTTGCAAAAATTTTATAGGATAGTATCGCGGAATGTCAACGGGATATGGTTGAAATGGGCGACGGTGAAGTGGAAAGTGAACCTGGTGTCGAAGCGCTCATCTCTACGATTCGAACAGTGGACGAAGCACAATACTTACTTCAACGAATGCTCGCGTTTACTGTAGAGCAAAGCTGCATGGCCGCACAGAAGCAACTCGAAGTACGAGATATGGAATCACGGCTCAATCAAGTTGCGCAAGAGAGCGACGTGCAACATCAATTACTTGAGCATGTTTTACGCGATCGAGACCTTTTATCTCTTACCAATAATCAGAATAATATATCAACTTATAGTCCAGCTAGCTCAAGAAGCTCTTCTCCCGACAAGTAAGTCAAATACTCTTTTGAAATCATTTTTATGAAATATTTCGTCATTTTTAATTTCATGACATTTCTTGTATTACGTATACAGCAGCGAAACTTATAGCCAAATCATACTCGGTGAAGAAAAACAGCGTAATAGTAAGGTCAGAAGAAGAACAACGCAGCCACAAGAACTTCTCTATGGTATACACGTTAATCCCGAGAGTATGACAAAAGCAGAAGATCAAAATCAAAACTATAACCACCCTCTTACTAGAGTTCCCAGTGCACCAGGTAGCCTAAAGTAAGTAGCCCAATACGATCGCATAAACTCCTTATTTGCTTGTAGAAATGTGTAGAACATGTAGGAAAATTGACTAATTATAATTCATTACCTTTGTCTAAATTATCTAACCAGAGGACTGGTGTTAACACGAAATCAACATGGTAGTACTGGCGGATCGCCGACTTTGAGTCGTCGTGAGAGCACTTCGCCCAGAGCTTTGCGACGGCCGATTCATCCAGGTGGAGGCTCCATGTGAGTGATTGTCCTGCAGCATATTCTTGTTCTTGTATTTCTTGCATATATTTGTCTTGATGCTCTATTCCATGCACTATTGAATATTTTTATTTCCTCGAGATGAAATCTTAGTTTGTTGATTTTGTGTTTGAGATACAGGAATCAAGTACAAGTATTTCGTGCCTATAAATATAATATGTAATAATTATTGCATATACACACATACACACATATATACATAAAAAATATACATAATAAAGCGCAAAATGAAGTTAAATGCTGCAGGTTTTGTGAGAGAAATGAACTAGTTTGAAAGATAAATCGATTTATTGTTGTAATAAAAAAAACGTACAAATGCAATTATATTACAAGGAAAGCATCTGTTATATTGCTTTCCAATGTGTCCAACCAAATATCTCTGAGCTTATTAAATAAGATGTTTAATAGTAAAATATATTTCTAAGCATTATATATATTGTAAAATAAATAAGATTTTTTACACATGTGAATATATATGCCATATAATATATAGTGTATAAAAATGAGAAAGCTAAATCTTATTTTCGTACATCTTGCTTTCACACACAAACAGC
The DNA here is from genome assembly GCF_025532165.1 of Camponotus vicinus. Lineage (NCBI taxonomy): Eukaryota > Metazoa > Arthropoda > Insecta > Hymenoptera > Formicidae > Camponotus > Camponotus vicinus. Next base: position 2,976,601 of record NW_028141949.1, read on the forward strand.
ATTTTACGTTTAAAAATAAGTAAAAGATGTATATATATTAATTTATACACAATTATATCTATATATATTTTGGCAAAGAATCTGACAATGAATATTAATCCTTCATCTAATTGATTTTCTACTTTATATTAATATATTGTTAATGATTGCAACGAGAAGAAAAAAGATTAGATTTAGAATTAATTTATACAATAATGTCCATGTGTTCTCAATATGTATATAGATGTAAGAATTATTTTCTCTCTGTAATATAGAATAAAGAAATAAATAACGAGCACGAAACAAGAAGCACAATACGATAGCTACCGAAGAATCTCCTTTTAACACGACGTACTTGTTTCTTATTTGTAGTAGAAATTTTCATAATGACTGAAACTAACAATTGTGCTTGATTGTGCGCACTATTCCTGTGTTGCATAAACTTTCATGAATAAGCTTGATTAATACTTTACTGCACCTCTTTTTCGCCCATGCATGTTTTTATATAATTTTTCAAGTCTGTATTACATATTATATTAGCTTAACTTAATAGCTGGCTGACTAACACGCTAACATAACAAACGCACCTACTCAGGGAACAGGTAGCGCATACGGATGTGTCTTCACCTCCTGGATCTCCGACTACGTACAGGCGATTCAATAGCCGCGAAGAAAATGTATTCTCGAGACTAACTGCGAGTAGACAACCGATCGCATCTGAACCGCAACCAATGAAAGGAATCATCTCGCAGTATCAAGGCAAGGTAAAAAGGGCAAAATAACAATCTCTTTCTAATTCTCTCTACTGATACAAAATTTTTTTTAATGATCCTTCTGCCAGGTACAACCACGAGCTATTTTACAATGTTCTCATGTAGCAGAAGGACATAGCAAAGCTGTCCTCACTATATGCGTGACTTCAGATTTACTCTTCAGCGGCTCGAAAGGTACTTGAATAGTACTTGATATCGAAAATTTTTACATAATTGCATGCACAGGTAAAATGTTACCTCGCAAATTTTCAGATCGCACTGTAAAAGTATGGGACTTAGAAACGGGAATCGAGAGTCAGACTTTAAGCGGGCATCCCAATAATGTAGTCGCCGTGAAATATTCCGCTATTCATCGACTTTTATTCAGCGTGTCCGCAGCATATGTTAAAGTCTGGGATTTAAGAGCCGGCAGTTGTGTAAAGACGCTGTTCTCTTCAGGTCAGACCCAGACTGGTCCGATCGCATTGTCGACTCCGTCCAGGATATTGCAAGTTCCCGTAGGAGAAACGACGATTAACGATCTAGCGCTCAGCTTGGACGAACAGGAATTGTATACAGCAGCTAGCGATAAAGTCAGAATATGGGATCTTCGTAAATTGACGTATACTGCTAGATTAAATACGCCACACACAGCGGCCGTTATGTGCTTGGCTGTTGGCGAGGATGGCAGAGTAATAGCGGGTAGTAAGGATCATCTGATATCTCTCGCCGAGCCGAATATGTCCGGTTCGTCCATCAGCTTAGCGCCACCGCACTATGATGGAGTTCAGTGTTTAGCTACGATCGGTTCCACGCTATTTTCTGGTACGTTCTTGTCTTGTTATCAACATATAATCAATGTCACAAAAACGTTTCATTTGAATTATCTTTCAGGCTCTAGAGATATGTGCATTAAACGATGGGACCTGAGTAAAATGGAGTTGATTCAGTCTCTCAACAACGCCCATAAAGATTGGATCTTGGGATTGTGCATGATAAATAATGGTTCCATAATGATCTCTGGATGTCGCGGTGGTATACTCAAGGCATGGTCCGTTCCTAAGGATCATTCGGGAGAATGCACGCCTATCGGAGAAGTCCGGGCGCACACTTCCGCCATCAATGCTATCGTGACTAATCAACAGCATGTATTTACAGCGAGCAAGTAAGTAAAAGAATATCTTAACACTTTTATATACTTGGCCGTGTCCAAAACAGTTGGCAGTTGTTCGCAGATCAATTATGAGATTAATGTACATGATTGAATTAGATACTTGAGTTCAGCTGGACTACGTTACAATATTCTAGGTGAAATAACGGTCTCGGATGTTGATTTCAGCTCTGGAGAGGTGAAGCTGTGGCGTATACCCGATTCTTCATTATCAATGTCTATCTCCACAGTTTCCCTTTAACTTTATTTGCTTTTTGCTTGTACGTCAATGTGTTGTGCATTAAGCTTGTATTTCCTTTTTCTTTTATTTATTTTTTTTCTCGGTAATGCGCATGTTTAACAGAGTTTAACGTAATAATATATTCTATATTATAATGTAAATATGTAATGGTAAAAAGCCATATTCATATTATGCTTATTCATCAAATGTTATCACACATTGGATCATTGTACACAGTATTATATTTGTGAAAATGTTTTAAAATCAAATAAAAACGCGCAAACATATAATATTCTATAAACTTAAAATCTATATTTTTGCGTTTGCGCTTTATATCTGCATATTATACACCAATGTAATAACTGCCAAAAACTAAAAATTTGAAGATAAACAAATAACAATAACTTTTTTGAAGATAAACAAATTTAAATATACGAGATCGTTTGTTTGCCTAACTTTGTAGATATATTTTTTTTTTACTACGAAAGACAATATAAAATTACTCTCATTAATCGAATCAAAATGTTAAAAGACTCAATAATTTTACGTAAATCTATTAGAGTTTATAATGTATATGAATGTTTAATTTATATATGTTATTACTTGCTTCTATGTTGTTTACTCCACTTTGGTGCTTTGCATGGTCATCATGTCGATACGAAGCGATGGAACTGTGAAATTGTGGAATTGTAAACGAGACGCAAGGACCTTCCACAGGAGCAACTCATTGAAAAGCTAACACGCATCGTTCTACTAAATATTGTATTTAATTTGCAATTATACAGTTTAAATGATAATGCACTTGACCATCTGTCATGTTTAATTTATACTTTTATACGTTGCTATTAATCTTTTTTTAGTATTATTGAGAATATACTCTCCAAAAAAAATGACTTTTCTATATTATTTTCTATTATATTCTTTGACTCTGTTTTATACTTTGACTCTCTTTTAATTTTTAATATTAAGTAAAAAAATGTAGGACAATATGTTATATTAAACAAAATCACAATTGAATTATAATTAAGAAGATCCGTCTGAAATAGGAATTATGTGCATTATCATACGCCTAAATGCTAACTAAAGGAATTTAGATAAAATGGTCTGAGAAGGAAAAACCTATATGTTATCTAATATTTATTTTATTATGAACATAAAGATATGATTGTAATCATAATAATTATAATATTTATTCTTAGTACAAACAATAATTGTCGATTAATACTGTACAGTCTGAGGTCTCTGTAGGTTCCAAATACTGGATATTGTCAGGGTTGGCTGTTATTCAATCTTCTTCTGTGAAAATTTTAAAACAGGCAAAAATTTTAAAAACAGTTACCTCTTTAACGTTATATGCTCATAATGCTACGAAAAATAAATTGTATAAAAAAAAGAAAGGAAAACATTGTATTGTAGAATTTTAATTAATAGAAAAGTTTTTGCTATATACCTCTTTTTCTTTTTATGCGCGGTAAGTGATTCTTGACCACTATCGTCCTCGCTATCCTCTGATTGACTACTACTGGTACTACTCGACGAGCTACTCGAAGAACCACTCGAGGAATCACTGGCAACACCAGTGTCCGTTTTTACATCTATGCTTTCCGCTAGTGTTGCCAGTTCAGGTTCTTTATCATAGAGTACTTTTAACCATTTCTGCGACAATTTTGGCCTCCCTCGTACCTGTTTGCAACGAGCTGTTTAATATTACATGCTTGTAAATGTTATTTTTCCATTATATAAATCTAAATATTCTTATATACATGCAACTTTTTCGATATTTCAATATTGTAAAGATAAAATGTTATATGTTACGTTGCATCGGATTCTTACCGTTTTGTGCCAAACTACCGGGAAGTTGGTGCGTGAACAGAAATTCTGTGTCACTGCTATAGTTTCATCAAGATTTAAGACAATATGCCACCAACCACCAGGAATAAAAACAGTTTCACCAGGAGATTGTAGAATCTCTATAGGGCGGCAATCTTTCGGCCATGTGGGTAGCTTTGTGCGAGGATAAATAATGGAAAACCATGTAATAGCTTCGTCTCTCTGTTTACCACCTTCAGCTGCGGTTACCTTTAAAAGTTCGCGAGGAGTATGCGTAGGAAATAGGCACCAACGTTTATGACCAGAAATTAATGCATTCCATGCACTGGTACCTAATGGATCTATATGTATTCCTGTACCTGTTGTGTTACCATAAAAATAATAAATATAGTGTACAAACATGAAGTATTAATTATTTCTTCTTACAATCTTATTAAATTATTAAATTATATTAAAATATTATGTGACTTCTTATTGAAATATGTAATGAATTATAGTGATTTCTGATTTAATATTCGTTGCAAATGATAAATACAACATTAGCATCTTAACAAGACAAACGATTTATATGGCATATATTAGTTCTAAAATACTCACCAGATCTTGCAGGACCCATTACAAACCAACGATATGGCGGTCTTCGATGTTCTCCGGCATAATGAAAAAGATCATCTCGGAAGTATTTAGGAATTACATAATCTTCTAACAACCTTTTTCGCCTTGGATGTTCACCAAACGAACTATCGAAAATGTATAAGGGAGAATCATCTTCATTATTAAACATGTAACGAACATAATATTTCATCTTCATTTTTACACTATATCCATCATTATCTTCTCCACACTTAAACTTTTGATTCCGATATTTCTTTGCTAACTTCTGGAATCATATAAGAAAACAGAATTTAGAAATTAAAAATATTGTAGAATTTTGTACAATTAATTTTATTAATTATAATTTTGTCAATGTGTCCAATGATTTAAAAGATAATTTTTCTTTCTTATATAATTGTACAATCAGTACTTCGTATTTGCAAAGGATAAAGAGAATCAAATTGTACACATAGTCAAGTATACAAAGTTTTGAATAGATATATTAATATATTGGACATATTAATATATACCAATGTTGTACATATTAAAAAATTATAATAGATAAACCTCTATAGTCCATTTGTGCTGGGCTCTCCAGCCAGTTTGAACACCTTGTATTATCACAGGCTTGTAAGGTTTCTCATACTTTTCTACGAAATCTTCTGTAGTCACGTTGGATTCATTAATTCGCTCGGCATTGTCCTCAAATTCCCAAAATTTTCGAAAATTTTTATAATAATTGTGTTGGGTCCATGCATTTTTATCAGCAAGCTCTAAAAATATATACAAGTGAATTTTCAATAGTTAAATCCTCAACCTTCTAGTATAATTTTGAAAGAATATTAATTCCAAATATTCAACATGTGTGTGAAATTATATATCAAATTAAATTAGCAAATGACTGGAAACTGTAAATTGGATTATGACTAAGATCGGGAAATCGAATTACATCATCGTCATCCAAGGTCTTTGAGGAAGAAGGGGAAGGAAGGAGCATTCGATAGATCTTTCTCGTCTTCCTCGGGACGATCGGGAGAGAGTCAGTGAACGACATAATTTTTATTTATACCTCAAGAGCTCGGATTCGATTTAAAGCTGCGTATAATAGATAAATGAGAGGAGACGGAAAAGCCGAAGGAGGACGAACATCAGCAACCTTATCACTTTTACGATGTAGGTTATAAATCGCAAGTTCCATTTTCTTTACCTGGACGAGCCTTCCTTTTCACTTCCCTGATTCTCTTTTTGTCGCGATGATCCAGTTCCCATGTCTCCGTCATGACTACGTTTATAATTATCTAATTAAAACTAATTGCGGAGTATATATATTTACAAAAAGATTATAGGGTAAATATACTTAAAAACGCATTGCAAAATGTTCAACGACGTTTAGTAATAACTTGTAATGACGGATGGTAAAACCGAACTCAGTGTTGCCAAATCGAGGGAAGATATTTCACCAAAACACTAGGTTTTTTTATTTGTAAGAAAATTCTGTATTTTCAAATGAGAAATCGCATATTCTCTCTTTGTAAAAATATAATCAAACATTTTTTATTAATTATACATAAAATATGATAGTATCCATTAATTCTATTTTTAATAATGTCTAATTTTAAATCAATCAAATGTATTATAATGAGAAACACTTAAACATAATGATCATATGATTAGCTGTCAAATAGAAAAATTTTCGGAACTTTAAACATTCTCTATTTAAGATAGCCACTTACATAATAGTATATATGTGTACTTGTTTTTTCTTGCTCATATTCGTATTCGCTGTTCATAATCATGTTTATTCGCTTAGTGTATATTCACCTTTAGTAATTTATAATTTAACAACCAGTAGAAACGCATCATGTGTCATATAGATTTTAATTATCAATTCCATTGAAAAAATAGTTACATAAGAATTGGGAAAAAATAACTCTATCGACGAATTTTATTGAATATTTATAGAAGAAAGAGAAAGAGCGCAAATAAAAACATTCGCGATAAAACACTTGCGTTAAAGAACTCGAACTGGCTGAAGAGAAAAAAATCGCTCGTTAAAAAATCAAAGAGGCAAAGAGAAACATGCTTTCGTTCGAGAAAAAACATCTCGAAGAGACCCGCCGTGTGCATGCGCGCGTGAACGTTCACGTGGGGAAACGATCGAGAGAAGGAAAAAACGAAATGAAAAAAGGGAGAGAAAGAAAAAGCCGCGCGGTAGGTCTACGCGAGCACGCGAGAGTAACGTTCGCGGACCGGATGTGCTGCCGCGCTCGCGCGCACGGCAGATGGAAGAGGCGCCCGACGCCATGTTCGCCATGTTTTGATGTCGTCACCCGCTCTCCCTCTCCGCCCCTCCCCCTCCCCTCCGCGGACGTGTTACGCTGTGCAGCACAATAGCCCGTCGTGTTTTTTAGCGTGTGTTTTTCCGTAGATTCGAAACCGCGCGTTCCCGGTGGTTCCTGGTGGCTCGGCCCCTCGGTCGCGCGTTCTCCAGCACCCTCCCCGTTCGATCGTATGCACGTCGCGCGAGGCTGGATAACCCTCCTCGTGGAAGACTCGCTGGGCCCGCGAATGCCTTCATGTTCGTGGAAGTAGCCGCGGGGGGGATCCGCGAGCATCGTCCACGCGGCAATCGTGTCTCGGTGCGAGACGGGAGAATCGATCGGATCGTCTGTCGCCAGTTACGTTAGCACTGCCTCTCTCTCTCTTTATTTCGCATCGACGGCGTCAACACAGTTTGACGTTTTGCCCTTGGCGTCAGCGAGACGTGGTTACATCACGCCACTCTGAGGGGGCGGATCCAGCGGATCCCTCGGATCCTAGCGGAACGGGCAGAGCGCGCCTCGCGTGCGTGCGTACGTACGTGCGTGCGAGCGTGCGTGCGTGCGTGCGTGCGTACGTGCGCGCCTACGTCCTCCTTTCACGTCTTCTTCGTCACGATTACGCTAAGGGGTACGAGGAAAGGGATTCGTTGGTAAAATGGAGTTGCGCCTGCACTCGCCAGCAGGAGCGGAACCGATCGTGTATCAGTGGCCTCTTACCTCGGGATCGGGGTCTGTGAGTAGATTATTTATAGAGAGAGAAAGCTAGCACACATTACATGTGACATGGCATCTAATAAAGAGTGAAGAGCGAGAGCGTGTCATGATCAATTTTAATCCAGAATTTGTTTGCTCATTCATAGCCACTTATTTATTATTATGATATTGCTAACTTTTTTATTATCACTTAATTTTTTATAACATTGTATCGCTATGCTACGTTATATGTATTATGCTTATATATTATAGGATCGTCATGATGGAGCATTGGACGTTATCGAAACTATGAGATGGGTTTGCGAAGATTTGCCAGATTTGAAATTACCCTTAGAGAATAATATCCTTTGTAACTATGATCCGAGAGATTACGAAAGTATGAAAAGCTTGTGTGACAGATTCAACAGAGCGATCGATAGTTTAGTACAATTGGTACGTATATCTTCATATATGGTATTATATGGGTATTATATATTATTGGGAATATATATATATCTATAGGAAAAAGGTACCAGCCTACCATCCCAGAGACTAAATAAGAGACCTAGTAGAGGTTTACTTCGACATATACTCCAGCAAACTTATAATCAAGCTGTGGTTGAACCAGATAAATTAAATCAATACGAACCTTTTTCACCTGAAGTCTATGGTGAAACCAGTTATGAGCTTGTATGTCAGATGATTGATCAAATCGATGTGACGGAGGACGATGTCTTTGTTGATTTAGGATCTGGAGTTGGTCAAGTAGTTCTTCAGATGGCAGCTGCAACTTTGTGTAAAATTTGTATTGGCGTAGAAAGAGCTGATGTACCATCAACATATGCACAGGTACAGTAATTGAGTTAAGAATCAAAACTTCTAATCATTGATTGTAATTATATAAATAAATATATCAATTTTGTATAAAATATTCATATTTATTAAAATTTATTATCAATTTTGTATAAAATATTCATATTTATTAAAATACTTATGCAGTTTCAATTTGTATATTGTATCGTGATATTGTGATATTGTATCGTGTTATATCATAAATGAATTATTATTATTGTAGAGCATGGAAGTAAACTTTCGAAAATGGTTGAATTGGTATGGAAAACGATGTGGAGATTATCGTTTAGTAAAGGGAGACTTTTTAGCGGATGAACATCGTGAAAGTATCACCGGAGCTACGATAGTGTTTGTTAATAATTTTGCGTTTGGCCCAACAGTTGATCATCAATTAAAAGAACGCTTTGCTGATTTACGGGATGGCGCACGTATAGTATCATCGAAGTCGTTTTGTCCGTTAAACTTTCGAATAACGGACAGAAATCTGAGTGGTAATATTTCCATATATCAATATAAGTATTTCATAATTTTAATTTTGCAATTTTTGTTTTCCCAACAGATATTGGTACAATAATGCACGTCTCAGAGATGTCACCATTAAAGGGTTCTGTCTCTTGGACTGGTAAACCGGTATCGTATTATTTGCACGTAATCGATCGAACTAAATTAGAACGTTATTTCCACCGCTTGAAAAACAATAAACAAGGTGGCTTAGATGAAAACTCTGATTCTGTGATAAGCAACACTGCCAGCAATAGTAGTAAGGTTTCTAATAGGAATGAAAGAGGTGATAGAGCCAAGAGAGACCTTTCAAGGCAATTGGACAGTCCGAATAATTCGGAGCAGCAAGGAACAAATAGCGACTCTGAGCTAGACGAAAATGCTATTAAAAGTCGACGACAGCCGAACAAAATACGAAGGAAATTCAATAGAAAGACTTCAAACGGCATTACGAGAGCTCCAGCTAGAGGTAGACAGAGAGGAAGAGGTGTTAAGAGAGCCAAGCCTAAGAAGACGATCAATATATCTGGATTAGACCTGCTACATAGTCAAACTTTGCTCAGTACATCACCTCAAGCTCTTGGGAAAAAACCTCCACCTGCTCCTGGTTGTGTAGATCAACAATTATCTTCATTGACGCTTTCTTTACAGTCGCATTCCACCTCGGTACACGAGGAACTCAGTATACCATCCGCTCCGTCCGCGACTCCTTATGCTCTGCAAATTCTTTTGGACTTGTATAGGTAATTATTTTATATTTTTTTCTCTTTCTCTCTATTCTATTTTTTTCTAATTTTATAACCGAAAACGCGTATATTCGTCACAGGGACCAATTCATGCTCATGTTAGAATCAATGAGAACACCCACCTACAAAGTATCTGTTAATACGGATATCGCGAAAGAGAGAGAAAGGAACTCTAAACTTCAATCGAGAGCGGCGCAATTGGAGAAGCAAATTAAAGTACTCATAGATGATAGTGTAGCTCTCTTGAAGGCGAGAATGACTGAATTAGGTATCAATGCTACGTCACCTGGGGATCTGCTAGCGAAAGCTAAGGAAATAGTTCTAAGACATAAACAACTACAAGCTAAAGCGAGTAAATTGCAAGCACAAGTAGCGTCTATAGAAACTGAACAAAGCAGATTAGTGGCACTTAGACATCAGGAGTTGCAGGAAAAATACAACGGAAACGTGAACGGCATAACAAATCCACCTCAATCACTTACTCAGGATTATATATTAAAAGAAATTTCCGCCACACTTTCCCAGCGTAAACGATTACATTCTCAAGTGTGTATCTTGCTATTTAGCACTTATTAATAAACTCTTAATCTATACAATTATATTTTCTTTTTTTTTATATGTTAGATGTATTATATGAAATAGATTTATATTTCTTTCTGCAACAGGTTTCGAAATTGGAGCACGAATTAAATCTTTTGGAAAGAACAAGTAATGAGAAACAAGTAGCTGCAATTGCTCAGCAACAAAGAGATATGATAGGAAGTAAACACTCACAAAGTTTACATCATCATCAACAGGGTAATAAAAATGGAACAACGCGAAAAAGTAGGGAAGGTCGTTCGAGATCTCAGGAATGGCCCGATGTGCCAGATATAGGAAAGATACAAGAAAATAATCCAGAAATATTGGCTCAAAAGATTTTGGAAACTGGAAGGCAGATAGAAGCGGGTCGTATCCCACACAGGCAGAGTACGAATGGCAACAATAATTCCAGAACTAGACTGCCACAAGCATCTCTCAGTTTTTCTAATGCATCATCCGCTAATTCGTCCACGCCATCACCACAAACAGCTAATAAAGACGCGAATAGAACTCAAGAACCACCAAGAGTCGCTAATTTTGAAGACAGATTGAAAAGCATAATCACGAGTGTATTAAACGAGGATCAACAAAATAGGACTAAGCAACAACAGATGCAGCTACAAGTGCAATTGCAAAGTCAATCTGAACCCGACAGAAAGCGCGCTCCATTGCCGCAAAGTGTTTCTACTCCGGATTATACTCAAGTAAGTGTATTGATTGATTGATATTGATTTTTTGTCTTTAAATGCACGCCTTGTATAATTTCGCATTCCCAATAATGTTTTATTAACAGACTGCGATATTGCAGGTTTCACCTGCGAAACTAGCGCTTCGTCGTCATCTCTCGCAGGAACGCATCTCGTCATCTCATTCGACATCGTCCGACAGATCAACGGTCGATTCTAGACAATCATCGAGTCACGACAATCGACTTGTAACTAGTGGAAGTGGATTGCTCGTCTCTACGGTCGGTGAACTCATGAATGGAGAAATAGAAAGGACTCTGGAAATATCCAATCAGTCTATAATAAACGCTACCGTTGACATGAGCTCAATAATAAGACCGGAAACTGTATACTCTCCTATTAGTAGACCAGCGAGTGCCGAAGGAGACGCCGGTTTGTCGACTTTGGCACATGTAGCTAGTTATGTGCCTACTTCGGGAACTTCCACTTCCACGCCCACAACTAGTTCAAGATCGTCCGTACTTTTTACTCCAGTAACGCAACCGCAAAGGTATTTATATCTCAATTTGATATAGTTTTTTCATGATCTATTGATATGCACTACTATAGATGCAAATCTTCGCTTCTATCCAGATATACACCGGTCCAATTACCACGAGCAGACATTAAGCCTTATCATGAATCCTATTTTTCGGATAATCCCGCTCAGTCACTCAATCAATCTCACTCGGCGCCCCTACCTCTACATTCGTCTCAAACTACGTCAAATGGGGAATTATTGCCCGTAGAAGGGCTCGCAGCATCATTACATGCCCGAATATTGAACAACCATAATAATAGTGGCAAAACCGAATCGACCCTTTCTAACAATACAAGGTGATAATATTTCGAAACGGTAATATCAAAAAATGAAAAATTAGTCAAACTAGTCAATATAACGTGCTTGCTACATTCGTAGATTTCAGCCATATCCACGATACACAACGAACAGTAATAGCGGCAACGCAAATACGACAAATGCAAATGCAGTAACAGCAATTTGTCAGTCGCAAACATCAATGTCCATAAAAACGGAAGCGGTTGTATCATCGGTAAGCACAAGCGGAGCGCCCCTAAGTCCTCTCGTGGAGCCGCATTCTAATACGTCGACGCCGTTAGTCGACGAACCTCAAATGACGACGCAGAGGCAACGAAATGTCGTTGGAGATGACGGTAAGCGGAATGATCTAACACTTTCAGGACGCCTTCTGAAAGCGTCCCGTTGTATTATTAGTATGAAATGTATATGCTTGGAATGAATCTGTGCTCCAATCGAATATGCTTTAGTACAATAGCTATAGAAGATTTGTCGTAATACGTGAAGCGAGCTATAAAGTTCTATAATGCTTCAAAATTTCAAAATATATAATGTCAAGATGTATATATATGTACTTTTGGATATGCGATTTGGCAAATATATTCAGCCGCGATATAAATTCAAGTTGTTAAATAATGCGATTACACATCTTGTAACGCTTAATTGTCAAATTGATCCGTCTCGCGAAAGAATATATATTTCTCCTTGTACAATTTTCTTACGCAAGGATATGTACAGCTGTCTCTATTTCGTTATCTTACTATTCTTATACATAAGGAACACATAGAATAGTATGGCAATGTTGAAAATATAAAATTTTCGCGCTATATAAATCCTACTAAATGCTATTTTGCTTATATGTTTTTCTAGATACTATTATATTAGTTTTTTTTCTTATGCATCTCTCCACGTATTTACACATGCACTAATGGTTTAGCTTATCTTATGGAGCTGGTATTTTTTGACTTTTATTTATATTTATTTTTGTTGTTGTTTGCTGTATTTGTTAGATGCACTGTAGCTGTTTATTGGTTAGTTCTCTCTGTCACATACTCAATCTCAGAATCCCTGAAGCTTGTTTTATTAGAGATTGAGACACACACACAGATCACAGAGAAGGGAGAAATGAAAAAATACACGGCTGCCTGTGGGTTGGTTCGTCGGTACATTGTCGCCGGTGAGTTGTCCCACGGGGGTCAAAATTCATTTTGTTTTATTCGATTCTCTAGTAATTTTGTAAATTATATATTTTATACAATTTATACAATTATTATATATTTTATACAATTTATACAATTATTATATATTTTATACAATTTATACAATTATTATATATTTTATACAATTTATTTATTTATTTTCTTTCCTTACCTTATGCGTGCGCGTAAGAGCAGCATTTATATTCTTACTATTTTTGGAAAAGACAAAAGGCACTATTAATTTAGAAATCAGTTCATGAAAATAAGCCACAGACTTATCGCGCAAGGATGCAAGTTTGATTTCATGGATGAATTATATGTACATAGACACATAGCATGTCGAGAGTTAGAATTTGAACAAATATATTCTAATCGATGAGCTTTTACTTTTAGTGCATGTTGCATGCGAAAATTTTGAAATATTCTATTTATTTTGTTCTAGTTTCGCGTGTTTAAATACGCAGTTTTTTTCGCAGTTTTAACTCTCAATGCAACTTTTCCAGTTTGATCAGTTGATACAATATACATTTATTGTATTAACATTAGTATTATATATTATCATTTGCTTCTGTATATCAATATACAATACATTCTGTATTTGCAAATGATGTAACACAATCATAGGAATTATTTTATTTTTAAGTCTAATAATATTTAAAATATTTTTTCATCTGTATGATTAAAAAATAAATTAAATTACAACTGACTTTAATCTCCACATATTTTATTTTATGCATTAAATAGAAATATAATACAATTAATTTAATACTTTAATTGTACTTTTTAATATTTTTTCTTCTAAATCTTTATACATATAATATCCGCATTTCATATTGTATATATTGCTTACTAATAAGTAATGTATATGTATATGTATATATATATATATATATATATATATATATATATATATATATATATTTATGTATAAACTTTTGACTTAGATAATTTTTATCTTGTAGAATATATACATATATTTTTTATAAAAAAAGTATTAGGAGTTATACTGATAACAAAGATATATAACAATAAAAATAATCACAATTTACATGATATTATTGTATCAAGGTTGTTGGCTTATTTTTATGAAAATTTGGTAACTTATTTAATCTTTTAATGTAACATCTCGATTACTGATTGAGCTTTATTTTGCAGATGGAGAAGCCGATTGGCAGGATCGTATTAGTTCAGGATTTGATCGCTTGGTCGCCTTTGCTTCCACAGAATTGGATAAACGTAGACGATCGACGGAAGGAGTGAATACTAGTCCCGATAGTGGACTGGGTTCGGATAGCGCTGTAACGGGACCACCGCCTGTAGTACCTTCGCCCGACGAAGCGTTAGGCCCACCGAGAACCCCATCCCCGACTAGTCCTCGTCCTGCGAATCTATCCAGCGGTAATCCTCCGAGCAGCGCATCTTCTTCGGTACCTCTAAAGTACCAACGACAACCAGATCCTGAGCGACATCATTTTAAAAAAAAATTCTTTCATCGCGACTGGAATAATTCTGCAAGTACTAGCAAATTTCGTCCCAAGGGTAAAGATTGGGATTGGAATCATTCCGGGCAATGGCCTTCGAATGACGAACAATCTTAACTCTATATGCAAAAGATAATTTTCTATGTGATCGACGAAAAAGAGTTTCCATTGCTTCTCCGAATGTGAGCAAACGAGAGAAATATATTGTTTTTTTTTTTTGCTTTTAAAATTATTACATATTAATCATTTTGTTTTAATTTCATTATTGATAGTTCTCTCTTGTAATAACGGATGGCATGTTTAATCGCGAACTATAATACAAGAGAACGTACATATATGTTTTGTATTATTTGATTGATAAAAGATTAACGGAACGAAAGAGGCGAGATTGCACGATATGCGAGCGTTTGAACGAAATCAATCCTGACGAACACGCTTGCGGTTCACTTAGCATAAAATACATTTGTATTACAATGAATATAGTTATGACTAATTAATAAGATGAAAAATTCATCGATTCAAGTTTATGCGGATTGAAATTGTAAGGCTATTAGCAATATGTATTATTCGTATATATTGGAAGGAATTTACAGACTTCAAAAGAAGGTTATCAAATATTACTCGCTGACATAGCATTTTAACTTATTATTATCATTATCATTAGTAATCAAATCTTTTGTAAGGCTTTGCGAATAATTATCTCACCGATTTAATCTTTTTTAATACGATTACACAATACTATCGAGTTCGTATGCCGTGTTTATAGATACAAAGTGTCTGGTAATCTACGCCTGTATACACATACATTCATACACACTCACACACACATAGATGCATATACATAACATGATTAGGACACATTAGGTACTTTAGAGAAATATGTTATAGAAGCGATCACATAATGTATGTATGTATGTATGTATGTATTATAATGTATGTACCTGTGCGTGTGTACGTATGTTGCATGCATGATTGTATGTATCACAGGCGTTTTATAGTAGACTGCTAGAAGGAGCAATTGGCATTGGAAAAAAAAAAGATAAAAAACAAGCCAGCAAAAAACCTTTGTGTGTTCGTAGCAAATATCTGCTGCAAATTTTACATGCGGCTATATCTTCCACCATCTCTGGAAGATGTATACCTAAGTGTTCACTGTGGTTCATAGAAAATTGTGGTAACGGACTGCAAAAAAAAATAGTCACTTAAAATACAATTGTGTTTTAAAGCGGGAAGTTGAAAGTATGAATCTGTTTTTCGGTACACATCTACATACATCATTGTAATATCCAAAAAGTGGCAGAGTTGACAAATCGGTTTACAAAATTTTTAACTGGTGCACCCGTATTGGGCATCGTGCTCAATATCTTTTTTCGGTGCTCCAAAATGAAAAGTCGAGTAAACGTCACACAAACATCAAGTAGTAGTACTTCAAGACGCTTTAAAAATACGATGCGACATTGTATGTATAAAGATTTTTTTCTTGCGTTGCCGAATTATCCTGATCGTGTGTATATATATATATATGTATATATATACATATAGAAGGGTTATCACACACACACGTGTTAGACTGTGAGAAATTATAGTTATCGTATTATTTAATATATACCCTCTTCTCTATATATGTCATTATACATTTGTAGTTATAACGAGCATTGCCAAGCATGCTAGATACACTGCCGAAATTTCTATAAATTAATTTTATTATTGATCACAATTATTATTTATTGTTTTTATTGAGATATTTTAATACTATTACTATTTGTAAAACAAGTATAACGTTTTTTCTCTTTCATTTCTACCTTCCCGCATTTAACGGTTTTCTAGCGGTATTTATGGAATAACGTTATATAAATGGAACGATTGCTCTCTCCTTCTCTTTCTCTCTGATTATTAACATAATTATCATTATTTCTTTTGGCTAATTGCGCGAAACAAAACATGACTATCGAGGTCCGATAAAATGATAATGATTTGGAGAGTGTAGAATCTAAGAAATCAAATTGTCAATTAAAGGCAAGTGTGCGACTATTGTTGCCTATGACATGCTACACATATCAGCGATAAATCAATTTTTCACTGAAAATTATATCGAACAGGTAATCTAGGTAAATCACAAATTATATAATTACGGCTCAAAATCAATGTATAAAATATATGCACGTACATAAAAGATATGTACATATAGAGATATCACTGACACTACGGATGTTTTTGAATACAGGTGCCAGCATGCATTTTGTACGCGAATTTCTGAAATGATAAAAAAATATGCGGGTTTTATAACACGCGCATATGTGTGTATATGTATTTAAAAATATATAAAGAGACGTTAACATTATAATCTTCCAACTACTCTTGAACTTGAAATAACATGAGGTAAAGAGCATGTCGTCCTTCGTATTAAGGTTGCTATTGATGATTTTATTGAACGAAGTGTACACTTATAATACGCAAGACAGTGAAGTGATATTGCTACCGATATGGGACTCGAAAGGTGCACTGGAGGTATGTATTATGTGATAATAAAATATTTTTTATTCTTTAAAATTTACCCGGGAAAAAGAACACATTAATCAAATATAAATAAATATATAAAATCTATGTTTTCTCTCTCTTGTATAATATTTATCCGCATAAGAAAAATAATAAGAAAATTGACAATAATTAAAAGAATAATTCTCATCTTTTTAGAAAAATAACATTTGAAGAGAAAGTAAAAAAAAATTCTCTTATATATAAATGTATAATTATACATGAGCAAAATTTTTTTATATTTCACTTTTCTAAGAAAAATGATGTAAAAATTCTAATTATTTTCCCTCTAAGACATTTTACACATATAATAATATATTTATATTTAATTACACATGTAGACTTTTTCTCCGGGCAGATGTCGAAGAAAATTTTTAATATATATATTATCCAATTTGTGCACAGATTCCTTTAACTTTTAAAGTATTCGGGCAAATGGTCCAGCTGAGCCTACGTAGAAATGACAAAATTGTATCGTCCGAGTTTCAAGTATGGAAACATAATGCTAGAGGCGTCACGGAAGAGTTGTCGCAATTAAATGCACCAGCTCCTTGCTATTATCTTCACCAGGATCATATCGGCTCTGCGGCCATAAGTTTCTGCCAAGGACATGGCTTGGTCAGTAATATTTCTAAAAAGGAAAAAATCTATTCCTTTATTCATCCTCTTTCTTTCTCTTTTTCTGTCTCTTTTTCTATTCATTTCATGTAGAGAATATAAAAAACAAACATATCTCTGTTGGAAGTAGCACGGACTTGTCTTTCTGGAGAACGTCACGTTGGAGATCACGCCGTTACGAAAGGGTATCGAGTCTTCGCCCTTACTCGACGATGATCTTTATATCAAGGAAGAAGCCGACCTTCCCGGTGAACCTCATGTGGTTAAACGATCACCCATCCGAACTCCGAATCTCGAGACTCCAAAGCGAACACGAGCTACGAAAGAGCGATTGACGTTAGAACTTGCTGTCTTCTTCGACGAAGCAGCATATCGTTTGTTCTCACCCTTCCTGGACGGGGACGATGAAAAGATTCGCGATATGTTGTTAGCGTACGTGAACGGCATCCAAGCTTTATATCATCATCCGAGCCTCGGTGTCTCAATCGATATCTCGTTGATACGACTGGACGTTATGGAGAGGCAACCGCTGGACCTGCCACACTTTGGCGGCGAGAGAGGCAGCCTGTTGAATTCGTTTTGCTATTACGCAAACGCCCGTAATCCCACGGAAGATACCCACCCGCGCCATTGGGACATGGGTCTCTACGTGACCGGGTTGGATCTTTACGCGCTCGAGAATGGGAGAAGAAACGGCGCCACCATGGGATTAGCTACCGTCGGTGGTCTATGCATTCCGCTTTATTCCTGCGTGATAGCGGAATTGGGAGTCACGGATCAGCTCGGGAAACCGTATCCGTCCGCGGGCTTTACCTCGGTTTTTATCGCCGCTCACGAAATCGGCCACAAGTAAGTTATCCTTAAGATAAAAGACCTAAAAGAAAGTCCATGAAATAATCAAATATAAACATATAAATATAGAGATGTGGCCTGTCCATTTAAAAGTCTAGGAATGCATCACGACTCGAGCGGCAACGCGTGTCCGAAGGACGGATACATAATGTCTCCCAGTAGGGGTGTTCGAGGTGAGACAGTTTGGTCAGGCTGCAGCCGCGAGATAGCCGAGACTCTTCCACGGACGAAGCCTTGTCTCCTAGATTGGCCTGAGCCAGGAAACACCTCGGATGCGGCTGCATACGACCATTATTCGCGTTATCGCGACCTACCCGGAAGAGAATGGACCGCCAAAAGGCAATGCGAATTACTCCTACGCGACAAGGATGCGGACGTCGTCACGTTGTTTCAGTCTTGTCAGTCCCTGCGATGCGAGACACCTCACAGGAGTGGATATTACTTCGCGGGACCGGCGTTGGATGGTTAAACATCTTTTCCACGCTGATACCCTAGATAATCAACTGTCTATGAAGTTGCTGTCATGTTGCCAACAATCGCTGACAATTATTGACATGACAACAATATTATTAATCATATTAATTCACATGACAACAATATGATTGATCATGCTTAGTTATCTGAGTAGGCTGGGCTGACTCCACGTTAAGCTAACTCGTTTTATCCTTTTTAAGGAACTCGTTGCGGACCCGATAGCGAATGTCGTGGCGGAGAATGCGTGCAGGTTCTCGATCAGCCGTCTGACAGCAAAAGAGGTAGCTGGAGCGAGTGGAAGGAAGGTTCCTGCAGTAGTGGTTGCTTGCAACGGTCCAGAGGCGCTCGAATTAGACGACGGTTTTGCGAAGATCGGGGTCATAGAAGAGAGGCGACGAGCTGCAAAGGGCCGCATTACGATGTGCTCCTTTGTAATGACGATAAACTTTGCGGAAAGA
Organism: Camponotus vicinus; assembly: GCF_025532165.1. NCBI lineage: Eukaryota > Metazoa > Arthropoda > Insecta > Hymenoptera > Formicidae > Camponotus > Camponotus vicinus. The sequence goes on from NW_028141949.1 coordinate 2,996,001, forward strand.
AACGCAGAACGATCAGCGAATTCGCCACGTTGAAGTGCGCCCTTTTCAGCGAGAAGCTGCCGGAATTAGATGGTGCAACGAAAGGATTGCAGGCAGATCACGAAGCTGATAAGCCATGGATGGCCTGCGCGATATTTTGCCGACGAAGGGACATCGCTGCTTATTACGCGCCGCGGGTGGAGCTAAATGATCTCGGCCTCGACCCGTATCTACCCGATGGAACGTGGTGCCACGTCGAGGAGGGCCGGGATTATTTCTGTCGTCGGCATCACTGTCTGCCGGAGAACTTTCTATTCGAGAAAAAATCGCCGAGCAAGGATTATCGGTACGAGGAGGAATTGGGGCCGCAAAATGCAGGGAATCGGCTCGGATCGGTTAACCGACTCGTCAAATATCTAACAACGGGCCCAGATGGTTTGCCGTTGTTGACTTCCGTGTCACGCGACGTTACCTCCCCGTCCGGCGAAGATGAGTGGATTGACAAAGATTATATCGAATTACCCGCATCCGAAGCGAGCTTTTCCATCGCTTATTAATAACGGCGAAAGAAAAAAGGGAAAAATGAATCAGTAGTTCTTAGTCAGTATTTCGACACGCTTCCGGGGAGGGGAATAAACGCAGAATGGTCGTGCTCTCTCGTTCCATATGAGAAAGCGCCTCGAGAGATAGCACGGGAGCAATGACGTCATCCCCTTCCCCCTACTTTGCCGTCTATTTTAAGAGTGTCCCGAGTATTATATTCGTATTTATATAGAAGCAGGACGGGGAGACCTGTAACTCGGTAGATAGAACGATCGTCTGATAATCGGTAGGTCTTGAGTTCAATCTCGACTCGTGTCACCCCACATAAGGTAATGGATACATTTAAGTAGGATTAAAAATATCTGTGAGAAGGCAGACCCGCTGTTTTATTATACAAAGTATGCAAGATGAAAAAGCATGGTACTGCATCTTAAAAGAATGGAAAAGCTCTTTTTCTAGGAGCGAGAAGCAGGAGAATCGAAGGCAAAAAATATACGTATATAACTCTTATAATTTAATAATTTTCATATTATTTAGCGTACAAATAATTAATAAACTGTTAAACTTAGGAGCACGTTATATAACGGGACGATCGGTTAAACGATCGGACTTATTATAATTCGTCTTAATGCTTAATATAAACAAGTTTTCCTCTATTAGACAAAATGTACGTACGAAAAAAAAGAAACTGTATGTACAAGACCCATCGCGCAATATTCACAAACTTTGTTTCATATTTTTTCGCGTTCTCGACTGACTCGACTATATATATATACATATATATGTTTCCATGTCACTATATATATTAAAGTAGATACAGACTTGTTGCATATCGTATATTATCATTGTGTGAATATTAAAATATTAATAATTAATGTATATATATACACAATGATCATTTACGAGTCTGTATGTACGCGCCTTTATTTGCTGCGAGTTTGCGAACCTTGATTAAATGAAACACATCAAGTTTCTGACATTGCACTGTTCTTACGTTGTCTTACAACCTTCGTACATACCACACATACATCTCTACGCACACACGTACACCCACGCATACGTACAATAGAGGAAACAAAGATCCAGACGCGACGGTCACACAAATATTAGCAATAATAATAATAATAATATAATAAGTTTTCTTTCTATAATAATTCTATTATTATATTAATATACAATTTAATGTATGTGTATATATATATGTATATATACACATATACATATACATATATATTCGTCTTTAGTCAATCAATTGGACTATCATTACGCGCGTAGAGGCCGCTGTGATAGAGACGCCAATTCGTCGAATTTCAATTCAAACTCGTCGAACATTGACGTAGCGTCGAAGAAAGTAAAACATGCTTAATTTTCGGTCTCTACGAGCAAATCGCGGAGACATTTAATCGCTCTCGATCATTATGCTGTATTTATTTGTTGTCATCATCGTGGCTGGATACCCACATCTCTGTGTACTAGAACGCACACGAGACGTATCATACTCTCAACGATCGGGACGATTAGGTGATGTCCAATTGCGTTGATATTTCTTACGTCGTACATTATTTTTTGATTCATCATTATTTGAGCTCAATTGGGTAGCGTGTCATACAATATATCCTTAGCACTTTGTGTCAAATTTTCTGGGAATTTAATGTCAAACGACACGAGCAAATCACCCTTCCGCGATGGCTCCTTCGGAAATGGCAGACCGTGCCCTTGGAACCTCTTGACAGTATTCGGCTTGATAATTTCTCTCGTCAGATTCAAAGGTATTTTCTCGCCGGTTAGCGTAGGAACTTCGACGATGGTACCGCATAAAGCTTGCTTTAAGCTCATTTTACATGAATACCTAATGTCACTGCCTTCTCTCCTGAATAACGGATGCGGCTTGTCTCTAATGATAAAAACGATATCTGCCGGTTCCCTTCTCGGCGACTGATCGCCCTCCTTTTGGAAAGTGATCTTGGTACCAGCTTTCCAGCCTGGTTTCACATTGATAGTGAGAAGCTTGTCCTCTTTCTTGGTGCTACCGTCCGGCTGTATGGCCCGTCTGCATATTTTCATCTTCTTCGTGCAACCGCGTAGAATTTCCTCCAAGCTGATATACAAATCGTGTTCGATGGCCGGATCTTGCGCGCGATCTCTGCCAGCGGCTTTACCAGTATTCGGACTCGCAAAGTTGAACGAGTGCGATCTAAAGGCGCCACCTTGTCGCGGTGGTCCCATGCCGCCGAGTCCGAAGGGATCCATATCGATGTCCATGTCATCCTCGTGGAAGGTGAATCCTCCGCGGTTACCGAATTCGAACAGATTGTGGAAAGGACTGGCCGAGCCGAAGAATTGAGCGAACGTCGCCCTGGGATCTCCGTGGAAGGTGTACGTGGCTCCTCCTCCGCCTCCACCAGCAGATGCGCCTCCCTTGAGACCCTCCTCGCCGAATTTGTCATAGACTTCCCTCTTCTTCGCATCCGACAACACTTCGTACGCCTCGGCTATTTCCTTAAATTTTTCCTCGGCACCGGGACTCCTGTTCTTGTCGGGATGATACCGCAAAGCTAACTTTCTGTAAGCCTTTTTTATCTCCTCGTCGCTCGCTCCTTTGGCTATGCCGAGTATTTTATAATAGTCCTTCCCCATTTTCCTTCTATTTCGCCTCTATTGTTTCTGAAACAATATCCAAACGTTTTTTTTAATATATACAAATTAATCGAAGATTTGCATATGTATTTCTATTCTTTTTCTTCTTAATTCTTATATAATGTATGTGCATGTATGTATACGTTAATTTACCAGAATATATTTCTTTGAAAAGAGTCAATGTCAAATAATTGCAATTATTAATCGCTTTAATATTAAAACATGATAAACATATTTTAAAATTATTTAATTTTTAAAAATATTCATAAAAAGAAATGTTAGACACAAAAGAAGAGCCCTATGTAAATTAAAAATTTCCGATTAATAATGAAATATATTTCAAAGTTCTTTCACTTTTATACTTGCATTATTAAATTAAATATTTTTGATGTTGGCAATTTTTTTTTAAATACATGGCTTTCATGTATGCGTTATAAGTCTTAAAATACCAACATTTGTCATGCTTTACATTAAAGCGACCAATTGTGAGCGCACGATCATTCGATATCGACTCTTTCAAGCTGCCAAGAAGATACACAAAGTATATTCTGATAAACTATTTCAATTTATGTCTTCAATACATGTATAATTTAAAATTAGAATTCAATTACGCACACATCTTCGCCAGAATATTTCTTTTTGCTCGAAGGGATATCGAGTTATGATTCGAAGAAGGAAAAAGAAACTATACGTTTCGCACGCGTTCACGGACACGCATTCGCGTGTACGTATGTCGCATGTATGTATTTGCGGTCCCGTGTGTGCGATTATAACAGGAATGTACTAGAATCGCCGCGAATACGCGGAACGCGACCCGAGTATTTATGGTCGAATTTTCTGCCATTTTTTTCGCGACTCGACGAGTCGCGAAAGGTGGAGAACCGCACCACGGGAGCCTCCGATATGCCACCCACGTACGATCACCGATCTATCTATTTCTGGCAATGATGACCGCGAATATACGACGAATGTTTCGCGCGATTCACGAGCTGCAACGCAAAAATAAATACCCCACCCGAAGCAAGCTCCGTGACTCGTTGCGGTTGATCGTCGTCCACCGTTGTATCCTTCACGAATGAATCGCATCGCGATCTACGAGAGGGATCTACGCGAGAACATACGGAGATTATGCCGATTGATTCGACATTTCGTCTCTCTCTTTCGTTCAAATTGATAAAGCGTTACGCAAGGTTACCATGAATCGGAGCGACACATCTCCTTTTCTCGTGCACCCTTCGTTGCGTTTCATGTTACTTACTTTATAATTATTTCCTATTCTTCAAGCACGTTTCACGTATGGACACTCGGAGTACAAAAGATACGCATACGCTCGCGAAATTTCACAAAGAATAGTCGCGAGACGATCTCTCCCAACGACACTCGATACTCCTGGGTCACGTACTAAACTGTCGCGTAACCCCGCAGTCCATATATATATAAACTTCCCATCTAGCAGCTTCCGGAACTTTCGAGAATGAATCGACGCCATTTCCGCGACGTCGTCGATGACGTCAAACTAGGCAGCCTTGCTTGGCGCGAATTTCAAATCTGTGCGATCTTCTCTCTCTCTCTCTCTCTGCTATTTATTTTTCCCAATACTTGGATGGCACAGAAGGAGAATATTGTAAACGAATCGAATAACGTGAAAGTATGTTTTACAGACAAAAGAGATTCTGTGGATCAGCAAGACTTTATTTCCCATCATCTGCTTAAACGTAAGAACAGAGCGTGTCTGCACTCTCGTGAATTCGGAGGCATATACTTGTCATAGAAATCTTGAATAAACTCTTCTACTTTGAAACCAAACTTTTGGTATAATATTAAAGCGGGATTGGTAACCGACACATGTAGCGTGACATCCTGTCCCATACAAGTTTGTATCAGATGATACAGCATGAAGGTGCCAATGCCTGATCTTCGCCACTCTGGACGCGTTAAGAAAAAGTTAATGTAAGACTCGTTATAGCTTACATACGGCACTAATATCGCGAAACCTATGACTAATTTCTTGTACAGCACGACGCACGTGAAATCTGGATATTGCAAACACTCGGTCACTGAAATAAAAGTATGATACATTAGATATGCAAGATGGGACGACACCACTTGGCAAACAAACTATTATCTACTTACAATCTATATCGGGCCAAAAAAATTGTCTACAGAGACTATTGATCGCAGGAATGTGTTGTGGTCTAATGTAAGAATAATCTATAGACGCTCTTGGCGGTGGTTTCCATTGTGGATTGTTCCTATTTGTTTTCGCCAGCAGCTCTTCCATGATCCTTAACCATAGTGGTTGACAAGAAGTATCTCGTCTTATAAACGGTTTCAAAAGTCTATTCGTATATGGACTGTGTACAGATGTAGGCTCATAGTGACCCTGCAATCTATGTTCAAAAACGTATCCCAGATCGTCGTTAAAAAATCGATCCAATACTCGTCCGTTATCTTTAGATAATATTGCAGATGATCTTAATTTAGATCCAAAACGATCAATGTCCAATAATGGAAGTTGGTATTCCCGTTTTATTTTTCGCACCGCTAATTTTCTATATAATCTTTTAACAGCGGGCGGTGCTTTCGAGAGATCAGTCTTCTTGATTCTTTGCAATAAATATAATTCTTCCTGATAAGTCATGCGTGGTATTTTATCATCTGTAATATACACAATATATAGATTTTATATTGTACATGCAATTTGATAAAAAATAATTACCAGTAGCAGCAAATGACTTAGACCAAGGCCATTGATGACGCTTTGTTTCTTTAAACAAAGAAACTGGAGGCTGCTCTCGTATAGAAACGGCACTGTCGGTACTTTCTTCGTCATATCTTTCTTCCTCTATTGTTTTAATTTCATCAGCAGTAGATTTTGGCGATAAAGAATTCGAATTGTATAACCAATCGCAATTATCCATCAATTGTGTCAAATGAAAATTGTTGTTTTCATATTGACAATCGCTCATTAAATCGGAAATGGACGGAACTTCATTCTCATGTAATATTATATCATCCTCGAGATCCATGTCTACAAAATATCACTTTTTTACAAAACATTCAGCATTTGTACATTTTATTTCTTGCCATCTATTATATACCATTTGGCTCATCTTCTTCAAATAGAAAATCAGACAATGTCTCTGTAGGTTGAACATATGCATGGGAATATAACAATGAATTTTTGTTTTTAAATAAGTCCCCGCTACAGTTGCTATCCTCTCCAACAGATATACTAGAATCTGACGGCGCAGGGCTGTTTAATGCTTTAGAAGGTAGTTTCAAACCAACATGTTTTTTTTTATCAATTAACATTTTGCTATCTGTGGAAATAGAAATTATACTTATTAGTAATGCTCTCTACAAATTGCATATATATTATGTAATTTCACTTGTATTACTTCTAGCTATTAAAATTTCAGGTGGATCATTGTCTAATAATTTCCACCATCCAGATTCCCCCAATTCGTTGGTGCCAGACTTGAAAAAAATTCCACTGTAATGGGACAGTGTACCAGATATAGTGCCGATCCAATTTTTCTTTCTTTTCCTAAGTAAATATTAAAATTATATTTGAAAACATATTCAAAAGATATGGGCTAATATAAATATAATGATACAGAGTACTTACACAGTTTTCTTGAACAAATAATCCCAATTTCTGTCCACAAAAGTACTAATATCAGATTTCCAATGAAAGTATCCTCTTTTACTGATACCGCTTGATTTTTCACGTAGATTGTAAAGCGTCAAGATGATAACATTGAGCCATGGCATTCTATCGCGTACAATTGTTTCCTCACCCAGTGGATTGCAAGAAGCACAATTAAGCTCGAAGAAAACATCCCCTACGAAAGACATTGGAACACTGCCTCTCTCTAAACATACTATGTGTATCCTTTTGTCGCATCCACTACAATGTAACGACGGTTTATCATAAGGATCGCATGCTTTTCCACAATTCTTGCAACTTTCCGAGCTCTCAGCCTCACTCAGTTCTTCCTGGGGATTTGTTGTGCTTTCAACAACTTTTGACATCTTATTCTCTTAAAAAAAGGAATGAACTAAAGGAAGAATCTACTTAACCTCTACTTTTCATTATTTCATTCAATAATTGGATAAGTAGGTAGTTGGATAATAAAGATTCAAATTCTACAAAACTAACAAAATTTAGCGGAGACTGAAATCCGCTTAAGGAAGATTGGATCCAACCTAGCGAGATAAAATTTGAATTTATGTCAGCAGCACGTTGTACATACACATGTAAGTGCGTAGAGAGGATACGCTTTGCGTCCACGTGTTCATTCGCATCCCCTCCACCCTCCATGTGCGATTGCAATCTGGCCAGCTTCCAGCTGTCTAGCATCTCTGGATCAGAGAGTACTGGAGAGATGCCGAATAATAAAACATACGTAATTAGTTGTAAAGACCGAATGTTCTTTTGTTTAACGAGAGATCCATCAAGATTTTTGATCGCATTAAAAATAATTCAGAATAATCTGCAATCATGTATAATCTAACGAAAGGAGCATTAGATGTAAGTTTGTCGAAAGCCTATCGTTATTGCGTTGTATTTGAGATAAGGAAGTTTATTGTTTCAGGAAATCATGAATGGTGTAGATATAAAAAAACCGGTGCTTCAAATATTGGTAAGCCTAATGATTATACAGAAAGAATAATATTTGACAGATTTTGATTTTTGGCTTTTTCTAAAATATGTATGGATTGAAAATTCAGAAAATTTTACACAGAGCTACATTACTTTAACAATAAAGTTTTTGTAAGAATTAATATATGAAACATCACGATATAATTAAACTTTTATTGTTTTTGTATGGACACATAGATATCAAAGTATTCTTAATTATTTTGATTTTTGAAACATAATTTATATATATAATTGTATTTCTAAGTATATCAGTTTTATTTTATTCTTTTATAATATGAAATCTTAAATATATTAATTACAATCTTGTAGGGTTACAAAAAAATACCTTCATCCATTAATACAGATGATCGATATAGATTACTTTTATCTGATGGGCATAGATTAAATTCGTTCACAATGTTGGTTACTCATTTAAATCATTTGATAACAAATAATACTTTGACTCAATATACAGTTTGCAAAATATTAAATTATGCCTTAACTTCAGTTAACAATAATGGAAAGGAAAGGTATTTAATTTAATTCTTCATATATACATTAAACAAACAATTTAATTCAAAAGTGTATATTCTATTTAAGTGTATATTCTATTTAATTTAATAGACGTATAATGCTAATACTGGATATTGAGGTGCTATTTCCTGGCAACGAAGTTGGCTACAGAATAGGTAATCCAACGAACACAGATAACAAATTGCGGCTTGAATATGTAACTACATCTAATACATCTACAGCAACATCTTACCAGACTAGTAATAGTAATAGATTAATAATATTATTTTGTCAATTGTTCTGTTTTGGATGTATATTTAACACGACACTTTATGATTGAATAAAAAATTATTTTGTTTATAATAGTTGGTACAATCGAAAAGAATATTTTAAATCATGATACATCTTCTACATCATTCTATATATCAACTATACCAATTGCAATGTTAAGTCCATATCAAAATAGGTGGGTGAAATCAATTCTAAGATATATTTTTAGATACAAAAGATATTACAAAAAAATATTCTATAGGTGGATAATCAAGGCTCGTGTGACAAATAAATCTACAATTAGAACGTGGAGCAATTCTCGTGGAGAAGGCAAACTGTTCTCCATGGATTTAATTGATGAAAGCGGTGAAATTCGATGTGTTGCGTTCAATAAACAATGTGATACGTTCTATGACTTAATAGATGTATGTATCATCAATGAATTGATACTAGTATTATTCAAATCAATGACATATATTTTTTTCCTGTAAAAAATTGAATTATATGTTTTATTTAGGTTGGTAATGTATATTATATTTCGCGGTGTAAATTGAAAACGGCGAATAAACAGTTCAGTACATTGAAAAATGATTATGAGATGACATTAACTGATGATACAATGATTTCGCCATGTCATAAAAACTGTGATAACATTCCGATGCAACAGTTTGATTTCTGTCCGATAAGTCAAGTGGAAAGCAAGGAACAAAATGATTTGATTGGTAATGTGCTCATAAAAAATAATTTCTAATTAAATTTCAAATATTAGTACAATAGGTAATCTTTTCATATTGAAGTTTTTGAAATATCTCTCCTTAATTTTTGTGTGATAAAATGATATAAAATATTATATTAATTGTTAATATCTATATTATTTTTATCTATTTTTTTGTTGTACTATCTTTAAAAATGCTTAGTTATTAGTTGATAACTAGCTAAATTTCAATATATAATAATAAATACAATAATATATAATAAATATATATCAATGCTAAATTTATGATATAAAGTAAGATGTAACTATCAATATGTAACTATACATTTTAAATAGGAAATTGCAATATTGTATATATAACAATATTATACTTATAACAGATATCTTGGGCGTCGTTACGACATTTAACGATATACAACACATTATACAGCGAACTACTGGCAAAGAACTTATTAAGAGAGATATCAATCTCATAGATGACAGTGGTGCAATGGTACACGCAATTTCTTGACTCGTCAAATTTGAATATTTTCTTATTATGGACGAATAAAATGAATTTTCTTTTATATCAGATATGTGTCGCATTGTGGGGGAAAGAAGCTGAAGATTTTGATGGTTTTAATAATCCAATCTTAGCCATCAAGGGAGCACGTGTTGGTGAATTCAATGGTGGAAAAAATTTATCCCTTATAAATTCATCTGTACTAAAAAAAGATCCAGACTTACCAGAAGCACATAAGTATATATCATTGACTACATTACTTAAATGGATTTTTGAAACCATATTTGTACTTAATTACATATGCACACATGTATAGTTACACAAATATGGTGCATAAGATTATATAGTAATATAAGTAATATATACAGTAATATAATTTTTATGTATTATATATATAATGCATGTTTCAGATTGCGCAAATGGTATACTGCAGCAAATCATTTGGAGAATGTTAAATTTTTGTCTAGATCAAGTGGAGGCGATTTTAACACGCCATTATACACTTTCCGAGAAATGACCGAAGCACGATTGGGGGAAAAATTGAATTTTACAGATTCGTATAAGGTGGTGGCGACTATTAATTTAATTCGCGTAGAAAATTCTATCTATAAAGCATGTCCTATAGATAGTTGTAGAAAGAAGGTGAGTTATATATGCGAATCGTGCATATTTATAAAGCGGAAATTTGTGACATTTTCAATGTGCTATTCACATGTGCTATGTAATTATATATATTAATTGAAAATATAGACGTAAATTAATAAATTTTAGACGAGGATGAAAACAAAGGAATTTTCAACTTTTCAAAGAAAAAATTTTGTATCAACTTTCTCAGTTTTTTCCTTCATAATAACTTGTGATTATTATATCATTTGAATAATATAATCGAAAGTTAAAAAAGATTTTCTGATGAAACTATTTATTGAATATATTTATAAAATATGAATTTTATTAAGTTTGATATGTTTCTCGATGCTGTAGTATACTGTAATATCTTAAATGTAAAGATTACATATTAGGCTTATACGAGTTACTGTGAAATATTTGATTTCAGTTGATTGATCAATCTACTGGAATATTTAGATGTGAGAAGTGTAATAAAGATTATCCGAATTTTGTTTATCGCTTATTGGCAAATGTACGTATTAACTTTTTTATATTTTCCTCATTTTTTAACTTAAAAACTTATTTTTGGAATACATATAATTGATTGTAATAATTCTCAGATGAATATAGCAGACGCGACAGGCAATCGCTGGACAATTGCCTTCAATGAAGTAGCCGAAAAGATATTGGGTATATCGGCACAAGAATTAGGAGAATTGAAGGAAAATGATAATGACGCTTATATGGAGAAACTTAATGAGGCAAATTTCAAAAGGTTCATATTCAGTTTGAGGGTAAAATCGGAAGTTTTTCAGGTAATCAATTCATTATGTATTTTAGTGTATTAATAAGATTATTCTTCCATAATTTTATTTCTTATTAGTCCTTTTTTTCTTTAACATTATATATAAATCATTATATATCATTATATTTTAAAAAATATATTTTATTTTCCATTTTCGAGTAATTTTTATATCTTTCAGGATGAGATGAGAATAAAACATACTTGCACATCAGTTGTACCATTAAATTATAAAACTCATCTAACATATTTGATAGATAAAGTTTCCAAGGTGGTACATATTGAGAAATTGGAATCTAACTAAAAATTTCATTTTGATAAAAGATAAGTTTAAGTTTAAAACTTATTGATAATATACTTAATACTTATTAATGATATTACTTATTGATAGTTGTGCAATAATTTAAATATTATTTTTTCTTTAAGGTAATTTTTCTTTTATTTGAATTGTTTATTAATTGTGTGAGATAAAATATTTTTAGTACAAATAAAGAAAAAGCATGTAAAATGATTTATATTCAAAGAAATATTGAATTAAAACATTTACAAGTTATATTAATAATATTAATCCAATATTATTTTTTAAAAATTTTTCTTTCCATTCTTTCTACAAAAATTTGTTTTTCTCAAATTTATCTTTGATAATTTGAATTCTCTACTGTGGATCTGTAGATATTTATGTATAAAATATAATATATGTCACATAGTAAAATCCAAAACATCGTACAAATTAATATAAATATATTATGCTATACTTCTTTAAATTTCCCTCAATATTAACCAAGAGGACTAATAAAAATATCATAAATCATTTTTAACATCAAGTGGCTTTTATTTAAAATACATACAGTTTACTATATAAGAATACTGTATAAAAAAATATATCAGCTAAAAGACGATATTTGACAAGAGAGATTTCAAATTTAATTTCACATTAAATGAATAACTTGTAAATTATTAACAATTAGAAATATTTTAGCTCTATTTTGAAAAAAGTTAAAATAGCTTTATTAAAGATTATAAAAGAGATTTTATGTGAATTATGTTAATTATAAAATAAAATAATGAGTCGAGCATTGAACGAGTGATTCAGTTAAAATTAAATCATATAAATTATGTATAGAAAATGATCCTGTTTTGACATTTTATATTTCATGTCAATATTATTTTGCAGATCATTATTTGCGATTTTTTGTTTATATATAACAGTTGTATATAGTCGGTCAAATAAAAAAATCAGAAATCATTTATACCTATGTATTATACACAAGTTAATCAAGTATTAAACTGTTAGATAACAGTGCAATATTATGCATTGTAGAATTATGCTAATCTATTTGACTTCATCTATCACTCACTGAATTGTAAAATGTTAATATATTCTAAAAAATGTAAAGATATGCCATTCGTTTTAATAAATATATATAAAATTCTTATAAGTGTGACTCAATGTTATTTTTTTACTCATTGAAAATTCTTTTGAGATAAATGATTCATTTTTAAACACAAGTATGAAAAATACCTCATGTTTGCATTTAAAAGAAATAAACCTACATGATTTCTCACATGTTTGTCTTGTAAAATAATTGCTACTTGATTAAATGCAGGTACGTTTCCGCGTGACGCGTGTTTGATGATTTCTTATTTTATTTTATAATTAAAAAAGCCTTTTCTCATAGGAGAATAAGCTATGTACATTGCCTTCTTGTTGAGCAGAATGCGTTCTCCTTTCAAATTTTAATTCCCCGCTATACATCATAGATCGCAAGGCGGTAAGTGACCTTGCACCAATATCTTGACATCCATGCTTGATACCACAGGTTAAATAAGGCGAAAATTTAAGTACTGAACCTTTGTCGACTATAGAACCACTGACACCTTGAGCCACTTTTAATTTGTCCAGCTCATTATGAAAATACCTCTCCATAGCTGAACCTTTGGCATCCTTTCTATTCATAGCGTCTAAAGATCCCATGCCTCTATACTTTTTAAGACGAACTCCATCGCTAAAGAAATATTCGCCTGGAGCTTCAGATGTTCCAGCCAATAGAGAACCCATCATGACTGTACTAGCACCTAAACTGAGACCTTTAATAATATGTCCGATTGATTGAATACCACCATCTGCTATAACCGGTATTCCAAACTTTCTAGCGTATTCAGAAACCTTGTAAACAGCTGTTGCTTGTGGCCGTCCCACAGCCATTACTTCTTGTGTTATGCAGATAGATCCAGAACCCATTCCAACACGTAACGCATCTGCTCCTGCTTCTATAAGATTCTTGGCTTGCATTGTAGTCACTACATTACCAGCAATTACTTGCAAATTTGGATATTGCGACTTGATATATTTAATCATGTTGATTTGGTACATAGAATTGCCTTGCGATGAATCCAACACTACTACGTCCACGCCAGCCGCTACGAGCAATTCCAATCGATGTTTGTCCGTTTCGCGCGTTCCTGTTGCAGCACCTACTAACAACTGTTTATTCTCGTCTTTGCTAGCATTTGGATAACTACGATTCTTCTTCAAATCAGTTCTAGCCATCAGAGATACGAGTTCACCTCGTTCGTTCACAATAGGGAGCTTTCCCTTTTTTGACTTTTCCAAAATACCATTTGCCTCTTGCAATGTTACACCAGCTGGTGCGGTGATTAGATTTTCTGCAGTCGTCATTATCGAATTAAGCGTTTTAAATTGATAATTCGGCAAACGCTCGAGGAAATCAATATCCCTAGAAGTAACGATGCCTAGCAGTTTACCACCAACTTTACCGGTATCTGTGACAGGCACTCCGCTAAACCCATGCTCAGCTTTTACATTCAAAACATCATTGACTGTATGATGTGGCGCCAATACAACTGGGTCTCTAATAAAACCATGTTTGTATTTCTTGACCTAAAAATGATACAAACATATATGTATATATACACAGATATATATGTGTATGTATACTACTATACTATACTATATGTATACTACAGGAATGAATATATATTCAACAAGTTTACATAATTACTTCTGCACGATATATGTAAAGGAAATAAGATATTTCTCATAAAATAAGAACATTACATCAGATTCTATGCAAACTTTGAAAATATATAGCTTGGATACTTTAATTTTTTCGGACTTAAAAACGATTCGTTGAGGGAAAGTTTGTCACAAAATACCTTATGCACTTCGTTGGCTTGATACTCGGCGGTACAATTGTGATGTATTATCCCGATTCCGCCGGACAGGGCCATAGCGATAGCCATGTCCGATTCCGTAACGGTGTCCATAGGGGAGGAGACAAGGGGCGCTTTCAGCACGAGTTTCCTAGTTAACGGTGACAACAGATCGACCTCGTCCGCCGCAAAATCTATGTAACCCGGTAAAATGATAAAGTCGTTGTAAGTTAGACCATCACCCGCACCAAATAGCTGTTCGGCGGATAAGCCATCGTCCGGTAGCGGCATGTCTGCCGGTTTTACGTTGCCTAATACGTAAGCCGCCATAATTTCGATATGCTTCTCTTTCTCTAATTGTCAATCCGAAACACTGCGGCCGTTTTCACTCCTGGTCACCCCGTTGATTCTGAGAAGATGAAATTCTCGGAGCAATGAAAAACACGTGGCCACGTGCGTTCGAAACAACCTCGGAGAAGCCGCCGGACGAAATGACCGAGTTCCAAACGTGCACGATGCCTTTATCCACTAGACAGCTGTTACCAATGTTGGCATCACTGTGGTATCGTCAGCTAGACTTTCCGCGCATGCGCGGAGTGAAGGCGGCAAAATATTTATAACACGAGACAAAAAGTGCATCATTAATCGTCCGTAAAAAATTCCTTTAAGAACTTTTCTAATTTTATTTTTTATAATAACTCTTTTTTAGCAAACTCTTAAATATTAGAATAATATATATTTATCTATTTAATTTTGTCGCCGAGTCAGTCAAGACCTTTACACTCGTGCTATTCACACTGCACCGCTGTTACTACGCATGCGCGAAGAATTCGGTCACTACGCATGCGCGAAAAATCCAGCCACTACGCATGCGCATCCACCCGCAACAATGGACAACTGTTGGTGCCACGAAAGCGGAATACTTTCAAATATCCTTATTTCGATATCATTGTATCGTCAGAAATATATTCCAAATTGATATATTGAAGACTAGTGCGTTCACGAGTATTAATTGACAAGTTTCTACAGTGTCCAGATACAAGTGATCGATATTTTTTGTCGCATAATTCGCGGCTATTTCCATTTTCAAGATTCAAAGCGAGAATGCGCAGTTGTAACTTTGCGTAAGTATTTTCTTTTCAATTTTAAAATAATGTAAATGTAATCCTTCTCGCTTTCTTGTTGTAAGATTACACACAATATGCAATATTAATTCAGTTTCTTCTTGATTTTAACGTAATCTTCTCTCGTTCTTCGTATCACAATTATTTTCTTGCAACACATCGAGGTTATATTCCGGCAAACACCAAGTAACAGTTATATAACTGTTAGTTGTAATTTCCTACTCAACAATATAACTGTTACATGTTATATAACTGTTATATGTGTTAGATAACAATTATATTGTTGAGTAGGAAATTATATTGTTGAGTAGGAACTAACAATTATATAACTGTTACTTGGTGTTTGCTGCTCTCTAAAAGTGAATCAGTGTATTATCACTGTAATCAGTGCTGTACTTATAACTGTTTGTAATCAGTGAGTATTTACTGTTTTTCAGTGATAATACACTGATTCACTTTTAGAGAGTGGGATGCTTTGCTTGTCTCGCTTTGTTTTATACACTTTATTATTAAAATTAATTATTTAAATAAAAATCTATGATGCTATGCGAGAGACAGAGGCAAGAAGCCGAAGCTTGTGATTCAGATCCTGAAGAAAAGTTTAATCGCAAATACATATAATCACATGTATAAATACTCATGTTGCACAATAGGCAAATATGTAGGAAATATCATTAGAAAAATATAAAAAGTTCGATGTAGAAGACGCATAACTCACACGCAAAAATTAGACGCGTGTAAAAAACAGGGAACGAATAAGCGTAAGTGACGAAACATGTTGAAGATGTATGAGTACGTGATGGATTCAAATAACGTTGTTGCATTTTCCACAGGGACGCTGAAAACGACACACAATTATAGAACATTTTATCCAATTTTCACGATTTAATGGAATATAAATGTAGAACGAATAATATATATTTATATACAACGTTTAATATAAATTTAATCGAATCTTACTGGGCGTAAAAGGAGGGTGTTCAAGATGTCGATAATTCCATCGAAGGCTTCTCCGAACGACGATGTAACATATTGAAGCGCCAGCTCGATGTAATTCGTGTCCACGTAATCGTTCTCGTATTCCTCGTCAAAGAAATAGTCGTATATCATAGGCAGAAATATGACCGCGACGTATATCGTGATACTGAGTAGGGCTGAAAAAGAATTCAAGATACTTTGATTCTCTTCGAATAGGAAAAAAAGATAGCTATCATCGTTCATTACACATATGTATATGCGATTCTTACATATTCTTTATGTATACCTATAGTTCTAAGTCCGAGCAACCGTTTGCTCGCTCGTTTCGTTTTCCTTCGTTTCGTTTTCTTCGCAAATTCCCCGGAAGTTTCATGACGAACATTCTCGCGCGCATTAAAGGTAGGATCCGAAAACGATCTGCCATCAGCAGCTGTCGAATCTCGAAGTGCCGTATTGATCATGCAAGAGAGCACGGAACATTGTTGGAGAGTTTGAGATTCTGGCAAACATTCTCTGTCTCCCGTATTATCCGGTTTATTAGCCGATGCGATTTTACGCCTGAGCTTCCAATAATACTCCCAATAACTCTGATTCAACAATTCCTGCGTCTCTAAAGGGATGGACGATGGTTCCTCGAATAAATCTCCCTTGGCTTGTAGATTCGTCAACGAACAAGAGTTTATTTGACGATTGGATTTCGCGTTATTAGATTTTATTCGTATTGTAGATTTCGTGCCATTTATCCCGTTTCTTCTATGCAACAATTGACTTACCTTCAAGCGGCTCCTCTCGTATTGCTTACCTTTAACGTGACGCGAACCGGGCAATATCAAAGTGCAATCGGAATCTGTGATCGCCAAACGAGATTTTTTTCGAAAGAATGATTTGGCCTTTCGCGATAGATTTATCGGCGCAGTTTTACGTTTTAGCTCTTTATTTTTAACTTCATTAAAGGCTATATCCATCTTGAATATTTTGTTATTCATTATGTTTGTCGGGGATTTGTCTAAACCGACTTGTCTATTCTTATCGTGATATATAAGTTTCTGTTCTTGTAGCGAAGTTTTTGCTATTTTCGTCTCGCTCAATGTTTTCCGCTCGACTCCCCATCTCTCCATGGTATTCGAATTATCTATATTGCATTTTTGTTCGACAGTTTTCAATCTCTTAGCCGTAGTCATATTAGAGAAACTTCCACCATCTTCCGCAATATTCGCATTATCTATCGTATTAAATTTTTCACGATGGCTTTTATCGAGCAAAGTGTCGTTTACAATATCCTGATTTAGTGAAACACTCGAGTTAACGTTCTCTTTATCGTGTATGCAATCGGGTGTTTTACAGCAGAAAATACTTTTATTTCCCGGAATATCGATCTTTGTATTATGTTCTCGAATATCTAAAAAAAAACGAATTTGTTTCTAGATCCCGCAAAAATCTTATTCAAAAAATATTAATATGTAAAGTTACGATTAAAAATGATAAAGTTATTATGCAGTTATTAATACGAACTTGTGTCATATTACAAAAGTATATAAATACTATAAATATTATTAAGTAATATTCCTAGGTTGTTTAATATTTTAATAAATTAAACATAATTATGTCTTGCATTTACTCTTTAATAATGGATAGTTAATATCTTTATAAAAATATTAATGTTGCCTTGCTGCTAATCTTTATAAAGAAAAATCAATCAAACTTGAAATAATTACAGCTATTCAGCTCGATTATACTAATGTCGTGAGAGAAAGATATTCATTTTTGTGTTTTAGATTGTTATATTAAAATTGTCATATTAAATTTTTATGTTCGTACTTTCATATTCATTTCGAATGTTCATATTTTCTAGTAATAATATAGTTGAATACTGTTAATTTATTTATTATAATCTGATAATAATTTCATATAAAATCTTATATTCAAAAAAGTCTAGATGTGTCAATATCTTTTCAACAAAAATCTTGGGACATTTTTTAGAGGAATTTTTTAATCTATTTCTTATCTTTCATATTTTGAAATTTCTAAATTTGAAAAATCTAAATTTATATTTTAAATTAAGATATCACATAAATATTTTTTTGAAACATTTTATATATACGATCATCGTAAGATGATGAAAATGTAAACGAATGTAAACGGTACAAATTATTGCAAATAATTCATTACCGTTAAGTGGATACTTTTCAGATTCTTTGGAGTCATAAATCGAATTGGCCAACGTTGATGCTGGATCGATATTCCCGACAGATTCTCTATCTTTCATTCTATCGCTCTGACATTCAATTTTAATATTCTCTTGCATTTGTCTTGATATATTCGATATTTGTAAAGGTACATTATGGTAGGCAACTACAGGAATTTGCACGCTATAACATTGCAATGGCTGCTCCGAAGAAGCGGCAGCTTCTATGTTAAAAGTGTTAATAGGCAGTATCTTTTTTTCATCAACCATTAAAAGTAGCGACCTACCAGTTTCCTGAATGTGTAGATATATATGATAAATAGTACGCTTTTAATATTTAATGTCAACGATAACGATCGCGTTTTATAAGCGGCTTACTTGTTGTTGTACCTGAGGAAATCTATCTTCGCGTCGCTCGTTAGTGACGTATTGCGAGGCTGAAAGGGAATAATCATACTAGAAGATTAATTGAATAATTTAGTACATGCAATCGCGTCTTACGATGAGTTCTGTATACACAATTATCCGTTTTACAATAATCGGCTTCCAAAATAAATTGTTCTTTAGAACAATCAGTGGTCTCTTTGTTTGTGACGCTTTCTAATAATTTATCTACATTATAACATGCATAATTATCCGCACTTTCAATCGCTCCTTGCAATCTGTCCTCAGGCTTCTCAATTTCTTGCGAAACATGCATTTCTGGTGTTTGTTTATCATTCTTCGTATCACAAGATTCATCTGGCTTCTCGGCCTTCTGTCGCGATATCTGCCTGTGTCGCATTACAAATTGTGTTAATGAAACCAAACGTGGACAAAAATACGCAAGATAATGATATATTAGAGCATGTTTCGCGCGCTAATTACCATGTTACGTATCATGTAACAGAATTCGATGCGAAGCCAAGAAATACGGACTTTAATGAGAAATCTAATTAGGATCTACCTTGAGAGAATACCTTTTAAAACGTGGATCGATGGAACCGGGCAATCTTTTCGGTATATGCGTGGGTACTTCGTACTTTTGATTCAATTTCGATCTGATATATCTAAGATAAAAAAAAGAAAAGAAACAAGGAAAATTTATAGAGATGTAGCAATTTTTCTCCGATTTAATCGCGATACCCTAATATATACGAAAATAATATTCAATATATTATTCAATATATTCATTATATTTTCCAATATTTATTTTATATTTTATTTTTATTCAATATTCAAAATTCAAAAATTCAAAAATTATTACTATTCAAAAATACGTAAAAAACAAATATGCTTACTGACACGTAACAGGTCGTACTATACTGCGACCTTTCCTAGGAGTTCCTATCAGGGTAACCACACATGGGGGTTCGATAATATCATTGACATTATTGTTTAAACGACGTAGAGGTATTTTTGGCCAAGATGGATCGGAAGGAGGTCTAACATCGAGAATATCATTCGTAAGAAATTGAATAAAAATTTTGCCTTATTAATAATATATAATAATCCAAATGTAATTACATTTAAAATACTTACCGTAACGTGCTTATATTACGTTTTTCCGAAATCGCTGATAAATTTTGCCCGTTTACTATAAAAAAATATATTAAAAGCAGTGTGATTTATTATTCTTGGAGATTGATTTTACCTTTTATATGCAACTCAAGTGCACTTGTTTCGTCGTCACGCGTCATATCGCGAATTATTTATTATTATGGACATTAGAATTCCTCAATTATAATGATATATATTGTGCCACGTCATTAAAAATTAACCCACTTGACATATTAGTCTAAAAAAAAATATACACGCGGCACAATTATGCATGTCAATTACATGTTTCGTCAGCATCGAGCGCCTTTTACGTGACATGAAGTTATAAATTGTTTTGTTTATCTAGAATCATTTGTCTCAGAATTGTTTCTTATTACACACTATACGAACACACAAATATAAATGATTGTTAAGGATTATATTTTATTATCACATAATTTTTATATATGTATACAACTGTAAGTTGAATTTTAAAATATAATACGATATTTACACCGAATATATTTATATATACAATAAATATAGTTATAGCCAGTCTTGAGTTTCGAGAGAAATATTACTTTTAAAATTTTACATGAGATGATGCATAGAACGTTAGCAAGTATCTTAAAAATAAACATAATTAAGAGAACAAAAAAAATCTTTCTATGCACAATACATTGGCTGATAAGTAAAAGCTGAATTTCAAGTCTGGTTATAACATACAGGAACGATCAATTAATAGTTCAATAATTTAATGGGTCGCGTTATACTCAAGTAATTTTCTAAAGTAATTTACGCACCATATTTATTGTTATATCACATCATTAATCTAAGATTGCAACTATCCCTTTTCTCTTATTTATTTTCATCTCATAAAGGTATTGCAATTTTTTATCCAACATTTATCCAAATATTTTTTTTTTCTTTTATACAGATTACCAATATTGTACAATATAGATATACAATCTCCGATTCTCCGATTTATTCTTTTTACACAGTCAGAAAATGTACTTGTAATAAAAATACGATATAATATAATGCATTATTTAATACAATTAAATAATGCATTATATTATATCGTATTTTTATTACGAGATCAATCGAAATGTATTAATTTTTTAAAAGTACGACATTTCAAATCGTGTGACACGTGAATAAATTTTGCAATTGTAGGAAAATATTTACGTTAATTTTCCTTAATTTTTCACATGACGTTTGTTTCGAATAATTACTATCCTTTTTCCATATCGAGTTTCGAAATTAATAAATATAATTTATTTTCGTTTCACACTTCTAACTCGTCTTATATCCTTGTCGATATTTAAACATAGTGAAACTTGTGCGCATTAATTACCAGAAAATAACAAATCAAATTATTTCTTAAATAATAGAATTTGTGTTGTATATATATAAAACAATCAAATTATAAATCGTGAAATTAAAATTTGTCATTTTGCTTTATCAAAATACATCTGAAAGTGACTTGATATAAATAGTTGACCCCATAGATGTGTTTTGACTAGACATTTGAAATATAATTCAAATCATTGCTTTCATCAAATATAAAACTTTGCATCATTGATTTCTCAGGAATGCATCATTTCAACAAATTCCTTTTTACTTATCAAATTTTTCATTGGTCCAAAGCACATTAACACTCTCTTTCCATTCATTTTTAGTTATTAAAACTATATTCATTTTGTTTATAATACTTTGTTTAAAATTAGCTAAATACTAAGAATAATAATAAGTACAGAATGCGCTAGGTGTACACAAGAATTTTTTATAGCATTTACACAATACTATCTATCTTTTCCAATAAGTTATTCCTTAATCATTTCAACATGTTACAATGATTATATATATACATATATACATACACATATATATATGTGTATGTATATTAAGCCTTAATAGCAATGAAAAATATTATTTAGGAAAAGTATAATCTTATAAACAAATATTTCTTTGATTTCAATCAACTCTTACTGTATTACTATATACAGATTTTGTTAAAGACACTGAATTTCTTGCTTTTTATATGAATTCGATTATAGAATAGAGTAAAATGCAAGATCCAAACTGCAGTTTTGAAATAACAATTATATACCAGATCTTATTAGTAGAGTTTATGAAAACATAGTGTTCATATGATAAATCGATAAGAAATATAAAGAGGTAGTTTCGGAAAAATGGATTCGAAGAAATAAAATATGTTAATCGCGTTTGTTACAACTTGACCCACAATGATTATTGTCCGGCAGTAATATTATTTTGTGATTTAGTGTGAAATAAAGTAATATTTCGAAATATGTATATAGAGAAAATGGAATCTTATATGATCGTTATATCAGAGGATGTAATACACAACTGTCGCTGAGACATATAAATGAATGTGTATGAATGAAATATATAAATGGAAACGGGTGTTCACGGCCGATGGGGAGGCACATACATATAAGAGAGAATCACGCGCTTATTGATCTAATTATTATGACGGCATATATAACATGAAATGTTTTACCATGTTTTCGATCCTCTCATTATTGTCACATTAAGCTTCATGATCACCACTATCTATCCCTATTAGGGATTCTGTTTGCTCCGCTTCAAGATCTGGAATCCTGAAAATGAATTGATAATAATATTGAAATTTCAATTTTCATATTTTTCATACATAATACATTCATATCATAATACATGTGTGATACAATTAATGATTGCAATTATTATCATAATTATTTTACTGTTTGCATTATTGCTATAATTTGATTTACATATTATTCATTTTACGTTTACGTGACATATACTTTACCTTGTAGATCTGTTTTTTCTGCAAATCCAGATAAAAAATCTTTTCATTAAGTTCATAACAGGATCCCAATTATCGTAATAAGAAAAAAGAGACACTGCTAGAAATGCCAAGAACATTGGAATGCTTCCAAAGTAGAAAATATAGGGGTATTCAACTTTTTTCAAGAGGACATCAGCTACCATTGACATGGGCATTGTTAAGCTTACAGCCATTGTCGCTACGAGAGACGATGTCAAAAAGCAACCCCTATGGATATAATTATAAAATATTCAAATTATATATAAACTTATCAGAGTTATATTATTATATGCACAATATAGCATTACAAAATCTATTAAAATTACCATAGCCAAAGAACTTCATTTAGAACTGTACCAATCAGGCCATTTATAATTAGGAATGTCCATTGATGACTATTGGGCCATTCAAATTCTTCCCAATGACCGTAATGAAGGATAAAAAATAAAGGCCACAAAAGCGTTAAATTGAATATTCCCACGAAACCAAAAAACATAGGTATATCCATTTTATCTTCATGATCTACTTTTCTTTTTAAAAATACAATATATGCAGCATAAAAAAAAGCACTGACTAGAGCTAATATTATGCCCATTGACTTGCTATTGTTTTCTACAGTCAAATCTGAGATGCCAACTAATATCTGTAAATAAAGAATAATATTTTTCAGATATATTATATATCTAATGTGTGAATCAACTAAACATTTTTATTTTTAATGCTAAGAGATTGTATGGAATCGATATACAAATTGAATTTTACTTCTAAATTGAAATTCTCTAATAATCTTGCAACTTACTAATCCAAAGAAGCTAACGAATACAGCAGCTAACTTGGACAATGTAAGCTTATCCCCTCCATTACTGGGAAAGAAGGCAGCGAGAAATAATGTGAATAAACTAGATGTTGATGCCAGTACAATCACAATTTTATCTTCAATTTGCTCTAATGATATCTGATACGTATAATTTGCTATGAACCACTGGAAGAAAAACAATATTGATAATATATGTATAATGGCAGTGGAATAATATTTTACTCGACTGAATTTTACATTATGTTACCCACAAACAAGCAAAACATGAGGGCTATTTTAGCCACTTTTTGTACAGAGAATTTGTTAGCTTGTCGTCTCGCGTGTTCTCCGGCTCTAACACTGGCTTGATAACTAAGCCGTGCCAATAAAGCCTCTGTGGCATCACTTTCCGACATATGGCGCACCTCAGCTAGTTTACTAAATCTTACAGAACGGATAGACGAATCGTCACTTTCTGTACCCGATGAGCGGTCACAATGATCTGGAGTTTTTATTGGAACAAACGTTGGGTCGCTCTGTAATAGAATAAGTCTTTATTAGATTAGTAGCAATAAGTTACTTTTATCTCATATTGTTCAAATATAGTTATTTTATTGATATAGTTGAAATATACTCTTTCAATTCAATTCACTTAGAAAAAGTGTCCCTTTTATATGATATATGACGTAAAAATTTGAAACTCAAATGAAACTCACTGAAAAATTATATTTATAAATAATTTCCTATACTTACTAGACTAGTATTAGCTTCCGCATAGAAGTTGTCATCTTCGATATTAGGATCTATAAACTATAAAAAAAACAAAATATACAAAAATCTTAAAATAACAATAAAGGAGAAAAGAGCATATTTCATGCAATTATATATATTTCAATAAATACCATATATGTTGCAGGTCTATTACATTGTTCCCGCCAAGGTGGCCAAAAGCACAGGCCGAGCAAATAAAATGTAAACATAGATGTCCTTATATATGTACTGAAAAACGGTTTCTCAAAAGTTGCATCCCTGTAAATATACTGAAAAATAGCATATATTATTACTGTAATCTTCACGTTGTATATATAATAATAATAAAAATTTCTGAGTATTTAATGAGAAGTTAAGAAAGTAATTTGTAATTGCAGGTAATAAGTAAGAACAAGTAAAATAATTACAGTGAAAGAGGTAAAAGATAAGAAAAGATTGTAAACATCTAAACAATTTGATCTTACTTTGGTAAGTTCAGAGCTTGATACCCAAATTATATCGACCAGTAATAGAATTAAAAGTCCTAGTATAAGCCTCTGAGACTTATTCATCATCGCCGCGAGTTTATGAGGATCCTCCGCCATCCCCTGTTGCCTACGCTGGCGTAATTCTACGGAACAGCTCATTCTGTCTTAATTTCTTGTTTTCATGACATTGCATTTGAATACTTGTTCCCTGTAAAATCATAATCACAATATTCTTTTTTGTTCTGATATAAGATACATAAAACTGACATTGTTAGAATTTTAAATTAAGAGATATATATCACTTATACAATATCTTTTTCTCCCTCACGCCAATTGAAAGTGCATAATAATAATAATAGTTACCAGGCGGAAAACATGGGAGCCGACTTCACGGATTAATGCATTTACTATCTCTATGTCGAAATACAGAACGTGAAAACGTCAAGGGTGAAGCAAGACTCGCGTTAACAGGTGTCGAGAAGCGATAAGCAAAATACTCCCAATTCTCTCAACGTCACACTGACGAGATAACCTAACCCTAACCAGCTGTTTACGGCCCCGGTCTCAGCCGATTGCCATGTCGATTCCACATTACATTGTCTCTTATTGCGCGCCTCATATCCGTTCTTGTAACTCGTACACCTCCCGAGAAAGAATATCACGGAATTGTCAGTTATGTACCGCAAGCACACTTGAATCCGTACATACATAGATATGTATACATATGTACGAGTTAACGCGCGTTGTAGCGTCTGCCGTACATCTTGCAGCGCTAGTGATAAGAGATGCGTCAGTGTTATCGCATTTGATAACACTCCATTGCAAGTATCGCGCTGTCAACGCACATGGTGTCTTTCGCCCGTTTTCTCCATCTCATTTCTATCGGTGATTTTCAATGGACTTCACGAACAGCTGATTACGTTAACCGACTTCTTTCAATTTTTCACGTATCGTATTTCGCGCTCATTCGGACTAGATAACGTTCAAATTGTAGACACTTGGCGCCGCGAATCTGAAGCCGCAGTGTTGACAACGGGTATGACAGTGAGTCATACAAGTCTGTTTTATCGCGCATGCCCGGCAAACGTCAATTCACTCGCGCTCCTACTTTCTACACTCGAAAAATGGGGTATATAAATATACATATATTTATACATATATCTGTTAAAAGGAAAGGGAAGAATGTAAAAAATGCAAACGAAATGAATGAAGATGGAATGAAGATTTATTATCAATAAAAAGGTGACACCTGTTTGCTCAGGTGCTGATTGAACACAAAATATCATGATTGATCAATCGCGTTTGGCACAGTGACAATTTTTAAACGTCGATATAAGTGGTAGCGTGCTATCGGGAACAGGTGATCAATAACAATATTTCTACTATATTATATACAGGATAAAATTATGACTCAAAGGAAATGAAGATGATTCTTCATCAAATATATAAGTTGAAAATATAAAATAAAATTTTTTCATACTTTGTTTTTGACAAAATCAACTTTGAAGATCCGTCTACGTGTATACATTTCATTTCATTTCAGCAAGAGAATAAAATTTTATTATATATTTATACATACATATATAAACAGTGTGACTCGGTACAAGTCAAAGCAATGCAACAAAAATGTCAATAATGCATTTATATTTTAGTACAAATTGTTAAAAATTCTTTTTATAAAAGTCTCTTTGTCGCGCGCACAAAATATTACTCGGCGAATTAAAAAAGCGCAAATTGATTTAATTGTTTGTGTGAGTGTGTGTATATAAGCTAATTTTCAATTATTAGTCAAATACACGGATTTTTTTCGAAAAAGCTTGGTATGAAAAAATTTTATTCTACATTTTGCACAAGAAATCATTTTCATTTCGTTTGCGCTACAATTGCCGATATATACATCTTATATAATATTATAATTATATGTTGTTAAAAATGTTGTTGTTAATTATTCTACAAGTTATATAATCAATAATTAATTTAATCGGAATGATTATAAGAGTCGAATTATATTTGGCTTAAAGCATTCAATAACATTGTTCGATTTTGACAGGTGTGTATATGTGTATATGCATATGTGTGGTGCGAACGCGACTTATATATTCTTGAAGCTTATCCGGTTACCATGGAGATAGAACGCGATAACATTTCTCTCTTCTTCGAATAACATTGAGAGGAGTTGAAGGAGCAAGCGCAAAAAGCGCATGAAACAAAAGCAGAATTATACCATAATATTATTATAGTTAAATTAGTGCAAGAGGAAATCATGGCGAATAATGTCCTCAGTAACGGTCGTTTACAGGAAAATACAGTTGTACAACGGACGAGAAATGACAGGGACAAAAGAGGTATTGCAAACATTATTAATGTGTACGTGACATAAGCGATCGATCGATTTTGGAATAATTATGCGCGTCCCCTCGATCTTTTTATTTAAAAATATATAAAAATGTCATCTCTTTCTTACTAGTTTTTTCGTCCTCTCTGTTTACACACGCAGCTCCGGATATAGCAGCTATAGAGAATCGCAATTGGCTATTACATCGACATTATACGAGACACGAGTTCAGTGCTTGCAAGCTACTAATCGAACAGGAACTAATGAAATCGGACGGTCACGAATACGCCAGTTATTTGAAGGTGAGATCGATTGTGATCGATACAGTAAAGATGATATCGACGGTAATCGATACAATAAAGAAAATCAGTTATATACGTTACTTGCTATTATTACATGGTACAAAGCACTGAGGAACGGACCAAGTTTTTATTCGAAATTTATAAATCTTTTTTATTATAAAATTTTCTTTCGTTTTATATAATTCACACAATACATATCTACAGTCGTTTTCATCTTCATAGGGTTTAATTCTCAGAAAGGAAGGCAAGATTCAAGATTCACTGGATTGTTTTCAAACCGCGTACAATGTGAATTCGACAAATATCGACAACGTTAAACAGATAGCGAAATCGTTGTAAGTAATTATCGATGGGGAAAGAGGATTGTCTGTAGTTTGATGCACGTAATAATAATGTTACGCGTTACTTTAGATTAATAATGGGAAGTCATAGGCGTGCAATAGACGCGTACACGGAAGCCGAGAAGATATCCGCTGTACCGGATTGGGAAATATATTACGGTCTTGGCAAGTTCTCCTCCTCTAATTCGCTTTACGGCACGATACACTTCGCGTAGCGCGTGTTAGCCAAGTTTTGTAAACTTCTGGAGAAGTGCACTCAACAAATATTACTTTACTAACGATAATGTACTATGCATTTTTACTTTCTTTAACTTGATATTTTTTGCGCATAATTTTGCAGATATTTCTGTATACAATCTTTCATTTTTATTCAACTTATCTGCATATTTTTGCTGTGAAACATAATGATGTCTTGTTTACATCGGATATTTTTTCTGTTTTGTTTAGGTGAAGCTTACGTGAAATTGAATCAATTACAAGAGGGCAAGAAGCATTTCAAGAGATCAACCGAATTAACGAAAAATGAATTGCCCAATCTTGCTCTCGCAAGACTTTATCTTCTAGATGATATGATTCCAGAAGCCAGAAATGCTTATACGGCAGCTTTAAAGTAAGTAACATCATTAGCCGCATGTCACGCAAAAATTTTAGAAATGTTACTTTGATTTCGATATAGCGATATGATTTGATTGAATATTTTTTATTATCATCTATTATTTATTATTCATCATTTATTATTTATTATTTATCATTTATTATTTATTATTAATATAGTAGTTTTCGAATCGTTCGTTTCTACTAATCTTCTTTTCTTTTGATATATTTCTTATTTTTCCCATGAGTGTATTTTTCTTTAATACTTGTGTTGACCCGATAATCTCGACATAATAATCTTTTGCTTTCCTTGCGCTCAGCGCTAATCCCGAGAGTATCGACGCAGCGACGGAATTGGGTCTCTTGTATCTAAAAATTGGAGATACACAACGGGCATTTCAGCAATTTGGAGCGGCATTAGCTTATTCGCCTAATTGCGTTAAAGCGATTTTGCCCATGGCTTACATAATGCAGGTGCGTGAATTTAGTAAAAGAATCCGATTTCATATTTTTTTCGTCATTTTTCTTTAATTTACGAATATAATTTATGATCGATTAATTTGCATTCTTTCATATTTGTTTCATCAAATTAATTTTAAATTCTCCAAATTCTCCAAAATTTTTCCATTATTTTATTCCTAAATAGAAGTTTTATTTCATTAATTTTTACAGTGTTATTGCATTACTCTGCTAATGCAGATAACTAGAAGGCGTATATCACATTTATTAACTGGAGATTTAATTACTTATCCTCACGCTTCTCTTGTGCGGAATTTGCTCTTGCGCTTTACTGAATAGTCATATTTTCCAGAATCACCGAGAATACGATGTAGCCTTATCAAAGTATAAAGTAGCAGCACAAATCATTTCAGAATCTTCAGCGCTTTGGAATAATATCGGAATGTGTCTCTACTCAAAACAAAAATACGTTGCTGTAAGTCAATCCATTTTTCTTTTCTGTTTTTCTGCTTTTCCTCTTTTTTTCAGCACATAAATTTACAATAACGTCTATTAATAAAGGAGAAGAAAAAAATTTTATAATTAAAATATTGATTTTTAAAATATACTATCGTATGAAAAAAAGAGACAAATTTTTTTTATATATTTTTCCGTTGCTAAAAATATTTACTTAAATGGATAGTGTGTAATACAATCAGTGATCTAGTTACTAAAAAGCTTGTAGCCTGATATTCGCATTTGATATTTGCAGCAGATATCAGACACAGAGAACTTTGACATAGAGAATTTTCCCGAGTTGCATTGCATCGTTTTGCATTTCGCATAATACGATTTATCGAATATTCTAAAAAAGAGGAGAGAAAGAAGGAAAACCATATGTTCGTTGATTTATTTATAAAATAATAGTGGCCATGTGACTTGTAAAAGTTTTGAATCGCGATATCATGAAGAGAAGTAGAGAGAATATCTCTTGGGAATATATTGAAATTAAATGGGAAACCACAATATTGCACTGCATCGTAGCACGTTGATAACACTCTAGTTCTTGTTTTACAGGCGATAACTATATACTATAATATATACTTCAGATAGCATCTAGAATACGAGTTGAAAAGCGAGATTACATCTTGTCGATTAACAGAGAAATAATTGCAAATTTTCGCTTAATAATGAAAATGAGTTACATTATAGGTGAAACAGTATACAAATTATACACTATACTCGATACACAAAACTTATCGTAAAATTGAGTTCATTAAAACAGAGAAAATTGCATTATATATCACAAGTTCGATTACAGATAAAATTGCATCATTATCGATATTATTAAAAATAATGATGGGGTTAAAAAGGAGATGTTTGAATTATTTTATTGAGAGAAATAAAATTTCTTCTCCAATGTTTCGTAGGCTATCAGCTCGTTGAAACGAGCACATTACTTGAGTCCGATGTCCTGTGTTCCGTCGTGCAATCTCGGAATCGTTTTTCTCACCACTGGACAACCCGCATCTGCCGCGATTTATTTATGCGCTGCGGTTAGCGCTGAACCAAAAAATCCTACACCGTATCTGTTGCTAGGTCGTAAGTAGAAAATATTGAACGATTTAACGATATATTTAAAGAAACAGCTTTCCACATTGAGTCATGTTTTCTGTGTAAAAAGCTCATTATTAATCCTGAAGTTTTTACGCGAGCCTTTTTTCGCTGATGGAATATTGATCGAAAGCGTTTCTTCCACTCGCGGATCCTTTATTAAATTTATTCTTTTTATATTTCAGTGGCTCTGAAACGTTTAGATGATCTGGAAGGTGCCGAGAGATCCTTGACGAAAGCTCACGCCCTAGCTCCTCAGGATCCACTAATATTGATTAATTATGCAGTAATTCTTGACGCTCGTGGTAAACAAGCTAATGCTACTGAAATGTTGACAGCACTTAATGATATTATGGCTGTTGTTGACGTTGATATGCAGGTAATTTAAAAATCGAAACTTTAAAGCGTTACATCTGACAGAATATGTAGCATATTAATTACATGATTATAAACCGTTATATTATAATACATTATAATATATACAGATATCACAAATGGCGAAAAAATTATCGAAGAAATTGCAGCGTGAAAAAACAGAATTAAATACTAATCAAGAGCTGCCAGTTGTAGAGAGTGAAGAGCGACAATTAAGTGCTGATGAAGTTTAAAAACTAGATTTTTCTCTTTCACTCTCTTTTTATAGACCGAGAGGATATTTGCATATTACATCCATACAGAAATTTAACGAAATTATTTATTGAAACATTATCACATTTTACATTTCTATTGTAGCATATTTTACACACAAGTAAGGTACAATAGATTAATTAACGACGCAATATTTATTTTTTATTTACTTGATATTCGAAAAGATATATATTTAACAAGATGAAATCACAGAATCAAATATAAATGCGTGTATGCATAATTAAAAAATTACTTATTAAATTTATTTATTTAAGTTTGCATGCATGCGATAATTATAATTATAATTATAATTAATTTTATTAACAAAGTTATAATAATTTTTATGAAAAGGTAATATAATTTGTAGTATATTTTGCAAATAATATATATATTTTGATTCTGTTGATTTGAAATCTTTTCTTTTTTATCTGGATGGATTCAAGATCACTTTTTAATTTTTTATTAATCATATAACATTATATATTTATAAATTATAACGCACATTTAGATATTTCATTATAAATAGATTACATGCTCTTTTAAATTCTATGTTTGAAAAACAGAGAGAAAACATTCCATAAAATCTCTTTCGTTAAACATATGTGCTTTGTACATCGGTTTGGTGTTGGTTCATCGTTGGCCAGTTGCTTATGATCCTAGGTTTAAATAATTGTCCAAAAATCATACGAAATTGCCGCGACATGGAACAATATAAGATAAAGTTTATGCTGCCGTTTAATAGCGCAAAGATATCCATCACTTCTCCAAACTTGTGATAACAATTACGGAAGAAACAATCCCCCAAGGCCGCAGAAAGTAAACCCAAAACGCCTTGAGGGATTTCCGTTATGAGGAACAGCAGCAATACCGCTACAAGCATCCTCGTTGTTCTGTCCGTTCGCCTGTCAGATTTACTCACCCGTCGCGGACATTCATTCTTTTTATCGAACGATGTATCGTAATCGAGATCGGAGATTCCTGATGAGGTTGGCTTAGCCGCCTTTGCGGTACAGTGATTGTAGCTCTTCAAAATTTGTTTCCTACCTTTTGCCCTTTTAATCAAGTAAAATGTTAAAGTATATGAGAACGCGAACGTAATTATATACATTATTAAATAATCTGTCAATATAATATTCTGTGTTATTTTACCTATAAAGGGCTTTTATCAGCCAGCAAATGATGATGGTGAGAAGGACGCACGGCAAGAGTTTAACAACTACGCTAAGTATCCAGAAATTTAATTGATACAAGAATCCTTTATCAATGGAACAATCAGCGTCTACGTGATACAAAATCTCCTTGGTGCCATTCTCATAAACGATCTTTGTCTTTATCTGACATAGTGAAATTTAAATTTATTGTAAGCGTAACTACGACATCGAGTAAAATATAATTGACGTTTACTTACTCCAAATACAAGATAGCTAGGAGCGCAGGCGAAAAACGGAGCAACAAAACTACACGAAAGAGCAATCGTACAACGTCTATCGGTGCACCAAGTATAATTGTAACGCGGAAATCTGGTGCATATACACAGAAAGAAAGAGATCATAAGACAACGATTTTCTAATCTTTTTACATTTGAATAGAATTCAAGATCATGAAACTCACCTGATGGCGATGTATCTCCAAACGGCTAAAGTGAGCGTGAGAGCGATACTGATCGTATGAAAAAGCTGCGTGAAATGCATATGGAACAGTACGAAGACGGCCCATCCGTACGGGAAGATTCTATGCTCCGGTAATACGAAATATTTATAAATTGCGAAAGGAATGTACTCCAACATCACCAACGCGTCCGTCACAGCCAGGCCGGTGAGAATGCGATTTATGGGCGCCGCCTTTGTATCTTTCCTCGTGAGGACAACGATATTGAGCATATTAGTGAGTGTGCCAAAGGAACATACGATAAGGGAAGCGTAACCGTGGTAATTCTTGTATTGCGTCGCCAGATCGCGAATCGCACCGTCGCAATAGCACGTAACGTGTATCGTTTCGATACAATTACTTCTATAATTTGTCAAATTATCAAGACCGTAGTAATAAATCTCTTCGTCGGTTATATTTAATCTACGGAAAATATCCATATAATTCTGCAACTGATACATAGTTGACATAATCTCCCGGATCTTCAGATGTCTCGGCAGCTCGAATGTATTCGAGGATATCCGGTACCTGTTATAAGCGCTCTTGCCCGTAGACATGAAAACTTATCGCGATATTCTATTCCGCTATCTGACAAGAATATTCGCATCTTCATTTCTGGCATAACTGCAAGTATTTGTAACGCTGGCTGTGTCGCTGATCTTATTATTTTCTGTTCCACTTAACAGCTGATATATCTTTAATTCGCAACTAATTATGTTCTACGATTTAAATTAGCAAATCATTCGAGTAATTTGCAACTTTCTATGTTTATTCATCAAGGTTATTACGAAATAAAAAAGGAAAGAGAGAAAAAAAGAAGAAAAAAATGTCTGTTGCCTATGCAAAGGTAGATTGACGCGTGACAGGATCGATCAAAATTTAATTATATCAAGTATCTGTATGTTACAACAGTTCCATTTTTGCTGATTAAATATATCTCGCTGAATTATTTAATTCCTCTAATAGTAAGTATCTCTTTTTCCTCTAGTAGTAAGTATCTCTTTTTCGCTCGTTTTTCGAGAAAATCAGAATCTGAAAAAAAAAAAACGATACCATCAAAAACATATACTTTGTACATTTATAAGGACAACAAACTCGAATTATCTTACGTACGTACACATACACGCACGCACTTACACATGTAATGTGTCGAATAAATCAAATGAACATTGTATCATTAGTAACTAAGCACTTTGTGCACTTCGTCATTCGAGATTTGTCACGGCAACAGGTTACGCTACTACGAGTAGATCCAGTCGGTGGATTGTCGCGCTACTGGCGATGTTATTGGCGAAAATTCACGAGCATCCTTCACTCCCTCTCGACGTTTTCCTCTCTGCTCTTGTGAAAGAGCCTGCGCGCAGGACGTCGATGGTCCATAATAGTGTGTGTGTATCTATTTGTCCTGAATACAATCCATGAAACAAGTATGCGCTTTCAGTTCATATTATAAGGTATATATGTTAATAACTGTACTAGGGATAAATTAGTTTGAAGACAATATATATTTATGTATGTGTGTATGTGTGAAAAAAGTTTATAATTTCATCTATATTTCCATTTTTATTTAGGATTTTTCTTATCTTCGATCAATTATAGGTCCTATCAATAGGTCCTATTGAATCACAATCCGTTTCGCGTGTATTGATGTGTTGGTCTAAAATATTAGCACGATAATATTTTATATCTTGTATTTTTCTATTTGTCGAGTACGAAGAGATGAAATTGCCATTAGATCAGATTGCACTCTCTACTGGGTTCATTGAGATTTACTACAATAATTCGCCTATAATCGAGGGAATTGGAACGGAAGAAAACAGGAGCATGAAAGAAGAAATCTTTCTTTTTTATATCTTTTTTTATACTTCGCCTATGCGTACTTTTGCAATTTTATTCCTTGAAAAAAATCTCGCAAAAGAAAGAACTGAAATGAAATAGGCGTGGTTCTATCTACGATTTCATGACTAGCATCCGATAGTAGATTCCGAGTTTGATTTCTCGGTGCGCAATAACGGTCGACTTCTCAGCCAGCCTTTCTCATGCAAAAATACTATCGCAGATACCGATAGCCCTATCAGCAGTATATAAAACGAAGATTGCACATCGGATAGATTGAATGGCACGAAGTCGATCGTTTTCTTTTCAGCTTTTCTTTTTTTTTGTTCAGCCTTCTCTTGAAGAACAAGAGTTTGAATGGTCTGTTTCTTCCACAACAGTGTTAAACCGGCTTCATTCATTCGACCGATCCACGTGTTTATTCCATCTTGCAGAATCGAATTCTTGGGCAGCAAATACGATAAGAAGAATGCACCTAATACAATAGCGGTATTAATATGTGTATGTGAAAAGATTATTATTATGAATAATATCGTTTTTCACAACATTCGTACCTGGACATTCTTTGATAAGATGAAGCAACGGTCCACCATCCTCATCGACGTATCGCGCATCCGTGTATGGGAAATAATTTTCTTTGCCAAGTCCCGAGCCATTTCGATAATAAGCCGCGTTGAATATGGAGTTTTCACCATATCGCAATTTACTTCGCAAGTTTCGCATGAGCGTTGAACTATTATCATCGTCAAAGAGATCAGCTAGACCGAGAGATATCAATGAAATCAGCAATCCCGAAGCATCGAAATCGTGAAGAGTCTCAATATCTGGGTAATACATATCATGCGCGAAGCTGTTGTATAAAATACCACTGAAGAGACTAGTTATAGTGATGTTAGTGAGGAGAATGCCCGATAGTAATATTCTTTCAGCATTCGTGTTCGGCCACTTTTGAGAGCAACCGATGTTTAATAAAAACAATCGATAGATCGTTGCAGAGAAACTTATCTTTTTCGTTCTGAAAGCATGAATGTGTCTTTTCGCTTACATTATATAAATAATCGACTGATGTTCTGATGATTATGTATCTACCTTCCTGGAGTGAAGTTTTGCAGAAAATACCACGTTAGATACACAAAGATCTGCGACAACGTTGTACAGATCCAAACTGAGAGCGGAAAAAAATGATATAGTCGAAGTCCCTTGGGTATCTTGGTTGCTTTAGGAACGATCACGCATACTCTGTCGAAGTCCATATATACACTGAAGTTTACGTCCTCCTCGACATCAGTACTATATTTCTTTATGAAAAAGGATTCGAAGCAGATGTCCGTTCTACCGTATATTACATCGCCTGTGTAAGCTAGTTATTATCATATGACAATCAAAAGAGAAACGGAACAAAAACAAAAGGAACTATCCTAGCAAATAATTCCACAGAAATATCGTTACATTAATACCTAATGCACCGACGTACGTCCCGTTAGGTAACTGATAGCCGAAGGATTTATTATCCTTTGGACGCATCCGTCTATATGTGAAATTCATATGTTCAGCTATCGTATTCAGTACTATTTCGTCAGTTTCTTTGAAAATATGATTATTATTGTAACGTTTGTTTAGTCCCATTCTCTCCTCTTCACTCAGATCGTCTTCCGTGAAAAACCCTGTTTTTAATTCGTATCCATTCATATTGTTTGTTTGATAGTAGCTTAAGTGAGATAGCAGATTCGACGCCTCTCCTACCGTTTTTATATTTATAATTTCGACTCGACCATATGCTGAAAAATTAAGCAAATATTATTTTATAACAAAAAATGCAGAAGAATCAATGAATAATTATATCAAGAATAATTTCTGTTGATGAATTTCTGTTTTATCTTTCGACTTTTCTGCAAGATATTTTACCATTGGTTTGCCATGGAACTGTCGCTTGAGCATTGACTGCACGGGATCCTTTTCTCTAACGTGCGTTCTTTGGAAAAAACATCAGGTTGGATGGATTTCGATGGGGTGTGTTTGAGTGTGAGTTTGGTGGCCAACGGTTTCGTGAACAATTACGTCATTGATTTTTAAAGGCGGACGATTGTAAGTTGCGTGGGACGGTGAGGATTATTAGGTAACATCGTAGCGTTTTTGGAAATAATGGATATTGTATTGCGCCGCGGTTTTTGCGTTTTATTCTGCTTCTATTTTATAAATTCTTAACGGTATTTCTTTTGTTTGACTGTGTTTATTTTTACAATTTTATCCTTCGACCTGTACAGTAATCTTCATTCATTTATTTTTGTATTATTTTATATCTGATATGAATATTATTGTGTCACACTGAGGAGGGTACGAAAGGGACCGAAACGTTTGTATGAATTTATTGAATTTATAAAGAATTATTGGAAAAAAATTTTTGTCACGCATTACCACCTGCACTTCGCTTGGTCTATAATAGCCTTCTTTTCGATTATTATTGATTTATCATTTGGACCATTTATAAAATTTGTGTTTATTGTAATTAAAAAAATTTTTTGATCTTTTGTTAAGAATAATTTCATTACTTATCGATTTTATTTACTTAATCGATGACTAAGGATTACGAACCAGAATCGTTGACTTTGGCGAACGGATTGTAAATACGAACAGCTTGATCAATTCGAGTGTCATCTGCGACAGCGATCGTTTCGGCAACTAAAATGCTTTGCATCTTATGTTTAGACCATAATGTCTTTAAAATGTCATCAAGCCTCGACTTGTATAGCATTTCCTCTTGACAAACAATCAGTATAATAAATCGATCGTACGGTTTCCATTCGAATGTCGAATCATCCTTCGAAATTTTATCGAAAGAGCGGATGTTCTTTGCGAGAATCACGTGCACGTTCCACGTGTTCTTCCCAAAGGCTTTGTCATTTTGGATCCTTTCAACTCTCGCGGATGTTATTAGCAAGGGAAGCTTATCGTTAGATGTAATCTTCCACATCGACGGCTCTTTTGCGATCTCGCAAATTACATTGTTATCATCTACAAAAGATGTGTTTTCTGAGTCGGGAAATGTATAAATCCTCAATACGATTGTTGTCGAGCATTTACGAGAGATGCTGCGTACAAAAGCCTCGAAGCATCGTTCAAAAAGAATAGAGCTCTTATTATTATCGAGCACGCCATGAAAATGGACGGTTTTGGAATTTTCCATAGAACAAACGACGCTGCTCCAAAATTCAACAGCGCGATACCATCGATAATCATTGCCCAGTAGTGTAGGTGGAAATAATAATACTACGAGGGCAAATTCACGAATTAACTGCGAATAAGAGTTACTTGAATACACACAATAAGAGAAAACGAGAAAATTTCGTAATAGCAAAAATGTATCGACGTACCATGTTTGCGAACCCCTTATCAAGGAAGGATGAGTGTTCCTCTATTTATACAATTTAATACTGACACTAGATCCTCCGGAATTTTTCCTCATCTAGAGTACTCTCATTCGATATATATAGTCAAATCATACATCACCCTTATCGTTACTCTCCTTATTGACCCTCCTTCGCTCGGTGAGTCATATTGGACAGGCCTTCAACTCATGCTTACAAAGATAAATATTTCATGCTTTTTAGATTGCAGATAAAACCTAATAAACCTATCATCTATATTATTTATTCCCAATTTGTAGAGAGCGCCATAAGATCAATCCTTAATCGCATTTTTCTCTACGTCACCTCATATTTTTAGTAATACTTTTAGGAATTTATTACAATTAAAATCACATTGAAAGGAATTTATTATAATTAAAATTATATTGAAATAAATTATAATATTAATATAAAAAGAGAGAGGTGAATATATATTTTACATATTTCACATATTTCACAATTTAATTATTAACGAAACTGAATAGGAGATAAAATATGAATAAATCGAAACATTTTATTTTTATAAACATATATTTGATATACCAGAAAATATAAATATATGTACAATTAATTTTTTATTATTTTCTTTCAATCGTTTCCAGTCAATTTTATTTTCCTTGCGATGATAGAAATTGGAGAGAAACACCTTTATTCACATTTCGAAAATCAACATCGATGTTTGTACTCGCGAGAATCATTGCGTCCTATAACTATAAGCTTTTAACTTAATGACACGTCGGGAATTTGACGAAGAGAGGCAAACATTTGCTCAATATACCTGAGGTAAATATAAGGTACCAAAAGATATAAGACAAGAACGAAGACGTTCTTTTTTATTAAAAAGGGACTAAAGCGGATTGTACGCATATAACATATTACGCGAACTGCTTAATCGGGATCGCGTATATTTTACTGTATTTTTATCTGTAATGAGTTTTTCTTGTTAGTGAAAATCCATGTATATATACACCTAGTGCGATACGGAAAACAATTGTTAGCTTCAGAGAAAAATGCGCATATCTGGACGATAATACACAATGCTATAATAATAGTCTTTTAATATTTCAGAGGGAAAAAAGAGCATTATTGAAATTATATTGGAGGATAAGCAAATGCATATCAGCTATGTCGATTCTTTCATTAGAAAGATACTCGAAAAGATATTCGAAGAAATAAAAGAGATTGGTTTACTTCATCGTTTCCAGTGTCTCTTCTAAGATACTTTTGTAACGCTTAACAAGAAACTTATTTTCTCTAAAGAATGAAAGCAAAGCAAGAAGATGTATTGGTAAATTTCAGACTTTCTGAAAAAAGGAATCGTCGACCTAACGTCCGAGCAGTGCTTCGCGAATTTCATTTTAATATCCTTTCGAATCGTGAATGATTTACGACGTTTGCCTTTCTTTTTGCGCGGTCAAAACTCGAGTAATGATTTATAGATACGCGTAGCGTATGAAGAGTTGAGCTCATCAAAATGCAATAAAACTCTACCGCGACGCTATTAACCTTCTTGCGTCGCGATTAACCTCATCGATTTTTTTTTTCTACACGCCCACGATTTATATCTACCACAACGCGACAATCTTTCAACAAGTTTTTCTCCCTTAACTATGTATGACGCTTTTTAACTATGTATGTCGATCCTACAGCTACATGTATAAAACTCGCGCTTTATCTTCCTGTTTACCACTGTTCATGAAGCAAATCAAGTAGGCTCGCTCCAAATACGATTTGACATTTCCAAGGGGAGCAGCTTCCACAATACGCTATAATGTCACCGACAGTATCATTTTGTTTGGTGATGTCGATGGTAACGGCAGCAAAGAGCACGACAAATACGTACAAGATCGCTAGAGAAAGCCATTCGTCAAGATTGATGGAGAACGAAAATTTGAAGATTATCTTGAATTACGTTCGAAGCAAGCAAGAATTCTATCCGCCGATATTTTCTCTCGTCTCCTCTGACATTCAATCCAACTTTGTAGATCTTGTATCAAAATACGTAGCAAGCGAGTTGATTGTCAGTTACAAGATCACGATAAATGATTTCTCGCGGAAGCACACGTGGCAGAATCGCATCGATCTCACGTGGATCTTCTTCATCGACAATATTAATGTTTTGAAATTTTTCATGCGCGAACAAAACTACATATGGAAAGCTACCAATCAGTATCTGGTGATCATCACTGCTCCAATCCCACTGATTTTGTCGCGCGATATTTTTCAAGCCATTTGGAAGACTTACAGTGTCTACAGAATCATCTTTGTTTCAATACAAGACGATTTTCGGTGTCTAAGCAGATATCTACCGTTTGAAAAGAATCGGCAGAATGAGTATGGTGTTGTGCGCAAGATTTGTTTAACGAATCGAACAAACAATATTGAGCTTTACACAAACTTCGAGAATCTAAATGGATATCCTATACGCGTAATTGTGTTCCGATCACTGATGATGAATGTTACGCTCGACAAGGATACGAGGACACACGAGTACAAAGGATTGGACGCGGACGTGATGGTTTTACTGGAGAAATCGATGGGAACTCAGTTTCACATCAACGTGCTTTCAACCAATTTCACTAAAGCGAATGGGCAAGATCCCTTTCATCGTAGTCTTCAATATATCGAGAACGATAATGCGGAAATTATCATTACCAGTTTCTTCATCCATGAATATAATGAATATCGAAGGTATGAGTTTACAGCCAGCGTTTACGAGGATAAGCTGTGCTTGATTGCACCCACGGCCGGCTTTATCCCTAAGTCATACATGCCGATAATGCCGTTCGCCTCCGATTTATGGACGGCCCTCGCGATATACAATGTCCTCGTGTCCGTCTTGTGGTTCCTCATCAAGTATTACAGCGGATCGTTTCGCCGACAAGAGGCCGTCCTGCTTCCTTTAACGAGAATGGAATTTGTTCTTTCAGGACGATCGAATTTACCACCAAGGATACATCCTTATGTTGCGTCATGTTTCGACCTCGTCGAAACCTCGTGTTATCCGTTGAAGGAGAACGGTGGTGGTCCAGGTAGCATGTCTCAGCGAGCCTTCTTATTCGGCACCCTCTTCTTCGGACTCATCATCGTCGATCTCTACCAAAGCTGCCTCGTGTCCGGCTTGAGCAATCCTTTCCATTATCCGGAGCTGAACACTTTGGAGGATGTCGCCAACTCGAATCTCACCATAGGTACGAAATATTACAATTTGAAGGAGCACACCTTCGCGGAGAATACTACGCTGGATAAAAAGTTACGCAGTAAAACAAAAATAATAATTTCCGACAAACCGATCAACGACTTGGTGGCTTTTGGCAAGAAGGTAATCGCCATCGCTCGTTACTCTTCGGTCAATCTGGACGATCTCTCCAAGTACTACGATGCGGACGGTAACGAGCTGCTTCATCGAGTCGAGGAGTGCCCTACTACTTATCTATTGTCCTACGTAATGAGCTTGCATTCACCGTATCGGGAGAGAGTCAATGGATTGCTATTACGAATGCAGGAAGCGGGCCTCATTAATCTATGGTATGAAAATATGGCATATCCGACATACATAATCAAGCAGAAAAGAAAGGTGAACAAGAAAGAGAGAAAAATTCAATTAAACATGGAGCATTATTCTCTTACGTTCATCGGACTTTCAATTGGTTTACTTTTCTGCACCGTCATATTCCTTGCGGAATTGTATTTCGCCAAGAAATCATAATCGTACATAACAGCAAAGGAGAGTTCTTGAGCTAATATCGCAAAACTAATTATCTCTACACCATCTGCTGTCTCTTTACGTTTAGTATTATATTAAGGATAAGACAAAAGTGATAAAGTTATTGAGATTTGAAATTAATGTTCACGTCTTAAATTCATATCCTCTAGAATATTGAACAGAAATATGGATTATACAAAGAATTAATTAAAGTATTGCAAAATTAATATTGCATAATTTCTGGCGTCTTTATTAAAGAAAATTTAATATTTAATAATATTTAATAATATGTTAAAAATATTAATATTTAATATTAATATTTTTTCTCTAATCAATTTTAAAAAACTTTTAGACTTTAATATTCCTTAAGAAATAAATAAAAATGAACAACACTTAATGAAGCAAACATGGAAATTTTTCGGACATGAAAAAGTTAATATAAGTATTCAATCTTATGTAATTTTTCTTTTTTGTGAAACTTATTAATAATTGCTGCGATTGCACTTTTTCATAATAATCATACGAACATAAAAACCAAACAAAAAACGTGCTCAGATTTTGTAGATATTAAAAGAAAACAAATAATAAAAGTGATAAAAAAAACAATAAATATATATGTGTAACAATAATAGGTGCTTTCCATTTACATCAAAACTCAGATAAATCTCACTTCTGTCTTTCTTTAACATGAATGTTGAAGAAAGACAGAAGTGAGATTTATCTGAGTTTTGATGTAAATGGAAAGCACCTAATATATATGAAATTTTTACGTTTTATACACCAGATTTTTTTCTCTAATATTTTATATACTTGTCTACATGCGAAGTTTACAGTATCAATTTCTCATACAGTCTCTTAATACATAAAGCTCTTAATATCAGTTTCTTTTATTTTTGATGAGTTTGTTCTCGCAATTTTCCACTGATGATTATTTAAACCTTATACAAGCAGCTTGAAGGTCTCTCTTCATTATAGGGAACCTTGATATCTGATAAAAAACCCGATATATATCCTGTCGCGTGACAATATTGTACTTATGATACTCAATGATTCGATCAACAATCGTTTTATTCGCAGCGGTCTCGAGTTTGATTAATCGAGGATATAATAGATATAACTATGTATATTTCTTTATTATCGATCCTGGCGAAGGATACTTTTTATTCGCGAATATAATAATTCAAACTAACAGGGTCATGCAAATCGAGTTAGCGTTAAAGCGACATCCCGAAAACGAGATTTATTTTAAGAATATCTAAAAATACGCACACGCACCTATCTCTTTCTTGAGGAAACTCAGTCGTAGGTCGTTGCTCGATTATAGAGTCATGGCTTCTCAAAGATATGTACCATTGGCAGCGATCCTAATTACTATTTGTTTAGGTACGTACTCGCGAATGACATTTGATTGCATTGATATAAAATACGGGATATAAATATATATATTTCTTTCGCATATACAGATGTATCCATCGTTGTTGCCGCCACCATCGCACGGGAAATATCTAGGTGACTACTATGATTTTCAATGTATTAGCGATAGTCTTCTCGCGAGAATTCGATTTTAAAGATTTCAGATATAATCATACTGAAAGCACAAATTTTGCTTTTTTTTCTTCTATCGTGTTACGTTTGCACGATAGATATGACAGTTACGACTTGGATAAAGGACCGGTATTCTACGAGGCGTATTATCCAGATTATGCCCATGACGCTTATCAGGAAAAACGCAACTTGGATCGAAATCGAAAAGTGCTGGAAACGAGTTTTCAAGTGCCCTTTGAGCGTTTCGCGTATTCGGCCGAAATCGCGGATCGTCCTTCGTCAATAATCTTTGATAAAAATCGTCAAACTGCGAATATCGAGGAAATTTCCAAGTTCATTAGAAGAGCTATATCTCGGGATCTAGAAAATTGGAACAGTCTTGAAACATATCTGGATCGCGTATCTATCGATCAAAATTGGCCGACACAGCAGAAAGTATATTCTAAAGAGAATCGCGAAAATAAAGGAGGCAATAGTTATTCGTTTCAAGATGATCGACGATCTCTCGATCTATCGAGCCAGCCAAATCCCGAGATATTGCGAAAATTGGAGGCACGTGATACGAGACAGCGTCCTAATTATTTGGAGGAAATCGATGCGGAGGGAAATACAATGATGAAAAAAATAAGCGACCTACAAGTTGTCGATTCGCCATCGATCGACGTTGCTTCCGACTCGTTATTTCCGGAGAACATTTTTCAACCACGGCCCCAAATAATTAGATATACTTTTTTCAAGAAACCTACGTCACGACTCGATCAACAAACTGAAAAAGTAATAGATAATTCTACGCCGAGAAATTATGGCGATAATCTCATTCGTCAAGAGATCGCTGACAAAAATAGCCGAGTGGAAGGTAATGTCAAAGTAACGTCTATCGAAGTAAGCGAATTGCCGCGACATAAAACACGTCATCATCACGGCGAATGGCCTAAACGAGATTATTCCATTCATCATCAATCTGAGGAAAAAAAAAGTAAAGATGCTTGAACGAAAAATTTTTCGAAGAAAAAATAGATTAACAAAATTATTTTCAATGCGCGATAATAATGCTAATTGTGTGTGATGGATATATTTATATCGTTTCCGCTGTTTTACATTATCGCGAATAATATTGACAAATTATATTATTTCAAACTATTTATTGAATATATATACTATTGAATATATACATGCGTAACATCATATATTCTCTGTAATAGCATCTACAATAAAATATTCTCCGCGACTTATCTCTACAAACTGTTAATCGCACTAACATATCGGTTAACGATTAATTTTAAAGAAAGTAAGGAAATTTTTTTCTCTTTCTATAATATGTCATTTTAAGACACAAAAGTAAATTTA
The DNA here is from genome assembly GCF_025532165.1 of Camponotus vicinus. Classification (NCBI taxonomy): domain Eukaryota; kingdom Metazoa; phylum Arthropoda; class Insecta; order Hymenoptera; family Formicidae; genus Camponotus; species Camponotus vicinus. The sequence goes on from NW_028141949.1 coordinate 3,040,801, forward strand.
ATTTGTTAATATAACTTGGCTTAATAATTCTATCATTATTTCTCTATACTATGTATAATCAGACTCGTGAATATATACATATATGTATATTTTATATATGTCGATTTTAAGTCGAACTATAAACTATCAAACTCTACAAACAATTAAAGTTTCTAAGTTGTACACGCAGCAAAACAAGCATTTTAGTTTTATCTAATAATTTAAAAAATATCTTTTTCTTTACAATTTTGTAATAAAAATATAAATAATTATTTATGACCACAAATGCAGATTGTACAGGAATGTTTACATATTCTTTTTATAATCTTAGTTCTAAGTACTTGGCATGGTCGTATGATACTGTTATGATATAAATCAAAAGTGACTATATTATGCTTGTACAATATTTTTATCATGAAGATAAGTACGAAATCGCAAGTATATATTTTATAGATAGCCTACTCTATTGGAACACAACCTTTTTTGGTGAATAGTCTCAGTTAGCTACAGCTAAAATTCTACGTTTATCTCTTTAAGTTACTTTTTGAATAGCTAAAACTCTAGTTTGAAAACTTTCTCTTATTTCTATAAAAGAATGGATTTTTTATTCTTAATGAAAAAATTAGCTAATATACTTAGTGCAATATTGTACCAACAACATTAAGATGGATCTCTTTCATAATTTGTTTTATATAGTTATCAGATTAAACTTACTATAACAAAAATACGCGATATAGCTACTGCTATTATCATTATTGTCAGAAAAATAAAAATCACGATAATTTAAAAATAGCAAATATGGATATATAATTGTAAAGATGCAATCTATATAGAACCGTAATATAGAATATGAGTTTACATTAGCCCTAGTTTTGACACACATATATACATATTTTATATGTTGATTGAATGTATTTAAAATAATTTCTAAACATTTCACCAAGATATGATTCATTTGCTGTGTCCAGATATACATATAGAATCCATCACATATCAGCTCTTGACTAATTCGTTTCGACTGAAAATATTTTTATAGAGAATCTAATTATTATATGTATCATCACATATTTGGGATTACAATATAGGTCTTTGTAATAAAAATACTTGTGGTACATAACTCACAGTAAAAAGATTAATATTATCCATTAAAAACAAAGCAGCATATTTTATTCACTTGTTTTGCATTGCAGATTAAAATTAGCCAGTATAAAATTGCGTAAAATCTCATATGCATTTTCCAAATTATCATTTTCTACGATAATATCAAAATTACCTGGTGCTTCACCTATAAACATAAATATATATTATAAATTTTAAAAAGTATATGATTTACAAGCATAATTTTTCTATAACGCATGTGCGTACCATATTCTAATTCAGCTTTGGCAACTGCTAATCTGCGTTGCAACGACTCATCGGTTTCAGTGTTTCTAGCTTTCAAGCGCCGCTCTAACTCCAAAACAGAGGGCGGTTTTACAAATACATAAAGGGGATTAAGTTGAGTGCATTTTATTTGCTTTACACCTTGTATATCAATGTCTAATACACATATCTTTCCTAAACGTTGTACTTCTTCAACTGCCTGTTTGCTACAAAGGCACTTGGATTGTATCATTATCATACACATCTATATTATATTTACATCTATATCTTTTTCTTACCTCGTACCATATAAATTCCCACTAAATGTAGCAGATTCAATAAATTCGCCATTTTTTATTTGTTCTTGCATTTTCTCTTTATTTGTAAAGTGATAGTGCGTCCCATCTTCTTCACCAGGCCGAGGGTTTCTGGTTGTATGAGATACCGAAAATTTGAAAGTATCAGGAAATTCATCAAACAATCGCTTTATCAAAGTACTTTTGCCACTACCCGAAGGGCCGCATAATACTAATGGACGTGGTCCTTTTTGAATCATGTTGGCACAGCCTAAAAATACATTTTTTCTTAATTCTATACTCTCTTTTTTTCTGTCTTTTTCTTTCTCTCTTTTCTTCCAAAATAATTAAGTCTTTAAATAATTAAATTAATTAATTTTCCTAATACATATTAGTTTATCAAATCATTTAAATTTCTCGTATTATATATGAACAAAACTATGGGTTCCGCATACCTATCTTAAATATCCTAAACCACTGTGTGAACATTGGAATTAAAAAGATGTCAATGGCCCAATATCAGTTATCTCAAAATTCTGATTCTGCATAATTTAATAATATTGCTCAAGAGCTAAGCAAGAAAATAACAAATATAATATTTCCTAATATATATGTATGCATATTTATATGTATTACATATATGTATATAAGATTAAATATATATAGATATATATGTATATAAGACTAATTACAAAATCTTTGTTCTTTTTACAAGATTTAACTAAAGAATTAAAAATATAAAAGCATAAACATTTTTAACACAAATTTTATCTATTCCTTCTTAATAATTATATAAAAGAAAATATTTCAATATATATTACGTTGCCAATAACAAATTTTAACCATTGATAAAAAAGAATATGAAATAAATAAACTCTCTAATATGTATAATACATTTTTATGTTTGATTGAATACATGTTTCATCATGTGTATATGATGATCAATCATTAATTTAATTTAGAAACTATAATAAAATAAATAAACATTTATATTAAAATTGTATCATTTTATGTTGTAAAATAATATAAAAAAATCCTTAAGGTCTGGTTCAATAAATCATCTACAATCTACAATAACACATGTATAATTTAACAAAATAGCTATTTAACGAAAAAAAAAGATTGATATGTAAAATTTGAATTTGTTGCATGCTATCAGATCGTCTTTAAAATTATTGTTTTGTATTAATATTTCCATTAACTCTATGAAGGAGCGATTCACGCATTTTCCCCCGCTTTGATTTCAAAATCTTACCTATATAAACAGACAAAGAAGATTGAGTTAACCAGATTATCCAGTAATTAATCGACGTAGGTTCACAATAATTAATGCTGTTTAATAAACCGACGAGAAACAATCATTCTCGTTACTTTTTTCTATAAGTGACAAACGATACCCACACAGTTATGAAGCAAAATACAAGCGATATCACACAATCACACGCGATTGCACGATAAAATGTAACGCCAATATCAGACCGGCAGACATCAGTAGAGTAGATACAAGGGGATAAATGCATCATATAGGCTACGTTCGGAAATTCTACCCGTGAGGTAAAGTAGCATTTAATTGACCAATCAGAACAATCTTTATTCCTCCTGTCCTGATTGGTCAATTAAATGCTACTCTACCCCATGAATAAGATTTTCGAACGTACTCATATAACTGCACATCGAACCATCGAAGTTATCGATACTTCCCCTCCCTTTCCACAAATCCTCTCCTTATCATAGAAAATATCCTATATATTTTATATTTACAGTATGTATATAAAAAAATATAAATAAATAATAAACCCCTCCCAAAAATGATTCCTTGACTAGTTTGAAGCATTAATATATAACTATACTTATGTAATTTATACAATTTTAAATTTATTTAACAAATTATTAGCTAAATATTACAATTAAACAATGATTAAATATTTTATCTCATTTTTCGCAATTTCGCAATTTCGCAATCACACTTCTTTTCGAACTCGTGCCCATAAAAACACTGGGATTTTCAGAAACTTTTTAAAATTACAAGTCACAAGCTTAGGCGGAATATATAAGACACTTATTTGGTATACATATAGTTAAAAAAAATTGATTTGACCAAACTACATTGCACAGATAAAATTTCACACATAATACATCAAAATACTTTTATATTGTTATGTATTTATAGAGTATTTGAGAAATTGTAATTGATTATTACTTCAACAAGATTACTTCATCTCTTCTTTATGCTATATTTACTATATTGGTAAATAAAAAAAGATTCAGAAATTATAGAAGAATTATAAGAAAGTACATATTTTCTGACAACTGTTGTCATAATCGTTTGCACTTTCCCGAATCATGGCAACATGTGACAAATATAGGTGTATATATATAAGTATATATTAAACACAATATATGGAAAATTATAAATAGATATCACATTCGGTTTTCTGTCATCAACATCCTTCCGCATACTCTCCATTGACGATATTGAAAGCTATTCATCACAATATCAACAATTTAAATTATATATTCCCAATAGTTTTTAAATCGCTTGTACTTTAAACAACTTTGTTCTCCATATCTATGCATCTTCATCTTGAGTAAATCTTTAATCTAAAAGTTGAATCTGTCATATACAGTTATACAAGAGATTAAGTTTAAACTGGAGTGGGCCCACCAGTTTTGCCTTGTGTTCTACGACGTGCTAATTCCGACATAACCACAGGACCAATATGCGGTGATCTCGGACTACTCGCCATTGCTCTATACGTCGCTGCGACTGCCATCTGAAGAGTAAGATTTATTGTATGATATAGATGTATTGTGTGATATATAGATTGTAGATCTGTGTAGATTTGTTAGAAATTATCTTAGAAATATATAGTTATATATCTATTATTAATGACAAAACATTTAATAGTTAACAAAATGTTCAATGGAAGCAAAGTATATTTTTACTTCAACATACTTTCAAACTATGTGGATCCTTAATAACGTCCGGTAAAACTTTTTGAGGTATACGGTGTCGATTTACAATCCATGGATATTTTAAAATAACAGCTGCCGTAGGCCTTCGATTGGGATCTACATGTAGCATCCTCTTAACTAATTCTTTAGCTTCGCTCGAAATATGGCACCATATTCCGCTTTCCACATCTATATATCCCGGGCCAATCCGGTCTAATATATCGCTCGCGCTGTCTCCTGGGCTGTTACGGAAAGGCGTGTATCTGCGCGATAAAATTATATCATTTCCGATCAGTTATATATAATAAGTCAATAATAATTATATATAATAACTTTGATAGTATTTCTTTTTCCATTACCCAGCTAACATAATGTACAATAGAACTCCGAGTGACCAAATGTCGCACGCTGCATCATATCCTTGGCGTTTCAGCACTTCGGGCGCTACAAAGTTTGCGGTATAACAAGGCGTCATTAACAAACCGTTTTCCGCTCGTAATTGTTTCGCAAAGCCGAGATCGCATATACAAAGTGTCGTTGGATCACCACCAGGCTTTGCATATAAAATATTCGATGGCTTCAAATCTCTATGAACGACCTGTTTTGTTTTTGTCCTTTCTTTTAATGCAGTCATATATATTGTTTTGTTTCATACAGATGTGTATGAGATCAAGATATATGTACAAAATTGTTTAGTACAACTTATATTTTGTAGATTATAACTTACTCCGTTTTCATGAAGATAATGCACCACATTTGTAATGGTATGAATGACTTCGGCAGCTTCCCGTTCGGTAAAGTTTCGTCTCTGTAGCAAACGATCGAGAAGTTCACCACCGCGCAAAAGTTCCAATACAAGGTATACTCGTTTGTCATCTTCGTGAACAGCTCTTAATGTTACAATATGAGGATGTCTACCATATCGTAATAAAATTTCTATTTCTTCCGTCGGATCTCGTTTCGATTTTTCAATCACCTATTTTATTTAATTTTCTTTTATTTCAAGTGCAACTTTGGGAATACATTCCATTTCAACTTTGCAAGATATTACCTTTACAGCATATTCCATCTTGGATGCTATATGGACAGCTAAGTAAACCACGCTGTAGCTTCCTTTGCCAATCTCATGTTTGAATTCGTATTCGTCAGTAATGGAAACGGAATTAACATAAGATGGAAAAGTAGCGCTGATACTGTCGTAGTTTCTGTTTTCCAATAATTTAGCGTGATCCACATCCGTAAGCAAACAAGGCGCAATAAAACTGAATCCGCGAAATAATTCGTGAGCAGTTGCGCTAGGTGGTACTCCTGGAGAATCTGAAGAGATACAAGAATTTCTTTCGCAAAGATATAAGGACCTACGTTTAATTATTATTAATTTAAGTTTACTCCACTGTTCTTCCTTTTTCTTCTGTTTTTTAAGAAGGAGATCGGTCACCTTTAGGTGTTTTACAGGTGAATTCACTATCGAAGTAAAACGCATCGTCTTCCCTAACAGCTGGTTTAAATGGCGGTCTTATTTCTTTCTTATAAAGAGCATCCCAATCGATAGTAGCAAAGAACATATGACTCTTAATTTCTTCCACCCCACCTAGAAATACAAAAGTTTTATATAAAGACTATCATACATACATATGTTATTCAAAATTAAAAGTTATTTTATTGTACAGAATATTAAAATAATAGATTCTTTCAACATTACCAGCACCAAGGCGATTTGCTGGATTTCTCTTAAACAATACCCTCAAAAGTGCTTGTGCTTCTGGTGAAAGATTATGTGGCATTCCGAGTTTAGCTTTCAAGATTTGCGTCATTGTTTCTTTACGGTTTGCACCTTGGAATGGAAGAGCACCTGTCAGCATTTCAAACTGAAAATATTTAAATATTATATATAACAAATCTTTAGCCTTTAATTTCTCTTAATATCTAATTCTCATCAGTTGCATCATACAATCCTCAAATGAGATATATAAAATCTAACCATTAAGACACCAAAACTCCACCAATCTGATGTAAAAGTATGTCCTTTTCTGTTAACAATTTCTGGCGCCATATATTCAACAGTACCACAAAACGAATACGCTTTTGAATCATCCAAAGGTTGTTTGCTTAAGCCAAAGTCTGTCAAAGATATATGGCCTTCTGTGTCCAACAAGATACTATTGTATAAAAAAAGAGAAAATTAATCAAATGCACTAATAATGGATATCTATATTAAAGAGATACAAGAGATCGCGCGGTATATCGCGAACGAATACAAACTTTTCAGGTTTGAGATCTCGATAAATAATTCCGAGTTTATGTATATGATCCAGAGCAAGTGCCAGTTCAGCCAAATAAAACTTAACATCATCTTCCGTAAACATTACCTAAAACATTAATTATATACATAATTACAAATATATATTATTAATATATATTATTTATCAAAAATTATAGATCATCAGAATACAAGCAACAATACATTTATATAATCATTAACAATTACCTCTTTGGATAATCTGGAAAAGAGATCGCCTCCTCTTAAAAAATCTAGAATTAAATAGAGTTTCCCTTCTGTTTGAAATGCATAATGCAATCGAACGATAAATGGATGTTCCACATCAACTAATATGTTCCTCTCCATTTTGGTTCTAACTCTGTCACGAACTAAAAAAAAAAAACAAATATGTAATGAAATAATTGTAATAATAAATAAATATTTGCTGATACTTCATAACATCTTCAAGTACCTTTCAATGTTGCCTTTTTTAAGACTTTCATAGCATACAGTGTACCACTGTCTTTTCCGATAACTTTTCTTACTAAAAATACCTAAATATTTATAAATTAAATAAAATTGTATATATAAATGTAAAGTAATTCCTGCAACTATTGCAAAGTGTATAAAAGTATTTAAATATATATTCAATGCACATATGTTATTCTTACCTTGCCAAAGGAACCTTGGCCAAGGACTTTCAATAATTCAAAGTGAGAAGGTTCGGCTTTCTCGTAACCCTCCCGTACCATATCACGTACTTCAATCTCATGGGACTCTGAACAGCCATTTGATCTTTCAATTAAATTTCCTTGAGTAATCATTGTTTCTTCCTGATTTTCGGCCGGAAGAATATCCGTACTTTGCTAAAGCAACAAGTACAAAATAAAAGTATGTTATAAAATGTGTATTAAATGTTGAAATAAAGACGAGAAATATATTTAAAAAAAAAAGTAAAATTTTTCAAATCACATATGTCAAAAGAGTTATACATCGAGAAGAAGGATTAATAAATTTTACCTTCTCATTTACGCGGTGCTCGGTCCAAGGAGCCGTTAGAGTTGCCAACGGCATTATATCTAAAGTTTCGTTTATTTTCGGAATTGTACACAACGCTCAACAAAGAGTCTTATAAAACACTTATTATTTTGTAATGCTGTTACTAAATATATAAACGTTTAACTTATTTGAAAAAAACAACTTCATTAGCTTTAATTGGCTTTGATATCAACTCATAGCAGGAATTCGCGGTTAACTATTAACCACCATTAACGCACATGTATACACACATATAGAAATATATATACATATATTCAACTAAATATATGCACAGTAGTGATGGATCGATGACGTAGCCTCTACAATTCAGGGTGCAATTACATTTATGCGACGAAATTAGATAAAATATTTGTGAGATACCGATTGGCTATCAAATAGAAAATTCCTAGAATCCTAATAAGGATCTCTGTCAGAGAGAAGAATGAGAGGTGTCATGGCCCGCTTTTAGGTGATCCCTGAAAGCGATACGCCCTCTGTGGACCTTAAAAACGTGCACCTAAACTACGAAGCCAAGGTGCACGAATGTTCTCAGAGGGTAACATATAAGGTGCACAATTTTTGGTTCTATTCCGTGCTATGTGCACAAAATGTCGGTAGCACCAGTGCTGTATAGCAAGGTGCTTACAATATCAAATAAATTTTAATATAAATGAGAAATGACGAATTTGCGATCCTCTCACTCTCTCTCTCTCTCTCTCTCTCTCTCTCTCTCTCTCTCTATATATATATATATATATATATATATATATATATATATATAATTTTTTTTTTTGATATATGAATTTGCAATGAGCAGCGACATATTTTTTCTTAAGAACAATTATATGTTTTTTTTACATTAACTGATTCCTCTTATTATTCTATGCATAAAATTATTAAAGTAAAATAATCGAAAAATGAACATTTTATCAGATATTTTATAATTTATATAAAATTATGTCAACTTAAAGAATCAAATATCTCGTTAACTGTTCAATTTTTGACTATACTATCTTTATAACTTTTTACACGGAATATTGCGAAGAATCGATTTATATAAAAAAATTAGGATGGTTCCATTAAAAAATATGAAGATAATCTTGAAATTTCTAAAACGCTTCCACTTACGAAAACAATATTACTAGCATATCATGGTCCTTTTAATCGTACAATTTTCGTAATTACAATTTTTTCATATCTGTAAAAATAGCGTAGATATTTCAAGTGAGCAAAGTTTTATATACATATATGTGTGTGTGTGTGTGTGTGTGTGTGTGTGTGTGTGTGTGCGTGTATAGCGTATACGAGTATGTGAGCAAGCGAGAAGGTAATAAGAGAGAGCGAAATGGCAATAAGAGCGAACGAGATAGCAATAGCACGAGCAACGAAGACTTGGAAATAGAGTCTTTCTTGCAGCCTGGCATACTATTTCTCTCTCGCTCGCTCCTATTACTATCTCGCTCGCTTCTGTTATTGTTTCACTCGCTCTTACGTACTCATATACTGTCATGCTCATCTCGTTATCAAATCTGCCGCTGGCAAGCGGCCGATGACAAATTATGACAAATAAATAAGTTAATTATTTTAAGATATATTTATAAGGGTATAGAAATAATTTTAATGGAATAATGAAAATTTTGCGATTAAAATAACAAACACGGTATCAATCGGATAAACGTAGTTAAATATATAATCAAAATTTTTATTATCAGACCAATTAAAAATTATCCGATTTACGTCGTGTTTGATATCATTTTAATCGCAAAAATCTCAATAATTCATTAAAATTACTTTCAAATGGATAAAATAAAAATTAGGAGTTTCAGTTTTTATTTTATAAGATGTTTACATTCGCGAGGAAGCCGAGTCCGCTTATCTTTACGACCTGTCAAGTGCGAGAGCGACAGCGAAACCGCGAGTCGAGAGCGAGCGAGATGACCTATCATCAAAGAATTCCGAAGTCTCTTACAATCGGCTTCTTCACTTCCTCTATCCATTCGCAATTTACGAGATTATAAAGTAAAAACTGAAACTTTTATTTTTTATTTTATCGATATGAAAGTAATTTTAATGAATTATTGAGATTTTTGCGATTAAAATGATATCAAACACGACGTAAATCGGATAATTTTTAATTAGTCTGATAATAAACATTTTGATTATATATATTTAAATACATTTATCCGATTGATACCGTGTTTGATGTTATTTTAATCGCAAAATTTTCATTATTCCATTAAAATTACTCGCATACCCTTATAAATATATCTTAAAATGATTAACTTATTTATTTGTCACAATTTGCCATCGGCCGCTTGCCAGCGGCAGGCTTGATAACGAGATGAACATGACAGTATATGAGTACGTAAGAGCGAGTGAAACAATAACAGAAGCGAGCGAGATAGTAATAGGAGCGAGCGAGATAGTAATAGGAGCGAGCAAGATAGAAATAGTACGAGCAACGAGGACTCGAGCTCGAGAATCGGATTTTTCTTGCGCGCTATTATTTTCCTCTCGCTCGCTCCTATTACTGTCTCGCTCGTTCCTATTATTGTCTCGCTCGTTCTTGTTGCTGTTTCGCTCGCTCTCGATTCTTGGGTCCGCTTATCATTCCGGGCTATCTATCACGACTGCCAAGTGTGACAGAGAAAGCAAGACCATGAGTAGAGAGCGAGCGAGATGACCTATCATCAAAGAGTTCCGAAGTCTCTTACAATCGGTTTCTTCGCTTCCTCTATCCATTCGCAATTCACGAAAATGTAAACATCTTATAAAATAAAAATTGAAACTTTTATTTTTAATTTCATCGGTTTGAAAGTAATTTTAATGAATTAAAGAGATTTTTGCGATTAAAATGATATCAAACACGACGTAAATCGGGTAATTTTTAATTAGTCTGATAATAAAAATTTTATAATTATATTTAACTAAATTTATGCGATTTATATCGTGTTTGATATTATTTTAATCTCAAAATTCTCATTATTCCATTAAAATTACTTTCAAATGAATAAAAAATGCATTTAATTTTTTGACATATATTCGTGAATATTATAAATGAAGTCTCATGTAAGAAACTTCGGAATCTGCGACATCGGGAATTTTTTCATTATTTATAATAATACACGACTTTAAATTGCCATAAAATAAAAACTAAAGCTTTGATATTTTATTTGATCTTTTTGATTAAAAGGGATTAATGAAATTTTTAAAATTGAAAATTATTCTAATAAAATATTGGGTTTAATGTGATTTCAATCGTAAAAATCAATGTGTACATGTATATAATAAAACTCTTAATTTCTCATAATTATAGTTTTATTTTAATAAATTAATAGTGTCTAATTTAAACTATAATTTTGAAAATAAGACTACATTGTATAAAATGTTGCATTGTACTTTACTTAATTTATCTTACTGAACATAACTTTAGAATTAATTTGATTTTTACGATTGAAATCACATTAAACTCAATATTTTATTAGAATAATTTTCAATTTCAAAAATTTCATTAATCCCTTTTAATCAAAAAGATCAAATAAAATATCAAAGCTTTAGTTTTTATTTTATGGCAATTTAAAGTCGTATATTATTATAAATAATGAAAAAATTCCCGATGTCGCAGATTCCGAAGTTTTTTACACGAGACTTCATTTATAATATTCACGAATATATGTCAAAAAATTAAATGCATTTTTTATTCATTTGAAAGTAATTTTAATGGAATAATGAGAATTTTGAGATTAAAATAATATCAAACACGATATAAATCGCATAAATTTAGTTAAATATAATTATAAAATTTTTATTATCAGACTAATTAAAAATTACCCGATTTACGTCGTGTTTGATATCATTTTAATCGCAAAAATCTCTTTAATTCATTAAAATTACTTTCAAACCGATGAAATTAAAAATAAAAGTTTCAATTTTTATTTTATAAGATGTTTACATTTTCGTGAATTGCGAATGGATAGAGGAAGCGAAGAAACCGATTGTAAGAGACTTCGGAACTCTTTGATGATAGGTCATCTCGCTCGCTCTCTACTCATGGTCTTGCTTTCTCTGTCACACTTGGCAGTCGTGATAGATAGCCCGGAATGATAAGCGGACCCAAGAATCGAGAGCGAGTGAAACAGCAACAAGAACGAGCGAGACAATAATAGGAGCGAGCGAGACAGTAATAGGAGCGAGCGAGAGGAAAATAATAGCGCGCAAGAAAAATCCGATTCTCGAGCTCGAGTCCTCGTTGCTCGTACTATTTCTATCTTGCTCGCTCCTATTACTATCTCGCTCGCTCCTATTACTATCTCGCTCGCTTCTGTTATTGTTTCACTCGCTCTTACGTACTCATATACTGTCATGTTCATCTCGTTATCAAGCCTGCCGCTGGCAAGCGGCCGATGGCAAATTGTGACAAATAAATAAGTTAATCATTTTAAGATATATTTATAAGGGTATGCGAGTAATTTTAATGGAATAATGAAAATTTTGCGATTAAAATAACATCAAACACGGTATCAATCGGATAAATGTATTTAAATATATATAATCAAAATGTTTATTATCAGACTAATTAAAAATTATCCGATTTTTATTTTATAAGATGTTTACATTCGCGAGGAAGCCGAGTCCGCTTATCTTTACGACCTGTCAAGTGCGAGAGCGACAGCGAAACCGCGAGTCGAGAGCGAGCGAGATGACCTATCATCAAAGAATTCCGAAATCTCTTACAATCGGCTTCTTCACTTCCTCTATCCATTCGCAATTTACGAGATTATAAAGTAAAAACTGAAACTTTTATTTTTTATTTTATCGATATGAAAGTAATTTTAATGAATTATTGAGATTTTTGCGATTAAAATGATATCAAACACGACGTAAATCGGATAATTTTTAATTGGTCTGATAATAAAAATTTTGATTATATATTTAACTACGTTTATCCGATTGATACCGTGTTTGTTATTTTAATCGCAAAATTTTCATTATTCCATTAAAATTACTTCTATACCCTTATAAATATATCTTAAAATAATTAACTTATTTATTTGTCATAATTTGTCATCGGCCGCTTGCCAGCGGCAGATTTGATAACGAGATGAGCATGACAGTATATGAGTACGTAAGAGCGAGTGAAACAATAACAGAAGCGAGCGAGATAGTAATAGGAGCGAGCGAGAGAGAAATAGTATGCCAGGCTGCAAGAAAGACTCTATTTCCAAGTCTTCGTTGCTCGTGCTATTGCTATCTCGTTCGCTCTTATTGCCATTTCGCTCTCTCTTATTACCTTCTCGCTTGCTCACATAACTCGTATACGCTATACACGCGCACACACACACACACACACACACACACACACACACACACACACACACACACACACACACACACATATATGTATATAAAACTTTGCTCACTTGAAATATCTACGCTATTTTTACAGATATGAAAAAATTGTAATTACGAAAATTGTACGATTAAAAGGACCATGATATGCTAGTAATATTGTTTTCGTAAGTGGAAGCGTTTTAGAAATTTCAAGATTATCTTCATATTTTTTAATGGAACCATCCTAATTTTTTTATATAAATCGATTCTTCGCAATATTCCGTGTAAAAAGTTATAAAGATAGTATAGTCAAAAATTGAACAGTTAACGAGATATTTGATTCTTTAAGTTGACATAATTTTATATAAATTATAAAATATCTGATAAAATGTTCATTTTTCGATTATTTTACTTTAATAATTTTATGCATAGAATAGTAAGAGGAATCAGTTAATGTAAAAAAAACATAATTGTTCTTAAGAAAAAATATGTCGCTGCTCATTGCAAATTCATATATCAAAAAAAAAATTATATATATATATATACATATATATATATATATATATATATATATATATATATAGAGAGAGAGAGAGAGAGAGAGAGAGAGAGAGAGAGAGAGAGTGTGAGAGGATCGCAAATTCGTCATTTCTCATTTATATTAAAATTTATTTGATATTGTAAGCACGTTGCTATACAGCACTGGTGCTACCGACATTTTGTGCACATAGCACGGAATAGAACCAAAAATTGTGCACCTTATATGTTACCCTCTGAGAACATTCGTGCACCTTGGCTTCGTAGTTTAGGTGCACGTTTTTAAGGTCCACAGAGGGCGTATCGCTTTCAGGGATCACCTAAAAGCGGGCCATGACACCTCTCATTCTTCTCTCTGTCTCTGTCAAATTCTCCGATGGTCAACAAATATGTTCGGTATTATGTCGTAAAAATGTAACCTTACCCTAAAGATGCGATGTATGTATGTATGACATTTAAAGGGTCGTCTACAATGGCCGTAGCATAAGGTTGTAAGGCCGTAGTCGTAAGAAATTGTCCAATCCCAGTTGAAGTTCAGGAGAATAATCAATTGTGATTGGTCAATTTCTTACGACTACGGTCTTACAACCTTATGCTATGGCCATTGTAGACGACTCTTTATAATCAATTTAAATCCTGTGTTTAACACGGAGTGGAGAGAGAAAGAAATTATTATTAAATTATTAAATATTCCTCAAGTAAGTTTTACCAAATGCTGGGTATGTGTGTCGGGTGCTAAAGAATCAAGTGTAATGTTACAAATTAACAAATTAAATAGCTAATTAACAGTATACACAATTCCAATTAATCTACCAATCGTAACAATCGTGTGACTTATGCCCGATTTCATCAACCGCGTTTAACTTTAATCTTAATTCAACACTCACTCTTTGTCTCTTTCTAAAGGAAGAATTAAAAGGAGATAAAGAGTGAGTTAAACTAAGGCTGCGTTCCAAAATTCACTGCCAGTACTGAAAATCTATAGTTTACGTGACGTACAATATAGATTTTCAGTACTGGCAGTGAATTTTGGAACACAGCCTAAAGCCTACGGTACACGGTACAATTTTTCGTACTGGATTTGATAAGATTTAGTAAAATATTAGAAATGCTGCATTCTGATTGGTGCATTTTTAGTATTTTACTAAATCTTATCAAATCCAGTACGAAAAATCGTACCGTGTGCCGTCGGCTTAAGATTAAAGTTAAACGCGGTTGGTGAAATCGGGCATGAAAGATGTCATGGCCTGTTTTTAGATGATTCCTGAAAGCGATACTCCCTCTATGGACATTGAAAACGTGGACATGAACTACAAAGCCAATGTCCATGAATGTTCTCAGAGGGTAATATATAATGTGCACAATTTCTGGTTTTGTTCCGTGCTATGTGCACGAAATGCCGGTGGCACCAGAGTATAACAATCATTATTTTGAAAATAATATATAAATATGATAAATAATAATTTTTATAAAAATAATTTTTATAAATTACTTACCTATATGTGTATGTATGCGTGCCCATACATTGTCCAAATGATTTTAAATATAAGAATAGACTATATGAATATCGGTGTATGTTACCGCCGGCATAGCTCTCAAAATGCCTTCGTTAAGGCAGAGATACAGGGGAGGAAAAATTGAGGAGGAAAAATTGAGGAGGAAAATTTTTTTATTTTTTTTTATTTTTTTTAATAGAGTTTTTAAACAGAGAATATAATACATATAAAAAATATATATTACATAATTATAATATATACAACGTAAATTATAATTAATTTGCAATTACATTAAAAACACATTACAAATTATTAAATTATGTAATATAAAAATAATTACATTATAAATATATATATTACAAAATTTAATGCAGAATATATAAAATACAATGCATTAGAAATATGTATTACAAAATATAATACAAATTTAATATAAACTATAATTTTAAACTTAATACAAAATAAAATTTATTACACGAAAGTGTCCAAAATATACGTATAATATAAAATTTACTAAAAATTTTTATATAGACCAGACAAGACTGATTAGTGATGGTTAATTACGCGATATTTATTATTAATAATCGACATAGAATAATAGAATTTAATTAGTTTTATATAAATAACGTATAAACGCGTAAATAATCAAGATCAAAAGAGTCATTAATAAAATTATTGATCATTTCTTCGATTGTAGAACAAAGTATTTGCATTATTGACGCATTTTGCGCAGGCCATGAAAAGAAATATTTAAAACGTGTAAAGATAAAACAAGCTTTGATGTAAATCAAAGATTAAATTACAAAATAAATTGCGATTTAAAATTCGCGAGAAAACGCGACGAATAAATAAATCGACAATAATCGAATATTCAATTACGAAATACGCATAACTTTTATAATATAATAATCGAATCAATAGACACGCGTACGATATAATTATTATCACACAAATGTTGACAGACGAAGATATTTTAGCAAACAATTGTGATCCGTATTGTTTATGAACATAAAATTCACTGTCCGATGTATTTGCGATTAATATATACGCGACTTTATACGAATTTCACGATTGAGAATAAAATACATATCCTATTTCGCGCATGATTAGCTGAATAAGAAGAAATGAGCTCTATAAGCTTTAAAATATAATTAAAAATAGCGTTGTGGCCACGTTTAATAGAAAATAACGGAACGAATGATTTTCATTAATATAGTTATCGATCGTCTTTTAAATTATAGAAGAAAATATTTGCACGAACTATTAAAAACATATTCAAACATGTGGAAAGATAAAAAAAGCTTCAATGTATAAGTCAACGATTAAATTATAAGATAAATCGCGATTCGAATTCACGAGAAAACGCGACGAATAAATAAATCGATAATATGCGGAATATTTGATCGCAATACGTATAATTTTTATAATATAATAATTAAAGCGTCCTCAATAGACACGCGCGCGATATAATTATTATCACACAAAGGCGAAGATATTTCGATAGACAATTTGAGGTCTGTAATGTTTGCGAATATATAATTCATCGACTGATTTACGTGCGAATTTTTATAAGATAAATCGCGATAAAACGCAACGAATAAATAAATTTATAATATTCAAAATAATCGATTGCGCATAAATTTTATAATATAATTCGACGCCATTTGATACGCGGATGACATACCGGTAATATACGATAAAAAGAGGAGCGACTTTAAAAATGGAGAACGATATTAACATCTTATTTCTACATCAGATTTCGCAAGATCAATTTGCGAAGAAAAGTTAAGTGATCCATTGAACGTCGGGAACTTCACTAGGAGGGAACGAATCCCGGATCTTCCGGACTATTCCCAATAGCAATGATTTCAGTAATAAATCAACGACAATTATCCCTTGTCATTATCTTCAATTCACGAAATTGATATTCACGCCAGAAGACATGTTCTCACATTATTAAGAAATATATTTCTTTATTGAAAAATAAATGGATATAACGATTTTTTCTATAGAAATGTGATTACGAACGATTATATTTATAAATAATAGAATACATGCATCATTGGAGTATGTGTTAAATGTGCGAACACATAATTTGGGGTACCGTTTGCGCGCGCGAGACGAATCGAACCCGATAATAGCAAGATTTAAAAAATTTCATTTCGAATAGTGTGCAAAATAAAATAAATGAAATAGTTTTAAATATATAATTAATTCTAGATTAATTCTCTAGATTCTTATTCTTATAACGTTTAAATTAATAATTTATTTTCTTTTAATCAATATCTTACTGATATAGGGGTACCCATTCGATTCGTCTCTAAAATTTTAAGTATTCGCACATTTTATGTAACATTCATATATAATTTCGCGTATATATAATATATCATATTAATAAAAATTATAAAAATATTTTGGATACGATTAATTTATGCATGTATTTTATTATACATATATATATAAAATAGTATATATCTAAAAACTAATATTCTAAAATGGCGATGGATGTCCAATACCTGCAAATAGTTTCTTAAAAGAAACTAAAAACTAATATTAATATCCCCAGTACCTAGAAATAATTTTTCAAATGATAATTATTTAATAATTAATAAAATATATTCGTTCGTAATCATTTTTATCCAAAAAGTTAATAAAAACTAATTATAATATGAAATTACTTGAGAAATAGAAATTTATACACAACGCTATATCCATATTTAATCTACTATTAAATATTTCCGGCATTAGGCAATAATAATATCAATCCTAATAATGACAGAACATTTTTAACGAAGAAAAGAATAGATGCATTTCTCTCACATCTAAATATATATTATTTAAATTAATTCGACTTTAAAGAAGGCGTATGGCGTTCGTCGTTGAATGACTACCGAAATCATTGCTGTCGGAAATTGCCAGGAAAACCTGGGATTAGTTCCATTCCTACAATAAAAATCCCCAATTTTCAATAGGGCACCGAACTAGACGTCGCGAATGGATCTTACAGGAACCGATGAGAAATAATTCTCCATAATGAAAATCGTTTCGACTCCTCGGCGGTACGAGTCACGCAACTTTCATTAACGTTTATCTAACGAAAGGAACAACGATAACTCTTTTATTAATCTCGTATAAGAACACGAAAAGAACGCGAGAAAAACACGGTGTTTTCGCAACCGTAATTTATTAATTTATTTATGAATATTTTCCGATACGAAATTCGTAAATACACAAATATAACCGAAGAAACAAATTATTAAATTCATAATAATTAACTCGCGATTCTATAATATCGAAGGTGATCGTTAAATTTTGTGAAGCTAATATTTCGTAATAATCGTTGACTTATCACATTGAATCTTCACATTCTTATTCCATATTTCTTTATATTTAATTAACAATATTTAGCAATATTATTTGACGAGAGAGACAGCGATAAGATTCTTTATTAATTCAATCTCGTTTAAAAACGCAAAAAGAACGCGGAAAGAGCACGGTATTTTCATAATCATAATTTATTAATTTATTTTACGATTATTTAGTTACGCGCGATATGGAATTCATAAATAGATAAATCTAACGGAAAGCATATCATTAAATTTATAATAATTTGACTCGCGATTCTATAACGAAGGCGTTCGTCAAATTTTGTAAAGCTTATATTTGATCATTAATTTAGCACCAAATTTTTACATTTTATATAAAAATTTTCCGAATTTATTAGTGACTCTTTGATATGAAAATATAAACAGTTACTCTTTTATGAATATTTCAAAAATATATACTATAGAATCAAATATGTTAATTTAATGAAATTACTATTATATCATCATTATACGTATACTTTCGATAATTTTCGTGTAATTTACATAAGAATGTATTTACGTAATTTACAATCGTAAATACAATTTCATATAATATAATTATAGTTATAATTGTATTTTATACACATTTATGTCAATAATTAAAAATATCAATATTAGGTTATAATTAATATACAATTATAACTATTTACAATTTACAAAACACAATTTACTAATTACAAAATACAATTTACAAAATACAATTTATGTTATCAATATCAAATAAATGTACTTGATTTATTCAAATGTTTAATAACATAAATAATTTGATATTGACAGCATTAACATTTGGACTTATTATAGCTATACATTAATTTACACATATATATGATATATTTTTAATTTTTAAAATAAAATATAACATGTTAAAATATATCTTGAACATTTATAATTATGCAATTTGTTTAATATTGTTGAAAGTAATTTTGATAATTTAAATTTTATTTTTAAAACATTTTTAAAAGTAAATTCAATTCGCGCATAATTAGTTAAATGAAATAAAATGAATCTTAAGACTTTACAATTTTAAATATAATTAAAAAATCACGTTGTTCGCCACTTAATAGAGAATAACGGAACGAATGATTTTACCAAAGTTTCTCTCTAATAATTTAACTATCTAATTATATTTCTAACTATCGATGTATTAGTAGAGTTTAATAAGATCTATATAATGATTTAAACAATCGCGATTAATCATTAATAAAATTATCCAACATCTTTTTAAATAGTAAAAAATATTTGCACTACTAGCGCAGACTATAAAAGATAATATTCAAAGACGTGGAAAAACAGACAAAGTTTCGACGTATAAGTCAACGATTAAATTATAAGATAATATTAAGATAAATCGCGATTTCAAATTCCCGAGAAAACACGACGACTAAATAAATCGATAATATTCGGAATATCTGATTCCGATACGTATAATTTTTATAATATAATAATCGAAGCTCTCAACAGACACGAGCGCGGTATAATTATTATCACGTAAATATAGAAAATCGAAAATATTTTGACAATCATTTGAGGTCTGTAATGTTTGCGAATATACAATTGACCGACCGAATTACATCCGAATTTTTATAAGATAAATCGCGCTTTTGAATTCGTGATAAAACGCGACGAATAAATAAATCGATAATATTCAAAATACTCAATTGCAGAGGGACAGCCATAAAATTCTTTTGTTAAAACGGTAATCTTGTATAAGAACGATTAAAAATTTTATATTTGATCACGCGATGTGTATATACTTAATATGTATATACTTTAGACGGCAGTCCCGGTTTCGGTACGAGCAAAAATCCCATTTCACTTACGAAAATCAGCTTCGAGCCAATAGGTCGGGAACGCAACGATACAACGAGCAAGGATTAAGTCCAAACTGGAAAAAAGACGAAATGATTGACGGAAATAGAGGAAAATGAAGTTCACCAGCTCTTTTTCGCGCATAATTATCCTATCTCGTATCGAACCTGGACCCGCTAAGCACGATTTCAGGTGCTTCGCCCGGAACACGAAGTTTCCCGCAATGCAGGATATGGCTACACCAGGCTGGTAGACGGCAAAAGAAGAGGATACCCACATTTTTTAAATGCTAACATTCAGCAATTTAGAAAACGGGGAGGCAACCCCTTTTACCGAGCGAAAATCGTGCCTAGGGGAATCCACTCGACTCCTCGACAGGGTTAACACACGCAGTGCGTGTGGCTGTAGACGAGCAAAGAGAAGGGACCCATTGACGACCATTCCGAACAATCGATCGAGTTCTAATCAATTAGGGCCGAATCACTTGACGAAGCACGAAGCGCGAGTATACGTTGCATAGCAACGTGTGCAAACTCGAACATCCCAGTTAATTGGCATCGGAAGTAGAGACTCGTGACAATAATGAAATTGGGATTTTTATACAAAAAGTCCAACGCGGAAATGCGAAAACGCGACGACGCTAGCATACTACAACGCGGAAACACGGTAACGAAATGCCATCGTTCGCGACACGTTGACAGCACCGACGATGGAAAGTCGACGACGCAATGTGCGTTCAATTAAATGCGCGTGTCACATAAGAGCCATTGTGGGATCTTACAATAAAAATCCCCAATTTTTAACAGGGCACCGAACTAGACATCGCGAATGGATCTCACAAAAACCGATGAGAAATAATTCTCCATGATGGAAATCGTTTCGACTCCTCGGCGGTACGAGCCACGCAACTTTTATTAACGTTTATCTAACGAAAGGAACAACGATAACTCTTTTATTAAAACGTCAATTTCATCTAAGAGGGCGAAAAGAATGCGGGAAAAACACCGTAATTTTTTCGTAACCGTAATTTATTAATTTATTTATGAATATTTTCCGATACGAAATTCGTAAATACACAAATATAACCGAAGAAACAAATTATTAAATTCATAATAATTAACTTGCGATTCTATAATAGCAAAGGTGACCGCGATAAATTGTGTAAAGCTAATATTTAATTGTCGACTTATCACGTCGAATCTTCACATTCTTATTCCATATTTCTTTATATTTAATTAGCGCAATGTTCAGGAATATTATCTGACGAGAGGGACAGATAAAATTCTTTTGTTAAAACGGTAATCTTGTATAAGAACGCGAAAAGAACGCGGAAAAAGCACGGTATTTTCGCAATCATAATTTATTAATTTATTTCACGAATACGAGTATTCAGTTCCGCGCGATATGGAATTCATAAATAGATAACTCTAACGGAAAGCATATCATTAAATTATAGTTATAATTGTATTTTATACACATTTATATGTCAATAATTAAAAATATCAATATTAGATTATAATTAATATACAATTATAACTATTTACAATTTACAAATTAAAAATTACAATTTACAAAATACAATTTATAATGTTATCAATATCAAATAAATGGATTCGATTTATTCAAATGTTTAATAACATAAATAATTTGATATTGACAGTATTAACATTTGGACTTAATGTTATATATCATATATATGTGTAAATTATATATTTATATATTTTTAATTTCTAAATAAAATATAACATGTTAAAAAATATCTTAAACATCCATAATTATGCAATATGTTTAATCTTTTTGAAAATAATTTTAATAATTTAAATTTCATTTTTAAAACATTTTTAAAAATAAATTCAATTTAATTTCTTAAAAATAATTTTAATTTATTACACAGAATTACACGAAAGTATCCAAATTATACGTATAATATAAAATTTATTAAAAATTTCTACATAGTCAAAACAAGACTGATTAGCATTGGTGAATTATGCGATATTTTTTATTAATAATTGATATGCAATAATAGAATTTAATAAGTTTTATGTAACGTAAATATATATAATCGTGATCAAAAGAGTCATTAATACAATTATTGGCCATTTTTTCAATTGTAGAAGAAAGTATTTGGATTATTGGCGCATAATACAAGATAAATAACGATTTAATAATTCGCGAGGACGGTAACGAATAAATAAATCGATAATAGTAGTAATAATCGATTACGATATGCATAATTTTTGTAATACGATAATCGAAACCGCCAATAGACAGCGCGCGACATAATTATTATCAAATAAATACGAAGATATTTCGAGACATTTGAGATCTATAATATTTGCAAATATAGAATTTATTGTCTAATTTATTTGCGAATTTTTAGAAGATAAATCACGATTAACAATTAGCGAAAAGACGCGACAAATAAATAAATCGACAATATTCGAAATATTTGATTGCGATATGTATAATTTTTATAATATAATCGGAGCCCCTAATAGACACGCGCGATATAATTACTATCACACACAAGTGCGAAGATATTTTGATAGACATTTAAGGTCTGTAATATTTGCGAATTTATTTGCGATTAATACGCTATTTTATATAAATGTCGCGATTGAGAAGTCGCATATTGAAAATACATATTACATCTTGCGCATGATTAATCCAATGAAATAAAATAAATCTTAAAACTTTACAATTTTAATATATAATTAATATATAATTAAAAAATCGCGATATTACCACGTTTAATAGAGAATAACGGAACGAATGATTTTATCAACGTCCCTCTAATACTCTACATATTTAACTATATCTGTAACTATCAATGTAATAGTAGAGTTTAATAAGATTTAAATAATGTAAACAACCGCGATTAAAACAGTCATTAATAAAATTATCAATCGTCCTTTAAATAGTAGAAAAAAATATTTGCCCTACTAGCGCAGATTATTAACGACAATATTCAAAGACATGGAAAGATAAACAAAGCTTCGATGTAAGTCAGCGATTAAGTTAGGTAAATCGCGATTTAAAATTCGCGGGAAAACGCGACGAATAAATAAATTGATAATACACGGAATATTCGATATGTATAATTTTTCTAATATAATAATCGCGAAGTCTTCAATAGATACGCGCGCAATGTAATTATGCTGTCACATATAAATGCGAAGATATATTTCGACAGACGTTCGAGGTCTGTAATATTTGCGAATATAAAATTCACTATCCGATTTGCGATTAATATGCAATTTTATATGAACGCCGCGACTGAAAATAAGATACATATCTCGCGCATGACTAAATAAATATGATAAAATGGAAAATTTTTATAATATGATAATCGAAATCATCAATAGACGTGCGCGCGACATAATTATTATCACTCAAATTATCACACAATTTGTAAATAATCGCGATTAAAACAGTCATTAAAAAAATTATCGATCGTTTTTTAAATAGTAGAAAAGAATATTTGCACTACTAGCGCATTTTGCGCGGACTATTAGAAACAATATTCAAAGACGTGAAAAGATAGACAAAGCTTCGATGTATAAGTCAACGATTAAATTATAAGATAATATTAAAATATAAGACACATCGCGATTTAAAATTTCCGAGAAAACGCGACAAATAAATAAATTGATAATATTCGGAATAACCGATTCCGCGATATCTGTAATTTTTATAATATAATAATTGAAGCGCCCTTAATAGACACGCGCGCAATATATCACACAAAGGCGAAGATATTTCGACAGACAAATTGAGGTCTGTAATGTTTGCGAATATATAATTCATCGACTGATTTACGTGCGAATTTTTATAAGATAAATCGCGATAAAACGCAACGAATAAATAAATCTATAATATTCAAAATAATCGATTGCGCATAAATTTTATAATATAATTCGACGCCATTTGATACGCGGATGACATACCGGTAATATACGATGAAAAGAGGAGCGACTTTAAAAATGGAGAACGATATTAACATCTTATTTCTACATCAGATTTCGCAAGATCAATTAGCGAAGAAAAGTTAAGTGATCCATTGAACGTCGGGAACTTCACTGTAGGAGGGAACGAATCCCGGATCTTCCGGACTATTCCCAATAGCAATGATTTCAGTAATAAATCAACGACAATTATCCCTTGTCATTATCTTCAATTCACGAAATTGATATTCACGTCAGAAAACATGTTCTCACATTATTAAGAAATATATTTCTTTGTTGAAAAATAAATGGATATAACGATTTTTTTTATAGAAATGTGATTACGAACGATTATATTTATAAATAATAGAATACATGCATCATTGGAGTATGTGTTAAATGTGCGAACACATAATTTGGGGTACCGTTTGCGCGCGCGAGACGAATCGAACCCGATAACAGCAAGATTTAAAAAATTTCAGTTCGAATAGTGTGCAAAATAAAATAAATGAAATAGTTTTAAATATATAATTAATTCTAGATTAATTCTCTAGATTCTTATTCTTATAACGTTTAAATTAATAATTTTTTTTTCTTTTAATCAATATCTTACTGATAGAGGGGTACCCATTCGATTCGTCTCTAAATTTTTAAGTATTCGCACATTTTATGTAACATTCATATATAATTTCGCGTATATATAATATATTATATTAATAAAAATTATAAAAATATTTTGGATACGTTAATTTGTGCATGTATTTTATTATACATATATATATATATATATATAAAATGGTATATATCTAAAAACTAATATTCTAAAATGGCGATGGATGTCCAGTACCTGCAAATAGTTTCTTAAAAGAAACTAAAAACTAATATTAATATCCCCAGTACCTAAAAATAATTTTTCAAATGATAATTAATTAATAATTAATAAAATATATTCGTTCGTAATCATTTTTATCCAAAAAGTTAATAAAAACTAATTATAATATGAAATTACTTAAAAAATAGAAATTTATACACAACGCTATATCCATATTTAATCTACTATTAAATATTTCTGGCATTAGGCAATAATAATATCAATCCTAATAATGACAGAACATTTTTAACGAAGAAAAGAATAGATGCATTTCTCTCGCATCTAAATATATATTATTTAAATTAATTCGACTTTAAAGAAGCGTATGGTGTTCGTCGTTGAATGACTACCGAAATCATTGCTGTCGGAAATTGCCAGGAAAACCTGGGATTAGTTCCATTCCTACAATAAAAATCCCCAATTTTCAACAGGGCACCGAACTAGACGTCGCAAATGGATCTTACAAAAACCGATGAGAAATAATTCTCCATAATGAAAATCGTTTCGACTCCTCGGTGGTACGAGTCACGCAACTTTCATTAACGTTTATCTAACGAAAGGAACAATGATAACTCTTTTATTAATCTCGTATAAGAACACGAAAAGAACGCGGGAAAAACACGGTGTTTTCGCAACCGTAATTTATTAATTTATTTATGAATTTTTTCCGATACGAAATTCGTAAATACACAAATATAACCGAAGAAACAAATTATTAAATTCATAATAATTAACTCGCGATTCTATAATACCGAACGTGATCGTTTAATTTTATAAAACTAATATTTAATCGTTGACTTAACACATTGAATCTTCACACTCTTATATCATATTTCTTTAAATTTAATTAGCGCAATATTCAGGAATATTATTTCACGAGAGGGACAGCGGTAAGATCCTTTATTACAATGGCAATTTCGTCTAAGAATAGGGAAAGAATGCGGAAATAAATATGATATGTTTCCGTAATTTATTAATTTTACGAATATTTATTTTGGATACGAAATTCGTAAATACAAATCGAATTGAAAGTATCACTATATCCGTATAATAATTGACTCGCAACTTCATTACATCGAAGGCGATCGTTAAATTTTGTGAAGCTAATACTTAATCGCTAACTTAACATCGACTCTTTATACTCTTATTTGATATTTTTTTACTTTTAATTAGCAATATTTAAGAATATTATTTGAGAGGGACGGCAATAAGATCCTTTATTAAAACGGCAATCTTATCTAAGAACGCGAAAAAAACGCGGAAAGAGCACGGTATTTTCGCAATCATAATTTATTTCATGAATATTCAGTTCCGCGCGATATGGAATTCATAAATAGGTTTCGAATTTATTTTTTATTAATGACTCTTTGATATGAAAATATAAACAATTATTCTTTTATGAAAATTTCAAAAATATATACTATAGAATTAAATATGTTAATTTAATGAATTACTATTATGTAATCATTATACGTATACTTCGGATAATTTTTCGTGTAATTTACATAAGAATGTATTCATGTAATTTACAATCGTAAAATACAATTTCATGTAATATAATTATAGTTAAATTAATTATAGTTTATAATTATATTGTATTTTACAATTATAATATCAATATTATAATTAAAATATAATTATAAATATTTACAATGTAAATATGTTAAGATATTTCTTAAACATTAATAATTATGTACAATTTTCTTAATATTCCTGAAAAAATAAATAAAAATAATTTTAATAATTTAGAATTTATTTTTAATGTTCTTTTCAATAAATTAGGTAAAATTTATACAAAAATAATTTTTTCTCTATGTTCTTTCTTTATAATTAAAATACTGCAATATATTTTCGCGATGGATGCAATACATTTCGAACGAGAGAATTTATTAAAATTTATTTAATTTAATCTATCTTAGCTCGTCCATTTTAAGTTAACGGATTTATCTACAATCTCTACAGTTACCTTAAAATTAAATAAAAGTTTTTGTCACTCACCGAGACATTGATGTGCAGCAGCAGAGTTGTCGATATCGAAACTACGGAATTGTTATTATCGAAACTACGTTGTCGTTATTAAAACTACGTCTGTAACATACAAATATAAAATTCATATATAACAAAGCTCAAAATACATTCAATATTTCAAAAAATTATTATTGTGCGGCATTTCATATCCAGTGTGCAAAAGTAATAAGCAGATATAAACACGTATGGGAAGATTTTATGAATTTTGAAATTATTTTTTAAATAGAAATTTTTATATTTATAAAAATCTTTCTCTCTAATTTTCTCTTTAATTCCTTTAAATTATAAGAACGAATTATTATGCGTACGATTTATAACAATTGATATATAAATAATAAATATTCACCATCAGGTTGCTTCGCCGATGCAAGATGCCTTTCCCAGGCCTCCTCCTCCTCTCACAATAGTTTTTGTTGGTCTGTAACATACAAAGAAGATTCAAATTGTAGTCACGGTCAAAAAATTATTATTATATGCATTTAATTTTATATCCGACGCACATAAATAATAAGCAGATAAACAATTTTATAAATTTATATAAATAATAGATATTCACCATCAGGTTGCTTCGCCGATGCAAGATGCCTCTCCCAGGCCTCCTCCTCCTCTCACAATAGTTTTTGTTGGTCTGTAACATACAAAGAAGATTCAAATTGTAGTCACGGTCAAAAAATTATTATTATATGCATTTAATTTTATATCCGACGCACATAAATAATAAGCAGATAAACAATTTTATAAATTTTGAAAAAAATTCTACTGATAAGTAATAATTTAATAATTCTATCAAAAGCTATTCGAACGTAGAAACTTTTAAATTACAGTTTTTATGTAAAAATTTCTCTCTTTTTCTCTTGTTTAAGTCATGTAAATAAAAAATCAAATTACGCGATTAATTACTTAATTTAAATCGCGCGTACGCAATTAATAAATAATTATATATAAGCGATAATTTATTTACCATAGAGTTGCTTCATAGGTGCCTGATGCCTCTCCCAGGCCTCCTTCTCTTCTCATGTTGTTGACGCGCGATACTTTCAACGGCACTCCCGCACTCACGAGCGATATTTTTATATCGCTATTTTCGCTATTTTACGCGCGAATACTTAACGATTTTCGCACTATTTCGATGCGATTAAAAATTGCGAGTGTACGTTGCAGAGCAACGTGTGCAAACTCGAACATCCCAGTTAATTGGCATCGGAAGTAGAGACTCGTGACAATAAATGAAATTGGGATTTTATATGAAAAAGTCCAAAAGTTCCGCGAAAACGCGACGACGCGAGAATACTACAACGCGAAAATGCGGTAACGAAGCGCTTGCCGTCCACGGCACGTTGACGGCACCGACGACTCGAAAGGGTACTTAGCTTCCCATTCAGGCACCTTAAGATTTATCATAAATAGAAAAATTTAAGATAAACCTCAAGGCACCATCCAAGTACTAAGCCCTCCCACCGCGACAAGGTGTACCCCATGGGAGGGTTATATTATATATAATTTTATATATAATATAATATATAATTAATTTTGTAATATACTATATAAATTTTAATTCGCAAATATAAACGATAAATAAAAATATAAAAGATAAGAGAAAATCTATTATATAAAGCAATGTTCAAAATAATTGATTTTAAAACTAATTATTGCGCCGAATTAATTTTTACATTTTTACTTTTAAATAGATATATTTTAATGTTATAAATTGCGTAATTATAAAATAATTTATATTTCTTAAATATAAACTTTTAAAAATATGATAAACAAAAAATTTTTTAATATATAAAGTATTTAATATAATAAATATATGAATATGAAATATTTTCTAAAATATAAGAAGTATCTGAAAATATTAATTAATGAACATTTTATAAATGTTTTAATTATTTTAAAATAAAATAGTATATTTTTTATAAGTATATGTATTATATATGTTACACAATTTAAAATCACTATTGAATCACAATCAAAGAAATAAAACGAAACGAGAAATATGTATATTTTGAATATATTGTTACGTCCGCGGCGGCGACTTCGAGATATCAAAGCGCGTTCAACACAATGGGGCACTCGCGAACCGCGTAAAATAAGACACTCTTAACGGAAATTAAGAACTTTAATTAGAAACACAGAATACAGAAACAACAAATAATGACAGGGGAAATCTCGCGATAACGATCCGTAATGTAAAACGCGTCCGGATAGCTTGACAGCTTCTTCGACTCAGCTGACCATCGTTGTTATACAACAATATATACTATTGATAAATAATTTATATATTGTTGCGTTCGCGGAACGATATATATCGAATGCGCGCGACACAATCGATTGGCACACGCTGACGTTCGCGCAGTAAATAATAACGCGGTTTAAGGTATAAGAACTTTAATAAACCACGAGTAACATACGAGAATTCAGAATAATCGTAAACAGATCACAGATAAACGCGCGTCCGCACAGCTTGACAGCTGGGCTCTCTGACAGTCGTTGTTTATAACAACATCTTGACAACGCGCGCGAAAATAATCTTCTTCCGTCAACGTACTTCCCGCCGAAAGAATTCAACACGTGGCGAATACATTTAGGGGGATGGGACGCGGGGACGTAACAATATAATAAATAATGAATATGATAAATAATTAAAATATTAATGACTTACATCATATCTTATTGATCCATCCATTTCCAAAACCTCCTTTTTTTC
Organism: Camponotus vicinus; assembly: GCF_025532165.1. Classification (NCBI taxonomy): domain Eukaryota; kingdom Metazoa; phylum Arthropoda; class Insecta; order Hymenoptera; family Formicidae; genus Camponotus; species Camponotus vicinus. The sequence continues at coordinate 3,070,779 of NW_028141949.1, forward strand.
TTTTGTTTTCTTCACTTTTTCCTCGTGGCACTCCAATCCTCGTTGCACTTACACTCATTCACAAAAAGTTCCTCGTTGTACTTGCAATTGTGTTTAGAGAAAGAATTTGATAATATATGGAACGTCTCACATCACTACTTCACTGCTCAAGAGCCACTGAGCGAATGATTGTAAGTCAGAAACATTACCGTGGTACTGTTTATATCGCCAAGGTTGACTATGTAGAGAAAGGATTTGATAATATATGAAACGTCACTACTTCACTGCTTAAGGTTACTGTGCGAATGATCGTAAATCAAAACTTTTACCGCGATACTGTTTATATCGCCAAGGTTGACTTATACTATGTTATTGTTATAATTCGTAGTTGAAATATTCTACGAGTGATTGCCGATTAAGAAAATTTAAAGTATTGGTCGAAATTTATTTAATTCTAATAAGTATCGTTAGGGAAATTATTATAATAAGCATCAATAATCGAAAGCTCATGATAAAATTAATTTCTTTATCCCCTTTTATGTATCCCCTTTTTCAATTTTTATTCGCAGTAATTAATAATTGCAATTCGATAAAGATTTATCGTTGCGATACATTTTCATGACGTTTACCATAAGTTAATTTATTTTTAATTATTAGTAATTATATCAAATTGTTTCGATATTAATCCTAATCGTGTTTAGAAAAAAATTTCGACAATATGCGAATAAGCGTTTCGCACCACTACTTTATCGCTCGCGTGTCACTGTGCGAATGATAATAAAGCCGTAACATATTAACAATAGCGCGCTATTGTTTATATTGCCAAAGTCGAACACCGTGTTATCGATAATTCGTTGCTGAAATATTTTACGTACTATAACATATACTGTTATACATGAAAATATTAAATTGTAGAAGTTTTTCAATTTATAGACTAATTAAATTTATTATTTTTAAGATTATTTATTAAACAATTAATTAACATACGAAGCATTTCCCATCGTTACTTTACTGCTCGAATGTCACCGAACAAATGATAGCAAAACCGTAACGTACAATAAAAAACAATAACACGCTATTGTTTACGTCATCAAAGTCGAACATAATGTTATTTATAATTCGTTGCCGAAATATTTTATATACTATAAAATATACACAAGCGGAATAATAAATTGTAAAAGTATTTTAATTTATTAATTAAAATTGATTATTTATTAAACAATTCATCACGGAGCTAATTATTTGAATTTAATCGATCATTTTACCGCGCTTTTCCGAAGTCAAATTCAATAATATTTTGTTTTGCATTTTAAAAGACTGACTTATAGCAAACTAAATAAATCAATAAATAAATTATGTTGAAAAGAAAAAGGAGACACATAAATAAATAAATAAAAAGTAGCGCGGAAAGAGAGAACATACTAATATTTTTATATAATAAATTATTATTAATTAAATTATTTATATTTTTATTTATATTATTTATATTATCAGAGAGACATATATGTTATCCTCTGAGAACATTCGTGGACATTGGCTTTGTAGTTCATGTTCACGTTTTTAATGTCCACAGAGGGAGTATCGCTTCCAAGGATCACCTAAAAGCGGGTCATGACATCTCTCAGTCTTCTCTCTGCGAATATAACCCATTGCAATGTATATCTATTAAAGTATACATTGAATTCCTATATTGGAAGTGGTTTAATCATGCCGTGCTGGTACTATGAGAAGAAAGAGCTACGCAATACACCGTCTATTCAGGATGGAATCGATTACGAGACGGAATGTAGATACCGAAAGGAAGGTGCACGTTTCATAATTGACACTGGTACAAAGATGGATTTAGGTTATAATACGATGGCAACGGGTGTCGTTTATTTCCATCGATTCTACATGTTCCATTCGTTTAAAAATTTTCCGCGATATGTAAGTATATTTGCAAGTGACATGTGTGTGTGTGTGTGTGTGTGTGTGTGTATTAATTTTAAATTACTCTATCGTTTATTAATTGCATTACTATAATATGTAGGTAACGGCTTGTTGCTGTTTACTTCTTGCTGGCAAAGTTGAGGAAACTCCAAAAAAATGCAAAGATATTATACGAACGGCTAAGACTTTGGTGTCTGAACAAAAGTTTATGACATTTGGAGAAGATCCTAAAGTAAGTTATTTATCGTAAAGAAGATATTGTATTGTTGAAGATATTTCACCAAGAGTATATACAGGGTGATTCTGAACAAACGTTTGTCTTAAAATATCAAATTCTTGAATGAATTCTAAGACGATTTTTCCTCTTGCAAAATTTTGCAATCGCGATGACTATATGCGATGACTGTAACAATCAGTGTGATTGTTACAGTCATCGCGTATAGCAATCAGCTGATCGCGGCGAGTGCCCCACGTAATCGCCTATATCGCGCCGTCCCTGTCTACCTCTTGTACTCGTTCCGTAAGTAGTTAACTATTTTCCTTTATAGTTTAAAAACTAAGCTCCAGGCAAAATTTTGCAAGAGGAAAAATCGTTTTAGGATTCATTCAAGAATTTGATATTTTAAAGACAAACGTTTGTTCAGAATCACCCTGTATATATATATGCACATATACACATATATTCTATATATATTAAACTATATATTAAATTATTATTGACAGGAAGAAGTGTTAACCTTGGAAAGAATTTTATTGCAAACTATTAAATTTGATCTGCAAGTTGAACATCCATATAGCTACTTATTGAAATATGCAAAGTGTCTTAAAGGTAATCTATATTGTGCATATTATAAAATTAGGTGAAATATGTATTAACAGATTTTATCAATGTGCTGATATTTTTAAAGTAATTTTTATTTTATATAGGTGATAAAAACAAACTGCAAAAGATGGTTCAAATGGCTTGGACATTTGTTAATGATAGGTAATAACTTTATAATGAATTATTACTTGATATTCTAATATTTGACATGATAAGGATAATTTATATTTTCTTGTAGTTTATGTACCACTCTATCACTACAATGGGAGCCAGAGATAATAGCTGTTGCTCTAATGTATCTGGCAGGGAAACTAAGTAAATTTGAAGTTGTAGATTGGGTTGGAAGACAGCCGAAACATTTACGCTGGTGGGATATGTTTGTTGAAGATGTAACTATGGATCTTTTAGAAGGTAAAATTCCAAAATTTTACTCAAGGTATTTTATATTCTGTTATTATATATTATAATTTCATATCATTATCATATATCTATTTCTAGATATTTGTCATCAAGTTTTGGATTTATATTCGCAAGCCAATAACACAAAACCGCCAGATTCGCCACCCATGATACCGTCTAGCGAGGTGTGTAGAGAACGACCTGCAACTACTACTACTGTAGAATCTGCATCTAATACACCAAATGGTAAGTAGTAAATATGCTTAGTCAAGGTAGAAGCATGTAATATGCATTAGCATATATTTAAAAATATATTAATAAAAGATTGTACTCTAGTGACACCTGGAAAGTCTTCTAAGATAGAAACACCAGTAGTTTCTGCAAACGGATGTCCGACTACGGACATCGTGGATACAATAAAGCCAATAGAGACTTCAACGGCACATTTTCCCACATATCCAACGAATTTTACAGCATCTAATAATACAAATTATCCACCGGCGTTTCCACCTACGAACGTTTCAGTTCCACCTCCTCCTGTGAATACAATGAATCATATTGTACCAACAATGCATCACATTGGATCCTCCGCTACTATTCGTCCTACACCACCGCCCGCACCAGCTACTAATCAAACTCCTTTCCAACCATATTCCTATCCAACAAACGCGTCATACTTTGCAGCAAATAATCCAATTCCACCTACTGCACCACCACGCAGCTATTATCCACCGCAACCATAACAAAAGGCAATGTGTCATGCATTCAATAAAAATTGTATCGACTTGAACATTATTATTTTAATTAATGGCGAAAAAAAATCTAGCAGAATATATTAATTTAATTGTAAATTTTGTATATATGTTATACTTTTATATTTACTGTTATCATACACATGTACTTATAAACTTTTTTTCTACTATAAAACTATTTCCTCTATAATTTTTTCCTGTTTATATCATTGATCTATATCAAAGAAAATTAATATTCAAAATTATATTTAAAAATTATGTATAGGGAAAATAACAAAAAAATAGAACACTACATGTAAAGGTTTCCTTTACTAAAAAAATTTTCTGTAAGCTTAGGATACTGTAATTTACAATCTATTTCATTAGTTAAAATTTGTAAGAGTGGTTCTGCACACTTGGAATCCAGTACAAAATTATCAATATATAATACATATAATTTGGCCGATATGCCTTTAAATTCAGCATAAGACAAAACTGAAACAAACAGATGACAAATTTCATCATTTTCACAAAATGTCCTTTATATATATATTTATATATTTTATCTATATACTCAAAGTAAATACTAATGTAAATACCAACCTCCTGCGCCAACTCCAAATACAATATTTGGTTGTTCCAATGGTTCAATTTTATACTTTGCAACATTTGCATTTTTGGTAGCCAATATTCTTAAAAATGATGGTGTTTCTGGAATATTTGTACTTTGAAACTGTGATACATGACGGCACACTATTGAAATTGCGCTCTCTGTACTTAATAATAAATCAGATATCTGTAAAAATATGGATACATGTTCTTTAGAATATCAAAATATATATCAAAATTAATATAAATTAATATAATATAAACATTATAGCTAACAAATTAGTTACCTGGTTTACAAGTGTCCCTGCATTTTTTGTATCAAAGTGTGGTAAAATTATACACAAATATATTTGTTTATCAATATGATAAATGACAGAAACTTTTTTATGGTCTTCAGTTTCAATGATGCATACTTCTTCCGCATTATGACACAAGCATTGTTTTACAAAAGCTGAAACAACATAATTAGTTTAGCAATTAAAAGCATATGTCAATAGATAATTTAAAATATTAATATTGCAAAAGAGAAATTATTACGAATTAATGGCTCTCCCTCTATTATGATGAATTTTTGCATATGTTCTGGCTTCTTCTTTAGCCAGCAAACATTTAATTTCCTAAAATCGATTGTTTTATATTATTTTATTTTGAAATAACAAGAACATAAATATCTGTGTGTATATCACAGTTTCAACTTACAGATAATGTTCCAAGTTCTCATCTGATTCATATTCGTCTTCATCATCCCAAAATGCTCGCGATGATGGAAATATTACCTCCCCAAAATGACTAACCATTTTAAATTAATAAATATTTTAGAGAAAAAAAGAAAAATCCAGATGTCCAATTATGATTTATATTGATACTTAAATCATAAGAACTTGTCTTTTATGTCTTTTTTTATATTATTACAAAATCCCAATATGACAATTATGACAATACACAAATCAGCAGAAATTATAAGATTTGTTCCTTTTAATTGAACTTTCTGTACTTCTTGTTTTTTTCATAGATATTAAATATAGATAGAGATTTTACCTCACTCTGTTTTAAGCCCGTATCAGACTGTGCATTGAAGGTTGAAGATGGAAGATTAAAAATTGAAATTTAACCAATAGGAATAAAAGGAACTAAAATTTCTTCCTTTTGATTGGTCAATATTTTCAATGTTGATCTTCAATGTCAATCTTCAATGATATAGGCTTAGGCCCATATTCTGAATCCTCTTTTATCGATAAAAGTGCCTCTAAAAGTGGCATATAAGCCTTCTGATTGGCTACAGGTCGCTTTTAGGAGCACTTTTATCGATAAAAGAGGATTCAAAATATGGGCCTTAGTAAAAAGCAAGGCAGTGCGAGTGTGATTATTGTTTTTTATGTAGCGGGAATATTCGTCTTTTATATAACTATATATAATTTTTGAAAAGTTGTGTGCGCGAAAAAACATTGGGAAATATTCTATTATAATGGATATGCAAGATTTCTGTCAAAAATTACCTAAAGTGGTACGCTTTTCTCTTTATGTTTAAGCAACGCTTAAATTATAGAAGAAAGACATACTCTTCATATTCAATAATTTTATATTTTGATATATTAAAGTTAACTAATGTTTGTTATTTAGGAACTCCATGCACATTTAAATGGTTCGTTAAGTATGAAAACCCTGCAAAAATTATACAAGATGCAAGATTCAGACGTTGCTTTGTCCGATCAAGCTTTTATGAATACCACTAATTTCTCATCTTTAAGCGAGTATGTATATTTCTCATTGTTATACTTATCTTGTAAAATATAATTCTAATGTTATAAATTATTCGACAAATAGTACAAACATAAATAGATATCTGTTTTCTAGATGTTTTAAAGTATTTGATATAGCACATGCACTAACAGTTACACCACAAGCTGTATTTACTGCTACTTGCGATGTGATAAAAGAGTTTCATGAGGACAATGTGATTTATTTGGAATTAAGAAGCACTCCTCGTGCTGTAAAGGACTCAATGACGAAAACAGAATATGTTGAGGCAATAATAAAAGCTTTTGAGTAAGTACACTAATCTCAAAATATATTTAAGCTTATATATAATAGATATTAATATAAATTTCTATTTCTATGTGGTATGTTTTTCATTTATCTTGTAGGAGCAAAATTGATAAATTGCTATCTGATATATTATTCACAGAACATCCAAATCACAGTTTCCACAAATTCTTGTAAAATTATTGATATCGATTAATCGGAAACAGGGTTACGAATCTGCAAAAGAAAATATTAATCTTGCAATACAATTTATGAAGAAATATCCAGAATATATTGTCGGTATTGATCTTAGCGGTGATCCAACTGTGGATTACTCATTTTTAGAATTATTAGAAATATCTAGGAAAGCAGGACTTAAAATCGCAGCTCATTGTGCAGAGGTGAATATTAAGTGTATATTAATCTTTTCATATATTAATAGATATAATAGTATACATAAATAATGTATATACATAGGTTCCAAATGAAATGGGAATAATTGATATATTAAAATTTAAACCTAATCGATTGGGACACTGCACTTGCATTCATCCTAGCTTGCAAGGTTCTAAGCAATTGTTTGATATGTTACTGGAATCTAAAATTCCTGTTGGTAAGAGATCTTTGATAGCATCACATTATAATCTATAAATTCTTATACACAACATATATATATATATATATATATATATATATATATATATATATATATAGTTTACATTTATATTTTTTTTCCACGAGTGTCAATAGTATTTATTTTTCTTTTTTTGCACTTTTATCTTTTTGTTCAGAGTTATGCTTGACATCAAATGTTAAGTGTAAAACAGTACCGTCCTATGTGTCTCATCAATTTAAATATTTATATGAAGTTGGACATCCTATAACAATTGGAGTGAGTATGAGAAGAAGGATGATATATTTTCGAGATTTCAATAGTATTACATAACTTTTTTTTTAGACTGATGACAAAGGTGTCTTTGAAACATGTTTATCAGAGGAATTACAGTTATTGAGTTCTGTTTTTAATATCGGGAAAGAACAGCTTAAGAAATTATCTCTATTATCTGTACAATATAGTTTTGCAAGTGCAGAGGAAAAAAATAGTTTATCGTCGATAATCGAGAATTTTCACATTTAATATATTTTTTTTTCTATTTTGCCAATATATATAGTTTTAGCTAAACATTAAACATTTTACCTCATTATTTGCGTATCTGTGTGTGTATTTTTTTAAATAATATTTTAATGGGAGACATTTAGAAATTTTCTCAGTTAATATTTAAAAGAATTTCTAATAAAAAAAAAGAGATACACTGTAGCTATTTTGATATCCAAGATCATATAAAAGTAACATCAATTTTATTCATAATGTTGGCTATAATGTGTGTTTACATACATTTACATACAATAACTTATTTTTTATTTATATATGAAGACTATATATTCGTTTAACATTATCAATGTGCCATCTTATTTTTCTCCATTGTATTATTTACACAATATTTGCTAGTTCCATATATATATATATATATTTGAATAACATATCTATATATAAATACGTCTTTTGCAATGATTGAAAAATCAATAATAATTAGAAACTATATCGCCGCATAGTATGTTCTTAACAATTGCTTCGCATATTTTTTCACGATGGATCTTAATATAATTCCTAATCATATTCTTTAAAATATTTATTTGCTAGTTTTTCATTGTGCATTTTATCTCTTCAAAAAATATGAATAAAAACTTTCTCAGTACTAAAAACACAATTAATATCATTTCACCATTGATATTTTAATAATATTTCGAACAGTTAATGCTCTATTTTCATAAATCATTTATACATATTTTGAGTTTCAATAAAATAAAACAAAGAATTAAATTTGATATTACTTCGCAATTGAATTATTTGTTATCACATCGTAACAATTCATATTAATAGACATTATGTATTATTTAATATAGTGTGACAATATTATTATTAATATATATTTGTAATATTTTTATACAAAATGTTTTTGTAACTACATTTTCTTCTCAGGTAGTAGCATGTATCTAATGGATTTTATAAATAAATATTTGAAATTTATATTTAGAATAGAATAGTTTGTTAGATATTATAGAATAGAATAGTTTTATTTGATATTATAAGCTTAGATCTAAAGATCTCCCATAATACAACAAACTTGGCAGAATGGAAAGAGAGAAACAAAAGAACATTTCTTTCTTTTCAAATTGCGAATGTGTCATGCTAAAATCGACCAATTCTCTGTTTCATTATATATAAAGACAACTCTTTAATTATGCTAAGTCTTCAGATATATCTAGAGATAATGTGATATTAAATCATCCATAGCTAAAATCTATTAGAGCAACAATCAAATCTATTTAAGCAACAATTAAAATAGCAGAATATAAAATTGACGTAAAATGAATTATAGGAAAATTGATTGATCTCTGCAGCAGTACATAAGAAATACATATAAAAAGTATTTAATTTTTTATTTGAAATATATCATAATATCAATATATATCATTGAATATAACAAAATCAAACACTTCATAAAAAAGATAAAAAATATTTCGTTTTTTCTTTGCAAGAGAAAATATGCATTATATGCATAATTTGATTTGTACAATCGTCCAAGTTATGAAAACTCCCGTGTATATAATTAAAATTGATACAATAAGTACGATGCTAATATAATCATAATTTAATAGTGTAAAATTTATACAAAAATAATTATTTTAATTTAAATATTTAAAAGGTATTATTTAATCTAATCTATACAATTTTATTTTGGTAAAAATTTATGTCATATACATCAAATATAGATATTTTTCAGAGTTTATTCCCTGAAAAGTTGTATATCTAGTTTTAGGAAATTATATCTTATTTTTGCACTCAAGTTCTTTGATTCACTCAATTTTCGCTATTGTTTCGTCATTTTCGTTATTTTATATCTGATATTTTATTATTGCCAAATATAGTTCACGATTATATGATTATGACTTTTATAATATATATATATATATACACATATATATATATATACATACATATATATATATATATATATATATATATATATATATATATATATATATATATATATTAGAGCAAATATTTTACATATAGATCCTGACGGCTATTTTTCATAAGATACTTAGCATTTTACATATATATATATATATATATATATATATATATATATATATATATATATAAAATAGAATTTTATAACATAATAAATTATACGTGTATATATATATATATATATATATATATATATATATATATATGTATGTATATATGTATGTATAATTTATTTATGTTATAAAATTCTAAATTCATTATTTTTTATATTCAAATTGGCAATGATATAAATACATTTCAATCGAATTAAAAAGTTAAATTGTACGTGTCTTACAAAATCTTATTAAATAAAATCGATTTCACAATTTTTAGTGAGTAATTACCACATATTATTTCAATGTATTTTGCTTTTAAAATTTCTTTTAAAATGAATATATATGAAACTAAATGAAGATGTAAAAATGTTCTTTAATTTTAATAGAAAGTAAAATAAAAATAATTACGATTCTATTTGATAAAACAATTAAAGTTTTATGATTGACCGATACTTTCTCACTTATTAATCTAAAATAAAATTGGTAAGTAATATATTGGAAGATCATATCGTCGTTAGGCAAATTTCAGTATAGTTATTATAAATATAAGTTAATATTTCAATATACAAACTTTTTGAAATCACTCTTGTAAAGTTTAATTACTCACTAATATATTTGAAATTTATTTTTCACTTGTGATACAGTTGTATAAATATATTTAATTGAGTGTATTTTGTAATAGAGATACTTTAGAGAATATGAAACACATATGTACAAAATACGTTATTTAAAAAATTTTAATAGTATTAACTTTGAAATATACATAAAATAAGTGAAATAAAAAATATATAATAAGGATACATTAACATAAAACAAGATATATAGAACCTTAATAACTTTGGCGGTATATACTTCTATTTTTTTTATCAATCAAATTTATGTATACAAAAAGAATATAAATTATGATATATTTAAGATGATGGCAATAGAAACAAAAACTATAATAAAGGATAACAAATATAATTACAAATATATTTACAATATTTAATATCTCTTATAATAAATCTCAAAATAATAGCAATTTATGAGATTTTTAATGTTAATAATTACTACTTTTCTAAACAATGTCCCTCAATAACGAAACAATTAAAAAAACGAAAAATTTAAAAAGACGTTTTAAATGCTTTATATTTACTAATGTATAAAAACAAAATATGTCGACAGTGTATGTACGTTTATTCACAAAAATCTCTTTAATCATTTTTAATTATACTCTTATATTTATATACATTCATAATTATTATATTTATCAATCTGTAGATACACATCATAAATTTAATATCACATTATAAATTTATTAATTTAAAACTATTCTTTTTTTTCTGTAATTATTGTATTGTGACACATGTTACTAGGAGCAAGAAATGTGAACTCTTCTTGTAAATAATATTAATTTTTTCATTTTTTATTATTATTTGTGTTTGATAATACAGATTGATAAAGTATATCAAAAACTTGTTTTATTATTTTACATTAATAAACGCACATATAACTCAATCTCATAGATCTTTTTATTTCTGACGAAAATAAATTTTATGACGAGTGATTTATAAATATATATGTATTTATTAACCTATAGACTGAAAAATATTTGATATATTTTATAAACAATCTATATCTATATCGAATGCAGAGCGAACTTGCACAAGAAAATTAATTTATTTCAATAATTTGTTAAAAAGTCGCTATTTCTCATTTCTAATGCTATCATAATCTAATACTACAGTGAGAGATTAGAGGATCAATTGCTTATCGCGGCACATAATAATCATAAAATAAAAATAAAAATAGGAATCTGTGTAATTCAGTTTATTTCCATCAGCTATTCATCAATTATGTACAAATAATTACACAGTTTTTTTATTTTTTTACAAATTCTTATTTCTAAAAATTCTTATTTCTAAATTCTTATTTCTAAAAAATCGGTAAAACTATTGTGAAATTATTCAATATTATGGGTTTCTAAACGCGGAATGATGTCATCTTTCGAGCATTCGGGATATTTATCCTGAATGCAAAAAAAATGTGTTTAATTTATTTACATTTAATGTAAAGCTATATACAAAAAATCTATTAATCAAAAGGTAGGAGATGGGAGCTTATTGCATTTTCTGAATTCATAAAAAGTCTCAACGACATTTCTGATAAGCTCTTCATGTATGCCGGTATTGTCCAACAAATTATAAATATGATTGAAATAGTGAATAATTTCACAATAGTTTTTCGTCACGTATAGTTTCACGTCATATCTTTTTTCGTCAGTATATTTTGGATATTATCGATCCAAAGAGATTTTAGTGATATACTGGCGTTCTTTTTTTATTTACAATAGATTCTCGTAGCTGATTTGTTCCGCATGAATCAATCACGAGAATCTGTAAAGTACTCTAAGTACTTTATGTCCACAAAGCGTTCACGATTCGCTGTTTCGTGAGCGCTTTATGGTATTCGAGTTCGATGATGTACTGCTGGCGTCATCATTTTTAGCTGGTAGGACGCCTTCATATGTTACACCATTGAGCTCCACGCTAATCATCAGTTCCCTTTGTCCATTATCTGAGAGAAAAAGAAAAGAGATGTAACGAACAAATAATCTCTTTTTAAATTATATATAAATTTAATTTTTAAGAGAGAGAGAGAGATAAGATTGATTTTTTAAGAAGTTCTCTATATATCTGTATGATGAACTATTTTAGCGAAAGGACAAATGTTCATCTCATTGTAATATATATAGCTGTATCACATAACGAATTTATTATATACGTAAAATAAATGTAATGAATTTAATAAAATAAAACATGTAATTTATTTGTTACATGTAATAACATGTAATAAATATAAATGTAACAAGTTTTATATTAAATATTTAACTCACCTCGAACTGTAACCGTTTGCATAACGCGCATACTGTTGGGCGTACTCTCAGATAAATTTTCCTCATCGGAAAATACTCTTTTGGTAGATGTTGAAGGGGAGAGATCCGTAGCATCTTGATTTCTTTTCATACCGGACGGTGGTGAACTAACTGATCTACTAGCGCTTGGAGAAGATACCGGGTCTGACCTAATTGAAAAATATTTTTTGTCATTAAAAAAATAAATACTCCTTCGCCCCTGCCTATTTTTTAAAAACGAGAAATGTACTCCATATTTACCTATGTGCAGAATTTGCAAGATCTAGGGCTTTCTCTTGTTCCGGGCTATTTGTCGGCACTGATGGCGACTCAGACGGCGTAGAGGAGTAGGATGGTTGATTCATTCCTGAGAATATTTTATTATTATTATATGTGGCCATCTGCCACAGGTTTCTGGACAATTCAAGCGCGTTAAATGGGTCCGTCGTGGGTGGCGATATCGACGTGCCGCCACTCTGTTGTTGACCTATCGAGTTATTAGTAGTCGGTTTTTGTTCTTGAAACCTCTTTATGTATTCTGTAACTATACAAACATGATGTATTAGAATTGCGATTTACACTAAACAGAGACAATTAAATTAGAAAGTAGAGATGTGGAGATTAGTTTCTTTATCAAGCGCGTTCTATCTCGATAATTATATTCTTTAGATTCCTCGTAAATCTATATTATAGATATCCATACTTTACTTACATAGTATGTTTTGAAAACACCGAAATGTTTTATAATATTAGAGAGAATAATTTTCAGACAGAAAGAATGAATATATTATTGTAAAATTAATTGTATACTTTTTTAAATTTAAAATTGTTACTTCTCTGATGTTGCAAGTATTACAGTGATGAGTATTAGTGAATCTCTGATTTAGATAAGTATAGATTCGTGAGGGATCTGAAATGAAAAATAATAGCATAACTTGGGTAATAATCCTAAACATTTTGTATACACATTGAACGATCATAGAATGTCGCAGATGTTGTTTTTCTTTTCTCGACACTCTCTAACAGCGTCTACTGAATTAAAGCAGCGACGCTGCTCGAAATTCGTTTATTGGCACTGCTCCATCGAACACGAGCTGCGATTCGAGACTTGTTTGTTTAAATCTCCATTTTGTCAGCTCAATGTTCAATGGACAAATGAATTCTGATGATGTGCGCGTCAATATTCGTTAAAATCACATCCATAAGATTCCGAGCTTGTTTACGTGCGTTATATTAGAACATCGAATTGCAATAGCAATTGGATGTCCAAATTATACGATACCTCAATCTCTAAATAATCATCGATATTCTTCTGTCATCAGTTTCTCTTTGCAAGTAACGAGCAAGTAACAATATCACTCGGCATATTCGAGGACACATATTTACCAAACAAGGAAACGATCGAAGACTAGAGGAGAGAAGTGCGACGTTATCCCCGGATCGTTGTCGAGCCCAGGCGGCGAGGTGGAAAGAGAGGGAAGAGGAAAGGGTAGGGAAATAGGAATGCTCGTTAGCGAGAGTCATCCGTTAACGCCTGTCTTCCGGAGGATCGTACAATCAATTACGCCTCCTTCGCTCTCTCGCATCATCATCTTCGGGGAGGCCCGAAGCGCGATTTAAAATTAAACCCTCTATCTCTCCTCCCGTTTCCGTTTTTTTTTTTTCATTTCGTCTCGATTCTCCGTACACCATTTTTTAGGTGGTTTTTCATTCTCGCTTTCTCGTCTCTCTATTTTCGATAACGGATTGTTAGTTTATGTTAGTATAAGCTTATATATTATGTTAGTCTGAAATTATGTTAGGTATGAGCAATATTTCGATAATTTTAAGAGTTGCTTCTTAGAAAAGAGGAAAAAAATAAAGCTTACAATTGGATGATAGGTTCGGCGGTAAATGCTGCGAGTTATGGGGATGATGTTGCGGGTGTCCGTTTACGAACGGCGCCCCGTGGATGTCCATTTGGCCTATGGCGGCGAGCGGCAGCCCCAACGGCAATGGATTCGGCAAAGAATTGTGTTGACTTCGCGCGACCATACTTTCGTTGTTGGTAGCGTAAGTAGTGTAATTGCCTCTGCGGCTCTCGCGCCGATTCGTCTCGATCGCTGTCTGCAGTTGCTCCTGAGTCGAGAGATTCTCCTTCTGTTGTTCGTACGGGTACAGATACTTCATATACCTGTCGGCAAAAACATGATTAAGCGTGTGCATACCTGTGGTCATTTAATAAGTGTAATTTGCTCGAACAAATGTCTTTACGAGCTGTTTAACAGGTTTAGAAAAACATTTTATTATTAGAGATGTATGTATATGCATACTAGATCCGATAAGTTTTATGCGAAAGTGGCTATTACTTTCATGCCAGCGAATATTTCTTATAGATGTTTCAATAACATTTCAAATTGTTTAAAAAATACTATAAACACACGATTCTGTGGTAAAATTAACTTATTCTTTTTTATAATTGGAATTTTCAGAAGAGTAAAACATAATCAGCCGTATTAATTAATTACGAGATTAAATTTTTAGAATCAGCGAAATCGATCTTGATGAAAATTTTCGTTTCGAGAAGGGAAGAGAAACGGACAAGAAGAGAAATATGAATATAATTATACCTGCGAAATCTAAATTAATTAAAATTATCCGATCTATAAAAAATTGCACCCTGATATTTTTAAATTTAAATCTTATAAGATGCGAATTATACGTTTCGAATTAAATTACAACTTTATCGTTGTATACAAGTTAATTATCTAAATTCTATGCTGCCATCAACATCCCCAAGGCGGGTATATTTTACACAAACCGCTTATAATTCGCGCGGGCATTGTTTCGGTTTTTACGATTGTCTGGCGGACCGCGGACGAAACTAGCTCTTTGGTCTGGACCCGCCTCCGCATCGCCGTTCACTTTACGATAAGAGTCCGGACGAGTCGGCGAGACCCTCCTTTGGCCGATAATCAAATTCGCTTTTAACACAGGTCGTTCGATAAATAAATGGTACATCTGCGCGGCAATCCAGTATTAGCTTCGCTTATAAAGAGATCTCGAAATTGGCGTTCATTTTAAGGACGTAGAATTCTATCTAAATCTAATATCTCCAGAGGAAGAGAGATGGACAGATAATTACAGAAGCTAATAAGTTCGAATTAATCGACAATGTTTCTTGTTAGATAAAAAGACTTTGCGAGCAATATTCCATTTGGATCCAAGACTGTGTTTTCTCATCGCGCGTGTACGCATATCGTTGTCGAGGAAAGATAGCCGGTTGCCGGAATGATGGATGCGTGCGAGGCGACGCGACGAGACGCGCCGCCGACGTTCTGTCGCGTACAAAGCGCGGAGTTATTTTCACGAGCCACCCCCCTATAGCGGGGAGCATTGCGTCCGTGTAATTCATATTAGCCCGCACTACTTATAATGCGTCGACTCTGTTCTCTTCATCTCCTCCCTTCTCTCTCCGGTTCGCAGACATTTTCGCGTCCCCCTTCTGCCTTTCGTAGACGAAGACTAACCCCCGGTGGATAAACGGGATGCCTCGCGTCGTCATCGTCGTCGTCGTCGTCGTCTTCGTCTCTCTGAATCTCGTCGACGAATCTCTATTTAGAGACGTCTGTCTTCTTTTCTCCCTCCGGAAGAGAAAGAACGAGAGAGAGGAACGAGACAGCGCGCGAACGGCAGATAAATCTTCGTCGGCCCGCGCACTGGATATGCTATGTGGTATTATATAAACGAATATATATCGCGTGCCAACGGTTCTCCAGGTTGTCACAACCCGTCCCGAGGTGTCCTACGCATGAAGGATCGCGCGGGGGGATCGCGTCTAAGACGATGCACCTGTACGTCACACGCCTTCTCGTCACTTACGTTGTTTTATCTCCTCGTCGACAGTAATAACTGTCGACTCGTGGGTTCGCGATATCTTTGTCCCCCTCCCCCTGCCTTCTCGAGGTTGAATCTCGCTAATTAATGCATTGAGGACACTGATAATCAATTATATAAATGACGGATTCTAATGAGAAACTGTGGCTCACGGGAATTAATTACACAGAAATAATGTATATCAATGAAAAATGACTGAATATTGATAGTACACGGAGAAAAAAAATTTTACAGTACAAATTACAAGAAAATATTCCTTTTTACATTTATTGTAAAGCTGAAGTATAATAATATTAAAATATTTATTACCATAAAAATTATGCATATGTATCAGAATATTTCTAATTATGATACTACTTTGTAAAATATTATATAATATATATATATATATATATATAATATTTTTTTTATTAAGTAAAAATATCGCGGTTTTTTTTCTTATGATACGTTTCACGAAAATAAAAAAAATTGTAATTTTTATTACATTTTCTCCGAGTACAGTTGAACAATAATTCGCCATCAAGCGCGCGCTCGTCTTATCGTTAATTTTATCGTCGTAGATTTCACGTTCGGATGAATCCTTTCGCTGGCTAAGACTTATTGTATACGAATTTGATGGATATATAAACCGGGGTCCCGGATGGGAAACTTCACGATCTACTTACTGCGTGCGTAGAGTAAACGCGGCGGAAGTGATGCTCGCCGGCAACCGAAGACCTTTAATGATCTCCTGCCACAGCTTCTTGTTGATCACTTCGACGAGACCACCTCGCGTGACCACTAACTTATAAAGCTCGTAAAGATCCAGTACAGATTTTGCCATGATAGGTAGACGATTAATAGGTGTCCCTGTAAAATAAAAATTATTTTAGTTTTATCTGCGCATTGTTTATATGTATTTTATAAAATATCGTTTATAATATTTATTCTCTACTTTGGAGACTTCAATGAAGGAGTAAACGATGTGATGCGTGAAACTAATATAACAACATATAAATATACACGTAATAATTATACACATTTTATTTTCCAGCATCCGATATCTATGGATGACGCGATAATAATATATTGTCTTAATTTAATGTCTCTTTTTCTTTCTATAATAATTTGTTCCAACATCAAACATTGATGATGATATTGATCAAATATTGATGATTGCATGATAATATTAATTAATACTTAAAAATGGCAATGTAGATTTAAAGTAGAATTAAGGAGATTTTCGAAAAATATACTTCGGAATTTCACAAAATCGAGATCATAAATGGCAGATCATAAATGAGACAAAATCATAACAGCAGCATCTCTTATTCATTGCGTGATCGATCGCATCTTGAGGAACGAGCGTAAAGCTTGCTGAACTTTATGAGGTTTATCCAGACGCGGGGCGTTAACAAGAGCAATAATGAATTTGCAACGATCACGCAAGTAGTCTTTTACGATCTTCCTTAGGGAGTATCGCTCTGGTATAACAAATAAAGAAGAGTAATTAAGGAAAGCAGAGGATGGGAATGTGCGGAAGGGAAAATCCAATGAGGTATCACAATCATATTATCTCGTTATCGAAGATATCATTAGATGAGGAAGGCAAATAACTCGCGTGTCACTTAGCTCTCGCCTACGAATCGTGCAAACAAATGTCGACAATGTAAAACAACGGTAGTATTTTGTCGACTCGGCAACATATTCTCTTTGCTTTCGATAATATCTGTTAAATACATCGGAGCTTATTGTATGCTAAAATTTAAGAGGAGAGAAGATTGCGCATTCATGGGATGATCTGGCGAGTTAATATGACGATTTAATACAATTTAATAATCTTTGCCATACATGAAAGAGCGTGTAATACCGCGAGAAATATTTCTCGTAAAGCGAAAAGCACTCATATATACAGATACGAAGGGATTCTTCGGTTAATTCGCACGCGTGTGTACGAGGAGCGTCTACCATGGTAGCCGGACCGTCGAATTTTACGAGGTTGCCCGAGCTACGAGTTAACGGGGTGTTAACAAGAGCAGCAGTACTCGCGACTGTAGTGCGCGTTTTAAAGTACGTAAACGTAAACGGGCTTTTACGAGTTGGCGTAATCTGAGGTTTAGAGTCGCGCATAAATATTCGCGGGCAAACGCGTGTCTGAAACGATCGAGAATCATCTCGCACGGGAAGAACAATCGGAATAGTCGATATCTAGATAATAAAACAAGCAATTACGATCGTTTCATCTCGCGGAATAAGGATATGATTTTTATTCGTGTCACGTCGCGTGTGTCGGCGTCGATAATTCAACGTATTTCTCCATCGTAATATTCGATTTTGACATTTCGTCGGCTTCTCTCTCTCTCCCTCGCCGCGTGGCCGGTTGCTTTCCACAGAGTCGGTGGATTTTATGAGTTTGTCCAGAGGTTTGTTCGAGTTAACGGGGCGTTAACAAGGGCAATACTCGCGACTATCGCGCGTGCGGAGCCCGCTTTGCGGGCTCTTTACGAGCTCGCGAACGATTCCGTACGTCTCGCCGAACGCGGCATTACAGATACACATGTACGCGAGTGCGGACAATAAGAAAGGGAGAAGGCGCGCCGTATCGCAGGATCGTTTATCCGCCATCGAGGACGATGAGGGGGGCCTCTGCCCGCCATTCCTGGCCGACCGAGAGAGGAGGCAATAAAACCGCGCGGCTCCGCGTCTAGGGTAGGGGAACCGGCAATTTCGGGCTATCGAGCGCGCTCCCTTCGGGTTTATTATTGGCCCTGCAATTATTGTTGATATACGCGCAACCCAGCAACCCGCGTTTAATGCTCCTATGTAGGGCGCGGCGATAAAAGCTGCACAAAATGGCGACCGATCGCCGTCTTCTCTCCCATCCCTTACGGCGATGCGGTGCGTCGATCCAACTCTCTATGCGAAAGTCTACTAGAAAATCGTACAAGAATTCTGTTAAAATTCGCGCATCAAGTAAAACACCCAGCGTTTACGTTAAGAAATGAAAAAAAAACGTCTCAAAATTATTATGAATTTCTACAAAATCGAAGGCAAATGGGGAATTTATCCTCCTTACGCTTCCCGATACGAGATTGAGGGAGAGACGCCATGTAAAACAGCGGGAATGATCGCCGAGAGGAAGATGAAACAGTGAGAGGAGAAGTACAAGGGAAAATAAGAGAAGAGGGACCGACAGAAAGAGAGAGAGAAAGAGAGAGATAGAGAGGAGAGAGGAGGGAAAGGGGGAGAAAGAACGTTTCAGGATGCGATTACGACTTTTCTTGGTAGGGCGTCCAATCAGCAGTTATTTTTATAACGGCCGCAGTCGTGCCGCGCCGCACCGCGGCTCGTCTCCTCGAGTAGTGGTAGCGTAGTATCGCGCGACGATGGCCATCGCACGCTACCTTCGACGAGCCAAAGTAGCCATTCATCGCTACGTCTTATTATCGCCGCATATGAGATTCCGTCCACGTGTGAGATTTTATGATGAAGAGCATCACCTCCCGCGCGCCCCGGTTTCCCGGCGAATGACACGGTGACAAGATGCATAAAGTATGAGTAAAGTCAAAAAAAAAGTCTGTCTTTCAGAAAATTCACCCATCGACACTGACAATGTTTTCCTGAACGAGAGAAGCGAAGAACATGATCCCAGAAGCCGAGAGACCAGACGACGAGCGTCTCTTTGGTGCCATATATCCGTCTAGCAGCGTATACGTGGAGGGGATAATTGGCATACGAAACAAAATGTTGCATTTTATGGGTTATTGCGAGGATGAGAGCGGATAGGCGCGGCGGGGTCGAGGGAGTGCCCGATCTAATAACGATCGGTTACGTCGCAGGCCTTTATTAACACACACATATGCACACACACACATACGTTGACTGTGCTTTAAAGAGGTTTCGGACGCGCGAAACGACTTTTCCCGGAATCTCGCGTGACGGCCCCGGAATCTATCGAATACGAGCCGCCGATGGAATACACCCCTGCGAAAGACTGCCCGCAGCTTGGCTGTTTCTCGTCGAAATAAGGGTGTCCAGCCCCGACTTTCACTCATCACTTTTCCCACATCAAATATTTCCCAGGAAAAAATGAGGAACTTTCCATACGTGTCCAAAACAATATAAATTTCGAAAAGCAAATACTTTTTTAATTTTTGAGAGTCGAAACACATGTATGCTACACTTTCCAACGCGTGCTTTACGAGCTAATTTGTGGTTTTGCGGTTTACGCTACCGCGTAAGATCACGTCTTTCCATCTACGACCTGACATCTCGGTAATCAAGTAATAATCCATTATTGCGATCCTTTGTGAAAGTTCCGTCACATCCACACCTCATTTTCGACCTCGACGAGAGAACAACATTTCTTCAGGAAAGATCGAGAAACGAAGCACGCCGAACCTGGCACGAATGAAGAACGAAGAAAGAGCAAGGGAGGAGAGAAGAGAAACGATTTTTCAAGAGAAAGAGAGAGAGAGAGAGAGTCCCGCGCGGGTTAACTTTGTTAGCGCTTGGCATTATCAGACCGGCAAAAGAGATTGGCATTGCGAGGAATGGCTGGGAGGGGGTGGAGTTTCATATGAAATACACGTGACATTTACTGCCTTCACCGGCTGGGCCCCTGCAAAGACGCAAACGCATTATAAATAGATCTCCTCCCTCCGCACCCTTCCGCCCTTTCTCCCTCTCTCTTTCTTTTCTCTTCCCTTCCTTCTTCTTTTTTCTTCGCATCACTCGACTTCACTCTCCGGCTCTTCGGTCGAGAGGCACGAAGATTAAGAAAGATCCCGGGGGGGAAAAGGGGAAGAGGGGGTGAGGGCGGAAAGAGGGTGGAGGGAGCGCGGGAAGGCCACAGCGGCCACATAGACCGCTACAATCTGGTTTATAATCTTGTTAGGATTTCGCGGAAATATTGGCGTAATTTACGATCCGTCTTAGCCAAGTTAACTGTCGGAGAGTTGCCGCAATGGAACGATGGGAGGCGTACCAAGGGTTGCGCTCAACGGCTGCGCTTTTGTAGCAATGCTTATGGTTCCCCCTTTCGTTGCATTTCTCTGTGCCTTTTCTTTTCCTTCCCCCTCCTTCCCTCCCTCGTCCCTCTCCCCGTTCAATCGTCTTCTCTCTAGCCATATATCCTCTCTTTTCCGATTATCTGTCTTGAGTTCCAAGTTGTGTCGCCTAAGCCGGTTTTGCATTCTCGGAGAACGTCGCGCGACTCGAGTACGCGCGGCCGTCGCCGACTCGGGGACAAGAACGCGCAAAACAAGTCGCAAGCAAGCAAAGACAAAGTTTCACCCGATGTACCTTTTATAAGCTGTTGTCGGACTAGGAACGGATTACGATGCTACATTAGAAATGCGCACGATGCGGCATCGTCATCCGGTGGCGCGGATGGTTTCGCTATCGAGGCATCGAAATCTCTGAGAGAATCATCCCCCCCCGTTCCTCTCCCCGAACCCACTTGTTGCTCGACGAATCAAATAATTGTATTTCCGTCAGTCGACGGGGCGCATCCCTGGGGCGTCGGCCAAGCTACGGTCGTGGAGAGTAAAATAGAGGAGCGTTCTTCGTGGGTGGTATAGTTGATATCTCTCCCCATCGGACGAGCGACATAATCCCAGAAAACAAGACGGATCGAATGCAGGATGCCAAGAGATTCCGTGGATTACTCGCAGGCGTGTCGAACGCGTGTCTAGGGGAATATAAATTTGAGGCGTACTTTATTTTGGATGAATGACGAGAGAGAGAGAGAGCCGCCGAGTTTCCGCGGAAGCAGAGCGTCAGAGGAAGATATCCTCTTGTCGGGAGAAGAAACAAAACACGATCATAGAATGCAAGAGTTGTTGAAAAATTTGCACCATTTCTTTCGTGCAAGCTTTTGCTCTTTTTTCTAGCTAATCCAGACGATGACTGAAATGACCTGATGGGTACGACCTGGGTGGGCTGGGAGGAATCTCGGAGCAACGATGCGACCCGCACGTGTATCGCGATTTGTGCGCGACGACAATAAAAATCTTCGAATAATATCACGAGCGATAAAAGCGCGCGCTCGCTTGCGGCGCGTTTCGGCTCTATGGCTTTTTTGATAGACTTTACGACGAGGTCTGATTTGCACGCCTGCCCCGTCGTGGTGCGTACCATGATTCGGTTGCTCAAAGCCGGAGCCGACTTTTTAAAGCGGTCCCGAAGATTTAAGCGCGTCCGCGAACACGTTGTTCGACACAACGCTTCTTATAAAGAGGCAACATCGAGAGAAGTATATCGTGTGCCAGATGCGTGTTCGTTTCTCTTCTCATGTCTTATTTTTTCACGCTTGGAAATCCGAAAGCGCAATATCCGCACGTTTCGAGATTTATAATTCGATCGAGTTTAACAAACGCACCTCGACTTTCTTTCTAATTACGTGCCATAATTAGAACTCGTGGATGCGATAGATGCATCGTCTTCTCACGGTTAGAACGTTTGTTCGCGTTCTTCGCGTTCGAGCACCCGGCGAAGACGACCACGAAGAGGGAGACAGCCACGAGACGACGAGTCTGTCGTCGTTCCTTTGCTCGCGCATGGCTACTCTCCCACGGATACGAGGGGTGAATGCAAGGGATAGTCGGGATTATTGCCAGGCACTTGCCAACAATGTGGCGAAGCTTTGATGTGACGTAAAATGGCACGTTAACCGGCGCGCCGTATCTCTATGGCCGGTTGCACATACGGCTTTATTTCGTTGCGACCGGTGAGAGGGCGACGTTTTGATCGGAAAGCAGTCTCGGCAAAAACGCCGTCATTGCTGTCGCGTTACGATCAGAAGCAGGGTAAAAGGACGCCAAATTATCTCGTCGAGACTCGTCAACCTCTCATCGAGGGGTCGCGTATAAAACGATATAAATTATAGTGTGAAACTAACGTTTCATCGAAGATCAGTGCATCATCGAGATCGCGATGTAAATTGAAATTGAGCGACGAAGAAGCCTGTCTAAGTCAAAATTTATTTCCTTTATTTTCATCTGGGAAAAATATATAATCAAATGTAATTTTCTTTTTTTTGCTCGTTTATACAGAAAGAATAATTAGAAGAATAATTTTGACAAAAAATTAGTCATACATAGATTTTTTTTACGGCTAATTTTTTCACGTATTCTTGAAAAAACTTTTGGCAAAGTAATAGATTAAATAGTTTCAAAAAAGGGAGTGACTTGATTGAAGTATTAAAATAGACTTTAGACCGAGATGAAAGGTAGAACAATTTCGACTAGAATATAATAAACGAAAAATTATACAAAAACCATAAATTTAATTCGCAATGAAAATCAAGATTAGATGGATTCTTCGGATGAGAGCCGGATATGCGTCTTGAAATACGCGCGGCCAGAGATGGATATGCGGTATCGCGATAATAAGAAATCACAGACTGGGAGAGTAAGCTGTCGCGTCGGTCATAAAAAGCTTAACGACCGACAATTCACGGCGCATTATTATTCCCGTAACGCATCTAGCGCGGAATAATCATCGAATCTTCCGCGAACGCCGTCTCTCTTGCCGCTCTATTCTCGGGATTATAAAAGACAGTAGTCGTCGCGAAATCAACGCTACGTTATTGTGCCCCAATGCCAGATATAAATCAACCTATATATCGAGCAACGAAAATAACTTTCGATTCGTAGTTGTCATTCTGCCAGAATAAGGGTTCACGCTCGTTCCCGCGCGACCCAAATCCCCAGGTCTCTCTCCGCGACGCGAGATGCGAATTCGTCAGGGATCGTAAACCCGCTGATACGCCTTTGGACTTTAACGACGTTAATCGCATCGAGATAAATCGTTATAAGCGGTAATGAAGACTACTCGTTAAATGAATCTTGGGCGCCTACGCACGTTTGGATGCGTTGAAACGCATTTTGATAAAGTACGTTAATTTCCATCCGACCGTTTGAAT
Organism: Camponotus vicinus; assembly: GCF_025532165.1. Taxonomy (NCBI): domain Eukaryota; kingdom Metazoa; phylum Arthropoda; class Insecta; order Hymenoptera; family Formicidae; genus Camponotus; species Camponotus vicinus. The sequence continues at coordinate 3,095,138 of NW_028141949.1, forward strand.
CACGTAAAAAAATCTAAATGGGCAACTGTGTTCTTGGAAAATTTAATTTTTAATCAAATATCTATACTCGTTTTTAAAACTATTTAATCTACAGTTAATTGTGCCGAAAGCTCCTCTTATAAATCTCTAGATGCAATACTTTAAAATACAAAATAGGAGCCCAATTCTTGTAAAGTAAACATATGACAATCTCCTAAAAATAAACGCGAGAAAATTAAGGCTTAAAAATAGCAGCAGAATTGTGACAGTTTTCAGGTGCACGCGCAAGTCGCAAGAATCGTCCACGTAAATTTTCTCGTCTCCGACTCGTCGCGACTCGAGAATGACTGACAGCTCAATTTCGCACCAGCTCGTTCGCCATCACGAAATCTGGCCGCGTATAGATTTCCGACATACGCGACGATGGCTCTTTCGTTGCACGATCCCTCAGCAAAGAATGAGAGTCTCAAACGAATCTGTTCAAAGCGGCGCGTGTAAACTTAACCACCTGGACACCGAAGACACGCGTAGGCGTGAAAAAGCTCTGCGTAGGACACGGCTTTCTTTCAGCCGAGGGAAACGAAGGTGCAAGAGGCTTCGCGGCTCCTTTTAGAACTAAAGGAACGAGACAAGCCGCTCGATACACGCAACAAACACACACACATGTATATACGCGCTCTTAGGTAGAGAGGAAGCTGCGAGCGAGAGATGAGGGAGAAGCGAAGAAAGGGAGGCGATATATCACGAACCCCCAGAGCGATCGGCGCTGTTGTGAAATATTAATAAGCAAATTAGTTCAGACTTAGTGCCCAGCGCCGATACTAAACCGCCATGATGGAAATGGCCGTCGGCCGTCGTATAACAGCCGTATTTTACTTCCCACGCTTCGTCGGCATCGCGCCGCCCGCATTCCATTCCTACGATTTCCGTCCCTCGGCCTGTCCTCTTTCCGCTCTTTTCGCATCATCTCCAATCCTCTCCTTCGCTCTAAGCGCTTTCGCGCTACCCTTCTCGTGTATTCTTTTTTTTTTCTTCTCTTCTTGTACGTTATTACGCACATCGATTCTTCGTTGTATCGCCCCGAAATATCAATGAATAACATTTATGACGCGACACGTAGCACTTAATAACGTGTACACCCGCATGGACTACGCCAGTCCGGTAAAAAGTCGTTACCGTCACCGGAGCGTAAAGACAAGTGTATGCAAATTCTCGTCGAGACCAAAGTGTCAGCAAGCAACACGCAATACTCAATTTAAAATATTTTATATCGGCAAAATTTACTTAAATATATAACAGGGAACGAAAATAGTAATTTATAAAAAAACTTCTAATTCCTCTTGGGATAAAAATAATTTTCAATTTAATCAATTCGACGATAAGGCCCGACAGAAACGTCCGAGGTATATCTCTCGCGCAATCTAATCAACGGCGACGTCATTTAAACTTCGGCTACGGATATGTATCACCGAGGCGAGGTGCGCGAAAGATAGTGGAATCTCCATAAATCAATCTTTACGTTCTAGGGTAGACAATAATTTCAACTGCGCGCGCAAAGAGCGGCGCCGACAGAAGCCGCACACGGACAGAGGGAAGTCTCTCCTTCTCTCTCTCTCTCTCACAAACGTCGGTAAACGAAGGCTGCTGACTCTTGGGACAAGAATTCGACAATTACGTCACGAGAACGTAACGGATGATCGCCCGGGGAACGCCCGGCGTCGGGACGTCTAGAATGTGCGAACGTCATCCTGCTAAATGCTTTTCGTTCGTTCGCTCGCTCGCTCGCTCGCTCGTTCATTCGGCCGTCCGCTTGTGTGCTCGCGTGTGCTCTCGCGTGCGCCACTATCTATAGCGCTGAAACGTGCCGGGGCAGAGCCGGCGGCTCCCTCTTCTCCGACTCTGGGATGCTGGAAGCCATCCGGTCACCTGTCCGCTACTGGAAAATGTAGGTCGAACACATGAGCGCGAGCGCGCGCGGCCGCGCGAGTGAATAACTAATTGGACAGGTGTAACGTTCCCGCGTTAACAACCATAACTGTCACGTAGAGAGACGCGAGGGATAGAAATTCAATTATCCGCGACGCTCGACAAAGGTCGGATGGATTTGAGCTAGATACACGCGGGATATGTCCGGGGGAGATTACTCGTACATTTCCTCCCACGGATTCTTTCACGGAGTAGATCCGACTCGATACTTTAACCAGTCGGGTCATCCTCTTTTCAAACTACTTATTTAATCTATAATTTTGTTGCGAAAGTCTCCAACGAAGAAACTGTTTGTTTATTGCTTAAATACAAGAGGAGGGTCAATTTTGATAAATTAAATCTATCAAACTTCTTTAGCATCCATAAATAAAAGAGAAAATTAAGAAATTGAAAATACATTTTTCACACAATAAAACGTATCTTTTTCGAATTATATCGATAATTTTCTGATCGATTTATATCTTATTGATAAACAAGTTTTTTTCATTAAGATGCGATCTCTTATATTTTTGGGGAAGAAAACGCATTGCGAAATATCGATGAGAGAGACGTGGCAACATTTTTAGAGTTTTTCAGAAGGTCGGATCATCCTCTTTTCAAACTACTTTAATCTATAATTAATCTTTAAACTTAATTTAATCTATAATTTTGTTGCGAAAGCCTTTAACTAAGGAACTGTTTGTTTACTGCCTAAATACAAGATATATAGAGGAGGATCAATTTTAATAAATTAAATCTATCAAAATTCTTTAGCATCCATAAATAAAAAGGAAAATTAAGATTGAAAATACATTTTTCACACACAGTAAAACGTATCTTTTTCGAATTACATCGATAATTTTCTGATCGATTTATATCTTATTGATAAACAAGAGTTTTTTTCATTAAGATGCGATCTCTTATATTTTTGGGGAAGAAAACGCATTGCGAAATATCGATGAGAGAGACGTGGCAACATTTTTAGAGTTTTTCAGAAGACCGATCTATAAAGTCTCGGCTACCGGTTTCGAGATGCGCGCTCTGTCAAGGTTCGCTTGGATACCAATCAAAAATCCGCATTATAATAATTAATGTCGGGAGAATTTCAGGTTTGCTGCACGAAAGCGTCATTTTTGCGTAGCCTAGCTGCATTGCCGGAGGGCATCAATCAACAACCTGTAGATACGTCATTATTTTGGGATTCCAAATAATTAGTGATGATTGCTCGCCTCTTTAGAGGACTACAGAATTAAATTTATCACGAAACTTCTGCGAAGAGCGAGCGAGGTTGATTCACGCTTCGTACAAACAATATCCTGATAATTGAATAACAATATGATAATTACAAAATTTTATTTCTGTTTTATATAAATTATTTCATTGCCATTTCTCTCTCTCTCTGTCTATATTTTTTTATATTATTGTCATAAGATGTCTTAAGATGAATCAATATATTAGAGAGGATTCAATCAACTCGAGAATCCGGCAAAATATTCTTGAAATTCGACAAGAAAATTTAAATCACGTTTCTGAATACGTTGATTATGAAATATTTATCGAGCGACGAGCAGGCAATTGCATAATTAATAAATCACGTAATCTCTATTAAAAAATAACAGCGATTTAATCAGGTATCATCGATCAAAGCAACGATAATGATCTAATCATTCCAGTTTCCTTGCGATTCGATTTCGCAAAAACACGTGATACATTAATTGTTTGATAACGTAAAAATGTCGCAATTATATGAAAAAAATCCATCTTTCCTCTCGTAGTATTTCCTCTCTTTTTGCTGCTCCTCTTGTTGATCTACCGAAATGTATTCGCAAAAGTATGCGAGACGAACCTTTAATCCCGCCGTAATCCCGATTTAAGCCCCTGGAAAGCCGGCGGGTAGGTCGCACGATCAACCTCGTTGAGAGTCTCGAGAGAGAGAAAAATCCGTATTGGCTCCGCGGTGGCGCTTCGAAGAAAAAGCATTCGGACGACGGGCTTTACGGCCGATCCGTCAGAGACGAAATCCATCACCCGCGGGAACAATGCCCGCCCATCGGCGCGGTGCTCGCTAGGACTTTATTTCGTTTTATGGAGGTGTATCCGAGGCCGGGAGTGTTTATGGACAGGATGGATTGACTCTCTCTCTTTCTCCTCCTTCCGATCATTGCCTGGTCGATGTCGACACCGGCTCGTCGATTTGCTCGACAAGGTCGTAAAAGACGATAAAACGACATTGGAGCCGGTGCGAGATACAAATAGAGGTATAAACGAAGGTGTTAAGGAGGTGTACGGGACCGGTATAATCTCTCCCGCGTATAAAAGACGTCTTATAAGACGCGCGCGTCGTTGAATCCCGATCGATTTGATCGGCCTCCACACGCGATTCCAACGTTTCCCGTCAACGTTATCCGCGCTCGCCTCCGACCCGAAACGATTTTTTTATAGGCCAGTCCCTCCTCGGACCGGTCGAAGATCGATTCCCGGTAAAGGTTGTAACGCGTATGAATTTCGATATTTATTACGTAATAAAGACTCGACGAATAACGCTTGGAGTTCTTTGAAATCTCTATGAGACGTAATATTATGAGCGTTAACGCTTTCAATACGACGTCGTCCGTGTGTGTGTGTTTAATGAATTAAGGTCTACGCATGTTGTATGTCATCGTCAACATGTCAACGTATTGTCAAACCGTTTTCCATACACACTAACTGTCAATCAAGTAACCGCTCCTCAATTCAATTTGATTCTAATCCGAATGAAATTTATTTAATATTAAAATGTTTTTCTAACAATAAGTGGAATTTAAACGAATTTGCAATGATTTTGAAGACAAAGATAGGAAGAAATAAAAAAGATTGTCGGGAATGTAGAGAATAAATAGCGCAAGGTTTCAAAGACTCTCGTTACGCATTCAAAAGTTATAATTAATTAATCAAATAATTATACGCGATTAGATTAGAACTTTGTAGCAGGTATTATAGGGAACGAAATGAGACGTCAAATTATTCTCGCCGAGAATGTTTGACATCGAATGTCGGCGGCAGCCGGTCCTGCGAGGGTAGATCGCTTCATTTGAAACCTGTATAAGACTCTTTGACACATATACAGTGCGCTCGGATCTTTACATGGAAAAAGTGTCTTTCAACAAGCTGTCGATTTGCGAGCCGCTCGAGCCGATTTATAAATCACCGATAACGTCGGCCAATCTAATTTGCATTCAAAATAGCCAAGGTATTGGCTCTCGCGCGCGCGAAAGGAGGAAAGGAAACTATTTTCGCGCGAGGGACGCGTTGTGCTCTCGCTGTTGCGAGGCAAAGTCAAACATTCAAACTAGTTGCAATGCGCCGTGACGGCGTGCAGTTACCGAGTAACGGCACACGAACGTGCCCCCGGCGCAAAATATCGAATAATAAGGAAATAGGAGATCGAAGCGGGGGCGGAAGAGGAGAGAGAGAGCGAATCGTGTGTCAGCCCACTGGCGAATCACGTCGTCCCCTTTATTCCTCCGCACAATGGAAATATTTTCTGGCCCGCGAGTCACGCGGATCTCTCATTCGCGCATATAGATTCCGTTGAATCCCTCCACCGTGTACCACGTGGGCGAGGGGGAGCGCGACATGCGAAATATGGCTATAGTAAAAGATGCTAAAAGCAATGGCTGTGCTCGGCACGATAACTACGTTAAGCTACCGCCGCGGATTTCGGGCCGGCTGCTCAATTTCACGCTAGTTCCCGCTCGTGTGCTCTCCGATTCCCTCGTTCGCCCCCTTTAATTTACGGGTGCGCACGAAAGCGAGGCCCTCGCTACCTACGCTACGGAGCGTTTAGTTTAATTTGAAGAAAGGATGAGGAGGTTTCCTTTATTTTTTTTTCTCCCTGCGAAACTTTCAGCGAAATAATCGATCCGAATATGGAGAAACGATTCCACGTTCGTTCGATAAGAAGGGGGGCAGGGGATGGGGGGTGGGAAATGGGAGGACGAAAGAGCGCGCCTATGAAAACCTAATGTAATATCTCGTGTATATGCAGACGTCACGTACGCGGTGCGTGTTCACAAGTGTGTAGCGAGAAGCGTTCGTGCCGAACACGTGTTCCCCGCGTTAATGCGTTACTCGCGCCGCGTCGCGCGCGAGTAAAAAGGCGTTTTTTCCCTTCGAACCGGCCGTAACGCGGACATTAGACGCGCTCTCGGCTCGACACGAACTTTTACACACTCAGCGACGATCAATTCTGCGCGCGAAAGCGTCTCTTCGTCAATAATTTTTATAAACGTCGTCATGGCAAAAAAGAATTACATTCTATTGTCTTTCCTCCTCTTAATTTTCTCACTGTCAAAAATATATCTCGAGTAAATTACTTTTATTATCGTTTCATAATTATTAATTAATTATATATTATTATATATATAATTATATTTTGTTATAAAATTTATTCTGTGAAAAACTTTTTTTAAATTATTGATGTCTCGACAAATTTCGCTAGGAAAATATTGTCTTCAAATTAAGAGGGAATCTGCTATTAAAAGGATATCCGATACTGTGTGTGTCAAAGAAGAGAAAGATAATTAATTTTAAAACGAAAAAGACGACATCATCTTCGAGAGATTCATAAAATCTACAAGATTCATAAGTTCTCTTACATTCTTATATTATATCTTCATACATTTACAAGAGTGCAAATATATATAATACATGACTGCGAGGGAAGATGAACAGAGAGGGAAATAAAGATAATAACGTATTCGACGAGAAATGGCATTACTCGTGTGCAGTCACCGCAGTATGAATTACATCGGCGATTGAAACTCGTTCGTATTGGTGAGGAAAAAAAAGAAGAAGGTAAGTGCAGACCTCGGGCTGTGTCGGAGGTGGTGAAATTTGCATATTAAATGGGTTGGGATTTATAACACAATCTCTCTCTTTCTCTTTCTTTCAAACGATGCAAAGCAATGTATGCGATAAATAAAGAACGCTCGCACAAAGTTTAGTTTTCGCGCGAGCGAAGAAGTGAATTCCACGCATATACTAGGCTACGGAAGAAGAGTGGCGAAAAAAATCGAAAGAGAAGAGGAGAAAAATCATCACGCTTATATACATTTTCGTGGGGAGAGAATAATTAGAGTGTCTACTTAAATCTTGTACAAAATTTCCTTCAAAATTCCCTGATCTTTCAGAATATTTTTGTCTAAATAAAGAGGATATTTTAAAATATTTTGGTGCAACTTTGCATTTTTCAATGCTTTGTTCACGCGAAAGAAAAATATAGAACTACTTAAAATTCAAGTAATTGATTTGCAAATGTACTGAAAAAAAATGAGTAGCTTTCGTTAGATAAATGTTTTTTACTTGCATAACATTTTCATTTTTTTCTCATTAATAAAGAATAATATATACTATATATTCAATATTTTGTTAAGAAATTGAATTATTAGACATATAAACAAAAATAAATATATATATTTATAATATACTTTAAACACATATTCTATAACTTGGCTTATCAGCGAATTACAATATAAAAGCATTAATCAAAAAAAAATTTTTTTAAATTCCCTGGGTGCCAATAAAATTTCATGAGAATTCCTTGATTTCTCTAGATACAAGAGAAATCTCTGAGAATTTCAAGTTTTTCCATGTTTTGGGGAGAACAGACACCCTAATAATTTTTCAAAAATCTCCAAGTTCGAGTGCGCGTTTCTGCTCGCTCTTATTTACCCTAATCGAAACCGTTCCCAAGATCGATCCCCTCAGAATTTTCTGGATCGCGCGTCCTGGAGGGTTACGTGTTGACTTTCGCGAACCGGTTCTCTCGGCGCTCCTCCACGGCAAAGTTATCGGCCAAAGTTATGTTCCGCTTGCGCGAATCTGTGCGTTCCGCGTGCCTCGTCGGCGCTTTTGATATACGAATACCTTCGTCGACGGCGGATTCGAAACCGGGACGGACACTTTGTTGCAAAATGGCCTTGGTAATATCTATTAACGGCGCCGGATTTAAAGGTCATTAAAAGCCAAGTTCCCCGAAAAAGAGCGGTTCCCGCGTGGCGTCGAGTACGAAGCGCAAAACAAACACGAGGCTAATATTAAATTCCGCGCAGGACTTTATGCTCTTTATAGGCTCGTTTTTCTCCACGTAATACTTTGCTCGTATCATTGTATTGGAAATAATTATCCTACCAGAATTAGAACGCAACCTCGTAAAGTTAGACGACTTCTATATAAGTTCTATATAGGTTTATTATTATCTACTATTATTTCAATAATAGACAATAATTTAGATTGCGTCCTAATTATGATAAGATAATTATTTCCGGTACATACGTAACGCGATGTATATACGTATATATATTTTAAAAATAACACAGTTATTATCCATATAATTAGGCACTCGAAAAAGTTGCAACAAAACAGAACATCGCAGCTGTTTGCTTGGAATGTATCGACTTATTTATAGAACTTGTTACTAGACTAGAGAATGACACCTGCTTGTAGATTGCAGAGAAAGCCATTTGTCTTTGTTGTGCAAATGTCATCTTCATTTAAATAAGCATTCCGTTTTACTCTCGGTCAGAGTCGGGCGATAAATAGGTATAGGTGCTCACATTATCAACATGTATAAAATAACGAATTTTTATACTCGCGATATGAGATTCGATCAATGTGGAGATTCCGCGAAACATCCCCCGATACGGTTATTACATAACATGATGCAAGGAGGCGCCTTTTTTTCTTTCTCGCGTAAAGAATCGTACACGAAAAGAGCCACCGCCATAGTCGAAGGCGATAATGGACTAACCGCGATAATTTGTCCGCGCGTTTGTATATCTAAAAAGAGCCGAGAGAGCGCTTATATAGAATCGGTCGAGAGCGATGATAGCAAACACAAATTGGTGGTGGCTGGACTAATATACCCGAATATGATGAATGGTCTTTTATATCCACGGACGTAGTAAGGTGTTATGCGTTACGTTAGTGTTGAATTATTGCGTGCGTGGGGCACAATAACGCGGCCCCCGCGGGAGGGCCCCGGGGGCCCGACGACCGGGGTCCCCCTATACGTCGGTTCGTATATATATCAAGCTTTTACCCGCGAGAGACATCGAGATACGCGCTCCCTCGCCCGATCTCGCCTTTTTATTTTCTCCTTCGCCCCGCGCGCGCGATTTTAATCGAGCCGCGTTACGGGCGAATCGAAAGATCAATCGGCATTGATCGCCTCGAGGATTTATGGTCTCCCCGACTCGTTATTACCATTCACGAAGTATAATAACCCGCGAAACAAACGACGCCACGTACGGTCGCGCATCATCGCGCGATACGTCATATTCCTCTCTCATAACGTGCCCGTGTCTCGCATCCCTTTTCCCTCTCATCTTTTTTCCCTTTTTTCCGCCACAAGTTTTAAATTGGATATATTTTCCATATTTCAAACTCAGTAATGCGAGATCAAATAATTCTTCCACGTCGTTCAAGGTTCAGTCAATGTCAGTGCGCTATCGCTTCGAATGATGATCATTTAGCATCTTTAGCCTCTTTATCGTGCTAAATTACTGTTCATAAAATATTAACGCGCGATGAACGGACGACTGGAAAGAGACAAACGGATATGTTGATCCAATCGACTCTAATTATTGCTAGGAGGTAGGAATAATAATAGCACTGTCTCAGACTCAAAGTTGCGCCACAAGCTTCATAGAGAAACGAAGAGAGGGAGAGAGAGAGATACGGAGAGAGAAAAAGAGAAGAAGAGAAAAAGAGCGAAAAGAACAGAAGCACTGACGCATCAGGCGGGCTTGATTGATGGACGAGAAGTCGCCATGTTTATAATTAGAGCCCGACGTTTCCGGTTCACCGTCTAACCGTCTTCGGAGGCCGCGATTCGCTGCGGATCAATCTTCTTTTTGAAACTCTAAGAAAAAAAAGAAAAGGAAAAGAAGATTTTCACGCTAAAATAGCGTAAAAAAGCACGGGGAGAGAGTCTTCGCGCCAATTACGGGATCTGGATTTATTGAAACTTTGCTCGGGAACAATAATATAGCACGCGCTATCAGACACGCGTGAGAAAACGTGCGATTTCACGGGCGTCGCTTGTTCCGACTCGTTGGTCGATTCTAATTTCGGTGCTTCGCGGTACCCGAGCAGATGCAACGTGTTATCGAACCTTTTAACCACGTGGACGTTTACGACGCGGCCGGCTACGAAAATCCACGTGTGCAGGAAACGAGATGCGGGTCGATGCCGGGGATAGTCACACGTGTGTATCTTTCTCAACGGTCGACAGACTCAAGCGGCGAATCCAAACAAACTTGCGAAATAACGTCGTCGAAGAAAGTCGGTTGATCGCTAAATTCGATTTACTGTCTTCTAATTTTTCCGAAGAGACGGTAAAAGCAGATCTTGATTGAATGCACGAGTTAAATATAAATTAGCGAGATTGGCAAATATCGAGAGGAAAAATTCTGATTAGTGAACGTGCCGTCCTTGAAAAAGCCACGGGAGAATGATTAAATATTTGTAATATGAACTTGCATTACGACACAACTCGCCGAGGAATCATTGACATACTTATTATGCGTTATTTTCGATTGATCGAGGTAATTTATTTATAAGTCCTTACCTCTCTGTTGCATAAAAGTGAAGAGGTTGTCAAGAAATTCCTTCCGGTCAGGATTCTCGTCCAGTTCGTACAACTGAAACAGAAAGAAATCAAAATAAATGACACATTCTTGGCATTATAATTCGTCAGGTACACACAATACTCCTTTGACATACAAGGGTGTCTCGCCATTTATGTCATGCAGAGATTAAATATTATAATTCAATTATTCAATATTAATTATAATTCAATTGCGTACATCTTTGATGGTGACATTTTTATTTGGATCGATATAATTAATTAATCGCGACGATTAAATTTAAAAAAAAATAGTAACAATCGAGACGAATTTTTACGCGTCGCGTGCACTTTTTCGTAAAATGCGCACGATACTTTTCTCATTCCGGATCGGAAGAATAAAATGTTATCTCGCGGCGCAATAATAAAAACAGGAGTGAAACAAGTGTGCTCATAGCGACAGGCAGATTAGTTAGCTCCGATTATTAATGATTCCGTTTAACCTGCCTCATAACCCGAAACCCTCGCCGAGAAACCCGTACGAAAGCCAAACCCCCTTCGGGCTAGCGGCCCGTATTATCATATTTGTTATGTACGATGTGCTATATCTAATCTGAGACCTCCTAATTGCTTTTATAATACGAGTCCCGTCCACCCTCGCTCGCTCCTCTCCTAGTCTACCTCTCCCGGCAGTCACTTTTTCTCCGGCGCTTTCCCGGCACATCCCTTAAACGTTCCTTCGACGCGAGGCGATACGGGCTCGTTTCCTCTTTTCTCTTCGCGATTCAACTCGGCTCGCCTGGCCTGCCTCGACTCGTACATTTACCGCGACGATAAATTTCATTCGACTAATCGCGCGCTGTTTCGCAACACTGTCTTTAACCCAAGGGTGAATGATAATTAATTCGCTGCCTCGCCCTCGCCGTTCATCCTCTATCTAATTTTCTGCCTAGCTTTCTGTCCGCAGACTATTTAAGTAACACGCTACGAGAAGAGAAAAAAATATTCAACTCAAACTCGAGTCGGTATTTGACGAGCGCTTCTTTAATCGCGCTTGCATCGCACAGTTTTCTTACGTCAAATATAATAAAATATCTATTTAAAAGCTAATTAAAACTTCCCGCATTCGAGCCCGAATCTAAAGTCTAATTGATTGAACCTTCGCATTTCGTCAGCGATGATGTAATTAACGAAGATATCGCTGCGAGGCTCGCTCGGTTCGGCCGAGAATGGAAAGTAATACGTTAAAACGCGCAGCGGCCGCGTGTGAAGACGTAAACGTCAACGCCTGTCACGAGGAAAAAATGCCGAGCGCGCACGAGATGTACGGCGACAAAACGAAATATGCACAATACGCACGCACATACACTCGGTGCGACGCACACGCACCGAGATACCGCGTACGTAGAGGTTTCTACAGCGGCAGGTGCTCGGCGATCCACCGCGCACCACGTCCAGCGGGATTGTTAATCGACGTTAATCAATGAAAGAGAGAGATCTCGCCGTTCGTCTACCTCGGTTCAATTTTCACGGCGATCTCCTCTCCTCGCTCATCCTCCTCCCGATCTCGTCCATTACACCCTTGACGAGATGAAGCAACGGAATGAGCGAGAGATCGCAGGAACGAAGAAACGAACGGATGGACGGACAGCATTTCTCAAGGGCCATTTTGTACCACTTTCTCGTGTTTTTTCTTTGGCTACACGAGCGATGAGCTCGTTAGGGGCAGAGCCGGAGGGAGAGGACGAAGTAAAAGGCAAGAGAGGTGGGGACCGAGAGAGGGTTCAAGCGAGGTATATTGATTGATCTACAGTTAAGCGGACTGACGGCGGCCACGTGAGGATCAGGGGAGAGAGGAGTAGCTTTCCTCTCTCTCTCCTTCTCTCTCCTCTTTCCTCGCTCATCTTTCCTGCGTATCCGCCCGCGTGTTGTACCTCACTACCGTGGTAAAATAAAGACGGGGCAACGGAATTTGCTCTCGATGATGCATGCGCCACGGGCCCCGCCCTCTCCTTCTCTCATCCACTGACGGCCGGTGAATAATAATTCCTGATACGACCGTCGGTTGATCGGACGACTTTCGTCCCGGGCGAGCCAACTTTGCCGATGATCGATGTACGCGCGCTTAGTAACGCTAACGGACTCGAAGGTGCCGTGATTATGTGTACATACAGGATGTACGGGGCGAATGGGCGATACTCGCGTTTAACATTTTTCCCTTCCAATAGATTGTCAATTTGTTCGCCCGTCTTGGACAATTTATAATCCGCGACGAAATTCAGAACTTTCCATTTATGGTTTTATATGTCGCATTTGCTAGATGTGATTACATGTGATAATTATTAATCGAATTAAATCAAGTGTTATAGATTGTCTAAAATAAACTTGAGGATATAACGAGACATTATCAATTATTTTACTTCGAGGAACGAGTTGCAGTAAATTTTAAATTTCATCGAAGAGTACATTATATAAATAGTCATAGGCAGGAGAGTAAGACATTCAGTGTGTCAATTGATCGCATCCTTCGAAACGTGAAGATGGTCGAGCTGATTTCTAGCTTCCTTGTTCCGGTTCTCTTCGCGCGAATTTTTACAACCTCGAGACGCGAAACGCGAGAGAAGGCAAAGAAGAAGATCTCTCTCTCTCTTTCTCTCATGGAGTTCGCGTCACTAGTTTAACGAGCAATAATTATCGACTTTTTCCGCCGCAGGAAGATCGAGATAATTTGCTTTCCTCTACCTGATAAGGAATACCGATAGCTTTGTTTGTAACCTGGCAAACGTTCGCCTCGCGTAACCGCAGTTAGCAAGATGCAATAAATAAAACACAGGTCGAATCTTTGGCTCGGTGGTTTTACATCGATAAATCAGAAATACGTGTAAAAATAAATTTTCACGTTGCATCTCGTAAATCATTACCAAGGATAAGAACCCTTTTGCAATATACATGTACAATGTTTTCAAGCGCATGTCTCACGCTCCCCTGAAACGGATAATGATAATGTAGAATTTCCATACGCAGCTCGCCGAGCCTCGCACGAGAGAAGGGACAGAACTTGTCGGGCGGACACAAGAGCCTGGACCTACACGCTCGCGTCGACTTATTATCTTAATTACATAATTGGGTCCGTGTACTTGGAAAAGCTACGCGCGGGCGAGATATAATACGTCGCGTCGCATCCGCCCCCGCGAACGCGCACACGAGGGTTCGACTTCCGGCCGTAAACCTTTCTAAGGGTGCGTCTCGACGCGCGAAACGGAAGCGGGCGCAGCCTCACGTAATCAGCCGATTTTTTTTTCTCTCGTCGAGCTCGGGAGATCGAGACGTCGGATAACCCGACACGACCATGAAAAAATGACATCTTCGTGCAAAGGCACACAGTGACCTTCGTCACGCTGCCGTGATAACGCGTTATTGGTTCGAACGTTGACTCCCGCACCACGCAATCGTGAGTCTATTCGCACAAATCTAAATTTATAATTCGGTTTATCTGCAATTCGGTTTATCTTCCATTTTCGACCTCAATTTTCTCACATTTATAAATTTAACGGATTTACCTTCACATCTTTATATGTACATTCACAGTAATTAATAATATTTAATTTTATTAAATGGGAAGAGGATTCCATTAGATTTACTTTATACAGAAATTATTCTCCCATTGAATATCTGAAATAGGCAGTAAAATGAGACAATTTCTCATTGAAAAGATTAAAAGAGAAATCTTGGATAAATTAAAACTATATATAAATTAAATAAATTTAAAAGAAAATGATTTAATTACTTAAAATATCAAAACAGCTGTTAAACTGAGATCAAAAGTAAGAGAAACATTTCGACATTTTCGTGTAATTATCTATATCCAAATTTAATGTTAAGTGAATCGTATAATAACGGTATTTAATAAAAGTAATGCTGACATTTTCGTTCATATTGACTTAATTGGACTCATAATCCCGCAACTTTTATCTTTGGCCTGAGAGTTATAAAAATGATATAAAAAAGGGAAACATGTGTAGCCGGTATACACGGCAGCATACTAAGAGTACGTACACGGCGAAACGATTAATTTATAGACTAATCCTTTGAGCTCCTTTGTGAGAAACGGCCGGATTATTATTAAATCATTCCCCGATACGTTTTAATTCGCCCGATACCGCGGCAGGTTGGCTTGAATTACGATACAAACGTGTATAAAGTGAGATAAAAATTTTATCGCCCGGTCTTTTCGACGATACCTACTCGTTTGAGGGATTCGAGAGGTCGTTAAAGCACGAATGTAGTGCGATGCAATTTCGAGAACAAAAAACTTTATCTTATAAAAATTATTCGCGAACGTAAAATTTCGAGCGCGTAAATATATCAAAGAAAGAATTCAATATGTTGATAAATAAAAGCAAAATGTTTTTAAGTATTTTATCATTAACGCAAGTAAAATTATAATTTTAAAAAAGAAAGACAAAAGAAAACACAAAATCCTCGATGAAGGGTGTACTTCGATTTAAATCGAGAATATGTAAGAATATAATTCAAGGCTTTCCCTCGTCGAGCAAGGCTTCGTAAACAAGTTTTCAATTAATCTCTACTGAAGGAGAACACTTGTCTTGATCCGTCAGTAACGAAATATATCTTTCTCAAAGCAAAACACTCGCTGAATGATGAATAAAGACAGCTTCAACAAAATCATTCTCGACACGAGGGAAAAGTCCAAGCTCGTTTCATCGAGAAGCGATAAGCGTAAGATGGTATCCTGTGATCGTTGGAAACGGCCGAATCTTAAATGGGGGATATCGAGATCTCGCGGCGAGTTATACGAGCGGCCATAATAGCCGCTACCATTACCCGCTTCCAGGACATTAAAGATAGCGAGGGCAATTATAATCATTATGACGCCAAGCGGCGCGTACAGTGCCGTGTGCGTTACGCTCCTATAAAATCTCTGTAACGTCCTGGGCAACCTGGTGCGGCCCAAGAAGAGGCCCGGCCTTCCTCTCCCTCTCTCGCTACATCCAGCAAACTCCACCCGCGCTGGTTATCGCGCCGCATCTCGAATCGCCAAGACTTTAAGACGCGAAACGGAGCACATCTAAAGTCTTTGGAAACATTCCTTAAGAATCCCATATAAGATGATAAATGGGTGCCAAGAAACGCAGAGACACGTTTAGCACAAAGCGATCGCTTATATTCTTTTTGTTTAAATTTGAAGATTTTGTAAAATATATAAAATGCTGAAAATTATATATGTATAACTTGTTTATGGAATTTTCAAATTACACGGTATTCCTGGGATTAAATTATTTTGCGATTAAATCACAATCTGGAAAAGGTTCTAATGAATTGATTTATTTTTGTGCATACGAAATTAATGAGAAAAATAGTCAGATAGTTAAGAATATATGTAAAAAATAAATCCATATTTTTCTAAACTTTATGCAGATCAATGAAACGCTGTTTTTTTTCTCTCGAATGATTATATAATTTAACGTAACAAAAAAAAACAAAAAGATAATTGCAGCTTCCGAGAAAATCAAATAAACTCATTGCCAAATAAAATCGCAAGGATATCGATATCGATTTTGAACGATAATTGTGTATCGGGATGAATGGCACTAGAATAAAAGTAGAGTGCCACATGTAATACCGACAATCGCTAGAGCTTTGTAGGAAACGAGAAAATGCGAGGCGGAAACCGATTGCGGATACCGTCGCTTTCTCGAAATAAGGGGATCCACTTCGCGAATTCCCATTATAGGGACGAAATCAATCGGCTTTATCCCGCCCGATATCGTCTCGCGGGAAGAGAAAGAAAGAAAGACCCATCCTCTCTCACACCGTTGTGTCCTTGAGCAGGCTCTAATCCGAATGAGGTTTCGCTCGTGTCCGTTCGTCTTTCTTTGAACGGATCCAGCTCCGAACGAGCTTCCAAGTGGAATCGTTGATGTTACCCCGTCGATTCATTCTCACCATCTCCAAGCTTTCCGTCCACGTCTATATTTTATGTTTTATTTATTTTTATTAAAAACAAAAATAAATTTAAAATTGGATTTTTTTAGTACACGCACACATATTTATATAAAAAAGTGACGATAAATCGGACGAGATACCGTAATATTCTCAAGATGAAATTGACTTGTTAAAGGCCGGATAAATTTTCACGAGCTCCATTCGACGAACCGAAATGTAATTGCGAAAATAGCCTCTAAGAATAATCAAGACTTGCAACGAAAGAGGTAAGAGTATTTACGAGAGAGGCGGTGGACTCTTTCTCTCTCTTTCTCTCCTTCTCCGCGATGCCAGATGTCGGCGTCGACAAAGAAACGTAAGAAACGAAATACTACGTGGTCCCTTTGCGTCCTCCCGCGTTCTCTCACTCTCTCTCTCTCTCTCTCTCTCTCTCTCTTCCCTTCTCTTTCTCCTCCAAGAGCGAGACTCGATACAGTCACAGATTTTATGCTCGTAGCTGGAAATATTAAATCGCACCTAAGCACGTTTTATGTCGGCCGCCTAATAATCTCCGACAACTGACTTTGACTTCTCCCTCCCAGCTCCGAACTACCTCTCCCTCTCAGCTTCCTCTTGTCCACGGTCCTCGCTATCGTTGTTTCGTTTTCGCCTCTCCACCTCTCTCTACACTCTTAACGGAGACCGTTCTCGCGCGTGAACCCTCTGTGGGCGGCCAACGCATCCATCCGTGGCCTATAAACCCTTTAAATGTTCCGAAAGGGCCCCCTGGTTTACTCTGTAACGCTTTCGCGTTGATCCCTTCCTTCGCGGTTGCCAATCCGGAATATTCATAAACTCGAATAATCTATGCTGCGGTCACGGGCTGTCGCGGCATGAGAATCGATCGCGAAACGAAAGTCGATCGAGGCAACTTTCGAGACGGATATCGACGTTGTTTATCGCCTCGGTGCGAATTATAATTTTCGACGAGATGCCTCGTGACATTTGGCAGGGACATAAACATCTATCTTGGATTCTTCGAGACGAGCAGCGAGACGGAAACCGGAAATGCAGCGCCTGCGCAGCCGTTCGTTTCCTCGCGGTTAATTCGCTCGTAAACGTCGACGGGGGAAAGAATGCCCGATCGTCGGGCGCGCAATTTCACGGGGTTGCGGCGACCGCGATGTATATACATGTATGTGTGTGATCAGCGTATGGGGTTTCCAGATGTGGTAAAGTCACGTCCGCGCGATGACAAATTGTTCAATAATCGGATGTAAAATGCGAAAAAAAAAAAATTACCGAACATTATTGTTTCAAGAGATATCAAAATCGTTTCGTATCTCTTTGTCGTATCTCCGATATGATGAAAATAAACGCGATACGCTGGCGCTCGTGCTAATTCAATTTAGATAATAAATTCCGCGCTCTCTATGGCTAATATAAATTAACGCGTTAGTCATTTTATCGCTCTACTAGTCTTCTTTTATTATCGCGTCCAGATGATTCGAATGACGTTATTCGCCAGCAACTAATATCTCTGCATTCGTGTGTCGATGTTCCTTACAACGCTTGTTTTTTCTCACACTTGCGCGTCGACGTAACAGGATCGAAACGAGACGTCCTCCGTCGAAGATTTACGTTCTTGCGTTCTGCAATTTAATCCAGTAGCCCGTTCAATTTGATTTCGATATCGCGATAAAGGCAGGGCCCGCGAGCTCGATGGCATCCTTTCGTTTCGGAGCCACACCTTGATATTGGCTATCTATCGTCGCGATGAATCCTTCTGTCTACATTCGTTCGGAGGGTGTGGCAGTCATAAAAAAAATCCTATAGATATAAGTTTGATTCGGCACACACACAGTAGCGTAGTTAGTGGTCTCTTTAAAGTGGCGGAATTATTTGAGTGGGAAATAAAATGTCGATTAAAGAACGAAGAAAGCGGATTTAATTAAACAGCTGTATCGCTTTAGACAGAAGGGATTGCGTACCGAAATTTTCCCCTTCCTGTCTTGGCAATTTGCCACGCGACAAACACAAAGTTGCGTGTTCGACATGGGATAGGCGACGTTGTCGCACGTACCACGACTGAGAGACAGGGTTAATACAAGTCAAGAAATTCCGCGGACGTTTCCGCTTGTCCCGACACGGAACGAGAGATAAAATTACGCGGTATGCGAAAGGGTGCGTCGGGGATCGATTAACCTGGCGACGTTTGACGTAAAATACAGCTTCTAAGTGGCATTCGACCGTACGTTCGTGGTCCAGTCTTTTAGCTCTCTCTTTCTCCGGCATCTTGCATACCGAGCACGATATGCGAAAGAGAAGCGTAGACCGAGAAAGACCATCTTCGGATGAAGAAACGAGCGGAAAGAGAGAGGGAGAGAAAGAGAGGCGAGAAAAAGAGAAACGGGGGTCTCACCACACACGGTACGGATCAAACGGAGCTGTGAGCTTCGATTATAATAAATCAAGACGTAAATAATGAAGGGACGGATGGCTCCGAAAGCGGACAACGGAATGGCGGAGCTGCGAGGGACGGAGAGCGCGCACGAAACTGCGATCGGAGATCGCGCTTCGTTGCGTCGCGACTGCAAAACCCGCGGCCGTGAGAGGGATCGTAACGGGTATTAATGTCTCTCGCCCGAGGGATATCGAGATCTCCCTTACACCGCCGAGTTTCATCTCATAACGTATGCGAATGGATCGTTTAATGCCGCTCGCGCCGAGTCGATTAACTTTCGCGAATGATATTCGATCCGTATACGCGAGTTATCGTAGTCATTTACGTTGTCCGATAGAAGCGGGAGATAGAAGAGGAGATACTCTCGTTCGCATCCGTCAAGTCGGCTTAATTCACGCGCGTCCAACGAGAATGATACTCCCACGCGAAAACAGCAAAGGCATTGTCTATCGTAGCCACAGAGTTGCTTGGACTCAGGAGCCATGAGAAGATTACGCGTTTGGCTCGAATCGCGCATTAGACGGCGGTGAAGAAGATGGAAAGAAGGAGGGACGAGGGGTAGGAAGGGAGGCAAGAAAGCCAAGACGAGGGAGGAAAGGAAACGCGCTGCTACAAGCTCTCTTATTAACGAGGAAGCGAAACAACTCGCACCGCGACGCTAATCGAACAGGCACACAAAACGCACCGTTCCTCTCGTATGGCCGTATCAACGGCCATCTTTGTTCTTCACGAGCGAACCGTAAGACGCGGTATGTCTGATGAGAATTTATCGAGGTATATGTTTGCTAACGTAGGAAATTCGACCTCGTTCGTTAAAGAAGGAGGAAGAGAGAAAAAGAGAGGAACTACCATGTATATAATCGCTTCAAAATTTCATCCTCTTGTAACAACGATCGAAACATTTTACAAGTCCAACACTTATCATTAACACTTGATAGATATTTGCGAGAGAGCCATCCGTCATACTTGTAAATACGATGTATCTTAAAGTATCCTCGTTTTACCCGTCATCGATGCCAATCGTTAAAGCATCGAATAAGGCGCTGAGCGTCACTGAACGACGGGGAGGAAGACAATTGTGACGCGGAACGGGGCAATGCGCCTCGAGTAATGGTATCAGCTGCTGTTGCGTATAGCCGCTAAAGAGAGCGTCCAGTGGCGCTCAGCGAAAACGTGGCACGCACTCTTGTGTCCGCCAAAGAGTGAGTCGTTTAACGAGGCGGCGGTCGACCGATCGACGGCGGCATGACCGAGATCGGCAGAGACGAAGGAGGTGGCGGCGGCGGCCGCGGTGGTCGCGCGATAGGTAGAAACGAACGCGACCAAGGTGGCCGAGAATGGAGACGACGGCCGGCGTCTGCGAGAGGAGGCAGTTAGCGCGTGTTTACACGACAGCGCTATGTAGCCGGCGACCTCACAGGGCAGTCTCGACTCGAGCAGAGAGAACGTTTCTATTTGTTCGGACACCTCGCTCGCTCTCTGTCTCCCACCCGAAGGTCTCTCTCTCTTTCTCTCTTTCTCTTCTTCTCTCTTTCTCTTTCACTTCTGCCCCGTTCTGGCAAAGACAACTCTCCCGCCTTCCTTTCTCCGTCTCTCCTTTCAGCCTCCCCTTCAAGCTTTCTCCCTTTACGCGTCTGACCACGTCTAAGGCAGCTCGATCGGATGCGCCATTATTTTGTTCGAGATCTTATATAGTTATCTTTATCTCCTTGTGAAGATTAATATTTTCGGGTACGTCTCGTTATTTTGGAATTGACTGCATTTCTGTGGAACTCGTGATATGTTCCTTCTCCTGCCTGCATCGATGTCTCCGCGCGTTATCAAAAGTTGCCGGTATCTCTCGTTTATCGGGCTTTCGAGCCGTGTTGTCATAATAGTTGGTTTATAGTGAAGAATATGAAGGAACAAAGGTGGCGGTACACTTTGTGCGGTATAGCATAAAAATAGATTCGATTCGTTCGAGAGACGTAAATCCTGCAAATGCCCGCCTTTTATGAGGCGAAACGGACTCTAAAGAGCATCTCCTCCAGTCCCCGTTTACAGATGTATCACGGATAGTGTAACATTTTTATTAATAACCTTAGTGCGCCGTATCGCATCGCAGTTACAAGTACTCGTAAAAATTATCGCGTCACAAGAGCTACCTTTGTTATTTTTTTCAAGTTATTCCAGCGAGACGGAGGAACAGCTTGAGAAAGATATATTTGTCGGAGCCTCCGATAGATCGTATCTGTAGGAATTAAGAGGCTGGCGGTGGATCTTTATGTGACTTTATATCGATTTTATAGTAGAGATGCAGGCTACCACGGGTACAATTATGACGATCCTACGACACTGATTAAACGATTAACAGAACGAGGAGCATTTAATGAATCGTTGGACTTTTATCGCGTCCCTTTACGAGACCCCAGGTAGAACGCGGTATATTTCACATATTTTAACGCGTTCTTGTATAAGAGTATAAGATGACTTTCCTGAAAGGAAACCGAAAATCTTGGATAAATAAGATGGAAAAGCGCTATTTTTCTTCGAAGAAAAAACATTTTAAACTGATTTAAAAAGATGATAATATTAAAAAAAAAATAATAATTTATGAAATTTTTTAAATTAAAACATATAAAGTCTATCTTTCGAAAGACGGACAAAAGTTGTATAAAATTTAGAAATTATAGCAATCCCGTTACATGATAAATTTGGCGTAGCTTTTCGTAGGAGTGAAAAATTCGGTATAACCTGCGATTTGAATTCAGGCGGCAGTTTTCTTTTATCCAACATGTTCAGTCTCCCCATTTATATTGTCATCTACTTATTAGTCTATATTTTTTGAAGGATAAGTTGCGCATAATGTATTCCAGCCTTCATTTGTCACACGCTCTGGAAGACCAAGGTGACAATCACCTCGGTCGCTGTTTCAAAGGGATTTCAAGATATGATATTGTTATGCAGTCTGAAAAGGCGTCTGGAAATCCTGTGCTCCTTTTCTTTGGTTCCAAAGAGTCAAGGGAGAGAGAGAAAGAGAGAGAGAGAAGCAAACGCTTTAAAGTAAAATATAAAAGACAAAGAAAAAAGGGTGAAAAAGAAGAGGAGAGCTGAGAGATGCACGAGAATGACGAGTGTTACGCCGTCGCTGCACATCGAGTATTAAAAATCAACGCCGCTACGACTGGGCAAAAGCGCATCGCGCTGTTTGTAGAGGTCTAAAAAAAATGACTGAAACGGGAGCAAAAAAATGGAACTATAATGGAATATAATACATATAAACGAGCGAGGAGCTAGAGGGAAACTTCTCTCGCAGGCATCTGACTGGAATACATCATTCCTTCAGATAGGTTCAAGGATTTCGATCTAATTTTAAGTAAAGGAAGAATCGAATCGTCGAAACTCGAGAAAAAAGGGAAAACGCGCTGAAGAAAATGGAGCCATCGGTGAAATGCAGCCCGGTGCAGCGCGTTCGGCGCATCGCGCTCTTGTATGCATCAGCGGGAGCCTCATCAAAAACTACGTACAGGTGTGCGTGTGTCCGCGGTGATATTTCACCAGTCATAAAAAAACGATTAGTCAAGACAAGCCGCGGT
Source organism: Camponotus vicinus (assembly GCF_025532165.1). NCBI lineage: Eukaryota > Metazoa > Arthropoda > Insecta > Hymenoptera > Formicidae > Camponotus > Camponotus vicinus. Next base: position 3,117,675 of record NW_028141949.1, read on the forward strand.
TCCCTCTTTTCCCTGCGCACGCGAGAAAGAGAGAAAGAGAGAGAGAGAGAGAGAGAAGGAGAGAGACGTTCTCATCTTTTTATATTATAACATCGTGCCGCTCATTTGTTAGAAATAAAACTCTCCCCCGCTCTCTCATACCAACCACCTGAGAGAGAGGAGGAGGAGGAGGAGGAGGAGAAGGAGAGAAAGAGAGAAAAACCAAGCACACCGCCGGGAACAAAACTTACACGCATGCAATGCACACACATGTGCGTGCGTGCGCGCGCGCGCACGTCCACCTCTCCTTCTCTCTAACTCCCGAGTTATGACGCGTTTAACATATAAATGAAAATCAGGCCTATAAAAGTTTAACGCCCGCGATTATCTGACCGGCCGAAGTTCTTTTCGCCCAACTCCCGCCTTCCTCCCCTTCTTCCCCAGCCGCGGTTGCCTCTCTTCCCCTTCTGCTCATTTACGGACTACTCCCCTGGACGGTGGATTCTATTTTGGCTTCTTTCTCTTGAGCCTTTATATGATAAAACGATAGGGCGAGTTACTATATGTCTCAAAAATATATTATTAATAGTAATAGTAGTAGCAGAAAGTATTACGACTAACAATATTGTAATTTTCTTTCACATAATTTCTCTCGTATTAAGACTTTATATTTCTCTCGGTGTATTGTATTTAAAAAAATGTAACAAATATATAATTAATTAAATACTATATAGAAATATGGCAACTGAAACTTGTACAAATATACATAATTTACAGAATTATCGTATATATGTATAAAAAATTATTAATTTAATTTAAATTCATCTAATCAAAAATTTTTCGTTTATTTATTGCAGTAACAATTTCATTGTTTCTTGATTTCAAAAATTATTAAACAGCTTACAACGAAAAACGACGTTCTATATGTTTCCTAATAATTATATTATTTCTCCTGTGCAGGTAAAGAATGTCTTCTCATATTCCACTTTAGCAGGTGTACACAGTATACGATACGATTTGATTATTATCGGGCAGAGCGTATTCATCCTTTTTGAGATCTATGCAAACAATTCTTTTGGAATTCTTTTGCCGCCAAGCCCGATCAAGAAAAATTCCCCTATTCAGTCCAATCCTGTTTTTTTTCTTGTTCTCAGTAAAAAATGCAAACGATACAAATTCTTACAGATTTTTTGCCTGAGTTTTTCTTCGAAATATCAATCGTCTCACTTTAAGATCTTGCAGATCTTTGGCGCCAATCTCTCAGGTAAAAGGAAGGTAGTGGAAAAGAAGAAGACAGCAAAAGAAAAATTGGCGGTTCCCTTGCGGAGCGAAAATTTCTACAGATTTTAGAGATCTTATAGCGTAAGAGACACAAATAAATTTTATTGATTTTATCGCGTTTGTTTTCCGCTCTCTCCTTCCTTCCTTCCTCCTTTCCTTTTTCACAATATTTATTATCGTTCAGGGTTTATCAAGCAAGTTTCAATCATTGCCACCCAATAAAACATTAAAATTACACGACATCGATGTGTACAATACTTCATGTACGGCAACATATAAGAATCATCAAACCGCTTTTCCCACAGTACGACATTTCTATAGAATTAATAGCATTCCAATCGTGGCAAAGACGATAGCGATGCTGCGGCGCGTCCTTTGCCTCCCTCTCCCCCATCAACCGCTCCTTCTCACCATTTTACTTAAAGTTTCCACGAACGCGAACGGCGCGGTTCTCGCGGATCCCCGTAGGTTATTTTGAATATTGCATGCGAGGAATATATTTCGATTCCGGGAATCGAACTTCGCCTGCAGAGCGCGATTATCCAACCCGCTGTCGAGTGCAATAACAGATTCTTCCCCCCGTCTCTCATCGACAGTACAGACCGCTGCTATCCGTGGTATCGGTATGCGTGCTACGCGAGAATCATCGCTTATAACCGAGACGATCGAGAGGGATACGTGAGAGACGTCCGTTTATATTCTCCTCTGCGCGATCGTGCGCAATTGTATGGCGGTTTCGTGTCACGAGAGAAGAGAGGAAAGATCGGCGAAACGCGATTTAAACACTTCACCCGAGATATGGCATTGAATCGAGCGGCGATTTAAAGTTTTTAAAAACGCGACCGGTTCGTGCGATGGTGTGCGTATATAAACACGATGCCATAATTGGAGTAAGATCGACCAACGATTTTTGTCGCTTCAAACGTCAAGGATCGGATGTCTGTAAGAAATATAACCGGATTGCGTTTCATCAAAAATAATGACGTATGACTCGAGTTGATTGTAAGCGAGAATATGCGCTCCGCATATCGCGACTTTTCTGTCAACGATTGAATGTTTTTACGTTGCTCGGAGATTTCTCTCAGAGAAAGAATAAAAGCAACTAGAATCTACTTTTTTATGCTTATGGATTCCTTTTTATGCTTATATCCACCTGGAATGGTGGATTTTCGAATATCCCTTTTTGATGGAACTGTATTGTATTCAGTTTTGTAAAAGGAATGTTACAAGATGTTACAAGATTTGCCTGAAAATAAATCCCAAGAAACTATTATATATTAAGAAACGCAAAGTAAAAAAGCTCCTTTGAAGAATTGAATTTACATTTCGTACTTTTAATTTTGAATAATAGAATTCTTGAAACCTTTTTTAGATTCCTGAAAACTTTAGAAGAAAAATTTTTCAAGAATAATGTGAAAACTTAATAAAAATTCTTATAGACTAAATAAAAATTCTTATAGAAATCTATATTTGGAAATTGGAGGACAAAAGAAATGACCGCTACATAGCAAAAAGAATGCATCCCAAATCCGCAACGGCTCGAGGACCTGTCAGGTAAAATTTTAAGCTGAAACTCGAATTAAAATGAACCGTAAAAAAATAGAAAACGCGAATGAAACATCTAATAGAGACACCGCGTGAATGATTTAGATGCAATTTGATCGATTTGTCAAAAATTCAATACGGCTTTCAAATTTAGAATTTCTCATCGACATATAACATTTAACGCGATCGAAAACATCGTAATCATAAATTATATCTTAAATAGAAGCGATAAAATTTAATTTCGAGCCAAATTTAAATTTCTTTTCTAACAAAAGGAGATATAAAGTCGGTTAGGGAGACGCCCGAGCGAGAGATTCTCCAACTGCTGATCGATTGCGTGCGTACTTAATTTTAGATGTTCAATTGCTCTCTTTCCGCTCGTTCAGAGGACTCATAAATGCGTAAGTAAGCGCGAATTAAGTAAATGAATTCGAAAAATTGGGGTTTGCGGTATCCGCGCACACACGTGTGCTCGCTCGAGCGAGAGGATGAAAATGCAAGTGCGCGTACTTATGGAAATGTAAAAATTCTCCCCACGTTGAGGAGACGTTAGACTCAACGCACGACAAACACAATGAAATCATTCGACTCTTGTGCATACGTAACATATGGTTGGTGCATCTGTTTCTTTCTTTCTCTACCATCGAATAATTATTACTTTCCACAATTTTATTTCGAGTTTTGCGCGAATCCGATGTTGACATCGCGTTTCTCGATCTACGAATTTATAATCCATCTCCTCTTTGGCGAATCGGCCAAATTGGAATGTCGGCGACGCGTCTCGACGACTTTTCCCCATCTCGTCCGAGAGAGATTTATTAGCCAGCTTGACGAGCGTATTTTGATAGCGCGGTCTCGTAGCGTGATTTATCATTCGCCGCGTGCTTAGCGCGTTCGACATGACGTTATTGCGGCGGTTATTGCAAACGCGCATAAGCGCGAGCCGATGGCGCTAAACTTACCTACTTATACCATGCGCCGACGATAGCGCACGCACACGATCGGTTCGTATAGTACCAGTTACGTATAGATGCCGAGACGCTTACGTGGGCGAGCTGGCAGGCTTCCGTCACTTTTGCGCCCACGCCTCGGTTCGCGCCCTCAACCCCCCTTTCCCCCCTTATTGGATTATCCGGCTCGAATCGTAAATCTTGGCGCTGCGGAGTCGCCAAAGCCGTAAACATTTCCGTCGAATTACCACCCTCCCCTCCCTCGAATTAACTCGACCGCTCGTAAATTCGTAGATCGGGTGAACTCGTCGAGGCAAAGAATTGCGAGAAGTAATAATTACTCAGAGATACAAATGCACCGAAATGAAGAGGTGGAGGGAGAGGAAGAGAGAGAGAGAGAGATTCCATGCGAGAAGGAGGGGAGAAACAAGAGGAGGAAGAAGAAGAAGAAGAAGAGCGAAGGCAGGGAAGAAGGGTGGACGGGAGGAGGCGAAGCGATGGCGTGATAAATGATCGAGTATTTAACACTCTTTACGGATTAGCATATAAACTACGGGCAGTCCATAGATCTTCGTGGCAACGCATTAACGGACGGAGGAGAGCAGAGCACCCCGGGACTGATCTCCCTCTTTCCTTCCCCCATCGTTTCGTCCGCGTGCCTCCCTCTTCGGAACCGTAACCGATCTCTCGAAGCTACGTCTCGAGCGAGTTATTGTTTCGCGATTCCCATCCATCGCTCCCGTTTATCCGTCTCTCTCTTCCCGCGTGTCTCTCGCGAACGAGCCGTTAATTCAATGATAACGAACAACGGTAACGCCCAACCGATACATCGTTTCTTTCGCGATCAAAAATATCTCTTTTCAACGCGACGCGATCGCTTCAATTTATTTAGCGTCGACTTATCATCCGCAATAACGCTGTGCGTAAAATAGATCCAGCGTTAATAAATAATCGCGCTAATCTATTCGTCACGACGGGACGCGTAATGCCTTACCGTTTAATGTATGCATTGTATATCGCGAAACAGATCCCCGCGAGCAGATAGATAACGGCAACGAGAAATCGATAAAGCGATACACAAAGCTGTTACGAACGAGCCATTTCCGTTCGAGACGTTTCCCTTACTCGGATGTTATATTATCCGCAATTAAGCCCCTCGTCGAGACAGGGCTCAACGATCCGCAACCGATCCCCCAACCCGAAAGGAAGGGAGACCTTAATCGGCCCGCTAATAAAGCGAGAAAGAGAAAATGACGTGGTTACAACGGCGTAGATAAAAGCGAGATTTGCTGATTAATTGATTAGGGAGGCGCCAAAGTCCGCCCCGTGCATTATACCTGGCCGGTACCCCGTCATTAAAGGCGCTCCGTCGCGAGGCGCGCGCGCGCTCACGATGCACCGTGTATATCACGCCACGCATCGTATAACACGATTCCCTCCATGCTTCGTAAGAACACGGCCCCCTTGATGACGGACGCGTGAAGCTCCGAGCGACAACCCTTGCGGCCACATTTCCGAAATCGCGCGCATCTTTCATCTGATATGGCAGATTACATCGTATTTACACCTGAAATGCACTTGAAACTTTCTTAAGAATCTTGTAGTCATATTCAATTACGATATCAGCTTTAATTAGAATTTTTCCTTCTATTTCCCTGCCATATTTTCATGTTTATGAATTCTGGAAAATTTCGATAGATTTATTAATTTATATAAAAGTTGAGAGCTCTTATTATGTATTTCAAATTGATAAGAAACTAATAGTTTCCTACTTAGAAATAGAAATTTAGAAGAAAGGCAAGATTCTGGATCAATAGAAAAATTTTGAAAATTGATAACTTGGTATAAATTAATTAATAATTAATATAAAATATCATATATCGACTCTTTTATCATTCTGCATTATAATAATAACATTTCCAGAGGAAATAAATCTTATGATAATTTGATCAAGATTTACAACTGTAGCTTATTAATAATTCATAAGTCGGAAAGGAAATCTCCGATATATCTCACCAATCCATATTATCGAGTACACGAGTAGTAAAGTATAAAAGAATTAATTGATTTCGACAAGTTTAACGAGAAAGAAACATTCGCATGATTTCTCGTTTCTAACATCATAATTCCATTAGACGTCGCACATTTTAGAAGACTCTTTAATTTAGTTAGTAAATTTCAGAGATCTCTCTCTCGAAAAATTAGTACTTGAATCGCATCTTGGGATAAGTCGCGAAACCGACGAGATTGTTGGAGCCAGTTGCGAGCCGCAAATCGGTATACATACATACGTCAAACGGCGCATTTGTTACCATCTCGCATCTCGGTCCGATCAAAACAGGAACAAGCGTAAAAACGAGCTTCTTCGAGGACCCTACTAAATCGTTGAGCGCCAACCAAAGACCGAATGTTTACTCGTCAAGCGAAAGGAGCGAGTTCTCGGTAAGCATAAAACTCGGTTGATGTACGCCAACCGGGCTCAGATCAAAGTCGCGCGCTTTCAAACAATGTTAGAACGCGCTGCGCCCGCGTCTCATCGCGTGCTCTCCCCCAACCGCTCGTGTCTCGCATTCTCCTTCGGAATCTACTCGTCGAATCTCCGCACCGTCTCCCTTTCTTCCCCGAAGTGATCTTTAGATCGCGATCTTCGCGCAACGTCTGTATTGACATCTCACGACGCATCAGCTGACTCCCTGTCACGTGTTACCGCGCGGCCGAATATAGAGATCCCTTTCCTTTCATTCCTCACGCGTGACATACGCGTGAAAGCCGCGGCGCGGAAATCGGCGATAACCGAGGCCGATCGTTCGGCTGGCGCGTATAACGTCCCGACGGAGCTATAGCGACTCTCCGGAATCGAGCGTACCGGCACGGTGGAGCGAAAAGGGCACGTACGCGCGACCGAAGATTCGTGCTGAAAACAATGCTCGCGGTGTAATATTAAAGAGTCGGGGCTCTCGCGCGCGCGTGGCGGCGCACAGCCCGACAATATTGTTTTGTCCCGTACGAGCGCGGTGGTCACGAACCGGCATATGTATTTTCTCGGTGTAAGCTTTTATCGTCACCGCGTTCCCCCGTCCCCTCGGCTGTCACTCCCGCCGTTTCCATTTTTTTGCGGCTCGTGGATTCGTGTAACAGGCAAGGGAGAAAGGATGATATATTTTATGCGATGCAAGTATAAAAGGTGGTTAACGACGCGAGTTTTAAGAATCCGCACCAGATGCGAGCGCGAATTTAAAGCCCGAAAATGTGCGCTCGAGATATAAACTAAGAACTTCATATGATTAAGTGTTATGAAAAATATTGCCTTCATTTTATAGCTACGGATGTAATAATTAATTTCGTCATTTTTAATAGCAGTAATCGAATTCGATAATTGAGGTTGAATTTAATCCACGCGATCATACAAAGTGCAAGGCGACATTTGTAAAACGTCCGACGTGACAACATAGTGCTTGTTGCACCGTCGTGTAACACGAGACTGCATTAAAAGCTCGGTCTCCCACTTGAAAACTATTTTTTTTTATTTTTATTCGCCTTTTTTTGCTTGCCACTACCGACCGATATACGTTTTCTTTCTGAGAGAGACGTTTAATGAACCATGTTCGACGAGATGAAGGCTTCAAGGGTCGACACAATGGTTAAGATTATTCGAATTATGACGAAACATTTCTTATTTAAAATCCTTATCTTTTTTTCTCATCGGAAGTTATATAAAGGAAAAAAAGAGAAAAAGAAGAGAAAAAAGACAAAGAGGAGGAATCATCAAATTCGTTTTTGCATAACAAAGAGATGCAATTAAAACTAATAATTTAAATGATTAATACGAGGTGCGAGTGGGACCTAAAATCGTATCCAAACGGAAGAAAAAGAGTCAATTAAAACGAGCGAAAGACGTAGGGTGGCTCCGCGTTTTGGTGGGAAAATGACCCGATGTCACGACGAATGTCCAAATGCACGAGTCGATGGGCCAAGTGTTCCCGCGACCTCGATCCGACAAACACACACGCCCCGTAATCGAGGGAGGCGTCGGCTAATTACGATTGGGGCGATCTTGCGGTCAAGATTCTGGGTAACTTATCGTGCGATCGTGCGCGCGATTTCACGGTCCTGGCGCCGGTGACGAGCATCACCGAGAAAATACCGGTCGACAAAATGAGGTGACGAGGGAGCGGCGTCTTCGTGCGATAACGATCTCGAGACGGCAGCGGAAAATGAGCGGGGGAGAGGGGAGAGAGGAAGAAGGAAAAAAATGAAGAGTACCTGCTCTTTTCAAAGGCAGGCGTACGACGATCTTGGAGCGCGATGGACTCGAAATGCGCCCGAAGATCCGATCGGAATCGTTGCTTATACCGTGTTTCCCGCAACTTGCGCGCACACACGCACGATACCATTTTTGCCCGTGCATTCCTTGATACCGCTTTGCAATGTTGCGCAAAACTAATGATATGATAATAATGCATTTTTTTGATGCTGAATAATACAAAAGGCATGCCACGATAGGGCGTTGCTTTGCGGTAATGGGAGTAATTAAAAAAGAAACGAGATAATAAGATAAATAAGACAAGACTAAAACTAACGATATACCACGTCGCTACACATAAGAAAAAATATTTTAAACAAGCATTTTGCTTTTATTTTTTCCTTAATAACAAATCGATCGAATTCTATCAATCTATTGAAATTTTATTCCATCGATTCGAGAAATTTATCCATCGATGTATCCAGCGGAAGATTAAAATAGTTGATATAAAATAATAATTTTTACTAGCGCGCGTGTCTCTCTCTCTTTCTCTCTCTTCTTCTTTGAAATTTAAATACGCATAGCAGTCGTTAACCTAGGTCGTTGACCGGGTCGAGGCGAATGGATAACAGCTTTATAGGCGGAATTCAATTTAATTAAGCTAATTAAGTAAATGTATCTCTATCAAATTCAAGAGATTTTCAAGATAGCGATCTTCTTGCCTGGAATAATCGCGCGCTAGATTTTCCCAAAACAAAGGCTACTTGTAACCGGCACTTGTCTTACAAGTGCGTTCTCGTAGCCGCAGTCTTGATAAAAATAATGACATGATAATTATACCGCAAGTCAGACAAGCGCGTCTGTTTCGGCGTCAGATTCGACTTAATGAGAGCGAAATTAAAAGATTCGCGTGTAATCAAAGAGAGACGATGAGGAAGGCATATAATAATCGTGATTATAATTGGAAAAATAATATACGATCTACATACAGTGAAGCTATTATACTCGGCGCGCAAGAAGTAAATCGCGATGTCGAGTTTCACCAGGCCGTATCGTTACCTCACGCGCTTTTCCAGCCGCCTTGCTTTTTAATTAGGAATAATTTTTCCCCGACGAAATGCGTTATCTCGAAAATTTACTTCGATCCTCCGAGAGGAAATTGCACGCGCGTGTATGCGCGCTCTATCGCGCATTTAAAAGACGCGTCGCAGGCGCGATAATTTTGCATTCTCGACATGCCGCGAGACGTAAAACACCCAGAGATCGGCGACGCAAAGAGACCGCGTAATACATACACGTACGAGAGAAACGTTTGAAGAAGAAGAGGCGGGGAAAAAAAAACTGCGAGCGACATTCTTCGGGATTCCACGTGCGAACGGAACGAATTGACGCGGAGAGAACGCGTTTGTCTTCTGCGCGGTCGCGCAGCAAACGGTCGGGATAAAAGGCGCGTCCGGGTGCCACGAACCGTATTACAGATTCACCTCGGCGATCTCGGACTCCTCGTCCCATTATCGGCTCACTAATAATATGCGGGAGACTCTAAATCACGTTACAAAAGGCCGAGGTGGCGCATAGCCGCGCGTGAATGGCGCGGCCCGAGGACTGGATTTCAATTTGTCTTGATCGCCGCGACGTGAATATTAAAAGCCCTCCCTCTTTCTCTCCGTCGTTCGCGCGCGGGAGGAAGAGGAGGAAGGCGGGAGGGGAGGGAGGGAGTGCGGGTAGCGCCGCTTCCAAGTGTGCGTGCACCGCTCCTCTGTACTCTGAATAGCCGTCGAGCTGCGTAATGCCGGTAAACGTCCGTCGCCGAAGCTAATTATTCTATCCATCCGCGCCAAATGTCCTCGCGAGGATTCTTTCACCGTTCGAGAGAGAGAGAGAGAGAGACGGAGAGAGATTCCGTTCGAACGAAGTCCGTTTGCACAAAAGCCAGCTTGAGCAAAGTTTACGGGCGCGAGTCGTTAAACCGTTAGCGAAGAAGAGATAAGAGATCGGCGTGAAATCGGTTCTGAATCTGTCTCTTTTTTCCAGGACGATATAATATACCGTGCATGAGAGAGAGAGAGAGAAAAAGAGTATGCGTGGATCGACGCCCGATAGAATGGGCGTGCAACAAATGGCAACCATCATTTTTCATCGTCGATCGTATTAATTACCGGCGGAGAGATAGTTTGATCGTTCGGGCCCGATCATTAAGCGATCGATTAAAGGGGGAAGAGAGGTCACACTCCTCGCTTGTTAATAGCGTACACGCCGGCCCTCTCGTATAGTTATACGCAGCGTGTCGATTAAAGATACCTTAATGATTCGCTCGTAATACTACGCGATCGTCGGCTTCGTGACTCGTTACCGTGACTTATCGTTAATCATATTTCGTTTCGTTTCGAGCGTACATAAATTACGGTAAACAATGCGAGATATCGGCAAAAAGGGAGAGTTTCGAGATTTAATTCATGAATATCAGATCGATCAGATAAGATAACGCGCGGTGAGAGGCGCGCGATTGTCGAAATTTCTTACAAATTACCGCAAGAGATTTTTCAGATTATCCGGGGGACTTGAAAATGATGAAATCAATTTCACCTACGGTGCCGTCGTCGGTGCCGTCACACGTCATATGGAATTTAATGACACGTAATGCGCGCACGATGCGATGCGTGATAGGACGTACGATACGCACGCACTTGGTAGGGGCCTATCTTCTAATTTTTGGGACAATCTACTCGATATCACGGATGTATCTTAATATCGCTTTAATCGCCAGGCGCACGAACTTTAAAATGCGATCCGATTTCCACGTTTCGAGTCGAGTGCACACACGCAGGCGAATATATAATGTCCTCTCTTTCGTTTAAGGGTGTTTGAGACATTTATTGCCAGCGACAAGCAAAAGGGAAGAAGAATTTGCATTAAGAAACCGATAAGTATCCCAAGCGAAAATAATTTAAGAATAAAATCGAGACATAACAGAGTGTCATTTATAATAGATGGGGCATTATCGTATTCCTTGTCACAAAATAAACATCTTTTTCCTCTGCCAAAATTTTTGAAAATTTGCAATCTTTTTCGAAATATCTCCTTTTTTAATATGTCAATATATCATTGCATTTGCTGATTTTTGAGTCTTCATGTAATCCTTTGCGCAAACATTGTGATAATTTTGTTATAATGAAATTGAATATTTATATATTTATAGTGAACATTTGTGAAAAGAAATTTTGATGAATTTAGAATCAAAATTGTTCTTCTACTTTTGATGTCAATTTTCAATCTAACATTTATTTTGACACTAGTTTAATTACTGTTTACTTGAAATAAAATACAAAATAGAAACTTATATTCCTATATAAATAAACATATCAAAATCTTTTAGAATCCATAAACATAAGATAATTAAGGTTGAAAATAAGAACAGAATTCTGATTTTGAGATCCAAGAAAAAGCAAATGCTTGGCATATAAAAATTGAAATATCTCGAAAATAATGCATTTCTGGAATATTTGTCAAGAGAGAAAAAATATTTATTTTTTGGCCAAGAATACAGCAAGAGTAGCGCAGATCCATCTATATAAAACATGCAATGACTGCGATATAATTTTATATCTGATACACTTCGTTTTTTTCCTAACTTTATCACCGATGACATAAAATAATAAAAGAAGCAAAATGAAAGTAGTAAATCTCTACCGATCGATAGAATATAATCAAGAATGTCGAGCAACGCTATATTATTTTTGTGTTTGCTCCGAACAAATGACATACGAAGAGTACGGAAAGAATACGTAGGTGATAAAACGGAGGAAAATATCGAAGAGCAAAGAGAGAGCGATCTACGCGCTCATTGTGGTCCAACCACACGACGGTCGTATAAATCTACGAGGAAGTTATTGCTTCTGCATCCGTTTCCGTCCCACGGCCCCGCATTTCCCCTTTTCGTCAGCTTCCTCTCTACTCGCCGTCTGATACTTAACAGTTTACGACTTACGTGATATTATCATCCCCCACTCGCCACTTTTCCGACAATTTCCTCGTTTCTTTATCGTCTTTCGCGCTTCCTTTTAAAGACTTGGACATCAACTTTGACGTCTCTTAGTCTTTGAAAAAATAATTTCCTAATTCTATATACATATATATAGCTAGCTATAGAATCACTCTCGATATGAGTTTATATCGCTTTTGAAGATATGCACATTTCCGTTTCAGATTGCCTTTGAACTTGTTTCCATTTTCTGATTATTTCACACTGTTTTTTAACGATTATTGTAATTACTTGGATTGATCAATGTATCAGTACGTACGTTAACTGTAGCATTCTTTGTTGCAAAACGCATTATGTTATCAATATACTATTATCAAATTTTATTCGCACACTTATTTTATATAATAATGACGATAATTATTATTATTTTATTCGTGTTAATATCGAGTATATAATTTATATTTTTTCGTCACTGATATAGCGTACGCTTCAAGCACGTCGAATAAAAGGCAATAAAGCGTCATCCTCGTGAAGAGCAAGTGCGAGCAATCCCGAGGTTAATTGCGAGCTCCGTGCGGCGAAAGAAGATGTTCTCCGAGGATAAGGGACCCACAGAGTGCATCGTGCACTCGTTTCAAGTGCACGCGACGTTAAACGCAACTGCACATGCAGTAAGTTTATCTGCTTACATACGTGTACGGACAACGGGAACGCGATTGTGAGTCGCAGCCGCCGCGGGTCTCTTATTAGTGGTCAGCGATGGTTTACTCGAGACACACGACCAGCAGCGGGAAGGCAGATAGCGCGGGAGGCGTACGATTCCTTTTCGCCTAATTGCTTTTGCACGCGTTGACTCCCCGGAGTGTCTCATGTAAGTAGAGTACAAGATCCTATGCAATATTGATTGTAAAAAAAATAAGTATGAACTCGTATCTCTTTCCTTGAATAAAATTTGTAGATGGAAATGTATTAGTTTTGAGATATTTTTTTTTTAATATGCTAATATAATATATTTGTTTTTTCTCGGATCCTGAATGAAATTCTGCTCCCATCTTCAATCTAATTTTTTCACATTTATGGGTTCTAAAAGTTCGATAGATTTAATTTATATAAATTTTATTTATATAAAAATTGAATTTTTCTATATATTTTACTTACAAATAAATAGGAATAAATTAATTAAATCAAACTATTAAAGTAAATGTTCGACTTGAACGATACTAATTTGGTTCACTCGTACAAGGTCATTCATGATAAAAATATCCTACAAATTGTGATATGTGTTTCAGAGATAGAATAGTAATCTACAAACGAGGAAGTCAATGGGAAACTTGAACAGCTGAAAGAATTGAACTTGATTGCGTTCGAAGCGAGAAGCATTTTCTATGGAAGTTATTAAGCGAATCTGTCTGCGCTTAATAACGCTTAGGCCACCGCGATTTAATCGTCGAAACGCGAATGTTTATCGAATAGACGAATTAAAATTTATCGCTTCGATATATCTCGCGTGAGAAGTAAATAGAGAAACGAAAGAGATGGAGAGAGAGAGATCAAGTTGTGAAAATAAAGTTTACGACTTGTACGACATCCTGTTATAACAGCCCGTATCTTTTCCTACGATCAGACGGCGGTCCGCGCGGGCCGCAATAACGCAAAAACGGAGTAAAAGGAGTGACTCTATCCTCGCTTCTCGTGTTTTGATGCTAAAAATAGTACATCATGTCGCGCAACAATGCAGCACGCGTTGCGCGGATGCATCTGGACCGCAGCAGTCCTTCGTCACCGACTTCTCCTAAAATTATCTCAAACGCGGCATCGGCCTCCTATTTTACTAGTCGTTTCGACGCCTCGAGTGGGAGTCGCGTGCCATTAGTTGGCATCTACTTCTCCGTCTCTCCCTCTCTCTCCCTATTCATCTTATACGTAATACTCTAACTTTTCTATCGCGTCTTTCCGCCCGACTGCAACGTTCCCGAAACGATCGTGCCCTTCGCAGCTGCGAGCAGTTGGCTCGTAACTCTTCGTTACGAAAGGACAAGGATTTAAAACGTACTTTAACGCCTACGAGATATCCATTGAGCGTTTTCGTATTTCGAAGACGACGAGTCTTGGGAAATAAAATATTCCTATCCGCTTATGCGCGAAAAATCTATTTCAAGTTGGTCCAAACGAAGAATACAACGATTTATCTTAATCATAATTTCTCGAGAGATTTAATGATTTTAAAATTAGCGACATAACGAGCGCACGTCTTCTTAGCCCGTTCTTTGGCGTGACGCGCTTATACCGCAACCCCCGGTAAAATGTCGGCAGTTTCATTTAGAGTCTAGACCGTCTCTCCCTTCTCGAGGGGGGAGAGAAGAGAGAGAGAGAGAGAGAGAAGTTCGGCGCGCTTCCCGGTATCTCTGATATTTATAATCGCGAAACCTCGTCCCCGCATTAAAAGGCCCGATTCTCGGATTAGCGGAAGCTAGGACGGTCTTAGATCTCGTATGGGAGACGACCGACACGTGTCGTGTCAAAAGACGGGCCTCCCCCCTTCGTTCCTTTCCCTATCGTCGTCCTTCCATCACTGCGTATTCAATCTCTCGCTCTCTCTCTCTCTCTCTTTCCCGATGCTCGCACTCTCCCATTTTCCATTCTCCGTTTTCAAACGTTCCTTAAATATACACGTCGCTCGTATCTCCCCGGAGCGTCTTAATTTCCTACATCATTCGATGTACCGCGACATTTGCGGCACGCCTACCATATGGAAGGATAAGTCACTTTGTGAGCGGCGTCGAGCGAGACGTACTCTCTTGTACCGTTAGCAACTCTCAGGCTCTATTAAATTATCGCGGATTACTGCGCAATCATTCATTCGCGACCTATTCATTTGTCTACGCGGAACGCAACGTAATAAATTAATAACTCGTTGCGTGAAATTGCCTCGAGATCTTCCGCCGATCCGGAATAATATCCGGAATAATACGCGATAAATCAATACCGAGCGAGAGAGATCTTCCGTTACGCGGGGAATAATTTACGATTTAATTCTTAATTGCCGTAACGCGACGTCGCGCGATTCACGAGCACTTAATTGCCGTTGTCTGTTCTCAGTCCAATTAAATCATAGGGCGTCTCG
This sequence comes from Camponotus vicinus, assembly GCF_025532165.1. Taxonomy (NCBI): domain Eukaryota; kingdom Metazoa; phylum Arthropoda; class Insecta; order Hymenoptera; family Formicidae; genus Camponotus; species Camponotus vicinus. Next base: position 3,132,779 of record NW_028141949.1, read on the forward strand.
AGCATCGCGTCGTGTCGCGCTACACTCGAGATCTAAACCGAGGAGATTTCTCTCTCTCTTTTGCTCGTGCGAATCTTTTAGATTGGCGAGCGTGCGCATGCGGTTGCACGCGTGGTCGAATAACGCGACCGGGCGTCTCTGAAATAGCGCAATTAAGCAAATGACGCGTCCCACACGTGCCTGCGTTCTTTACCGTCTCTATCTCTCCCCTCCCCCTGCTCTCTCTCTTCGTCGCTATCCTCTCTTTCGCATCTACGCTTGATCGTTCCGCGACTATCCTCGCCAAAATTAAGCAAATTCCCCGACATTCCAATAAAAGCGATATTCATTTTTACGCGCCAAGAGCGCGGTCAATTTTCTCTGTCCTTTGTAATATTTTTCGCGTAAAGATCCCGCGTTCCCGTATTCGCTCGCGATTATAACTGCAACGGGAATAATTTCTACAAATACAGGAAATATATATCGATGTAATTAACGACTTATCGTGTCCTCGATCGACTTTTCCGCATCGGACGTTTGCGAAGATCGCGCGGCGGATAATCGTCTCGATCCTCTCCCGATAATACCGATAATTTTCAACCTTCGTGCGCACAATATCGCGGAGAGAGGGAGGAAAGAAGTTTCCGCGTTTCTGTACGCATTGATAAATATGAACCCGCAAAAGGGGCAGATGCAAGATTTCACCGGGTAATCCGTGCGCGACACAAAGAGGGTTCCGAGCTCGCGAATGAGGACGGGCGTGCGTCGAACGAGACATACGCAGCATGCATGCAGTCAGGACGTAATGCTGTTCGATTCGACGGCGATAAAGCGTGTTACGGACCGCGAATGTACCGATGCAATGAGGGCAAGTACGTACGTACGTACGTGCACGAGTGCCGCACCGTTATTGCGCCGTGTTACAACGCGTGTAACGCAACCGTCACTTTTCGGGCAGCTGCCGAAAAAAGGCTTACGCACGCGCCTCTCTCACCATTATATGTAATTTTCGCGGAGAGATAGAGGCGGAAGAGGACGCGCGAAGAGGACAAGGGTCGCACGGTGTTTACGCTCTATGTCGTGTCACGTTTTCCTCGAAAATCGACGAAAAAACCCGTAACACGACACCATGTATTTACGGTAAAAGAACAAGCGATCGCGCAAACATTGGTACCGCGACTGTATCAGGACGACGTATGTCTTCCTTTTCCGGGTCAGCCTTGTCGCTGCGAGATTTCGAGCAGATAAGCCGCGTGATCGCTCTTTTCCTTCACTCTCTCTCTTTTCTTTCGCGCAAACTGTTCCTCTACGAGTGGAGTGTTACGTCCCATTATTAACCCTTAACAGTACTGGCGACACGGAATACCCACATGCTAATGAGCAGCTGGAGTATCGTTAAAGTATTGCTTAAAGATATTGTTATATATCGGTTATTTCAATTTGCGCTCGAAATTTGCGTGTATAAATTTGTCGTCATAATTTGCGAGAGAATTGATTCTGCATCAAGAGATAAACGATAGTTATTTTCAAATTATTCGCGAGCCGTCAGTTAGATTATCGGATCTCAAGGAGACTTAGGCTGCGTTCGTTTTGACGCTTTCAGTGCTGAAAGCATCGTTCTATCTTTGTTTGATATTCGATGTGCAATAAAGACAAAATGATGCTCACAGCGCGTGAGCGTGCAAAACGAACCCAGCCTTTGGTCCATATTCTGAATCCTCTTTTATCGATAAAAGTGCCTCTAAAAGTGGCTTATAGCCAATCAGAAGACTTATAAGCCACTTTTAGAGGCACTTTTATCGATAAAAGAGGATTCAGAATATGAACCTTAATCGATAGTGTTGAAATCTTATATAAATTACACCAGAGAAAAATATCTTTATTATTACTTTCGATAGAAATATTATAAAAGTTCTTATGATTTAAAAGACATCATCGTCGAAAATTTATGATAATAAATTTTTTACCTTGTATGAATTAAATCTCTCCATCTAATCTTGGGGTTGTGACCGGTCAATTGAATTTCAACGAAACACCCACGACGTCGCAACTTTACGCATATAAAGTATTCCGGAATAAATAAAAAATTACATTCTCCGCATTGAATGACACTACGTGACGAAATGCGGTTAACATCTCCAAGGAACAGGTTGTCTCCGGGTCATTCCGTAGCTGGCCGGGAAGAAAAATCGTAGCTGGTTTGATACGGCTACTACGGGAGGGAACGTTGGAATGGATGAGCGCCGAGGGAAGCAAGGGGAGGAAGGGAGGGAAAAAGGGGAACGCGCGAGACCTGCGTCGCGGCTTTGATACTTGGTGCGTGCAAAGCGGAAAAGCCGTCTCTCCGTAAAAACGATCGGAGATAATCTCCTTTTGTAGATCCTGGTACAATTGCGGGACACTTTTGTGTCGCTCGCCGACAAATACGCGCGCGTGAATGTGCTCGGATAAAGGAAGAAAGGGTGGGAGGGAAAGGGGAGAGGAAGATTCCCCGACATTTGTCTCCTCTCTCTCTCTCTTTACACGGATAAACGAGGTGGAGACGACGAATGAGGAGCAAAAGAAGACAATATTTTACACGGACGTATATACACGAGGGAGGGCGCGTGTTCGCTCATCGTTACACGGTCCCTCGCGTATCCCGCGTGTGTGTGTGTGTGTGTGTGTAGCCACGTGTATACGTGCACAGTCGCATCGGTGCTTATAGATGTAGCGCACGAATGTAGCCGAATGAATACGAGCGACACTTGCACCCACATGATTCATTGAAATTCAAATGATATCTCTCCGTCTCGTCTCTCTCGGAATGATGCGGAGACGGGTTAGCGCGTGTGCGTGTGCGTGTGCGTGCGGCCACCGTGCACGTATATCGGCGCGATACTAACGCGCGCGCGATCCCCGCGATGCCCCTTCGTCGTCTGTGACAGCGTGACACCCCATGAAAACGCACGTGCTTTACATATATGCTTATATGCCGGTCGGAGATATTCATTATAATAGCGAGCGCGAGCCGTATAATATGATGCACTTTTGGTATGCTAACGATGAGGTCAAAATATATCTCTCTGTCTCGTCTCCGACGAGATTCGTGTCCGTGCGGACACGATGGAGACATCCCCGAATTCCAACACGCATCCATCCCTCCCACGCTGACGCTCAATCGCGTTATCGTAAAGCATCGTAACGTATATATTATATCATTAGAGATCGTTAGAGCGCGTTAGCGTAAGAAAAAAAATATTAAGTATGCAAAGAGATCGGAAAGGGATGAAGAAAGAGATAATGTTACACAGGTGATGGTAGGACCGAATGAAAGAATTGATACTTTGCAATTTACACGATAAAAGGACAATAATTATTACCATTATTATCGTAGATATTCCAAATCTGAGACACATTATGTAAAATATACCGCTCGGAAGATCGATGATAATATTTTGACGAATAGCTCGCGTTAATCAAGAATGCGTGTACTCACAATTGAATAAACATTCGTAAGCTTAATATAACTTTACGTGTAATGCGAGAAAGTGAGACAGGAAATATAAAAAAAAAAACGCTCCACGTGTCAGAAGGAAAGGCTACCGCTGATCAACGATACGCTACATCCTGTTGTTGAAATCTCGTTTCTGCAAATTAACATGCGACGTAACGAACCCTTTTACCATCTGCTCAAAGTGTCGCGTTGACTCGTCTAGAGCGTGTCGCGATAAAAATCGTAACGAAATTACGGAAAATTATAATATAAACAACCGTTTCTTTGCATAGATCGAGAAAGATAGATTGCACGGTGAAAGAAAAAAGTAATTTTCGGATACTTTTTGGTAAAGAATGCGATGCCGAAACAACATTTGTAAAATGTCCCTTCTTGTAATTCACGGGATCTCCAACATCAGGTTACCGCTCTAACTTTATACATTCTATTATACTGCAGTTTACTACACCAGTAGAGTACCGTTACCTTATTTGAAAAGGTAACATCTCTCTGGGGTGCAGTTTTTAGAAATTTAAAATGAAGAATTTTACCTGAAATGTAAGCGAGAAGTACTTTTACAGATGATGCGAATGAGCTATAACAATACTTCCGAGGGTGAAAGTGTTACTTCCGAATGTTTTGCCGAAAGGTTAACGACTTGAGAACGACAAATCAAACTAGGCAAAGACTGACATTTCAGTTAAAAACACCAAGTGCGGGTTAAGGAAGAAAAAAAGGAGACGAAGCGCGCGTAGATAACTTAATAGCCATATTTACAACCTTATCCAATTATTGGATAAACACGAGGAATCCGCGGGTCGATATATCGTTTGAGGAAAGAGAAAAGCGGACTCTCGCCCCCCTCCCCCTATCCGCCAGACTGAATAAGTGATGCAGGTGTTGCACGGACTAAGTAAATTAGCTCGCTAAGATTGTCGAACGCGGCTATTTTCATCTGGCTTCTGTCCGGCTCTATCGTCGCGGTCTCTTTCTTTTTTCTCTCTTACTCGCCGTCTTAAAATCGCGAGTGTCGCGTTCATCAGACGATCATAGAGCTGGTTTAACACACAATTAGACTACACGCGTATCGCATTAATTCTCGACAACGTCACGTACGCGAAATTTAACGCTCGTAAAAGTTGCTGCAATGTACGGCGAGGATTTAATTGTCTCTCAAATTACGTCATTTGAGGGTGAAACTAAACACCCTTCCTCCGCTATTCCAGAAAAACGGAAGGGTGCGACAATGGAACCATTCGAACGATTTCCAACAAACGAGTCTCACGTATGCAACGCACAATAATAATCCTGTTGCACCGTGCAGTAATTGCGCTTTCGCATGCGTAACCCGGTTAATTGATCGATAAGCGAAAGTAAGAGGACGACCCGCGAATAGAAATATTAAAATGAAGAAGGGAAGCTTTTTATTTTTTTTTTCCAAGCCACAAACGTTCAGTTTTTTATCGTTTATCAACGTGGTATTATCATTATAATATTGATAATGCAACTCCGATATAATGTCTCCGATATAAAGTCGCGTAGAAGTAATTTTTTTCGTCGTATTTATAATATTCGTTGCCTTCAATGCCTGAAATGGAAATTGACTGTCATTGTTGATAAGGTTTACAATACTCCGCGTATCTCATATCCGGCGATATCGACTTGAGTTTATGCGACAAGATTAACATAAGCTGCGCGATAGAAAAGTATAGAGAATGACGTATAAAGAATGTCTCTATAAATATTTCGAAAAAAATAAGCGTGCAAACATCACACACCGATCGTGTGGTATTTTTATATACGCCGTCAGTAGCGACGACGTTAGATATCGCGATATGTCACGCATCAGCTGAGTTCCAAAATAGAAAGGAAAGACTCTGCGCGCGTCGCGTCTTATCACGCTTCCTTAATATATTATGTAATGAGTTAACGCGGTTAAAAATGCAAAATTCTTGTCATTCGCGTTATTTCGCCGGCACTGTTGGCAGATTACAAGAACCGGCTGATTTGCAATTGAGCGAACGTTTATTATATAATCATACTTCGGCACATCGGTCGTAAAGAACCGCGAGAAATAATCCCAAGTGTCTGGATAAATTAAACGATCTGATTATATAATTGCATAAAATGCAATAAAAAAAACAAGTTTCAATTGAAGGAAGCGATTCGTAAAATTGGCGAGAGAAACATTTTATTTTTTTCATCTTCTCGTAAATTATATTCGCGGAGATAAAAGCGCGAGTTGTTTTCTCTCCCAGAGAAAACTCTCTCGAACAAAAAACCGCATTATTTGTCGAAATTACAAAGGACCATACCCATCCGAGTCCCACGTTAAACACGCCAGCCGCGACGGCAGCGACGACACGAATCGTATATTCTGAGTTTTAGGTGCACCGCTATATTTGCATAATGATAATGCATTTGCATAATCACAATGATAACTGGAGGATGATCTAATGCGCGTGCGCGCTCGTTTCGCCATCCTACACGTCCGCATACAAGGTGTCCTAATTTTGCATCCGTACAGAGGACAATGAGTATTTCTTCCCAATTATTCACCGTATAAATTTATAATTTAAAAGACATTAATTGAAAGAGAGCTTAAAGCTAATATTAAAAGAGAAATTAATTTAAAGTTAAAATTTTTTTAAATCATCAATTATCAGACTTGTAACTTAAAATTCATGAAAAGAACTGCCGTTTAATTTATTTAATAAGAAAAAATTAATTTTAAAACAAAGAATATTTTTGAAATATTTTGAAATATTTGAGACGAATTTGTGACTATTCTGTGCATCGAGATAATACGTTTTTGCACAAGTATATAGTCAACCTTCTCGATCCACGGGGTTGAATATACATAGTCTACACATACACACATGTAGTCGGGAACACATAAGGTGTAAAAGACGCGCGCGCGCGTATGGAAGCGAAATAGCTGGCAATTTGCAGGTTTACGAGTTATTTCACAATGGCTGCAAAGTACAGTGCTACAGTATTATACCACCGTAGTGGTGGCTCGAGAGAGTACAAGTACCGACGTTGTATCGAGATACAAGGGACGCGTACGTGTGGGAGCGAGACGCGGAGGTGGGTCTCGTATGAACGTGGGTCGTTGCTCCTGTTGGGTATCACCGTCGATGGATTAACTTTGTGTACAAGACAGGTACACGACGATCCTTGTTTTACTGAAACGCAAGCTCCAGGTTCCGACACGGAAAGGTATAGTCGGGTTTCGCGCGTGTGCTCACCCTGTGTATTTCAAGATAATAACCGACCGACTGTAAACCGAAGCTTGAGTATTTTTATGCTCACGAGACGATTCCAAAAATCTAGACACACTAAAAGAACATTTCTCATAAAATATCGCGATTGATTCTTAAATGGAAACATTTAAAAGCGACGCCTGAATCCGCGAAGTTGGAGCTTTGAGAGATTCGCGAGGGAAAAGGAAAATCGCAAGGGTATGGTACGCGAACGATTACCGACACCTCGTAAAGAAGGGAAAAAACAAAAAAAAGAAACGGCGGAGGAAGAGTAAAACAGACGAAACCACCATCACCCCGAAGAAGAAAGATTAAAGAGCAGCTTGTACGCCCTCGCCGGAATGATGGATGCGATCCGTGAGATGCGGGCGCCGTTCGCCGAGTAGGTGGAGACTTCTATTTCCATTCCCGCGCGCACGTTGTTTCTCGTTTCCCTACAGCGTTCGTCTTTCGCGCGCCGTTGGTCCGCTCGTTGTGTACGCTTTAATCGATGATGGGCGAATAACCTTCGTTCGCGTAGAGGAGTCTCTTTCGCAAAAGTACCGAGTAAGCGAAAATATCGTGCACTCGATTTTTTAGATTCGCGTCGATAGGAGATACTGAATCATCTGGTGCGTAAAAGTTCTTCTCAAACCACGACGTGACCATCCTCGAGGGTTTGTCACGCGGCCTGTGAGAAGATATCGGCCCGCGCGCGCGAACAACAATCTAAATGGTAATCTAATACCACACCCTCTTTGCAAAAAGCGAAAACCGCGAGGGCGGACCAATGGCAGAAATGCGGGGCGAGCACGAGGTCCTCGCAAAAAGCGTTAACAAGGCTGCGATGCGAGTCCGGCTAATTCTATAACTTCGTCCGCTTCCCTTTCTCGGCGGTCCCTATGTATCTTACAAGCTCATATAGCTCTCCGAAATGTTCGTTCCTTCCTCGGTGTCGAGCCGATCGTCTTCTTGCCTCGCAACACCGTCAACGAACTCGCCGTTCGGGGACGGTCGGTCGGTAATTATCTCTCGGCCGTGTAAAAATAATAATTAGCTTCCATCGTTGCATTAATTAAAGCACCTCTCTCCCTCTTCTTCTCTTTCTCCGGTCGATTCGCCATCTCGTTTCGCGCGGGGAGAGCTTCGCCGTAATTACACGTCCCTCGCGGCACTAACCAGTGTCCCACAAAGGTGACCGCGCGAGTTGTTCACGCCCACGACACTCGGCCTGGGCTCGCGGGATCGCGCATGGCACGCACGCCGTGCATCGTCGATGCTACTCCCGCAGAAATTTTTCGAATCGTTCGTGTATTTTACAAACGCACACTTTGAGAGACGTTTTTTTTTTGAATCGTCTGTGATTGTCGGTTTGCGCTCATCTTTCAGAGAGTTTGAAGCTAATTATTTTTAAAGTAAGTTTTCTCTAGCAAAAGCGTCCAGCGAAAGAATGACCAAGCGAGCGAATTCCCCGTTATATTTTATTACAAGATATAAAATTTGCAGAAATTAGAGAGTGTGTTAAAAATTATAAAGATTAAGTTTTAAACTTAGATTGAGAGAGAGAGCATCGGAAAAAGTGCTGAGATACGATAATGTTAAAATATGTTAGTATCATCACTCAACACACCCGATTATTCTCGAGAAAGCTGAGGAAGACGTACGTATTTGCTAGGTACTTGCCTGACGCACCTGTCTGAATTGCTCTTCAAAGTTCCAGTTGGACCCAGATGGATGCTGATTGTTCCCCGACGAGGTTCCGGGGCGAGGTTCACATTCACGAGATTCCCCGTTATTTCTGGAGCTTCCTTGCGAGGATTCGCTGTTATTCCTGCAATTTCGTTGCGGAGACTCGCTAGTTTGTGAGCTGCCAACAGAAGCTCTGACGGAAGAGGAGGCCATCATTAGTTGATTCTCGACTATATTTCCAGGACTCGACGTAATTGGTTGCGAATGATTGTTCTGCGCATGTTGATGTTGCTGCTGTTGCTGCTGTTGTGGCATCAACGGTGGCGGTGGTGGCGACGACATGAACAAGGGCGGAAACATGGGTACGGTGAAGTTAGTACCGCTCATCACAGCCTGTAGAGCTTCCAAACCGTTCCTGGTTTGTATTTCTGCGTCATTATACTGCAGAAAAAAATTGTTCAAAAAATGCCTGATTAATCAAAGTCAATCCTATTAAAGCTGCGATGAAAAAAATTGTCAATTAGTTGATTAATATATAGAGAAAAAGCACGCACGCGCACGTGCATACACGCAATTCATTCTTTTCTCAAATCTATACGAAATTTTTATCTCACTACTGAACTGAAACTTGAATATATTAAATTATATCTTTTATTGAGAAATATAATGGGTCGGATCTCTCAATCACTCTAACTATTCTTAGTTTAAGAGATGTACAAAACGTTTCAATTGTTGAAATTTTCTAAGAACTTTAAAGGATGATCTTTTAATTTTCATACGTGCCAAGTACATGTGTACTGAACACAATATCTCATGATCTCTCTTTCTTCTTATCAAGATCGTAAAGATATTGCGTCGATCTAGTGTCATCGGGTTTAGGCTGTTGCGTAATAAAAAAAAGAAATCTATTGTCAGGATGACGCAATGGTAACTCATTTATGACTGTCAACGTCCGCTGTTACGACTATCTCACGATTTTCCACGATTCGTGTTACCCTACTTGGGACTTTTGTGAGTCAACGAACGCTCAAATGTGTCGAGCAACTTTTATGACGAATTATGCAGTTGCTTATCTTTACAAAAACTCAACAATGCAAATGATAGTGAACTCATCACAATAAGGTTATTTTTTGAAATCTGTATTTGCTTTCTCTCTCTCTCTCTCTCTCTCTCTCTCTCTCTCTCTCTTTCCCTCTTAGTACCAATAAAGCCAGTGTATACTTGGCGGAAGCAAGTGTCGAAAGATTAAATATAATTGGGATAAAAAAGATTGCTCTTCACCAACCTGTATTTTAAGCTTCGCCAGGATCTGCGGATGCATGTTCATTAAATTGTTTAATTGCGCTAATTGAGATGTGCTAGCAGCTTGCGCAGCAATGTCCAATTGCGATTGCGAGCTGCCTTGAAGCGGGTGCGAGAGCAAGTCTTCATCGTCCTGTACTTCGTCATCCAGATCGGATTCGTCAATCTCTTCTCGGAATGACTGAAATCATAAGAGAACACAAACATCATTAGATCATTATTCCACGAAACTTTACTTCAATATTAGACTTCAATATTATATCTATATAACTGGATAAATAAATGAACGTTGTTATTATTAACGACACATCTGACGAATTATATAAAATGAACGAAAATATTCTTCCTACTAATGTTTTTGTGTATTGATAATCAGTCGAGCTTTTCGCTTCTCTTCGTTTTCGTTTCAAACTTACGCAAATTTCGCGATTACACCTCGAAAAACCTCGATGGTATATTTTGCGTAGTCAGAATGGAATAAGAAACAGCAACATCTATTGTGATAACGCGATACCAACCGCGCAATCATGAGCAACGAGGGCATAGATAGCGAGACATTAAACATTAATTAGGAAAATGGCGAATGCGATGAGTTATATACACCGAGATAGCCGCTATCGAGTAACATTATTATGCTACGGGTGTCATAAGTGTTTTACGGCTGTGCTCATTGCGCGTTGGTGCCGGCATAAAAATGTACAAAGTCACATTACCGGGAACGGAAACGACCATCGTAAAAAAAGGAGGAGATGAACGTTGCATTTTTTTTCTCACCTGGAATTAACTCGACCGCTCGATAAATGTCACGCTACTCTCGACACATAGAAGAGCGTCGATTTTTGCACGCGTATATTTTTTTTCGCTAATCGCGCCGATAACCGCAAGAAAACTTTTGGGGATTTATGTTGTATTTTAATCATGATATAAATTTAAAAAAAATAATTTATATACGCGAGAGAGAGAGATTTGTCCTAAAATGTCACGAAGGCATTCGAAGAGAGTGAGACTTCATTATTCTACACGAGAGTGTATACCTTTTTATATCTGAAAAAAGATGCAAATAGATTCATCGAAGCCTCGAGTATATTCGAACGGCGAGAGGCGAGCATTTACCTGGAAAGGGCGGACTTGAGTAAATATATGCCTATCGGATGCAGGTGGATCTCCAACGGTAAATGCACCGATGCTGGTCGCCCAATCTTAAATGGGACTACGATCGAAGGACAAGGCATTCGATGGGCGAGGAGCGACAAACGGTTTCTCTCTGTCGGCGTTTTGAGCACGTGTGATAATATTGACCCTCCACGGTGGTGGCCAGAAATGAATGAGCGGCAAGAAATAGAATCCTGATCAAATACGAAACAAGTTCGTCTCTCAGATTTTCAATCGAGTCGCTCAAACAGCTATAAAACTCGTCGCGCTTAATACGAGAGAAAAAAGGGATAAACTTAAACTAATAAGGGAACAAAAAAATTTGCTATATCGCAGGCACGATAAAAAACTTTAAATAAAATAGAAAAAATAAAAAAAAAAAATAAAAAAAAATATATATCTTTAACAGAATATATCCAACATTATCGAATGTCAACGGTGATATTTGCATATGTCAATGCTCGAAGATCTCTTCCAATAACGCATCGTGAAAGTGTGTTCCGGAGGCAAGCTGTTTACGCGAAAAGTATCGTAGAAATCGCATCTCGGGAGGTAGGGGAAGGCGTGAAAATAAATTACGGTGGTTAACGCTGTGGCATCGTTATTCTCACCGTGGCGCGCCGGGTTACGAATTATATCATTCAAAAGTGTTTGCGGACGGTACCGTCATTACAATAATCACGGTAGAGCCGCGTTCGAGGATGCCATTGTTCTAGTCCCCGAACCGAGCGCTCGTACGTAGGTGTCTGTATCTCGTATGGAAAGTGACGAGGGAGATACGATGGTTGGCATATGTCGAAACGGATCAAATATCTCGGAAGATGGTTAGACATTTATTAATCGACTTGGATCTGTTTGAGGATCCATATGGTAAGTCTTTACGTAATTATTTGTCGAACATATATGTACGTACGTATGTATGTATGTGTGCGCGTATATCCTGATTGTTATCGCATCGGATCTCTAAATGAATATTTATATAGAAATTTCCACAATATTCACACTTTTGTGGAAAGATAAATTATAGAATGATGTATGTGTGTATCCATTCTTTTTGTTTTTTGATAGCAGTCGAGGATGACCGGAATAAATCAACGGAGAGGATAAAACTGTCGGTGTGAATAAACAAGTAGGCGGTTTCATCTCTTGAAAAGAGAAAATCGCTCTCTCTCATTTCCCCTTTCCTCCCATTCCAAGAATATCTACACAACCAATGTCAGTATTCGTTAATTATATTATCATATTTTATCGATCGTCGCTTTTTCTTTATTTAGATGACGCGTCGGCGTCTTGTTTAAAGAAAACTAAATAAATAAATGAAATACATATTTTATGTGGATGTTGTATCTCAAATGCCGCACCAAATATTATACAAATACGAAAACACGTGGCGTTATAATATTGCAACGTTTCGCTGCACGATCGAGAGCTCTCTCTCTCTTTCTCTCTCTCTCTTCTTTCTCCCTTTCCCTTTCCACGTGGTCGCAACAAGGCGCGGCGCTGCGGTTTCATGAAGACATTTTAACGAGATTTAATATATCCTAGGCACGACAATAGCTAAATTTACCGAAGGCTAAGCCGCGGCGCGTTACCCCTCGCAGCCACTGCAGATAACTGTGTCCGCCGTGATTTATCACCGCGCACCGCCACCATCCGATCGTTTTATTGTTTATACCTTTATAGTTTCCACCGCTTCGCGAGTGTGTTTGCGCTCTGCAACAAAGACTCGTGGGTGCGTGCCTCGTACGTTGCCCGAATGCGCGCGTAATACACGCACGCGTGCTCTACGCGCGTGTGCGTTATGCCTCGGCCGGCCTGTAAATCATCGCCTAAACGCTTCAGGCGCTCTGTTGCAGACGGTGCGCTTCTAAATATTCTAATTACTGGGGGATTATATCGCGTTTAATCGAGGAAGTTCCGCGTGGAATGAATATTCGTCTTAATCAATGTTAGTTTCTTAAACTGAATCGATAAAAATGTCATTAAAAGTGGCGAGATTTCACGATTAGCGAATATTTATTTAATGTATCAGATTGAAAAATGATAACTGATTCTTCTCAGTGATTCTTTCATTGTTTGCACTGATTGTTATTTACAACTGAAACCACTGTTTATCAGTGATACTGCAATGATTTTATTTAAAAAATAGCGTCCAAGTCTTGTATGTTAGTTAAAATGCATCGCGATAAGGCCGATTTTTTTCCTCTACCATAATGCGTAATATGCATTATTAAAAATATAGTTTTACATCAGCGCCATTAATCATTTAATTAATTTAAATTAATGCAACTAGAGAAGGAAAAAAGATCATGATATTATTCTCTCTCTCTTGATTTTATACTAGATATTTATATTTATGACTCTATTTTTATATATCGGCTCTTATCAAATGCAATATATCGCTATGCATATGAAGAAATTAACGTGGTAATCGAGCTAGTTATTATACGACTAATTGTCGAGCCAATACTTTAAAGCTTCAAAAAAATAGTATATGTCATTATATTCTACGAAAGAATAATGTTATCGAATATGAAATGTATGAGGTATTGAGAAAAAAATTTTCATCTATAAATAAAACGCAACTACAATTTAGACCATACACTCAAATGTCAAATTATCGATAAGTTTTAATGCGTCTTTTTAACGTGACTTTATTTAATTAGTTATATATAATTGTTACAAAATATTGTACGGAACAATAAAAAAAATATTAAAATATATAATTCTTATATACAGCACAATGTATTTATATTTTCAAGTTATGTATGTAGATAAATTTTTGTTTCATAAGGTGGATAATTTTATCCTCGACAGTTTTACGATTAATGCGGAATTTTATTACACGGACGGAGCATACAAGTATTTACTTCATTTTTTTTATTATTATTTCTGGACCGCGTAGTCTTCTTGCAATAAATCTGTAGTACAGCCCGTTTTACGACCGCTGCAATTACGGTTATCGTGACTGCAAGGCCAAGGATGCCTCGTGTAATGAAAAATCGAATTGTATAAATTGTTAAATACTGTGTAATATTGAACGATAGATCGAAAATATTTCTCTATGCATATAAATGTATTCAACTTGCTCCGATATCGTGCAAACTGATCCATCAGGACTATTTCGACTATTTGACTAGATTTTGAATGGACTTATATTTCGCCCACACATATGTATGTTTTAAATAGCGATTAGATACAAGAGCGTGAAATAAAAAAAGACGATAATTTATGTCGCTAATATATATCATAAAGGAATTTTTTTTTCGTAATCGAATGCAAAGGAGGAAGCAAAATTTTACTTAAAGAATTAATGAAAAATGGACAATTTAATGAAAATAGCGCGAGAAATAATGGAAGTCGTAGAGACCATTGTGATGAGTTAAATGTATAAAGCGAATTTACATATGTGCATGTCGCTATTTTCCGTGATACCATTAGATATTACTGAGAATAAATAGCACGGACGAAACAAGTATGTAAATCAATGGATAGATAAACCGGTGACTCTTGATAGCGATCGCGAATGCGATTTTATTATAAACGCGCGTAACTATGAACACATCATGCGGTAAATAAAGATGAAAAGAAATGCTTGAAAAGAGATACACGAATTATTATGAATCCGTTCTTTTTTCATCGCGACAATAGTCAACTTTCTATAATTCTTTTTTACGTTGTCGCAATTTTATTAGCGTTATCTGCGCGTTTGCGCAAAATCTTTATTACCAAATACGGCGTGACTCACAACGAGGAAGAAATAGAAAATATTCTACATATTGTAACACATATAAATGCAGATAATTCTCAACGCACTTATAGAACGAAATGTGCCGCGTAATGTGCGAACGCGTGAAATAGGATGACGTTATCGAGGACGTTATCAAACTCATTTCCTCGGCCAGGTATGAGTTGTAAGCATATCGCGCCGATATCGAAGGAAATGACTGCGAAATAATTACTTTACATATTGTAGCGTCGGTGTGTGCCATCGAGACATCGTCGTGGTTTTTACCATATTCCACGAACGCCTGCGATTCCTGCGTGTTGAGACCGATAAAAACGCAATGAATTCTAAACGAAGACTACCGAGAATTCGAAATGACACGACGTACGATGATTAATCGCGCGCTAAAAAATTGAGAGGTCGAATAACGGCATTGCAACGAAGAAAGAAGTATGCATCGAGAATTATCGAGTGATAAAAGGCAAATGAGAAACTCGTGAAAATATATATGCAAAAATACAACTGATAGACCATTTTAACAGAGATTCATTTTTTTGCGCATAATTATTTTTATCCGCGCGCGTTTTGCGGATCAAACGATGAATAAAAAGAGTTCTCGCTGGATCTTGGTGAAAAATAATGTCCGACATTATCGTAGCATTATTACGGGCGAGACTCGTGGTATCTATCCGGAGAATCGCGCGGTCGATCCGTCATTAATAGATAGTGGCGAATATACGTTGCAAGAAGAGAGTAACGATTTGAACGAATGGTCCCGGCGTTTATCGATACCCAATAAAAGAATGAAAGCTCGAGTACCTTACACGAGTTCCCGCGGGCCCTCCCGCGGTGCTCCCACGCAGGGATCACGGCTTCATCGTGGCCCATCTTTTTCTCGTATGCGCATGCGACGAATACGCGTGTAACCCTATATATACGGTCCACATAAAATAAATTCATAAGCGCCCGATGATAAACAGCTCGGAAACGGAGCCGTTTTGGCAGATCGATCGATTTAGATTGAGAGATTATAACCCCGGTGTCCACCGCGATGGTCGCGGGTGAACGGAAGAGCGCTGATTTATCGGCCCCACCGGGATTCTTGTCAGGTATATAAATTCATTGACCATTGGAATCGTCATCGCCGTAATCGCATTTATTTATCAATATCGCCGGTAAAGCACATCGATCAGAGCTGTCTATTTAGGTGAAGCGTCCCGCGGAATGCTACGCGGGGAAGCGACATCAACCGAGACAATCCTCGCATCGCATTGTGACGTTTTCATTATTAACGACGAAAGAGAAATTTTTCAAAATTTCTTGCGCTGTTTTAATACGTCTATTTGATCCAGACTCCTTCTTGTCCACTCGATTGCGGAAAGAGAGAAAGAGTGGAAAAAACGTATGCGCGCCATGTGTGTTTGCAATTGTAGATAGGTATATCGTTGTTGCCCTAGAGTCCTATGTGGATGAAGGAGTCTCAGGAAGGAGCTCGTTGAATTTAGGACATTTAGTAGACGAGGGTCGCGGCTGTACGACGTCTCCTCGCTCTTCCATATGTTTGCCAGATTCGAGATCGCACGCGGGAATCACCGTATCCTTCATTGCGGGCGCGAATTATTTTTATCGATTCGTTTTTACGCAAACTCCTACGAGACGCCTCGTGGGAGACATGCTAATCGAGTGCCAACGCTGACGATGAAGCGTCGTTGGGGAAATTTTACACAAGTTGCCCCTTTTTCCGTGCAGTTTTCTCACGCAAGGAATTAAGTACAAGATTCTCTTTTCGACAAAAAATAATGTCAACGAAATCCGCTGCGCGACAGTCGACCTGACTGCCGACTTCGAGGGCGGTCCGCGAGATCAAGTTCGGGGAAAAGGGTCCCTATGGCGGGCACCCATATTTATAACCGTGGCGTATTTCGTGTAAAGTAAATCGGAGACGCGGCGGAAAGACGGACGGACGATGGCTGCTCCGCCAGATTTAATTAATGACCCGCCGAGTTTGATCTGCCGCTACAAAGACCGTAAGACGTCCATGCGCGCGCGCGCGCTTGTCCTCTCTTCTCTCTATCGCGGTCGTATTCTTCCTTCTTTCGTCATCGTTTCTGTGCTCTATCTTCTCCAATGTATGCACGGTCACGGACGGAACGAAAGGGAGCGAAAGAAAAAGCGACAGCGAAAGAGAGAATGAGACGAATGTTTATTTCGGTCTTGTAAGAGCGAAAGAGAGAATTGAGCGAGAGGAAGATACTTTCCCGGTACTTTCCGCCTTAAAAATTATACGATGATATTTGCAATAGGAATTTAATATAGTCAACTATTCTTTGTACAAAAATCTTTCGATGTTAAAGCAAAGTCGAGAGAATTAGTACATGAAATTAAATATAAATATGTGATTCAACCTCATACGATGAGAGATGCGACATAAACGCGACATAATCTCGCATCTCGCGAGAGATTCATCTGACAGAAGCAGGATCGCGACTGTGTCGCGCGCTGACAAACCACAGACATACTCTACAGCGCATAGTTATTTCAAACTTGACCCACATTCTCTCTCGACTTCCTACGAGTTTCTCTTCTCTCGTTCTTGTCTGGGGCGGAGTGTCTTTGAAAAAGACAGATTGATCAGACAGGATCTCAGATAGCAGACGCTCCTATTTCGCGAGCGGTTCAACATCTCGTGTGATCAAATTTATTTCCATGCCGATCGAAATAAAACTATGATAAATTACGCAATCGTCCTCGATCACCTCGGCATTCGAAGGGGGTAAACACGTCTCTGATTTCGTAAGCCAATATTCGCCGGGGCGAATATGAGTCGAACGTGAGACAGTGACGGATCGTCTAAATCGAAGAACGGAATTCGAACATCCGCGCGCGCGGCGAGACGCGAAACGGATGGAAAACAGAGAGAGAAGGAGAGAGAGAGAAATAGAAAAACGGGGTAGGATGCGCGAGTGGAGGGAGGTATAGAGCAATATTAATAGCGTGGGTGGTGGCGGAGCGTCGTGGAAGATATTGTTAGAACTCGGGGGCTGACTCGTCCGCACTCCGGTGGGGGAGAGCTCCTTGCTAATGGGGTTTTAATGACGGCCAGCTGTCCGTCCGTCACACACTTTTAGACAACTATTCGGTATTTCTGTATCGCCATCTCTCGATCCCGATTTCCCGACGACGAGCGTCGTAAGATCGACCTACGTCTCTCTCCCTTTCCCTTCCTCCCATCCCCTCTCTCTCTCTCTCTCTCTCTCTCACTTTAGTGCGTCCGTACGGTGTCCGATGTCCGAGAGAGCAACCTTCGAAGGCTCAAGCTGAGAAAATAATTTAGAGGAATCCAAAGAGACGACTCGCGCACTGATGGTGCATATGGAGCGAATGCGATTCCTCTGTAATACAGGATGTTTCAAGAAGCCGCCTCCCCATTTTCCTTCATTTCTATAAATTCTCTGGTCGATTTAGAGTCGAGTTTCTCCAATTTTATATTTTTCCTCTGCTAAATTTTTATTTCATAATGTAAAAGTTTTTTTTTCTTGCATTTTTATGTATAAGAAATTATATTGAGCTATGAAGAATAATAATATAAGATAATAATATGAGAATAATTTATTAAATTTTAATTAATGCAATTAATTGCTCATTGCGAAAAATTAAAATGATTGAAAAGATATAAAAGGCTTTACTCGCCATACATACAGTTTCGTTTCAGGCGCATTCTTACTGCATTTTTTTGCGCATCTCTGAGCGTGCTTTTAGTCTCGATATATTATTCGTCGTGCAATTCTCAAGTTTCTTTTTACTAAAACGACAAATTCATTGGCGAGAATCTCGAAGGGTCCGTACATCATATTTCGCCTCATGAGGAAGAACTTTAGAAGAGTAGTCGGTGCATCGAAACGTTTGTTCTTACCGGCAGGCAACAATTAAGCCGTGCGCCGTCAATTCAGGGGGAAGAAACGAGAGGCTTCGGACTCTGAAGTGTGTAACGCGACCACGTGCACGGAAGGGGTTACACGGGCTTACAAACGTAGGAAGCGGACGAGCGCGAGACTACAGCGCGATTTTATGACCCATTAACTCATCCAAGCCGGATTGCTCGCGACATAGAAAATCCGCCGCTTAAATTTAATACACGAGGCCTTTTATCGCATATAAACCCGTAGAAAATTCAGAAAATTCATAAAATTTCGTGCGACGAAAATTCATTCGAGTTCGCGATTCATCGGGACAAGAGAGAAAATTTGCTGACCACTGCTGATGTGTCGCGGATGAATCTTCTACTGGACCTTTTTTCGGATTTCTTTCCTCAACCTGACCTACGAGAATTTAGAATTTTCCACAGGGACCTTTGGTTCACCAGAATTCTTCCAACTACCTGAGCTAAAAAAAGGACTAATTGCATCCGTCTCGACAAGGTCAGAAAATGAGAACAAAGGATAAGTAACGTTATAAGGACTCTGATACATCCATTCGTCCATCGGTTATACCGAATGCTTATCGCGAGTAATCGCAATCGGAGACTAATTTATTTTAGCGACGTGTCCATGGACGAAGAGATAGACGAAGGAGATGGACGAAGGACCAAAGATACCAAAATTTTATAGGCATGCACGGAATGTCCATTAGAAACCTCTTTTACTACTGTTTTTGTCTTATCTATAGCTTTGCGTACACCAGAGAATTATTGATTCAAACGATCGATCGTCGAGAATGTGGGCAAACATAACAGTATAAAATAAATAAAACAGGATGCTTCAATATTGAAGAATAAATAAAAGGAATCCTAAGCATCTGAAAAGTTAGATGCAATGGTTAGATCCCTTTGTATTTTGTGAATGAAGGAAAAATTTGAAAAATCCATTGTCCATCAAACTTTCTGAAGTTCACATCTGTCGACCACATGATGAGATTACCCTGGTCCCTCTCCTCTTATCTCACTCTACCGTTTTTTTCAGAAAAATCCCAGATTTTTTTTCCGCGAAAAAGACTTGACGATTCCGATTTTAAAATCAAATCGGAATATATCGAAATATAATCCGGAATAACTATGAGCTCGCGTCAATCAGCGTCTCTGAGAATCTTTTAGAATTTACTTTAAAAGAATATATATATTATATTTCGGTTAATCTTTGTTCTTCGATAATCTGTAGCTTTGATGCAACGATACAAGTCTAAAAAGGCGATACTTTCCAGTAACCGTCAAACATTTATCCAAACATTTATCCAATCATTCTTATGAAAATAAATATAAATTATATCAACGAGCGACAGAATATAAATTTGATCAACGAGCGACAGAATATAAATCTCGATATCGAATAAAAAACAAGTTTGATCGCTGTATAATTCTCATAGAATAATCGCGATGACAAACATTCTAAAAAAATATCAAAGACATTAGATTCATCTAAAAAGTTGTAATAAAAAAATGTGTACATTTATGTATAAATACTGTACATTTTTGATAAATCTTTTTATTTTGGATAAATCTTTTTTATATGTCGATATATATAAGACGATAGGATTGTACAAATCGCTTTGTGAGAAATGACAAATCGATCATGTCACAAAAGGAAAGAAGTTAAATATCTGACGAGACAAAACGACCGATATATATATATATATATATATATATATATATATATATATATATATATATATATACATACATACATACATACATATATCACTGAAAGCATGAATGTCTTCGAGTTATCTATAACACGTTTTCAAACGATAGGATAACCGATAGAGAGGCTGCTCGATAAACGAGATCTCCTATTTGACTTGCTGTGAAAAGTGCTTCTAAAGTAGCTAGAAAGGCCACAAACCAATAATAGATACATTCGTTGATCTGGTGTTACCTCATAAAACGCCAAGAAATTTCCCAATAAAAAATATTTCTTTTACAAAAAAATTTAATATTTTCAATAAAAAAAAAATATTTAAAAATCCAATTTAATATATGATGATGCATTCGACAAATTTATTCGCGAAAGCTGCATCTAATGAATCTAAACTTTAATTTTTTATATATCTCTTAATTTACAAAAATAAAAAGTTGATTGTTTTAAACGAACAACTCAATCGAGCATAAGTCGTTGCGTTCAATTGTGCAATATCGATTCATTGCAACAATATATCGTGTCTTAACCGGTAGTCCTTGTGGTTATGTTTTCAGCACGTCCGGAAACGCGAGCGATATCCTTTTATACAACAATGTGTTTGCGATCAATTTCATCGCCAGATGGTAGTTTACGATTTTTGGCAGCAATAATAAAGTTACGAAGTAAGAAAAGGGGGATGCAATTTTGTGGTAACATGTCTGCCGCATGATAACCGCCAGCTTCACATGTGCTGTCGCGAACCGTTGTTGCGCAAATCTTGAAAATACAACTAAATATTGCAAAATACAGACATAACACATTATAATACATTATACTATTTTATCGAAATAAAATATTAAAAAAAATTTTTTTACCTTCCCTGCGTAAGAGAGAGAAAAAGAGAAGGAGAAAAATTCGACAGGATAGAATAAATATCAAATTATCTATACAGCTTCAGTCGACTTAATTGTGTCTTGAGCGCACGTGTCTAATCATAATAAAAGACTTTTATTATAATAGTTGTTCTCGGGGGTACGCGCGTTTCCGCGAAACACACGTACGCGTTAGTTCGATATATAACTAAAATATCTATGCTGGATCACGATGGCACGAGTTTGAAAACTTGGCGTGATCCAAGGCCGCCGAAGAAGACGACGAAAGAGAGAGTCGACGACAAAGACGACGAGGTACGATCGCGTGTCTCGGCGAGAAAACGGGAGCCCACGGTGGCTCCTCTGAACTTCTTGAATGAATAATCGCTTCGAATTTACTCTGCTGGAATAATACGATGCCGGGGATACGATCTCTACCCGAAATCACGCCCCCACGTAACCAATCATTTAACATTAATTTAATGATACACGACCGGATAGAGGAAAGTGTTTCCGTGCGCCGGTCACTTCGCGGAAGAGGGCCCTTGATACAGAAGAATTTTCGGCAGAAACATGTCTCGTAGACGAGTCTGCGTAACAATCCACATTTTGATGAACAATCAGGTGAAATCTTAGAAAACTCGTAACTTTTCTTATAGGATTATCGTATCGCTGGCGTAATCAGATCTGTCTCGACAAAGATGCTATCCGCGAGAAGTGTCTATCAACTTTATACGTCTCGTCCTTTCGACGCGTGTTTTGGCGTAATAAATATTCTCTTGAAGATGAGAGACTACTGATACAAGTTCTTGGGAGATCGAGCATCGAGCGTGACGGCCCGCGAAGGGATCGAGCCGGAAAAAAAAAGAAAAACGAGCGGAAAGAAAGAGGTGGAAAGAACTGGACGGCTGGAGTCTTCGAGGTGAAGGCATTTCGACTAACGCAATAAAGGCGCGCGCGATAATATTGCGAATAATAAATATCGAGATGTAAATCCATTGGCAAAGGTAACGTCGGACATAAATCAACGTTCCTGGAGGCGAAGAGAGAGAGAGAGAGAAAGAGAGAGAGAAAGAGAGAGATAGAGGCGGGGGAAGCCGGTCGCGAACCATCCGTTCTGTATCCTCGCAAAATCGCGTCGTAAACTCGTCAAACTCGGCTCGCGAAATAGCATTAACTATCGGGATAATACAATCGTTGCCGCACGTGCGTTGACCGATGCTGAAAGGAGATGCTTGTTGCCGTTTGAGACAAGCGTACGAAAAATTGGCGAACAATAGCGACTTGACCTTGTCTTTTCTTCGCTTCTATGACACGTACGAAAAACCGTTTTGTATCGTTAAATATTTATATATTTACTATAGCATTTTTTAAGTCTATGTTTTTCTTTTTCACACACACACACACACATATTTATCTTCTAATGTAAATTTATATTCTTTTATTTACTTTTTTAAACTTATATTTTATATATTTTGTATTTATATATATGTTACTTTTATTTTTATATTTATTAAAGTAATCTTCAATATCTTTAATTTGTTAAAAAGCTTTCATATGATTTATAATTCGATAAATTATCGCTCCTCAATTATGAAGGAGAACGAGCGTTCTTCATAAACATAAAGCAAATGTTGCAATGTCGAGGATATGTTAGTGATGTAAAAAAAAATATAAAAAAATATTACACGACATGTACACCTATGCAATTATACAACGATATACATACTTTTGAAGAACAGCCTCGTGAATCAAAATCGCCGACTTTTATATCGAACGTCCGTTTTGTTCTCTTTACGCTCAGCGGCACGCCATCGCTCGTATAAACCCTTCTTCCCTGCATTAAACTCTTCTCTACCGAGGGCAATTCGGACAGATTACAGGGCTTTATTCGACAAACACTAATTAATCTAATTATATCGACCACATCTCAACCCGTACACGAGGGATCAAAAGACGATCCTGTCTGCTAGTATTATACTACCTACGGAAATTTTTGGGAACTTTCTCAGTCACGCAATGTTTCGATATATAATTCGTGGAATAACTTTATACGGAGGGCTCGGTATTACACCTCCTCCTCCTCCTCCTCCTTCTCGTAAACCTCGCGCTTCTCCCGTGAAAATGATGTATCGAATATCAGATATGCCTTAGAGCAGGTACCACCAGCGTGCATACCACCTTATTGTTAATTATATTAAGGCTGTCTTACAATTATAATACAAGCAATATATATTCAAATTTATATAGAGAGTTGCGGACACAAATTCCCACATCATTAATATCATTAACGAGCAAAGTATTTCGTTCCACGAAATATAATAAAATAGAAATCTCTTATAACCGCCGCGCAAATACTCGAAACTATCGGTTTGCCTCGCTACTCGTATCGCAATTGCGCGACAAACAGAATCATTAATAATAATGGCAACAGTAATAAAAGATTACCTTATGACCCACTTCCATATGTTTCTATGTTATTGCTGCTTTAACGACAATAGTATATAATTAACGACAATATTACAATTCCGCTCACACATACGAGTACGCTGTAAAAATATGGCATCGGAACGGATAGATAAGACTGTTTTATATTTTTCATAAATTCATACCGATACATAACTCGATTTGTTGCAGTTACAAAGGTGTGTTTTATCCTAGATCTAATTTTGCAAATTTCTAATTTAAATAGATCATCTCTTTATAAATTCTTTGAATCTTCTTTCTATCTCATGTAGACATGCTGAAATATATCCACTTTTCCGAAATTGATTACTTATTAGATTTAACAATTTGGAAGATTAAAAAGAGTTTAAAAAGATCGTGTACAAGAGCGATCCTCTCCAGAGACTAAGAGTATGTTTACAATAAAACAAGCCGACACATAGCAAAACGACAAGTTTGTGAACTGGGCTCCTCTGTTCCTTTGCGACACACACGTGAGAGGGAAAGACTACCGGTGTCAGTGACGGAAATGTAGCGAGGACGTTACGTGACGTCAAGATGAAAGGAAACGCGCGGAAAAAAGAGATAAACGGGCACTGCCCGTTTATCAAGAAACATTTATGCGCATACCTTAAATAGCTGCCGGATCATTCGAAATTAACGCACGTCGGCGAGAATTGTCGAAATTCGCGATACGAATCGAATGAATTAATTCGCTCGTCCAGCACGCCTCGTGATGTCGATCGATTAGAGCGAAAGGAGATCAAATATATATATAAAAAGCGGTTGCATATAACGGATACGCGCGGTGCATGGGGCCAACGTAACGTAAACGAGAAAGAAACGGGATACCGTAAACACACGGGGCTTCTCACCACAGACTTAAGGTCTGCATGGGGAAGGTGGTTGGTGTCAGCACGCGACCTCGCGGACACGCATCACGCGTCTCTCGCGACGCGTATCTACGTCCCGTGTCTCGCCGTGATTCCACAAGCAGCGCTGACAAATCGTGAGCTCCTCTTTCAACGCCGAATCCAAATTTGTCAAAGGATTTGTCTCGCGAGGCTCCGCGACGACGATACTTCGAGGAGGAAGATAAAGCGAGAAAGAGAGAAAGAAATTTCAGTGATTTCACGTTATAACTTTAATAGCAAAAAAGGCATCGAATGTATAATCGATGTCAGCGTTATCGTTAAAAAATTCCAGAATCGCGCATGCGATAAATTTAGCGAGGAAGGCTTACGTACATGTGAAATCTGAACGAGAGCGTGTCAATCGAAACGACAGCCGCGAACGACGTTTCCTTGGGTTGTCGGGGCCCGCGCCTGCCCCTCTCGGACATTTTCCCCATCGGCCGAGTATAATTTATGCCCCGCTTATAACCGATACAGGTGGGGGCGTCGTCGTCTGCCGCGGTCGATCGCCAAGAAAAATGCGCACGCCGCCGTTCACGTCTCGCTCAGAGACGGCAGAGGTGTAGGTAATATCAAACGCGGCAGCCTTATAGGGATTCTGTTACTAATATGTACCCGGTAGCGCAGAGGAACCCCTGCGCTGCATATTATCCGATACCAATAATGCGACTAATCGAGTTAGCTTCACCCCCTTAAGCTGATATGTAGCTTTATACGAGTACAACAACATAACGATCGCGGACCCGCGAGGAAGATCCGCCCGTGAATATCTCGGGCGAGACGGGGACGAGAACGGGAAGGCACGGGGAAGGGAGGGAAGGGGAATGTCGTAAATTCGGTAATACATAACCGGCAACGATCGCTCCACTGGTGGCAGGTAATAGTTGCGGGCGATAAGGCGCGCAAGACGAAGGCAAAAATATTGCAGGCCAAGCAGAAGAGAAGGGAGAGAGAGAAAAAAAGAGAGGAAGAGAAAGAGGGAAGAAGAGCCGTTCGCCTCTTCGGAGCGACCAAGGCTCGGTGTTTTACGGTCTAGCCGCGATCGCAAAAAATCACGATCGCGAAGAAACGGCGATGGAGAGATGCAGCTGCGCGCATGGTAATTCTCATTGAACGCGTAATTACATTAATTGTCGGCTCCCCCTCGACCGGACAAATTGCGGTTTTAAAAACGAGCGAATGCCCGCGTAGCGGTCCGAAAAACACGGACGACTCGCGCATTGCGGAAGACCAACTTCCTCCCCCTCCTCCTCCTCCTTTCTCCCACCTAACGAAATGACAGACGAACAGCTGTCCGCGACAGGCTGCTTAAAACGTACCGGCGCGAGTGTTAAACCTCGCTTACCGCGTATCGCGATTCCCAATTATCCGAGCCGCGGGCAGATGAGAGAGTGTCCCCTCGAACGTTGTTCCTCCCCTGTCGCAAGTTTTTTTCAAATACGCCGTTCAATCAAAGTTAATTATATTATAACAGGGACGGATTTTAGCGGAGAGCTCTTCTCGATCGACATACGTATCGTCGAAAAAATTCAACACGGCGGTGTTTCGCACTTAGGGAAGCCTGCGCGCGCACGTGGAATTCGGCTATTAAAGCCGAAACCCCGAACGACCTATAAAATTCGTCTGGCCTCGCGTTGTCTGCGAGCGTGCATTAAGCGCTTGCGGTTATGGGTCTACGCTCCGCACAGGTGTGTCCGGACCGCCGAGGGACTGTGTGGCGCCGAATATAAAGAATATTCGCGAGCATCGCGCGTACGCTCCCCCTCCTCTCGAAATAAATAATGCGCCGTGCGAGAAATCGACGCGCTGTATAACGTTAATTATGCGCCCGGACCGAGATAAAGTTACGCGCGCGCATTTTCGTTTATGCGCGTCCGAGAATTCCGAGGGGGGGCAAGAAGTCTCGCCGCGATTCGTCGCGAGTTATTAAGCGCCGATTATACTCTGGGACGTCATTCCCGGAGGATCGAACGCAGGACCGCATTCACGGTCTTTCGGCGGTCTTATATCGAGATTATAGTCATGAATCGCGAACAAAGTTTCCTTCTCCTGGGTCGTGTGTTACACACAAGCGGAGGCTTTCTTCCTCCTCGAATGCGAGCGGGCCCTCCTCGGCGTTTTACGATCTCTAATTATAACGATTACGCACATCTTTTACGGGACCAACTTTCCATTCCTCTTTGGCTCTCTTCTTAGGAGAGAGCGCAAAGAGAGAGAGGAATCGCAAAGGATCATCTTATCGGATTAATCGGTTAAATATTAAATCCTATACGCGTTATTAAAACCGTATTTCCGATGTTTTTTAAATTATTAAAAATCGATTGGACTTAAATGAGAGTGAGATTCAATTAGAATCATATGATCGATATGATTAGAACATAATTATTATATTATCCTCGATAAGATTGTCATACATAAGAACGTCAAGAGAGGAAGGTGTCGTTAATTAGACCGTTTTCTAGGAAGAAATTGAGACGAGAGGCAAAAGGGAAAAGAAGAATAGGCAAAACACCGCGATTGGATTCGTCCAATCGCGTTCACATTCTTAATGCCGGCTGCAGCGAACATTCAGCTGCCGCGTGCCCTGGGGCCCTCGTACGATTCGAACGGCTTCGACGATATATTCGAAATGATCTTCCACCACCTCCTCCTCCTCCTTCTTCTTCTCTTTTGCTCCGTTCTGCCTCCCGCCCGCCTGTCTCCGTCTCGCTACTCTTTTTGCTCTTCTCGCGGGGTGAAGCTCTGTCCAATCGCTGCCCGGAATTTCATATCGATGCCGGGGATGGTGAACGGCCCTCATCGTCGTACATAATAATAGAGCAGAATATAATGTTGGCGAACGAACGACCCGCGGCTAAAATGTATTACGACCGGCACACAACAACGCCGATGCAACACCGACGAGAGCGTGTAGCGCACCGTCGCCATCATCTTCGGCATCACGATCGACAACTCTCCTCCGCCAATCGTCGAACCGCCGGCCGCTCACGTTAACCGACGTTAGGTGGTTTTATGCATCGCGAAATTATATATTACGTAAATATAATGTATGACTCATTGTGGGAAAATATACGATCGATTCGCCTATCCGAGGTACGAGCCATTTGTCGTGACTTTGAGATTCCCCGCGAGATTTAACGGGGTGAAAGGTACATTGCATATATTCGACGTAATGTGACGAGGACGCACATTTCGGATGCGTGTTCGCGTGTTACTTTTCGCGATAAAAAAAAAAGAGTTAGACTGTCTCGTGTAATGTCAAACCGCTATAGAATTTCTCGCACAGGTAGTAGTGACGCGTACCGAGAGAGAAGCGCGTTATACTATACAAAGAGACAGCTCGAGAATCGGTGTTGGTGCGCGCGTACATACGTATATACGACATACATATTCCCCCCCCCTTCCCCCCGGTATCGCATTATGTACCCGAAGAGAAGGTGGCGCGAAACCGGTGGTGGAGACGCGTACAACACGAGTACACCACGTGATGTACATAAGTCGCAGGGGGAGGATCAAGAGGGAATAGGCCGGAGGAGGGAAGGAAGAGTGGGGAAGGAGGGAAGGGGAGGGAGAGATAGGCGGTAAGTACATAGGATGAGACGTTTATATACCCCCGACGATGTCTATAACGCCTCGAGTTACGAGACGCCTTTACGAGCGAATGCAACTCGCGCCAGACGTCAAGAGGCGAACCCCCGTTTCGAAGTTTGATGGCGCGACACGGGCCCCACCGAGTATAACCTCCGAAATATCTCGCTCTTTTTTCTCTCTCCCCCTTTTTCCCCTGTGTTCCGCTCTCGGCACTTTGCTCGCCGCAACGCGTCGTTTCTCCGTCTCTCTCGCTTTCTCTCTCTTCTTCAGACTCGGCATAGACGATGCGCGATCCTATTAAACCGTTGACGCGCTTTTGCTACCGGGATATTATTCGTACGTTCATGACAGACATCTCGAACGAGCTATTGCAGGGGATGTCGGCTGAGGAAAAATCGCGCGAGATAGAGAAACGGCACACGCGCGTGTCGTCAACAATACAAGACGATAGAGTCGCGCCTAGAGTCGTGACTGGCCAGACAATTTCTTCTTTTCTAACGAGCGTAGAATTTCCAGCGGCCGTCGCTTCCCGAGTCGTAATACCCCTCCCTCGCCGAGGGAGCAGCGGGTCGACTGGGCCATTAAATTAATAATTTGTGGTCGACAACGGCATTGTGAGATCCGATGCAATCGTTATAATATGCAGGATTTTATTATCGGTCCCGATGGCGTATGCTAATTTACTGCTAATTGTATTCCGCGGGCGACAATGATGCCTCGGTGGCAGAATGCAATCGCTGCCGCAAACGGACGTTGGAATTATTGTCCGCGCGGACGACGCGGCGTCGCCCCGAGCCGAAGCTAAGCCAAGCCAAGCCAAGCCAAGCCGAGCCGAGCCGAGCCGAGCCCGACTCGAGTCAAGTGGAGTGGAGTCGAGTGAAGTGGAGTGGAGTGGAATCGAGTGGAGTGGAGAGCCGCGTCTACGTCACATTAAAAAATAACTCCGAAGCGTGACGATTTCCCAGTGACACGCGTGAAAAATTGCCAAGTAAAATCGAGAAACGTTAGGCGCCGACGAGGCTCCCGCATCTCGTATGTGCGTAAAGCTATTACAAATAACTCCGAGAGGTGTGCGACTAACGGGCCTCTGTCTGACGGATTTCTCGATAAGAATCTTACGCACCGGAAATAATTACGCGCGTATCTATCTGTAATTACATTCATCATTATTAACCCCGTATTACGGTTCTCTTATCGTTACCTACTTTTTGAAATTTATGAAGAATGGCATGATTAAGCGATTCCACTCTGGTAACGAATGTAGAAATATATATCTGTTCGCTATTAGAAAAAATTCACTAAACGAAGCCGAATTTTATTCTTTTCCAAACTGTCCGAGGGTCGTTAAAGCATCGATAATAACCCTTTATTACGCGACTGCACGAGCCATTTTCATATCGAAGAGGCGGCAAAGTGTTGCGCGCCAGCAAGAGTGATCGTTAAAGCGTGCACCGACTTTTCAAGCATGCGATCGTTCTGTCGTGCGGAGGCGAACATTGACTCGTCCAAGTCACCGCGATACGTTCGTAGTTTTAAAACCGGTCGTTAACAACGACGAGCTTGTTCCGGCGCGTGATTATACGTGGTGCCCGAGAACGCCACAATTTTGATATACGCTATAGCACTTATCGTGCCTGTCGTAATGATAATGCTCTAAATCAGCCGCTCAAATTCGCGCACACACTCGACAAAATACCCGCATCGAGCGAACATTTCATCGACGTCACGATGTGTCAATATGTATAAAGGTGACTCACGTTGCTATACTGCTATAATTAAATGACGAGCATTAATAATAGCGAGTATAAATGTGCGTTGAATTGTAGTTTTTTATCTTTCTCGATCTCAATTTTTTTAATTTAATCGAAAGCTTTTTTTTAATCTCTAAATTATTTGTTTACTGCCTATTTGAGGCAGGACCTCAATTCTTAAATAAAATAAATCTATCGAAATTTTCTTTAAAATTCATACAGGTAAGAAAATTGAGATTGAAAATGGAAGCAAAGGACAAGCCAGATGAATATATTGAATCCGGAAGTGTACGCGTATTAACTTTTGCAGCGGCGACGTTTAATCTTACGCATACAGATGAAATGTGTATCGGCATGACAGCGGAAATCGAACTTCTTCTAGAAATTTCGAGGTCGAGGTATGTTTTTCAGAACCATACGGTCGGCACGTGCTGTCCTCTCGCTATCGTCCCTTTAGCTAAAGGGAAAGGAATAGAAAGAGATAGAGAAAGAGAACCAGCGGTCTGGGTTCTCAGCGGTCTGAATATGGATGAGGAAAAAATGCAATCTTCTAAAAGATCTCGCGATCCGACTCCATATTCCAATTTTACAATCCGCAAGCGGCGAGATTTTACTCAAAAGAACGGTCGAACCACTTTAATCGCAATCTTTAAGCGTATTCCTTTATTGTGAACAAAATCTATTTTATATTATATAAAAAGAGAATGAAAATATAACAATTTAATTATTAATAATATTTAAATATTAATAATATTAAATTTTATAAATATATATAATATTTAAACATTATAAATATTAATAATATTAAATTAAAAATTAAAAGAAACTGCAAAGGTAGATAGAGGGGGAAGGAAAAAGGAGATTATATTACCAAAAAAATTATCTCGAATATCCTAAGATTCTTGAAAAGCCTACTCACTCGGCTACAATGGTTATAAAATAGATAACTTGACTTTTTTTCCCGTTTTATTTTTTTTCCTTTCTTTTTTCTTTTCTCACGTAATTTTATTGATATCTAATAGACACACATAATAAAATATTTTATGATATATTTCGTAATAAATCGCATATTTCGTAATAAAATGGAAAAATAAAAAATTCGCAAAATATTTAGTAAAACTATCGTCTTAAATAGAATCTTGATACAACAGACAAAGGCGTTTTGTAGATCAACAAAAAGCTACCGAAGCGACCATTGGAAAAGAATTTTAATACGACCCCCCCCCCCCCCCCCGTTGTGAGAAGGGAATCATAGATAATTCCTTACAAAGATACATAGCTCTTATGCACAATGACTATCGAGATCGAGCTTCGAAAGATCCAATGGTCATGTCGTTCGTCGCCGAAAAAATCGTTTTCAATCGTTTTTAATCTATAGCGTTCTCATCCATTTCCTGTCCGCTTTCCGCCAAAATCCTTTCCCGTTATAGCCGGCACAGGACTTGTAGTCACATTCAATGCTAATTTTCTCTCACTCAATCGTATCTCTAAAAAAACTTTAATAGCAGACGCGGCGCCTAATGCTCGAGTTTAGAATCTTTCTTTGGCGCCGATGGTTTTGTGGGTCCACTAATCCGCAGATTCCTAGATCCACAAATCATTGGCGCCGAGGGCAAATTTTTCTCATTCAAGCATCAAGGTTTTCCATCCATTGAAAAATTCCATTGTGAGAGAATCTCCAACGAGAATCTGCGACGAATGTTTTATTGGAAATGTCGCAATTAAATTTATATTTACATAATTGCGATGCGATCGTAATATAACGTAATATTTAAAACGATAACCTTTCGGTTGCATCAGGGAGTTAGCGATGGGTTAACATCGTACAGTTCTTTGCAATAATTTCACGGTGAAGAATTCTGAAACAATGAGATCGCTGTCGACGATCGCCGTCGAGGTGTGATACTATGATTTATTGAAACGAAAGTAGGGCGTCGGTAAAACGCATAGTCGAATACGTCGGCGAATCGTCATGATGACTATCTTGCGCGAGCGATTGCAAAAGATTATATCTCGCCGGCAAAATCAATTGCCAGGATCATAAATATAGGTAATAATATATTGCATTATATTCTAATACCAGTAGCAGCATAACGGTATATACCGTATATACCAAGAATAATTATTGTCGAAGCAGCAACTACGAGTTGATGCGGCAATAGCGTTTTATTGCCGTCTCAGTCGCAACATAGTTGATAACTGTCCCGATGTATTAGAATTTTAAAATAAAGTTTCTTCTTTTTTTTCAGCGACTTACGATCTTCCAAATTTTAAAAGAAATTCGTCGATAACGCAAAGTAAATGCGAGACATTTTATTTTCATGATAAAATTCCAAAAAAAAGATTACGTATTTTATATCGTCTTTATATTTACAAGTCAATGGCACACAATATTCTCAAAAAAATAGCGTTACGTATCAAAACTTTAAAAGAAAGGTACAATTTTTAGGGCTAAATATTTTTGAAGGGAAAAAGGAAAAAGGGAAAAAATCGACTACCTGCGATTGAAAGTCATCACACGCAAATAAATGAACATTTAACATCCGTGACAGAAAAAAAGAAACTATCACAAACCCAGACACTGCAAACCGACCTTTTCCGAATCTTGGGAAACCGTTACAAAATCATAAAGATTGAATGACAGAGGTTGCCGGACGCAGGGGGTTTCAACTTATAATTTTTATAAGGTTCCGAATTTTGTGAATAGAATATCTGGGAGAATATCGGACATCCTGTGACCATATAAAAATTCCGAAATCTCCTTTTTTCTATTCAATTCCTTTGTTTCCTTTTTGTTTTCAATTCCTTGATTTTGTAAGAAGTGCCATGATCCCTGACAAATTTGCAGCTGTATCATTAAATCGTTATCCTGCTGAGCACGATTTCAAGTGTATGTACCTTCTCTCCGCTATACATTCAGTTATAGACTGACGCACAAACCTGATCTTGACGAGTAATAAACGAGTTATGGATGTTAAATTAAATCTGTGCATCGACCGCGAACCGCGGAAAAAAACTTCGCGTCCGCAATAGTGATGAATGTTGAATTCAGCGACGTTAAAAACATTATATCTTCACTCGCGTTTCGTTTTTTCAATCGCAGCAGTTTTCGACCGTTCGAAATGGTACAATAAGGAGAGAAAATAGGAAAACGATTATGCGTTCTCCGGAATCGCAAGTAGGTTAGTAACCGGCGCAATTCTCGAACGTTAGAGCTCCGCCGGGCATTAATACAGTCACGGAATAGAAGCCTTGGCTGCAATCGTAAAAATATAAATTGCGCCGATTGCGACAACGTTATCTGGGCACCGGCGCGGATAATGATACGTCAATGAGCGCGTTACGGCACTATTCTATTTGATCGGGCTACACACACGTCCGTTCCATAATTTTTACACGTCGCGTGAACGTAAACGCGCGTGAGCCCCTGTACGCAAAGTATCCCTCCCACTTAGTTGCATAAATCATCATTAGCGCGGGATCGAGGAAAGGAGAGTTTACCGTATCATTTCGATAGATCTTATACGAATTGGATTCTTTTATAATACTATGTGAAACAAGTGAATCATTTTTTTAATCATTGCCCTGTTCTCGAAATATATCTGCTCAATTGTCATTTCTCTATCAGATATCTATACGGTAGATGTGCGTTTGCTTCGGTGCATCAAAAGCTGCTCTAAATTAAATACGCGCAAGGAAAATGAAAAGGGCGGTTAGTTTCGAAGCACAAAATCATGTCCCCACTTGGCTTAATCAAATAAGCTCGAAATTAAATTTAAGCGTCTCTTTTTCCCCCTGTTCCACGCGGTTCCACGAAACGGTCAGGTAAGAAGTCGACGACCCGGTCGACCCGAAGGAAGCCGCGAGATTCCGAAGTGCAGAAGAGCGATGGACCTCGGTAAAGCAGGTGGAGAGGTAAGGAAAGAGAAGCAAGTAAGAAGAGAGGAGAAAGGAGGCGAGCAAGAGGCGCGAGTAAAGTCAAAGAGTCAACACGAGAGAGCCTATGGACCTCAGTGGTCTGTCGAAGCGCGTCTCCCGCTTCGTTGTTTGTACGAGTTCGACGAAGAACCCGTTTCCCTCGAACGAGCGGCCTCGCGGACATCCATCCAGTCCGAGTTTACTTAGGACCGCGAGTGATATACGCGATGGCTCAAATTAAATATTTCAACCGAGAGGGGAGAGGCAGAGCTATACCGAAATACCATAAAATCGTTTTACGTTGTTCGCCGACATAAACGCCCCGTGATTGTACTTGATTGAGATACGAAAAAAAGAAAGAAACGCTGTACGATTTAAATAAAAATAAATGTACATGAAAAATTAAAATAAATATACTCGTATTAAACGACATTGTTAGAAAGCTGTAATTTGCAATTATAAATTGAATCGATTTTTTTGTAGACATATGACTTGAGAAAAATAATTTATAGTGTATAATGAAAACGCGCGAGACGAGAATCGCGGTGCTGACAAATGTGACACAACATGGTATGCTTGCTTACAGTTCTTCCTGTAGAGTCAGTGGCGGTTTTGTGGAAATTTTTCTACAGGTCAAACATATCGGCTTAGGTGCGGTTAGAAAAGCGGTGCGTCTAGAAACGGTCTAGACTGCGTCTTAACTACGGAGAATCGGTAGGAGGCTCGTGCCAACATCTCCCCTCTTGTACGAGATCCTTTTCAACCGAGAGGACCTACACGACCACCTCAGTGCCAGTAGTCGCCTAATAGTTACCGTACCTTTCCCCGAGGCAAGACAAGGTGAGATGGGCAATTGGCGCTAACCTTTCAAAGTTCCACTTGACTCGAGGAAGACAACAAACGCGCCCCACAAACACCGGCTCTACTAAATATCTAATCTGACGTGTCGTCAAATTACCCCGATCTATTCTCATATAAGTTGTTAATCTCGCGTATCTCGCGTATTTTCACACTTATCGGGTGAAGTTAATGGAAACAAAAGAAGAAAATGGAAACAAAATACTTGTGTATTATGTATTCTTATCTCGCATATTTTCCCTAAAACTTCCTCTTATTTCAGTATTCATCTCAAAATCGTATCTCAAAAGCTGATTCATCTTAAAATCGTATCTCAAAAGCTGATTTCACGTAGTTCGAAAACTATTTTCGAAAAATTTCTATTGTTATAAATGATAAAGCACTTTCCGAAAAATATCATATGTACTTTATCAGAGAAAGATATATTTTATTTCTTTACAAGAGAAAGATAAATTTTATTTTTCTACAAGAAAAAGATAAATTTAATTTTTTTCGTTCTTAAATTTAGATATGAAGAAGAGAAATAGAAATGCTAAACTCTTCGAGATAAGAGAGAGAAATCCCGCAAGATGATCTACAATAGTGCGCAGTTAAAACTCATCGAAAAAATAGGAATAATTGGCAATTGTATTTCGCGAAAAAGTGTGAAATAATAATAATACTGGAACAGAAGATACCCGCGAATGGCTTAACGACCAAATATAACGTTTCACACGGATCATTATACGCTTATCGAATCAATAATTTGCACTTCCCATAAAAAAACCCTTACATCATTTAAAAAAACGGCCAATTTATATCGCGATTTTATTCGATATTAAATATACGATACGTCATTGAATGTGCTTTGCCGTATTATGTGGCTAAATAAGAATATTTGGGATAACTATAGAGAGAAGGAATAATTAGCAACTAAAATTCTAGCTTTAATGGCATTATAATACTTGAGTCGAAATTCCCTTAATATTTTCAATCTTAATTTTTTCTCTTTTATGAATTCTGATAAGTTTATATAATTTATATAATTAAATTATTCCTTCTTTGCCAAATAATCAGTAAATGAATAGTTTCCCACTTAAAAATTTAAAAGAGAAGAAACTTTTAACAAAACTAATTTCAAAAACTAAATAATTTCAAACGAAAATGATTAAAGTATTAAAGTTGATGTTAGATTAAAAATTTAAATCGAAGATAAAAGAAGAATTTCGATTCAAATTTAAATATTTGATTTTCAAATTTAAATATTGACTGTTTAAAATAATCTTTTAATCTGATAACGATACGTTATATTATATATGGCGATGGAAATAATAAAGTTTGATCACGCGCTTATGTAAATATAGATATCACATTCTTAATAAAGATTCAATAATGATTCATCTTCTATTATCTCAACAAGGGATAAATTATCAGGCTGAAATTTTTTGTCAAAATTGACCTTGTTCAAATTATATACATATAAATTTATGATTGTACGCTGGTTTTAATACGATGAACGTTAGCAACAAGAAATACGATAAGACGTGGATAAGCTGATTAACCCTAATTATCAGTATTAATGCCTCCGTTCAAAGTCGAGTAATTTTCATGTTTGAGGAAAAATAGTCATATATTATTAACTGTTATAATTTACGTTAATAAAAATGAGATACCCGCGTATAAGACATCCTTTATTTCATGCATATTTTCTAAAACGCGCAACATTATCGATTCAAATATAGCTTCGCGTCATTTTGAGCGCGATGCAATAAAAACCTTACATATTCTGATAAATAATTCTTATCAATGACATTCATAGCGTCATTAAATGAACGACCGCTAGCATCTAAATAAAATTTCCATGGTTTTACGACGGAATTAAATTTACGGTTATTTCGATCATTTGCTATTCACATTTAAATGTAATAATAATTGTGGAGTGTGAAAGATTGTATAAATCTATGCAGCAAAATCAATTCTACGTAATAAGAATAAATGGAGAGAAACATGCGAAAAAAATAAAATTTCTTAGCATTATTATAATTGTACAAGTTTAACATTTTTGCAGTGCACTTAAATAGGTATCGTTAAGCACAAACTTGCTCGACATTGACGGAGAGACTTGAGGCTGCATTTCTGTGTCGTTTTCGATAAAATCGGTGTTATTAAACGATCGATAATCGTTGCTCGCGAAAGGGCGTGTGGGAATAGCGTACTTATTCTGCAATCGTGACGATCGTATCGAGCTTTTCGCCTTGTCGTTTTCAGACCCCCTCCGTCTTTTCGCTACATCGAGACGTATCGATAATATCGAGTCGAGTGACCGATTACTCAAGTCTTAGACACACGCTACATGTTAAAAAACTTTACTCCTATAATGATACTTTTCTTTTAAGACTTTTCTCTCTCTCTCTCTCTCTCTCTCTCTCTCTCTTTCTCGATATATATTTTCTACGTCTTTCCACAAACGTCATTTCAAGAGACACAAGTCGAAATATTAAATAAGTAATATTTAAATATATTAAATAAAATATATGATTTATATTTAATAATATATGACGAAAAATATTAAATGTGTTAAATTAAAATAAATATTAAATAAGATATATTACTTCTCGTATATATATTCATATTCAACGCGAGTACAGACAGAATTTATGTTTCCCATTCAATTTACGACCAATCACGGCTGATACGAGTCAGAGGAATATTCCCCACTTTATATGCAGGGGACATCATCGATTCGCGGTCATCTCGAGAGAGAAAAGCCACGGCGTAGCGCACGGCGCGCGACGTATGCGGATAAAAGCGAGGCGTGACCGCGAGGAGCTCGTGGACCAATCGCGATTCAGTCCTCCTCGTGTTTTTCTCTTTTTTCTTCATTTCATTCAGGGACGCCCCTCTCTCTGCCGCGCTTTGATGCTCTTGCGCCGTCGCCGCCGCTGCCGCCGTGATTCCCCACCAACGAACAACAACGAACGCAGGGAGTCGCGGCTTCCTCGCTCGCGCCTTTACCGCGCCGCGCGTCAGCTGAATCGGGATCACGCGCGGATGCACGCGCCTCCCTGCGAATCGCGTCCAAGACGCGCCTCGATGCGTACGAATAATTTGACGCTGCGGGGAGGAGGGAGAATGGGGGAACGGAAACCCGACCATCGTCTGCTCGCTGCATCGTGTTCTCGCCTAATTAATAACGTTCTATCAAATCCCCCTCCGAGATGTTGGACACGCGATGAGGAATCGACGTCGAGACAAATTTTATTTTTCAATGCGAGATATTTCTTTTAAATATATGTAAATGTACGTGTATATATATATGCAGTGTAGATATTCTGCATTTTTTGTATTTTTTCTAATAATAGATGCGTATCTTCGGACGACTCGGGGTCCACTTTTCCTAGAGGAGATTATCGCTCGCTTTAGTTCGATCCGATTTTACGGATGCATCCTTGAAAAGAGAACCTTTCGCGATCGGACCTTTGCAATTTTCGACCTGAGCTTTTCGTCTAGACCAGACTGGTCATAGGGTTTAGGATATTACTTCTAAGATCTAATTATGAGATCTTTATTGGCCCTATCGTAAAATAGTCGAATAATAGAACAGTTCGTAATTCTCCCTGTGAATCCGTCAAGGTCATACATTCCGTTTCTCTCTCTCTCTCTTTGGTATAATAAATTTCATTGTATAGATCTCTGAATCCAATAAAAATCAAATGTCGAAACTACCGAAAGAATTTCGAAGGATGCATTGGCAGAATTATTTTTTCAATGCCATTCCTATCTTCCTATCTTCCTAATTCTTCGTCTAATCTGTCGCCTATTCCAAAGGTATGAAAACGTATCATGATTTAAGATTGAATGAGAGTGAAAAGATTTTTTTCTCAATTTTTTAGCTGATAATTGAACAGTTATAATAATACAATATATCTCGGAAAAAAGGAATTGCAGATATTGATACAAATTAATTGAAATCACGGTGGAAATTGATTACTAATTTTTCATAATAATCCGAATCAAAATTTTTCTCCTACTTTTAATTTCAATTTTCAATCTAACATTTTTGATATTTTAAACACAATCGAAATACTCTCTTTTGAAACTTCTTTACGTATAATTTTATCAAGAGTTCCTTTTTTAAATTTCTAAATTTTTAAATTTAATTAACTGTTCGTTTACTGTCTATTTGAAATAAAAAGTGAGAGTTCAACTCCTATATAAACAAATTTTTAAAGTTCATAAAAGTGAGAAAATTGAGATTGAAAGGAGGAAATTAAGATGCATTCGAGAAATATATCGTAGGGTGCATGCTTATGGTACAATCAAAATTTTAGAAATTAAAATGAAAATTCGAAACGACAAATTTCACGAACAAGCTCCACGATGAAGAACGCGCGCGCGATGCCCGTCGTTAGACGACAATGCGACTTCGCCGCAAACGCCGGGGCCCGTCGTAATGAGATGTGACGTCACGACATGGCGTCTGCAGGTGAACGAGCAGCGAGAACCGTAGGTGAGCGCATTCGCTAGTCGATCCGATTGGCCGAAGGGGGAATCCCCGCCCTTGCGTTCGTGCACACCGCGAATCTCCCCCTCCGGACTCCTACCTTTACCTCTTTCGCGATTCCACGCGAGTCTCTATCTTTCTTTCCCTTTCGCCGCGCTTTCCTCCTTATCTCCGTTTCGCTCCCACACACGCCCGCAACCTCCGTTCCTTTTTTCCTAGCGACTCGCAGGCGAGAGTATCGTCGCCCCGCTGATAACGCACGTACACAAGTTCATAGAGCCTGTTTACACCTTTACCTCTATCTACATGATGTATGTGTGTGTGTGTGTGTGTCGCGATACATTTCTCCCGGTGTTACTCTCTCTGGTTGCACCGAAATTATCAGCCGCTTACTCACTCGCACCCTGTCTCAGATATTCTCGACCACATACGTATGATTAGCACGTTTCCAAAGATTAGCGCGTTTACGTAAATTCATGCGAATCAAAATCGCGGGAAATAGATTATATCTTTATTCTCATAGATATTTAGTCTCGCGCGTGAATTGGAGCTTTATAAATTTCACTCACAACTAGCACGCAAACCGGTAGATAATAATTTACGGTGGCAATTATACATTAAATATCCAGAAATGTAAAATGCGCATAGGTAGAAATGAAGGCCGTAAACTTTCATGAGGTACAAATTAAAGAAACGAAAATATGCAAAAACATTAAATACAATCATCTCGCATAGATAATCATCGAAAGAGCATCAAATATAGTCATTACTGCTAATGATCTAGAAAAATTTAATATGTTGCGTATGTACAGAATATAGGAGCTCTCCACCGTCATCCACATTTACGTAATTACTTTTAGTTAATTATAGTATCCTATAATTATACTATAGTATAATTATAGAGTGCGGAAATCAACCGTGCGCGTTTTATTTCTGTATTAGAATGCAAAGTTACTAGATATGATAGAACTACAACAAATTCGCGCCTGTGATTCTCCAAGAGATTTTCTGATCAATTTAAAGCCAATTTTTCTTAAAGAAAAATCGATATTTTTTTTTTGGAGTTACAAAATGCTATGATATATATTTGATAAAAATGGATAGCACGACCCGATTAATTTTTAAATGCTCGTTAATGTCAGAAAAAGCATCACGATGAAAATCGTAATTCGCGCTCCTTCAGATTTCAAATTACCGCTATTAATATAGATTGCAGCAATTATTTACGCTCCACGTGCATAAAATATTTAATGCTAGGTTCCGTTATTGCTCTGATTTTCCTTTCGTTCGAATTATGTATAAGTAATTTTAAACATAGTTTCGAAATAAAATATCGAAAGTTTAAATTCTGCTCACGATATTCTTACAATAAAATA
Organism: Camponotus vicinus; assembly: GCF_025532165.1. NCBI lineage: Eukaryota > Metazoa > Arthropoda > Insecta > Hymenoptera > Formicidae > Camponotus > Camponotus vicinus. The sequence goes on from NW_028141949.1 coordinate 3,173,165, forward strand.
AACAAGTTGATACATATTTACATATTACGAATTTCTCGACAGCGTTAGCATTGCCAATTTTGTCACGAATAATAGTAATCTCTATTTTCCCCGACATGTATTTTATTACGTAGCTATTAATTTTTTTATAAGATATAATAATTTTTTTATTTTCTTAGTTGATAAAAAATTGATATGAAGAAATTAAAGATATAAAGAAAAGTACAATTTGAAATTTTAACATCAGGTTTTTATATATAAGGTGTGAGAGATGAGAAAGAACTAATTTAGTTAATAATAATTTAATAAAGTGCGCGTGTTGTCCTTTTCATATTTCTCTTTTCTTTCAAATTTCGATAAAAATCTTTTCATAAATACGTCGGAACGTGAGTTTTATGAGGACGAGAATAATCAAGGACGTAAAATATATATTGATCTAAAATATTCCCCGAACGCGCGCGCGTTGAGAGATTGGCATTGTTTGTAAACTAATATCGCTCCAGTGACGCATGATATCGAACCGTTTTAATGTATTTCTATCGCGATCGCACTATCATAGTTATCCAAAATGTATTTATTCAATTCGTTGAAAGTCACATTTGTTTGCGCTGCCGGGTTTGAAATCGAAATTTAATCAAGAAATCTATGAATTTGATATACGTATATTTGATTATATGTGTATATATATATGTGTGTGTATATACACTTTTATCTAGGATTATAGATATTCTAGATATAGTTATCTAGGATTATAGATATTCTAAAAAATCTAATCTATATTAAATAGTAACCAAATCAATTACAGACTCCTACTAAAAAAACAGATTTTTAAAAATGCTACAATTATTATGCATTTCACTTAAAAATGTTCACTTAAAAAATCTTCCCGAACTATCTAAGTCGAAATTTTTCTTCTATTTTCGAGTTAAATATAATTTATCTTGATATTTTAATCAAATCAGTCTTTTAAAATTACTTAAGCTACAGTTTTGTCGAAAGTTCCTCTTTTTATCCGAGTGGAAAATTGTCCGTTTATTATCTATTTAAGATGTAAAATAGAGAAGAAAAAGAGAGAGAGAACTTTTATACATAAATTATATATAAATTAAATTTATCTCAAAATCCTTTATAAAGATTAGAGAAAATTGAGAATGAAAATAAAATTTCGACTCAGTTAAGGTGCCATATAGAGTGCTAATTGATAGCATTTCGGTTGTTATGGCAACGCTAGTTTCTCGTTATTTCTCCTGACCCGCGTTATCTTCAACTGCTTCGGTCTCATAGTATTCAGCAATTTGCTGTTACAACAATACCATTACAGGATGCCATGCTTACATAGCCATGCTGTTTCCAATTCCATCTTACGCCACTTTCGAGATATTTTTAACGAGAAAAGGATTTAATTTTGTTTTTACGTAATCTAAAATCTTGTAAATTCTCTCGATAATTACCACGATCAGAATCAGGAAAAGATGAGGAGAAACTATGCGTTCATTCTTGGCAAAAATATCAATAAATTAGATACACGATCGTCTTCTAATAGAATTTGATTGGATGCATTATACATATACAGAGTCGAGACTAATACACATCAAAGGTTATCGTACATAAATTTGCACAATAGCATAAATAAATAAAATAATAAAATAATGAATATTACGATTATTATTTTTTTTGTTATTCAATACAATTAAATATTAGTAATATTAATTAGTTAACTGTTATAGTTACTAATTTTTACTTATATAATTATATAATTTTTATGTATATATATATAATAAATAATTATATATAAAATATATAAATAATATATAATATATTAATTAGCTTATATTATTATTATCCGTTATAATTATCTGTTTTATTTTTTCTTATGCTGTTGTAAATTCGCATGGTAACCTTTAATGTGCAATACTAGAGAACTATAGCGCAAGTAACGGAACATTATTAGAAATAATAACATGCAAAATATGCGTTTTTCCTAAAGTGATTGTTGTTAGTCAGAAACATTATTCGACAAGAACGTTAAAGTAAACAAAACCGGGAACGTTAAAGCGACAAATACCGGGAACAAGAACGATTGATTTAACTTCTAACGGAACGATTGATATAGGTTTTTTCCTCAATTTAATTTGATTAATAATGACTCTAAATTTTACGTAACCTAGAAATTTTCACACGTGAAATTTATAAGCGCATATACATGATGTATATAACAAATGTAAATAGAGCGTAAACAATGAAATCACTGCTTCGATTTTAAGAAAAACGCATAGTACGATCGAGTATCTCATGAATGAAGCTGACAGGAAACTTACCAAGGATCCTTCCGGTGTCGGATGCTGTCCGTTGGTTCCGTGGGCTCCGTGGGCTCCGTTGGCTCCGTGGGTTCCGTTGGCTCCGTTGGTTCCGTTAGCGCCGTTGGCTCCGTTGGCTCCGTTGGCCATCCCTCCGGGATTCTCCACGTCTTGTTCGTCGGCTGAGTCCATCACGTAGGATGGCTTAGGATCACGCTTCACCCGAATTTTGGCTGTTTTCTTGCGACACAATTCACAAAACGAGCGTTGACGCGCTGAAGTCTTTGGAGATTTCCCGGATATACGATATATGCGCGATATATGCGGTATATACGCTCGCGATGTATATGCGGATTTGATATTTAGATTCGAACCTAAATTCGAATCCGAGTGTCCCGCGCGAGCAAGGTGTCGTTTTTCGCGCCGCGAATTAAGTACCCGTCGGCAACTTCACGCCGGACGCTTCGCCAAAGATGGCAATATCAGCGAAACAAAGATATCGCGGGCAAAACGATCGCGTCAAATCGATGAACATATATACCTTTGCACAGTTTTGTCGCACTGGTTGTTCACTGTCTTTCTTTCTCTCTGTCTCTGTTTACGTCTCTCTCTCTCCCTCTGTGTTGTTGTTTCTCTTCACTCTCTTGCAAAACCGAGCGCGCGCGAAAACGATAACGCTGTCTTCGAAGTCGCAAGATGCGCGCACACACAACTTTTACAAGATGCGAGATTACAAAGAGCAAAAGAAAGATGTAATATATTCGCTAACACACCGGGGATGAAACTCTCGAGGACTACCGTTGCAGAAGGTACGATGTGCACACGCTGTATCGCCTTAAACAACTAACTCGGTAAACTGAATCGGAAGGAATGAGGAAGGACGAGGGAAGGAGGGAAGGGACGGGGATTGAAATGATAGGCCAAGGTGGGAGAAATCACAAAGCCAATGGACGGGAGCGGGGATGATGGAGCGGGAGGGATGAGAGGGAGGGAGGGAGAAAGGGGATAGAGAAGCGATACGTCAGGCGCGCCGTTATCGAAAAAATTGTCGAGATGCGTGAAAATTAGCCGATCCCCGGCGTTTTTCCGCTCGTAGCGCGATCGCGGGCTCGCCGGCCCGACATACGACGAAAGAGCGTCGCGTCGTTAAGGTCGGCGATCAAGGACGCGACGTACCGAGGGGCGAACGACTCCCGGTGGGCGATCGCGAATCGAGGAGTCGAACCGGCGCGAACGAGAGCGAGAGGCTGCGAGGAACATGCGCGCGTGCTCTCACGTACTACCGCGGTCTGAAGTCAGTGCCGACTATGATTCGCGATCCCTCCACGGCGCTCGCGTCTGCTCTCCCCTCCACGCGGGAAAAAAAGAAACACAAACACGCACATCTACATAGAGGCGGATGCCGGCGACGCTGCGCGTGAGCAACTCTGGGTAGGGCGGCGGATAGTCACGCCCTCTATGCGCGACACCTCCCATACGAATTATCCCTTTACCTCTGCTTTCGCGCGCGGCTAATATTTTCTTCCGCTCTTTCCTCTTTTCTCTTCTCTCTTCCCGCGCTTTTCTCGCGCGATACAATAGCGTCTAATTCTCCAGCGATCGAACGCGATTAAAACGTGTTATTACGTGTCGCACGATGTCGTGGAAGAACTATGGTATGTACATAATTTTCTAAAGGTTATATTTGCGCAATCAAAATTCATTTATTTATTATAAAATATATATGCATTTTCTTTTAAGGACGGATTCCTCGAGTATTCCAAGATGAAAATTATGACACGACAGTGTTGAGGTAATAGTTTTTAAATTATTGGCTGTTATTATTAGATTAAAATTTACGAATCGCAGAGTTGAAGTTTCGCGCGCTCAAGGTGAAATGACACGTAGAACTAGGGGCCGGACCTCTTTACCGACAACGAGATTATCATATATAAATATGCAATATTTTTAATTAAAAAATTATTTCTGCATCTATACGAAATGTATTTGTACATTATATGCGCGTAATTAATATCGGAACATATCGCAAAATAACAATTCAATAGCGAGATGTTACGACATGTGTCAGATGTCAAAATAAATTCATATTTATTTGCCTCGTATGGTAAACATTTTTAGGATTATATCGATAAATAAACTATTTTTTTTTATGTGAAAAGATTGAATATGTTTACAAAATCTAAAAGTATTTCAATAATCGCTTATAATTTGATTTTTATATCATCAATTTTTTTCAACGTTTTAAAAAAATAATTATTAAAAAAATACATGTCGATGATTTGATATGAGTGTATTATAATTAAATAAATATGTATATATGATATATGTATATTATAATTATTCGTACATAATATACAAATAGACTTTGTATAGAAGTAGAAATTTTTAATAAAAATATCATTGCATATTTGTATTATAATCTTGATATTGTTGAAGAGACTCCGCTTCATGATAACACTTTTAACATTTGTCATTTTATCGAAATTAAAAATATGCCATTTATATGTACATCTTTCGAAAAACACAACAATTAAATAATAGTTATAATAATATATAAAGTCATATATTTTGATAAATTGTACAATAAAGTTTTTAAATTATATAATTTATTTATATGTATATTAAAACTACAATTTATTACATTATAATCCTTTTCTTATTTTTCTTATTTTTATTATCATTTAATTTTTTATTATATTATTATTTCTTTTATTTATCATTATGATATATTAATATTTTAGATTTTATTATTAGTTTCCGGCAAAACCAAAAAGTTTTCTAGTAGAACATATTTTATTATGCAGCCTAACAAAGAAATTGAAAATGCATTGAAAAAAATAATTTACAAGGAATTAACAAAAGAATCAGCGGGATATTTTTACCTTAAATTAAAAAGAACAAGATTTGAAATGGATCTCTTAGGAGCGTGGTAATGTGGGATAATATAATATAATCCTGAATAATCCCGAAAAAAGGAAATTTGTATAATAATATTAGTATCAAGGAAAAGAATAATGTGTAGGAAAAAACATTAACTGAAAAGAGAACGTTTTTTTTTTGGAAAACAAAGAAAACAAGGAAAATAATATTTTTCTCAGAATATTCTGTTTATAAAAAATTAACTCTTAAAAATTTGAAAAATTAATAAAATCTTTATACTTTTTAAAACTTGAATAAGCTCAAGATGATTTTAAATATGCAGGGTTAGAGTACAGTAAAATGAACAAAAAGGTCCTTCACTATTGCAATTTTCGCAATAATTATTAAGATATTAATTAAAAAGGACTATGTGTGCATAAATAGTGTACATGTGATAACGTGGGATGTACACTCTAGATATACTAACAAGTGTCATACGCTGAAAAAAGGGCCAAACTATAATTGCATAATAAAAAAAATTATAGTTCAGATTTCTATTTTTATAGTTATTATCACATAATGTTGATAATAATAATAACCTTATAGTAATAATAACTTTGACTTTATAGCTGACGCTAAAAATAACTATATTTATGATAATTATAACTATTTTTTTATCAGCATACGAAAAGATTGCAAAGACAAACGTGTACTGATAAATTAAATTCTTGTTAATTAATATCTCAATAATTATTATAAAAAATGCAAAATGATAAAAAACCTTTCTGTTTAATTTATTATATTACTCACTTATAAATGTTAGCATAAATCTTTATCAGAAATCCTGATATATCGTCTAATTTGTCTCGCGACTATTATCAAGAAAGTTACATTTAATAGGGTACCTAATTAAAATTATTGATTAAATTATGTATGAAGTAATATAAATATTATTTTCTCATTAAAAAGAATGTTATATTTTTTTATATATCGTTAAGATTAAATCATAAACTTATAATTTAAGATCGTTAAAGGTCACTGAAACTTTTATCCACATATAATGATATAAAATATATTAAGGTAATATTATAAAGCAACATATAAACTGAATATATATATATATATATATATATATATATATATTTTTTTTTTTTTTTTTTTTTTAATTTCATACATCAGTGGCGTGCGCGTAAAATCGTTTGTAAAGATTGTGCGGCGTATCTGTATTATCTCGCGGTTGTATAGTTAATCATTGGTAAACAATTTTCTATGTTTACTTACTTGCACGCACGTCTACCGCGTGTTTCTGGTCGAGTATCGGCGAAGATAACAATTGAAATCCGAGGAATAATGTCCCTTATTTTCGACATAAAATTACGGTACGAGATTACATGTGATTGGGGGTGTTTCAGACCGTTGTTAACTTGGGATGCTCGATGATTATTTACAGTGTACGCGCTATTGACGGACATTGTAGGAAGCTAATTCTTGCATTTCTTAACGCGTGTTGTGTTTATACATATACAAGATGCTGTAAATCTATGAAAGGTCTTTCTTCAAACAAGCAATGAATTCTTTTTCAGCGCTTATTTGCGAATTAACCATCAATTTGAAAAAGAGATGCTTTTATAAAAAGCGATGATTTTAAATTTTATTTTCATATTAATTGAAAAATTACTTATTATTAATATTATTTTGCGTGACAACTAGCGGTGGATATATGATAAAATTAAACTGGAAATAATCTAAATTATAAAATAAATATATATTTTTAAATTGATAAAATTCCTTCCAATTAAATAGAAGATCTCATAACATAAACTCTATAAGAGAGAAATAAATAGAGCAAATATTAGTGAAATAATAAATAGCTGAAAATCTTAGCCATTGTTGTTTATTTTCCTTAAAAATGTGAAACAAGTAGCTATACAATCATTTATTAATGCAAAATAATAAAAAAGGAAATTCTCGAAATTTATTATATTCAATATCGAACATGAGTGATCATATTCAAAAAAATTTATTTATTTTTAATATATTTCACAAAAAGAAAATTTATATTCAGTTTTCTTGTTTCAACATCGTAATTTAATGTGACGTAAGATTATAAAAAACGTCTCTTAAGAGACAGAGAAATTGAATCCTAAAATACAGTTGGAATTTATAATACGATTGAATTTTTGTGAATAAGTTTTTTAAGCCGAAAATTATAAGAGTAAAGAACACAGATGAAAAGGATTATAAAGGAGGCGTGTTTCAGGTGTGGATTTAAAAATGGATTTAAAAGTGACCTGTGAATTCCCGAAATACATATGAAAAATCCGTAAATCATCTTTTTCGAATAACTAAAATGTCGTGAATATTGTAAAATAAATATTGTACGATTCAGAAAAGATATATACAGGGTGTCCTGAAACTAACGCTTGATATTTTAAAGGCAGATTCTCTGGCCAATTTAAAAACAATTTTTCCTCAGCGAAAATGTCGAGGGAGATCATTATTTTTTGCATATTCCCAATTTTTGTCATCATGTATCTTTCTAACTAAGCCTTAAATTAAAATTCTATTAAAGTAAACTTTATCTAAAATTAACTAAAGAATGTGACTTTATTAATATTTTATTCCCATAAGCCTTAGTTTGTGAAAAACCCTTTATTTTCAATCGTTTATAACTCGAAAACTATTAGTGCCGCGACATAAGTTTCTAAGTTTCAGTGTTATATTGTATAATATAAGATATGAACGATTGCTTCAAATGAAGATAAAAACGAGAGAGAGAGAGAGAGAGAGAGAGAAGAATGCATCGAGTGCGCGTATGGTTCACATTAGCCGTATATATAAACTTTAATTCTCACCGCTTCGTTCTCCTCACGACCGCGCGGGCAGTTAACAACTTGTACTGTTTGATCCTGCCAATAATAAGACCCATCTCAGGCTGTTTCGCGAGATAGCATCCTCTTCGTTTCGCTCCTCATTTTCCTTTTCTCTTTGCTTCTCCTTATCCTTCTCCAATTCGTAAAGTTCTTGTTTCGCAATATGCCAATCTAATTCTAATAGTTCGTTAATACTGTTGCATATTTTCTCCCTAATTCATCTCTTACATTGCATATTTTTACAATTAATGCATTACGATTTATTTTCCTTAGAGTTCAAAAATAAAAATAAAAAATTTGGTTCAAATAATAATAATTACCAAGTAACAAAATTGGCAAATAAGAGCTATGGCGTGGTTGGAGCGCAAGAAAAAAAACCATTTATTTTTTTCCATTTTATTAATATTTTTTAAAATATTCACTTTCGTTAAATATATACAAGTACGGACGGTCTAAATTATTTGTTTGATTCATATTCAGCACAATAATATAATAGATAGTAAAAAAATTTCGAATAACACAATACATAAAATTATATTATTATTATATATATTATTTATTATATATATATATAATATATTATTTCGAAATTGATATGCATGAAACCAAACAGAAAAATTTAATTTTATATATTAATAAAAAAAAGAATTATGATAGTATTTAAAATTGAACTTATATATTTATAAATTATTTTCTTTTTTCCTTACTCATTCGTTTTTCTTTCATATGCCTTATCCTCCATATCTTTATATCTTTATATACATCTGCAATTCATATATGTATACACATTCAATATATCATATTTAATGAATAGAGCATATATTGCTTGTAGAAAAAATTATAAATAATTACAGCTCATAAAAGAGAGAGAGAGTTTCTTAAAGGCTCTATGGAAGATGGATGAAAGAGTTGTACTACTCGTATAATTGTAGGTCGAGAAAAATATATATTAATTTTATATTTTACAATAAAAATAAGGATACATTATAGAGACAATATATTGACAATTTCGACTATTATTTTTTGCAAATTATCTTTTTCATTAATCTCTTTTTTTAATCAAATAGATAGTAGTCAGAGAACAACATTGATAAAAATATAAGTTATATTATTAGGAATAGATTTATATGTAATATCATGCATTTTTTGTTTCGATTTTTGGTATATGGAGATGGTGTGTATTATATATATATATATATATATATATATATATATATATATATATATATATACAATACACACCATCTCCATATATATTTGTCACGCTTGTAGATAATAGAAGGTTTCGATTAAACTTTAGTATGTAATTTCCGTTTAGTCATTAATCACTTTAATCGCCATTATTATTTACGCTTTGAAGTACCGCGCATTGATATTTATTAGCCTGCTCATTGTTATCAGTTTCTTTTTTTTACTTTAAAGCTTTGTTCACTATGATTTTCATTGTGACACATAAAGTGTTATCCGTATTTTTCGAAAGGTCAATGTAAATTAGATACACTTCGAAGAATATAAATTGAAGAAATAAACATAGAAAAGAAAGATACAGGTAAAAGCACAAAGAGCCTTTTATAGTAATACTTTTTAATTTTGGAATCATTGAATTTTTTATGGAGTTACAGAAACTAAAGAAAAAAAGAACTGTTCTTGTGAATGCTATTATGTTGAAATAAATTACTTTTTTTCCATAAGCCATCTTCAGCAAAAATGAAAATTTGAACAATTGAATAATAATGAAACTTTACAATTATCTATCGAAAGGAGAATTATCAATTTCAATATCCATCTATATGAATATGTACAGTTTTACGACAGTTATTTCTTTACAAACAGATTTATCTATTGGCATAATATGATCAAAAATAACAAAGCAAAAGACATTCTAGGTGGAATTGATGAGGATCATGAGAAATTTTATTTATTGCATTCAGGAGTTGTATTCAGGTAGTTATGTTTTCCTTTTCGGACTTAAGAAAATATTCGTAAGAAAAACTATTTATCAGCAGGACGTTAGAAATATTTTACAAGGAATTTTGTCATAAGGCATACAAAATTAATCTTCCAAAATCTCTATAAAGCTCTAAATTGTATAAAGAATTTTTGACCATTCATTGCATCTTATTTTTGAATTTCTTCGATGAGAATTGTGGCGGTTTCTCTTTGGCCATATGCCAAGAATAATATCCACGTTCACATCGAAGATACAATGTTATCGAATTCGCGCAGGACGTGAATAATTTATGCTAATAAAACGCGCATAATACAAGAACACGTACAATGTGACCACGTGCTTCCTACTCATCCGCCCGTATATATGCTCGCTTGGCGATCAAAAGATCAGGCATGAGAATGGCGATATTGTGAGGGTATCGACAATTACATTGAAAAAGTTTCAACGTACGGAATATTATGGAATTTGCACGTGCGTTATCTTTAACGGTCGCTAGTGTTCACTAGTGATAGAAGGAATTTAAATTATTATAGGAACCGTATTTTTTCTACAAAAGTATCCTTCTGTGAAAGATTTTTTTTTTTCTTCATTTCACGATCGAATATTTTCTCAACACAGACATATAACTTCTCCAGGAATATAAGAGTAAGAGCTAATGCGATAAAGGTGTATGTATACATATAAATATACTTAGACCAAGTACATCAGTACGAATAACCGAGGATGACTATCGTCTATCGAATGTAGATATTCATTATGACTCGGCTATGTCCAAACACATATAATCAGGCACGCTCGTATAATTATACGAGACGAACGAGAGTCTCTCCGCGGCCACATCCAAGGGAAGGATGTTTGAGAAGCCGCGCCTCGAAACGTTCTCTTATTTCTTTGGCACCTTCGATTGACAATTCTCAGACTAACCGCGAGCGGCACGAGACTGGATTATTTGCTCTATCTTCCTCCACGAGATCTCTCTTCGCCTTCTTTTCGCCACGGTTCCCCGTTTCCTCCTCTCCGTCTCCTCTCTTCCTCCTTGTCTCGATAGTGTACGGCGGCCGCATAAGGACGTACCGAGAGAATGTACGTTGACTATTACGGCCTCTCATGCTTTTATAGCCCACCTGGGTGGCGCGCATACCATCGCCATCTTGTTAGCCGCGATTAAATATTGATGCAAGAACCGATATCCAAAGCCTCGAGCGGTTTTCTCGATGGTTTTCGCGGAATCGCCTCGCGAGAATCTAGGGCGGCAAGTTCCTATTACGCTTGTCAATCCGCGACGAGATTGCGGGTTCCAACGATCCTGCGATAAGAAGAAGGATTCGAACGAGCCATTTTCGCGTATGGCATTTATAAGTAACGTTACGAGGATATATCGAAGAGGAAGAAAAAAGAAGTCGGGTCGAACGCGAAGCGCTGGTAAACCGCGATTCCTAACGGCCACGGTGTTAATTTGCTCCTCGCCGATGCGAGGTCCATTATTGTGCAAATTGTCGACGAGGCAGATTGCGCAAACGCCCGACAATGGGGGGATCCCCATACGAAGGGGGGTTAAACCACCCCATCGTTAGTGTGCCGAATCAACCGGAAATTCCAGCTTTCGTCGCTTCCGTATTCAGTCGAGAGGGCTACGAGAGATGCGAGACGCGATGAAAAAGGAAGAAGAGAACTAAGTCGTTTCCGAAGGAATTAGCCAAGAGATAATGCGACGAGCGACGTCTAGCAGCCCCCTTCGGGTCGATTGTCATGAAAATATTTATTATCGGAAAAGAGAGAGGGGAAGACAGAGAGAGGTGGGACAGGACAACAGCCAGAACCTTCCTGTTTTCAGATAATTAGAGATCGACGTTTGTCAAGATTCTATAAAGCTATTCTATAAAGATGCTACGACAGCTGGGGACAACTATGCAAATATTCAAAAGTTTTATCTATTCTTATATTTACCTTCATCAATACTTTTTACGTGATCGGATTTGCTAGCAGAGAGCTTTATAATCTTTTTAATTTGCTTTTACTATTTTAGTTGCATTGTCTTCATGATATATGTGATACGTTTAGAACGAAGACCTTTATGGAATAACGACGTTCAGATTTCGCTTTCAACTATTCAAAATCATGTTCGGATGTCGCTCCTCTTCAACCATATTTTATTCAAAGTACATCGACTATATATTCGACATTCAGAAATAAATTTTTTCTTTTTAAATTTTACTTTTTAGTCTCTGCATGGTGTCTTTATATAGCGTAAAATAGAATTAGTTACGCCTTTTGTAGGAAAATTTCACGGTCTCATTTTCTTTTTCTTATTTTTACCACCTAGGTATTTATGATCGGAAAAGGATTATCTAAATCGAAAAAACGATTTACTCTAGAGAAAGGTTAAGGGAGATAACGAGACTGAAGCGAGACGGGGAAAGATTGCTCGGAGAGACGAGACAACCATGAGGAGATCACTTTCGGGATCATTAATTATCCTAGAAAGTGCGAGAACGGGAGATATATACGAGAGAAGGATGGTGGTGGAAAGGAGAGCCGAACGAGCGATGGATAGAAAAGAGAGCGAATGAGACGGCGAATGTCACCGCTGCAAACCGAAATTACTGTGACGAAAGATTAATGATCCCATGTTTTATTGCACGTATTTATAGGTATACGTATTTCGATTCTCGAAATTTCTCGCAAAGTTTTAACTTTGCTTCGATATGGCATTCATCAAGATCGAAGATCTTGTTTAATCTGTCGCGCGATCATAGCTTTTCTATTGATAATTTAGTTCAATAAAAAATAGCTGTAATTTTTTTATGTATATCTTTTTGATATAATGCGATCCCATTTTTTTTTTCAAATTTTGAAAAATTTGCGATTAGAATTGCAAGAATTATTTAGTGTGATTTTATGATTTTTTAAACAATAAAATCAAAGATAAATTGACATTTGGTTCAAAAAGATGAAAAAAGGATTAACCCTTCTCTAGGTTTTTAATGTAATTTCTATAGAAAATATGCTGATTTAATGTTTTGTTACCTGAATACCTGAAAAATCAATAAGAAAGATTTTTCCCAATAAGAAAGAGAACTCTACATCTCTTTGTCAAATTACGATTTAGAAAAAAAACTGGATTATATATTTTTATAACAAAAGGATTTGACAATAGAATAATAAATCAATTTCGCTAACAATATACGTCAACTTTCCGGGAAAGGAAACATTTATTAAAAACAGAAAAAAATCATTTAAAAATATTTAAAAAGTCATATTAGTATCCCATCTGATTATGCAAAAAATTGATTTTCTAAACTTATTAATTTTCTTTAATATATTGTTTAGTATGATTTTTCATATGATTCTTTAATCAATGAAATCGATCTCGATTTTTATCAAAAAGTTATATATTTTATTTAAGCAATATAAAAATGAACTTGAAATCTGGCTATTCTTTGCATGTTGTATATTTTATTAGGGCATTCTCTGAAATATGCAAGTACTATCTCTACTATCTTAGATATATTAACTTGATAGAGAACGTACACAGGTTTTTTTAGATATACTTCATTATTTGATTTGAATCATCTATGAATATAAAGTTGTTCATTACTCACTCATACTATATCTTAATTTGTCCTGTTTGTGGGAGCTTGTTGCCAATGTTGTTTTTTTTTTGTTTGATATTATTAATGGCAATATTAATTATCTGTTTGCTATCTTTTCTTAATTTTAATATAAGCCGCAAATCATTAACTCTATAAATCAGAATAAGATAAAATAGAGAATTTTGTAGAGATTAGAATATAGAGAAGTTTAGATATCAACAATATCTTATCTTCATCGCCCATAAACTTCTCTCTAGTATCTTTAATATTATATAAATATTTAATAGAAAAATAAGAGATGAGATTCTTGAATATTTTAATCAAAATTCTTCTTTTATTTTTAACTCAACCCAACATCTATTTAATACTTTAAGTGATCGAATTATTCTCTTTTGAAACTATAATCTGTAATTTTCAAAACTGACCTGTTCTTTTAAATTTTTAACAATAAATGAGAAATCATTCACTGCCTATTTGAAGTATAAAGTATAGGAGAGAATTCCTACAATCCATAAACGTGAAAAAGTTAAAAACAAAATTTCTATTCGGGCAAAGACCTCGCGTGCGACGCGATTAAAAGATTTCGCTAGAATCGAGAAAACACATCGCGAGAGACTGGGTTCGCGGGCGTTTCTTCGCCGATACATTATCGTATCGTACCCGCATACCCGATGGTACTCGTCGCATTAATTAACTCTGGTCCGAGCGTGCTTGCTCTACGATGAAAAAGACTGGCGGAATAAAAGAAAAAAAAAAGAACGCTACGTGCCTTCTTTAAATAAATCGCCGGGAGTGACGGATACGGGAAGGAAGATTAACGAGCACGATGTGTCGTTCGATTCGATACGTCGAATTAACGCGAGACAGAAACGAAGCTCCGCGTATCGGTTATTAATGACTTACGGGGTTCTGCCAATGTAAACGTTGGCGATGCCGCGCTTACTCGCCGCGTCGCTTTGAATTCGCTTAGAAACCTTTCCTTGAATACGTACCTTGGACGTCGCGTATAACGCGTGAATTGAACCGGTAATATGGTGGAAACGACGATTAATTGGCCATAATTGGATGTAGCGACGATGTTTTTAAACGCGCGTTATTAACTCATACATACATACAAGTTTAACGCCGAGAGGAATCATTCTCTTTAGAAGCGAGCATTTTCGAGAGAGAACGTGCATGGATGTATATAATACGTACATCCCGTTTCTTGAATACATTTAACGATTTCGCAACGCGGCGAATTTGTTTTCAGCGAACTAAATCGTTATTGCTCGACGGAGGTTAAACGAATTCCAGTCGCGCTCTCGTTGCGCGTATACGCGCGTACAAACGGAGGGCGTGGGGATGAAAAAATCAACCACCGCCCTCCGTTCCCTGAGTGGCAGGTTCACTAATACGTACCCTCGCGTTCGCCTCTCCTGCGAGCAATATCGCCCCGGTTTCTCGCCGATGTACCGAGATAGAGGAAGACAGAAACGGTAGGGTCGCCCGTTAACGATGATAGGGTAACTAGAGAGAGAAAGAGAAAGAGAGAGAGGGAAAACTCAAGCCCGTAATGTTGGGGGAGGATCCGGCTATCTCGTGCCAATCTTCTTCGCGTTTCCTCGCACGCATATTATTTTCCCCCCTCGTTTAAGTACATCGATCCGTTCGATTCTCGACACGACGGAAATATACCTTTCACCAAATGTCGCGCTCTCATTGTCCAAGTCTATGATGTAACTTTTAAAATTACATCCTTCCGCTTTGATTTCTCTCGTGAAGCGCACTTGTTTTCGCACGCTTCTCTTTTTTCCTCCTCGAGATGCCGGATGCTGCTGTAGCGAAAGAGAAAAAAACCGATGCTAAAGGGATGCGCGAAGGGAGGCGCGATGAAAGTGGAACGAGGGGAAGCAGCGGATCCCCGAGGTAATAGCGCGAAAGTTCCGACATCGTTAATCTTGCAGTTCGTAGGTCGACGGATAGACGTATGTATGTACGTGTCGGATAACGTATACTCGTTGCTACGAGTACATCACGAGAGGCCACACCCCCGCGTGATCGACAGCACGGTGGTTACGAAACTCACGATCTTTACATATGTGTAAACGTCCATTCAACTCATCCCCTTGAATATTATCGAAATCATGGAACTCGACAGATTAATAGATTCTTGATGAATCATGGAAGATTAGAAAAATGAAAATAGTTGAAATAGCTCTTGAGAGAAAAAAAGTCCATATAATTAAATATGTTATTACATTTGACAAAAAAATCTATGTATAATAATACTTATATATAATATATGAAAAGCAATTATTCGGAGGAAAATAGCTTATTAATTTTGCAATAAAAATGATGAAAATAAGGTGTTTCCTTTTTTCAAATTTATCGAAACTCGTCGTTAAATGAATTAAATTACTAGATGAAACGACACGTAAAATAGCAATATAACATGATATAGATTTTTTAAATTCCTAGAAAAAGATTTGGAAAACTAATGGACGTTGGAAAATTTTAAGATTTCAATAAAGGCATTCTGTGTGATCAGTAAAGTTTTTTTTTTTTACTTTAATCGCGCACCCTTATCGTTACTTATCTTTATTTATCTTTATACTTTTATGCTTTTGTTTTCTTAAATTTTGATAAAATTATTTTTTCGGAGCCATAAATTAAAGAAATAATTATATCTAATTTACTAGTTTCGAAGAAGATTGAATTTTTTAGACAATAGATATTTTGTATACACACACACACACACACACACACACACTTTTATAGTGAAATATGTTTTAGATCAAATAATATATGTACTCTATCACATTAACTGGTCAATATTACTTGCTAATATTTAAGAAGAGCTTAAATAAGGATCATCGAGCCATCTATCGGTATTTAAAGGAACAAAAGCGTTCGATTTGCACATGTATATATGTATATATAATTTTTTAATTATCAGAATGAACAAACAAATAAGAGATTACATCAAAATACATATAAGCATATAAAAGAGATTAGAGAACGATATCGTTTTGCAAGAGCATGGAAAAAATGTTATATATCAAAAAGTATTGATGATTTAAATTTCCAGAGAAAAAAATTTATATATGTAATCAAATATGTAAATTTATATATAAAATATGTCCATATTATAAAGGCAGAAAATTATATATATAATTATATATAGAATATTTGTGTATATAATTTGATAGTTCTATTTTTCTTAAAAAAAAAGAAAAGAAATACAAAACTTATTTCATAATTATTTTTCTATTATTCTTATTATTTTCTTTACATAAATAGATATAAAGAAAATATAAAAAAAGAAAAAAAATATACATGTATGGACATATTTCATATATAATGTAACGTATATATTTATATAGGTGATTATATAGATTATTCTTGCAACAAAGTTGTAGTCGAGGAATAAATTACAACCAAAACAATAAACCGCACGTATATGCGCATCGAATGAGTTTGAAAAATATAA
Organism: Camponotus vicinus; assembly: GCF_025532165.1. Taxonomy (NCBI): domain Eukaryota; kingdom Metazoa; phylum Arthropoda; class Insecta; order Hymenoptera; family Formicidae; genus Camponotus; species Camponotus vicinus. Next base: position 3,190,189 of record NW_028141949.1, read on the forward strand.
GGAAATGTAAGGAGAGAAAGAGAGAGAGAGAGAGAGAGAGAGAAGGAGAATCGCATGAAACTCTTGATGCTGCAGTCATTGAAGTAGTGCGCATCTGTCGGTATCAGCTGTAGTGGCGTCACGTTGATAAACGACTCGGCTAAAACTGATTATATTTTCCATTTCTTGAACAAATAATTTTTTTCTACGGATGACCTTCTTAACAAGTTTGTAGTCAACGCTTATAATTAAGTATAAGTTTACATTTTTTAGACATTTTCTGAGAATCTGAAGCCGTTTATATAAGTTGGTTTATACCTGCGTTGTCATTGTTAAGTTGCAAACAATACGATTTTATGGTCTTCCAAAAAGTTAAGATTTAAAAGTTGACAATAGAATGGTAGAAGGTTAGGGTACCGAAGAACCTTAAAGAGATAACAAGGGGACCTTAATCTAGCAATTTCTTAAAATCGGATTCTAAACAACTCATACATATATATGATTGATATATCTTACAATTAGCAGCCGCAATAATATATTGTAATGTAACCGACGTGGTGCGAAACCACGTTATAATTATTAATGTGTTCCCTGCCCCGACAAGTGTACGACGAGGCAACGTCGTCGACGAGCTACGATAACGTGGTGGAACATACCGAATTGCCTCGACAAGGAAGCATGTCTTATTCGAGTGAACTGTCACGTTCCCAGGAATATCTGAGTTTTCGTAGCTCTGTACCGCTGAGAAAGATTGTCGTCGATGCCGATGGCGCCAAGGTACTATTTCATCAATGATAAAAGATTTTCGATAATTCATATCTAATTGTTTATCTTGTTTTGTTTCCATCATTGTCTTGAACATAGTAAAGATCTTTGTAATTTGATTATCTGAATCTCAATTGTTTCAGGGATGGAAGGTGTATGATTCCAATCCAAAAACTATCAAGTGCCCGCTCATATGTCTTCCACCAGTCTGTGGTACCGCTGATATCTTTTTTAGGCAAATATTAGGACTGGCTGCAAAAGGTTATAGAGTTATATCAGTGAGTTGGATATAAAGTCCTGAAGCAAATTTAAATGTATATGCAAAGTAGCATAAAAGATCTTGCTTACATCATATTGATGCAACAGTTGACCTTTAACAGTTGATCCAGGAAGTTCACCTTTATAGGCTGAGCCACCAGTATATTGGAGTATAAAGGAATGGTGCGATGGATTCAGAAAACTGTTGGATTACTTGGAACTTGATAAGGTCCACCTTTTTGGTGCTTCGTTAGGTTAGAATTATAAGCAAAGTATTCACTTTTAAATTCATATGTAATCTTATGAATAAAGTGTATGAAAATATATAAATTTTATATTTGCAGGTGGTTTTCTGGCACAGAAGTTTACAGAAATAAATGCGCACTGCCCTCGAGTAGTATCTTTAGTTCTATGCAATACTTTTACAGATACATCTGTATTTAGTTACAATGATTCCGCAGCAGTGTAAGTCAGTTATTTCACTACAAAGTAATTTACTCAATTAATTTTACATATCGAGATTCTTGGTTATTATTATTATAATAATTATTTATTATTTGTAGTTTCTGGATTTTACCGTCAATGGTACTAAAGAAAATGATTATGGGAAATTTTGCAACAGAGAAGGTTGATGGAGAGATGATAGAGGCAATCGATTTTATGGTGGAACGGGTATAAATCTTTACTTTTTTTCAAAAATTGATGAAAACTAAGAGAAACATATACAGAATGTTTTGTTTGAAAAATTATTTTCAATCCTATATATATATTGTTTACAATTTTTTATAATTTTTAGCTGGAGAGCTTAACGCAACCTGAATTAGCATCTCGTTTAACAATGAATTGCATAAATTGTTATGTACAACCTCAAAAGATATGTCATTTACCGATAACGATAATAGATGTATTTGACGAATATGCTTTATCAAATGCTGTTAGGGAAGAAATGTATAAATGTTATCCGAATGCAAAATTAGCACATTTGAAAAGCGGTGGGAATTTTCCATACTTGAGTCGATCTGCCGAAGTTAATTTGCATTTGCAGGTAATTTACAAGACAATTGCGATTAAAAATATAATTTTTTTTATTATCGATGATTGATAAAATAACAGAGAATTTGTTTTCAGATACATTTAAGACAGTTTGAAGACACTGAATATGCAGCCTCAGAAAAAACTAAAACTTAGCATAATACATTTTTGTTAGGAAAAATTAAACAAAAATGGATTCTGCTATTCATAAACGAATATTGAAAATATGGTTATCTGAGCCTTTTATATATATATCGAGTTAAAGATACAATTTAGTTGACATCTTTCAATTTAGTTCTTAATAAAGCATTAATTTGTTACAACATCCAAATACTATATAATATAAATTATATAATGTATAGCACTGTTTATGAATCCACTATGTCAAACACATTTAGTTCCTGGAATATAAAAAGCATTTATATTTTATAATATCTTGATTTTCTTTTATCTGTAAAGAAAATGAATATTCCATTATTTATTATCAAAAGCGAAAAAATATATTCTTTACATACAAATTTCTTTTATTACATATAAATAATTCTAATTAAATCTAATTACAAAATATTTTCAAAAACCTATTTTCTTAAATGTTTATTACGATGAGGATTCATAAATGAATATTTTGATAAAATTTTATACATATATATATATATATATATATATATATATATATATATATATATGTGTGTGTATGTATATATTTCTATACAATATTCATATGAATTTATTTAGATGTATAATTTATTTTATTTTATCTGTTTTTCTATTATTATTTGCTTGAGAATTAGTACATATTTTAAAGTAGCACAGTTATGGTGTGCAAAGTGAGAAGTTGACCATAGTTAGCTAGGTCGCCTGACCGGGAGACCGTATAAGAACTCGCTTGATATCGATTCCTTCATGTGTGCTCGCTCGCATTTCTCTTTTGCAATCTCATATTACAGGGTCTGTTTTGCTCAGTATACATGTACGACATTGTCATATTAGGTTCTATTTAATTTTTCTTTTCCCCGTTGATTTTTGAATATCATTTTAATTGATTATAATTATATATATAATTTTAAATCATTGATATGTTAAAGATATAGTTATGATTTTATAAGATGATTGTATAAATTTCTCTGAAAAAAGATTTTTTAATTACATAGAGAATTTCATTGAAATACTCAAATTAACGCCAAATAATTCGCTTGCTAAATTTGTTAATACTAAATTTACTCATATTTATAAACATTATCTGCTATCTTTTGCGTAAGAAAAATGAAAAATAGTTTATTAAAAAGATTAATAGGAATTTTGATTTGTTCGACATGTAAGTGAGATTTACATGCTGATAAGATTATCGTTATCGCATTCGCCGATATTCCCATAAGTAATCTTCCTGGTAAATTGATATAATCCCTCTCTGGTAAAGAACGACACATGTGTATAATGTATGTTTCAAAGCTCAGTCTCTTACCTGCATGCAACGCAGCCAGTATTCGAACGATAGTGTATCCGTCGTGACGATAAAGTGAAATCTTCTTATCCTCTAAAAATAACGTTTAAACACGTTTCAAAGCATTAATATTGCTCGGATTGATAAATCACGTAAACTACAATTTGATTACTTTTTCGACAAGCTTTTGAAAACTCTTTTTCATTGTCAGTTGTAAAATGAGACACATATTGACAAGGTGTTTTGTTCGCTTTCATATATCTTGTGTAACTTGTATTTTAAATTTTTATTTTTTAAATTAAAAAAAAAAAGATTTACAATGTTTCTCTCTCTATCTCTTTTCATCGATTGTGTATAACCATGCGATAGGGTCTTCTATAAAATATTAAATTGATTTTTATGCATTGCAAGATGCATGTGTGCGTACGTATATTTTATTTTAATAATTTTTTGCCAGAGCTTTTATTGTGATTTCTTTCTGTAATCGTGTCATCCTTAATGAGTCATACGTTGAACGATTGAATCAATGCGGTCGCATTATTATTGCAATAAGACATGCTATTATCGATATATGATCTATATCTAATCTCTCGTTTGATTTTACGATACGTTGATGCATGCTTTTCGTAAATCAATATTCATAATTCTATTCGAAATCCTTATCCATAATTATCACGCAACCGTCTTAACGAGAAATTATCCTAAAGGAAAATAGCTTACAGCAAAATTTAATCAAGTGAAAGGAACACCGACCACAGGTTTACCTTAGAAATAGAATAACGCCATCGCTAGATATTTATTTTTGTTATTTTACAAAATAATAGAATTTTTTACTATTTAAATTTCAACATTTTTCCTAAGATATCTACGCATATTTCATTAGAAATCTTTCTTTCACAGAACCTCTTGTTAGATTTTAATTTCCATTTTAATCCATTAATTTCCATTTTAATCTTTTTTACTTAATAAACTTTATTTTCTTGCAGATATTACTTTTCGGAAGTGCAACAAACCGGAATAATATCAGGATGGATTCACCGGAATCTTGAAAGTTTTCTTCTCTTCATCCTGGAAAATATTCAGTCTTAAAAAAGAAAATGGATAATGCCAGCGAGCGAACGCGTCTCGTGGACAGCGGAAGGATAGCGACGTCCACGAAACTCGCCTACGCTCTTGGACATGTTTTCAACGATCTAGCAGCCGCCATGTGGTTCTCCTACACTTTAATTTATCTTCAACGAGTGACATTATTAGAACCCGTTGTCGCCGGTGCGCTTTTGCTCCTAGGTACGCGTGCAATTCAATTATACGTGTGGACGACGTTATCTTGGTCAACAGTTGATTAATGTCGAAACGATTTTTATTCAAGGACAAATCATCGATGCGATTGCAACGCCTGTGTTTGGTTTCCTGGTCGATCGTTACTGCAAAAAGAAATTCTGGCATGTTTTCGGTTCTGTCATGGTCACTCTGTCCTTTCCCATAATATTCGGCGATTTCGCCCATTCCTCTACGATGTCCATGGTTTTATATATAACGAGTATTACAATATTTCAAACGGGCTGGGCGGCCGTACAGATCTCTCATCTGTCAATGATTCCCTCGTTAACTAATTCTCTCTTGGCTCGAGCCGATTTGACCGCAATAAGGTATGTGAATTGTAACAAGGTTCTTTTTCTCTCTCCCTCTCTGTCCGAGTTATATCAAGATATAAATTTGATTACAGATACTCCGCCCAAGTTAGTGCGGCTATGGTAGTTTTTATAGTTACGTGGATAGTTTTACCGACTAGTGGAGAGTCGGTTCAATTGAATCAGCAGGACGATTATAAATTCAGAGTACGTACAAAGAAACCGCGCGTTAAAAAAAATTATGATGATAGCCAACGAGAGAAAACATCTGATAACATTCACTTTATAATTTACAGAATATCGTCCTGGTTCTCACGACCCTCGGTCTGACCGCGACCGTTTTCTTTCACATTTTTCTAAAAGCGAATCTCTTGGAACGAGCAACGTCCTCTAAAACAAACATCGAGGAGACAATTAGATCGTCGAACCGTCGAATATCATGGGTCGATATCACGATCTTGTTGAGAGTCGCGATGCTCTACGTAGCGAGCAGATTGTTTATCACTCTCAGCACAGTGTACTTGCCACTGTATATAGAGGAGACCGAAATCGGCGGCAAACAGGCGTTAGCTACTGTGCCATTGGTCTCATATGTATCCTCGTTTGTGGCTGCTTTGTTACTTAAATACATCAACAGAAGTTGCGGTACCAAGGTAAGTCTTTGATGATATTCTCTTAAATGAATTCAGTGTATTGTCATTGATAAGTATTTTCAATTATGGCACTGCAAATAGTGAAATCTCATTAAAGAAAAATTAGTTGATGATAATCTTTCAATCAGAGATATTTTAAAATATGTCTTATACGTATATTCTCGGGGAAAAAATCTATATATTATCAAATATAAATTTAGATATAATTATATATATATATATATATATATATATATATATATATACATATATATATATATATATATATTAGGTATATATTTAGATATATATTGGATATTTATTAAATATACATATATGGATAATTTTTTCTCGTTTTTCAAAATTTCATTTTTTCTAAAAAAAGCAATGCGAAAATTACTCTTTTAATTATTTTTTTTATATATACAAATAAATAAAATATAAAAGCATAATGGAAAACGGACAATTAAGAGCGTAATACAGTTAATGATGAGCGACTAAAGAAATCAGAATTTTCTATAAAAATAAATTTAATAATGTTTTTAATTTAAATTAATTTTTAATTAATTTTTAGTTTAAATTTATTTTTCATACATCGTTATCTGCGCTAGGTTCTTAATTGCCTGTTTATACGTTTTTATATTATTTATTTGCGCTTTTTAATTTAATTTTTATTGCTTTCAATGAAATATATATATGGATATATATACATATTTAATTTATATTATATATTTAATAAATTTTTCCGCATCTTATAATACATATATATATGAGGTAAATTTGAGCGATTTTCATTAAAGAAATATCTAAGCATCTTGTTCATTTTTTCTGCGCTTACCATATTTTTATTTCAAAAGGCACATTCTAATTATAAATTTGAATACTAGTATGCAATTTTCCTGTTGTAATCAGCGATCAATCACCTAAGATAGAGAGGCAAAGTATAGGTGAAAATTCACCAAAAAGCGAGTATTTCATTGATCCTCCGTCACTATTTCATCAATGACATTTTCACTGATTCAGAGTTTAAAAGAGGAAGAAGAGGAGAAAAATATGAAAGAAAAGACAAGCGTGTATTCATATTCTCGTTTCGCCGAATCGAAAATAGGTGTGCTATTTTCTCGGCGCTACGGTCGGCTTGGTGGCGGCAATCGTTACGGAATTTATCGCGGGCAACACGACGGTCGTGTACGTCATCGCTGTGTTAATTGGCGCGGGAAGCTCCATTACGATGGTCACCGCATTGAGCGTCACCGCCGAATTAATCGGCTCCAGAACGGAACGTAGCGCGTTAGTGTATTCCATCGTCACGTTCCTCGATAAAATCATCACCGGCCTCGTCGTTATATTCATCGAGAAGTGGTGAGTGATATAAATATCGCTATGCGAAATGAATTTTATTTAATTACACAAGTAGCAATTTTTGCATCCCGATATACGATATCGCAATGTGAAGATGTAAATTAAATTTACTCTGCGGAAAATTTATTTTTAACGACCGTTGGATCTCTCGTAAATGGCAATTTGGATATCGGTTATTGCGTTATTATTTCATCATACCTTTATCCGTTTTTCAATATTCCGCTTTCATTCTTTTCAGGAGATGCAACGACAAGGAAATCTGTTTCAATTATAATCGGGACACATTGTCCATCGTGTGCGCTTCCTCGATGCTACTGGGACTCGTAACTTTGATATCTGTATCGCGTTGTCTAACTTGAGACACAATGACGGATAATGCCTTTCGCATTATCTTTGTATAGATTTTAATTTAATTTATAGCGACAAACGACATAAAAAGACATTGATGACGCTGTTATTTCACTTTTTATATTTATAATGCCGTCTTATATCAAAATCTCAATAAATCAAAAAATCCTATCTTTCTTATACCTTTGTTTATACTCGTCATCTTATGTCAAGGTCAGAAGAGAGCAAGAAATTTAAAAAAATTTATCTATTAAATTTAAATAAATTTATTTAAATTTATATATATTACAAATTTATTTCTTTAATGTATAATTTAATTATATAATAATATTAAATATTTATTATATATAGTATATTAAATATTATTTATAAATTATATTAATATATTAAATATAATATTTAATTTAATAATAACGTCTCGCTCATTTTTCGGATTTCTCGATTTTCAGATCAACCGTCGTTACGTTATCATTCGCTTTCGCAAATAGCAATTTAATATAACCATACCAGATGTCGCCAGACGTGCGGTTGGACGTTTCCCGAACATTACGGAGGAAAGGCGCGTCGCCATCGTGACGATGGCGCGAGAGTCAGAGTGCGATGACCCGCTTCGTTCGCGCGTTACATACCGTGCTGGCTCGTCGCGGTTGCGTCGTAGTACGTCAAGGCGGAGAGACACATTCGCTTTATCGCGCGTACATACAAAGGGTAGCGGGGGAAGTAAAGGGAGGAGGGAGAGCGTAGACGGGGCGGCGAGTCACTGCGCAGACGCTTATTTTGCTCGGCCGGCGTGGGGGCGGTGGGGGGGAGGTCGCGCGGTCGCACGTTCACGGGGCATGGCGTGGTGCGCGTTCTAGTAAACAAAGTTGTGTGCGTCGAGTCGCGCGGGGAATCTCGCGCGCCCCGAACGAGCGATCGCGTTTACCGTGTGTTTGTGCAACGAGACGCGGCCGTTGCGTCGCGTCGCGTCGCGTCGCATCGTATCGTATCGTGTCGTCGTTAAAAATCTCATCGGGACTGCTCCGGTGAGAGAAACTGTGCCCGAGGATAAATAAACGATAATTAGCTCGGATATACGAGCCGACTCGACACCATTGCCGCGGTGATCGTCTCGGTGTGTTACGTGGGTGTACGTGTGTTGTTTCTCTCGACTCTCGTTTGAGAAAAGTGTTTACAGTGCTCGTCGTACCGGATCTCTCTCTTTCTCTCAACCGAGAAGCGCACAACGGCGACTTTCGATCCGAGGCGAGACGAGGGAGTCGTCGACGCGACGGAGGTGATGACTTCGAGACACGTTCGACGGAGTTCCCGAGTGGACGCCGCGTTTCAGGTGAGTGCCTCTCTCTTTATCTCTGCTTTCTCCTTCGCCTTGATCGTTTCGCTCGTTGTTTTTTCCCTTCTCTTCGCCGCACGCGCGCCAGACGACACGCGTCTCTTTTACATGCGACGTATTTGGCGTTTCTGATTCGGTTATTATCGCGCGATATATGGAATCTCGCGCTCCTTGCGCGTCGCAAAACGTCCGAGCGCCTTTTCGACTTTCGTTTTTTATCGCGAAGGTGTCTCGTCTCTTCCCTTCTCTTCCCTTCTCTTTCCTCTCTCTCTCTATTTTTCAGATAAAGAGATTGCTTCGAATCGCCCTTTTTTTGTCCTCGAGAGAAATGCGACCGATCGAAAAGACGAGGAGGTTAGGGAAAAGGTCCGCGCAGGTAACGCGAAATTTTTTTCGGACCGTTGCGTCGTTCCTGGGCGTTTCTTTCTTCTCGCCTTCCAGACTTTGCGTCGCGAAACTCGCGACGAGAGGATGCTTTCCGCAGGAAACTCGCGCGTATCAATGGCCTCCGAACGCGCTGTATAAATTATTCGCGAGAGGAGCGAATGGTCGAAAAGAGAAAGAGCGAGACGGAGAAGGCGGGGTGGAGGACGGGCGGAGAAAGAGCGGAGCGAGAAGAGGAAACGAAACGGCTCCTTGTAAGAGGCGGCGGTGGCGATTTTTTTCGTGGAAGCGGGATACCGTTTTTCTACTTTTTTTCCTACAAATCTTAGAATTAGGCGCGCGCGCGCGCGCGATGTTTTCGCTCGGATAAGAATCGACGAGTGTCGATAGGGGACGGCGTGGCGACGACGGTTTAGGTCGCGATATTTCTCTCTTTAGTCACTGACCTCGCGGCCGCTCGGCTAACCTCGTTCGCCGCCGCCGCCGCGCCGTCGCGTCGCGAGAGCAAACGTCGCGACGACGTTGCTCCGTATTTGGCGGAGAGAGAGAAAGAGAAAGAGAGAGAAGGAGGAAGACCACGCGCGATCGTGGACCATGGGTTTCGGCACGTCCCGACTCGCCGAGAGAGGCCCGATTTCAGCTCGCATTAAAGCATTCTTTACCAAGAGAGAAAGATAGAGAGAGAGAAAGACCCCATCCTCTCTCTCGCGTCGTTATCGTAAATATATATTGTCCTTTGCGCGAGTCTCCTCGAGCTCTCTCTTTATTATTCTCGATTTACGACTTGTCTTTGCTTCGGGACAAACAACAAACGCATCTCTCGTCTTTTTCGAAAAACACAGATATTACATCTTCTGGAAAATTGATATTTACGGGTACTCGTCAGGCGCGTGCTTAAGATTATACGTTAGTGATTTTGATTTTTATTCGAGTATAATGCGCATTGTCATTTTCGTCGGATGCGACTCGAGAAAAGGACGCTCGTTATTATTACAGCCCCTTTCTCCGCATCGCTCGAAAATGGAGGCCGTTCCTTTCCGCGATTACTTCCGAGTCGGCGAACGATGCGACGACACGAGAGTATCGATCGAACATCCTGCTCGTTGATTTCAAATAAGGTACGTTTGATTGATAGTAGCGACTCCCGTACTATTGAATTAAAAATTGAGAGAGATATATAATCCGTAGGGAGAGGAAAAAAACTTTATTACGCAGACAGATTAATTCCGAGGGAATCGCGATTCTTTCAATGACCGATGGGAACCGATTAGGATTGCATTCGGAATCGATTCCCACGGCGTTATTTCGCGCTTTGTCGCCGAATACGCACCTTTCTTACTTAAACCGGCGGTGTGGAAAATAACGCGGAACCGCGCGAGTAACGATGACGTTTACGACATCGTAGACATCGGGCGGAGGTTGTTGTCTGAGGTATGCCCTAACTGAGGCGAAATACGTAAAAAGCTTGTTGGACGTTCAGCCTTGGAAATATTCGTAAAAATGTTATTGGATTATTGACGGCTGACATTAACGACAGGTAATAATGCCCCGGCCCGTAGTACCTTGCGTCTTGTCGTTTTTATAAGCGTCAGCGGTGCGTTTATTCTTTGTCTGTCGTCGCAAATCACGAAAGGACGCCAGATATTTTTTTTTGGAACTGTCAGAGGCGTTTTATTTCTGGCAAAAATGAATCCATTATGCAGATGTGCTAGGAAATTTTACAAGATATCGAGCGTATCATAAGCTGCCTTGGAGATTATCAGTGTCTCGTAATAAAAACGTGTATTTACTGTTATTTTAGCCGTGTGTTTTTATCATTAAAAATCAAATTTACAAATTTGCAACCATTAGAAATATATTTTTTCACAAAATTATGATTATATACAATTTATGTAAAATATGTTCGTTGATTACGCGAAAAAATTTGAAGTTTCCATTTTTCGAAAGTTAAAAATCCTAAGGCTTAAATTAATCTAAAAACCTAAGATTTCCAAATTTTTATTTACTTGACCTTAACATCTGGCCTAAGCATGTTATTTACAAAGAAAGTTAACATACGCTATAGAATAATAAGAGAGATAATTTCTCTTTTAAAAATAAGTCGGAAACGTAATTTTTCTTTTCAGACGGGGGTTTGTATTCAAAAGTTAACTTTAAAATTAATAACACATATAAAGCTTGAATAACCTTTACAGCTCTTGTATCATAAATTGTCGAATCCTCAACTATTAATATATAAATACATTTGTATACACACAATATTTTCACTTATATAGTAAAACGATGTTTAAAAGATAGTTATTAGAAAGAAATCTCTCTCTTTCTCTACCTAAAAAATATCGAGAAAAAATTTAATTTTTTTTAAATAGAAAGAAAATATATCTCGTTTTAAAAATATTTTAATAAAAACCATTGCCGCGAGATAAATTCGATGATCAGAAATCATCTTCAAATTACAGTATCTTCCCCGATCCATTTTGTAAATTCTCCGTCTGCGTGTCGATTGAGAGCTTCAAGTTGATTCGAAAACGAGAGATTTTAATTATTTATCGAAGATATATTACTGTCGTCTGTTATTTTCGCTTGACAATACTAATCGGACTACCGACATCTAACAGCCGACTCTGCTCGCTGTATCGTAATTGGATAGCCTGCTCGCTCCCCGAACGAAAGAGTACTACGCCAACGATGGCACGGAATGTCACCGCTGCTGTTGCGCTATTAACACGTACCAAGGGCACATGCGCCCAACCGGACGATTGGACGGCATTGTTGCGCTAAAGAGAACCCGTGATTCCGAATCTGGTTGCGTCATCATATTTTTACGATACAAGACGCGAAAAATTGCACGAAATTGCACCTCGAGTCGAGTTGTCAGAAGCGTCGTGTAAAAATCTCAACGACTCGAAGATAATCGATAAAATTATATATCATGCGAAATAAACGATTCTTCTCGCATTCAGCAGCTAACATTCTTCCGATTGGAATTTAAATCTCGCGAGAGATGATTTTTCGAGATTGTCATCGAGGATGATTGGAGCGAAGAAACCGTACTTTCGTGACGCGCATTCTCGCGCTGCTTATTATTATACTTATGCTGTTGCATACGTTTTTTCATATATTGCTTTTTTAAAATGTAAAACCATCGCGTCATCGCGCAACTGCGTGCCTCGTTAATTATACTACTATCGTAACTATTTTTTTTAATCATAATTATATGTTGCGTGTGCTTGTTTATTTTTACGAGATCTCTTTATTAATCGGAAAATGCACGGACAATTGTATTCCATTTTTTTTTTCGATAGAGAAAATTCAAGTATCTATAAAGATACTCTCTTGTACGTATATAAATGTATATTAGAAGACAACATATGTCATATATAGCGGTTAATTAGAGATTGAATCTTAATTCGCTCGCTAATTCGTTAATTGCCTTCATATATATTGCTCTCGAGTTATAAATTGTATTATAAATTGTGTCACCTGCGACAATCTCGTTCTTAGAAATTGCTCGGGTTACGATAATTAATAATGCATGCACGGTGGCATGATTACGATGAAGCGATTAACAATCGCGATTAATCGAACGTGGCATTATTCAAATATGAATTATCGCGCTATTAAAACGACATTGGCGCACGTCCGACTCGAGGAAAAACTCAAACTTCTAGGGTAATAATTACGTCTATCGGAATATATTCGCGCTCGATATTTATACGTATGCAAGGGTTAAAAGTGCACGCACAATTTTAATTTTCTCGGACATAAATTATTTCGCGGCGATCTTTTTTCATACCTCGAGCGACCCTCGCGCGACCGCTTATTTTCTATCCTTATCGCTCGCCGATCTTTTCGTTAATTCGTCAGCTTGAATACAATTGACCCGTTTTATCGCGAGGAGAGAGACCCGTAATGCGCCGCAACGTATCCTAGAACAAAGGATCGCGCGTCTTTGCTAAGGACAGTTTTGCGCGGATAGTCCCGTCGACGCTAAATCAGCGTTTTCGACGTCGAGCCGACTCGGCTCGCATCTCGATCGTCGCATTTTACTTTGTGCCAGATGCTGGAATGTAAATTCCGCGCTACGCGAATACCGGGTGGCCCGAGAGTACCTCGCGGCGAGTGAAAGGGGAAAAGCAGGAAGGGTTTCGAGCGGCTTGTAACGACGACGGCGGCAAAGCGGCCGGGCGACGTCACCCTTTCTTCCATCGAAGTCGTCGTTAAATATGCAAACGCGCGCCGGTGCCACACGTATGCGATTTACATGTGCGCACACGTACCTTCCAAGAACTATATTTCATTCCTGCGCATGTGTACGCATTTTGAGAGCACCGTATGGTGCCGCAACTATTCGCACGCTTCGAAACGGAAATTCAACGCGGTTGTCGACGCAGTTGTTACGGTCGTCGTGCGGTATCGATGAAAAAGTTCGCTGGCTTTTGGATTTGACGTAGAACACGGCGGTTTTATTTTATTTTATTTTTATTCGTGCGATCACGCAGATATTTCTCTCTCGTCGTCGAGTGTTTCGTATCGTCCTATTCCAAGTTTTGTTTTGCTTCGGAATCGATCCGGTGGGGCTTGTTTCCGTTTCCTTTCATCTCTCCGTCTCTTCTCCCTCTGTCTCTCTCTTTTTCTTTCCATCTTATTCTTCGTTTTCTTCCGCCGTTAGCTTCCGCTCATAAACGGTGCGAACGTGTTCTATCTTCCCTAGTTAGTCTTTAAGCGTGGATACTTTGTATTTAAGCGAGTATCGCAAGTGGCCTGTATCTCGTCGTTAATAAAGTAGCGCATTATCGCCCCTCTTCATCCCTTTCTTACTCGCATTCTTCGCGATTACCTTCTGTACCGTTAAAGATTCTTCGATGATCGATACGCATTTTCGCCAAACGATGCGGTGGAATTTCACAAGTATCTTAACCGATATTCTTTTGCATCATCATCATTAATTAGGCGAATAAAACATGCGACTAGACGTTAATATTCGGTTGCCTGATGTCAGAAACCTGATACGTAGTTCTTCCAAAGATTTCGTTATCAAACAACGCACATTGACAAAATGTAAATCGCGCGCGTACGTAGCGTGAAGCGCGGCTTTATCGGCATTAATCTTGTACAGCGGCGTATGATGATGCTAACGAGAGGGAAGGGTGAGAGCTCCCAAAATTCTTCCGTTGGTCATCGTCGATGCCACAATAGAGACGGCTCGGTCGGTTTCCATGCTCAACCGTTGGATGGCGGTTCCATGATCCTACAGCACCGACTCTTCTCCGTCTCGGGAGGACGAGAGAAATTGCGTCATTTTCCTAAGATTGTCGCGCAAAAAATATGCCGCTCGAAAAAACTTCCTTATCTCGAATCTTCCCTGTCCCCTGACAATTTCCCCCTTGAAAAAAACGATATACCATATCATCGCACAATTGACAGTTTCGTGAAATTTCTTTTCAAAGATACAAAAATGCACGAAGCGGGGATCTCCCTATCTGACCGTCGTTTACGCGGTAACGATAATCGAAGGGGCGATTACAGGAGGAAAACACGGCGCGTTAGCGTCAACGTCGCGGAGCGAGCGGCGGGCGGGGTCCGTCCTTTCCTTACTGCGCACTTTCTTACCCCTCCGCGTTTAACCCTCAGCGACGTGGCGGCGGCGGAGGAGGCGGCGGCGGCGTCGTCGTCGTCGACGGCGGCAAGGACGATGGTTAGTTCGCTTCGCGGAAAAGGCGGCGGCGCACGCCTTCCTGTTATCGTCCGCGACCTCTTTACTCTCGCTCGATTAAGCGCTTATTAGCGGCGCGTCTGCCTTACATATATGCATACGCGTGTGTACATTGACAGTGGAAGACGACGACGTGCGTGGACGACGTACTACGCACCGGCGTACTACATAATGTACTACGCATCGCATCCGCGCACTGTTAGCATCCAGCCGACACGAGGCTGCCGCCGCGGTCACTTGGACAGCGACGACGGGGACAGCGACCCTTGTTCGCGTACTTCGAGCGCGACATCCGATAGCTCGCCGCTCGATGTAGGTATATTAGAGATAAGATTCCTCCGAGCTTTCTCTCTCTCTTTCTCTCTCTTTCTTTCCCTCTCGTCGCGATACGTGAATCCTGTGTCTTTGTATCGCGTCCCGATAATTACGCGGCATTTTACAATAAAGTCTTACGTGGCTGGACATATGATTTCCGCGTGATTTAATCTCGCGATAGAACGAGAGAATAGGAGGGAGAGACGACCGGGCGCATTTTTGAGACGCGATATCGAATTGACAATAATTAAAACGGCGTTTTTTTTTTATCGGCGCAATCGATGTAACACAATATCGCGCTCGTCGACGCGCGACGCAGAGTTATCGAATTGTAAAGTTTCGCGATTGATTTCACACTTGTCGCCCGAAAAATATCGCTTCCACCGATACATACACGGTGGAGCGTAGAATGTGATCGCGGT
Source organism: Camponotus vicinus (assembly GCF_025532165.1). Taxonomy (NCBI): domain Eukaryota; kingdom Metazoa; phylum Arthropoda; class Insecta; order Hymenoptera; family Formicidae; genus Camponotus; species Camponotus vicinus. The sequence continues at coordinate 3,205,807 of NW_028141949.1, forward strand.
GAGAAATGTCGCGACAGCTTCGCGTACTCTCGAAATGATGCTTCCGGCTGTCTTTTACCCGCGCGGAGATTCCAGTTATCGGTAGCGCACATACACACACACACGCACAAACACGCATACACACCACTATACAGGTTTCCCTCTAGAAGAACGCTCCGTGCGTCAGAATAGATCACCGAAGCCTTGAGCGGCTGCGGTTAGAATAGAATATGCGCGTATTACTAACGGAAACTCGGAAATCCATTGCATTGTCCGGTCCCCCGATGATAAATTTTAACTCAAGGATGCGTAGATAAATGTGCGAAGATTACGCGTGGACGCAGCCGGGAAATATTACCGTCTCTCTCTCTCTCTCTCTCGTCTCGAGAGAGCGCGACAATATTTTTCATTATTCGGGATGGCGCGGAATTATAAATACCTCCGATTCCCCCTCCTCCTCCTTCCCTCCCCCCAATTTATCTCTCAATTTCACGCGCCGATACTTGCTCGAGGAGCTTGCCAGATACCGAATCTGGCGCGAAGAACGACTTTGTTCCGTCAGTAATGGGCCCCTCTTAACCGGTCGTCGGGCGACATTTCGCACGCCAGGCAGTTCCAGATATGTGCTCGTAAAGCATTACGTCGCATTCCGATCCACGTTAGATCCGCTTTCTAACGGCTTTCCGCGGTCGATGCGACGTCGCGATGTAGTGGAATATTATACGCGGCCGTGTGTACTTTTCCGTCATTTACGCCTTCGCGAATCAATCGACGTCGACGACGTATCTCGATCGTGATCTCTTTACGCGATACAACGATAATTTACTCGACACGTGTGCAACAACAACGTCTCGATTATATCGGATATACGCGTATATTTTTTTTTTTATATTCGATCTCTATCGTCCCTCTAAAATTTCACCGATCGCGATTGGACGTCGGCCAAAAAGTTATCTGACCCGACGTGGAATGACTCGCGCACGCCTACGTCGTCCAACGTAATTCTCATCACGCGACCCATTCCGCGTTTTTTCGAGCCTCGAGAGATGGCAAAAATTTTGGCGTTCCTTCGCTTTTACGCGCGGCAAAATGGCACGTCGCCACAGCGTCGAGCGCGGCGAAGGCCGAGAGCTATAAACGAGGGCTATAAAACACGGAAAAGATCGGCAATCGATCGGCCGACTCCGCGATTATCATCGCGCGGGTGTTTTATTAACGACGTGGCCTCTCGACGCCCACTTACGACCTCCCTGCGTCGCGTATCGGGACACACGTGCGAAATTGTCGAGCATCGAGTAGCGCGTGTACGCTATTAGAGTCGCCGAGAGTTTTATACCTTATACGCGTGCTCTAGGCATGTGGCAATGTTTTGGCTCGCGTCGATCGATGCACCCCTTATTCTGCGGCGTACTATCGCGCTTCCTTTCGCCCTTCCACTCTACTTTTACTCTCTCCTCCCACCACGTGCACATAATCCACCTACGCCCCGGTTCACTCAACCAACCCCCTCGGCCCTCGGCTACCAGCAGCGATTCTCAATCGTCGCGTTTGAAAGCGCTGTTTAAGGGTGTTGTTTTTTGTACATCGAAATAGGCGTCTCCGGTACTCGAGATGATGAAATCTGTTCGTTACTCCGGTAAATAAACGTGCCGTCGTTTTTTAAGCGGTCAAAAATTATTCGCCGCGTCGTATCACTTCGGATTACGACGCTATTTTTATAGCGGGAACGTTCGCTGATGCAATTCACTGATACGTACAATTTTGTTTTTCCACGATGTCTGCGAATAACAAATAAATATGCGAAAATATTTTCATTACACGCTCAAGAGAATTTCGATAATTTGTTTGCTTCTTGATATTTTCATTAATCGGACAATTAATTGTCGGAAAAATCATGTTTGTGAAACTCTCATGGATGATTTTGCAGTTATTTTGCATTAATTATTGATAATCAATTGATAATCAAATACGAAAAACATACATTTTACGCTAATTACACATTTAAATGTAATTTATGCAACGATGTAGATATTTTTATGCAACGATGTAGATATTTTATGTACTTTGTGCGCGCGTGTCATGCTTATCGCATCGTAATCTAATAATTATGTCGATTTAAATTGCCGTTATAAATGCTGGAATTAATCATGTTCGTTTAAACGGATTAATTATTTATGCGAAAGAATTTACGATCTTCGCACAAAGGATAGATTCTCTGTGAAAAATATCTTTAATGGGATTTTTCAAAAATATGTGAAAGGCGTACAATTGGAACTTTGGCAGAAATACATTACGCTCTCTTTTGCCGCATAAAGCCGCGTAATGTTGTTTGGACATTGATAAAGGTAGTGTTTGTCGCTTCTCGAGAATAATGTTATATCTCATTGCGTTGGCCTTTATCGGCCCCGGAGCACTTAAACAGATTAGTACTCGTTACACGACGTGCGTTTTTCAAAATATATCTTTATCTTCGGTAAATCGGTCTCTCGCGTTTGGAAAACATAATATATAATCGTAATTAATCTCGAGGAAAATATCTGCGAGATGCCACGTTGCACTCACGGTGATAGTAGTACGTCGCGACCTTTAGACTGTAAAGGAAGTAGCATCACGTTTCGAGTATCGCGTGATAACACTATTACCAAATGGATACACACATACATGCTGCTTTCTAAATATCTTAATTGATAACTGAAAGTTCAAACTATCTTTCTCTTTCTTTCTCTCTCGTTGTAGAATCACAAATGAAAACAATAAAACGTTAACTCATTTCGACTCAATTTATCAAAGTTGATAATTATGACGATATATTGACATTGCGATTATTTATAGCTTTGGAATTCGCCGAGTCCGAGTAACGGACGAGAAATAATCGCGAGACGAGAAAAGGCGAATGCGAGCTAATAATATTAATTCCGTATCTATCTCTACAACGTCGTTTGATTCGCCGTCAGGAAAGCTGTACGCAATTATTCGTGCCATTTGATGACACAGCGTTGTGGTATGACGAGCGTCCCAGGGACACGCGCTTCGATTACGTTAGATGACGATATCCCGAGCAACGAATAGGCCGGCGATTAATAAACGCCAATTGAACGTCAAAAAGACTGGGAAAGCGAGACAAGCTCCTTCTCGTTTCGCTCCGTCTCTCAATCGTACGAAAAACACAATACACAAATATAAATTAACGTAATTGTCGCGTGTCTGAGAAATCGGGGGAGTCGAAAGGGAGACGGGAGGAGAGGTCGCGTGGGAGCGTAATATCTGGAGCACAATGACTGCAACGGTAACAATGGCAGTAAGCTGTAACAATGGCGACATCGAGCAGGAATGCGCGAATAAACAGCGGAGACGGGACCGAAGTAGTCGCGGCCGACTCTACGACGTCGTAGGTTGGAAGCGAGCGTAACGTCGCCGTCCTCGTCTTGGATTGGTCGGAGATAGCGGGAACGACGAGGACGAGGAGAGAAATTGGACGAGAGAAAGAGAAAGAGAGAGAGAGAGAAAGAGAAAAGGAGAGGGAGAGAGGGAAACGGGTACGTATCGACCATCTCCTTCCATTCAGTTTGCCGCTTCGGTAGAAGGGCGACGGAGAGGAGACCCGGGTGACGAGAGACAAAGACGATGAAAACGTGAACGTCGCTCTCGACGAGGAAGGGAGATAATCAAACTCGGCGCGTTGCGAAACGCGCCTTTGAGCCGGCACGAAACGGAGCCCCTGGCGCCCTTGACTACGTCGTTATTTTTTTCTGTCTTTTTGCTATTTTGCGATGCGATCAATTTATCAGCGATATCGCGTTCATCTGTGCGCTTTAGATGATATCTCGTTCGCTTTATATCTACTACGTAATATGTATCGCGCGATACACAATAAAGTACGCGCGCGCGGGACGTACTTTATTGTAACTACGTCTCTAATTAATTGTATATACACACACAAAATACACACACACACACACACACACACACACATATTACACACACCTCTCGTCGGGGCAGCGATCGATCGCGTGTCGAGTTGTAGCTACCGTTGCGCGGATTATTACACGATATTACGACATACGGTGAAAATCTTTGTACAATTTATACGTGCAATCATCACGAGTGCGCATCGTTACGTAATTACGAGCGTTTCGTAGCGAGGAACCGCAAAGATTGCCAAAGCCACAGAAATTGTGCGGTCTCGACAATTTGGTTCGCTGACAGAGCTCGATCGGGATAATAACCGGATGTCTACACTCTCGGGGAAGATCTTAAAAATCTGAATCTTGCTCTCCCTTGAAAGATCCGTGAATTCTTATAGAATTTTATTGAAATTCCGAGAATATTCTTCGAAAATTCGTTTTTCGACATTTTTATCTTTTCGAGCGGTCGACCGAATTAATAATTAAAGTACGGCACATATCCACGTGTGACTTGTGAGTTTGCAATCAATACAGCAATCTTAATTAATTATGATTTTCGGTAGTGAGAAAACGAAAATGCAAATGAGAATTTATTTTATGACATGCAATTCTTTGCAGTACTTTCTCGATATTTTTTTCAAGTGGTCATTTTTCCTCCATGATTGTACAATAAGGAAAAAAGTGCGCGCAATAAATATATTCACTACAAAGTTGCGTGTCACATTTATAAAAACTTTTTTAATTTTACCCCAGAGTATTTTAAGCGAAAATACATGGTAAAGAGATCAGGCTGGATATTCCTAGAAAATCGTTTTACAAAATTCCCGAATAAATTCGCCTCGCGAGAAATTGGCGCAATTTTTAATTCAAGCAACGAGCTGCGGCCGATGTTACCGATGTCTCTCGCCGACGCGTTCGATCGGCGGCAATCGAAACATTGTAGATTACGAAGCGACGCTTGGCAAGCAGCGGACAACTCGAGCGCCCGACCGGGTGTCGGCGAACCTGCAAACGCGATAGCACAAATATCTCGTAGTAGAACGACGGAGACTCGGAACGGCGGGGCTGGCGCGGCGCGTGGCGCTGTGAATGAAGCTCGTTCCGCTCGCCTGCTTTCACCCCGCACCCCGCCCGGTGTCTTGGTCGGTACCCCTCTCTCCCCCTTCTTACCCTCTTACCCTGCCATTCGCGACTCCTCGTCTGTCGCCTCTCCATTCCCCTACCATCGCTCTTTCGGTGTCTTCCTTGTTCTTCGCTCTCGAGCGTTCGCATAAAGTCAAATCTGCATTAAATGAGCGGACGCGAACTAATCGCGAGCGAATATCAACGGCGTTAATTGGATTTCTTTTTATTTTATTTTTTTACGAGTAATCTATTATTGAGAATTTTGCGTGTACGAAATTATTTTGTATAAAATTATCGTAATTGAATGAAACTTATTCACTGATACTTTGCGAGTGTATTTGTGTTCGTTTATCTGGTCTGAACCTGGATTTTTATACGTGTTATTTATACTCGCGTCGATGATTGATGCCGATACACGTATACAAATGCGAGATGCGTGTACAGCTGTAAATGTGCGCGATCCTACGTTTTGACACGGCGAAGCTGATCATTGCGTGAAGCGATTTCGCGCGTTGTCCGCTTCCGAAACACGATTATTTCCAGCGCCTGCCGAATCGATTCAGTTGCGGATTATCTCGTTTATCATCCAGCAAATTAATAATCTATTTGAGGATAAGAACCATTATCCTTGATGCGATTCCGACAATTAACTGTATAATAAAGAAGGATCAAATTGTAGATTTATTATGATTGAATTACATCTGACATTTTGCGAACCACTGAAAAACATTAAAAGGTTGAAAAAGGGTTTGAACATTACAAGGTTCAAAAATAGATATACGAGTATTTCGAGTCGCAATTATATCATTATGCGGAAACATGCGTGACACGCTTTTTAGACTAAATTTATTGCATAATAAAATTGTCGCTGGTATTTGAAACTGTAACTTGACATTTTCAAGTCTGAAATTATTAGTGTCACGTGCCATATTATACGCATTCTCGAAATCTCGTATATGTTGCCTTTGCTTACTACAAAATAAAACTATGAATAAGCGTAGGTGGTGGACCTACGCGCGTTGTGTGACCGACTATTTTCCGCGTGATTGTGCACATCTAAATAATGCACGTCTATACAGCGCTTTCCAGCTATATCGCACACAATCATTTTGCTATCTTGCAAATTGTAATGTAATTATTTTCATAACACGTTATTGCCCATATCGCTGCAATTTTATCAAGATTCTGTAATACCTCTATAGATTGTAAGATTGATAAGATTGCAATGCTGTTGATTATTAGGTGGTGTAGGTGAAAGGTTTTAAGAGATAGTGGTAGATCGTCTGGTTGACATATATGCACATATTTTTATAAGTAAAATTGTAAGCAAAATCTATGTGAGCGCAGAGAGAAAGAGAGAGAAGGAGAGAGAGCTGTCCATCGACACGGAAAAAAACATTGAAAGTATCTAATCATACATACACAGCGATTGGACATTGAAAAATGTAGTCGATGATAATTATCTGAAACGTATCAAGTTGTGGATTTCAATTGAATATTTGACAACTATTACAACTATCACATAGTTGTGTACGATAGTAGTTGGTAAATATTTACTTGGTTTGACTATAAGTGAATTTTATATATAATTGAACCAATTAAATAACAATTGTAAATATTTAATATCAGTCATCAAATATCTGAAATCTGTAATTAAATATTTAATAAATATTAAACAATCATTTAATTCAATGTTATCAAATATCTGAAGCATCTAATCAAGCATTTGGTAAACGTTAAAGAATCATTCAATTCAATGTTATCAAATATTTAATTACTAGATCGTTTATGTTAGTTTAGCCAAACGAAATATTTCGTAACTATTATCAAATTTTTCTTCAATGAAATAATTTATTTCAGTTTCGTATAATAAAATCTGAAGAAAATGAATTCAAATATTATATGAATATAACAAGTTGGTATATTTTATGAATAATTTTTAGGAAAACATAGTTCTATAAAATCTAGAATAAACTGTTTTTTTTTAAATATAGGATTAAAGCAATAATCATCGCAAATATATTTGCCAATACTTATCAAACCTCCCATTTGTAGTTGAATCAATTAAATATAGATTCTTTAAAATAAATTCTTTGTTCATCCAATTAAATTTTTCGATAATTGTTATTGTAAGATTTAATTGATACTATTAATTCAAATCATTTAATAGGTACTAAGGCCCGGTTGCACCAACGTTATTTCAGCTTTAAGCGAAACTTAAATATATGTCTATCTTTATCTTTCTTTCTAAATAAATAAAGACAGACATATATTTAATTTTCGCTTAAAGCTGAAATAATGTTGGTGCAACTGGGCCTAAATCCTGATAATTACTATCAAATTCTTTTTATACAATATATAAAGTAATATATAAAGTAATATTTCTGCAATATTGCTATACGATCTTTCTCCGTTATACGGGATATTTTTGACTCTTATTCGCGAGCAAGACGCAAAGTATGAAGCGCAGAGAATGGTCTGACCCCGAAAATGAATTCAACGAATCATTTAAAGATGTTTGGCCGTCAAGCGGCTCGTCAGATCACGAACGTAGGGGTACAATCTCTCGCATGCCACGGCGTATACGTCTCGTTACAGCGTGAAAGCGTGACCCCCCCCCTTAAAACGCAATAAATCAATTATCGTTATTAAGAGAAATCTACGCTTAATCAAATCACGTTACTTAACCCGAGAGTCACGGCAAACTAGGCGGTATTTATTTACAATCAGGCACGTTCCAAATTCTTTTTCTTTCACAGCCACTTAAACAATCGTGGGATTGCGCAGACAACCTTACTCCCGCGTTGAATCAGAATTCTTCGCGTATTTTCCAGTATTTTACATTTATTAAGAGACCGAGAGATCTCGTACTTATTTTGTTACTTAACAAAGCTTATTGATTGCTTTTTTTTCTTGATCAATGCAGTTTTGTTTCAAGTGCAAGCATTTCTAAAATTTCAAGCTCAATTTTTTTTTCTTTATATAGAACCACATATTTTTTTACATAATTTATTTACATAAATCGATAATATTCATCATTTTACATTTAAGGACAAAGATATCATTAAAAATAGATATTTTATTTCACAACACGTCAAAGTAAAATATGAAGTATGAATTATTAATTTTTCATGATTGTATCTTACCATTATACGTGGGATGATGAGAATAATCAACTTATATAAGAAAAAATGTTCTGTTTAAGAAAACAAAGATAACCTCAAAAATATCTTCATGGAACGAAATTATCACAAGATATTTTTCTCGAAATCCAATAACTTTTATCATTTTTCAATAAAATATATACTTTGGGATTTACCAAGAGTGATAATTTTTTACTGATTTAACCTGTAAAAAAAAAGAGAAGGAAAGTAGTAAGATACAAAGAATGATAAAATGCATAAAACATTTATAAATTGTAAATGCTAATTTTAAAGGCTTATTTGAAAATACGAGAGATGAGCTGCGAATGAAAAGTATTTCAATATCATTTTATTTACACTTTTTTATATGTAATTCACTGCACAATTATAATTCTTTTCCAAGAGGTAACATCGCTACGCAACATATCGCATGTTTTCTGCTATCTCTATCTCCCTCTTTCTCCTTCTTTCCCATCATGTAAATTGTTCCTGGCATGTATACGTAATCCATGTATACTTGCTTTTCGCATAATGAAAAACAGCGTTTAGCTCGCTGTGATCGTTCGCGAGCGATGCGAATATTGCCTCTGGACACATACAACTGGCTCTTAACGGATTTACCTTTGTGAAAGGTTTGCAGCAACGGGGATAGAATACCGTTTTCTAACGAGCGTAAAACACATTCTAGCATCTCTTGCGGCAGATAATTTTATATACAACTTTGTTCGAGACAGCTTTTTCTGTAGCGAGCGAATTATGTATTCCGAGCACACCAGGCTTATTCGATAATTTGTAAATCGCACGCACTTTATCGCGCTTCGCTACATTGTTATAAATATTTTTCAAAGATATTGTCGCGGAGGGTCATGACCCCGGTGCATTCCGGATAAGAGTTACAAGAATGTATAGACCGTCGCGGTTCATAAAAAATGCGCATGAAAATGTGAGTGCACATGGTACTCGCGAAAAAGTCACTCACATAACTAGTACATAAGATGCATGCCAAATCATGCACTTTGCATAGTTTTGCGTAAAAATAGTGCAAACCAACACTGAGCATAATTGATCGAGAGATAAGAGGAGAACTATGTACGTTACATATTTCTGTTATATAATCCGGTATAATTTATCAAGTATAATATACGTAAAAATAATAACGAGAGAGAGAGAGAGAGAGAAATCTACGAGTAAGTGAATTAATTTCTGATTAATTTCTGTTCCCTCGGGATAAATATCGATATCCGACAAATATTTTCTTCACGATATCGTCCAGCGAATCCGATGAAACTGACGTACAACTCATTCAACATATTTATTCAGTTATCAGTTAAATTCAATTTGCGTAGAAAATATCATACAGCTGCTTTTGCTCTCTGTATATTTTTATCGCAATTTTATGTATAAATCAGACGTAAATGCACAATTTTTAAAATGAATTTATATGGCTTCGTGTTTAAATTTTAAAATCGATGCTCTGAATATTTTAATCGTTCGAATAAATAACGCTTTTGATTTATATTTTTATCCATATATAATATCTGCGCAAAATTAAAAAATATATTCTGATTATTTATGAGGTGAAGTGTATTATCGCGTGCAAATATGTTATCGCATACGTTAGCGAATTATACAGGTTGATAAGATATAGAACCATCCTCAAATGTGACGTCGCACGCAATAACTTTGTTCATTTTTCGGTACATTTGCATTTCTCGTAGCGTCTCGTAGCATGATATAATTACGTCAAACTATCTTGGCGAGTGTGCGTGTATGTATATTTTGTATAATATATTCTTGCATGTATGTGTGTGTGTGTGTGCGCGCGCACCATTCATGGAATGTGTATACACGGCACGATAATTTATCTTGGAAAGTATTCTTTGCATATAATGAATGTGCGCTTGGTGCCGGTGAACGCATTGTAAATAACCGCTTATTGATGGCCACGTAAGCGTCATTCGTGAAAGTACCATCATAATTTCCACGATAGTCAAGGTTTATCGTGTATATTTTACAGCGCGTTATCTTGTATAACGAGTATGAAAATTAATGCTTCTACGATGATACAAGGTACCTCACCTTCCCTTTAATTAATACGTTCAAGTTGAACGTATAGCGCGATAAATTTTTAATTGAAAAACAATGTCGGGCGACTCGTTTAGAGCTCGATCCAACTTGTAGATAATTGACGAAATACAAAATGCGTAATATCGCTCTTTTTTTCGTTTTAGGACGACAGACTGCCTAGATATCGCCGAGGAAGCAAGCTTATCGATCGTATTATCGGGAGCCTGCACTGATCGCGGTGCCACAGGATCGGTTTACGAATCTCGAGTCGGCGCATAACTTTCGATGGAATCGTTCAGTGCGGTGACCTGCCGGCGGTGCCGATCTTTCAGGACGGCCGACTGATAACTCGCGCGCGCGCGCGCGCGCGTGCGACTGCGACTGTGCGTCTCTCTCTCTGTCACTCTTCGCAACACGCCCACAAGGTCTCCCGCGCGCGGTTACAAGAGGGGTCAACGAAGCCCGACGCCGACAAACACGCCTCGGACAACGACGAGAAAAGATGCGAGACGTCTTTGAGCGGCCGTTGTCGAGTCTGTTGCCGCATTAACGCTCGAACCCTCCGTTCGTACATACGTTCGAATATAGACAGAACGAAGCAAAGACGCTTGGCGTGAAAATCCCGTCATCGTCGACGATCGAGAGAGATGCGAGCGGAACGTCGCGACGCTTTTCTCTCCGCGTTCTGAGAATTCGCGAGAAGGGAGCGCGCGTATTTGACTCTTTTCTTCTCCGACCGAGAGAGAGAGATTTCGAAGATGAAGTCTCCGGCTTTCGCGTGTCGCAAAAATCGCAGCACGACATTCGACGTGGACGAACCTCACACTTTGGCTGCGTCCTCGTCTTCTTCGGACACACTTCTCGTCACCCGCCGCTACTGCCATTGCCCGTCGATTTGCGGCGCGTTCGAGGATACGTCGAACGATGCGTCGCCCCAGCCGCCGTCAGAGTCGACGTCGATGTCGACGACGACGTGCGATCTCTGCGAGCGTCTTCGCGGCCAAACGGACGGGTGTTCCGATACGATGGACGCGATACGGACAGAAGAGCACTTTGGCCAGCGCGATCGGCGAAAACGCGACGAGAGTGCGAACTCGAGAGCGAAGATTGTCGAAAAGCGCGACAGAACACTGAGGTGCGATAGACTCTCATGTTACGAATCATCGTCCGCGAGATGTGCTTCGAGCGTCGTGAGATGGAATCATCTCGCCGCCAGATTCCACGACAAGTCGACCGAGTGGCGGAGGCTCCTCTGGATCATTTTCCTTGTTTTGCTCGCGTCATCTCCCGATCTCGCAGCGGCGCAAAAACGCACCACCATTGGTCCCAACAATAGAGACGGAGGTGAGTACATTATTTTTTCTGCCAGAGTCGAAAGATTACGTTATTATGCCGGCTAATTTGCATCCTTTCACGAAACTGAATAAATTGACTTTACATCATTGTTGAACACGCGCGGAAAAAGAGACTTTACGTTTATAAAATATAACACACACGCGTATATCGATATGTGTAAGTCGATTCGACGGAAATGCGCATTTGAAATGCGAATCAATAGTGAATCGCTATTGGTCGAACTTTCGTATTATATTCGCGTAAGGCTTCGCAAGTCTTGAAAAGAGCAAAGTGTATTGTTGCGATGATATATAATGTTCAAAGAAACAGGTCAGGTGAAACTCTTAGATGTTTATGATTGTAATGCGCATATTTTGAAAAAGGATCCGAATAATCGTAGTATATTTTTCGATTCTAATGACTGGGATTGGAGGAAACATTTTCTTTACAATTTTCTATTGAAAAGTAAATCTAGTGGAGAAACCTAATGTAAGAAATCTTTCTTACTTTCATCGCACACACTTCAATTTACATCATACTTTTCACGCATGGTCTACTAAATTTTAAAAGAAGAGATCGAGAGATTACATTCACCGATAAATTGAAGCAATAATATTGATTTTTTCCGTGTTACATTTCTAACAAAGTTAACAATTTAAGTACGCGTAGCGGAGAATTGATTTTATCTGCCGACAAAAACCTGAATAAAAATGCACATTTACATTAGTAATGCAATAATCTTTCTATTCAAACGATATTACGATATTACGAGCCGCTAATTGATTGCTGATTGAAGGAGGAAAAGGGTACGAGAGGAAATCTCTAAATTTGTTCGACCGAGTTTAAATGTGAACAACTGACCTTTCGAGGAAAGTGATAAATACTTTTAAATTGTCATAACGAAAATTATAATAGAGAGGAGAGCACAGATATGTGTATGCTTTTATTGCGACATTTTTCGGATTTTTTGATCGGAATATCATAAATTTGCCACACAAATCATATCGCGTGCGCGGTTATTCTATTTAAAAATGTTTAATAGTCACCGGTTATTCAATGCAAGAAACTATTCCTCGCAAGTCATTCAAATTCTGCTATTTAATCCGACCGATTTTTGTGCAATGCGCGACGCCGTTTCCTCTTCAAGAACATGTAAAATAATAATTGAAATATAAAAGCATTATATAAACACGCTAGTAATGTTCCTTGTAGGAACACACATTTATGACACTTGTTAAAGAATATAAATGGACGCAAGCGAGAGAGGAAGGAATCGCGCATGTTTTAGGCTTTTTTAAGCGTATATCTAGGAGGTTATCGCGCCGGGTTTTGTATTTGTATTCCCTTCTCTTTGAACCTTCCACCGTTGATTCCTGGAAGTCTGAGTCTTCTACAGTGCAGGCCTGCTTCGCGATGCATAAAAGCGGCGGCGAGTCTCGACCAAGGTGCACGGCCTCGTGTAATAGTAGGTTTTAGCACGTGTGATAATTCGAGAGAGAAGTCGTAATTACAGATCTTTCAATCGCTGCCTTTCGTCAGCTTCCAGAGTGATGTATAGATTTGATTGTTTTCTCATGATCAATTGTTTTTCACATAGGTGGAAAAAATTCTCCAATAATATTTATAGGACATATATGTATATGGCTCAGGGTCAATTTTAATCTGCAATTTTGAGTTTGAGGGCATTAAGAGAGTTTCTTAAATAAGATATATCACACTCATATTTAAATGAATCAGTCCTGCGATGATGACCAAGACTCTTTGCGTCTTCCTCCTATCGAGAGCGATATAAGCGTCTGTGAAAAATATATCTGGTCTAGATGTACGATTAAATGATTATATATATTATGCATAACATATGTATAAAGAGAGAGAATTCGAAGAAAGACGGGTTCTACAGACGAGTGCGTTTGTGCGTTATCGCGAACATGAACGCAGAGTACTTATTCATGTTCACCAAGAATCATGTAGCAAAAGCCGGTAAGCGATTCAAACGCTCTGGAATGTCACTTGGGACGAGTTCAAGAACGTCCTCGTAAGACCAGTAGCGGTTCATAGTCTACTATATTTCCTTAATCTCGATCATAATAATGTCTATCACGATGACTGCCCTCAATAAATACAATTGAATGATGATCACAATTGATCAATGCCGGATTTGTCAATAGCTTCGATAAGATTATTTGATTGTCGATTATATAAATTATTTGATTATCTAAGAATTTTACTCTGTTGTCATTTTTCTTTCGTAATATTTCTTGCATAATATAAATATGTTTAATTGCTGCTTCATGTTTATAACAAATAAATCACCGGTTTCTCGTCAATTGATTCTTCCAAGATTTCTACCGTTTGATAAATTCATCAATAGCGTAGATTTGCGCGAAATTAATAAGAAAAAAGCGAAAAATAAATGCTTATTTATTACAACGAAAATAATAAAATTACAGATCTATTTGTATAAAATTATTCCAAGACCAATTCATCATCATTAGATATTCCGTACGTGATATGATGACGTAAATGCGCGAACGACGAATTATTCTATATATCCTAGTAATAGATACAAGAGGGTATCTTAAATTATCTCACCAATACAATCATTTGTAAAAATGATGTCACGCACTTATTGAGCTTGTATGTCGGGGAATGTCCCTTAAATTGCGCCAATTTCGCGGAGCAATTTCTAATTTCGTTTCCACCAAGTGCGCGATGTTTCGAGGGCGATCAGCCGTGTATATAAGCGTTTCTAAATAAAAATTCCCGCTCGGCTGCCGTGAGGGGAATGTTTTCGCACCGCGTTGTTTTTCTCCGGTTGAATTCCCGAGAATTGAATTGATTCTCGACCGCCATCACATGCATGTCGACAAGCTGCGTTACGGTACCGAGATATCTTCATGCCACATTCACCGTCGAGAACGAAGATGAGTCAGTCGTGTAGCAAAATTATTATTATTGTAGAATCAGGAAATTCCTCGTAGATATGAGGCGGCAAAACTCTAGTAGCCTCGCGTATCCAAATATAGAGAGAGCCGCATATTCGTCAGCCATCCTCCTTCATTTTATCTCTCTCTCTCTCTCTCTCTCTCGAAAAGATCGCTTCTGGCCAAAAGACGATCTAATTCGAGGTAAGCGCTCCCTCGATTTTAGTAGGCGCTATGAGTATCCGCGCGGGAGAAGAAATCCAAGGGAAAAGGAAACCGACCGAGAATAGGATACGCGATGGGGGATCGGGGGACAAAATCGGACGCATACTCCGCCACAAAAAGATTGGCCGCTCCCGTTGCGAAAACAACGGAGCCGATAACATTCCTTCGATGCGTTCGCCTCTCACGTTTCATCTCCTTTCTTCTCTCCGCTCTCGTTCCCTCGCGTTTCGCCGAATCGAGTCGAAAACATGGTGCAACGTCCCGACTGCTCGATATCATGGCCATTATCCCCCGAGTGTCCTCCGAGTTGATAGCAAGTCGAATAGTAAATTATCGTGTCACGTTCACCTTTTATATAGCTTTTAGGGGAATAAAATAAGCGCATAATATATACGTAATTCTCTTTTATGTTTTCGATTCCTGGCTTCTTTTCTTTCGATTTACATTTCGTTCAGCAGGGCGATCGGGAGAATAAAGAGACGGTGGAAAAGGGAGAAAGGGGAATGGTAATGAGAACACACACAAAAAACGAGAATCCCATGTACATTGAATCGTGTTTAACTCCGCTGTTTCTATCCCGGAATTGAATACTGCCTGTGTTTGACGTTCAATAATCATTGTTAATCGTTGTTGATTCGTACATAATTGAGAACAGAACGGGGATTATTTAATCGAAAGTTTGAATCTACAAAACACTGCTCGTTTCTTTTCGAGATTTTCTCGCGGCGATACTCGTGATCGTTTCTTGAATAAGAATTTATATATCATATATCTATGTATGCATATAAATGTATGCATACATGTATAAATAAGCAATCCTTACTCCTCTGGAAATCGATGCAAATATGCATACCGACCCTAGACTAGTCTAGTCTAGTCTAAGACCTCATGGAAAGTGCGTTATTGATGACGGGAGGAGAAAGCGAGAGAGAGAAAGGAAGAGAGGAAGGACGATCCAGGGGAAAGTCTGGATCGAAGGGCTAGGAAGGTTGATATAATTAAGGCGTGTCAGCTCGAATATTAAGTGACGCGCCTCTTTACGGTAAGCGGAGACGGAAGTCGTCTCATGATATTATTTAATGATTTCCGTTCAGAGAAGACTAATCGACTAAAGGGCTCGAGAGCGAATGTATCGCGATATGAATTTATTTATAACGAATAAATAATAATCGCGTTTACACCAAAAGTCTGCGACTACAAGATGACGTTTGGTCAATCACAAGTGCATTGACACGAGGACTCTCGCGTGCATGCGTGAATCGAGTTATAAATACATCTTTTTGATCGTCTCGACAGTTTATATACAATCTTGCGGTTAGAGGGAGACGTTGAATTTTCCAACTTGCGGAGCAGACGGCGAGATCTGACGAAATTAGATGTCCTGTCCCGGTGTGTTTTCAGACCGTTGTAGAAATTTTATTCGCGATCCGAGGACGCCCCGGGGCTGAAGAAAGAGAGGGTCGTCTAGACGGCGATTTCCGGCGATTTTCATCGTTCGAGAGAGCCAGGTTTCGTTAGCCTCCCACCTGGCCCTACCGAGGATATTCTCGCGTTAGGTGGATACTTTTACTTTGGATTTGTTTACTCGCGTGAAATATACGAGCGTATTAATTATAAATTTTTTTTCGACTACCTGCATCAACGAGTTTAACGAGTTTATTCTCGCGTCATCAACGCGAGTGGCCCTCATTCTCGATCGAGGCCGGAGGAAAAGCGCGAAACGTCGTTATTTTTAGAGCACCTATCTATCCTGTGGGCACATTTCGCGCAGAGGACGACCGCGAATCGCCGTGCTTGGTCGCACAATAGCGCATAACGCCAGGAGGTTGGTTCGTGTGGCGCCAAGCCAATGGCTTCCGGCTTTTGATGAAATGTAACGAGCCGCAAGCACGAGAAAATGACGAGCGTTATGATTACGCATTACGGTTATTTGCTTATTTGTAGTCTCCGCCGTTCCATAAATTTTCACTCTCATTATTCTCACCCTCCCGCATAATATCGCGATTAACAATTATGCCGGTAATTATAAAGGAAGACAGGTTTTGCGCGTCTACTTAAATAACAGGTCGCTTTATTAATAAACTACGCGCGATTGATCGTACGATACAGTAGCTTCATCACGGCTCGCCGATTCTTTTTTCGAGGACATGTCTCGGCGGCATACAAACGAAAACCTTGGCCGAATTATCGATCGCGAAACAATTTATATATAGAGGAGAAGCATGAGGTTTGCAATCTTCCATCGATGGACCGATGCAGGCTTTCTTTCATCTCTTGACGCGATTGTGACAGTTAGATCTCCTTCAACTCGAATACATTCAACGTCTGATGGTCCAGATTAATAATCGCGATCTTTCCGCATGAAATACGGTTGAATGTGTTTCCTCCGTTGACCGTTGCATCGCTCGTTCCTCCGGGCATAAACGCACGGTCGCTTGCCTTTCGTGTCCGTCGTCTCCGCAGCCGGTTTAGTCGAGGACTTTTGCAACAAAGTGGCGATTGCACAAAATGGACGAAAGTTTTACGGCGCGGAAAGAATGCTTTCCGCGGAGAGAAAGATGGCGGCGCGAATAAAAACTCTTATTCTCGTTTCATTTCTCGTTGATTGTAAAAAGTCGCCGGATTTTTAATCTTTATTAATCTTGAAATTTATTTCAATTTAATTCCGTTAATTCTCTTTAGAACAGTCCTCATCGGTTTTACACATCATTTGATATTTCACTCGACGATCGATTTTTGTTGCGTCCAGTTTTATATATTGTATACCCAGTGTCTCTCTCTCTCTCTCTCTCTCTCTCTCTCTCTCTCTCTCCCCCTCTCTCCCTTCCCCTCCCCCTCCCCCTCCGCCCTTGTGTGTGGTGCAGGCATTCCCTACTTTTTTTACAACTGGTATCCGTATCGCTCGGAGCCGGTTTCGCTGAGAATACAATGCAACACTGCCACATGCCATACGAATCTAGCTTGGACATTTATAATCGCCATGGCTCGTCGCCTCGGGTCATTCGTCTTTTACATTGCCTAATTTACGCGCAATTTCCCAGCTCGACGTGTGCCGTACGATGACCGATTAAAAGGAAAACACTCCGTTCGACGGACACCTTATACCTTTACCTAACCCTCACCTTTACCCTTGCCGCAATTACCGTACTTGTAAATTCAATTTATCCGTACAATTTACTTAACTGTGGAAACGAGCAGAGAGAGACAATAGTTCTCTCCCTAGAGATCTTGAGATCTCGCTGTCTCGATCGAGTATTTACCCGTCCCACGCAGAGTGGTATACTCCGTTACGAACGGATGGGGGAAGGAGGAGAGAGAGAGAGAGAGAGAGAGAGAAGGTATATTGCGCGACTCGTGAGCATCTCGTTATGTCTGGGTCGGTCGGCTTTTATCGGGAATACAAAGTAGCAATCAATCGGAGCCAGGAATTGCCGGCACGCCGCGACTACATCGTCAAGTATCATCGAGGTGAGCACGGGCCGAGGAATGTCACGAGGTAGCATCTCGCTCGCACGCACACGCACAGAGAAAGAGAGAGAACGAACACACATACACGCGGTCAAGTTGGCGTGCATAAAGGATATGGAAGCTCGGCCTTTAGGTGAATGGCTAGCAACCTTGAGGAGAGCGTTCGGAATGCGCCGCTCGCTGCAACTTCTTAAGTAGGCTACACCCAGAAGCGACGTTAAGAAGATCCCTCGATCGGGTGCCCTTGATGTCGCGCGCGTTGGTTCGCGTGCAATCGTGTGCGATAACGCACGCGTACGTGTTTGGCACCTTGCGATTCCTCGCCCGCGTCTTCGCATCGCGAAATTCAAAAATTCCGCAACTTCCTCCCGGGAGTTTCAGCGAAATACGATCGATACCCGTTTTTCGCTGATTCGCGAACTTTATTCAAGAGCGGCATCCGAATGTCAGAAGGAAAAAAAAATGTACGTTCGGCCGCATTATTAATCATCGATGCTCGGGATGCATACACTCGACGATCAAATTTCCCTGTAATATTTAAGAGGCGTATCGTTTCGCTTACATAATTAATGGCACGGTTCAACGCTCGCGAGGAACAAGAGAACTCGGGTCGCGAAATACCTCGAACGCGAATACACAATTAGCATCATCGCATCCGATTGTACTCGGCGTCCGTATTTGCGCACTTGTGTATCGCGTTTGATTGCCTCCATGTACTTGTGAAGCAACTGTGTATTTGCAAATTCAAAGCAAAATTACGACAAAATTATTCACAATTGATAGCTGACCGCGATAACGATAAGCGTTGTCTCTTTTTTTTCCTCGCTAAGGTGACTTTACACGTGCACACGCGAGACCTAATTATGGAAAGAAGATAACGCACGCGCTTAGAAATATCGCAAAGTTGAAGCCACATTGTTTGGCGACGTAGTTTCTTCGCATTCTCTTATCGTAATTTTCTTCGCGAACGAAACTGTTCTGTTCCTCTCTTCTCGTCCCAAACGACTCGATGAGCTCGATTCAAGGTCGAATCGAGGGGATTCGTAGTGATCCACGTTGTCGTTACGCCACGATGCTCTTCGCAACGCGTCTACGCGTTGTTATACGCAGATAGTACGCTCGACCGTACACCGCAACGCTCGCGCGTAATTCGTTATGAATGAAGCCTTCGCATCTCGTGTCTCGCCTCGCCTCGTCTCACCTCGCCTCGCTTGGTTGCCATCTCCTTGACTCGACTGCGTCGCTGATTAATCTCAACGCGCGGCGGGACGTTACACCTTCTCCGGACGTTTCGTGACCGAGTAATTACCGCAATTCGTCTAATTAATCATGATCATTAACCATTGATATGATTCGACGCGATGGACGCGAATCTCAACGTTGCAATTACGCGCAATTATGAGACGCATATATAAAGCCTCGTTTGACCAACTATTTGCCACTTGCTGTAGAAACGGAGGTTGTGTAACCAACGTATATAAAATAACAATTTTCCAAAAATTTTGTTTATTCAATTGCGATTTAAAAAAATTACCTACGGAATTATTAACGCATTCCTTGCCATTTTTTCGTGACTCCATTCATAGATGTACGCACTCCACATTGTCGGGAGACTAATAATTTCGCTTATAATGTATGCCTTACAGTATTTATGAAACCGCAAAAATTATTATCATCAAGAAAAAAATGTATAAATTTTTATGGAATAAACGCGAAAAGTACAAACTTATAACTTATGTTTCCCAGAAGATGAAAAAGATATATATATATAATGATGTATATAATGATCATGATGACTATTAAATATATATGAATATTTTTATTTTGTACACGTATATATTTTTTAATTTTATACAATTAATGAATATATAATTATTCATATAAACCATATCATAATAATAAATTATATAATATTATCATATAATGAATAATAAATAGATATTATTCGTATATGTACACTATCACAACGAATGTAATAAAGCACTTGTTAGATTGATACGACAATGAACGGAATAACAGTCTTGACATTTGAAGCTTGAGACAAAAGAACATCTAAGAAACGGATCGTTATATCGCATGATATGATAACTGCGCTGTGATATTCAGCCATCGATATATGATTATACAAAATATTGACATAGAAAATATTACATTTAATAGCGAGAATATCAAATGAACCTAAGTGGAAAGTTTAATATAACGGAATGATGTTGAGCAAGACGAATGAGAGCGACTTTCCGCTACTTTATCAATTGACACGACGTTTATTTGAAACTTGCACGACGAGTGACAAATGTTTATTGACGATAATGTTGTCGCGACAACACCTGTCGACGTTTGCATTTGAATGCGTTTGAATATTTGTTAATGTTGCCAACGCATGTTGCCAAAGACGCATGTTACGTCAGAATAGACACATGATAGTTTTACAAGTTTTCTACAATATATACTACAACATTGATAAATTGCAAAAGAGTATAATATTTCAAACATTTATTTTACATGTATTCTCGAGAATAAAATAATTTTGTGATTCAATCTTGCTAATCGCTACTGCCACTCACCAGAAGCATTTGCAGATGATACTACTCCTCGTACATACGTGTACTCTTGCGAATAAACTGATAACGCATGCTACATTAGAAAAAAATATCCTGGCGCAAATCGTATCACGGTGTTTACGGAAGAAAAAAAGAGAAAGAGAGATGTCTCGTTTATCATGAGATTATTTCAAAGAGGAAAACTTACACTTAAGTGGCTTATTCTTCTGTGATAAAGCAATCTTTGTTTTAATAAAGCAATCTTAACACGATGCGGTGTGCTCATTCCTGCGAATAATGGTCAGTGTCTTCTCCCGCTTGTTTTGACAACAGCTGGCGAGTATTTTTAGCGAGTATTTCTCTCACGAAATTAAATACGTCGTCTTGACAATCTTCGGGTTACTCGTTCCACGACACTGCGATGATTAACGAAGACGAGAGACCGCGATTTAACGTTAACAGCAAACGCGTGCCAAATGCATTTTGGATCCTCCTCTCGAGATATCCACACCTTACTGATTTCTCAATCTTGATTTTTAATCGATGCAAAACAATCAAATTTGTGATATTGCGATATAATCATATATTTATCTAGATTCACAGTTTCGTAACATTTGCATCTAAAAATTCTCCAATTACAACTAGAAAAAATCGTATTTTAACAATTTTGAAAGTTTTTAAATCTTCGACAAATACACAGTTTTTGTATGTATAAATAAAAAAAATAAGCGATATATTACAATAGTACAAAAAATACGATAGTGCAAATGTAAATTATAAATAAATAACCATCGATGTGAGAGATTCGATGCGTGACGCGCTTATCTGCATTCAAGAGTGGTTTTCCAGCTAAAAAGAAATCACGTATTTTAAACCAAAAGAGATGTCTTAAATAAACACATTAAATAAAACATGTCTTTGACACAAATAGTTTCGCAAATGAATAAATGTATAAATAAAAATATTACGTAATAAATATGTAAATATATAATATATATGCAAATAATAAGGAATCGATATGAGATGCAATACGCGATACGCTTATTGAATCGGGTTATACGTAGCGTACATCTGTGTTGCGTTATTAACTCGGACATGATATGATTTCGCCTCTCCTCTGTTGCAGTGTGCCAAAGTATAGACATAAGAAATAGCGTGGATCAATTCTCAAAATTGAAGGGATGCCGGGTGGTCGAGGGCTTCGTACAGATTCTTTTGATCGACCGGGCGGAGCAGTCGGCCTATGCCAACCTCAGCTTCCCCGAACTGGTCGAAATTACAGGATATCTTATTTTATACAGGTACAACTTTATTTTTATCGCAAGTACTCTTACAAGACGAAGAATTACCTTTCCATTTATTTATTAAAGCGAATAATTTACACCCTTTTTTATCCGTTTAAATCTATCCTTACTCACGCTCGCTTCGTGTTTCCAGAGTAAATGGATTAAGGAGCGTTGGCCGTCTTTTTCCCAACTTGACGGTCATTCGTGGGCATTCTCTCTTCATTAATTACGCCCTCGTGGCATTCGAGATGATGCATCTCCAGGAAATCGGTCTTCATTCTCTGACCAACATCCTACGCGGATCCGTGCGATTTGAGAAGAATCCAACGCTCTGCTACGTCGATACCATCGACTGGGACATCATCGCCAAAGCTGGCAAAGGAGAGCACGTCATATCGGTAAGCTCCTTTTTTTATCTATGACCTAACGCCTGAACTGGAACGTGGAATTTTTTTTATGCGAGAAAAAGTTGGACGGCGTTGAATAAGTCTATTTGAAACCAGGAATAACGCTTCTATTTTCGCTCAACGTATCCGATTTTGTTCCACGTTTTACGCTATACTTGCACGAGTGAACGATCGTTGACCGACATTTAACGAGAGTTAAAACGTGCGGTATGGTACTCGATTCGTCGTTTAGATTTATCTCGAGAGGATTACGCGCCGGGCATACTTTTCCGCCACGATATTTCGATTTCGCGGACGAGAATAATGTAGCTATACGCGCGCGATTTGTCACGCTTCGTGATGCGAAGCGAGGCGTCCCGGTCTTGTCGGCGAATTGTTGAGGAGCAAGAAATCCGAAACGGAAGCGGATGAGAATTACTTCATTCACCTTATAACGTGTTATGAAAACGCGCGTTAACGAAGCCACAACACTTTGCTATGAAACGACATGAATATACAGGGTGTCCCATTAGTAAGATATAATCGAGTATTTTACCATATATTTCTCGTTAAAAAAAGTAAACATTAATTTCCTTTGGGAAAATTGCTGGAAATGCATCGTTTTTGAGATCTCATTTTTTTTAATAAGCCAATATAGCTACACTTACTGTTTTCTTGATTCTTCGTGCAAATAATTGTACGTGGAAGAGTTTTAGTAATTATGTTATAATTAGATTTTACATATTTACGTATTTATAATGCAGTTTTATAATGAAGAAATTTTATTCGAGTCGACACGAAACAAATTCCCTCAGCAAAGTGTGGTTCCTGGCTCTGACGTGAATAAAATAGACGCAGTTTTTTATTTCTTCTCATTATACATTCCGTGTTCAATTATCATGGAGTACTTGTGCGAAGAATATTTCAATCTTTACAATACAAGAATGATATGGAAAATAAAATATCTCGTGCGAAATGATGCATTTCCGGCAAATATTTCTGCAAAGGAAAAAAGTGATTTTTTTTTTTTTACAAGGAATACGGTAGTACTTTATTCACTCCTTGTGTGACTTCCGCGATTAAATTGTAGTAAAGTCATATAACGAGTGCATATTTATGATCGTATTTATGATCAAATAGAATAATTTGATAAGAGTTTCGGTTATTCCAAATTTTATTCAACAATTAATTTGCGCACTTCGATTTTCGACTAATCTTTATATGCGCAGCATCCTGCAAGAACGAAATTATCGAAAAAAACGACACGGGTCATGGAATACGAGCCTTTCGCAATGTGTTTTTCGACCTTCGTATCGACAGCGTAGAGATCTTGTTTTTTCTCTACTCGTGTAATTCCGTGCACAACAGCGGAAGAATTTTTTAAGCTCTGTCTTAAAAAAGAATTTACCGTCTCGTTTTTTTTCCTCAAGAAAGGAAACGAGATTATATTCTATTTTGTTTAGTGTTTATATCATCGTTCGAAATGAATCTCTATAGAAAGATATCGATTCCGGAAACAATGATGATAGCACGAAAGTGATGAGTTAGACTTCGATAATATATTCAAAGAAGAAAAAGAGAATGATAACATCTTTCAGCATCCTTCGACATTCCAAGATTCTTATCGAGTTGATGTAAGAATTTAAAAGTTTATAGCTTCTGTAGCGCGAACATTCTTGCTTTCATAACGTTGTAGAGTTTGAAACTTTGCGATTGCGTATCAAGTATGCGAGAAATGTCGGGAGAGAGTGGGAAATAAACATTAAAACTATATCTCGAGGGAAATCACCGTGGAAATTACATGGGAATGCACGGGAGTGATTGCTGTCAGTGAAGCTCTCGACGTAATTTGCTTGCAGGGCAACAAGATAACGAACGGTTGTCCAGTGTGCGACAAAAGTTGTCCGTCAAGGCAGACGAAACCCGATGAGACTCTATGCTGGAATCGACAACACTGCCAACGAGGTAAATTACATTATTAACAGTAAACGATTTTGTTCGCAATGTATTTTCGTCGAATATCACTATCGAATCATTGCAAGCATTGCAGCGCAAAACAGTAAATTTTTTTTTTGGTCTTTTTCAATTTGAATTTTAACTAGAATCCTATTTGAATCCAATATGTATGTCGGATTTTTAAAAATCTCATCTTTTTTTACTTGATTAGAAAGAGACTTTTGAAAATTAATAATTCCTTCTTATAAGTTAACATGTAATTGAGAAAAATAAGCTTAGATATATGTATAGCTTCTGATTTGAAAGAGAAAGAGAAACTTAGATATATAGCTTCTCATCTTGAAAGAAAAAAAGAAGCTTAGATATATAGTTCCTGATTTTTAAAACATGAAATGATTTGTGTCCGCAGTATGCGACCAAAAGTGCGGGGACAACGCTTGCGAAATCAACACGGGAAAATGTTGCGATTCGTCGTGTCTGGGTGGATGCACGGGATTGTCGATCACCAATTGCACCGTCTGCAGGAACGTAATAGTCGACACAAAGTGCAAGGACAGTTGTCCGAGTGGTACCTACGAGTTCATGAATCGACGTTGCGTCAGCGAGCAGAGGTGCCGGCAGATGCCGAAACCGCGCGAAGCGTTGGACAGCGTCAAGCAGCATCCGTACAAGCCGTTCAACGGCACCTGCGTAATCGAGTGCCCGGCTGGCTACATGGAAAGCAACGAGAACGACCAGAATCTGACCTGCCGAAAGTGCGAGGGCTCGTGTTTGAAAGAGTGTACCGGCGCGAACGTGGACAGCATCGCGTCGGCGCAAAAGTTGCGCGGGTGCACGCATATCGCGGGTAGCCTCGAGATACAGATACGCGGCGGCAAGAACATCGTCAAAGAGCTTGAGGATAATCTAAGCACGATCGAGGAGATAGACGGCTATCTAAAGGTCATCCGTAGCTTCCCGCTGATATCCCTCAATTTTCTGAAGAATCTGCGCTTGATACGCGGCAATACGCTCGAGAACAACAAGTACAGCCTCGCGGTGCTCGATAATCAGAATCTTCAGGAGCTCTGGGACTGGAGCACGCATCCAAATCTCACCATCCTGTCCTCGGCAGGCTCTCCCAAGGTCTTCTTTCATTTCAATCCAAAGTTGTGCATGTACAAGATTGACATGCTGCGAGAGAAGGCGAAACTGGACAATTTTACCGAGCACGATGTGGCGATCAACAGCAACGGAGATAAGGTCGCGTGCAATGTCACCGAGTTGAAGACCAAGATTACCAAAAAGACATCTAGAGGTGCTATTATCGAGTGGGAACCCTTTTCGCATCACGACTACCGATCTCTCTTGGGTTACGTCGTTTACTTCATCGAAGCGCCATATCAAAATGTAACGATGTACGATGGTCGCGATGCTTGCGGTGGCGACGGTTGGCGGGTGGAGGACGTCTCCGCCGAAAGCGCAACGTCACAGCAACATAACGGCACGCAGCAACCGTATTTAGCTCACATACTCACTCTACTGAAACCGTATACCCAATACGCTTACTACGTAAAGACTTACACTATAGCCACCGAGGAATCGGGCGCGCAGAGCAAGGTCATGTACTTTACGACACTGCCGGACGCGCCTAGCTCACCTAGGGCTCTGTCGATCTGGAGTAATTCAAGTAGCGAGCTGGTTATGTCCTGGTTTCCGCCGCTTCATAAAAACGGGAATCTAACGCATTATCGAATCGTCGGTCGTTGGGAGCCTGACGACCCGATTTTCATCGATCAGAGAAACTACTGCGATGAACGTAATTCAAAAACTACTCCGTTCTTTTCGATATAATATAGCAAATTCTCTAAGAATAGTTAAATATACAATGTGTCTCAAAGTTAAACGATCAAACTTTATCAATATATTTTATTAATAGAAACGAGAAAAAGATACTTTATACGAACAGTAGTTCAAACAAACTTTTTATCATCACATTACATTTTAAAAATACATTAGAAAATACGTTAACATTCCTAATGCAAGTTTGATATTGTTGAGAGATTGAATTTAATATCCTATATAAAATTCACATTTTTATCTTGTTTTAATTCAATGAATGACAGATATAAGTTCTTGTCGCGAATTGATTCTTGTACAATAGATTTTTATTTTCACTACAGATAAAAATCGAGTTAAAAATATAGAACAAGCAGATTAGATAAATAGCGCCGACTCTTATGTAGTGTCAAGAGCGAATTTGCCAGCTTCAAACATTTTCGAACCAGTGTTTATATATAATATTTTTGTTAAATTTCTATACAGAATACAGTGACAAGATTTGATCGTTAAACTTTGGGATATCCTGTATTTATGAAAAAATAAGAACTACGACTATTACAATTATTATAAGCGCGTTAAATAAACGTTTTGCTTTGCGTGACATACAAGAGATTATTTTTATTTTTCACAGCCATGTCATTGCCCGAGAAGAAACCGATGTCTGTCATAGCGGAGGAAGAAAGGAAGCGTGCCGAAGAAGAAAAAGAATTGGTGAAATCACCCGAGACTGCTTCGTGCGGCTGTGCAGATCGAGAAACGACTGATCAATCGATGCGTGAAAAAGAAGTTTCCAGTTCGATCGCTTTCGAGAACGCATTGCACAATCAGGTCTATATAAAACGGATGAACGCGCGTAGAAGACGCGACGTGAAGAGCGAAATGTTGATCGCAACGGAATTAGCCAAAGATTCTAATTATAATCAACAGGTAAGATCAATAAAATTTTAAATTCATTCTTAAGAGTTCGCTCAAGTTCACTATTAATTATATAAATAAAAATAAAAATATATTGAAATGAATCATATCGCGTATCGAATTTATATTTAGTAAAAGATTTCGCAAAAACGATTATTTATATCTCGTGTTATGTATAAACCGATTAAAAGTCAATAGAAATAATGATAGAAATATTAATCGAAAGTAAATCATGGAATAATAATTATGGTTAAAAATTAAATTACGTTGTACATTTTTGTTTATAACTTTTTGCATGTTTAGGACAAGGAGGGCGTTAACGATAAAATAGACAATGGCACGTACACAGTATTCGAGCGATTGATACAGAGTACGAATCTTAGTGTCGTAATGAAAAATCTGCGCCATTTTGCCGCGTACAATATCGAGGTTCAAGCTTGCAGAGAACGAGTTGAGAACGAGGATAAATCGAAGAAGAATAATTGTTCAACAAAGAGCATGAAAACTTATCGTACATTGGCTATGGAGAGCGCAGATAATATTCCACCAAACACCTTCAAGTTGAGCATTTCTGGCGGGAATAACAGTCTTACTATGGTTACATTGTACTGGGAGGAGCCGCCTCAACCCAATGGTCTAATCGTCACGTACCAAATTGAGTACAAAAGAGTAGATATAAAAAATGTAAGTAACGTAATCTTTTAGTTTTTGTTATTAATTAAACAAATGCTGCAAGCGACAAACGTTTCGATATATATTGAGAGAGAAGGAGAGAGAGAAAAGAGAGAATAGATAATTTAATTAAGAAAAGTTTATTTTGAATAGAAATTTTTAATTATAATTTACAAAATATCATTTATATGTATTTTGCATATATTACTGCCATATAAATATAATCTTTCTTTCCTACTTTGTACAGATAAAAACAACGGTGGTGTGCATCACAAGACGCGATTTCACTAACGCGGGTAATTCATATGTCTTGAAAGATCTTCCAGCTGGAAATTACTCTGTGAAAGTTCGAGCTACCAGTTTAGCTGGATACGGGGCATATACCGAAGTGAAATATTTTTATATAGAAGAATACGGCATGCTGAGCACATTCTGGATTTTCTTCTGGTTAATATTGATCCTTATTGTGCTATCGAGTTTTCTGGTGATATTTTACATATTTAAAAGAAGATCGGCGCGGAATGCGCGTGTGAAAATTATCGCAACAGTGAATCCGGAATACGTGAGCACAGGGTATGTGCCGGATGAGTGGGAAGTGCCCCGAAAGAAAATACAGTTAATACGCGAATTAGGAAATGGTTCCTTCGGCATGGTATACGAAGGATCGGCCAAAGATGTTGTCAAAGATCAACCGGAAGTACGATGCGCCGTGAAAACCGTAAATGAAAACGCAACAGACCGTGAACGAATAGAGTTCCTTAACGAAGCTTCCGTCATGAAGTAAGAGGAATTAATTGCTTCTTCAATTTTATTATTTTCTTTGATTCATGTCATATCTTTTTCTGTTGAAGGGCTTTCAACACTCATCATGTGGTCAGATTGCTGGGTGTAGTGTCGCAAGGCCAACCTACGTTGGTAGTTATGGAACTGATGGTAAACGGTGATCTAAAGACATATTTAAGGAGCCATCGACCGGATGTTTGTGAAAATTCTAAACAACCACCGACATTGAGAGATATCTTGCAAATGGCAGTTGAAATTGCGGACGGCATGTCTTATCTCGCAGCGAAGAAATTTGTTCACAGAGATCTGGCTGCTCGTAATTGCATGGTAGCCGAAGATCTTACCGTGAAGATCGGTGACTTTGGCATGACAAGAGATATATATGAAACTGATTACTATAGAAAAGGATCCAAGGGGCTCTTGCCTGTTAGATGGATGGCCCCAGAAAGTTTAAAAGACGGCGTATTTACCAGCTTTTCCGATGTTTGGAGCTACGGAGTTGTTCTATGGGAAATGGTTACGTTAGCTTCGCAACCGTATCAAGGCTTATCAAATGATCAGGTGAATATATATATATATATATATATATATATATATATAAATTTTCGTAAAATACAATATTCTTTGCTTGTTAGAGGTTCTTTAAATAATACATTTCTTTAAATTATTATAATATTCTAGGTATTGCGTTACGTAATTGAAGGAGGAGTTATGGAACGACCGGAAAATTGTCCCGATTCATTGTACAGTTTAATGAGACGTACCTGGAATCATAGAGCCACAAGAAGACCTACCTTTATAGACATTGAAACGCTATTATTGCAAGAAGTTAACATAGAAGGCTTTGAGAATGTTAGCTTTTACCACAGCCTAGAAGGAATCGAAGCTCGAAATCAAAATATTTCGCATTCACCGCAAAATGACCAGTAAGAATAGCTTAATTTCACACTTATTTAGCAATTTTTTGCTTAGCATGCTTTTATCGCTCCGTATTGAAATATAATTTTAAATTTATACATGTAATTTATTTTTCAAACAGAGATTTAGAAATGGTTACTTTACAAAACTTGCGGGAGGAAGAAATCGAGAGAGGAGAAGATTCGCCATTGCGTGACGATTTTGGTGACTTTGCAAGTTTTGAACCTTGCAGTATTAAAAATAACTTGAGTCCACAATATGGAGCGAATTCTTATGGTGAAACTTCCAATTTCCATGACATGAACTCTTCAAAAGTACCTAAAGCTGGGTTCGACGAATTTGTCGGCGTCTCTGGAGATTCGCTTGTATCTAGTAAAGATACGTTGAACTCGCCTTTTGTAGAAGGCAGCCTTAAATCAGTCAGGAGCTCGCCTTTTATATATAAACAAAGTACATCCCGCAGTAACGTAAGTCAAGGCTCCCTAGTAAAGTCTGGGAGTCCGCAAAGTTTAGTCAAGCGATATTATCTCGATAGTCCGAATCTATCCAAGTCTCGGGGCGATCCTGATTACGAAAATCGGAGTCCTGAAACCATGTTAGCAATCGAAAAGAGGGAGATTACTACTCCGTTGCATGTAAAATTTCCATCTGTGGATGTTATGGACATTCAGATTAACGGTGACAAGAAAGAGAGCAAGTGCACTACCGATTATGTGAATAAATCGGAAACGTTGAATAACGGTTACATTGGTAACACAGCCACGTAGCTTCAATGATATCCTTCGATGTTATCAGAATCCAACGCGCAACAAATCACATATGACAAATACGTGAAATTATATTCTTGGAGTGAATCGATATGAGTATTCCAACAAAAAGGCAGTGTCTGTGCCAAATTTATGAGCATACCGAATCGTAATTTTGGGAGAATCGCATTATGAGCAGCGTTTTGTATACACGAGAAAAAGATGCTAGTGTGTTCTAGACTCTAACGGAAGTTATAAATCTATATTTTAAACGTCTAGATATGTAACTAAGAATCACACAGGTCCTAAATGCAGACAAGTAAAGTTTCCTTATACGGGTGTTACCATGTCTTAATTCCGTCTCTCTAAATGTAATTGATATCGCTACGCATGTACAGTTAATTACATATATTTATATATATATTTGTTACGCTGCAATGCATGTTGGAAATAAGCAGCGAATATATTTATACCAGATACTGTCTTTTTGAAATTATCGCTGTAATGTATATTAATATAAAAAGATTTAGCTTTCTAAAGATACGTTATTGTGAAGTTACAAACAGTTGCGGTTTAAAAGCCAGAAACTGTCTTTTCTTGAAATTGGGCCGTGCACTATTGAGAAACATGCAGACATATATCGATTTGATAATATGATATTTGCTAACAAGCATATGACAGCCTCTCTCTCTCTCTCTCTCTCTTTCCCCATTAACTATCTAGCAAAATAAGTGTATATTCAAAGAATTAAGCAGGTTAATTATTTGTATTATAGATTTTCTGTTTAATTTTCAAAGTCGCAAAGTACGCTAATTTCCGCTGTAAGTAATTATATATATTTGTACAGTATCTCAATTTATTTTTCTGAACTTATGGGAAATGTAATATAAACCAAAGTGGCAATTAGGTCGACTACCGTGTTGGTACGACATTTTGTTCACAGCAAAAAGACCACATTTTATAAATTTTGTGAATTACGCCTAGTCGCCACTTTGTACGATTTTAGGCTTCGAATTCGCATATAGTAACACAGATTCGATATTATTGTTGGAAAGTGTAGAAAAGGTGATTCAGAATAAGAGTGTATCGACTTGGCAAATATATATCTCTCATCGCGTTCCTCTAATTTATAAATTTCTATTATATTTATGTTTTCTATATACATCGTTTTAATGTTTTTGACTTGTATCAGTTTTATTGTATCAATTAAGATTCAACAGTTCTGAATCCACCAATTTCTCTGATGTATAGTAGGAGAATTAGAGAGTAAGGATCTTTTCAAGTTAAGAGTAGTTTTCAAAAGCGAGTTGATTGATTTTATAGTATAGTTTGTGAATTTGTAGTCTCTATTACAACCACATTTTAATCTTTTACAATTATGCAAAATCTTAGACGAAAATAATTAATGTATTTAAATTTATATTATATTTGATATCGATATTATAGTATTTAAGTTTTTTTTAAAACTATCATGATAGAATGTTATGCTAATAATGTTAATTTTGAGTGAACAGTGTCCTACTCTCGTTTCTCATTCTGTATATCTAAATAATCTAGCGAATGTAGAGATTCAGAGAAGCATGAGACAAAACTGCATTATATGTTTGAAAAATTTCAGAGTCCATCAAATTACAGATTACATTTGACAATGCAAAAGAAATCTATTTATCCGCTTCGATCTTTATCATATTTAAATAATTTGCAAAAGAGTAATAACTAACTTTGTCAAAATATCCTTTGTATGATCATTGTACTTCATTTTTTGAGATTTTTCGAACGTATCTTGTATATGTGACACAGTATGACTTTGTGTCTGTACACGTACGTGAAACGTACTATTTCGTGGAGTTGGCACATGAAATTTTTCGCATTGCCTTCGTAATATCTTCCAAGAAGTGCATCTCAATATAGATATCACTTTTCGATATTTCGTAAAAAGCTTCATCGTGCAATTTTATAGTTATGAGTCTATCAGAAAGTCTCCATATCTCGTGCAATAGGATGGTCCACGTTATTTATGCTCCATATAATAAGCGCGACTAGTAGTCTGCGATGTCGTCGATATACAGGATATCGCCGTTTCTGCCGTCGCTCCACGAAATAAATTACGAAATTCCGAAACGTACACCGTACTTTTCGATTAGAGACGAGAGAACGTAGACTGTCCTAGTGAGCCCAGTGAGAAACAAGATTGATGACGGACGAAAGGATTGAATCCGTGTAATCATTATTGCAATCGCTAGATAAATAGCGGACGAATCCTAACATGAATGAGCTAAGAAGAAAGAATTATTATACGAGCAACGCAACGCAATGCAGTTGAGTCTATAGACATAACGAGCCTCTAACACAAGACTGATTAGCTAATCCCAATATTACACCTGTAATCTCTCTCAGTAAGTTAAAGGTACAAGACAAAATGATAGAAGTTCCATGTCGTTCCATATCCGTAAACATCTTCCTTTTTATTGGTTTATTTTGTTTGTCGTTTTTTTTTTATCCGATTGAAGGTGTATTGAAAATTTATTTCGAGATTTATTAATGCGATCCGTGGTTTCGTTCTTTATAACATTGCACATTTGGTGCATCGTTGTGTATCGCTTTGGTTCGATGGCTTATCGGAGCATAAAATGATGTGCGGGATATCTCTGAAACTATTGCACCATTTTATGTTATACTCCCGTTTTATATTTCCCTGATGAATTTGTATATGCGATGTGGATGTCTTTTTTTGACGCAATCTAAAACAAAGAGAATCATTTTTCTCTGGAATTATTTGATACTTCCAATATTATTCGCGTATCTAAATAAATCACAAAACAGATTAAAAATTCACATAGTTTGTTTGTCTAATTAAAATGAGATAAATTTTATCTATATTTATCCATATTTGTTATTTTATTTAAATATTTTCTCTTTTTCCAAGTTTCAATAATAAAAATTATTTATAAAAAAAATTAAACGCAAACTTATGAAATTTCAAAGAAATATTGCATTAGTTTCGAGATAGTCTGTACATCAATGTCTCTAAAATACCGGTGATCTAATAACAAGTATCTAATACAAGCTCTACGCAATATCATACAAAAGTTGGACAAAGGTCGCGATGTCGCACAGATTGTACGATATAAAATAATACGGGAAGTATATTAAAGAAATGTAACAAAAAAATATGCAAAAGGCGCAAATCTTGTAAGATCATTGTCGTCAAATAAGTTTCTCGCTCTCTTTTTTTTTGGAGGGAGTATTTATTTCCGTACCAAAATGATGGGCGACATTTATTTTTATTGCCGTTTTACCGATACCGTTGCTCCGATCATATATCAATTGTAATGTCTCAACTTTCGGTTGAATAATCAAAAATATATTGCGATCGCGTACCTTGAAGCTTTGCACCACGTTAAGCCTTTTTTTATCCTTGCGACGATTTTGTTTAAAAAATACAGATATAACCCGTTTTTGTTTAGAGAGAGTTGGAACTTTTTTCGAAAGCAAAATGCTTCAGTGCGCAAACTTTCAGAAGAGAGGCGAGAAATAATCAAGGTATACACACAATTAAATGGAATTCTCCCGAAATTTAAGAAACACGATTAATGACACAAATAAGCCGGTCGGCCGATGTATCGTAATAATAAGCCTCGCTCGTATTCTGAAGTATTTAGTGTAATAACGAAATAAACAAGTTAATGCTTAGACCATGTATTATGTAAGTATCGTAAGATTAACACGAAATGTTTCCTATATGGCCGCGAGTCTCCGTACGAATCGCGATCGCTAATTTTAGGCCTACTACAGCGTGATAGTTCTGTAATATATTAGAGTAATCTCTCTGAGGATTAAGGTAATATGTAATCGTATCTGAAGATTGTGTGTAATTATTAAGTGCAGAGAGAAAAGTGTGCCTGTCGCCGTGTATATTGATCGATTTAATGAATGTGCGATTCGAATATATATAGCAAAGATTTAAGGGTGTGGCCATGAAAAATAAATCAATGTACATCTGCATCAACGATATAGAGGGAATCGAAAAAAATGTCGGGTATAACGGATATCTAATTTTTCGTTTGTCGCAAAAATTAAGCGAAGCGCCCTGATCCCGATCATTAAAAGATTCTTCTCCGCTGATCTTAGACTGAAGCAGTAACTATTCATCCTAAACATCGAGAAGCATAGAAATACTCTCCTTATCTCGATCGCGTGCGTTTAATTTATTTATATGTATCTTCCAAGTAAATGGTGGATGACTTTAGCGCAATAGTAGCTCGAGACGCTATTAATTAGTTTATATTTGTTTCCTCCTTTTTGTACTTTAGCAAATATATAAACGACTCGATTCCTTTTTCTTTTGCTATCACGTCTATTTTATGTTGAAGTCATTGTCATCAACATCTCGTGTACATAGAACTTGAAAGATATATCGATTTTATATTTTACGAGATATTTTGAGTTTTTATAACACGTCCAATATTCCATTATGCTAATTCTTTTTTCTTACGGATAAAATTTTATCATCTATATCTCTAATAAAAGAATCTTCCACACATGATAAAAAAAAATCGCGAGACTTCTTTTCCTATTGTATTACGACAATAACGATTTTAAATAATATTTCACGTGCCGTTTCTAGAATCTTTTCTATTAATTTAAATATAAATTCTTATTTTGTTCAGTTCCTATGGTGCACATTATTATATTTACATGCGATAATTAACGAATAAGATCTCTGACACTAGTTATACTAATATATTATAAACTATTTATGTTCCGCTATGCTATAGCTCCATTTACTATTTTTCAGTTTTTGCAAAACAAATTTCTCAATTACATAAACTGCTCAATATTAGATTGCTCAAGTTCTGTAACGATCTAACAATAAGATAGTACCATTGAATTCTAACATAGAACGAATATGAACCGTATATTAATATTGCATTGCATAAAAATACACGCAATCGCAGAATTCTCTTGTTTCGAATTAATTAACGAAATTTTATGCTATTTTATATATTTTGTACGATCTTATTTTTGTACAGTAATAGCCTTTAGTAAATTAGACTATATTGGTAAAGTAAAAACATACATTTAAAACTGAGACTCAAACCTTAACAAACTTGGATTGTACCATGTCGAGTTTCTAGAATAAAAAGACATTTGTTCTTTCGATTGCTGTTTAGATTTTTCAGGAATAATCGTCATTTAACAATTTATTACCTCATCTTTCTATCGAGCAAGATATTTTTATGAAATTAGCAAACATTGCTCTAATTTTGTAATTAATTATACTTTTATAAATTTAACGCTCTCGACATAATGTTTCAAAATAATGCTTATCTATCCTCCAAAGATTTTATATATTACGCGTATAAATTTTATTATTATTACACACTGAAACTTATTCTAAATTATCTGCAAAATCACTCATATTTTTTCTCTATATGTGTCTTCGAATTATGATTAAAATTGTTCAAAAAACTCTACTATGAATATTATCAATTATATAGTGAAATGATATTTTACAAAATGGAAAGTGTCTTCATAAAAACGCAAATTTGTATAAAGATCAAAATTCCAATAAAACGACAATATTCGGCTTTGTTTAATTATATAAAAACAGAATTATAAAAAACTATACATATATGTGTGAAGGGACTATATAAATGTAAGATATTCTAAGTTTTATCTATATATTTTTTACGATGTATATTAAGAAAATATTCAAACAAATTTACTAATCTATCAATATTTCACAAGATTGGATGCTTTTATAAGAGTTTGTCATTGTATTATATTATCGTCAGAGAACTTTTAATTTATAAAACATAATGTATATTTTATGCACACGATATGTAACATAATTAGCATTGCGTGTAACATTTCTACGAATTTGTTTGCGCGGATTTTTGCATTTAATCATTGAAACATTATTTTACATCTTGACAGTTTATAATTGTGGATGATGAAATTGTTTCTAGAGATTAAAAATAAAACGAGATAACTTTCTTTTATATGTTGCCGCGAATTTTTCTTTATTAGAATTGCGTAAGCACTTTAGACGTAATAGTGATTAATCGTTCCTACACCGAACATCGATACTATTTTTTTCTTTTTTTTTAAGATTGTTGTATGAAACAGTTGATATTCGCTGTTAATTGTAATATACATTTCCCGTGCCTATTCACGTAGCTGCCACTCGTAGAATATTAAATTATTTAAATATAAATACATATCGTGCTTTTATCGCTTCGCGTGCAACATATACACTATATTACAGAGACTTACTTTCAACAATTAGCATACGCACGTAGTACGTTAAATATTTTCTTCATTTAAACGATAATTGTTGCTGCCTTACGTCAGATCGTTAAAATATGTACTTGGCATTGATACGCAACGAATGCTCAAACGATTAATTTGCGAAGATATAGTGGAAAAGCGAAGTCTCATCTTGTTAATTTACAATCAGCTGTGATACTGAGATGTGCAAAATGAATAAATAGAAAACCTTTCATTTCCGCTAGACGTTTCTCAGCGATGCTTCTCGCGCGCATCAATTCAATCTCTCGATATTTG
The DNA here is from genome assembly GCF_025532165.1 of Camponotus vicinus. Classification (NCBI taxonomy): domain Eukaryota; kingdom Metazoa; phylum Arthropoda; class Insecta; order Hymenoptera; family Formicidae; genus Camponotus; species Camponotus vicinus. The sequence continues at coordinate 3,242,571 of NW_028141949.1, forward strand.
TAAATAATAAAAGCGCTTCGACTAATTTTTGAACGAAAATTCGCAAATTTTACGCGACAAGACATATATATATTTTTTCTTTTTATTTTACGGCTACGAGATGTGAATGAATGTGAGAAAATTTGATGGACAAAAGTGTGTTTATAATACGTTATATAAGGTGCATCGATGCATATTACTCGAGATGATAAGATGCGTATGTATTTGTACAGAGCAGAGCTTTTCGACAAAGATCGCGGATGTGTAAAATACTCGTTTTCACCACAAAATTAAAAGCTGAAGTATCTTATCATTGATATATATGTATATCGAACTCTGTAGAGTCGAATGTGTATATGTCGGTCCCTTTTGTCAATATAATTATAGTTATCAGAGACATATTGGATTTATCAGTTTTCCGATGCGATCGTCCTGCAAAAGGATGAAGGAGGATACTAGATCGAAGACAGATTAGCCTAACATCCTCTCGCATAATCGTGAATATACATATCGCGATGATGTGCGAGTCGTTCGACGCGATTGAGGAAGCGATGTTATGGTCTAGTTTTTAAATGATTTAAATTTTAAAGCACGCGAAAGAGAATTCACTAATATATCTATAATTAGTATTTAATATAAAGCCAGACACCGAGATTAGAGATCGATCATAACAGGAGGGTTCTCGAAACGCGCGGACTCGCGCATCGCTTCCGAGATTTTGCGCAAAACGACTCTTGCATCTCCGCGACTATTTAAGAAATGCATTTAAATATTACGCCATTACCACACAAGACGAAAGCAAACTATTTTCTTAGAAATTCTTTCGAGTGAAGAGCACAAATGTTAGTATATTTTCCCTCTTGAGTTTACAAAACAAACTGCCACTGCCGTGATGTGAAGGAGAAGCCTGCGAGTAGAAGAGAAAATAAAAACAAAAAAAAAATACGCTATGAATAAAACATAAGCATCTCCTCTCCCCCGCTTCGAGACATCGATATCTCGGAATTGAATCCTCGTTTCGCGAGATCACCTTTCGCTATTCTCGCTTCTACGCGACGCGACATATCGCGTAATCACTTGTGTACTTGTATGAGTTTTCGTTGTTATAGCGACTTGTCAGAATTTCGCAAGCGATTTTCATTCTGCGGTGCGATAATAGCGTAGCGAATATTATAGCGTTTTTTAGCACTAATGCGACATTAAAGCGAGGCGCTGTTTCTTTCTAGATTGATTAGAGAGATCATTTTTATTCGGCTAAATATAAAGATATAGCGCGATGATGTGACCTCTGTTCTTCTTAAGTCGATAAGTCACACCCGCGAGTATGTAAACGGATGTAAACGATAATAAAGGCGTGTCGTTGGTAGTTGAAGAACGACGCGGATGCGAAGTACTGTGTATCTAGGAGTCAGTAACAAGAGTTGGCGACGGTCCCACGAGGCATTGCACGCTCTGCGGATAATCATAGGTGTAATAATTTTTAATTTGTAATTTCGTCATCGAGATATATAGACAAACCCGGGCGAGGGCGACGATCCCTGTATATCTTTCTCCTCTTCCCTCCCCTCGAAGATATTAACGCGTCCCTTGCCCGAGCGATGCTTGACAAATTTAGACGATATCCGATTATCTCATTAAAAATTGTATTTACTATTATATATAATTATACGATACGCGCTGTACGCAGAGGAAGAAACAGATTTTATTTACCAAATACCAGTTTTTTAATAAAAATCTTTTTGTGAAAGAAAAATATATCAGACTCGTTACTTTACGAGTATCATCGTATCTCCTTACCGTACAAATCAACATTTGATGAACCTTTTATAATAAATTCGGTTGGATACGCAATATTAGAGGTTTCTCGTATAAATTTACGAGAGCATGAGTAATTAAAACAGTAAGATAATTAATACTACGAGTTACTGTTATTCGATACGAATAATAACGCATTAATTATCTCACTGTTTTAATTATTCATGCTACAGTAAATTGCGCATTGGTGCATCCAACCAAATTTGTTATTAAAATTGCCTGTTTTTAATTCGAACGAGTTGTTTCAAGTGGACCGTCATACAAGTCGATGACCCGTAACATAAGAAAAATAACACAATCGCAAATAATCGCATTCGATACGATAGCTCGTCCTTCACTATAATTTGACTTGACAACTTTGCAAAATCGTATGACGTTCAATCTCCTGATTAGCTGCACGTAATCGAGAGACTCTTTCGCGATGAATTGCAAGAGTTTTTATGCAGCATGAAAAATCGATTATACGATTATATCTGCATCTTCTTCATCTTGCTCGAGATATTACGACCGATTTCTCACGCGAAGATTGTCGACGATACTCGCAGGTATTGACAGCACGTGATTCTCTCCAATCGTTGTTGCAGTATCCGTCTACTGGACGATTTTTTTGCTTGTTTTTATCCTCTTCGCGGGTGAAATTGAATTCGATAGATTTTACACATTTCCAGAACGAAACGAAAGATATCCCTTGCTGAAATACCACAACCGCGAGGAAATGTCAACAACCACGTGAGAGAGATAAATTTGGAGCGCGAGGAAAAGGATAATGATCTCGAGAAGGGCGATCTTACATATCCCCGAGAGAAACGTAAGATCTCAAAAAGATCCGCGAATCCTGATGTCCAACAATCAAACGCCGAAAAGTCGGTCAATCGTATAGCCAGTCCCCTCAGTTTGAACGAGGCATCGGATTATGCGGAGGAACAGGCGGGTGAAGAGGCGGCGAAACAAGAAGGCGATACAGATGTAGACACGAACGATCTCGTACGTTTACCCCGTGACGTCAATGTCGAGAAATATACCGATCAGGACGAGAGATCGAGTCTCTACGACGATTACGAGGCGAAGGACGTCGCGAAGCGTGGCGTTCTGGGTGGTCCAGGGGATTACGAGGAAGCGGAGGATGATTCACCGGAGATATTGGAAGATCCGGTCGCATTGGAGGAAAACGAAGAGGAGAAGAGCGACTCTCGGGTGAAGAGAGATCAAGTGATCTCGGAAACGCCTGATAAATCTGAATCACGCAATCCAGCGAAGCTGAAGGAGCCAAAAATTGCGGAGAGCTCTTTGATGGGCAAAGTTTCTCGTGTCGAATCATCGAAAAGTTTTAATCGACGAGAGTCGGCGCCTGGCGACCCAGCCTCCGAGATCAAAGGATCCGCCGAATCGGACGAAGTGATTTCAAAGTCGAGCGGTTCCATCGAGAGCAAGGAACCGGCCAATGTAATTAGTTCGTCCAAACACGAGTCGAACGCGGAATACGGGAAGCGCGTAGAGGAGGAAATTCAACGGAAGATCGACTCGATCAAGGAAGAGATCAAACGTGACATCGAGGCGCAGCAGCGAATAAGGGATATCGAGGATAACAATGCTAGGTTCGACGAGTTATGGGATCAGGAGGTCGAGGAGAACTCGGAAGGTGAACCGATCGAAAAGCGCCAGATCAAGAGATCGATACGAGAAATCGCCGCTTCTTCTTCCTCGAAAAAAGATGATAGGAAACGAAGCTTAAACGGAGAACAACGCGATAAGCTGCAACGTCGATCCAGCGAGATCGGCAGGCCGGATAATTTGAAAGAAAGCGAAAGGTTGAAGAGACTATTCGCGATTAATCGCGATAAATCCTCCGGACAAGCTCCTTCGAAGGAGCTTTTAAAAAAAAAACGCGAACACGTCAGACAAATTTTTTTAGTAAACAACGATCGGACAAAGAGAAGAAGTTCGAGAAGTTACACACTGTCATCCGATCGGACAGCCGCCAGACCGGAAAATGAATTATTCACGGATTTGAATTCTTATCACCTTGCGAACGATGGAATGGTAAGGTTCAGTGAAAATCGAAAGTAAAATCGAATATTTTCGCGAAATTTTTTAGATATATATTAATGTATTATTAAAAATTAATATATATTATATTGCACATCTTTTGCTTAAAAGTAATTTCAGTGTTTTTAATTAAAATTGAAAAACACGTTCTACATAAAAAAAATAAGGCGAAAATGTACGAAATAAATAATTTTTTTCTATAACTTGATTTACAAAAAAAATTGACAGTTGGAAATTTAAAAAATTATTAAAATATTATGCTCTTTCGAGCTTAAAGCAGACTTTGTTTTATAAAATATTTTCTTTTTTATTGAAAAACTAAATTTTTATCTGGATACTTACACCATTTTTTCAATAACTTAAATTATATTTAAAAATTAAATTTATTATAAAATTATATCTTAAATTGTTTTTCTACATTTTCCATATTCTCAAGTAAGAATGTTGTATTTTTATATATCAATAGTGATCAAAATGAATTCGACCTATAAAATAATTTAATTGAAAGTTATTCAAATTTAAAAAAAACGTGTCATTAACCTTCTAAATTTCAAAATGAGTTTTCTCAAAAACCTTTTTATGAAAAAACTTTATTCTACATTTACGATTTAATTTTTTTAATATAGAATTATGTTTTTTATACAAGATATTATACAAAAAATTTTATAAAGAAAATTAAGTGAAATTTTGTCACAGCTGCAAGCATCTTCGCCCGTCGCCGCCGAAGATGAGAACAATGACGAAGAACAGATTCCTACAGCGGATCATTCGAATTCCTTGGTGGCTCTCACTGGAAGTTCGCAGGAATTGAGTCCGCGTTTAGCGAGAGAGTACAAAGAGGCCTTTGGTGGATTGCAGAGTGAGTCTGGCGGCGCTCTCGCTAGATTCAAGAGGATCAAACGCGTACTCGACGGTTCCGATGCGAAAATTTAAAATCTCTCATAAAGGGTAAAGTGAAACCAACTACCCTCTCTTCGGGGTGAGAGAATATTTTCACAAACTGAAACTGATTATCACGAAAGATACAACGTGTACCTTTCCGAACTTCTTCTATCGTTGCGCAGTAACGAAGGACTAAGTAGGAATATAAGACATATATAGACTTTTTATATAAAACGAAATATTTATAGACCTTTACGAGAGAGCAGAATGATGCATTTGTAATTAGAGAGAAAGACTATAGCTATAATATAGGGTGTAATGCCATTAATCACGAGACACTCGAAGAGATTGCGAGTCGATTTAATTGTAGCCTAAATGAACGATATATATATATATATATATATATATATATATATATATATATATATATATATATATAAATCCTTGACAAAAATGGATAACTATGTTATCTACCGCTCTAAATTACTTATAAATTTTTTTTTACGCCGGCCGTGTGTAGCACGTCAAAAGATATAAAACGAGTTTTGAATTGCTTCTCTTCGGACGCTTCTTGTACAATCTTAAAATATATTACAAGCTATTTAAAAAACATCTCGCAAAGTAAACTGCACGATGTCGCTAACATTGCATTACTTGCGCGCGATTGCATACGCTTTGCGTACGCGCGCGTGTCATTTCTCCAGTAATTCATTAACTTTATTTCGATAAATTTTAATTTATTAACAGACAATAAAATTCAAATCAATCAATCATTTTCTTAATCTTCGCACACACAACAGTACATACTAGAGAAACATTATATACAATAGTGACTCATCGATCGTCGGAAGGCGTTCACTTATCAATTATCACCATAGACCAATTCGAGAACCTGAAGAACGCGATACTTTAGAAGCGTAGCGCATAAGATTGATTAAGCAAATATAACGAAAGTTATGCGGACAGAGAGAAGATACTAATATTTCAATGTTGGAATAATCGAAAGAGTTGTTTTGCATGTATAAAACTTTGGAATGGAAAGGCAAGAATTTATTATAAACGTTCGACACACTTTATGAATATTTGTCTCTCCGCTTCCAAGTCGTATAATGATATGTTAATGCATAAACAGAAAACATGATGCAAGAAACAGCGATAATATCTTTTTCCCACGGAAAAATGCGCATATAAGCGAATAATTGTCGCGTTCTCCGGGTTGTCTCTTAGCGCCAATTGAGATAAAGAGAGAGAGGTACCTAGGCAAAAGACACAGACGTTTCGTAGACGTTCAAGATTTAATTAATAAACGTTATTACGATTAAACACGAAGAAGACACATAAATCGTTAATCGTCTTTCTTTTTTTTTTTCTTGTGCGCTTACACATTATGGACATGGACGCCGGAAACAGGAATGTGATGCACGCCGAGTGATGCCTGCACGTCCGTAATATCCCCGAATCGTACGCAATCCGCCTCTCTCCCGTTCCGTATAATCCTTCTACTTTACAACAATATAAAACAGTTATTTACATCGACGGCTAAGAGGATTTGAAAACGATGACAGTGTCGAGAGGAAACTTAGACGTTTAGAGATTTTCCTCGCCTCGATGAGTGTGCGTGTGGCATGATGTGTGTACGTGTGAGAATGAGCGTGTATACGTCTTTTTCGAGTGGTTTTTTCGCGCGAGACATGGTTGCGAGCTGAAAGGAAGAGATGTCCAGGTGACGTGGAAATCGAAACGTGGCCCTCGCGAAATCGAGATGGTCCTCGCGAGAATCAAGTCTACATCTTTTCGAACGACATCAATGTATCATCGAATGTATATCGCTCGACTAATCGACTTGTCTATTTAATATCGTGGCGTTACTTTACGATATCCCTTTCGAGGCATCGCTAAAAAGAGATCCGCGTGTGAATTGGTCGCGTCACTTGGATCGCACGTGACGATTTTCGCGAAAGTTTCGTGACGCGCTAAAGGGCACCGCATTTGATTGACCGTTAATTAATTAGATCGGCGTGAGTATCGGTCCTACGACAAAAGGCTTGGGTCGGCGAAACCTTCAGGCACCGATCAACTTTGAGAAAAACTCTTGTTTCCTTTTTTTTCGACTCGAACTTCAAACTTATCCATTGTTATCGAGTGTGAAAAATTAATCGAGAACCGACCGAGATCGAATATATCCGCGTAAAAAAATCAGCTCTAATCAACGTGCACGAACTTTGACATTTGCGAAAACCAGTCTCCACGCTGCATCATATGCGCCGGATCATATGTGAAGCGGAGAGATCCCGAGAGATATATTTTTACCGGCGCATATGAACACCAGGATCGCGTAAATATCCTTGCGAATGAAACGCGACTGCGAGATGCAACGTGGGTGTTAACGGTAACGCATAACCGACACGAGCGAGCCGCACGATGCGGCAAATAACGTGACGGATTGGCTTGGTATTTAGTGTGTGTCGAAAGAGCTCTTTTCTTTTTTATTTAAAAAAATCGATGTCTGAGAAATGGTGTTCACAATAATATAGTACAACAACGTAACGGTATTACATATAGGTAATATATATATATGTATATATATAATATTTTTTATATATATATTTTATATTTATATATATAATAATAGGTAAAATTCTTTTTTTACCACAATAACATGGCTATATACAAATATTACAAATTTTTCTTTCATTTAAGCCCTCACGGATCAACACCGCTGGGTCGATCTAGCGCGAGACTAGGCAGCGACGCTTTTCCAAATTCGCTGCTTACTTTATCTTCTTTAATTGCACGTTATATAACAGGCTTTCGATTTTATTAATCTTAAGCCAGTCTCTCCTCTCCTCAATGCGATTAAACAGAGGGAAAGAGAGAGAGAGAGCGTGAGAGAGGGAGAGAGAAAAATTTTTGTCTTTAGGATATGTAAAGAAAGAGAATGGATAGTGTAAGACAAGAAATGAAAAAAATTATTTAAAAATTTAAAGGTGCGAAATTTTGAAGGGTACAGGAAACAGAAAGGAAGGAGAGACGTTAGATCCTATATTTCAACTTTGTACAATACGTAAGAATATGAATTTGCACGTTTATGCGATTGAAGCGCTAAAGTCTTCCTGAGAGAGGCATCGCGCATCTTCTCTGGCTTATAGATCCCCTGATAAATTCTGATTTTATTTTCTCAACAAACATTTGGTGTCGAATGCCGAAGAGAAAACATCTGGTTTGCGATAAAATTTGATTCGCCACAAGGAAAAATCATTTTTTATCTCAAATTGTTTGCAATTCGAGAAGAATACGATGCTTGGAGATGCACGTTACGTATAAAAAAAAAGTTAAGTACTTTGCTATATTGTATCGTCGTTTCATCAATCTTTTTAATTAAATTAAATTAAAAAATGCGACTCGACAAAGACCTCACCTTACTTTCCATTCCTGAAAAAGAGATTCGTCTTTGGAAGGTTGATTTGTTAACATACATGATTTAAATTGCTAAATATTGTTATTTTAATTGCCGTTTACGAAAAATTAACTTTTTTTTTTTATACGTAACGTGCATCTCCAAGCATCGTATTCTTCTCGAATTGCGAACAATTTGAGATAAAAAATGATTTTTCCTTGCGGCGAATCAAATTTGATCGCAAACTAGACGTTTTCTCTTCGGCATTCGACACCAAATGTTTGTTGAGAAAATAAAATCAGAATTTATCAGGGGATCTATAAGCCAGAGAAGATGCGCGATGTCTCTCTGAGAAGACTATGTGTTCGCGCAGCGATAAGAAAGAGAGAGAGAGATGATAATATAAAAACATGTATAGCTTGCTATAATCTCCGAGAGGCCGATAACTCGATATAACTATTACAGTTACATTCTCACTCATTAAGATTAATGCGAGCTGTCAGAGCGTATTACTCATCTCATTTCACAATCTCTGAAATGATTTGATGAAATATGCAAGTTTAATGCATATAATATATTTGCGCGATTAGAAAAGCAATTACTTTGCCAATTTTTCACTTCGATAAAAAAGTGGTATTTGTTTAAGTTAGCGGATGCAGCTGCGAAATTACATGTAATGTTGTAAAAAACTACTTATCTTCATCTTTTCCTTAATATCGAATTAATCAAACATTTTTGTTTTACTTTCTTCTTCAAAAGTTTGATTACATTTTCACTGAATAAGCTCTTCTGAATTTTAATTATGGTTTAAATAAAGTCAGTTCATTTGGCGACTTTTTAATATATAAATATATAAATTTTGATTAAAACTTATAAAATGTTTTTAAATCAAACAATCAAATTATCATTTATTTATGTTTAAGCAAATTTAAAAAAATAACAATTGCACTAGTAATTTCCACGAAAAAGATGTATAAAAAAATAAAAAAAAAAATTTTTTTAAATTTTTAAAATTCAAACAAAAAAAATTTATAACTCAAATATATGCATAGAAAATTACCTATTAAAAAAAAAGATTTTATAAGTTTTAATCAAAATTTATATATTTATATATTAAAAAGTCGCCAAATAAACTGACTTTATTTAAATCATAATTAAAATTCAGAAGAGCTTATTCAGTGAAAATGTAATCAATATGTAATATATTTTAATATATTTTTTAATATATTTTAATCTTTTTCGAGTGCACTCGCCTCCTTAATCAAAGACCTTGCAAATCGCGTGACATTAAATTCACTTAATGTAGTATCTCACGTGATTCTCTTTCCGTTATGTTTATCGTTGTACACTTTATTTTTGAAAGCTTTAGATATCGAAAGACAGCAATATATTATGTTTCGCGCGAGATATATGTTAAATACGAAATAATAAATCTGTCTTCTCCTTTTTCGGAGATATTCCACAAATTAAGATTCTGCGCTCTTTATATGCCTCTTGCGAGCTTTTTTTTCGTTTTACGATGACAATGACAAATTGACATGAACGATCTTGGTTAACATTTAACTTGGTTTAAACCTTATGTTAAACGACCGACGATCATATACATACGTTTATATTGCACGATTATGAGTCAATAGAGCACGATCTTACAATCTATGACGAATATCTACGCGCTTTTGGCACCTCTTGTGTTTGCGTATACGCGGACGAAACTTTGTGAGTAGAAAGATAGAGAGAGAGAGAGAAGAAAGAGAGAAAGAGAGAATTTCATCTACTACGATAGAACTTTTGGATATATCGATGATTCAAAAACTCTCTTGTGGTCACATTAATCACATTTTAAATATGTAAAGATTATTATTAAGATTCTTCTCCGTCAAGAGAGATGACGCTATTCCGCGAACTTTTCCATTCTGCATAAAAAAGCTCCCGTAGCCACGAAGTGCGCACTGACCGATAGCGAGAATGCGAAAAAAGAGGGATTTTCTCTCTGTTACACTTCGTTACGTACCAGAACTTTTTTAACATCGAAAGAAAATTCCGTTTATCACTCAATGCAGACGGAAAATAATTTATATTTATAAGATATGAATGTGTATGTATGTGTATCATTTAGCGAGATAGCAAATTGATCTATTTCTCAGTTTACATCCGTTCAAATTTCAATTTATTTTTAATGTAGGATGAAAGAGATGTGTATATGTATGCCAAAGTATGTGCACTCGGTTAGCTATGCTACTTCTCGGAGCCAGATTCCACAATGCTAATCGCCTACATTGTGTCTTTATCTCGAATGAAGAACTTTGAATGTTATTGAAAAAGGTATGATACACTAATTACGACATGTATAGACATAAGGATCGTATTCTTGATTTCATCGTCATTATCTTAATCTCGATTAATTATCAAACGCGCGTATAAAGTATAATATATTACTTTCAAAAAACAATTGACAAAATCGTCGAGGGTACACGCATTATATTTCTCTTTCTGCTTCTGTTATTATTATTGCGTTTACTCGTAGTAAATATATTAATAACCGAAATAATAAAATCATAAGCATTCTTCAAAAAATGACAAATACAGAAATGATCACCAATAGCACATCTAGAGAAATCTGTTTCCGAAACTTTTACGCAGTTTCTTCGTTGAGATTGCCTTTGAATTTTTTAGACTTATCCAATTTCAATATCACAGATTCGATATTTGTATTTTCCGATGGAGAAAAAAATTGAGTCTAAAAATTTTTTACAGTAATAATTAATTCTGTTTTATCTAAAATAATTCTATTATATCGCAAACACGATATTAAGGGAGAAAGAGGAAAAGTAAAAGTGAGCGAAAGTATTTCCTAGATAAACTATGTTAAATGTTTATGTAATCGTAACTGCTACTCGCAAGGATATAATGAGGAAAAGGACACAAAAATCTAGATTACTGTTGGCGTGTACCGCCGATAGGCATCTCCCTCCTCTCTCACTTCTATGTCTTTATACGTTTCTTTTTTTTTTTAATACGATCTTCCATCGAGGAGCATAATCAATCGTAATCTTCTCTAAACTTTAAATTGGCCTAAACGATAGATTACTTCACTATATAATTGCATTATGATAAAAGCATGTATAAATCAGTAAACATTTTTCTTTTGTGCTTCTTAGAGATCATACATGATACAATGTACAAAGTAGTGTAAAATAAAAAAAGGGTTAATAAAGATTTTTTTTATATTATTTAATCGTCAAGTAACGGTTTATCACGAGCGGGAGACATCTTTCATTGACCACTGACTTATTTCCAGAAAATGTCTCGAAAGATTTTTTTTGCGGACATACTATCCTCAAAAAAACAATGCAGATCTCCAAACTTGTATTATGCACGATTCAAGTGATAAAAAAAAATGCGTCATTAAACGAGATAAAAATATTCACATAAAATCTATATATATATAAATTCGTATGCTATATAAATAAAATTTACTAAAAAATTTGTTATTTATACACAATTTATTATGTATTGATGCGCTATTGATTCCCTGAAAATCTGTCAGTGCCCAAAAAGTATCCCAATATGTCAAAGTGTCTTAAGAATTAATCGCGACACCAGGACAGAATTTATTTTATCCTACACAATAGTCGATACGGGAGAATGTGTGTGTGTGTGTGTGTGTATGTGTGTGTATGTGTGTTGGTAAATGAGTAAAATCTCTTCCCTTAAAGTCGATCTAACCTAAAGTGGGCTTCGGCGCTGGAATCCGATATGACCATCGTAGGATCGGCTAGCATTTGTAGACCGTCCACGTCGATTGGATCGAGGCCTTGTCTAAGGGCGTCGTCCGATGGGAACATTTCCGGATCAAAATCTCCCATCATCGCCGTACCGAGGTCCTTGACGAATTCTGGATTCGTGAGATCGTCCGCACCGGAGAAGTCTGCAACATGGTATTTATCGAGATTCCACCATTATTTTATCATTTCAAATTCCATCGCGAAATTATTTACGGAATTGAAATAAATCATTATTTTTCCATTTTTTTTTCGACGAAAGCATAACCCGTATCATACATAAATGTATTAAATATTCTTAATGGATAACAAAAATTGGCTTTGAAATATTATCGTAAAAAAAACGCAACGACTTTATTCCGAGAATAATGGAATAAAACGAGCGAGATATTTCACGTCTTGTCACGCGGACGCGTAATTAAAAAATTCACGTGGCACGTATACCGCGGGGAATATACCTGTGAGAATAATCGTAGGTGTGTTTGGAGTTTGCGGTGTGAGCTGCTGGGTAGCGGTCGTCGTCGTTGCAGATTGATACGCCATTTGCGGACTCGTGCTGAAGTACCCCCCGTCCCCGCTGCCTAATTCGCCCCCGACATTAATCATGTCGTTCTGAGAAACAAACAACATGAGAAATTTAGTAAAGAAATAAAGCATGTACGCGCGCAAGAAAAGAATACATCTTATCATCTTTACTGCTTCTTTTTCCGAACATTAATAACGACGATTTACGAGACATACCTTGACGATTCTTCTCACCTGCGTGTAATTCGTGGTATGATTCGGCGACCCGATATACGTCCCGATCGTGTTCGTCTGCACCGGCGTGTCCATCTGAAGTAGAGAAGAAAAAAAAAGGAAGGTCGTGGATGAGCGATCTTATAATGAAAAAACCTCGCGGGATTTATAATCGTTGCGGTCTAATCCGAGTCGTTCTTTAACGCGACGTTGATTCATTTCGCGTGTAACGCGACCCCCGTCCCTTATAAATGCTTTTTATAGAACGATATCGCGCACGCGGGAGGGAAAACAACGGAAGAGGAGTATAAAGGGAGAAATCCAAGTACGATCGAAGCCGGTAAACGCTCGGTACGCGCGTTCGCTCCAGATCTTCGGAAGATCGCCGTTATTTTCTCCTCAACTTTGGAATCCATTACGGCATTAGTTATGGTTCGATTTCCGGATACTTCGTTTCGCTTAATAGCCTTTGTCAAATGAAATCCCTTTTCGCTTAGCCGGCATCCGGTAAAGAGCTTATTGCTTCCTGTATCTCTGTATATTTCCGTTATTTCACATGTATTCATGTACTTTTTTCTAATCGAATCTATTTGTCCGACGTTTATCTCGAAATTATCGATTCTTCTTCCGAAGAGAGGAAAATGATTTATGAAACTGTGACGTTGCAATTATACTAAATGATACTAAATAACTTCGAACAATCGATAGTTTGCGCAGATAAGGCTATTTAACTTCGAACGGTTTTTTATATATGTCGTAAAATATCAGCGTGCTCTTCATTCCTCTATTAACTGATGAGCTCAATGCCATCCGCGTCAATATCAAACGCTACGGTAACGGCCACTTGTGCGTGTAACTGAGGGAGCGTAAAGAGAGGGTATCGCGTTAAGGCCCCCGCGTCCGTGAAACTGGTCCTTCTGAAGCGCAGCACGTATGTACACGACATGTATGTACATTCTATACGTGTATAAGAACGCGTTTCCGAATTTGTGGAATATCGCGATTATTATTAGCCTACATTCTTATAATGATGATTTCATCAAGAATCGCGATTATAACGCATTTTTCCTGTCCGCGATACGAGTGGCTTTAAAACGTTCTTTCGACGCGGTAAAATGTTTTAAACAGCGATGTTTAAATCAGCGACATATATATATGTACATACACACACGCACACTGAGTATGATTTTTTATTGCGAGAGGGTAATATTTTCTCTTAATCCGCGAATATATATATATTTTATCCTGGATCTGATATTTCTCCTCCGTACAATGCAAGTCTCACGCACGGGAATACATTTGACGCGTGCATATTCAACGCTGTACGAAAGCCGTGAAAGGAGCACGGTACTTGAGAATTCGCATTTTTTTTTTTATACCGATTAGTAGCGTATACATATGAAACAGTGTATTAGTCATACATGTTTCTCTCTTTCTCTCTCTTGATTCAATAAGTAAATTTTAAATATTAAAAGAGATGATGATTCTACGATCGATCTTTTATATTAGTTTACACATTATTAATTTTATGACTCGGAGAATTTTGCTTTTTGCGAGCCTTGTATAAGAAAGTGTACGATGGTACCGGGCGTTACTATCGAACTTGCACAAATAAAAATGTTTCACAACTAATGGCGATATTTCACCTCTATCTGCGTGGTCCAGGTGCAACCGAGTTCCATCAGCTGTTGCGCGAATTTCGGCCACTCCTGAATTATGAATGCAGGCAACAGATAAATAGCAAGACTTAAGATATGAGTCTAGAGCTCTTAATACATAATCAAACGTAAATATCCGTTTTTTTTTTTTTCATAATAAAACTAATTTCGATAAAGATCTATTCTGAGATGCGATACTTGCGGTCATGCGATCCTAACTAATTATAATTAATTTCATATTAGATATATCTCTCTCTTTCTCTCCCGTTAACTAAAAAAAAAATGAAGAATTATAATTTGACGCTTTAAAGAATGGGAGGTTTGACGGTGTAACTGAATAGAATATCAAGTGACTCCGAGTCAGAATAATTCATACGATTCATTCGCTTGGAATAATTCATCGCTTAGCATTAATTACAGCTTCGAAGGTCAAATCTTTCCTGAAGAGGAATAATGTTGAAATTCACGAAACCTATTAGCTTGTAAACGGTGATTCGAAAAATCGTGTTTCATGCGAAAAATATTTGTTACATTATTAATGCATCTGTTGAAATATGTAAATGAGAAATTTATGAAGAGAGTATCAAGTTTAAGATTCTAAAGCCAATTCAAACAGAATCATTTTGTAATTTCATTAAAATTTCGATGAATATTGTCGTTTTTTTCTTTTTCATTCTTGCTATACTTATTAAATACAAACACCTTAGCGTCAGATACTTACCAGTCCCTTCGACATGCATAAAAAAAGATGGAGCGCCAATTAAGATCGGGTATCTCTTAATTAGTCATAATTGATTGTACGTAATTTTTATATAATCAAAATTGTTATGAAAAAATCAGCGGGGAAATCAGAGAAAATTATATATATATTTAGCGTTCCCGTATCTGTTGCGCGAGCAATCGGAATTAAAAAAAATTCATTACGACGGTCTTCCGATTTGAAAGTATCGATCGCCTTTATCAGCAATATTGAAATGAAACGCGCGAGTATTTCTGACGTTACGCTCGTGCGCTCGTGTATACCTGTTACAAGCGTTATAACATGCAAAACGCTCCCTCTTTCTCTCTCTTTCCCTCTCTTTGCGGAAGCCTGAATGCAATTATGCGCGCTAGAGTACCGTGTAAAACGTGCAGCACGTGCGTTTTACATTTCAACCGCGAATATAGTGTAAGATAGGCGGATTGAGACAAGTCACAAGTCTGACGAGTTTTCGTAGGCTACGCGCGTCGAAAATCTCGGAACGATCGTTTATGAAGACAGGCTGTCCCAGAGAAGACGGGAATTGTACAAGATGAATCGAGAAACATAGTACGACCGAAAAGGGAATGATTTTTCTTTCAAAAGTCGAAATACAAAATAAGATTTTTTCACTTGTTATTGTTTCATAGAAATTGAAAATTGAAAAATTAAGGAAATGCACATTTTTTTAACTTTTAAACAACTTTGTATCATACATTACCGAATTTATCTCGATAATGGTTATAAAAATCTGTATTAAAAAAATATAATTTTCTCTCTATTAAAAATATAAAATTTATTTTAGCATTTTATAGACATAACTTTTGCAATAACTTCAATAATTTTAAATCATTTTATTAAATAGTAAAAAAAGTATTATATTTATATAGTCGAACAATATGATATAAGATTTATTAGAAATCATATTGAAGCTTAAAAAAGTGTATTATTAATTTTACAAATTTCAAAGTTAATTTTCTCGTGCAAAAAAAAATTTTATTATTTTATCTCAACTTATTTTTATACTTTTCGGTTATATTACTTGTCCCGATTTATCGAACCTGTTTTATCTACGACAAAGCTTCGATGACAAAGATAAGAATGTCGAATGTACAACTGGACCACTAGCTGACGTGTCAATCGAATATTTCCGATAGCTTAAAAGAAAAAGAAATTGTCTTCTTTCCTGAATAAGACTGCCAAACGAGTCAATTTAGATTTTACTAAGCTTTACAATATTGTACAACTGTCACAATACGCTTATATAAAAATTTAAAAGTTACTCTCGGAGATGTTCGTCCACGTGACACTTCGCGAACTCGAACACATAGGTCAGTCCTCTCTTTAATCATGCTTAAATAAATAAATCGCTCACGTACCATTGTGAATTGTTCGAAATCCTGTTGAAGGGCCGCCGCTTGTGCCTGATTGATGAAATAAGTATTCTGATCGATAACGTCGGACGTCAAACTGGGCGGACCCGGATGTCCTGTAGGACTAGGCGGCGCCGATGGATTATTGCTGTAACTTAAAGGACTTCCCTGAAACAGGAAATGCATGTTGCTCTTAGACTTGTAAAGAACCATTCTTACTTCAATAAGGCTTATCTCTCGTGAGATTAATTAAATTAAATTATATAGCTTCTTGCATTTGTCATTTTTAGGGATTATTGCAATCTATTGACTATATATTCGAAACACACACAACACACTGTACATATATAATAATTTATCAATAGAGTTTATATGTAAGAGATGATTTCTCACTTGAACTGTTAGACTAGGTGACGATTGCGGTGAGGGCCTGTTCACCGACTGCGTGGATCTGTACGATACTAATGAATTGAGCTGTTGCTGTGATTGTTGATGTTGATGTTGATGTTGATGTTGATGTTGATGTTGTTGTTGTTGTTGCTGCGGCTGTGACGTTTTCTGAATATCGGGCAACAGAAAATGATAAATAGTTATTAGCGGAAAATTAGTTTTAAATTTTATCGTACAACGATATCAAAACTAGTAGTATGTTGTAACATTTTTCTACATTTCTTGAATCGATAATTTTTTCGAAAAATAGAAATAAAAAGACTCGAATTTTTTTACTAATATATAGTTGTCAGAAGATGTCAAATATGTAGATATGTAAAAAGGACCGCATGTGTGTAAAATGCGACACTTGTATCTAAATACTTTGTAATACAATACTATTATTTGCGGATACGTACACAAGTACAAGGGGGATAAAAATTTTCGAAACGATCGATACTAACTGGACTTTGCGGCGGCACAGGACTGTGCGATTGTTGATAAATGTAGTGGCCGGCAGTCGGGCTGTGAGACGTCGCCGTCGGCGCCGGTTGCTGCGGATAGCTCTGAAGATCCTGTTGCGAAGTACTTGTGCTGTTTTCCAGTGCCACACCCTGCTTCATACCCATCGCTATTAACGATCGATCGTCGCTCTGTCGCCTCTTTCGTTTTGCTCTCTCTCTCTCTCTTTTTTTCGCGCTTTCGCGTAACTAGACTCAACTCGATGGACGCTACATAATCGCAGCAGGCTCGCGATAATCGATCTCTACGTCGTTGATTACAGCATCGGACTTGCGGAAGCGGTTCGCCGCGACAACCGAGTTGCTTTACTAAATTGCCAAGCAAACGATTTCGGCGCACAAGAGTAAATCTCGAGAGGACGCGTTAGATATTTATCGATTCTGCTCGCTTCTGGCGATCGGGGATTGATAATGAGCACATCGGGAAACGATAATGAGCACACACAAATTGTTTCGAAGTAACAGAAATTCTGAGCCACGAAAGAGACACGTTCCAGGGAAGAGAAAAATTTGCAAACTGGCTAAAGATCTCCTTGAGGGAATCGCTTTCTAATCACATTCTCGATCGCCAAAACACGCATCAAGCATCATACAGAGCCAATTATGTCGCTACATTACGACGCAAAAATGAATGATTCACGTAAATGCTAAAATTACTTTAGAATTATCTTTGTGTAATGCTTATCTCTTCCTTGTGTCAAATCGCAATTATCGCGACATTATTTTTTGTTTCGTGTTTATTTTCGAATCCGTTGCGTTGGCGAACCCATTGTACGATTATTGCTACATACGCATTAGCATACATACGTTTCGCTCTATTGATTGATATTTCGATTATTTATCTGCAAGCTCGGTGCTATAACAAGCAAAAACAGTAAAAACCGCCGACGGCTTTTTGACAGCCATCGCGCGACTAAGAGGCAGCAACACAAGCGTAATACCATTATATTACATACGTTCGTGAGAGCTGGTAAAAACTGGTGTGACTACTAACCTTACACGTGTGAAGAAACCTAGAGTTAACAGGCACTGATAAATGGTTCTGCAAAATAACAAACACAAACAACCACTACAACAAAGGCAAAATAAAAAATAAATAGAAAATTAAGAGAGACGCACCGACATAAAAAAAAACGCGCGTAAAATTTCGTTCGAACTTTTCCAATTCTGTCGCTGAAATTGTCACGTCCTGATATTAACGAACGGGAAACGAGCGACAAAATAAAATTGCGTTGAAATTGTCCGATATATTTTTTCTCCTTTTTTTCCATTAAAAAACTGTCGCATCTGTAGCGACGTAGTTTCCTGACGAATTTGCTTTGCGATTTACATAATTTTCCGCGTTCGCAATTGACGATCGAAATTATCGAGCGGACTCGATAAATGTTGTTAAATTCCGTATTAATAATGTCAGGACGTATTTAGGTCACAAGTGCTTTCCACAGCGTGCTCTACAAGTTTCATTTCGAACTTAACGCTACGTAACCACCCGCAACATTATATTCTTGTTACACGTTACCATGTTACACGTTAACCATGAGATAATTACATTGAAAAAAAGAAGAAAATCGATATTCAACCACGATAAAATTTGCGTATTTAAACATTGAAAAGGCATGCCGCGGATTGCTTTTTTAAAAGTGAAAGACTCGAATCTTTCTCTGCTTAAAAGGCAATGGCAACTTTGACATAGCGATACTGAAAGCAATCCAATTACATGCGAAAATTACTACTAAAGGAATCATTTGTGTTTATGTAATACGCGTGGTTCGCTAAATGTGATGCTTTTCGCGAGGTGGTACTTCTAAAATTTTATACAATTTTCACTGTACGCAATTTGTACCGTTAATTTCTCATTTTGAAGATACACTTATATATATATTTTTTTTCTGAAAGCAGTTGCAAGAGATTCTGGCACTACTCTAATCGAATCGTCTAACATTTAAGAAAGCACAGAAAGCATAGAGTGTTGTTCTCATGCAACCATTGCACCTCCTAAGTCACATTCTCCACAACAAACAATATAATTACACGGAACCGAGGTAATATTCTCTTACTGCGATTACTCGAAGAACCGTATACATCTTTCAAATTTTTATTTGCATAATGCGAACTTTGTTTATTCACATTCCAAATCTATGTTATGTATAATTGCAAAAAAATTTATTCTAGCTTTAGATATATTTAGAACTGCATTCCCCTCGATTCCGTAATCTGCCATTGAACAAATACGAAACATCCGAGCAATCGATCGTCATTACATAAACTTAATTAAATGTGGTGAGCAACATATCCTTGAGAAGTTTTCCGAAATAGATGCTAATAGTGTTCAGGGAAGCTATTAGGTAACTATTTAAGATTCCAAACGGAAACGAGTTTTCGACTGACGAATTCCATAGCGAATCCGAGCCAATCACACTTTGGTGCTGTCAGCGATAATTTACGAAATCTCATTAGGATCGGAATTAAATCTTTATTTGTTCGCGAGATATCGGAAACATTTCGATCGTTTCGGATATTACTTGGGTATTTATAATAAATTAAATGACGAAAAATGAAATCACTCCGAAACGATTCCGATAATAGATAGATAATAATCTTCCTCATAAATTATTTCGGATACTTCGTATGTTCTGCAACATTCTATGGCAACGGTTCTTAATCGAGGTCTACGAGTTCATCGTTCATACGCGAAACGAATATTTAAAAGAGGAATTTTGGGCTCTTTGGAGAATTAAGTGAATTCTAAAAAAGATCCCCGGAATTCGTGTCGCTCGTAATTAAAAAGCCGCTGCCCTATAACAGTAGGCACAATCCAAGTAATACGGGGCCGCGAGGATATTTACTTGGACGCTTGACGGATCCTGTGAAAAGGACAGCCTACCAGCTTGTGCCAAGCTGGTCGGCGACAGGTTTGTGGGACTGCTCGTTTGAGGACTCTGGAATATACCAGCGGTTCGACCATTTCAAAAAAAGATTTCCGCATATTTTCAAGTTTGCTAAATCCTACTTGTCTACGAGCCTTTGTTCGTACAAGATTGCAACTCGATATTTTATATATGCGCGAAAGAATGAAAAAAAATATAGGAACGCGATTGCCCCGCCAAAAAGAGAGAATCGCGGGGAAAAACGCGATGCGAATGAACAATTACGATATCGACATCTGCCTTTTAAATCTTCTCTAATTGGATATCCTTTCGTCGGCGGTATCAATTGTAGTACGTTAAGTTAGTTAAACGATCTCGCTTCGCGCTCAAAAGCAAATTGGTTAATATTGACGATATCGGTCGTTCTAAAAATAAATAAATGCTTTCCCGTAAATAAATATATGTTATCAACTTTAAAGTAAAACTTATCGAAATGTTGACACAATCATAAACAATCTTATTATATAACAAAACACACGCATATATACAAATATAAGATAAATATAATGTCTTAGCATGTAATTTTTCTGAAATAGAATCTTGATTTACCCAAGATTTTAGGTAACTGAATAAAATCTGAGAAACTCTATATACAAATGTCAATCTTTTATTCGTCAAAATACTGTAAATCAAAGAATTAGAGATTAAAAATTTTATTTCTGATCTACACATCTAAAGTTTAACTGAAATATCAAGGTATTGTTGTATAAAGACCAGACAAATTAAATTATCCGTTAAATGTCAACGAGTAATTTCATATTTATTTTTAGAATCTATTTGGCGATTGTATATTCGCGAGCAATAATCAAAATATTTTCGTGTTTCTTATTTGACACGTGCAAAATCTCTCGGAGGAATATATCTATGTGTGTACGCGCGAGCCGATAATAGATGCGTATTAATAGTATTATTAACACTCGCGCAAACTATCCTATAGTACGCTATCGTTTCGGATGTCGTTTGACAGATACTTTCTCCGAGAGAGAGTCAAAGATAGATAAAAAATAAGAAAAAATAATAATTTAAAAAAAGAGAGAAACATCGCTGTAAAAGCGATAAAGACTCGTTCAGAAACGTGCAGCCTCGCGTAAAGTGCGTGTAAGATCGAGCGGAAAGGAAAAGAGAAAACGTTATTATATAGTCAATAGTATGCCATAATCGATCGGACAAACTTACGTTGCTGAACGGCGTACTACTCGAATGATCCTCCTGATCCAGAGGAGTGTGAAGTGGTGATGGAAAATGTACGTTGCTCAAGTCGGGCAACGACCCCGTGTTGTTCCCTATCGGTATTTGCTGCCCCGGTGGTTGCGAGCTCGGATATATGCTGAAACGGAAAATTTCGCGAGGATTGTTACGTTAATGCGGAATAAAAATGAAAAAGAAGACGAATGCAAATTTTATCGAATTTGACTCCACGATATCGACGCAAGAATCGATTGTATATTCAATTGAAACACTTTCCCGGAATCTTTGTCGTTTGATAAAAGAGGTAATTTCTTTAATATTCAAGGATACGTACTTAATCCCAGGCACTCTAGGCATTTCGCACGATGATCTTGGTCGTTCGATGAAACCGTGATGAGGATGATCTCTGTTGTCGTTTGCGGTCATAACGTGCTGATCTGTTAATTACAGAATGCCATTTATAAAGCTTCGTAATCTCGTGATGGGGCATCGCGTAACAAGCGATTTAAGATTTTAATACGTCATTCGCGTAAAAATAATGCATTTTTTATTCCACATTTTCTTCGTTTACACTTGGAGCCATACATTACTATACGATACTGAATATAAAACGGTCATCTTAGTATGGATCCTCCGTTACGGTTGTGTAGTATGCATGTGTTTCTCAAACTAGCTATCCAATTTCTACGGAGCAACATAATACCGCTTACTAACGTTACTGTCGTATAATATTTCACATGCCTCGTCTAGCGTAAAATCACTTTGTTGACTTTCATAATTTGTCGAAGTAATTTTGATAGCCTTTATCAAAAATGTAATGTATTGTCACTGCTCTAAAAATTTTGCGTGTCGTGTTGCCAGCAAAAGAAAAACTAAATTTTATCCATAAATAATTACAATGATATATATGAAGATATATATAAATTATATCATATTATATATAAATATAATAGGTAATATTAATTTTTGTTGACGTGAAGAGTAGTATTTTAAAAATAAATAATAATTCAATTTCACGAACGCTTCGGCATAAACTAGAGGCTGTAATTAGCCTCGCGAATACAGGACGTAAATTAAACCGCAAGAATTTCGGATTTATAGTTCGAAGTTACGAAAGCGGATTACGCTGTGTGTGCACTTCAAAGGCAAACTCGCAAGAGGTCTGACAGGTCTTTTGCAAAATTCCGTAGGCAACCGCTTAAGAGAATGGAACGATGTCGCGATATATAACGAGGTAATATGGTAATGACGAAATTTCCGAGCCGAGTTATTCGCGTCAAAAAAGAAGCTTCGCGAAGACGACGCTATTTTACATAGATGAGCGACTAAGTGACGCTAAAAAAAACTATATTATTCTCTTTATACGCGAATATTAGATCATGCTCGAATTTTTAAACGAGAGAGTAAAAACGTGATCTTTTTCGTCGCACATACAGATAAATCATGCAAATATGTACGACGCATCATTTCACCGGTCTTGTAATAAATTATTAGTGGTATAAATGACGTTTGCGCGACAAGTTTCATGCAGGGTGACTTTGATTAATCACCCTTCCCTTTACAGACAGACTACGAGGAAAATTACGTTCAAAGAAATGTGATATTTTTGACAGAATTTAGATAAGATACATCGGATGTTTCTCAACCGCGATAAATCGGAATGTATGGATCGAGAGACGAGAGGGGGGACTAAGAGTTGTGTGTTTTTAGGAAATAGATATTAGAAAATAGATAGTTCCGAGGCATTAATTTCGGTAGATAAGAGTGCTTCGACGAAACGCGTTATATTGCGTAAGATCCCATCATCTTAGATACGCAACCGACGCAAATGAATACGCGGCTTTTCCATAACTTTTCATCATGAGAAGAGAGAAAAAAACGCATCTCCCTTTCTCTAACAAAACAGGTTTCAAGCTTTGCAAATAAAAGAAAGAGGAGAACCGACATGCGTTGCTACCTCGTCGATGAGGTATGGCGGAGGTCGATTGGCAAGCTTCGTTGGCGCTTTGATGAAGAGCCGAGTCTGAGTTTGTTCTGCGCCAGGTATCCGGCGGGGGTGGCGACAGGTAAGGGACGCCGCTGTACGGCGATGTGTCGTGTCTCTTTTCCATGGGTCGGGATCGCATCGGCCCCACCCCCATACTCCGGCTTCTGTTGTCGCTGCGGTACACCATGGAGTTGTGTTGCATCTCCTCCAGGTTGCTGAGCGCCGTCTGCAAAGATGTACGCGGAATATTCTTGAGAATTTCGATCGACAGTACGGTAGCGCGGGAGCGTGCAAACAAGTTGCATACATACACACGTATATGCGTGTGTACGTGTGTATAATAGCGACAGTGTAAAAACACGTATAAATCGTGCGATAACAGACAGTACGTATAATGCATGCGTGTCATGCATTTTTATTTTATTGTATTTTTATGCAACTAATTTGCACAAGTCATGATTATCGTGTGATATACGCGTATCTCTCATGAGATTTCAGTGCGTCAAAATAATTTCGGAGATAAATATTCTAAATATTCTAAATATTGTTTCGGAAAGGAAACGATTGCATGGATTCATAAACGCTATTCGCGATTCGATTCGCGAGGTCAATGAAAATGAATAGAAGAGAGAAAAATAATTATATATGAATCTATCAGAACTCAAATTAATCTTAAGTTTATAAAAAGTAGAGCCGACCAGTTTGGTTCCTCAGGAGGGGATCATAAATATATTTTCAAAAATTCAGATTATTAACGATAATTAACTAAAGCCTGTTAAAGAGGCTATTTCGCCGAAAGTTATAAAATAACGCCAACGAATTTTCGCCGAATTCACGAGATAGATTCGTGCGCCTTTACATGCAAGGGGGAGGAAGGGAGTCGAAGGGAAATAATTCACTTCTATCTTCGTGCTACGGTGGGAAAACCCGTTTTCTAAACGCACTCCGGCACCATTCGACCAGCCATTTCGAGCGAAGAATTTTCTCGTTTCGCGGATCCCGTCTTATAAAGCGTCTCTCGTCTGTCTACTTTACGACCCCACTGTCGCGCGTGTCGCCGTTTATGGACGGCGATTAAAACGATGTGAAGAAATTTAATGTAGCTATTTCATGCCGCGATCCCATAGAAATCCCGCCAAGTGTTGGGTGTCTCGCCAGAGAAAAATCATTACGCGATGAAGAAGAAATCGGCCGCGTCGACAAATAAACTTTATCGCGACATCTCGCCTTTTTCACCATATGCGGTGAAATTACATGCCGGAATAATTTACGGAATATATCGCCGTCTCACGCTTTCCGTCACGGCTATTTTTGCCACGCATTTGATTATCAAGTTATAAGCAAACACAGTTGCGATCAATCTCCCTTTACGCCGCGCCGCCTCTCGTCGCGACGACATGTGCGACAAGGGATATTCCCGAGATGCAACATCTCTGCTTTGTATCCTGAATAAAAGAATCTGCAAATCTGCAAATTGGATGTCGCTAACTCGGATCGGATGATACTTGCGTTTATCCTTCAAGAAATTCCAGGTAAAAATTATTCATATACGTCCTTTCTAAAGCTTAAAATCTTTGATATTGAGTTTATCTCTTTGCATTTTCTTATAATAAACCATATCTGGCATTATAGATTTACATAATACGCGAATAAATAAAATTAACCGATACAATTTATAACACAACAATGATTTCGAATCCATTTAAATTTTGTGACACTTTTCCGAGAGAAAAATCGCAGTATTAAAAAAAAGTGACTTTTAAAGTCCATTATAAAAGAACATAAGCGCCGGATTTTAACGGAGATAAAACGATTTCGCGTGGGATTTCGGGCTTCCTGTCTGCGGCGCGGGACCGCGAATTCAATAAAGAAATCTCTAGCTGCTCCCATGTTGGCCGCCATGTGTTGGCCGAACGTGGGTCGCACAGCTATTACCTAATATCAGTTGAATTATGCGATAAACACGAAACATCTCTTCCATCATGGGCGTTCGTAAACGACATTGGACAAACACGCATGTCATCCGCTCACTAATCATACTATTGATGTCGAAAGGTGTTTTGACAATCATGCCGGAAGTGGATACGCGAGCAAGACAAAGTTAACATGTGGCGCAAGCCTTTTCGAAATTTATTAAAACCACACATATGCAATCTTATTATCAGATAAAAAGTTAAATCTCTTTCATGTGTATTGTATGTATGCACGTAATCTCTTTCCATACTTGATCTATATAATCCCTCTTATGCGATTGTATCTCTTATATTGCGAGAAATTTTTAAAATCCTCGCTTGTCAAAGTAATGTTTATATTGCGATGCAACAGTTTCCACGTACTTGGAATTACGCCGATGATGTAACAATCCAGCCAAGCGAGCGATGGATTTTATCGAAGCGTATTTTGCGAGGAAGTCTAAAAGCGCGGTGATACAAGTCTTAACGAGGGTCGCTCCCTACTACGTTAGGATACCCCATTTACATAATGTGCAGAATATCGTCTGGCATAGTGACGATGCAAGAATAGCCCCACCGCGACTTTTTTACGCCGCGCACACGAATAATACACGCAACACACACAAATATACACATATGGATGTAACGCACGCACGTATTCGTCTCATCGTGTATGATAGAATAGATGTTAACATATTCCGTCGCATATCGAAGTACACGCTCGCGCTCTCCCAGTTTTATATAAAGCCTTTGCTGGGATAAAACATGTCCAGAAATATAAATAACGATGTTATAAGCAGCCACGAAATGCCATTAACTTGTATGATTTATGATGCAAGTTTCGATAAAGGGGGAAGAATTTGAAACGCTATTTTAATAAAATACAAAAAGAAGAGAAAGTTTGTTTGAAAGAGAATCTTTTCTCCTTCTCGCCAAGTTTGTAAATAGAGATTTTCCTATATATGAAAAATGAGAAGATACGAGAGTGACAAGTTTCTCATAATTATAATCGTCGAATCTCCTTTTTTTTTAAGCAGGGGTATTAAAGGCACTCGAGAGAGAAACTTTCCGGGAAAGAAGCCGAAACTTACTAATTACATAAGAAATCTGAAAACGTAACGACTCCGCACGAGGGTCGACGTATCCCCATTCACAACTTTCCCAATGTCAGGGCCGCGGGTGTCGCACGAGACGGCGCGACGCGGCGCGACGCGGTGCATCGACCAAGCCGCGCGGCGCTCGTTGAAGAAACGTACCTTCATTTAATCGTCAACGCTGACAAGGCTCACGAATTCTCCATGTCGAGCCGAGAGTCGGACTCGACCGTCCTCGCGTGCGGCAGATCGGTATATTTATTCGAGAGAAAGAGAGAGAAGATACAAGAACGGCCATGCTCTTTTAAATATCGTGTATTTTCTTGAAAAATCTGCCATCAAGAACGAATAATTCATTTGCGAAGACAATGACGCGATCAAGGCCGCGTCTGTCGCTTAGAACGAGTTGGCGATGTTTTACGTGTGTCTCTTTTTCACGTGTGTTTCTCTCTCAATAAGTTTCAACGGATTAAAGAGAGCGTTGTTGGCGGCTCATCACGTGCCGACAATTGGAATGGACGCTGCGGATGCACACGCGACAGCGATTCTTTCTGTCTCTCTTTCTCTCTTTCTCGAGAGCTCTCCTCCTCACCTGAGTCTCGACACGAGGCCCAGCGTTAGTCTCGCGAAGAGCAATCCCGTGACGGACACGCGAGACACAAAGCTCTCCGCGATCGATGTTACGTTTACATCGCATCGTCTCCCTCCTTCCTCTTCCTCTTCTACTTTCCGCTCCTTGTCGCTCCTTTGAAAAGGAATGTAATTATTCCGTTATCCATATTCAAGAACGAGATTACGTGGACTCGCGCTCCGAAGTGGATGGCAAATGTATGGCACGTTGCGTCGTTATTCATTCAAAGTGCAAAGCACTACGTTGCACATACATACATATGTCGCTTATAGTCTGCTCCCCCTCCTCCTTCCCTCCCGAGAATAGAAAGCAACGAATTTAAATTCAGATTTTGCGTCGCGATACGAAAGAATTGAAAAAGACTTTTTCTCCGTCCGCGAAATAATCATAAGAGCTAAAAAGTATTATACTTTTGGATCTTTCCTGAATCTCCGAAAAAAAGAATTTGCTCATTTTATTCATATGTTAAAATCTGGCTTCGGACCTCTCACCTACAGCAAAACAGACTTCCAACGCGAAATTCCTCGCAACTTTCTATTAATCGTTTATTAATCTTTAGATTCATTTTATAACGACTTTCTATTAGCTATTCACATGTCTTATATTTGTATATCGTTTGTCTTGTTTTTCAACGAGCAATATTAGGCGACTATATAAGAAGAAATCTGTTGGAAAATGTATCATCGATGTAATTCTATTTATTAAATTTTTACGCAAATGATTACAAAAGTTATTACCGTTCTGACACACACATAAGAGCGCGTTAATATTTTAAATTGATTAAAGTTCATAACTAATTTTTTATATTTTAATTTCGCTAAAAGCACGCGACATGTCTTTGATCGAAAAATTATATTTCTTTCTCGCAGGCGATAATCTGTTAATTCCCTTTAAAAAAAAAGAAAAACTATTTTCGAATGTTGCACACGCGTCAATACGCAGAGAGTTTACGCCTGAATGATGAGAGAAAGCGCAATGCGAGGTTCAGGCAAACCTCTGGGTTTAATTGTGGCGTAATTGTTGTCACGGAAAAAAATTAATATCTTAATATAAAGTATTAATTTTAAGCATCGATATAACTTGAGCATCCGCATATATATGTATAATTA
Source organism: Camponotus vicinus (assembly GCF_025532165.1). Classification (NCBI taxonomy): domain Eukaryota; kingdom Metazoa; phylum Arthropoda; class Insecta; order Hymenoptera; family Formicidae; genus Camponotus; species Camponotus vicinus. The sequence continues at coordinate 3,270,818 of NW_028141949.1, forward strand.
TAAAGTTGTATAATATTTATACTTGGTGCTTAAGAAATCTTGCGACGCAGTTTATAACTTATATCTCCTCGGCTTGAATGAACTTTAATTTGGTTTTAAGGCGCGCGATACCGCTATTAAATATTCATCCGACTTATGTCCTTCGGCTCTCACAGATGATATTCAAGGACACCGCGGCCGATCGAACGCCGATGACACTTTCCAGGTTGTAATTATATCTTCGTTTGACCTCTTATGCAAGTCGACCGTCCGATGTCGGATCGCTAACGGTGCAGTGGAATGAGAAATTATGGAACGAGGCAGAATCCCTCGCGCGAATCGCGCCGTGTAAGGATTTTCTCAACGAGAAAATCAAAGACCTTCGGCATTATCGGTTAATATTACGTAATACGGGAGAGAGACGATCAAACTTTTGTCAGAATTGCGTTGAGAGAATTCCCGCATCAAGATTATCCTCCTTCGATCTCAATCTAACATCTACTTTGATACTTTAAAGCATAATCAGATCACTCTCGTGTGAAAACTATTTAATTTCTAGTCCTGTAGAAAGAAGCTATTCTTTTAAACGTCCAAGTAAGAGATTGTTCATTTATTTGGGATCCAAAAAAATAAAATTTTTATATAAATTAAACTCGTTGAAATCCTTTATTAATTTACAAACTTAAGTGAGAAAATTAGAAGTATGAAAATTTTAACTCGAACTGACTTCGAAAAATACTTGCTCGCTGAAAAATTAAGTAAAGATTCATCTCGAATATCGCGTTCCAAAACGAGAAGATAATAAAAACGTACAATTAAATTCTTATGATTTAACTGCTTACGATTTAACGGCGACATATAGATCTGAATTTCGAGCGACTCCAAGTATTTTTATACACCCTTGTAGAACGAGAACGTGCGAGACACGTACTGTATGAATGGGGCGAGAAGAACCGATCGTCGTCGCTTCCTTCCTGCGATCTCGTGCTCGCTCGCACAGTTCTTTGCTCCAGCGACCTAGGTTCCTACCCTTTGCCTCTCAATGACAACTTTGCTCCACCCCCACACACACATACACACACGTACACGTACACATGTCTGCGTCGCGACGGCCCGCCGTCTGCCGTCTCCCGTCTCCCGACGGCGATGACCCACTTTGGCGAGGATACCCATCCGCCATTCAAGACTGCTAGCTAGATAAGAAAGATATAGGAAACGCGCCTTGCATCTTTAACCGAACTCGTTCGTACACCCCGTATATAAACGTGCGATACGCGTAGATAACCCGATCGCTCTCTCTCCTCGCGATTTATAATTTTCCTCTTTCGCGATTCATAAATCATCGCGAGGCGGCAGTAATAAATCTTACAGAGCGGGGTCTTAAACGGATTGTTTCCTTCGTATATATTGCTGTAGGCGAAATCCCCGGGAATCTCGAACGCGAAACGAACATTATCTTGGAAAATCGATCTTTGGGGCTACGATGGATGAGCGGATCGAGGAACGACGATGTTGTTTTCCAAAACAAACGCTCTTGACAATATATCGATGCTCCTGGAAATTTTTCGACGTATACAACCTCTCTCGATCCTAAAACGATAAATTCGCAGCGTCAATAATCGAAACTGCAGCAGCGGCTGCGGTTGTCGACAATCGACACTCTGGGAACAAATGAAACTAGTGAACTGCGAGTTACCTGCACGACGATCAATATTCCGTATGCGAGTACACACACACATACACATACACACTTGTCGCGAAGCACGTGTACGCGGCAGTGTTTGTTTTCTACCATATCGCCGGAGCTTGCACGGTTGTTCGCATCATTGGAGGGATACTATCCTTTCATGCGAACTTTCCTCTAGACATTCTAAAGGGTGCAGAAACGTCCTGTTGGAGGCGCTTTCTTTTTGCGTTTCTTTCGTTTTTGAAAAGATACTCAGATAATAAATTAATGCTTCGAATTTAAATTTTGTATTACAAAGTAATAATTTTTTAAGATCTCTTTTCGAGCTTCATATATCAGGTACGTTTAAATGAAATACAGATTGAGATTTTTATAGGACAACGATTTTAATTTACATTTCAGATAAACGTAATCGGAGCCGATATTTTTAGCTAGCTGCCATTTTGCGATCTTAAAAAATTACGACAGTCTTACTGTAAGTAGGTACGCTAATGTTAGGTATAACTGCGAAAGATAAAGTGACAAATGACATAACGGTATCATCGATCGTATCACATTTGAGATACTGCTATTTATATTTTTCTGAGAATGAAGGCTCGTACGCGCATCGTCTACGGAGTTGCCATTCAATTAGATTGCACCGAGGCCGAGCCGAGCTCTCGCACGAGGCGTCCGTCGTCGTCGGCGTGAACGGCGGATAGGTGCGCCACGACACGTGCGCAGGAGCAGAAATCCGCCGGAAATTCGATCGATTCGGTGCGAGAGCGCGAGAAAGTTGGACGACGGCGGGAAGACGAGCCGCGGATGCAATCGCGAGCGACGAATGATCGAATGGCGACGGGGGAGAAAGAGAGGGAGACAGAGATGGAGAGAGAGAAGTCTTTTGACCCCGATTATATCCGCGGGGGAGTAGGCCCCGATACGAAACATGTCTCTTTGCCCGATCGAAACTTGGCCTTGGCTGCCTTCGGTAGCAATGCACTCGCTAATCGCGAATGATTCTTAGACGCGTAGTGCATGTGCACTCGGACTTTCGAGATATGTAGATTGGGTAGAAACGAGCTCTGTTTAAGGTCGACACTAGCGAGATCATTTTCGCAGATTTAAGATGGTCACGAGATGAAATGTATATATAATTTCTTCTATTTTAATCTCAATCATATTTTTATGCATCCTAGAGAATTTCGAGATAGATTTAATTTATGTAGGAATTGAGTTTCTAACTTTGCATCTTAAGTAGGCGATAAAATAGATAAAATAGTTATAAAAAGAGTGATCTATTTGAAATATTTAAATAAAAAGAAAGAGAGAGAGATGTGAGATTAAAAATTGAGATGAAAAATAGGAGAAAAAAAAAATTTCGACTCGGATATCAGAAGCTTGCTGGGGAAGCAATTTGTCGCTCCAACTGGCAACGGAAATTCAATGCAACGCAGTGCATACGGGGATATAAAGTGATATATAGGAGACTCGCACTACCCTCGAACCGCGCGCTGTATCAAGGTCAGAGTGTATTAATAAGCACGACAAAGCTCTCTTCGTGGCATTGCGATACTTGGAGACTAAACAATGATTTCTTATTGTCCTCCATGATCGATCAGTCTCACGCGAAGCTATAAGCTTAGAAAGTGTATCACTTATTCAGGAAACTCGCGCGCACCCACAAGGTCTGTCAGTACGAGGAAATGCGACTGCATTATTCCAAATTACATACAATTTCGCGATACACATGTTATCTGCGTTTCAGGCGAAACGCTAAAGATCGACTGATCGGAATTCGAAGCACGTTCACCAGAATTGGTAAAATTCCATTATTTTTGGATCCATACCAGTGGTAAAAATCGGTATTTTTCGGAAAAAAACTAGCAAAGAATTGGTCTTTTCTAAAAATATTAAATAAAAAATGTTTTTATCGATATTCGTCAATTGAGAGAGTATTTTTTAATTTAAGCTTGATATTTCTAATAAGCTTTATATATTTCTAATTTAAGATTTATATTAAAATAAAATCAATAGATTAAAAGAAGCGACGTAGAAAATAATATCATTTCTATTACGAGACATATATATTGAATGGTAAACGCAAACTAGATCTATAATATATATTAATAAAAATTTTTTAAATTCCCTATATGTATTTTTCTCATTAAAAAAATTAATGTAAATTTAATGATATTTATATCTCCAAAGTTTTTATTTTAAAGATATATTTTATAATAATTTAAATAAAAAAAGACTTTATTATTATATTTCGATTTTCTTAATACAGTGATTAGTGTGATTTATTCTATAAAGTTATATGAATATATTTCAATGTTATATATTTGTCACTTTTATAATTTTTGTCAGTTTATTCATTGGATAAAGTCAATAAAAACTGGAAGGCTTACGGATTTCATATTATATTTTGTCTCATTCGTGAAAAAGATAAGATCGTTTGACATTAAACTATTTCCTGTATGTGATTTTAAATCGTAATTTTCGCAATCGAAAATGTATTTTTTAATTGATAACACGTTATAATCCTTAATCGCGTATTTGATTCTACCGTGAGACGCGATAGATCGTAATTAATCAAATTACGAGTACAGTGTAATCCGATTGAATGGTATATCGAAACGCATCGGCACAATCGATCGAATTATTGTTGTACTATGTAATCTAATTAATTTTCAACGATTGCAATGGTGGACAGAGAACAGCGCGAACGAGAAAATACGGAGGGTCAATCAGACGAGTTCATCGATTCGATTTAATTTACGGTTAAATTCGCAGACGTTATTTTTTGTTTTCGCCTCGCAACAACTTATATGACATTGCATATTGTTGTACATTTTAATTGATTCGTTGTAAATTTGTATGATGCTTTTTTGCTATGAATAAATCGAATACACGAATTCGCTCATTGTTAACTTATCTCCGACAGTTACAAATCGTAATTTCCGTAAAATAAACAATTACATCCACATTAGCAAATTACAGCAATCATGTAATAAGAGGCCTATTGTATAATCTCAAGTCATTAGAGTGATAATACGATCGGAAGTATCGAATTACCGTATCACAAACACGAGCACAAGATTGCTACAAGATTTTTCCCCGTTTCTTTTTTTATCTCGAATTTAAAACGACAGAGTCAATTTTCAGTTATTATCCATACCCGCTAATTTCCCCGACATACCGGTGATATTGTCGATGATTCTTACAATTTGCCAGTAATTTGGTAATCATGCGTTGTATGTTTACTGGTTACGACACTATCCTCCGTGAATATACAATACCTTCCGCATTGTCAGCGGATGCATATTGTTTACAGTGAATTATCTTTTATATATTCCATATTATTGTTTTATATGCTTTTATGCGAATATTATAAACTGATTTGGGAAAAACGAATACATTACAATTAAATGAATAACTAAACGCTCTCCTGAAATTTAGAATCTATAAAATTATCTATGGCAACGAATAATATCAGAATTGAAAACACCATAGGGTCGTGCATTGAATCAAATAAGCGCCCGTCTCCGGTTAAGGATTCAATGGAGTGCCGTTAATTACGTGTATTAAGAACTTCCCGTTATTTAGCAGAAAACAAACATCGCGCGACTTTATAATTCGTATAAAAAAATAAAAATTAAATAGAATTTAATAAAAAAAAACATCGAGATGGAAATCACTTTCCCTTCAGTTACAATTTTTTTAAGGAGGAAACTACAAAATATCATATTGTTCAATATTAAATGATTTTTATACACATATTAAAGGTAAAAAAATATTTTATTAGACTAATTGATGCATTTAGCTTGACTCTATCGCGTAAAAAACGGAAGAAAGAGAGCAAAATTTTTCCTATTTCGTTATAATTTTTTTCTGTTTGATACGTAAGCGACAAAAATCGAAAAAAAATTCCGAGCCAAATATGCATGCATCTAAATCGATCTATACATTGTGGATACGCAGGATATGTCGAAGGTCGCGAACACACGTAATCTCGCGCTGCGCGCTTCCGTCAAGAGTCGGAAAATTAGCTGGGGTTTAGGCCGGCGACTTTGAACGGCGGAGAGCCTCAATTAGTAAACGAAGGATATGGCATTAACCCTCTGTTAAGCACGCCCACATCCCGTTGTTGTGGCGTTATAAAAACCGCGGGTAACCGACGCGGATCGTACATTCCGTCGTAGAAGTGACATCTTTCGAGGCGAGTAAACGTACACAACAAACGATGCACGTGTCGGTGATCCTCGGCATGGTGTTCCTACAGGCGATTTACGTGTCCGCCGGGGTAAGCTTCTTTTCTGGCTTACTTTCGATATCTCGCGGAATAAATCCCCGATAGGGATCAACATTATAATAATAATCGACATAGTGATCCATTATACTATCGCACGTGCACGTGTCTGCGCGCGCGCGCGCTGTTTATTGGATGGTGCTAAAGTCCGAGACGCGAGAATATCTGCCGCGATGCTCTCGTAATAAATTTTGATTCTGCTTAGCCACCTGACTGGATCCCCCCGGAAATGTTGGAGATGGTTCAAGCCGACAAGGAACGGTGCATGGCCGAGCACGGGACGTCTCAAGGTGAGTCTCGCGACTAAATGGCGTAATCAACATTCGGCCGATAATCCCGCGTTCAGACGCTGGCAAGTTTATTCTTCTATTCTATAGCTCTAAAGTAACATTTTATTACGCAAAAAGAGAGATTATTTTTTTTAAATTATCTTTGTACATGGAGAAAATTTTTCAGTACAAATTAAAATAAAAAATACATTTTCTCTTACAATGTTTTTATCATAAGCTGGAATTTAATATTTAAATTTGTTATTATCAAAATTGAAAATTTAACGCAATTATGCACTCGTTTATGCATCATTGGAATAATTACAGTAGTCTTTGATAGAATATAAAATGTATATATTACTGAATAAAAAATTATGAGTTCCATGATTACAAAATTTATACCTGTATATATTATTATTATATATTTAATTTTTACTGTAATATTTTCTCCATATATCGCGCATTTATAATAGACATTTTAATTTCGCGATGCAGCGCTTATCGACGAGGTTAACGATGGAAAACTTTCGAACGATCGCAGTATAACGTGCTACATGCATTGCCTGCTCGACTCATTCAGTTTGGTAATTTCTTCAAGTATTATCGCGTTTATTATCGTATACGGCGAAATAAACACTCATCGAAACTTTGATAGGTCGATGAGGAGGGTGACTTGGAAACCGAGATGCTGCTAAGTGTCATCCCTGAGGAATTTCAAGAAATAGGTAGCAAGATTTTGAATAAATGCGCCAAGCAAGGTAAGTCAAAAACGCTTTTTATCGACGATAATTGTTACTTCATTGTTGGCTCGCGAATCTCTTCCCGTTCTAACTTTTAATCGGTATTTTAGACGGCGCGGATGTTTGCGATAAGATATTCAATGTAGCAAAATGCGTCCAAGGAACAGTGCCAGAGGTAAATGTGTATACGTGTATATGCATGTGTATGTATGTATGTGTGCATGCGTTTGTATGTGAATGATGTTTCTATTGAATAATTTAGCAAGATTAATTTCGCTCTCTAAGTTGGGCGGTTATTCAATATCGTAAAATATTGTTTTATTTTTCTTTTTAATTAATACGCCTAAATGTATCGTTGCAGCTTTGGTTCATGGTTTAAGTTCAACGTAGAAAGAATATTGCTTCACAATTGTGTGCGACGCCATATGATGTTACGACACAAAACAACTCCCTCATGGAGGAAAACGAGGGACAAAGAAGTAGTATAGGGATGATCTGAATTATGTAAATTAAAAAAAAATAGTCATTTGTATAATAATAATAGTAAGTAATCATGGTAGTAAACACACATGCGGCCTAAATAAAATTAAAATGGAAAATATTGTAAAATATTGGATAAATTTATAAATATGCATTGAAACAGATCCGAGCATAATAACGAATTGAAGAGAGGGTCATGAGATATCGATGCGTAATAATGAGCTATTTATGAGTCCATGTTTAATTAAATAATTTTTTTATGATTTTATGCGCCTTTGATTCCAATACCATTTAACTTTTTCAACTCGCTCACAAAATTGTATTGCGTAGGAAATGAGGTGGAGTGTCAATTAATTAAGCAAGATTCGCGTTGTAAAGAACAAATAATAGTTGTAAGAGAGATTTATTAAAAAAAAAAAAAAAAAACTCAAGTAACGTCAAAAATACCAGATAAGATTTATTAATTCGTGAGACCTCGAAAAAAATTGAAAAGTTTAGTATATGTGTGTGTGAGAGAGAGAGGAATAAAAAAGGTAAGTTTATAATTTGTAGAAGTCCATTTATAGAAACGACTTTGTACTTAAAATTGGCGAATTATAAATTTACCTTAAGAAAAATCCACATGATCGAATAAAACCTAATTCGAGGTTCGGCTCGATAATGTGGATCCCACTTTAGATTTGAATCCGATGTCAATTACATGTGAGATAAGAATGTCTCAATGGACCCCGAGTGCCATAATTTCGGCAATCTTATATATCATGCAACAATCTACCTATGCTAATGATTACTTGTTTACGCACAAAGCAGTATATATAACTACGGTCTTTATCAACAAATCATAGGTATTACACGCTTTGTGATTTCATGCCACGGCTATCAGTATAGCATACGGAAAAAATATTGCGTAATATCTTCGTTGGCTCTCTGTCTAAGATGACATCGTATAATTTTCTCAGTTCATGCGGACACGAGAAAACTTCATTCGGCAAATTTAATTATTGCTCCGAACATTGCATAAAATTACACATTTTGCTACTTTGAAATAATAGAGTCAACAATAAAATTTAAATTTTATCAGACACATATTACGCACGGACAATACAATATACGTGCAATATTTTTATAAAACAGAGTAATATAAATTTTTAATTAGTTTGCTAATAAATCCATTATAAGTTATCGGGACTGTTTAAAATTTGACCGTCAATTTACATTCATTAAAACTTTTCGAAATGTCCGATGTAGGATCGTCGCGATTTCATTTATGTGACTTTGTTTATGTCACTAAATCCCTCGGGAAGACATATTTGAAATTATGCATAAATTAAAATCACTAATGATTGGGTTCGGTCATAAAATATTCTTATAAAAATATTTTCCACATTTGAGATCTTGCATCATTTTTAATAAAAAAATAACTTTATAATTACCTGATAATTAAATATATACCTATGATGTAAATGCAATATACAAAGATTCGATGGATATCTACGTATGTGATTTCAATCTTTATTAATTCTTTTTAGCGTAACATCGGAAATAACATTTACATTGGAAATGTACGCAATATTCATACCATTCATCAACTTTTATTACATTTCGTTCGCTATTTTGATCATTGCGGGTCTTAATTTAATTATTGCTTAAAATAACCGACTACAGCTATGTGATATCTAATGTGATCGAAAATATCTTTAATTCGTGCTATTATGTATATACGTGCCATGCAATTGCATTACTGTGCAAAGACATTGCAAAGACATTGGAGAAAAAAGAAAATTAAAGAGATTCCTACGAAAAGAAAATTGCCACGATCGGCATCAGTCTCGCGATCCAGAGTTCCTACTCGCAAAATACGAAATAGATTTTGCAATCACATTGGAACTTGGCGCGAGATAAAGCAAGAAAAATGCCTGCGATGCGGGACGATCCTTGAAAACACAGACAAAAGTCTTTCGCGTATCTCGTAAGGGAAGCTTTCGCTTTGGAAAAGCGTCAAAATGATGCGGCAGGAAATTGTTTCGTCCCGAAGCACAAAGTTATTACTTTGAAATAATATATATACTACCGAGTTTTCGCAGAATAACAGAGATCAATTTTATTATTCGAGCAAATTTTTCTGGAGCTAATCAAAAAACATTGATTTTAAAATGAGTCGGAATAAACTGACATTAAACTTTGTAGTCTTTTTATATACGTCAATTTAAAAATTTTTGCAATTTACAAACTTTCGCAATTTAATTTGACATTCATGTCACTCCAAGTACCATATAAAAGATTCAATCGGCACAAAAAAGTCTTGATCGCGCATCTCTTCAATTATCTAAGAATGGAATAAATCTGTAAGACGGATATGAGACTGAAGAGCGGATCGGACGAATTTTTCTCCGTGGAACGCGAGAAGGCGGGGTAACAGAACGGAACGTTCGGGGGACAATAAAGCCGAACAACAACAACAACAACAAGGCGCAGCTTGGAGAATCAAGCGGTACAGACCTTGAGGTCGATCGAATGGATCGCGCCGGTGTGCGGCGAGGAGTGCTCTTTCGCGTCGTTGCCGCAATTGACATTGTTGTTAACGTTCGGCAGCGAGCCGCCCGCCCTGAACTGATTGCCCAGGTTAATGTGCAGATGTTTGCCGCTCGACTGCGGTGGGCTGGCGCCGGCACTCTTGACGGACAGAGGGGTCTCCGGGACGCCGGATCCCGTGGGACTAGCACCCACCGAGCTGCTCGCCGAGGCCACCTGTGCAGGTCCGTCATTGACAACCATTGACAGCCGTCTCGTAAACGATCCCCTTAATATTTACGGATCTCCCTTCGCGAGTGAATCGATCCCTCTTTCCACGAATGTGATTTCGCGAAAGATCAAGGACTCGTTGCCTTTCGTCTGACATATCGCGTCAATTTTCGGAAAAGTGATCTTGTTGCGAAAAGTTCCGGCCAAAGTTTCGTTGGATGTTATTAACGATTTCTCCCGATCCCACGAGATCCTCGGAACTCGCGCAGTTTTACGTTTTCGCAGCGTAGTATCGGATAGATTCCTACGCTTCGATAAACAGGTTCTTATCTACGTAGCGAGTTCCATTCTCCGATTGCCAATTCCAACGGTACTCTAGTCGGCGTTCTCCGAGCGAGCAATTCGGAAACGCGCGAAACTTGGCTTGTAAACAGATTGCGAAATCTGACGAAATTTTTTGCATCGCACACCCAGTACATAAACTGACAGATGAGACACGACAGATGCTGGTTTAAGCGAAAAAATATAACAGTTTCAATGGAAACGTGTAACGATCGAAAATCTAGAGTTAAATTTACACGTTTCCGTTCTAAATTCTAATTGAATTTCGACATCCATGTACGTGTAACGGCGTGTCCAAATATTGGAAAATTTTTACGTGCAAAATCCAATTTGGTCTCTCGTTCACTCGGGCAGATTTTTGCGCAAGAACACTCGGAGATCTCGTATCAAATAATCCCGATGCGCCATGTTTTTATCTTTTTGGCGCGATTGGAGAACGCTCCCCGGTGCCCCATTTTAACCGCGCGCTCGGAGGTACACTCGAGGACGCTAAATGCATCGACCCAACCTCGCCGACGCTCTCATTGAAAATACTTGGAGGGCCGCCGGCGCTAGCGAGAGAAAGAGAGCGGAATGTTTACACGCGCATCGAAACGTATCGAACGCACTTTAATCGAACGTCATATTGTTTCGAAAAACATGTGTAGTTTCTATTGTTTTTTTTTCTTCGTCGAATCCGGGAGAAGGGCTCCCGGGGAACGGCAGAAAAATAGAAAAAAAAAATGCAAAGCGATCGAAATAAAATAATGAAAAAAATAAATTCTGACACAACTCTTTCTCTCTCTCTTTCATTCGCCGAGTAGAATGTAGCACGAACGATCGATTGTTCGCGCATGTTAAAACGTATGAATTTCAAGCGGCACATTGATTAGCGCGCGGGATAATCGGACGATAATTGATTCGTCGCGTTTAATCGCGCACTCCGCGACCTACCCGTCGCAGGTGCGCGATGTCGGATCGTCGCGTGCGTCTCGCGAGCGAGAAGCGCGTCGCGCGACAAAGTTCGCGCGACGTACACGCATACATATATGTATATATCCGAGCGCGTATATGCATCGCTCGCGATGCACACGCATGCCGATACGCGGCCGCGCGCGCGATGCACTTGCGGCGCATATATAGCACGCATGCACGCACACGCACACACACACACACATACGCAACGGAACACGCGCGCGACTCGACTCGCTCGCTCGACCCGGCTCACACACGCACACGCTCGCACGTATCCGCGCGGAGAGAGAAACGCGACAACGCGTAGTAAACGAGAAAAGAGATGGAACACGGATTAGAACGGGAGGACGGATACGCGGCGTACGGCGTAGATAGGGGAGGAGGGGGCCTGCGGGTGGAAAGGGGGAGAGGGGGGGAAGACACACTCGTTGTTTACGTTCTAACATCTGAGCCGAGGGAGGTGCACGGACGGGTCACGACATCGACCCTTTCGCGCGCGCCAAAAGACCTACTGGTGTTTCCTTACTCTGCTCGTGACGTCCGAAACCTCCTTCATGATCGCCTCGAACGCCGCCGAGTCCTGCGCCTCCTTCTGGTTCAGCAGCGCGATCTTTTCACTGAATTTCCGTGGGTTCGCCATGATGGCTCGCGGCACTAGTTTTTCGCGGACACTCGCGGAACCCGGAGCACCCACCACCACCGCCACCACCACCACCGACCGACCAACCACCACCACCACTACCACGCTACCCACTAAGCAACAGCACCCGATCGCTACCCTCGTCGGCGCTTCGTTCTCTCTTACACAGTTTCCCTTTTTTTTTTTATTCTCACTCGGTCGTCCTACCGCGACGATTCCACTCGCGGAATCTCGCACGGACGATAATTCGCGACACGCGTAAACCGCTGCGTGCGTCTTCTCGATGGCACTGGTTAACACTGATACGCAAGATCATGCGGCGCAGCGCGCCACGCGCATCGCGCAGGCGCGGGCGACTTTGCGAGCCGATTGGTCGCGATTGTACCCCACGATGCGGCCGCATCCGCAAAGGGGAAAGCCCTAGTAAATTTTAGCGACATTAAATTTCCTAGTCGCCTATCCTTTGCACCGTGATTGCGGGTTTAGGGAGAATTTAGTTATCTTTAGCGTGAAATTGGCCAATCGAATGTTTGATAAAGGATGCGTGATTTGTTGATTTTTCTTGCGCATATGCGTCTACGCAAGTTTCGAAATTCTTGTCATTTCGTTCTATTTATCGATGCACGTGACTTTCATATATATATACGGTAGTCTCTTTTTACGCATCTCTTAAAACAATACATACATATGTGTGTATATTATATGTATATGATGTGTGTGTGTATGTAAGAAAGTATATATATCTTCAAATATGTATCGTGTTTTGAAAACTTTCATGAAATATTTCTATATTTTCACCTAAATTCTTCAAAAAAGGAATCAAAATAAATACAATACAAAATATATAATATACGATATGTCCAATTCTAGTTTTCCTCCTTTCCTCAAGAATAATGCATATTGTGCAACAAGTAGCATCATTTGACAGATCCAGGAAAATCGTACGACGTCAATGAGATTATAATTTAATTTTTTTATTTGTGCGAAAATAAGAAATAGACTACATCGTACCTACGTTAAGAAAGAATGGCAAGAATCGACGAAAATATGTCTTTGGAACATATTCCATTAGCAATATACAACGAATTAGTTGATGAATTGAATAAGAATTCGAATTGGCAAGTGTTGGCGTGTTGTGTAGCCGAACAACTTGGATATCAATGGTAATGAGTAAACATTTGGATAACGATTGTGATAAATAATTCACATAAATCAAATGTGTATTATTTATAGTTTTTTATACATTTATATGTAGGAATGCATGGCTTCAATCCTTAGAACAGAATATAAGTATGACAAAAACAGCTGCAGACAATCTGTTGTTTGAATTAAATATAAAAATGTGTACAGTTGGTATATTGTGTACATTACTTAGAGATTGTGAACTTGGTAGCGTTTTGTCTGTTTTACATCATCCAGGTAATAATAATTGTAATATATATTTTCTTTAATTACCTCAAAATTTATAATTTTTTACTTGCAATATAATTTTCAATGTATCATTGTTAGAACCAGCAATAATTGTCAAACATCCATCTGATGGTATGGAATGCAATTCCTTAGAAATATCCTTTGGTCAACATCTTTGTCTTTCTTGCAAAGCTACTGGCATACCACCTCCGAGTTATCAATGGTGTCATAATAATATCGAGCTACAGAAGCAACAGAGTCATGAACTGGATATTGTTATAAATAGGTAAAAGTATTGCCAAACATAAGTATATAAGAGTAAATTAATTATTATGTTTAATTATTTACAGCTGTGATCAAGCTGGAGAATATAATTGTAAAATTTTACAAACAGCTAAAGATGAAGAGACAGTAAATTCTGTACTGCTAACAAAATCAGTTTTTGTAAATATATCTCGCATGCCTGTATTTATACAGCAACAACCACCTTCTTTCTTAGAGATTAAAGAAGGTGAGGATTTTATAATCAAATGTATAGCGCATGGTCATCCCAAACCATGTTACCAATGGTTCAGAGATAATACAAGGCTAGAGGGAGAAACGTCAAATGTTTTGCATGTAAGTACGTATAATATTAACATTAGAGAGTTCTGTTTTTCATAACAAAGAATACTATTCTAGATAAAACAATTTAGTTCCAAGTATGAGGGAAAGTATTACTGTTACATAAATAATGGTGTGAATGAAGTGATTACTCAAAAAAGTTATATAATGGTAAAGATTTTATAATTATTCACTACTTTATATTATAGAGGAATCTTATATAAATATTAAATTATTATTATTATTGTGTGTCAAAACTTGCTATTAAAAAAAATTATATATACATGAAATTGCAAGAAATTAAAAAATATTTTAAAATTGTTAATATATATAATATTCATAGATGGATCTTCCTCGTGAAAAAGCAATTGCAAAGATAGCTTTAATCATTGCAAATGATAATTATGGCAATCACAAATGTTTAGAGACTCCTAAAAATGATGCTGCAAAAATTGGTAATCTATTGAAAGACATAGGTTTTAAAGTAATCTGCTTTATAAATTTATCACGCGAAGAGATGAAGAATGCTATAAAAGTATTTAGTCAAGTTTTAACAGAAGGAGTCTATGGTAAGTTGTTACAAATATGTTGTAAAAAATATATATATTGTACTTATTAAAATTTAATATCAATAGGATTGTTTTACTATGCTGGGCATGGTTTCAAAATGCAGGAAAGTTACATGCTTGCTGTTGATGCACCAACACATTACTTGAGAACAAATGCAATTTGTGAGAGTGAATTATTGGCTATATTATTACAAAATGATCCTGCTCTTTTAGTAACAATATTAGACATGTGTCAAACTGTACCACCAAAGTAAGTTAAAAATTTAAAAATAAGCAAATTAATAATTAAGTACAATTAGGTATTTAAAAATGTGTTATAAAAAATTCTTGTTTTCCAGAGAATGTAATCCTCATATTCATAATGAAGTACCAAAAATTGAAGAATACAAGAGTAGGAAAAATCTTCGAAATTTAGTTCAAGCATACTCCACATCTAGTCATCGTCCTAGTTATGAAAGAACAAGTAGCAAATATGGATTATATGCAATCCATTTAAGCAAATATATCAGTAAAAATATTCCAATCACAAAAGTATTTGAAGAAGTAGGAAAATGTAAGACAGAAAATTTATACATTTAAGACATGTATAGTCCCTATATCTCTTAATAATAATTTTGTTAATTTGTGTTTACAGCAATAGATAAACAGTTAAAGGGAACAGAGCGTAATCAAATTCCAATGTTTGCATTAACCATTACTAAACCCTTCCGTCTTACTGATGCAATATACAAAGGTAATTATAAAATTAGATAAAATCCTATGCCTTCTCTCTCTCTTAAGAAATAAGTATTTTTAATTTATTGTATATTATATGATATTGTTGCAGGAAATTCATCACCTATGCTAAATAAATTGAATAAGTTAATAGCCTTTTCAAATAAATCTTTTGAAATATGCTTTAAGAGAACTGGTATTACTGCCAAGTGTACAATCTCGTTATTTATGGAGCCTTATTTAAATGTAATCAAAGTTTCAGTACATAACTTGGAAGATCTAGAAGTGAATTTTTTTAACTCTGAAGATGTAACGCCGAATAATTTGTTTCAAGATAAGAATTCCAAAAATGAATGTTGGATACATAATCCACAAAAATGTCAGGTACAGTGTATATATAAATTTTATTATTTATGAAGTAGATATATGAGCATTAATATTGTAAAATATTTCAGGGTTTAATTATATCTATTTCAAAAAATGGAACTCACATTGATGTAATAAGGGAGCATGTTGAAAATTATATTCCACTGATACTGAAAAGCATCAATAATAACTAACATATGTGTATAATAACTAATATATATATATATATATATATATATATATGAAAAGATGGTATAGTATACATAAGTTTATACACTTGATGTTTTATTAAAAAATATATGAGATGTGACCAGTACTTGTAATTTTCCAACACCAACAGTAATTAGCTAAATAGATTAACATAAATTTTTATTTCAAACTATATATTTTGCAATATTTCTATGATACAGTGTAATGATTTACAAAAGTTGCAATCCACGGACCCCCAATATTATTTATATACTTACGGGTGAATGTATAATTACATACTAAGTGTCTTGTCGATGTAGTGAAATCTATGAGTCCACTCATCATCATTTTATTTTTCTTCTCAGCAAGACCTTGGATGTAATGACAAATTGTTGTGATTTTAATGGAATGCTCCTCACCTGTGTGAGAGAAAATATATATTTGAGAGAAATTATATTTCTGAGAATCTAATATCATAATTTAATAAATAGTTCCTACCAACTGTAGCATCAATATCAGATAACATATAAAACAACATGTCATCTTTATTTACTGCAATTAATTGTCTTTGATTAGGACTAAGCGTCTCAATCTTTGCTCTTAAAATCTCTATCATATTTTCTGTTACAAGGCCTTGTAAAGAATCATAATCTTTATTTGTTAAAGCTTTAGATATTATTGTTGTTGCCTAAAAATGTGCGATAATAATATACTTATTAATATGTAAACAATAGTTTTTCACAATTGTTTTCATTCAGATCAGTTAAGAAAATCATACATGTTTGGCTCCTTTAAGAAATTCAGCTATGTCAAATTCTTTATCTATATATGGAGCGATCCTAAGGGCTGATAAATAGAGAAGCTTCAATGGTGTTAAAAGAGATGGTACGTGTGCAGGAGCCTGGTCTACAAGCATAGGTAACGAGATCTCCGATTCGGTGCTGTAAATTCTACAGGAAGCAAAATTTGGGAGCGATGTAGACAGTAGATCAGATTCATTGCAATATCGCGGGACCTTTGTCCTCGTTTTGTTTCTATAAGTAACACATGCGGTAAATCGTCGTAGATTGTACGGCACACTTCTCCTAATTGCCGGGATTAACATTGCAACTTGCATAAGATCGTGCAAAAATCCTCTAAATCGGACATCAAAACCGGAGCGCGAGATATTTTTCTAACCTATTTTCTATATAGCATTAATGTCACTCTTACTCATAATAACGTCAGAGTCACTTAAAATTCTTTACAAAGCACCACTCTATTAATGATATTAAACATTGTTTATGTACATTATGCACAGTATTTCTCGTAAAATTATTTTATTCTTTAACAATTATTCTTAAAGATTTTTATAGTTGCCGCCAATTGAAGATAAGCTAAAAAAAGTAGTCGTTACAAGTTTGTTCGTTTTAGCGACTTTTAGCATTAAGCTAATATTACACATATTACAGAAAGTTTGTTGAATATTTCGATTAATTATAATTAATAATTAAAATTTTATCTCTAATAATTATTAGAGAACAAATTTCTAAAATCTTCATAAATATATGCCTAAATATTTGTCATTGCACGAGTCGCGCATCATAATTAAATTTTTTCTCTGACAAATGCTTTGACATAACCGAGTACAGAGATTGGCATTTTGCAGGCACTTATATAAAGATAATACGCAAAAACGTATATACTTATACTCTGAATAAAAAAATTTTGAAGGGGAATTAAAAGAAGAAGCAGATATGAGATTAACGTCTACTTTATTAAGACACGTGGGAGAATGGTCAAAGAAATATTCAAATTTACCAGACAGTTATATACAACGGGCTATGGCACAGGTATACATAATTATCTATAATAATTGTTTAGAAAAAGATGCATGTTATTCTTATAATACATAACACTCTCTTTACTGTTTTTTCTACATACCTCATCTTATTCTTCATGAATTTTTTAATATTATTGATAAAAACTATAATTAGGTTTATTGGAGAACACCTCGTAAGCCAAATTATTTGCCACGTACGATTGAAAGGAAAAATTTTCGTTTCTCCATATTTCGTCCATGGACTAATCAATTTCATCGTGATAATAGGCCTGGTAAGAGACACAAGTTCATTCACGTCGAGCCTATTAAGGATTGGAGTTTCTTTAGAGGTGATAGGGTATGTAAATTTACTTGGAAAACATTAATACTTTAATAAAATAAATAATTAATAATATTATATTTATCAATGCAACTTGTGGCATTATATATATAATTGTGTTCATACTTTTCTATATAGGTAGAAATTTTAGTAGGGAAAGATAAAGGAAAGCAAGGGATCGTAAAAGATATCTATCAAGAAAGGAATTGGATAATTGTGGAAGGACTTAATACAAAACTGAAATGTATTATGAAAGACAAAGACTATCCTGGTACATATATACAGGAGGAACAACCATTATTAGTAACTTCACAGGTGCAATTAGTTGACCCTTCAGACATGTGAGTATAATTTATTCAAAGAATTCATTTTATATATGAAAATATGGCCAAAGTATATTATAATATTTTATAACATAATATAAATTAAATCATTGTAGGCAAGGAACTCAAATAGAATGGCGATATAAAGAAGATGGCCAAAAAGTTCGCATATCTCTGAGAACTGGTAGAATAATTCCTATGCCTGTCACGAGTGAAGAAACAGTAGATTATAAATCTCCGAAGTTATATAGAGAGCAACCCAAAGATACAATTAAAGCCGATGCAGAAAAAGTAACTTTTATGGTATGTAATGTATATTTAAAAAATGTTGCAACAATTTAAAATATTATATATATAATTTTACTTTTTCATCTATATGAATTACATACAAAGATATACTATAATACATAATATAAATGATATAAAATAAATATATCTTTTATATTTGTAGCCATCATTAAAGACTTTTGAAATGGATATCATGGACGAAATGGGTATTAAAGAGGATCGTATTCAGAAAAGCTCTTATTGGTATTAATCATTGTTATATACAATTTTCTGTTATTAGTTTCTCCACACAATTACAATTTTTAATAAATATATTAAGTAAGTGAAAGAATCAGAATACATAGTCATTCTTTTAATATGATTAAAACATAAAATTCTTATATTACAATCTTTTTGAATGAAAAAATTGCTTTTGTGGAATATTTTATTAACATACTGATAGAAAATAAATTTTTTATATGATAATTTCAATATCTTCTTTCATAGTATCGAAAAATTGTATATCTTTGTAAAAGCTATATTATAGTATCGTTGTTTTGCAATTTCTTATATAGGAAATATTAAATGCAATAAGAAAAGAAATATTCATAATATTAAACAATAAAAAGCGAACAATTCAATACTTTATATAACAAATTTACATTGGATTAAAATATGTAATATTAGTGTTTCGATCAATAACGTTTGACGCTAAATCATGTCACACATATCACAGCACAAATTTTGACAACTGCAAATTCCTAAAAAGTTCAGCTCAGTTCTCTCTCATATTACGTTTAGATATTCCAATACATACTTTTATATTAATATCTGTTATGTTATATATGACACACTCTTTTCCTCCTTAATTTTACGCATTTATAACTCTGATTATAATTGAAATTAAATTAACGATTCATCAAACGTCAATTTCAACATTGTTAGAAATTTGTAGCCATAAACGCGCGCATGTAAGAATATAAAAGAACAGAGTGATATTTTAGGAATCGAAACCTGAGAGAGATGATAGAATTAGACCCAACGTTTACAAAACATTGTTTTAATATTTAATTTAATTTAATTTTAATATTTAATTTGTTTTAACTTAATATTTAAAGTAAAATTCTACTTATTAAATTTAACATTTAAAATAAAATTCGATTGAAAATGTTTACCAAATTATATGTTTTAATATTTAAATTTAAATAAAAGGACAGAGAATATATATATACATACACGCATATTTCGCGTGTGCGATAGATTTGAAAATATAATTTTAAATCCGCCGCGCGCTGTAGAGATTCCACTCTATTAGTTCGTAGTTCATGACTGCGATTTAACGGCTAACTTCAGTTTGAAAGACAGTGTTAAACGCGCTTTTACGCGAAGTGTCGTGGAGTTTTTTTCGAGTGTTCTCAGGCTTCGAATTTCTCATCGAAATCGGTACATCGTACACTTCGTCCTACTATATTCTTAAGAAAGATACAACAGGACCGAGAATCAAGTTTGGGGAAGAAATAAAGCGTTACGACGGATCTCTTTCTCAACAAGACCGTCCGTTTCCCCCTGCTTCGTCTCGGATCTTTCAAAGTCCTCGTCCGAAGTAAGTATTCGATCCTGTTATATTTTTGTTATAACGTCTACGATTAACCGTACGAAATGCTGCGCGCATTTTATTCGTTAAAGCTAATTTCGTTGATCGATCTACACAAATGTTGCAAACAAAACGGTATTATTTTATCCGATATCTCCATATAAATCGCATCGCTATCAGTGCGTAACTTCATTAGACACTCCTGACGTACGCTTTTTCTCACACCGTTTTTCAACGAAAATTATACATTGAAAAATTACGAGAAATTACGATCTCTCGATTATAAATTCCAGCAGCAATTAGCTATTTCTTTAATATAATGCATTCAAAGTTAACTGATTACATTACTGATAGCTGCGAGAAAAAGGGCAATTAAAGATAGTTAAAATGCCTTTGTAGCACAAAAAAATACCTATTCGTATTATACGTGATCTTATTGTATTAAGAGTTAGAAAACACTGAAACAAACATAAATCTCTTGTATTATTACTCGATTCTATTAAATGGCGCGTCAGTTTTGCGCGCCATTTTGTATTTATACGATATATATACTACCGTTTCGTATTCTAAAGTAAATCAACAGGAACCACACTATAGTAATGCATCGGGGTGGCTACTCGACGGGTCGGCTAATCGACATTAAACAAATAGGCGATCTACAATCAGGCTCATACTTTAATTACTTAATCGGTTATCATTTGCTTGTCGCAAACTCTCTTAACTCGAACTATTACTGCACGGCCGGCACTATTAAAAATCAATGTCGTACGAATCGACATTGTTCTAAACAATTAATTGACAACACCTATCTATTTCGTTCCATTAATATTACGATTCTTTTTGCATATGGCATGCATCATGTAGGAATTCTCTCTCTTATGTTTTGTTATCAAAGTATACTATATTAATAATACGCTTTCTATCCTTGCTTTTTGACAAAATCTCCAATGCAACTATAAATGTAATAAATTCAACAAATTATATTCAACGTCTAATCAATGCGATTATTATGAGTGCAACTATTTTGAATTGTCGAAATTGAAAATTAGGCTTTTTCTTCCATGAAAAATTCCATTTTATAAAAATATATCCTTATGTGTTTCTCAACTATATTGTATTATATTGCAAATTTATACTTAATGTTTAGAAAATACACTTTTATTGCTATTTACATATAAAACTGAATCTGCTAAAAGTGTAATTTCTATGAGGCATCCAATCAAGACAAAATAAATTAGCAAATTCTACAAGTTCGCTATTTTCTATCTTTTTTTTTTGTTAATTAATAACTCGTCCATTCTAAATTTATAATATATAATTATGTAACTGTATTAGAATAGCAAATCTATAATATATATCCAATAATTTAAACGCCTCAGAAATATCGTGAACAACTTTTTCTGTAGAAATCGCAGATAATAATTTCTTATTTTGTTTAGAAAGCAGTATTATTTAAATTTACAAGCTCGATAAAATAATTCTCACGTAATATTAATGCAGTTATATATATAGAATATCTCGAACAAAAAATTATCACGCCTTATATATTAAGCCCGTTATGCCCCGTTATTTAACAAGTATCGAAAATTTATCCAGTCGCTTGGTTGGCACATTTCTGCACTCCCGTTTCCGTCGGGATTCCTTACTTTTCACGAGGATTTGGTGGCAGGATGCCTGACTAGGAGATTTACTTCACCGTCGTGTAGCTTCTTCATCAAAGACCACGCTTCTATCCTCGACATTCGCGTTACATCGTTACCGTTTACTTCGAGTAATTGGTCCCCTGCTTTTAATGCACCTGTCTTCTCGGCAGCACCTCCTACGATAAGAAGAATGAAGCTAAGATTTAACAATTTCTACTATTTATCTCTATTATCTCGTTACAATAATTGTTGTCTCTTATTATCATAATTATAAATGTATAAAAAATATCCAGGTAAAATTTACCGGTGAATATCTTCTTGATAATCAGAGGTCTGTCCCCGAGGGGACTATCCCTGCCGCCTTCCAGACTAAATCCCAAACCAGCTCCACCCTTGTAGACTGCCACAGTCGACGGCGGTCCCCACGCTGTGTTCTCCACATTTCCATTCGTCTCTAACCCTGAGAAAATTCTTTTATTTATATTGATTCTATTATTGTTAAAACAGTTCAAATTCAGTCAATCTTAGCTTGCATCGGTTGATTTGAAAGAGAGAGAACATAATAATATTCCAGAAAAAGAACATAATAATAATATGCATTTTCTCTACCTTCGACGATGGTTTCGACACTCGCGGTCCGTGACCTCAGCTTACAGCTGTCTTCTATTCTAGCCCTCGACACAACCAACACGACCTCCGATCTCGGTTGCTTCAACACTGTCATGCTCTCCCTATGAGTGAGACTTCGCGTGCTCCTGCCGTTTATACTGAGAATTCTGTCGCCCCTTTGCACTCGGCCGTCCTTGTCTGCGATAGAGTGCGTCAGTACCCGATGAACCGTGATCTCCTTCACCTCGCAATCCACGCCGCCAGCCAAAGTGATGCCGACGCTGCCGGTCGGATTTTCCTTATGAAGCAGAACGACTACGACGTCGTGCACGCCACGCGTCTCTTCTAAACTCGCCTCCTCCACGAGCTGCGCTAATTCTTGTTGCGAGATCAAGCTAGTACTACTGGCCAACGAGCTGATACTGCCGAATTGCTCGCCATAGCACCTGTCGACATCCGTTTCCGTCCCGATGTTCTCGTCCACACTGCTATCTAGGCTTGGGAATCGATTATGAGAGCTGCCGGCGCACTGTTGCGACTGGCTATGCACAGGACTCGCGTCCAGGGCTCTCTTCATATCTGTAACGCTAGCACTGCGTCGATTCAAACCGCGAGACGTCGGAATCTTCGATGTCGTTGTGTTTCTTATTCTCTCGACATTTTGCGACATTTCCTCACCGCTGTCGATATTTCTAGCTTTTCCCAAAGTGGGAATCTTTGAAACGAAAGGCTTATCTTCCGACCAGGATTCATTCGACGTAGTAGAACCTCTTCTACAGTATCGACCTTCCTTCGAATCCCAAGTAGACTTCGTCAGCGAACTTGTGCCGTTCTTCTCGATTCTCGACTCCGTACTTTCCGCGCGAAGTAACTTTGAGTCTGCTTTAGTAGCTAATATGTCTTCTAGGCTCATCTGACTTTTTGACCTACCGAAAGTTCCTTCGTTGACGTGTATAGCTGATCTAGAACGGCTCTTTGTTGTTAAGATCGTTAAGAGATCGTTTTGATCTTCCGTGTTTCTTTTGGGACTTACACTCATTCTGCTTTGTGACTTTGATGTTTCCGTTCCAGCAACTTTTGCTTCGCTTATTGTGATTTTGCTCTTTGAAGGCAAACCGCCATTTAGTGTTGAATTAACAGGTTCGTCAAACATGGAACCATGATTTTTTCTTGCTGTATGAATTACAGGCGATGTTTCCAAAGTTTGAGTAACGATGGAAGGACTTTTATCATATTTGTTGTTTGATTTTTCTTCCATGGCTCGCTCGATAGTCTTCGCTCCTGCTCGAACCCACATTTTAAGATCGTTTGATGGCTCTAGCATTTCGGGTTTCGGTGGTCTAATAGCCGGCGGCGGTAGCATGCTTCTTTTAGGTGGCAGCTTTAGTTCTTCTTCCTTCTTTTGAAAGAATTCCTCATCCTTAGCGAATCGATCTGCAACCTCTATGTAAGCTATCTTGATTTCTTGTTTGCTCGCAGAATCATTCCCCGAATCATTGATTGATGGACGAACAGTATTGCTGTTCTCGATAGCAATGTCCTCGTCGTCCGAGAATTTTCGCTGGATTAACGGCGATCCGTTCAGATCTCTTCCGCTCCGGCATCTGGCGCTTGCCAGAATATTCTTTCGATTTATGGCTTCCACGCTTTGCGGCTTCAGTACTCTTCGGGATAGAGACTCGGCGCTAGCCTGAGATCCAGATGTCAATGTCGAGGATGTGCTGCAATTCGTATCAGTGCTGTTCGATCGTTTCAGCTGACGCTGAGGGATCTGTGAATTTCTCGAAAAGAACTCGTTCGGCTGAGGCGATCGCGGATTCGAACCGCCACTACTGCTGGACGATGATCTCTCAGTCAAGCATGTCCGTTCATTGAGAAGGCCTATTCTGCCGAATTGATCTTTATCGGATTCACTAATTGGATCTTTAACATCTCGCGACACCGAAGTTCTATTTAAACTGTCCACGATCAAAGGTCGACGTTGGTAATTCAGTTCCGTGGAAATGTAAGATCTTTCCGAAGAGATGGTGGATCTTTCCGATGGTGCCGGAGACATCGGCGGACTAAAGCCGCGAGATATACTACTCTGAGAACTGCTTACGGCTGAATCGTTGTCAGAATCGTCATAATCCAAGCGAGCCTTCCTTTGCACCATCCTCGGTCTGTTACGTGAACCATCCGGCGAGCTGGTCGTCGAGGCGAACTCGAAACTATAATCACTTCTCGTCGGGCTGCAGATACTCTCCAGACTTTTCGGTGGTTCCGAAAATGTGGACGTGGTTGATGGAGAGCTTTTGATCGAATTATTACCGTTTATCGAGGAAGAACTCGTCGTCACAGATGTACCGTATACCGTGAGAGATTTTCTCTTGAAAGCTGGAGAATACTTGGAGTGTATCTGTGGCGCCGGCATCTTGAAGGATGTTGTCGCTTTCAAGGGCTGGCTTGCCGTGCTAGCGTTGCTGGCCAAGGAACTTTGAGACCCCCACTTGTCTTGAATGTTTGCCTTTGGTATCTGAAAAAAGATACAATACGTTATTTTGCACGTTGCTGCCGCAAAAAAATAAAACATATTCGAATGTAATTTGTAATGGACTTTCCAAATTAGAAAGTAATTAATTTCATGACCATATCGTAAAATATAAGGATTAATTTTGTAAAAAAACTAATCAATATATATATATAAAATATTCCATATATTGAAATTTATATACTCTATATAATTTATATAATTATATATAATTATATTGTACTTTAATAGCTTTAAATCTTACCTGATGTAATAATATCGAATCGCGTGACTTGATTTCTGGTAGATCGACAATGGGCTGATCTATCGGCACGGCATCTTTCTCCGGTATAACTAGACCACGTAGTTTCGATATCGATCTCCGCCTCTGCTCGATCAACTGATTCAAACTGCTTCTTCTCGCGTCATCTCCAGGTCGCCTAAACGTAGATGCCAGAGAGTTCGTTCTCGCGATTTGTGAGGTTGAATCTGCTGTCGGAGGATTTCGATCTTGCACAAAGGACATCGAGCCCGAGAAACTGGTAGCTCGTATCAATGAAGGCGCACTCGTCGTCTTCACTGAATTACTAGCATCGTTAAAAGAACTGATGGTTTTACCGATACTCGGATACGTGGCATTCGACAAGTTGTTATTTTCGGCACAATAATTCTTTGTCGTCGTATTTGAAAAAATCTGCTTGTCGTACGGACTGGACGGTGATGTAACTTTCGGTGGAACAACTGGCAGTATCTTTGGAACGCGCATAGTTTGCGTAATAGGGCTCAATAAAGCAGGCTGAGCAGGCAAACTGGGTGTCTTTTGACTATATTTCTTCGCGGAATCGTGCCCTGTCGATGCTCTGGCCGAATCGGTGAGATCGAAAGAGCTTTGCGTCCTGTCGACGAGGAAAGGCGACCGATCCTTCTGCCCGCTGTTCTTATCGTCGCAGCAAACGTCCTCGGAGGACTTGTACTTGGAAAGACGTTTGCCGTTGCTCGTGACTGCCGCGGCTGTCATGGCATTGGGGAACAAGGGCACGTCGAGGTTGCTTTGCGACGAAAACATGGCGATTTTATCTCGGACGGATCGCTCGGACTTGTCGTCCTGTCTCCAGAGATCACCGTTTAGAGAAAATTTTCTCTGCGGCGATTCCATCGTAGAAACGTTTCTGGCGTGCATTTGCTCCAGTTTAGGCGGACCTAAGTAATAAGATATATTTTTATAAAAAGTATAAAAAATCAGAATGATATAAAAATGTGTCACATGTTTCAAGGATAATTTCGAAAGGAAAATTAATTTTGTCGAAATATTAATGTCGAATCTAATAACACGATTGTGTAATTGTGATATGACAGCGCTGCTTGTCGGAGAAAAAGTAAACGGGGACAGGGAGAGGTTTAATTCGAAGCAAAATGAGTACCTGTCAATGGTAGAGGCGGTGGGATATCGACGGGCGTGTCCTTTTCCACGTGGCTTGGCAACTCCTCAATCGTCATCGCGTCCTTGTGATAATATCCGGCGATCTCCATCTTCTTCTCGCTCATTATTGAATTGCCATTTGTCGTTTGGCAAGAATAAAGAGGACTTCCCGCGACAGTAGGAGCGTTTCTCTTCGCGACATCTTCCGAAGTGTTATAGGATGATTTTCTCTCCTCATTAAAAATCTCGGAGGACTTGGCGTTATCCTGACACGCGTTATCCGCAATAGCCTTAGCTCCTATCTCCGGCCGGACGTTCTCTGTATTCGTCGAAGCGCTTTTGTTTATATCTTGCCTCACGTTTTCAGGATTCGTCAACGTCATCTTGCTATCGGACAGAATAATGCTCCTCGAACCGACAACATTGCTGTCGTTCGCGAGCATCTTAAATGACTCGCCGGTACGGAACGTCTCGTTCTCGTTGCACAATTCGCCATTCGTGGCTATTGTCGCTGTCGTCCTTGTCGCGGCAATGTATCTGTTGTACGGTGGCTGACTATTGCTAAATTCTTGGTACGCTGCTGGAAATTCGTCCCCGTCCGGGGGCAGGCGTTGGCCGCCTCCACAGTTCTCCATCTTACCATTTACCGTATCTGCAATATTTTCAAATACATTCGAGATCAAATTTTGAGCCTTTAAAGACTTCGATAACAAATAATATATTTTAATATTTATCATAGATTTTTGAATGATGAAAAATAATTTATTAAGTAGAAATAAGAAACGTAAAAATTTCTTATGTGTTTTTTTCCTAAGGATGATAACGAATGAAAGAGATAACGAAATTTTATGATTGTTGTCCCCGTTACGCATTTGACAAGCTATCGTTTGTATAGAATGTCTGTTTCGGTCTCTGATAAGGTAGTGGATTCAAGGTGAAACAGATGGGATTTGAACAACACTATCCGCAATCAAATGGATTTACATGAAAGATTCGAAAATATTTTGTTCGGGACGCAATATCATTATATTCGTCTGATGAAAAAAAAACTTATTACGCGCAAGAATTTTCCAGGTTATTCCTAGATATTACTTTTCTCTATTTTCCTTATAATGCTTATATCATGTCTTGAGAATTTTCTCAGGAAAGAAGTGCATCGGCGAAAATATTTGCACCATTAAAGAGCGAACGTGCAAACTACTTGAATGATTCATCGCGCGTATATCGACACATTACACATCGCGATGAGTGGTGTATTGTCGTTCAAAAAATATGACATCATCTCTTCGATTTTTCATATTCCTAATCTGATGAAGCGCAGGCGCAAAATTTCGCGACTTTTCACGTTCGTCGAAGAAAATTCGACAAATATTTTAAAGAGTTCGGAATCTTACGGAATCTCCTTTGATAACTTCATATTATATATTATTCGCAACAATTTTAAAAAAAAGATAATTTTTATCTTATCGATTCCCTTTTTTATTAAAATTTATTCCGAATTACACGTTCTACTCGGGCCACCGTATTTATAAGAAATTCAAATAATTCCAAGGATTTTCCGTACATTTTAACGCGCTTTTACTGATAAAATATTTGCATATATGTTATCTATTTTAAATAGAGATATGTAAAATCGAGCGCGGTATGCGATATTTTTAATGGCGTGAATATCAAAGTCGCGTAAAGACTCGATTTGAATTCTCGTCATATTTGCGCGAAAGAGATTCTTCTATGCCATTTTTTTCCTCGCAAGTCTCATCGACTCGTAATGTTGCGTCGCAGCGTTAAACGCTCGCATGTATACCGCGAAATCTCCGACTAACTTTAATTCACAGTTAATAAAGCGCGCCGCGCGCGAGCGCTAACTCCTGCTGATTAACATTCCTGGCATAGCTCGGCGCAACGTAACTAATCACCGATACGTGCACAGATGCAACTTTTGCGCTACCCGACGATTTCCTATGCGTGTCTGTATGCATGCATGTATGTATGCATGTATGTACGTACGTGCGCGTGTCCAGACGATCGCACCATATTTGTACCGGTAACAGGGACACCGCGCGTAAACGTGTGCGTGAATGCCTGAATTTTGCACGCATTGTGTACGTGTGTACGTAAGTACTCTGTCACGGATGTGCAATCCATCCGATGCATATAATTAGAAATTTGCATTCTTAATTGGAAACGCTAGTTACGGCAATCCGGACACGATATTCAATTATGCAAGTATTCGGTAAATATAGCGCGAGTTTTCGATGATAGAGAGGTAATAGTAATGGTATAAAATAACATATTGAGATTGAATTTTTTCGATTGAAATGAAATTAAATTGCTTCTTACACTATCTCGATGCGATAAAGATGATAGAAAGCGATCGCGCAAGTGTCACGAATATCGTTTCACATTTCCATCTGTATTTGGCAAATATTTGACTGCAAACACGTGATGAAGTCATAATTATATTATCATAATTATCGCGTCGAAAAGCGACATATAAATTGAGTTCATTTACTATTTTTTTAAATATTTTAATTTTTAATTAAATTATTAAATTATATTTTTAATTAAATTTTGAAAAATTGTTATTCTGACAAACTAGAAAATAAATATACATGGGATCAAGACTGGAGAGCGCGTTCTCCGCTCGCTAGTGCATCGAGTTAAAGATGTTGCCGGTCGAAAACAGACTTCTTACAAGATATAATATACCTGATTATATACGGCTCACGTATACAACGTCCACGGAATTCATCGGAGGAGAGGTTGTTCCGTCGTACAACCACTTTGTGCGAGCGTTAAGCCGGCAGGCGATTAATTTTAATCATCAAAAGGTACATAACTCAAGTCGCAGTCTCAACGGCGAACTTTCACGCGATAGAGACTCATTGCGCGCGTTTTGCGCGTTTGACCGGTTCTCGGAAGAACGTTGATGTATCGCCGGCAGATGAGTGGAAACAACTTGGGGCGCAAGTTCGTACCGGCAAGAAGGCTGTCGTAAGACTGGGCGACATTGCTCGCGTCGAGGCCAGCTTCCGCGAGGTTGGCGCTTTCGCGATACAAGAGAAGGGATAGACTCGCATTCGCCTGGATAGCGCGCGCGGCCTGCGCTTTTAGCTCTTTGACAATTGCGCTTCTTTCGCGGATATTATGACGTGCGAGAAATCAGTATGCGTTCATTCTTCATCCTCGATCCTCGCCTTTCCCTCCTAATTTCTCTCTTAGCGCGTCATTAAAATAATATCCAGCATGACGATATTTATCTCTAATCGATCGGGAGACGATCGCGAAACACCTGTAAGAGAGTCATGAATTAGCTATTACACGATGAACACTCGATGACGATTTCTCCGGACATCTATGCATATAATGTCGTCCAGGCTAAGGATCCGTGAGTCAATTAATCTCGCAGAATGTGTCAAACGCAATCGTTTGCTCTCTCGTCGGGAAGAAGTCGTAGGACCGGAAGATCTATGCCGGACTGGATTATACCGCTATGCGATATAATCGATTCTAGAGATGAATTCACAAGTTTGTCATGCCAAGTTACGTCGCCTCCTAATTCCGTAGGCGATGATATATATATGTGATTCATCGATTTATCGGGGCGGAAGAATCTATACCGAGTCATACGTCGAGATCAGATTAACTAGAATAAAAAATGTATTACTTATGAGCGATCAAGAGAGTAGACATTGAGAAACGAATATAAAATATTGTTCGCTTTTTTTCAAATACTAAACATAAGCTGCAAATTTTGGAAAAATTTTGCAATATTTGCCATTGGTTTTGCAAAGCGATTTTTTGGATATTCCTTTTTTCAAATATTCGATAAATTACATTGTAATTGAAAAAATATTCGAAAAGCACGAATCAAGGAATCAATATTCAAGCTGCACACGCGTTATTTTATATATCATAATTAAAATTAATATTCTCATGATGCATGCTTATCTCGATGCTACACCTGTATAATGATAATAGTGATTATTCTATACAAATTGCAGCCGTAAATTACGTTATTATGCATGTGGTTTTCGAATGCGAGATTGCGTCTGTCGCAATGGCCGGCGATGGCCGGCTCTCTTTGTTCGAATACTGTTTTGGGAAAGAAAGGAGGCAAAATCAATGCCGCAACGTCGCTAAAAAGACACATTTTGTCCTTGGATCGCGCGAGCGAACACTCAATGTACGCCGAAGGTGAAGAGAGCCAAAGTAAAGAAAGAAATGCGATTTATTAATTGTTATTTTTGTCCTCCCTAATATAGCGGTCTCGCTCTTTTCGCCTCATCATCATCATCATCATCATCCCGGAACCGTGCGACGCTCGTGTCATTAAATGTGTCGGCGACGCGAAGCAACGCGTTTAGCGATAAGTCCGCGCGTTACAGCGTGGATGATCGATTTTCAGGTACCGAATGAAGCGCGACGCGTCCTTCGTCCCGCGATTCTCCGGAGAAACACGTGTTAGAAACGCGTGAATATTTTACGGAGGCTGCGAGAGGCTCATAATACTTGTGTATTTCTTTACAAAATGTTAGCTCGCGATTTCGCGTCTCATTTTTGAAAAACGATTCTCCTTTAGCGACTCGATAACTCGAATAAAATACGTGGCATTTAATATATCGAACGCGTTTTATCTCGATCTTTAGCCTCTACTTACATTTCGTTACGTAACTTGTTACAAATTCTTATCTCGATAGCGAAAAGCTATTCTTATCAAGAGCAATTTCACGATTCGCGGCTACTCACTTTGTCCGGTAAAGTTCCCGTTTCCGCGATTTTTCGCATGCACGGTCTTTCTCGACGTTTAACGGCCGCAAAGTTATCCGAGAAATTCAAGGAAACGGCAGCTTTGATGTAATAACCGTGCAAATATTAGATAATCCGTGCCGAAAGGCCGTGTCGCCAAACTCCGATAAAGGGACGCGATTCTCGCGGCGATTGCGAAACGTTCGATTCGGTAATCTTCACATGTCTGATTCATAAAGCGTGTTACATCATCTCTCTTTCTACTTTTTTTTTCACGTGGATGGCATCACGCTGGTGATCGCGGACGGCGAAAAGATCCTAAAATGACGCGGCTCGCGTTACATCGGCCAGCATCCATTTATCACGTTTAGCTTCTGACACTCTTGCGCGGAAGAGGAGGTCGTATCGTACGAAAGGTCCATTTAACGTCTCTCGAGCGGATTAATTCCCACATTTCGTGAGAGGAGTGAACGTACCGAAATTTCCTCGCTTAAATGCTTTATGCCTCTTATCGAAAGCATGAGAAATCGGCATCGGAATTTCGAGAGAGCGTCCTCTTTTCGTTAGATCTAAATCCTGCAGTTCCTGAAATCGATCTGAAAAACGGATACGTCGCACATATTTTCGTCGTTGGAAGAATGACATTTCGCGGACAGAAGAAATCTGCATCGCAATCGCGATTAAAATCCACTCGCAATCAATTAGTCTATTTACAGTCGAGTCGCGGATCGTAAAATCCCGGCAAAAGGCCGGCGAGTTTCGCGAGATCATCCGACGCTCAGTCGGCAGCGCATTTTTGCCACGCACCGGCTAGACAGCGCGAATATTCCCCGTTCAGAAATAAGATTCCAGAATGCGGAAACATCGGCATTAAACGCAGCGGTTCGATGCGTACGTGCTTCGAGAGGCCGATGACGCTTACCTCGCTTCTACCTCGGTGCCTTCGTGGGAAGCGGACATTGCAAAACGAGCAGCGAATCGCGAGAATCTTATTCGATATTCAATTAAGTTTTTTTACGGAAAAATAAAAACGAAAAAAGACCGGTAGCGCGGTCGCGTTCGTTGCACCCAGGGTATTCGCGGAACTATCGGCACGGGAGAAAAAAATAAACGTGCCGAGGATGCGCGCGAAAGCGACGATCTCCATAAATCTGTCATTATAACGTGTTAATAAGCGTCCTTAAATTCATGTCCATAAATTCGGAATAATTCGGATATAATTAAGATTCGCGCCTCAATTTCCTATCGCCTCGCGATTCTTTTTTCATCGCATCGTCGCGTCTTTATTCCTAATCAATCGGCATTTTAACGACGTCGTCGATTACTCGAGTCAGATGTATATCATAAATTTTAAACGTCTCCTTCTGCGTCCCGATTAAAAAACCGAAGGACGACCGGCACGATCGGCATAACTCGCTGTCGTTTTACGAGGCAACGCGAGGTGTTCGTTACGGGTGTCTCGAGCTCGAGCTCGAGTTCGTGACACGTCAGGAGGATCTCAATGTGAAGTTCGAGCGAGGGCGAATTCCTGCGGACTTTCACCGTAGCCGAAGGACGGGCGGCGATCGATGCAAACCGCGAGAGGTATTCGACTCGAGCGCTGCTTAAACGCTATTGTTAGCAAGATCGGCGTCGATCTGACCACGCTACATCGCGCTGACATTTTCGATTCATTTCGCGAACGAGCGCCTCTGACACGCGACCCCGGAATTATCGTTTACCTCACAATGAACACCGTCTACGGTCCACCGCACATAAACGCAAATACTATTGTCGAAATCGCCGAGTCATACCTTAATATCTCCGCGCGA
This sequence comes from Camponotus vicinus, assembly GCF_025532165.1. Lineage (NCBI taxonomy): Eukaryota > Metazoa > Arthropoda > Insecta > Hymenoptera > Formicidae > Camponotus > Camponotus vicinus. The sequence goes on from NW_028141949.1 coordinate 3,303,859, forward strand.
GGTAAGATCGCTCGGGAAAGTAATATACCGATCTTAGACGTTAGAGTTTTTGTCGATTCTGTTTTATTGTTCGCCGATCGCGCGGAAAAATCACCTGTTTTTGCGATCTATAATGTCCGCTTACGAAATATGCGTTTCGCCATCTACGGATATTTATAGATATTTTATATCGATCTCTTTAATAATCTATCTTTTCCTTACTTTTGCTCGGTTTCTTGCTGCCCTCCTCCGTGTACTCTGCAATCTCGCTCATGTGGTCCACTTCGTCATCTCGCGCTGTAACAATGCGTGTGCTTTTGTTTATTATATACGGTGTAAACAAACGATAGTACGAAAGAGAATATGCGATTCTTTTTTACTCTGGGGCAAATCATGTTAAAATGAAATTAAAAATATGTATATAATAATTCATATTGGAATCACGCGAAATTACATTTTTATTATTATACATGATTGCATGCGTGTTTTTCTGCGATTATGCAGTCGACAGGGAACTATGCTACGGGTGACATTTCAATTGAGAAAAGTTAACGGCGGGCGGCGCAGGGGGAGTCCCACGAAACAAGAGACATGCACAAAGAGGCCACTGATAATGAATCGAGATAATAGTTCGCTGTCAGTCGACACAGCTGCACCGTTGACTCCAGTTGACCCACGCTTATTAAACGTCAAATACACCATCGAGCAACGCGCGCGCAAAGTCACTATAAAAAATATCTTTTTCAAGTACGATACGCACGAGTTCGCAAAATTCCTTTTTTCCGACATTTCGATATTTTCATCCTCCCACAATATTCTTCCAATATATCGCATAATCTTATAATTGTTAATATTTATAATTATCAATCTAATAATATATCTTATAATTGTTAATATTTATCATTATTAATATAATAATATATATCTTATAATTGTTGATCTCGTGTAACTGATGTAAAACTCTCGTCGAAATCACCCGAGATCTATGATCTTCGCGTGTCAGGATGATTGCAGTCGTGAAAAACTTGATCGAAGAAACGTGAGTGAAGGAAAAACTCTTCTCTTGGCTTCCTTTTTATTACATTGTATCGATGATGCATGGCATTCTTGGTGAACACTAGATTGCAAGGCAGATTAGTCGTGTGATCTTAGTTGTTTTACGTCTTCTCTTGCATCGCGTTTGATTTTTTTCTGCGTTTTCTCGGAATTTTACTCAAATTTTCCTTCCCAATATCTGTATGCGAATTTCTGCCGTAAAGAACACACGCTTATCGCGAGAAATTTTCTTTAAGAATTTCGTTCTTTCAAAATCGAGAAGATTAAAACCTAAGTATGTATTGAAAATCAGAGATCTTTCCAATGAATATTTAGATAATTGTTCAAGTTTGCTGAAAAATTTCAACTCGAAAATGAGAATATGATCTTCGCAATATTCTATGTATTTTAAAATATTCCGTTTTTCTGAATTAACAAACAAATTTAAAAATTAAAAGAAAAGGAGAAGAGAAAAATTAGAGAGAAAGAGAGCGAGCGAGCGAAAAAGAGAAAACTGACTGCAAAGCTCAGCGAGCTAAGAAAGGCAGATGCACGGAAACTGACCGAGAGAGAAGGAGAGAGGCAGAAGAAAGAAGGAGCGAGAGAGCTCGAGAGCTGTAACAAGGAGTCGAAAAAGAGAAAAGGGAGCAACGAAAAATAAGAAGAGTGGTTCTCCTCTTCGGTCCGAGAGGTTGGGAGCGGGTGGCCTTGAGCAGGTCATCACCTCCGGCTGCGGTGGTGAAGCTGCCTGCGCTGGACCATCTTAACTTCTTCTTCTTCTTCTTCTTCCTCTTCTTCTTCTTCCTTGAACCGTCCTCGCCATCTCCCATCTCCGTCTCCTCTGTTCGCCAACCTCTTGCCCTCTTCCCCGCGTTCATCTCTCGCTCCATCCTCGCTCTTTCTCTCGCATCCTATCCGGCTCGGCGGAGTTACTTTGTCACTCCCTCTTTCTCTCTCTCTCTTTCCTGTCCGTTCTCTCGTTCTCTCCCTTTCCCGCTTTAGATGCTCTTTACACTTTCCTAAAGGCCTTCGCTCTCTCGGCCGCAGAAACAATCTGTTCGTGCTAACTCCGCTTCGATCGAGCGGGCTCTCGACAGCGGAGAACGCGCTAACATCGTTGGTAGTCAAGGGGGCCTGTCGTACCTTTCCTTTTTCTAACTTGAAAGATGCACGAGACATTGTACATGATCGAAGAAACTTCCTTCGGAGAAAGTATAATAATTGAGAAATGTCATTAGGGGATTAGATCTTTCCTCTTGGAGAGCTGTCCAAGTATATACATCGTTCGCGCGATTCTATTTAATCTATTAGAGGAGAGAATCAGTATCGGTATCTGTAGCAATATATATACAATGTCGTTACTTTCATTATCGCACGTGGCCACAAAGACCATAAACGATCGGACCTGTTGACGGCAGGTTCCGTGATTCCGTGTTTCCGCGCCGGAGAAGAAGGATCACGCAAATTGCGTTTGACAAACTGGATCGGTCGGGATAGTTACCGCCTTCTCGCGAGCGTAATGATTGGCGCGTGGCTACAGCGGAGCACGTAAGGAACCGGACGTTGCACGTGCATCGATTCTGACAAGCAATAGCGCAGACCGCGAGAGATATTTTTCAGGATTTCTGACCTCGCGGATATAAAGTTGTAACGTCCGAGATGCATTTTACGAAACGGTTTAACGCGCGTGCTTCGCGTCTAGCTCGGTGATCGAGAAGCGCTCTCTCTCTCTCTCTCTCTCTCTCTTTTTCTTTCTCTTTCTCTCTATGAGAGTCGTGTGTTATTTTCTTCGTAGGTGCAACATTCCGACACTCACTTCTCACGCTCGTCGAAAGTGCAGTCGGCGCGCCGAGCCGCGCGCCGCAAATTGCCGGGCGTGACGAGGATTTCGTGTCGTTTCCGAGGGAAAGGATCACGCAAATTGGATTTGACATAGCGGTTGATCGGTGATAGACCCACCCTTTCCAGGACGTAATGATTGGCGCGTGGCCGTGCGGCCACGCACATGACGCGAGCGCGAATACAGCGGATTTCGCACGTACAGATTCTATTTTCGATCCCTCTCTCGTATTTTATTATCGTAGAGGAAATTACGAACGTCCGAGATCACTGATTTGTCATGTGTACAACGTTGCTTAAATTGATTTAATAAAATGCGGTCGAGTATCTTCCTCGTTTTATTTTCGTTCGTATCTAACAATAAGATATGAGGCTTGTTCCGATAAGATGGTGAGCGATAAATTTCCTACGATCATAGTCAGCGGTCAGGAATTTTGTTTCTATCAAACAAGTAAAAAAAAAGGATCGATGTCCGCGTTGCAAATCGTATACGAGAGAAGACGAGAGTCTGATAATATTAGCCTTTCGGTGCTGCCGCACGAAACAATGAACACGGAGGACCCGGATCGGTGCGCGGACTTAAGTGAATGAGGAAGATAAACATAATAATTATGGCAAATTGAGGCCTGCCACTGAAAACGGCATTGTGGCAAACAGAAAGAGGAGAGGCGAGAGAAAGAAACGGGCGGGCCGCGACGTGTATCGGTGAAATAAAGTATCGCGTTTAACGTACTTGGAATGCCGACGAGATAGCGTGGGTGAAATTATCGGCAATCGCGTTTGCGAACTTATAACTCGTGGTATGGACCGCGAAGAAACGTAAATTTTACGAACATTATTAATGACAGATTTCATTATCGGGGAATTATCTTTATCGGAGATTTTTTTTTTTTTTCAAGAAAATTGTACTCATTAAATTATCGATCCGAGAGCTGTGCGTCTTTCAGCTTTCTCGCGCTTTTCTCGGCGCGGTTTTAGCTCTCGCGATACGAAACCGCAATAAGAGCAACCAGACGAAATCGCTGTAACATATGCTCGGCCGGAAGTACGGTACTACTCGCTGCGTGGGTCGGTATTCTCAGACGATACTATAAATTGCTCTAATCTCGCGAGCGGTAATAGGCGTATCCACTCTCGCGGCCGCGATGTGTTGGTGAGGTGAGAGAAGACGCGTTGTGCATATAGCAAAAGGACGTGTGCTTATCGGCGCTTTTAAATAACTTCTCGCCAACGAGCGTCGAATTTTACGTCGTGATTTTTCACAGGCCTCGGCAATCTGCGTCGGAGAAATTTCCTCTAATACTTGACCGATTAATTTCTAAAAAAAGAATGTTTTTTATCAAACCTCGAGAATGTGTGAAAAAATTAATATTATAAGAAAATGCTTAAGAAAATATTTCATTCTTAATATTCTGAAAAAAGAAAATATTCTAATTAAATATCTAATATTCTAATTAAATATTCTTCTCACAAATATGTTTTTATGCTGTAACTATTTTCTAAAGAGAGCGTTACAAATTGAGAAAGTATCTCCATATTGTATGCATTGGTTTGAGGGGGAGATGCCTTAGAGCGGTATTCTATTTCTGGCCTCTCGCTCCGTTCTAAAGACACCGTAATGAATGTACGCGATCGAAGGGTGCATCGATTTCGATCGAGTAACGACCTCGACCTAGTGAATTACGCGTTGCACATATTTGGGAATTTAGCCCCGCGGCTGCGGCTGATCCAGCCTCTCACGCTTGCGACCGAGCGATGGAATTTGCTTTCGGCCGATCGCTTTCGCGTCACGAGGGCCGGTTTTCGCGGCCGCGACGCCGCAGGCTACCCGCCCTTTTTAGACCCGAAAAAAATGATCTCGAGTAAAAATAACCGGCGAAATTTGCCGAGAAAAAAAAAAGGATTGTTCGAGCTCGAGACGCTTCTTACCTTTGACAGCGCGCGTTTAGGGAAGAGACAAAGTTACGCTACAAAGCGTATTATTTAAATTATACGTCTTCCTCTCGTTCTAGCGTATATATTTATCCTTTTTTTTTACCTGACGATAAGTAGAGAAACCGTAAACGATGTATCTCTACGAGAAGAACGGACGTGCGCGCAGGACCTCTCTTCTGCGCGATGATCTTCCGCCATCGCGAATACCTCTGTGCACGTGTATCTCTCGATACACGCGATGTACGAGGCGCGCTGTTAGCGTAATAATAAACTCTCTTGAACGCCGCACGACGTGGTACGCCTAACAGAATGTATCTTACGAGTCACAGTGACTGACTACTTGGCGCCTGCATCGATAAACCAACCCCGGACCCCGACCCTCTCGCGCGCACGTTTAATAGCGTACACGTTCGCGTACGCTGACACTAGAGACGCGGACGATGAATGAGCTAATTGTGCTTTCTGCGATGAGCCGGGTCTCCTTTATCTCTTTTCCGCCGCCAATGACGTATATACTTGTCGGCTATCGCTCGAGAGCGCGATATCGAAAGGGTGACGTTTGTCTTGAATAATCGATAATCGACATCCAGAGAAATATATTGAGAGTTATTCGCGCTCTCTAAATGTATCTCTCCGATAGACGTATTATTTTAAAGATATACGGATACCGCGAAATATTTATATCGACCTTTCTCAAATAACTCGCAGATTTCCTGAAGAATCCAAAATGGAAACGTTCCATTTTTGGAGCAATTTTAGAAATTACTAAGCACGTCCCGCGGATTTATTTGAGAACGACTGAAGCTAAACGTGATCTCTGAAAGAAAAAAAAATGAACGAATGGCATCGACAAATATTTTCAGGCAGGTGTAGTCCATCCGCGACGCCAACAGCTGCCTTTCACGGAGCCCTTAGAACGCGCTTTACCCTTGAGATTCAGAAAATATCACGGCGTATGCATAACAGCTGTTGCATTTTTCTGTGGGTGGCAACGAGCGAAAGCGAGTCCTCGAGGCCCGCGACGCCGGATATAAACTTCGTTCTATTTCATCCCCAATTAGGTACAGCTGCGTACAAATATTACACGATGTTTATGAAGTCTTAAAATTAAAACTAGGAAAACTGTCTTTATTTACGATATTTAAATATTCGAAACATTTCGAGATAATTATATTAAGGAAAGGCAGGTTACGTAAAACGATTTTTTAAATTTGAATCGTGAAATATTTTATTCAGGAGAGGATCTTTTTTTTCTACGACGAGAAACTAGAAATACACCTGCCAGGATATCTAATATTTAATATCCTGCATTAAATGGCATTTTTTAAACTTGCTGTAATCAATGTAATCGATGCATGCAAGTAGAGAAAGTTTTACAAAACATTATACAATTGAATCTTGGAAAGATGTTTCATAATCTCTATTTCGTACATATTTGATCTATATTGTATTCTTTTATCAGAAATCATAACAAATTCAGTACAATAACAGTTTTTGTATCCTTTAAAGCGGCCATGTTATTGCACGCGATTAATCCGAAGAAGCGATTGCGTTTTAATCATGAAATACTCCGTCAACCGCCATTTGATTGCAATAAACCGCGATTTAAAATTCGGTTTTGAAATCCGCATGAAAACGACATATTTAGCCCATTTAAGAGAATCTAATTTACCGCCGAGATTACACCGCAATCGTGTTTCGTCGAATTTTTTCAGCAATAAGCAATTGTTGTCTCATTCTAACGAGTAAGATGTTTGGAGTCGAAGTGCTTCGCGAATCGACTCGATTCGATTAGCGTCTAAAATTGACCTTCCTTGGGTATTAGAGTGATTCCCTTGTGTATACGACAGGAGATACGCTTATCGTTAGCGAAACTTTTCCGCGTCGTTTACGTTTCATTTACTAAATTATTTACAGAATAGAATTGCAAGGCAATTTAGTAAATTTAGTAATATTGCGATAACATTTCCTGTGTGGATTGCATGTGCTCCAACTTTTCATTTAGTCATTTGATATTTTCACTATTACAAATGTAAAAATATTTTATAAAATTATGCGTTGTAATAATTATAATGCAGTTAAATATGCGACGTAGCGATTTATTTAAAAAATTTTTTTTTCTCAAGTTTTATAAATCAAAGTTTTATTCATTATTGCAACCAAAGAAGCACTTGATTACGATATATTGTTATGATATATAATCAGAGAATTATATACAATATTTCATTGAATATAAAAAATATACAGAAAATAAATATAATACATATAAAAAAAACAGAAGATACGATATCGTGCAAAACAAATATGTATTTGCATAGAATAATTATCACGATCATCACAAAATAATTCTCTTCATTTTATGGAAATTATAGATTTGCATGTTTTGTTTAATTTTTGCTTTGTTCTGTAAAGCAAAATGTATATATTTTAAACATTAAATTCTTTTCTCGATAATATAATTATTTTTGCATTCTTATAAATACTACAAAGCACGCTTATAATTTTGCCGATTCATACACAAGTAAAACTATTAGTCTCGGTAGCATGGAACGCATGAGATTCACGCATGAATGTAAAGTCGTTAAAATTCGATCCGGCACGAAACGTGTTAACGGCGAGCTATAAATCGAGATTAACAAGTATTCGTAAATATCTTACCGTTCCGAGATACAAATATTTTCCTCTCGCAATGATCGAGTCGAGCCTCTACAAGACTCGCGCTATAATTCTTGAGCTTCGCAGACGGTTTATCCCCAGTTCCGCACTTAATAAGTTTCGTAACGGGAGCACGTGTTCGCGTTTGAAAACGACGCACTCGTAAACGGATTCTTTCAGGTAAACCATGAAAAAATGGATTTACGCTACACCGAGCACAAAGATGCTCTGCTTTCGGTTCCCGCAAATAGATTTTTGTTGTACACTTTTCACAAGCGTCCCAAACTCGCTTCGAACCACCCAATCCGTACGCTAAGCAAGCGATATATATTTTGGTACCACAGAGCCGGTCGAAGTTCCATTTACCGGAGATCTTTGCAGGGAAATTGCGAAGGGAAGGACGCACGAATCGAGGTGGAAACACGCTTAGACGACTTCTAGATGTGCGAAGGGCACTCGATCCGAGCGCAGACGAGCCACATCAAAGCGCGGAGCGCACGCGAAGGTTCACGGAACGCTTTGACTTGAGAGTCGACGAGAGACTGGCGAACCAGGCGAACGCCTTCTTCTGCCTCTGGTCGAGACGTCGCGCCGGGCATCCCTTTCCACCGAGCGAAACGACGCTTCCTTACCGGTCTCTCAAGGGGAGACCGGTGCCTTTACTCCCGATAGGTTACCTTCGAGATAACTCGCGATAGCATCAAAATGCGCGCACGCGTGTGTAAATTGATCCGATAAATTCGCCAAGATTGCGAAAACCCCCGACATTCGAAAGCCGCTTATTGATACAGCAGCTGACGCATCGGATCGCGCACTGACTGTCCGCTGTTACCTTTCCTTCGAAATTTTATTTTACGACCAAGTCGCGACGCTTTCATATTAAGGTCCGTTAAATGCCAATATGTATGATGTTGCACGATGTAACGATTCGCTGAAAACATCTCGGGCTTCTCGGATCTTTGCATCGTTGATCAACTACTTATTAGTGGTTTTAATTTTACCTATATGTCTTTATATTACAGATCTTTAAATGACATACGAAGCAATAACGTTGTTGTGAAATTTATTATCATATTTATAAATATCAATTTAATTTTAAATTTAAATTAAAATGTGTAATTTTATTTTGCAATATAATTTTATAATTTGCTGTTTTCTCTCTGTCACGCGAATATTTATTAAATTATTGAAGATTATTTAAAAAAGCGTAAATAGATAATAATAATTATTCAAATTTTAAAGTCAATTTTCTCTCGGAAAATGGAAAATTCTGCATGAAAAGTTTATCTTATTCTTCAATTTTGACACGAGAAATTATCTCCTCTTTTCGGTCGTGCTATGTTTTTCGATCTATCCTGTATTGTATAACAACATAGCGATTAGCGACAATCTGTCCGTTGGATTTCTAACATGGATCAGAGCCATATCGAATCGATTTAAGATATACGCTTGCCGCATATGATTTCCGCCGAACAAAAGAACGACTTTTCATTGTTGCGAGATATGTTTCGAAACCGAAAAGATCGAATTTGATAAATCGTTTCGCGATCCACAGGGAGTCGCGCAATACGTACACACAATACGAGCTAAATTGTTGAAAGATAGATTTCGATATTATGTCTCTATATCGAGATTCCTATATCTATCTAGCCGAGTGTATGTAACACTCTTTCGCTTGATTGCCTTTCTAAGTTAGTTAGTAAAGGTCATTTTACCTGTCATGTCTTTCATAAATTTGCATTCTAAACGCTTTTTACAAAATGTAAAATGTGCGGAAGAAGGAGCTAGAAATATAATTTTTTTTACGAAATCGTATAAATGCGATAGGTAATTTAACGTAGATCATATGTATGTATTTATATATCGATTCTATTTTATAAGGTAAGTATAATATTTTATTTTGCATTGTAATAATTTCATAATTTTTAAAAATGCAGCTCTCTTCTCTATCACTCTTCTCTCCATCTCTGAATATTGATTAAATTATCAGAGGCTCCATTCAAATTTTAAAAAAAGAGCAAATATATTAATTGATCAAATTCTAAATTCAATTTCCTTGAAAAGAAAACAAGAGTATATGAAATAATTTATTCTATAATTTCGACTTATTGCATCAGAAATTACTTCCTATCAGTTGTATTATTTTCCAATCTATCTTATATTGCATAACAATATTGCAATACACACACACACACACACACACACACACACACACACACACACACACACACATATATATATGTAAAATAAATATTTATATATCTGTAAATATTTTGCATGAGAAATTTCTTTCTTCTCTATACAAATTTCTCAACGTATCCTATATTACATAATAACATCACGTTATATGTGTATATATATAATAAAAGACCTTTGTTTGGGCATCACTGTCCATGGCATAAGCCACGGAACTCGGGTGGTCGCTAAAAAGAAGTTAGCTGGCCTTTGAAGGCTCAAATTTCCTCGAGTCGAAGCGCGTGTGTTTCGGTGTGCCATAAAGCGGAGCCGGTTGAAGTGCACTTTATGAAAGCTCGCCGTCCCCCCTCCCTCCCCCATACGGTCGGCTATTTCTTATTCACCATACGAGCGAGGTATTTCACGAGACGCATTCCAAGTCACGGAAGAGTGTGACTTGTGTTATCAGATTCGATTTATCGAATGAAATTTGATAGACCGCGATTGCGTAATATTTTAACGAAAATAAATAGGACGTAAATATACTTTAAAACGCGCGACGTTCGGATATCGAAGGCTTCGATTGTATCTCGTGGTGTCATCGTATTACGTAACGTTATTGAATTATATATTATGACACACGTTGAACGTGACGCAACGTGATATAACGTAATTATAAGCTGAAGTTTTCATTAAGCGTTCCGCGAAGCGAAAAGCGGAAGTCCCACTCTCTTCACCGAGAGATTTCCATAAAACGAGTCTCGTAGATGATGTCGAAAGGGTTTTCAATTCTACTCTACAGGCACTCGACACTCGCGATTTTCCATTAGTATTTGTAAACACATGACATGTAAGGGATTACCGCTATCTGAGGGACATTTGCATGCGTGCCATGCGTGGTGGACCGATATCCCAAACGTGACGATAATATTGGATTTACGTACGTCAAGGCCTATTCATTGTCGAACGAGACTAGTGATTTAAAGCTGTTCACCGATACGTTGGTACAGTTCAATGGCAGAGAGGAAAATATTCTATTTTTCTCTTATCATATTAATATAAAAAACCTAAAGGGAGATTTTCAGAATAAAATAAAATTATTTAATCGTTACATTTAAAGACAGATTACGTCTTGATTGATCAACACTTTGACACGTTAGCAATTATATCACTCATTAAAAAATGTTTATTTTAAATTTATTTTTATAAATATCTCAATGTGCGAGAAATAGTTTGTTTTAGGACCTCACAAACACATCTAATTAGTAATAATAAATTGAATCGCGGCTGCAGAGATCAATAGAGTTTCGATCGACTGTGAAAGAATCTTTTTTTCAAACTGAATGTTTCATCACAATAAAACAAAAAAAGAAAAAGTAGAATAATGGAAAGATTTCTAATTTCTTAATTATCCGTTATATATTCGAGGTAACTGCATCTAAGAATTTTATAACAAATCGGTTTTGCCTCTATAGCCGATTTGTAACTGTAGAAATATTTTACGTAAAGATTCATAAAAAACGGGTGTAAACTAACGGGCATGTTACAAGATGATCGTCGCGAGAAGAAGATGTAACGATGCGCGTTTATTTATACATTATCTCCGATCGAACGATTAGTGTTTTTTTCAAAGTGCAAGTAATCCTGTCGCTCGTCAGCTTTGCGGATCGGTCTCTACGCATCTTAAGTACGAGGCATATCGTAACTAATTATATCGACGTCGCCGCACGCGGAGCGCTTCCGGGTTGCCGGCAACGGAATGTCGTCTCTCGGATCTTGTATTCGATATGCCTATGTAGGCGCATAGTAGATCCTTTCAAACCGCAGCTGACCTGACTCGACGAACTGAAATGTCTATCCTTTTCTCTCTCTTTCTCTCCGACACGCTCTCGCATGCCAGACGAATAACAATAACTATCGCTATAATTCTTTTCGATATTGACTTTCTCAAGCGCGACCCGATACCTATCTAGAATGCCTTTCTGCTCTTCAATTTGCTAAAATGCGTAAAGTGACATAATTCACGGCCGATTTTCATTTGCCGTCGATCGTTATTTTCAACGTTCAACGGCCGCGAGAAGCACTCGGTTGAATTTGTTGATACCGGTCGATCCTGAACGGGGCGAGTCGTCTTTAGGTGGGTTCATACCGCGTGCACCGTTCGTGCTGGCGCGATGGAATGCAGTTCGTTCGATCGGACGCATTAAGTGTACTTTGCGAGTCAGATCGAATGCGGAATTCTTTCGACACGAATGTGGCAAAAAAAATATGATCCGATTCTCTCGCGTGAATCGCGTTCGCAAAATTCAGATCAAATTGAAATCAGCTGTCTCATAATTATCGCATTTTCATTGATTGATCTTTGAAAATGTAAAATTTTAATATGAAATGTGAAAATTAATGTAAAAAACAGTTCTTTTCGGTAAAAATTTTACTCTTGTTTCATATTTTTATATTTAGCAAATATCTCATTTCGATCCGTTATTCTGTGCGAATAATCTCTCTGATCGTGGGTTTTGTACATAGTATGCATATCCGCGAATGTTCCGTTGAGTTTTGAATGGCGCATCATTTTCTATGTAATCCGAGATTGCGATCCGTTACGATCGTAGATTAAAATTGACATCGCGTGCAAAATAATCTTAAGGCTGTTTTATCGCGATGATAGAGTAAAATGGTGGCTGTCTGGTGAATTTATGCACATCAACGATTTAACAGAAAGCACTTCGCAGTATCAATGTTCGCTAATTACTTCGGGATCGAAAGCTTCCCTGGGGAGGTCAAGACTAATCATCGCCCTTTGCAATCGCAAATTGAAACGGGCGTCAGATTGCCTGGGAAAGGTCGATCCTCTTAAAAGCCGGTCGTTAATGCATGGTTCGACTGAAATTACGGAACGTACTTTCCGTTTGTATAATTTTAGGTCGCATAATTGCGTAATGCGGACAAACGAATCGTCCGAATCGCCTCGCAGACGAAAGATCTATAACGAGCGATCGCACAGTGGCATGTTACGTTAACGATCCCCATTTTTCATTCTGCTCGAGGCGACGTAAAATCGATCTGTCTTAAACAATCATGTCATTGTATCTTTCTTCGAGTCATCAATTTACTAATAATTGATGGAGTAATGATTTAAATTTAAATAAATAAACGTTATTCTCTCTCCCTCTGTTTCTTTCTCTTTAAAAATCGTTTCCAAGGAGAATCGATATAAAATGACGTGCATATCGATCAAGACGAAATTCCGGCTTTAAAGAAATTCGAAGGGGCTATCTCTCGGTGAGAAATGTCGATGTCGATGTGGCAGTTAGATTTGTATGAGTTTCAGCGACTCGTTTGTTATCTTCCAGTATACTATGCACATACAAAGGGCCCGATGGTTGGACCGCGTCGTGGAATGCCGTCTTCTGCGATCGCGCGTACAGACGTACGTCAGTACGCAAGTATGTGCGTCAGAGATCGCCGTCTCTTCGATTGGAAGTGAACCAAGTGAAAGATCGAGAAAAGGAAGGCGATTAAGGGGGAATGGGACCTTGAGCGCGGTCAGCCACTGGAAGAGCTTGGACGACTCGGAGGCTGCGGCTTGGGACCGCTGGGCAACCGCCATATTGTTGTGACTGGTAAGCTTTGCCGGACCCGCGATCAGCCGTGTCCATCTCTTATAACGGGTGTGTGCGACGCTCGCGCGCGAGATGCCAGATCGGAATTGTCACGAAATGTCACGGATCAATGTTAGATATGTACATAATTAATTTATCGTTAAGAAAATTCGTCGACTTGATCTCATTTAGTTATTCAATATTGAAGATATTGAAGATACACATTGCATGCAACCCTACGGTTTAAATAAAAAATATCATACTAGATTATTCAATATATATTATTGAGATAATTTAGTATAATAATAATATAATCGAATATAAAATAATCGAAATACTCGAATTTAATTTTAGAAAAATTTGATAATTTTAACAGCTGATTTTGCTTAAAACATTATAATTGAAATAAAGGAAACTTGAACTGATATAACCGATGAATACCGTGCGAATTTTTACGATTCCGTATTTAATGAGAAACGACGGTGTTTGCTGGAAAAGATGATCGGCCTGACCGTAAATTTTCGCGTTTAATATGAGTTTCGCGCGCGAAGATGCGAGTGTAGAGAACTCGCGTTTGCTAGGCGATTCTCGAATTATTCTCTTAACGGTTTTGTTCTCACACCCACCTGGCGGGTCGGGAATTCATCCCGTTCGAGCGAAGGAGCGCCGGTCGCGGAATTTCCTTATTTTCCGCTTAACGCAAAGCGTCCGGCTACGGTAGAGTCTCCTCCGTTGGAGATCCACTCTTTATCGTATGCGTTTCGCTTCATGAATCGCGCCATTCGCGTTGCAAGAGGAGATGAAAAAAGACAAGAGAGAAAGAGATCCCGTATAAAGGCGATGTCGACATCGCGCGGGAAGCGAAAGCTCGTCGTTAGAAAATTATAGCAAGTCGTTTCCGATGTCGTAACGTGCGCGAGCGATACGTCTCTAAAAAAGATATCGTACAAATTAATTATTGCACGAACGTTTATTATCCACTCTCGCGTAATTTCCTTCATTATAGTAAACTTCTCTGTTCCTTTTCGGATTTTTCTCTGGTACGTACGCATCTACTATCTTGAAAGGAAACGCGTGGAAAAAACGAAAGAGGGAGTCTATATGTATTACGCGATTGCTGCGTGTATGTGCCATATCATTGCTTTTGATAATATATACTTCACCGTATATGTAAATTATTACTATCGTATACACGCTCGGTGCGCGATTTCCGGTACTTTTACGCTGGGATTACCATTCTCGATCGATCGATCGATCATCGATCTACATTGACGAGAAGAATACTTATTTTTCCCTTACAATTTGTGATGAAACGAAACGATAGCGCGGGGTAACAACGTATCTCTCTAAATGGTTCTTGCGAAGAGCAGATATTACGCAAATATCTCATTGCAGATAAGCACTTCTATATTCACGGGAAATCGCGGAGAGATTTCTTCAAGTAGTATATGTAGAAATTATAAGGAACACGTGAGGGGAGATTCCGATAACTTTGGCGACACGATATGAGAATGTTTTTTCAAAATTTTTTAAACGCTGAGATTGATGGTAAAAACAAATTGCGATTGTTTCTTTTCGATCTATTAATAAAAGTAAGGTATAATAGTGGAACGTAAAATAGAGCCAAAATCAGCTAAATTTAATATTATTTTATCTATGTTATATATAATTAAATAATAGAATTGTTTAACAAAAATTAGATTGAATTAAATTAGATTTTTTCTAGAAAAAAAGGACGAATCTCGCGCATTAATTTTTAATCGGAAATGCATTCGATTCAGATCTCAGATCAAGATCTCTTGCAATTTCTCGCATTTATTTTTAATGAATTTATCAGTTTCTTTTAATAAGGCGAAAATTTGTATATATTGTTTAGGTAAATTTATTTTAATTAAATTTAGATTTATCAGCTTTGAAAATTCCTAGATTATTTAGTTTCTTAACAATTTATTTTTAACATTATAATTTAATTTAAATGATAAACGTTTTTATACAAAAATTTGCATTATGTTTCGCTGCAAAAAATAGCTAAAATATTTATCTATATTTAAATCTATACTTATCTATACTTAAATTGTGTCGCCACAGTTATTAGAATATCTCTATCCTAATAAAATTTGTTCAGCATAGAACGAGCGTCCGAAAGACGTCTCGGGTAGAAGACTGTGCGTTTTGCACACATATATCGCGGAGAAGAAATCGCGCGTGTACGTCTAGTCATCCGCGTGAAAAAAATACCGGAATGCACGTCGGTGAATAATAATCTCTCCCGGCGAGAGGAAGGCGCGCCTTTGCCTCGATTCGCGGCCTGCCTCCGTTTTGAATGCATTCGCGCCCGCGCGAAACCGGAGAACCGTATACCGGCGCGTAACGCAAGGTGATTAATGCGTAACCTTTATAAAGCTCGACGGCGGCGTGCCACGGTAGCGTGGGCGCGTATACCGGGTGTCCTCCGCGAGTGTGTCACAGGATTTCCTGTTCTCTCGTTCTCATTAATAATGGTGACACTTTGAGTCAAAGGACGTTTTGATGAGACGTCAACGATATGATGCCATCGAAAGCGAGATTGATTAATTAATTGGCTCAAGATCGCCCCGATTGGCGACAGTGCTAATTTTTTTTCTACGCACTCAGCCTCAATAGACACAAATGCCTGATTTGTTGCCTTTGATATTAACGAGCGGATCTCTAATCGTTCCGCGTGGCCTCGCATTCTTGCGTTAATTGGATAAATTGCGTTTTATTGACTCAAATCGTATTTTGAGGGTTAATTAAAAGCTTAATTAGTATATGGCAGAACAGACTCACCGTTTTTAACGAACGCATCTTTCTTGATTGCGGGAGATGATTCTTCCGGCTCGGCCGCCAGTTTGCTGGAATCATTCGCGTCTGAGTTGCTGTAACAAATCAGAGAAAATATCTCTTTTGGGCTGCTTAGAACGGCCATGCTCTTTGTATTTTATCCTTCGTTACATTTCGCCCATGATATAAAAAGATAAAAAATTCTAAACTCCATAACAAATAATTAATGATATAACCCGTTATATTTTATTAACGTCGGAGAGATCTATTGAGAGCTTTAATAAGCGGCAATCGCTATTCAGACAAGTTTAAAAAAGGTGATTGCAACGTCATGCAAAGAAGGAGAGATTGCTGTTCGAAGCAATAAGCAAATGTCGAGCATTTGCATGGAGGCGTTCACCTCCGTGGGACGGCCGAGTCAAACGACTCGGTTCGATTCCCAGTAATCGACAGCCCTCTTTCCTATTCTTAGAACGGTCAATTAACCTTTTCTCCACATGCCGCGGCAGGTAATCCGGGTAACCCACGAGGAAAGTGAATTAATTTCTTTTAGAGATTTATTTGCGCGCGGCGCTGCATCGCAACGGCTTCTACAGTCGTATATTTCTCGACACAATTCCCAGCGATTCATCTCGCTGTACTTTGCTCAAGCAAATAAGCGGAATTATCCTGATTAGCTCTGTACACAACTGTAATTGCTATTCGTATTGCACATTAATATCGAGAGGAGTCTAAGATGCAATGCATGGAGAAAGTGGAGATATAAATCTCGAATGTTATATTATGATTTTCTCTCTTTCATATAATATATTTTAAGAAAAAAAATAAAAAAGACAGTAATCATTTCCAACAGTTTAATTAAATAAGATTTCAACTTTGATATGTGCTGTTTTATTCGCTAAAAGAAACTATTCTGATGTTATAATATGACGTATTGGAGATTTTATTGTAATCAAGATTAAATATGTTAAAATTTTTAAATGTATTTATTAATATCGATTACAATTAACAACATATTTATGATTAAATATGAATAGTTTATTACGATTATTATGAATTAAATTGCTAAAAATTTATATTAAATATTTTTAATATATTTATTTAAATTTTAGAGTTTTTCAGACTGCTGAGTAATATATATTGACATTTGATGTTAACATTGACAAATTCAAAATGATGAAATTATTAACAAAGTGTCAAAATTAAAAACAACTATCAGATTTTTACCAACTTTGTCATTTAGAATTTCTGAATTGTAATGAGCGTAATTAGTTAGATTTGTATTTAGCGATCTAGAAGAAACGACTTTAAATTTGAATAAATATATTGAAAAATATTCGATAGATTTTTTTAATGATTTAATTCACAATTTTTTACAATATACATTGATGTCGTATTTTTTAATTATCTTATTAATTGTAATTAAATTTTTTGGTGCGAGTTTAAAGTTATAATAATATACTTAATTACTTTTATGATTGCAATAAAACTTCTCCAATATGTCGATGTATATAATACTATGATAGCTATAATACTGTAAAATAGCTTTTGCAACAACTGAAAATTTCTCAAAAATGCGATAAAAAATTTATAGGGGATGATTATCCTGTTTTTCTTGCATTTAAAAAACTTAATAAATCGAGTAATATTTTCTATTGAAAGATTGGAATTTATAATTGTAAACTCACGCGTTCACATACTCCAAGGAAGTCTCTTCCTCTTCGCCGATAGTGGCGAGATTGCTTTGCCAGTAATAATCGCCGTCATCGCTTTCATCGGATGTGTCTCCTTCTTCCACAACTTCCTCCAGCATGCGATTCACATCCGGATTTTTCATATCATCGTTTATCTCGTCCAATGATCGATACGTTTCGTCATCCTCGCTCTCTCGCAGCACAGAATTATCGATCGATAAAGTATCTTCTAACGGAAATGCTTCCTTGAAAATATCCTCGTCATCATTTGTCTGAATTCCTTCTCGATAAAGATTTTCCGAGTCAAGATGTTTTTCCTCTTCGTTATTTGATTCGTCAACGCGTTTATCTGTCAGCTCTAAACTCGAATTTTGTTCCGTCGAAATTCCATTCAAATTATTCATAGATTGGGATTGATCTTGTTTGTTTCTATCTGCTACTTTATCCTTAATTCCATTCTGTTCGCAATTCGTCGTTTCCGAAATGCTATTTGGTTCATGCCTTGCGATTTTCTCCTTCTGATTCAACTGCAAACCTTTGGCCATCCTGATTTCGATAATTTCAAGTACTTTGTTCGTGTGTGTATCTTCACTAGAACTTGCAGTTTTGACTTTCTCATCGGCAAGGTAAACGTTCTTTGCATTAGATTCTCTGTCGCTGTTTACATTTGAATTTTCGAATCCCTCAGTTGAAATTTCAGTTGAATTTTGGAAAACGTTATTTTTGTTTAACGAGTCGCATAATCCTGGTTTAACGCACTCTGCGCTCTTGACTTGCGAAACATCTTCCTTCTCCGTTAGATGATTCGACTCGATTGATGGTGAAGATTTGATCTCTCTTCGTGGCGTTATAATCGGTGGTGGAGGTGGCGGAGGAGGCCTTTTCCGCCTAGCCTTAACGTCTTTTCTCGGTAGCGGTTTCGGCGGTAACAAAGGAGCTTCCGAAGGTTCCTTCTCGGGCGAGACGGGCACCGTTTCTGAGATTCGCGCGTCGTTTCCAGATTCGCTCGTTTGATTCACGCAAATCCTATTAACGTGATTTCTAGCCGGCAACGGTGGCGGCGACGATCTGATACCGTTGCTTCTTTCCGTGCCAGAAACGCGCATCTCCTCATGGACGCTGCCGTTGACGCGCTCCACGAGTTCCACATCATCCTTAATTGGCCTGAAATGCGTCGTCGAGTCGGCGGCCAAGTCGGCCGTGTAGAAGAGATCCGGCCTGGCCTCGTGTCCGTAACTCAACGGGGCGTCCTGAAAACTGAGAGGCGGCTGAAGGGTGATGGTTTCCTCGATTAGCACCGTGTTCGGCGCGACTACCGCCGTGATACGCTCGACTTCGCCCCGCGACTCTACGTGCGTCACCGCCTCGGAATTGGCGAGACGACGTAGCAGGTAATCGGGCGGATTCGAAAAGTCCCTCTCGAGCATCTCGAGTGGACAGATCGCTCGCGACAACAGAACGTCCCGATCGGACGACGATCGCTCGGGGTCTCGATCGACGCCCGCGAGTTCGCTCGGCTGTTCGGAGCCGGTGGTCGACGCCGTGGACGTCGTGGAGATGGTCGACACGCGATCGGACATCGTCGAGAATCTATCCATCACGGTGGACATGGAGCTGCCAGTGTCATCGGACGTGCTGCCGTGCGTAGAGCCGCATTGCGATCGCGCGTCCAGATAAACCATCGCTTCCGGCGGTTCCTAGAAGGACAAACATCTGTTTTCAGTCAAAGGAAGAAGGAATCTTTTTATATCTTTTATATAATCTTTTAATTCAGTTTTTACTTTTGAATTTTAAATTATTTTCTTATTCGCGATTACAACCTGCTTCGATTTCGTAAACTCCGGCGAGCGGTTCTTCGGTGATTCCTTCGAGATCTCTTGATGCGATGATCCGTTGACGCTTCTCGGCGAGGACTCGCAACTCTCGTACGAGCTTACTTTCGTCACGCTTCCGGTCTGCGAAGCCGGCGATTTCGGGCTGTCCCACGATTTCTTGACGGGACTAGGGTTCGCTTCGCCGTCTGCGGGTCCTCGTGGCTGTCTCAGCTTCCGCGGTGGTACCGGCGGGGGTGCCGCGGGTAGTTCCGGCGGCACTTTGTTCCTCTCGATTTTTCTCTCGGCGCTCACCACTTCGGGTCTGAGAGCGCCGCGGCATCTCACCATCAGCCTGATGACCAATTGCGACTCCTTCAGCCTCCTTACACAATCCAATCGGGTCATGTGTGTCACCGGTACACTGTCGATCGAAAGTACCTACGAAATAGATGAGTCTTATTATTGCCTGCAAATAATTTGCAATGTAAACAAGCAACGGAGATGAGAGGGAAGCATTCTTGAGAGTTATTACGCAGGAAGTAGGTCTTGAAAATCATATAGATGACAGAGTGCATCGTGGGAACCGGAGGAAGAGTGTATTTACAATTTGTTTCGCTGTTCCACAAAATGTAAATACACATGCTAGACGCATACTATTCCCACAATTAATATTATAATAAATGCTATATAAATACTAATATTCCCACAATTTGCGACCTTAATTTTAAACACGGCGGACACTCTGTACGATGCGATTAAAGTCAATCTTTTTCTCGGCGAAAAATATGTCAGGGCACGTAAATTTGAGAAAGATTTTCTTTCCTTTCTCTCCTTTTCTCATCCATTCAAGCTGACATTACGCCACAGGTGCAGGCGCGTCGCGGCCCGATGCGTGCGAATAATTGCACGTCAGTCATTACACCGATTCATTGAAATATCAGCAGGAATCTAGCGGCTAGTCATTGTGATCCTTATCCATTGCAAGAGGGAACTTGTCGGTTCCGTAATTGAAAGCGACACGTAATGACGCGCGATAGATTTCACGTACCGTTAAGATTGAATGAAATCATACATGTTCATGAATGCTACTTTCTTGAATTCGTTATACGCGTGTTACGGCACGAAATATCATATCAGCGAAAGCGGTCGATGTTATTAGCCTCTCGTTAACGCGAGAGAAACAAGATTAAGAAAGCTTTACTCGCGCGTATCTAACAGCTTTTCTCTCGGAAAAATAAATATAGGAAGATCGAAAGTAAGAGAAAAAAAAAAATATCCAGCACTTTTCTCGGAATATATTATTACCTCGTCTCCCTCGCCTAGAGCGCCCCACGAACACTTGGCTCTGCTGGCCGGACTCTGCTCCGCGCAGCTTTGCACGAACAGTCTCCTGACCCTCTCGGACGTCTTATTTCCGCCCTCGAATTTGAGTCCGAAACCGAGACGTTCCCCGGGCAGTCTGAAAACCTCGACCTCCTCCTCGAGATGCCCGTCCATCCCGTTCGTCGCTCCGTTCTTGCTCGACACCGATGACTCTCCGGCATCGCTCTTCTTCTCGTTGCCGATCGACAGAACGGTCACGAAATTCTCCGACGTCGGCTGACTGCCGACGCTGACCACCGTCACAAAGTCCTCCGTTGTGGCCTTGGCTACGTCCATTTTTCGAATCGATTTTAATTCATGGCGCAAGCTCGTCGATTTTTACGCTCCGCTGGAATGCCGGCCACTCCCTGAAAACAGGTCAAATCATTGTAGACAATTCTATGGCGTAATCGGGAGACAGGTTTCTTTTATAGGCGCGAAACCTGTTTAAGTTTACATATCTCGTGAGGAATTACTTTTAGATCTATGTATAGAAAACTAACAAAACACTCGATATAGTCGTCTATCGTCGCGAGGGTAAAAACGCTTCGCTATGAGAGGATTTCCAACGTTTCTTCCCGAGGCTTCTCAGACGTCTTGTACTTTCTAGTTATATCCATTTACTCTCGAAACACGCGACATCGTTCATCGGCGGACATTAGATATCAGCCGACAGACAAATCGTGTCACATAACGCCGAGGATCGCGGACGATCGTTAAGCGATCTCGAGACTGCATACCGGCGTTAGTCGCGTGACCAACTTAATACGGAACTTTCGTGTTTCTTGTCGTACCTGCCCGTTTTACTAATCGCGCTATTACGCATAGATAGCGGCGGAGCGAATTATAAACAAGCAGGACACGTGTCGCTATAAATTATACTCCACGCGAAGCGAAGTATTTTGTATACTCGGCGAGATGCGCTAACTGTAAGCTGTATTCTGTTATGCTTGACATTTTGTTTCGCCGCGGCTGACCTTCACTCGTGGCCATCGCTTCGCTTCATTCTGCGCCAGATATTTTGAAGATCATAAATATATCAGCGACGGTTGCTCTCTCCTTCTCTTGTAAATAATTTGTAATCGATATTAAATTTTTAAATTGTCGAATATTAACATCTTTAAAGATTTCTCAATCGAATAGCTTTCCTTGCCTGCTTTTACTTCATGTGTCAGATATGCAAACCGGTAAATTAGAGAGATCAATTTCCCACGTCGACAACTTTTTTTCTCGACGCGATTCTCCGCGGTTGTCATAAACGTTCTTTGAAGAAGACCCTCCGAGTTAATCCCGGCTAATAAATCTCTTTCCTTATTTTTCTCCCGCGGGCAGGTGAACAACGCCGCCTCCATCCGTTTTCACTCATCAGTACCCCGATAATTTAAACGATATGTATACCATCCGTCGTCGTGAAAGTATGTCCGCTTCCACTCGAAGGAACATCGTGCACAGCCTCCCGTCGTCTGTATCACCTCTGATCTCGGCAGAATGTGAGAAGTAGAAAGTAGATTGACCCGCGAGGTCACTGTCGAGCAATCAGCTGATCGCGAAGATTCCTCCGACGATCGCGGAATGTATGTGTTTCACATTCGTGCACGTTTCTCATCTCTTTTGTACGAGAAAAGAGAATTAATGTTGGTACTAAAAATTTAATAACGATACAAATTATCCATGATGGAGCAAAATGTGTACTACTGTACACGAGATAACAGTACAGCCAGTTCCATTAAAGCCAATGACATTCGGTAAATGAATATACTCGAAGAAGGTTCCACGCGACCGCTCGAAATTAATCGAGCGCATCGACGACAATTTCCTACGTCACATTGCAGCTTTAAAATTAGTTTACTTGTCGGAAGCGTGAGTTGGTTTATTCTTACAAATTATTTGCGCATTGATCTTGCATTCGCGATCGTCGACGATATTTTACGTCTTTCGCCATATCGTGTCGTACGGTGACCTGATATATACATCCTTCTCTTTACGTTGCTTCAAGTAAGACGCGTATTTAATCGATAATTTCGCTTCGCGCCGATAGAGATCTGACGATGGATTTAAATCAGCGTCGAAAATCACGGAGGCAGATGAAGCATAAAAATTTCAGAGTAGGCAGACTGTAGGGAGATCTATGGAGCCGTACAAGTGCGTGTAACGGAATTCGTAGCCGCAGGCCGATCGACACATTCTCGATATGCCGCTGCCGCGTTGGTTCTCCAACGAGCGTGGGCAAACTTTGAAACCTCGTAAAAATATCGCTGAACCGCGATTCCCAAACACGTCCAATCAGGCTTCGCAGTGACGTCAGTTTAATCCTTGATCCTATATACTCGACAATATATCCCGTAAAAATATAACAAGCTTTCGCGACACTTTGCGAGGAAGAATCAAAGAGAGAAATACAATCGTGCGCTTTCCTCTCCTAATTAATACATTCCATTCGCTCGCGCGTGGGAAAGGATTTACATGCAACTATAATTATTATGACCACGCGGTAAGCCTTCGATATAATGAGTCGGATGCACGTGAGGCCCGTCGCGATACGACGGGGTTAATGTCGTACAAGCCTGAATCGCTCGCGCGTAACGTCGTACCGATGTTAAACGTTAATTGAAATAATCAAACTCGACGGGAGCGCGAATGCTTTAACGGAGATGCAAATTGCACGAATCTAAGAAGTCACGCGCGAACGCATTATTCCGCGAATGTTACGCGTGGAAATGTTTGCGCTCTAAATGGGATTGTACGCGCCTTCGGAATTCCGCATTTTCCCAGCGGTATAAACGTGACGCCGCAATGCACCGCATTATGCAACAACTGGTTGGCGCTCGCCGCCCGACACGCTTTGTGAATTTTGACAACGTGTTCCATTCATTATTTGAGTCCCTCATCCCGCTGGGATAGGACCAGCTGATCCCTGAAACGATGATCAATTTCGACGCGTACCCCAAGAGGAGGATGCAATAAATCGCGATTTATGCGTGGCAAGAAGACGCATGTTTACTTTAAGCAGACGATTTAATAGCGAGAAGAGATGTGCAATCGTCGAAAAAGATCCGACCAAAGTTTTTGTCCATAAAACGTCTCGTGACGATTCTCGATTATATCTTTTTATCGTAAATATTTTGACAATATGCACTCCGACGAGGTGTTATCTCATTGAAAATATCTTCAAAGTTAATATTATTTTTAATATTTTCTTTCACACTCGCATATTATCCCAGAAATCCTCGCCTCGGTGTTGAAACGCTCGTTTCTCCCTTTATACTTCGATCGACGGATAATCACGTTCAGCGCGTGCATAATAATTTCTTTTGCAACGCACGCTTCCTACCCGGAGCGATATGCACGCGGTTGAAACTTTCACGAAATTGAGAATAATTATTTATGCATAAGGGAATGTACCGTGCAAGCAAAAAATTACGAAGAACACCGCCGTAAACCTACATTTTGAAACTGGTTTCGAGAGGTCTTTTTTAATTACAATGGAAATTTGGAATCTTTCGTTCTCTTAGTTGGGCAGAAAGATCGTTTCAAAGCTAATCGCTTTTGTCTAATTTGAACAAAATCTTGATTAGAAAATTATTAGAAATGTCCAACGCAATTTAATATTTCTAGGATGATATATCGAAGCTATATAATATACACATATAACATTAAATGGATTAAATTAACATTTTTTTGATAACAAGTATTATGTCTTTTGAATAGCATATACATTTTAGAGAGATGAAATATAATATTTCCAAATATATATACATTTCCACGCATTAGTAAGTGTTAATGTAATCGTCAATGTTATAAATGATGAAAAATTGAATGCTAATGTAGTTTTTTAGTATATATAGCTTTGTAGATTCTTCTTCTATAGCTATCGTTTCGTATTTCGCTTACATGCATTTTTGAAATGCTTCGCACTTTCTTCAAAGTCTAGTTCACTACCGACAAATCAGGCAAGAAAAAAGAATTAGAATTTATTCTTGATATTATGACGATTTCTTTCATTTTCTCGCAATCCCTCGCAATTTTCTAAATGTTAATCATCTATCACGTGTACGTACCATTCATCTGTCACTCGTGAGCATTGCATAAATCTGTCGTCGCCGCTCGTTCGTACTGTAATACCCTCTGTATCAGATCGATCTGAGATTTCTTTAATCCTTCTTTTCACACTCTTCTAACAATCTATATCCACGCGTTCCAGCGAAATCCAGCGAAATTTTCTCGAGAACGCGATGAACCGCTCTATCTCACCGTCTCGCATCGACTGTTGATCGACCGCGGATGCATCCAAGTATTTCGGAGTCGGCAGGCGGTAGCCCCGGTGAACGAACGCGTTCGCGTGGCTTGCGTGGCGATCGCTGGTGCGGAATCACGTGGCAACGAGGCGGCGACACGCGGCGGAAGATCGACGTGCATTCGGGACACCGCACCGTGCCGGACTGATGAGCCGCTCGGTGAGGCTGACTTTCTTCCGCGCCGCGAGTTGCCCCTTTGATTACGAACCGTCCCTCGAACGTCCCTCTTTTTCTCTCGCTCGCTCCATAGTCCATGCACCTCGGGCATTCCGTGGTCTTCTCTTCTCTCTCTCTCTCTCTCTCTTGCCCACCTCGGCGCGTTCCATCCCACTCGCGCGCATTCCCTTCTCTCGCTCTCCCGCTCTTTCTCCCCGTCAGGTCGCCAATCTCCTTTACAGCGACCGTTCCTCCATCCTCTCGCTCCGGGTGTACCACTCCTTTCCTCAGTAATGTCGTCGACGTGCCGAACTGATCTTACGAGATTCTACCTGCGTCCCATATTATCTGCCGGACTTTCAACAAGACGGTCAAACTTGAACCGAGAGAAAATCGCTCGAAGGAATTTTTTACGAATCCAACATTCGGAGAGCGTCCTCGGATATTGTATAAGCCGGTCAACCTGCACAGAGTTTTACGAGAGAACATCCCCCGATGCAATATTTGCGAGCACGCGGGTATCTTTATATCGCGCGACATTTCGCGAATACGTATTTTAATTTTCGATCGACGAGCCGTCCCTCGTGTCCTAGCTCATCGCGTATGTAATTTGCCTCGCATCAGCGACGACGGAGCTTCGATCCTACGCGAGATTCCGCACGGTGCACAATGTCCCATATT
The DNA here is from genome assembly GCF_025532165.1 of Camponotus vicinus. Taxonomy (NCBI): domain Eukaryota; kingdom Metazoa; phylum Arthropoda; class Insecta; order Hymenoptera; family Formicidae; genus Camponotus; species Camponotus vicinus. The sequence continues at coordinate 3,329,883 of NW_028141949.1, forward strand.
ATCCACGGACTTTCCATAACGATTAGCCAGGAGAAAAGTGCCGGCGGCGGCGAGCTCTCGTATACGCCTTCTCTCCGTGTGTATTATACTTTCCTACTTTGCGTCACGGAACGATCTTTCTCAGCCTGGATGTTACCTCGACGCGTCTAATAAATCTCAAACTCCCGCACGCATTTGGGCCACATACATGTAAATTTGTTCTTTAGACCAATGCAGATTCTTATCATCCTAATCCTTATTCGTGACCCGCTGAAAGTTCGTACAAAATAGTAAGAATCAGTTCCTTTTAGAAAACTACCGATTTATGATGATAGAATATAAATAGAAAGTACTTTAACATATGTCAAGTTTCTGCACTTTTCACAACGCTATCTTATTAGTGACATTAATAGCTTTGTAAAAATATAAAATGACATTTAAAATCTTTTGGCGATTACTAAAAGTGTCATGATTTTTTGACAATATTATATCAAGATCCAAAAAAGAAGGATTTTTCTTAAATTAAATGTGAAGGTAAAAGAATTAACGAAACATATTTTTTAAAAATACAATTAAATAAAATATACAAAGCAGCAATTCGTAATCTTATCCCTATTTATATCGTACAAAGTTTTCAAAACAATCGGTTACGAATTAGGGATGCAGATAGTCGTTTCCGTAGCCGTTTCGATTACGAGGAGAGAGCTGACAGGAAAGGAGAGAAGGCTACTCCAGTTACGTCAATAACGTATTTGAACGCGATATATCGTGCGAGTGGTAATCGCGCCATAAACGCCTCGGACATATCGCCATCGCTTCGCGGGAAACGATAATGACCGGCTTTGACTTCACAATTTCTTGCCGTAGATATGAACTCGGAATCGACATACGAAATAGAAATATACAATACTTGACGGAAATATGTTCCAGAATCGCAAAAATTCTTAAACGGTAAACGAACTCCGATGATATCTCATCACTCGCAATGACGCGAGGTGACGCGTCGCGGAATCACGTGCGATGAGAAAATTAACTCTGGGAAAAAGGAGGCTTACTCCAGTTACGTCGATCCGCCTCTCTCGCCTCGATGTACCTCGCGGCCGTAATCTCGTCAGACGTGTCGGACATGCGGTAATGTCTCGTTTTGCGAAACCGCGAGACTCGGGTAACAGAGAAGCAAGGAGTACAAGTGTGAATCTGTCCGCGGGAATCATATTGAATGCCATCTTCTTTCCCACCGGTGACGATAAGCCGCGCTATAAGAGCACTTTCGCTTCGTTGGATCGTGCGAGCGCCAAGAAAATATGCGGGTGCGAATGCCGGAAATTCACCAATATAGCACGATGCATATGTAGGTGAAAATAGATGTAGGAGAGAAGAGGAGAGAATCGCTGACTGTACAGTCAACCTAAAACGCGATATTTCTTAAATATTTTCTTTTCATTTCAGAAGATAAAATTGTGACGTTTTTGAGATAATTTTGTTATTAACGTGACATTATTTTATATCGCATCTTCTCTAATGACGCTTATAAAATTTTCGGACATGCACAGCAATAGATCGATGTACCTGAAATATTTGTAAAAATTGCGAGTATCCTTTCTCGCGGAATCGCATAGCGAAACGATCTGCGGACGAACTGATCACGCGAGAGAGAAAAAGAGAAAAAAAAAGAAAGAGAGAGAGGAACCGAGAAGTTCCTGCCAACGTTTCGTCGAACGAGGAGTAACGGCTGCAAGCCTGTTGTAGCGCGTTTTAACGGTATATTTCCATCGTGTCGGAGATCTGGGTTGCTGGAACGAGTGCCGCTGCAAACGCATACGCGTTTTGGTTTCTCGCGCCGACAATAAAATTATAGCCCAAGACGGCGTTTTTTCCTTAGTTTCTATGCACCAAGCGTGAACAGCTTATCGCCCTGCTGGTTGGAAAATCTTTCACGCAACTTTCCATTTATACGAACGATAAGAGAAATAATTAATATTTTCACACAGGAGATACATCGTGATTTATCCGGGAAAGTTATTTTTACGTTTTACACTCATCTATCAGTTTCTTATTTTGGAAAAACGAAAATATAAATCTTGAATTGAAACATTTTCTTACACCGTAATAGGAAAACGTGAAACTCTCGTGATGCAACGAAGAGAAAAAAAAGACTATCTACTTTACAAATAAGGGACACGCTAACGAACGGTCGGTCTCGTGACCGTAAAATCGCGGCGACATGCGTTCACGCACGAGCGCGTGAAATCGCGCATATACGATAGAAAATCGGCGACTTTGATCGGGCGGTGGTCGCGAGCGTGACGAATTCGGTCGTTTAACGGCACGGTGATCGCGATTCTACCGAGGAATCATTTGATAGAACTGATGGATCGCGACTTTACGTGGCTCTCGTAACGAGAAGCCACGTAGAGCGCGTGTAGAGAGAACGGTGCAACGGGGCCAAGAATTTCATCCGATAAACTCGGCGGAGATACTTAAAAAGGGGCGTATTATCGTCGTGCCGCGAAAAGAATTACGAACCTAACGTTGCGGACCTAGACCAGTCCGACTACTTTTTCCGACTCCGATCGGCGGCAACTGACCGTACCTAGGAGACCGTTCCTTGGGATTTTTATAAAAAGAATATATATTAAAAGTTCATAACATCGTATCTATATCATTTAAAAAATGGCCTTGCAACCACAGCAATAAATTTCTAGATGCAAAAACTTAACTGAGATAGATTAGCAAGTACTGTTATATCACATATATTTTACAGTTAATCAATCTAAATGACAGAGACTTTTTTATACTGAACTGTTAGTGAAATTTAAAAAAAAATCTTTCTATGATGCCATCCATGTTAAGATTAATACTACATGTGTTTGACTGTGGGGGACACACAGAAAAATCATTTCTCACAAAATTATTTTAACTATAGTATGATATCATAATTTTCATATTTATCTAACGTATTAATTAATATTTGGGACCTAAATTTGCCAGAAGGCATTACTAGAATTTGTTGCTATAAATTCCACATGCAAACAATGTTTTAACAGATACGAAAACAGCGATTAATTTTTATTGTGACACCTAGAAATCTACCTACATCAGCAAAACATTCTTTTGAGTGATCTTAACAGAAAGCTCTCGAGATTTTTTGCGTGCGCATCGGACTTTCTCGTTTTTGTGTAACTTCCTCGCTCGTGGAAGGAACGCGAGAGTCAGCAAAAGTCCACGGATTTCACCGAGGAATCCTCTCTTGCATCCTCTCCGATGTGTCTTGTAAGAGCGACGCTGTGCAACGTCTAAACGGAGGAGAGGTCTAGGAGAAGCCGCGACATGGACTTTCGTGAAAGCGAATGTTTTTTTCGCGATGATGACGGAGAGAATGAGAGATAGAGAGAGAGGTGAACGAGCGGCGATCGCCTCCAGCCTCCAAGTCAGGCGAGGCAGACAGGTATGCGGCAGGTGACTTTACGATCGCCTGCAGGTAGACAGACACCCCCTCGTGAAAGAGGACAACGTTCTCGACACGCCATTCCAAATCGTACCACTTCGCTTAGACGACGTCGACCGACTGCCGGTTAATAGGTCGCTGTTTTGTACTTCTTTCTGTCTCACACGTTTTTTTGTCCACGTCTTACATAGTCGAGAAAATTATTCGACATATTTCCTTCGATTTGCGTAAAAGTACGCACGTACTACAAATGCATCCCCAATAATTGTAATTAAAATTATCCTTTCAATTTTACGGATTTTTTTTCTTTCAATTTATTCTTCTTTTTCTCAGGATATAGGACTGCGAGATCGCGAAAGGAGAGAAAAGAGAGCAACAAATCGCTTCCGTAGAATCGTGCCACTTTGTGCCGCGTAATTACGATCGACGTCGATTAGCGGTTAATAGACCGGCATTTTAATCATTCGACTCGTATATAACTAGTGATCTCTTTGCCTAATTATTTATGTAATAGTAATGAATTGTATCGGGTAAGCGAAGCTCCGTAACGGTTCAGCGCTATTTTAATTGGACGTACGATGCGTAATCAGCGATAACGCAAAGTAGAAATATTATTACTCAACAAGTTGCGAAAAAAACTAGTCCGTTGCAACTTGAAACTGGAACTCGTATTTAAAAATAATAGATTACAGATATCTATGCAGTGTACAAAAATATAGATTACCAATCGATATACCTCTGCATTCGATATTCTGTAAAAGAAAAGTGTAAAATAATGCGTACGGGTGTGCATAAAATTTTTTATTCGATCACTCGAAAATGATCACTCGAAATATGGATCATCACGATTCACTTATGTGCATTCGGTGCATCGTCGACGGTCAGTAGAAAGTTTTCGACAACGTCGGTCGTATAACAAAACGTTCCTTTTGATTGGTCATATCGAAAGTTTGGCGAAGGAATGCGAGCGATCGAATAATTAGAGAGGCAGAGAGTCTATAATTTCCGCGATACAGAGACATGAAAGTGCCCCACGAAGTGAAACTTCCATTACGGCGCGAAATTTTCGGCAACCTCATTGCGGGGGTTAACAACCCTGAGATTTCACGCGGGACATCGAGTAGCGCGGCATGAAAATACACGCGGATGGAAGGGGGAAGTGAAGCGAAGGGGAAAAGCGTAATATGCAGTCGCTCATAGGTGATGGTTTATTTCTCCTTCCCTCCTTTTCTTCCTCTTCCTCCTTTCTTTTCTCTCTCTCTCTCTCTCTCTCTTTTTCCTCAACATCTTGGGAGTGTGATGACGAAGGCAAAAGGAGACGGGAGAGATAAACTTTGAGGAACAGGTAATAACGGCACCGCATCTTCAAATTGTCTTGCTTTACATACATGTATGTATCGTTAGAGTAATTAATATTTGATTCGCATCGTGATGTGAAAGCATCCGTCGCAGTGCGTCTACTTTATGCATGATTGTATTTATCGTAATAGAATATAAGTATGAGTTGGTCACATTTCATCGATTGCACGTGTACACGTGTTAATTGTTAATACGTCTAAATGTCACGCGAACCTTCTTGTGCACTTTTGAGTTTTCCCGAAATCTTTCAAGTGGCAAAGTGATAAAGAGATTCCCACTTTGTTAGTCTAGTTCTTCTTTCTCTATTTTTACGATGACCTAGGAAGGCCACTGTGTCAATAGCTTATTAATAAAAACATAAGTCAAAAAATATAATGGAAAAATTATATACTCCTGTTTACATTGCTTCCTGACTTAAACTCATCTTAACTGCTCGACTTATGATAATAAAAGGAAAACGGATTTTTTTCATTATTCTGTTTCAATAAAAATTTATTAGATATGATTGCAAAATCTTCCTTTGTGTAAGGAAAAAAATGCAAAAAATATAAAATATATTATTTTTTTATTGTGCTGTTTATCTAAATGTATACAATTATATATATCTATGTATTTACACATCTCTCTCTTATACTATATATTTTCAGATTTATCCATCTAGTATAATAGTAATGATCGAGATGCATGTAAAAAATCAATGTTGTTAAATTATAATAACTTTATGCATTAAACATGATTTAATAACATTTTAAAAGTTATTTTAGATAGAGTTATTAGAGATACTCTGCCTTACATATTTCAAGATCTAGTAAAAATATAGTAAAAAAATATTACTTTTTTCTCGATGTTTCTCTCGCATATTTATTTTTTTACATATCTCTACGGTGCGTAAAATCTAGTATACGCACTAGAGCCATTATTGTCCATGCAGTCGAATATTTCCGAAAAAATTAGGAACATAAGTGAGATTTTTTGTGTCAGTCATGATCTATAAAGCTTTATTCGCATTATTTGCGAACAGCCTATGGCCATGCCAACGATATTGATATGAAAACGATCCGATTGTCAATGTTACAAATATACACACATATATGTACACTTCTATCATATTACTTTTTAATGGCAGATTTTTTGGCTCTCAATTAATTTAATACTGACATCTAAACTGCTTTCATGAATGAGAATGTGAATACATATGTACAATATTACCTCTCACAATCATTTTTAATTACCTTAGAAAACAATTTTCATTTATATAATCTTCTTATAAATGTGTGTGAATTAATTTCTGTAACAATTATACATCGATGTATACATGTATATGAGCGTTGCATTGTACAGACAACAAATAATATTGATAAATATTTTTCAATTGTTCAATCGCGCAAGAGCATTAATAAAATAAAAATGTAAAGGTAACAAATAAAATTCGTGCGACAAATAATTACGAACCAATTTTATTCAAAAAATTAAAACAAGTGTTCAATGTAAAGTAAATAAACCAACATCCAGTAGTTGAATTATCCGTTTATAACGGATATTAAACAACTAAAAAGGGGGAAAAGAAAAAATATAATGTATAATTTCTAATATATAAATATAATATATAATTTATAATATAATGAAAATCATAGAATCTAATGTTATGTGTGCAACACAATAAAAAAAGCTGAAAATTAAATAAAATAAGCGAGAGAACTCATTGCCAATATAAAAACTTCGTATTAAGCAAAGTCAGCAAAATAGCGTAGTGCGCGTACTATTCTAATTATCGGACGAAACTAACGTTCCATTAGGTCCGATCATATCACGGATTTAAGCTCTAGTTATTGCTTTGTATACACGTGTTTTAAGAAGAAAGAAATTTGTAATGTCTACCTATCTGAACAAACAGTGAGACAAAAGTTAGCGATGATCGATTTTATATATCGATAATATAATTATTTTTATTTGCGACTGCGTCCTAAAAAAAGAGATAGCGTACATTAATGTATAACATCGTAACGCCATATAATGACATAATTCTATATGGTATACGTATTTCAACAATTTTAATATTGCTACAAGAGACATTTATCACCATAGATTAAATCTTGTTTGTTGATATTGTAATTTAAAAAAAAACGACTATAAATATCCGCGAATATTTTTGCTTAGAATAATTTTTCAACAAATATAAGATAAATTAATTTTTCTCAAGCGCGAGTTTATCACAGCCCGCATTATTAAATAATCCTTTTCAGATTATCAGTCATGGAAAAATTCGAGCACTTTGAAAAATAAAATTTACGATACGTATATAAAGATACGTATCTATATATATTCTTATAATTATATTTTATATATTTTTATAATTATTATAGTTACTAATATAAAATTAATAATAAATTAATAATTATAACAATTAATTATCATTATAATTATATCATTTATAATTATAATTACTAATTAATATTATAATTATTAAGCATTATATATCTTTATCCAATATAATCAATATGACAAAATAAAGCTTCCAGAAAACTATATGTGTATATAATATATAATGGATATTTATATATTATATATAAATGTAACCATTTTTGCAAGGAAAACTTTTAGAATGCATTAATATCATATAGCATAATATTTCCGGAAAATTGAATAAAACATGTTAGTAAACTAATTTAGTTGGATACAACGGGCATGTAAAATTTGTGCTTCGGTGTGTCTCTAGTATGTTTGAAGGGAGCCTGTTTTGCTTCTAAAAGAGCGGCTGGACACGGTCCCCTACTCCTAGGAACGTATTCTCTCTTGTACATGCTAGAATTAACGACACTGCCGTCGCCTAAATTAATGTGAGATGCATTCGTTTGCCTCCGTACTCGTTCCACTTTCTGGGAACTCTGCGAGAAGTTGCCGTAATTTTTCGCTTCGCTCTGCGAATAGAATTTTCCGCCGACAGTCAGGTTGTCATGTCGCACGATTCTTTGCGGGCGTTCGTAGCTGGAAGAGGCCCAAGGATTCGCCTCCTTAGAACTGCGATGTAGTGAGGTCAAACTACGTCTGTCGTTGCTGTGGCTCGAGTTGCTGATATACTGTCCGCTCTCGGCTAGATTCGAAATACTTTTTCGTTGATCCGCTGCTGTCGATGAGATTGTGTGAAGCGCCTCAGTGGATGTAGTGACGCCACCATTACGATAAAGCACTGCATTGTTGACGTCAGCCGACGAGGAGGATATCACGTTCTTGCGATGATGACTGATTTTCTTGGCCGAATCGACGTGCGATTTTTCCACAATTGTTTGTCCGTTGATCGTCTGCCGGAATTCCGGACTGCTCGAATTGTATCGCGCCTGACTGGAAACGGTATGATGCTCGTGCTGCTGTCTCATCGCAGATTTCTGCCGACTTTCCATGTGTTGCATGTTCACGTAATCACGTTTACTCATTTCCTGATGATGACGCTCGACGTGTTGATGTTGTTGTCTGTGATGCTCGCCGTGCACAGCATCGATTGCGTAATGAGATGTATCTTCTCCTCGTACGATCTGTCCTCGATGATTCAGTCCTTCCGTAATCGATCTGTCTTCGATTGTTCGACGAGTCTGCGCTACATTTTGCGATCGCAGATGTTGCTCGTTTAAGTGCATTCTTTGTTCGTGATGTTGATTGGATACCGTTTTTCGTGTATCAATAGGTTGCAATCCAGATGGTGAGTCCTCGATCGGCTGGGTGGTACGATGATCGTTAACACGCTGTACTTGTTGTTGCTGACTAACAGTTTGAGCATTAGCGACTCTTTGATCGGAATGAGCTGAGGTTCGTTTTATAGTCGTAATAACCGTTCCGTCTGTCAGAGTTTGCGATTCTACGATTTTCTTTGTATCGGACTCTATCTGACTCATCTTAGCAGCAATATCTTTTCCTGTACGCTTCGTATAGGTGTTGTAGTTCTGTCGATTCGTCGTAGTCATTACAGTAGTGTCGTCACCAAGCGAAATAGATGATTCCATATGTTTTCGACGATTTACTATTTTATCAGCGGGAGAACGTTCTTGTTTAGAAGGCGTGTAAGTATCTCTGGTAGTCGTTTTCGTTTCCATAGTGCCGGTATTAATCTTTAAGTTATCCTCGTGCGATTTGATATCCGCGCGTTCGCCACGCAGAACCGTATAGGTCGATTTATGAGACGTTGTGCCTTCGAAATCGCCTGTCATTTTTAAATTATCTTCTCTTTTCACAACTTCGACTCTTTCCGTCTTTTTGGGTGTAAAATCGTCGCACGGGCGTCCGATAAAATCACCTTCGGGCTTCAAATTATCAGTGTGACGAATCGGCGTCCGTCGTTCACCGGGACCAACCTTATCTGTGATTCTACGTTCGAAACTACCCTCTGGCTTGAGATTATCCGGATGTTTGATCGGCGATCTTCTTTCTCCGGGGCCGACCACGATTTTTTGACGTTTGTCAAAGTCTCCTTCCGGACGGAGGTTGTCTAAATGCTTCTTAATTGGCACGCGTTCACCAATCACATGTACATAATCGTCTTTGCGACGCACATCGATAAACTCGCCCTCCATTCTGAGATTATCTTCGCGTTTCTTAACATCCACTTTCTCCACTTTTGTAATTTTCTTATAATCATCTCTGGAACGATGAATATCCATCTGTCCTTCCATACGTAAATGATCTTCGTGTCGACGCACTTCCACGCGTTCTCCATTCACGTGCTTATAATCATCCTTCGGAGATACTTCCATCTCACCTTCGAGACGAAGATTGTCCTGGGGTTTTTTAACCGGCGAGCGATCTCCTCTCTTCGGAGTAAAATCATCTTTAGGCACGATATAGAAGTCTCCTTGAGGATGTAAATTGTCTTCGTGTTTAATCGGCGATCTTCGCTCGGCCGGCTCTACTTTCTTCGGGATACGTTTCGCGAATTCTCCTTTAAGGTGAAGGTTATCTTTCGGTTTCTTCACATCCGCTCGATCACCTTTCAATGGCGTGTCTTTCTTTAATCGACCGACGAATTCTCCCTCCAGATGAAGGTTATCAGGATGCTTGATGGGTGATCGCCGTTCAGCGGGACCAATGGGCGACTTTGTTGGTCTCTCAAAATCACCCTCAGACTTCAGATTATCCTTGGGCTTCCTGACGATTGCTCGGTCACCTTTAGTAGGTGCGTGTTCTTTTGGCCGCTGCACGAAATCACCTTCCAGCTTCAAATTATCGAGATGTTTGATGGGAGATCTTTTCTCGGCCGGACCTATCGGTATCTTTTCTGGACGTTCACATACAAAATCACCCTCGGGACGGAGATTGTCTTCGTGTCTGATAATTTCGCTACGTTCACCACGTGTAACTTGATAATCGTCTCGTCGATGAATATCGACAAATTCGCCTTCGATTTTTAGATTATCCTCGCGCTGAATAATGTCCACACGCTCTCTTTTAGATGTAGTCACGTAATCGTCTCGTGATCGATAAATATCTATGTCGCCTTCCATTTTCAAATTGTCTCGGTGCATTACAATTTCGGCTCTTTCTCCTTTAGTCAGCTTGTAGTCATCTTTCGGTTTACCTACAAATTCTCCTTCAGGCTTCAAGTTGTCCTTGGGTTTCTTCTGAATCGGTCGATCAACACGTTTAGGAATAAAGTCATCCTTTGGTCGTCCAACAAACTCACCCTCTGGACGCAGATTGTCATCGTGTCGAATTGGAGTACGCCGTTCTGCTGGTTCGATTGGCGATTTCTGAGGCCTTTCAAATTCACCTTCGATTTTTAGATTATCCTCGCGCTGAATAATGTCCACACGCTCTCTTTTAGATGTAGTCACGTAATCGTCTCGTGATCGATAAATATCTATGTCGCCTTCCATTTTCAAATTGTCTCGGTGCATTACAATTTCGGCTCTTTCTCCTTTAGTCAGCTTGTAGTCATCTTTCGGTTTACCTACAAATTCTCCTTCAGGCTTCAAGTTGTCCTTGGGTTTCTTCTGAATCGGTCGATCAGCACGTTTAGGAATAAAGTCATCCTTTGGTCGTCCAACAAACTCACCCTCTGGACGCAGATTGTCATCGTGCCGAATTGGAGTACGCCGTTCTGCTGGTTCGATTGGCGATTTCTGAGGCCTTTCAAATTCGCCTTCGATTTTTAGATTATCCTCGCGCTGAATAATGTCCACACGCTCTCTTTTAGATGTAGTCACGTAATCGTCTCGTGATCGATAAATATCTATGTCGCCTTCCATTTTCAAATTGTCTCGGTGCATTACAATTTCGGCTCTTTCTCCTTTAGTCAGCTTGTAGTCATCTTTCGGTTTACCTACAAATTCTCCTTCAGGCTTCAAGTTGTCCTTGGGTTTCTTCTGAATCGGTCGATCAGCACGTTTAGGAATAAAGTCATCCTTTGGTCGTCCAACAAACTCCCCCTCTGGACGCAGATTGTCATCGTGTCGAATTGGAGTACGCCGTTCTGCTGGTTCGATTGGCGATTTCTGAGGCCTTTCAAATTCACCTTCGGGTCGTAAATTATCCTTCGGTCTGGTAACATCTGCTCTTTCGCCTTTGAGGGGCGTCTTTTCCTTTAAACGTTTTTCAAATTCACCTTCAGGTCGCAAATTATCAGGATGCTTGATAGGCGTTCGTCGCTCAGCCGGTCCAATTGGAGCTTTCTCGGGTCTCTCAAAATCTCCTTCAGGTTTAAGGTTATCTTCAGGTCTCTTAATATCCATTCTATCTCCTCTTTTTGGAGCTTCTTCCTTGGGTTTCCCTACAAATTTGCCTTCTGGCTTCAAGTTATCCGTATACTTAAATGGAGTTCTTCTCTCCACTGGACCAATCGGTCTTTTCTCCGGCCTTTCAAAATCACCTTCCAAGCTCAAATTGTCGGATGGTTTTTTTATTTCAGGTCTTTCTGCAGGATGATATTCTTCGTATTTCGGCCGTGCAAATTCTCCTTCTGGTTTTAAATTATCCGGGTGTTTAATCGGAGAACGTCTCTCTGCTGGACCAATAGGTGCCTTCTCTGGTCTTTGGAAGTCGCCTTCAGGGCGTAAATTGTCTTCCGGGCGTTTTACTTCAGGACGTTCGGCACGTTTAGGTGAATAATCATCTTTAGGTCGGCCTTCAAAAGGACCTTCTGGCCGTAAATTATCTTCCGGGCGTTTAACATCCGCGCGTTCTCCTCTAATTGGTATATAATCATCCTTAGGCCGTCCTTCGAACGGTCCTTCTGGTTTTAAATTGTCTTGAGGACGTTTAACGTCGGCTCGTTCGCCCTTAGTTGGTCGGTAATCATCCTTAGGTCGACCTTCAAATAATCCTTCGGGACGTAAGTTATCTTCTGGTCGTTTTACTTCAGGGCGTTCACCGCGTTTAGGTGAATAATCATCCTTAGGCCTTCCTGTGAAATCACCTTCCGGACGAAGATTATCGTTATATTTAATAGGAGTTCTACGTTCTGCTGGTTTAAAAGTTTCTATCTCGGTTTTTCTATCTGGAAATTCTTCTATTGGAAATAGACTGTCTGGATGACGTACGATAGATGCTCTATCACCAGGACCGTAAGGAATTGGCTCAGGTCTTTCGAAGTCGCCTTCAGGATACAAATTATCTGAATGTTTAATCGGCGTACGTCTCTCGGCAGGTATATACTGATCTTTGGGACGATCTATAAAATCACCTTCAGGTCGTAAATTGTCCTTCGGTCGCTTTACATCAGGACGTTCTGCTGTCTTCGGAATAAAATCATCTTTAGGCCGTCCTTCGAACGGTCCCTCTGGCTTTAAATTGTCTTGAGGACGTTTAACGTCAGCTCGTTCGCCCTTAGTTGGTCGGTAATCATCCTTTGGTCGAGCTTCAAATAATCCTTCGGGACGTAAATTATCTTCTGGTCGTTTTACTTCAGGGCGTTCACCACGTTTAGGTGAGTAATCATCTTTAGGACGTCCTTCGAATGGACCCTCTGGTCGTAAGTTGTCTTCAGGTCGCTTAACATCAGCGCGTTCACCTCTGGTAGGTTTATAATCATCTTTAGGTCGGCCTTCAAAAGGACCCTCTGGTCGTAAATTATCTTCAGGTCGCTTAACATCAGCGCGTTCACCTCTGGTAGGTTTATAATCATCTTTAGGTCGGCCTTCGAACGGTCCCTCTGGCTTTAAATTGTCTTGAGGACGTTTAACGTCGGCTCGTTCGCCCTTAGTTGGTCGGTAATCATCCTTTGGTCGAGCTTCAAATAATCCTTCGGGGCGTAAATTGTCTTCCGGGCGTTTTACTTCAGGACGTTCGGCACGTTTAGGTGAATAATCATCTTTAGGTCGGCCTTCAAAAGGACCTTCTGGCCGTAAATTATCTTCCGGGCGTTTAACATCCGCGCGTTCTCCTCTAGTTGGTATATAATCATCCTTAGGCCGTCCTTCGAACGGTCCTTCTGGTTTTAAATTGTCTTGAGGACGTTTAACGTCGGCTCGTTCGCCCTTAGTTGGTCGGTAATCATCCTTTGGTCGAGCTTCAAATAATCCTTCAGGGCGTAAATTGTCTTCCGGGCGTTTTACTTCAGGACGTTCGGCACGTTTAGGTGAATAATCATCTTTAGGTCGGCCTTCAAAAGGACCTTCTGGCCGTAAATTATCTTCCGGGCGTTTAACATCCGCGCGTTCTCCTCTAGTTGGTATATAATCATCCTTAGGCCGTCCTTCGAACGGTCCTTCTGGTTTTAAATTGTCTTGAGGACGTTTAACGTCGGCTCGTTCGCCTTTAGTTGGTCGGTAATCATCCTTTGGTCGAGCTTCAAATAATCCTTCAGGGCGTAAATTGTCTTCCGGGCGTTTTACTTCAGGACGTTCGGCACGTTTAGGTGAATAATCATCTTTAGGTCGGCCTTCAAAAGGACCTTCTGGCCATAAATTATCTTCCGGGCGTTTAACATCCGCGCGTTCTCCTCTAGTTGGTATATAATCATCCTTAGGCCGTCCTTCGAACGGTCCTTCTGGTTTTAAATTGTCTTGAGGACGTTTAACGTCGGCTCGTTCGCCCTTAGTTGGTCGGTAATCATCCTTTGGTCGAGCTTCAAATAATCCTTCAGGGCGTAAATTGTCTTCCGGGCGTTTTACTTCAGGACGTTCACCACGTTTAGGTGAGTAATCATCTTTAGGACGTCCTTCGAATGGACCCTCTGGTCGTAAGTTGTCTTCAGGTCGCTTAACATCAGCGCGTTCACCTCTGGTAGGTTTATAATCATCTTTAGGTCGGCCTTCAAACGGACCTTCTGGCCGTAAATTATCTTCCGGGCGTTTAACATCCGCGCGTTCTCCTCTAGTTGGTATATAATCATCCTTAGGCCGTCCTTCGAACGGTCCTTCTGGTTTTAAATTGTCTTGAGGACGTTTAACGTCGGCTCGTTCGCCCTTAGTTGGTCGGTAATCATCCTTTGGTCGAGCTTCAAATAATCCTTCAGGGCGTAAATTGTCTTCCGGGCGTTTTACTTCAGGACGTTCACCACGTTTAGGTGAGTAATCATCTTTAGGACGTCCTTCGAATGGACCCTCTGGTCGTAAGTTGTCTTCAGGTCGCTTAACATCAGCGCGTTCACCTCTGGTAGGTTTATAATCATCTTTAGGTCGGCCTTCAAAAGGACCTTCTGGCCGTAAATTATCTTCCGGTCGTTTAACATCCGCGCGTTCTCCTCTGGTTGGTGTGTAATCATCCTTAGGACGGCCTTCGAATGGTCCTTCGGGTCTTAAATTATCTTTAGGTTTCTGTAATTCCGGCCTGCGTGGCAATATCGGTGCAACGTAATCATCTTTCGTATGAGGCAATGCTTGAAAAGGTCCTTCAGGTCTCAAATTGTCAGCTCTTTTGACAATAATAGTGCTTTTGTAATCCGTCTGATCGAAAGTTCGATATTGTTCTTGGGTAGTTGTAGTGCTGTCTATGATATCAGTTTTGCTGTAGAACCGATCGATGTCTTCAGGATATTTCGGACGCCACTGAGGTTCACGCTCGATAACATGAGTCTGGAAATCCTCCTTTATATGAGAGGTACCCTGCATGTAATTTTTTAAAAACAATAAAGGTATGAGAGTAAATAGGAAAGAATGCAATAATATTATAAACATTTTAATCTAAATAAAATTCTACAAACTTTTTATTCGAGATACTAACAGTGAATTCACCCTCTCCCACGGTGAGGTTATCTGTTCGTTTGATGATCTCAGCGCGTTGAATATTGCGATGATCGATATATTGAGATCGCGTCGTCGTTTCATCAACGAAATCACCTTCTATCTTTGTGTAAGTATTGCGACGTATTGGGGTCGGTCGTTCGCCAGGAGTACCAGTGAAGACCAGCTCTGTTGTTGTTGCAGCTAGAAAGCGAGAAAATAATTTTTTTTTATCTATATTGAATATATGTAGATTTGATAAAAGAATATTTAATTTGCTACATTTAAAAATCTGGATTGTGTGTGTGTGTCTGTATGTGTGTGTGTAAATAAAACTTATATAGAACTTACAATACAGAATGAAAAATCAATGACAAATCAATGAAAAATCAGAGAAAAAACAAGTGTGCTAAAACTTACTATCAAAGTCTCCTTCGAGTTTCAAACTAGCTTCTGGCTTCTTCACGGGTGCTCTTTCACCTATTTTAGGTGCCTCTTCTTTTGGTCTTTTGACGAATTCTCCCTCAGGTTTGAGATGATCTTGTGGTTTTTTAACCGGTGCTCTTTCGCCTTTAGTGGCCACATAATCGATTCGCCTCTGTCCAATAAATTCACCTTCTGTATGCAGATGATCTTCATGATAATATTTCATTTGCTTTTCCACGCGTTTTTCATCGTAATCCTGACGATAGGAAGTAACGGTATGTACCGGCTCTTCATAAGGAAATTCGAATTGTTCTTGAGGCAAATTGTGCGGGCAGCGATGACGTCTAAAATATTACCATTTATTAGAATTTAAAATTAAAATAGATTCAACATCTTTGACATCTATTTCTCAGTTCATGTGAGAAATGAATATGCTTTAAAAAAATTCTCGTATTAAAAAAACAGCAAAAAGAAATGCTTATAAAGAATTACACATGTTAAAAATAGAAATATCCATATTTTATTAAACAAAATTTTACCTATATTCTTATATATATATATATCTGTTTAATATTAATAAAAAGAAAGAAGAACGTTTTCTCTTCGCAGAAAATTCTTGTTATCCGCTTTTATATTCGTTCGAACGAAGCTGCCGCATGACAAAGGCTTGGCACATACAGAGATTTAAATATGACACAAAAGGGCATCAATCCTTTTATAATGAGTAAAGGTTTCTGCGCGCGCTCTTGTGTCGTGATTTTAAATATCTCGTTACTCTCAAAGTTAATATTTACAGACGCCATTTCTGCACGCGATGGATATAGAAACGAAATCATGATCTCATTGCAATTTGATCTGATTGCAATTTGTAGCAAAAACTATATTGCTTATAACCGGATTCATGTAATGACGATAATTGCGGATCTTATATATTATTGTCACGCAACTACTTGAGTATACTATCATAGACGCCACTCTTTTTTTAACGAGTCTCATTAAACTTTCAGATAACAATGATTAATTTATTCAACGCACGGCGTTTTAATGTTATTATTCGAGATATAATATTCATATTATTATGTTTTAATATCCTATATTATAAATTATTAAAATTAGATACAAAATAATTTTTAAATAATGCGAGAATTACGCGCAATAAGCTAGATACATTAAATCATTTTATTCAATAGGACTCGATTGTTATAATGGATGCTTGATTCATGCACGTGGCGCATAGTGGGAAAAGTATTTATTAGTCAGACAGACAACGTGTATGTGTGTGTATACGTATTGATGATATGCGATATAAATTGAATTATTAATAAATGAGTTATTGATACATATTCAATTAATTAGACGTTTTCTTTGACCTAATTATAGACAAAAATCATATTAAACAAATATTTATACAATGCGATTGTATTAAAAATGTTATAACGATATTGTCTATAAAACTTTCTTTCGACATTGATTGCAATTAATTAATGAAAAACTATGATTGATTAATGAAAAATTATCATTTCTCTCTTTTTTGAGAAACATGTATTACGTATACTTCAATGAAGGTACTTTACATTTCAAAGACAATTGGTTGAGTTTACACGTAGATGATGAGAGAAAAGAAATCAAGTATCCTTGCCAATATTTTATACAGAGCAATTCGACTTATTTGGAGAGCATAATTTTACGTTTATGGGATACCCTATTTTTGTACAACTATATTGAGTAGTATCGACATTTCCAATCATTGTCATTCTTGCTTACTCTTCTTTTTACTGTCGGAATGTAATTCCGTAAATGTCAGACTTGGTCTCAGAAAGCCGAGTATATTCTCATGTATTTTTTATTGGATAAAACTTTGCGTTACATGTGACACGTTCTGAACGTTCCTTTAGAGCCATGTTAGAACCAGAAGAGAGAAATTATATCAGATCTCTCAAAGTTAAACGGACTTACGTAGAAATTTCCGACGACTAATCGTTAGCAAGCAGACGAACCGCAAATTACTTCTTGAGACGGTCACGACACGACTAATTTTCCCCGAGCTTACGCCTTTCGTGAATCTGTCTGCGCTGTCGAACCCTTATTTAGGTCAAGATTTTCAATCTGACAAGACGTTTAGTTACACGCATATACGTGCACGAAAACGTATGTAATTACTATCGTTATATACTGGAAAAATCATACGTACTAAAATAGAGTTGAAGTAGAAAAAATATATGATTTTTATGTTTAAATATCAAAGCTTAACTTTCTTTTCGTATCTTGATATTTTCGTGTATGAAAAACTTGAAAGAAATTAAAAATATTGCAACACATTAATCTTATTTAACATAACGGCCGTTTTCCTTGGAAGAAGAATAAAGATCCTTCAAAAATGATGGTGTGTGTAACGCAATTATGCTAAAGTTGTATCGTAATTTTGTACCATTCGTCATTGTCATATAAAGCTACGTAGGTTGGAAAAAGTTCGAATAAGGAAGGAATCCTGTGCGATGACTTGCCATCGCCCAGAAACAACTTGCCATAAAAGGATCTGTCTCGTGTCCTACTTTTACACATTATGCATACATATATAGAGTGTTCTGAAAAGAGATGCGAATAAAATATCCTTAGTTTTTTTATGAATTTATTATCGATATTTTTATAGCAAAAAATTGAATAAAAATATTTTTTAACAAAATTCATTACGAATTAAAAATAGTTAGTTAATGGAAAAGAGGAAAACTCTTTTCATAACAAATTTGTGATTGTGTATGGGAAGCAGTAAGAATATATCTTGCATTAACAACATTAAAGAGCAACACGATAGTAAGCAGATAGATACATTTGTAGACAGCAAATAAACGTCCGGCTTTGAATAGATCATTCTAATAAATTTAATAGAGTAGGAAAGATGGCCTTGAAGAGACAATCTTCTGTGCTCCTCTCGAATTTGCATCTCGACTCCGACAAGTTTTGTATTCTGATCTTGTTAATAGTGTTTCAAAGTAGGTCAGTCATGTTCATCTCCGCAGCGAACGTGCAGATAAGTTAAATTAAATCATATTCGCGCTAGCTATAGTTGTTAATTATATCCTCCTTGTGATATATGAAAATGGTTGATGTGAGAATAATTAGAAAATTAGAGAAATCAGAGAAAAAAAGAGAAAAATTTTAATTTTTGGCTTAATAAGCAATGTATAATTTAGGTTGAATTAAATTATATCGGTTTCTCTTTCCATGCATATTCATGTAAAAAATATTTGACTAAGGAAAGACTTACCCGCAAGTACAAAGCTCGCAAATACATTGTTCTTTCAGGGGGATTTTCGAGAGTATATCCGGTATCGGTTTAGGGCCCTCATCTGGAATTTCATCTCCTTGTTTTGGTCTGTCATCTTGCTTCGGTCTCATCGGTTTTTCAGGCTTCTCCGCAGGCTGACTTGGCTTGCCGGCTGCTGGTTGCGGTTTTCTAGTCGGCGAAGTATAATCGCGAAGCTTTTCAGGCGACTTTGGTCGGACTTTGGTAGGTCTTTGCAACAAAATTAAGTATTAACAAATTATAAATGTATAATTTACATTCCTTTTCTCTTTTCCTTTTTTTATTTTTTATTTTTTTTTTAAATACATATATCTCGAAAGAAAAATAAATATAAAGTTAAAGGATGATATATAGTATATAATAATATATAAAATTATATATAAAGAAAATTAAAGAAAAATATATTCTTGTTTTTTACTCACCCGTCACGTTCAGCCGGTCGTTGAGGACTTTTTTCACGCTGCAAAGGTCGACTGGGCTTTCCAGCAGCCGGAATTGGTTTCGATCGATCGTCCTCCCTGAGTCCAGGTATTCCGCGAGGATAACCAGGCCGCTCCGGCGATGGCTTCCTCGTTGGAGATAGGGGTACCGAGCCGGTGACGGCATCGAATCGGATGTTATCGACGACATCCCGCGCTACCATGCTAGTCACCTGTTCTTTGTCGATAAATTCCTTCGTTGATTCGGTGACATCTCTCTAAAAAATCCGAATGACAAAAACAAATTACAATTGTTCGATTCTATTGATTACTTCTATTGTTCGATTCTATCGATTCATTGAGCATCAGAGGTATCAAAATAAGGTGGATATCCCATCTTAATACGGTCAATAGTCGCTATAATTATTATTCGGCCAATAATTACTGATAACACGTAGTGCAAGTTGGATGTTAATTATTATGTGGACTATAATGTTGATTATCACACTTCTGTAAATTAATATCTGTAATATCTGTAATATCTAGAATTATATCCATAATAATATATATTAAGAGTATATATACTTTGTTTTTATGGAACGTGTTATGACTAAGTACTCGCATTAATGTAGCATAAAAATTGTTAGGAAGCGGAGGTTATCAGTTATGCATTCGCCAGCTATGCCATTTGGCACGAACTTGGCGCTATTTTGTTCGTAATGACTTTATAGTAGCTATACTCATTTGCCTAAAGTCAATGTCATAACAATTATTTAAAAAAAAGAAACATAGATTTACGATCGTCACGTTTGATATGCTAATCGTTCGCGATAAACGTCTTGACAGCCCGTTAACACAGATTGGAAGGCGTAATAACGACGTAAATGTGGCTTCGTTTTTCCGCGGGCGTTCATTACGGGCTTCAAACGTAGATGCATAATGAACGCCGTGGGCACGAGCTAGATTAGTACAACGCCGGTAGTGCTTAGTTTGACGGAATGCAGGTAACACGAGATCGGTGCACATGTGGCTTTTATGCTTACGACATATCGTGTAGCGTTCCTTGCCGAACCGTACTTTTGCGATTCGATTTCGTATCGTTAACGCAATTTATCGCTCGTATACACTTCTAAAAATAGATCAAAACTAGACAATATTATGCGTCGACGCAAACGATAATTTGATATACAAAGAAATTTATTTTATTATTATTTTATTATTATTAAATTTATTTTTTTTCATTAGCATGTTTTTTAAAATCTTGAAATTTTTCGTAGGCAAATTTTCATTTTTCATCCAAATGTAGAGGGTTTCCAAGTATCTCCTGCTCGTAACTTTCAATACTTCATTGACAATTTGAACGTTTTAAAATGTGAATGGGAATCCTATGTTATCGTATCGTGCTACATTATGCATTCGTTTAAAAATTCGCGCATCTATTTTCGGTCTGTTGGAGCTGCTCATTATACTCACGAGCACGCTCGTTCTCCAACTTGACGCAGTAACTCTGTAACGAAGCAAATAACGTTGCTGATACTGTTAGCCAAATCCTTTACTCTCCGTTTTTAACACTCGAGCGTAATTCGCATAAAGCACATCAAATGAAGTTTTGGCATTTAATTAGCGGTTTAAGCAGCTTGGGTCTTTAAGCTGATTGCCCGTCCTTGATGATATCGACGAGCGAGTCGCTCATAATGAAGCTCGTTTACATAATTTTGGTTCCACGAATTTTCGCGCGACGAGCATAATTCTCTCTCTTTAAAAAACTTGTTAAACAAAAAAATGAATGTTTCTCTCGTCGTTAATATTTTTCATAGAGAGTAACTGAAAGTCTGACGGAGAATTCTCGTCTGAAAGAAGTACGATCGCAAACACGAATCGCGCTCCGTTAATAAAATATCACGTATTTATCGATGTCATAACACAGGCATTGCACATTTCGCGTCGTCATAAAATAGTAATACCGAATCGTCGGGAAAACGCGATCACGCGTGTTCGCAGATATCACGTCGTTCACATCATCGCGTCTCGATGCAAGTAGGGCATGCTCTCTATAGCTGTTTGCATGTTGAACAATCGAAAACAGTCCGTGTAAACCGTGTATAGTATCGAGATGGATCGTTCCCGTTAACGTCGTCACGCGGAGATGGTAATCACAAGTGACGCAAGTATATTCCGCAGAGCATCTTCATTTAAATGATAGAATCCAAGAGATTCCTCAAGGAATCTTTTCGAAATTTCAAACATTTTTTGCGATAAATATCTATTCAATATATAGACAAATACACACATTCACACGAAGATAGACTAAACGAGACTCACGGGAAATAGCGTAAGCGCTAAAGCATTTTATCGATCATCTCGGACTAAAGTCACGGCTGTGTGAATTGGAATAAACTGGTCTAAGGAAACAAATTGTCCGTGTAATAAGTTACTAATGTCTATTTTTATTTCGCTCGTGCAAACGCATCGCAAATTATCGGCGATAAGCCGCCGTTGCATTAACTAGGTATTCTTAAGTGAAGCATTCAAGCACTCTAACTATGACGTTGGATGAACTCGAGGGCGTCGATCTCGATACTCCCGCGAAATGCTATGCGAGCGTGGGATGAAGTTTCAGATTGTTCCGCATCTCCGGTTAAGGAAGTTCACTGTCGTTAACGGCGAGAAGTATCCGGCGCTGAGAATCTTTAATAAGCAACGTGCACGTTAATCATAAAATTTTACGTGAACGAGGTTTTAAGAACTTACCTAACTGCGAGAAAATGGAACGCGGTAGAAAAAGATCGAATAGCTCGCTTTTATTTAAAAAAAAAAGAAAAAAGAAAAATAGCGAGTTGAGAAACAAAGGACTGAAAAAATCGGATAAAAATCTCATTGAAAATCAGTTTCTACTGAAAATCCTAAATAGCGTATTGTAGAAGTTGTAACTAATGTTCTAATAGTGAAGTCCAAAGTATTATTCGTGACATTTATCTTTACGTTTGATATCGACCTACATTTCTATGAAAACTTTTAATCAAAGTGACGCGGTCACTATATAAAACTCGTTGATGCCGCGATTGTCTACTTCCCGATTACGGAACATCAATATTAAATTATATAGCGTATCAGTGCGCGTGGATAGAATGAATTATCGGCTGTCATATCGTTATTATTTTAATCTTTCGTTTCTATCGATGCTGTAACCGGCGTGATAAAGTGACATTAACGTATATGTATATCTCTCTTCCAACGTACCGTCTCTTAACTAAGATTTCTATGGCACTTAAACAAGGCGACTGTGCGATAAGCGAGGCGGAACACGCGTGAAATTCAATTGGTCGTGCATTAAGCGGACTACATTGGACGGTGACATCACTGCCAAATTTGCTGATATCGGATGCAATTATTGTCACTTTACGCGCGCTCGATTGAACTTGATTGCAGGTGATTACACTTGTGTGCCCGTGGCACACGCCAGAGGTGATCTCGAGGACTCTTATCAGCGGTAATCGTAATCATTTTTTCTCCATACACATTCTCTTTAATGAATAGTAATACAATGATCGATAGAGTCGATTCAAGATATCTCCACTGCTTTATTCAAAGCATAATTTTTTTATTTTAACTTTATTTTTATTTTCTAATATCATATAATATTATATAATAATATTTTAGTTTTACTTGACTTTTAGAATAATTACGCTAAAAGGTATGGACGATTTTTTTAAAGATGAGGAGAGAGAAAAACACTTCAATTACGTATAAATATCAAAGTCCACTTTGTGTTTAATAAAAAGCAAAGGTTATCGCGTCGATTTTTCGTGTTAGTAATGATAATATTATTGGAATGTGACGTAAATTTCTGCATCGCGAGTATTGAGATAATGTAAAATGATTATAATATGTATAATGATTGAGGCACGATAGGTTCCGAACGTGCTTCCATGTGTGAAATCGATTTTCGCTCAAAGCTTTGTATTAATTCGACGAATCAGGATTCGGCCGTGTAGAAATTCGGATCAGAAACGCATCGCTGTCTGTCTCACAATCAGATGATTAAACAAAACAAATTTCCCTCCTTCTCCTATACACTTGACTCTCCTCTATCCTGCTGCGGATCGTTGTATTACGTCAGATTTATTTTCGACGGCGCCACACACGTGAACTTACTAGCCTTCGCCCGAATTGGAAGTGAAAGTATCGTTCGAGCAAGGACTAAACTCAAAGTGTGTCTCTCTGTAAGATTTTTATTATTTTGCCCGATATCTGGCTAACGTCAATTATGAGATGTTAGATATAAAATCATCAAATATATGTGTATATATATGTGTATATATAAAAGTATACATATAAAATTTGACTTATTGTCTCTATATTTCTCTAGAAATAAATACGAAAAGAGAATTAATATGTATATCCGCTTTTTATAAATATTATTTCAGAGAATTGTGCGAGTCGCAATTTTAAGTAAAAATTTCCAACTGCGGACAGGTAATAAAAAAGTATTTTAATGCCTCATAGTTACTCACCACATCCTTGCGTACGTCGGTCGTAAAATCAGTGATGACACGCTCGTCTTGCACGGAAGTAAAACTTGAAGACTGATCGATTACGTAAGAGGATCGCTGCACCGCTTCGGACGTGCGCGTGATATCCTCGCGCGTGATATCAGTGACGTCTTCGATATAGCGGCTCTCGGTGACATCTCGCCGCGGTGTCGTCTCATCCGGTTCTTTTCGAGGGATCGGTGTCGATTCCGGTTTTTTATCTGGCGATTTTCTCGGCTCCTCGATCGCTTCTACGCCTGTTGGTTTCTTTCGCGAGTCCTGCGGTTTTTCGTACACGAAAGAACCATCCCACGTGGAGGCGCCTGGCTTCGACGGTCGATGTGTTCTATCCACCGGACTCTTCCGGGGTTCTTCATCTCCAGGCTTCTTGGCATCCTCCGGACGCTGTCGCGGCGACGGTTTAGGCCTCTCGTCGATGGGCTGTCTCGATGTCTCGTGATCGATCATGTACACTTTATCCTTCGTGCTCCCCTCGATGAAAGTTTTCGATATGTCACGTGTCTTTGAATCGGTGACAAAAGTTTGTTCAACGAGGGTAGAGCTCGTAGAATAATCGATAGCGCTTGTTAGGTCCTTCGAAGTATCCAATATCGTAACAGACGTTCGGTGATCGGTGATGTCGCTCGGTTTTTCTTTAATCGGACTCCGCTTATCCGTAGTTTCGGGAGTATCTTTCGGTACTTTTCTATCTCCGGGTTTCTCTTTTGGTTTCTCGTATACGAAAGATCCGTCCCAAGTGGAGGCGCCTGGCTTTGACGGTAGATATGTTCTGTCCGTCGGACTTTTCTGCGATTCTTTATCTCTAGGTTTCTTAGCATCCTCCGGACGTTCATCCGGCTTTTTTCGGGAGATCGAAGTCGGTTCAGATTTCTCATCTGGCGATTTTCTCGGCTTCTCGATCGCTTCTACGCCTGTTGGTTTCTTTCGCGAGTCTTGCGGTTTTTCGTACACGAAAGAACCGTCCCATGTGGAGGCGCCTGGCTTCGACGGTCGATATGTTCTATCCATCGAACTCTTCCGCGGTTCTTCATCTCTAGGCTTCCTAGCATCCTCCGGACGCTGTCGCGGTGACGGTTTAGGTTTCTCATCGATGGGCTGTCTCGGTGTCTTGTGATCGATCGCGTGCACTTTATCCTTCGTGCTTTCCTCGATCAAAGTTTTCGATATGTCGTATGTCTTTGAATCGGTAACGAAGCTTTGTTCGACAGTAGTAGAACTTGTAGAATAATCAGCAGCGCTTGTTGTATCTAATATTGTAACTGTCTTATGGTCGGTTACTTTGGCCGGTTTTTCTTTAGTCGGACTATGTTTATCAATTCCAATATGTGTATCCTTCGATATCTTTTTCTTCTCTTCTGATTTCTCGTACACGAACGAGCCATCCCACGTCGACGAGCCTAGTTTCGTAGGCCGATAACTTCTGTCGTCCGTATAAGGCTCCTTCTTCTCGGGACTTTTAACAGTACTCTTCTTAACGTCGGTGATTACGTCATAACCAGACGGCTTCTTTGCCGATCCTTCTTGAATAGTAGTCACCGTTTTTTGCGTCGTTACCGGTTGACCATCGCGAATGATGACAGTTTCGACGGAAGTCGTCGAGAGATCGAGATTCGACGAATCCGGGTAACTCTCATGCGTTTTCGATTGCTCCACAATGACGGATTCCACAGTCTCCGATGTGCTAGATATGTCCTGTGTGATGTTTCGAAGATCGACGGTAGTGTCGCTGACATGTTTCTTCGACGTGGTCGTGGATGTCTCTTTGCTGTCAACTGGACGAGATTTCTCCGGTGGTCTGCCATCAGTGGATTCTCTGCTAGGCGGTCGTTTTTTCTCTTGCGATTTCTCCAGCACAAAAGTTCCATCCCATGTGGATGACCCTGGTTTGGTACTTCGCAAATCTCTGTCCTTGGATGTCTTCTCGGGAGTTGTAAGACGCGGAGAGGGACTAGGCTGACGTTCCTTGATGTTCGAAACTTGGCTTTTATCCTTGTCAAATCGGATCGTCATTTCAACAGGACGTCCTTCATAAACGACTGTCTCGTAAATCGTCGACGTGAGACTGGCATCCTTGACATCTGAGAAGCTTTGTTGACTCGACGAATGTTCGACGATGTAAGAGGTAGTTGTAACATCAGCTTCATTGATCGAGTCATCTCCCGTAATATCTCGAATATCGACAGTCTTCACTGTACGCTTGTCTTCCGGCTTTCGACGACTATCAGGCGTCTTCGGTTGCTCGTAGACAAAAGTACCGTCCCAAGCAGATTGGCCAGGTTTATAGCAGCGCGAGGCCGCATCTCGTTTCGACTGTCTTTCGGGGCTTCCTAGACCACGCGTCGTTTTATCTTCAGTGCTGTCTTCTTCCAGAATCACCTCGGACACCGATGTAACCTTCTCGATATTCTTCTTGTCGTTGGAGATTGCGTATTCAACAATGTAAGAAGAGGAAACAGATTCAGACACGTTCTGTTCTTCGGTGACATCTTCAACGTCCACAGAGTCGTGACGTTTCTCGGTTCGTCGAACGACAGTGACGTCTGCTGGAGAACGCTTTTTCGCATCGTCTTGTTCTGATTTTTCGTAAACAAATTTACCGTTCCACGCGGAATCGCCGGGTCTAGCTGGTCTTCGACGAGACGGACTGGATACGCGAGCAGGATGTTCTTCCTTACTTGACGATGTATCATCTATACGAGTTGAACTTTCTCTACTTACATCATGTCGTTCCTCGGAAATGAATCTGGTGCTATCTGCGGCACCTTTTACAACGCGTACGGTCTCGGATGACTCCTTTTCATATGTACCGTCCACGCTCTTTTCGCGAAAATCTTTCCTCTCGATCGTTTCCGCGACGTTGTCTCCGCGAAATGTTATATCGGAATCGTTACGTCGTCTCGGCTGCGTCGTAGTTTTCTCCATAACAAATCTCCCGTCCCATGCCGAATCGCCGAGTTTCGAATAACGAACCGGTCCTTTCGAATGTTTCTCCTTGCCGGCAAAATCCATCGTGTCCGCGATGACTTTCTCCGACGCGGTATCGCGAAGACGAGTCGTCGCGGATAGTTGACCTTCGTCGATGGTCGTTTTCGAATCTCGTATCACGGTCGTGCTCGAGGATGAGATCTGATCGATAACCTCCTCGGCCGTGGAAGTCGCTTGAGTGACTTTAACGCTCGTTTCGCTGTCGCGCGCGTCACCGTGAACTTTTGAACTCACGGATACCGTTTTATCGACGACATTCTTACCTCTAGGAGCGGCGGGCTTCTCATAAACGAATGTGCCGTCCCACGCAGATTGGCTGGGTTTGTAACAACGAGTCGATATCTCGATGTTCGATTTCGCATCGGCACCGCGAGTGTCCTTATCAACGCCATCGATACTTTTAATGACTGTCACGTTGGAAGGTGCGATGGTACGCTCGCTGTCAACCTCCCGGCTCGATGTGGACACTTCTTTACCATTGTCATCGATTCTTTCCTCCGTTTCGCGAATTCTCGTTTTATTCGATATCGTTTGACCATCTTTCGTCACCGTTTCGCACGTTTCGCTGCTCGCGCGGGTATTCTCGGTCGCTCGTGACGTTTGAGTTACAGGAGCATGATCTCCGTTTTTCATGTCCACGACAGTGGATCGCCGATGTCCGCTGTGATCCTCGCTCGTCGATGAACTCTCGATTAAAGTGCTCGAGGAGATGGATTGTTGAGTCGTCGAGCGAGATTCGCTTTGAGTTTGCATCTGTACGGATTGGTCGATCCGTTCAGACGATTCTCCTCGAACTATATGACTTTCCGAAAGAGATTTCGCGTCCTCGCGTGGGATCTCGTGCGTCGTCTTCGCTTGCTTAATCAATTGTGTCTGTTCTCCGGCTATAAAATCCTGAGAACTTTTCCCGGTCTTATAAGCGGATGTGCTCTGCTGAACCGTCTGCGGAGATGCTTCGATAACTTTGATTACGTTACCTTTGGAATCCATGACGATCTCGCGACTGGTGCTCGTGACCTCTGTCGTGCTACTTCTAGCTTCGCTCTCCGTTACTTGTCTCGACTCCTCGACCACGCTGGTTGAGGAGACAACCTCGGTCGTCTCCATTGTCGAGGATGTGGTTGTCACCCCATTCTTCGCGGTCTCCTTATTCTTCGTCTTTGATATGGCGCCCTTCTTGTGAATAGTCATCGCGACACTCTTCCGATCGCACCCACAGTTCGATTATTTTACGGTAATTTTCATACAAGAAGAATCGGAAGATTCGTGATTGTCGTAAATGCAATAAAAAACGTTT
Source organism: Camponotus vicinus (assembly GCF_025532165.1). Classification (NCBI taxonomy): domain Eukaryota; kingdom Metazoa; phylum Arthropoda; class Insecta; order Hymenoptera; family Formicidae; genus Camponotus; species Camponotus vicinus. Next base: position 3,357,798 of record NW_028141949.1, read on the forward strand.
TCAAAACACACACATACGATTGATTAATCACTGCAACTTTAGCGTTCGCGTGTGTCGCTCATCGAGAACTGAAGCTCCGCTGTGACCGGCCTCGTTTACAAACTCGTTTCTTCTGTACACGAACCTCGGGACTTTCTCGCTCGCGTCAAATACGAACTCCTTGCTCGCGTGCTTCTCGCTCACGCTTGGACGCAAAACTCCCTCTCTTTCTCTCTCCCTTTCTCCCTCTATCTTTCCTTCCAGTCAGAAGTACAGTCAAGATGACTCCAAATCCGCGTATACGAGCGACGATGCTTTCGATTCGATATCGCGAGTCGATGTGGCATCGGCAGTGACTCGCCGTCGCTGATCTAGGTAACCACACGCTTCTCCGTCGTTCCACACACTCTCTCTTTCTCACTGACACTGACATACACGGACCATGGACCTTTTATGTCTGGAGAACACCGGTATCCCTACTTTTCGCGCCGCGGCGGAACCTATGCACACGTACGCTCATACGTGACCCGGCGTGGGACGTTACCACCCATCCTCGTGTGTCCCACACGATGCTGATGCGTCGTGGGACGTATTCACGTTCGTTATGTACGACCGGTAACACGGTAACGTGTTTTGGAGCGCACGATGCGTACACATCGCTACTGCCGACCAGGTGTATATGTCGCTCTGCATGTTACTCTGCTACATTATAGTCCGTCCTTCTTCGTCTTCCTCGTCTTGCTTGCTTGACGATGTCTTTTCGTCACGCGCATATTTGTACGACGATAACGCCGATCGCGAATATGTCAATGTCGAATTCCAATAAAGCGAGCAAATGGAATTCCAGCGCTCGCGCGATAAGCCGCGAAAAACTACGGGAAATATTCAACTATCAACAACTCTTGGGTTGAAATAAAAAAAAAATAATATACATTCAGCAATCGAATTGATTGTAACATCATGCGATGACGTGATACAAGTCAGACATTTTATATATGTCACGATTATTTTTCATTGCAGCTTTTTATAGCGCAAAAATGAAAGTAACTCGATGATATTTAACGTTACGCCAACTTGTAGACATAGACGCGCTTCGTGTTCACGTGCGCACATCGGCACGCGGTTACGTAACGCACACGTAAACGCAGGATGTAGTCTTTTTATCTTCCCTGCATCGGTGTGCACGCGTACACCTGTTGATTTCTCGTACGCACTGTACGCGGATAAAATTCCGAACTAAACTCCCCACCATACGCAGATTAACCCGTGCAAAACGCATCAAACGGATTGCGCATATTTAAATGAAACTTTTACAATTAAATTCTGTTACAATAAACTTTTATTGCTTCAATCGTACGATGATTCTCTTTTTTATATTAGAGTCAATATTTTCTATTATAGAGGACAAATGGCAAAAAATTATTGCAATTTAATCGCAAGTAATATAACGCGTATAAATCACGTCGTTACGTGGCAAAATGTGAAAAATATGATCGAACAAGAGAGAGGATAAAAGAGGAAATTATGGGCGTAAAGGCGTGGTATTCTACGCGCGACTCGAGAAGAATGTGTTTGATACTTATTTCTATATAAGCAAAGCGCAATGATTCATACGCGCGAATATTATTCTTCTTCTCTGAATGTTTAGCAATGAGAAAAATTGCGGACGACGAACAAACGTCGCGAACGTGACGGAGAAATCGCATGGTGGGAGCACCTTCGCAGAACCGGTCCATCGTGATGCCACGATGTAAAGCGAGCGATGACGTAGGCTACAAAAGTACGACGAAGCTTATAGCTGGTGTGTCTCTCGTAACCGGACGAGTGACGGACAAGTGCCACCAATGTCCATTATTTAGAGACGATTGGAGACAGTTGCGGCAAGATGAGGCTAACGAGCCGCGATTTTAAAAGGAGCAATTGTCTTGTTGATTGCTACAAACGGACTCTCATTGATAGGAAATAGATGGCCTATCTGTCTTCCTATCACACACATGACGTATTTTATGATCGCGCAGTTATGCGAGATATAAATTGTTCAGTTACTGATTGCGAAAATTATATATGATATGAATACTTTATATTGCTTACCTCTTTTACTGAATTAGTGGAAATGTCATTGATTCGTTAAAGATGAATGAGTATTTTAGTGAAAACACACACCATTTATTCTCTTTTACTGATTATTAGCAATAAGATTTCATTAAAGAATTAGCCATTATCATCAACTGATTGGTTTCAGTGAGATTTTATTGTTTGCAATACTATAACTGAAATCACTTCTCATCAGTAATACACTGATTCCATTTAAGAGATTAATATATCATTGTATGTCGAATTATAAAACGCGACTGATATAAATATTTTTAGAGTTTCGGGAGAGTTGTGTGACTTCTCCTTCTCGCGGTCTAAATAAATAGACAAAAATTTATGATCTAATCGTGAGGTTAAGCTTCCGACCATGAAAGACGCTAAGTGTCTTTTGTTGTTATATTTGGTAAATATTGACTTATCGGGATAAAAGCGCGATAGCGAGGCATCGCTTAAATTATAAGACACTGTGTCAATTGTACGGTTACTTTTAGGTAGACTAAAAAAGCATATAAAAAGTAAGAACCTCCAGATACGCCACACATACAAATATTTTTAAATCATTCATGCTTGTGCTTGAGTCATTCATATTTATGTTTCTTTTGTTGTATATGTCCTCCAAAGTAAATCGAGCGAACAATTTTCTCATTTAATCGAAATATTAACACACTCTTGTGTCGAGACATAAACTCGACGTCAACAATGTGCGAGGTGTGTCTCGCTCGTTGAAAAAATGTTCACGCGTACACTTAAACATACAGACGTTTATTAACTTTAATGAACGCTTGTTTCTTACGGTGATTTTAGTATACATGTGTAATGAAATGTGTCATTATACGAACAAAGCTACAATCGTCGAGACATTACGGGTCGGATGACATCGTATAATAGCGTCCGAAGATTTATGTATGTTAAAAAAATTGCAACTTATATAACACAGTAAATTATATGTTTACTTTACGTGAGAATGTCACTAATTTATTTTTTCGATTTGTCTATTGCCTTTAATACACGTTATACTCATCAAGACTTTAATAGAATAAAGATTTAAACGAGAGATTTAAGCACTTAATTAGTTTTAGGTATTTTAAATTTTTTACATGTTACATAAAGAAATGCAAGTGACTAATAAGAACATATAATAAAAAGTAATTAATAAATATGTGAAATAAAAATGAAAGCGATTAAAAAGATTTAATATTATTATTATATATTTAATTTATACGTTTATATTATTTAATTTATACGTTTTTATATTATTTATACGTTTGAAATTATTTAATCTTTAATAATATTTACAATAACGAAGTTGTATGACTAGGAAAAAATCGTGAAGAAATTTTATATATTGTATAGATGTGTTTTAATATATTACATATTATAGATGCAGATTTTTTGTAAATTTAATCTTTTTACAAAAAATATTTATTTTTATAAGTTTAAAACATTGATGTTTCCACACATAAAATCTTGGTGAATTCAAAAAAGTTAAATCCTTTCATGAAAAGATTGACGTCTTTTTACAAAAAAAATTGCAACTTATATAACACAGTAAATTATATGTTTACTTTACGTGAGAATGTCACTAATTTATTTTTTCGATTTGTCTATTGCCTTTAATACATGTTATACTCATCAAGACAAATTTAATAAAATAAAGATTTAAACGAGCGATTTAGGCACTTAATTAGTTTTAGGTATTTTAAATTTTTTCCTGAAAAAAAAAATATATATAATAATTTTTCACATAATTTAATCTATATAAACAATGTCTGTTATCTTTCGTTCGAAATAAATCAATATCTGCAAATCTGCAGCAAAAACATCTGCAAATAAAACTTCTTGCATAAAGCGTTTGTAAATTTTATTTTAAATGTGAAAGATTAACGATAAAGAAATATTCATATTCAATATTATCGAATAAAACAATTTTAAATTTTGTTAAAGACACACGACAAGTAAGTAAGAATGGAAAACACAGTCTATAGATAGTCTATAGGCAATCCATAAATAACAGATATTATCTACGGACTATAATAAGCTTAACAGAAATATTTTTATACAGCAAAAATCATTATTTTCCGTTAGAGTCATTATTTTCTATATTTAATAATAACCATAATTTAAAAACTGAAAATAATCGCGTACTACTTGCTTTGTTTTTTTATTCTAGAAGAATTGTAAATAGTGCAAAAAAGATTACGTCAGTGTTATCGGAAATGTCTTTTATCTATATTATAGTCATCTAGAAAAGAATTTAAAAATTAGAATCAAAGAATCTCTCAAATAATCATTAAAAGTAATGGCATCTTGACTTATTCGAAAAATATAAATTCATGATAGATACAATTCTTGCATTCTATTTAAAAAATTTTTGACATACTTCTCCGTGTATGAAATGCGATCCAGTTATCACGATCGATCTGGAAAAAGTTCTCAAATACACTGCGCATCCATGGACACCATTTCACTTAAGGAGCGAAAGTGCGACGCCCGTCTGTGTTCGTGTTTTCCGTAAAAAGCGACGGGTCACGGCGTGGGCGGGAAACTGGACGTACGCGACTCCTCGAGTTCGACTTCGATGCGCCGTATTTGGCGAATGCGTCGAAATCTGTGGGCGAACCGGTAACCGATTGAACGCGTCATCCATTCGACCGTAAACGCGAATGTTTCGGTACGTGTTATTCAGGCCCGTATATCATCTTCCTCGAGATATATTGTAATGTTATTAAATTAAATTTTCGCCGACCTTAGCACGCTTATGCGCGAATTCGTTCCGTGAATGCGGGATGATTCTTATTGTTAGATGCGTAAAAGTAGCATGATATACGTAATTGCTTTAAATTTTTGATGCAATCAATGATAACAGAATTAAAATCATATCGCGCTTTATTACGTCGTAAATAGCAACACGAGTTCAAAGTCATTACGGAGGCGGTCTCTTCTCTCCGAATTGATCCTTTGCGATTTACTCCTATTCTTTTCAGGATCGTACAAAGTTTGGCGCAACACGCATGATTATTCGTCCCTTAATGCCTGAAATGAACGCGCGTCGGTCTACTTACGTTTTTTTTTCCATCAAGAAGGACGTGAGCGAATTCCAGAAGTGGCAAGATACCTTAACCAGTGATCGATTTCAAGAAATATCGGCTTCTTGCGTGATCCGCGTATCAAAATCGCGCGTTTCGCGGATCGAGACGTATTCGTGACGGTGGATCTTTATGGTTAACGGGGTTAACTTTATGCAGGAGAGGAAAAAAAAAGTCAATCGCTCTTCGTAAATCAGTTTGGCACGATCTTTCTCCCGAGGGAGAATTGAAAGCATGCCCAACTCGGAGAGAAGAGGCCGCCTCCGTAATGGATAGCGCCATAATGAAGTACGGTACGGCGGACTCTCTCATTAATTAATGTTAAAAGGGAAACTTTTGTAATTGCGCTCCTAAGATGAAGCGATGCAGCCTGACCTTCTCGCTGACGCGTCGTTACGTCGACGTCAAAGAGAACGAGAACCGGCGCATCTTTTGGAAAGCGACGCCCTTTCAGAAAATAGATTAAGAGAAAGAGAGACAGAGAGAGAGAGAGTGTACTCCAAATTTATTATATTACAGTCTCTAAATCTCGCAAATCTTCGCAAGTACTACGAGTATTATTCGCCATGATTCAGATAACTGGCGAAATTACTTTAAATTATTTAATAAATATTTCTAGCTATTTCTTTTCAAGAAAACAAAATTTCTAGAGTACTTTTCGTTTTCGAGTTGTGGGCATAATTATTTTCATAAAAAGTAAGAAATTTTCATAAAAAAATATTTGTCAGACTTTAAGTTAGACTGAAGAATTGAAAATAAATTATACATTATGAGAAACCCCCCTTTCCCTCTCTCTCTTTCTCTGAATCTAAACATTTTCAGAAATTGATAAATCTAAGTTTAATTATGAACTTATTTAAGTACAACAAATTTTTGCTTTACTAAATTAATGTAAATCTATTAAAAATAGATATCAAAAAGAGAAATTAAAATTCTATATTTATGATTAATTTCAATCACATTTTAGATTAAAAATAAATGCATAACCTTTGCCCATTTGCGCTCCTATCTCAAAAAAATTAACATCCACACATAATATCTCAATTTTTATTAAATAAAATTCTACTAATTATATCTAATATAAAAAAATAAACTAAAAAATATAAATATTAAGTATTATAAATTATAAAATAAAAAATAATGAATAAATATTATAAATTTATAATGTAAAAAGTATTAAATTTAACTAATTTTGATTTTATTTAACTCTCTACTCTATTGTCCTATTTTTATCATTAACATAAAGGAAATAGTTATAACAATTTCAATCATCAATCTCTCAAACATTAAAAATACTTTCAAAAAACATTTTGATATCGTGTGGCCAAAATTTCTCTCATTATTCTAATACGCACTTTGATTCGCCATTACTCCAATTAACATCAAATTTGCAAGATTGCATGAATGTGATGCTCCCTGCGTGATTAGTATTTTATTGAGAACTTTATAATTCCTGTCAAATGTCATTTCAAGTACATTGATAATATTAATAATAATATTCAAACGAACATTGTTAAACATCACGAGTTATATCGACCTTATGAAGTCACCGGATGTAAAACCATACGTGGTTATTCACGCGCGCATTATAATCATGCCTCGCGCGTCCATGAGTTACAATGAATACGTTGTTCAGGCGTTACGTTACGATTCCGCGGAATCCTTCGGAGATTGCTGCTTTTTCTTTTGCTGATTTACTTTATAATGCGATTCGGCCTTTCTTTCAAGGGTGCGCCAGCGAGCGGCCAGAAATCGGCGATGCCTTTTTATTTATGCCAATCCCTGCGCGTTCGCGTTTGATCACCGAGCCTTCAAGGATCGTATCAGGGCTTTCAAGTACGATATTTTATCCCGTGTCCCGATTCACGTGCCATAAACGGATAAACGAATATCATCGCATCGGGGTCGTCTGGTTGGGCAGGGATAAATCGTGAATGTGCACGCATTTGCAGCCTATGATGTCACGAGCCGTTTCGCTCCTCTATCGAGGCGCGTTAAGAGTCTCTCCGCATGGAATACTTAATACAGCGATAAATATCTCCGAGAATAACTCCGAGCCAAATGTGCGATATCTCGCGTGCACTTGTATGTATGACGAAAGCGTCACATACAAATACACGGCCATGACATTAAAACGCAGACATCAACAGTAGTGCTCGATTTATGTCTCTGTATCATTAACTTGACTTACTCATTTTTCTACTGATGTTTTAACGCTTGACGTAAGAGGAGACGTCCAAGAGGCTCCCACTATTAGAAAATATTTCATTCTTGCTTTCAACTTATAATACTACATATTTCGAGCGACATCTAATTTATGAGAAAAAAGAAACGCAGACCAGCTCATCCCGCTTTGTTAAGCGAGAATTTGTTTGGCGTAACTGTCTGTCCAACGTAGGCAGCAGGGTGAAAGCGCCCGCCTCACAAACGTGATTAGAATCTTGCTACTAATCCGGACGCAAATTGAATCGCAGCCGCACCGGTGCGGCATCGTTCGCCGTGACAGCCGATACAGAGAAATGCAATTTCGGATGGCACGCACGTGTAAGGCGTGACCACGCGACACGGAAAATTGACACGATTATCGATAACCGCGCGCACACACAACACGATGCACCGCACCGCGTGAATCTCTCCCGTGCGCCGCAGGCATGCATCGGGCGAACGCTTATGGTCCCTTGCGTTTAAACTGCCTTTAGGGACCGGCCTCGGTGGTCGATATGCCGCTTTGTAATCACGTGCATGCCGCCGGTACGGGCTAACGTCACCAATTAATTAATATTTGCGATATTCAATAAAGTATCCGTACGGTCTTTATACAAACGCAATAGAATGACCGGCAATTACAGTTTATGCGGATTATAAAGCGGATTGTAAAGCCTAGCCTCTTTTTATGAAACGCTTTTTTATAGAAAATCATGGAAATGTCACAAAGTTGGCAAAAAATCCAACCTTTTTGTAATGTACGTTTTTATAAAAAGCACACACATTTTTATAGAGAGAATTGGGTTGATTTATAAAACATGATTATTTTGTGCATAAATGGAGAGAGATAAAAGCTGCCTCATAAACATTAATAAAAACTATCTTTTAATTATCTTGCGTTACTGACAATAATTAAGATTTTACGAAGAATATAAATTGTGTGATCTAATAAATTGATCGTGCTTATAGGGGAACGTCTTTCTATAGAAGGATGTGTATCTCCGGAGTAACGCAGATGTACGTATATACTATTGACGTTCGCATGCTTGCACTTAATGCGCAATCTACACATATATCCTAGATGTGGTTACCACGGACAATATCGATGAAACAACGAAGAAATTTGTCTATTTGATGGAATGCGATACGTGTGTTTTATAATCTTGCGACGTCGTAAACGCATCGTACGTATCGTATGATGTACAGGATTTTGTGCGATAAACTGTAAGAAAATGAAACATTTAATATTTGTGCATCCATAGAAATGTTAATTAATTGCGCAATATCGATATTTCCATGAGAATTTTTAATTACAGCCGTTAATAAATTTTTCTACATATTCAAGAGCGTATCGGGTTCGTGAGAAAATTTCATTAAAGGTCTAAAGCCCCGGAAAGTAGACAAACATTGATACACCGTTGACGAACACGTTATGATATCACTGGCGCCGGAAAATGTTTCAGCTCTTTGATACATCGGAAACTTCTTGTTAGTTTAAGGAATTAATTTAATGTGGAAAATGATATACGAAAAGCATATATAAATAATATATATCAATAAAATATAAGATGAGACAAATAAAATATATAAGTAATATAAAAATAGTATACTAAGTAAATATATAAATAATAAAATATATATGTATGTATATATATTAATATATAAAATGTATAAAAATAATATAGTTTAAATTATATATACATATATATAAAGTTTTAATTATAAATTATTTAAATATTATACACACATGTTTGAATTTCCAAAAAACAAAAATGTTTTCTTTAAAAAAAAATTAGCTTATTTATTAAAATGAAATTAATTATGCTACATTAAATTGAATCGATTAATTAATAATGTATAGATGATACGCGAGACTATTAAGGAAAATACATTTAACCGCAGGCGTCTCACGAAATTATCATCATAAAGAAGCTGAAAACTTATTTCAATCTTCGATAAGACATACTCCTACCTTCCTATGCAAACCGTTGCACGTGAGAAAGAATCGTTCAGCTGGCTTTTCTATTCAGACTAAAAGAAAAAGGCTTGATCCTCACAGAAATTGAGGTGCAGGTGCAGGGAATGACCTGCCCGCGCTTGATTCTATTCGCGTGTATCTTGGGTATCCGTGTATCTTGGGTATCCGTGTTTGTCGTCGGAACAAAGGAGAAAATTGCATGGATATAAGATAAGGAATTTGTCCTACGTTATTCAACCGTCTGTACTCTGTTTATTTTAAACACAATGCTCTTCTATGCATGTAAAACAATGTACGATAAAAAAATATTTAAAAAATATGTAATTATAAAAAATAATAGAAAAAATATCAAAAGCATTTTTTGATATATTACAATATATATTATATAATAATATATCAAAAAATGTTTTTCTATTATTTCATATAATTACATAATTTTTTCTTATCGTGTAGATGTGTGATTTATATCGATTTTTTATCGATAGATGCATTACATAATATCAATTACGTTCTTATCGGATTAAAAATAGATATCTTAACAGTTATCTTATGGTTTTTATATTTTTGCACCTACTTATTACTTACGATTTATTTTACGAATTACTTATGATAAAAATATCACTTACCTACGATCGTATCTCTTGATCGCTTCGCGATTCAGATATCGATCCCCGCGCGAGAAGCCCGAATTGTAGCGCGATTCTTGATTTTCGCGAGTATCTGCAATTCCGCATCCTGCAAACTCAACAAAATCAAATCACACCGGCAAGAGTCCCGCGATTTTAACGCGCCGAAAAGTACGGGTCAAAACATCCTATCGTCGAAGGACGTCGCGGCACTGACGACGCAATCACGATGATAACGACGACGAGGACGACTAGGACGTCACAGACGCGTCGCGACGTCTGACATTCCCGCGTTGTCGGCGTCGCGGTGCCGCCGTCATGACGACCGCGTATGATAAAGTTCGCGTATGCGCCTTCAAGATGTGTCAAGACGCGTGCGCGACTAACAGCACCTGTGCGAATATCATGTAGATGCGTCGGATTTTTCAACATATATGAAGAAATCATTTTGTAAAATATAAAGGGGAAAAACTAATGGAATTAATTAGTTATAATTATACATGTATGCAAGCATTGCAGATATATCATTTTTTTTAAATATAAATATCGTAGGTTTTTTCAGAATAACATATGACAATATTATAGGTCACAAGTTTTATAGGATATATAAAAAAGCATGCAATTTTTTTTCAGAATGTATGATAATATCTTTTCGTGCTCAATATATAAACGAAACAGGACGTTAAAATTAAGAGATGATTATACGCTATGATTATATGCGACCTTGTTTGCAATAATATGCGACGTTACTTGCATAAACGAGCTTGAAAAGATAAGATATTTTAGTTCTCATAGCACAGAGAATATATATTCAATTTGTACATAAGTTTGTTTCGTATCTACATATATGTCTGTACATGAGAAAATAAGTTTTATATATTATATCTTTATAAAATCTTGGAATGTGAAATATTTTTAAAAATATAATAACAATAATTCTTGTATTATCAAATATTAAAATATCATCTTATGTTTAAACATTCTTATTGCTAAAATTCTATTCTGCCCATTATATAACCCATTATAAAATTTTAATAAAATAATATATATGTATATATAGAACTTCATCAAAAATCTTTTTATGAAATTAAGAATAGTATAATAATGTGGAAAACGTCTGATATCCTGTAATAGCAAATCCTATGAAGAAAACTATCGCTCTTGTAGGTTGTTGCGGAATAATAACATATGAAATTGTATGAGCTATTCGGGTAAGTACAAACGTTTGTATCAATATTTTAGCTAACAATAGTGAAGGTCCAGTACCTAACCACAGGTATGTGATTATGAACCATGGCAGAACATTCTCCAGATCATTCCGGTGTGCTCTTCGTACACGCTCCACATCTGGATCATTGAATACCACTTTGCCTTTGCCGCTTAATTTGACATCTTCTTCATTCATAAATACCTGTAACAATTATTACAAAATTAATTTCATTTTGTGATAAAATAATATTTACAAATTTCATAATTTTTTTAATTTTAAATAAATACATTCTAATATATACATTCTAAAAATAAATAATAAGATCTATTTTTTGCTAACTAAATTAAAGAAAAAAACTCAAGAAAATTTTTACTGTATAAATTTTAATTTTCCTCTAAAATATATATAGTCTTTAGTTTAATTTAATTTTATTAAATTTTTATCAAGAAAAAAAGAGAAATATTATGATAATATTATATAAATTATACTATCTTATATTTAGAGTAATATGGTGATATAGTTTGTTGTAAACTTATTACAAATTTTATATTTATTAAATAAAAATATATTATCAAAATTAATTAACAGAAAAGAGGTTCTATATTATATGTTTAATTTATTACGTTCTTTCCAAATCGCTGTCGTGCGGTCAACGGTATCATTGCCAACAATTTTAACACCAATATGCTGCTCCAAAAGCCGAACACTTGAAGCAATTCTGGACTTATTTGAACCATTTTTTTTTTCGATTTAGACACGTTTTAAAAAGTATCAGTCTTCGTATATAATATAGATGATTCCGTACCACGTTTCGTATTAAACTGTATTACGCAGCATAAAGCAAATGGACGTCTCACAAACGATGATATACTATATATAAATGAACGTTTCTACTATCTCACGATACTACGCGTACACTGGAGAGAGGAGAGAGGAAGTCCATATATTCTAACACACACACACACACACATATATATATACACTTTAACGAGACACCCATGTTTAAGGAATGATCATGAAAACTGCGCGTATATATAAAGAACAAAATAATTATTGAAAGACTAATTGAACTATTGAAAGACATATTTCAGATTAACTTTTTATAGTGATAATGATAATGAAGCAATAAATATCCTGATTGATGGAGAAAATTTTTTCTTTCGCTTGTTTTACTCATCATCATAATAGATTTATCTCCCGACATTCACACAATTATGCTTTGATTCTATTTTTTAAATAAATAGATGTTAATTACTTATTCTAACAACACGTAGCATGTACTTCTTATATAACGAAATATTTCCTATATTAAATTGTTTGTCTCAAATACGTTATTCTTAGCATATTTATATCACCTGAATTCTAATGAATTATTCAGTGCTTACGACTTAAGATCCCTCCCTATGAAGATTTATATCATGAAGTTCTTATACAATCTTTAACATTTTTTGCCACTATTCGAAATGAAAGATACATCTTTAGCCTCTCTCTCTTTATCCAAAGAGAAAAATGTGCAATGAGGAAATACAGAAACTTTAAAACAACGTGAATTACCTTAGATATAAATTTTACAAAAAATACATGAATTAAAAAAATTGACCATTTTCTTTTTGCAAAGTTGAATTTCTAATTCTCAAAATAGAATATTATATCATTTCTCAAATGACAAATTAATCTTTCGTATTAGAAAGTCAGAGGTTAGGACATGCATGACACATTCCTTTTGATCTTCTAACCTAACGGAAGATTTACATTACCTCGAATATTCAAGTCCGATGTTCAATAGGTGTAAATTTTATCTAGCGACATTTTCGTCCCTAGGAGACAAACTCTCCTATTGGTTATCAAATGTCGTACGTCTATTGGATGCAGTGTGAATTCTCCATAATTTTAATCCTAGGGTATTTTCTAGCAAGAAAACATGGGGAGACATAATGTCACGCAATTGGTTACCGACTAGAGAATTTTTCAAATTCCGAAAGAATTCTGTAGTTCAATCTGTGTGCTTTCCGATTTACATAAAGTATAAAGTGACAACAATTTATAATATACATAACGTGAATTTTTTATAAATTTCCAGTACTGACAGTATACATTGGCAGACTGATATTACATTTGTCTTACGACAAATTGTTTAAGCGTATTGATTGGCTGCTTTCTAGAGACTCGAGAAGTTTTCTTTTCTGCAGCCAATCAATACGCTTAAAAAATTTGTCGTACAAATGTAATATCGGCCGTAGTGTTGTCTGAAAGCATCTACGAGTCGCGTGCAAGTCGTAATCTACGTGAATGACTGGACGTTTTATTAATAATTCCAACCAATCACACACACATTATCTGACACTGTATCCATTGAAAATGCTTCATTCGTTTTCGTCATCAGCGAGGTGAACGTTCTAATATTATCAAAGAAGATTCTCGAAGCGACCACGTGCAAGGTAACGAAAATGCGCTGCTGCTCGGCCAATGATAGTGTCATTTGATCAATTCTCTCGAGTCGCCATTTTAAGTTAATTTGACTTCTTCGATAAATAAAATTAATATACGATCCACTATTTTTCGAGTAAACGGGTCATCAATTATTATAAGTACATTGAGAAAAAAGAATGAAATTTAAAAATAGGATAAAGTAATGAAATTAATCATAACGATATTTCGCAAAAATTTTCTAGATACTTATTTTATATCTTTAAACATTCTCGCTTTGTGCACCAAATTTTCTCGTTTCGCTATTTTTATTTTATTTTTTCTCGTTCCCACTCTACAAACCACATACGTGAACCGAATACGTATACTCGCTTTCCTAGAAAGATATTAGCGTCGCGCGCCTATCAAAGTTGCTGTTTAAATCGAGCGACTCTAGCCGAGGCCGAGCCCGCGTGCGCGTGCGCGTCAAGCAGATCGCTGACGCAGGGAGTACGTCAGCTGTTTTGTTAGGCTCTCGCCGAGGAGACGTGCGTGTGCGTCCGTCAGCGTTAGAGGAATGGTGTTGTATTGTTGACTGGTGGGGCATCCTTCTCTCGCGCAACTTTCGTCGTTGCACGGTAACGGACGCGCTCCTTTGTTCGTCGAGTACGCATCGTGAGAAAGACTGCGTGACGCTTCTGCGTGCGACGAGGGAATCGCAAAACGCGCGCGCGTGTGTGATCGCGCGTGTGCCTCCTGCCCCGTGTGTGTCGTGTATGTGTGCGCGTGTGTGCGCGGGGGCTCGTGCTCGCCTCCGTTACTACTCCGGAGTCACGCTTATACAGGAGGAGTCCCGTCCGCGCTGATCCCGCGGGAGATCAGCAGGTGATCGTTCGACGCGACATTTATCGGGACGCCCGCTCGGGATATCAAGACCGCGCGTGGTGATACTTGGTGAGAGGCTCGAGCGAGGAACATGGCACAGCCGACGAGTAGCGCGCTACGGGCGCTCGCCCTGGAATACAAGAGCCTGCAGGAGGAGCCCGTCGAGGGCTTCCGCGTCAAGCTGGTCAACGAGGACAATATGTTCGAGTGGGAAGTCGCGATCTTCGGTCCGCCCGACACTCTTTATCAGGGCGGATATTTCAAGGTACTGCTGTTTACGCGTTTAGCGTATCTCTATATCGATGACGTTCGCGCGTGTCTATGTATTTTACGCGATGACGGATAGCGAGGGTGTTTAACTATGTGCGCGACGTCGTGCTTGGTTATGTCGGCGACCATCGCGATCATTTCCATTTCTCTCCTCCGTAACGGAAAATATATATACGTGTATAAAGAGCTCGATTTTAGCGATCGGGAATTACATCGGTCGGTATACCTGCTTTCCGAGAGGGAGAGAAAGGGCAGCATTCTCTCTATTGTGGGAAACGCGTAAACAAAGGAGCACGAGCTGGTTAAGCTTTTAAAAATGTTGCACGACGACTTTGTTTGATTTTAATCTTTATAAAACGCAAATATAACGCAAGTATGCGCTTTTACCTCCCACGTATTATTGACCATCGTTTCGATTTGCCAGCAAATTCATACGAGTTGAAATAGTGTGCGATACTTATCGCTGATAATGATACGATGTACGATAATATTACGTATTCTTATTCACTATCGAGAAAGATAATAGAATGAAAAAAATTAATTTGATACAGAGTTTACGTTTATATTTAGTTAGCAAGTTCAAGTCATCTTGTGTAAATCAATAATATAAATTGTAGTTAATGTCGCAGGGAGATATGTCAAACCTTTGAAATTGAGGAAATTCTTAAAATAAATTGGATCGATAAATTACTTTGTATCTTATCGAAAATCAGACGTCTAGATTTTATATACTTTTGAATAGAGCTATTTATTTACCTACTTATAAAGATTTGAAGTTCTTTAAATACAAACTGCCGCAAAATATAATATAATCTTGTATGTAATATAGATAATTATATACTATTAAAATATTAATACCAGTTATCGCCAATATCCGCGACTAATATCTCGATAATAAAAGGAGTATGAGTCTCTCGTTATCGGCAATGTTTACACACACTTGCGACATTGCGGAATTTCGTGTTCGTCGCATATGGCCGAACACCTTGTTTGCCATCCTTGAGCTTTAATGTTTATCTCGGAAACTTTGTATTTCTTGCCAAGAGAATCGTGACAATTACACGCGCGCGAGTCATTGAGACTACCTTGACCGGAGAGATGACAATTGTTGGCAATAGACGTTATTCCCTTTCTCTCTCTCTTGCCGAAAAATCTCTCGTCCGTACATTAATTCCCGATGGAATCGGGGATCAAATAATGACGTAATAATTAGATAAATTGACTTTAGATTCGTAACATCGGGAATTCGGTCGTAAAGTCATGCCCGAAAATTGCATGTCACGGACAGTCGTTGCGGAAAAAAAAAATGTACGTACATCGCGAGAAAAAGTTTAGCGTAATTTTTCGCCTCTGACGTCACATGCCGGAGTAGGGTTGAAGAAGCGGGAGGCTTAAATGCCCGGCCAGGTTAAACGCCAGACAGTAGAAGGAGTTTTCTGCCATTGCCGTCGCGGCTATAAAGTTTTTTTTTCTGCACGTCCCGTCGCGTCGTGTCCGCTTTCTAAACCACTCTCTGCCTCGTCGTGAACGCGAGTGAACGCCCATTCACGTAACGCAATGTATCTTCCCACAACGTAACCACTGGTAACGAGTGTCGCGCGTATTTCTTGTAAACCGCGTGTATACCGTATACATGCAAAATTGCCTCTCTGCGTGGTTATATCTTCGAAAGACTGCGTCCACTGTGGATTAATCTGTTACATCCACACTTTACCGTAATCGCGTTATCCCTTAACCGGTGAATGCTCGAGCGTCGCTGTGTGCTCAGGTAAACAATCGCTTTCATCTTACGCCACGTTTGAAGTACCTTCGTGAATGAATAACTTTATGTACCTGGGTATCTCATTGTCCAGAGAGTACGAAGAGAGTTCTCTCCGTCTCTTGCGCGTCCCTTTTATTTATAGCTTCTCCCGTCAATTTGAGATAAATTTTTTCATTATAAACATTTTCACAGATCAAATACATAGTCTTCGAATTATAAGCTAATCTTTTCTTTCGTTGTAAGCTCTGTGGATGAATTACACTTGATAAATGATAACGCTATAAAGAACGTAACTGTGATGCAATCGAGGCTTATCAAAATCAGAGAAGAGCGTTACATCGCTATGCATGTCAATAATACAAATGCAACGCTAAATGAATCGTGCATGCGCATAGTCTGATCGGATTACGCATTCATCCATTTTTAATGATCGTTGCCTGTGAAACGGAGAATTTCAAACGCGAGAGCCGTTTTGGGACTTATATTCGAAATATATGTGTATCTCGATATCATAATATCAACATTTCATTCGTGTTTTTATAGCACTGTACGATATTGGCTCTTATATTCGTTCGCGAACACAATGATGATCGCGATATATTTTTACAAAGCGATCACGTTCTATTTATCAGAAGCCCCTTGACCAGAATTTATGCACGGCTCGCGATAAAAGGCGAAGAGCGCAACGCGCGGCTTGCCAAGTTACATAAAATGCCATCGAGCGTTGTCTCGATTCTATTCCTGGGTGCAAGCAAGCCCTACCGATCGCCACGGCACGGCCAACCGACTTTCACCTAATCTCATTCCGTTTTAAGACGAATGTGCGCCGATCCGTCTCGTCGCTGCACGAAAAGTCGATCTGGAATCATTGGAGACGCTGAGACTTCGTCGTGTCATTTTTCCACAAATCTCTCTCGATCGGATTTTATCCTTTCACTTGGCGAAGATATGGCGGGCGTCCCGCGAGTATCAGGAATTTTCGCGATTATACAACTGCTAAATCGAAAGTCGATACAAAAATTATAAGAAGAAGCGTAATGTCAACTTATTCGGTCCTGTAATTTCGATAGAAAATATTTATTTATGGAATGAATTAATATAAAGTAATAAATTCGAAAATGTCGAAAATAAGAAAATTTTTGAAAAAATTAATTTTAAAAATTGAAAGATTAGTAACATATTTATGCTCTTTTAAATCGAACGATCTCTAACGATCTTATATTATATGTTGTCAAATTTATTTTACAGTCGTTATTAAAATATGTATAAAAAGATTTTCGTTATTGGAAAAATAAAATTTATGTTAAATTTTTTACATGTACAACTTTTAACAGTTATTAGTTTTAATATTTAAAATCGTTTTATTAAATATTGAATTTATATATTTATCTATCAATAATTATATTGTAGAGACGAATCTGATAATATATGATATTATTAAAAATTATCCAAGCTTAAAAAGCGTATAAATACATATTAATTACGCGCTATTAATTTTTCAAGTTTTAATCGATTTAAATTCGAAAAAGTTTATTTTTTTCTCTATCTCTTTTTCTCACATAAAAAAATTTTACTCTATATTTTTAATCTATTTTTGTAAGAGATATTTTTTCCACTTCGAAACTTTGTTTCCTGATTCATTCCGTATATCTTACATGTGTTGAATTGTTACAAAACAGTTATTTTCGTCTTTTTTTTGTTCTTTATAAATTATGACGTAAAATGATCGAAAGAAATCTTTACAAATTACAGTTTAGATACAGATATGTAAGATATAATAATAATATAGTTCTGTCCGTGATTGAAATGAATAGAGCTAGAAGAATTTAAATTACCATAGTTATTAGCGCATGAAAATATACAGACTTAATGAATAAATGAAATTGAACGATGAATTATTTTCTGATGAAACTAAAGGCCGAGTTGCTGATTTATTTTCATACGCTTCGATGTGCTTCATAAACTTTTCCCTATTGCTAGAAATTATTTATATTTTTTGCGTCTTTCGATGTTATTCCTAAATTAAATCTCGTAAAATAACTTTTAAGCAAATAGCAGTCTTGTTTGAAAAACGCTCGATCAAATTGATCAGGCGTGACTCGATTCGATAGTTTCAAAAGTCGCCATCTACCTCATGTTACACAACGTCGCGTTACGATGACCAGCGGTGCTTATTGTCGAAGTAGGTCGCGAAAATTTGTAGGTCACACGGTGGAGTTGCGACGAAAGACGACAAATAGTTTCATATCGGAGCAATCTGTAAAAATTCTTAAAAATCTTACTCTATCTTGCGTAAAAAAGCGACTTTTATACATATCAATTTTATAGATATATATTAATTTTACAGATACAATACACGTGTAAAATATTGACATATGAAATCTCTATGCGGCAAAAATAGGAAACCCGCATTATGGACAATTCTCAGAATATTTCTCCTGACAATGTCATGCAAGATCGCACGCTGATAATCGTGATCGATACCGCATCGAAAAACTCGGTGTTTACATTATTTCACACTCCGTACAAGGGAATTCAAATATCGGCGAATAGAAATTATTACATAATAATTTAATTTAAAAAAATCATAGCAAAAGTTATATCAAATATTATCGAAAAAAAAATCTTTCCAAACGACAAGCCGCCAGTTCCGCTCTATTTGGATGAAAAAAGTCGAGGAAGATCGTCTGTGTGTAACAGAATTTTCAGAGCGATGTGTCAGCTGGCAAATATACGTGGACCAAACGCGAGCCGCGTTTCCGACTAGAATTTTCGTGACACCGTGAGCGTGTAGTCACAGTAGAAAGTAGGTTAATTCTAGAACGCGGTTATCCCGGAGGACGAGGTGGATATTTGGGCCATGACCAGGTCGCGATCAATATAGCGTCCCGACGACGAAGCCTGCATCGAACAACCAGTCGCCCTTTTCGCGCTCTGGAATGGAAATCGATATCGTCGAGCGACCGCTTCGGAGATTCTCAATCCGATCGAAATATCGAATCTCATCCACGTCGCGCTCGCCTTCCGAACTTCTCTTTTACATCTCTCGCCTTGTTATCTCGGCTACGCGCTAGACGGCCATGTTGCTCCACTTTCGCAGCATCGGAGAAAAGAGAGTCCGATGTCTTTATTCGTGGATTATACGGAGCGCTTCGCTTCTACCGCATTAATTCGATCGGTTTTTTTCTTTTACTTTTTTCAAACATTTCTCGTTGGCGAGACGCGAGGAAGAAGGGAACAATGCCTGTCGCAATTTTCAACTTTGCATTTTATCTCCGACCAAGAGTTTATTTGAAATCGTACGAAGAGCGCGCGAGCGCTTTCTCAATGAAAAGGAACCAGTTTTTTTGAAGACTCGTATAGGCAGGTATTAAAATCGGTATAATTTCGTCGGGTACGAATTTTGAGATAGAAACCGTTTCCCACGTTGATACGTGACAATGACTGAAGGTAGGGTATGTTCTTGTTTTTCGCACGTGGCGCGGATATTGAACTCGAAAAACGAAATTATAACGGTTCCAATCCCCGGGATAAGGAGACGATGCGTAGACGATGCGTGGGCGTATCGACGCCGAGTCGAGCGAGCGTGATATCTCGAGTCGATGTATGATTGACCGCGGTCAATTTTCTTTATGTTGCAGGCACACATGAAGTTCCCGCCGGATTATCCGTACAGTCCACCGAGCATTCGTTTCATGACAAAAGTTTGGCACCCGAATGTATATGAGGTGAGTGAATATATACGGGAATTATCGATCCCCCGCGTGCCTCTCTTCCCCCCTCCCCCCTGTTTCGACCCTTTCCTCGCCGTGGCGTATACGTGCGTGTCCTTCCCGTCTCCCTTGCGTCCCTTTTCCGTTCATCCCGTCTCTCACCCCGCCTCTCGCCGCACCGTATAACGGCCGTATCCCGCTCTGTCTGTGTCCGCCTCTCTTTATCTTCCACCCTCCGCCGCCATAGCTTTTACAACCATCAGCTTTTACATCGTCACTTTCAGCGCTTGTGAAACCATCCGGGTCGTCCGAACCCCCTCCGGCCGATCGCCTCTCATCGAAACGCAACGGCGAGCCGGAGGGCGGGAGGGGAGGCTGGAGCGTAAAAAAAGAAAGTAAAAACAGTCGATTCGAAAAATTGCGCGTTGCGTAGTAGGTTCTCGTTCGAGGTTGCATTTATATTGACGTATCACCGCGTTCTCGGAGCGTCCGGCCGCCGTATACTATATTTACTCGCGGACTCGCATCGTCACGCGCGATGTTCGATGCACGCTTGTAAAATCTCCCGCGCGCGCGGACGACTCCCGTTATTTCGCCACATCCGCCGACACGCGAATTCGCGCGATGATTAACGAGGAAGAAGCGCGACCGCTGATGATTCTCGCGAGAACTCCTCTCGAGGAAGCGATCTTCGTGTTGTTGCCACTTTAAAAGGCTCGAAGCACGATGATCGTTTGCTACGCGCAAGTAGTACTACTCGTTTAAAACTACCTCGCCATCATTTACTTTCCCATCGGCTTGTGTTATTTGTAAAATAAAATATTAATTACAAAGTAGAAATATATTTCGACGTTTCACTTGTGAGAGTCTTAACGAAACCGGAATCGCCACGTAATCGTAAAGAAAGTAACTTGCTTCACGAATATGATTAAAGTGTCAAAATTTCGCGAGCGAAGGAAAGGGAAATTTCTCCTTCGAGAGATCGAAATAATCCTCGAATAAAACTGTATTCATTTCCGCGTTTTTCTTACGTATTAGCGGGTGATAGCATTCGCGTTTGCATAAAAGTATCGCATTCTCCCATGCTTATCGACCTCGCTCGCTCTGCGTTTGTCGCATCTCCTGCTCGCCGTTCGCCGTATATGACCCTTCGGAGGCTAGCGAAGCGAAGTCAATGACCGTCGAAAGCCCGTGTGGACATCCGTGTCCACTCGCCCGTCGACGATAGGGATGGCAACAACGAGAACGTGTTACAAGTAACGAGGCAAACGCGAGCACCTTTTTTTTATTTTTAAGTCTGGCCTGTTCAAGAGAAAATATTAGAATTTACGGATAAATTACTTTCTCCCCCTAGTTGTGTACGAAATAAAATAGGTGATGTATATATCAGGAAAATAGAAACACAAAGTCAAATATTTCTAGGATCATTATTGGTATAAAATACTTTAATCATTAAATTGCATTTTTTTTTGCTGAATTTTTATATTTTGACATGTGCTTCGTGCGTGTTACGTTAGTATCAACTTTCTCATATCTCAGTTTGAAAGCCCGAAATGGTTGACCTGTTTGCTAATCGATTGATAAGCTAAACAGCTTATTCTTACACAATTATAATTATGTATTGCGAGCACTAAAATTAGGTCTTATTTCCATTGTATTCAAGACGCTAAGAATGTCTATGTTTAATATTCGTATTTCAATACACATTTAGATTCAAAATGAAGTGGAACAAATTTAGTACACTCTGTATATCATTTCCGTTCTTTATACATTAAATATGATCATAATAAGACCGGATTAATTGCGGAGTGAAAATGCAGCGATCCAACGGGACAGACTGTAAAGAAACTCTCTCTCTCTCTTTCAATTATACAAAAAAAATTAATTACGCGTCTTGCATCTCGTTTTTTTCCATCACGCGAAATTTTATTTCGATGACAATCTACTGTATATTGCGCAAATTCTCGAGGAAACGATATCTACTCCAATATGTAGAGGTTTCGCAATCGAAGCAGATCGTTGTAGAAACGTTACCCGGTATATACGATATATACGCTTTAACACGTGTACAATGCGCTCTTCTCGCAGGCCAACTTTCCCCGTCGTGAAATTCATATTACTTTCGTATGTACGTGAGTACTGCCACATTACGCGAATCTTCCTCGGTCTAAACCGCGTAAACAATTGTTGATGATGTACAGTAAGGATAGTTATAGATTATCGCATGCGATAGACAAAGAATAAAAGATACAAAGACATTGTCTAATTTAGCTTCGTATATATAGACTGTATGCAAAATGATTTTATATCGAATCATTACAAACAGCGATTTAAAGTTATAATTATAAATATAGATACAGATAGAAAATTGCAAAGATAAAAATGTTAAATGCAGAAAATCATAAATATAAAGCCAATTTTATTTTTTTTCAAACGGTCCATGCGAAAGAAGAAAATAATATCAAGATGAAAATTTAGAAATAAATTATATACTCTCTGTCTCTCTCTCTCTCTTTCGATAAATTTGGAGCCCTACCGATTGTAATAAGCGCGATCTTATGTGAGTCGGCCGTTCTTACATACAAATGCGTGCGGGAACACAGCCGATGCCTATCTCTGTCGGTCGTGTCAAGTGCCGGGCGTTTACTCGAGGAGTTCGCCTTCGCCTTCGCGGTTTATTACCGAGGTGTTTGAAGCGCCGAGCCACGGTGAAACCACGACGCCTTGTCCTACTTGCCGAGCGTCTTCGCGTCTTCAGGAGAGATAGAGGCGATCTTATGAGGAAACGTGCACGAGACGTGCTCGCAATTTTTTTTTTTTTTACGTCATTTACATGTGTTGCAGAGTCACGTTTCTTTTCTTGTAATAGTTTTATTTTTATATATATTATATATAAAACGTCGTGCGTTAAGATATAATCAGATATAATCTCAGCTTCAGAGATCATGTCGAAAGTTTCTCGTCTTCAAGTATAGCGTAGAGCGCGTGAATCGCGGTGTTCTCGGTGGTTTTTCTGTAAGTACGATCGAAAAGGTATCATGTCCTTCGAGTGACGTGATGTCTTTTCAAAGGTAACGAACGCGGAACCAGAAGTACTGAGGTTGCCGTGTTTTACACGTGTTTTTTGCAATTCTTTTTAATTTTTCTCTCTATCTTCTAAAAAGAATAAATTTAATATCTTTTAATAGAAAGTAAAATTTTTTAATAATATATATATTCTTTTTTTTTTAAATAATGCGCGTCTCCTTTGGTACTATTAGATTTTAAACAGCAAACAGTTGTTCAGCATATATAAATCCAGCAAGAGTAAGCAAGAGTAAACAAGTGAACGCACAATGCGATGAGCAAAACTTTTGAAAATAACACGCTTGAATTTCGATTCATCGCGTAACAAAACAAAGTGTCCGATACAATATTAGTCGCGAAAATAAATGTGCGATAAAAATGTTTAAAAAATCGTCACAAGTCTGAGAATGTTTCTTTCTTTGTGCAGAATGGTGATCTGTGCATATCAATCCTGCATCCACCCGTAGATGATCCACAAAGCGGCGAGCTGCCTTGCGAGAGGTGGAATCCAACGCAAAATGTCAGGTAGGTATAGTGTCGCAAGACAAAAAGAAAATAACAATTGTTTAAGAGCTATAGTCTTCGAGACTCTTAGGGTGATTAATCAATTTTTGTGCCAGAACTATCCTGCTATCGGTGATCTCGTTGTTGAACGAACCCAACACATATAGTCCTGCCAACGTGGACGCATCCATCATGTATAGACGTTGGCGTGATTCCAAAGGGAGAGACAAAGAATATGAAAATATCATAAGGTAAGACATCGTCAATAGTGTCGTCGCGTGACGTCATGTGTCGCGGAGAACTGTGCGCGTTTTCGTTGGA
Source organism: Camponotus vicinus (assembly GCF_025532165.1). Classification (NCBI taxonomy): domain Eukaryota; kingdom Metazoa; phylum Arthropoda; class Insecta; order Hymenoptera; family Formicidae; genus Camponotus; species Camponotus vicinus. Next base: position 3,381,903 of record NW_028141949.1, read on the forward strand.
ATTATATCGTCAAATTGGAGTAGCTAAAAGTTATATACGACAGATAGCTGCGAAAGCGCGCGCAAGATTACAGTAAATATGTACACATTTAAATACTAAACTAATCATATGAATTTATCTAGAAAAATTATTATTATTTATCCTTAACTATATATAATGAAGAGAATGATAAATATAATTTTAATATGACAACTTGCATTATAAACGCTGAGCTTTGCTTTTTTTTTCTATCATTAAATCATACATAAATTATTCAAATATATGATTATACATAAACATGTATAATTAAAGTTGCGTATTGCTAAAAATGTATATATTTGCACTCAATCTCATATAAATGTAAAAATATACAAGCGACAGCGAGCTCGATCTGGGAAATTTTAAATCTGAAAAAACTTTAAAAAACGTGAAAAATTTTGTTTCTAATTATATATATTATTTCTGGAGAAATATATTAGAGGAAACTTTTTTTCCAATTCAAGAATTCTAAATAAGTTGAGTCTATATCTTCTATAATTTTTAAATTCTCGTTAAGAAAACGTCTTGCGAACATTGGCCACAACGAGCTAGGTAGGTATTTTGTCAATATATATTTTGTGCATATTTTCTATTTATATAGGAAACAAGCCCAAGCTGCCAAGATGGAAGCTGAAAAGGAAGGTATCGTCGTGCCCGTGACTCTGGAAGATTACTGCATAAAGACTCGAGCGAGGCCAGCCGAGCAACAGTTAGACATGACAGATTTTTATGATGACGAATACGAGCTAGATGACGACGAAGATGAGCAACTTAGCGCGACCGATTACGAGGACGGCGACGATAGTGGCAACGGAGAATCGTGATCCATTTCTTAAATAATATTAATACCATAAAAAAACCGAACCGCTAATTATTATTATATATATATATATCAGTTCTGTATAGATTAATAAATTAACGAGCTTCTAAACCGGATGATTTCTCTCTTTATTTTTCTTTTTTCAGGATACGTTACAAAAATTCAAGTAAGCATTCTCTTGGCACAAGAGAACTAAACACTCCAAGAACGATATAAAAAGAATTTATATGTGTCTCTCTTAAGCCATCTTCAATTATCATATATTTCTATGAAACAAGTCAATTTCATTAGTCTATCATAATCATAAGCTTTTGTTAAAAGTAAAAAAAAAAAAAAAATGAAATAATCATATTCGTCTATGTACCACATGCTTTCACAATTTTTAATTTTTATTATATGAAGTAATATGGACTGTTTGTCGATGGTTTATGAAAGATAATATTCCTTAACCCTCGTATTATCGAAATATTAATTAGATGTATAGTGAACATTCGGTCATTTGTATAAGTTTTTATTTATGTGTTTTTATTATGGTATATCTAAAACATTCAAATTAGTCATATTGTATGTGTATATATATAATTACACATACAATGTACATATCATATGTTACAAATCATACATTTTTTAGATGCTACATAAGTAATCTCCTTTCCTCTTTTAAAAAATTAATTCAGAAAAAAAAATTAACAGAGTAATCACAAGTAAAAAATTGACTGAGGGTTAAAAGAAAAATTAGAGTGTTATTAATAGTTGTATGAAATTATATATGGAGAATCCCGTGTTTACAAGCTCTTTAACTTAAGCAATATGTGCTACAGTATGGATATAAGTACTATGAATATATAAGAGCACTTTTTGCTTGTTGTGTTGTGGCTGGCACTTGAATCTTTCAAATAGAAAGTGGATCAATTGATTTATCTTGTGAAAAAACGTTCGCTAATAAAAATGATCATATTGTAAGTACTGTAAGTACTGTAAGTACACATTCGACTTTATATTGGGCATCTAGTTTCACGTCATGTTCAAAGTTGTAAATGGTACATCAATTGATCCTAAACATAATATTTACATCCAAAATTTGCGTTGAGTAACAAAAACTTGCGTTTTGTTTTGGATAATTATTTATATTTAACGTAAACATACCGAAACTTGTCGAGAGAGAAAAGGATTTAATATAGGAATAAGAGAAAAAAATGAGCTGCCGAAGAAAAGACCTGTTAAAAGTTGTTGATAATAAATTTCGCTTCTCTCTCATACATTTTCTAGGATTTATATTATTGATAGATTGATATTAATAATTAATTATAATTATTTGTATATGAACATACATACATATATTGAGCAGCGCTGTAACTGTTTCAATATTTTTGCCTTGTAGATTTGGTTGCAATTACAAAGCGAAATTAACAACAATTATATTAATTATTTCTTCGCGAGACAGTTTGTTAACAACAAACCTAATCATAGCGTTAGGAACGGATAACTCTCTTTGTTACAAACATCTTACTTGTGAACAACATTATAAGTGTCTCTTGAGAAACATAACTTCTGATAAAACTTATATGCGCATAATGTTACAGCCACAAAGTTATTTTAGCTTATGATTTTCTTTAAGATCTCTTCGTATTAAATATGATTTTTCACGAGAGGATAAAGCTTTCCAGATGAAATTTGATTAAATATGAGCTTATCATTTAAGTAAGAAGGATACATCGGATACAGCTAATCAACTCTGTGGTAGTGTATCTGTGCATGACTTTGAAATTGTAAATAGTACATGAAACTCAATTTTAAAGACACGAAATATATAAGTGGTATTCTTTTACTTATTTCTTTATTAGCCATTTATTTCATTGAAAGACCAAGAGATGGGATGTTGAAATGTTTAAACGATAAAATAAAAACAAACGGACATTTAAATTTCACTATAGCGTCTAAAACATATACTCTACGCTTGTAGTAGTATCATAGTAAATATAGAAGAAGAAATATTCTCTCTATATATAGTTCCTTCAATATATTGTAATATCTTTTTTCTCATTTCATTTTTTCCAACTATTTAATAACAAAAAATATGCAAAAAAATTCTGAAGATATTGACATAATTTACATATTGGAGAACTTTTTTCTCTTTTTTTTGTACATATATACCAACAGAGAAAAATTTCTTTGTTTAATATTATAATTATTAATAAAATTGACATTATACTACCACACATGCTTTGGCGATATTTTAGTGAATGTAAGTAGGTAGATAGGTAATGTGTCAGGTAATATTAATCGTTTACAATTAATTATGACCTTTTTCACATGATGATAGGCTAATGCAAGGAAATATATGTAAATACATTTTATTATGACAAAATATTGGGCTTGTTATCTTCTTAACAACTGACATTTTTTTCTATATGACGGGGAATAATGACTTGGTACATATAAAAATATGGTTTATTTTTCACACGGCTTACATACACAGCAATTGCACAAGACAATGAGATTATAAATATAATATTTCCACATCAACCTTTGGAATCCACAAATAATTAGAAAGTACTAATAATTATATATACCAATCACATTCTCTATGATCAAAAACTGTGGAGGTAGTTGAGAGTGTAGATTTTTATCACGGTATAAAGAAGTATTTCCATCTTTCATCTGCGCATACATGACAGAAGGCACAACATCGAAATTGTTTAAAAAACAAAAAAAAAAAACAAACATTTTTGTTCTCTGATTGCTAAGTTTATAAATTTTTCATCACTTGAAAATGCGATGAAATATATACTATAAATACATTGTCATTTATTTGAACCCTGTGCATCTGATATGCAATTTTTAGATGGAAAATGTTAATAAATACAACAAAATATGAAAAAAGAAACAAAATTATAAACAAATAGCATAATGTTACTGACGATCGGTTGGTGGGACATTTTTCATAAGCTTTTTTTATATCTTATATCTCTAGCTTTATATTAATTATTAACTTAATTCGAGCGATATTAAATCGAGCTTATTGTCATGTGTGATTAAGGACGGTTGCTTAACTTCGATTAGCCCAGCATTGCGAGCAATAATATTCATTTTCCGGCGATCCAAAGAATTGGCAGTGTTCGCTGCGGCACTCTTTTACAGTGCTCTATATAAACAGTAAAATCTTACTAAAGAAATTTTATTCCTTTTAAAAATTGTTTTACATACCTTTAACTTGTCACTATTATTCCAAATCTCTGGCTCCATATTATTTGATGGAGTTTGATCGTTATAAAATGTGGATCTATGAAAAAAATATTAATTTATGGATCGGAATTTCTTGACGACTGGTTAAGTGAAATTTACTTTTAATCATCTTACCTCGAAAGATAAAGTGTGTGATCTTTATTTGTGTTAGTGGGTAACAATTTGCTAACGCTCGCATGACTACCGCGATCACTGGCAGTATAAAATTTAGATTTTCCAGCACCATAATTCAATTCGCTGCCCGTATCGTCCACTTGATGATCTTGCAAATATCTATACACAATATAAAGTAAACTTATGTAATTTTTCTTTAATACAACAAAGTCAGTAAATATAACACGTCGCAATACCTTGCATGGGCACATTGAAGATAATTCTGAAGCATTTGATCTACGAATTGATGACGTCTGCTCTTTATTCTCACACATAACAAACCTTCTGTGGAAATTCCGCCGCTCGAAGAAGGCGGGCTTTTTGGTCTTTTATTGGTCATAGACAATATTTTTTTACTGACAGATTTACCAATGGAACCGAATTGCTTTGCGACCTCTAATAGTTGCTTTGCTGTTTTTGATAAAGAACCATCTGTATCAGAAAGCCTGTCAATATCCTCGGATGTAAAACTTTGATATTCACAATCCAAATACTGTCGTAACAAGATCTCCATCTGTGCGCAATAAATTATAAAAATGAATCCATTATTTTACTAATAATAGAAATCACTTTACCAACAATCTGTTAATAAATATAAACGATGATTCACGTACAGTATCCTGCGTACAAGTTAACAATTCTCGCGAACCATCTACCCAATCCCAGTCAGGACCAGGATCTACAGCGAATAAGACTGGCAATAATTTTCCTGTGTCTGGATCTACTAGTGGTATACTGACACCTTCACCGCATGCACTGCCATAATCATTACATCCGTCTACAGTCACAAGTGGAGAAAAATGAGCAGAATGATATGCCAAGAGTAAAGGAGTTCTATGACAAAGCGAAGGCGGCACTTCCAAAGGCAAATACACTCCACCAAATGGAATTGGCGCTAAAGCTACTCCATCAGCATCTTTCAGCATAGTTTCCGCTATAACTATTATAGGTCTTCTTAAAACATGGGCCAAAGTTAAAACATGTATCTAAAACAAAAGTAGATTTCTTAAATTGTAGAATTCTTAAAATAAAGTCATCCTTATTAAACAAGGAAATGGGATGTAATATATAATATATAATATATATATCCCAATATTGCGGTACCTCTTCCAGGCTCTGATAAGAGGCAGCAGTTTGGTTTCTGATTGTAGGAGAGGCCATATCTACTATACTTTGCCATTCTGATAACCATTCTGCTTCCGTATATGATAATCCAGCAGCTGCATTTAAGCCTGTTTGCCACCATTTCCATCGTCTAAAAAATATATATGTGTATTCATATATTATTTCAATTATTTTTAAGATTATCATCTTTTATTTTATACCTGAAAAGAGCATGTCTATATTCTCCTTTGGTCAAAGTATTATGCAACGCTTCTCTTAAAGTAAGTAATCTATCATGAAAACCCCACATTCCCAACGATGCGGCATGAAGCAGACAGTTGCCATCTCCAGATGTTGCTAATGGCCAAAGAATTCTAGTGCTCCCACTTTTGTACCACCAATTTAAACGACCTGCAGCTTCCAAGGAATTCAAACATCCATTTTCTAAAAGATCCTTCTCCAAGAATTTGCGAAATGAATCTAAATATGAAATATCAATCATACATATTAACTAATGATCACATATCATGAGGATCTGCGCAACATTCACAGAAGCATAGCAAAATACCTGGATACACAGATAAATCTGGCAATGAAAATGTGAATTCTGGTGTATCGAGAAACTCTAAGGCTGCCAATTGCGAGCGAGCATAAGAAACAATTGCGGCATTTTCAGTTGCACGGGAGATACCCCTAGCCAGTTTCTTTGCAGTACTCCCGGTGCTATCAAGGCCATTATCAAGAGTATTCTCACTCTCCAAGCCATCGTACATGGATAAACCAATACTCATAACACAGGTGTATTCTGCCAATGAATGATAAAAATATTATGAAAGATGAATCATCAATTAGCGTTTGTAAGATATCAGATGTTCAATCTATTACACAGCAAGTGGATACTTAATTTAGTATTATTACAAATTATTGCAATATTAGTTTTATGAGTTAATGAATTGATTAAAAATAATTAAATAATCTGTATTAGCTTTTTTAATCGTTCTTTGAACATTTTATTGAGATATATTTTTTAAGTAAATTTCGAATGCACTTCTCGATAACTAAATTTTCGTTAAATTTTTTTTCTTTCTAAAAAAAATTAACATATGCAGATTATAGTCTAATAAATTTTGACATTATCTATATAACACCCGATCAAACGTTGATCGAAATTAATTAAATTGTATCTCTTTGTAGCGTCTACTCTTAAAATCCGAAATAAAGCAACAGTCTTCTATATAGTTATGCACTTGTAGCTGTATAAACAAACGATGCAGCCACGACAGTGCACGACAAAACGCACGCACACACACATTCAACAAGGTCACAAGAGAGATTCGTAACCGGTCACGATTACGCGCGAATGTCACAGCCGCGAGTAATCGCGTGCCACTATACATATATATACACACACATATATATATATATATATATATATATATATATATATATATATTATATATATACATATATATGTACGCTTATACACAGATACAATTTACAGAAATAGGACAAGGTTTCGCAACGGTACCACTTTTGACGAAAAAGCGTCACGCATGAAATCGATCGCGATACGTACTGAGGGCTACACCTCAGAAGCGAAAAATGTTCTTTTTCGATCGTCGTCTACGTAATATAAAATATATCTGCATCGCTCAGGCACGAGACGAAAGAGAGAGAGACAAAAGACAGAGAAAAAAGAACAAATATGCGAACCTTGGTGGCCGTTATTTAATTAGCTCGCGGACGCGACGCAGTAGCTCGGCTGCGGATTTTTCGGCCGATGTCCTAGTCGATGTCACGACGTGTATCCTTCTCATATTTCGCTCAGACGAAAGGCTCCGCCTGAAGCCCGCCGATGACGGATCGCGCGTGCGAGGGGGGAAACGTGGATCAATTCGATCGGAGCGATTATAAACACGGCAACATAACCTACAGCTCGCCGCGGTCACTAGCAGGTAATGAACGGGACGTCCGGAACCGACTGCGGACTAATGAGAGTTGTTGCGACGCGACACGCTCGCACGGTAATTGCACGCACGGTGTAACTTTAAACGGGTCACATGTCGCGGATGATGCCGCGTGACGAGCAGGCGCCCTGTATTCATGCGCGTGTCGCGCTTCGTAAATTTCCACGAAGCGCACGGGTGAGATAAAACGTGGTTAAAAGAAAAAAAAGAGAGATTAGCGTCAAAAAACGCTAAATATGCGATAAAAACGCTCGTAAATAAATTTGTACTATACGACATGCTATCGGGTTTTCGGGACGATGATAAGCATAAATGATTCATATGTTGTCTGTCGTGTTTATGGGCTATATTTAGAATGAATTGTGCAACTGTCAATTGACGGGGACAATATTGAAGATCGTTGAGATTACGCGTTAAAAAAAATTTGCCACGCACTAACGTCCTCTTGGCGGTCGGAATAAGAAACAATAAGTCAAAATAAGCGTAGATGATAACACAATTATACCGAAGATATACAACAGAATACCGCTAACCTGCCCATGTAATTATTGCATATATATTTATTCGTTTATGAAAGAGTGGAATCAAATTGTAACTCGTAGAATGAATCTAATTATTAGAGAGTATCTATTAGCTGTGGATATTTTAATATCATCTTGTGGACGTATTCTTACGTTGTTCTTATGATCAATTTATGTATTGTATTATTCGAGTATTAGTGACTTGATTTCTCCTCAGATGACGCCACATAAATGATTCGTATTTCTTTATCATCAGTATATAGAATTTTCGAGAGATTCATAAACCGAAACAAATAAAACTCGGGATATATCACGATTTTACCGATTACATGTAATTTTATTCAATAGGATAAAAGATGCTTAATAATTTTATTAGTATTTTTATATTCACACATATATAATTTTGAAAAATTAAAGTTATTTTATAATTTAATATTCAATTATATTAATTAATTTGTGTATCAGGGAGAAGATTAATTTATATTTAACGGAAAAGATTTATATATATATGTATAGAGAGAGGAGAAAGAGAGAGAGAGGGAGAGAGAGAGAAGACGGGACGGGAGACATTTATTATTTATATAAATATCGTGAGGATAATATTAACTTGAAAATTAAGATAAATATTTTTATTAAAAAAATTTGAAACGAATATATTAAGTAAGATGACCATTTCTCTCGCTATTATATACTTATATCATTTTTTTCATATATTTGTATAATTTAAATTTATATTCTATTCGTACTTGTGTTACGATTATTCAAATAAAATGTACGCGCCAATTTCAAATTTGTATGTACGTAGATAACGTGTCTTTCTCAAGTTTCTTACGTACATATTTCCGTGTATCCGTTTAAATCTTTGTAAAAAACGTCGAAGATAAAACGCCGTTAGTCGTAGCAATTGACTAGAAGGTGCGTTTCACTTTCATCGGGATTCCTCAGACGATTTTTGTCGCGAAGATTTTTAGCGCAGCGGAATTTTCAACCCCGCGCATGTCCATTCGGCCGCCATGACAGTTTCAACGACTCGTGCCGGTTCGCGCACGGAGCGCGGTAGTTCCGTCAATAATCGCGAATTTTACCCGTTACAAGTGTATAACGAGCGCAAATTTCTGTCGGGAGTGCCGATTAAAGTGACGGGCGATCGTCAGAATGCATCAAGTGTCGTGAATCTTCGCTATTAATGGCGTTTCGTCGATCGCGATCCGCGCTGCGTACCGCGGTTTGAAATCGGCAGTTTCGAGTGACTATAGATTTCGACGTTTCGGATACGCGAAGGTGATCTCTATGTTTCTTCGTGAAACTCGCGTGTATTAGTTTCATTAGCGTGTTGTAAATTGAAATAGAAAGTAATATATCGGACGAAATACGCTTGTTTTTGTTAGATACCACGTAGGCCGCACGTAACGACATACGCGACGACCTCTGTGTGACCGTCAAACAAGTCGTTGCTCGTCTCGTTCGTTCATTATGTGTAAAGTGTAAAGTGGTAATATTCTGCCATTTATTACGAGCACACGAAGTGTGTTTTAACATGTGTTTGCGTCTCGCGACATGAATTCGCGTTTCTTCGAAAGCAAAGCTTTCTGCGAATCAACTTTCAAAGTTCGTCCGACAAGTACGCGTTTCCGATCTTCGTCGCTGATGCGAGGCAATTTCCGGCGGATGTGCCACAGGTACAGTAAACTTCACTATTCCAGTTGCCTAGCAACAAATTTATTCATTATTTAAATGTGTACTTTATCTCAAAATATAACACACATACAGAGAGAATGGCAATTAAGATATTGTTTATATATATGTAAAATATGTTTAATAAAACATTTAATAATTTTTACACAGTAAAATATTTATCAAATATTTATTAAATAATGTTTGAATATTTATTGAATATTTTTGTCGAATTTAAATAAATATTTACTTTATTATATGTATATATTACATAATAATTATATTTTAATTAAAATAAGAGAATAATTAAATAATATGCATCATAATATGAAAACGCATGTAAAATGCTCAATAAGTCACATATTAAAATATATATATATTTTTTTTTCAAATAGATGACAATTTAAGATACACATTTGGAGAATGAATTTTATTATTATTTTTGCACGTGTCATACAATACTGATATCATCTGCTGTTATTTTATTTGCCAAATAAATATACTATAATAATTGCTGAAAACTGTATTTTGACAATCATGTCTTTGCAAATAATAAAATACAAAATTATTTTTTTCTCATATTCCATTAATAAGAAAAAATTTTAAATTTTGCACGAAAAAATCACATATATGCTATTTATTACTTTTAAGTCATACAAAATTACAAAAATTATCTCGAAATACAGATCGATTTATGTAAAAGAGTACATGTATGTAAAAAACAAAATTCTCTGTAAAATTAAATTATATAAAATACGATATTTTTAATATAGATTTACTTAATATAGATTTATGAATATATATTTTTTTGCAATTTTATGATTAACAAGTTTAATGGCTTAATGTTTTTGCAAACAAATGGTTGTCAAAAAGCGGTTTCGGATGCACAGTTATGAAATTAAACCACTACGACGAAAAAGCCATGGTTCTTGATACAATTGCTTATACAGCAATTGGTATTATCGACTTGCTTTTATGGTGTGCATTTCACCAAACGATTCTCATCTTTCGCCGAACATCATAAAATTCGAGGATCTTTTAAACGTGACGTGTCTCTTGAAAAGAATGTTTTCCGTAAAAAATAACGGAGTGCTACAGCTATTCTCTGTAATTTTGTTACATAATTTTTATAATTTTGTTTTAGTTTTTTTATTTTAAATTAAAATAAATTTAAAATTAAAATAATACTTGTGTTCGAATATACACAAATCTATATTTTCTGTTTTATTTTAACACGAAAAAGTTAGATAAGAAATAGTTTTAATTTATCGTGTTAAAAATTTCAAACAATCATTCTTACTTCAGATAATTTAGATAATTTATATTTCTTTTATATTAACTATCGACATTAGAAGAGTATATTATCGCCAATATTTTAGATTATAAAATATTTGTTTTATAAATATATTTGTGTGTAAAAATAAAATTAATAATTTTTTTTACATTTTTTAAATATTCTTTTATACTATTTTTGTTACGAAATAATATTGTTGAATCACATGAATCACTCAAAATTGGTCTTTTAAAATGAAAAGAAAGATAAGCAGCAGAGACAGGAAAAAGGCACCTGATTATCTGGAGACGATCGATTGTTGATTTACTTGGTTGACTTGGAAATACGGTTTACCAGCTGCCGTGGACAGAAAGATGGGCGAGAATGACGGTGGGTGAAGTGGGAGGAGAGGGGAGGGACAGCCATACCTTGGAATGGTAATGGTAATGGTAATGGTACCGGTGCAGAACGTCGGAAATGCGGATTATACGAGCGTTCGTTTCTTGCCCGATACTTTCTTCAACGTCGTCTTCGCCGACTTCGAGTTCTTCTCCGTCCGTTTACAGTTAAGGATACGATGCCGGGATGAAATTAAGCGCCGGGCTTTTGTCTCTTACGATCATTGACATTTAATATCCGAAATTGGCAATCCGCCGATACTCTCGTTAGCCAAACGATTTTGTAGTCGACCGTCATAACCCGATCAATCAGCGATGATATCAGTATTTTTCTGCTTACAATACATATTTATATTTGCCATCAAAATGACATATCGTATTTAACTCTTTTTTAAAGTATATATATATTTTTTTTATTATTGTATATAGAGATATATCGTATGTGGAAATATATTATTTATAACTTGATTATTGTATATTTTCAGTATAAATATATTAAAAGAAGATTTTTTAGGACATATAAGAATATTTTTTAAATAATTTTATTTCATTTAAAAAATTTTTTAATAACATTTAAATGAAAATATATTTTCTCTTACGTATATTATTAAAAAACCACATACTCTCCTGTAATAAAGTAAATATTATTTTTCTGTTATTTTTTTGTATTATTTTTCTAAAATATAAAAATATAATTTTATTTAAAAATATACGCGTTAATTAATAACTTTTACACTCTATTTAATAACATTTTTGATACGTTAAAATTATTATACATTAAGGTATATTACGATGGCATGCAGCATTAAAAATATTGAAAAAAATATGGAATACGATGTTAAATTAAAATTAAAACATGAATATGTATTTAGGCCTAATATAAATTCGATGCTCAAATTGAAAAATGCCTTGCATCATTTACACATCGATGCAAAGTCTTTTTATTAACACGCGTTAATAAAGACTTATTTGAAACGGTTGCTTCATTAAACAGTTATGAGAAATTTATGGGGACTTTCGCGTAGAATTTTTTTATTTAACAATATTCAATGATCTTTGCGTTCTTTCTCAAAAGAGCAAAGAACGACTTTGTTGCTTTCGATGAGTATATATGTATATATACACATTCATATGTACTTATTTTATGATCTGAATCTAAAGCAAAAATTAATGTGTGTTATTTTATTATATATACTTTTGCTTTTTTGAAATTTTAATTCTATACTCTTTCTCTCATTATCTTCCCCCCTCTCTCTCTCAATCATAGAATATATTATTTTAATATTTATAAAACACAGTTATATATGTTTAAATTTGTGTTATAATTTCTAACATTCTCGTATGTATATGAAACTAATCCTCTAAATTTTTTTATTTTAAAACATTTTCTTTGAAATATTAAAAAATGTTTAATACATATTATGTGACCAATAAACATAGGTTGTCAAAATATATAGAACGTAAAGTCAATATGTTTCTCTTTACATATACTATATTTTGATCAAGTTAGACATTTATTGCATATTATTTATATTACCATTTTAATGAAATTTCCTCGTACTGCCATTCACGACGATTTTTGTCATTTTAACATTCCTCATTCTCGAAGAAGTTTACCTTCATTCCGTGACAAGCTCGCAACGCGTGCACATAGTATACCGCTTTCTGCAATTCTCGGAAAGTATCAAATCTCAAAGCTCGTAGGCGCGCGGCAAACAGCTATATTACTGTATTTTTCAGCGGCCCTTCTCGCGTGCATGTCGGAAAATAATACTACGAGGAATTCTCATTGAGATAACGATATGGACCGTCGTGTAAGAGGGTTGTACGTGCATATATTGCGAGAGAGAGATAGGGGGAGAGAGGGGAAGAGAAAGAGAAAGAGAGGCGAGATAGAAAAGTTCCACGCGCGATTTCGCTGTATGTTTTTCTTTTTTTTCTTTTTTTTTTTCAAGTGAAACGTTCACACTCACAGTTGTACTACCCTACGCTCATCCGCGCGTAGCGAGCACGCGCCGATCGAAATTTGACGTTTGTAGCGGCGTGCGAGCTTCGGTCGGCTTCCGCGAGCGGCGTCGCCGTCGAGATCTCCCGACTCGCGTCGCGTGCGCTCAGTCGCGAGCGCGAGTTCAGTGCGATAGGACGCGTTGTCCGTCGCCGATTCGCGGCGTCGTCGTCCCAACATCTCACGTTTTCCATTTCGTTTCAGTAACGTCAAACGCAAGCGCGCGCGCATCACATCGCATCACATCACGATTCGCCGCAGATCGAGGTGTCATCCGCTCGTGATAAAGTGCCTGCGGTATCTGTGTATTGTGTTCACCAGCCACTCGAGATAAAGTGTCGCCAGACTTAACGGAGCCCAGAGTCTTTTCTCACGTGAGGGAGGAATCGAACAGCGGAGGAGAGGTGCCGTCCACCGTGTCAACCCTTCCAAACTTCTTCGAGACACGATCGATTTTCCATCATTTCTGGTGAGTACCTAGCAATTGTTGCCGTTGATTCCTCGGCGTTGTCGCCGTGTACGGACAAGAGCGCGTCTCTCACAGCTGTCACGCACTCCGCGAGAACGACTGTCGGCCTGTGGCTCTTATCGAGCCGACGTCCGTGCACGACGGCGCGACGAAATTGATTTTGAGCGCGCGCACTGCGGGCGATCCTTGATGTACTCTTTCAAGTACTCGGCCATAACGCAGGATTGTATTCGAAGAAAATGTACGCTTGAATGTGACACGAGTTCGCGACGCGATGTAAAGCATCGCGATAGAATCGTTGGCTTCTGTTTACTTCATCGTTTTACAAACGTAAATAAATCGAAGATTACTTGTAGGTTTTTTGCGATCAAATCACTTTTAATGTTAATGTATACATTCTTACTTGTACGCGTTTATCTATCTTCGTACTCGTGATAATGTTTATACACATACCTCTCTCTTTTTTTCTCTCGGACAACACGATTACAAAAATATATGTATCGAGTTCAAGAGCTTAAAGAAAAAAAACTTGAATGCAATAATATATAACAGAATAATCATTAGATTTCTGAAGGTATAATATTCTAACAAGGTAAGTCCAGCGTAAATCTTCGTAAGCCTTGTATACTTAAAGTCTAAGACATTCCCTTTATCATATCATTTATTCGAGGCTTAATATCGTAATTCAGATCGAGGATTAAACTCGGAATGTTGTTAGGATTAGAGTCTCTCCTAACCTAACCTGCTATTTATTTCGGAGAAATCGAGATTTATCACCATAAGATTACGTGCGGTACAAGCCGCTCGTTCCGCGGGATAATTCCTCGTCGTCGCGCTTACATTGTAAAACGCGAATTTCTCGGCGGTACGCTGCGTTGTGGCCGCGTTTTCTAGAAAGGCAACACACACGTGCAATGTTTTTCCCTGAACGCGCGTTCGACAACAGGTTTTCGCGCACGTAAGCGTCGCATCTCGCTTACGTAACGCGCGTCGAAGGTTGCTTGATCGCGCAGTGATTCCCGGGGGAGTATCCTTACATTCTCACCCCTGTCGAGAATATCTCGCCGACCTAAAATTCTTCGTGAATATTTAAAGATCGCTTTTTAAAGGACGTCTTTTAGTTCTGTCTACTTTACAATGGTATTGTATTATTTTTTTATGGTCTTCCATTTCGATAAGTGACCCTTTGTAAAACTTGAATCGAATCAAAGAACAGGAAAGACCTTTCGATTCTTTTCTTCTTTTCAGCTCAATTTTTTTCTCTAAATGGCAGTGGTACTTTATTTTATTTTAATTTTAAAAATTTCTAGTTAGCAGTTGCAATTTAAATATTTAAATTTAATATTATTGATTTTTCATTGTTGATTTAATGATATAATAATGAGATTATTGATTTTACTATTTTAATGATGCGATAATGAGATAAATAGTAACAAAATTCACAAATTTCACTTTAAAATAATATTTTTAGAGAGCGATCTTTTAAATATTAATTAATAACAATTTCGATTGGATGCATTAATGGGTATTAAAAATCTTTGTATACGCGTATCAAAATTTAATGCAATATGTATTCGGTCAATTTACTGTGATTTTATTATTTTATTCGAATTAATGAGAATTTAATTTCCGGATTCTTAATTATTTTAAAATATTACGAATTGTCCAAAGCCCACTCTGTAACTTTTATAATTACGCATGCATTAAAAGTTACGGAATAGATCTCATACTTATGTAAAAAAATGCATTACAATTATAACACGCATGCGTTAAAAGTTATGGAATAGACCTGCAGATATTACTTCGCGATGTAGATATTAAAATTTTTTTTCTACTTTCTCTCTTTTAAAAATATACTTGAGAATATTCGTGATAATAAAGATAGAATTGTGTTCGATACCATTCGGGATTTTAAAAGATGTAAGGACATGAAATCTATAATATATTGATTATAGCCTTGCGACAGGCGTAATTATGATACAATCGTCTTTGGCGGTACAGGTGTTAACAAACGTGAGTAATTTGCCGCGTTTGCAGAAACGACACGAGCATCGACGCAAATAATCAATAATGACTCTTGCCTTAACAAACACATGTACATACGATGCCGTCTCTTCATGTCGCCGCGTTAAAACATTCCGCGTGAGCGTGATTTCGCCGGCGTTTTCTGTATGTTTTCTCTGTGACGGTTATTCCACGAGACACGCTGCTAATTGGCAGCGTGGAGAAAATACGATTCACGCCATTCAGTGTTTCCACGCGAAACGGATATAACGTAATCGTACACCGCAGGACTCCATTATCTCGTGTCCAAGGACGCGAATTCCTCCATTGTTTCGTGCGGTCGATGTAAATAGGATCGAGAATCCAAATATGCTTCGTCGTCGTCGTCATCATCTTCATTTTGCATGGTGTCTTTTAATGCATGAGTAAATAAGATTTCCATCTAGTATCTCGCAAAGATCTTTATTATATCGCGAACAATTAAAACGTTAACTCGTACGCATGTATTCAGAGTTATTGTATGTTGTTATGAGAAAAAGATAATGGAAAGAATCCGGGTCATTAGGGAAGAGCAAAAGTAGATCTTGTATTTCCGAGCGGTTGCTATCTCTAATTTGAATTTCTCTATTTAAAATCAATTAACTCAATTATTAAATATTTTCTATGCATGTTTTTGTGCTTATATCGAAGTTACAACATACATTTCTAATAGCCAAAAGATTATATATATATATATATATATATATATATATATATATATATATATATATAGCATTTATTGGTTTTTAATTGTTTTTGGAAATTCTCACGTATCTCAAGGGAGAGAGTGCAGTTATGAAATCACATCATATATAAAATTATCTATTTTTACATTCCTAATTCTTAAATTATCTAAAATTATCTATTTTTACATTCCTAATTCTTCATCGTTAAATTAACATATAATTTTTCAAATAATTTTTCAAATAATTTTTTTTCCACTTTTTTCATATATTTAGTTATATTTTGATCGGTACTTTTTCTCGAGTAAATTCTTTTGGAATTTTTATTATAATTTGAATAAAGTCAAATTTTTCTAACAATAAGATTTTTTTAATTATTGGTAATTTATAATAAAATTACAATTTCTTTAAATCAAACAATCATAATTTACTTTTCTGAATAGAATAAAAAAATGATAACTCGGGCCAGTGATTTCTGAGAAATAATACATAATGGTCAAAAATTTGATTTTATGAAAAAGTGTCTCAAAGATTTTAACACTATTCTTATATATACAATATTCTTTTTTGTAAATGGATATATTCAGAAATCATTTTCTATAGCTTAAAATGTTCAAAAAATTATCTATTTCTCTTTAAATAACAAAATAACATTTTAATCATTTTGCATTCTCTCACCTTGCATAATGCATTCTCTCTCCTAATTACATCTCGTCACAAGTGTTCTGAATTAGTGTCTATGAAGTGTCTATGAAGTTGCGTATTGAAGTTTGTTGTATATTTACGCAAGTACATATATATATCGTGCATACATATGACAGGTGGATATATGCCATTTGAATATATCGTGACATAAGATCGTTGATAATGTACTTGCACAAACATGCAACCCATTATCGTTGTATTGTAGGGCGACATTGTGCAAATATCTGGTGAATCATGCCGTTTCCGTCGAATTATATCTACTGATAGCCCATTAAAGGATTTTCTTTCGTCATATCCGATTATTTTATCTTTACCTTATCAATACTCATTGGAAATGACCGATTCAAGTGACCGTTATACGATTATAATTAATTTTATACTTGTTTCTTTTATATAATATTTTATTGTCACTTTATTGATTTTCTATAAATTATTTATTTATGCCGCTTCATTCTTAGTAAGAAATCTGTTGTAAAGGCTACTGTTAAACGTTATTACGCGAAGAGTTTTAACTTTCCATTTGTGTACAATTGCTATGTTTCTTCTACGAAATGATATTTTTCGCAGCACAATTCGATAAAAATTATATAGTAGCCGTATGTAGTGCAAAAAGTAAACAACATAATAACAAGATGTTTGTGTAAAGAAACTTGTTATTTGCAATACGCGGCAAGGAATAATCACGTGATAATTAATTCATAATTGACATTTATTGCGATAAAATATAAAGAAATATAAAATATATCTCGTGCACACATGAATCAGTCAGTATCAAAGCTATACATACAATATTTACAACATCGTGTTACCTTGACTTGTGATCGCGTTTAAACGCAATTTATTAATGCAGATAAGCAAAAACAAACGCGTACATTTCCTCCTCGTTTGAATTATTGAGGACGCGCAAAGCTCCGGTGAACTTTTATACTTCAATAAATCACAAAGCTTCTCGGAAAAGGATAAATCTATAGATGTTCAATAAAAACGAGATTCCTCGATATTGCCACTGACTGCATAACGAGTTCTTCATTATCTTTTTCTCCTCTTTGTATTTCTCATAGAAACACTTTTTTCCCTTCCGATAATCATACAGCTTCGTCGCGCTCCCGCAAGCAAATATTACGTACGACTAATTTCCTGAGTGGCGCGCGCCGAGTTAATGGAGTTTGGTTTTTTTTTTTAATCCGCATACGTGAAGTTCTTTGATTACGTTAGGTAAACCGGATCTTTTAATATGTTAGGAAATGATTAGCTTGTTTAGAGGTCCCAAGTGTGTCACTCGTATAAATAATAAGCTTTATGATGGTTATGTATTTAAAATATGTATTAATTATATAATATACTTCTCATTTTTATTCATATAATTATTTTATTTATTTTTATTATTAATTTTTTATTTTTTATTTATTATATATATTTTTTTAATAACATAACATTCAAGAAATTACATATTTGTTATTATTATTTATACGTATGTATCTCTAAAAAGAGAATTATAAGGAGGCGGAAATAAATTATTAATCAATTTTCGCGTAGACAAATTGATAATTTTACGCTGTCATTTTCGGAAAATACTTTATTCATACCGTAGACATAAAAAGCGTAATCCTCTTGATTTTCGGGTCACAGTTTCACATGAATATGCAAGTAAAGGGATTTTGCTAGCGGTAGATTGGCTTCTTGGCGATTGGTAATACATGCCTAACATCACATCACCGCGGGATTTAAATCTTTAATCGCTCACGGTTAACGCCCGACAGCGGTTGCGGCACATGCCGCAAGCTATTAAAGCCGCATTTAGACGACGCCGCACCGCGTCCATGAAATGCATCGTTCTCACAATACGTACCGCGCGCTTTCCACGCTACATATTCGGTTATCCTTGTCGGTATCCCACCAGAGAATCGTTCGCTACTCCCCTCCGCCTCGTTTCCACCGCCCCACACGCTTTCCTCGGTCCCAAAATCAATATAGGCGTCGCCGCCGCCGTTGACGCCGTCGACGACGACGACGACGCGATCGACGCCGTACTGGTCAGGATTCTCCATCCTTTCCGCCGCATCTCCCTTGACGAGGGACGAGAATTTCCGCTACGTCTCTAACGAACCACGACAATCGTGTTGTCAATTTCTCGAAAGTTACTGACGATAATTAGATGCTGCGGTCGTGTCGTCTCGATTTCTCCAAAGTTCCATGATTAAATTATATATCTTAATCGGAAGTCAAAATTAAGCTCATATTTCAATGTTATAGATAATTATAAATATTTTACATTTTAAAATTTTTTATAATTTTTTTTATTAAATAATATATTTGCTTTCTCTCTCTTTCAGTCTATCTTCTCTTCTCTTCTTTTCCTCCCTTCTCTCTTTACACACACATATACACAATTAAATTCAAGTTTTGACACGAGTAGTCTATAGTTGAGTTGTTGCGAATATTAAAACGTCAGTTTCTTGTCGTAAGAGAGATTCGCAGATAAACCATAGAACAATCCTATATTAATAGTCGCGTGCCCATCGATCCGCCTTTGTTATCCTTCGGGGGTTGAATCGGGTCTCTGAAGCCCCGTGCATATTCGAAAGATGTAAAAGTCGATAGTGGCCGACCCTGGGGAAGCCTATTGCATTCAATGCCCTATTCCTCCTCGCGTTCGTATATTCTATCTGATATTGGCGATAGGCTCGCGCAAGCCAAGCAAGCTTGTCGCGTACATCCCACTCGATTCGTGATTGTCGCTTTTCCACTATACCCCGTTAAAATTAATTGACCGAGTAACGGTCGTGAACGGAAATTTATCAGTCAAAATGTGAGAAATTTCTATATTCCCACGTTGCTGTTCCATCTTTACCGGTTATAGGACGTTATTATCGTTATTAATCGAGTCCACCATCTCTCGTCTCGAGATTTATCGCGCCGCTATCAATATCTCGTGGGCGTGCGTAACGATCGATATAAATATCGGACGACAACTTCATTCGTTACTTCTCTATTCTTAACACTATCGCACTTCATTGATTTATGTCAAAAGCTTTATCGGCATCAAAAGTCTATCGCCACGCGATTTTATACGACAACTCGTAAATTTCGGCCGCCGCTTCGCGCCGATTACTTATATATTTCAATGTAATTTACACTCACTTATCTTTCGAACGCGAATGATAGAATGAATGATTTAAAATCGAAAGCTTTCACATTTTTATTTTCGTTTTGAAAATTTCTCTTTCTATTCATCTGATTGAAAAACTTGATTTCGTGCATTTATAATGAGAGAACGTAGTAACTTACACCGAGGCATGTTTTGCATCGAGACATGTTTTGAATTATTTATGCGTTACACTGACGGACATTAAAATTTTGTTTATCTTGCTTTGGAAAAACATATTAACTCTATTATCATTTAAAAATTATGCAGATTCTGGTTATATAAAGTCAAAGTTTATACATAATTATACGTGATATGTACGAGTAATGACTATAATATTGCAAACATCTTTGCGGATATGTAATTAATGATATTGAATCATGTAAAAACATGACAGTCTGTCTCTCATGGCGTGTCATATAGATCGCGTTCGAGTACAGTAATGGGCTAATAACGATGCTGCGTTGATCGGTAATAATAATAATTGAGAAGAGAATGGCGTCGAGAGGCGTTCCTATGTCCAGAGTACTAAAACGAGTATCTCGATTGAAATGCCCGATTGTCATGTTGAATAACTGGTTATAATTGAAGTATTTATTTTCCGTTTAAAGAATCACAAATAAATATATTTTGAATTATTTATATAATTCAATGATCACATACTTCCTCCTAGTTATCCATATCAATAATGATAATATCGATACAGTAAAATTAAATAATTACATAATTGATTATCAATAATGATATTTATCAACCTATCACCAATGATATCAATCATAGTCGACTGTTAATAAGATGCACACATATCTGGGATAATAAAAGAATTGCACTCAAAACACAAAATACATGTTATCAATTTATTTATGTAAAGTACCACTTCAAATACCGAGATAATGTCATTGAATTTAAATTGCAAGTGAAAATATTCGTGTATACAACTTTTTCTAACATGTTTTTTTATTTATCCGTTTTGTAATCGAGATTTCGATAACAAATCAAAAATTTCCGTCGCGGAAATTGATTACCGATCGACAACATAACTTCTTGTCAGTCTTAACTTGGCAATCTTATATGGCATGTTAAATGGCAAGCATCAGTGTTCAGGATGCGATAATCGCTTAGCCTAATCGTTGCTTAAGTTAATTAACGGAGATGAGATCATCAAGGTCTTGATAGATTGCAGTCACCGTTGTTCCAGAGCTCTTGATCAAGAGTATCAGCACTATTCTTTTTAAATGAGGCATAAAATTTTACAAGGAAAATTTCTTAATTATCGATACAAATTTTAAATTTTATAAAAATAGTAATATTTTTTATAAATAATTAAATAATTTTATAAATTTTATAGATTATTTTTGTTTTGATATCGATAGTGTAGCTAAAAAATAATTACTCTTTTTATTATCTTATGAACGCAAGACGACTACGTATCGATGCCGATATTTCCAAAAGTAACCGCCATAAAGGTCAAGTTGCATTATCGTCATTTCATTGGCATTTCTTACGAGCGTTGTTTTATACAAGTCGTGTACCGGTTAACGGTTCGCTCGGAATTCGTAATACCGTCACACCCGGTATGTGCCGGGTTCGTTAGAAAAAAGTGCACAGGAGAGCCAGAGTCCGAGAGAGTAATGTCGTATACGCGTGGAGTGGCCCAAGTGCGTTCTTGCCGTTTCGGATGCATCGTCGTGTCGGGTCCACATCCGTTGCGCCGCTGCACCGCTGCAGTTCCCGGGACAAAAACCCCGTGCAGGACAATAACCCTGAATAAATCACTGCACCCGATAGCCATTCGGCGCGGGTCCTTCGCTGGTTGTTTATACCGGTGCTGCTGTCTAAACAAGATCAAAACGACCGCCGCCACTGTCTCGTCCGGCCGTTGTCAGGAATTCATCGCCCGAGGCGATGCTCTCCTCGATTATTGAAAATTTCAAAGGCGATCCAATTGTCTCGGTCGGTGAAATGACACGACTCGCAGCGACTAACAATCGAGACCCGACGCCTAATGGCATTTATGGAAAAAAAATTATACTGGGAGCCAATAATCTTCTTTACTGTGTGATTTTATATTATGCATTTTATACTATGCGTTCTGTTCTACGTGAAAATTCAAAATTATTATACATTATTGTATATATAATGCTTTGCAATGATATTTATATGATACATTAAAATTTGTTTCAGAAAAAATACATTGCTCATATTGCTTGTATATTGACAAAGAGAGAAAGAGAAATAGATTTAAATTAATTTTTTTTTGCATTATAATGTTAATTTATTTGAGTTATAAAGTTATAAGAGTGTTTTAAAAATATGTTAGCGTGAAAGTTATGTATTCTTTGCGATTTAAAATATTTACACCCATAATGTATATAGGGTGACGTTCATCTTCTCAAGCGCTGAAGATCGTAACAATTAATAAACGTTCCGGTATTCGGTTGAGACTCGCTATTGATTTATCGTTGTTGAACGCGATGGGCAATTTTCCCACCGTGCCAAAGATTTAGATGCCGTTTAAATGTAAATCTTTGCTAATCTCTACGCACTTAGCGCAGAGACTCGGTACCGGTGGAACTCGAGTTTTATAGCTAATTTTGCGAAACGTGCAGCTACTGTAAACTGCACTTTAAACAAGTTTTAAGCCGCGGTTAGGTCTCTCAACTTTTGAATCTGTGGAAAATTAAGTTTTGCAACCTACTCTCTTAAATGGAATCGGTGTAGCATCAAAAAGCAGTGAAAAATCATTCATGATCTTAATTACATATAAATATATAGTAAATAAAGTCTTACTAAACGAATTAATTATAATAGTAGTTGTTTTAATCAGTGATATTTTAAAATCTAAACATATATTTTGTATCATAATATGTATAAAATATCATTATATATATTTTTTAAGAAATATCTGAATTTGATCAAAAATCTTTCTCTATTTTGATCAAAGTCTTTTAAAAGTTTCTTTATTTTTTATAAATTTATTATATCTTATATATATATATATATATATATATATATATATATATATATATATATATATATATAGAGAGAGAGAGAGAGAGAGAGAGAGAGAAATATAATATATATAAAATTCTGAATTTTTAAATACGTGCTAGTTATAGAGATTTTATTTTAGATATATATGTATGAAGAATTTCTCTCAAAAAAATACAATCGAAAATAAATAGAAAAAATTTTAAAAGCTACATTTTACAAATATGCACTATATTATTGATTTTTCAATTAAATTTTATTATCGTAATCAGTAGGATAAGATGGAGAAGAGAAGTGTGAGTACTTTCATTGAAGATTAATGAAATTACTCACACTGATCTCTGGTAAAATCTTGTGTTACTGCTTTAATTAATTTTCACTGATTGTTTGAGAGAGTATGCATCACTTAAACCGCATTCATAATCTTTTATTATTACTGTAATTTCATGATAATTTCTTAAATTTAACACAATACGTATTTTGTGAAAATATAATATTTTGTACAAAGAAGAAATAAATTAAAAAATATAGCAATGTCTGAAAGCAACACCATTCATCAAAATACATATTTTGCATATCGATTTTTATTCGAAACATTCGGAGCTAATCTGCGATCTGTTGAGAAGAAAGCATTTGCGCAAAAATTCTCTTGCACCCATAGTGAGTACATCACCATACGTCGAGCGGACTTGTAACATTGTCCGCGTGCGTAATTGGAATATATTAATTTTTGTCGGTCGTTTGTCGAGCTATGCACACCGTTAAAATCTCTTATGTGGGTGGGACCGGTTTTAAGCTTCGTTCACACGTGAGAACTGCTGTCGCATACGAGATCGGAACTAGTTCATTTCAGCCGATCTAAATAAAAGACAAGATAACGCGTGTTAGTGCGTCATTTTTATTTTGCATAAGAAACGATCATATATGCGAAACGATATATATATATATATATATATATATATATATATATATATATATATGCATGCAAAGCCAAAGAACAATTATCTACACAATTTTTGTAAAATTCATGCAATTGTAAAGCTTTTAAATTTGAATTTATATGTTTTAAAAATGTACAAATTGTTCTATCATTTTACTCGTTATTTCCAACAATCGATTTTTCAAAATTTTAATTGTTATTCAACACAAAAAAAATCTGAGATAATCCTGGTGAAATGTGTTTCCTGAAAATTTTTAATTTTATAATTTTTAATTGTGTAGTTGTGCAATCCTCAATTTTTTTCTATTATACCTTACAAAAGCAAACGGCAATTATGTGAAATTGCTTTGAGCGCCATGTGCCCAATTTTGTACATACTATTCTTGATCCTGCGCTTGCATATGTGCTTATTTCACGCAGTCATGCGTGCACATGTGCAAATGTGTGTTTCGCGTAAAATACACATTGCGGATTATCCTCCGGCAGATTATATTAATTAAACGTAATGCTAGAAGCCACGAAAAATTAATTGTTCTTCGTCGCTATCTCAATCTTGTGTTAATAGCGCCGTTATTCCTCAATTATTTCCTTTCATCTTATTTCCTTATTGCGCGTATCTTTTTATTCTTTTATGATCAGGAACGGTAAGAGTGTAATGGAAATTTTATTTTGTATGATGATTATCTCCATCGTATTTGATCTTTCAGGTCACAGTAGCTTATAAATATTTTATATGACAGTAGCTTATAAATATCTCATATAAAAAATGAGTTTAAGTGTAAAAGTCATGTTTACAGTGAAACGTAAACATTATATATATATGTTATTTAATTTTAAATATATTTTTTTTATAAAACTATTAACGAAATGATGCTTTTGTTTGGATCGATATGGAAAAGCACTTTATATTATGCATACAAAAGACATGAACGCAAAGTTAGCATAATTTTCAACGTAATCGAACAGAGAATATTTTTTTTCCAATTTTCGTTCTATTGTCTTCCAACGGTGATGGCGGGAGTGGGGGCGGAGGGGTTATGAAGGGTGCGCGAAGCGTACAACGCGATCCTTTGGCAAGCGTTCGCGGATCCGATCATTGATTCTCCCGATTCCCATTCTGCTGTCAACCAGCGACATTCTTGTTCGTTCGCTAACCTTCGAAAACGAATCCCTTTCATGAATGGACGCCGCAGCCATCAGCAGCTTCTCCCGTGACTGTCTTCGTCTTCAACGTTTTCCTTTTTTTCCATATTGCGTATTCACTTTCATTTCGTCGATTCTCAATTTTACGCTCGACTTGGTGTCGTCGCGCATAATATATCAAAAATATAAGGGACAGGTAAATATATACGCGCGTATCGTACATAATAAGACACATGCCTCAGCAATAAAATCAATATGAAATTCATGCGGCATTTCTGGAATAAAAAAAGGGACGCGCAAGAAATCACTCGTCGGCATTAGTTAAAACGGAGTGGACGCGTCGAGAGGATTTCTTATCTTTTAGGGAAAATACGCGACAATAATGAAGCAACGGAGCGTGTCGAGAATGCGGATGTGCATTTGGGATTCGATTCGCTTGATTTATCGATCATTGCCAAATTGGCAACGCTCGTTCCTACGGTTCGTTAGGCGGTCGATCGACCATCGAAGAATCCTCGCGATCAAGATTTTCGGTGATTCGGCTCTCGGCGAACGTGAAATTGTTTGAAATTTCGCAAACGTGTAATAATATAACGTGTAATATATTTCGTTTTTTATTATAAAGTATTTTTTTATTGTAATACATTTCTTATATAAAAAAGAATATATATTATTTATCAAATGATGAAATAGTTAAAAAATTAGTAATAAATTTTTTTCTTTTGTATAATATAATAAAATTTTTTATGATTTATTATTAATTTTTTATCTTATTATTAAATATTATTTATATGTGGGATAAAAGCAAGTTTAAAGATTTGGAAAAAAATGTTTTAATATTAAACCTTGATAGTACGATGAGTTATTTTTTACACAAAAGGATGTTAGATATTTTTAGTTTCTGCGTTAAAATATATCGCGGACAATGTGCTGAGTATTGCTATATATTTGTCTCTTTAATAAGTGCATATACTATAGCGCAGTGACGTAATGGGGACGAGTTACAGCTTCCGCGGCAATGTTCCCCATAGATCCGTTTAACTTCACACCGGAAGTTGTAATAATTCCGATGATGGCACGTTCCCTCTCTCGGATGGCTGAGCGAGCAATTGCAAGATGTAAACGAGATCGTTGAAAAGCATATCGACGTACGCGCAAAAAATTGATTTACATTTTATGTAATATCTTAATAAGTTATATAATTAATTGTTGATTTTCGCCAGTAAGAGAAAACTTCCGGTCAGTCGGGGATTACAAAAAAATTGGCTCGTTACTTGATTCATCGCTCTAGTTTTTGCTTGTCGACGTCGGTAAAAAGATTTTTCAACCTGATTTAAAGGCTCTCTTTTATCCCGAGTGGTCGCACGAGGTGCGAGCGAGGTGTCGAGCGAGAATCACGTACTCCGATAAGTGGCGGATGTTAGATATAGCTAGAGTCTCTATCATGATCAATGATTTTATATATGTCGGTCCGCATTCTCACCGCACTTGAGAGTTAAATATGCCATTTGTGATACCGATCCTTAATAAATCGCATACATCCGACATGCATTAAATATTACAGACCTGTTTATCAGTGTTAATACGATTGTTGAACTTAAATTAAAATTTAAACGCCGAAATTAACGAAGCGAAAAATAAACCAGAATAATATTATCATTACTTTACTTTCCTCCATAAAGCAAAGAGAGAAAGAAAATTTTCTATAAATCTTACAAAATACATTATCTGATTGATTCGAGTCTGCAAATCTTCGTGAGTGCTTTACTTGTGCGCGGAGAGATAAAAATTTTCGAATCGTGATGAGGAAGCTGCGAAAGTACATGCACTTCTCTAGATATTGATTGACCGGGAGGGAGAGCTTCGAATCAGCGAGCAAGCTGTAAAACGCGTTGTGACGAGAGCACTTAAGGAGTTGAGGGAAGAATGGAACGAAGGACTGTTTGGACAAGAAGTAAGAACGTTGATAAAAACGTAACGCTTCATTGGAAGTACTTACTTTTGACGTGGAGTAGAAACTTGTGTAATAAATGTAATATAGGTCGTGTTATCGATTATCCGTCCAACATCTATTAATAGACACCTTGCAGAATAGGGCGCGATAGCTATCGATCGCAGCGCACGATAAAAGTTTGCCCCATTTCTTCATCCGCCACATATATCCCTCCCGTATGTGACGCTTAGCTCTGACATTAATCTAATTTAATTTGATTTTCGATATAACTTTTCTACTTATAGCGTTCTAGGTTTTTTTTTATTTCTAATCCATTCGCGTATTTCCCAATCTCTTGAGATTTGAAATTCAAATTTTACATAAAATTCTCTTCTACGGATTTAATTTAAATTGATTCTCATCGAGTTTAAAATATTTCGTTTTATTTATAATGTTTTGAAAATTGATCGTTTCTCTCCAGGCGATATCTATTCGCGTGTATGTTTTACCGCGTTTATGCAAGGGCCAGTGACACTCGCCGCAAGTTCTCGTGCACGCGCAAACGGGTTGTATCGCTCATCGTCCACTTTGCCGGAGCGAAATGCACCGGGCAGATGCGTCAAACGCGTGTACGCATCCGCCCGTCCGTTCCGTCATTATACTATCAGACGATGCAATTGCCAATTGGTAGTGCCGGGAGCGAATTTTCTCGTCGCGCGTCCCTTCAGCGCGCTCTCCGCTCCAGCGTCAGCGTTTTTTTCGAAACGTCGATCTGGTCTGACGCCTTTCGGAGAGTGACAAGGAGAGGAACTCGTTCCTCTTGAATATGATAAAAGGGGTGGATGACCGTTTTTTTTGTCGCTATACTTGTGACCGCACAAGGCGACTTATCACGTACCAATCTGTATATTTTATGCGTAAAATTAATGCTAATATCTCGTGTTAACATTTCCATTTGAAAGCATACGATTTGCGCGCGTACAAACATCCGATTTTATTATTTCCAGCTATAATAGATGCGCAATGATTTTTTCTACGTGTCGAGGGATTTTCTGAATAAAAATCGTCCAAACTATAGTCTTTAAAAGAATCGTCCAAACTATAGTCTTTAAAAGAATAAAAGTCTAATTTAACAAAAATAAAACTTGAAACCCTATGAAACGCGGGATGTATTTTTAAAGCACGTCGTTTATATCGCGTACCGAATCGTTTCAATTCCAGACGTCATCCGTCATTCTTTGTCATCGCGCAGACGTTCGTGAACGAGTTATGTAACGCCGTCGCGTCGTCTATTTATTGTTTGATCTTCAGCAGCGGTGCTAACTCGTTGGGTCGTTGCTATCGACAGTCGTCTTTACTCGAGCTTCGTTTCGCCGATGTGACGCACGTCAAACGGAGCAACGCACGCGCGCACGCACGCACTCATGCACGCATGCACGCGTGCGTGCTGATGTTTACGCTCGTAGATACAGGCGACTCCACGTGCGCGCCGATGTATATACAATGTTGGGAATCGAGACCTCCCTCCCGAAGACGCGCGGGAATGCGACCGAGGGAATAGAAGATGGGGTGCGAGCACTAGGGGGTGAGCTTTGAGTCGCGTTAAACGTGTCGAGGGGAATGGCAACATCGATCCGACAGAAAATTAAGGGCGCGCGTGCATGCAATGGCGACAAAGGAAAAACACGGCATTCGCGTTCTTGTCTCAAAGGCCAATCAAAATTATATGTCACCATCTCAGTAATTACACATCAAGTAAATCAATATACTCGAATCGATGCAGATAGAGTAATTTCTAAGTAATTTATAGAATAATTTATTTTATTTAATAAAAAACTATGACTTATTTAAATAAATTTAAAAAATACTTGACGAGATCGAATTATCGATTGCTTGATTTGCAACACGTCTCGCAGAGATTTTCAGGTTTTAAATTTTCTTGTGGATAATTTGAAATAAATTCTTCAAAGATATATATTCTAACGCGATCAGAGAAAATTCCGCAGACACGAGTTGTCTGTCTGCATGACTAGCGAAATTATGATGACCGCCGCGCAACACGCCTCTGCGGAAAGGATGTGATCAAATGGTTTGCCTCTCTCGCGGTACAGGAAATTGGATCTGACAGTCCCTGAAAGCTCGTTTGGTCTTTCACCGGGTTTGTTTCGATGGTAACGGCAAAGCAAATTACATTTAAACCGCGCATCCGTCTTTTCCACGTCGCGCTTACTCGCGTAATCCCCGTTTAATCCCTTCCCCCCCCGATCGAAATGCGCTTCTTTGCGGTTACTATCGAAAAGTAATCGACCTATTACTTGGGGCCGGTAAATGCACGTGGTTCGCATAACGGCATGGATTCTGCGATCCATTCAGAAGAAGATCATGGTCGATGCGAGAAGGATCGGAGTCTCCGCGAAAGGAAGAAAGAATGCACCGCGTCATAATTATTGTCTCTCGCGTTACATGCACGAGGAATAACGACAGCTGCACGAATCCTTCCGGCGATCCGTTCCCTCGATCGCGTGATCCTCGACGACGTATTCATTCGCACTTGCGGCTCATCCGCAAACGCGTTTATCCCTTTCTTTTTTCCCTTAAATGGAGGCAAATGGAAGGGAAAGCTTCGCAAATTGCGTCGAGAAAAATGCTGAAATATTCGAGAAACGATGAGCGAGATATATTACTATCGTTATTACGTACTATCCGAGGATGTTACGTGCGAGGGGAAAGAGTAAACGCGTGTTTTATCACGACGTCGCTTTGCAAGCGTACACTTGGCGCATCGTAACTGCAAATTAATACCGTTCGCGGTACGATCCGAGCGATTCCGCGTGCCGAGTTTCGCGCTAATTATAAGCGAAGCCGTGCAAGTTCACGGTAACGTAACGCGAGAAGGTTACTGTTACTTTTCCCGGTCTCTCTTCTACGCGCCTGTCTCCCTCTCCCTTCATCCGGTGTCTCTGTCCTCTTCCCCCTTTCGATGAAACGCGGCTCAAAGATAGAGGCTGCGGAAAAAGAAGCAGAGGAAAACGACCGAGGAGAAAAGAGTTGGCCCTCTCTCGAACTGACTCGGGATCGTTTCTCGCGATACTCTCTCGTACACATAACAGCAATTCTCTCTTCATCCTTTTCTCTCCCGTTGCCTCTCTTCCCTCCTCATCGTCTCCCTGAACTTCTCGCTGAAACAGAGAGAAGAACAGCAGCAGCGGCGGCGGTAGAAACATCGACTCTTCTGGGTTGCAGGAGTTGCGGTACTGGTCTAAGGGAATTACCGTTAGAAGAGCTGCACTCGCCTTGCGTAC
Source organism: Camponotus vicinus (assembly GCF_025532165.1). Taxonomy (NCBI): domain Eukaryota; kingdom Metazoa; phylum Arthropoda; class Insecta; order Hymenoptera; family Formicidae; genus Camponotus; species Camponotus vicinus. The sequence goes on from NW_028141949.1 coordinate 3,412,436, forward strand.
TTCCTAGACTCCATGTTACACATATATACCTGCGCCTCTCTATGCCCCTTCTACACGGCCGGAGTCTCCGTGTGTGTATCGACGTACATACACACACGTATACACATGCCTAGATGCACGAACAAACTTACAGGTGTGCGACTACATGCGCGTATAATATCGTGTATAATGTATGCGCCGATATACGTAGTGCTTCCAGTTCCCGGCTGGGACGGTTCGCTTTTGCCAATGGAACTGGTAGCCGATACGGATGAAACCGTCGAACGCGAACATTCGGTCCATTCGGACACCCGATCGTCTTGCTATTCATCGTAGAATTTCAAGAGCGTCGTGGGACTGAAACTTGCCGGCGTTTCTGTGTCAAATCCGCGGACACGAGCCGAGAATCCGCGCTCTGCGGACAGAGTTCAGCGAACTGCATCGCGCGCGATATTGTTGCGAGAAAGGTATATTACGCTGTTCGCGGCAGCGATGGAGAGAACACACAGTAGCCGTAATATTCGCGCACGTGATTCCGAACAATAATTATAGAGACGTAATTATCGGGAGATACACACTCGAAGAGGCGAATATGAAAAGGAAATGATGCCATATTATTTCCTTTTTATGTTTAATCTATTTTTTTTTTATTATTAGAACGCAATGTTGTTCGCAAATTTATGAGTCACAAGACTATCTCTGATAAACTTACTTTCGTAATTCTCAGCGTTATCGCGAATCTCAAACGGATACGGGTTTGCGAGCCATCCGTTCATTCAGCTATTGTTGAACGAAGTCCCGATGTGGGAAGGAGATAGAAGATGCCGGGGAAAGGAAATATGGAGCAAACGGTCGCTCATTCGCGGGAAATGGTATGCGAGAGATTAATAATCGCGCGGGCACGCGAGAACAGAGGTAAAATAAAAAGTTATCGCGATGTGTTCGCTACTTTGTTACACGTCTGCCTGGAGAGTCAGTTTCCACTTCTTTTTCTTCTTCCCTCTCTCCCTGCGTCCCTGAACCTCACACTTGGCCACTCGGTCATTGTTCGGCTCACAATGAACCGTTTCGATATATACCCCACACGTGCGCTTAAGTGCCCACACATATATGGTCGGTGCACTTTCCTTGTAGATGTGCATGTGCGCGCGCGCGCGCCTTCGAGACGGAGACAGACTTATGTGCGCGCCTTTATACATTACCTTCTGTCGGTCGGCGCCTTAATTAGTACCATGGCTCTTATATGCGACCAGTCGAAATCGACGTGACCTACCGCGAGACGCTATGACATTGTTGTAGAGGAGAGATACTGAAGATTGAAAAAAATTGTGATACTTCGTCTCGCCAGAAATCGACATAAAAGAAGAAGATTAAGAAACGATCTGCCGTTATCTGTCGCGCATTATCCGTTCGTGCCGGCCACACGGAAACGCATCGCGGTCTCGTTAATTCGCGGCTTGATTATAGAATTAATAGCTCGCTCTCTACCGGTGGAATTAGTATCGTGAGTCTACAATCGAGATCTTCTTTCTTTCTCTCTCTTTCTCTCTCTCGATGCAGCGAAGTTATCTTTAATAATGAGTTATTGCATTTTAATGATCTCAAGTAAAATATTTTTGCTTATATTTTGATCTTGAATTGTGAAAGTAATCCTCGATTTACACGAAAAACATTAAAATTGTGCCCTTTGCATAAAATGTAATTTTATTTAAATTGCTAATGTTATTCTTAATTTAAATACTATTTGTCGAACAGAGAGAGAGAGAGAGACAGTTATTTTTATATTATGTAATAATACTGTATTATGTAATAATTACTTTTATTATTTTCCAGTTATTGCTTTTATAGATGATGGACGTATTAATTAAAATTAATTTGCTCCAATTTATTCAATTATTTGTACAGGAACTGTGAGGACTCACGTTCGATATAGTTGTCAATTGTGTTTAGTTGAGAATCAAAACGCAGACCAAAAATCTTGACCTCTTTAATAAAGAGCAAATGGAATCGATAAATCGAGGCAAGCAATGGCTGTAATTTCTTCCACGCGATAACGGCAATAATACTTGAGCTCATTTACCGTAATTTACAGTACATACTCTCAACACGTTTCAATATTTATATTATTTCTTATGTTAAAATTGGAGCGAAGTTTGTGAGCTCGTTTAAAATTGGAAACAATTTATAATACAGATTGTTTACATTGTTATGAAATTATGTTAATAAGAAATATATAACATTTAATAGGACATTGCTGTTGAATAATTTATTTTGTTCGAGAAAATTAAACTCGAGATTTTAATTATCGTACTTGATTACTAGATTTAATTCAGAGGAAGGAAGCTTATGGAAAATAATTGATTAAAAATTTAAAATTAGAATTACAACTTTTTCAAGGCACATAACTGAATTTAAACACTCGTCAGAAATTGAAGATTCGATTACAGTTAAGACGCATGCAGAGCCATACAAATTATCGAGGTTATCAAACATTCTGTAAATTTATACTCATCTTGCTATTTTCATTCGTCTCAAGCCAACCGTGAACCGCACATCAAATTAGCGTACTACTAATGTCCGACCGTTATGTTAACGTAACGAATCGCGAGCGTATTCAGGGAAATACCTTGGTCGACCCTGACATAACGGAAACATACATCAAGGATATCCTCTTGGCCATCGTAGCATTTTGTTGATAAAGCACGAAAAGACACTCGTAAATGGAACGCGCACTCGTAGATTATGCGCAACGTGAGATTAACGAGAGAACGTATGCGAGAGTGAATTATTCGCGCGTCGATTTCGCAATATCCGATATTAATTAACGAGCATTAAGCGAGTCGATTTCGAGCTGTTCTCCCACCGTTCCACACGAGCTGGAATGCTTTTCAGCGAACGTTACCGCGGTCGCTTTGCCCGATCAGCGAAATCGTCATTATGCTCATACATATTGAACCATAAGCCGCATGGACGCGAGCCGGATTAATTAGCGTGCACCGCTAATTATCGCCGTTACGGAACGTTCAACGGCCGTGAAAGTGTTTGGGCGATCGTGCCGGATTTCTTTACTGCGCTGAAAAAGAGCGTCGCTTTAACGTCGCGTGCGCATCCGCGATCGCGATCGCACTCTTATTAGAGTGGAAGAGAATGTGAAATTACGGTTGAACTCGGTCTTAATTGTCTTCATCGTAATCTACATCTATAATCAAGATCGAAAAATTGCCACTCCGAAAGATATCTCCATCCCCTGCGCATCTGAAATTATAATTAAACTGTATTTAAAGAGACTGCGATTCCAGTCGCAGATTATAAGTATTTACGTGAAAGAAAAATTGCTATTTCGAGAGGTATCGAGCGGAAGACGTGAAATTGTAATTAAAATTGTAATTAGATAACGCAATCGCTTTTGATAAATTCGAACGATTATTCTCTTCGGAAGATCTATCTCTCTTTCAAGCGATTTTCCACCATGCGCTTTTTTTCCACCTGCCCTTTTAGGGATCAGGTGTTAAGGTGTCAAACGCTCGCTGTGGATTCCTACGATGCGAAACGGGACTCGTAATGATCACATAGCATCGCGAAACTTTGCTCGGCCACGTGCTCGTTAGGGGCTACATCCCGCGTACCTTAGATGCGCGTGTTACACGCGCGAACATCACATCCTTATTACACGAACATCATAACTGAAAATGGATATACGCTTATTCGTCTAACGCGTATATACGCCGGCATCTGTGAACGCTTGTAAGTCGGTGGCTGACCACGAGGGCACACCACTCGTTTGTAATTACGTGTACATTCTATAATTCATGCGCGGTACCAGAGAACGTTCGTTGCCACACGACTCCTTAACTCTCTTTCAAAGGTATACGAGACATCTTAGTTCGGATGTTATTTAATTATCGGTAATATCCTCTCTTAATTAGTGGTTGCAAGGTTCACGATATAATCACAGTAGTCTGATCAAGTTTAATCAATATTCCTATAAATTAGCTTCTCCCAGTGTATTAAATTATTTTATTATATATCTTTAATTATATTATATTCGCTTTATATAATTATTAAATATATACAATTTTATGCAGATTACGAAATTAAATGAAAATAAATATAATTTCTTTGGTCGAAAAATTAATTTAAATACAATTTTAAATCATTTTTGGGGAAAGAAGAAATATTAATTCTCTATTCTAAAATTAATTTTTTACAAACTTAATATTTTAATTACAAAATTATTAATAATTATAAATGCTACAAAATTATATCCAAAAACCAATCGATTTTAGATTGATACAAAAGCTTTGTAGCTTGTCTAAATTATATTCCTTAATTTCTAAATTTATTTTTTATTCTCTTTCCCTTCATCAATGTACTTTAACATATTTTAACGTATTCCAATCGAAGTAATCCAACATCGAGTACAATTGCATCGATTGCCATTCTCTGCCTTGGCATACCTTAATTCAGTCTGACTTATCTCGTCTATAATTCTGTAATCCAAATTCTCGAGGCATACACTCGCGGCACGGAACTCTGAGAACGCGCGAGCACGTAACGAAATCTCGTGCGAATTTATGCACGTCCGGAGAGAGCGGGCAGAGGAGCGGAGCGAAAACACGACGGTTGTGTATATAAATTTACGCATGACGCGCGCGCGCGTCGTATGCGTGCATCGTGTGCGTGCATTACGTGTGCATCCACCGGTTGGTGGATGCCACGCCCCTGGTTACAGGACCCTCGTAACCTACCCGGGGTTGCGACGGTCTAGTACGGTTATCATCGCGTAACGCGCGCGCGCGCACACACACACACGCACACGCACATACACTCGCAATAAAGCCTCCGTAACACATGGCTGCGACCGACCACGGAACGATGGAGATCGAGCCGCGTATATCGTTTGTAATTAGCGTCCGGAACACATCGAGCGAGCGCGACATATGCGTGTGTGCGCGCGTATTAAACGCGCATGTAGCATAATGCGGTAATATCTGTGCCCTTCGGCGCAATTAAGCGATCGTGCGGTTCGATTCTCACGACTGCCTTCCCTCTTTCGCGCGATATTCGATCGGCGGAAACGAAATGTCGAGCGAAATGATTCTTGAAATCCTACTTTTAATTTCTGACCGAGTGTCGATTATTACCAAGGAAAGGTTCCAACCTTCGGTTTGCGGAATTCGCGGGTATTCGTGAAAGAGGACGATATACAACGCTCTCTCAAAGAGACTGCGGGTAATTTCGACGTTTTTGTCTTGAAGATTTATCGGGGTATAATTTTTGCTTTTCTGCTTCTTTTTTCATTAGCATAATGACGCGTAATTTCCTGTTTTGTTCGCGCATATTTTAAAAAAATCCTCTCAACGATGATCCTTGAATAACAGAAGACTCGAAGAAACTCTTATCGATTTTCTGGGAATGTCGAATCGTAAAATATACTTTTCTCCGACCTTTCCGTATGGATTATATTTATGAATAATTTTATTGTATCTAAACCTTGGCCGTGCTATACTAAGTATTTGAAACGCAAACATTTTCTCCCGTCTTCGTTTCCTTTCTTCCTCTCGATCCCCCTCTGTTAATCTACAAACGTGCTTACGCTCGCTTCTACGAGGACGAATATCGCGTTGCCGGTTTTGTTCTCGCTTCCTCTCGTTTATTCTATCGCTGCTCGTGTTCTTTTTCTATCCGCGGTGGTATGTAAAGGCCAATTTACATGGTCTTTTTACGGTACCGTTCCATTGTATTCGTACTTTACACAGATATTATCGACTTTCGCGATATCTTTCGAACACAAATTAATACACATGTTATCGTAAAATCATGAAAATTTTAATCTGCTATTATAAAATTTATGTAATGATTTTTAATTCGGAGAAACGTAAAATATCACATACATATAGATTATTAAGATAAAAAATTGGAGTTACTTTACGAGTCGTACATAAATTATTCTTATAAGAATTATTCTTAACTATATCCGCTGATTCGAACGTCCGTTCTAAATGTGCCTTAAGAGAGACACGTTGTCGCATTACTCTTATCGGATTGCTGACGACGCTGACGACGCTCGCAACAATGTTGACCGTTGCGACTTGAAACCAAAGACGATCTCGAAACGCGACTCAACGCGAACGAAAACTGCATACGTCTTGCCGCCTCTCAGTTCGTCTTCTCGTTTCGAGTGAAGTGGTTCGTTCCTTTGGTTCGCACAAAGCGAACTCTCGCATTGATAATTGCGACTGGCGCATCCTTTATCTCGTGAATTAACGCGCGATACGATATTATTGTCTCTTCAAAGAGAGAGATCTCAGGTATCCGTTATTTCTATTCAGTTGAAGTAATTTCATTATCGAATCTAAAGTCGAGATCGTAAAATTACTGATTAGATTTTTCTCCTTCTTAATTAATCGTCGACAGGCTTCGTTCCTAACGATCACCTGAGCAGCTGAAGTGACAAGAAAGTGTCAATTCCATAGTTTCCACATCCCTACAGGTGTCGTGTCTCCTGTCGTCATGCTTATTATCAGACGAACATCGTCGTTGCTGCAATCAATCTAATTTAAAATGAAAAGGAATCATTCGTCACGATGACTGGAGCGTGGCATATTTGCGTGGTTCTTTGGAAATACGTGGAGGCATTGTTAGAAAATATTCTATGTCGGTAAAATCTTACAAGTCACACAATTAAGATTTTTTTACAAATTAATTAATTAAGGTAAAAAGAATATAAATTAATAATATATATTTATTTATATCTAGAATCGGTAACTATACCTTTCTTTCATTTCTGTGCGTTTTTAATAATTATTTATTATGTTTTCTCTTGTTCTTTTTAAATTTGCTCATTTAATCTTTTTCATTTAATTGCTCGCGGAATGTTAATCATCTTGTACAAATCTTTACCAATCTTTACACTAATAATACTTTGGATATCCTCACTCTTTTACTTCGTCATGCTATCATTGGAAAAATTAGCTCTGATCTTGGGATCTTGCATGACTCTTGAAACTAACGAAGCAACGTAGAATAATTACTTGTCGGAATTCATCAACTAGAGCGGTTTATCTCCAGTCGAGTGATAATTACGCGTTCATAAATAATCATACTTTTATTTATACGTTATTAAAATTTTGATGTACATAGATACATGACAAAAACATAGCTAGTTTACTGTTTTACTGAAAGTAACATCTATAACATTCTTTTCGCGTGAGAGATTTAAGAGTATAAAATGTGTTTTTCTCTTTGAAAAACATCGCAATCGATATTACGATCGACATTATTATACGAAGAAGCGATAGAGGGGGTGGTCTCGGAGTAAATTGTCTATGCACATTGTATCTAAAAGATAATACGCGCGCGCTCAGCCATATTTAATGGCGATAACGGCTTCGCTAACTATCGATCCGGTGATTCTACTTCCTTCGGTTCTACTTCGGATAAACGCGGTGAAATGATCCATAGATCGAATCGCAGTATCGGTAGTCTCCACTTCCATGTTCTGAAATCTTCCAAATTAATTGTTTGTAAAACTTACATACTGGTTGTGAACTTATTAGTCTTATGTTTGTCCAATTCGAATTCAAAAATGATATTTCGTTGCCTGCATATAATTTTTAATACTTAATAATACACATGATTATACAATAAATTTAAATTAAATTTTGTTATTGGAAAATATTCTCTAACGAGTCTTTTAATATAATTTAATTATAATTATTAATGAAAATAATGATGAAATTTATAGCAAGTATCTTACATGTTTACATATATTAAATATTTTACACAAATAACGCGGGCATGCATCAATATTCTCTTTCCTCGCTTATTGTCGCAAGGTGAACGGACGAGATGGCTTCTAAAAAGCTGGATCGAGCTTGTTCGTGATTGAATGTCGGATTGTAAGAAACGATTGTATTGTGAATCGCGCGGCGCGATGGTACTGAAGAAAAATATCAGGATGAAAAGCCGAGAAGCGGAACAATGTCATTTATAAATCATTCGAGAGCACGGTCCTTTTCGCCGAGATTGTTTCGCGTCTCTTGGGGATTTTACCAACTTCCATAGGTTTTACTCTCCGTCTCGCAACTCTCGCCAAGTAACCTTTCTTTATTACACTTTAATCTAGTTTTTGGAGCGATCTTTTAAAGATAAATATAAATCATTGTTGTTAATATCGCTTTTAACACACAAGTGACATAGGTTAACACGAATACGTTCCAAGTTCACTCGTGTATTCACATGACAAACATCAAGTCAGTTTTATAAGATATACAAGTAAGGTACGGACTGGTATTTCTTGTAAAAAGTAAACATCTTTTTTCTTTGACAAAGTTCCCAGAAATGCATAATTTTTCAGTATCTCAATTTTTAATATACCAATACAGTGAACTTACAATTAGTTTCTTTATTTTTTGTGTAAGTTATTCTTGTGTAAAAATTTTGGCAATTGTGTTACAATTAAAAATTTTACATTTTTATAATGCAATACTTTAAAGATATCTTGAAAACATTGCATTTACGGAAAAATTGTGCAAAAAATACTTATTTTTTTTTACAAGGAACATGATAGTACGACTATATTCTTTGAGACATCCTGTAAATTTTTTTCTCATGTACGCGAGCAATGTATACGGGCGATATTTTTATGACGGCTATGTCGGTGTGTTCCGTGCTCGATAGGAGATGGTCTTATCTCCGCGTATATATGCGATTTGTTGTGTCAGGAAGGAAATTGCATCACGCACGTGTGCATCTGCGGCGCGAGAGACGCGACAAATTTCAAAGGCTGTCATTGCTGCGGAAGATCGCATCGTAAAAAAAAAAATGCGGATTTTCGCAACGTGAGTTGCGCAAGCTGCCTTCAGCAGTAATAATAAAAACGCGGTAAATTATGATCGACTTTTGTCGCGTCGGTTTTTCGGAGAGGAACTCTTCTCGTGTTGTGTTTTCCGTCGATATATAAGAGATTTCCACTCTTTCTTAATTTATGACCGTCAAGTGGCACGTTACTTTTAACGAGGGCGAAGCCACGAGTCGCTTTTAGAACACTAGACTTTTGACACTCGAGCTATTTTAATATTCTTTTACGATCGCTTACAAATTTCCTCGCATCTACGAAATTGCATCTTTGAATCGCATACGCATGATTTCCACCGAAAAGAAAGTGATTCCGTCATCGAACGCGACTCCACAACGACGTAACGTTTTCCTTTCTTCTGGCCGGAAAGGAAAGAGAGAAGGTCGATTACTATTTTATGAAAATTCACTCTTACATCGCTTCTACCTGTCAGATAATAATCATCCCAAGTTTTTGTTGCGTGTCGTGAAAGAAACCTCTTCGAGGCTTCCCTCCTTCTATCTTTTTCAGTTTTCACCGACGCGACATACGAAATTCTCTTAAGCGCATACAAATGACCTCGCCCCTATGAATATTCATGCTCCCCGCGGACGCGCGGACCTACTGATGCTGTGAAATAATTACTTTGTCTACAGCGCGTCGGGCCTTTATCTGTCGACGTGATCGCAATGCAAGTTCCGTTGACGCGAATTCTTAACGCACGTTCATCTTTGTATGTCCGAGGACTGTAAAATATTGGAATGGCTAGTTGTAGGAAGCGAGAACGTAACGTAACGTTCTCACGAAAGCCGAGTCAGATCTCATAGATATATTATTTTCCATTCTATTGCATCGTTCAGTGCCGTCGATATCCCGAGTCTCATGTAGATAAGATACTATCGTATTCCTTGTAAAAAAATAAGCATCCTTTTCCTTTGGTAAAATTTCCAGAAATGCATCATCTCCGAGATCTTTTATTTTTTGAGTACATCAATGCATACTTGCTGTTTCTTGATTCTCTTTATATAAGTGATTCTAAAAAATTTATGGTAATTCTGTTATAATTAAGACTAATATATTTATATTTTTATATAATGAGATGCTTGAGGAAATTTTATTCCACATAAAACAAGTTTCTTTGTGGTAATGAAATGTGTTTTATTATTAAAATGTAGACTTAATAATATTAGACTTAAACTAATTATTAAATGTTTATATGAAAAATAAAAAAACAGCAAATATATATAAATACATAAAATACATATTAGCATATTAAAAAACGAGATATTTCATAAACGATGCGTTTTCTGAAATTCTGTCAAAGGGAAAAAAATATAAAATTTACTTTTTTATAAAAAATATATGTGTCTAGTACCTATCTTTATTTATTTAGAACATCCTGTATTTCTCGTTCGAAATTATTTAAATATCATAAACGATATTAAACCGCTCTATCACATCCAAATTAAATTTTAAATCGGATAATCTTAAGATGTCATATATAAATACAATAAAGATTTCTCGTTCGCTTGAATACTCTTTCACTGTCACGATAGGTATACATCAAGCATGACGATTCCATGTCGATCGAACGATGCAAGTTCGCGCGTACGTGTGTTTGCATACCAGGCCAGACAACGGCTGCGCTTATTACCGTAGATTGCATACGTTACCTCTTGTTGCATCTTACATGGTAGTGCATACATCGACACGCGTACATGGAGTTATCTAAGGGCACCGCGATACGACTGCGCGGGAATCTAATTAGTTGCACTTTCGAATTCCATCGATTATACATTTTCCCGTAGCCCAGCTCGAATCGTTCGCTCGCGTTACGTAGCCTTGTAACGTTTTTCTTTTGCATACGTTTTGTTCCATCGACGGTAAATGGCGAGTGACGAGCGGAGATTGATCGCCGTCGTAAAAATCGAAGGCGAAGTTCAACCGGTCACATTCGATTATAAGTTGGAATTTTATTCGCGTGTCAACGGTTACATAAAGCAAGGTAAAAGTACCGCGTATTGAGTTTTCACATCACGTAGAACTTTGATAAATAACTCGCGTAGGTGTCTACCGTGCTGCCTGTCCGTTTGAATTTATCCCCAAGTTTTTCGAGGACATCGTTTCGCCCACGCCACCTTTTTTTCCCCTTTTTTTACGCCTCTCGAAAGTTTCTCGCATTAAACAAATTTGTTCATCTCCCTCTCCTTCTGCCCCTTCGCACTGCGATTAAGTCTCGCTCCGCTCTTGTTCAGAGGAACTCGTATCGTCACGTGTATCATTTGATTCTATTTTGCTTTCTCCCTTTTTGTACTCCGGTTTCATCTCGTGTCGGCGTTGCGTCTCACTTTTATCACACTTTTATCATTAGCTTGTCTTATCGCTAACGATTTCTCGCCATCAAGCGTTGCACTAACAATCCCTTGCGATTCTAAGGCGCGTTTAAATATTCTTTGCTCTTATCTGTTACCTTCGCTCCTTTCTTGTTAAATTTCTCTCCGAACGACATTTACGCAAAACTTCCGCTTTCTACCTTTTCTCTCCACGCTACGTATTTCCTGTTTTTTCTTTCTCGCTATTTTCCTCTCGATACAAATTGACCAAAGCAACTTTATCTGTAATTTCGTAGAATGCTCTAAAAGAGAAAGGCATTTTTAGGAAATGGCTGTCGATTGACACTTTGTTTTTTTTTTTCTTTTCATTATCTCGGACGAGGGGACATCTTCGAAGCTGCGGAAGGTGCGTCCCAGATGTGCGTCCCCCACGTTTCCTCGCTGCGAAATATTTTTTTTTTCGACGTAGGAATCACCACGACGGCGCATATCACCCGTTTTATCGCGATCCAGGAACGTGCGGAGGTTTCCCCTCTCTCGAGGAGAATCCTTCGTTTCTTCGACGTTTCTGATCTGGTGTGATGTGCCGTAGTGGTTTTTCCTGCATCGTCTATCCGTCATTCGTCACGATACGAGAGAAGAAATTTCCCGCGTCCAAGATTGCGATATCATAAAGATGTTAGCGGCGGCAATGCATCGCTTCAAGATAGCCATTAAGAAATATTGAAAGGCGTCTTTAAAGCGTTAGTTAATAATCCATTCTGCATTCGAGGAATAAAGCTTAGCATAGAGCGTCGTAAGCGAGATGAAGCGATAAGTTACATCATATATTTTCTGTTCGTGTCAATATAGTTATATACTCGTATGAATAACACGTATTCATTGTATTAATTCTCGATGGAATAATATTTTCCTACTCGTACAATATAACTTTTAATTTTTAATAGAGAACTGTATTTTACATGATTTACTCTCGGCACAATTATTTATACTAATTAATTTTCTTCATTTTTCTAATAATTATACCGATATAATATTTTTGTTAATAATATTATTCAGAGAATAATATGTTATATAGTAATATATATATGCGGCTTATAACATGTTTATCTTTTGCGGGAATAAAAAATGTAAAATCCGACACTGTACACATGTGTATAAATGATTGTAATAACCTTATCGGCCGTGACCGACTTACATACGAGGTGATTTTGATTAAATCGCTCGGGTCCCCAGCAGACTTAAATAAACTTGTTCCAAGCGTGGAATCCGCTTATGTCTTATTTCGTCCCCGGTTTCGTCCCCGCGTCCCTCGTTTATTTCTCGGAGATACCATTACGCGTGCGACGGCTCGCGTGACTTCCGGCGCGTGTACCCGATCGTGTAATCCATGAAAGATAATTAACACGCCCGTTACGTCTTCTTTCTCTCTCTCTCCCTTTCTCTCCCTTCCGATTTGCGCCGTCAAAGAAGCGCGGAGCGCACGTTCGGTCCGTTTGGTGCGTAATAAATGATCACGCGGAACACCATGAGGCATGCTTTTCCGATATAGTAGCCCTTCGCCGACGCAAGCGTGCTTTAATAACGCAATATCGTTCCTCGGAATTTTTCGATTATCATCGTGAGGTGGGACGAGTTTATTAATGGCACGGTTGCGAAACGAATTATTTTTTTTTTTTACTTATTGTTGATTGATGACGAGAATTAGAACAAAAAATACGCATATGTGTCATATTTTATTTATCGATGTATTGCGTGTCTCTTTTGAAAAAATGTGTTGAAAAAAAAAGAGAAGAAACGAATGAGCGAAATGTATACTTTATTTATTCCGCTTTTATCTTCCGCGGATTGAATGAATTTGTTCTAAAAGTGTAAATTGTGTGTGTTTTAACATATTTTTTAGGATCAATGAATTATCAATTTATTTTTATTAATTATTAATTTATTTTTTAGAATCGTTTATTATAATATTGTACAAGTAATCAAATAAATCACATTTGACAAAAAGCATCGTGATGAAGGTAAATTACCTCGGATTGGAGGAAATCGACATCCTGCATTAAAACCGAATTAATTCCAAGAACGGATATGCCAGATATTCGTCCTCGAGGGTTGAAACGTCTAATTATTTTCACGCGCAGCCGCAAAAAACAGTCCATATCTCCGATTGCCACGGAAACGTATATTTTATCGATGAAAGTCGATTATTATGACTGCGTTTATTCTATCTAAAGCAAGTCGATCAACATTAGATACGCTTCGAGATTCGTAATTATTAACGCGTTGACGGATAAATGAACTGTATCATTTAGTACGCGTCGTTTAACTTTTATTGCGGAAAATTTGTTACGCGATAAATACTCGATGATATGCATCAGACTTTCTTTTTAAAAGTCCATCTTAACATTTTTAATTAAGAAAATAATAATTAATAAGCAATATGATAATAGATACATAATATTCATAAGTAAAAAATACGATAATTTTAATTAATTTAATTATTGTAATATAAAATTATCATACATTTATACATTTTATTATTAAAATTATTGACGATTATTGTTAATTATTAATATTTATTTAAATTATCAATATCAATATAACAATATTATTAATAACAATATTTTATTAATAATAATTATAATATTAATTATATTAATTTATTAATTATATTAATTATATTAATTATATTATTTTATTAGAATTTTATTTGTCATATAAATGTATTCAGAGATCAAAATTATCTTTGAAATATACATATATCAATATATCGTGTAAACAAACGAAAAGTACACATTTCCGGTCGCATTTATCCGTACTTTTTTCTTTTCGTTCCGCGAGTAACACACGTGTGGAGGAAGGAAAAAAGTGAGATTCCGGTGAGTCTGCTCGTGCAGGAATATACACACAGGGTGACTCGGTGATTTACGATCGGTGATTTCTCATGCTCGGCCTCCTCTCTCGCGTCCTGTCGATCCGTCCGATAGATTCGAGTCCGGAACAAGGGAGAGTATTCGATAGATCGAGGCGCGATTAACGCGACGGCGAAGTCAATTTCGATCCGCGAGAGAGTATCCAGACTGATTGCAAAAATCTTCATTGCGCGCGCACGCGCACGCACGAATGTATCCTCCTTGTATATGTAATGTCGGAGTATCTTATTTCATTACACATCATGTTCGGTATTGAATTATCTCTCGAACAATCGCGCATATATCATGTGGCCGAATGTAGGTGTTGTCGAATAATATGCAATAATCTCATGGAGGATATACAATTTTTCCCAATATTAAAATTCCAATGTAAAAATTCCCAATACACGCGGCCATTTACATTATACAATTTTGAATTTTATACATCTACTCAAGATTACGTTTAACGTGAGACGTTGGTGCGCGTATAAAGATCGGAGATTATTGTCCATATTTGGCGTTAGACACGTAATAAGAATATAGATCGAAGAATTTGTTAGTAAAATATATGTAAATATCGGCGATGTCTGCGTACACCGGTGTATAAGCGGGAGCAAAAGATTTTACGATACGGATTTGCAACATGTCGCACTAGCTAGCAAACGACGAGCTTCGTTTTACGGATAAACGTACATACGTTGCGATCGCGTCGACAACAGCATCGGGAAACCGGGGCCATCGTACGCGTTAAAAGTAGCATTTCGATCGGTCGTTACAAGAGGACGATTTTCACTCGCGTACGTGGCCAGAGCCGACTATCGCACGACGTGAAAATCGGCGCGATGTTGTCGGCATGGCCGTAAAACTTTAATCGCCCAAGTGCATCCTTCCATTTGACGAAAGTCAAACACTTTTATTTACCGGCCAATTCGCCGGTTTTTACGCTCGTCTGAGGAAGCTGCAAACCTTGTGACCTCGTTAGAGAGCGAATTTCTCTCCGTGTTTCAGGTCTCGGGGCTCTTTCGATCGAAAAGTAACACCGGCAATTTCGTTTTTCTTATTATTATTAAAGATCGGCAAGATCGCGCTCCTGTGTCGATCGACCATCGACGAAACCGTTTTGACGATATCATAAAGACGACAACGTACGACGGCGGCTTCCAGGCTACCTTTAGTTTACTTCTCCGAGATGAGACTTTTCTCCTGTTCCACGCTCATTACGCGAAATTGGCTTGTTTGTAAGCCAATCGCATAGGTGGTGGTGTGCGATGGGTCGACACGTTTGGCAGAAAAACGTAGCGAGTTGCGAATTACGCCAATTAGCCGAGTCTGGTGCGAGCAAAAAGTTTCTCAGCGTGTTTTGTCGAGTTATTATTTCGTAATTTATGCGCGTTTATTCGCCAACCACGAGAGTGTCGACGAAATACTTGCGTCTCTTATTATTTCGATTCAATATAGTATACGAATAAACGATATTTATTCTCTCTTTTTAAAATTGCATAAGTTCCCTAAAGTAATTATCGTAAAGATGAAGAAAAATTCTCGCATTATGTGCGAGATCGCAGCATTAATAAAACATGTAAGCCGTATTGCATTTCGAAAGAGACAAAACGCGATACGTCCATTATTGTGTGTCTCGTTATCTGCAGGTATAGTATTCTTAACTATAGTTGTGCTACATTGCGAAGATAAGAATTGGCTCTTTTTGCCCGTCTTTCTGGGTTACCGGTTGTTTGTTATTGCTCGCGGTTGGCGATAGTTGTTGGAGCGCCGAGAGCGATTTACTAAGCTACTTGGCAACACGCGACTAGAAAGTTGCTCGCCTAACATATAAATCGAGCATTGTTCGTATAACTGCCTGTCCGCCCGCCCGCCGCGCCTTTTTTCCCTCTAATTGCATTCGAATTCCATATTCAAGAGAGAGAGAAAGGAAGAGAGAGAATACTTAGATGCGATACATTTAGCGCGATAGATCGCTCGAGCGTGTGGAATACGTTGTAATACGCGAACGTGAACTTGCAAAGTTACAAATTGTGCGCGTGCACTGTTCCATTCGCGATTTAGCGTGCGATCGGTCGTGCATTATACAGCGCGGCTGTTATAGACAAGTCGCACTTTCGACAAACAATTTGCGCAAATGGAAATTCGCTGGCACGATAGATTTTTCAATTGCATTTTGCGCTGCATAAAATTGAGAGAGAGAGAGAGAGGGGTGAAATATTCGTCATTTAATCCCCATCGAGAGATAAAAGCGTGAGATAAAAACGGCAGGACTAAAACTTGAGCAGCAACGCACTCGGTATCGTGCATATCAGAATGTAATTTAAACTTTTAATCGTATCGCGTTTTAACTTTGAAATTGCATGCGTATGAATATTCGAGAGTCGACAAACTCTCGTAGAAATTAAACGAGAAATAATTATTTCTAATTGTCCATATGTACTTTCGTTTTTTAGCCAAGTGGAAAGTGAAAATGAACGATATGAAAACAAGAAATTAGCTTTAATCTCCATTCTTGAACACTGAGTAACGCTGAGAGTTAATTGGCTCGCGATAAAATTTTAGGAGCGAAAAGAGAAAAAAGAATTATAGTCGCGTTTGTGAGAGTCGTGTCTTCCGTATCGATTTGTATTGCTAAATCGCAGAGCGAATACATGCAGAGCGATAATAATGGTCCACGTCGGCAGGATGAATATAGAGAAGCGAGAGATCTGATTTCTCCCTCTTCGATTCGATATGAGAGAGAGAGGGAGAGACAGAAAGAGAGGCGAAAAGGAAAGGCAAGAGAACGGGAGATATGTAGAAGATGAAACGGGCACGTAAAGACTTTTGCCCTGCCTAAGGGGCTGGGATATAAAAGACAGAGTCATATTAGAGACTGATGGACGGACGGTGGAGTTATTAATTCTGCCTTTAATGAATTCCCGTGTCGTTTCGCGCATTTAGCCCCTGGTCTTAAATGGCGTCAGGTCCTTTAAATGCTAATCCGACTGGATCCAATACCGATTAATTGCCCTCGCTTATACCGATTCCGCGTGATTTTTTCGCAACGCCAGCTCTCGCTTTTCGTCGATTTACCTGTCTCTCTCGCTCTCGCTCACCTTAATTGAATCTCTCTCAATTATATTTATTTCGGAAAGCAAGCTGTACGCTTTCGCCTCGATGTATGCGTTAATTATTACGCACACGTCTGCGATCGCGATTATATTGTCGTCTTGAAATAGCTCACGATTTAAATAAGATCGATGAATGAGAGACCGTGACTGATCGTTGCTTTGAAAAAAAAAATAATAATAATAAAGAAAAAAAAACCGGTATTACGTAGAAATTCGTTTTCATCGTCGTGTCGATAAATGGCATTACGCAGAAATGGCGTATATAATCGCGGAATGCTGCGTCTGTTGCACGCTGCTGTGTGCTTCGTAAGACCGATTAATCGCCACAGAAACGCACGCGCGCCCGTCATTACGAGCATTTAATTATTAATCGATCGCGCGCAAAGCTGCCGGCATGACTCGCGCTTATTCAGCGCTTATTGTAGCCGATACATTTGTCGGTTAATAATATTATACGAAGAATATCTCGAGAATTATCTGTCTTGCGAGAAATATCAATTCAATTTATTCAAACATACACATTGAAACGTGCGATCGTAATATATTAATACGCCTCGCTGTAAAGATATAAAAATTTACATTTTTCAATTTAAATATTCAATGTGTGAGATCGCAAAATAAATAGTGATAATTTCGAGTTTGAGTTAGAGACAACAAAATTAATCTAAATATATCTAACGGTTCTAAGTATCTCGGGAAGCTGATGTACGTCACGGGAGTAAATTATTTCAGAATATCGGAGAGCCTTGCGAACGGGTTCTCGATCACCCCGTGTGACAGACAGACGCAGGAGAAACAAATACGCGCGTCCGGTAGACGCAATGAAACGCGCATCAATATCTCGATAACCGACAGCTGGGATTTTCCAGGGCGGTTAATCGCCCGGGCTTACATCTTCGTTAGGTCCGCTTTATCATCCGCGGGCTTGATTAAGATTCTTTATCAAGCAACGTCATTACTCCGTTTACTAGATCGGCGGTCGAAGAAAACGGCCTCGCACGGTGTGTATTTAGCGCGGAATATAAATTACCTTATCGGCGTCGCCCTCCCCCCCCCCCTCTACCCCCTTTAACTTTGAATAAACAGGCGCGTACACATGCGAGAGCGCATTCAGCGATACGCGAGCAACTTGTTATCTCGCGAATAGGATGAGCGCGAGCTCCGAGGATCCGTGACCGTGATCCCGTGGCGATTATCCGTAGGATCCACCGTGGATATCTCTCGTAGCGAGACGTAGAGAGGAAGAGGAGAGAACATCGATCGTAGATCACCGGATCACCTGCGTTCGCGGTCATTAGGCTAATGCGAGGTTATATGGGCTCCTCGGTGCTTATTTCCGCCTAATCAATCGTCACCGCTGACGTCATCCGCGCCGATGCAGCAGCACTTGGCTTCTTTTTGCCGCCGCATCACATACGAACGCGATGAATCGATTTATTTCTGCATACCGACGATTTGTCATGCGCGGCTAGCTAAATATCGGCGCACCTCACGGCGTGTACGCTTGTGTACTCGAAGAGTGATTATTTTTAAACCTGCAATTAAGTACAATGTGCGAGGATATTATTATAATTTATACATGGTGCGTTTATATTTGAAAAATATATGTCGACACAATTTTGGCGAGTAGCTCTTTAAAATTGTTTCCGATAGATTTAATCGTTAGAATTAAATATTAAACGAATTTTATCGTGCATATAAAAAAATTTGTATTTTTAATTTATCAATTTTATTGTTATTATCAATTTTATTGTTATCAATTTTATTGTTATTTATATCTTTCTTGTACTGTAAATTATCAGATACAGCAATCCGCTGATTTACATGGATATTTATTTGCAAAATGACAACTTGAGCTATTATGTCGTTGTTCGTAGCTAATCGGCGGAAGCACAATGCAGGACGTTAGGGATGCACGAAATAGGAAGACTTCTTGGTCGTTAAGGCCGCACGAGGAAGAGAGAGTCTACCATTATCCGTCCGTTCCTTCCTCGAGTGTGTGTATGGCCAGAAAGAATACCAATGCACTCTTCTAATGAATGTCGATTCACTGCGAAGATATTAAAGATACGCATACATGCGCGGTCCTCTCGATATGGCTTCGATCCGAAAGTCAATAGCGTAAGTAAAAGCCTGGAAATTAATCTAGAAATCTTGTTTGTACTTTCAATTATCGCTAAAAACTGCGAAAATTATTGATATCGAAAGTAGAGGTTGATCGCAGTTTAAATAAAATTTAATTTGTTTTCCAAATAAAAAAGAGTAATCGTTTTTTTATAATTTTTTTGACGCTAAATACGATTCTGATTTTCAAATTTTTTTATCGCATCATAATTTTGCGATTAAAGTTCCAAAAAGCAGTAATAATTTTATTTTATTATGTTGTAGCTAAATAAAATGTAGACATAAATTTTTATCATGTAAATTTTTGCAAAAATTTGACCACCTTAACTTGACATGTTTATTTCACCATTTTTAATTTGTCAATATTTTCCACGTTAGATTTGTATTTGACAATTTGAAAAATTCTCAAGTTTGGATGAACATAATAGAAAATTATTCGGTGGATTTAATTCGTAACTTTTCCTTTGGCAATAATCCTTATATTTAGTATAATGACTATTTTATTGATCGTAATCGACATGTTTTTTTTTAGGCTTGAAAACCTTAATAACATATTTAACTGTGATTGCAATAAAATTTCAACACATATCATAACTATTACATCATAAATCCATTCTTACAACTTTAACCACAAATTACTCAAAATGATGATGTGATGAAGCAATTTCAAAATCGTATTTAGCATTAAAAATTGTCATTTCTTTTCTTGTATTTTTTTTGTTGAATTTTTTTTATCACGTTATAATATGAACAGTATAATTGACTCATAAAGATGCCAAATTACATTTCTTTATGAGAGTTCTGAAATCTCAGAAAATCATGGTAATTATCGCAATAATTCAATTTCAAAAGATATATTCTTATCTTTCTTTTTATCAGCCTACGGAGATATGAAGATGTAAGTTAATTTACACACATTAAGCCGACCATTATTCGGGGTAGAAGTTTTCCTCCGTCTCTCTACGCCATTGACCCTGAAAGAGCCGCGCGCGTGTCAAAGGAAGCTCCCGTGTGCAAAGTATACACGCAGGGTGCGCCAAACGGTACCGCAGGAATTCGCGGAATTCCAAGGTTCTTGCGCAGGCCGCGGCGATGCCGCGACGGCGGTATCGATCGATTGATCGATCGATCGAACCAACGAACGAACAAACGAACCTCTCGCAAATTTCCCAATTACGCGACGTGGAAGCGTCGCTCGCGTTCGGGGAAAAGCACTGAGTGCACAACCGGAAATACGTGGCATACTCGTCAGCGTTGAGATTTATACGCTCCCTCTGACATGTCTGACATTCGTCGCGCCCAAGTTTTTAACGCGCTTTTTATATGCGACGAGAGCTTTGCATCTCTACTTATACTTCTATGAAAAAGCATTTTACTGTAAAACTTTTTTTTTAATTAACTTATATTTTTTATCTTTTTAAAAAGCAATTTTTTAGCTCTCCATTTATTGCCTATTTTGCCTGAAACGTTTGCGTTGAAATAAATCTATTAATAAATTAAAAGTTAAAATCGCTTTTGCCGATACGCTTTATTTACTCTGCATAAATGTTTCGATCAAACTTGCTTTGAGGCAGAATTAATTAATTTCACTAATGTTTCATTTTCAACTGTATTACTTTGTCACTGTAGCAGACTTAAAATTAAGGGAGGATAAAAAGCGGTACGCCTTCTGGCGAAGTTTCACTTTGCGCGATTAACATATAGGCGGTTCGTACGTACATTTGCAATTCGCATCGACAAACTCGAGCATCTAATAAACAAATCATACGTGTATTCAATGAGACATTACATACTTAATAACAAGGTCTTTATTTATGCGATATCGATGCCTACAATTGAATACGATCTTTCTATAGGACAAAAGAAATTTATGAGCGTGAGTAGTCAAATTTTGGCAGTGTGGGAAGAAACGAGGAGGAATACAGATGGATTATTCCAAATCGTATATGTGCACAGGATCCTGTTCGGATGACGTTCGTCCACCGGGCGTCGCCGTCTTTTCGAAGGCTAAAACTCGCTCCTTACTTGAGGCTGAGCTTGTATTACGTAAAAGTGCGAGCGGCATCATGCGAGATTTCGTCGGCATAAAGTAGCGCGCATACCCGACTTTATAACGCTGTTCTCTCCGAGTGTCGATCCCCTCTCCCCCCGTCATCGTTCTCACTCTCTTTCTCCGCGCCGGCTCTGCCTCTCGTTGAATCTCGATGAACAAAGTGTGCGATGTAACCCACTCAAACTTTACGTGCCGCATAAAGTGTGGGCAGAGCGATCCGATAGCCTACACATTCTATCAACGATTGATACGCGAGATCAGAAATCGATTTGCGTCGAACCGATTTAAATCCTTTGCTTCAGCCGTATCTTATTAAGCAACACGCGTAATATAAGTTTCTCGTGTAGACATTATTTTATTATGTAATAATGACATAATAATTTACATTATTTACATTTCGAGTTTCGGGAAAAAGATAATCTTTTTAATATACGTATCACAATAATTTTCAAATTTAATTTTTCAATTTGCTAAATTATATTTCTGACAGGAGAGAATTAATTTATTAATAATGTGTTTAACAGAATACAATTTGATAGGACGATTTTCGAGAAACATATCATCGATTTTTATAACAAGCATTAAGACTGTTAATTTCTGGAAATTCCAATTTTCGACATTTTTGATAAAAAGATATATATATATCTATATATCTGTTTGTCTCTCTCTTATTGTTAAATATCGAATCCGGATGGAGGGATTTAAAACAAGTACATTTTTGATTGTAAGATAATTGATTATTATTGGTACGCATTAAAGCGCAATGTCAAACAGATTCAAAATAGCATACTACGACAATAAATCGAGATAGTTTCTCTTACGTTAAAGTGTAGCTAAAGTATAGCTCCGACTTGTAAAGATAACGACGATAAAGTAGTACGCTTCGGGCGATGGTTTCTCGTTATAATCTCATCGATCAGCGTGAAATCGAGGAGAAATCTGCGATATTTTACGGGGAGGATCCGCAAAACCGACGAGACCCGTCGAGAGAATTAGGAGATTGCGTGCAAAACGCGCGCGTAAGCGCGTGGGATCCTCGTAAAATAGACGGTAAGAGAAGAAGAAAGGTTTCTCTCTCCGCCCCTCCCTCCCTCTCTCTCTTGCATCTCCCTCTCGGAAATGGTCCCGCGAACCTTTTCTCTCTTTCCCCGCCGCTATTGTCTCTCGCGCGAGAGAATCCGTGATTTAGCGTTCCCATAAAAGAAACGTCCCGCGCACTAATCTACGCGTTGTTTTTTTCCGCGACGCCCGTTAACATTTCGAGAACCTGTTTGCAAAAAACCTCGCCGGCGGCCCACGAGGCGAGAATCCATCAGACTATAATTACGTCTCCCATTTATCAATCAGTTGTGCGTTTGCATCTCGCGCATTACACAACTATGGATGTCAAAAGAGTACGATATTATTTTACGCCCTACTCCGTTATCCTCGATATCCCCGTGAAAGTGATAAATTTTTGAGCCGTTCCTTTTAAATATACTCTTTATTGCGATCGCAAGACTTTCCGTCTCGGACACAATAGGACAATGAACTTAACGCGGCGAGATAAGATTCCGCTGACGTCAGATGAGGGAAAACACCTATAACCAATAATACGCGCGATCGTGTTGGCGCAATCGCGATGAAATATCGGAAGACATTACGAAAGACCGCGGCAGCTTGTTTACTCGAGGTATACCCGAGATGAATCTTCGCGGAAGACGCTCCGACGCGCGCGCAAAAGTGTTATTCGCGCCTTTCCTGCCGCGATCGCAGGAATTTCCGTCTTCCTGCCGCCTTGTACGCGACGCGGATTAATTAAAATTACGAGAAGCAATTAGCGGCCGTTACGTGTCGACGTATTATTCGGTGAAAGTGTTGAGAACCTCGATGGACTATCGCGCCAACGGTCGGCTTCATTAATCTCGCGCACTCGAGCTATTTTCTTTTTCTCTCTCATCTCCTTCTCTATCCATCTCGGCCGGCTTATCTCGCGCGGATCTATCTTCCGATACGCGCACGCGTAATAATGCGGATGCGAACTGTGAAACTATCGACAGATATCGTAAACGCCTCTCTTGCTCTCCGCGCTCCCCCCTCTCCCCCTGTGCCACGGGATGCGCCGCTGAAACGCCGTGTATAAATTATTAATAGATGAAAATATCGCGCGCGAGTCAAAGTCAAAGGTGTTCGACGGGGTAATGAGTTGCGCGTTTGCGATTAACATAGAGAACGTTCGTGTTATAAAGGCAATAATAATATTAATTAATTATCTCGCGCCACGTAACTGTTCATTAATTGTTCCGTGTTGAACAAAGGATTTTATTTATTAAACGATTGGAAGCTTTAGCGCAACGATAATAAATAGACGTACAATATAACGTTTACTTTTTACAAACTGAGATTGAGAAAATTGGAATTATTTCCGCAAATTTTGAGAAAAAGTGGAGCTGCATTAAAGTATTTGATATTTTTATTATTTCCGAGAAATCTCTATGCTTAAAAAATTTATGGAAAATTATTATACTTCTCGAAACGTACCTCTTAATTTACGATGCCAACCAGACGACCTTCTTTGTTTAAGCTCGTTGCGGGCTGACGGCAAACTGCACCATCGTTAACTTGGAAATCGTATATTATACTTAATATCGCATTATAATATTACCATTCGCGATTTAAATGGCGGTCTCTGCGCACTCAACAACAGGTTAAAATTATCAGCGAAATAATGTGACCGGTCCCCTTTCACAATTCAACTCGAAATTTACAAGACATGTCGCGATTATCGTTCATTCCGTTTACGAATGACTTATGAGACGCGGTGAATTTTCTGTTTCCGGGCCGGAATGAAATTTTAATATTAAATTTTGTCAACATCTCTGCGACTTGGAAGGTTCATTTCGATTTTGCGCAGCCATAATAAATCCTGTTCGGGAATCCGGCGAATTTTTACGGAAAAATCGATGCTCGCGGTTTGATCTTACAATCAGTTTCGAAGCATCGTCTCTTCGAAGAAGTAGATGTTTCGATCTTGACGACGCACGCATACGCATTGCGCGATAATCTCGCGATAATTAGGATACTTGTGGGAACCTCTTCATTAAAAGCGTATTAAAAGACGCACCTTTGGAAACGCGTTGCAGCACCGGAACCGGTCTCGAAGCCGCGCAATTTCTCCGGATTAAGGGGAAATAGCGCGCGCTTGTACTCCTATTTATAGCCAGTTCCGAGCCGCAGCGACGCGCGCACCCCCGTGTTTTTCCTTCGTGGCCTTCCGATGCATGTGTGGAGGCGCCTTTAAAAGGACACGTACGAGAGACCCGCGATGCGGTGCAACGGCGTAGAAAGAACTTTGCGAGGAGGCGAAAACTACACGAGATGCGTAAAATCCGGGCCGTTGTAAAACGAGTCGAGATTATTCTCGCGCGTCCCATCTCTCGTTTTGCCATCGAGACGACATTTATATGTCGCGGCTGTTACACTTTGAGGCCTCGCTTTTCTGAGATTTCAAAAGGCAATTTCGATAAGTATACGCATTAATCAGAGACGGAGAGAGAGGCTAATCATCAGCTGATCTCGCAAACTGCGAAACGCGCGATGAGAGATATCATCGTACGAGTAGGGACGACGGTGAGAGGCACCACATATAAACAATTTTCCCATGAGAATTACAGGGAACACCGGCTCTCTCATTTCATGCGCTTCGTCTTTCGATCTGTATAATCGCGGCGGAATCTCTCGCGTTGCCGATCGAAGGACGATCCGCGTACGGACAGAACACGGGTAGTCATTACGCCCGTGTACACGATAACTAGATGATTAATTTATTATCGCCTTGCTACTGGGTTCACCCAGTTACCCGATGCGCCCGATAGGTCAGTGCGAGGGCCGCGCTCGGCTGGGGAAAGTATCGATTTTGCATCGCACGAGCAACGCGGTTGCACGCTCCAACGTCTCTATTCGCTCGCTCTTGTAAGCAACGCGCGCTCGCTTGCGAACGTTATTGTACATCGTACGTATATAATAGCCGATCAGATTAAGCCCCTCTCCCCGCGCGCGCGGATAAGCATGCCCGCGTTTTACACGCTACCGTCGTTGTCGTTGTACGTAGTCGTAGTCGTTGTCGTTGTCGTTTATCGTCAAAGATGCGCGATGTACCGTGATGATGAACGACGCGGGGTTGCAAGTTTATATTATCTAGTTATCGTTCTGCTCAGCGCTATTACGATATTAAAATATTTAGAAGACTATGTGAGGAATATTGTATTTATATTATATTATATGTATTATATTATATGTATAACATATGAAAAATAAATCACGCGAGAGAGAGAACAGCGTCCTCGATATTGAATATATTATAATCTAGGTCAAAATTCGCTTGTGCAATAACGACGTTTAATGCCACGATGCCAATTATTGTCCCGCATGTCATTCATTAATTATTGAAACACTTGCGAGGGATTATTGACTCGTTATATTAACTGCAACAGAGAATTTCACGAACGGTCATTATCCGTGGCGAAATTATTTCGACAGAGTTTTAATAAAGATGTCATGTCGAGCGACGCGTTATCGTAAACTCTGTAAGCGGATTGATGCACTCACCGGTCGTGCGTGTATGCTAATTTAAAATTGAAGTTATTATACGAGAGAGAAACCTTCGCCTTATATGTACGTACGAAAGAGACTATTGTCATGCGGCGCGCACTCGTATCTGGCACCGCAATAATAACAACGGCGATAATAACGATTTGCATGCGCGTCGGGAATAACGGGTACTCTCTGCGGACCCACATTGCACATCCGAATGCATCTGCGAGAAAGGGCCAACCCCTCATTGTGTCCCCGCAATAAAGACTAGGAATATATGTCGGAATGTATGTCAGAAATATATATCTTGTCCTTTTTTAAAACGCGAGGAATAATCGTCCACCATTTTTCAAAATAAAGTTTTCTCTCCACGTGAGTTATACGATTGTAATTTTTTAATTTTTCGTACAACTTAATTCTGTGAATTTTTTAGACCATTTTTATTCTTCAACTTTTCGTCTTTATAAATTTTTTTTAATATTCCTCGTTGAAGTCTCTCCAAATAAGTAGAATCAACAATTTTTTACCGTCGTAATAAAATCTTTTTTTTTTCATTATACAGGCGAAAGATGATTCGGAAGAATTTCACGAGGCATGAAAAGTATCGATTCTCAAAATATGCTCTGGCATTTCTTCGCCAAGTGTGTTCTCCGTTGCGTGCGCGTTTAATTCTATCGCGAGAAAGCGAGTCCGTAGATTCCCATAAGTATCGTTAGCCGTAATCCAAGACTACCCACGACAAAAAGGTATGCGATACGAAAAACTTGACACTCGGTGTGCGTGTCTCTAAGGCGTTCTTATCTTCTTATCACCCGATGCTATTATAAACGTCGCCCATCCCGCGCTCTCGCGGCTCTTTATCTCCCTTTGATTTTATAACGTTACGTCTCGCGCGCGTTTAGTTTACTGCTCTTAAAAGTCCACCACGATAATGATCGTATCGTGTAACGCGCGTACTCGGGCGAACTAAATCGTAATTTCCTCGAGGATGTCTCTTTGTCACCCATCTCCAGCGTGATATAACTTTCGCTCTTCTAAGTACGTTAATTTCGAGAGAAGATGGTAAAAATCCTGGATCGCGAAATCCGCCGTGCAAAGTGTTCCAAGAGACTGATTGTTTAACGATCGTGCGAATGGAAGTCTAAATTAGTACGTGTCGAAAGAAATAATGAAGCGGAATTGACAAGTGCATCGGGAAGGAGGATATCGAGTATTGTTCACATTCCATTGTGTTTCGGAGAAGAAATTGTTTAATGATATGAATATACATTCACGCGATATATTATGGTAACGTATTTTATGGCAAGCTCCGATTGGTTTATTTCCTTGTCGAGCGATAAGAAAATCAATTTGCCGCGGCCAAATTATAGCGTGCTAATTCGCGACTGCGAAGGCCGCGATAGAGGCCGTGTGCAAGCCTGCGGACTTGAGATTTTCGAGACTGAAAATAGAAATAAACGACGTTAATTCCGGTCGCTCGCATACGGGATGCTAGACTCTTTCCTACGAGAGAACTACGATTTCCTGCACGATTCCGGAACACGGTTCCCGGAAAAAAGTCGGCGACTAGATCTCGTTCGACACGCACCGCGGCCTATAAAGAAAGACGAGAGATTTTGAAAACGCAAGAGAAATAACGTTCCCTCTTTCGTACGTGACCCTTTCTATGTAATAATTGTGTAATATTATTCAATTAATAATAATTTATTAATAATTATTAATTATAATAATTTATTAGGTATTACTAATTATAATAATTTATTAATATCTTATTAGCTCTCTCTCTATTAGTATTATACATATATAAATAATAGATTTATTAATATCAGAGAGATTACTTATTAATATCTCTTCTGACAAACCTCAGGTAGGAGGTATCGTTGTTAATTAAAATAAATCTCTTTTTAACAAATATGTTGGGATATTAATATTTTAAGATTAATATCGTAAAAACTGTATCTCTTTTACCTTACGTTTGTAAAACGAGAAAAATTTTCCGAGATACGTGTTTCATATTCTTTTCGAAATACATTGAAATCTGGATTCCGTCCGGATCTCATTCGACCCTCTTTACGATTTTTCCTTTTATCCCTCTCCCTCCCCTTTGTCAACTGGCGAGTGCAACGCGCTCCTTGAATTGCGCTTTATTTATGCGATTCTCAATGACCTCGAGGTTGAGATAATCTCGCGGGAAGGCACGCTGCGAGACCATTTCCCGACGAGAACATCTATACGACTCGGCAAGGAAGGAAGGGGGGGAGAATAGCGTAGAGTCTCGAATCCGCGGGGAATCGTCGTCTCTCCGCGTCGCGCGGAGGTCAACGTCGTCCTTTCTGCGATTTTATTGACGTAGGCGAGGCGCGGAGTAGACGCGTTTCCCTCGTGATGAGGAATTCCAGTTTCACGTTCTCACCGTCAAAAATTTATACATATTTATGACGTTTCTCTCTCTCCTCTTTCTTTCGTTTTTTTTTCCTTTTCGCTCGCGACGATCGCCTCGGTGCCTTATGCCGGAAGCGTATCGCGCCGATAGATGTAACGGTGAATTAGCACGGCTGTGAAAGAGATTTTTCTCTCTTCTCGTTGCAGATGCTGCGGTCGGCGGATCACCTTCTTCTGCATCCGAGCGGCGAGATCGCGCTCCGATTATGGTGAGTAAATTCCCCTCCTGCCTCTTTAACGCTAGCTCTTGCGAGATAAATTATTTATGACGCGCGCTGCGCGCGTCGTCGATGATAGCATTCATTCCATTTATCATAAGGATCGATCGTTTTTCTGCGACGACGAAAACGTAACGGTGGAATCGCCAATTCGTGTTTTCTTCGCGCGCGTTGATTTTAGTCTCTTGCAAATTTATTATCGAATACATTTGTAAATTTAAACTCGGTTTTTAAGCTGAATATATCAGCGCGTGTTGGAAAGATTTGCACACAATCGAGTCTAAGAAAGTGAAAAATAACGTTACACAAATTTATTTCTAATTTTATTCAATTTTGTACGAAAAAAATATGTAATCTTGGGAAAAAGAATGAGCCTGTTTCTCGGACTTTCTCTCAGATTATTCTTCCTCTACTCGACTTTGAGTTTGTTTTCATTTTTATGAAAGATATAACGTAGCGTGTGAAATTGCGCGAGAGGCTCATCGACGATCGATATATGATGGAAATCGCATCTCATAGTTATTACAGAGTATCGCCACCCACCTAGAACCGGTCCGACACGCGTTTATCCGACATGCGTGCCCTGGTGTCTCTTTGTAACAGATGGTAACGCAACTGTTTCTGTCTTTCGCGCCAGAAACTAGGACAGCCCACGGTTATGTTATATCATTGCCTCGGATTACGCGATTGCTTGTTAACGCGCGTTCGCATTGAACACACCTTCACCCACACGAGAAACTGTTCAATATTAATTATGGCCCGCGCGCGCGCGGGCGTGCGTTATGCACGCAATCGTGCGTAATTTTGCGTCTAATATGCTACTACATCCACTCCATTAGCCGACTTGTGTAAATTAGGGCCGTCCACATCGGATTGCGAATTACAATCGGAGAAATTTTGCCGTATCTACGCGAAATGACAATTTATCGCGCGGTTGAGGGTAACCGCTGCCGCTAAATGTAAATGCGGAGAATGTCGACGGAGAGATACCCGCAAACAGCTCGTTCTACTCGTTCGGAGGGTGACTGATCTCGATTTTACCGTTACTACTTGGCTAGAGAGAGAGAAGGGGGGGGGGGAGATTACTCGCGGCCGCGTCGCTCTAATCTTCCGGTACGCTAATTAGTCCTCTTGCCGCGAAGGGCGTGGATAACTCCTTTATAGAGAATAACGACGTAAATGACTAGCCGCCTTTCATAATTCTCTTCTCCGCGTCTTTCTTTCTCTCCCTTTTTTTTAAAGATATTGCGTAAAGACGAACTAGAGTTTCGTGTAAATTAAGTTTAAAGGAGTTTACAGGTGAACGATGCACGTACACGTTGGCGTATTTTTTAATTTTTACCGAGTTAACTCGATATTCTACGTAACGTTGTTGGTTTAAAAGGCAAACGTTATGCGAATATATCGAGCAACGTTTCATAGGATCATAACCGCCGCTTTATCGCGCGATTATCCTCCCTGCTGACATGAGAAACGTTTTAATGGGGAGTAAACGCTTCGACGCGGATGGGACATAAGCGTGTTATTTTCCGACTTTTTCGCGATATACATTACTAGCCTCTTAAACACGAGAGACCGCTCGATTGCGTATGTAGCCGATCGGAACTCGTTTGTACATTGTATGTACCTAGTGCCTACACGCAAGTGGATACTGCGTACATAAAAAAAATATGTATGTAAATGGAAATGTGTTTATGGAAAGGTATACGTCGCGATTCTTCGAAGAGCATTACACACGCTTCCGCGGTTAATGTATCGATTATCCTTCCGGCCATCCGGCTTTTATCGAGAAATTAAGATTAAGCCTCTCCTCTGTACCATCCGCATATATTTTGCCTATGAAAAATGCCGCTTCGTGATAAAGAGTGATATGCCCACCAAGTATGGTCGACGAGCGTGTAATCGTGAAAAGCGGCCGCGTTCCACAGTGAAATATTAAGCATTACGCGGCACTCACGTGAGTGGAAAGCACGCGAACGTAACTCGTACACGGCCTGTCTCGAGAAGGAACAGTACCACGACGTCGGTATAAGGGTACGTTCACCTCCTTCCGCTCTCGCGTTCCGAGGCACGTGTTTAAGATCACGCGCCGGATTCTATTAAGCCGGTCAATCATTACCGCTTGTTGATTGCAATGATTGCTTTTCGGTCGACAGGGCCTCTTCCAGAGACCCCGTTCCGCCAGGCAGCGTTACGAAAATTATAGTTTATATCGCGGCGTTTATTAATTAGAAGGATTAAAGATTTAACCCTCTTAGCTCGCGCGAAACATCTTTGAAATCCAACGGTAATTTGTGAACCGTTCAATTATGCGATATAATTGCATGTTTTTCCTTATAAATTGCAAATTAAATAGCAAGAATATTTTGCTATATAAGAATAGAAGGAATTTGAACTAGGGCAGGTTTTTAAAGCTTTAAATAAATTGTAAATAAGCTCAATATCAATGATTATAATTATAAATATCAATTATTTACTAATTATTTTAATAGAATAGATTATAAAAATATTTTATTAATAATGGATTGTTAAAACCAAGTATGATTTATATATATTTATGTTGACACTAATTTTTAAATATAACACACAATCAGTGAATTTCATTATACATATGTACATTTATATTGATTGTTTTAATGATAGTTGAATTAATAATTATATTTCATCATTTTCATATTTTTATTATTTAAAGTAAATAACCTAAAATTTTTTATGATTTATTATTTAGTTACATTTACATATTAAAGAATTTTAAGGTTCATTGTGAATTTTTTTAATTCTTTGATATTAAAATTAAAAACTATATAAGCTGAAAACTGTCAGATTACTTTTGTATTTCCATGGGTTAGAAATATTAAATTTTGCATTCGAGATTATCCGAGAGTTCAATGGTGCGAGATTCTAATCGTCGTCAACACGCCGCCGCGATGCGTAGAATAAGAGATCGCGGATGATAAACGCATGCGTGTTTCCACGCGGACACGCGCGCGCATATTAACGATATGCGCATTCTCTCGCGGCTGAGTCAGACAAATGGAATTTCGTGACACGCGATATCGAACCGCGGCGGTTTATTAACACCCAGGGGACCCAGGTGAGGTCTCCTTGTAACGTACGCCGCCGCCGAGAGGTCTCTTCGGCGTTTCAAATGCACGCATCCATGCGTGGAAAGGTGCACGCCAGAGCTCGGAGCGACAAGGAACGACGGAGAGACGATTCATTTTCCGCGATGCCGATGGTCGGCGGCTGCGTGTGCTCTACATGAATATCGGAGCGGAAAGAAATCCGAGAAGCAGGCACGTGGAATATGATTGAGCTCGTAGTCGCGTATAGATTTGATAAATTTAATAACCGTTTCCGTCTCGTGCCGCAAACGAGAAGAATGATAGAGGTAATTCTGGGATGATCGCGACAATAGGAATAATGATGAATATGAAATTACATCGCTTGTGAAAAATGATAACGATTCATATAATATTCATTATTTTAAAAAAATCGATTACTTATTCCATTGGAGAATATCGTAGAATTAATTTCGGTTTTATAATTATTGAAATATTACAAAGCGTTACAATCTCTGCAGTAATAGCCGTCTAACATTTTGTAAACTTGAGAAGACATTACGATTTTATGTGTTTTATAATTTTCCTCTCCTTTCAAAAGTACATTAAACTCGCATAAAACGAATAAAATCACGCACATTGCTTTACTAATTCTCTGAATTTAAAACACGCGATTAGTGATGACAGACTGCTCACGAAGTAAACACATCACAGAAAACAGCTTTCATAATTTCGACTAATCAATTTTTTAAAGAATGTTATTTCAATTCTATTTTTTCATGTTAATTTTTTTTCGATAGTCATTAATTTTTCATTGAATTCGATGCATTTGTAAATATCTAATTGTTTTAAAGTTATCTTTCGCCTTACAAGTGTGATGGCTAAATATTAAAGATCTACCATACGTGTGCGTGAAAAATCGGAGTTGATATTGAAATATTTTGCGAGCAAAGTATATCGGATCTAACAATAGCGCTCGGAGGAATCCGAGATATAAAAAAAAAAGCGAAATACTATAGAAAGAGAGAGAATTCCCACCAGTGGCCGTGACAGGGACGTGCTTCGTGCACGACTTCAATCTGCTGCCGTTGGGCTGCCCCAGGAACATTCTGTCGTGACCTGTCAGGTTTGCATGCCGATGTTCTCGCTTCTGGCAAGAGCCGTAACGTTGTATAACATAGTATCGGGTGCACACCAAGATCTCTCGCGCGTCATTTTAAATGTCATTATTAAATGAAAATTCTACACGGAACCTCTTTGATCATATTTTATATCAATTGTAAAATAATTATAATTATGAATTTATAAAGAGAAACAAATTAACATGTAGAGTTAATTATAATTAATTTTAAAAAAGAATATTATAAAATATACGTTTCTCTGGCAGTGTCTATTAATAATATTAAATTAATCTTTGTGCATCTCTGTATTTTTTGCAAAAATGTTTGTAATGGCACAAAGTCAAGTTTTTATTTTCAATTTTTAATTTTTGTATAAAGATATCTTTTTGAAAATGGGCAAAATTTTAAAAATTACTCGCGAGTGACGAGATGAGAGAAAAGAGGAATACGAACAGACAGAGTGAAAGAGGGATGAAATAAGGGGGGGGAGGGAATGGAGAGAAAAAAACGGGAGGGCGATGCGGGGGGCATGTCCGCCGCCGGCGTCGTGGCGTGTATCGCATTTAATTAGCCACCATATGCTGCAATTAATTAAGAATTTCTCGCGTTATTGATGGTTTCACCTGGGGTGTCCATTAGTCGCTCCAACGACGCGCCGCCGCTGCACCGTTCGCCGTTTTCGAACCGAGAGCCTACATTCGTCCGTTTGCGCAGCCATGCGCATCCTGCGCGCACGCTTTTCCACTAATCTATCCCCAGGATGATATACGAGCCCGGCCGTAACGCCGGCAATTAACGTTTTCGCCCTCCGCACGCTTTTGTTCTCCGATAACGATTCTTTTCCCAGGAGGATATTTTTATTAAATCGCGAGAGAGAGCCAAAGAATGTAACAAATACACGTCTAGCTAGGAATTACGTTAATCATTATGTCCTTTATTACGCTAATTATCGCGCCTAATTGTTACACATCGCACATCGTAGAAATCTTCCTTCACTTTCACCGATGTAGAAATTGATGGGAAAGAAATGCGCCGACACTCTTGCGAGAAAGCTTCTCAAAATTCAATTTCTTTCAATGAAATAAAATGCGCGAATACGTCACAATAAGACACATATAATAAGGACATGATATATGATGCAATTGGTAAAATTATGGGAGAGAGTAAAAGAATCCTTGGTATAGAAAATTTTAATCATCTGCCGAAACCTTTCAGTTCGTCGGTTCTCGCGCTTCCTTTTCAAAATATAACACAAGAGCGACGTGCTTCCGACAATAACTTCCTACAATATTGCGAAAAACTGAATAAACACACAGGTGTAACGCGTGAAAACAAACTTTTTCAGCGATATGTGCCTGCTCGCGATATTCGTAGAATATTATCTCACTTTCGAAGCGGATTTTCAAAGCGGTTATTAATTTATTCCGTTAAATATTTCGTAATAATTATATGCAGAATATTATAGCGATTCCGGCGCGAATAATTTATTCTCGTTTCGCAATGTTTAATAAGGAGGCGAAAAAGATACATTAGAGCGAAACGCGCATAATGTTCAAATATATTAAAAAGTAAAACGCGCACACGTATTGTATGCACGCCGAGCGATCTCACGTCGAGCAGATTTCCGTTCTCTCGATACGGAAGACTTTCATCCGTTGTTTCATCGGCTCACGATTCTTCAACGAGTATTTTTATTTCGTAATCCCGGATAATCTATTATTGCCGAGAAAGCGAGACGCGTTATAAATGGGCGCGCGTTACAATTTCGATACCTTTCGTCCGGATTTCCGTCCCGCCGGCTTCCTCCTTCTCACGTTTGAATGCCGCTACTTTTTTCGACACTTCTGGGGAAGCGCTGCCACGGAAACGTTGCATCTCTCGCGGCCTGAAACCGGCGGCGCGCGGGGGGGACGGCGCTTTTGTTTGTATGCATTCCGCGCGTTGCAATACGTGACATAATCGGCACGACACGCGTGCACAATGGATGCCATTATTCGCGAACAATAGGACGGAGGGGATGCTCGCGACTGGAAAATCGCGTGTCCACCGGTCAGTCGTGGTCCTGATACTTGACAGTTTGTTAAATCCGATTCGAGAGAAGAATCATCCCATCGGGATATCTATGAATTCTTCGACGGATAATGATGGATAATAGGATGAGTCTCTCGGATATAAAATTATGACAAATAATTTCTCTCTTGCTCTTTACACTTAAATTGAGGCAATTTTTGACATTCAATTTGTATCGTCCTTGCATATAATTTAACTAATGATATTTTTATATCGTGTATTATATTTGAATTTATTTAGATTATTAATTATCTTCAGAAAAAATATTCAGATTAACGAAATTAGATTTATTCGTGTATAAATAAAAAACCTGTATTCAAATGCTTTTCCGCTCTTTTTCGAGATATGATTCCACTGACCTAGATACCGATAAAAGCTTCTTTGCCTGAGCTTTGCTTAAGATCCAAGGTAAATCGATATACGTAAGATTTTCCAGCAAACAATTTGGCGCAATTGCACTGAAATCCACGCTCCTTGCGAGATATCGATTCATCTTTTGATATGTGGAAAGTGGGTCAGATATTGGAAGTTGGTTCGCCGATGCAATATGTGCTCGCGCGTTATAAATCGATCGCTTTACTTTCGCTAAACATCGACGAGGTAAATAGTCTATGGAAAAGGAAAAGAGCGGTCCTTACACCTTCGTGAATCGATCCCCTTGATTGCACCGATCGGCTTCTCTCGTGCGTCGCTGTCGGATCAACCTGAGGCGACCGTCGAGCATAGTCGTTTGAAATAGATGACTGCGCTCTCGAGTAAGAGGACGAGAGAGAGAGAGAGAGAGAGAGAGAGAGAGAGAGAGAGAGAGAGAGAGAAAGAAAGAAAGAGAGAAGGCAAGAGAGGAGAGAGGAAAAGGAAAGGACCAACCTGAAGCGATCGTAGGGCCGAGGCGGAATGATAGAGCGAGAGAAAGAGAAAAAGAGAGAAATACGCGAGGCTGTGGCGTGACACGTCGTGATCGGTAGAAAGAATCTCGTCCTGCAACCCGGAAACGCCGTGACTAACAACTCGGTATCACGAAGGTGGAAGGAAAAGCCTGGAGACCCGTTCGTTCGCGGGGTAGTCGTGATGGTGGTGGTGCGTATCTCTCCTCTCCTGGGGTCCAGGGGGGTCATCAACCATCGGCCGTCATGGCGGGCCGGGGGATCGCGCATTATTATGACCACATCTAATTGAAACTCTACGGCTCTCGGCTTGAACTCGACTACGGCTCGCTCGGCAACTCTCCAGCGCGTATTAAGGCGGGAAGAATAAACTCATTAATAAATCTCGCGGCATCGAGGTGTTCTTAATGAGAATACAGTTTGGATCGGCCGAACTCCAGGTGGATCGGACAAGTCTCGATTTCATTTCTCGTCCTATCGAATGACCTTGACGTCGCTTTCTTTATTCGACGCGGCGACGTAAAGTGATCTTAATAATCGAAACATTATAAAACGAAGGAATGAGACATCGTCAGAATAAAAATGCCGCAATTAAAATGTCTTTAATAAGAAATGTATTAGCGAAAAGATTATAAAAAGATGCGAACTCGCCTGTAACTTAATATTTTTTCAAATTTCTAATTTAAATACTTCCGAAAAGTTTAAAGTTTGTAATAATATTGACACGCGATCTAGTAGTAGAAACGAATATTAGAATTCAAATTCAAATATGTACGATATATACATATTTTATTTCTATTAATTACATTTATATGATGAATGCGTATCGCGAGAAGCTAATTTAGTGATCTCGATTAAATAGTTTCAGATTAAATTAAAAATCATCAACTATGCAAGAAATTATCTTCTAAAAATATAAATTCGTTTGATCTAAGACGTTCGAGATATTCTTCCAGTTAGATAATAGTTCAATTTTACCATATTTTCTTCATCGTGCTATTTCAAAATGTAACTCGAATACGTCAGTTGTGTATTAGAAAGATGTAACGTTATTACGATTTCCATTTTTGCACGTAAAATTGGCGCCACTTTTACCATCTTGCCAATAAAATTGAAAAAATAAGATTATGATTATAAAATTAGAACAAAAATTTTATAAGATCTCGACATATCTTTTCGTGACATAAATATTACATCTTTCAATAACGTCAGTCGCCGAATAATTATGATCGATTTTGCTTTTTTTCTAGGAAACCTAACAAAGTTAATCGCGACGACGTTTCACGCGAGCAGAAAATTAAGTCTATCGATCACGTATATTGCGGCCGTGCACTAAAATCCGACACGACAAGTAGTGTGTCCCCCTCTGTCCTAAGTCAGGATCTATCCTTTACGGTGCGTTGAGCACAAAGATACACGCTGTCCGAAAAAGGTTTGCCGCTCCTTAATTTTTTGCTCTTGCCAATCCCATACTTAATCTTCTTTTTTTTCTACATGTCCGAGATTTCTCCGTTACATCTCTGTCAAATAGATATATACGCAGTTATTAATAATAATTGATTATGATTGCTGATAGTGCTCGTCATAATGATGATATTGTAAGAAGTCTGACGCCCAAGCGCGTAAAAAAGTCAGATTTTTTTCGAATTCTTGCGTAATCGAATGCGATACGACCTGTCTCGCGACAACAGGATTAGCTCCTTCGTCAACGCTCAGGATTTACGAATCTCTCGCGTCCCCCCAGCATCCAGAATCCATCAGCTCGACGAAAAGCCGTTTTGCCATTCGCGCACTCGGAACATGGGGGAGAAGCTCGTCCTGCGCGTAAATGGAATGCCACGAAATTTATATGACGGAGACGAGTTCACGACGGGTTAATAATAATATGGCCTGGCACCCCTTACGTCTGTCTGCCTCTTTCTTCGTATTTTCTCACTCCGTGTCATCTCCCTCGTCCTCGGTAGGATCAATAGTCTGGTCCGTCCGAACAGGGCCGTCCGTAAAGAGCGCGTTGTCGGGCGACGAGAACACAGTTTCCAATCTTCATCTGTCTGCTCTATCTCCCCTGTCTTTCTGACATCTTAACGCCTTGAAATAAGAACGATCGATGTTCTGTTCTCTTGCATCTTGGAAGGAGAAACCGGGAAAGATTGCCGAGAGAGTTCTCTACAACGGCGTGCGATTTAACCTACTTTTTCGAGAACTTGAGAAAATTAATCTAGATTTAATTTCCTCGACTTTAAAACTAATTTTCTCCCAAGTTTTCGAAAAAGTCAGTTGGAACGGTATTGTAATTAATGCTTCAAATTTTTTATGTTTGACATGTACTTTCCTTCCTTTGACACATCGATTATCCTAATTCCAAAGTGTCGTATATAAATATGAATGCATTTTTTAGAATACTTTTTTTATTCAAAATCGAGTAGTACACATATATTCGTTTTTTAAAAATTAAGTTTTTAAACGTATAATTATTCTTGTATACCCGACATCGAGAACTATGCTCAATAAATTTGCGACTCTAAGAGAAGCAGGTGACTCGTGTGCACGGACCATCGGAGAGCCACAGTATTACATATCGCGCAGAACAATCCAAAGGTGAACGGCTGAGATTGAACCCGGGTCGCTGAGAGCCAGTGCACTTGCCAGATACTCTTACCGGATCATGCGAGCCCACTATGCATTAATCCATTTTATGCTAATTCATTACATGTTCTTGTGTAATTTGCAATATTTTCGCTGTCCATCTTATTAGGAGAAAAGCTCATTTCGTATCAGCTCGATCGTCGCGCCTATCTGCACACCGCGATGACTGTTAATTAGTAACGCGGAAACGAGCTACTGAGTTAAATGTAATTGCATCAAGCGCTTCATGCGTGGAAATATAATGCCCGTGCTCTTATTTCACATGTGCGCGTTTTTATACCAACGCACGTATACGTGAATACTTGGCTAATAGCTAACTTGTATTAAGGAAATTCGGTGCACAATATCGCGAAGACCATGTATGGTATCAGACATGGTAGCAATTAACCGTACGTATATGCAATCTTACGTGATTGAAAAAATTTTTTTCTTCTAAATTATAAAAGAGAATTAAGGAATCTTTCGTTGCACGTTACTTTCGATAATCGTTGTATTAAAAAAACTGTTAAAAAATATTTATTAATAATCTTTAAATTTAAAAAGTAAAATTAAAATAATGTGCGAGGAATAAAATAATAATATATAATAAACAGTACAAATATAATTTCTGTACACAAAATATGTATAATATTTAGATTTTACGGAGTAAAATTTACATCGTTGCTTCTACTTTTGTTTATTCTACTCCGTTTGCGTTCGTGAAACATTTATTTAAATAAATTCTTTTATAAAAATACGAGAAAGAAAAAAAATTCTTAATATTCCATAACGAAGAGACTCGTCTCTTGTTCGCTTCTATTTCTGCAGAGTTCGTTTCGCTAAGCATTTTTTCAGTCATGACTGTACAGTTTTGCCACATCCGTCGTAATATTACCACCGAGACGCGACTGCAGAAATAGGATCGCGTTCAGCCCCCGAACTTCCGTCGCGCCGACACGCTTCCGGCTTCTCTGTCGCAGTAACTCCAGCGGCTGGTGGGAAAGGCGCGGTCCGTTTCGCTCATATACATACAAGATGTCGTCTGAAAGATAAATGGTAGAGCTGTGTTTTTATGTAAAAAACTTTGAGCAATCATAGTTTCAACTAGTAATTATAAAAATGGATTTTAATTACTTACGTTATCTCGATCTTTATTAATATGTTTTGAAAAAGATGTATCGCACGAGGAGAAATCGAGAAAAAAAAGATGCCTCTCGAAATTGCTCGAGAGAGCTTCACGAGCAATTTACTTTCTTTTTTCTTAAGTCGAGTATATTGGCAATAAAGCCCTTTCCATCAAAAATCGTCCATTCTGCATCGATTCCGTTACCGCCACTTACCGTCCTTCTCAATCATCTTACGATCATCGTACGGCGGCGGTCTTTCTTTTTCCCTATCTTGGGCCGAACGTTCGTGAAGGAAACTCGATACCACGAAGCCCGCGTCTCGGGGACTCGAGTGCAATGATACGGAAGATCGACCGAAGAGAGTAGGATGAGACCATCTCTTTCTGTCGGCGGTGGTCTCATGCCAAGCGAAGTTGCCGGGCATGTGACACACTATTGGAGTGCACGTATATATATGTATATCGGCCACCTCGTTTCTCTCTTTTTTTTTAAAATTTTTCCGTGGGGTTATAATTGTTTTCTGAAGTTTAACGAACTGTGCAGGGTTGCCAAAGGGGCGTGCATACATTTACGAGATCATTGTTAACATTGTGTGAATTTTCGAGAGGATAATTTATGCAGAAACTTCTCTCTCCGCATACGGTAAAATTTACACTCGAGAAAAATTCACTAATTCCGAAATTAATGGAAATATGCGAAGGAAATTAATTTGTTTTAATTCTAATAATTTTTTCATTGAAGAGCGAAGATTAAATAATTATATTCTTTATTACATTTTATTGCTCTGTTAAAAATTGTCATTTTTATTTTATTATTATAGAGATTATAGAGAATCATTAGAAAAGCGCTGTATGCATTTTGATTGAAATATTTTTGAATTGAGATATTTTTGATATTTTTGTACGATAAAATAGCAAAGTGCAGAGATCTCAGGGGAAAAGCGTTTTGACGAAGAGCGGTACGATGCGCGGATGAAAGAGATGAAGGATCAAAGTGAGATTGGTCGAAAACCGCGAAATAAAACCATCACGATCAAACGAGACCCATCGAATAGGCCGAAAAAGGGGAGAGCGAACGAGTGAAAAAGGTTGTGAAAACGCGCGCGCACGAGGAGAACTGACAGGATAAGGTGGCGAAGAAGGATGAGATTCTGGATGGCGGTCCAACAGGATGGAGGAAGGACCGCTCGTTCCTGTATAAGTGGGTCTATAACGTCGGACGCGATGCAAAAAGTGGTGTAGCTGATACCTTATTTTTTCCTTTTATCCCGGTCACGACATAAATGCGAAATTAAAATCTTAGCGAGGCGATGAACATCAATTTATCACGAGGATCGCAGCGTATCCTTCGCGAGGCTCGCGCGTTCGCATTTTTTGCACGCTCACATTGTGCGTGTTGCGCTCTTTCATCGCTATGATGGATCGACCGGGCGATGAGGCGACGACACTTAAAATTTCTGGCCAAACCACTCTCCCCTTCTCGCATGCTTGGCTCCTCTGAATCTCAAGGTCGATTCAACGAGATCCTGCGGTCTCGCGCCTATCAATGGAATCGATAGCCGTTACCTCTTTGGTCGGGCTTACATTGCATCAATATAAGCTCTGGATTAGCAAGGCATGGTTGTGTGAACAAATATCTTAATAATTTATTTATTCATTCCAGGCATTTATTTATTCCAGGTTTTGTATTAAAATTTAAATAATTCCATGAATTTTATAAAAAAATTAAATCTTATGAGGAAACACGAATATGACTCAATGTTTGAATAAAAAATGTCACACCGCATTTTTCTATTTCAACGTTTTATTTATGAATTATTCTAATCGCCTTATTGATATTAATGGATATAAAAATCGAAAATCGATTTGCTCTTTTTTTAGAACGAGATTATATTTCAGGATGCGAATACGCAATATGTCTGCGTCTTTTTTCCGTCCTTTTTTCTAATTTGAACTTTTTTTAGCTTTTCGCCATATGGGTAAGGTAGTTAGGATGACTCCAATAACGAGATGGTGTTATCCCCGAGATTCGGCCGGCTAGGTCAGACGGGGTCGCAGTTCCATTGTATCGGCGAACGCTTCTAACTCGGTGCACTGAACTCAGGGCCGTATCGATACTCGGGACATGTTGTCGGGGATTCTTTCCTGATCAATGTAGACAATTAATTGTTATCTCTAATGCAAATACTTTAGATATATTTTATCTGACAATAATCAACGTTAGATGATTTTATTTTGTCGTGTGTAAAACGAGAGAATTGACGATACACCAAAAAGCCTCTTGTTCGATTAATCGTGAAAGAGGGTGATTCGATCCGAGCGATAAGTCAGCTGCGACGTCCTTGTCGAACATAAATTTACTCTCGTTCGGCCGGCGGTTCGGCCTATTTCGTGCAATTTTTTTTCCAGGGCTACCTTTTTCGATCTGTAGAGCGAAACGTAACGTGTGTGCGGTGGCAGCCCCGGTAACGGTCGATACATACCTGATCGAAGCGGAGGAACGGGATGTAACGACGATGGGGCGACGCTGCAACGGCAGCAGCGGCGACCGCAACCAGCGTTTCTTTCGCTTCTCCCTCTCTTTCTCTCTCTTTCTCTCCCTGCCTCTCTTTCTTTCTCTCCTATCTCTTTATCTTTCTCTCTGGCCTCTCCTCAGCGTCTCCCTGCGATGCGCGCAGCATCGAGAGTGGCTGTATCGGGCACCCCCCCCGCTGCCACACTGACTCTGATATACTCGCGAGATATCCGGGCAAGATTTAGTGCATCCTTTTGCTAGCTGCCCCGCAGAAAATCTTGGCCGGGAATCTCCCTTACAACCGATCGAAATGTTTCTCCTGTCCTTGAAATGAATACCACGGGTGGGAAAACAAGGTGAGCACCGAGCAAACGATAGAGGCAAACCTCCCCCTCCCCGCCTTTCTTACCATTGCCTCGTTGCTACGCTTCTCTTCCATTTAGTCTTGTTTTCCTCTCTTGGTCGTCGTCGCGGCCGCGCAGCCGTTCCGAGGACGCGCCAGGACATTGTTCCTCTTATCGGCTCGTGCAGCATCCTCCGAAACCTCCATCCAATCTTACCTGATCCTTTAAACGTGTCACGCGAACCTTATTAGGAAGCGGTGAACAAGACTCGATTAAAAATGTAAAACACGATTATATTTTGACGATATCATCGTATGTACAATTAAACTTTTGCCTAAGGATAATGATGCAACTCTTTCATTTGAATTGTAATTAATTAATCTGTGAGTTTTAAAGTTCTTTCAGACATTTTTCAATTCTGTAATCAAAGCTACACATAAATGTATTCGAGAGGAGTCGAGAAATCAAATCCTGTCGTGCATTTCATATTAATCTCATTTAACAAGACGTCTCGCTCGTTCCTCCAGTTTCTTGCGATCCATTCGAGTCGCGTGTAAAAACAAAGAGAGAGAGAGAGGAAGAGAGAGGAAAGAGAGGAGAGGATGATCGGAGGTAGACAAGAGTTAGAGAGAAATTTCGGTTTTTCATCGCAAGTAGAACCACCTGCCAGTGCGAATCTCCGCATAAATTCTCGGCTCTCTGGCCAATAAATCGCGCGCAGGTCCTTCTTCTCGGTTGTAAGACGTCGCGATGCTGGCTCGGCATTGCTAGTGTTATATCCCGGCTCTCCGCCGGAACTTGTGTTTTCTCTCTTTCGTCGTCTCTCTCCTTCCGTTCGTTACCCGTCCTCTTCTCTTCCAAGACACCAACGGTGCCAGACGTCGGTCCCATCCCTGCGTTTTGTTTTTCACGAAAGTACGTGGTCGCCTTTTCCTGTCACGTTCTCGCTTCCCCTCGTTCCCCTCAGTCTCCTTTCGCGCGCGCGCTCCATCCTTTCCTTCTCCTAAAATAATCAACCGAGCTGGTGAATCCCGGAAATGAAATTGCGTCGGAGCACATGGGTTGTTCCGTCCGAGAAGACATCGAGAAAAATTTATTTCATATTGTAACAAATTGTACGAAACGCATTTGTAACATAATTATGTTTTTGTCGATTTTTAAAGACTCGGGCATATAAAATTGTGATGAAAGCACACGCGAAAGATTGTGTATAACGTTAGATTAATTCTCTTTTTCAAGAACCTAACACAATCTGAATGTAAGAAAATTCAATTTAAATTAATTTTTAAATTTATATTTAATTAAAAAAATTTTTAAACACTGAGAAATTATATATCTCTCGGGAAATTATAATAATTCTAATAATTACAAAATTATAATTAGTAATATTGCATCGCTAAAAATTATTGCTCTTATGAATTGAATCCCTATTTTGTATATTATTTAAAAACGAGCGAAAAGTAAGGCAAATGTGATTTTGCAAATGTTTCCATTAGGGATGCATCTCAATGATACAAATCGAAAATCATTTTTCCTGCATACGGTGCTTTAATCTCCCCGGAGAACTATATCGGATTGTATGAGTTTAAAGTTTCGAAGACAGCCCGTTGTTTCTTTATCCCGTCGGTGCATCGACAGCACGGGGGACCGGGTTCGGTCTTTTCTTTTTCTCACGTCGCCGAATCGCGCGATTCTTTTTTGCCTGGCGCGTCTGCGCTCGTCAAGCCGCGAGAAGCCGCCTTTTTCATTTTGGCGCCCGCTAGCTATGGTTTTAAATGCAAATTTCGAGTCTGCCGGACGCGATCGGCGAGCGTTGACCATCCGAGGATTTTGCTGGGCTCGGATTTGCGTAAGAATAGCGCAGACGGACGGCCAGATCGAATGATTCGCATGGTTGCATGGGCTCGCTCCTGTAAATGAATCCTGGTTGCAATTACGAGATGCGTACTCGAAAGGCGCGTAATGACGATCGCACTTAACAATGAGCATTCGCATCTCTCATCGGCGTTACAATATAAGCGATACGCGATTCCCTCAATTATTTTTATGCGTCTCTCTCTTTCTTAGTTAGTTACGGATTATTCGAATGCATTAAAATACGTGATATTTCATATATACAAGGTCGAGTGTTTCAATTTCAATCAAAGTACAAGGTCAACGTAATTTTGTGGCATTCACGAAACTGAATTAAATTTCTCTTATTAGAAGAATTTATTAATCAAGCGCATATATGTACATATGGTTGAGTAATGACGAGTTTTTTAAATAATATTTAAGCATATTATCTAAATCCGGTCGTTGACCGACGCGTGCGCGCTATCGTCTCACCTTCGTACAATATATCACGTTCGCGAAGAGGGTGTCCCGGTGAGCCATCACAACACCCGTTACAAGTATTATAAAGAATCACGGCGAGCCGACATCACGGGGTGGTCCCGATACGCGGCTGTTTGTGCCCGGGTCCGAAAAGGGCCGCGCCATTATAATGATGTGGAGAAAAAAAAACAAGAGGTGGACTGGGGTGAGTACTAAAAAAAGAGCAAGACGTAGGAGAGAGAGAGAGAAGTTAGTGGAGAGAGGAGAGAGGCGAGGAGGAGGCGGACGAGAGCGAGAGTGAGTGTTTGTGCGTGTCGTGTAAAAT
Source organism: Camponotus vicinus (assembly GCF_025532165.1). Lineage (NCBI taxonomy): Eukaryota > Metazoa > Arthropoda > Insecta > Hymenoptera > Formicidae > Camponotus > Camponotus vicinus. The sequence continues at coordinate 3,457,412 of NW_028141949.1, forward strand.
AGAAAGGCTGGGAGTTCGGCAAAAGACGAGAGGAAAGCGAAAGAAAAAAAGAGAAAGAGAAAGGGAGAGAAAGAGAGGCAGAGCGGGAGGAACCGGAGGAGCGAGGAGATAAAAGGAGGACGAAGACCGGACTGAAAGCGAGCCGCTGACACCGCGAAATGATGAATGCATTTGGGAAAGGAGCCGCATAAATCCCCGAGAATAATGCCGCGATCCGAACTAGCGCATTTTGTTCGAACTTAGCCTTGAATCTATGCGGACCTTGATAAGAAAATTGTTGCTCGCGGATCCGAAAATAATCGGTCTTTTTTAAAAACATTGTTATTTGTGAATTATTAATTTACTAGCGTAATAAAATATTTAGAGAGATTTCAGGAAAAGTCTACTTGTAATATATCAATTTAAATTAAGTACCTATATTTTAAAAATGCACTATTAATCTTCTGAGATATCATTTTATATACTAGATATAATAATCTAGAGCGAAAGTATTTAAATTGAATTCTGCAGATTAAACTGAAAAGCTCTTTATCATTTTTTTATTGAAGCTACAATTATATGACGAATTAAAAGTGTTAAAAAGAAAGTGTTTCTGAAATTGGTAATTTTTATTAGAAAGTTTTGAAGTTATATATAAAATGTAACTTTCTTATTCTTTTTTTCATACTATGTCTTGATGTTTTCACATACAATATATAAAGTTTCTCATGTCAAACGTTGAAACAATGGGAAAAAAGTTACGACATTTCACATATAACTTCAAAACTTCTGGTGAAAATTTAATTACAGATTTTAAGAACATAAATACAACATTCTTGCTGACATTTTTAACTCGTTATATCGCGATAGCTTGAATAAAAAATGATAAGAATCTTTTTACTTTGATCTCCAGAATTGAAATACTTCTTCCCCGCATGAATGTTACATCGTGTATATGGAAGCTTTCGTGGAGCTTCCATAAAGAATTTTTAAAAATTATTATCCCTTTTTATTAAAACATTTTTCAGCAAGAGACAAATTCGCCGACTAGTATACTTGATGCAATGCAGCAGTCTCGCCGACGGATAGAGCCGTTCGAGAACCTACCTAGGCTGATCGATCTGCCTAAATGAGCGAGAGAGCGAAATGTACGTTCGCTCGGCTGGATGTATTTCGTTTGCCGGTGGTCAAGGCGGGCGCGGGCGAGACACGCTCGTCGAGGCGTGGGAAGCGACGGCGAAAGGTTATGGCTATCGCGGAAATATTTCACCGTCTTAAGAGAGCCGGTCTCTCCCGCGCCGCTCGATCTCTCGTCGGATCGCGCGCGCCGGGTATTTATCGTAATAGGTAGCCGCTCTCTCGCTCGTCGCGTAATGTAGCCGGAACGGCGGGATAATAAAGTAGCGCGAACGATGGTGAGTCGGAAGGAGGAAAGGGTGAGTATTTTCGAGGGCTACTCTCCGAAAAACGCGGCCCACATCTGTCTAACGGAGATCGCCTCGAGAGAACTTAATGCACGTAACGGCTCGTAAGCGATGTATAAATTTAGAATAATATATATATTATCTGTTATACCTTAGAATATATATTTGGCGGAAAAGTTATACAATAATTAATATAATTTTTTAAATCTTGGCATTTATGTGTATATAAGAGTTGGCGCTGTCTGTCAAATGATATTTTTAAAGAAATATTAATAAAAATCGTTTGAAGAACGCTTTTAGACGAAGAAATGCACTCATAGAACGGAGACGACGAGCGTCTTTGGAAGCCAAGACGGCAGAGAACGGATGCCCGACATTTAAAATGATCCTTATTCCTTGGTTAAGGATAGTCGGGCAGGCTTTGGGCGGCTGCCAAGTACGTGATAGGAATAAGGTCGAAGCTCCCTCGACTTTTGTGCTTGCGCCTCTGTTCACCGTTGCCAAAAACTCGCTAACAATTGAAGCGTTTCGAAAAGTTCCGCTAATTTCGCGACACAATCAATTTCAAAGAAAGGGTTTAAATGAGCGCGAGAATCTCGATCGTCGTGATATGTAAATTACACAGATTTTTCTTCGACAGAATCCGTATCTTTCCGCGCATAGATAGACAGAATTTCTAGCTATCTGTGCAAATGCTCGAACAGTTTGTACGTTCGTTGCGTTTAATGATGCGGATTCGTAGCACGAATGACGCAATGCGCGCAGTCTCGACCTAGACACGTGGGCGCGTGACTTAATAGAACTGTCTCATAGTCTCATTGAGGAAATTGCGCTTGAAGTTACCAAGTTGAGAGTGCCCTAAAATAGCGAGATTTATTATATCCTAAACTTCACACTTTCAATATTAAATGTAAATCGAGAGATATCAATGCATAATAAATTAATAGAAATAGAGAAATAGAAAAAAAAAACACATGGCCTTTTCATGCACATTTTTCGACATAATATACATATAAACAAGTTTATATTTAATTTTTTATTAACGCTAATAGAAAAACTAACAATGTATTAAAATATATATTAAATTTCCGAGGATCTCTTATGAGAGGAAAGATTTGATTTCTTCAGGGAAAAGGCTCGTGTTTCTGTGGAGTTTTGCCGCAATGAATCCCGCGCGTTTTGCGCGAGACTCGGAAAAGAGACGCACAGAAAACAAATGGAATTGCATACATGGCGCGAGCGAAGGCTTATTGCGTAAAATGAATCACAAGTGGTCAGGCAAGCTCGCGCGCGAACGTGCAACCGGTCAAAGGAACCCCCCGATTCTATTGCGAGTCCCGACCGGTTGACGATGGAATTTCTGTACGGTCGTTGCGTTCTGCCTTTTTGTTCGTACCGCGCCTTGTCGCTTTTGCCGATTGTGTTTCTAATTTTCTATTTTCCACGCGATTTTCTCGTGGTTTGCACGCGTTCTATAATTTAGATAAAAACTCTGATCGATGTCAGAATTATTATCCAAGTGCGAGTTTTTCAAAAGACGCAAGAAGTAGAAAACTATTCAAATATATCAATGGAACGAGATATCGATTGATACAAAATATTTATTCGCATTTCAATCTCATACACAGTTATTTTACATAAAATTTATATGTATGGCAAATTTTATTGCTCGAAAATTGCTTAAAAATCATGGATTGAGCATTACGCGCCATAGAAAATATTGGAGATGACGTGTAACTTCTTACCTTACAGATCCCTGCAAACTGAAATATCTTACATGTCAGACTTACTCTATAGGCGGACTGCGAATATATTTTCCACTTTGGTTAAATTGAATTTTAAGCGAGGCGAGGTAACTTTGCCAGACGTCGGGACGGCTAGGACGAGGAGCGAAATATGAGGGCATTCGTGAGGATATTTCCTCGAGATTCCACGTTGTGCTCTGGAACTTCGGTGAGAGAAAGTGCCGCGCCCCCTCCGGGAACGTCGATCCGAGTTCCTCGGATCGGGGGCCTCGAATTGCCTCGAAGTCGATTCTCGGCCGATGTGTGACGCAACATCTTACATTGTTCGTGTCGCAAGAGAGCGCACTTTTGGCCGGTAACTGTTGTAAATCTCGATTTGCACGCCCATCTCGCGGGGGATTCGTCTTAACGACAAATAGCAAAGAAGCTTCTCGATCGCGATTTAACGATCACTCGGCCCGAGATTTATCGTATATCCGTAATTGGCGATTGCAAATACTAACTGTTAAAAGGTTGAAGTATTTTCTGTTTTTGAGCGTGATTTATTTCAAGTACTTGAAATAATGTTTCTAGATTCTTGTATAGGTTTCGATATATTTATAATTATCCTTTTATCAAAATGATAAAAGCTACTTGAATCAGACCTAACGACGTTTATCTAAATTTAGCTACTTAAATCTGATATATAAGTCTCTCTGATTTCTTTTACGTCCGTTCGCAAAAGGACTCTGTATCGACGTCGTAAATTTCTCCGATTTCGTTTGCAATAGCGCTATTATTGATAGTTGACCGGAATACGGCTACCTAAATCGGGGCCCCAGCTGTCTCTCTCGCCACTTCGGTGGAAGCACGGACCCCGCATCTGGCTGATTTAAAGCGGCCATAATTTATCAATTTAGTGAGGCATTTTTCACCCGACGGTCCGTCTGTCCGGTCTTCATACGTACCACCATGATAGGACGAGTGGCGCGCATAAGGCGATATACCATATATACCGGACGTGCCTCCCCGTTGCGCGCGAGGTAGGCAGCACAGAGCGAGATATTTACAGTCCCCGCTTATACCCACATCCACACAACGCGGTTTTGCTCCCCTCCTCCCCCTGCCCCTCCTTCCCTACCTTCCTTTCCGCTTTAAACACCCACGCACGAATACATGGCGAGGAGATACAGGGACGGGTGTAAACGTTACCGCACCGAGCTGCTGCCGCAGCTGCTCCACCTTTCTTCACCGGAGAGGGTACCCGGAGGATTTCGTGATTCAGATTTTCCTCCGGGACACGATAGATACACGGCGACGACGGCAGATAGTCGAGAATGTATATGCGCGCGGAAAGTGCAAACGTTTGCATCATCGTCTAGAGTAGACAACGGATATTGGAATAACTGACGGAGATATATATTAACGCTGAAAGGGCCGGTAGACAGACCGTATATATATTGCAATGGTCCTCTTAAGACCCGTTTACATAAATCGCTATTCGCGAAACGGCAGATACAGGATGACATGTCATCGTACGCAAACGTAAATCAGCGACAAGCTGAATTAATTTCAACTTTTCGCGTTTGCGGCGATTGCGTTGACCATAGAACTGCAATGATTTTGAATTGTCAATGATTACTTAAGTAATCTATCAGTGCCAGGTTATCTTCCTTCCAAATAAGAGATTTAAAAAATTGTTTTTAATATAAATATATTTAATATAAATATATTTAATAAATATATTTAATAAAATATAATTAATATATATAATAATATATAATTAATATATTTAATAAAAATATATTTATTACAACTAATTATGTAGCGGTTTTATTTATTTTTTTTATATAATTAAATAAATTAAAGCTTAGGTCTTTTGGAAAGTCGTATAATTGAGTAATAAATATAATGTATAAAATATACGTTTTCCCCGAAAAGAAATAAAGTAGCTGATTTTTTTATAGCTTTCTTATTTATGCGAGCAAAAAAAGAAGATATGACGTGAAAAAGCGCGGAATCAACTTGACCGTAAATTGAACGACGCTTCGACCTTCCCCGCGTGTCAATTGACGGGACAGTATCGCGATCCGAGTTTCCAGGATTATCATTGAAAGGGTCTCACCGGCACGTACACCGGACACCACCTCCGCATACGGAGGTTGTTAACGACTCCTCACGGGCCTCGCGGCAGATAAAGGGGCGGAGTTGTAGGTGGAAAAGTGTAGGTAGGTAGGTAGATAGGTAGCCGCGCGGTAGGTGACTAAACACACTCTCTAAACTTAGATGGTACGACCTTCCTGTCTCACGGTTGACTTCCTGGCTCTTTCTTTCCCGCGAAGCAAACGTAGACTTGGGCCGAGACGGCGAAGAATCGTGAGATTATTTATTCGTTTAAACAGATGCAAATGACAGAGGTGAAAAGCCTCGCGTAACGGTAGAATGCAATCATCGATATTTACAAGTAATGAACGGCAATTATGTCGAAATGCGCCGAAATGCGTTATCAAATAACAGATGTTATATTAATGTATTATTTTTATACAATGTAAATATTATTTTTCGTTATATTATTTATTAAAATATAGTGTAAATTATCACGTTTTTATTAAGCGATATTATTGATGAAGTGTCAAATGATACAAATAGTATTTTAATATTGTTTACTTTTTTATTCATCGCATTAATATTAATAATTCTTTTGGCACGTATATGATGGGAAAAGATCGAAAAGTTTAACGATACAGTCAAAAGGGTTCTATATTCGCTGACAAGCGGAGATGCTGAGAGAGTATAGAGGTTGCGATAGAAACATTGCGATCAATCGATCAAACGTCAAATATATGTCGGAAAGCTGTCTTTCATCTATACCTAAACCTCAAGTCTACGGAGCCTCACGTCTCACCTATCTACCTACCTACCCTTTTAAATTAATGGACCGACGATGCTCGGAAAGCGGAAATAGGTCAACTTTGGATGACCTTTCGAACTCTCTTCCTATATTAATTTCTAAAGACTGCAAAGAGTTGAGCATGTATGTGTACATGTATTTTCATTCTCTCTCGATACCATATCTTGCGATAATGAAAAAAATATTTTCAGTAGTCAGAGAAGAATATAATTTCTTACAAAAATTACATTTTACGTTTTTCTTAAAAAAATTGCATGTACATAATTATACAACATATTTTTAGATCTCTTTTATGTAAGGTTTTTTTTACCCAGGGGAAATTATTATCAGATAACTCGCGTCAAACAAAATGTTTCTACTTTTTAATTATACACCTAACCATAAAGAATCTCAGTTTGCAATTTCTCAACATTCAACTGATAGATTATAAAAAAATGCTTCGTTCCTGAACTTTCTATCCCCATGTCGAGCTACAATTAAATTTATAATGTGAAGTGTCGATGAAAATGGGGAGAAGGGATGGCCGTTCTCGATATTAAATTGTTCCGGTTTAACGTCGAGAGGGACGACCGATAAAATTCACGAAAGGGGAACGTCACATCCTCCGCAAATTAAAAGCCAGATAGAAGAGACAGAAAGAGAGAGAGCGGCCTCGCTGTCGATTTGGAATGGAGGTCAAACGACGAGCGAACTAAATTGAAGTTGATCTAATCTTTGTAAACCTTGTGCTTGTTAGTTTTTTCATTCCCTTCTGTTGCGGCGAAAGAAATCATCGATCACAGAATCTGCATTCGCGCGACGATGTTTCAAAAGTAACGTCACGTGAAATCTCTGTGAAACCATTTTTCCATGAAAGATCCGATTTGCTACCTCAAAATCTTAGCTATTAACAAGCTTAATGGCCATTTAATGTGTTTATTGATAGATTATTATATTGATAAATTGATAAATGGTTATAAATTAAACAGTTATATATAATGTATATATTTATATTTATAAATGATATTATTCATTTATATTTATTATAAATTATATCATTCAGTGGAATATTTATATTACAAATTCGTATTTTATTTATTAATTGCAATTACGTAATAGTCGTGATAATCGGAAATCACAACTCAATTATGTTTTTTCCCATGATAATTGTACATATCTCATAAACGATGAAAGCACGTTTCATCGTACACAATTATCAGATAACAATTATCGCGCGATTACGCGACAGTCACGCGTGAATCATGTCCTCATATCCTTGTGGCACTTGTGGCGGTCGCAATCGCGAGGAAAACAACAGTCGGACGCGCCTCCCCTTCTTATCCTTATCGGACAAAACGTTATCGCAGCGCTTTGACGGCGCGATTGAGTCGCGATAAATCACTGGACGTCTATCGACGACAATTCTCCTTCCCTTCTTTTCTTTTTTTTTTCTTCTTTTATGTCCGCGAACGATTCATTACTCTCGGCTTCCATAGGGATGTTGCGAGGACTTTTAAGGCGGCGGCGATCCGTCTTGCAACCGTCCCTCGGAAAATGAAATCGCGGCCAGGAAAGGCCGCTATTACCGTTCCTAATGAGAATCGTTATGTTGTAAAACGACCTCGTCGAAAGTTTTCATCTGGCTGGACTTTGAAAGCACAGCATCCTGTTCCTCGTTCGCAACGCGAGCGTTTATTTATACGCGTCGCGATACGCAACAATGTGGTGGGTGTGTACCGATATGGCGATGAAAGTATCGATCGAGTTGTCTTAAAACAACAATGTGAAATACCCTACGCCATTTTCGGTATATTTGCGAGAACGAAAGGTCGACCAATCTCCCTCTATTATTCCTCATCCTCCGTTCACGAAATTATCGATATATCGAGAATATCGAAGGTATCATGTCGTAGTACTTGTCATCCTTCTATATTTATATTTTTATTTTATATATTAGAGAATATATAAAATATATATAAAGGAAATAAAATATATAACAGGATGTATAGATTTATTATTGTTTTATATCGCGATCAGTTTATAGTAATTTCAATCGAGCAATAAATCTGTAAGAGATATATAACGTAAAATAAATATTTAAAACGAATAAACAATAAGTATTTTACGTGGTATAATTTAATTTATACCGTTATATCAACGTCACGCTTTGTAATCATGTCTCAACCATGTTTAATAAGGAACATAATTTATATGCACCCTCTTTCCTTTCGTCTATATCCTCTCTATCGGTATTGATATTCGATGTCCCGGTTTTGTGACTTTAAGGGCCCAACCTTCACGACCGAGATGTATTTATACTACATCATTGGCATGTCCTTCAAGGCGTTCGTGTCCTCCTCTTGACCTTCCACCCTCGATATCCCATTCCCGAAAGCGACTAATCGTTCCCACTCGTGACTCCTGATATGTATTCGCGTTCGCAGACAACGCTGGCACCGTCACTACCACCAGCACGAATGGCGGAAACAACAACGAGCGAGGGTGGTGTCCGACCCTCTCGGTGGCCGCCAAGGCGGGGTAACGAGAGGAAGGAGGGGGCAGAGAGAGCACTCGGTCGATCTCTCGTCGTTGCCAGGCGACCAACATCCACCACCAGGCTCTCTCCCTCTCTCTCCTTCTCTTTCTCTCTCACCCTCGCGACTAACCCTGGAGCGTAACTCCTGAAAACCGGCACCGGCGCCGTGGCGCCATCTACGCCACCCTCGCGGGGGACTTTACCCCTCTTGGGGAGATGCCCCCTCGCGATGCACCCCGCGACGCTCGGTCCCGCACTCGGAGGCGCCGCCGGTCGTCGTACGTTTCGCTTTCGTCGAGCGTTGTCCTATCGCGATGGTGCGTTCGGCGGTTGGCGGAGAGTGGCGGTGAATCCCGGCGGTGAGAAGCACCCTCCCTGCCGAGGATCTCGTCCCGGCGACGACGCTCGCGAGACGGCACCCCCGGACGGTAGTACGCGGCGAGCGATATCGGGGGTCGAATCGGCGTCGCCATATTGCCGAGACACGACTCCCCCGGAGCGCGTTTACGCGGCGCGTTGACGCTACGATACGCGTTGGTGATATGGTGGTGGATGCTTCGCACGTCCCGGGGTTGTTTTTTCGACAATGGCCGCCGGTGGCGAGATCGCGCGATAGCTCCGGCGCCGCGAAGGATCGCTCTCTCTCGCTCTCTCGCTCGCTCGTTGTGCTCGTGGCTGCGAGGGTCGTTGAACCAGGGGTAAGTCGCCAGACGTATCGGTATCGACACGTGCTTTCGCAGAATTTCGTGTAGTCAGATTCGCAATTTTAAATTTAACTACAGACTTGAGACGATCAAGTGTTGCGGATCTATCTTTCTAGTACTTGGAATGTTAAAAAAAGATGTAAAGATTTTCACTTCTTTCGGTATGCCACTTGGGATGTGTATTATGATTGTGATTAGTGATTTATTGAACATTTTATTTATTTAAATATACAAGATTTTTTGAAAATATTTGCAAAGTATTTTTGTTGAAAAATATTTACACTATATATAATTATTTTTGTAAATTTTAGTGGATGTTTCATTTGATTTCTCAGTAATGTACAATAATGAGAAAATGGACTTATTCTTTTCAATGATGTAGTCATTTTTGAATAATTTTATCGTTATCATTTTATGTAGCGACGATAAAAGTCAGATAGGAAATAATGATTGCTCTTATCTTGATAACACTGTTTAAATCATACTTGATTATATTTGATGCAATGATATGCGAATATTTTTGCGATATAAATCAATACTCCACATTATTCGAAACGCTTTATGATAAAACCGCTTCATGAAAAAATAGTAACGTGTGTAGGATGGACATATATACGTGTAACAACAACATGTGGGATTTCTCTCGCGTGGGTTAATAATAAAAGAATCGAAAGCTCAATAATGTTGGTGTCTCTCACTTCGATGTCATGTTTTTAACTTTAATTTATGCAACCTTTTAAGCTCGACATTGCCGTTCTCTTAACCTTTCGACCGCCCAATAAATAATGAAATTATTTCCCGCTATTTCTGTCCTTATCTACTTGCACCATCATGTTTCTCCCTAATGCATCGTCATCTTCCAGACACTGATAACAAGCAATGGCCTTCGACATTTTTAGCAATTAGTCAACTTTGCAGAAAAATGTCTGGTAGAATCTTAAAGATAAAACAAGGGCGCGTATATTTACTTTAGATAAATTACGAGATGCGTACATCGATCAATTAATACTGACATACTTTGGAACTAATACATCCATATTTCTTAATTATTTTTTAATTCCTTTTAATTTTTTACTCTCGACTATACTTTTATCTATATATTTTTATAAATAATTATTCTCATTGAAACTTTTGTCATAAATAATTATATAATAATGAGAATCTTTACAAGATTTAACACGAGTCTGTTTTGTAGCAAAGCATATTAAAATGTAAAATACTATCAATCTTCAAGTCAACGAAAACAAATATAAATCGAAAGTATTACTCATGTAATCCCCGTTGTGTCAAATTTCCGCGATTTCCTGACGTGAGTACGTGAATAAATTGCGGCGACGAAACTTCCCGTCTGGGCATACTGGAACGAGAAAGGCTATTTGTACCGACGAATTCCCGCGAGGGCGGGCGTTTTTCAGTCGAGGGAGCGAAGGGGAGAAGAAAGAGAGAGGGCTGTGTGTTCGGGGTCTTTCAGTTTCGCGAGGAAGAGGAAGGCATAGCTCGAGTCTCTCTTTCTCTCTCTCTTTTTTTTTATCGCGCCACACATTCTTCTCTCTTCCGCGATTCTATTACTCGCGAATGCAACGCGATTCGTTATGCGCCCACGGGCCGATCGTGTCCGACAAACTTCTCTTCGATATCATTGCATTATCTTATTGCCGCCCCCGCAGACCTCGCGAGGATATTATCCTTATGCTCGACTATTGAAAATTCTCTGCGAACTTCGTACGAGTTATAATAAGCAAGATCTCGTTGAGAAAACTTTTTCGATCTTAAAGTTCTATATTTGGATTTTCGTTTATCATAAAATGACGTTTTTATTGGCAGCGAGACTTTCAACTTCACATTTATTCTTATACGATTAGAGTTCTTTGCAATAAATTTATCGAAATTGAATTTCAAAACTAATTTCGATAAAAAAGTTAATTCTAATTATGTAGAGATTGATTTCTATCTCTTTTTACGCTTTATTTCTTCGGTAGAAATAATTTCTCTGCGATTATTGAAATTCTGACCGAGCTCGGGTCTGTAATAAAAACGAGTGTTTTATTCCGCGGAATATTATTTATGTATGCTTTATTTTGCTCGTGTATATGATCTTATATAAATTTCTTCGGGTACCAATAACGAGGGAATCGTCGAATAAGTGGTGGGTGTCGAAACTGCCCGTACGCGCGAATTACTGTCCGCAGGAAATATCCTTTATTGCGGCAGCAAAGGGGACGATCAGGAAAGTTTTCAGAAGAAACAATATCGTGATCGATCGGAAGTGCGAGATATATGTAACATCATGTTGATATCATATATAAACTTGATATACTTATCCCCGACATCAACGTTTCATGATTACTTATAGACACAGATGTGTCTCTAATCCTTTACGTTATATAAATATAATTACAAGTAAAATATAAAACATGCATGAAAAAAGCTCGAAATGCTAATTTTTCGTTTGATAAAATTGAAACCGTAGAATTAAAAAGGTGAGCCATTCTATTGGTTAAATTAATAATATCGAGATCGAAATGTCTCTTATTGTTTTTTCTTCTTAGCATATGGTAGATATAATATTTTTCATTTCCTATTATTTTATTAAATACGATCTTTGCATAAATCAGATTCAGCATTTTTCGAATGGCCACGTATTAAATTCGAGCATGTGCTTTCAATGATTTACGAGATAATATCATCCAAATCGAGCGACGATGGTGATGTCATAAACGGCGAACATGTCAAAAAAAAATCTCGAAGCTTTATTCGAAGATAAAATTTAGGCATCACGGCAAACGATCTTCGCGGAGATTATTAATGTCGCGATAAACGCGTAATGGGACACGACAGACTCACGAGTTGCAAGAAACAAAGATATAACGAGACTATTGTGTGCTAGACGGAGACGATTAGCGAGACAACCCGTGCATGTGGTTAGGCGAATGCTTATAATAGTGTCTTTCGCGTGAGAAGATAACCGGAACTATAACTGTGCAGTTGTCATGTGCACGACATGCGAGCGGATGAACTCTGACATAAGAGCCTCTCTCGCTTATTATTAAAGATAGTAATTTATTAGAGAGAGAAATTGGGATAATTATCAAATTACGTTTAATTACGTAATAATTTTATGTATAATTTTATTGTATATATGTACATATATGTAAGAGTACGAACGTATAAAAACATATTTTTATAAAAATATTCATTTAATGAAGCTAGCCTCAATATTAATAAAACAATGGTAGTTTCACAAACAACCATCAGAAGAAAATTATAACAATTATGATGATTGTGTTTAAATAAATATGTACTGAAATTCCGCTATAAACAACATGTTCTTTAAAAAACCACACAAATCTCCGAAATATTCTCATCTAAAAGCACTTTGTTTCATCAATTTTACATCCCCTTTAAAATCAACTTTATTCATTTTTCTCTACTCTAACAATTGACGTAAAATGATAGTTTCAAAAGAGTGTCTCGCTCTGTGTGTATAGTATATATCATATAAACATATACACTTTTAACTGTTTCAATATTTATAGATGTCATCGTGATTTCCATTTATTCGACGTTGTTATGTCGCGATATATTGTGAATTTCACGTTTTTAGTATATCTCATCACCTCCGGAGGCACGATAACATTGCAAGAGTCGGCTGCGCCGGTCACTATTTTTGCGCGCTGGATCGGGAGATGAGATATTAATTTCGCCGGCATATTTCACGTGTCCGCGCGCGCGGCACGATTGCTCGACGATTCGCCACCGCGGGGCAAGATTAAAATTGGGATTAATCAAGCGAGATTACCGGCGACGGCCGCCGGCCTGCCCGGTGCTTTTCCCGCGGAATCGGGCGCGATAAAGGGATAAGAGCTGCAAAGGGAGGCGCGATTGTCGAGTTATACTATTTGGCGCGATTCACTTTCCGCGGCGTCGTAGCGTATATGTGTTGAAAAATAACCCTCGTCGTCGTGCACCTCTCTCTCTCTCTCCCCCTCCCTCTCTCTCGCTCTCTCTCTTTCCGCTCCAAGGTCTCCGCCGTTCTCTTTATGCGAGCGCGAGCGCGCATAATGTGGCCGAGCTGCGCTCGCGGAGCAACGCGGAGAGAGAGGGAGGAAGATGCTCTCGAAAAAGTGCAGCAACAAAGTTGCGCGGTGCGCACACCCACGTCCGCGAGATCCAGAATGTCAGGGTCGTACCTTAACCCCGCGTTGTCCTTCGCTGCCTTCGTGTGTACCCATCCTCTTTTTCCCCTCCCTTTTTTGTCGCAGGGTTATATTTCCACCGCGGTGCAGTTCCCGGATTTTTTAAAATTGTTAATTCCCCCTCTCTCCGTCTCTCTCTCCCTCTCTCGTTGCTGCCTCTCCTCTCTTCTCGGGATCACCGTTAAGCACGACACACTGTTAACCGCCGTGCGAATTAAGGTACGGTCACTTGAAAGCAAACCCGTAAACCGACGCCCACGCAGTCGGTACCTGTTATATACGCACTTATACGTTCCCAGGGACGGAGCCAAGAGCGGATCAAAGTTTGATATCTTTGTGCGTGTAAATTTTGCCGAAATCTCGTTTCGAAACGCTATAATTGCTTGTGTTGATGTGAAATGAGGAAAGTAAGAGCGAATGTGTCATCTCTAAAAAGTCCCGATATTTAAATTCCAAGAACAAAAGAACTTAATTCGAATCGTCCTTTCATGTTCTCATGATTTCTCACACTCATGTCGCGTGCGAGAAAAACAAGAATTTGTAATTTATTGCGTTGCAATTAAGTTAAATGCCGTCGTTGATTTCACATGTGCGCCACGTAGGAGACCGTGTACACGAACATTGTTGATATATAACATTCATTTTCAAGAAACATCAAGGATGCTGTACGACATTATTTCACCGTTGGCAATAAATTAAAATAATTAAAGTAAGATTAAAGTAAGATTCCATTAATTCCCTTATAAAGGATCATTTTCTGAAAAGCACAAAATGATCCTCTTGCACGATCGATGGTAATCGATACGGCCCTGGACATACAAGTACAGGGTGGCCAGACAGAAAAATCCGAAAGGCTCTCTTGCACCGATGAGTGCCACGAATAAGGGCCACATAAAGACGGGTCATAAAACTATGATTTACGTCTTGTCATTGATGCGTTTGCTGTCCGTCCGTCGGTCAGTCCATCCGCGTCCACTACGCGTTCATCTATACTGCATCCATAAGCCCACCCTCCCTCCCCTCCTCGGTTCATCATCGTCTCTCTTCGCGTTCCCTCTTATTATCTTTCTTATAGCCTCCCTTCTTGTTCTTCTTCTATTTCTTCTTCTTCTTCTGTATCGTCCTCCTCTTCTCTACCGGTTTCGCCGGATAGCCCCATCGGGCCGGCGATGATCGATTCGTCACTTGGAAAAAGTAGCAAATGTGTGTGTGCTTGTGTGTGTATATATGTGTCGCAACTATTATAATCTACTGTGAAATATCGCATGCGTAACTTGCAAACAATGCGATGAAAACTGTGAAAACTGCATCACGCGCTGCATCCCTTTTCTCTCCGTTGATTGGGTAATTAAATAACATTTAATAATAATACGAATTTACGTAAAATAACAAAAATATAGTTATACATAACTTTTCCAAATTTTTAAATTATATATATCATGGAAAAGAATACTATACATGAGAATAGTATATATAAAAAAAATTTATTTCGCGGTAAATTTTCTCTGAAATTTCTACGAAAACTTGAGAAAGGATGAAAAAATATCGAAACGTGTGGAATGAATTTATGACTTAATAGTTAAAATCTCGCGTTGATTTGACGGATGCGACCTTCGGATTTCTTTCCAGCGCATTGTCCTCGAAACATAAGTTATATACACACGTGTACAGTGTGGTCAGTGGGTTATTTAAAGTTTTAACGTAGTCCGCGGACTCCCCCGACAAGACGGTTACGTTTAATGGCGTCTGCGGTTTCCATCAAACTTCTCCTCACATAGCACCTAACGTCTCGCACTTGTACCCTCCAGAATTCCATCTTTCCTCCTTCCATTCGTTTCCATGGAATCCTTTTACTCCAATTTTCTCCCTCGCTTATGCATAAAGAAACATTCGTAAGATATATATAATCTCGTTCTGAGGAATCTGTAAAATCATTTTCTCGCAACGAAATGTACACACTTTAAATCGCGCAAATCCTTTGAATCAAATAAGTATATCAAGAGAGAGAGAAGAAGAAGAAGAAAAATAAATAATGAAATTCTATTCTTATAAATAATTTTAATTAAATTTTTTTACCATAATCTTTCAGTTTTATTTTTTAAAGTATTTAATAATAGACGAGCAATTTTATTCAAGAGAAAACTTTACATTCGCCGAGGAAAAATGAAGAAATGGAGCAATTTCTCAGACACCCTGTGTATGTCGGTGTATCGTAAAGTTCCCATGTCACTCCATTACCGAAGATGACGCAAGTACTGCGCCTTAATCGCAGGATTACACGGTTCACGGTGCAAAAGCTCCGTGTGTAGGACAACGCGAGTTGCGAAATAAAAGTCGGCGACGACGACTTTCGTCGGGTTGAAGACTTTCGAGTGAAAGCGATCACGCGCGCGGCGCTTGTTAAGACGTCAGTTATCGTCGGTGATTAATCCGACAGGTTGGAGGAGGAATTATAAAACGGCGAAACGCGCGTTATCGCATGGCGGTGAACGCGCTTGGCCTGCTCGTCCGCTACGCGACGAGACGTATATCATGCCAGACCACTGCCTGTACATCACGATGATGAGGAAGGACAGAAGTCCATTTATCAGAGGCTCGTTCATGGAAATCTTTCCGAACGATGATGATTCGAAAGGATACTCCGAGATTATCAAACATCGTTCATCTTGTCTTTCGAGAGCTTATGGATATCATAGATTCTTCAGATTCGGAGGCTCTCGAGCCTGCAGTTTAAGAGCGCCGAATGTAACGCACGATGGATACACAATTGGGAGTTAATTAATTAATTGAAACGCTTAATTATTAATTATATTTAAATATTATATTAATTATATTAATATTATAAATATTATATTAATTAATTTAAACGCATGTCATTATAATAGACGCGGCTTGAAAATGCATAGCAGGAATCTTTGGAGGACAGATTTTTCTTTTTCTTCCTCGTAATGTTGCTTTATAACTATATATATCCAGAATCAAGATACTTTTAAAAATATTGTCAGGATATAGATTTTTTTAACAGAAGAAGAGAGTATCACGTTTTATTATATTCAATGTACATATTACAATACTCACAGCGTATACATTATTCTATCATATAAATTGTTTCTGTAATAAATTTCTACATTTATTCTCTTATTTAAATATCGGAATATAATTGATACGTGCATAGATTAACTTTACGCAGGTAAAGGCGAGATTAATTCTCTCAGCACGTATTTTTCTCATTCTCAGCGTTACAGAGACACGAGAAGGGAGAAGGGGAGGCGGGGAGTGTTACGTCCTGTACGGAGGGCCCGGCCCTGCGCACGTACGTCGAGTCGCGAAGGTGAGCGCGCGGTTAATTTGCATAATCAATTCAAAACGATGAGTCTCGCGCCTCGAACGGATCGGTCATTCTTTTCCCCACGGCCCCCGGTATGGAAGAAAAGTCATTCCTGGCGTTATATAAATTACGGTCGTCTCTCTACCCGAGCGAGGCGCGCTCTTGTACGATTGTCGGGACGTACGCTTGTTGCGGTAGCGAGCGGGGCTCTTAAAACTTCGCTCCTCGATTCGGATCTCCGATTACGCATCGCGAAACAAGAAAAGAGAAGAAGAAGGAATAAATAAATGAAAATGCGAAGAAAAAAATAGACGAGTGACAGGGAGGAAGGGAAAACCGCGCGAGGCGCATAAAACGCCTTTTACGAGCGTTAAAAATCGCCAGCACGGCGTCTCGGCGCCGTTTCTTTATTTCCATTGCGGTAATCCTGTCCGTCCTTTACCGTTATATTTCGTCGTGGTCATAAACAGCGAATCCTTCGCCGTTTTAATTTCCTCTCCTCGAGTCTTTTTTCCCCGATCGAAGCGCATTATCTTCTTTTCTCGCGCGACCATCGTCGTGTCTTTTGCATACAGTACGTTTACGGCACTTACACGCTCGTTAACAAATCCATATTTCTGCCGGAAGACAATCCCGAAAGATGATTATTTATTTATCTCCTTCCGCCGTCGCGATTGCGTCGGAAAAGAAATTTTATTTTTTTGCGGGTCGCTCGAAAGAATTCGACGATGCGAGGATCGTGGGAATAAATGAGAATAAAAAATGATTGACGATTAAATCGTTTTGGTTTTGACCGCTCGGCGTCTTTTGAAGAAGCAAAAAGTTGAACGGTGAAAAAAATTCGAGGTCCCTCGATTACATCAACTAAGAAATCGGAAGACGATAAAATATCGCGTCATCAGATTTTTCTGCCAACTTCCACAAACTGATGATTGCATAACTTTTTAACACTTTGTCGACTTCGAAAAGGTCTTAACGCGATAATGAAAGTGTAAAAGAACATGTAAATTTCTAGGAACTGATTACATAATCTTTTAGCATTTGGACGAGATGGGAGTAAATTAAAAAAAATATATATTTTCTCTAGGTGTTAACATTTTGTTAAAAATTCTTATTTATTTATTAAATTATTAAAATGCTATTTATTTCTCTCTTTTCTCTAGTAAAAAAATGCTGAATTATTTAAACATTTATCAATGATTGCAACGCGGCCTCTCGTTTCAGATGTGAGCTACTGAAGGTGGAATCCTCAGGAACCGCGAGGAACTCCTCGCAATGGAGGCGGGACCAAAGCAGCAGCAGCAGCAGCAGCAGCAGTCGCCGCAGCAGCAACAGTCCCAGCAGCAGTCGCCTCAACAACAACAGCAGCAAAACTCACCCGGCAGCGCGACTCAGGCAACCATCGGTCCTCAGGGTGGCTCGACGCCGCAGGCCCAGCAAAATGCGGAGGACGCGCTCGCAGCGGCGGAAAACACCCCCGTCAACGAGGGTATGCTCCTCGCTCGAATCCACGTGCCCGAACTCTACGTCAGCAAGTGTCTGCAGTTCCCGAAGGATCAGCTAGTCTGGGACGTGAAGCAGCAATGTCTGGCGTCCTTGCCCAAGGTACGAGCGACGACGGTTCCTCGTACAAGTAACGGAGGAACTGTTCTCGTCGATATACTCTGAATATATCCCGAGGGAAACAGCCTTGAAAATAGCCTGTTGAGCTTGGTGGGAAGGGTTTACCATCGACGTGCTCTTAACGACGATCGAACGATTCACTCCCAGACTAAAATTTATCTCCCGGCTGCTCGATAGCGCGTAAGACAGACGGACGGACGGACGGATAGACAGGCAGGTTGCGCGCACGTTGGAAGAGATGAGGGGGAGAAATTGAAAACGGAACGCATTATTCTCTTTCGCGGCAATAAATCCCGCGCGCCGCGTACCTTCACCCGCGTGTTATTTCTGGCCGGACGATCCTTACGTCGGAAATTTATGAAGCCCGTGGCGGATTCTCGTTTTGCCGTCTCCATCGTGGACGTGCGCTCGCGCCGGAGTCCTTCGCACGATAATTACACGTATTTCGTTGAGAAATTCTCCCGCGATCGAAAGCGCGCCGGTAAATGTAATTCGTAACCCCGATTTAGCGCGAGTTGTGTGGCGCGCGTGAGAGAGAAAGAAGGAGAAAAAGATTCCGCAAAGCGGAGTCGGGGTCTCTCTCGTACATACTCTCGCGCGTTCCCTCGAGCCGGCCGCGTTTCGTTGAGAAATTCGCCCGCGATCTCTCGGAGGAGAGCGAGCGTGGTATAATATAATTCGTACCTGCGCCACCCGGGGCGATTTGTTCCCGCTGGAAATTGCGGTCGCGTGTATATTTCACCGAGGATCGCCGAGTATCGATTAATCGCCGATTACGGTCGAACCCCATCGGATCTGTCATTTATCACCGTGCATCCGCTTCTCGCGCACGCGCACCGACCACGTCGGACCCCAAGGACTCTATCAGGCTTTTTTCGAAGGACGCTCCCTCCGCCCGTCCTCTTTCTCTCTTTCTCTCTCTCTCCTTCTCTCCTTTTCTCTGTCTCTCTCTTTCTCTCTCTATCTCTGACTCTCCGCTCCTCTCCTCCCATTCGCCCGTCCTCTTCGTCGTCGCGAAACCGCTCATAGTTCCTCGGGCGGCAAAAAGTACAACGCACAATGTTGCGCACTGAGAGCGGAGTTAGCAGCGCGCTTTACATGCCGATTTCGCTAGATTGCAGACAGCGCGAAATTAAGAGCCGCCAGAGCGAGTAATGACGAATTCTCGAGGCGAGGAGAGAGCGAGATTCCAGTCTCTCTTCTGCTGCTTTCTGCTGGCGAATCGTCCCACGGGACCGCCGAGAGTCACGAGTATACGCCGGATTCAAAGACGATAATCGGACCGAGCCTTTCCTCTTCTTTTCCTTTTTATTTTAAAATATCGAAGCTTTTTCTTTGTAATAAGACGGCTATCGGAACATGCTCCATTGATCCACACACGATGCAATCAAGCGCTATATTTTATACATATATATGAAAAATTAACGTAAAATAATTGTATTTTTTTAAATTTAATTAATCAATTTTAAAGTCGTGCGATTTATATTTAGATTGTTTCTCGTATTTCTCTTAAAAAGTAGGTTACATCATCGTTGCAGTAAACTCTCCAACTGTAATTTTACTTTTCCATTGATTACTGAATTTTCTTTTATTCGACTTCAAAGAAATTTCGTTCGGTTCGGTCGACAATATTGCACGATCCGATAGCCATCGCCTTTGAATCTCGAGTACTCGCTTTCGTCGTGCTCTCATTCGACTCTCGAGAACTTTAACGACCGCACAAGAGCACGTGTTAGATGCACTTTGTTGCCGAGGCGTGCCGAGAATGGACACGCACACAGTGTTCTTGTTTAGAGCGAAATAGAGACTAGAATATCGATAATATGTGTGTGGCTTTTCGCTTTCTGTGAAGCCGTCACGCTCTGTCTTCCATCCTCCTTCTCTCTCTTTCCTTCTCTTCCTCCCTCTTTCTTTCTCTTTCTCTTCTGCTCTCTGTCACGCAAGAATTTTCACGCGTGTCTTTCTGCCCCACATGCTTGCCTTCCGGGACACAGGAGGTACAGCACAGAAACCCCGATATATGTCCCCGTTTAAATCCTCTTTCGCCAAAAACGAACCAGCTGCTCATTCAATATTTTCGTTTCTTTTTCCGCTTCACTATGTTTTTTTCTAGTTTCCCTCGTAGAGTTGGATTGTCGACTCTGCGAATTATTTCTTTATTTCTCTCATGTTCCGCCAAATTGATTTATAGATTTCTTTGTAACAGCAAAAGTATGTGTATATCATCCACGATCTTGGTATCAGATACGTGTGAAGAAAATTTAAAATGATTTAAAACCGCGATACTCTAGTGTACGGTCCATCGATTGGATTATACGTGAGGGTTACGTGTTTTTGTTTGTATGAAAATATAAAAAGGTAAAACGTGTACTCTGATACCAGTTCGATCTAGTGTTTTATTCTCTTTTTTTTCTTTGATTTCTATCCAATATTTTGTACTTTTAGTTATATTTACTCGTCAAATATTTATGGTTTGCACTCAGAATGAATTCGATGATCATTTTTAAACATTTATGCAAATAATTAAATACTAGCGCGATATATACGAGATATTCTGTTATAAATTATTGTAAATTAAAAAAAATTAATATGTCAAATAATTGCTCCTCCAATTCATCCTGAGACGACATCTCATATATGATATGTATCTGCATTCGTATTATTCATACATTTATTATACATGTGTATAGAGATTTATATACATATATTTTTGTCTCGCGTAATCGCCGATAACCGTGTATCTTCTGACCTGTGGTGTTGTTGTTGTTGTTGTTTTTGCTTTTGCCTCACCCTGCACGGGGGCGAAATACACTCCACACCCGCCACCAACCACCACCAACCGCCACACCTGTGCCGCTACTATCGTCTCGTGTGTTGTGTGGGGCCCTATCTACGAACGCGCGTACACCTCCCCTTCGTACGAATACCGCAAATACCGCGCGCAAAAAAAAACGCGCCTCTCCCGGGCCCTCCACCACCCTCCACATCTTCGGTTCGTGTTACGGATAAACCACACCGCTTCTCCACCCCTTCCGAGCGCCTCGCAGGTGGCCACTTGGTACAGGGTACGTCTTCACTATTACTAATAGCATGCGACCACGCCTTTCGTTCCTCGTCGATCGGTCGTTCTCCCTCCCCCTTTTGTATTTGTCGTTTTGCGTCCATTTGCATAGCGACGAGAGACGATCCAGCTACGATTCTAAAAGGAATGACGGCCGGAGTGTTTTTTTTTCTATGATACATTTGTCACTGTTAACGTACAGTGTATTTTTTCAGCTTTAATAGTCACGTGTAAGATTTCTATATAGAACGGATTTAATTAATAGCGGTATTTAATTTCTACATGTAAATTATCAATTTTTCTCAGCGACATGTTGATATTGTTTTACAAATCGAATTGTATTTTTTCATACACATATGTGACGTCGCTTTATTAACTTTTGATTCAGTGACTTTGCAGAGAAAGTTGCTGTCACGTTGCACATTTGTTATACAATCTGGTTATGGTAGTAGAGTTACGTAAAGTGATTTTTTTTTATGCATTTTGCTAACAAGCCACAGTTACGTAGCAACGGTTAATCAACAATTTTTCCCTGTCTGTTTCTTTTTTTCGTATAATAATTCACTGAATATTTATAAACTAAATAACAAAACAAGCACTCGGCCCGTTTGAAGTTGAAGGATTGTTGGGGAAATGGAAATATGTATTGAATTTTACAGCCTCTTATGTCATTCCTCGCAACTCGTAGATCTCTCTCGTAGCGAATATATTACGATTTATTTGTAATACAGAATGGGGAGACTGGCGGCGCATAGTTTTAGATTTCCTCGTTGTACGCGATATATCTCGGCGAAGTATCGACTAGCATGCATGTACATAGTTCGTCGAGGCACATTAGCAACGTAATTGTCCTTAAATATTGATTTCTGCAATGATAATAGTTGGTAGTTCTGCACGATATATTAGCATGTGATTGTGTTGCTTTGATGATATATAGAACGCAATTGAAGTTAAATGTTAGATATCGAGCGGACGCGAGAGAAGACAAAACTGCGATAGAAATTGTGAGTTTGATTTATAAACTGGTATACATGTGTATTTTGCAAAATTTCTCTTTGCGATTTTTCGCGATCCATTTCTCGGTGTCTTTTTTTATTCGATTTCTGAATGCACGTGTCAAGATTTGACTGAAAACTTCGATCGAGAAACAATCGTGATGGATGAACGTACGCTCGATCTGTGACTTAAATCGTGCAGCTAAGCACCGTTGGATGCAAGACCCGCAATTTTTAATATTTTTTATGACTCGGGCTTACTAAACCCGTATTTTCGACGATTTAGGTGAA
This sequence comes from Camponotus vicinus, assembly GCF_025532165.1. Taxonomy (NCBI): domain Eukaryota; kingdom Metazoa; phylum Arthropoda; class Insecta; order Hymenoptera; family Formicidae; genus Camponotus; species Camponotus vicinus. The sequence goes on from NW_028141949.1 coordinate 3,480,163, forward strand.
ATATCGGAGATTGCGGGTTACGTTACTTGCGACATTTATAACCGTTCGACTCGTAAATCACGTCTGTGATTCACTCGAGTGTGACATTTCAGTAAGAGCTTTGCCAGCGAAGATACATCTACTTGTGCCAATAGAGCGTAAGAAAAGATGAATTTTGACGTGTCGTGACTTGAGTCGAGAAATTTTTCTCACACTTTCGATCTCAATTTCCAACCCGACTTTGATACTTGAAACAGTAATATTACTTTTGTTCGAAAGTATTTAACTTATAATTTCGCTGGAAGTTTTTCTTTTAAACTTCTAAGAAAAATTGTACACTGTTTATTTGAGATACCAAATAAAGAGAGGAGGATTCCCATTATAAATTAAATTTATCAAAATCCTTAAATGTAAAAAAAATTGAGATGGAAAATGGGAGGAAAGTTTTAATCTGGACGAATATCCGTAGCCGAAAATACGCGCTTTTCGGCAGACGCGGCGTTACGTCACGCGTTTTGCATCATAATGCGCGATTGATGTAACGCGAAAGCTCGAAAGGACATCCGCGATTCTCTCACCGGGCGAGTGTCCTCGATCGAGGTCGTCCGCCACGAACCTCCTCCGGCGAGAGAGCATCCCGAGGATCACCGCTCGCTAATGTTGCCGCTGTGTCTCTCTCGGACTTGCTGCACATGGTGACTTTCGTTTTCGCCGGGAGGTTAACAAAACCGTTGAACTCACATCGATTGCCGCGTTGCCTTCCGCAGAGAATGCCTCTCGAGCGCATAATTCCGAGAAAATGCACTTGGGTACTCGAATCTATTCATGTTATCTTTCTTAAAATGAGAAATATTCCAGACACAAGATTTTTAACTTTCTTTGAAGAGTCTACATTTGTTCTGTTTAAATAGCGTACATATAATATAAAATTCTTCCTTTGTAAGGTGGACAAAAATTGCACTTTCTTCAATTTCTTCCCATCATTTTCATAGTTTACGTTCTGCGAAAGAAATGCGTAGGATCTTTTTTACATCTTTCGCGATTCTATGAAAGTAATATCCCAGAGGCCTTGTATTCACGAGTTATATAAGAGAATCTCTCTCTCTCTCTCTTTATTTCTCGAAATTATCTCCAATGAAAGTGTCGATATGTCTAGGTGATGTGCCGCGTGCCTTTTAAATTTCAAAGCGAGACAATCGGCCAGGGAATTTATTATCCTCTTTATTGTCAGACATTCTAAATACACCGTGTGCTGTTAACCGACTCGTTATTCTTTTCGTGTATATCGCTTTCGATCACCTTGGCCTAAGGAGCTTATTCTCGCGTTAAAATTCTTCCACCTTTACCTTTTTCTTCTTCCCTTCGGTTCACTCGCGTCTTACGAGTATCCTCTCGCTTTTGCCGATCGAGAATAGGATACGGAAACCCTTAACATGCCGAGACTCGTCTAAAAGGAACAGTTGTTCATAATACAAACAGAATAAACATAATTTATATTCGATGTGTAGATGCAGTGAATTGCTAATAATTTAATAAGAAAAATATTTCTATTTATTCATTAAAGTTCATATCACGCGTAACTCTATTATTCTACATGATTGATCATCCTTTTTCCACGCTTAATTGTTTCCGACATTTAAATAATTTTTCTCGTAAATCCAATGATGCAAGGGTTCACGAAGCTAGTTTATATTTCAATGTAATGTAACGTTGATGATATATACGTTACTTGGATCTTACGTCCTAAGCTATCAATGTACCCCGCGATAAAATCTTATTATTAAGCGACGATAGTTAGCTCCTGGAAGCAATTGCCTCGAGATCGCGATCGGCCGATTTGCTTATCGCCGCAAATGTGCACGATCCGCGGCGATATCACTGTACCGGAACAGACCGAATATTACCGGCGCGGCGATAGTATATCGTTGCGCATATCCGGCAGGAGGATCTCGGCGCGGATAAATTCAGTCCGGCCAGCGCCAGAGGATCCGTGGCAGGAGATCGAGAAGGCAGGACTTCGTAGGCGTAGACGCGATCACCGTGATCCACGATTGTGTGAACCAGGATCATCCTTTACTTCCGATAGGATCACGTCCCCCCCCTCTCTCCTCTTCCGTTCTCCTCTCTTTCTTTATCTCCCTCGCGGCGGCTTCGGGCTATCTGCGCGTCGTCACTTTGCAACGCATATTTTTCTCGCGCCTGCACCGTGTAATAATGTTCCCTTTACGTTTATCGGAAGATAATTCGCGTACTGGGGAACGTTGCTAAATTGTAATATACGCGGGATAAAAATTTCTCGAAATATAAAATCAGGAGGGGAATTGTTTGATGGTGTTTATGTAAATATTTTGGCACGTCAAAATTTATTTTCGACATCAATCTTCAGATTATTTGACTGTTGAACGATAATATTGAGCGAGAAAATGGCACATAAAATTATGATATTCGTTTTCGTTTATAGATTAATTTCAAATTAGATCTCTATTAGAAAAAAGAAGATCGATTTAATATTGCATCTTGTTTCTTAAAATATCGTGGAATGTTGATGATAAAGGTCTTTATACGCACGCTTTCGACGATAAACGAGGATATTATAGAATGCTCGGGAATGGCGATAGAACCATTAGATCGATTTTTTAACGACCGGTATAGTTGTCCTCGTATGTCCATGGATTATTATCGAACGTGTATTTCACATACAAGTTCAAACCGCAGCACGTGGGCGGATTACGTTCGCATACGTATCGCGAATAAAATGACATGACGCGGAAATGAATGGTCTCACGTTCAAAAGATGCCGATGTACGTACAATATATGTCTGACGGGAGAACGTAGGATCCTACTGTCAAGATCGACAAATCTCACATCCAGCTCCGCACGTCGGATACGGAACAAACACGCGCGCGAGTCGTTGAACGAGTACATAAGCTACGTCGATCTATTTATATATCGATCGTATACCGTGAACTGGTCCGAGAATAGATCGAATGGAGATCGATGGCCAGGTTCCTGCAGCATGCGGGACAACCTCGTCGAGGACAACCACGTCGCAACGGACGCGGAGAGCGGTATGCGTTTTTTTTTGCGCGGGTGACCGAATGGAGATCGATAGTCGTGTTTTTGCATAATGCGAGACGCGCATGTTTGTAAAAATGACTAAATGGAGATCGATGCTCGATCAATTTCCGCGAGGCAACTTCGAACTCGCTTAACTCGAATGCGATGAAAATGGACGGTTGTATCTTTACGGTCGATGAACGTGCGTCTTTTCGAAAACGGTTTTAAAATTTATTCAACGATGTTATATTCTTAGCTATCGTACAATTAGGGTAGAGAGAAAATCTTGTTTTTTTATTTTTATGTAATACAATAATAAGTCTTAGATGGATTATATATACGTGAAAGAATATTAACGAAAATAAATAATGCAATGGAAAAATCTATTTAATTAAATAATTAAAATACATGTATCGATATATATACGAAAAAGACATATAACAGGAATAAAGAAATATATACACAATTTACGCTGAAGAATACGAAATTATCGAAATTGTGAAATAAATAAGAGATAGGAGAGAGGAAGAAAATTAAGGGAGATTTTGCTCTCGAGTAAAGAGTTTGGGAAAGAAGCGCGATTTTCGGATGGACGGATAGAACAAACCGGAGTCAATTACGCGACCGATCGAGACTTCCTCGGGTCGAGAAACCGGATGTGCGAGCAGGTAAGGGGAGAAGGACGGGAATATCCGCGGGGACACGCAAACTTCCTCGAAAATTGTTGGCCACGTTTCAGCCCTTCGGCCAGCCTGTCGCTGGAATAAGCCGGTGGAATCCGAAATGTCGTTGCTGCTCATTTCGCGAAATCACTAGCTCGTTCCTGGCGGGCAAATCCTCTTCTCGAGGATACGATATGCGATTCGCGCGCATCGGATCGGACGCGAGACTCGATCGCGCCAGCGGCGCGAATCGTCCTCATCCCTGATGAAACATTTTTGCCGCTCATTCAATTTAGCGACGAGTATTTACCACTCCCGCTGGAAGAGCGCCGATAGCGACTTGCTTAAAGAGGAAAGAAACGGCGCGTACTTATATATTAAATATTTATTAAATATACATTTTGCCTGATGACAACCTTGCTGGCGAAATAATCTTGGAGAACTTTCATTTTAATTAACATGTATGATAATGTATGATTCACCTAAACGACTTTTTCTTAATAAAAGACAAAGAGAGTTTAATGTCTTTTTCTACATTCTTGTTAAAATATATATAAAATAAAAATTAGCAAATTCTCTAAATATATTTTAAGCATGCTTTGCTTGATTAATGCGAAATAAAACGAGCAGAGATCTGTATCACAGATTCTTCTCTGTCACAGATTTAAACGAAATCTCTTGTTATGTCAAAAAGATTTCTTCTTCAGAGCGAACGATTAGCGTTTACGTTAAAAAATACGCGCAGCTTTTTTCAATGCTATTTTTCATTCGTAGCAGTAGGTACGTCCAAAGTCGCGTTCTTTGACAGAAAAAAGAGGAAAGAGTGAAAAAGTTTCGCGTCCATCGTATCGTTCTGTATATAACGTCGCTTCTCTCAGTCTCGACGCAATCTAACCGTGCGGCTGTAGTTGGTAACTGCAGCAGCCTTTTACCCGGGGCTCCTCGAGTGCAATCTCGTATTCATGAATTCCTTGTACGTACACCTCCCCTACGTTCCTTCTTCACCTACGTCTCCACCTCCGCCTCCGTCCTTTCCTTCCCGTCCCGCCGCGTTGCCCGGTTTCCCGTCCCCTCTGTGTGTACGGTGTGTGCACGGAGAATATATCTCGCATCGAGTGCGCGGAGAACGGTAAAGAAATCGCGCGACGTCAATCGGGATACGCGATTATCGAAAATGCAAAGTATAGGGGCTCTTATGCCATTTCGCCCCCTACCCGCCTCCTCGCCCCTCGGCGAATCGTTATTCGCATTGCTTATAGACGCAACATCGCAAAATCGAACTCGTGTATCGCCCTCCTGACTAAAATAGCTCTGGTATTTTCCTCTCCGCCTCTGTTTTTTCACAATATGCAGACGCGATGCGTTTATTTACCGACGCGTAATTATTTTTCCGATACGAAGTAACAGATAGTTTAGTGACTAAAATTGAAATTCGAGAGGGAAATTTTAGAAGATAAAAGATTTGCTTCTGAAAATAAAATAAAACCCATCTTTACGTGGAGTTAAAGTTTGTTATTTAGTTGTATTTTCGGAAAGTTAGTTTGCCGAAAGCTTCTTTACCGTTTGTAAACTTGATCCATCATATTTTAATTAAATAAAGATTAATTACATGTTAAAGATTCCATCATTCATATTACATTTTGTTAATCTTTTGTTTGGCAAAGGATAATCTACACAAGTTTTGGACGATGGTAATTAATTAACAATAAAGATTTTCTTTTAATTAAATTTTAACATCGAGCTAATCGATATAAACATCTTTTATAATTATATCATTTGAAGTTATATATAATATTGTATTATTTTCTCGTTGCACTTTCATTTTGATTATGTGAATTAACTTATGATACTGATATCCAGTTGTATCATATTTTATTTGCTATCTCTCTCGTATAAGGATGACGCATCACGCAATTCCGATATTTCTGCGAGGTGAAATATTGATTTTAGTCTATTTTTATATTGTATGAGATTAAATTGACTGCAAACGCGTATAGAACAACAAGCTTGTGAGAGCATAATTATCATGTGAAACCGAAAAGAAGCTTGTTCAAGTTGAATACATCAATGTTATTTTCCCCTATAAATACTTATTACTATGAATTAGATTAATGATTAATTTGCATTGTACTCGAGACAATTTAAAAAACTCGCATATATACATATTAATATTTCAATTATTACCACAATGAAAGAAAAGAGAAATAACGAATAGTATCTCTCTCTCTACCTGCAATTCAAGAAAGCTTAAAATCAATATCAATAACTTTTATATAACTTTTATTTGATGTCACAGTTTTCAGATCACGATGATACACTTTGAAATTCTTTGAAATTCAATTACTTCGAAACCATGATTCGCGCACATAAATATGTTGCGTGATCGAAGGCTCCGTTGCAAGATTGATCCGTTGCGTCGCATCAGACTTCTATCGAGACAAATACTTGGTCGCTATAAATAGTCGATACAAATGCGATTCTCCGGATGCCGCAGCGACATCGAGTTGTATTACAGAAATAAATCTTCTGTCGTCAGACCTCGTTCCTCAGCACTCTCCCCTCGCCCTCTCCTCTTCGTTCTAAGTCGCGACAAGAGTCGTTACTCGTCATAAACTTGCCATAATTAATTACAGCGAAGAGCGATCGATACGTTGCGCTTATATGTTTTCCGTACCGTTATCTCGTATCGTTCCGTTGAAAAAAAAATAATCAAAGGAATTCCAAGGCGGATGACTTTGCGTTAACAAATTGCTTCTTCGATAAGAACGTACGTCGCGCGGTTTTCGTCTTTATTGTACATGAGGCGGTACATTATACAGAAGAGGAATGTTAAATTTTTTAATCATCTTTATGCTTTATCGCATTCTTATTCTAATTGAAAATTTTATTTCTCATCGATAAAGAGCATATTTTAGTTGTCTATGTAATAATCTTGCTTTAATCAAGTTTGTAGAATTTACATTTCATATAAGTCTACATGCAACATACGACTTCATTTGCATTTTCATCTTTGAAAGGTTGCGCGAGATAAATTCGCGATACGATTTTTGTGGAACAATGTAGGTGAACCTGTCGTGTTCCACTACGAGTAACGAACTTTCCGTTAATTGGCAAAAATTCTCTGCCAAACGTTTCGCGCCGGCTGCCAATATCCGCCAATTTACGAGTCGCCCGGACTCTGACTTTCCGCATTCAGAGGAGACCAGGAGCGTGAAGAGAGCGACTCTCGCGCGCAGTTTGCCGGTGTAATTTCCAGTTCGATTAGCCGACACCTCGTCGCGTACCGTGTAACGCGCGCGCGTTTCCAAGTTGTAGGAATTGCCGCTAACGACGTAGTTAACGGTTGATTAAAATCGGGATCCATCCATTTCCGCGGAGGCGACGGGAGAATTTCGGTCCCTTTACCAGCCGGGAGCACGGAAACGCACCCGCGGCACGAAACGAGTCCGATAATCGCTCTATAATTCAATCTGAATCGCGCCGAATCGAGTAGCTACACGGTGCTACAAAAAAGGTTATCGTACGTGGCAATTTGTCGGGATCTTTATTTCTCTTTTGCCCCGTTACTACCTGTACAAAAGGTCCAATTAAGATTAAGAAACAGGAATCTTTTGTTCTTCGCGTGTATGAATGTCTAAAATTTCACTCACGAATATTCGTCATTTACGAAGCGGTAATTACGTTTTTTGTTCTCTCTTGATGAAAATGAATCGGTGAAAATGTCACTGATTAAAGCGGTTGAGAAGATTTCACAGAAAATCAGGAGTATTTTAGTAAACATTTACACTTTATTCTTCACTGATTACTCTTCTGTCTTTAATCTCACTAATTTAGTAACAATATTTCACTAAAAATTACTAATAATTATACATATTTGCAGGATGCTTTCAGAGATTTTTCCATTTATTTTAGATTGTTATTTTTTTAGAAGAAATACACACATATTTAGAATGAAATATATATAACTAGTATTCAAAATTTCGAATTATACATATATGTTATACTTATTTACCCTTAAAATATGATGATAAATCCAGAAACAAAATATGTCGCTATAAATTTCATATATAATATCCATTTTAAAATATCACTGATTGAAACAGCCACTATCACTGACTGATATTTCTTTTCTTCATTCTTTCAATAAAATTTCAATCGTAATATATTGATTCCATCCCAGAGAGTGTCTTCATTTTCATGCAGAAAAGGACAGTTATATTTGCGAGAAAGGAGAATGGGTACTTTCGCATATTTTATTCATGCACCGCTTGAATAATCATTTCGCGATTAATTTGTCCCGCTGTTACGCAACGCGATAACGTTATGACTTGCTGAAAGTGTAATTTGCTTAATAAAACATGCCTCATAGTCGGTGCTAGTGATCGAAATATCGTCGTCGCCACGTGGAGCCTCGTCGGAATTGATTGCCAATTACCGGTGGAACGACGTTGACTCGATTCTGCGATCTAGAAAATTGAGTTACTTGACGAAATTTGATTCGACGACGAATATGGCGGCGGTCTCGAGACGAAAATGCGATGTTGTGTTAATCAAGCCGGATAGATATATTTTTCCCGTTTTCCTCTTTACGCCGTGATACACGAACGAGAAGTCGAACGCGTTATCTTAAACGGATTAAAAAATCATTCTCGGAACGACGAAGTTGCCGTCGTAACTCGAAGCTAACGAACGCTAATTATCGAGCGTTTGATGAATTAATGAATACGATAAAGTATAAAAGTACATCACGTCGTAAGGATTTTTTTTAGAGTCTCTACTCGAACCAGCGAAAGTGTGCGGCTGATTGACTGCGTCTCAAAGTGCTTATATAGAACCATTAATGACACATGTATATCATAATTAATATATATAATAGTCATCATGTACCAATATTATTATTATTACCATTAATTGTGTAAATAATCTGATTTTTTACATTTATTCAACTCTTGCTATTCTTAAATTATATGATTGACGTAATTATATTTATTGGTTTAAAATGTTTATTCATTAATAAATACTAAAGGATTATTTTTCTATTATGATCAAGAATTAAAAAATTAAAGAGATCTAAATTGCAAATAATGCATTGTAAATTGCATATCATATGGCAAAAAGCATAATATGATTATTTTATTAAAGATTTCAGCGCTAGGATTAATTTACCGCTCAAATAATAAAGGAATGATTTTTAGTAGTTAAGAAAAATTAAAGCACTTTTTTTTATGTCGTGATTCACTGAAAGAACGGTGCTAATCCCCGTTAAGCGCCTATAATAGCAGTCGATGACGAAACCGGAACCAGTTTTAATAACCAGTTTGACGTGAAAGAAAAAGCAACGAACTTAAGAATCAATAAAGGACCTAAAGGATCCTTCTTGTCGGCACTTGGATCTTCCCGGAAGAATAGATCTTCCCTTTTCGCCTCTTCCGTTCACTCTCGCAGTCGAACGAGTTGCTCGTTTCTTCGTCTTCTTCATTTTCCGGTAATAAATCCGGTAATAAATCGAATCGATGTATCGAAAGCTCTTTATATATCATCATAGTTCTTACTGGTTTCTCTCGATTGAACAATGAAATATTTCATTTATTCGACTTTTCCAAGTCAAAGTTTCAAGTTTATTAGATATGTATTTTGAAAATTATGTGTATATGGGAAAATAAACTTTTTTACAATTCTGTTAATATTTTTAAACAGTGCTTTTCGTCGTTATATAACGAATTAGCATACAAAGTTATGCACATTATTCAGTTTTCGACTAGGAACACTTAAAGAACGCTCTATAAAATTCCTTTATGAAATGGATCGTAAAAGTGTGTGTATGTTAATGCGTTTTCAAGGTAGAAACGATCAACCAAGATATTCAATTAAGAGCCCAGATAATGCGTTACATCGCTAATCGTTAAGAAATCCCTTGTTATATTTTCTCGAAGGAGAACGGGGAAAGGGGAAGACGGTAAATCATTTATCTTATCGAGATTAGTCATTAACCTTTGTTCAATCATGAAGTCCATGTGACTTATGCGTTCGGTATCGCGGAATCTTGATGACACCGATGATAATGGTGTGAGTCAGCTTGATGGATGCGGGGGAGAAGAAACGCTTGAATAAACTTAGATAAATATTTACGCTTCGCAAAAAATCCTTGTATTGTCGTACATCGTAATGTTATTTTGCCGTTAAACGATAATCTTATCGCGCATTGTTAGTTCGATCGGCGATCTTAATAGTCAACGGTTATATCAAGTTTTCCGTTTAGATCCGAGATAATTTATATCGAAATATTATGTCCAAAACTATGGCTATATATTTTAAAATAAATCAATCGATTCCAATGATACAATCCATGAGATTATCACCGGTTTAGAAATATCTGATCGATCATACGTCGATCTTTCTTAATCGAGACGTGGCGGTTCGAAGGTTTATTCGAGTCTTTAGGAGGAGCAAGGTTTACTCCAAGTACTTTTGTGGCGCATATAAACGACATAAGCCAACAGACGCGAGTCCAAAGAACCGCCGTTAAACTTTCGATGGCTGCTTTTTTCGATGCACCTCGGTAATTTGATTTCGTATTCCGCTACGGCGATCCTGCCCTTTTCCCTTTCTCTTTGTCTCTTCGGAGCGTAAATCGAAATTTTATGGGTCGTATTCTTCTCGTTTAACGCCGATGCTATGTCCAATACGACGTCTGATTCCATCTCGCCTTTGTGCCGGTCATCCACCCTCTCCTGTCCACTGTCCCTCTGTCTATCTTTGCCTCCGTCTTTCGCCGCCTACCGCTTTTTTGCGCCATACGTGCGCGATCGTAAGTCGTCGTGTTGTCGTCGCGTCGTACGAACCAGAGATTAGTGAAAAGCACGGTAAAGTCTCTACTAGCTGGATCAATTTATCAGACATTTTTATCGTCTAAATTACAATTTAATTTTATAAGAAATAGAGATAATAAAAACAAAGAAGGAAAGAGAAGTTGGCTAACTAAATTTTCAGACCGAACGCCTTTTAATTTTTTTTCTCGGGGAAACATAAGATACTTTTCTCTGAAACAGGATGTATCTCGAACTCGATCGTTCGGTTTTATCTTACTTTCCCGCGATTCTCGTGATTAGAGTTTCCGCAAACACGTTTGATTAAGAATGTCGCGAGAGGGGCAAAATTCGCGTGGAATCGACGACGAGACAATGACGATCGGCCGCACGATGATGCTGCGCGGCGCCGAGCGAGGACGAAAACTCGTTTCGTGCTTCGTTGCGAAGGTTAAAACCGTAACGCTCCTATCCGCCTTGCTCGTATGCGAGCGCGGGCGCTGGCCGGACCGAGCTTAAACATCGGCGTGGCCGGTCCCCCCTCGCCAGACCGCAATTACATCCCATAAAGCACGATTGAGACACGGTTCGGCCATTATTCTCCCATATACAGGGCCGTACAAAAGGTTCTCGCCGTTTAACGCGGCGACCCTCTTCTCGGTCGCAGCATGAAAAGCGGAAAAATGCGCCCGTGCTTTTATCGAATGCATTTTCGCGGACGCTCGATAAGTTTTCCGCAAAGATTTGTAAGAGCTACGTGAAACAGTTATATCTCTGAGGTCGAAGAATCTGGAGAAAGAGCTTATATGTCTCTTGTCAGAAATTTATGGTGAAAAGAATCTCGGAAAAATCTGCTTGAAGGAAATGCAAGAGAGATTGCGGGGGAATTTATTCGACGGAATGAGAATCGAGTCCTCGAGACTTACGCCCTTCGAAGGAACCGAAGGATTCTTTATGACTCGCGAAAAAGGTTACGAGCGAGGCAAGATGATAATGGTAATCAATTCTACTCGATTCTACTTTAATCGTTGATCATTGACTTTTTCCACGCTCTCGGTCCCTATACGACCTTGCCTCTCGTCCGTTCCCCTGGTAATCGAAGAAACTCGAAGCACGTTTCGCTATGGTGCGATTATGCCGCCTCTTGGGACTTTATGAAGCAATTACCGCGGCACTAATTAGAGTAGGAGCGCCGGTTTGGCAGGACTGCTTCATTTTTGTCCGGGATGACGTGAGTGACGGGGACGAGCGAGATCAGAGAATGAACATCTTTCAGTAAATTTTCTTTCGGTTTTACCGCGCGAAATTATGGTTTCGTCTTACTCAATTTATGTCGATTAGAGAAGTTATGGTTAGAGGATTATACTCGTGATCTCGATAAATCAAAGGGGAAGGCGCGATCCTCGGTTTCTACAAAAATCAAGCGTTTCTTTTGATTTAATTTATTTGCCTCGTGCTATTCTTTCATATGCGAATACAACGTTATGTTTCATAATCATTGTGAGAAATAGGATATTTTTTTTCGAAAAAAGCAATTTTATTCCAACATAGATGAAAATAGAAGAAACTAATTTATCCTATAAAAGCGAGTAGATGGACGCTCGTTAAAATAGATGAACTTCGCTGACGCAAGGCCTCTTCATTTCCATCTCTTTATTCATATGCGTTGCAAATCTCAATTTTAACGACACGCGACGAAGCTTTGCATAACGAAGAAAACCACTAGCGAGCGTGTCACGGACATGTCATTGAATCGGCTTAGCGAACGAGGAGCGAAATGAGGACGTTATATCACTCGTAAATACGAGCCTTGAGAAAAGCGCGCCGAATGCGGTCAGACGAAACCTTTAAAAGCGACGGAAGTACCAACCGCCTTTTATAATCTGTCCTAGAATGCCCTAGAAATCCCGTTGCGCCGCTTATCCTAGACACAAACATACATTATCCACTTAAAATTTCAAACAAGCGTGTATGTGTTTACGGAATAAATGCGTATAAATGATAGATTACATTTTTAGATATATATCTTTCGATAATATAGTTTTTCATTCGTAAAACCGCTTACCGAAGGCACTTTTAGATCGATGTTTTTTGTGACGTAAGAAAAAAACGTTGAGGCACATCTGCCGCTAAACGTTCACGTCCGTTTTCGACGACATGTCAGCTGTTTTCTTTTTTTTCGCGGCTTTCCCATGGTCGACCGCATCTTTCCGCCCATCGATATAAGACGAGATACGGAGACCCACAATTTTTTTCTCTTTTTTTCCTTGTACGAAGCCTTTAATTTGGCACGTGTTGCACTCTTGGCTATTGTTGCCATGATTGTCGGGTTGGCGCGGCTGTCTTCTTTCGCATCGTCGCCGATCTTTCGCATGGCATAAGCGGAGTATATGGTGATAATGCGCGGTTCTCGAGTGTACTTGGCACGCGTTGTTACTCCTCGCCGTCGCTCTTTTTGCCTATCTCGAGTCGTTACCCGCTAAATATTATAATATCGCGAGAGAGAGAGTGCTCTCCGCCGGTGCCGTCGATCGTCGCGAATATTGTTAACGCAATCGGGAATTGATTTTCCTCGGTCCTCGTTTGGTATTCATAGACAAAGTGTAGTTCGTTTATTATTCGTACTGCCTATGAATACCAAAGACATTGATCTAACAACAGCAATTTGTAGAAAAGATCCAAAATGATTCGCAGTCTTCAGATGCTATTAAAAGATCTCAATGTTTTTAGAAAAAATATTTCTTTAAAGTAGGTACATATTAAATATGTATAAATTTATATATATATATAAAATTAATATGTGTGTATATATATATCTAAAATTATTTTTTATGATCTTGTATGATTATTTAAAAAAAATGTATATATATGTAATTATTTTATATAATTATTAAAAAAAGAAAAAATTATGCACTACAGGATTAAATAGAATGGTAAGTTTAATATTATTAATTCTCGCAAAATCCAAATAAATTTCAAGCTCATTAATAGCGTCTTTATCTTAATTTACGTTTCGTGAAGCAAAGATTAGCGACGTTAATTATATTAACATTTTGCGTCATGTGCATATTATGAGTGCGCGACGTGTAATATAAGTATTATGCAATTGTATCAAGTCCCTCCAATTATCAAATATGAGCATGACGATAATTGGAAAAGAATGGCTTTTCCTTGCGAATCGACTTAGAAATCCTAGGCTTGAAGCTTACTCCGGAACGATCCCCGATACAGCGTGCGTTATTGTTGCATGTATCGTACGGAAAAGTGGAGGTGGCGGGTCGCTTTGATCCTTTTTCGCGCGATTCACCCTTGCTTTAATATTAAAATTTCATGCCTTGCAGGAGCTGAAGGAGAGCTTCAATTACGGCCTCTTCTGTCCGCCGGTGAATGGAAAAGCCGGGAAATTCCTGGACGAGGAACGCCGCCTCGGCGATTATCCATTCAATGGACCTGTCGGGTACTTGGAGGTATGGAAAGACGCTCTTCTTATTTTCCTTATTTCTGTAAAGTCCTTTCAATCCTCACAATCGGAATCATTTTCACATTCGATCATGCTAATTTCGTTCGTTATTATAACAATACAGGGATGTTTATTCCATTCGCACGGCTATATTGTCGGTTTTAACGCATGGCAAAGGCTTCCCGTTTTAGTAGCGGAAGGGTTAAGTAGCTTCCTCGCGTGTACATTAAAGCTGTCAGCAGACCCACTTTACGCCTGATAGGATTTAGTTACGTCATACGTTTCTGAGTTATTCAATTATATTTCTCAGTTGAATAGAGAAGATGTTATATTGTACAGAAGATGCTATTTGTCATTTAATTGTCAAAAATATTACAAATAATATTTTAGAAAGAATATGAAAACAATACTTTTACAGTATTTTTTACTTATTTCTTTTTTTAAGAAGCAAAGACACTTCCATAAATGATACTGGCAATTTCCTACGACAATATATTATTGGCTTTGACAGAATTTTATTCAATATTACGCGCGCGCGATGTTTTCAGGAAGATGTATGTAGCAGTTCTCTTCTTTATGTTATCTTCAATTTCGAGTCGAAACGATATACGTAACGCAACGAGAAGAGAAGGTCGCGGTAGTACGTATTACGTAATTAATCATCGCGATGATCCTCGCTATCCCTACTGCACATAAATCACTCCGTAGTGTAGCGAATCGCGCATCTCGGGTCGCGCGATGACTGTTAAAACGGGGATTCGCGAAAAACAAATAATTCGGTCCCGGGTTAACGAGATCTGGATCCTGTCCCGCGGTTTTCTTGCGTAACCAGTGATAGTTCTCATCGCCCATCCACCTCGTCGCCTTCGTCTTTCTCCTTCTTTTCTTCTTCTTCTTCTTCTTCTTCCTCGGCCGGTCTCCCGATCCCGGTTGGTTCCACCCTGCCAGCTGCACGTCTCCGCTTCGTTGCGGGAGATTCACTTTCAGGGACGGCTGACTCATACACAGCTTCTTTGAATCGTCTTTAAGCCGCATTCACCTCGCACGAGTTACAAATTATATGGGGCTCCGTCGACGAAAAACTTGCGTTTAACAAACGCCTGTCAGCGGGATCCCTCGTCGGACAATGGGGCCTCGTGGTTTTGAAAACTCTGCGGAGAGATGTGTCGCAAAAGCCTGAGCACACATAATATCCTCCTTACGAGACTTTTATTCTCTTCGCAAACATAGAGACGGGGACATAGAGACGGTTTCTTATGGGATATCACGTTTCGCAAATTTGCTTGTTATTAATATCGGCATTTCTGAAATGACAAGGTATGATATAATTTAATAAAATAATCAATGATAACAAACTTCTTGTAATATATAAATATTTTATAACACGACTCTCTTTTAATATTACATGGCAACCTGATTAAATTAAGTAAGGCATTTAAAGTTGAGAATTAAATATATGTAAATGTAGAGTATAGTAGAAAAACAGGTTCTTTAAAGATATAAGCTGAGCGAAAACTAAGATTATATTTTATTTTAGTTTTCCTTATTTATAATACGCGATGGGAATAAAATTATTCGGAGAAGATTTCTTTACCGAGTAAACGAGAACGATATCCAATAAGAGGCTACTCATACATTAAGACGCGCCGGGACATTATTATCGGGGATGAATACGAAATGAACTTCGCGTCTAAATCGCTGGTATTTCGCCGGTAATATCAGGCTTCTGCCAACAAAGCTTTCTTATTACAATAATCGAATCCCCCTTCCCTGTCAATCTCAGACCCGCTTTCGTCACGAAAGCGCCGTAGTCGGACGAGGTCGATTTCAGGGTCGCTTCGATTCAGTTTCTTTGATCACCTGACGAGCCATTCATTTTGCACGAGTTACGTATCGTCGAACAATCCGGGACAGGAGGCGAGACGAACCACTTTGGCGAATACGAGAATACATGAATGAAAAGTGAAAATTGACAGTTGCCTGTCGGCGATGGCTGTCAGTCGCGAGAGCGCGCGGTGGAGAATAATTAATTGTCAAACACGCTCGTCGCGATCCATTCAAGATCAGCGTTATGCGTAATCCCCCGTTTTCATCCAGCTGAGAGATAGAATTCGCTCGATACAAAAGAAGAGAAAAGACTTGCGTTGAAGCTTCCCTGTAATTGTTTTTTTTTTATCTACTCCATATATATTGACATTCCGTCGTTTCTCTTTAAAGGGTAAACAAGAATCTTTGTGATAAAATTTAATAACGCCCTCGCGTTTTCCCAATTTTCATTTTTCACCCGCAAAATTCGCTCGATAACCCTCTTCCTTCGTATAAGCAACACCGTTAGATCGTGTTCGC
This sequence comes from Camponotus vicinus, assembly GCF_025532165.1. NCBI lineage: Eukaryota > Metazoa > Arthropoda > Insecta > Hymenoptera > Formicidae > Camponotus > Camponotus vicinus. Next base: position 3,496,474 of record NW_028141949.1, read on the forward strand.
AACGCGATAAAGCCTAATCTGATGATGGCAGCGCGATGCACTTAAGCATCCAGCATTATCGTGCGCATCGGCATAGTAGTCTTTATATCGCGCTATTATTATTTATTGCTTGTAACGCGGCCACGCGGTCATCTTGGAAAAGAAATCGCGCGACGGGACGTAATTCCTTCCGCGACATCTTTTTTACAGTGCAATTCCAACGAAAGAGAGTCCGCGGTTAAATGGAAGCTGAAAATTTAGCCTTCAACTTGTAGCTTGTATATAAATTAAATTAAATATTAAATTGAAATTTTCATGGATATTTCACAGAGGAGAGAAAATCTCGGGAAATTAAACGTCAGAAACGCGAATAAATAAAAAGAGAATCGTGCTTCATTATTAATTTCCGGATATAGCTTTTGTCTAATAAAAATTTTATTACAATCTGCGAAAGATGTATAATATAAGAAAGATGGGGGGAGATGAGAGGATGGCTTCAGATTGAATTTTCGATGAAAGAAAAAGCGGAGGGTAGTCGGATTCAATTTCCTGAAGGCGGAGCCTCTTCAGTGCTTTACGCATCTTATGTCACGTCCGGTTTATTGCGTATTCATCGATAACGGAGAAATGCGCGTGACGAACGTATTCGTGTGCAGTAGATTATAAGAAACGGCAATTATATAGCCGTCGAGGTGAGACGATCTCCGTCGATGAGATATACTTAACGATAACGATAGCCACGCTTGGCGCTCTCTCGCGATGTATTTGCATAAGTACTGTACGGAGCTACTGCAAATCTATACCGCGACAAATTGCACGCGACGATCAGAGTCGGAGCTAAATATCTCTGTGGATATATCTTACTTCGCCGCATAATTTATGATTTTATTCAAGCCGCTACATCGCCGTATAATATGGAAATAATTAGCTCGCCGAAGGATGAATTTCATGCTTTTACATGATGGAAAGCGAAGCGCCGTTCTGTAATAATAATCGTAACGACGCGTCTCGAGAGTACACAAGTGTCATTATTCTCAAATAAATTCCAGCTCAAATATAAGAGGCGGGTGTACAAGATGCTGCATTTGGATGAGAAACAGCTCAAGGCTATGCATACCAGGACGAATTTGCGGAGGTTACTGGATTATGTGCAGAGCAGTCAGGTCGAGAAGATCGCGAAGATGTGCAGCAAGGGATTGGATCCTAACTTCCACTGTCAGGAAACGGGAGGTAATTCGCGTACGCAATTGCAGCTGCATGAAAATTGCTAAAACAACCCAACTCGTATAGTCGCGCAGCGTGATTTTCATCAACTGCCGACTCATTCTAAAATATTTAAAACAATTAATTTATTTTAAATAATTCAATTTTAAATATTCAATTTTAAAAATTCAATTTTTTTTATTTTAAAATAAATTTGTGTAATCATTTTATCGCACGGGAGTTGGTAACATTTTACGAATCCCAAAGTTTGGTATATTTTCAATATACAAAAATAATATAAATTACAAAAGAGCAATATTTTTTTTGTCTCTTGATGCTGAAGAAAAATATTGCGAATTTATTTTCGCGGTTATGAAAATAAAAAAATTTTTTTTATTCTCTTTTCAGAGACGCCGTTGACATTGGCAACTACCTTGAAAAAACCGTCGAAAGTTATAATTGCGTTAGTCAATGGAGGCGCTTTATTGGACTATCGAACGAAGGAGGGTCTAACGGCGATGCATCGTGCCGTCGAACGAAACAGTCTGGAAGCGGTGAAAACTCTATTGGAGTTGGGCGCCAGCCCGAACTACAAGGATACGAAGGGCCTGACGCCGCTCTACTATAGCGTTATTCACAAGACCGATCCGATGCTCTGCGAGACGTTGCTTCACGATCACGCGACAATAGGAGCGCAGGACCTCCAGGGCTGGCAGGAAGTTCATCAGGTTCTTATTTGTTTTTTTCACAGATTTTCTGTGTTATAGAAATAATGAAAAATTAAGAAAAATTAAGAGTATAAAAAAATCATGTCGCGAATATTTTTATAAAGCATGAATCTCTTGATGAAAAAAAGACTTGGTCTTCATTTCCTTATTTTTTAATGAAAGTTAAACAACCAGTATATATTTTTTAATTCTATTTTAAAAATATCAGAATTCGTATATATTTTCTTTCTAAACTCGTTATTTCTTGATAAAGCGAAATTTTGCTATTTCATTCACAAATTCCCTCATAAAAAAATATTCGAATGTTTGGATTAATTGCGAAGAATGCAATTGAACGATACGTTGAATGATTTCTGCGACTAATATCCGCCTACTCGCGTCGTATGCCCGCAGGCGTGTCGCAACAATCTCGTACAGCATCTGGACCACCTGCTTTTCTACGGCGCTGACATGAATGCGCGCAACGCGTCCGGTAACACGCCGTTGCACGTGTGCGCGGTGAATAACACGGACGCCTCGTGCATACGTCAGCTACTCTTCAGGGGCGCGCAGAAGGACGCGCTCAACTATGCGAACCAAACGCCGTACCAAGTCGCCGTGATCGCCGGCAACATGGAACTCGCCGAAGTCATCAAGAACTATCAACCGGAGGAAGTCGGTGAGTTATGAACGTCGCACGAAATGTCAAAAATCATAAAACTCGCGGACTTCGCGATGAGGAAGGGGGGAAGAGATGGGGAGAGGAACGCGGGGGCGCGAGGATCCGGGCGCAGGAAACTCGCTTGGAGAGGCATGATGTTGCAAGAATAAACGACAGACGTTGACGATCTTCTTCCTCTCGTTTCCCTCCCCCTCGCGCCCCCCGTTTCTGCGTTCTTGCTTCTCTCTCCGGACATTGTTCCGTCGCTCTCGACGACCCTTGCTCGCGCAACGATGATAACGCGGCGCCGGTCGATCGGTCCTTCCGGGATCACGAATGGGACGAACGGGCTCGGAAGACGGATAACCGTAATCTCATTACTCTCGTCGAGGTTTCTCCATATTCATTCGCCACACCCGCGACGGCTGATCAACGTGACTGTCCGATTCTAATCCTCTATTTGCGAACGTGTCTGCTGTTTATTAAATAAGTTAAAGATCGCTAATCAGACGGAAGGACATCAAGATTCAGCGGCAAAGGTTTCGCGATCTTTCTCGTATAATATTCTGATATAAAAATCGAGAAATCAAAGTTGAAATAACTTATCGAGAGCTTTTAATAATCGCTGTTTATCGGCGATATCTCGTCCCATATTCCGAGTCTAATATCTACGATATCTCATTTGGTATCGTTTGTTAAATAAAAAAATCGCACGTGGCCGCGATGGTGTGTGACGTAACAAAGTTAACAGAGTTTATCTCTGATAACGAACGAGATCGTGGCTTAGAAATTACGATGTAGGCATTTTATATTGCATGATTGTAGAGCCGAGCATGGCATGAGCATGTTGCACGCTGTTCTTCTCGTATATAATATAGAAGTAGACGTTAGATAGGTAGCTCCTTTCTCGTACGTAGTTACTTATAGAGGGTACCTCTCTGGAATTGTGTATATATAACTCAAGATGGGTTGTGAGTGTGACGTACGTATGTCAATGTACCTATCTATCTACTTGTGTCTGTACTGTGCGAGTAACGTAAAGGAATTTTACAATCATGTCATGGGAATTTTTGGTGGTGATGGTCGTGTATATGACGTCGAGTACATTTGTGATACCGAGGAGAAGTAAGGACACTACCTCTTGATAGATTGTGCTTTCCAGTAACTAATGGTACTGTATCTTTGATTCACTGTCGAATGGATCAGTGCTGCCAGATTCGCGTTACAAGATGTCATCGAGTCTCGATTTCTCGAATAAATAAATTTCAGACTTAAAAATTCATTGTATATAAATAAAATTTCAATTTCAAAAAATTAAAAGTCACATATGGACTTGCCTCTGATTTCTATATCTTCTTTTTATTTATAATTGCGCGTTAAAAATAAGTTGACTTTTGACAGAAGAAAGTTCTTGCTTATTAATAAGTGAAAAATATCTTCACGCGACATTGATATTTATTCTCTGGCAGTATTGAATTTGTGCAAGAATGTCTTGACTAGTAAAATGTTTGGTAGTTCGAGATACGTTGTGAATCCACGTGGCCTCACGGATCGTCGGAGTCTGTGGAGGCTGAGGGAGAATCCGAAGAAACACATGTTCCGACGATCTAGTGACGGCGACGTCGATCGTTTGTGCACATGACGTATTCCGACGAGACTTACCCGTATAATCTCGAGCACATTGTATCGCACAAAACGGATACAACGGAACGAGGATGAAGTCGTTATCCTTGCGTGTGTGGCTTTCTACCGCTTTTCCGTCTGTACAGAATGTCCCGGAATTGGCGAAACTGCACACCTAGCGCGTTATTTCCGGTGAAAAATTTCATTTCACGTTCCCTTAACAAACTTCCAAATTTCAAATATACACGTGACATTTCTGACAATTGAATCACGAAAATTAAAATCCCATTCGAACAAAATTGCCACCTCGAATTAAACTTTGAATTAAACAATAATGTTTATCGATATTTATTTTCAACTCCAAATCTCACAACGGATAACGCCGTACATCCGCTTTCCGTCGATTCTGAGACGACCTGTACACGCCGGCACGATAAAACGACGAGAGCAATACCTGGTTGTTCGGGGTTACCCGGGGAGAGAGAGCCAATAATCATCATCGTGAAGTAACATTGTGCGCGCGCGCGTGCCTGCGTGCGTGCGTGCTTGTGTGCAACACAGCGACCGCTTGTAAATCCGCTTTGCAAAAATCCCGCACGACGATCTTTCGTGACACCGGAAGATCGATCGTGGAGAACGGAGCTCCGAGAGAGAGCCCGAACGTAAAACTCTTCGCTTCAGCAAACATAATGTACACGATGTGTAACCACGCGACTAACACACCCGCGCGTTCGATAGAAGGCGGATAATAATGACGATCGATAATAAACGGTCGTCGTGATACTTAACACGCGCAACGCCAATTAAGTGATTTGTTCGATATCCGTTTCAATCACGAAAACATTGTCCCGGTGTTCCACCACGCGACACTTACATGTGTAATCATTTTTAACCCTAGACAGTACAAGCGGTATCCGATGTGACCTTTTTCTGCGAAATTATTATTAGATTTCAAAACAAGAATTTAATCAATTATACTTAAAATCTTTTTTTTTTTACTGAAATGAAAAAATTTGATTGAATTATTATTACATTTCAAATGTAAATTTTATTTTAAATTATTTTAATATATCTTTAAAATTTTTTTTCAAAGTGAATTATATGCACACTGTTTAGGGTTCAGTATAAATTGCGATCAGACTATTGCATTTTGATTTTAACGAGCAAGCTCGACACAATTTTACGTTTCATCTTTGAAGAGTCGCGTCGACGTTCGTCTGAGAAGACAACGAATAGTCTCTTTCTCTCTCTTTATTTCTTTCTCTTTCTTTCTCTCTCTCTCTCTCTCTCTCTTTCTCTCTTGTAAGGCTAAGTAATCCTTTCTTTACTTAACCTTGCAACCCTTGCGATTTTCCAGTACCGTTTAAAGGGCCGCCACGTTACAACCCGAAGCGGCGCTCGGTGGCCTTCGGTGGCACTTCCACAATGATGACGACCAGCTGCTCAGCGAGTAATCTGGGCACCCTCACCAGGATACCGTCCACCGAACAACACGCGGCGGCGTCGTCTAGCGCCGGTGGTGGTACCGCTGGTGGTACTCTCACCAGAACCATCTCTGTGGAACAGTACTCGAGTATAACGCGAGTACCGTCCGCCGAGCAATACGCTACCGCCGCGAGCCTGAATCGAGTACCGTCCACGGAGCAACCGTACTCTCCGCCTCCACCGTCATCCGGCACGCTTGTCCGGGTTGCGTCCGAGGAAAAATACGCGTCGCCGTCCGGCATCGTGTTGAGCAGAGCCTCGTCTAGCGAACGATACGACGCCACTCTGATCAGAATACCATCCTCCGAGCAGTACCCGACTGTTAGTACGCTGACCAGAGTACCGTCCACGGAGCAATACCCGACCGCCGCGGCGGGCATGAGCAGAGTACCGTCCACGGAACAGTATCCCTCCACCGGTGGAATCGCGATCGTTGGTCAATCGACCGAATCGATCCATCACGGAAGCCTCGGCAGAGTACCGTCCGTAGAGTCGAGCAGAAACGACTTACCGAACCGAATACCGTCCGAACAGAACAGCCACCGACTAACGTCGGAGTACCAGAGTCCAAATCCCTTGAGAGAGCCTAACGCGAGGTAAGCATTAGATGAAGAATCGCGCGTGCGTCGCCGATCACTGGATCACTGTGGCAAAATAAAATAAAATGAAACGACGCCTCGAGTTATGTCATCACGAGCGATGACAATTGACGCGGTACGTTCGCGATTGCCGATGCTTCACTCTGATCAGAATCTGACCATCGCATTTGTTGGATAACTAATAAAAAATACACGTGCCACCACGTGTCTTGGTTAGCGTTTTGATCAGCGCGAAGCACCGATCGCCGATGTACCCTAAAAGTTGTACGCACCGTTTCAAGATTGCCGAGTGGCGCGGAGAATTATACAAACTTGAGAATGGAGGGTCTGACGAGGCTGCAAGAGCACCGGCTCGAACTGCAGCACCGCCTCGATATGCACAGAACGCAGATGGAGATGCCGCCGTCACCGTCGCCCAGCAGCAGGAGCTTAGCGCCTTTCAGCTCGGCCAGTTCGAGCTTGTCCGAAGGCAGCAATCAACCGTCCGGCGAGGATTCGGCCAGCATCGTCACAGGTACACTAATTCTTTTCTCTTTCTATCCCCTTCAATTTCCCTCACTGTTCGATGGTAAGGAAAGTCTGTTCCTTGATGATTCACAAGCTGCAGAAATCAACTCAAATATGCGTAGATACTCTGGATACTCTCTGAGAGGTAATCGAATCAACTACCCTCAAAGGTATGAGGAAGCGGACCTCTGAGCGAAAGTTTGTCGCGTGTGAAGCAATTAAACAATTATTAAATGCAACATCATCATGTGTATATGTAGTACCATCACCACCAAAAACCGACGGCGCGCAAAGGTGGTCGAACGACACGATGAGAGTTAGTCGGACGTTGGCTTTGATGGTTCGTGCATGCTTCCGTTTTGATGTCCCCGAGGATATTAGAGATCCCGAATTTAGTGGCTCCTCTTCACGTGCGAGCTGAGTGAAGTCTTCTCGCTCGAGAAGAGGGACACGCTGCGCTTAACATTCATTAGAGGCCGCCTCTTACGATGTGACAAATACAATGCGGCTGGCAATGTTTAGAACTCTTATTGCCGTCGTAGAGCATATTTTAGGCGAATCAAATTGAATTAATTTTTTTTTCTTCTTTTTTTTGAGGCCAAGAGTGCGCTAAAGTTTTTATTTAGCGTTATGAGGTAGCTATTCTTCCTCTCTCTTTTTCTTTCTCTGTCTTTTCTAAGAGATTTCGATCTCTTGCATGACATTTATTGCTCGGTAAGGCGATGCGGATCCATGAGGCATCATCATGTTGAGTATATCCGACCGTTGTCGATTTTTAGACAAGAGCCTCGGTGACACAGCATCCGACGTAATCAGCGACAGTTCCGGGGTAGGAACCTCGCAGTCCGACACGACCAATTCATTATCCATTCCCGGTACGACGGTTGTCTGCGTGGAGAGCTACAACAGCGGAATCACCGGCCATCTGACTATCAATCAAGGAGACATCCTTGAAGGTACACCAGGCAATTCAACAAATGTATTCCTCTCTCTTCTTCTTTCTCGTCTAACTTCGTTGACTTTGATTTGACAGCGACGAGCGATGTTTTGTGATTTTCCATGTGTTTTCCGTAATTATCCTCGTGTTCTGTGATTTGGAATGACAACCATCTCACTCTATCTCTCTCGATTTCTGTTTTGTAGGTAACGTCCAGAAATATTATTCTGATAGCAAGCGTGTTTTTGTTTCTTTATTTTTAACAGTCACCGGTGCTACCGATTGCGGCCTCCTAGAAGGGGTCCTACGTGGACAAGGTACTGGTCTATTCCCCGCGCATTGCGTTCAGGAAGTCAGGCTGCGTCACACAAACATACCTCTAGGCCCGCAGCCCGCCAGAGACGGACGAAATCGTGTTCTAGGTCGCAGGGAGTCGCAGCATAAATACTTTGCTACCGCGCCTAGACTAAAGAAGCCGTAAGTTCAACGCTCGATAACATTCTTATTCTACGTATACCACGATATCCAATATCGTTCTTTGTATTTTTAGCGTCACGTCGGAACCTCGCACTGTTGTTCTTCACCGTTCGAGAAAAGGCTTCGGGTTCGTGTTGCGCGGCGCTAAAGCCACTTCGCCGTTGATGGAGCTAACACCGTCTGCCAGGTATCCGGCGCTACAATATCTGGACGATGTCGATCAAGGAGGTGTGGCCGATCTAGCGGGTCTCCGAAAAGGAGATTTTCTTATTCAAGTAAGATTATTCGCGGATATTGATTTAATCTTAAATAAGAATTATCTAAACAAAAATTATATCTGATATATTGTTTATTTAAGTAAAGTGATAACCAAAATTCAACCCCGATAAATCATTGAAAAAAAAATTAAAAAATATATTTATATGTTATCTTTACACTTATTATAGCTCCTTTTAATTTTGTAAATCTAATAAGCTTAATAATTTTATATAATAACATTTTATATTGTTTAGGATAATTCGCGAAATAATTCTTTTATGAATATTTCAGATTAATGGCGAGGACGTGACGACGGCCTCCCATGAACACGTAGTCGACTTGATCAGAAAATCGGGAGAGTTGGTGCGAATGACAGTGGTTTCGCCGGTGATTAGTCTTCCGAATTCTCAATCTGCGGCCGCGTTGCCAACTAGTCAACCTATCCAGAGACAGTATGCGACTTTACCGCGTAAAGGTAACAACAATGTAGTGATCGGTGGTACGCTCGGTAGATCTCCGGCTCCCGCACCACCACGAAGAGATCCGAAGACGACACTGAGTGTAGGTCGGGCGAGGGCGCGATCGATGGTCGCGGGATTAGGTAATAAATTAAAGTCCGTTTTCTTGTGTACGAGATTACGGAGAATGAATATCCACCATACATTCGTGTTTCTCTTGCAGAAGGAGGTGGCGAAAGGGACGATCGCGATGAAATCGCATCGACTGGTGCAAAGTCGAGCAGCGCGGAATCGATTCATATGCCGCAGCAGCCCTCAACTGGATCGAATACCGGTCAAAATACCCCGGTGCAACCGAGAACGGCCAGCATTCGATCGCGTCCAACGTCCAGCAGGATTACCGCTGCGGAACTCGAAGTAACTATCTTTCGCCCCTCGCGGGCCGTATGCGCGTTGCAACGTGCTCCCTCTATCTCTCTCTTGCTCGATCACACTGAATCTATTCGTGCGCTCGTTGTCTCCGAATTGAATGGCATTTTGTGCACGAGACGAAACCGAGGCTTTAGCTTCGTCCTTTAATTTATCTTCCAGGAACTATTTCAGCGGCAGCAGGGTAGCGCCGGTGGTCAGTACAGCTCGTCCATGATGAGCTCATCTCACTTTCAGACTACTGGTCAGTCAACCAAGTCGCATCCGTCGTCGCCCGCCAAGACCGGCAGGGTGTACGCGAGCGTAGCGGAAATGAAGCGCAAGGGCAAAGTAAGGATGACTCGCCACACTCTCAAAGTTACAAAGAGCGCTCGCGTTTCTCTTTTTAACATTTTTCTTATATGTTGATAATAAGCCCCCTTGATGAGAGCTGCCCTAGTGGATGTTCTTAATGGACGTTAACATGTTTGTTCATCTCATCCAGTAGTTTGATTGAATTCTCCGACGTCCCTTTAGACAACTACTTTTTGATGATTCCCTAATCTCTAAATAGATAATTTCTCTTTTCTCTACTCATTTTTCTCGTATGGTATCCACGTCGAATAGTAATTTATTAATATGCCGATTAAGGACCCTTAAAAAAAATGTCTACCAGTGTTTGAAAGAGTCGTCCGGCGTTCGGTGAATCCTCTTCTCTTCTCTCTGGGCAATGGTAATGGTGGTTCTTTTCTTTTGCATGTATGTTATAGTTTGCGCGCAAGCCGGTGCGAGTGCACAGCAAGGGACGGTCCTGGTGCGGGCGAGATGACGAGGACCACTACTTATATTACTGATCCAAAATACTTTGTTTCTAGCTCGTCCGTGGCTTGCATGATTTCAGGTGACTAAGCCATTTGCTAAATGAAAAAGAAATCTGACGTCCGCGAGGGCGTTAGGTGCCACCTACGTGCTTCGTGTTCACGCCTCAAGTATGAATAACCAGTTGCGCATTTGCATTTTAATCAAGTTTTGCGATTTCCTTCAGTTCCTTATGTCGCTCTTCGGGATTGGTTCTATAAGCATGGAAGACTGACGATACGTCATTATCTTACTACGTGTTCTTCGCAGCATACGACAGTATTAACACTTAGATAACTTTTCGCAAGCAAGCAATGGTAATGGTAGTAGTGGGTTAGTGTTAGTTACGGTAGTTTGGAGTTCACGCTTAGCAGGAGTATGCTTCATTCTCATATCACATTTCTCCAATATTCCTTTCTGTGCCTTTCTGTATTATTCTATCCTTTGTCCTTTCATTGATCCAGTTGTAAATTGCAATTCCTTAAACGAAAAAAAATTACGCTCCAAATTTTTTCGAATTATCAAGGCGATGACGCCGATCATTCGCGAGTCGCAGCCTATACGAACCACTTATCCTTCCATTTACAGTCGCAATCAAAAGTGCGCTTCTTTGGCGGCTTGGGCGGAGGTTCCGATCTCCACAGAGACTTCCATAGCACGCCGGATCTCAACGTGCAGGTGCAGCCCTCGTCCCTTCTGGCGCCCAAGTGCCACAGAAGCCAGGAAGATGTGAATGCCTTGAGCGGTAGAAACGGACTTCCACCGCCGAATCATCCGCCACCACCTCCGCCGGTCGGACAAGTCGTCAAAGTGAATGTTGGCGCCAACGTGCCAGATGTCGTTACTCCAGCCTCGGTTTACGACAACATGGCGCACATCCAGCAAGTCAAAGGTAAGAAACAAGGTACAACAACCATCTTGCTTATAGCTTCACTTTCCTATGTCAAAGTGATTAATCGTAACAAATTAACTTAACATATTTGTATAATAATCCTTATTGCATGAAGACAAATATTGATATATTTGTTCTCATAGAACTCGCGGCGGCCACGGTCGAAGGTGGTTACGGAGTGATGTCGAGCTTCCGACCCTCTAATAGTGCAAAGTTATACGCCTCGCCGGAAGATATGAAGACTGTCGGTTATCGTTCGCGTAGTCTACCGGCTAACCGCCCGCATCTTAGGAAATCTCACAGTCTACGCAATCCGCCGAACAGCTCAATGTTCAAGTCAACTGGTAGTCAGCAAGCACTGAATAACAATGTTGGTAACATGAACAGCAATGGGAATGGTAACAATCAGTATGCACAACCGCTGAAGACTACCAGGAGTCACAGCACGGCCGGTATCCGCGAGCGGAAGAAGAAAACTGTTATCTTGAATGCTAGCTCATCCGTCACGAATCTCTCATCGATTGCGTCCGGCGCGAACGGAACGACCGTGCCGGCTAACTCGGCGCCACCAATTCCCGAGCCAGATTACAGTCTGTCAGAGTCGGAAAATGATGAAGGCGAGGACGACGAGACGGATGAGGATGGTGAGTCGGAGATTGCGAAGGAACTCGAGAAAGCGGCGGCGCGGGAAAAGCTGGAGGCGACGCGAGAAACATCCGGTAATTCCAACACGTCCGGCTCAAGCTCGTCGGGCAGCGGCTCGTTGCCACATTCGTTCAGCGTCGAGGAGATCCAGAAGGTGCGCACGCAGCTCAAGTCATCCAAGAGCCACCCGAATGACTTTCTTCTACAGACGCAGCAGTCGCTCGTCGAGGACGGCGACAACAGCTCGAGCGGCGTTAGTTCGGATCAGGACGTGCCAGTGGGTCCGCCGATGGGCTTCGACGATACCGCCGTGAGGAATCTGGCCAATCAGGAGAACAATCAGCACTTGGGAGGCACGGCTCTACTAACCGGTGTCAATCCGATTGACAAGGAGAGCAATCAGACCAAACGACCGGGCTATGGCGGCAGCGGTTTATTGACCAGGCACGCGGTCAGTCTAGCACAGTTGCCACCGCCGATTGAGGCAGATGCCGAGGAGCAGAACAACGATTTGTTTGTACCACCGCCGCCGGAATTCAACGCTGGTCCATCTGCCGGCGGCCAGGATCAGGAGGTGATGGTATTTGCACCGCCGCCGCAATTCTGCGATAACAAGCAACATCAACAGCAGCAACAACAGCAGACCGCTTCGCAGAATCGGGTTAAGATAATCGGCGCGATTCCCAAGGTTGGCGGAAATCAGGTGAAGGCGTCAGGCGGAAGGGCGTTGCCGTAAGAGAAGAATCCGCCATAGATTATAGCACGGATGTCTTCGCGTATGTCTTTGCTGCGAGAATAGAAGAGAGTTTGCAACGTAATCGGTAGATCGCGATTTTAAAGTCAATATATTTAGAGGTTTTTCTGCCTTTTCGGTAGTGTAATCGCCGCGCGACGAGCATATTAAACTTGAACTATATCGCTGAAAAGCGATGGATAGTCCATGCGGGCGTGCTGTCATATATAAAAGCGTGGTCGGTTTGGACGACTTTTTGCCAAGAGTAAATTCGTATTCTAATCGAGCGTCTAGAAGTCGTAGGATATAAACGCGAGGAGATAATCGCGAGCGCATTTTTACCAAGTAAGTTTACGAGTGTGAGCATACGTCCGATTGCACTGCAATGAAGGATTGGTTTGTCGCATACGATCGATCAAAATCGTTTAATTGTCCTGTTTGTGGGCGAAGATCCAACAGATCCGAAATCCGATTCGCTATATCATAGAAAAAGAGAAAGAAATATCTAAGGGCAGAAAAGAGCGAAAATCCGCACATTGAAGAAGAAAAGAAAAGGACGACCAAGTCAGAAAAAAGGGAAATGCGTGTACGCGTGCATGAATCGTGACGCGTGAATGTGCGATGCATATCGATTTGTTTTTCATGTTTCTATCGAACTACGAGGTATGTTTTAATACTTTTACACATGACACTCTTTGTCTCTCCGAACGCGGATAACAAGGAATATAGATGGAGACAAGTTTTTTGCAAATCGCTCTTGAACCAATTTTAAGCAAAAGTATATCGCGACAGTCTCGCTCACTCTCGATCCACCGGCGAAAACTGATATGGCCGGCCCATGATGGATCGATATAACGATAATGCATAAATCACATAATTGATTAGTTGTTAATATCGAACACGCGCGGGTTTTTTTTAGTTTCGACTAGCATTTTCTCTCATGTCTAAGACACTGCTCAAACGCCTAATCACAAACTCTACTCGCGAAGTCATTAGAGATTCTGACTAGTTTGTAATTGCAAATGTTATTATTATTATTAATATTAGTATTATTATTATATTATTATATTAATATTATTATATATTAGCATCGTTATATTGTAATCATACGGCGACTATGGCGTTTCACTAACGAGCCCCTCTCGATAAAACATAGTCGCATCATGCGCAGAGATGCGCAGCACTATACTTCGTTATACTATCGCACCATCACTATTCCAGCCTGTGTAAAGTAAAACCCCATACTCCTTCCATTCGTGTCAGAAACTTCCCTTGAGCCAGGAGACTTTGAATCCTTTTTTTGCATCTGTGCGTTTTTTCTCGAACTAGTTCGAGGATCGAGTTTGTGGGCGGAAAACTGGCGGAATTTTATTCGACGACTCGAATCAAATTCTCGAATTCTCGTGCAAGTTCGTGAATCGAAATCTTCCGTTTGCGAATTAATCGACCTCTTGATGTACATACGCGTTACGACTCGCAACGCTATTCGCAGATGCAACTGCGACTCGTCGCGAGTTTGTAGGGTCTTGCGGCTCTTGGGGTGACAGTGCTACATATTGTATATATATATATTATATATTGAGTAATGCGCGTTGTGTATCCTCGAGTATCTCTATAATTACAAGTGATCATCACATTACGTTTCATCGCATTTTCGCTATGTTAGATCTATAAGCGATCGAATACCTTCCTTCCCCCCTTCCCTTTTCTCCCGGATCATTTCTATGCGCCTTTGCGAACCTTGAGAAAAAGAGAGAAAAGAAAACTCGCGCTTCATGCGAGCGCACGTGAGTCGCCGCGTGGTTTTTGGAAAAAGCCGAATTGTATGGTTTCAAATGTTCCTCCAATAATATTTTATTTCGTCGTCGTCTTTTGATACAAACGCCAACAGGACTCGACACAGCGTAAGAGTATTGAGTATATACTCTTGGATATTCTTTGAATATTTGGTGATTTCAATGTGTGATGATTTGAATATTTATTAACCCCCTATGCATGAAGATATGTTTCATATGTATCATTTATATTTATAAACGATTTATGTAAAAAATGCAAGAGAGAAATATCCAAACAAAATTAAAAAGTAGGGAAGTTATAAATATATGCCTAGCGTGCCCAGTTCATTCATCTCGCATATTTAGTTTTCAGAAATTCTGTTTTTTAATAAGTGATAGTAATCCGTGACTGATTTATTAAAGTTGTATTTTTTAATAAATCGTTAAAAAATATTTAAATTAATAACTTCCATAAACTACTTATCCAGGAATAAATAATGTAATATCCGGTAATGAAAAAAAAAACTGAAATATCGTAAAATATTCAATGAATATCCATTAATTGTATATACATCTGGATATATGCTATTGCGAGATTATCAACACTCGCAGATTGGTGCGAAAAAAAGCAGTACACGTGTGTATCACGACGCACTCGGCGCGATACAGCGAAGATCAACGGAGAGGATTGATCGAGAGGCGAGGCTTTACTTTTCTTTGCCGTGCACCGAATGCGCGCGCGATGCACGGTTCACGGCCGAGATATTATTATATAATTACGACATTCCTGCCAAAAGTAATATATATAGAGAGTAGTCTTATATATTATATATATATAAATATATAATATATCAAAATTTACGAAGAAACAGAGAAGAGTTAATATTGCGTACGTCTCTCTTGCGTGAGAGGACATTTACTTTCTAATCTATAGTTCCAATTCTCCACCCCCTTTCCCTCCTTTCTTTCTCCGGTGTACCCTCGTTTTTTTTTCCGCGTCGTACGATCGATCGTCGTGTCGAAATAGATCGCATCGTTGCGATGTCATCCCGACGAAGAGTCCGGAAATTGTCGCATGACGTACCCAATTTTTGTTAAAATCTGTCAGTAAAGTATTTATATATGTATAGTATATGTATATATATACAGACTTTCTGTTTTCCGCATGAACGGGAATTAATCGGTCACGGAAAATTCAAGACAAGAAAGAAAAACACGCGGCTTTGAAATTTCATGATTTCTAATAAGTCCACCGAATTAATCGATTCCTTCGAAAATCTGCGTGCGGGGTAGTTCCCGTTCACGATTAATTTTCATCCCTCGCGGGAAACGTGGCACGTATACAGAGTGTACCGAAAAAGACGTATATTTCTTCTCCCTCCATTTTCCAAGGTCCTCATTCGCGATTTTCTCTCGGTTATGATTTTATTCGAATTATTCATCTGTTGTAAATTTTTATGTTGAATGTTGAGTATCGTAGAATAATGAGTGATCGAGTGCGAACGAACGAGAAATTCACGTCGTCTTTACATCTCGATTCACTTGAAGGCATTTTGAGTATTCGTTTGGCTCGATGATTAAATCTTCCGTTGGAATCAGTTTTCGAGAAAGAATCGAGTGCGCCAATTTGACAGGGAGAAATAAAGGACTTGTTATGCGTTCTTCGAGACACCCTGTACACCGCGCCTCGATGAGAGTGCTAAGAAGAGCCATCGAGAACCGTGATTCGATGATCGTATACCGCGACCGACTGAACTTTTCGGAACCTCTCTTCATTATTTCCGACCACTCTCCTGATTATCTTGATTCTTCATCCATCCACCCTCTCCCTGCCTTCCTCGTCTCTCCCCTCGTCATTCTTCATATTTAGTTATCACTATCATTAATCTTATTATCAGGCAATTATACTATTAGTATTTTGTATTATAAGTATTGTATTGTAAATTGCAAAAGTACGTGCAATGTTTCGACGATGAATAATAATCGATCATGTTCAATTAATGCGGCTGAAATTTAATCTTTCTCTTTACCTTCGCTCCTTTGCGTTAGAAAATAATGTATATAATTTCATACATATATATATTTATCCTTACTTTTTTCTCTTCTTTTTTTACAAAAATGTTGAATACTTATTACAAATGAGATCCAATCCATTTTTCTATCTCCAAATCGCCAAAAGTCTTAAAACTTATAATGTTAACGCCGCAAATAAATTATCTTGCAACTTATAATTAAATCGCAAATAAGTTTTATGGGTCCAAACAGGATATATAATAGCAACATGAATATTACCTCATTTATGCGAAGATTATATATATATCTGGCACTCTTTTTTTTTTCCTTTAAAATATCTAGAGAACAGAAGGTATTAAAAAGTAAAAGAACAACGAAGTACGATATCGTAACCGTGAAATTATTATTATTTTCTTACAATATCTATCTCTTTAATGTTCTGTTCTTGAGCTATAAACCGTCATTCGTGTTTGTGTACATGAAAGTATCCAAAAAGACAAAGCACTGTTCGACGCTCAGATATTCCTCTCTCGTTCACCTCTCATTTTCACTCGGGCTTCGAAAAAAATTTCCGCTCCCGCGCTCCTCTCTCTCTCTCTCTCTCTTATTATTAGCTCTATTACTCGGCTTTATCTTCTTTCTTTTTCTCGTAGAACCACTATGTGGATTATAATGAACACCGGCGGTGCTTTCAACGATCGGTCGATCCACACAATGAACGCTTGTGGTTGTCTTTTCTTTTATTATTATTTGGCAGTGCGAAACAACCGTGCTAATTATCACGTTTTTCTCTTCGCTACGCGATGTCGAGTCTTGTCGATATGAGAAAAGCATATCAAGCCTGCGTATCGATTTCGACGAGGCGGCGAGAGAAATCATACGAGATCCGTTTCCGGGGCAGATTCCAGACTGACAATGAGAATATTTCACACGATTATTTGCGGTCGATTCTCGCCGCTTCGTCCACGTAGCGAGAGAAAAAAATCGCATCCTTCTTCTCAAGACTTCAAGAATCTATAGGGCTCTCGAGATAATTGGAAATTAGATCGACAAGAGTCGACTCACCAGCTTTTCATCGTCCCGCGCGTATTCGTCGAGTTTCTCTCTCTCTTTCTCTCTCTCTCACTCTTTCACACACACACTTTTCTCTTTTTCTACACGCTATAAACCATATTAGTTTAAACTATGCAATATATTTTTCTACTTTTATACATGTACAAGCACTTTTCTAACCGAAGCGATCTCGCGAGGCCTTAATTATATTAATTAATTAAAAAAAGAGTTCGATATATCATAATAAGCACAATGAGAATGATTATCTCTAAAGATATTAGATATTAGGTATCTTTAGTAGCTTTCGTTATACGCTATCAAAAGAAAATAAAAAAAAAACATATAAATATGTATAATTAAACAAAATTGATGCACTTTGAATAATGATAATTGAAATGTGCAGCGAAAGTTTATCAAAATTTCTTGGGAATAACTAACGTGTAGAAAGACATTGATAATACTGATAATATAAACAAAATCACGATATTTCGTTAAGAGAATTTTACAAGCGGCCTTCGTCGCGATCGCTCGACTCCCTCTCTTTCTCGCGTCACGCTTTTACATAGAATTTATAATAAATGCAAACACTATATCTGTAATAAGCTATACTTATGCACATATCTCGGGGAGTCTTTGTGTATGTCGCGTTACATTCAATTATTTACAATTCCAAGACAATTCGGAGACTCGGCTGGAGAGAGAAACCCGTGGAAAATTATATTTTCGCTGGGTTCACTCAAAATAATATCCAACGCGACCGTTTCCATTTAGCTGATTTTTTTCTGTTTATACATTTACAAGCCTTGTAATTTTTCAATCGACAAACTACATCCTCGAAACCGACGATCGGGATCGACGAAACTGGCAAGTCGTTCCGAGACCGAGCCTTTGCACGTTTGTAAAGTGTAAATCTTATTCATTCTCTCGTTTATCAACGCCGTGTGAGATCCTCAAATTTGTATATGTGTATGTTTGTAGAAATATCCGTTCTCTCTCTTTCTCTCGATCTATCCAAGATGCTTCGAAATCCCACGCGAAAGTGTATGCGGAGCTTTCATTCGCTCTTATGCGAGTATTATTGATTAATTGTACAATGCATTTACGAATATCTTTGTGTAATCAATATTTTGTATTTTTTTTTAATTTCTTACGACAAATATATAAACGAAATTTGAATTTATTGTGCAAAACGATACAATCAATGTCGTTGAAACGTTTCAATTTTAATTTTTGCCGTTTTTGGCGAGATACTTGTATGATTACATATTATAAGTTTTCGTGTGGATCTATTGGAGAAAGAGACATGAGATATACTTCTTTGTGAAAAAGGTACTTTCTGTATATGACGTTAATACGATTATATTAGTGAAATGTAGAGTGAAATTGCGATCAAGTGGATTAAAGAGAATCTCACAGGTGAAATTTTTTTTCATATTTCAATCGTCTCTGCGCGTTTTCTCCTAATTTTTGCAAAAATACGTTGCCCGTATCTCTCCCTGTCTCTCTTGCATTCTTTCTTACACATATATATTCACATCATTCTTTCTCTTTCTCTTCCTCTCTAGCGCTCTCATCACTTCTTTGTTAATTACGGCTAATGATTTTTTTCTCTCTCTCTCTCATGTTCTCCCACGCACCGTCAAAAAGAAGATGTAAGTCTATCGGCGTACATATATTTAGCGTGTGCATGTATACATGTATGTGTGTTCAGTAAAGTTCTTTTCAAAATCGCGATAAGAAGAAAAAAGGAATGGGTGTCCACGTATTTCGCTTCGCTATATTTTTTTTCATTCTCCTTTATATGTATATAACGCTAATACAAACTTAATTATATCTTACCGAACACTTTATAGCGTTTCTAAACGTACGTCCATATTATTTAGTGCATTGCGTGGATTAAGATTTAATTCTATAAAAAAAACGCACGAGCATACATATAAAAAACAGAACCAGAAATCATAGAAACGAGACGATTTCCGTTTCGAGTCAGACTTTGTGCACTAGAAAAATGTATACAAATCGTTTATACGTTGCTTTTATACTCCCCTCCCTTATTTCGTTTTCAGCCTTCCGTCTCTTTTTCACATTATTATTATTATTATTATTATTCTTATTTAAAGAGGATCTATATCGATAATTTAGAATTATCAGCAGGCCGATGTGAAGAATGATGATAAATACACGAGACGTTACATTTACGCGTGTATGACTGAGCCACACACATATATTTTCTTTGAATATTTTTCACATGTTTACATAGAAAGTAATTTGTTCGCTGCAGACTTTCAAGCGCGCCAAAATCGCGACAAACGAGACCGCCATGTGTGTTGAAGCATTAAAAAAAAATCTTTCAATTAAATGCAGTCGGTTCGTTTTTCTTGGCAATGAAACAACGCGTATAAATCTTAATTATGATTAATTACAAATGAAAAATACAATAACATACAATACTTAAAATGTCGGAATTAGATTCGCCAATCGTATAATTATACAATGCAAGCGACCTATACAAACGTATTTATTCGCAACTCTCGAATAAACTTATCATATAAGATCATACCGAAGCTCGTCGAAAAATGAATCGTGAAACTTAATTCCATTTTTTTTTGTACCTTTCCGTGACTTTTGTATTGCCGATTCGTTCAAAGTTAATTTTATACATTGCGAGAAATAATTAATCATAATTGGAAGGAAATGTCTCTCTCTCTCTCTCTTTACGATTTGTTGCGATTCTTCCATTTCGTGAGATCAAGCACGATCGAGTAGCCGAAAGCTCCTTTCTGTCATCTCACCTTTACGCTTATAAGGAATATTACCAAAAAATTAAAAAAAATGCACCTTACTTAACAACTAATGGAACCTCCCTGCTCAGTTCTTTTTCTCTCTTTAATAAACTACATCTAAAAACTCGCGCGTATAAACTAAAAAAGAGTTTTGAAACATGCACGATCGATATAATTAATTGTATTTTTCAATTATAATCGTAAATATGTCTTTAAAGAAAACAAGGATTCTTTCTATATCGATAGAAAATAGCATATGTCTAAAAAGTGGCGGACAAGTTTCCACTTGCGTAAAAAATTGGTCCCTTACTCGATCGATATTAATTTCGACTGATAGCGACAATTCGTTTTACACGAGCAGAGAAAACTTGTGACAAAAAATTGAAAAAGGTGAGAGAACAGAAATAACGATCGGGACAATGATCGCGCCACGAAAGAATAAAAATAGGCGATGAACATGATTGAATGAGATGCGAGAAAATATAAGACAAAGATACAAGAAGCAAGATGTAAATATAAGAATGCAATTAATTCTCAACACATAGATATGATGTAGATAAAGTACACCGTAAAAAGATACAAGGATACATCGTTTAAATGCTTCAAATATTGTTCGGACATTTAAGAAATTTCTTTGGACTGTTCTGTCATTTACATCGTATCTCGTGTTTTAAGATGCATCAATACTATTATATTTAATTTTGCTTCTCAAATCTTATTTTTATATCTCATCGTGTCTCAGTCCGATAATGTCAATCACATAAAATGCATGATTATTTCTCACGAGACCTCATATGGCATTGTCTCGGTGAAAAAAATCGGATCGGTTTAAAAATGCGAACAGAATTCGTATGTATATTTGTCTCTTGTCCTGTTCTATATGTCCCGCTGGCAGTGCTCGAAAAAATTTGGCAGTTATGCGATACGTGAGCTCTCGGGGATTACCGCTGGTCTTAAAGAGAAAATTTAAAAGAATCTGTAAAAGAATATTAAATTTTCCAAAATATTAAAAATGAATGAATCGAATTAGAACGAAGCGCAAATTTAGGAGATATGAATTATTAATCTTTCTAAATCTATACGAATTAACGAATACAATATATAGATGAGAAAAATAAATTTTAGCTTGTAATTAGATTTTTCAAAATTAGTCTACCTACTAAATTATTTTATGATGAATTTTTTTTTGAAAACGATGATATATGCCCGAAGGATATAAATCTGGAAAATGAACAGTGGCTAGCGACTAGGCCGTGGGTGTGTAAGTATATATAAGAGAAAAGGACCGCGATGAACGAGTTTGTTAGAAGCACGACGCAACGAACGTGCGACAGAGAGAGATTCTACGTTAGTAGAGGCGCGTCGTTAAGAACAACGGAGCTGGCAGTGCGTGAATTTTGGCAGTGACGCGTTTTTTCTTTTGCATTTTCCGGTGTCGATCTTTCGATTCCCTCAAAAAGGAAGGAGCGATCCTCGATGTCGTCCTCGGAGGGAAGATTAGCCGAAGATCAGCCAAAGATCAGCGGATATAGAGAGATTATACCGTTTTTTTTCTCTTTAGATAATTGTCGAGTACTCGCCAAGTACGACGAGCCGCGTGACTTGCGAGTACAGGATTCGCATAGTGTAATATACCGTTTCATTACGATAATTTCAACTAAGTATTTACATTTACAACACACGCATTCGCGACGCGCAGCTCGGAAAAATTAATCGTAAATCCATTAAAACACGTGCCTCGCGGAGTGAACGCAACAACGACGCTGTTCTCGAAACAGCTGTCTTACGATGCATTGTCCACTCACGCGCGTCAGCTAGAGATCTATTCGGTTATACACTTATACAATCATACCTTTTTTTAATAATAGTAAGAATAATTATATAATCGATTAATTACCGTAGAGCTCTTAATTACAATCGTATTGGCAGTGTTTCTTAGCTGGTGTGTATGTAATGACGTACCGTCTGTCTGTGTGTGCCTCATGCGGTCTCCATTTCTCTCAGTCGCTCGATTATTCTCACTCATATATTTTGTCTCTTTCATTCTATCCATGTTTTTGTATCAATCTTTCACTCTCATTCAACACACACACGACACGATACATATCCGTCTCCTTAATTTAACGAGCCTAATTTACATCAATCTTTATTCGCTACACATTCGCTACATATTCGCGCGCGGACGTTGCTTCGCTTCACGATGGTGCGAGAAACAGTTGCAGTCACGAAAAGAATTGCTTCTTTCTCGCAATTGCGACGGCTAACTACGCGAATCGCGAACACGATGCAAGTCGCATTCTTTGTTCATGTTCCCTTCCACATTCTTTTCTTAACAGCTCCATGGGAAATGTAACACAGCCTTCGTAATTTACCCTTTTGAGGATAACAGCTCAATTGCGATCGCGCTGCATGTTTAGCTACTTTCGTCTCTCTTCATTAGATTGGCAGTAGATTGATAAAAATCTCGCGAGAATAAACTTTTGAGTCGCGACGAGCGTATGCCAACATGCCGCGCGAGACTCAGCAGAAAGATAAAAATAACGCGACGATGTAGTACATGAAAAATCGAACACGTCTCGGGTGCAGAAACGAGGCAAGCTCGACATCCTCTTTGCGAGAACTCGCTTGCCTCAAAACCCTGAGAAATAACTACCTCTTTTCCTAAATTTTTTAGTTTTGTACATCGCGTCCCGTTTCTAGGAAGAAGAGTAATTCTCGAGAAAAATCTCGGTGGCGTAAGTGTCGTCCGATTATTCCGCAATCTTTCAACTTCATGCCGAGCTTTCAAGCTTGAAGACTGTCAGCCCCATTCAGGGAAAAAACGGCGGGTTCGAAGCAATATCATTCAGTCTCTCTCTCTCTTTCTCTCTTTCATTCTCTCATTTTTTCATTCATACTATCGCATTCTCATCTAACAGCCTAAGCCTCCTTCGCGATTTTTTCTCGTTCCTCGATACAATCTTCTGTGTCACAAGCTTCACGCTGTCCACGATCCTCTTCTCCGTATCTTCCTCTCATGTCCTTCTTCATATCATTGTACGACGACAGCCGACGCGAGTTTCTACCGAGTTGTAAATCGAAGTAGAAGTAGCTTCTTTTTTTTTCTCGAGGCATCGTAAAGGTACTATCAGTTCTCGGAAATACCAAGGGGCCAATGTTAGATATTAATTGAATCCTAAGGCCACCAGAGTGATTATCTCCTTATAAATTGTAACTACCGCTTAAACATTTTGTCTGTGCACTCCCTCGGTTTCCTTTGGCAAAACCAAATTACAAGAACTTCTCCTTTACTGCTTCCTTTCTTTATTTTTCGCTTTTTTGTCTTTGACTATCGATACTACCATTTCTACCGCACATCCTTGGGATCTTGATCGGCGATAGAAAACGGTACAAAACGTATCCACGATGAGGCACTTTTGAGGCCCAGACTTGGCACTTCCGAGGCCGACGAACTTCGAAATATGCGAGGTACTTGTGATCATAGAATTTATCGCATTAATTAGATGTATCCTTCAATGAACGATGACGAAGAGTATGCTCGTTACAATAACCTCGTTAAAGCAATGGCTCTCGTCTGACTCAAACAGGGGACGGATGATCATATCCCTCTTTGTCTCCTTCCTCTAGTTGTATTATATCCTCCTTTTTTCTTATCGCTAGTTACACTGTACGCTATCCGATTCATTCTGAACTTATTATCTTTCACGTGACTTTCTCCTTTCTTCGCTTCTTATCTTCTAATCGATCTGGATTCGCAGAATTGGTCGTTCTCCTAGATTAGATATCTTCTAAACGTGCGCTCCGCTTCTCGATACATTCGGGTATTTTCAGGTCGCATTGGCGGCGGCCTTCGTCTTCACCGACCAGGAAGAGCTTACATTGTGTCCTGCTCGTGTCAATCAGCAGCACTCTGTTCTTCCTCTCTGGTTCAAGTGTAAGCGCTCAGGTTAGGTCAGTTCTGGTATCCGGTCGATTGGCCGACATTATCACGAATTTTTCACTGGTTTCCGACGTTGCTTCACTCGCGTCGTCGGTGGCGCGTGAGCACTTACCGCTGGATAGAGAGCCAAACTCACCTCTTCCGAATGACTGGTGGCCACCTTGCGAATATCTACATGCTTCGTGCTTTGTACTTCGGATTCTAGTACCCATTCGTCCGGTTCTCTGTAGAAAAAACACATGAAAACGAGGAAATTAATAAGTCACATGGCACGCAATTAAAGTTTTTAATTATTATTAGATTGCGAGGAACTTACATATCTTGGGGATGCCATCGCAGCAGTACTTTTGTCTTTCCGTCCGACTCAACTCTCCTCGCTAAAACCTGGAAGAGAAATTTTTCTTAAAGCGAATCTTAATCGACAAATTTAACTGTGCATTGCAATGGTTACATTCGCAACTTACTTGACTAGTTAGTGCCATCGAGTTTCCTGGCGTTTCAGCTAGTCGCCCCTGCGTTCTCGATGCCGCTAGTTCCTGTAGTCTATGCTGAAGACCTTCCATCACTCCCGAGTCAAAATAATCAAAAAATCTCGCTGTAAAAACATTATGATATTCAACAATGTGCATCAAACATTTTTCACACTATCAATTTTCTTGCAGTATATTTATTACTTTAAAAAGAATAACTAAAACTCGCGAAAATAGTGCTGATGTTAATATTCCAAGCGAGTTTAAAAAATTAGAATGTTTATGTGTATTGAAGAGATATTATAAAGTGACACATACCAGACCAAGGTTGTCGCCTATATCTAAGCTTCTTGCCATTCCTCCTAACGAGTTTGCCGCCATTCTCGCAACTGCGTCTTCCGTTGCTACTACTTGTTTCCGGTTGATTAAAGTGACCATTTACGTGCCTCTCGAGTGCGGTCTACAAAAATAAATGTATATTTTATCTCTGAAAATCTATCTCCCCGAACGAAAATCGACATCGCACGAAGAGACTGCGTGCTTACCTGAGAACTGAATCTGCAACCACAACCGTCGACGATACATCGGAAGGGTTTATTGCCACCGTGAGACAAAACGTGTCTCTCTAGCCATCGGCGGGAACAGGAGGTTCTTCCTTGCACCTTACAACCCTGCCACTGGCAAACGAAATTATCACCACCGGTTTGCGTGTTGATGTGCGCAGCCTGTAAAAGATAATGAATACAGAATTGTGAAGTAAATTGTAAATTTACCAGACATAAATTTACCTGTAAATGTTCCAGAAGACCGCCCACAGATTCGAAGCTGACTTCGCACTTATCCCAGCGGCAGATCCCGCTGTCGGTAGCCTGCGGTCTATCCTTCTCAGGTGCTTGCGCCGGAAACCGAATAGTAGTGGGTGCCGAGAGGATGGGAGACAATGACGGTTTCGATTCGCTGCTTCGGGAATCTTCCTCATCCACGTCGTCTTCGTCGACCGGCGTTGGTTGTGCGCCCTTGTCCTTGATGTCTTCCTTCGTTGGTGAGGATAGCCTCGAAATAGGTGAATCGCGACCGCCCTGTGACCTTAACGCACCTAAGATACCATTACAGCTGCTCGTCAAGTTGTTGTTCTCGTTTACGTGCGGTTTCGACAGGATGCAACCTTTGAAGTCCAGTGGCATAGGTTCCCCTAGTAGCGACGGGGCAGCGGTAGCAGGTGGAGAGCTGCATTTGGCCGTGTTGATACTCGCATCCGAAGTTAACCTGTTTCAAAAAGAAGAAACTAGCCATTGATCTGAAAATAGACCTACTTACCATTGTTCCCCTATTCCAAAAATGTTCCTTTTAAAAATATTAAAACCTCACTCTTGTGGTGAATTAGTATTAGTATAAATTCCAGCTGTACACACATCAATAATAAAAGGCCTGGAGAATAATATCCTTGGGATGTGCAAGATTATGTGTGCACCGTGCATTTCTCATAGAATCTTAAGATATCAAAGGGGGACTGTATCAGAAAAACAAAATTTCGACAAGATACACAGAAAAAAATAAGTGTCAAATCAAAACTTATATACTTAAACTAACGCGTTCATTGTTTCGTATATTCGCAACAATTTATAATCTTCTTAGAAGAATTTAATAATTTTAAATTTCAACAATATTATAGTCTTATTTTAATATTGTAATTGTCACTTCAAGAATATATAATTGTTTAATTCTACTTTAAGAAAATTATAATCCTTGATTTAAAAATGTTATCTAACATTATTTCTTTTCCATTCAGAAAATTAAATCTTAAATCATAAGAATATATTTTTCTTGATCGAACTATATAAAATGGCTTCATTCAAATAAACAATTATTCAAGCAATTATATTTTTCTTTAATTAACGCAATATAATCTCATTTCAAGATTTCCATGTTAAAACTAAATATATTTTCAAAATAAGAATGTCCTTTTTTTCTGTGTAATGTGCGACATATTTTCTTGACAGAAATATAAGCGCACCTTAAGATAAAATAATCCAAACTTCTTAGTCAATGTATGCGTCTAATAGCGAACGAATTAGTGCAGCACTTTGGCGAACATTTTGAAAATTGGAAGTCTGTAATAACTGTACCTAAGGGATGAGATCTTGGACAGATTCTTTAGTACGTCGTTCGAGATTGGCAAACTTGGCAGCGGCTTCGGCAGTTTTTTGTCCAATTTACTATTGGCCCTCGGCGCGACAACCAGCGGCGGCTTTTTCGCGGTCGCCGACGGCGATAACGTTCTCATTTCCCAGTCGTTAGTCGAGGTGCCGCGATTAGATGATATGGCATTGCCCAGATATTTAGCAAGGCCACCCTTGTTCCTCTGCACCGTAGGTGGCCTCCGAAATTCCGATGAACTCTTCGCTACTAGCACTGACATCTCGCTCGTTTTCTTGACCTGTCAACAAAAATGTGATTGTGATGATAACAATGAAACCATTATTTTCTATTTTTACCATTTAAAGTATTATCTTAAAGTTAAATCAAGGATAATTAAATAATAAATTGTTTACGTCTTCCCGTGAAAAAGCAATTAAGGTAATAACGTTCATATTAATTTCGCAATAATGTTTATATTAAAAGAATAATGAAAGAAAGAAACAAATATGGATTAATGTTAAATAAGAATTTCATGATAACAAGCAATATTCATTAGGCAAATGTTTATATTTGACGTGTTCAATATTCCCTGGTAAACATTTCGGTAATATTGA
The DNA here is from genome assembly GCF_025532165.1 of Camponotus vicinus. NCBI lineage: Eukaryota > Metazoa > Arthropoda > Insecta > Hymenoptera > Formicidae > Camponotus > Camponotus vicinus. Next base: position 3,523,691 of record NW_028141949.1, read on the forward strand.
AAATAACTTTGTTTTTGCTGAACCAAACTCTGTATTGTTTGGATCGCAACATTGAAATAGTCTATCAGTTAGAACAAAACAATTCGATTATTCGATTAAGCAGACTGTAAAAATTTAAAAGATTGTTTATCTAGATTTTTATTTGCGTCTCTTTACTTGTTTCTTTCGTAATAATAACATAATTAATAATCTCCCCTTCTTTGCTCCGTCTATAATATTAATTTTACCTTTGTTTATCTTTTTTTACTACAAATAAGTGAGACACACATTTATAATGTTTAAATATACGATGTAAATTATCGAGTATATGTCACGTTAAATTGTCGATCGACGAGACAGCAGGTTCCGCGAATTAATATCTGATAAGAAAAGGCCATTTCTGCATAGGCGGATTTTAAAAAAAGAAGTTAATTCAATATCTGATAAATGTGAGTTTGCCGATAAGACAAATCTGTACTTGAAGTGTCTGCGCGAAGTAAATAATGATATCTTCAATACTTCCGTTGATTTTTATCGAGAAAACACTTTCTTCTCCTTGAGAATTTCCTTTGCTTTAGTATGCAATTGATTTTTACAAATTAAATTACGAGTTAAATGTCATCAATGTGCAATTGATATTACGCAAATTTATAATATTCAATTTAAACAATTGCGCAAATTAAAATCCTCCGCTTTAAATTAAATGAAGAACAAGCTTTTATTCACAATTGTATATCCTTTCAAGAATTAACTTCTGAAAGATCCTATAGTTTCACAACTCTAGATGGATATCATTATGTTCGAGTGAGCGATCGACTATTATAGATACCCAACTCTCACAAATCGTTCAAGCCAAGTATTCCTTCCAAAACTCATATATTTTTTTCGGAACACAAAAGAAATCGGGCACCTGTAGCGTTTTCGGCAATTTATTTCTTACAGAAAGCGTCTTCAAACTGCAGAACCAAGAAATTTATCCCTGACATCCTCATTATTTCTCCCTAATATACTTTTATTACTTTCCAACATATTTACTTCTTGACATATACATATGAGCCTCTTAAATCAACTTGATTTTTTGTAAACCACGTAATATAATTTTAATACCAGATCAAGTGTAATTAATGCTCTAATATTAACATTAACAAGTTAAAAAAAAAATTGACGTTTGAGAAGCTCATATCTCGAAGTGAAAATGTGCCAACCTTCGGCTGCTGCGGCTTGATCTGCGTCTTAAAGTACTCCGTAATCTTGCCCTGGGACTCGTGATGATGTTGGCCGGCCTTTCCGTTCGCCTTGACGGCACCCCTGGAGGTGGGATCGGCGGCACCGGAGCGCGGAAGGGCGCCAGCCTCGGGCTCGCCCCTCAGCCTCTTGTACGCGGTGGTGGAGCAGGCGGTCGCCGCCAACGGCGGGGTCCAGGGCCACTGGGGCCTGGTGTTGATTTGCGACGACGGCGCCAGCTTGGGCAGGGTCGGCAGCAACGGACTGGCGGACGTGCCGCGTAACGCGGCTACCCCTTCGTCGCTGCTGGTGCTGCACGGCGAGCCCGGTTCCGTGATATCGCTGGTGCCGCTGCTGCTGCATTCCCCGCAAGATACTGCGACGCCACTGCAACACGCAAACATGCGTCGAATCAGTTTAGTTTAAGCGTAAACGGAAGAAGACTAAAATTCGATTCGCAAATTTTTGCGCTTCTCTCTTGCTCAATTTTTGACCTCTCTTGGAGAGCCCCCCCAAGGAGGATTCATCCCCTTCCCAAGGAGGAATTTCCATTTAATCTATATGTTGTTATTTTGCATTTATATTTTTATCTTATTTTTATTAAATTATATCTTGTTATCCTTATATTTTATATCAAGATATTATCTTTTATTATAAGAGAAAAAAGCTGTCTCATTTCTGTCACATTATATCCTTTTAATAATAAATCTTTTCTCAATTAATTTACATACTGGTCGATGAAGAAAATGAGATACCGAATATTAAAAGCGTATAATTAATAAATCTAACAAAGATATTTTAAAAATGCCGAGAAGAAAAATATTGCCTTTTAATCTATCAGACAATTAATGATTTTGAATTATTAGTAGTTTGTAATAAAACTATATTACACGAGCAATTTGATATAAAATGCGGCAAAAATTTCCTCAACGCGATACCTTCTACCGCACAATGTAAGAAGAGATCGTTCCCCGAGATGGTTGTTGCATTTTTGAACGCGTGATCGTTACGTCGGCAAAAATTACAAAACGGCGGTACAATTTATCCGAATAAGAGTACGGCTCGTCGGCCCTCGCCACGTTCCGGTAGCACCTTTCTTCCCCTCCCAGCCAGGTACAAGCGAAACGAGTCCGGCGGTCGGTCGACAGCGGCTTCGTGGCGACCGCGAAGCGCCACGAAGGGAACCGGTTGGGGACGACGAGCGGCGACGACGGCGGCGGCGGCCACGAGGAAATTGCAAGCTTACCAAGTAATGACGTTACCACCAACGCAAACCTAATTACAGGCCCAGACATTGCCAATTGGCCTGGCCCCGTCGTTTCGGGTTCCATGGCTTTTAGTATCGCGGTACGACGACCCGTTTCGGTAATTTCCAGGCAAATCGAGGCGCGGGGAAATCTACAGACGGTGAAAAACACGAGACGTGCGAAGACGCGAGTTTATTATCGAATTTGCTAATAGCGATCTAATTTCGAGATATTCGAACGGAAGAAGCAAAAGCCACTTCTCTGCTTGTACTTGAACAAAAAGTTATTATCAAAGATATAGTTCATATTTTTATGAATTATTAAAAAGAATATTTCGTAAAATTTCACTTTCAAATGTATCTAGTTTTACGAGAAATAAATTCTTGAAAAATCTCCAGAAATCTAAAATGACAAGAGTAAAAATAAAAAAATGTCCTTTTTTATCTTGCAATTAGATTATTTATTGAATTATTATGTGTATGCATTTAGAATGCCATTTTCCTATTTCAATCTATTCTACAATTTTTTATCTTAATTTTACTATTACAAATATATTAAATTTTCACAAAAAAATCTGTATTTAACTAAATATTTAACCAGATGATGAAAAATGTACTATTTTTTATTCATTAAACTCTCTCTTATAATCTTTTAAATAATGACTTTTGTTATTTTAATATAAAAAAATATGTAATTGATATTTGCTACTATAAAAAAATACCACTGGAATAAAGAAAAGAGAATTTTCAATTTCAATTTCATAAAATAAATAAATTTTAATTTCAATCAAGATCACCTCTCATTAAATTTTTCGATTTTCTACACTCGATTTGCTTTTACTACGTCAAACTCATTCAATGTAAATAGCACAAGAGTCACGAGACGGTCACGTTTGTCGCTGAATGTGAATGAAAAATACGCGGATCGATAGCAACATGACAAACCGTTACGAACCAATCTTTCGCATTATCGTAGGTCCTCGAAAAAGCGTGCAAAAAAAAATCTCGTACCTCTCATATTCGCTCCTCGTTCGATCGCGAACGAAAAAAGTTTCGTTCCGCGCAAAAAAAAGATCCCTCCGCATTCGCGTTTCGTCGCGTATATCAGCGGCCGTAAATTATCCGGTCGGCTGTAAAGTGGCCGCGAAAGAGCGAAGGAAAAAAAAACAACAACAACGTCCCCCGTCTCCGCCCGCGCTCGCGTCTCCGGATAAGGCCGGTGCGATCTTCCTCTCCCGTTCGCGGATATTTCGGGACGTTGGTCGCGCGTGGTGCGCGCGAACCACGACGACGTCACACCCGAGAGAAAGAGAGACACTGACCTTTCCATCCACGTTACGATAGCGCTCGCGCGACGTTTACGCAACGCGTAACCGTAGTTAGTTAGTCAGTCAGCCTCGGTGGCAAGTGGCAGAAAGACGCGCGTGCCGCGCCGTTTTATTGACTCATCGTCATTCCACGTCCATCGAATCATCCTTTCCAATTTCGAGTCATTCACGAATTCGATCGGCACGAATACTCTCTCCTTTTCGCACGACTAAATTTTTCCTTCATGAATTATCGAGAGGCGCTTGAGAATAAAATTGTCGTGTTTTTTTTATCTCGGAACGCTTAGACATGATAGCATTGTTGATGGAATTATAATTGCCCTAAACATAGTATAGTACTAAGTATAGTACTGATGAAACAATTTCATATCTCCATTTTTCTCAAAATAGAATTTTTTCACACGAACTCTTCTCTTTCTCTTTGTCCAGCTGATTTTAATTTACATATAAAAGCGACATAAATATGAAAATTATCGCTCTTTGCACGAAATACCTACGTTAGAACAATTATGAGATTAGATCGGTTGGTGAAGAGAGACGTCGGAAATAACGACATGATTTGTCGAGGGGACGAAAGAGGAGTTTCGGACGATGACAGTCGCGGCAGAGTTGCATAACTGACCTACACTCACGACAAGCACGCGTGCAGAGCAGTTCGCGGATCCCGTCCCTTTCGTCCGAAAGTTGCGAAAGTACGGAAGAGCTGGTTATTATTACGGCAGCGTGCCAACTCGTCCACCCACTCGGGGGACAAGAAGTTTGCGAGAGTCGAACAAAGCGGAGGTAAAGTATAGCGCGATTTCCAGAGAGCGACACGAATTTATGTTCGCGAACTGCCAACTGACGTTCTTTCTCAATTTTTTCACCGTGTCGCCGAAAGTTTATTCGTAATAACGCGAGCAAGTTCTAAAAATAATTCCCTCCTAAGAAGGGAGAATCGTAAATTGCTTTGTTAATGAAAGTTTGTTATGAAATCGCGCTTTCTATCGAACATAAATTTGATAACGCGCGTTTCTTAAATAAATTCGTCTTTTCTTATGTCAAGCATATTGATAATTAATATAATTATAATTAATACAATTATAATTAATATAATAATATTTGATATAACAAGACATAGTCGTGACAATTGGACTGATAAGTTTCTGACAAATACGTTTCTCTGGTGACACTATCCGCGAAGAAATAATGCGTGTTTTTCGGAGCAAGATATGAGGAACAATAAGCATTAATTTAATTCGTCGTTGCTGAGAAGAAGATATATTTTTATGAAACCGATTTCGCAGCAGCAGCGACTGCGCTTCCATCGGATTTCGGCGACCGTGTGCAAAAATCGAGAGGACCCACGGCGGTGTTAATGTACACGCTCATACATTATACATCCGCATGTTAATTGCATAACGCTCGACGTAATGACTGAAATAAATGATATTTATGACGCGCGATTTTATCGCGCACGGCTTTCGCGTAACTGACCTACGTCCATTTCGCCGATCCTTGGCCACGGTCATGCGAATAAATGTGCGAAGGTGCGTGCGCACGCGCGCGCGATGGCAGGCACGCGGAATTCCGCCCTTTCCGCTGGAAATTCGCTGGAAAGGGACGATGATAACGGGTGGGAGAAGCGAAACTGTCGACCTGCCTATCGTCGCTCGACTCCGTCGATTTCGTCTCGCTGGGGTCCGGTATAGGTCGCGGGAAATTGAGTGGACAAACCATTCCAAGACACTTCAAGGACCACGAAGGATCATCACGGAAGTTTAAGCCTCGATAAATCTTAGTGAAGCGTAGGCCGCATAATTGAATGGCAGGTACCTCTAAAGATGTTTATTTATTCGGAAGCAGGAGATTTAAAAGTGTGAATTTGATTAATCAATAATATATTAATTGTAGATTATTTTACAATCATAATTGTTGCAATAATAATATAAAAATATTAAATATTATTTTACGTGTAATGAATTTTATTATAGTTTTAGTGTAATGAATTTTATTATATTTATGTCAAAAGCTTAATTTGAAAAAATTTACATCTATTTAGAATTGATATCATTATTATATAAATCTATATAAAAATGTCATCATTATTGCGTGCTGCATATTCTATAAAAACAAATATGCGAATATCGCTGACATGCATCTTTGTATACACTTGTTCTATTTTTTGACATGTCCAATTTTTATAGATTAATATTTCTAAATAAATATGATTGAAAATAAATACGAAGAAATATAGGTTTTTCTTATGTTAGTTATAATAAAATAAGAGAATCGAAGAGGGAAAGAGAAAGAAATAATAGATATTAAATTTTTCATACTCGATAAACGTTGCTTAATCAGATCACTATCTTTTAATTTAATCGATTTTCGCTGCCGTTAAAAATTTATCGAATTTTTAATTTTATCCCTACTTATTTATATATCAAGTACTAAAAGAAGAGTAGATACTTTCCCGGGGCAGGAAGTATAAATCGTGCCGGCACTCAAGGTACAACGGCCGACGAAAAGGTTTTTCGCCGCGCCACACATAATTAGACTCCAACCGGTAATCGTCGAGAGTTTACATAATGTATTAGCGCCGGGTTGGCGATGCGGCTGGCTCGTACGTGCGAGTTGGCGAATTAACGTGACTTAAGCTGTAATATGCTCGAAAAAGCGGCGAACGAAAATAGTCACACGTGCGATCATCAGCATCGCGAGCGTTATGCACACATGTGTGTATATATGTGTGTGTGTGTGTGTGTGTGTGTGTGTGTATGTGTGTGAAAGCTGTTGGAATCCGTGGAGTCACGGACGCGTCGAGATGAATGAAATGCAATTTACCGCAAATGCATACACATCAGCGGCCGGTGACACACTTTGTACGACATTGTGTAACGTATTAATTAGAAACGTTGTTTCAATATCATTACATTTCCTTAAATGGAATGGTATATCGGTGTATTATCATTAATAAGCAGCGATTTCGATTATAACATTGCAAGCAGTGAAATCTCATTAAGAAGAATTAAGAGGAAATTAAAAAGTTAATGATAATGGCTCGTTCAAACAGTAATATTTTAAAATATAGCTTATAATGTTATAGAGATATAAATATTATAATAGATAAATATTTTATATATATATGAAACAATTTCATATAACAATATATTTTGTTAAAAGATATCTGAGTTTGTTATTGAAAGAGAATTCAAAATACGATTAAAATGTACATATCACGTATTAAAAATCTATTTGATAATTATACATCACATTTTATTATTCCTTTTTATTATCCCATAAATATTGTTTATTTCTCGTAATTTTATTTATTATAAATCTTGTATAGGATATATTTGTCTACTCAAATATCTTGTAAGAAAATTCCTTTATTTTTCAGGTATTTTTGTTCAAAATTTCAGGTAAAGAAAATATTTTAAGGATTTTCTAATGGACTTTCTAAAATAAATTTGTTCATTGTATGAGTTTTCTAATATTTTTCATACAAAATAAAACACAAAGCCACTTATATTTCAAGTGACAAATTTGCAAGTGTACTAAAAAGAAAAACTGAGCGACTTAAGATTGATATTTTTTACTTGCATAATATTTTCATTTTTTATCACTAAAAATTATAATAATGAATATTGCATATTCAATATTTAAGAGAGATATTGTGAATATATATAAACAAAAATAAATATTTATAATATTTTAAACACAATACATTATTCATTGATAAATTACCGACTGCTTACAATATAAAAGAACTGCTTAACTATCAAAGAGAGAATTTTTTAAAATTCTTCGAGTCTCAATAAAATTCTCTAATTTTCTGTGTACAAAAAAGATTCCTGAGAATTTCTGGTTTTCCGTGTCTTTTTCACGGAGTAAACACCCTATTGTAGTTTTCTCGACGCTGTAGTTTGTCTTTCAGCGAAAATTGACATGTCCTCGAGCTCGAAGGTAAATCTTTCCCTCGTTTTTATCCCTCCAGAAGGAAATCCATACGAAGCACGTTGAAATTCGAGCCTCATTCCGGGCTCCGAATCCCTTTCTCGGTTGCTTCGCGTTTCTTTTCCTCCTCTCCCGGTGACAATAGATCACACAGAACTCAGTCCAATATATATATCGCTGACCCTTGACACCCTCCCCCTGCTTGTGTGACGGCTAACAAAATCACCCTCGTGCGGAAGATGACTGATTGGCAGCCCCTCCGGATCGAATGCGACTTTTACTACCCCGCTTCTCCTCGGGAAGCTGTCCTTTCATCTCGCGGCCCTTCGCCTTTCTCCGCGTGCGTTTAATACGCGAACATAGGGGAGAGCAAACGCGCGCAACGACATATATTTTCATCAAAAAAAAAAAAAAAAAAAGATCGCTCGGTAAAACGCCACAATAAAATCCTGCGGTAAAATCTCCCAACCTTTGTACCTTGAATGTCCTAATGTCGCCAGCACTTAATTTAATGATAGCTTCTTATAGTGATAGTGCTTAGCTTTCTCTTTTCCCATTTTTCGATGCAAGCAATTTCGTCCTTCGCAGTATGATCGTTTAGAAGTTTTTTTTTCCACAATATGGAAACAGACCGCCCCTTTTTTCACCGAAAAGAAAGTGTTGTTCCGGAATAAAAGACATAAAAGGAACGATAAATATTAAGAAATAAAAAAGAAAATATAAAGTGAATATTTTGGAAAAGATAATATTGCAGATACTTTTATTTGTGTGAAAAATATGCAGAGGATATATTTAATATTTTTTTTAATGATATATATAATAAAATATTCCGTATTAAAATATTTATTTTAATTATTAATGAAAAAAATAATATTGAGAAAATGGTATTTGTGGCGCTTCTTAAACGAGATCCCTCTAACTTATCGAGACACCATCCCCAAAACAAACCACGAAGATGAACCGGCGCGTATAAAGTAAAATCTCACGCGAGACACGGTCGAGGAGACGGCGGCGAAAGAGACAGTAACTCAGAAGACACAGGAGACTCACTTTCGGCGAATAACCGTTACGTCGATCGCACACCGTTCGCACATAACACACATCACGCACACATACACGCCCACGCATACGCGTGCACGTCGACGAAGAGCGGTGGGCGTATACGCAGGGTGTCCCAGAAGTTGCTTTTCTCGTTATCTCTACAAGAATATTACTTGTCACAAAACATCGATGACTAAAGTCGCGATCGAAAATTAAAGAGGAGAATTATTTTTATAATTAATAAATTAGATACAAAAAGAATAAATTATTAAGTGATGAATATTCGATTGTGTTGATTTGATCTTCAATAACATCCATTATAACAAGATTTTTATCTTCCTGAATTTACTTGTCATCGCAATTTTTATAAATTATACATAAATTACCTATAAATTACACGTTGCATAATGCAGATGTAAGAATGCTGATGCGCCCGCGAAGCGAGTTTATTCGCGGATCACCGTGTATATCCGAGGTCGCTGTACATTACGAGAGACACATGGACTCTCGGAGTACGGGCTGTAACCTGTTATAACGGATGGAGACACGTTTCTTAGAAGATGTCTACGTGCCCACGCGATTTCGCGTCTTCTCTCGGAAGTCTATACGATGCATAAGGTGCCGTGCATTTAATCTTATGAATCTTCATAGAATCATATACTGTGATTTGACCCTAATGCAAAAAAGTAACTAAAATAACTTTTAATTCCAATTATATCTATCTCGCAATTTTATGCATTTTAATTTACCTTGAATTAAATCTAAATTACTCATTTGCAACTATTGGAAAGTTTTATTCTAGGACCATGTACGTCAGGAAGAGCGACGGAGTGTAAAGTTACAAACGCTTTCGGGAAGTTGCAAATGTATCATTGGCACTTTTGGGACTTCCTGTCCTCCCGTGGCTACATCCATGCCGTTTCCAATTTCCATCGCTTTCCGATTTGGCGATCGCGACTGTTTCACCGGAATCTCGTGTCGGAATTCGCGTGGGCGGAGTTTCCGTAATTTCGCGAGCGTCTATCGCGTGATCCAACATCGTTAAGAAGCCCGATTTGAATATCCTTGGAAAAGGATGAGGAAAACAGCAGGGGTGTCGAAACGACCTCGAGAAGCTTTTTCGTTTAAGCGTTTAATCGTCGTTCCTTTTATATCGATCTATAGTTGCTTTCTTCCATTTCTTCCTATTTTCGGAAAATATTTATATTTGTTTTTCTGTCGTTTTTTATTTCTGTGCAGAGATCAAATCGAATAAGTTCTCTGCGCGAATAAATTTTCTAGTCATTTGTCGGATTGATTGCTTCCATTAGATGCGAGATGATTATTAATCGATCTTATGTACTTGTGCGATTTTAATTCGCGAACGACAAAGTTGCAATCATCGTGTAGATGATGTTTTACACGTGCATCATGCAATGATGCTGGATACATTGCGTAAGAGATTATCTGTAATCTGGGATTCACGTAATAATCTGCGAGCGTGTTGAAAATATCCATAATTACACAGCATTATTTATACAGTTAATACACACGCGACGTGAAATATAACTAGATATAATAGAAGAGACTCGAGGCTCTATATATTCCATTTTCCTGCCGATTCGTAAAAATGCAGATTGCTGCATTTATCGAAGCATTGCAGCCACACGCGTCGCTTGACGATCATATTTACACGAGGCAAGCGTAACGAATCTTCATGGCAAATGTTATGGCTGCAGCAGTCGTGCCGTTGGCGCGATAAAGTGAAGTTTCGCAAAGACTATAATCGCGCCACGTAATTTAAGAGAAGAGAAAGAGTGAGAGAGATCTCGCGATGTGCTCGCAAATTATCGCGCCAACAGTTACCAATCTATAAAACGCGATGTCGATACTTTAGAACGTGAGCCATAAATATTTCAGAAATGAGCGTTCTAGGGACATGACCCATCGAAGGGAAGAATAAGAGCGTCTACGTCAACGTACGCACGTGAGCGTGTGCATAAGACAGGATAATGCATAACGAAAAGTCCGAGAAAGTTGTGCGATCGACGTGCGAAAATGTGCGCGAGAGAATCGAGAAACTTTGATGGGGGAAAGTATCGTGAACGAAAGGGATGCACTTGCGAAAAAAGAAGTAAACGGAAAAAAAATTGTGAGACCAAAGAAAATTTTCTGAAGTGATTTATCGCATTGTTAACGAAAAATATTATATTCCCCGCAATTTTCTTTCAAGTTATATCTTAATTATTTTGCTGTAACATAATTTTCCATTATGATTATCGATTATAAAAGAGATGTCTACACGCGTTTTAAATAATAAATACTGATTAGATGTATATCGGATATTGATTAACGGTGCAAATAAGCGAAGTTAAACGTGTAGCCCGATAATAAAGTATAAATATTTATATCGTACAAATTACACGTCGTGCACAAATCTTTTCTTCATATTCTAAATATGTACGTTGTACATAAGTTAAGAGCAATCGCTTTTTTCATGAAGAAAAAAAAGGATATCTTAAGGACGCGCCACGATTAAGTATTCATCGCGTTAATTACGCTTCAGCTCATTTATCCACGTTGCTTGCAAACCGCCTCGATTTTTACGAAGAGCATATAACATCGTAGAATAAAATATACTGAGAAAAAGAGAGAGAGAGAAAGGGGAAAAAAGAAAAAAAGCATGCAGGTGCGCGAGCTCGAGGGAAAGCAAAGGAAATCTACCCCTTTCGAGCTTGAGGCAGAAATTATGCTCTTCGCTCTTCCCTCACCCGGGAAAAAGAAGAATATCGCTTAAAAATTGACCTCGCTGTCGAGGTCGGGGTTTCCCCCGAGTCTTCGTGAAGTATACTGTCCATAATTAATGCCACGCGAATGCGTTATATAGTGGTACGTTTACTAAAGTTATCCCCCTTGCGAATACATTGCGAGAATATGCGGTTGAGAAAAAATCATGTCATCTCAGTCAGAATGTAATAATCTCTTTGCATTATTCACGTGTAAATAAATGTGTAAAATATGACCGAATATCGGTCGTGATGAGACACAAAATTGCGGGTCTTTGTACATATTTTAAGTAAATTTTAGAAATTGTAGAAAAACCGTTAAATTTCCTTTTTGTCTCCGCTGAGTTTTAAAAATATATATCGAGAATTAAGTAGATATATTTGGTGGTAAAGTAACAGCGTGTATCACCGCGGTTAGACAGATGACTATCGAATTTTGGAAGCACTCCAGCATTGAAACTCCAGTGTTCATCGGTGAAAAATCGAACTGCAGGGCCAATTCCGAGTACGACCCCTCCTTTCGTGAAGCGCTTGTCACTTTGTGCTGCTGACTCGTTTATTCTCGTCCTGTTCGGGCTTTATCTCTCTCCTTCCGTTATCCCTAGTAGCCTGCCAAACCCTGCGGTGCATTTCGGTACGACACACTAACCTTGTCTCGAATTCGACGCACTCGGACGCGGAGGGAGAAACGAAGAGAGGGATAGGTGAACAACGGAACGCGAGAGAGGAGACTGCTCTCTCTTTCTCTCTCTCTTTTTCTTTCTTCTCGTCGGTGTCATTACTCCGAGGTCGGACTTCCCTTCGGGCCTCTCGTCCTCGTCCCTCTGAAACTTTCGTGCAAGTTCATTATCGAGACGAGGAGGAACCTTGCCCGAGGCTCGCACGCGTCCACTTGGCCGTTTCGAGCCGGTCAGGTGAGAAAGAAAGGTAAAAAGTGCGTTGATAGCGTACGTTCGATACGCCAAAATATCGAAAAACGATTTTACAGAATTTTGCGGCAACCTGAATCGAGTCTAATTTACTTAATACGACGTTTTAAATGTAAAATCGCATTGAAAGCATATTAAATCTCGCAAATGACGAGCTATTCCATTGTCCATGCTCCAAATGTAACGTGAAATACGGGAATAAAATTGTAAACGGTAAAGGGAGTAATTGAGTGAGATGTTTAATGACCTAAATAAATCATTTGCATTTACTCATTATCGATGAGATTTTCGCCAAGAATTAATTATCTCTATATTTGTTAAGAATTTATAAAATAAAATGAATAAGCTATCCTCGCATGTATGTACTTGTATAAATATTTAGAAGTATAGTAATCAATTTTATTATACAATCGTAATTTTATATCATACCCGCTTTTCGCATATCATCTTTGAATCTTTGAATTATGCGATATTTGCAATGCATGCATAATGTATTCGTCAGTGTCGTAACAACTGCATAATCGATGGAAGAGTAATTAGTCTATGATATAAAAAGGGTAGTAATATATCGAGCTAAGAGAATAACTAATCCAAGATGCGGGCGATATTTATGGTATCGATACCTCTATGTATCGCTAGGTGTCATTTTTTTTATTTCGGATTATGCACGCAGCTGTCCAGAAGTATCCCATATAGGATTCAGACAAGAATCCCAACTGGATTACACGAGATAACGTTTGACGTGTAATTTCGTGAACAATTTCGAAAGATAAAACGCGACCGTCGTAATACGTCGTCGTTCTGTGTACGTGATTCGAATTTGGAATTACACCGAGATCTAGAGAAGATCGTAGAGAGATACTATAGTCCCCCGCGAAAGAATCCCCGAATATCTTAAACGCTATCCCGTCGCACGATACTTGACGTTGCTAGTTCTCGAAAGTAGAACTCGAAATCGAGTACGAGTTTCGCGAGTCACCGCAAGGAACGGCGTTATTTTTCACACGAAAAAGCGAAGGAAAAAAAGAGCGAAAGAGAGAGGAGAAAAGAGAAAACCAGACGACGCGCGTTTGCGATAATCGTGCAACAAAAGTCGAAGTACGAGAATGCAAATATGTTGCGCGCCGTTAGGTCTTAAACTTAAGGGAAAGCCGATAAAATCATGATAAAGTTTCCGTGCCGAGTAATTTTTATGATCTTTGACCTGGGTTTGGATATATGCTCGCGCGATGCAAACTGCACTTACGCAGCGATTATAATAAATAGCGTGCTATAAATAACTTTAGCTACTTGTATTTCTCTAATATATAAATATACATATTTATGAAATTTTTATAACACTATTCATATTTTCCGTTCTTTAATTGCGGTTCTTGCGTAATTTCAATTTAATTATCGAGATATTTAATGTCGAAAATTATGAATAATGCCTTTTTATCTTATCACAGAATACAGTATTGGAGAATCTTTATATCTACAATTGGAATTAACCATTTCATAGATTTGCCGCTTGATCTCTTGAACGAATTTTACTAAACATTTGAAATTTACATGCAGTTATATATTTGCTGATTTTCCTCTAAAATAAAATGTCGAAGTTGCTAGGAAAGACGTCCCTGTATTGAAACTAATGTTAATGGAAATTGAAAAAGATCGGACCAGGCAGGAACAGCTGCACTCTCTTAAGACGAACGAACGAACGAACGAATGGCAGGCAGAGCACAACCGAAGGAGGGGGTGGCTTTATTGGTTTAGGGTAGCTGGAAAAGCCGGGGCATGGCAGCATTTCAATTCCTCGCAACGTGGTTCTTCTAAATTGTAAACCGGTAGGTTGGTAGGTAGGTAGACAATGATGGCTCTCGTCGACCATTATGATCGATACGGTAGCAAACGCATGTTACACCGCGACAGACGGCGACGGTCGTAATCTCTCGTCAACCTTCTATTGTCGAATACCGGCTTGACTTTATCCGAATTTTAATTGCCATCTTTCTCCGTCTATTTTTATACTACTTTATTATTATCGAGATTATTTCGATTATTTTCGAGAAAATATCATTTTTTTGGGAAGAAGATATTTAAATTTTCACTTAAAATATCTTCCCACGTTTCTCTAAAATTAATTTTAGAGAAATTAATATATAGCTCATTCTATATCAAATTAATTTTGTTAATTGCCGAAGATATCGGTGAAAGTATATATATTTCAATAATACAAAATGCCTCGAACGTTGGATCGTATATACTTATTTCGTGTAAAATAAAATGTGAAGTCGCTTACTTTTGCACCATGCCACATACGATTCGAAGGAGACGAGTTTTCGGGCTTTGTACACCCTTTACGGCATGCAATCGATCGATGAAATAACTTGCGACGACCTTTCGAAACGGCTCACCCTCCTCGGAAACAGCTGGCTCCCGTCATCCATCAATGCAGGACGAAAAACGTGGAAAAGCTCGCGGAAAAGCGATATTCGTAGGGCCCCCGAATTTCACTCTGCTTCTTCGTCGACGTACAAAACTCTCGAGGCAGTAAATTCCTGTCTCGATATCGCCTCCTATTCCTCGAAACTTTTAATATACACAACATAAGACCTTTCACCGGTGATTTCGATTATCAACAACAATCACGAACGCACCTTCGCTATTCCGGCGCCACGGACACGACTTAATCACACGTGCCATCAGCACGATCACTAATCACAGCGAGGTAATCACGTTGAAATTAATTTCCAACGCAGGGACACAATCACTCGTAGCTTTCTCCGCGTTAAAAGCTTTGAAGATTCACTCGTACACTATGAAGTAACTTTCGAGGAGGAAACCTTGCACACACGGAATGCATTTAACGTAAAACGCGGTAACGCGCGTCCCGCTAGGATCGAAGCCAGTTCGAACGCTATAAAGGGGCCGTAGAAAAGAGAGGAAGAGGGATCGCGTAGACTCGCGCGTGCTGTGCTATATCTATCCCGTGGCCCGGCGCGGAGAAGACTGGAATGGAAACCGAATTGTGTAGGGATCTCAACATGGTGCATACGTGCCGGGGTGAGAGAGAGAGACAGAGAGACAGAGAGAGAGAAAGCGAAGAGTTTAGGCAACGAGAAGGGACGGGGAAAAGGGAGTTATTCGACAGGGATGGCGATGACCGGGAGGGTCGGTTTATCCTGCCGGAGATCCTATAGGATGGGATAGCTCCCTTCCCTTCCCTTTCCCCTCCCGGCGCGTCGCGTCGCGTCGTCGATCGACGCACGATCCGGTTCGCGTTGAGTCACCGTGTATGCACGCACGCACAGTTGAGTTCAGGTAGAAAAGTACGCGCGAACGAACTCGTCTCCCAACCTCAGCCTCATTAGAGATGTGCGTTTGGGTGCGAGAATGCGCGCCACTGCACGTGGGCTATTCATTTATGAGGGAGAATGTCTCGCGCTAATTTATATTTGATGACATAATAATTCGATGGAATTGTAACTTCTCGCTATCTGATACTTTGCATGTATTTTTCATGTGTAATAAAGAATTGAAAAATAAAATATCGATAAGATGATTTGCACACGATAATTAATTATTTATATATTTTGTTTCGAGAAAATTAATAGCGATTTTACGTTAATGTATAAAAGAATGAAATGAAAAATATTAAATCCACGAGCCTGACATTTTTTTACCTTAATATTTTAAAACTATAGCGGTCTCGAACAAGCCACAAATTACATAAGGAAAAATAATGAAATTTTATTGTTGCTTGAACTTTCAATTTGTGTTTATGGAGCGTTCATTTCGGAAACATCTTACGTTATTATTTTAGAACACCCAGTGCATGATGTAGCGATACGGAAGCGCGGAATTGTGACCCTATATAAGCGTCAGAGACGATCGTATTCCGAGTATTCTAACAATCAGGCAGAAGGAAAAGGACAGTTTAAAGGAGAAACAAGGGGGAAGAAACGATAAGGGAGGAGAGAGGAGGAACGAGTTTGTAACGTGCGAAAAAAACGGACAGGCAAAAAAAGCAAACGGACAGATAGAAAAATACAAGGGAAAGGGATAGAAAGAGGAGAAGGAATAAACGAAAAAAAAAAAAAAAGAAATTAATTTCCCTTAAATTTCCGTGAAGAAATAATGAAATAACCGACGGCTTGTATGTGTGCACGTGTAAATACATGGATAAATGCGTCGCAAGGGGGGCACTTGCATCCAATTTGGTAGGAGTGCGGTGTAACAAGCTTTGCGGAAGTACGACTCGAAGTAAGACTCGGAGACGAAGTACACAAGCGGTATCGTAGTACACGACTTGTAACAAGTGACATATTGCCGCGCGCACACAACAAACGCGACACGGATAGATGGTACACGCGCGCGCGACACGCACGTGCACAGAGACGTTTGATGCGACCGACGCCCGCTCGTTTCGCTACTCGTGACGTAACGCAAGGGCGTTTCCGTCCTGTTATGGTCACTTCCGTTCCGAGAGACGGCCGCTCGCCCTTTTTCCTCACCTCTCTCTTTTTTTCTCTCCTATAATTATCGCCCGCGCGCACGTCCTTCGGAAATTGTGATGCCAAGGTACGGGTCAATTAACGACGGCAAAGGGGGGAGGGATAAAAGGCAACTCGAGCACGTGATGTAAAGGCCGGACAAGATTTATACGTCTGTGCCTCGCCGTACTTGGAAATATTCATTTCGGAGTTGGAGTGAATTACGAAAATGTAAATATCAATCACACACAATTAGATGTATTTTAAATTTGCTGCAAATGTAATTACTTTTTTCTGATAAAACGCGATATATTTATTTCATACAAAAATCTTTAATTCTAATCTATTTATTAGTTTTTTAGCGCGTCTTTCATGTCGATATAGTTTCATTTTCAAGCTGTAGAGAACGTTTTCTTCGTATCGTGTGTGACGATATGAATGAGATAAGGAAGGAGCGACACGCGTAAAGGCGGCACAAGAAAGGAACGAGGAGAGCGCCTTACGGGAACGACACAGAGGAGAATCGCACGATGAACGGACGTAACGAGACAGGAAATCACACCGATGTAACTGGAGATGCCGCGAAAGCGACATAAAGTGACACACGAGACACGCGAAGTATCGCGAAGTGGCACAGCATTGATACTAAACAATGCGTGACGTGATGCGCGACGCAGAAACAACACGAGGAGAGAGACGGCGCGGCAAGGATAGCAGAACGACACAAAATATATCGCGCAGCAAATAGCGTGAGTGACACGAGAGTGACGCGAGGTGATATGAGGATGACATAAAACGTGGCTTATTTTACGCATACGCGATACACGCATAATCGTTAGCGTAACAGTGGTAAAGAAGCAAAATTTTTTAAGCGTCCGCACGTAATTATATATATAATTATATATATCTGTATTAGCGAAAATATATCACTGATTAAAGCGATCAGATTTCACCGAAGATTAGTGAGTATCTTCATTGAAAACACTTTGCTCTTCCATCTCATATGTTTCATTGATAACACTTCCTGTACAGCTGATATTTAAATTCAGAATCATACATATTACATTTTTTTATTTTTAAAATAAACTCAAATATAAAAATGAATAAGAATCTTGATTAAATACTTGAATATTTTATTAATATATCGTTATTAATTTATCTCATGTGAGTGTATAATATAAAATAAAATATATAAAATATCACTATCACTGACTGATTTTTTTATAGTAATATTCCCTTTAAAAAAATAAAAAGAATAATAAATATAATAAATACTAGCTCACCTTAAATTTATCAGATTAAAAATATTTAATCGTAATTAAATTAGGCTCTTTCAGGAACTTTGTTCCTCCGTAGCGGATAATATATTCTTCTAATCATTTGCTTTCATCTCCTCGGTAATATATTTTCGCAATAATGACGATCGATATTCGCGATTGACGATCGATGACATTTGTCGACTGGCGAATTGCGAAAGCAAGAATGAAACGAACGAAAGATCCGACGGTGAATCGACGAGGACACGCGTGACTGCAGGCACGCATTAAGTCCACAGTGACGATTTGCATACGGCGTGTTATTTGCATAAGCCGCTCGCGGAACATAACACACAAGCAAATCGAACAATCGCGCCACCGCTCTTGCATAATATTTGCATAGACGATCGCCGTCGCCCGGATCGACGGGAGAATTCGTCCCGCTCTGAAACGATGCGCGCTTATCGGAAAGTGCGTGGCTTTGTAATAAAGGGGGAAGGAGATCGACGATACTAATTCGCGTACATGACATACGATTCTATCTTTTTCCCGCAGGAAGTTTGCAAAAAAAAGTATACAGGAATGAGAGTTTTAATTCCCCGCATGTATAGCGAGTTCAGGAAACGTTGCGTGTACACATGCATCCATAGATCGTTAGATCCATAGATCCGCATTTTGATACGCGTATGAGAATACCTTAGATTGCGTGGGATTCATGGGTACTCGGATACCTCACAGATTAACTGTTTTGTATTTTTATAAAATTATCTTCCCTCTCCCTCGCGTTTTGAAATTACATATTATTAGGAGAGTACTTATTAAATTTTGTTATTTACAGTTTCTTTCTTTCGATTTTAATTTCAATACTATTTATAATGTAATTAGAATTCGTAATAGATCCGCAAATTTTGATACGCGTACGAGTTTCTTAGATTGCGTGGGATACCTCACAGATTAACCGACTCGTATTTATATAAAATTATCTTCCCTCTTCCTCACGTTCTGAGATTACATATTATTAAGAGAGTACTTATTAAATTCGTTATTTACGATTTCGTTCTTTCGACCTTAATTCTACCGCCATTCGTAATATAATTATTTTCCAGAAATAATCTTCCAGGCATTTCGCAATTTAAACGTGCGAAACTTATCTAATATTCATCGAGACCTAAATTAACCAGAAGCTCGCTTTTATCAGTACACGAATCCGGATCAGGTCGATGAAGCGCATTCCGATTACGGAGATCGTTAACGATGCCTTTGTGTCGCGTAACGATGAAATATTTTGTCAGGGCGTTCTCTCTCAATTTTCCGCGGTCCGAGCGTTTGATTTACAAATCAAACGATAATTCGCTCGTACTCCTGAGTTTGTCTCGTCAGAAGAGGGACACAAAAGGGAGCTAAAAGCCCGGGGGAGGCTGCCACCCCCATATACCGCAACTTACCCGCCGGTAAATCCCCTTTGTATTCTCACGTCGGGTCGGGTTCGTCGGGAAACGATATCGACGGACCGTTTTAAGCGCGAAGAGTCCTTACTCTCTTTCTCTCTCTCTCGATGTGTGCAAAACAAACGTGCTAATCGCCGAAATTCGACGATACCGTGGGCGACAATGTCGAGTCGCGATGCTTCTTCCGTTTATAATCGCGTTAACGCAACCTTGCAATTATTTTCGAGACTCTCGACGATTAATTTTTGCTGTTCACAGTCGAAAAAAATAATTATAATTGATTACAAATTCGAATTAAATTTCTAATTGCGAAAAAACGTTTGCAAAAAATGAGAGACGTTCATACGCGTTTAAATCGTGCTCTCTGTGTTGCATGATTAATTATCAATTACGCAAATTATCCGTGGCCATTAATAGCTTCAGCAAATCGATGAAGGGCGCGAAAAATTACGAAGCGACGATTATTTATGGCGCGATTGATGATCGATAATTACGGAATAAATATTTCCAAGACGAGATTAATAATTGCCAGCGCGATCGATCGATTATCCGATTCGTCTATTTCAAAGTGTCACTTTGCGCGTCTGATTTCTCCGGTATTATAAAACTTTCCAACGATTCAACCCGAGCGTATCGCTCGAGTCGAAGAGGAAGTCACTCACCGTAGCGTGCAAACAGTTACATCCGGTCTGCGCGTGTATCGTCTGAAAAAAAAAGGAGTGCGTAACGCACGCGAATGTCAGCTCACCCGCGGATTGTCCCTTTGCTGCGGAGAGAATCATCCCCCTAATTAATCCCTATTTAGGCAATCGGTTTGTTTAAGGACGGTCTCGCGAGGGACTGGCATGGAAATTATTCCGGTCACGAAAGTGGCTATGTCGTGTATGTTGATCGCGGTCGGGAATTTGCCGCATGCCGGGAGGAAATCATTTCGTTCGGCAAACAAGAGAGAGACAGAAGGAGAGAGGGGGAGAGAGAAAGAGATTGTAGAGAAGTGAGGGACAGCATGTAGATGAAGATGGAAAATAGAAACTCTCTTCGTCTCCAGTTATGTCACACATCTTGCTACACCTTGCTACGTCTGAAAAATAAATTAATCTCTCAATAAGGAAGTTATTTAGATTTTGATTTAACTTTGTTGAAAGAGATGTAGCGCAATCTGTAATTTTCAACCATTCCCATTTCTTGATGTTTTTTTTTGTAAAAAATTAACTTTTGAAACTTGTTCATTATTGAGTAATGATAAGTATTTCTCTGTCTTTCTTCTTATAATCCTGAATTTAATCACGACCCTATTGCACCAGTAATACATCGACATTTTTTAAGCGCAGTGGGCTTAATTCTTAGGGAGCTTAGATTCTCCTCTCGGCTTTTTATCGTCCCTATCAACCCCTTTATCGTCGTTCTTATCGTCTCGATGTGGCCTTTATCTCTGACCCTAGACGAGTCGCGAGAGGAAGAAGGCTGCTGCTAGTGATGCTGATTAAAATTTCAGAAGAGCGACTCGGTCGGTCGGAGGGCTAAGCTTCGAGGAAGAAAGACCAAAAGGGTCAAAAGGAAGGCCTGGTGCGCGAACTAAGTAATTAGAGCCTCCACTTCTGTTGTAGTTTTCGACTTTTCAGGAAAGGGCGGCAGCTTATTCCCGAACAATTCCATTTATTTCGGAAGAAAAAAGTTGAAAAAGTGAATTTTCTATCCCCGACACAGTCTTTTATTTAGAATTATTGAACTGTTTTCACCAATCGCTTTTGTTGTCTCTCAGAGTTTTAAAATCAACGGGGGCTCGAAAGGGCCAACCCAATGTCCAGCCGATTCTACGAGATTATAAAAAAACGAGACACAACCGTAACAAACGTCCTAATAATACTAAACATTGTTACGCTATCTATATCTGCTTGCCAAAGTATGGCCAACAAAGCTTGAGCCAAGGCACAAAGGCTGTTTGTCGATTCTCGGGATGTTTAAGTCTGTTTAAGTCTGTTCGCGCAAGCATGCAGGCGAGACAAGTTTTAAAGCGTAACCGGCTTAGAAGTTTAGAAAACGCGACGATGGACACGTCTCGCGTCCAAGAAGACTTTGATTCGACTAACGAGAATTTTTACTTCGAATTGTTACATCGTTCATTAGCGAGGGAAAAGAATCTTACGGATAAAGACTCGTTTATTCGAAATTAAACTGTTAATCACCGGCGATGGATGGCGCTTATACAGGATACCGATGCAAACTAGGAGTCGGAAAAACACGAGTAAAACGTTGGAAGATTAAGGAGGAGTCGATAAGTGCCTTTCCTCTCGAGAGCCGGAACATCTCATTCAGTCTCGTTTGGCAGGTTTGGTAGCGAAAAAGAAGAAATACTCGCGCGCACGCGTGTATTTATCGGGAAATGCCGTTTCTCGAGAGCAGGACCGGGTCGACGCCCACATTACACGCGTACACGCACACGCAGAACTATGAACGTGCAAGCATCTCGCCCACCCGCGCCATCGACTTCTCCGCCAGACACCGGAGAACGGAGACAATGAATCCTAAAGTTATGCGCTGAGATCTCGTGCAGCCAAGTCGCCGCTGCCGTTTGCAGCGAAAGCTTGGCTGGCTGGACTGGTGCATCGTCACGTAATGCTTATAAAGCGATTCTCGGTTACGAGACCTCCACGCGGCGCTAAGGCACCTATCGAGAGTACTGCATCACTTGAAAGTGCATTTATCTTGGAACAGAAAAGATCGAGAGTATCATTATTCTTTTCTGCTTGTTTTTTAACCTTGTTTCTTCTTTTCATAAAAGTGGCTTTTAAACTGAGTGTCGGAAATTTCAAAGAGGATTTATAAATAGATTTAAAGATGGAAAGATTTAAAAAGACTTTAAGCTTAACAAAAAAATCAAAGGATTTCAAGATTTCCAAAATCTGTAAATACATATATACCTGCCTTTCTTTTAAATCCTAGAAATATAATTCTGAAGATTTAAGAAGCGAATGTTGCGATACTTCACGTTCTAAGGATTCAGAATTTCGTTAAAGGATCTAAACGACCATCGCAGCTTTAAAAAAGTCCAATCATGAAGATGGAGAATCCGCGATCAGAGACACACTATATAATTTCGATTAACCGTTGCTTCTGGCTATCAAGTCCCTCCAATTACTACGCATAATCGACACTCGGACTTCCACGGGCAGTAAGAATGAATATACTGTTTGATACACTAATGTCTCGTCCGAATACCAGTGTTCATAATGAGGATACGCGTACTCGGTAAATCTGCTCGGGACGATAATAAGCTACGAGAGACGTGAGGGGCAAAGAGAAAGAGAGAGAAAGAAAGAGAGAGAAAGACGCTGGAATATCTCGGCGTTCGCCGGTCATAGACATAACTCAGGCGGTAGCTTTAAATGATTACGACACCAGTACACGTTAGTAAAGTGGCGCTCTTAATGCGAACAATCGCGCGCGAGTTTTCGCAATCACGTCAAAAGGAAGGGTCGTGCGCAAATATGCGAGATCGTGGAAAAGTGCATCGCGCGCGAAACAATGGGAAGGCACAACGAGCGTTAGAAAAGAAATACATACCACAGACGATCTTATCGATGCAATAAAATTCGCCACGATTCCGCGTTATTATGCCCTGTTTGTTCCGAAAGAGTGAATCGCGCTTGGAAACTGTTCCGTACACGTTTGTCAAAACGAGATCTCTTGCATGTATTTGTACATTATTACATAATTAGTAATTAGCGATATTATTGCGTATGCGTGGACCGGAAAATAGGCTCTTGGTTACAGAGTTACGATGCAGGTGCGGAGGATTCCGGCCGTGAGACCGACAGGAAACCCGGACGAGGCATCTCGACACGCTTCGTCGAGGAGCCGCGTGTTAAGTGAACCGACTCGCGTTTTAACTCTCTCGTGCCGCGAAAATCCGACCGCGTAGATTAAAAAATATTTCCTCTCATAGAGAAAATTACCATCTTGTAACTTCCTCCGTAAAAATAAATGAAATTGTGAAATAATCAAATCTCGCGGTCTCGTAAGCTTTTGTTGACTTTCCGTTTTACCGTACAATTTTTTGCAATCGCGATTTTTCTCTCAATCTTAAACGAGACTTACTTCGATATTTTTTCAGCCGAGCGATCGATATCGAGAAGACATTCGGCGCGTAACGAAAACGAGGAGAAAGAGGCGAGGAAGAACCGGACCCACGGAGGGATTTATACGTTGTGTCGCGTGTGCGAATGCACTCGCTGACCTGGGTTAACGGCCCGTCAAGGGCTACAATGCAACATTGTGTTTCGCCCCGCGTCACCGGACGGGAGCGACGCACACGTCGTGTTTGTTCCACTCTCCTCTCCGCGGACGGAGAAACAGGTCCTCCCGGCTTCCTCTCACTTGCAACGAGCGGCGAGCGCGCGCTTCTTTTCGCTGCCCGTCCCGTTTCCTTTTTCACCACGTCCGACACGAGGCGCCCTCGTTGAACGAGTTTTCTTAAGACGAGTTTGCGAACGAAAGGGACAAGTATGGATTTGTCGTACTCCCATTTTGCGAACTTTCGATGTACTTAAAGAATCGCTCCAAGATCCATAAAAGAATCCTTCAACAGGCGAGGATCGAGAGATATCGAGGACAAAATTTTATCGTTTAATATTTATAGATTAGCGATGTTTCGGTTCTGCCGCGTATAGTATTTATCATAGTTGCATTTTACGTCGAAAAAATAATGGTATGCTATATTTTTGTAACCGTAAACCATGGCGGATATCAGCTCTTTTTCTCTCCCCCTCTACGGGGAATTTTTCAATTAAAATATTCCGACGGCTTTGTCTCTAAAATGTTTGCTAAAAAAATGTTGATCCTTGCCGTTAACGACACGCGCTTTCGACTGGAAAAAAAAACGCTCGTGCGGGGCGTGGAACGCGTGGAGCAATTTTATTAAATGTCCCGTGAAGAACAACGGGAGTCGTCGCGATGCCGACGACGCATTTTCAGGAGGTCGCGTTAATAATCGCGCGACAATTAACGCGCGAACTTTAACGCGCTCCTTGGAAAATATGGAAGTCATTCGTTTCCGCCGGCGACTCGTAAATTCGACGCGTGCTTCTCCGAGCAAGAGAAGTTAACGCGTTACCGGCGACAACGGAATTCCCGTATCCGTCCCTTGGACGATGTTACCGCCAGAAGCAAAGCAATATACTGTAACAATATAAAATGGAAAAAATTTACACGCGATAGTCCAGATAACACGGATTTATTAATACAAAATTAATTTCTTTTTTAATCAAACTACATTAATACACGTCTTATTCATTTATGAGCCTCTTTCAAAAGCCAAACTCGTTGTATAAATTTTATATTATATATAAAATTATATATATATATATATATATATATATATATATATATATATATATTAATTTTTTATAATACAATAATAATATTTTTAAAATATAATATTATATATATATTTAAAAAAATTTCTTGAACCATCTAAACTAATCGCATCTAAAAAATGATAAAGAAATAATATCAAAATTAAAGCTATTTTGGAAAATTTTGAATTAAAATTTAAATTAAAAAGAAATTTATATATCTATATATTTAATTAGAAACTCACTCTGCCGAGGCATTTAAAGTCGACGATAAAAAAATCGACGATTCTGCCGACGCATATGTAAAAAGAGTCAATTCCAGATTCGTTGAGGAAATTATGATTAATGCGATTGCAACCTCCTCTCCCGCGGTCACAATAACTCGTTTTACTCGCTTGCTTTACATGGAAGTAAGAATCTCGCGGCGAAGAACCGCACGCTCGCTTGCTCGCGAGTCGCGGCGCGAATCGTGACACAATGTGAAACGAGCTTGTCCCTGGCCCATATAACGTAGGTAAGCTCCATCCGCGATTGCGTAACCGGCCGCGGCCGATAGTGGAACGCGCGACTCGCGACCGCGGCGCGTTTTCCAGCCGCGTACTTTGCGAATGCAATTGCGCGGCAGAGAAGATTAAGGAACGAAAAAGGAGACGCTGAAATTTTCTGTTCGCTCCGCGCTATCAGGCCGAAAGAGCATGGAATCCGAGTGTCGGCCAGCGGACTCGTGGAACCAATGATGACCGTTCCCTTGTTAAGAACTGCCAAGTGCCAACCTGTTACTTTAAGTTAATGGTCATTTCATGTTCTATTCGCGCGCGTAATATTTCCTTGCATCTCTGCTATTTGTCATCATTGATCATCGCCGTTCCAAGATATCAACTCTCTCTCTATCTTCCACTCCCTCTTTCTTCCTCTCGTTATGGTGTAGGTTGGAATGCTAAACGGCACGAAGGATAGGATCCATGATATATAAGGTGCTTCTACAAAGTATTCCATGAATATTCGCATGTGCGATATAAAATAAATAAGTGTTATCGCTCGTGATTTAAATAGCAAAGGTTTCTCCCTCTGATATTTGCTCCTGACGCCGGTTTTACGTCGTAAATGATGTAAATAGAAAGTTCACGCTTGGTACTCGAAGCTTTATGATATTATTTACAACGCGATCGTCTATATATATTTGGCTCTCATCATCGTTAAATGCTAACCAGATCGTAGATTCAACTACGCTCTCAAACGTATCGGTGAAACGACGATTCGCAGAATTATCATACTCGATGGAGAAATTTTACAACGGATTAGGATCGTGAAATTCGCGAGTTACTTCGTTTGGACGAGAGCCACGACGACGAGCCAAGACGAGCGAGATGTTAAAACTCCAAAAGCGTAGACTTGGTCCTTAAACATTAAAGACCAATATAATTATTAAATACTTTGTTCGACTCTCTCGAAATGAAACGTTTGAAATGTGCAATTTTATTCAATGTAAAAAGCGACATAAAATTCTCGGAGAGAAGATCATCGTTCATACAAAACAATTAATACATCGCCGTAAAAGTAACTAATTGTATAAACACTCGCGCATGAAAATGAGGCGATACAAAATGTAATGAATCGACGTTGTTTAATTTACTTGCGACATAAGAGATTTCTTAATCGACGAAAGACACGTTTCGACACCTGCAGCACCTGTCTCGACCTTCCTCAATAAATCAGAATGCATTGGTTTGCTCTCGCGATTATCGTGCCGAGACCCGATAAGCGTATCATCGACGATGAGGCAATCTCGTGTGTGAGTCACTATATTTCCACTCGTCCATTCGTCCCCACCATCTCGTAATCTAATAACACGTTCTCAATTTCGCTGTCATAATCGCAATTTTCTTGCATCACGATGCAGCCTCATCTTCGATTAGAGAATCTAAAGGAATCTTCTTTATACCGCGAGTCATTATGTAGTAATCACAATACGTGTGAGTCATTTTCGCGTAATTATATACATTATTATAACATGTGGAATGTGATGATTATTATGAGATAAAATCTTTTAATGGCAGCTTAACGGGATATTTTATATCGGTTGATATTGATTTTATATTTAAGAATATATTCGATTATAAAAATTACAAGAACGATATAACAATATATATTGTTATCGTTTATTTAAATTTCACAAGCATACATTCTTAAAATATTATAAATGTATATATTAATATATATGTCATTTTATAAATATACATGTAAATAATATATTAAGAAAACACATATATGTATATTATATATCGTTAAAATTCCGTTTATTAGCGAACGCATCTATATTCCATTTAAACATATGATCGTTAAGCACGTGTCAGCGCATGGATGGAATTGCTTCCGCGCTAATTCTCGTCGACCGTAAATAGCGATTGATCGTTTTTGCTCGGATTTTCATCTTGCACCGTGCGTGCGACGTAGGATAATTCACGGCGACGCAACGCGTAACCACGACCGCAGCCGACAAATTACATAACTCTTTTAATTCCGTTACTTAGAGGAGGCTGGACGCGCGTGAAGAAACGTATGAGACGATCGATCATTTCGATCTCTCCATCGCGGCAGATGCAATTTTTCGAACAGACGAAAAATTTGACGCCCACCTCGCGTCAGTTTCATCTCTCGATCGCGATTCACGCATCTTCAAGTATATTGTTGTTTGCGAGCGTTTCTCCCTCGTCTTCCTTTCGTCTTTTCTAGAGAGTTAATAGCGGAGGAATTTCCAGCCTGCCGATGCGTGCAGGTGTGAACGAATAGTGGGAAACGCCGTAACTTTAACAAGGTGTAGCCCTCTCCTTCATTCTTGCACTTAACCCTTGGTAATATTACGGTTCAAGTCGCTCGACGCTCTGATTGGCATAACAGTAAAGTCATTTCCGAAGATCGCATTATGTGATGGAGAATGTGATGACTCTGACATCTGATATTGCATAAAAGTAGAATATACAATATAAATGCATCAGTATAAGTCTCTGCAGAGATAAAAAGTAATAATTAAATAAAAAGGAAAGTGTAAAAAAATGTGTAAAATATTAAAATTTATTTTCTCATAATTTTTAAACGAGTTATAAATTTCTGATGACGTGGGTAATTTAAGAGGAAGACTCGAGTTTAATCAGATTGCTCTAGCACACGCATTTCATGCTTTGTGACACGCATTTTTCCTTGTAGGTACCATGTGAGATAATATCTGAATACATCAAAATTACAATACGTGATTATGAATTAAGATATCGCATCATCTTTTAATGCGGCACTTTTAATGATATATCGTGACATCCTTCTCGATGCGTATATAATCCGCAAATAATTCTTACATCTCATGCTCATTTGAATCATCGCGATCCGGATCTTTTTGTAATTTGCGCAAAATTACCGCAAGATGACATATATCCTTTTGCCAAGTCATGGAAATCGGTTTCCGTTTGACTCCTCTTTCGTGATATGAAACGCGATTAAAACTGTTTTATATAATTCGCACTCATGTTAATTAAGAGTGACGCATCTTTTATTCATCACGCACAATGCGATTAATTTACTGTCCGACATTTAGCATATAAATTTGCTTTAAACCGAAAAAAATCTAATTTGTCTACTTAATTTGATCTCTCTCTCTCTCATAATTAGAATTAAATAATTAAAATTTCAATTTAAATCTCGAGAGATATCTCTCCAATGTCGGAAATTAAATTGTTGGGAAATGTCTTTTTCAGTCTTTTCCGAGGACTTCGCAACTACTAATCTGTGGAACCGCGCGACCATATCAATGATCATTTCTGCATCATTAACATTCACGGAAGTGATGTCCTGGCCGCACGGATACAAGGCGCGAAGGTACACGAGGTGGATGCCCGTTATGTGACCACTTTCGATTTAATTCAAGTCCAAGGCGAGACAGTTGCGTCGCACTGTTCACGGAGACAAGTTGTCCCGTGAATGTCTATAGCGCCGATCGAATATTAAGTCGCATCGTCTTTTTCCCCTCTCGCTCTCATGCGGTTATCGACCTTCGAAATGCACGTAGGTCGGATATCGCATCGGCAGTAGCACGCGAGGTAACAAAACACATCAGAATTCCCCTTATTTGCATACTCACAGAGCACGGAGAGAAGAATACTTTTTTATACATGCCTGTCTCTCCGTTATCTATATTTTATTCAGTTTAACACGGGTGTGTGATCTATTATGAGAAGATTAATTAGTTTTTCATGCGATTATACATGCGATTGTATTTGTTCAATATTAAGTATACGTTGAAAAGGAACAATGAATATTCTACAAAATATAGTGGAAATTACTTGGCATAAAATTATCATTTCTTATAACTGAATTAATAACTAATATTTTATTTGAAAACTTAGTTGCGTGTGTTGTATAATATACTATTCGAATTTATAATACATGTATGCAGTATCATTATTGCAACACTTGCAATAAAGTATCAATGTTTCTAAAGTACACTTATCAGGTGGACAGTAGCCTTACTAAAATATTAATACGACGTACAGTGTCATTTAACATCTGTATCTAATATCCAGTTTCACCAACAATGGATAAATTATTCGCGTTAAAGCCGGGTTCGGGTTAAAGTCTATACAATTTCTTTTTTTTCCGCTGTAATCAGTCCGAGGAGAAAAATTTATAAATAATATTTATACATTTGTTTGATAAAGAAATACTGAAACATACTACACATATAATTATATTTAAAAAAATATTAAATTTCTTTAACGAAACTCTGCGAAACTGAAAATAATGAGAAATTTTCGCGAGAGAGCGCAAAGTTTGGAGTAAAAAAACGCCGCGGCTCGATACGAGGCTTCGTACATGTATAAATTGCGTTTCCAGCCGACTGGAGGAAAGTAGAAACCACGAGAGGAGAACGAGGGAGGTCCAACTTCTCGTGGCGGAGGTTTAGCCCGCTCTAAGTAGAAGTCTGGACACCATCGCACGGCCACGACGGAAGGTCAACGCACTTCGGCCAAGGACACATTCTAGACCCACACACAGGGGCCTCCCTCGTAACGAAGCACTGCCTCGGCGCACACATACACGGCGCTACTATGCGGCTCGCACACATCGATAGACCCCGTAATGCGCGCTATGTTGCACCTATGCACCGCGCGCATTCGCCTGCGTGTTTGTGTGTGCAGCGCGTGCGCGAGAGGACTGCCGTGATACATTTGGTGGCTAAAGCGGATATCGTGCGATGATGTATACTTTTTTTCCGATATCGTCGCTGTTCTTTTTGTGCTTCGATGTCTGTTTTATCAAGTTTTTAGTTTACATAGATATTTCTTTGACGTCCGATGTAAATCGACCTGCCATAATTCTTAGCTTTCGTCTTCCTTTTCGCCCCTATATGTAATATTGCGTTATTATTTCATTCGGAGAAAAATTGCTAGTAAATATTAATCAGCACAGCAACAGCAGTATTATTCTTTTTACATTTATGTTATTTTCATTACGTGATAATTATTATTATTATTAAAAAGATATTAATCTTAATTATAATCTTATTATTAAGATTAATAAAGTAAATAATTATTAAGGTATAATTATTAATTTTTTAATTATACATATAATTATACACTATTAACTTTAATAATCTTAATAAAGTTTTGTTGTCAGCATTCCATTATTAAAATTGCTTAAATTTTAAATTCAATATTCTTTACTTTTAAATTGTACGGGACTGTAAACAAAATTGTATTCTTTTATCTTATTTTTTACGCTCGTCAAAAATACATAGATCAGCTTCGAGTTTAATCGAAAAAACGCTATCGGGATTCACGAGATGAAGCGATAAGAAGCAGATACGCACGAATTTTCGTTTGCAAATAAGGATCAATTGAATTCCGACGGGTCACATGAATCGTAATAAAAGCAACGCCACTTTTATAGAGTACTGTTCTTGCGCCTTATAGCGCGACATTTAGTGCTAATAAATCTGCACTCCATAAGAACATTATAGACGTATCGCTCTATGATATTACGGCAGCGCCTACACAAAGAATATGAGCGTTGTTACTTGACGAGAGAGAGAAGGGAGAAGGGAAGAGAGAAAGAGATACGCGTTACGTCGCGATATACACACATAATATATATATATATATATATATATATATATATATATATATATATATATATATAGTGTGCATCAACGAATGCTCCACCGACGCAGATACATCGCGAGAGCCCGGAAAATTTGCACGCTCGCGTAAACCTTGGTAAGCGCGTTTCCTCCTTTTTCGCGTCGCACGGAAGGCGCATAAATCGCGTTACGCTCATTTAGAAAATGCACGCGAGACGATACGCGGATTTTCCCAGCGTATCGGCGAAACGCTTTTTCCAGCACACGTGTGATACCCCGCCCTTCCTCTCTCCCTCTCCTCCCTCCCGCGCCGACCGCGAGGACAAAGTCGGCACCAAACCGTGCTCCTCTGTCTCGATGCTGATATGAATAATGTATCGCGCAGGGTCGCGGCAGATGTGAGAGAAGGAAAGAAAGGACGAAAGAGGAAATTAGAGTTGGATACGCACAGGATTATGAAAAGAGGCGATGATATACGGCCGTGCGAGGAGGATGAGAGAGCTCTCGAGAGGGAAGAGACGGTCGTGGAAAAAAAAATTCGTAAAATACAAATCCTTGCATCTTCGCGCATCTCAAAAATATTTCAGAGAGAGAAATACCGCTTTTCTTATATTTTTTATATTTTTATCACTAAAGATATCGCGTAATTAAAGAAGATCAAAGATTGCTGCAGATTAAATTTTTGCATCAACTATTAGTCGCGTTAGGCGAATTATAACACGACGATAACATTTTATTATTCGGTTGCGAATAATAATATCTCGATGTTATAGCTGCCACTGCTGGGAGTGGCCAGAATTTTATACGCTATTCTTATTCAGCGCATTGGTCTAAAAAAAATACATGACAATACGCGAAGTCCTCTCAAATGCAAATTCCAGTCGCGCTTATCGCCACGATGCATAATTTACTTGTCCTCTTCGTAATAGAAATTTATCGATTTACTGAAACGAACGCGTAGATATGTATACGATCGTTGAATTCGATCCGCGGGCGAGAAGATGCATGTTAATGGGCGACGGAAGCCGCTAAAATTAACGAGATAATGTAACGACATAAATATCCGCTCCACCCGGTGGCGAGTCGCACGCGCATTCGCGAAAAGCGCGTAAATAGCCTTCCCGATCGGATGCATCCAACGGGCCCTAACGAAGAGGCGCGTCCCGTGTAATTAGTAATTACGGCGTGCCTGCGAGCGAGCAAACTGGTTGCGATCGATCGATCGATATCACCGAGCCACGGCGATCCGCCACTTCGCAGATAGGACGCTTAAATTTAATAAGACATTGATATATATTTTCATTCGTTGGCCAATGACATCGGTACACGATACCGTGGATACTTTGCAGAATTAATGCTGCTCGCGATTATCGAGAGTAATTAACAATAATGACTAATAACAGCGAGAATGATAATATCATGAGATTTTATCAAAAATTAATGTAAACAATTTCATCTAATTATATTAATAAATAGTCACTAATGATGACAGGTATATTTTTTACTTTTAAAAATTATATCCTGTCACGCGAATCACTGACGACAAAAAAATTAAACATTAAAATTTATACATGTATTTAATCTTATACATGCTCTCTTTTTTCTCAATATTACATTTAAAAAAAAAAGTACTAAATAATGTCAATAAGAGCAGCGATATATTACGGTAATATACGATCGCAATATCGTGAGCATCTCCAGATCGCGGCGGGCATGTCGAACGCGCATCTCGGGACAAGGGACCGGCTATCGCGCAAGAACCGCATCTAATCTCGCCCTGAAAGCGACCCTGAGAGCGAGAAGCTGAAGGCTCTCCCGCTATCGGTGCGAGGAACGCTATCAGGCGGGAATAACACGCGGGAGTTCGCTTCGTCGGATAAATTCCTGCAATGTGTCGTAACAGCGGATCGACGTCATCGACCGGAGAGATCTCTCTCTATCTCTTTCTATCTCTCTCTCTCTCTCGTTATTCCTGAGGGACTAATTTGTACGTGCGCGAGGTAATATATAGTGTATATATACAGGGTGTGGCGAGAAAAACTAACAAGCTCGCGTTCACCATATTACCTGGCGAACGATTTGTCACTGTCAAAGAAGGAGATTACGTAAAATATAGAAATATAGAAATGCAGAGAGAAAGAACAGTACTTTAGCGATAATTTATATTATTGCAGCATGATAATTTATATGTTCCATATTATGCAATATTTATTCGA
Source organism: Camponotus vicinus (assembly GCF_025532165.1). Lineage (NCBI taxonomy): Eukaryota > Metazoa > Arthropoda > Insecta > Hymenoptera > Formicidae > Camponotus > Camponotus vicinus. The sequence continues at coordinate 3,557,015 of NW_028141949.1, forward strand.
ATGAATGTACTTTTTGAAAGCTGAATTTCGCTGCGTTTGGTAAATCAAAGTTCAACTTTGAAACACTACAAAGTTAACGAGATACTTAATATTATTTCGTGAAAGAAATATCTTATGCATAAGTCCATTTAACATGAATGTTATCAAAGTATTTATATTAAATAAAAAAAGAAAAGGTATCGAAGAATAGCATTCAAATTTTTTTTCAAAAGTGCAGTTTCCTGCCACCGTTCGTTCCGCTACTTTAGAACACCCCTTAGTATCTAAATGTGCGAGTGTATATACGTGCGTGCACGCACGGCCGGTCACCCTTGGCGTGGCCAACGTGAGCAATATGTGCCCGGGTGTGGGTGTCATCGCCGATGTTATCGGTCAACTCCGATCCCTCTTGTCCCTCTCTCTCTCTCTTTCTCGTCGAAAGAGAGGAAAATCTACACAGAGAGCTTTACGGAATGTTTCATAAGCGTCAGATTTTTCCAGCGAAAATCTGATCAACTTTTCTCATAATTAAGTTAAAACACGACTCAGCGGAGACTAAGACTCTTAATTAGCAACTTGTTTCCTCTTAACCACTTTTACTACTATCATCTCTTCCCACAATTGCCGAGTTCTCGGCGTTTATTTAGCAATTTTGATAATCAAGCAAATTGAAATTCTCTCAAAGCAAGATCCGCGACGAACTGATTAATTGGAAGTTTATTTCTGTTATATTTTCCCATTCGTCAAATTTAGTGCTTCGAAAAGTTTTTTCCCACATTAACGTTTTATGAATTATTTAAGTTGATATTTTCGCAGAAAGAAAATTAATAAAGAATCCGTTAAAGGTCCTCCATTAGAATAGTGCGTAATAGCCTTATGAAACACCTTGTATACTCGAGGCAAGAGTCGAGAAGGCGAGGAGAGACCAGCTGAAGCGGTCCGCGACTAGCTAGCCGGAGCTAGCTCGAGCAACATAGAGGCTCACTTCGTCGCCATGGTTCTTTAACCCGCGAACGCGCGTATGTATGTGTGTGTGCGTGCGTCCAGGTGATCCCGTCGTGACCCCCGTGTTGATCCATAGTGACGTTGACTAAGGTTAAGAAGCGAAATTGTGCGCGCTCGCGAGCGAACGAAAGAGGAGACCGTCCGTCGAAAAATCTCAAATACCGTTCAACGACTTGTCAGAGAATAATTACAGTGCGTGATTGATAGTTGGGAAAAATAGCACGGATTCGTTGTAGAAGTTTAAGATCGATTACGAATGTAAGCGATCCAGGAGCTAAGTGAAACGACGCTGTTTAGACTACCTCTTTAAGAACTTGGAAATATTAAAGCTGAGAAAATTACGTCTAAATTAATTTTCTCGAGAGTTCTTTCAAAAGTAGATTAACTAGAGAGTAATTGGGTTAAGTAGGTTAATTAAATTAGTGTCGCACTCAACTATTTCGACTGCGATATCTGTGATAATGCGATTGTCGATATCTTTCTTCTCCACAAACAGAAACGAATTAGAGTGAAATAAATTCTTAAAAAAAAAAAAAATATCGAATATCGTTAATAAAATATCGAATGGCGCGGACAGTTGAGAGTTTTGATCGAAATTATCGCGATCCAATGCTCCAAAACTTTCCTATTATCGTCGAATAAAAATAGATTGGTGCAATTCCTGCCGTTGTCGCGGTAAAGTAACTTCGTCTCGGAAAAAGGAGCGACCATTGTTGCATCGAAAGTGCATTCGCGATGCTCGGCGACCAGAAAATGGGAGAAGAGAGCGTGGGTGAACACGCATACTCCGGATACTCCGATAGTTTCCAGCGGAACGAAAAACGCGCACGCGTATCGCATATCGCCTTTCCCGTCGAATTGCATAGTTTCGCAACGTAAATTTACAAGTTAATGATCGTGAGTTTACATAACGGTGGAACCCACGCGATACCACGTGGCCAATGTTTCTTGCGTTCGCGAACAATATGTAATTAGATACGATCGCGTTACAAGCGTGTGTTTTCTGCAATACGATATGTTAAGACGCGCGTACAAGTGAATAAAAAAAATTCTATAAATTGCATTTTCTCCTATTAATAATGAACATGAAAAGCAGAACTTAGTTTCTAAACTATCAATATCCATATTAAATCTCATGACATGTAATAATCCTGGGCACTCTCCAGGATAATTAATCTCATTCCATGACTTGAAAACAGAAGAAAATGTGTATTTAGAGGTAGAACAATCATCTCTATATCGCTAACAATGAGTTGCAAAATCTTTGACGCAATCTTCGTATTCGTGGCTTGAAAAAAATCGAGACAACCTAAATGTGCTACCGAAAAAACGATCGCTTCTCCTCGACATCGGGACGCACCGGTGCACAAACGAGACGACACGGGCCGCAAAATTCCACCGATGGAATCGCGCACGGTGGCTTCCGTCGACTCTGCTCTATCGAGGATCGACCGCAGGAATCTAGTGTGAAAAGCATACGCTGAGAGTTCCTTGAGCCGGCCGCGTGTACGCGCAGGAAGAGGAACAGGGACGATGGAAAGAAAGGGAGAGAGAGAAAGAGAGAAGGATGGATAGACTAGTAGTCAGGTCCATCCTGGGTTCGAAGTCCGGCGTGGTCTCGGTATTGGAGCGCGCGCACCGTCTCTCTCCTCTCTCTCTTTCTTTCCCCTTCGTTCCTTCGTCGCTCTCTCTCTCCCTCTCTGTCGTCCCACAGTCGTCCTCGTCTTCTTCTTCTTCTTCGTCGTCGTTGCCGGGGTAATTGCACCCTACCAAGGCCGACAGCTGATGCAGCCACTACCATGGCGCGGGCACGATGTGCCTACGACCATTTACAGGACGCGTGTAGCGTGTAAGGGACACGGGTGGTTGTGCGATGGTGGTTGTAACGATGGCGATGGTGATCGTAGGTGTGCGAGAGAGGGCTCTTTGTGTTTACGCGCGTTTGCCGGGTCTACGTTCAGGTAGAAAACGACGTAAGCCGCACCACGTCGACAGCAAGACGGAAAGAAGGGAACTCTCCTCTCCTCTATGCCCGGTCCGCGATGCGGTAAACATAGATCCGCCATCTTTAAACACCCCGCGATATTCGCTGCCACAGGCGGCGGCGGCGGAATCGACGGGCGAGCCCTAAATATTTAATCGCGACGGAGACCCCGACGTCTGCCGACCTGTAAACTGCCGGAGTTTCCTCGTACTAGGCAGGGATTGGAGTCGATGCAAGTTTCAGATTTCGATGGACCGAGGACACGCGAAAGAATTCTCTCTCTCCCTTTCTCAATTTTAGGTATTCAGGACGAGAGTGACGTATTTTCGCGCAAAATTTATCTCTCCCTATTTCTGCTACGTCAAAAATCGAACTTTTGCGAGAAAAGAAGTATCGCAGTCTTTACCTTTTTTTATTTCCACGCGAATATTTCAGTCGCGTTAGAATCTCGAATAATTATAATTAAGGGCAAAAAGAAACTGGGAGATATTGCATCCTAATTTCGGTAATCTTAGCCGCTTACGCGGACGCGCCTGTTGTCGTAAGACTTTCTACTAACCGATAAGAGCTATTTATAGCATTATCGAGAGCATCGTGTAACCAGTACAATAATCAAGCGTAGAAAGGTGCGACCGGTTACGTCGCGAATTGTCAATCGGACTCCTCGGTTACAATGGACTGCTGGCTTGACTGTGCGAACAACCGGAGGATGCAGCGATTGCAATCCGATATTAAAGCAAGGGATACGCCTGTTATAAACTATGCGCGGCACGCACGCACAATACGCACAACGATATCACTAAATAACGAATACGTTAAATACAATCCTACGTTGATGAAAACCTTTCGATAGAATTGTAATATTCGACTATTTAATTATAAATGAGCGAATATTGCACATAAAACGAGCAAATAATACCATATAATAATGATAATAAAAGCGGTGAAATTTACAATCAAGTTTTGTCACGTTTATTTCAATATCGATCGCAATTATGACGAATGTTAATATGCAATAATTTAGGATATTAATAAATATCTATAAAATGTAATTGTAAATATTACATCTCTTTCTCGTTTTGCGTGCAAAACATAATAATTAGAATTTTAACAAAAAGATAATAAAGTCGGTTTACTAGCGCATGATTTCTACCGCATCTTAGACGCTCTTTCCAATTTTGTAAAAGAAGAACGCGACATGGAACGAGGGAACACGTTTGCGCAGAATCTGCGAGCGAGTGTTATCGACTCGGTGTTGAAACCCGCGAAGAAGATAGAGATAGAGAGAAAGAGAGAGAGAAAGAGAAATTGTAAAAAGTAAGAAGTAAAATAGCAATGAAAAATAATTTTGAAAAATAGAATCAGTCGATTGCGATCACATACCAGGAAAAAAAGTCTAAATTCAAATGAATCATACATAAAAAATTATGTGTAAGATTAGATAACATTTTTGAAATATATACTACTTTAAGAATTTCTTATGTATCTTTTCAACTCATTATTATTGATAGCTGCTAAATTACTAGTTATTATAATTTTTGTTTGTTTATCAATTGTCTACTATCTTGTGGAAAAATTCCCTAATTTCCCAAATACTTTCTGCAATTTTCTGGTTTTCCAAATAATTTTATTCAAAATTCCAAGTAAAGAGAATATTTTCAAAATTTTTTAGCGCAACTTCATAAAATAATTTTTTCATTGTATGTGTTTTTTAATGTTTTTCATTCATATGAAAAAAAAAACACACAAAACCTGTTAAGTTTGAAGTAATAGATTTGTAAATGTACTGAAAAAAAAAACAAACTTTCGTAAGATAAATATTCTTCATTTGCATTTCATTAACATTTTCAGTTTTTTATTAATAAGATTGTAACAAAAAGTATGCACTGTATATTCAATATTTTGTTAAAACATTGAATATATAAAAATAAGAACAAATAAATATTTATAATATATTTTAAATAAATAATTCACACTTGGCTTGCCGATTGTTTATAATATAAGAGTAAAATTATCAAAAAGAATTTTTAAAAGAATTTTCCGAGTCTTTCAATAAAATTTCACAAGAATTGCCTGAAGAGGGATTTTTCTTGTACCTGGGAAAATCCATGAGAATTCCAGGTTTTCCATGTTTTTCCATGGAGTAAGCATCCTATTTAATGACCATAGAGATATCTGTGTCTGTTTTATCTTATTTTGTGTGTGTGTAAGATATATATACTTTTCTCAATATTGACAGAAATATCAATTTTTTTACACAAACTTTTGTCATACAACGTCAAGGATTTCATTATTTCTTTTTTCTTTCTATTTCTTCTTTTACAACCAATATGCATCTGACCGACCGAATGCGTTTTCTTTCGATCCAATTTTACGGATATCTACTGCGTTAGCGAGCTTGTTATTAGGCGTGCCCGAGGCATCGCAGATGCTCAACACGACTCTGAAAACAGCTGTCCATCGAGAACCGAAGAAGCAAGTTTGGCTCTTTTCTATTTACGAAAACGAGAACCGTAAAATATCATGACAAATCACAGAGACGATCCCCACATCCGGATTAGTCGAATTCGAATACATGAACATGGGCAGATATCGGGAAGCGCGAAGAGAGGCAATAAAAGAATCTTGGAAAATTCTTGAGCCGATTGCAGCGATTAATCTCACTTATGAAACACGTCAGAGAACATATCAAGATATATTCGAGAAAAAGAAATAAAAAGTAAGCGGAATAAATTACATCGCATACAGACGGAATGCTTATAGGATACGAGAATTCCAAGTGGCAAGAACGTCCATTGATAGTGATACAATAAAAGAGAAAATATAATATGAGACGTCTATATAGGGGGGAAAGATGGGAAAAAGTTTGAGAACATCGAAAGATGGGACAAAAAGAACGAGTTAACAGCGGGAAAGAAAAAAGGAGGGCACATACAGAGATAAACTCCAAGACAAAAGGGACAAAAGACACACAAAGACACAAGAGAGGGACAAACAAAGCGGAAACGGGAAAGAAGGAAGCACAAAAGAGCGAGGAGAAGAAAAGAAATCAGCGATAATATGCCCACGCGAATAAGACGCGCGACCTACATTTCGTCGAGACAGGTGAGCCGTGCTTTTAAAAACGTAAAGAAAGAGAGAGAGAGAAAGAGAGAATGGCAAAATGCTGGTCATGTGTATGTGTGTGTAGTACATGACCGAAACACGCGTACGCGCCGGTGAATTTAATTAAAGCACGATATCTCTCGCAAGTCGCACTGGGTTGGCCCAGGTAAGTGCCCGCCACTTCCGTGGATGTGTACATGTTGATGTGTGTCTGTAAATCGTATTGTCTAATGTTGTATTGTGTAAGTATCGTTTTTCTTTACTTTTTCTATCTTTACTCTAAGGTCTTCAATAAAGATTATCTATATTAAATAAAGTTATCAATATTATTATCACAAAATTATCTTTGTGAGATTATTCCAAGATTTAAAGAACAAAAAATTTTTCGTGGTTCAAGCTAAAACATACATACATACATAAAACTCCTTTTTCCTCTTAGATAATATTTTTTAAATATTTAAAAATAAAATAATAAATCGAGCTTTTCAAGTTTCAAGTTGTAATTCGTTTAACTCTATAAAAATCCATACACACACAACTTTGTAAAATAAGTTATCTTCAAACTTTTACCGGTATCTAGATTTAACGATCGAACGATTATAACCGTAACATAAGCGATATATAATAAAATTTGGTGAAAGTTAAATTTCAATAATGAAATTTTTTTTCCTAGCATTATTTTACGACGCGCGAAACTTTTTTTCTCGAGCGAAAGAGACTTTAGGAAAATAAAAGTAAACACAGGCATAACTTTTCTAATTTTATCAAAAAGTTGGTATCTCTGAGGGTCAGGAATTCTACGCCACTGTTTGCGCGTCTCTCCTTCTATCTCGCGGAACTCTGTGCGCGCACATCGCGATATGCAACGACGCTTACGCAACGGAACCGCAACGATCGCGCACAGGCACGGGAAAGTCCGCGATAAATTCGCATGCCAGACGCCCGGCGTCCATTCGATATCGCGCAAAAGTTTCCATTCCCACGTATCAGTCATTATCACGATTTTTCAAAATTTTACAAGAGAAATAGAAAAGAATAGCCAGTCGGAGAAAACAACTTGAAAAGAGGAAAATTAAAATATCGGGCATTTTATTTCAAGTATTTGACGTTTGAGAAATGCGGAAATGAAGAAAATGAGAAACGTCTAGTTCCCTAAATATTATACTTTTACTTGGAAACAGACTGCACGTCCAAATTGCACGTCGCGAGATTGTAATTCCGCGTCTTTGAATACAAATCTCTCATTAGCTAAATTATTCATTCATTGTTCTTTCGATGAAACGGTAGATCGACGTTCAAACGAGAGTGTCGGAAAGGAAGGAGCGAGAAGTATAATTAAAAGAGATTCCCGCTTCCTCCGCATCGCGGCAACGAACGTCGGTGCAACGAACACGCAACGAGCAGTTGTAACAATGATTAACGCAATGATTAACATATCATGCTAATACCGAGATGCTGATGATGATCATCATCATCATGAAAATCATCATGGATGGATAAGAGGGAAACGCAATTACGCGATCGTCGGCAAATAAATTATCCATCGCGCAAGAATTTCATTCGTGCGTTAACCGTACTCTCTTGACACTTTATTAATCACTACGTACTTACTCAGCTTTTCGCTTCATGACGTTTACCTCACCGTCATTATCCAGCGTGGTGATCGGGACTCGTGATACTCTCGCCGCTATTTATCCGAGCCGGCAAAAGTCACGCGAATTCTCCGATAATTAAACGAGCGAGCTTTAAAGATCGACTAACGAGCTGCCGCGGAGGCGGCCGCGTCCCACGTGGGCCATCGCGAAGGGCGAGACAGTTTTATTTCTGTCCTATATACATGGCCCCCATGCACGGCCCGACGAGCGACGAAGGTTCACGATAACGCTCTAAAAAGGTTCAGATAGCTCTCCCGCGGGGGGACTTCGGCCACGCTCTATCGGGTAACGTAAACTTACCGACGAAATTTCTCGCCTTTAATGAAGGGAAAGCCAGGCCCCGAGCCAAGTTCCGGGGACGAAAGGCGTTGCCAGGCATTGGGTAAATAAACTCTATTCTTATCAGTGGTGTTGTTTATAATTCTTCAGAAATAATTACGAATCATCACAGAAAAACCTTTGAATGCGTATCTATATTTATACAACGCATTTTCGATTTATTTAATATTGTATAAAGCGTGTGAAAAAAAGAATTCTCTTATATCTTGTTCTAACATCGCGTACTTGTTGAAGTAGTTTAAAACTTGCGAATATAAAATTCCGATTTACCGAGTTTTATTACATGACGATAGCCAGGCAGACTATGATGTTACGTTACGTTATGGATTCGGATCGAGGAAAAAAAAATGCGATGCGCGATATTGGCGGCTTCGCGCGAAAGAATTTATTAGCAATTATCTACGGGGCCTATCTTAATGGCTGTCGCCGTAACAACGATTGTTGCAGCTACGATTGAGATAATTACATCGGTACCCGCATCGGTAAAGCCGCCGTCACGGCGCGTTGCGAAAGAAGGCAGGGTGAAAGAGAAAGAGACGTCGCGAAAGAGAGAGAGAGAGAAATCGGTCGGTCGTATCGACGAGATCGCGCGGGACAGATAACGATATTAGCGATGCCATTACCGTCGTTCGTCGTGTGCCGACAGTTTGTACGCGATACAACGAGCTGCCGTGACAGCTTGTACGATCGCTCCCGTGCTCCTTTTCGTGTAGTTGCGAATTTAACACTAGAAGAATGTCCTGCCGCGCAGGCTACTGTGATGTGTCAAATTGCGAGATTGTTGGAAAATTTTGTCAACGGAAGAACCTGACATTCTCTATTATGTGCTTGTGAAATTTTTGTCTTTATATAAAAAGAAACTTATTTTTTTAAATAATGTTTTATAATAATATTGCTCTTGTTGAATCTAAAAATCATCATTGGGAAAAAAACCTAGCAATAATTGTAAATTAACGTTATATATTACTGAGCATTATTTGATAAAAAAATGTGTAATATGCTGACAAAATGATTAGTTTGATATTGCTAGAAGTCGAAACACTACTGAAATAACTAGTCACGAATTCGTGAGATAAATAGAGAGATAGAGCGAGCGATTTAACTTAACAAGGTACGAACACGGAGCGAGCGATATGTTATTCAGAATGCAATTACGGATGTTGCGGCTATCGCGAGTGGAGAGAAAAGACAATTATAATTTCAAACGTATCAATACGCTTTTCTCCACAGATGATGGATAGCGACGCGGTTTATTTTCCATTAAGAGTTGCAGAAATATTTTCTTGCCGAGCTAGTAACTACTGGTTCCGTAACCGCTGCGTGGATTTCATAACTTACATCAAGTTTATTGGTGCAATAAAGGCGCTTGAAAAATGACTTTGATTACTCGTGTGCACGGTTAAGTATTTATCGTGTTTAACGCGCGCTTGAACATTCGATTCTTCTCTTACGAGCCTGCATTTACGAAGTTTGCACCGATATAAATCAATTTCCATTGTAACACAAGGCCTCGCGCTTGCTTAAATTGCGAAAACAATAATTCGAACGTAAATAACCTTGCAGAAAATTCCTGACAGAATTAAACATTTTCATATTAGAATAAATATAAAATAATTATAAAATTCTAAATTATGTGTAGTTGTGAAAAAAAGCATCTCTATTATGTACTTTATATTTGCAATTATGTTCCACGATATAAATTATGTTTAATGACTCTCTAATAATAATGGCTAATCGATATCAAACTCGTATCGCCTCTCGATGCCGATCCTTTTTCTCCGACAATCGGTGCAATCTCCGAGACACGCGTTCTGGCAACTCTCTCGCAATCTCGAACAATCAATCACGGCGAGATCGTGAGTCTCGATAAATTGAGCGATACTAATTTGGCATACGCGAGGTTCGCGGAGAATCAAGAGACCTTCTTTCTCCTTTTACCCCCTCGCGAAACTCCAAGATCGGCGACTCGGGATCGCCTGATCGGAGCCTCGCGAAGGATTCGAGGCCTTAAGGCCGATTCATCGGATGGATAACCGTGCGTAACTCTCGTCGAATCTCAGAGGAAACGGTAGTCGGAGGATTTACAACGAGAGGGAAGAGCATGCCCGGCGGCCATCGCAAGCGAACGATCTACGGTAACGATAATCGTCCCAGACACCGTTAAGAACGTTCCTTAGGAAACGATGTTCTCTCGCGTAAATACAATGGACCGCTGCGAGCTTTACCTCCGACTGCGAATAAAGGAAGCGAAAATATTCTGTCGAATTTTGGGCCTGGTGTTCCCGAGGAGCGTGTTGTATATCTCAATATTTGAAGAATTCGAAACTCTTGCTGTTTTCACCACTAAAAGAGACGAATCAACTGAAAAGAATTTATGAAAATTTATTTCTCTTCTTGTGCTTGTATATTTATAATTTATAATTTCTTTTTGTTGCCCCGTATTATCCTCTATACGTTTTACACGTCACGAAGAATAACTAAACATTCGTAAAAGCTGACGTATAAATTTCCTTTCGGTTGAAAATTTTACAGAAAAAAATATCAATTTTCTTTGAATGATGTTTCAACTTTGTCTTTTCTAAGTTTAAATTCTTCCTCGGGACGGAACTTTTCTAAATGGAAAAAATGCCGAGGCCGCGGAACAACCTTTAGATGGAAAGCGAATAGAAATATCTGGAATCGATGCCAAGCGATCCGTCTGTCCGTCCGTGCGTACATAGTGCCTGACAATCGCTCTATGATCGAACACTTCCGTCATTCTGTCTGTCCATGAGTCACACGTGTCCGTCGCACACATAGGTAATGCATACCTGGATAACGCGATTCACAACGCGCGGCATGCTTAATCGATCACGCTCGCGTTGTCGAGCCAAGTCGAATCATGTTCGAAATGCAGATGCCACGATGCAGGCCGTGCACTCCTTCCCCTCTCCTCCTTCACCGTCTCTCGCTTATCTAACCATTTCTTACCTAAAACAAAGAAAAGGATCGATCGATGAGTTACAGTTCACATTTAATAAAATAATTACATGCTTATTAATTATAAGTAATGAACCATATTAGTGTTCAAATTACATCTTTTTTTTATATTATAATTATATATAATTTTATAGATAAAATATGTAATTTTTTTGTGAATATATCTCATGAATTTTATATAAAATTATATATTTTTTGTGCACCAATACAATTGTTTTATATATCTAGTTTATATATTTTTTTGAAGAAAGACGAGTCAATCTCCTCCTCCTCTTGCTTCGTTCAATGTATGAACACAAAGAATGATCGCACTATACTTCGAACTTCTTTCTCATCATCTAAGAATTCGCGGTCGCATATCGTCGTGCCCTTTTATCGCTCTCTCCCCCTCCTTCTCTATCCTCGCGATAATGTAATCGGACGTATATCGCCGTACTTATGCAGCCAACGCTCTTGTGTGCGGAGAGAATTGGAAAATTGCGTAGCGCTTGACTGGAGATACGCTGCGCGCACCTAGGAAGCTCGGGACATTACACTTCCTGGCACTTACTGAAATTAAGGTTGCGAAACTTGCAGCTTGAGAGATCGGAGTAAATCGACGTCGTTCGCGTCGCCTCTTCCGACGACAGTTTTCAGCGTCTTTCTTTTTTCGCAGGAACTTAACATTTTTATTCGATGCGAATTGAGAAAAAGAGAAAAAAATTCGCAATCTTCGACTTGGAAACTTCGCATCGCGCGAAATCGAAGCCCCCGATTTCCCTTCGAGATAGTTGCCTTCATTTTTTACATACAATCGATATCGATCCGCGATAACAAACATCTTTTAACCAATTCTAGCGAGATTGATATATCAACCGACACAAAGTTACTTTATCGTAGTATACTGTCATCATAGTAAACATATTAAACAAGGTTTAATTATTCGTTATCGCACACATGTTTGCTTATTATCTCGCATAGCTGCACTGAGATGGAAGCACCATTAATCTTGGTCACGTTCATTCCTCCGATACTGGATTCTCATACGTCCATTGTACACACTCCGAGCGAGCGTATGTTTATTATTGTAAAAATTATGATGGCTCTCAAAATTAAAAAAATATATATCAATAAGCTAAATAAAAATTTAAATGATAAATTCAATTTAACACAAAAACGTTATAGTTCTCGAATCGAGTAAGTTTGGGTTTAATCTTCATCATGAGCTTCGACACACTATATACTTCCACCTTTACAACGGAAAGATTAAAACGAGGACATCAGTTCCGTGCAGTCTGATCGATCAAAGACTCCGATCTAATCTCATCATAGATTTATCGACGACAATCGAGGCGCAGCGTAAATCGGACGTGACAGCAAACAGCGATTGCGACAATGAAAAACGTAAAAACGCAGACACGACGGTTGTGCGGGATCGCCGACTACCAGCCTTGGCTCGAAAATGCACTTTCCACTAGTCGTCCAAGGCGGCATTGTTTCTAATAAAGGTCGCGTCCTATTCCTTTCCCCCTCACCCTCCCCTTCCCTCCCCGTCCTTCCTCCTCTGTTTTACGCGCGTTTTATTTCTCTCTTTCTCTCTCGCTCTCATCTTTCACGAGTATCGTGCCACGCGATAATCGTCATCTAACTCAATGTCAGCTGCTTCCAGGTTGACGATATACGCGGCGTGTGCGAGAGAACGAAACGAGACGTTCCCTCTCGCTTTTCCTCTTCCCGTCATGCCAATGCGGCCGCGTGTTCCATCTCCGTCGAGCGCACCGCAGCCTTTGTGCAACGACTCGCGCATTCACTCTAGCCTTGTGCCTAATGACACGTCGACACAGAGGGAGAACGTTTCTTCTCACAGGCTCGATGCAACGCCGAATCGCCGTTCTCGCGCTCTCTCGTAAAACGGAGTGTGTAGATACCATGTCGATGCTACAAAACCCTCATTTAAGTGACTATTTTCAAACCGCAAATATTACCCTCAATCTTTCTCTCCCTCTCTTTCTCTCTTTAACAATTAGATTGTACATTAAAAGTATTATAATTTGTTTATTGTTTTATTATATTTGTTTATTGTATCATTATATTTGTCTATTGTATAATTATATAAAGATATGAAATTTCCATAACATTAATCAATGATTTTACGAAATTTATTTTAGAAAAGATTTCTAATTTAAATTTTCTAAATTAATAGGTTTTTAGAGATCAGATTTGAGTTTTATTCATGTTTTTATTGATTTCAATATAAATGTTTTAGCAATGCATTGTGCAATTCAAGGATCCGCGTAATATCACATCCATAACATTGCACTGTCGTAATTGTAATTTCTTGTGTTATGAAATAAACAAGATTTTATCTGTTTTGATACAATTTGAAAGCTTTTATATTCAGCTAGAAGGCTTATATAAAAATATACTTTTGAAATCTTATAGAATTAATCTTATAGAATTAATCATTACAATTGTCGAATTGACTCTTTCCTACTTTTACTATATAAATATCTGCATAAACTAAAATAACTAAATCAATAAATCTTTAAGTTTCGTTAGTTTGATCTAATATTATCCTTCCTCTTCACCTTCTAGCTGAAGTATTATGTATCGCTATAATTTATAGTTTGGAGAAAGTGAGCGACGTAAGATTATTCGCGGATTCGACGGCTGGTTATCGGCGGCGATACGGTGTTCCTTATGTCAGAAGAACCGAGAAGCCGAGGATCGCGATCGTGTAATATCACCGTGACGTGCACCGGTGTCTCCGATTAAACTTCTGCACTCATCCAAGGTCATTTTTACATAATACTTCGGAGCGTGCGCTCGCTACGATCGCGCCTTCGGAAGGTGCAAACGCGTTTGCATAACGCGAGGACCTTGGACGGAGGCATTGTTTCGTTGTGGAATATTAACGGAAAGCCGAGAGAGACGATACGAGAAAGAGAAAAAAAAAACACGTGCATGCAAAGAAAAATAGCGCTTTGCACGTTCGTGATTGCGAAGTTCGAGTCGATATCCCGACGATTATGTTTTATTTGAGCAGCCGCGCACACGATAGACTCTTGGGATGATAACCGAGTTTCGTAATAAGAATTTGTAAATATCCCGAATTTCTTCCTACATAAAATTCTTGATCTGGAGTCGATATCTCTTGGAAATCAAAATGTCAGTTTTTCTAAACTAAATACGTAAGTATTAATTTTAAACTTAGAAATCGTCATAAATTTTTTGAAATTAAATAATAATAAGATACACATTTTTATTAGATATAATATATAATTTTCATCTTTATTTAATTTCAAAAAATTTTTATTGTTTAAACAAATTTTTATATTTCATATTTAATCGCATAAAATTATAAAAAATTAAGTCACAAACAAAGAATTTTCTATCAAATCTCTAGCAGAAACAATAAAGATGCACTACATTATCCAAAAGATAATGAACAGTGATATAAGTTTACGAGCCTCTTGGAGAATTTCCGACGACACGGAATGAAGCGTGCGAGATTTCGTGCGTCTCGCGTGTCAACTGGGAAAACAAAAGTACCGGAAGTAGGGCTGTGTCGTTTCACGCAAAATTAAGGGCAGAAAGATTGGTAAATTATGCAGAGCGTCGGCAAAGTCCCAATCCGAGAAATCGCCCCGAAGAGAGGAAGCACTCGCCGTCAATTGTGAGGAGAAAAACGCGCCCAAAGGAAAGAGACAAGTAGCTCGTCCGCTTTTTCCCTCCGCTATCTTCTTTTTCGCTTGTCTTCTCCTTATTCCCGTATATCTCCTTAGCTTTTCCCCTCCGAACATAAATATGTAAATACGACTGTGGACGACTCGCCGAGGCGTTAGGGATACGTCGCGCACGTCGCGGAATAATTTATGATAATTTTCTGGACACTAATTCCTCGGAAAGCTGCAACAACGAGTCGCAACGAAGAGAAGAGGAGGGGAAAAATTTTCAGAGGATAAAGGACACAGAGTAGAAACATTACCGAGGGTTTCGCCTAATTTAACGACGCTTTTCTCATGTAAATACTCGAAGAAGGGAAAGGAAGTTGCGAGAAATAGGCATTATTGCGCCTGGCGATGAGAGAAAAAGAAAGATAAATAGAACGAATTCTTCTCCTTTCTTATATTTTAGACATTACATTTGCTCCGATGACGATAGTCGTGACTATTAGAATAATAAATCAGAGCTTATTTTAATTTATTCTAAATATATTATTAATAAAGTATTAATTTTTTTATGTATTAAGCTATATATCGATTATAAATTCCACTATTAGATTATTGACGGTTAATAATATACGCGGAAAGTATTTTATGCTGAAAATATATACAAGAGATATTATTTATACTATAAAATATAATAAAATTGTTATTTTAAATATCGCGATTATTATTAAACTATTATTTGAAATATTAAATTATTACTTTAAATATGTGAGATTTATCCTAGAAATATATACCTATTTATCGCGAGGCAGGAAAGAGGATTGACAGTCCGCGCTGCTAGCTTCTTGTCTTCCCTCGTGCGTGCACGCATCATGCTACGCGCGTAACAGTAAAACGTCGGTGCGTGACGAACGGCCGACAGGATGGCGGACGGCCAGAAAGCAAACATCCGAAAGAGTGCCTTCCGATCGGAAATGCCTAAAATGAGCGTCGTCGCGAATCGAAATGATGCTAACGGTAAATCGCTCCTCGAGGTCGAAATAATGCGACGTATTGATCCTACGAAGCAGATATCGAAACCTGCATAATTTCGGGGTCCGGATTTTCATATCGCAAACAACTGACTCGTAAAACAATCAAAATAATCTCTATCTTGTCCCTCTCGCAATACCAGAAATATCTTCAAGATTTAAAGAGAAATTATTGTCGAATTTTACAGCAAAAATAATTACGATATCTGGTTATACATCCTTCTATCTCATTTGCATTCAGCTTGTCGCAATTAAAATCATCGATGATACATTTTTGGGAGAGTCTTTTCATTGAAAAATGATCATCGAATTTTATAAACAAAAGTAATTACGACATCTCGTCGCTGTAGCCACATCCTTCTGTATTCATTTGCATTCAATTTGTCGCAATTATGTCATTCAACGATCGTTCACGTCATTTCTCGAATGCTTGCCTTTCCGTCATATCGAAGCAATTACATTGCTGTAAGCGAATTAATTGAACCGGATCGAGTAACCGATACACGGATTACACGGTTGTACACGCGCCGGACTACGATCGACCTCGCGCAATATTATTATACGACACACGATAGCGCTGCGTCACACGATACCACCGGATTAGAATATCGTGATATCTCTTTGGGTACACGCGCATTTCGTACGTGTCTAATACGGTACGTCTCGAGATGAGGTCGCGATCGCCGGGCGCTTACATCGGCTCTTGCCCGTACCGGAAACGCGTCAGCCCACGCAACGAGGGTGTGGCTTTCCGCCGCATCATCCGAAGGGACGCGATACGTACCCAGGCGCACGTGCAATTTTTTTACACGACTCGTAATTCAGAGTGAAAGATCTGCGCTCGTGTAATAATTACGCAATATGCACTTAAAATGCGATTGCATATATCTCTATCATTAATTTATTTGTTTAACGTCAAACTACTTGACAGAGAAGGTTAAAGAATTTGTAATTCTAATAAAAATGAAAAAAAAACTTACGATTAAAGAGTAATCTTATCATTAATTATTTCTACCTCGTAATATTTTCTTATAATTAAATACATAACAAATTCTTATAATTAAGTAATTTCAAGATATTCTATTGACATTTAATAGATTCAAATATTTTTACGTGGATGAGGCGGTAGTTACTAGAGTAGTTTTCGTGAATATTCAAAACGATAATAAAGAGACACGCACCGCACGATCGTCCGAAACAGAAATGGCGAGGCATTTTGGCGAATATTACGAAGGAATTGACGAGGGCGAGCGGTTTTCGGATGGACTGTAAATGCGGCGAAAGGGTTTAATCGCTATCGGCCATTCGTAGCCGATAATTGCAAGCGTCAGCGGCCGAAACCACCTGTTACTTACGACAAGTTGCAAGTTATGCCGCGCGCACTCATACGTCGGAAGTAGCCGCTTGCGATAATCATCGTTCTCCTCAACGAGATCAATTTAATTTCTCATTAAAATAAAAGAAAAAAAAACAGCATCTCGCGCAAATAAAAATTTTATTTTAATTTCTTTCAATCATTATGATCCCGCTTAATATCTATAAAAAAATGTGATAATTGAAATAATTATACCTATAAAAATCAGCAATTTTCATTCCCGTAGAAATATGATGTAGAAAATATTGTTTTCTTGTTTAATGAGCCAACTGAATTTCCACAAACAACAACATATTTTTATTACACTTAATTGCTTTATATTGTGTCTATTATTTATCACGAAAAATATGCACGTGATCGCACTCGTCGAGACGTCGCGAGTGTCTGGGAAAAAAAATTGCGACGCCATACGAGAAAGGAAGAGAGAGACTATTTCGTGCGTTCCGAAAAACAAAAAGCGGAAGGTACAAGAACCTCGCGAGAGGAGGGGTTCGAAAAGAGGCCTCTTAGCGTCTCGCTTCCGCGCCTACCAGCCGCCAAGAAGAAGAAATCCCTCTTATAACGCCTCGGGGACAGAGGGACGGAGAGGAGGGTTACATTTCTCCCCCTGTTCCCCCCTTTGCGGGCCCTACAGTCGCCACCTTTCCCGTCGAGAACCCTACCGTCCCTGGCCTGATCGATACGTCTAGCACACCTTCCCCTGTCTCTCTCTCTCTTTCTCCCCCTTCCGCCCCATCCTGTCCCCCTCCTCCTCCTCCCTCGTCTGCCCATCCACCCACATACCTATCTCATTCTCTCGCGTTCTCCTCCTCTCGCTCGATCGCTCTCACCTTCCTCTCTTTCGTGTTCCCTTCGCGTCCCCGACTCCTCTCTCGGTCCGTTTCTACATCGTCTCCTCTACACAGCGTCCTAATCTCGCATCCGCGCACGCGCGCTTAGACTCGCGGCCCCGCTTCGCCCAATACGACTTTCATTAACCCCATGCCAAGGTGTCTTTTGTAAACGAAAATACCGACGAAAGTATTTCGTGTCCGTCTAACCGGTGCATCAAACTTTTCTTTAAAAAAACCTCACAGTAAACTTTGATCGACCGACACAAATTTTGTGTAAAAATATGACATATAAAGTACATTTTTATTGTTATAACGAAATGAGATTTTGAGAATATAATTATTTTTAGATGAGAACGCGGAATCTTGATCTCGCGAGAGTTAAAAGTTCTCGAATTATTATCGATAACGATGACCGGCAGTTGATCCCCGGATTACACAGCAATATTTTTACTACGTTGCTTACTTGATATAAAACGTAAATATTACTGCTAATCTGTAATACGTAATGCGCGATAATTGTCTTTTTTTTGCAGACGCACACGCGTGTAATATAACGGGTGTGCGCTGGCGTCGCGACCCGGCGGAATCACTGCCACCGGGAAGAGGGTCGGCGTCGGTTATTGCGGGCGGCGGGGTACGTTTCATGGGGTGTAACGGTTGAAGAGGGATGTGCGCGATGTACTTAGGGGCCGCCCGTCCGTTCCTCTTCTTCTAGATCTTATCTAAACCGACAGCTTCCTGTCGTGTTTCGTATCGTGCGCGAGCACGCACGTACGCGGACACGCAATAAGATATCAAACGCAGATCGGATGCATGGTCGTCGAACTGTCGTCCCAGAGAACGAGATGCTATCCTAATCCGTGATCACACTTTCTCCCTGTATCGCGCTAGCAAGTTTGTAGATTAATCCCGATAAAGCCCGCGCGTAAATTTTAATCAGACGAATAATACCCGAGCTTTATAGGTGAGATTGTCGTTTATGGCTTTACGGAAGAAAGAGGGAAGGAAAGTGGTTTTTTTTAGAATATAATTATTGTCATAAAAATATCCAACAACTCTCGCGTACATTTCCTCTATGAAACAATGTTATTCTACGTCTTGAAAGTAAAAATACACGAGTTTTTTATAGGTCTAATTAAATAGGAATAATTTCTCCTCCTTTGGAGAACTTATTTCGTTTGTTTACGCTGCTCGCACATCTTACTTAATTGCAAACCTTTGCAATTAATCGAGCGTTGATGCGAGTGATGGGACGATAAATAAATGCCGACAAATATTCCACTTATTTCGCGCTCGCCTTCAGCGTTAATGAAGCTATTTATCGTGCAACGAGCCGATTAAATAACGTCTCGTGGATCGACATCGTCATCGCCGGCACGATTATCAGCATTTCGTCGTCCCGTGACACTTCCTCCAGCTGTTCCACTCGCCGCAGATCCGCCACGATATTACACGGATCGTACGATCGGGGAACGATAATCGCAAGCGAGCGGCCAAAGGAGCAGCTGCCCGCGACATTACATCGGAATCGCAATTGTAGCCCGCGCTGGAATAATGACTAACCGGTGTACAAACATTGTTGGCCCGATCATTTTCCATAGGTATCGCGAGAGGCTTTATACTGGTATCATTTTTCCACACACGTTGCATCCATGTTGAGTATTAAATCCCGCTGATAAAAGCAAGAGGGTAACAAGCTGCACTTTCACACGCGACGCTATACGATATATCGACAAATGAGCTAATAAAGTTTGTGTTCCGAGGTAGAAAAATATTTCCGTGTCACATTAGCATAGGGGGATAATCGTAGATATTAACATATCACGTCGAGCATGGCTCGTCGTTGCGAAATATTTATCGTAAAGTTATATATTTATTGGATAAGGCGATAACTATATGCATGTAATGCGCGATTATTATTTTAGATGATACGATTATAATGTAATGCTGGACATTCGATGGACGTTTAGCAAGTTGAAAATTGAATTTTTTTATAGAAAAATTTTCGTTAAAGGTCTTCAAAGAAAATATTGGAATGTTAAATGATAGCGAATTGAGATACCGTGTTAACGACGAAACGCTCGTACCAGAGTGCAACATGCGAACGAGAGAGTCCTCGTGCGATTCGACGGCTGCTGCACGTGTCCGCCCTTACAAAACCTGTCCCAGAAATTACGTCGCCGACACATGGCACGGAGAAGATAATGCTTTGCGCGCGCGTGTCTCGTGAAAAGAATATCGTCATTTTGGAATCGCAAAAAAATGGGAGCGAGGAATAATTTTCGCGTGAAACGACTCTCCCCTGAAGGACGAAAGCACGAGTGATCGAATATTCTGACGAATATACTTTGACGGCGTAATCACACACAATTACATCCTATGTTAGGTTTTTGGGAACATGTTAAAAATGTCAGTCTGAAGTGACATCAATTAACTGTTGAAATAACGCTATCAGCAAATATAAAACGTTGATATACATCAATGTTCAAAAACAATATATTTCAATATGTTATATATCATATGTTACATATCACATCATATATTATAAAAAAGAAAAATAATTATTATTTGTTAGATGATAATTATCTTCTCAAATTATATTTCGATAGCGTCAAATTTAATTTATACACGTTAATATATTTTTCGCACTTTGATTTCGGTATAAGAATCATATCAAAGGGAAGAGAAGACTCACACAAGAGGGGGAGAAAGAAAAAGTGATCGGGTGATTTTGTCGAGAGAAAAAAAGGTAATGCAAGATGAAAGAGACAGAGAAAGAGAGGAGGAAAAAAGAGGAGAAAGAGAGAGAAGAGGCTGCTAGGGGATAGAATTGCGACTGTACCCTCGAAATTAAAATAATTCGCATGAGAGCAGGAGAGAGCGAAAGAGCGAAAGAGGAAGGGCGGGCGGGTCTTCCCCCTCGCGCAACAAGAACGCGTGGGAAATCTCAGCTTGTTAATCCCCCGGCATCACCGTAATGGAAGTGCATCAAGGTACAGTAACAATCATCGGCGCCTCGATTCCCGAAACGATGATTGGTAATCAATGTCCGACGAGAATTGAATTGTTGTTAATAATAGCGGAGGTTCCTCTCGTTCGACTAAACTAGCAACTATTGTGAAGCATGAATGAGTTATACTTCCTTATTAGAAAAGTAGTGACAATACAGCGTGATTCTGAAATTATCGTCGACCCTTATAACTTATGAATCTACGAATTAACAACTGAACCAAAATGTCAGCGATAACGATGTAAATTTTATGATGAAACTTCTTTGTGAATAGATGGAACTCACGAAAAAGGCGAAGCTCATCATTCATATATTCAAACGTCTCACGTAAAATGAATGATAATCTTGATTTGGCTTTATTTAGATACAATGCCATGTAGATAAGCATCAAACGACATCTTTCATTTTTTAGCTATTTATATATCTACAGAATGTACATCTATTCTCATAATTAGTGAATTTAACTGTGACATTCCTCGACAAATTTTGGTATATTTTTTCTTAGCAAAAATATTAGGAAAAATAAGGCGTTTTTCTAGATTTATAAATCGGAAAATATATATTTGTATGAAAATTTTGTGAAAATATTTTCATCTTGATGTTTCAGCTAAAAAAATTCCGAAAAATTAGAGAAAATCTACCATTAAAATAAAAGCTGTAATTTATACGAATATTACATATATCACACACACAGTCATTACGTTTCATTATCAATTAATATTCTTCGACAAAGTCATTATTAATCGCGCTTATCTAAAAACATATCTAAAAACAATCATCAATAATTTTACTCAAGTCGATCGTATTTTTATTGCACATTTTATTTCATGTTTTATAATTATATGTGAATAAATCCGATAATGAATCTATACATAAATAATTATGTAAAGTCTACTCGTATAGATTGCGGCAAACTTTTGTTGCGTGAAAAATAACTCGCTATCAATAACTCCGCGGAAGAAACGGCAGTAGTTATTAATAACATCAATCGATGAAATTACATAACGCGATTGATTCTGTATAGCACTTCTCGGCGATTAAAGGGGACAGCTGCGAACATGTGTTACAGAAAAAACAAGAATGGCAAAACACGAAGCTTTCATAAACGGCACGTGCGAGAAACAAAAAAAAAACATGAAACGCGTGGGACAAAACGTCAACACTGCATCTTAAACAATCTTTTGTCGCAAGTCTCTGCATTCAATTTTTTAGAATATATCACGCAGGACGTTGCTTTCTCTTTGTATAATATGCGGAGAGAGATTCCGAAAATTTGTTATTGTTACATTTCATGTAAATGTAAAATATCAATGATAATAATAATATATCTGTAGCTATCTTAATAATATTTTTATATTAGCTATTTTAATATAGTCTTAAAATATTTTCTCAACAAATCCCAATATGGTTTGCAAAAATAAATTTGATAAAAAAGCGAACCGTTAAAAACCTAACAATACAATTTGAAAGAAAATATCGTCGAAACAAGCCTTAGGTAATCGGTAGTCATGTTTATCTAACCAAGCAATTCCTTTGATGAAACGACCTACTACTGCGTAGTCAAGGATGCAAGATAAATATTAGAAACTGCCGACTTGTGCTTGGTTTGACGCAAGCATTCTAATCGTCAAGATAGGAAAATACGCAGGAAAATTCTTATTTCCGATGACACGTGAAGATTGATATCTGTGTAGATTTTCGTGCAACGTCAACACACGTGTATTTTCCCAAGGATCATTGGAAAATTTGCAATAGGGGCAGGAGAATTTCTTACAATCGTAAATTACACAATGAATCACGCTAATGTACTGATCTAATGAATACCAGGTACTTCTTCAGCAAAAAAGATTGATATAATTTTAGACGCTGATAAAAAGAAGTTTTTTTCGCTTTAAATGAATATACATAATCATGAATAATTAATACACGCATATCATTTGATTGTAAGCAGGTGTACAATGTGTGCTATAAATATGCCAGGAAATACATGCGGAAACTGTGAATGAATCATTATCATAGCACTTTCCTTCGCTAAGGAATAATCTTACCATTGACATAATAGCGCTGACATTTTCCCATTGTAGATAATGGAATACAAACTTCTCAACTATACTTTATGATCGTTATAAATCGTAATATGCGATATTTGCGTGATAAAATAGTCATAAAAGTCATAAGTTTAATATGATAAAACTCTTTAAATAGCTAAATATATTAGCATTTCAAATTGTATTTAAATAACGCTTTCGAAGCCATATACATATATACTCTTGAAAATAAACGCTTGGGAAAAATTATATCGAATAAATTTAGTTTTATCAGAAAGACAAAGAATAAATTTACGATCTCTTATTCTTTAAATATAATATAAATTTAAATATTCTTTAAATAAATTTAATGTATAAATAAATCTCTTAAGTTTTATCTATATCTTTCGATCTTTATAAATTGTACAAAATGCACTTTTAATACGTAACGCGCGACTCTCGTCTAAAACAACGTTGATTCTTTTAGGTCAACTCATAGAAATATCGATCAACAGTTTTTGCGGTTCTGCCACGTTACTTTTACACGAACGCGGGTTAAAAGCTTTCGTCACTCTGTCCACGAAGCAAGCTGCTCAGGAAGAGCAGCCCCGACATTGTCGATGCAAGTGCCCTCGCGCGCGCGCGAGCACCCACACATACGCGTAGGAAGACCATATGCGCGTGAATAAAGCGGGCGCCCACCCGTGTCCGTGTATTCCATGCATAGCCAATCGGCAGTCATTAAATTAGCCACCCCCTGCGGTGACGTCGTCTCCCCTCGGCCACACATCATTTTCCTCGCAGCATCGCCCCCAAAGCCGCCTTCTTTCTCGTCCGCGCGTGTGTGTGTGTGTGTGTGTATGTGTGCTCCCCTTTCTCTCTCTTCTTCGTTCATTCTGCAACGCTGCAGATCCCACTGACAAATCCCTCCCTTGTGCTACTCCCCTGCCTACAACCCTTTTGTCACGAATCTCTGGGGACGGCCGAGATGCACCAGGCGATACTCCCGATTCATCCTAGAGCGCCCTGCAGCGCTCCGCGTGCTCGCTATCCGAAATGGCAACCATAAAAGTAGACATCCCTTCGTGGCTTATAAGGTACATAATTGCAATTACAAATGCATTTCGCTTAATAATAAATATTTCTTTCCATTGCTTTTTCTTCAATAATTTCTGCTTTAAGCTCGCTTTAAACGATTAATAAGGTCTTATTTTAATCAATATTGTAAAATCTTGTTTCGAATGTTTGACATGTATATTTTAACATATTTTTCCTCGAACAATATTATAATAAATATTCTTTGATAAATGTATATAAAATTGTTTTCCATAAAATTAGAGCTTTTGCGAAAGGAATAGAAAAGAATAGAAGAAGGCGATATTTAACTCTATCAATATTCGATCGTAGAAATACACGAGCGATACCACGGTAATCGGAAGGGGAGCTTCTCATGTGCGTTTACGCACGTCACGTATGACTCATATAGCGTATTCTACACGAAAGAGGGGAGGGGACCGACCGCTCCTTCCCCTTCAAATCCATCGCCTCTGGACCGAATCTCATGGTGCAACTAACGATGAGTGACGATAGCCAGGCAACGATTCGAAATCCCATTTGGGATGTCCTGCGGCGCTCTCGTGTGAGCTCTGAGACAGGGAAAAAATCATGAACTGAAAGAAAAATCTTTACTCTGCGAGCTACTACATCCTACGGATATACGAATTCTGCGGATGGGAGAAAATTCGGAAAAATAATATTATCGTATTAAAACATAAAGAGAATTTGGAAAGATTTTTTTATCGAATTACTCAATTCAATTATTAATCTCTCTCATAATCTCAGAGAGAACGTCTCAAATCTTGATGATAATATATGTATTCCAAGATAAGGATATCTTTTCAAAGAAATACATATATTACATGTAATCAATTTTTAGATACGTACAATTTAAAGTCTAGTTTTGTCAGGTTTAGATATAATAAAATGTAATGTAATAGAAATCGTGACGAAACTATGAGATTCTTAATAAATCTTTCAAGAAGAAAGAAGCGAAAGTAGGATGAGCGAGGAAATATTGCAACCGGCGCAGCCACAAATTCGCTCGAATGTGCTTACTCGCCGCACGTCGCTCGCCATAAGACACCGAATTATGCGCGGTCATTTTTTTTTGGGGCCTTGCGTGACGCCCGCAGGATACAGCCTCGCAATAGCGCCGCCTCAGGACGAGCGCATACATATAACTCACGCCGAAATTCGACGCGATGCAGGTATCGTCCTTTCGGAAATCATCTGGCGCGAGTTGCGACATACGGAATTATGAAGGTGCGCGCACAACGAGAGACGAGGAACTAGGCAAGAAGAGAAAGGGGAGGGGCAAGAAGGCTGAAATGAACGAGAATGGAAGGGACCAGTTTGCAAGGTGCGGCGCGAGACCAGGTGTCGGTTTAATATCACGGTGTTTCTTCTTTCTCTCTCTCCTGCGCTCGCCTACTCGCCATTACCTGCAATTTGATTGTCGGTGATCTCACTTTCGACGCGAACAAGCAGTCGTTACTCTTCGTCGGAAGAACGCGAGCGTTAATAAAAGATAACATCACGACTTCGACACTGAACGCGATCCCGTTGCAGCCCGTCGAAGACCGATAAGATATACAAGCCGTTTGATACATTGTGGGATAGAAATGTGAAGTATTATAATCACAGGCATTTTATAATCCCACCTTATATTCTTAGACAAGTATATCAAAATTTCTTGTCCAGCTTCGCGAAAAGTTGATGGGAATTCAATACGAAAATTGACAAATATTAAAGGAAATAATCATACTTTTATACATATACTATATTTTTATATATTTTAAAATACTCTTTCGCAACGCTCAACGTGAACAGATAACTTAATTCGTTCCGACTGCGATAAAGATATCTAAAAAGCGTGACTTTGTTAGTAGCAAACGGGACAAAGCTGCTCAAGCAACTTGGCGATGGTCGACTTTGATATTGCACGACGACGGTAAAACGAGGGCCGGCGAGAACTTTTGCATTCGGCTGTACCTATGTCGAGGTCCATATCGAACGGCCTATATCGATTAGTTGTGTCCAAAGGCCAGCCTCCTAGGGCAGAACACTTTTCAGGGCGAGGGTGCCCCTTTTCTCTCCTGCACGTTCGCTCCGTTCGCCTTGCACAAGAGCGATAAAGCGAGAAGGTGAAGAGGGAATGAGAAGAAGAAGCGGGGACAAGGGTGCCGAGATATCGCACACACATCCCGGGTTCGATGGATCGTTCTAGTGTGACGTAATTTTTTATGCTTCCCGCACACGATCTTGGACATCAAATGCTCTCTCGTCTGTTTTTAACGTTAAATCGATGCTCGAACCACCGTGCGAGACGTACTAGCGCATGGCCGAAACGAATATTAACGATCATTAAAATAAAAAGTTCAAAGTTAAAATTATGGTGATATTTTTTACATTTTTTGTTAGTTTGTTTTTATTTTTTATCATCAAATATTTTGCATCGTATCTCTATTATTTTCTGATACATGATTGATATGTTTTATATGATTCATTTTAAAATAAACTCCTTTCTCGAATTTTTTAGCCGAAATATTAAATTCAATGCATAATAATTTTGCAAAATTCACAATTGTCGCAAATTAATTATTCGTTATTTATTTTATTGATTTTAATTACTTTCTACATGAAATAACAATGTGATATTAATTATATTCGGGAAATATTACGACACATACGGTACAATAAATATTTGCGAATTTCCACACGCAGAAATAATGATTATTATATTGGAACACGCGGCCAACAAATTCGTAAGATCATCACGTTCCTCAGCGGCACGCGGTTTATTAAATTCCTGCGGAAACAGAGTTTGAGATAAAAGAGGAGAGACGTTTAACGTAATCGTAGTTACAAGAGAATTATAATCAACATGAAATAAACCAAAAGAAATATAAAGTCAAAATTCGCCGATTAATTTCTCCGATAAGGATAATTTCTTATATTACTTCAATTGCTTACACAATCTTGCAATAATACAAATAATATTTGTTATAAAACATGCTATATGAAAAATATATTCGTCGATTAAAAATGGAATAAATTTACTTTCGCGACTAATTAACACAATCTAAAATTTTTTATACACACTTTAAATGTTAACTCACAATTATACATCTTAACGCAAGCATAAAACTCGCGTCGTCGGTCACGATAACCGGAACGAGTTTAGATGTTACGCAAGTAAGAAATTCCTTGCGTTTTCATGACTCTCGAGAAACGATAGATTTTCCTTGGCGCTTTGCATCAAGATGAATAACTGACAAGCAAATTCGCGCTGTCGTCCATCCGCCGCTTCCGTCACTCGATCTTTCGCCGGATGCTGCGTTCTCGTGAAAATCGACCAACTGACACGATCAACGAAAGATAATAATTCGTAAAAGAACCGACAGTCTCTGCGGTCGAAAAAGCGGATATTGCGAGTACACGTTGCGAGAAAATGTTTGGAGTACTCACGTCGAATTGCTCACATGGACGACAGGTGTTTTCTTCTTCTTGTCAAAATGAAGCGCACAAAGAGGAAATGGAAGATTGTGGTTTTACGCAAACATGTTATTTTAAATAAGTATGTAGCATTTCTGACCCATTTATCGGAATTAATAAAGGTACTATAATTCGAAAATAAATTAAGTTAAAAAAAGAATCTAAATTCAAAGAATACAAGAATTTTGAAGAGATAAATTAGTCATACAAATTTATATACAAGAAAGAAAAGTGAGAAAGCTTCTATTAAATGCATCGCTCGTATTTCTTTGCTCGAACGACAGTGAGAAAAAAAAATAGTCATTATGACAGAGAAAAGATGGCATACCTGTGAGATGAAACTAGGTACTTCGCGACACGAAACTTTAATGTCACATACACGAACAAAAACAGAGAACATGTACACAACGTCCACGCACACACGCATACACACGCATGCACATGCATGCACGCATAAAGAGAGGTAAAAACACATACGCGCGTGACGATAATTTAGTCCTGACGAGCCGCAGGCACGAATTGAGATAAGTGCGTTCGATAAGGAGCACTCGTACGCCGAAAAGAACGCCGAGACTACCTCACGAAACGACGAGGTCATGGCGCGGCGGCGGGAAAAAGGCGAGAATTTTTTTTTACGATGTGTGTGCCGTTGATAACGAATTTGTCAAGGGAGACGACCGCGCGCGCATCCGCCGCCATTTGTGACTCGAGAAAAAAGCCGCGCCCGGCGACGTATCGCCGCGAGCGCGTATCGATACGCACAAACGAACACGTTCCTCGCACGAACTTTTCAAAACACGCACGCACGCACGCACGCAGTTCGGCTTGTTTGTCCAAATCCAAGTTCAATCACCCAAGAACGATGCATCGACTTTGGCATTATCGGTCCCTTTTGCTTTTCTCCTCGCATTCTTCGCACATTTTGTCTCTTTTTTCATCATAATTATCTTTCTATATAGAATTCTTCGACATTGCGTAGAGCCATCAAGAATCTTTTCCTTTGTATGTGTGTGTATATGTGTACAAAGGTTCAAAGTATCATACTTTATTTTTTTCTTGGAGTAAATAATATTGAAATAATCTTGTTATGAGTAATATTTTGAAATAATTAGGTATTTCCTCCTGAGATAAAAGATATATAAATCAAAATATTTTCCAAGAGTGGAAAAAACAAGATTAAAATATCGATTATGAATCGGGATAAAAGCAATGAATAATTAATGGACTTTATAATTGCAGCAGTTTATTTACACGCGAATATCATATGATACCACACGAAGGAGAAACAGATTTCAATGTTTTCAATCAAATTTAAAATAGATCGATTCAATTCTACTTATCAAGTGTAAAAAAAACGATGACGCTTATTTACGATAATTTGTAGCAGTAAAATTGTATGATCGAAATGAGAGCCGATTGGTCTCAACTATTATCGAATCAACGTACAAATTCGAGCAAAATCATGTCTTGGTGCAATCATAACGAATGATACATTACACTGTGAAATGACGGTTTAAGGACGGAACGACTCTCGAGCAGCAACCCTCTCGCTGCGTTCGTCAGTGTATACGGGTATTTAAAGTATCCTTCCTGATGCCGGAGCCGCCGAAGGAATATACGACCGCGGAGGAAAGCAAAAGGACTCGCGCGACGAAAGGGGCGGGTCTAAATGACGAAACCAGTTTTAGGGAGCGTAAGAGTGGTAGTGTCGTGGAACCTGATCCGGTGCGATCCACTGGTGATATCCTTTTGGTATATGAACCATCACCATGAGTTACCGAACCGCAACACTTAAACCGCCCAAGTATATTGCACGAGAGAGGCACAAAGTAAAGAATGAGGGAGGCACAAAGTAAAAAACGAGAGAGGCAAGGAGAAACTTAGTAGGAGAGAAAAGGAGAAGAGAGAAAGAAGTACAGAAAGAGAGAGGGACGTCAGATTTATTACATCTTATGACAAAATCCCTTTAGACACGCGATACTAATAATACGTATAAATTTGTCTTGAGAAAAGATAATTGTAATAAAAAGTGCAAATGCTGGCTGTTCTGTGCAAGAAGAAGAAGAAATGAAAGAGAGAGAGAAGATGGAAAGAGCGAGAACGTGAAAAAGATTTCAAAACGGAAACGGAAGACAGAGGAAGAGGGAAGGTGATTAAAAGCCACAAGTGCATTATCCTTGGTACACATTATGCGCGCCCTCACACGCGGAAGATAATTCTTTACGACTATTCTGGCCTTGGTGTTATTATCTCATCTCGCCTACGCACGATGCCGCAACGCGATAATAACATTATCGCGAGAATAATTACTGTTCGATTAATTTGTGCTCACGAACCAACAAAACTCGACAAAATTGAGTTTGGATTCTCCTTTTATAAATCTTATAAATGTATTTTTTCGATGACTCGAATTAGTTTTATATAAAAAATGTCTTATTTTTTTCCTTTAATTAAAGGAATTAAAAGCTTACTTTTTCAATATAAAAATAGTTTGCACCTTCAATTTTAATATTATATATAATATTTAAATTTCCATAAATATTATATTCTATACATGACGTAAGTCTGTTTTAAAGAATTAAATATTTGTTTAAAAAAAGTGAGCCTAGGACAAAGCGTTGAATGTGCGATTTCGTTTACGTTCGTGAGGGATTCTTCTTCGAATCACCATCGCTCGGAAGACTCGTCTCCCGCGCGCTCGAAGGAGCCGAGTCCTGTCGGCGGACTTAAGGTCCGGAGAGCGGGTTTGCGCGGCAGGACGATCCCCGCTTTCCCCCCCGCGATCCCGGCGGATCCTTTTTGCAATTAAAAAACCGGATGAACGGGTTCCAGTCACGGACATTCCGCAAATTCTGACCGCGAAATCGAGCGTAGAGAGGTCGGACCGGATGGAGTCGACGCGGAGGCTCTCGCTCGGAGAATAAATAGCGGTGTTAGGAGCCCCCTTTCCCTCCCTTCCGCTCTCTTATCCCATCCTGCGTATCCCTCATCTGATCCTCCCACCATTTTTGCGAGTCCTCTCGCTCCTTCGTCCTGCCATTCCCGGCTCGCGAGAAGCGAACGTTACAAACTTCTCCTCGAGGGCGTCCGCAGTCTCCATCTATGAGCACTTCGGTTTGGATTATCGGGACATTTTCGACGACCTAGCATCGACGAGAGGCGAGGGAAGGGAAGGGAAGATCGAAGGGGCAGAGACCGTGGATGGCAACGCGTGCGGGAAAAATGGGGGAGCGATATCGGATTATTCCGCGAGGAAAATATCCGCGCTTCGGATGACTGTGGGCAACTTTCGGAGAGATAGCTGAAATACGAGAGAGCGATCGAAGGGGAGAAATTTTCGTAACGATGTCGAGCGTAAAACTTAAAGAGCCGGAGCGGTGATTTGCCGCTGCATTTATAGGAGCGCTCTTGAACATTACGGCTCCGCTATACAGACTACATATCGAGCACCGAATGCGCGATAAACATCGAACGGCTAATGGTATTACCTTATAATGTTCACGGTACTCTCTCCTGACTCGTGTCTCATTTACAAAAAGAAAAACCGAGCGATCTGTATCGTGATCTCTCGACACGATGGAGCAAAAGAGATACAATTACATGCATCATTTTTAAACCTCTATCTTTCTCGTGCAGAGACTTTCAAAACAAACGTCAGCGATATAAAGTTTCCACTACGATTCCATCTATATTTCTACATGTCTGTGCGCATTTGATGCGCATCGCGGTCAGCGCAACGAGCCCGAGGCGCATCTGCGCGCGAGGGAGCTCGTGAAACGCAGAGACGGAGAGAGAGAGAGAGAGAGAGAGAGAGAGAGAGAGAGAGAGAGAGAGGAGAGGGGGAAGGGGAGGAAAGACGACGGGAGGATACGGTTAATTAGATCGGAGATTTCAGCCGACATTCCCGAAGCGAGAGGCCGGCCGGATCCCTTTGTCTAGTTAGCAGCAACACGGTCCGCAAAGCATTCACCTACATTTTTCCATCGGAGCACAGTGCGCGCGCGAGCTGCATTTATGCTGCCGCGTCTCTCTGCTCTCGTTTCCGATTGTTGTTACGCAACGATCGCGCAACGTCGATCTATCGCTTGAGAGCTCGCTCGAGAAAGGATTTTATAATCGCGATCCGGTGTTTGGATGATCGATGCGATCGTAAAATCGCAATCGTCCATTTAAATCTCCCATTGAAATATCGTACTTTTTCACTATTTCTTAACATTAGTTTTACATTTAAATATAATTATTTAAAAGGGAGAGAATATATATATTTGAAAATATCAAAATTCCTTTTATATTAAAAGGAAATTATATAATTTCATGAATACATTTTGAGGGCACAAGTAGTTTTGTCACATAATTTCGCAATTCTCTCTCTCTCTCTCTCTTATTTTCCTTCTTTAAAAGAAAATCAATTAGGTCGAAATAAGAAATAAAACATCAAGAAATCGAGCTCGAATTGAGATACAAAGCGAGATTCCTGGAGAATCGGATGGCAGCGCGCTTAGCTGAAAGCGCGGCGAGGATTTCCTTTGTCCGTTGCTATTTCTAGCCGCTCTAAAGCTTACGGATTCCACCTTATTCGCGCGCATTTAATCATGACGGGAGGGAATAATGGGACGCGTGGGCGTGCAAGCGCGAGCGCGATGCATAATCCGCGACGTCCATCGTAAGCGTTTCCGCGGGAGCGGTGAAAGTTCAATTCCCTCGATCGCGGGACGCAAAGTGTGTTCATCTCATTCCTAGAGAGTGAAATCGCTCTCGCAATTCTCTCGTGCGGAGCTACATATATACCGGGTCACTCCCGGGTGCTGAGAGGAGTGATATACCGCGCATGGGCGCCGCACTCGTGCCCATTTATCCTCCAGGATAGTCAATAAGTGAAGCGCCGCTGTCTTCCGGAATGAGACTTTATGACGCGACCTTGTCGATGGCATCGCGTTTCTAATAAACTTGGTCAATTGCGCGGAAATGTTTTCAGCTTTTAGTAGATACGCGAGGAAAGAGAATTTACTGACGCAGCACATTTTATTTAGCTATCGTTATCGCATGAACGCGATAAAATTTACTTGTCAAAGAATAGTAACGTCAATAATTTTGTTTAATCCGCGAAAAATTGTTTCACTGTAAAATATATTTATTGGCAGTAGAATATTTTGCTCCAACAGAAAACTTGTTTTTACGAACGTCGTTGAAACGAACGAAATTTATTCATTACAATTTTTCCATGTTGCCAATAAAGTGAATTCTGTTGTAATATTGAATAATTAATTATATCAATAAAGTTTGATTACTTTCACATGAAATATGCAGTACTAGTTTTGTTGCAATAGCAAAATTTTTTTCCGCGTAATATAATGTAGTTGATATCAGATTGATCACTATCATTAATCAGTAATGTAATATAGATGCTAGAAATATCGGAGAAAGCTTGCTCAAATTTATTATATAAAATTTATATGATATAAATAAAATTTATATGATTATTAATTTAAAGGATACACTTGAATATACCGTTTAAAGATAAAGATCTACGTAAAATATTCTTCTCTTCATAATTCCTCAATAAATTTGTGGATATTTCTGTCAGAATTTACATATCCATGGAAAAATCTTGTCGGCGCCCATGCTGCACATATATACGTATATACGCAAGAGAAGTAGGCGCGCGAGATTAAAGCTAGAGGCGAGCTTGAGGCGGATGACGTCCGTGAAAGAGAGTCGGTTGCGAAAACGAGCGTCTTGCAAAATGCACGCGGGCCTAGGCCTAGGTTGCAGCTGGTATAACGCGATATTACGTACGTACGTACAGATACCCCGTACATGTAAAACACATTAATCGTGACGTACGAGGCGAGATAGAGATCTAGAGGCGAGTCGTTCTACACACACACAATTCCGACAGAGACAGAGAGGGAAAGAGAGACGGAAAATTGCAACGGTCCAAGAAGTTTTCCTTCTCATTCCTTCGACTATCCGACGAGTCATTGCAAAATGTTCTACTAACAAAATCACGTTGTTGGAGGCAGTCGGATTCCGTATCGATGATAATGACCGCATATTGTACGTCATAAGATTTAGCGATTTCGATTTAAATGCGATCACCCACGTCTCATCTTACATTTAACATTGATATTTAATGTTAAAATAATAAGCATAAATGAAAGAGAGTCATATAATACCATGTTTTAGAACCGAAGTATAAAAACAAGTGAAAAAATATAGAAATAATCTATATTTTTATACAAATTAAATATCTATACAAATAAT
This sequence comes from Camponotus vicinus, assembly GCF_025532165.1. NCBI lineage: Eukaryota > Metazoa > Arthropoda > Insecta > Hymenoptera > Formicidae > Camponotus > Camponotus vicinus. The sequence continues at coordinate 3,590,805 of NW_028141949.1, forward strand.
TATTATAATTTTCTTATAATTTCCCACATCAATCAACTCTCTGAAATTATCATTAAAGGCGAAAAATATTAAGTGAAAGAAAAGTTGTCAATAGAAATATATGTGAATAAAATATGATTAATTACTCTCGCATTCCCGCGTGACATTTCGACAGAATTTATATAGCGGAATCACATCAGTTTCCTGTTCGTGACTACTACTCGTCTCTTCCCCTTCTTCCTAGATTACAGTTACGTTCGCATAAACGAAGGAAAGAGACTCGATTAACGGGTCAACGTCATCAATTGATGCAGAATCGCGCCTCCGTTCGTGCAATCATAGGATGCTTCGAGGATCGGCAGCAATTTCCACGTCTGCGTTTCCGCCCAGGTCCGCGATGCAGCTACACGAGTAGAGAGCTCGAGCGCGACTGCACTAGTTCTCTGTTCTGTTGGTCGAGATCCCAGAGAACGCTACTTCACGCCCACGCGCATGCACGCACACGCAATCCATAGTCCATCGAGTGCGCACACACACACATATATATGTATATACGGGGGGGGGGGTACATATATACACGTATATACAATATATATATATATATATATATATATATATATATATATATATATATATATATATAGTATGCGGGTGCACCCTGATGCAGAAAGTGACCTTTCGCGTATACGAGGTTGGGAGAGGCGGCTGTATACACTTCGGATACTATATACGCTTTGGCGTGTTTGCGCCTTGTCACAATTAATCACTACCCACGTGGCCGCCACCCAAGCGAAGGCTTTTCTAGCGAGGTCTTTCCGGCGACACCGCGAAAGCGCGTTTTGTCGTAAACGTCGATGTTCCCCGTCGCAGGATGAAAGGCAGACAGCTCGACCGCTGGCGAAAACAAAATAGTTTCTTACTGAACGTACGCCAACGAAACATGTTTTCGTGGAACCCGTTTCCCTTTCTAGTGTATATGTAATATAAATCTCCACGCAACAGTTTCGAAAATGTAGTGTAATGTAATTAATGATGTAATTCAAACAAACATTAATTTTTCTCCAAAAGGATAATCATTTCTCGTAGTTTTTTTTACGTTTGAATTCGATTCCGGCTTCAAAATTGTTCCATCGCAATTTCGAAAAGTTTGCGAAAAAAAATTGCAAGTTTTCTTGTAATCAAACTGGAGTACGTTATTACAATTTTCAGGCTTATAAAAAAAGAATGACCGCAAAAACAGGCCTAAAATCGCCCGTTTCGTGGACATCGAAGTTTGAGTCGATTTTGGCGGTAAATAATTGTACATCATGGAACATCAATCCTCTGAAAATTTCGGATTGAGCATACGTTTTATTACTGAGATATGAGGGGTTTAATTGGTCACTATACATCAATGAAGGGTATGCTATTTTATCCGTTCAACACAAAATACCTCGAGGTTATTTCTCATATCAAAAAATGTTTCAGATAAGATTTGTTTATCTGTTAGAAGACTAATTTATTGTGACCTCAAATCGACGTTTAAGTCAAAATTGTGATAACCTTAAAGTGTCTTGTGTTGAACGTGTAAAATGGCGTATCCTTCATTTGTGAATAATACCAACTTCAACTCTTCATATCTCAGCAATAAAAGGTATGCTCAATTCGAAATTTTTAGGGGATGAATGTTTGATGATATACAATCATTTACCACCAATATCAAAACTCAAGGTCCACGAAACGGGCGATTTTTGCGGTCATTCTGTATCAACAGTCATAGTCCTAACAATGTGCTTTTGATTGTAATAATTGTATTAAGAGATTATGTTTTCTATAAACGCGTAATCAATAATTATTTATTACGTTAAATATTATCAATTATATTTTATATCTTCTTGTCGATTTAATATAGTTTCGAATTTTATAAAATTTATTCTCTCTTATAATTTCTAAAATAAAGTTACTTTTTTCTAGAGAAATATTATACCCTATATATCCTATTTTATCCTATCCTGCATGCATGTGTGTATAAAAAAAATTAATTTGATTAAAATAAAATATATATATATGAATACATATATACTCTATACCATGTACTATAATAATATTAATTCGAATGTACGATAAATGATAGGAACACCCGCAAATGGCACTCAACATCGTAATTATAAAAGCTTTTCCTCTTCCTTTCGCGTTTGCCACAATTGCAATTAATAGCAGAGCGGCGCGGACACGCACGACGCACACACGGTCCGCCGGCACTTCCGGCCGGCGCTAAGTCGCCTTAATTGCAATTAATGCGCGATCATTTTAATTAGATGGAGACAAGAGAGACGATCCTCTCGTCTGCATCGCGCGAGGGGCAGGCAGGAAGGGAGGCAGGAAGAGGGGGTGAGCCGCGAGTAGAAAATGAACCCTTAATTGGGACCCGGAGGGGTGCGATCGCGTTTCGTCGTCGTAAAGGGTGGGACGCCCGCGGCGGGAAGGGGAGGGAGGGGGAAGAAGAGGGACACCCGTTATAAGCCCGGGACCGAGGAACTTGTTGCTGGCGCAGATGGGGAGGGTCCGCAAAACGGCAGTAAGCACGGCGGCTTAGGTTCGCGTATTGATCCAACAACACAACTGATGCATATACATGCATCGTTGCTGCGCCGGGTATCGCCAGCAACGCGCATCCATCCGTCCGTCTGTCCGTTCGTCCATCCATCTATCGCAGCGTATCCGTCATGAAGAGAGCCGAAATTTTTTTCTCCATCGAGCCCGTGCCGCCGAATCGTCGTTTATCGTCGACGGAGAAAAAAAGAGAGCAGTTTGACGCGCGGTTTTAACGATTTTAACAAAAATAATGTCGAGCAAACGAATTAATCGAATATACATCGGGTCGTTAACGAAATGAAACTTTCAATGTTCTTTGGATTATGACTGCAAATGTATCTCCCCCTAGTATATATTTTTTATTGATGGCGAGAGAAAAAAATTCTTAATTCTATTTTTATTAACTTTTTTGTAGATTGCATAAGACGTGTGTTATTCTCTTGATGTATTGTCGATTATCTCAGCAAAACCGTTTTTCTCGATGGTTAATTACAAGGATAAATATTGTTTGTATCTCGGATCTCGAAATACGTATAATTGGAAACGAGTTAATTTTATCCGTATCGCAAAGAACACGAAAATCTCGTTCTTACCGAGGCAAACATTTGAGACAAACACTAGACTTGGTCTCTCGAGACGCAATACTGATTTATTGTGCTCTCTCAAAAGTCTCTGTAAATAAATCCTGCAATGCCGCCGCCCTAGGTATCCTCAACAGGATGTTTGTTTGCCCGCGAATCAAAAACCGTATACGAAGGGTATTTAAATTCGACTCTGTTACTTTAACCTTCCGGAATATATGCACATGAAAATTGCGGTGGGGAGAGAGCCGCCGTTGTCTGTTCGGAAATCGAAGTTACTTCTAGTAGGAAAAACGATGACGAGAGCGAACCACGCGTACATCAAGAGGAAAATCAATACGCGAGGCGCACGCGAGGCGTGTTGTACATTTACGTTACAAAATCGTCGCGTAAGTTTGCTCTGCAAACTGTGATTTAAAGTTTAAACGTCGCTTCTTTCTCTCTCTCTTTCTCTCATGCGCTCCGCTTAACTCGAAACTACTTAAACGGTGGTTCGCTTACGAAGCCAATAATAAACGGCGCTGCAGTTTTCTGCTGGAGTTGGCCGCGAGTGAGATGACTATGAATCTCGTATGATATTGTAAACAAAAGTATATGCAATAATAAAAAATATTTTAATAAAGTATTTATTCCCGTAAAATATATTTTAATATTTTCTAAAGAGGTTTCTCAGTTAATAAAATTTTTTAATTCAATAGCATCAAGCGCATTTTGCAAATATTATATGCAATGCTTTCTTTCTCAATGTATTAAAAAAATATTGAATTTGCACGAGTCTAATCGAGCTTGCCAAAAGTACGCGTGTAATCTCAATAGCATACAAAATATTTGTAGCGTTCGTAACGAATGTATCGCGCTTAACATTTCGGCTCTTTACGGCGCGCGCATTCGAGGCAAAGAACGCGAGAACGTCGTCGCACGGCCGTGGCCGTGAAAGTGAAATTCGTGAATGGAACGAGCGGAACAACCCGGGCGGCGAAGTGAAGGTAAAGGTTGCTCTGCCGATTCGGTCCCGCTTACGCATCGCACGTCCTCTGTTCTCTCTCTCTCTCTCTCTCTCTCTTTTTCTCTCATGATTCGTTCATCGGTCATCGCCTCCTTCGCGCGAAAGTGGATCCGAAAGAGATATGTGTGTATACATTCGATATCCGTCAAACGTAAGGAAACATGTCTAATTTTATACTACATCGAAATAACGTGGATAAAGTAGAGATTGTCGTCGTGAAATTTCTTCCATTCTCTAGCGGAAGATACGACAAATATTGCCTTGACGCTAAATTTGCATGAAAATATACCTGACATGTCCAATTCTATTATAGCGACAGATGATGACTGTGCGCGAGGTGTCATTTTTTCACTCTCCGATTCTACGTCGAAATCACCGACTGTCACCGAACGTCGGAATTTTTGCCTGGCTTTAGCCGCGCTTCACGACGTCTCGCGTGGGCGAATAAAAATAGGCGAGTCTCGAACGCGGTGCATAAGATGACGGAGCTTGGGAGGAGAGGAGGAGGAGGAGGTGGACACGTCGCGCGGAGGCGGCGTTGAGGTTTCTCGCGAGCGAACGTTGCCTGCGGTCTTCGCGAGGAATGTCGTAATCGTCGATTAGAAAGCTTAGGAACATTAGTTCCATTTTCTCGGCCGCCGCATCGTTAAGTCATAATACGCGAGAGAGACGCGGATTACGGCTGTACATAAGCGGAAAATTAGGCTGACAGACTTTCCGTCGTAACGCGAGGATATGTGGCTGACCCATGAACCGAGAAGCGAGAAAGCCATTTCTACGAATTTTCAAACGGAAATTTATACGAATCCATTATTATTTCACGCAAGGCGAGAGAAAAAAAACTGCGTGTTATCTGAAAATTTTATAACATATCATGAAAATAACACATCGAGGTATTATTTATTCGAGTATCGTTCATCATCCGCAGAGAGAAGATGTAGAAAAAGTACAAGGTATAATGACATTAAAATGTTTTATGGCTCAATTATTATGAATCACCGGACACGTATTACTTCACATTGATACTCTACATTAATTATCCGACATGACGATGAGTAACGAGATTGCGAAAGCAAGGTTTCACGCAACATCGTGGTTTACGTTGTGCGCCGGGAGTTACGAAAAAAGGCAGGCCAAATCGCATCGCGAAGCGGATCGTAAAAACGACACACGCGTGCGCGAAGCGAAGAAGGTATAAATTAGCGACCGGTCGTATACACTCGCGGGGCTAAAATACGGCATAAAAGGCGTTTATGCAGTCGCGTTGCCGTCGAAAGCTCGCGGCACGTGCTGGGTTAAGCAGATGGCGGTAAAATGATTATGCGAATTATGGCTGCGCAACGTCGTCGGCTACATCGTCCGCTTTTCAATTTCGGTTTCTACGTTTGCGGCGTGTTAATTAATGACGCTTATTACCGTCGATGTGTTTATAAGCTTTAACGGATTCACGGAGCGATAGGTCAACTTATTTGAAATGATCTCTGGCACGTAAGCGCCCGAGAAGTGGATCGAAGGTCTAATAATCACGAGCCTTAAATAACGCGATACGAGGAAAACAGGAAAATTGAAATAAAAACATGCAAAAGGAAAAAAATCGATTTGACCCCGTTGCGTGATGATTAACATATTATTGATTATCGATTTATCATCCTGTATAAATAGCTCGATCATACGTTATTAATTATTACTTCTGGAAATAAGGAATTGATCAAATTCTGGAAATAAAGAATTCTCACAGATGTTCAAAGTCATACGAGTTCTTTCTCGCGGTTACCTAATATGTAATTTTCTTCCTACAAAAAGCTATTTATTTAAGGAAGCAGGCTCTGCAGTTGCGACATCAAATGGCTAAACTATCTACTTTATCCTTTTATTCCGTTTCTCTATCGGGGTTAACGTATCCGTATATTCTTTTTTCCATTTTCTTTTTCATGTATTTGATTAGATTTTAATCGGCGCTTTTTGCTGAGTAAACTTTTTTGAACTTTAATTATGGCTCGATTAAAGTCGATTCGTTTGACTTTCATTATTGGACAAAAATAATAATTTGTTTAAACCAAGCTATGAAATCATAATTTATTTATTTCTGATTAAAAAAAGATTAAATAATAATAATAATCAGTAATTTTCGCAAAAAAAAGATGTATAAGGATCGAAAAATATGATTTTATAAGAGAAAGTACTTTAAAAAGATTTTAACATCATCTTTTATATTTTTTTATTTTTTTAAAGATTTAGATAGTATAATTAGATATTTTTTATATTATAAAAAATCATTTTGTATAGTTCAAAATGTATAAAAGTCAACTATTTCAAAAAATACAAAACGATTTCAATATTTTAGTCATTTTTAAACGCACATTTTTCGCTATCTTAAGAAGGCTTCTTTAAACTTTACTCTCCGTTCATTTTGTTATGTCTAGACGAGAAACGCGTCATGAACAAGATCAACTAATAAATTAAAAAAATATTTCGATGCAAAAGGTATTTGTGCTCTTAAGGGTTATAAAACTTGAAAGATGCCTCGCAATTTCGAGAAATTCGAGATGAAACAGCCTGTATAGGAATAGGGAGAGACTGCAATCGGTTCCTTGTCGCTCGTCGGACGAGGATACGCGTGAAGCCGAGAACGACGGCGTAATCGACGGTGCGTAAACCCGGCAGAGGAACCGACCGACCGACCGACCGACCGACCGCGCGCGGACGTGGACTCTTCTAAAAATAATACCCGCTCGAAAACGAGAGAACGCGAACGCTGCTCCGTCGCCGACCAAACATTGCCGAGTAAACGAACGAACGAACGAACGACGGAACTTTGTCGTGACCCTTTCGAACTTGCGGATAGATTCAGGGACGAATTTATTATGCGAATTATTTCCCTCGGGTCAAAGTATTAACAGCGTGCGTTTTTTAACTGCACTTTATTACGCTCGCTGCATGCAAAATGAAGTCGATGTGTATATATTTGAACGTTTATTGGGGAAAGATAAATGTTGCTATAGGATATAATGCGTGGAAAGTGTAGACTTTTACGTGTTTTTAGTTTTTCTTTGAGTGTAGAAGTTTAAAGACACAAAAATTATATTTTTTTTCATGGCACATTCAATCGGGAATAAGAGAAAAAGGATGTACGCATGAGAAGAACAAAGGAAAGAAGAGAAAGAAGAGAGAAATCTGTTTATTGTAAGGGAAAAGATGCGAGTAAATACGCTATAGGAATGCAAAATACGGGCAACACTTGACTCGACCGCTATTTTAAATGCAAATACTATGTCGACTGTTTATCTCAATGAACTTGATTATTAATCGGCATATATATTTATGTAAAAATAAGATAAAAACGTGCGGCTGAGATAACTCACTGAGATAAATCGCGAGAGTAAAATTTTAATTTTCTTCGATCTTTCTGGATGAATATGAATTACATTCTCATAATCTTGAACTGAAAGCACGCAATACGTAAAGTGATGCTTGCAAATAAATCGTAAATTAATCGCAAATAATTAAAATAAAAAAATCTCTAACAAATTAACGAGATGAATAATATTTATCTTCCGGCTCGTTGAAATTTCTCAGTCGACCTATAGAAACATTTATCTCTCTAAAGAATTTTTTAAACTGTTTCACAATTTCTTTCTTATTCTAATATACTCCACATTATAGGAAACTTCCAGATGTATAATAATGAATAAAAGATGAAAGATATAAGGAAATAAAATTAAACTCGCAAATTCTTTCACAGTAATCTGTATCCTATTGTCGCACAAAGTTGTAATAAAACATCGTACAACGAATTACGAGAGATCACGCGAAAATTATGTCTCTCATACAAGAGTGTCGTCGACGTCAACGTGAGAATTGGGCGGAAACTCGTCGCACCGGAAAACGTTACCGAGCCATCCGTCAACGCGCACAATAATGCGGTTATTCGGGGAGGGGGAGGGGAGGTGGAGACTTTCTATGTAGACACACGACGGTCGAGAGTTTAGTGTACCACGGCAAAGCACCGTTAGAACACTAAACTTTTATTGCGACCCGTTTTCCCTCGCGTATCGGCATCGCTTTAGGAACCCGCGAGACCCCAACAACAAAGCGGCGGTTAATCGGTAAAAATCTCGAGAAAGAAAGAAAGAAGGTCGCCTACCGATAAAATCATGCGAGATGTTTGAACGCGAAAAGGAAACGTGAATGTTAAACCCTTTGTGGAGCGATGTAAGTTCGAGGAAACGTCCCACATGTTTGTTCATCGCTTATTTAAAGTCGTTTTAGGAATCATATGGTGGTCTTTTTATTTAATAAACATACGAAAATGAACGATGCGGTATAAGATGAAAGTGCACTCATATTTGTACGAATAATCAATATATATTAAATATGTATATTAAATTCATAAACAAATTAATCTTCATTATATATTAAATTCAATTATTTAATTATATCATATTTTATATTTATTATATTTAATTTAATTATATTTAATAAATAAAATATAATAAAAATATGAAATTCAGTGCGCATATAATCGATAATGACGACACGAACATTTCGGAGTAAAAAAAGTCAATCATTCCGTGACTGTCGGAAACGGAGAAAGGAAACATCTGATGTAAGATTAGCGTCCTACTCGTCATTGATTACTTTCGCTCTAAGAAAAACCGATGCTAGATTCCATGCATATTTGCGTTTCGGATACGACCACACGTCCGTTGATATCACCTCGTGCAACGGATAATAATTTCGAGTCGCGGAGAACGCTCGTAAAATTACATCGCGACAAACGTGAGAACCTGACGATTATCATCAAGCGCGTCGTGTTCGTTAAAAAAGTCCGCTTTGTTTATAAATAGCGATTCGCGAATTTACGCTAATCAGCGGGACTTTACTGCATTGCAAAAGCGCGCGCCTACTGTTTATAGTTAGCGACGCGTTAATCAGCGGGCGTCTGAAAACAGTGGGCGACGCGCTCGATATAAGCGCGCGATGCACCAAAATAATCAGTCGTTCGGCCGAAAGGAGGGAAGAGTCGAAGGGGAGGAGACGGTGAGGGAGAGAAAGAGAAAGAGGTAGATAGCAGGCATCTACGAACCTATAAACACACGACGGCCCGGCACAGAGAGGTCGAGAGAAAGAGAAAGAGGGAGAGAGAGAGAGAAAGAGAGAGAAAGAGAGATCGAATGCGGACGGACGGACGGATGGACGGACGGACGGCCAACAGCGGCAGACACGGTCGTCGGTCGCGTAACCGCGGTACAACGACCCCCGCGCGAGTCCTCTCTCCTCTCTACTCTCGTCCGAGCGTCGCGCTAATTACGACGCTCTCCTTCGACGATCGGGAAGCGAATAGAGCGAGACCGATTTCGAAAGCGAGTCGACGACGATGCTTCTGGCCTCGGGCGAGAGTAACGCGAGAAGACGCTCGTCTCGCGCGATACGCGATACGAGAAACAAAGTGATTCGAACGCGTCGTCATTTGTTGTAGCGCGGCGCGCGATATTAGGTTTCACCAGGTACATTATCGTCCCGATATGGAGATGCGACGAGACGTTCCTAGTTCCGGAAAATAAATTATTCATTCGCGCGCGATCGGTATTCGATTCGAGATCGCGCAGATTCGTACGCTCTCGATTCGCGAGAATCTATTAGACCTATCGCGCTCTCTCTCTCTCTCTCTCTCTCTCTCTCGCTCCACGTCCGCTCCTCTCTTCTCACCATCGTCTCGCTCACTCACCTGTCAGAGCTCTCGGAGCTGTCGTATCGATCGGCGCACCGCTTCTTGCCGCAGGGCCCTACGAGGGTGTCCTCGGCCATCCTAACCTGTCCCTTGAACGGGCTGCCCTGGTGCCTGGCGACCGCGCCGTTGTCCGTCTTCGTAGCCGCGGCAGCGTCCTCGCCGACCACTCGCGTCTCTTGCTCCGCCATCGGTTTCGCCTCCCTCGTCGTCGTCGCGACTACGGCGACGCTCGCTCTCCTCCTGCCGCCGTCGCGATCCTCGCGGTCGTTCACTTCCGGCGCACCGTCCGCGCTCGAGCGTCGCGGCGACGACGACGACGAGTCGGTCGCCCCGTCGGCGCCCTCGACACCGACGCGCATCGCCGCGTTATTATTATTACCACCGGTCATGATTAGCGCGACACCACCAGCACCACTTTTACTACCACTAATATTATTTCTCCTGCCAGCACTATCACCGTCGCAGTCACTATCGACGCCGCCGCTGCCGTCGTAATAATCGTCGTCGTCGTCGTCGCCGTCCCCGTCGTCGTCCTCGTCGTCGTCGTCGTCCTCGGACACGACGCTACGGACTACCTCGATCCTAACATCGTCGCGACGATACAGACCGACACTGCCACTGCCGCCGCCGTCGTCGCTGCCACTGCCGTCGACGCCGACGCCGATGCCGACGCCACCGCTGCCGCTGCCGCTCTTCTCGTCGTCACTCGCGGCTGTCCCAGTCGCGTCGACGCACGACGACGAATCGTCACCACCACCGCCACTACTACTAATACTATTACCACCACTGTCGTGGTTGCTGCCGACGCGATCGCTATCGTTGTCGCGATGATTGGTAAGGTGATGGCGATGGGGATTAAAGTGGTGATGATGATGATGATGATGATAATGATGAGGAGATGGTGGCGGTGGATGATGGTAAGAATGACGAGGTGAATGATGCTGATGATGACGGTGATGGACGCGGCGATCGTGGGGCGAACGATAATGATCGTCGATCGAAGACGCGTCCTCGTGGCCGCGCTTCGCGGACGAAGCGTCCTGACCCGGAGTCGGAGTCGTCGCGATCGGCGTGGTGGCGTCCGCGCGTTTGTGCCGCTCCCTCGTCACGCGAGAATCACCGTCCCCCAGTTCGCTCGCCGCCGCCACCGCCGCGGTCGCGGTCGCGTCCTCCGCCGCGGACGGACCGTCGTCTGCCATCTTGTAAACGAACGCGCACTACTACTGTACTATGGATCCTGTCGTGTCCGGCAGTGGCCGTTATGGCACGCACGGGCCGCGCCACCGCTAAAAGCCAATGTCGCGCTGCTCCACGCTACTACGGTCCGGCAGCGCACACGGCTCTCGGCTTGGCTCGGCTCGGCTCGCGAACGCGAGCCCCTTCTATTCCCACTCCGCGTTGACGCGTGAAACGGCACCGCCACCTCTCGCCGACGGTCTGGCACTGCTAGGTACCGCGGCCGGCCGCCGCTCGCCGCTCGCCGCCCCACCGACGCCGGAGACGGCCGAGCATGCGCGGAGACGGCCGAACGCGAGCGAAGGCGGCCGAGCGCCCGAAGATGGCCGAGCGCGCCCGAAGGTGGCCGAATGCGCGCGCGCGCGTCTGCGACCGAGTAGACGTGTGTCCTCGGAAATTTGTTTCGCGTCGTCAAAGGTCGTGACGCGCTACGCTGTAATGTGCGCGTATTTGTCGCGATTTCGTGTGTTTAACATTGTGTATTCACTGGCGATTATGGAATTACGATGTACGATGGCTCCGATCTGCGGACAGCTTGCAGAGCGACTGATGCAGGTCCGACAACATTTGGCGGTAAGTACCGCAAACATATTTGCCGTGAAATTCAAATTCCCTTCTTCGAAGTAAATGGATCGTTCGATTATTATTAATTCGACATATAATTACCGCGGTTAATTCATCGCTTCGATATTTCGTAGCTCTGCGATAGATTTTAAATCTCTTTTTCCTATTATTTGAAAGTAAATCTCGGCTCAAATTGACAAAAATTGTAACTTCTGTTTCATTCATTCAAGAGCGATAAACTCGGTTTTTTTTCATTTTTGTAGTATACGATTACAAAACATAAGAGATTTTGTTTATGTTGTAATAGATGAAAAACCAATGTTTATGTTATCGAAAATACTTTATTTTAATAATACTGCAAAAAAATGACTTACTTACGGGCATCATAACAAATTGTGTATATTGTGGAATGTTGAATCGAAAATGACAATAGTCACATTGTGCATACATTCAAAAGATCATAAATATATTTATGTGTAATACTGAGATGAAATATGAATATTAAATTCACGCAAAATAAAAAATTGAATACAAAGTTTAAATATATAGTTATGTAAACAGATCTTAATTAGATTTTAATTTATATTTATAACTTTTTTTACGTAAACTTGAAATTATTCCTCTTTATAAATTTTCAAAGGCAATGTTCCAAACTTTGTAATTTTTTAAAAAGAGGTTTAATCAGATATATCGAATAAGAATCGAATACATTTTCATTAATAGCACCTTCATAGTTTTTCTTATGTTTCTCATTCGTTAAGGGTCGTCTACAATGGCCGTGGCATAAGGTTGTAAGGCCGTAGTCGTAAGAAATTGACCAATCCCAGTTGAAGTTCAGGAGAATAATCAACTGTGATTGGTCAATTTCTTACGACTACGGCCTTACAACCTTATGCTACGGCCATTGTAGACGACCCTTTAGAGACGTATTATGGAAGTATTCTCTCTACGTATATCAGTATACTTACTTAATTATAGTCAAAATTAATTATATGTTTTTGCTATATACATTTTTTATACTAAAAGATACGAGATTTTTCGTTTTTCACTTATAAATATTATGAAATATTATGAAACTTTCCTTGTTTGTTTTGGTTTTGTTGTTTATACGAATAGTTTTCGCACAATAATGTTTACATATGTATATGTATATATGTATATATTCATTAAAAACACTTCTGTTACGTGATACATATATACATCCATTTGAAACTTTCTTTTATCAATTTGATAAATTCGAAACTTAAGACTGATCTCGCGAGAATTACAATTGATTTCTATACATGAATAATAATTTATATCGCCAGCACTTTGCTCTGAATAATGACAACACAATTATAGATTCTTTTCACGAAATATTATTTCAATATGTGTGTATATTGAAAACACGTAAAAAAATCTATCACTTGTGCGGTGATGTATTATCGCGTTACTCTATCCAATTTTTTATTTGGATATCTAGGCTTATTTAGGCCAGTCATGAAAATATGGATGTAAAAAAAAAAAACATTTTTTCTAAAATTGTTCGTCACGTTCGCCCATGCCGCGTCGCGACGTGTCCGCTAATTCCGTCAGCAAAAGAGTCTCCGCATCGGGAGAACTTTTCGATTGGCTAAATGTACCGATATGCCCACTAACACTTCGAGTGAGCTTTCGTTTACGTCTCTCTTTCTTTCTCTCGGTTTTCAATTTTGTAAATTCGTTCCCGGAGCTGTCGCTGGAACACGAGGAGCTTGCGGTACTGGGTACATCATCGTTTATCCCGCTACCGGGACTCGCCGGTTCATAGGTGATGCTTGATCGTGCCGATTGCATGGATTCTTGTGTTCTGAAAAATTTTATAAGACCATTATAAAATATTCCCTGAAATTATATTATAATTGCAATATTTAAATAAAATTTATTCTCAAGTATACACACACAGATATGTATTCAAGTTTCTTTAGAAATTTAATTTTATGAAGAGAAACATATTTTAATTAAAAATCCAATATATATTTTTAATAAAGTGTCATTTTTTAATCTATATTTGTCACATATAGGAATTCATTCGTGGAATTTCTCAATACATATATTTATAAATATCATTGAAAAATCAAATATCACTTGTATCACATATCTGTTGTTAAGTTACCAACCTTAGAACTCTTGATTTTTCGCGCACGGTTCCCGATTCCGCGCTACTGGTTGCTGCTCGTGCAGGTGCGCTCCTGGAGAATACTTCGCGGCTACGAAATTGTGCTGGTCCAGGCACGTCGACAGGCTCGCTCGGTGGTGGTGGGCCTTGTGCGAATATACTTTGTACATGAGGCCTATTATCGTTCGATTGACGTAACGATGTGAGCGTCATTTGCTCGTCTACCTCCTCGATGACGCCTATCTTCATGGAACCTCCTGCACCACTCGCAGCTGCAATCATTTCCATTGTAATCTATCTTGATCTCACAATTTCGAATCATCATCATTTTAATTTGACATTAAATAAGAGACATACCAGTTGGTCGTAGTTGCAAGGAAGCTGCCGAACATGAGTTCGTAATCTTTGGAGTTTTAGTACCACTTGCGGTACTTCCGTCCGGTCTGTCTTCCTTACTAAAGAATCTCTTAAGTACACTGGTAACGCTGTTTATTCTCGTGAGTGAGCCACCCAGGCTAGGAATTGAACCGCCGCTAAGGTTGCGCTCTCGATTACTCACTCTACTGGCACTTCTAATGGAAAATTAACAAAGCTTAGAATCGTAAATACTCAGTTGCTATTACATCTCACCATATTTTAAAAAAATCTGATTTTAATGTATTATTCCTCATTCAAAATAAATTATTGACTTTCTAATATATTCTTACGCTATATTAATTCATCGCGAATATATTGATAAAAGTTACCTTACTAATCTCTCAGTGCTCTCTGTACCGTTTCTAATTTCGCATTAAAAATAATGATGACGCGTCAGTAAACATATTTCTTTTTTAAATTTGAATAAATATTATTGAAGGAACTGAACAATTACCGGGAAAATTTTCCGCCCACGGTGAAATGTATCCCCGACGCGGCGTCATCGCCTATGTCGGAGTGGAATTTGTGATCATCCGGCGCTAGATCCTCGATTTTAACCGATGATGGTTGCAGTTCTTGTTGCGCGGCGGACAATTGTATACCGGCTGTCGAGTGTTGAGGATGTTCCTCGCGGAAGGGTTGCGCCGCAGCGGTATATGGGAGCTCCATGGGGAATATTTCGTCCCAATATTGATCGCGTATAAGTTCTGGATGATCGTGATGCATCTCGTCGACGATCAAATAGCTTACCTTAAAAGCGAACGAATAATAACGTCATCAAATATCGATATTTCGTTAAAAAAGTAATGTTTCCTCCACACATACATTTAATTGTAGTAAGTAAACGCACGAAAATTTATTATATAATTGTAAATTTAGATAAATTATTATCAATTTTGAAAAAGAAAAAAGAGAGAGAGCAACTCTTACTTGCAAATTGCGGTCGATTAACCAATTTACTTCAAAATCGTCATCGTCCTCGCCAAACGGATTGATCAGCGTTTCAGCGACCTTTAGCCAGCCCATGTAAAAAAAGAATTGTAATGTTGTGAATACCGGAAAATACTGGTCGATGACCGAGTTTGACGTTTGAATCCATTGACGACCCATTACGCTGGTTAAGAAGTAAGTGTATACAGCTAGTGTGACGACCTGCGTGACGAAAAGAATAAAATAAGATTTAAAACTCTGAGACATAAGCTTACAATAAATCTTACACACACATACGTTTTTCTTAAATATGTATTTATTTTCTGAATGATGTATCTACGAATCGCTTTTTTCGTTAATTTTTATTGACTTTAGAAGAATTTATAGTTACCTGAGTATAGACTAACGGGACACTGATTGTATCGTAATGTAAAATAGTGCCGCACTTTCCGCGAAATTTGTTGAGCTCGTCGATGAGAGTCTTGACTGCGAAATCATCGCGTATTCGACCTTCCTTTCGAGCGCGGGTCACGATACTCGCGGCCCAGACTATCGGCAGCCAATGCTTGCTTGGCTTTGGAAATTTCGCATTCAGACTCTGGAATATCGTTAATTCGTTGTCCAGTAATAGGCCGCAGTCCACGAAATGCTCCAAGGTAGGAAATCTTTTCTTTACTCGCGGCGCGACATTTGTTAGGACCACAGTCAGACAGGCGCACACGTACCTAGAATAATAGGATTTATGTATTTCTTAATAGAATTATCTTATCTCATCTCTTATTTTATCTCTTAATAGAATTTGTGCGAAATCATTTTATAATTATTTTACAATCAGAAAAAAATGCATTTCTTAGCTTCTATTTTTTTAAATTTTATTTAAAACGTGATGAAAAATGTATAGTTACTTACATAAGATATTTAATTGATTCATAATAAATTAAATATATATTATGAAAGAAAATTATATATAAAAGATTGATCGTGTTTTATCGTTTAGAAGAAAAGGAAACAATATTATACTATTTTTCTTTTCTCTGACATTATTTCTTCCAACTCTTTATACAACTTTATAACAACTTTACATTATGCTTTATACCTAAGGATCGTACGCCGCATTAAACGACCGCGTTCGTCGTTTCCATGTATAGTGGCTGATACAAAGACCGCAATAGAATCGGGCCATGGTATCGCTAAGTATTGATTCCACCATCTAGTCATCACGATAGTAACATAGAAACCCAAGATAAACGAAACTGGTATTAGATCGCTAAACTCATTGCAGTATGCCACCACAAATTCGAATGTTTTCTTCTGGTCCTCGTTTAATAACAATCGGTAGATACCGGATAGCGAATAGTAGGTGATGAGGAAAACCGATAGGTCGAGCCAGACAAGCTTGTAAATACTCGCTCGCCATCTGAAACAAATTGCATAGCTCGTAAATGAGAAGCGAACATCTGTCATGCGAAAGAGATACGACTTGAGATGATCTTTCATGCCAAGAAATCGTATCTCTGTTTGGCGAATAGACAAAAGTCCTAATGAAAATCTAGCTTTACGATTTGTAACAAAACAGTTAAAACTTTTCATTTTAAAACCGTTGCACCTAATATATACAACTGATGTTATCACGTAACTCGTTATCGAACCGAAAGTCAATAATTCTGCTTACGAGTAGAGACCGTATCTTAGTTTCTTTCTACGAATGCCGGCATCACCGGTTGAAGGCAAATCCGGTTTGAAGTAGTGTGTCAACGTTGGATGACGAAGAGTGTCGTATTTTTATGCAAACACACACGTCAAAAACGTGTCGTCATCCGTTATTTGGGAATACTTCAATATAATTTACGGTGAATATTATTCTCGAGAACGCAGCTCGCTTGTCTGAACATCATTGTGAATGGCATTTACTAAATCTACAACTACGTCATTTTTACGTAAAAAATGTTGAATGTTGAATGATTAACGCGGACGAAAAATTAAAAGGAGAAAAAAAGTTTTATCATATTTTTTTGCAATTGCATTAATTCGCATTGCAATTCTATGTGGAAAACGAGGATGAAAAGATAACGGAACATGTGGGTGGAAAATAATATAAATATAGAAATTGTAAACAGTTGCACAATATATATATAAAATTAACATAGGTTGAATATTAATAGAATACTTTTTAATATCGTGTAGAATTTTTATTCAAATATATAGACAAGCAATTTTTTTTTTAAATATATATTTTTAATAATAAAATAAAAAATCAATCTATAAATCTATAAATATCATCTACATCTATATGAAATAAAAAAAAGATTAATATATATTCTGAATAGTAAAATAAAAAATCAATCAAAAGTTGCAAAAGATATTGAAATAGAACGTTTTATATAACATATGCACGTGCATGCCAAGTTTCGATAAATTGTCTAAAGTAAAAATTTTTTTATTTATACTTGTCTATATATTTAAATAAAAATTTTACACAACGATAAAAAGATATCCCGTTTTCCAATTTGCCATATTCTTATAACTTTAATAATAATATCGCATAGACGTAAAAGTAATAAAATAGAAATATTATAAATTTAGCATGAAAAGAGATTAATCTCAGATATATAGATAATAAATAATAATTTTCCAATAGTTTGAATAACAAAAATTCCAAGAAAAAATTCATCAAAATTTTCGTTCTTGATAAACGACAAATTACCAAATTTTAATAATTATAATTAACTTCATTCAAAATGATTTTATGAATGCCAGAGAATGAAATTTATCATCTCACCTGAGAAGCAATTTGGGAAAGCAACCGAGCCCTCTGCAAGTGGCTACTTCGGCTGTATAGCTGACCGTCATCTTTCACTTGCTGCGTCTTGTCACGTGATTCTCTATCTCTCTCTGACTCAACTTCTCGTATTATATTCGCGTTTTTGCCCACAAGCAACTCGTAACATCTCCGAGAAGCATCGGGAGATGTCAAAATGATAACCGAGCGCGATTATTCGCGTGATCGAGGACGGCGTCAACTTCTCTTTGGCATCATCATTCGCTTCCTTGATACAATCGAGCCCGCGAACCACCATCGGTAAGAGATCGCCAAGGTCATCGTTGACACACGATTGATTCGTCTCTGACGCGATTATGTAAGTTATAGAACATAAGACAAACTCGTTAGCTTTAATATACGCATTTTTCACTTTTGACGTGAATCGATGTTGTCAATAGAACTATTGTTTAAATTTGTTTTCTCACTTCTTCGTTAATATAAATATGTTCGTCTTGTGTAAATATCGTCGTCAATGATGCGAGATGGATTTGGTATAATTTAAACTCTTCGTCACACTAAATTTTATCACGTGTTATTATCGGTGTCTTTTATCATATGTTATCGAGTTTTGGCAAAGTCATAAATTCACGCACTGTATGAATTTACACACGTTATTTATATAAGAATTTATTACTTTAGAGAGATAATCGAAAGATTCTGGATTTTATTGGTTTTCTCCGTTATTTTCGTTATCTCTTTGAAAGATTTATAATTCTAAAATTATATAATTTTTGTTTCCCACAAATATCACGTTATTCAGGAATGTTTTTCGTTTGCTCCGGATATCTTTTGATATTTTATCATTTTATTTTATCTACTTTCTAATTTGCAATCTTCCTTTTTTGTCAAGAATCGTGCATTTTGAACAATCTTTTCGTTACAATTGTTGTTTTCACAGATACACTTTGAAAGTTTTCTCACGGATAAACATTAGATTTGAAACGGTGAATCTAAAACAGGAACTTGATTTGTTTGAGGCTCTTTGATAGATCATGTAACATCAAAGGTCGTCTACATCAAGGACACTGCTTTCATGATGAATATCAAAAGATGTATTCACAAATGTTGAGCTGCTCATTTTCCTAATTATAGGATAGATGCAACTGATACCAATCACGTGCAGATAGTCCGTTCCTTTAATCTTCTTGACAAGAATTTCCAATCTGTAAAAAATCGATGAATTAAAAGAGACATAAAAAGATATAAAATACATTATTCGAATTAAATTATAAAACTCAATTTCTGATTTTCTTTCGGAAAGATTTAGTCAATTTTTAAATATTGAATTTTCTTTTCGTTCGTTCTCATAAAAGGGAATATTTATTACAATCAATCTTTCTAAAAGAGAAAAAAATGAAATGTTAAATCATATAAGTAAATCTTTTATTAATTGATACTAGAAATAATGAGCAAAATTTTTAAAGAATTTTTAAAAATCCAAATCGGTTGATAATTGATTACATCGCTACAGTTACTGCGTGACTGGAAAGGATCAATACGTGGTTGTGTAGAAGGTTAATCAGTAAAGAAGAAGAGGATGTGGCCTTAACCTTTAATTTTCAATCCTTCCTTTTAATCGCTCAAGATTTTAATTCCTGAATGAGAATTTATTCGCGTAATTAATTACTTTTCCTTAATCCCTTTAATCTACAGTTCCCGAAGCATATTTCATATTCTATCGTATTTCTGTTCATCGCTATGAATCGTTATAATTCGAAAGACACGTTATCACGAGTATGTGCGCTATGTGTGTCGATTGGCGCATCGCGTCGACGAAACCGTTAGTCACGATTAATCCTCAAAAATATCGCGAGTTTCCCAATGACGTCATTACTGTAACTAGATACCGAAAGCATTACGGTGATCATACACCTACGTGTAATTTCATTATCACATTAGATTAAAAATGGAACAATACACTGACCGGATCGATATTTAAAACTCATAAAAATATTTGACGTGGCATTATGTATAGTATGCATACATATTAATTAATGTATGATTAATAGCACTAACAGAATACTTGCAAAAAAATTTTTTTAGATTAAACTCCAAGCTTTCGGCCCACAAAAAATGCGATCGCGTGTTATCGGATATGTAAATGACAAAATAAAGAAAAATAAAAATTACAATGTGCCATATAACCGATGGTTTATTTTCGAGCCAATGTATATCGGTTCTCATTTCAAAAGGAATGGAGAGGTATCTTATTGCGTGCTATTTAATAAGTTAATTAACCATACAATTACCCTTTAAGCATTTTTAGTTCCGCAATTTACAACGTTTCCGCGAAATAAAATATTAAGTTGGGAAAAAATTGGAGCATGCGTCGTATGACACTGCTGCAAATCAGCTGTTGTCCAATTTTCAACCTTGGACCTCGCGTGCATTGTAACTAGACAGATGCAATCGTAAAATTTATAATTTATTATTCGCCTAGTCAGCACGCCGTTGTATATCTTTACGACAGATTATGAGTAATAATCATGTGATTGTAAATTATATATCGAATGTTTTAAATATTTTTTTTAAGTTTGCTAAGGGAAGAGATGTAGAATCATGGAAAGTCGATAGCGGTTTCCAGCACATCAACACAGCGAATTTCAATCACGGAACAAAGAAAGATAAGCGTTAGACGAACAGATAGAACGTTTGGCGTTGATTTTTCGTTGATCCTTGCACTTACCTCTTGGATTCGATTAATTCGCGTTCGCGAATACGCGGGAAGTGTTAATTTATTAAACGAACACGTGTGTATCTCGGATCGACCACGCATCTGCCAAGGAACTTTTACGTTTCACGCCGTTGCACGAGCGATTACCGCCTGGCCAACCAGTACTGAGGAGACAGTACGCCAGCATGCCAACGGCATTCCGTGTTCTCTCCACCTTCACCCTCTCCGATCCATCCCCTCCAACGTCCTGACGTTTCCGCATATGTCAGTGGTGCTCACAGTCGGATCCGCTCGTGTTCGGCTGTTACTTATTTTAAACAAGTACGCTTCGGATGCTCACGCGTTTTTACCGCTATTTGTTCCATTAATTTTTTAACGTTCACATCGAAACAAGAATCGCTCATTTTGCAAGCAATTAAGTATATATAAAAATGGTGAATAAAAAAAAGAATCTGTATATAATTTTTAAAAAGGATAAATCTTGTTTTATTTAATACGTTGGCTGTCATGAGCATCACCGGTGATGCTAAAAAATAATATCTAATAAAAATAGTTCACTTAGGTACCATGAGCATCACTTGTGTTGCACAGTAGTTACTCTATTCAATAGAAGGAGGCCATGAGCATTACCTGTGACCTCACTAGTTTTTTACCAAGAAATATTTGTTTATGTATCTTTTATGTCCAAAGAATAATAAAAGTTTAGTTTCGTTACATTTGTTTGTTCATTTCCATCGTGGCACACGGGGAATGCCTTGTTGAATCTTATGGTGGCAGCCAACGTGTTAAATAATTGATATTTTTAAAAATGGATGATCAATTTTTAACTACATACTATATCTCATAATATCTTTATTAATAAGACCATGTAAAATAATATCGCTTTTATAACGTTTTTCTTTGATTAAAAATTCACGCTATTTTATTTTGTCGAAATAAGCAATTGTAAATAGTATTTACATTATCGACATCATCGTGACATCATTAAGGTCTTTCTGAGAATCAAAAGAAAAGAAATAAACGGTAAAAAAGCGTGAGCATCCAAGCACAAATTTACACTTTATAGGCGCTATTCGTTTATAAATGCAATTAACAATATAGCGCAGCTTTACCGCTATCGTTTATAAATGATTTCACGGACTAAAGTGATTCATGAAGAAAGTTAATTCCACAATTAATTGTATCCATAACTTTTACATATATAATTATATCTTCTCGGCTTTTATTTTCTTTTATAAAAAAAAAAATATTGCTAAAAATATGTACATCAAGAAAGCAATACATATATGTAAAGAATCTCTCTTTTTCGATTTGGTTTCTAGTGCATCAGTTACATTATATGAGTTATACGAGATCTATTGATTTAATGTTTACGTAGGACGATTGGGTAAAAAGGCAATTGGCTGACAGAAACAGATGCAAATAACGAAGAAAGAGTTGATTCGTTTTCTTTTAATTCCGCAACACATTCTCCTTACATTGGTAAACGCATACAACGATAATCCGATCATTATCAAAATACTATGAGATAGCACGTGCAACGTGTTATCGATATAACATTTAATATGCATTATCCAAATTAAAAGCTCTAAATCGATATCTCACAATATTTTCTCTCAGATATTGATAGTAACATAACAATAGATATAACAAAGCACGTGTATAACGTCATATTATATTATAATTTATCTGAGGCGTTCCATCGATCGCGCGTGCGAATCAACCGGAAATAGGAAATAACTTGACGCAATCACGATTCTTTGCGTCCGCGCCTGCTTCCTACTGTTCGCTTTACGGTGTAACGCGTAACATCTAATGATAATTTAGCTACAAACTTGTTTAAAAAATAAATCGGTTTGATAAAATATCTATCAGCGGGTGAACCGCGCCTCTCGCGAAACACACACTGTGTATATACATATATACTTAGCACTCTTTTTTTATATAACACTTTGTACATTTATTCTCTGAAGGTATATGTATATATAAATAAAACGCTCGATATATCCATCTTTGTATCTCCGTTCGTTGGTCTTCCGCTTGAAAATAGAATACACGCGGATATACGTTCGAGTGAAGTTTCACTGGAAAAAAAATACAAATAAAATACTTGAAATAATAAGTATAAGAGATTTTCGCTCGAATTCGGCTTGCCTGATACAATTGTAACGCACAGTCTTGGTCCCTAGAAGTCACAGCCATTAAATGCAACGAACAATCTGAGATTTAAGGCCACTCGATTTTTAATTCAGTCGCGATAACTCGAACTCGAGAATGGCAATGAAAATATTAGCGTTATCGCGATAACGAGAACGCGCGGCGAACGCGTCACAAAGTTTCGACGCTTCTTAATAATCTATATTGCACGATTAGATAGCTACGAGCGCGAATTTTCACGCTCGGCTGCACCAACCACGATTAACTAACTTTCCTTTCGCTACATCATTACGTAGCTACAACCACGATCTGTAGAGAATCATGAACCAGAAATAGTTAATCACAGAGGTGGTCAGTGCGAACGACTTTCAAAGAAGGTCAGAAAAAATTCCTCTTAACCGATGAACACGCTTTCGAAAAGGATCGCGGCGGTAAAGAGCCCGCGTACTTTTCCTTCCTTCACGACGATCGACTTTCCGAATTAATGAGATAGGCACGCTTCATTTCAATCCGATTGTGCCTGTCACGCAACGATAGTCGTGAGAGCGCTGCTTTTGCTTCTGTAGCTGTCGGGTCTGCAATAAATAATGAATTATACATTTGGAAAAACGAATATTGCGGAACCTGTGTTTAGAGTAATTAGATAGCACGAAGTAATCGACATATATATACCTGATGGTAGCATGTTGCGAGGAACGTGACCATCCAGCAATAAAGTTAATTTCGCCTCTTTGACTGCTGATACGCTGCCGACGAATTTGATTACCGCCTTTTGCGGCAATTTGCTGCGAGACGACTTGTATAGCGTCTGGTGCAATGGTGGATTGTATCGCCTTATAGACTAACCTTCGATCATTAAGGAAACAAAGAATGCCATTGTATAATTATACCGATATAAGACCAATTATATGGAATTGTAAACGCGCGCAGAGAGCTTAAAGTATACAAAATAAAAATCAAAGCAAAGATGATAAAACTGCAAGCTCATCTTTACAGTCTTGAATTAATTACTTAAATTAAACACTTACACAATTATTGCATAGTCTTAATTTAATTATAAAGCGAGCATACCTAGGCATTAGTGCGAGGACAGACGTAAGTACTACAGTGAACCAGTACGTATGACGCGTAACGACTTCTTCCATTACCCAGAAGGATCCGGGTAAACCCATACAATTAACGCAGACGGCATTATAAAAAAGGCAAAATCCAAAGAATATGCCCAAGGAACCCAAGATGGCACCAATGTGAATTATAGTCTGAAATAGACAACGTGATTATTGACGAAAACAACATCTTCATTTCTTCTTTATTTGTATTACTTACCCAAGATTTAATTTCTATGGCAGCATGAAGCAGCATGACAACGATGCACGCTGTCATAATAGTCGTCCCAAATTCCCATATATCGATCATCGAATCATGATAAACCTGAAAGAATGATGAAATGACGAAAATCTTTGTACGCAATGATCAATCGAGTTTCTTTATATATTGTACTAACCTCTTTGGTAGTAAAGAAAATAATGAGACTTTGGTAAAGAGCATCGCCGATTGTGAGCCAAAACGAGTGCGGCTGATAAACTAGTCCCAGACGTCCTCTTGTGTACAATTCCGGTGCTGAAAGTAACACTCGAGGCGCGGCGATTCGATCATAAATGCCCAAAGCTAGAGGTGGCAGCGAAGTGAACAGCAAGTTGTATAGCATTAAATATATTTGATCTATCATTACGGCACCGGAGAAACCGCAATATAACTGTAAAAAAAAGAGATATATATTTGAAAAACATACACATAAATTTTCTAGCTATAGTTATTTTACGCAGAAAACAGTGTTTTATTTATTTTTATACATTTTTTCTTTAATAATTATTTCTCTTCTTCGCGATGCTCACCTGAAACCAGAACACGAGGAAGACGAAAGTTGCATTCTTGTAAAAGAAATACAAAATCATTCTGGCGAGACGGTCATAACACCAGTGCCCATGCAGAAGGAGGAGCCGGCTGAGTATGGAGAATCGTGAAATCGCGAAATCCGCCGCCATCACTGCCTGCGTACCTTCTTGCCCCGAGATACCGACGCCCACATCGGCGGTCTGTATCATACTAACATCATTTGCGCCGTCGCCGATCGCTAACGTTCTCATTCCCAATTGTTTTTTAACGATGCGAACTATATATGCCTATAATATAGAATTAATCATGCTTTAGTACTTCTTATACTGTATTGATTAACCACTAGATTGCAATTATAAGAACTAGATTACAGTTGAAGAACTTGTTTAAAGAATTTGTCTCGAGTTTATTGACAATCTTGTTTCGTTATTATCGGATAATATTCTTGCCTTTTGCAACGGTGTGGCGCGGCAGGCTAAGACGCTGGAACACGTTTTCGTGAGTTCGAGGAACGGTCCAGTCAAACCTGATCGTGGATCCAGGATCACGGTCAACGTCTTACCGTCCACGACGAGCGCGCGTTGCCGTGGCCACGTACTGCCGATTCTATGGGCATCTCTCTCGGTGGAATCGCGATTCGGATACATGCCGACTGGATCCGCGATCATGCCTGGTTGCTGCGAATGACCATTGTTTGCACTCTCTTTGCACGCCGACTCCAGATAGCCGCGTATGAGCGTCTCAGCGACGGATTTCGATCTCGCCTGCAACTGCAGTAGCTGCATAGCCGGCGAGAAGAGTCGCGCCGAGTACGCCACGTTCACCGCAGTCTCCGGCTTATCTCCTGAAACCGCAAAAGCGAACATTTATACATATATCACATAATCGCTTTGACATTTCTGCGCGTTAATTACGCACAAGAATGTAGTTTCGAAAGACGTCTATTTTATCATAATTTTATACATAATTTTTTTATCTCCTAATCTTTATATAATATTGTTTATGTAATATAATGTATAGACGGAAAGTTAACTACGAGCAAATCCATTTACGATTTGATGTGAACCACCATCACATATTTCTCTATGATGATTATGTATTAAAAATAACGCACGTGCGTCAATGTTAAACCGGTTTGCGTGCGCGCTCACCCGCATATGAGACTTTTCACGAACCTGTCAGAACCCACACGACGATTCCGGCGGCGACTAGAGCGGCCATTGTCTCGGGCACGCCAACTTGCAACTTGTCCTCGATACCGGTCGCTCCCAGCAGCGTTAAGTGCGACTCCAACGTCGCGTACGAATCGCGTATACGACGTTCACGGTTCTCCGTCGCCAGTTCCGCCTCATCGTGCTTTTCTCGCCATATCTCATATTCCTGCGATGTCAATATCCTCCTTGCCATCACCAGGGTACGCAACCCTTGACGCGCGTACGACTGCAGATATTGTCGAATACTTGCCGAGGAGACGGTGTTCTCGTCATTCGGCGACAACGCTGGTAATATCGTCGTGTCGGCACCCTTGCTGTATAACACTATCTCGCCGGTATGAGGATGCCTGAGTAGCACCGACATACATTTCCTATTCGAATCAAATGGTAGTACCTGCAAGCGGTTGAGGAATAATCAGTTAACACTCGTTCTCGAGTGATTTTCATCTGCTCAATCACAATCACCTACGTGAAGTATTTCGAACGCGACCGTTGATTTGTCTGGAAAAGAAACGATTGCACTGCGAGGCGTTCGTTTCACTAGCTTGACGTCGTAAGCACGTGCCGCGTGTACCAGCGCCAACTCGTCAGGACTTTCCGCTTCGTAGATCGCTAGACTTTGTAATAATTCATCGCTGTTTTTTGCGTCTGGACTACGTCTCTTTTGGCCATCTGGCGAAAGTTTTCGTCCCAATAAACCGATCCCTAGACTCGGTATCGATGTTACATTTAGCAATTTTGGCCTGAAAAAGAAATTGTTCTGTTAAATATTTTCATATTTTATGTGGGTACTCATATTTTATGTATATTGAACATTATACCAACCTGGAAAGTTTAAACGGAAATTTCGACGTGTCATCAAACGTATTTGTCGTGCTGATTACAGGTGATACTGGAGATAAGATGCGGGGATTTCTGCTGTTCGGAGATATCGGTATCGGCGGGGAATTAACGGTCGGAAATGAATTAGTATCCTCTGTTATTCTGCAAAATATCAGCATTAAGCTAATAGAAAACGTGATAAAAATGTGATAACAACTGATTTGATTTGTCCATTAAAAATTTGTCGTGTTTGATTAATCATTTTTTTTTCTTTTATAGAGTAATAAATGTACTTTTGTATTTCTTTTATTTCTTAATTAAAATTTTAATTCTTATTTCTAACGAGTGCTAACCTTGCAGAGCGAGTTCCATTTTTTTGAGGTTCCTCGATGACTCCGCTAGAGTTCATGTTATCGTGATGCGGTTGAGAATTTACAACAACCGTGTTGCACGTGGCCAAAACAATAAGAAATTCTTGTAAACGGTGTCGAAATGTACTTATGAGGAGGTCCTCTTTAAGCCGCGAGCACGGAAGCAGATTCTCATTGTCGCCTATGTGCGAATAATCCTGGCCGCTTACCACGCATCGCCTGAACAGCATTTTGTTTTCCGTGAGAGTGCCAGTCTTGTCGGAAAAAACATATTGCACCTGCAATTCAACGGCAGGATAATTTCAAGTAATTTCCAAATATGTTGCATGCATTACTTTCAAAAGATCTTTCGATAAGATAAAGTTTTTGTCTGAGAAAACAAATGCAAAGAAATACAGAGAAGATTACAAAATATATGACGTGACGATGACGGATATTAATTTAAATTAATTAAATAAAAAGATTGAATTAAATAAAAAGATAATTTTTAAATTAGAAATACAAATGAGAAAGAACAATTTTCATAATATCGATTATATGATATATACATTTGTATAAAATATTCTTCCTCGCGCGCGCAGATTCATTTAATATAAATTACCGCACTCACTTGGCCTAATTCCTCCGTGATATTCAGCGCGCGGCATTCCGCCTTACGACCGGTTTCCGTGTCGTGGAGGGCCGGGTCGTGGCCGATATGATACACCTGTCCCACCTTGGCCATCTCGATCGTCACGTACAGACTCAGCGGTATCATCACTTGAAATATTATAACGAAGGTCAGGAAGGTCAGTATACTCTCGTAGACTGGCTCCTGCACCACCGGTAGAAACGGCACCATCGTCAAGCCCGTGTACGTGGACAACCAAAAACGGCAACCGAACGCACCGATCACGCATAGCACCAACAATATCACTACGCACCATTTCACGTCCCTGTTCATCTGCTTCTCCAGACGAGAACGCTGAAATCGTATCATGAAAAAATTTAAATCTGAGCATTAGAGGTTTCTCGTGTTATCTTTCTATGCGATCTATTTATTTAAAGAGCAAATTGCGAAATTATGTAGCAAGATTATCTATTTTTAGGTTTCTTTTTCTTGACAATCGTATTTAATATGCATATCTGAATAATTTCGTTTATTTTCTTTCGCGTATGTTTGACTTTTGACATTTGATGCTTTTCGTTGAATAAGCTTTCTCTGATTTTAATTATAGTTGAATAAAGTCATTTTTTTTACGATCTTATTTGTTCATAACTTTTAGTTACAATTTTTTTAAATTGAACGATTAAATCGTAGTTTATTTATTTTTCTGATCAGATGAAAAAAATTGGATCAGTAGTTAAAAAAAAAAAAACATTATATATATATATATATATATATATATATATATATATATAAATATTTTTTTTTTAAACTAGTGTGATCCAATTTTTTTATATACATATACATACATACATAAAATAAAATGTACAATATATATATGTATGTGTGTGTGTGTAAAATATACATTTTATTATACATTTTTTTTTAGACATATTCTCCTAAAAACCATTTTATGTAGTTCAAAAGATATTCAAGAAAAATTATTTATTTTTTCTTATATAAAATAAAAAAATTGTAATTATTTTCGAATGTGTTCACTCTTTTAATTATTTCAATTATTAATTTAATTGTCTTCTTAAATTTTTTTTTTTACCTTGTATCTGGGTCCACCGTTGTTCAGCAATGCTTTAGTCTCATGACCAGCGTATATGACTATACCCTCGACGAAGTCGGTGTTCTTTAAAACACATTCCCTGAGCAAAAGATTTTCCGTGGACACGGGTACTCTGCCACCGTTCGGGTGCACTACGGCGCCATGAAACCTAACAGACGCATTTAGTGAGATCACTTTTAATTTGATTAATTACTGGTTTACAAACGTTATCACGGTAATAAATACCGTCGATAAGCATTTTTGGGATGAATCATAAAAAAAACAAAACTTTATATTGAAGGAAACATCAATTACAGACATGTTAAGGAATATTTGCTTTTTTTATCTGAGCTCTTTGAAAATTTATAAAAATAATTGGAATCTAAGAGATTGATTTTTTGTTGTTGTGAACATGACAAATTATCGCATACATGTATTTACCTATATATTCTAGTACTTGGCTGATCGACTTCAACCACCGACCGGAACTTGGAAGGCTGGAAAGTATCCTGCAGATCGAGGAAACCCCTGATAACCTGACGCTGCTTCAGATTCGTTTCACCATCAAGGTTGCACGTATCGAGATAAGCTAATCCCTGAGGATCGCTGCTTCTCAGAAGCAAAAGATCGGCCGGTACCAGTTCGTTGTTCGAGAGGTGAACCAGGTCACCCACCTTGACATCCTTCCACGTCACCTTCATGTATCTGTCGCCTTCGCTACAATGAAATCACGAGAGAAATCTCTCGTCAAGAAACTAAGGCACTACTTTTGAGCGTTACTTAAGCAATCACATCGAAAAAGGTAGTTATACTTTCGTAATCGTGCAAAATAATTGGAAAGTTTACGCGATAAATGGATTACTTCATCCGCGCGATGCTTCTTAATTTCACATCTCAAACTCTATAATTATGTAAATTGCATAACTTTGTAGTAAGAATTTAATTAAGAGCGCGATGATTAAGACTACTGCAAATATTTATTTAACATAGCGTAGTTTATCTTAGCTTAATAAACTTAAACTATTACGTGTGTGAATATTACGCGATACTTCATAGTTTTCAGTAAATTAATCAAGTAACTCCGACGCGCACGCACATGTGTCGCTACACTATTATTAAAATCTATTGTTAGGATCAGGAAAGGACTAAATCAATTTATACTTTCTCCTTTCGTACAAAGGAAAAAATATCCGGCGAATAAAATTGTAGAATCTTAACGGATTGACATAAGACAATCGACAAATCCTCGCGTTGCATAAAAGAACTCGTAAGGCTACCCTGCTGTCGTCAGTGTCGCAAAAGTGGACATCATACAGAGTTTTGTACAGCGAGGAATGCAAATATTTATCAAGACCGAAACGAGCGCAACGAAACGCATGTGTTCATTAATAAACATTTGAAGTCTACGTATATGTGTCGGAACAGATTTCACTTGATCATAAATAGCAAGTGATAAAATTGATCTCGCTTTTGATCATAAATAGCACGATGAAAAATTAATAAGTCGATAAGATGTTACTCTTTCAAGTATTCTTTTAAATCAGTTATTAGCTTTAATATTACACAATGTGCAAAAAATATTCGATATCTCGCAAAAGATTTAGAAAACATTTAAGACGTCTTTCTAATAATAACTAAAGATTAATACGCGATATGTTGATACGCGGAACGAAATCGAGTTGCAGGAATCGCCCGTGAGAACTCGGATTCTCTATTACGTGATTCTTTATTACTCTCTCGGCTGTAAGCGGTGGCGGATCGCGACAGGCATCTTTAAGGCGCGACCTTGACTTGCTAATTCAAGTGTTCAGAAGATAGATTCATCTCGTTCGCGTGCGCTCTCCGAGCTGCTAATGATGAAATCGGCGATTGGCGATATATTTCCTTTCAATTACAAGCGCACGGCATCTCTCAAGGTTGCTCGTCCTTGAACGTCACGTCCGCACCCGTTTGATCGGAGCGAAATTAAGACGATCGAGATATCGGAGGTGAACGCGTGGGTGAATTCGAAAGGATGGCAAACAGCCGTTTGCCGTTTGACATTTGAAGACGAACGGAATGAATGAGAGCTAGTTATTGCTTATTTCGCATTCATTTCGGGAATACTGTAGTGTCACAAGGTCGTCTCATCGGCGAGACGAAATGATACAAATATCAATTCTTTTGTTCGTCTCGGAGGATAATACAAAGTAAGAAACGCGTCATGCTTGCTTTTGTATCGTTCACTCTTTTTGAATTTAAAACAACATTTAAAACACGTGAATCGCCGTAAAATGTGTGCATTATGCATCGCATATCGTGCCGTGAGTATCATCGCGATTAGGTGTGGCTTTTGTCGCAGATTCGTATCGCTGTCCCGCGAGAGATTCGCGGCACGTAGCGCGGATACACGAGTTAATTATGCAATTATATACGCAATATTTACGGATGACATTATAATGATTGCTGTACGATATTTTCATACATATATGATACAAATGAAACAAGACTGAAAACAAGACTAGAAATTTAATGATTCTTCCAAGATCATTTATCCGCAAATGTAACATTGCAAGAAACATTAGCTACTTAACATCGACCGATGAAAATGGCAGGTTTTTTATGCATACACGGTATATTACATAAATTCTTTATCATGTATTAGCACGCTGTATTAAAGTGGAACAATTAATTAATGATGATTATTTGTTGTTTATTAACTTTTGAACGTTTTTTTCTCGAACATGTCAGAACATCAAAGGCAACCATATATACCGCGGCAGTACGTATTTGCTATCGCTCCAACCGCATAATAATTTCAGTATAAGTTTTCAACCGCATAGCAAGAGATAACGAGTCAAGGATAGTAAGTTTACTAAGCACGTTGTATGAAGTTATTTAGTCTTATCATAATTCGCGTAACTTTTGTAACTTCTAAGTGGAACTTCTCAATGTTTCGATCTCTTGATATTATCCCTTTTTGATATTCTAAGTGACCTTGGTTGCGCCTCTATAATATCGTCAAGAAACAACGGAATATTTATAAAGTGTTTATCGTACATTTTCATTCCTTAGTTGGTATATTTATTGATTTATTGGTATCTAATATTCTCATTTAAAGACAAGTTAAAAATATCTGTAAATTAAAATATTACTAAAGCATGCTTACAAAAATAAATTTGAAAAGAAAAATTGTTTAACGATAATTCTAAAAAGGAGGAAAACTTAGGAAGTGGACAAATATAATAAAGATTAAAGTGCTATCTGAAATAGTGTCTCGATATTTTTACGCGAGGAAGATTCATTCGAATTTGATGTATATCATCAAAAACTTATACATCTTATGATAAGTGCAATAGAGAAGATTACTTGGCTAAGACACGTTATTCGAGCAATTATAATTACTCCTTTTATGCAGAATAATTTAGAAAGAGAAAACCTACGGAATATACATATAACGAAACGGCCTTTGCATATGGATTTGTTAGTCGCTCACCGATATTTCCAGGGCTTCCAACGTATTTCGTAGAAGTAAACAAAGATAGAATATGCACAAGCGGATGTACACATACACTGTAAACGTTTACACTCGTTTACATCGCGCTGTTCTCTCACATGACATAAGACGATGACGTCATCACTCGACTTAACGGCACTCCAAAAATTCCGCAAGAGAGAAAGAAGTAGACCGGGGAGAAAACTTCTCAGTTTTCACTGATGTAAATTTATCCGGATAATTTGCCGAGCCCCGTCCCGAAAATTCCCGCGTTATGTTGTAATATGAGAATATTACACAAGAGAGGACACTGCGATTGGCGAACGATATTTGAAAGTTGTTTGCGTTGCGAAAGATGATATATTTGTTTCGCGCCGATGATTTCGGAGAAAGAAGCTTCTAAAGTGGAATTTTGAGTAGGCTTCAAATTTTAGCTTTTTACGCGATAGAATTTGCGCTCGGAGACCCGTCTTGACAAAGAAATTGATTCGACGAAGGCCAATAGCTGCCTCGCGCAATCGGTGTCAAATAGACAAGGCAAGTGTAATGATTAGCAAACTCGTGCGACGCCTCCAATATTTATTCCGATCGAAGTTTTTTTTCTATTTAGCTTGCAATTCTAGCCGCGTCCTAGATCCGTTCGAATGAGTCATCGTTAATTAGATTGCACGTTTATAAACTGAAATAGATTTTTTATTATCAATTTTTATCGAGCCATTATATAAATAATTTCTAATACCGAGACGGATTGAAATAAATTTATTCTCATTTCGTTAAAATGATTCGATTTATTTTTCGACTTGACGGCTGTGAAAATGTTGACATTTCAGGCGTGGACGAGACGCGTAATAGCGATGAAAAATATGTCACGATAATTTAACAAGCGGAATCGACAGATTGTGAGGCACGCGTCGTAAGACGAGATAAAAAGGGGGTAATGGTAACAAATGCGAATGTCAAGGTCTTCAGCGCACGAGACGGATTGCAATCGACCTGTGGCCGCGAGTACAAGAGGAAGGTAGAAAGCGAGAGAAAGAGAGAGAGGAAGAGCTGAATCGTTCACACACCATTATGCGGATATATTGCGTTTAGAAAACGATAGGCGCGAGCGATTAGCGACTCGGAGAGTCTTGTCGACAACGTAATTTTGAATCGATCGTCCTTTCCCGACTGATCGTGAAAACACGCGAGTGCACCGGTAGTACGTCACACATACTGTCCGCAACATGTCAAAGATCCTGTCGATCGTTCCACAACATATCACGATTACTTGCCATATCTAATACGATATTTCAATGTATAATTCTCTTATATTGTTAATAATTCATCATTATTATTAATTTACAGCTTAATGATAGCGTTGAATATGTATGTGAAATATTATCTCATGTTTTAATAATTAGAAATGTATAGATTTTATCATTATGACGATAATATAATATTCTTTATTAATTTTAATTTTAACAATAACAAGCTGAAATCAAGATTATCGTGAAAGAACGATCTTGATGGAATCTCTCGCGAGCGTAATCGGTACAGATATTAAATTAAAATTGAAAGAGAATCGACGTCTCCAGGGGACACGAAGGGACACGACGAAGGACAAGGTCACTCGCGTAATCTTTCCCGAAGCGATACGCTGCAGGATTGCCAGGTCATCGATCAACTTTCCAATTACATTGCATTATGAACGAAGAGTCGTGACGACCAAAATTGCTGACGTTTGCACGATCGAAAGAACTAGCGAACGATCAGACAGATCGACTGTAAATTCGATTACATATATACGAGACATCAAGGGATCAATCAACTGTCAATTTACGTGAATTTATGAATAGGATACTTCAAAAATATCACAAAATATAGAGAGAAAAGTTACTTTCTTCCATTGTTTCAAGAATCCAATTCATTACTGACATTATTTAATGCCAATGCACATAATTGATAAATTTTTAAAAATTACATGTTCTTTTCTGCTATTTCACGAGCATCTTTTTAAATAGTTGAAATGCAGGTTAAAACAACACAGCTCGAAACATAATTATTTATTAGTTTATGGAACTGTTTTTAAAACTGTTTGGAAAACAATTTTAAATTAAATAGACTTTTTCGAATTTTACGTTATTAGACCCGCTTGTTATCTCGAAGATAGTTGTAAGTCGCGAGAGAACTTTTTTCGGAGTTCATTCAACCCTCGTTCAATCCACCTTCTCCTTGTTGCGCTGCAATCAAAACCACGTGGCGTGTGTACATACGCGTTTATCAGCGCACGCGTCGAATTGTATCTACGGTTCGATCGCGCGCATGGATGAGTATACATGCAACCTCTTCGAGCGAGTTTGCTGACCATTTCGGATGCACGAACGACGAAAATAAATGTATTGATGCCGTCCATTAAGCGGCTGTTAGATTGTTGACGACGTTACGAGCGCATCAATTAAGGCTGACGTTACGAGCGTAAACAATGCTGGTGATCGCGACGCATCAACGACAATCTAGAACGTCATGTCGCAGGGTATTCTTGCGGGAAAAGAACGGTATACGCGCCGGACACTTTCCTCTCCGTGTTTGTGCACGCAGACCGTTCGTTCGCGTTCGTATGTGACCCACATATCTGGAATTGTCGGTCTTATTGGAATCGATCTATCGGATTCCGTTGCCGCAAGGATTCTAACTGAAGGGACGGCTTGCGCGCTACTAAAACTAGCAAGTAAACGAGCAAGGTCGATACTGGTTGAAAAGTTAAATATGTCTCTTCAATTTTTCATACATGAGAGAAAGGGAGAGAGAAAAATCTATCGTGCATTTATTTTGTTATTAGAAAGAAAATTAAAACTGTCAAAACTTAATCAATTTTTCATGCTTTTTTGTCACATAGAGAATTATTAAAAAGCTTCAGAGATGCTTTGAATGTGGCATAGATTTAAGGCACAATTAGAGGCCCTTTAAAGAATTCTCTTAATACTATTGTGTTTATGGTAGCCTATTTATACACTAGGATTAAGATTGTGCATTAAAAACATTATTCAAAATTTGAAATATTTATTTCAAGTTATATGTCACACTAGAAAAAAGGATTCCCTATATTTATAGTGTTATAGTAATTACATTTCACTATTAATGTTTTCATCAAACTTTCCCACAACAACGGAAGCATTATTCTTAAGCGTTTTATCACATTCGATCGCTAACGTTTCTTTTACTCGGCTTCCACGTACAATTTGCAGAAAAAGACGCGCAACATTGCATTAACTCTTTTTACGATAGTCATAAAACTTGCATTATCTCTAGGCTGTGTTTTTGCGCAGGTCAAGAAGGAGAAGAGAGGACAGAGAAAAAAGAAACTGATTGTACTCGAACGATCTCCATGCTTTACGCTACATCGTGACGGATGCAACGTCGCACTTTGTTCGTCGACTCACCTAACGTAGACGCGGCAGGTGGAATTATTCACACGCCGGTCACTGGCGAGACGCCGGCGATCTTCGAAGAAGTCCTTAAGCGCTGTAACCCCCAGAACGAACAAGACGGGGATCATAGCGACTTCCTTGCCAAAAGCATTTATGGCCGGCACCCAATTGAGTAGAACGATAAAGATGAAATATAGATTAGCCACACGATGAAACTGCTCCAGCAGGTTACGAGGTAGGAAGCTCAGCGCCGTATACTTTGTTGTGCGTACCCTGAAACGTGTATTACATCGTGAGACATGCGAGATGATTGTTCCGTTTGAGTTATTTCGTATACATCATTCTTGTCCTTACCTGTTATCCGTCCTATACCCATTGGGATGCTGACTCTTCGGTGTTTTCGGGGAGACTAAATGATTCGGCACTATTGTCCTTAGACGAGGCTCTTCCGGCAATGAACCGAAACAATAGGCCCATAGTCTTCTCCACCAGGGGGGCGCGACGCTACGTCTTATCGTATAGATAGACTCCGATCTGCGAACAATCGCGCCATAGTTTGCATTTTTAATATTCTGTTATACATGAAATATCACATCTTTAGAGGAAAAAATTCTGAATTGAATTTATACGAAAAACTCATGTTCTCATTGAAACAATAATTTGAATAAATAATAATTGAATAAATCAGTATTTCATGACAAGCGATCTCGGAGTATGTTAATATTATTGATATAAAGATATAAATTATTAATAATTTTAATAAATAATCATTTAGCTAGAATATTAGCGTCTCTTAGACATTATCTGCTACTTATGTACTGTTATTCGATTCTATTCACGATCAACTTTATCGTTCAAGGAACATGATAAATTGCATCTCATATGTCATTTCGTACCTGGACGCCTGGCGGGAATGACCGCGAAAGGAAGGCATCCTGCCGGCAGTAGGCGGTCTGCCCTCCTCCCTGTGGCCCGGCGGCAAGATGAAATCCGTTCTGGAGCCGACGCGGTGATGTCCCGTTACGGCCGACTGGCCTTGCGTCACGTCCGCCACCTGACCCTGGCTGAAGGCTCTCTGGTGACCCGGCTTCTTCAGCGCCGATGGTCGACCCGCGGACGTGGCGCTTCCCACCGTCGTCAGCGGACCCAGAAAAGACCCGTAGGTCTGCCGTCCGGTCGTGCAATCCGCCAGGACACCACCATGGCTCGCCGATCTCGCGTGCGTTTTCGGCAGAGGTCTTCTTCTGCTCGGCGAGGTGACTTCCTCTACGGCGTCCTCGTCCTCGTCGCCGTTGCTCATCTTCGTCGGCGTGGATGTTATCGTCGTCGTGGTGCTGGTTGTCATCGTCGTGCTCATCGTCGTGCTCATGGTTGGACCGCCACCGTGAGGGAAAGACGACAGTGGTGGCTGAAGGGGCGCCGTCGATGCCGACGATGACGACGATGTTGCGCGGCTGGGGCGGCCTGTACCCGGGAACACATAAAGGGATCCCTGTTTCTCGATCTCCTCGCTGGCTGCTTCCTGCGCGTCGTCCTCGGACATGCTGGCACATCTGCGTATATACATACACGGTGGAGAAAAAATATTCTAAACGTAATACGTGAAACAGTAAGTGCAAACTCTACTGCAAAATAAACTCCACGGATAAAGATCGGTTGATTCTTAGCGATGATATGTGCATACTAAACTTCCATTACGTTTTTATTATATTAATTACTTTAATATAGATTTAATGAAGAAATTTAATTGCTTGTTTTTTATTATTCAATTATATTAATTAAAATATATATATAAAATTCTTTACTTCACATGTGCTTTACATATTCATTTTACAATTTATAAAAAAATATGTACATGTGTGTGTTTTTGTAATCCATACTATATACGATATAAAATTATTACATCTTTAAAGATGTACTTTTTGTGAATTATTAACATCAAGATATTTTCAAACTGAGACTTTAGCTTTTAAGTATTTTGAAATATTTTGAAATATTTAATTTCAATGTCTTTCTGTCACATACATGTGATTTCTGGATTCTAGTTTGACCGAATTTTGATAAATAATCTTATCTTTGATATCAAAGTTTCTAAGTCTATTTGATGTCGTTAAAGAATAATAGTTCTTCAATTGGTGTAATCAACTGTATGGTTCAACCCACGATGTAATATTCTGCCGTACACATTAGCCGCAACTATAGCTGAAATTTCTGGAATCGACAAGACACTGGGTATTCAATCTTCTTCGATCGCACTGGGTGCGAATTATCGCGCTCTCGTTCCGATAATATGTTTCCAATTCGTTCCAAATATAACTGTTTGAAATTCAAAATTCGACCGTTCGTATATTATTCTTTTCGACAGACGTTTACTTATCCTCGCGACTGACGAATCATTCGCACATATCCGGAATAACAATATACTGCATTGTCACGTATTTCTTTTACAGAAGACGTAAATATAATCGCGAATTTGACGCAATCGTCCAATTTCCTTAAATTACGCGGCATGAAATTAAGTAAGTCGATGCAAATTTAAAAATTGACATTTGACAAAAAAATTAAAGATAGTATATCAAGCTGTTAACTTACTTTTTATATATTAGTATTTGCTTTCTATTAGAATATTATTTCTATATTTTTTTATATATAATATAAATTTACTTTTAAATTTTCCATCTGTGCAAATATTTACGCGTTAGTCGCTTTTTTTTTAATAAATGTGCAAAACTGGCACATTGCAGTATCTGTTGCGAAATATAATATATTATTCTTTGCAGAACTCATATATCATAATCAAATGTCATGTATCATATGTCATGCATTCGTCACACAAACCTGTGTTAATAATTATTTAACCAAATCGATTTTATCGGACAGTTGTTATGATTCTTCTACAATCTATCCTTTATAAATTACGTTTATTCTTCATTGATTCTCCGCCTGATTTATTAGTAATGCGATATGATAAAATAATATTTGATTTCGTCAATTGACAATTATGTGAAAAACACTCTTATCTGATAGTTTCACATAATCAAAAATAAGTATGAGTATATTTTACTCTTACATAATGTGGAAATTTGAACCTAGACTTGTGGAGACTTACCATTCTAGAGATTACGTATTTTACACTCTTATCGGATAAAGAAAGATACGAGATTTCTCGATATAGTTACAAATTATAGAGAATACAATACATTTAGATATGTTTGCTAATCGCAATTTCAACACCGGATATTCTGTGTAGATAACTAAAATAGATTATTTCTGCGAAAAGTGTGTAATAGCCATGGTTATTCAACGCATTGAAAAAGAATCCTTTACTCAAAGTGCTAATATTTTATAACATTCAGAAATATAGGGTCAGGAAATGTACATGCAATCGAGAAAAGTGATTCCTCCTGCAAAGATAATATAAGAAAAAGTAGAATAAAATGATTTCATATTAGGCTTTTTTTCGAGAAAATTGACTTTGAGACATTAATAATATATTTATATTTTTGTAAGGTTGAATTACCTCTAATGACATTATGATATAATGATATTATTCGAATTTGCTTCTCGACACAATATTATTATTAATACATAAATAATAAATAATAAAACCATTTAATAAAATTCCATTTAATAAAATAATTTAAAATAATGCAAGTCACTCTGTGTATAAAGATGTTACATGTAAAAACTGTCAAGATAAACTTTATTTCTTAATAGAAAGAATGTTGTATCTTTATGCATATTTTAACAGACACCGTTGAAATAAATTCAATAATGCAAGGTCATTGGAGTCTAATTATTATTCAGATTAAAGAAACATAAATTAATTTAAAAAATAAATTAATTTTATAAATTTTTAAAGTAAATTTTCTCGAAAGAAAAATCTTCCAAATAAATTTTATTTTACATTTTCGACTTATTTTTGTACAAGGAATCAGTTTTTTTCAAGTATTATGTCTTCCGACTCTAATATTATTTTCAGAATATTATCTTGAAATTAAAATATGACATCAATGATTAATTTTAAATGTTTTCACCCAAAAGTGATAAAAATTCAATATCCTCTTAAATATAGATCTAAAAGAAAGTAAGTCAGCTACGTCCTATATAGATATAAAAAAAATGTACATTACCAAGAGACCGAAACACCGCTTATCGTTAATTTACGCGACTGATACAAAAAACATGCCCTTCATCCAATATATCTGCCGATAATACTGATAAGCGATCGATACTGCGATTTCCGACAGAGAGAATGGAATTCATTTTTCTTTCTGATTTCTTGTTGACGTTAATAACCTCGAATAACTCCATATCGCGGATAATTGCACAACGATACAAAAATAATATTGGATTAATGCGATCGATGAGTTTTTAACGTACATATCGAGCTGGCTTCAATTCACGTAGAAATTGTTTATTTTGTTCTTGAACAGTTTGCGTCTAGTCACTGCGTGCGTGTATGTATGTGTGATCTTTATAGCGATCAGATCTTATCTTCTAAACTCAAACGAGAAACCGTTAATTTCTCCTTTTACAACAATAATTTGTTCATAAAGGTAATCATTTTAGACGATTAAGCAAAAAAGTTGAAACTTTCTAAATTAAAAATAAATTACGCAGGATTGTGCGACCTTGCAGAACTAGAGATTATAATTTCAAGAAAATAACTTTTATTACTTGATTTTTCTTTTCTTAACGACATCCATTTTTGTTATTTTTACGAAGATTTAATTCGCTCGAGCGATACCTGATTCGATCTCAAAGTCGCACGAGACGCGAATACGTGTCACGGTTTACTGACGTTGTGTGCGTGGGCGTACACACGTGCGCACACGCGTCAATGAGCACGCCCGATCGCGTGTGCGTGCGGCTGCGATGGACGAGATTCCGGTGTACGACGATCGATGTACGGGCGCCCTTCTCTTCGCGAATCGCTATCGGTCGAATGTAAACGAACGGAGTGTGTATATCAAGGGTAGAAAAAATCGAGCGGTTAAATTGGGTCACCTGTTTACTCACGAGCGCTTTCTTTAACGCGCTTCATCATCGCTATCATTACGACGATTGCAGATGCGCCTGAAGAAAATTATGATATCGCTTCGTCGATTATCGAGACTCGCCCTTTTGAATTTTTTATCCGAGATTACTTGCCGCTAAAATCACCATATCATCGTGAATACGTCGCTCAAAGCTTTTCAAAGCGTCTAAATCTTTTCGAGAGGCTGACTCAGCACTTTTTTATATCCGCCCGAGATGAAAGATGCCGTAATCGACAGAATTTTTTAGACGATCTAGATTTTTCTGATAACATAAATTTTTCCTCGAAGAAACAAAGCCTTCCCCTTTGAAAAAAAATTCAAAGAATTTAGCTAAAGTTTTAAATAATCTGTAAATTGCGATCTCAAAGACGGCTCATTGATTTGTTTATTTTTTTCGATTTTGTTATCGCAATATATTTGATTGATGAAATTTATTCCTCGCCTTTCTTCGGTTAACGTATTAAGAATGATGTGTGTGTTTTTCGATCAGCACTGAAATAAACGGATGTGTATGATATAATCCCTTTCTTATGGAAAACGTAACGGAAATTATATAAGATTTCTGAAACACCTCTCGTGACGCGTGAAAGTAATGTATTTCATTAAAATCGCGTTATTTTTTAATGTAAAATGTCGCAGCTGCTGCGGAAATTGCTCGACGAATTATATAGTATCACCTGAAATAGTTCTAAAACTAATAATTTTACTACTAATAATAAACTAAATATAATAAATAACTAATATAATAAATAACTAAAACTAATAATTTTCACAAGAAAAAGGGGAAAATATATAATTTCAATTAATAATCTATAAAGTTTAAAGTTCTATAAAAAAATAAAATATAATAAAATATAAAGAACTTTGAAAAAGTAGCTATGCAGTTATAATTCTTACATTCTTCTATCGTATTAATTTCGTCCAAATAAATGTTTATTTAAAGTTAGACACATTTTTATTATATTAAGGCATGCATCAATGTTCAATATGACTCAGATATTGCAATCTTTTCGACACACGTTTCAATCAGCCTACTGATAGCGAGCGGCTGCGATAAACGTACAAGTACCAGATGATGTCGAATTTGCGTGCACGCAATGTGAGTAAATTATGAATAAGACATGACACATCTCTCTATCTTTCTCTTTCTCTATTTCTCTCTTGTTCTCTTGAAATCTACCGAAATCCCAATGGAATACAGCATCGACCGAAATTAAACGTAATGTTACTCGTGTGCACTATTTCGCCCCGGCAGAACGAAATAAATCGACGAAACGTCGCCTCTTGGGAAAATAATAAGGTTGATATTTCTACCCGAAACGCAAATATCGCAAAAAGGAATGCAAAGTTAAACCTCTGACATTCTGCAATAGCAGGAGAAATGAAGAGCGCAGTTTCACTTATCATAGCGTTATAATCGCATATCGTGCGTATCGTTGACTTTTTTATTAAATTATATATTTTATTACGGCAGCATAAAATATACCATTTTATATTTTATTTTATTTTATTATTGAATACATATGTGTGTGTTATATCATGCATTTCGAATTATATGGCACGTCTTAAAATTAAGATATTTTTTAGAGGAATATATCTCGTGAGTATGAAATAGAATTATTTCGACCACCGGTAGTCAATTTAGGCGAAACGGTGACTTTTCGCTGACAGTCGGAGGGCAATTTTATGCGGTTGCATTCAGTTGCGAATTAACCGTTACTTTGCGACGGTGCAAGCTGTGTTTTTCCCCCTGACTCGTTATCTTTTTAATCGATTTAACGCGAATGCTTTTAAATTGAATTGGATTTAAAGGGCATTAGTCCGATTATCGCTCAAATCCTCGTGCTCTTCCCGTTCCGAAATTAAATATCACTTGACGTGACCTCGGTTAATCGAATCTTTCTCCGACACGCAATTCTCATAAAAACTTTTTCATTTTTTTACCTGATCTATAAATCCCATTCGATCAAATTTGATTTTTTTTCTCGTTGACAAAAGTTTAATCGCGACTCTTCCAAATTTATATCAGGATCATCCCGCCTCTTCGACTTCTTCCATTTCCCGTTTTGAGGAAATTACGCGTCGCTCGTGAATAAAAAATCGACGATTTTATTACGCAGCCAACTTTCCCGAAGAAAGACGTCGCTCCGAGGAAGGAAAAAGTTGGCGCGTTTGCGCCCGCGATCACAATGCGGAAGAGAGGCGAGAGAGAAGAGAAAGAGAGAGAGAGAGGAGGGGAACAAAATAGAAGAACAAACCCACATTTTTCCTGGCTCCCAACGTGGTCCACGTGGCCTCGTTTGAAACGGATGGCGTCTCCTCCGAAACTCGTCGCGTCGAGCTTACATCTCCGTCGCGCGTCGAAAAAGTCGGCGATCCCTGTCGGCGAGGAAACCGATAACGAGGACGAGTCACGAACGGGAGGTAACTCGCGGCGCGAGGATCATCAATCCGGGATCTCTTCTCCGTGGAAGGAAAACGCGCGAGCACATCGAGTACGTTACGCGATCGCGTCTTCGGGTCGCGACTGCGCCGCGTTGTTTCCCTCTATGTTTGGCCCGCTTTCAAAATTCGCGCATCACCGGGTATGTCTCGCTACGAGCGCGAGGGTTTCGCAAGCGCGTTATCTTAATCGCGGGCGATTCGATCGCGGCTGGTGATAAGAACACGTCGCCAGACGGTCGCTCCGCTTCACCCGATAGGCCGACAACGCGACACAGCTTATCGCCGTACACGTACTGACACACGCCGCGCAACGTTGCGAGTTGGTGAGACGAATCCCCCGCGCATGCGTAGCAACGCAAACGCTAGCAGACGCTGTTATACCTAACACTAAGTCATATATATATTTCGTACGTCATTAGGGTTCTCCGGAAAAAAAGTAAAAAATATTAAATTTGTATATTAATATATATTTGTGTAATATCTAATATGTAACATTTAATATATATTACATATTGTTAGGATAAATTATAACAAAAAGTATTTTTAATATTTATACGGCCTCGTCAAAAGATCGTAGATCTTAATTAATCTTAGCACGAATCTGTTAAAGCCGATCAGGTGTTTAATGACGTAATACGCGCATGTGCAAGTCTCGTCGGAAATTTTTTTCCCCTGCGGTGATTCGAAATTGGCGCTCTCTGGTGGTGAATAAGTGCGAGCAATAAAGAAAAAGTCCCTATGATGCGACGAAGCGCGAAATGTTACTAGGAAAGG
Organism: Camponotus vicinus; assembly: GCF_025532165.1. Lineage (NCBI taxonomy): Eukaryota > Metazoa > Arthropoda > Insecta > Hymenoptera > Formicidae > Camponotus > Camponotus vicinus. The sequence continues at coordinate 3,634,761 of NW_028141949.1, forward strand.
CGCGTTTACAAGAAATGATAGTTGATTTGGATTGGTTGGAGCTGACGAACGGTATGTCATTCATTACGTTGAAATATGTTTTTTGATCGATTGTCATCCATTAAATTATATGATTCCATGTATAACATTATTAATTTAGTTTGGAAATTAATAATTAATATAAATTTTGGACAATTTTGTTGAACTTTACTTTTTTGTAACAATTGTTAGCTAGTTGATTAATCATTTTGTTAATTAATTATAAAATTGCATATATGTTTTTATCATATCAATCAATAAGTAATGGGATAAACATTATAAATCTTTCGGGGACACGGGATAAAAACTATGAAATTTTTCTTTTCATGCATATTAAATGGAGCAAGACACACTGACTGTCAAATATTTAGCTTTCTTTTCAGCTGAATTTTTTGCTTTGTCCTTTCTTTCTCTCGAACTTCTAAATATATACCTGTCTCATTTTATTTCGTTTCATTTCAGCTAAAAAGAGCAATTTTTTACGTCACGTATAGTGCGCTGCATCCAACTTTAATGCCAGTTCGCAACGCGTCGGCGGGACGCGGCCTAGGGGAAAAGTGACGTCAGCGCCATCGCTGCCACCGCCTGACCGCCACTGTCACCACCGTCGTCGCCACCGTCGCCGCTGCCACCGTCGTCGTCGCCGTCGTCGACACCGAGTAGCGAAAGAGAAAGAGCTGGTCTTCCTTCCTTCCATCGCGCCGTATTGTATCGTGTCCGGCTTGTGTCGCGTCGTTCGATATCGCGTACGAATCGCGCACCGCGAATCTTCTCCAATTCCTCGCTCGCAGGAGGATCGCGACGCGCGATAGACAGACGAGAAGAGGAAGAAACGCGTACGTGTAAGACACTCGCACTCGCTCTCCTACCTTCGATCTCTCTCTTCTTCGAATCCGGCTCCTCTAAACCCGGACCGCGAACATGAATGAGGAATACGACGCGATCGTGCTCGGCACCGGCCTCAAGGAGTGCATCCTCTCGGGCATGCTCTCCGTCAGCGGTAAACGAGTGCTGCACATCGACCGCAACAAGTATTACGGTGGCGAATCGGCCTCCATCACGCCCCTCGAGGACCTGTTCGGGTAAGTGCTCGATGGTTTGCCCTCCGTTTCCCTCCTCTTTCCCATCCCCGTGTCACCTTCCCGCCTCTCCGACGAGAACAGGCAATGCGAGGGATCTGGAAACACTCGAGGGACACCTATAGGGCGTCGCAAACGTTCACGAGCGTTTTCTTTAAGCATTTATGTCATATCAGTTCCTCCTCCTCCTCCTCCTCTCGCGATACAGGCGGGAAATCGTCGACAGCTGGACGTGATTACGGATATTGATAACACGATACGGAATTTCCTGCCTTTTTACTCCGATTGAAATCTCTCGCCGGCCGATTATCTCCGCGAGCAGAGAGAAAAATGACAGCAAGAGGTGAGGAAGAGAGAGAGAGAGAGAGAGAGAGAAAGAGAGAGAAGCGGAAGATACGTTCCGCGGGGAACGCACCGAATCGTCGGAACTACGTCGTTTACGGCGGGGGTAAAGGGGTAAGGAGGGGGGAGGGTATCGATTCTCGAGCCCGCATTCCCGCGGCGCGCGCGAATCAACACCGCAAAACGCTCTTCTCGTTTCGCGATTGATCGATGTCGAAATGCTCGATGTACAGGTAACGTTTCTCTCTCTCCCTCTCCCTCTCCTCCTGAATTTTATTTTCTGTGTAAATCGTGCGTCAGAATTATGATTAGAATACAGTATAATTATTCAGTTTTAAAAACGCATGATTTTTAGCATCGTTTTGATACTAATCGTTATCATGTTATAATGTTATTTGTTTAATAATAATGTTATATGAATAATATTATAAAGAATATTTCGAGCATTCTGATGTCGCTTAAAAGGTTTTTGTTTGTCTCGCATTTTCTCTGTATTTATTTTATAAAATGAAGAGAGAGAAAACTGTGACTTACGTTATAAATATTAAATACAAAAAAGGAAATAAATAAAAACCAAAACATGATAATTAGGCTATCAAACGAATATATAGTATATTATATGAAAGTTTTTATATCTTAAAAGTATCCATCCTCAAACACAGAAATATTGTAAAAGAATCGATACATAATCGCGTTATAATAACTGTCACAGATAAAAACGAATCAAAATACATTATGATAAAATATTAAATTTAGGAAACAAAAAGGAAATGGAAGAGACGAAAGCTCGAATTAACAGATTTACTTATATGATGTTACAATACATTCTGAAGCACAAAAACGGACACTGTATTTCATTCTAAGTATAGCGAGTATCACTGCGAGCACCCGACACTAATTGTGAATTCCGGTCGTTGCTACCGGTCGAAAGTACATAGCGGAAAGTTCGGTATCGTCAGCTTCGCAACGGTTACACTTGAGTATAAAGAGAGAGTGCGAGAGCGGGGACGGGAAGAAGAGACGGTGTCCGCCCTGCGCGCAAGAGAGAGAGAGAGAGAGAGAGAGAGAGAGAGAGAGAGAGAGAGAGAGAGCTTACTGGATCGAATGTGGCGAATCGTCATCATCGTGATGGAATTTTGCCCTACGCTAAATCTTGGATTCATCGCAATATATTTCATCTACGAAGATTCTATGAAGATATTAAATTTTATTTCAATATATTTTTATATTTTTAATTTTTATACATCGCAGTCCCGTTTCATCTTAGCTCTGTTCTTAGCTATATATTTTTTTTTTATCACCAAAAGCGCGAGCATATTTTTACTTATTTTTCCAATATTATTTCGAATACAAAAGATAGCGTGAATACAAAGAGGAAAACTATATAAGGCTCTTTGCGACCTATATATTTCTTACAGTTGTTATATTTAGTTTTATTCGCACATTTAATATTTATTTTTGTTTCCTTTTTAAATTTCCATTTTCTTATCTTTCTTTTTCTACACATTTTATTTCTTTTCTTTTTCGAGATTTCTAATTCTTTTTTTTATATTTTATTATTTCTCTTTTCTCTCAAGTAAAATTCTCACACCTTTCGCAAACATAACGACCTCGTTAACCTTATTCGTTGACATTTTATTATGGAAAAATTCCCAACAAATGATAGCATTATAGTAGCATATTGACATGATTTAATATATTTCAATATATACATAGATCTCTACAAACTCTACCCATCGATTTGCTATGTCGTTATTGGTGCAAGAAATATTTTTCCGTAATTATCATTATATATATCTAACTCGATACAAAATATTCAATTTCCTTCGACATCAGTCACCGAGTTTAATTTAGTTTCGTAGCAAAAGCTACGCTCGATATTAATTATTTTAATAGATAATGATTTTACTGCGCGAATGTTTGTGAGAATTTTAAATATAAAATTTAATTTAATTATTAATAAATATTGTTTTCTTCTGTGTCGCGATAAAGATTAAACATATTTTATAGATATAATTACACGAGATGCATACGCCACATTATCATGCGTAAAAAACAGAGAAGAGAGAGATAACGTTCGTTGTATTTTTTCATCGTGGCATTTCTTCATTCGGTCGTCTCGTGATAATCGTATAAAAAAGTACATTATAAAAAGATCAAGTGTCGAGAGTTCACGATTATAATCTTCTCTCTCTCTCCCTCCCCCCTTCTCTTTCTCTCTCTCTTTCTAAAATCTTCTTTCCTCTTTTCTGTTTCTCTCACCGCGACCGTTTCATTGTATAGCAATTGCATTCTGTTAAAAAGGTGCAATGTTACCTGAAAAACACGGATATCCTGTTGCCAGCATTTGATATATCCGTTACATTCTTTTGTACAGCAACGCGCGCGGGCATGAAAGTCCGAGGAGAAGGAGGAAGAAGCTTTATTCCGAATGCAGATGGAAAGCGGAACGACGACCGTTTCGAAGAGATTGCACGTAATTATGTGCTTTGCGGAAAAACGCACGTCGCGACACGCGAATCCCGGTAGCTTTCCGTTTCGCGATTACAAATGCAAATTTGATGAATCTGGACAAGTGGAAAAAGTAATTAGCTTCAATTTAAAATGTAAATAAACACGTATAATACAAATATTTTTTTACATATTTCTTTACGCGCGCGTAGAATAATCTCTTTCTTAACATATATAAGTACATTATATTTCTTGATATATACGAAAATTTGCATAATTTTAAATGTTTTTTGTATAATATAAATATAAAGTTATTTATATAAAACTAAAATAAATCTAGACACAAGTAATATAAAAAAATTGCGTAATTTTGTATAATAAATATAAAATTAACTAAAAAATATGTACATAAAATTAAAACAAATCTAGATATACAGAAGTAAAAAAAGCAATGGATTGCGTAAAGAGAATAATTGATTATACGAGATATCCTCTACATCGTTCACACACACACACACACACACACAAAATTGCGCAATTGCGTTTATGTTATACTCAATGTACTTCTCTACGGATTCGCGCTTTGCGTCATTGGTACAGAGAAAGTAATAACGAACAGCGATCCCCCCTATCTCCAATAAATCATCATCGTGCAGCTAATTCACCCATACCTATCGCGTTATCAATTGCTGTCCTTGATGCTCGCGTCACCTTCGCGATATCGCTCAATCATCATTTAATGACAAGTTGTTCAACTGGTTGAATGCAACGGATGCAGATTTGTGAATAACATTTATGCCGTACCTTATTGCTTCGTACAACAGAGAGCAACCTCATGCAAAAATAATTCTTATTCTGAACGAAGATAAAGTCTACGGAAACGGAAGCGTTCGATATGAACGTTTAATTACGATTGATAAGATTGATAAGAATCGACTAATTAGTGCCGTGATCGAGATCCCTTTATTAATTTTTGTCATCTAATTTTTTTTGTAACAAATTCGCATAAGTTAATTAACAGGTAAACGAGACATTTAAAAGGCTAATTATCGCGTAAAAGGCAATTAAATTTCATTTTTCTCTACCAAACTTTATTGTACATTATGTTATTGAAAATATTATAATATACTCAACAGATAAATTTATAACATAAATAAAAATTAATTATCGTTTGACCGCGTTTTGTATTATTGCGTTTTTGTATTATTACTCATAATGATGTTTATATTGTTTAGAAAATTCAAGGCCCCGTCGCCGGATGAGAGTTATGGTCGTGGCCGGGACTGGAATGTCGATTTGATTCCTAAGTTTCTAATGGCAAATGGTCTTCTCGTCAAGCTACTCATTCACACGGGTGTGACGCGTTATCTGGAATTCAAATCGGTGGAGGGTTCATATGTGTACAAATCGGGCAAGATCTCCAAAGTACCGATTGATCAGCAGGAGGCTCTGTCCAGTGACCTGATGGGTCTATTCGAGAAGCGGCGATTCCGCAGCTTCCTCATGTGGGTGCAGAATATGCAGGAGGATGATCCGAAAACGTGGGACGGCTTCGATCCCTTCAACAACAATATGAGCGCGCTCTACAACAAATTCAGCCTCGACAAAAACACGCAGGACTTTACTGGACACGCGTTAGCGTTGTATAGGTAATAGTTAATCGAGACTCACTTGAGAGAGAATAAGTTGTAAGATTGAAAAAACCCATGAAATAAACGCATTCCTTTCCATTGTCTTTCGAGGATGCTTTATAAGAATACAAATCCAAATCTATAAAATATATATCTATCAAAAAATATTTATTTTCTAATCAGGGATGATGACTATATAAGCCAAACCGCGATACTCACCATCAGGAGGATCAAATTATACAGTGACAGTCTAGCACGATACGGGAAATCGCCGTATCTCTATCCGATGTATGGTCTGGGCGAACTTCCTCAGGGATTCGCACGACTTAGCGCCATTTATGGCGGTACATACATGTTGGACAAGCCGATCGATGAAATCGTCATAAAGGATGGCAAGGTGAGTATTTTCTTACGTTTGCCACATCACCGTGACTAAACTTAATCGCTAAAGTCGGTCATTATCTTTTCCAGGTGGTTGGCGTCCGTTCCGGCGATGAGACAGCTCAATGTAAACAAGTTTTTTGTGATCCTACGTACGTACCCGATCGTGTGAAAAAGGTCGGTCAGGTGATAAGATGTATATGTCTCATGGATCATCCGATTCCGAGCACGTACGATGCGCTATCCACGCAAATCATCATTCCTCAGAAGCAGGTAATTGAACATTATACATTTACACATTTCCTGCTTTAAGTTTTCAAGAATTATAATTATATTCTGATATAATCGTTTTCTTCATTTCAAAGAGTTCTATAATAATCTATTTTAAATTTATAAAACATTGTTATAGAACTCTTTAAAATAAAGGAAAAGATTAATTAAAATACTTTGCAAATCATTTATTCGTATAGATATGATTTTTATTATTGTAATATTTGTAAGAATTTTCTATTTGTCTTATATTCTTCAAACGCTTTTTTTTCCACAGGTCGGTCGTAATTCCGACATTTACGTGTCTCTTGTGTCGCATACTCATCAAGTAGCAGCGAAGGGCTGGTTTATCGCTATGGTCTCGACCACGGTGGAGACAAAGAATCCAGAGGCTGAGATTAAACCCGGTCTGGATTTGCTCGGTCCAATTAAACAGAAGTTTATTAGCATTTCCGACTACATGGTGCCGGTGGACGATGGTCTCAACAGTCAAATATTCATATCTACCAGCTATGATGCGACCACACATTTCGAAACGACCTGTTTAGATGTGCTCGATATATTTAAGCGTGCTACCGGTGAGGAATTCGACTTCAACAAGGTCAAGCACGAGCTCGGCGACGAGGATCAGTAACCGTAATTATGGAGTGCGCGCGTGCATTTTACACCATATTACATCATGGAAAAATCGAAGCGTTCAGTGAATTCGTGTATTTGAGTAAACAAGAAATCATTACTCGATGGTTGCCGATTGCGTCGGCATGCGACAGTGTCTCAAGGCAGATATCACAAAACAGATGTCACGTTTGCGAGCAGACCTGTGCCTAATTATGTAGATTCTCTTTGATAGAGGATGAAAAATGAAGGTAAAGTTGGCTAAATTCTTTCTCTTTCTCTTTGTCTCTATTCTACTTCGTCCTAATCTCATCCCCTGCTATTCCACGAGCTCTTCAAGAAAATCCTGTTCGAAAGCGACACGAATTCTCTATTATATGTACATGGAAGAACACACACTCTCGGACTATATTTCTACGACTTCAATAAAAAATACCGGATTATAAAGTTAGATCTCCTCTTGTAAATTTATATTTTACATGAAATTTGAATCCGATCTGCCAATAAACGTTCGAACAGAAGATAATAAAAAAAAGACAAAGATAATCTCGAGACGTCCGTGTCACTGCGTGTATACAATATATATGTACCATATTTTAATGTATTGAAATATAGATAAAAGATCCATCGGCAGATTACACTGTACAAAAAGGAATTTAGGTACATCACATAAGAAATATAATATGCCGTTAAGTTGATAATTGATTAATGATAACAAACAATATAAGTACCATATCTGTCTAGATTAGAATTCCTATAGATATAGATGAAAATTTCGGAAATTGTGTGAATCTGGGAAAGTTTATGTTGTCTGAATGTTAATTATCTGTAGGTTGTCTAAGTTGCATTTATTAAACAAAGTGATTGAGTAATGATTTAGTTTTATACGAATCGTCGAGAATCGCGGACATAGGTGTTCTATTGATGACTCTATTGCTTGTCGATTGTCTAGTAAAATTAGAAATAATATGCAGTTATAATGCATTATATTTCAATATTTATATATATATATATATATATATATATATATATATATATATAATTATGTTTCATCTTCTATATTTGTTTATTCTATTGAAGAGATATTCATTTAAGAAACAAATCAATTAGGTATCTTCAACGTTCGAAAAACAAAATTAGGGATAGGAAAGTCGCATATTCGTATACACTTGAGACAAAATCGATGGAGAATGGAAAAAAATATCGATATCGAAACGTTGGAATGAAGGAACGTTGGAAGAGGAGGATATCCAAACTCTCCGGAGCGGCCAAGCATTTCACATTATATATAGATATTATTATAGATCTATATAGTATATATTATAAAAAAAGATATGTATACATATATATAAATATGAGAAAGTGGAGTCGTTGAAATATTGTTGTTTCGTGTGAGCTTGAGATCCGGATTATTTCTTTTGCATAATAAAAAAAATATGGGAGTATCTAGTAATATTATTATCATGTCGTTACCTGATAAAAAGAATGCAAATACTCGCATATGTTTACCGAATAAATGAATGGCGAATTAATGGTGAAGGAGAAAGAAGAAAAGGATCGACTGTTTTCCTAAATTCACCCTTTTGCTTGCACTCTCGCATGGGTTACTATAATGATACACGCAATTTCGCACGAAAATCTAATGGAAAGAATGGAGAGGTATACTCATATAACGAACATTTATCTTGACCGCAGCAGATATCTTTCACAATTATCCATCAACTTGTAACACACGAGAGCAGAATAGAATAAATGATATTGTATTAATCATGTACTTTTTGCAATTTGTCGACCAATCTCGCAAAAAATCGGAGAGAATGTGAAGAACTTATAATAGTAGTCGCATTTTTATATAAAATTTTAATGTTATTTTTACATCATGTTGCGCACAATTTCAAAACGTAAAGATTATTATCTCGGCATCCTAAGACAATGAGATTGTTGTGAACAACTGGCGAAGAGAATGTCTCGCCAGGAAGTTGCTTGATTGCCAACAATTTACCTTCCGAAAGATCGAATACTTTAAGGATACCATCTGTACATACTACAAACATACGTCCATTTTCGCACCAAGGAGTCGCAAAAATAGGCGAAGGCAATTGTAACGTATATTTTAATTTTGGTTCATTTCTTTCAGTCTTCCTTGGCATCTTCAAACAATATACATGTTTGTTATGGCTAGCCAAAATAACATACTCGTTGTTTGTAGATTCGACATTCCATATCACGGGATACGAAAACACATTGCCGTGTATCATATATCGCCACATCTGTAATAACAAAAATTTTATTATAACACGTCGAGAATGATGAATGTCGAACGACAGAGAAAAGTGACGGATAGTTGTCTACCTGACAATCGGTTTCGATATCGAAACAACACAATGCTCCAGCCACGGAACAAAATAAAACGTATCCGGTTCGAAGAACAACGGGTGCGACGAAAATTGGATCCTGCAATTTACGTTTCCACGAAATCTGTCCGGAAGATTGCTGCAAGGCCACGCATGAACCATCCAGTGTCCCGAAAAGAACCGAAGTTGATTCTCGATGCAAACAACCGGTAGCACAGATTCCACCTTCGCTCGCTTCAGTTTTCCATATTTGAGTACCATTCTAATATATATTTAATTATATATATATATATATATATATATATAATGTTAATAATAGCTTCAAGATACTAGTACTGACTTAACATTAAACCGTTTACCTCGATTGAAAGACAGTATACGTAGTGGTCATAAGAACCCGCAAATATTTTGTTCCCTTGTGTACACGTTATCGCTGTACATTTCACCATATCTTGCGTTTGAAATTTCCAAATTACTTCGCCAGTTTTTAAATGGATACAGTATATATACCCATCGTAACAACCTATCAATGACTTGTTAATTAATAGTTCTTAAATTGTATTATATTGTATTAATATCAAGCGATATATTTACCTACAATGCCATGAAATTCCGTCAGGACTAAAACAGAAGCTTCTATTCTATTTGGTAATTTTACCTCGTACGGTTTATTGTTAGTTTCTAGCAAATCAACAGTACATATAACACCGAAGTGTGAGCCGACTGTTGCGTACAATTCTGTCCTAAAAATTAATGAACGCGTGAGAAAAAGAGACGAAATATCTTTTCACAATATTTTCTTTTTCAGAATTATCCTTACTTAGAATAACAGTATACTATTGGTGAGGCATCGACACACTTTTGCAAATTATATGTCGCTAATAATTTAATATTTTCTTCTTGTGAGAGAGTAGTACTTTCTTCTTGCATTAATATATTATTGTAAGTTTTTCCTCTACATTTATACCACTGACAGAAATTTTTTTTATTTAATGATGAAGTATTATTCGACGATGATTGTCTTGTTAAGAATTCTTTTGCATTACACTTCTGGGAAGATTTGTCATCAAAAGAAATGTCGACGCGCCGACTGACATTCTTGCTGCAGCCTTGTTCAATTAAAGTATCTCTAATATAATTGATGCATTCGTTGCACGTAACGTCCTTTAGTAACATACCAATTAATTCAGGAAATTCCGCGTTAAAAACTTCAACAATAGCGCTTAAGATTTGAAGTGCTGCTATTGACGTACCACCTGACGTTAAAAAACCGGTGCCTTTAGAGTTTACATGATTGTTCCACAAGTTTGTAAATATTTCGCCTGCATCATCAGCACGCAAATCTTTAATAATTTCTGTTTCAGATTCTTGGCATATTTTTTTTAATGATGCGTGACAAATTTTTCCACTAGTAGTAAAATTAAAATCATTTGTCATAATTATTTTATCAGGTTTATAGATCGCTGGTAATATTTTTAAATGCGATATTATGTCTTCTTTCAACTTAGGAAATTCTTCTTTGGGTTCTGTAATAGATACACACAGATATAATTTGTGACTTTTTGCGTTCCAAAATGTGGCACAAATTCGTATGAAATTTAATTCCGTCGCGACTTTCTCAAGTTCCTGTAAATTCACTTTATTTCCAAATCTCTTTATGATATTATTTCGTCTTCCTTTATAAAATATTCTACCCTGATCATCTGTCTAAAAAGAAAAAAAAACCAATATAAATTTGAGTTTCTTTTTTTATTGAAAATATTTAATTTGAAGAAAATTAAAATATATTTTGTCAAAAAAACTTACTGAGACTATATCGCCAGTATTACGAAAAATTGGTTTAATTAAATTTAAATTTTCGTCCATTTCATTTCCAATGATACAAATTCTATTGATACTTCCTATATTGAAAACAAAGAAAATAATTTATATTAAAATTAAATTACACAAATATATGTTTTATATATGTTATTTCATATATAATTGTAACGTTAAAAAATTGAAAAACTGACCGATGTAAAGAGTGCCTTCACCTCTAGTTATCACTTCATTATCTTCATTTCTAATTTGAAATATAATTTCAGATAATGGTTCACCTAAATAAGATTCATCTGTACTGTTGTCTTTGGTGATTTCATTAATACTGGACCAACACGATATTTCGGTTATACCATAGATATTAAATAATCGTGTCATATTCTGCAGATGACTAGCTTTTAAAATTAATTTCATACTAGGAAACGGTTCTCCACCTAAGAGAAGAACTCTTAACTGAGAATCTTTGTCCAAGATTGTTGTCTTCAAACGTTCAGTGGACCATTTGTGAAAAAAAAGCGATGGAGTAATTTGAAGAAGAGTTACATGGCTATGGAATATTTCTTCTAAGAGTCTGAAAAATATTTTTGGTTGTATATATATATTGTAAACTTTATCTTATTTTTTTTAACATTTTTCAAATCTGTTATATAATAATTATTCACCTGTTAGCTTCACTTTTTAATGATTTTGAGACCATGAACAGAGTTGCAGCACAAAAAAAGCTTAGAAAAATTTCAACAATACTAGGGTCAAAGGTAAAATTTGTTAATTGTGCAATTTTATCAGAGTTTGTTACATTAAGGATTCTCCTCAAATCCATAATATTAGGCAATATACAAGAATGAGGTACTTTAACAATTTTTGGGATCCCAGTTGAGCCTGAAGTTGCAATTGCATATGCAAAGCGATACCATTTTCTGTTAATATTTTTTTCTTGAACATTTCTTAATTTTGTTAAATATATTGATTGCCCATGAATATCAAATTGATATACGATATCTCTATTAGATGTCACATATTTCGTAAAAATATAGTTTACATGTAAAAAGGTAAGCATCTGTTTATATGTCAACGGATCTTCAGGTATATTGAGAAAAGCATGTCCACTATCAAGAATTCTGCCAAGAAATGAAGGGATTTGTAGTAAATATTTATATATTATAAATACAGATAATCATAATCTTATATATTATATATACAATATTATGATATATATAATATATATACAATAGAGTAGTGAATTGAATATTTAGAGGAACAATTATATATATCTTACCCAAGCATTAAAGAAGGAACACAATATTCTAAAATATCCAAGTTAATACCAATAAATTCAGGATGCTGTATACATTTCAAACAATTTGCAACTACTTCTTTCATCGCTTGCAATTCATTGTAACTTATAGTCTTAACTTCCTTTAAATCGTGGTATTCTATAGCAGCTTTATTAAGATGAAGCCAATTACATGTATTATGTAAGGCTTGTGGATCTGGTTTGTTGTCATTTTGCAATTTTAATTTTTTAGTATCGTTAACTAAAAACATGAAAGATAAATCAAAATATATATTTGCATTTGGAAATTCGTGTTGCTTTTTGTAAAACAATTATAACAATTGATTAATATTAATGTTAATCGATGTGTACTCACTTGTATAACTCATTGTACATGTAAAGTACACACATATCCACTGGTATTACATTAAAAGTATATAATATTCTTTTTAAAATTAAGCGTATTATTGAAATTCACATAAAATTAATTTTTTTAAATAAGTATAAAATGAGACGTTAAATATTTATTCGAGTAAGTCTCGTTGCCGCTAATGTTTTGATATAAAGGTTAGGAAATGTGGGTTCTCAACTTATAATTTTGCAAGTACATTCATATTTGCGCATCAAAAATATATGTAAGAATAATAAAAATAATTAATTTTATGCTATAGAACTTCATTATTAATCAGCAAAATAATCTTATGCATTTGTAATTAAATTTTTTAATTACTGAATTTAAAGAAGTTATTTTTTTTTAAGGGAAGGATTTGAAGAATGCAAAATACGAGAAATTTTTAAAATTTTTCACTTAATATATTGTTAAATTGTGTGTATACAATTTTCTTAAATAAACATTTATATTTTATGCTAAAAATATAAAGCAACTTAACACATAAAAGTGTACTTATATCATTCTATACTGATATCGAAAGATTTTGTATTCTTCTAGAATTTAAAAATTAAAGTATATAGATAGGGATATATCTCTGACACAATAATTCATAATTATTCTATATTTATTTTTAATGGAAAATAAATAATGGATCTAGTGATAGAATAGGAAGTGGTCACAATTTTAGTATTTTTACCACAATTAGTCGACTATTTTTTTTTTAAATCTTACTCTCACTGGAGAAAAATTTATTAAAACAACAGAGTTACTAAATTCTAAAGTTCAGTAATGCAATGACCAATTGTTCAACATTCAGAGATATTTTTCCATTTTATTTCTCTTCACACCATTCGTTCTCCTTGCGCACCTGCTCTTCCTCCGAAGCAGTGAAATCATTCTTGATATTGAATGTTTTACGTATCTCCTCAGGTGTTTTGCCTTTGATCATATTAGCGACGGTTTTGCATGTGACATCTAACAGACCCTTGATATCGAGATAATTAGCTGCCAGAATCAATTCAAAGAGAGTACCTTGATCAACCTATGAAACACATATTCATGTTTGAATCATTAAAGAAAATTTAACTCTTATCATAATGTGATTTCGTTACTAATATTATTACTTCTTAATAAGTCTAGACTTTGTTTAGATTCGCCAAATGATACTTACTTTCAGAAAATCAGCATCCCATGAACTGATGTCATCAGTACGCTTTTCTTTGTTCTCATCATCTTCTGGTGGTGGAGGGTCGTCCTTGTGATACGTAGCCCATTGTATAACCTTCCTGAGGATTGCGGAATTAACATTTGGTAACGGCACAACCTCTTCCTCATCTTCATCCATACCAAGATCCTCTAACATGGTTTTGATGGTGACCGAACATTTTGCGATCTCGACATCAACCTCGAACACCTCACCGTCAGAGCTCTGCAGCTTTATGTTAGGCATCTGCATATATGAAAACATGGGAATTATATTACTATATAAAACTAGGTAATATAAATCAAGCTGATTCATATTATCTTATCTTCTATGGTGTTTTTTCAAGATAGCATCCTAAGCATTTTAAGTAAAACTTCATATTTCCTTTCATGAAATAACTAATGATAATTTAAATAATTAAACAGAAAGTGTCATTTCAAGTTGAATGATAGTCTAAATTCTAGATGTATAAGAAAAAGAAAATAATAATCCCCAATTTATAGGATCTGTTTATCTAGATTTAATTGATTCTATTTTATTTTACAATATGAAGCACGTGATGAGAATAAAAAAAAAACACAAATAACCGATAAAGGATTTTTCTTATTATACATACAAAGCGATGTATATACACACATTTCGCTCCCTCTCTCTCCCTTAATCTAATATAACATAATCTACATAACAACATAATCATAAAATTCTAACCTAACATAATTTTACGACCAATAAAAGTATTTGATTGTGCACAATAACAGAATGTTTGCAAACTTGGAAAAAATTTACTTCTCATATATATCTCAAAATTTTTCTAAGTGGCAAAAAAAGAGGAAAACAAGTTTATGAAAAATTTAATTTCGAGATTTTTCAAAATTTTTCATAGTAACCAAAAGATAGATGCTGTACTAAAAGGCACATGGCACATTTTCAGAATATTCTGGAAAGCATTCAATTACTACGCAACAGCAAATAGAATTTTACTTGGTTATAATTGCAATTTAATCTTTTTGGGCGTTTATTTATACATTGTTGTTCAACTCAATCGTACGTGTACCATGTTAATTTATGTATGCGTGTATGCTATTTTTATTCTTTACGTTATCTCGTTCTATTGTTCATACTACAAATAGTCGCACAAAGAGCTTTTTTTCGATACGGACGAACTATTATCGGTCGCCTGGATTATTTAAATTAATTAGAAAATGTGATAATTACCTTTTTAATGGCAAAATAGAAATCGTCGATTCAAGCGTCGCTCTTTACCTTGTAGACTCTCGCTCTTTTCTTTCGACTCTCCACGTTCTTGCTGCTCGCCTTGAATGATCCTCCTGCTCTTACTCTTCGACAACTATCTCCACTCGGCACCTAATTCAAAATGATAGTCAGCTACCTACGTGCTATGTGTTGTCCTCCGAATTTTGTCTATTCGTTGAGAACAAGAAGAGAAAGCAAAGGGTGAGGGAGAGGGAGAGGGAGAGTCTTTTGAGAGTTTCGATGCGTCACCTGGAACTTTCAGTTCGAACTTTCTAATCAATTTACTGTTCGACAGAGTCGGTAGGATCACTGTTTCGAGGTATATTCGTGCTGCATCAAGAGAACGATCGATTGGGGATGATGACAGATGGTGCCACAAGGCAGTTTTTTTGTTGCAAAATTCAAGCAGTGCAGCATCGACATGATCATAATGGAAGCTTCACGAAGAGGATTTTGTGTGTTATGTACTCAAGAATATAATGTAGCAAAAGGTATGATTATAAAGTATGATATTCACTGTTTTTTAGTAAAACATTTACTATCATAGAAAATTTTTTTCAATTTTCTATTATGTAAAATTTTTATATATTTTATTTTATATTATAATTTTTATATAAATTTTTCTCTTTTTCCGTTTCTTCTATTATTTCATATTTTATCAAGAAAATTAGTTTTATTACAATATTATGGAATATTCATGTAATGTTCATGAAACGAAGAGACATGTATATATGTGTATAAAATGATTTTTGTATCAAAGAGCTAAACTAAACATAAAATGGCTGTTTTGTATGCGTTCAGTATCTCGTAGATAGGCAGCCGTATTTTGGTCGCGTATTCTGTTTTTAAAAGGGCGCTCAACAAGTTTCCCGTGATTTCCGAAGGTTCGCAAAGACAAATTGTTTATCCAGTCAAAAAGATAAATAACACATATGTTAAAACCAATGCCACGTTTGTTGTTTGTTATTGTTATACAGCTTTCAAAGTATTAAACGAGCCGAGTAAGTTGAACCACACTCGTATTTACAATCTCTTTCTTGGGACGATATATCTGATTACGCGATTGGTTGTTGACAAAAATTTCGCGTCGAAGAAAGCGCAAATAGAATTAAATTAAAACTAAATCAATCGCATAAAAGTTAGTAAATTAAAGCACAAGTTTTATTCCTCGGCTTCCCTAAAGAGGATGAATGATATGTAGTAAGATTAGAGATGTAAATGGGGATTTATCGGAATCGGAGAAATTTATTAAATGAATTTTTAATTATGTAACATGAATCGCAGGAAACTTGCATTTACTGATGTACGTGGAAATCCAATATTTTTCTCCTCCTTTCAATTTTAATTTTCAACCTAATACTTTTGATACTTTAAGCAGTCAAATACACCTCTTTTAAAATTATTTAACTTATAATTTTGTCAAAATCTCCTTTTTTAAATTTTTAAGTGGGGAACTCTTCGTTTATTACTTATTTAAGATAAATAATAAAGAGAACTCAATTTCTATAAATTAAATCTATTAAAATTCTTTAGAATTTATAAACATGAGAAAACTGAAATTGAAAATAGGAGTAAATCTTGATTCGCGGATAGTGCGCCGCAGAGATGATCATACTAGAAATGATATTATTTTAGTAAAGGATCAGCCTGACATATATATAACAGTCCCCGATCTCATATTCTTAAGAAAGCGTGGAACATGTAAATAAAGAAAAATTATTTTAGGCATTTGACAGAAGAAACTAAAATACATAATTATAGTTTACTCTGATAATATTCTTTGATAATATTTATTTTCTACATTCTTCGAAATTGCTTTAATTAAAAATTGTAACATGAACCAATATTATACATTTTTCAAGCAAAACCAATCAAGACCAATTTTTTGTTTCTCGGGTAAGTCACTGTCCTTTGTCGCGCTCGCGATCGCATTGTAATAATGTTTTTCGATCCCCCTTCCTTGGTAAATAGATAATGGAGCCGAGAAAGTATCAAACGTGACAGCGCGATTTTTAGAGGCCGTAGAATTACGCACAAACTCGACTCCAGGAATCTATAAAGTTCACGATGGCGGGCGCCAGCACCCACGCGAAAACACACATATACACGCGTGTAGCTAAGTTTGCGAATGCGGATAGATTAACCCTCCGGTCCCGCTCTATTAAAAAAGAAAAAAAAAGGTTTCTCTCTTCTCAATCTTAACTTTTGTTCGACTAATAGAAATAAGAAGAACACTGAGAAAGGAAAATTCTTTGTGTTGGACATGACGATACAGATTCGTTTCAAGATTGCAAAAAATGTAGAATAAAAGCGAAAATTAATGAAATGGACGAAGCAAACGTGAATGAGATATGGATAAATAATTACAAAAAAGTTTTCCTCAACAATCACTTTGATGTTTACATATACTAATGGATAGAATCCTTATAATCGCACTTTAAATATATTGCGAACTTCTAGTTTTTGAGATATATCATTTCAAAAAATGTGTGTTCTATTTTTTAAAGTTAAAAAATGACATTTTAAATTATTCATTATAATATATATGAAAATCAAAGTGATCACTGAGATATCACTTTTACACAATATTTATCAAAATACGTTATATATATAGGAATTTTTTCAGTTTCTTTGTAGAAAAATTTATTAATCTTTACGAAATTAACTCGATGAATTATCATGTGAATAAACTATTCGAATACTTATTTAATGACTGCTGACTGAATTTACTTAATGAGTTCTGATTAATTATCGTGAATTGGTTTATAATATAAGGCATAAATTTCATCTGTCACTCGTCTTCAATGAGTCTTTTATTTTACATTAATATATCTCTTGTTTTACACGATTTTTTATTTTCGGAAAGATTTTTTGATTCCGAAAAAAGTGAAAAATGCAACTAATGAAGAGATTGATAAGAAAGAAATCGATAGAAAATTAAAAGTTTTTAACTCCTTCGTCAAAGTGTGTTAAAAATGTGGGTAAACTGTTTCGCAAATTTATAAAATAATGCTGCATATTCTAGTTTTCGAAGATATTACATAAGAATCTGTTATATGTTAAATTGGTATAGTAATTTTTCAAATACAATTTCGTCCATAACGTTAGATGTCATTTATACTAATATAGCTCATGCCCAACAAGTCATCAAAACACTGACGTAGTACGGCTATTAAATACTAAGGGACAATTGAGACGATTCAAGAGAACTAACGACCTACCGACTTGTTCCAATAAAGAACCAAAGAATATAAAATATACATGTCATGCTAAGTGAATATGAATTAAGAATAGTGCATGTTTATCGCAGAGATGACAAGCATACTGAATCTCGTACACCTTCAAAGGAAAATCATAAAACGGTCATGCATGACTGGCTTGATTGTAGCATGCCTGCTGGCATACTTAAAAAAAAAAAAAATTTACACTAAAAGGATTAAAAACAAAGAGAAGCTCACTCGATCAACTCAGAATTCGTGTTACGCGAATTCGTGGAATTACAAAAATCTCAGTTGACAATGATAAGTTAGATTGCAGAGGACAAATTGAACTAAAAATACGCGATGTGTATTATCATTGTTTGATTAGCAACTACATAGATAATTGCGTAAACGTTTTAAATTGGCTGCTAGATCTCGAGAAAGAGTGACTTTTGCGGAAAGCATTATAGTATTAATATTACATAACGCGTAACATGAATCTCTCTTGTTTAATTATCAATTAAAGAAGCTGTGAAGATTTGAGAAATGTCGCGATTCGCACGTCATATAGATTATCGATGGTTATATATTTATTGATCATCGAGCTTTTTAGATTGATTCATTAATTCTGTCATTGTATGTACACTGCGATTATTTTTATTTGAAACAATGAAGTTTCGATTTTCTCGTGGGAGGAACTTTTAGTAAAAAAAATTGCATATCGCGTTTGACGCGATTTTCAGGAGGAATTAAAATTAATATTTTAAAAAATTTTTAAATACATTATATCAATTTGAAAGAAATAAGTAAATGAGCATATACAGCTTTAATTAATGACTTTAATTAAGCGTTAAATGTTTCTTTTTATATCCAAATTAAGTTAATATATTTTTTTTAATTATTTAAGAATAAATATGTCATTCGCGTTACTCATTTAAACGAACGAAATTTTCGAATAAAATTATACGAATAAAAATATGTGTACATCTAAATTCTAAATAGAGATTTAAATATCTTTTTTTCATTGTAATTTTATATCAGACATCATTTAGTCGATTTTCAATAATATTTACCACAAGATATAAGTAGACAAGATTTAAGCATTAAGTCAAACAATCTTTAATATCAAGAAAAAGATTTATTTTTGGGATTGGTGCGAATAACATCAGCAATATGTTGGAGCCATGCGACTAATTAAATCTTTTAAAAGCGTTTTGAAGGCTTCGAGGCTCCTTCTTTTGTGGAAAAGTAATATTCATTTTGCGTCTTTCGTTGAGCGATGTCTCAATTTTCTTCGCAAACAATAAATCATGGCGACGAACAGCATCTTTTGATAACTGTACGTGTCCAAAAAAATCTAATGCAGGAATTTAGCATAGAAATTATAAAGTAGACATGTAAGTTTTGTAATTTCTATTAAATGGAAGGAAAGAGAGAAAAAGATAAACAAGTTAATTTCTCTTGAAGAGAATTCTTCGTGCATCAAGCGTATATCTATATGAAAGATATTTGCGAAAGTTTGGAAACAAAAAATCATGCGATATTTCCCGAATGCACTTATCTATCGACATTTCGAAACAATCTTATTATTGCGTTCTAATAATATCGAATCGAAATTGTGCTACTATTTTCAACTTCAATTTTCTCAAGTTTCTCACAGATTCTAGAAGATTTCGAAAGGTTTAATTTATACAGGATAATTTATTAAATGCACAGCAATATTTTAGAAAGTAAATGTACACATTAAACAAAAAAATGTTATTTGAATATATCACATGTATCATGGTTTTTGAGTTATGACAGATTAAAGAGAATGCTCAAAATGTGATTTGTGTTTCAACTTATGTTATAGTACTTTATATAATATTTAGTCCCTTAACTAATTGGAAAACATATCAAACATTGTTCGAATTATTTCGAATCCATATCTTTTCTTGCAAATGAACTTTATTAATTTATATAATATATACAATAGATTTTTTAAATGATCGCTAAAATAAAAGTCTAATAGGATTACATCAGTAGATTACGGCCATGCTATTCATTTCGCTTTATTCATTAATCTAAAGAGAGTAGGATTGCAACAAATGAGTATCCTCAGGCATTTTCTTTAATCCTTTATGACTCAGAAATTATGACCTATGTTCAAATAACATTTCTTACCCGTTTAGTGTGTACATTCACTCCCTGAAGTATTGCCGCACATTTATGAATCACCTCGCATAAAAATTAAATTTTTACTTTGTATCTCAAATAACAAAGTAAACTCTTTGTTTACTGTCTTCTTAGACATTTAAAACAGGAGATCAATAAAACTATACGTTAACAAGTCTTTAAAAAGTTTGATTTGACTGCTTAAAGTGTCAAAGTTGACGTTAAATTGAAAATTAAGAAAATAGGTGTAAAATTTTAACTTGGTGAAATTTATAGGAAAATAAAATATGATAAAACATTGATAAAAATAATCGAGTGTACAAAAGATATCCATTTATTTTACGTAAAAAAGATATACAATTTAATTTAAACTAGTTATTTCCATTTGCATTTATAAAATAGAGAAAAGTTATTAAAAGAATTTACCAAAAAATTGATCAAGAATTTAATAAAAAATTTTAAAAAATGAAGAATTAAAATAAATTTATAATTTATATAATAATTCTTTACAATATATAATACTTTAAATATACGATTTAATTTTACAGTTACATCAACGGTGTACATTTATGAAACGATCTATCTCAAAATGCAATTAGTTTGACGTGCATACGATAAAAATAAGCTGAACGTGGCCGAGTAATATTGTAAAGTGCTAGAATTTCTCTTTGAATGCAAGCTTTCTCAATAATTATGATAAAAATTGTTCAAACGATATTTCAGTAATCAGATCGCAAGCGTTAATTTCTAAAATGCCTGCCGGCGATTGTAGCAAATCGAGAAAAGGATATAAATGCTTTGAGAAGTTGTATTCATCATTATAAAGATAAACGTGTCTATGTAACGATCTCAATATGATGAATACTGAATTATACAAGCTTTCGACATTAGGAACGAAGGCGCCGCAAAGTCTATCTCCCATCTCCGGTTGTCGTGGAGGTTGTCGTGGACACAATTCACTATCGGTATTCGATCTGTATCTATATTAATTCGTAATAATAAGATATTAAAAAACGAGAAATAATAGCATAAAATTTAAAGGATAAAAATGGATTAATAATTGCATTTATTTATGCAACGTAATTAATTAAGTTAGCTTGTTGATAACTAAATTAACTTTCCAAACCAAGATTTTTGTCCTACTTTTCATCTCAGTTTTTAATCTTACATTTACTTTGATATTTTAAAAAGGCAGATTATCCTTTTTAAAACTATATAATTTTAAAAGCTCTTTTTTAAATCTCTAACAATAAGTGGAAAACTGTTCGTTTATTATCTGTTTGAGGCACAAAGTATAAGAATTTAATTTCTGTATTAAACTTTTCTAAAAATTATAAATTCATGTGAGAAAACTTAAAATTGAAAATTTGAGTTTTTACTGTATCAGTTAATAATTATATTAAACATTTATAATGAGGATATTGTAAAATATTTCCCATTATTTTTCTTAGTAATACTTTTTTTATAAAATAAATATAATGTATTATATTTTTTATAAATATACATAATATATTATATAATTATTAAAAATATATGTATATATGATATATGTATATATGATATATGTGTTGAATTAATTAAAATATACCGCGATTTTAGAATATTAACGTGCGGATATTGTGTGTGTGTATGTGTTGAAAACATGTAATTTAAAATTATTCTACTCATCAAAGAAAAACTTCAATAATAGAAGAAGCGATAAAAGTTTGGATAGGAATATTTTGACAATCTGACCTACAATCAATATCGTTTTTATGCTTCATTTTATCTTATCTTTTTTGACAACATAATGTCTTTATAAAAGGTATATCCAAAATATTCCAGAACTTCCGGTAAATATAACTTATATATATAACGCGTGTTTTTCCAGAATTGCATTGTCCTTCGAGTAGTTTCGCACGTTCATGCATCCTACATACCACTTGTCAGAATATACATTTATCTATACTATTTCTTATTCCGATACG
Organism: Camponotus vicinus; assembly: GCF_025532165.1. Lineage (NCBI taxonomy): Eukaryota > Metazoa > Arthropoda > Insecta > Hymenoptera > Formicidae > Camponotus > Camponotus vicinus. Next base: position 3,657,163 of record NW_028141949.1, read on the forward strand.
AAACAATGTATATAGACAAACTGTGAAATAAATCGATTTTGCATTGACACTTACCAAGTTTCGTATGCTCTTTTTAATACGAGCATCGCGAATTAATCGATCCTCGCGATTGAACGAACTTTTCAAACGTATCAAACTTTCGAGGCCATTATGATTCTTTTCGAGGGCAGCCAAGAATAATCAAAACATTATTATCGAGAGATTACAATTCATTGTTGAAATTTCCGAATATTCTTATTTCACTAGGATGAAGACACGTTTTCACAATAGAAAATTTTCATGAAATTCTAAGCTCTTAAAATATCAATGATAAAAATGGTAAAAATTAAAGAAGAAGCGAGCACGCTTTTCCTTTGGATTTCTCGCATACATTGTGAAATCAACGTTTACTTGTATATATACATGCGTATAAATCTTACAAGCAATGGTGAAAAATTTTCTGAAGAATTGTGATAAGAATCACCTTTGATACTTCAGCCGATCAATATCTCGGGGTATATTGTTGCTACATGCGTAGGAGTATATCATTCGTAGTATTTTTAGTTAATTACATTAACGTATTATGATGCGTGTAGCTTTCGTACATGAAATGTACAGTTTCTTAAATAGATCGATCTTAAATAGATCGATATTGATCTTGTCTTCAATGATGCTTGTCCTCAATTTCATATTTACATCTTGGCATTAGTACGAGATCAGTTTGATTCCGATAAACAAGAGATATCGTTTATTTTGAAATTAAATTGAATGGAATGGAATTGAAAATAATTACATTTTCTAATATTTTCTCTTTCGAGAATAGAGAAAATAAATAAACATAAAGTTATAAAGATGTTATGTATAGAAAAGAAGTATAAAATAAAAATTATGTAAAAGAAGTGATTCTAAAGAAATCTTTTAAAAATCCACGTTTTTTCCTATTATTTATAAAATATATACATTTTAGTTCTTTTTACTTTATAAAATATTAAAAATATTTATATTTTATAAAGTAACATTAAAAGGATATAAAGAATTAAAATTTTATAGTAGTAAAAAATAACTTAACAGCAAAAGTATTTCTATTAAAAGTTTTTTGAGTATATGAAGGATATACACATGGAGTGTTCGGCAATAATCATATCATGTCTCGTGTGCACATAAAGCGAATTAAACCAAGTAGTAGTGCACGATTTTCGCAATAATTAACAAGAAATTAATTTAAAAATAATTGGTCGATCCCACGAATATAAGCACATGGCGAGAGAGACATCCTACTGTTATACGGTTGCTAAGCGCGATACATAATTAAATGCTTAATCCCAATGCTTCATCATATGCCTAACAACTGCGTAATAATGAGCTATCTTTTCTCCTCGTGCATTTATATTCGTGCGGCGATTTTTAAAATTAATTTACTAATTATTGCGAAAATCGCGCAAAACTAAAAAACTTTCCTTCCGATTTAACCCGTCCTATTTGCAAAAAGAAGTGATACGGTTATTACTGAACATTTTATATAAATTTTTAAATATTAAAAATTTATAAATATTTACAAACGAAGGGAAAAAAGTTGTAGAGAGACAAGAGATTTTTTGAAATGAGATAAAATAGTTTCTTTTACTTTATATTAAAGGACTTAAAATTATGAATGACTTAAAATTATGAATGAAATCATTGCTATTTTTAGCCGTATTTTCAACACATTCTAATCGTAAGAATCGAAAATGTCAAAGTCACAAAAGTGCAATGTATATGTTACTTTTCTCGAAAATAAATTACGTAATAACAATAAATTATAAAAATCTAGTGCACTTAAGTTTTCGATAGATAATCGCGGATCTGAACAAACAAATATCGCAAAAATATATATACCGTCGCTTATAATACGAAGAATGCATGATGAAAATTGTCTTGTATCCTATGAGATTATTATTTACGAGCAGTTTGCACCAAAGTACCTCCGCCTTCGCAACTGCAACAGTCTCATCTCTATTTCTTGGCCGCAACTTTTCATTCAGTTTCGTACGAACAAAATTCATCCCCTCTTTTCTTCTTCTCTCTCTCTCTTTCTCTCTTTCTCTCTCTCATATTTTCTGGGTGGAGATTGCGGTGGACGATGACGTAATAAGGATACGAGGCTAGGATACGCACTCTCTGACGAGTAGAGGAGGAACGCGTTCATCCACCGGCGACGGTGGTGGTGGATGCGTGGCGCCCACCAGAGAGAGCCGATCCGTTCTTGCTTTTGCACAACGAACGAAGAACGAAGAGGGGTAGAGGGGACAAGGGGATGAGAGAGCGGTATAAATGTAGCCCGCGCAAGTTCCACCAATCATTCGCCCTCTGACCTCGAAACTCTTGAAGCTCTTTCGCCTCTCTTCAACTATTTGGCGGCACCCGAAAAACGTACCCTGCTGTCAGTCGTACGTACGCCACCACCACTTTGAGCACCGTCCCTCGTGACGCGACTCGCGCCTCGTAAAGAAGAGGAAGAAGCGGTACCAAACGACAGAACAGACGCGGGACCAAGTGCTATCAAGTGGTTACACAACGAGGGACAAGTAAAACGAAAAGTTCCCTCATCAACAAGATGACGATCGTGAGTATCATTCACTTTTCTTCATCTATTTTGTCTTATATCTTTATTTTTCACACATTTCTTTCTTTCTCAACAATGTGAATCACGAGTGAATACACAGTTTGCAAACTTGCATTAAGATTTGAGATCTGAGATCAGGATTTGAGGTTTATGTCTTGCGAAAATTTTTAGCACGTTATCGTCCATTGCGAATGCAGTTATTATTTTTATTTTTTTTTTTGTTAATAGTAAAGAATAATTTATAAAATGTGAAATTGAGGAAATCACAGAAAATATATCTCACATCTCTCGGAAACGAAAAAGGAAAGATTTTAATGCAATGTTTGTTATTTAAAAAACAGGATATGAAAGGATGATTTATTTATATATCTGCATATTCCAAAAATCCCCAATGTATTTTTTAAAGTATCGCAATTAATAACTATTCCATTCGCGCATTAATTGTAATCTTTGATCGCTTGAATGGTAACTATTATAGCTGTTATTATAACAAGATATAAAAACGTAAAAAAGAAATACATGTAATAATAAAAAAAAATATTAACAAATTTTGCACACGTGTGACGTAAAAATAATTAGCAGTGAATTAATGAAAACAATCGCGAGAATAACAATCAACAATCAAATGCAGCAAAAACATTAGATTTTTATAGCGCGACATGTTTATAAAAAATTAATCAATTCTCATTTTATAGCGCTATATGTTTATGAAAAATTAATCGATTCTCATTTTATAGCGCTACATGTTTATGAAAAATTAATCGGTCGCATTAAACTGGACGTAAATTATACGTTTGTTCGCGCGTTTTAATTCTTTCGTTCACCAGTTTTAGTTTTTACATCCGGAAGAGTGTAATCAAAACCGGAGGCGGGAAAGTGCTTTCCTCATTTTCCGCTGATGCACCGCTACAATCGTGTACAACAGCAACATATATACGTTCTCATGAAATTTTCGAATTACCGTTCTCCGAAAGTCCAATCTGATGTTGACGAGTAAATCGATTGGTGCTCCGAATTACTTTTGCGAGAGAAAATATTTCTCGTAGATAAAATTGTTTTCGCTTTTCAAACTCGAGTAAATTTCTTGTAATGACGTATTATTTGTTTGAATATTTATTAACGTAATGGAGAATATGATATGTTGAAATGTTTTTCCATTGTGCACTTTTAACACTTGTTAGACTTGTTAGACGTCCATAAATCATCAAAATATGTTGTGATAGAAAAACATTTTTACATGTATCATCTTTTCAAATTAAATGCATTTTCGACTTATTTCGGTTTAAATATTTCTTTACGTTGCATACATTTGTAACCCGAAAGAGAGGTATGGACATTAAAATTTTATCACAAAACTCTTGATACCTTTTTTGAGAATTGTATTACGTCAAAGGGAGAACTTGACATGAAATAGATGTTGATTGGGCGAGACTCTGACAATATACGTCAACTGCGTTCGCAGAAACAGTTTTTCGAATAGGCTACGCGCTTGATGTCATCGTTACTCTAGCAATGCGTCCCGTGATATCCGAAATGTCACATTCGATGGACCGTCGCAAATCTGTTAAAACTCGGTTAAAAACTATGTATCATCGGTCAATATACATAGTAAAAGAAAGAAAATGAAAAGTATTATTTGTAATTGTAGTTGAGAAATTTTTGAAAAATATGTAACAAAAATGTGTGTCTACAGAGTGTTTCATAATATGTGAGACCCATTTCAGGAATGCATTTAGCACTTAAAAACAATAAAAAAGCTTACACATATATCTCTATATCCGATTTGATCTTGTTTTCGATATATCTACATATATATTATAGCAAGTTTTATATTTTACCGTTCTCGATCTGCTTATTTTCACAAAAAGTGCTCAAAATGATCCTTTTAAATATTTTAAATGATCCCTGTAAATGGTTTAACATTGTTAGCACTAATCTTCTAATTCACTCGAATTTTTTAAGTGTTCTTTGTACTGCTGGAAGTTTACTTTTCAAGTATTTTTTGTACTTGTTCAATTCCCTGGCGAAGTATTTCAATATTGTCAAATTGGAAACTGCTGAAACCTTGTTCAATTCTCTGGCGAAATATTTCAATATTGTCAATGAACTATAGATAATAGGTTATATATATAAATTGTTTTACATAACACTATTATATATCATTTTCTAAAAAACTGTTAGCCAGATATTTTTTTTTAAATTTCATCAGAAAGCTTCTTTATACTAAACTTCTAAAGAGCTTCTTTATACTTGTATAAACAAAATTTTAAACCTATCATAAGGGAGACAAAAGAACAGCAATTATAAAATTTAATTAAATGGGGCAATGATTAAATTCTTATACACTTTTTAAAATCTTATTAATTTCTTTTACTGTGTGTGTGTATAAAAGCATTTTTAATAATAACGCATACATTGACAATTATATAGATTTGAAGTATAAGTATAAACGCGATATTTATTTTATTATTACATAACTAAATGTTTAGAAATTAACAGAAATTATTTTAAACATTTATTGAAATAAATAAATTAATTGCATTTATAATACGATAATTTTTGGGTAAAACAAAATTACTGCAAGTGTTACTTTAAATCTTCTTTATTATATGTCGATGCTGTTAATTGTCGTTATTATTAATGCTATTAATAATGCTTTTAATAAAGAAATATACAAATTTTATTAATAAGTTCTTCAAGAACGTGTAAGAATTTAAATGCTGCATTAAAGTGTTATATAACATATAGTGAAGTGAATGAACATATGCATATATACAAGTATATTAGAAATTTACATCATATATTATATTAAATTAATAATTGAAAAGTAATTCATCTCTAATGGTGAAATTCGAGAAAGAAATCGATTTTGAATATTTATTCATTAAATTAGTCATTTATTCATAATGTTGTGTAAGAGACAATCATTAATTTTCGAACATTTTGCAACAGATCCAATGTATTTATCGCAAAATCTCCGACTTTTCGTTTATATTTCTTGGCCGCTTTAGAATATCAGAATGACGCGAGTTAGTTTTGCAAGTTAATATCGCGTGTGTATATATTCCCGACCGGAACGAACCATATCAAAGGGCAAATGTAACCGTTGCGGAGATGCTGGAGACATTATGTCTAGTCCGAGTAGTCGCCAGAGAGTGCATAAAGTTTCTTTACTCGCTGCCAGTTAGCGGACATGTATATGTATACACAGCGACCGTGAACGGGACATTTTACGAGAAGTGCTTTCGTTATTTTCTCTCGATAATATATTAAGTATTCTTTTACGAGAATAACTCTTCGGATTCATCAATCTTCTTTAATCGTAAAATATTTCCTCCGCGATACATTAGTGGTCGAAATTATATCCCGATTATATTATTATAGATACCAGCACGATAAAAGGCACGATAGATAATACAATAAATGAATCTGATCTTACGTGATCTTATTTCACGTGATGTAATACTACTCAATGTTTTATCTTGGCCATGAAAAAACAGAGAAATCTTAAGAGATGTTACTTAAGAAAATACAATGATAATTCGACTGACCGACTTTTAAGGGGAAAACAATCTCGGATCGAAGCGATATAAGAGGCCACCAGCCAAAGAAATCGTCTTCTCTCGAAATAGTCTTATCACGTCGCCTGTATAAAGCTCGATAATAATCCGCGGGATTACGATGAAAATGATCCCGTCGACAATAGATTCGCGCGAATAACTCTTTATCGCCACCCGCACTCGATAATTAATGAATTAGGGATTGCGAGAGATAAAAAACTCTGCTTGCGCGACTCTGATCGCGTCATCGAGGTAACGAGAAAAATGAATCGACGGATGGGAAGATCGGCAACGATCGAAGATACAGCGGAAGCGACCAGAAGCGTAGGAGGAGGTGATGCTTTTTGTATGCCACCAGACAAAGAGACGCCACGATGTCCCATATCCGAGACGAGCGTCAATTCCTCCTCGCTGCCCTCCTTCACCCCTACCGTGGGGTATTTCGCACCCTGTCGCTCATCTTGTCTTGCTTCTCCGCATGCCTTATTCCCTTTTATTCTTTATTCTCTTTGGATTTCGCTCTCTTTTTTCCCCTTTCTTCCGTTATATGCTGTCTGTTCTTGTTTCGCCTCGTTTCCCTCGATGGCGCCTTCACGCGCTCGAAATCGTGTACCATTAACTCACCAATGAAATCGAGCAAACGAGCGAATCTATCGCGCGATTACGCGGATGAATCGAGTCGCGATCGTTTATCAGCGTTGAAAGAAAGTCAATGTCTTACTTCCTCCAAGAGGTAGCTTTGAACGTTGCGAAAACTTCACGAATTATGAACGCAAAAACATGCGTGGGCATGGAACGATTTTATCGCGTTGACTCTTTCCTCTCTTCCCCTTACATGCATCAGAATGCAAAATGCTAGATGAATCGTACACATTCTTTGACAAAGATAGAGTTATGCAAATGCAGATCCTGTTTTCTTTTCTCTTCTTTTCCTGTTCTCCATTTTCTCAAATATCAAAGATATAAAGCTAGATTCAGGATATAGTTGATTGAATTTTCGATATTTTAAAGTAAATATGTAGGTTGTGGGGAAAGAATCTTAGACATCGATTCTTTGTAGCCAATTTTCGGTTAAACAAAATGTCAACAGAAATCATCATTTGTCGTGATTTTTCAATCCTTTGCATGAAATTTTCTGAAGGGAAAAGAATATATCGAATTCAATCTTTCTTTCTTTTGTTCTTTATTTTCCTTCACATTTTTATCTCCAGCATAAAATTGGCTTTAAATTTGTCAAAGAATCTTTTTCTAAAAATCCTTTTCAGTGGAGACACTTTGTATTATATAGTAATTTTATCTCTCTCTTTCTCTCTGTCTCTCCCTCTTTGTCTACATATATATATTAGAAAATTATATTTTATATTATGTATATTATTATAAAAATATATGTTATATTTATCACATAAAAATATATATATACATATTTTTTATTTTTTTATGATAATATAATCATCATTCGCGTAACGTAATTTACATAGACAGATTATAAACACATCGTATACAGTGCAATTGTTACAAGAACAATTACATCATGCGGGAAGTACTAATCCGTTATCGTTTGGAATACGTCACGAGCAAATGTCTACGAAACGATTAAATTCACTTAAGGAAGGAAATGTTATTTTCACAGACGAAATACACGAAGAGAAATTATTTCTCTTGAACTGGGAGAAAGAGAAAGAGAGAGAAATAAACTGTTATTGCGAAGATGAGCATAATAGTCTCATAAATTATACCGAATTGCGACGAAATAATATCGAGTGATATAACGTGCATCGCAAAAAGAATGTAATTGATCTTATATACCGTAAAAAAGTGTCTTGATGTAACGTTATTGTAAAACGCGGCATTTAATATGCGGATAAGTCTCCCGTTCCCAAAATTGTATCTCATTTCCGCGTACATGACACTTCGCTTTACAAATCCACTTTTACGGATCGTTTGTACTCGACCATTAGCATACGCAAACAATGGATAATATTCCTCCGAAAACAAGTGCGATCCACCGACTTCGGCAAATTGATATTGCTCCGCAAAGAAACAATAAAAAGAGGGTGAACGAAAAAGTACCGCGTGAAAAAAAACGTCCTATGTATACATCTATTCGATAATGAAATCTACAGAAATGAATCTACAGAAAAATGCCCTAATAAAATATACATAATTGTCGAAATTAACAATTACAATTAACAGTTTACAACAATTATTTAGTGCAAATTTACTCGTAAATGAAAAATCAGCCAGTCGGATGTCAATGTATTTTGAGATATCATTGAACTATTAAAGATTGTTTCTTTTTTCCATATGCCGTAAAATATTAATAATAACATTATTGAATGCACGAAAAAGCAAAGCATACAAAGTATCAGAATTATTCCTTTTATGTCTATTGTATCTAATTATTATAATCTAAAAAAGTAGAGATAAAAATAATTATAAACAGTTTGCATATTAGATACAATATCAATCGAAATGAGAAACAATATAAAGAAAAGCAGCTGGCTGAAGGATGAGAAAGAAAAGCGGATTTCGAGATAGCGAATTAAAATATTCAGCTGCTATAAAGAAATATATAGAGAAATGCTTTGTGAGATTCATCATCATATGCTTCTTAAATTCATTATAAAAATATATACATTATTGTGTATGTATCTACAATTTGCTCGAGTTCTACATGTAAACTGTATTACAGCGTTTATGTAATATACCTGATCAGAGAGACCACCTTTTGGTGATATTTAATTAAATGACTACGCATTATATACTTAATTTATTGCTATTTAATTAAATGGACGAATATGTAAAGAACTGAATTAACATCACGCTTTTTTAGGTACTACTCATTACATGATTATCGCATACATTATTAATATCACGTTGGAAAATAAGGATAAAATGTTGTATTGTTATTATCATAATAATATAATCATCAGTCAATATCCCGTATTTGAGTCTTTTTGTATTGCTTATACATATACATATTTAATCAATTTTTATTTAATTAAAATATAATCAACATAATCAAATAAATTGATGATGATAAATCGTGAAAATATATAAAAGTTGATAATTAACGTTTATTTAAATTAAAGCGGAATTATTATATTTTTTTAAGGTAATAACAACGATATCGCAATCGGTTGACGTAAATATGTATTTTCATGTGCTGTTACCGCATGTAATTATATCGCAGAAGTTATTATTAGTTTACGATCGTATTTCAACCTATTCGATAATTATAATTATGGTTTTGGTCGAATATCGAAATATAAATTATTCCCCGACCAAAAAGATATCCATGTATCGTATGTTTGTTGTAATCTTTGATAAAAAACAAATGCCACACAAAATCCTACGCTACTTTTCGCAAGATTGTAAAATATCTCACAAATGAAGCAAACAAGCTTGCGGTATCAAATTTGTGATGTTTTTCAAAAATGAGAATATGTCCCGCAACTGGATTAACAAGGATGAGTGGTCAACGACTTGACATTGTGTCATACAAACGAAGAAGAATGCGAAGAAGAATGTTAACTTGATTAGGAACTTCATATGACGTTGTTTAACAATTAACACGGACCGAAATGTCGCGAATATCGTGATCATGTCTCGGGGTAGTTCGTATCTATCTTCGCGTTTACACACATGTACTTGTACGTTTCAATATACCCAGCGTTTCATATCATCCCTTGACAAGCATTATTTTCCAATTACGATGACAACACGTCTACGATACTTCGAATACAATAATTAGGTGATTCGTGTTGCTTTTCTGAATAATTCTAATGTATTGAGAATAAAATGTAGGTACATGAAATTAATCAATTCTAATTTATGTATTTTATAAATACTTATATGATTCAATCAATTATTTTATTCTTTTAAACGTTTTTCTAATATAAATGCTTCTTGCAAAACGTAATAATTGATTATTAAATTATTTTATAATTTTCATATGTCCCTCACAGTATTTTTAATAATAAAGTATATATTTTATATATAATTTTTATAATATGTTATTTATTATACATAATTATTATAATATTATAATATTATAATATTATATGTTATTTATTATACATAATTATTATAATATTATAATATTATATGTTATTTATTATACATAATTATTATAATATTATATAAATATATCTTTATAATTAATTTATTATGTATACGATTAATATACGATTTTCTTAGATGAAAGAATAGTTTTTGATATTTCAGGTATATCACGTAATCGACTCGATCGTTGAGTTACATAAACGCGATCAAACGCGCAGAAATCCATTTGCAGTATTTCCGCAATTACGATAGCCGCCAATTAAAATCAGCTGTGTGCGGCAATTATTGTCGATCTGCTTGGCCGCTAGCGCTGTCTATTCCAATTAGATGAGCTCTTTGATAAATTTTGTATTAATACATGACTCTCTTTCGAGTAGAGCAATATTTCTACATGTATCAGAATACGAAGAAAGCAATGAAAAACTTGTGTATCATTTTTAAACATATCACTCTATAAGAAAAATACTGAAATATACAAGAATGTAATAAATTTTTAAGCTTCATTTTAGGCTTCGTGGGGATCTTTTATGAGTTAAAAATATTTTTCGTATAATCTTCTCAGACCTTTCCATATTGTATTGCACAGTCTTCTTTGACTGTGTATCAAATCCTCTTTCGTCACAAAATAAATCATATTATACTTTTTTATATTACATGTCTTATGTTAATTAATTTTGATTTACAGGACAAATTTTTTATACGTATAATTTTATAAAATAATAATTATTTTCAAATATATATGTGTGCAAAATGTGTGTGTATAGTTTAAATACCCTGAGGTATGAAGTACATTGTTCGTTATGTCAAAATCATATAGTATATTCTCTATTAGGTACACAGCCGTAGGAAAGGTACCCGGAAGCAGTTTACATTAAGAATTATCTCGCTTATCAGGATATTGCTAAATCACTAGATTAGAACGAAATTTCTCATGCGATAACAATCGACTGAAAACTTTCAAATACGCCTCGTATTATATCTTATGCCTACGTAAAGATATATATAATGCTATTTATCGATTACAATTAATTTGCATATCGAGTGTATGAGAGTAATCCGTGTGTAAAAATTGTAATTTGATTATAAGGTCACCTTATTTATTAATTGATAGAGCAAGAAATTCAATTGTATATATTCAAATGCAATAACATTTTTTTTTCTTTTTCGCGTTTCCTATGATTCCTTATAATAGCATCTTTTATATAATTAATCCATATATTTTTATATAATAAAATATAATTGTTAGATCATCTTTTTTCACTGTTTCAATAAGTTTTCATGGAAAAAGAATAGCGTATATAAAATAGGAGCAAAAAATTTAAAAAATATTAGATGCAACATCCATTACTTTCATCTTTATATAGTCAAAGATTTATGCATTTTAACCCCCACAGTTTGAAACATTTTTAGCATTCTTCTGATTATTTATCTACAGTCTATGTTACACACTTGCATACGATTTCGAATGAATTTACAAACAGATTTGTTTAATAAAGTAACTTAGTAAAAGTAACATAGTAAATCTTTTCGATTCAAATAGAGCGTAACAAAATTATGAAACAGAATTATGAATTACGAATTATTTTTCGTGAATAAATGGTTTAAAACAGTGATGCAACATTTAGATAGTTTGACGATGATTTGATTAGAATTTATGTGCTCCTTACATTAAAAAGATGTAAATTATTCATCGTGCCGAAGAGCTATTATTTCTCTCTTTTTCAAATTACTTGGTGACAAAAAAAATATATTTTTGCAATAGAGTACGCATTTTTGTATAAATGTACGTCAATTCAAAGCTCGGAAGAAATGTTTGCGCTCGAGAAATTCCATTGTCAGATTCGGATAAGTTCACGAGAGGAAATTAATATGAGAGAGCCGTTCGCGCAAGATGCATTGGTTCACTGTATAAAAACCGAATATCGGGGAATAATATGAGACAGCGAGATTTTTGCGGCGAGATTTTTTTTTAGGAAAGAAGGATGAGGGGGAAATCTCATTCTCGTATTTTATTCCGTAAAAACGCTCTTAAGCCTCTTTACAACATGTGCGCTACGTGATCAGTGCGTTCAACTTCGCTCAATCATGTTGAAGATCCACAATAGCGTGGACTCGGGACCGATAGAAAATAGATGTATTAAAATAAATAAACGATAACTATCGCATAAAAGCTTCAAATGAACGTCTCTTCATGAGCAATACTTGGAAGAAAGACAATTTTTATCACATCGCGTCGCACCTAGAATCTCGATTTCTCTTTCCAAGTATCATTAGTCTGGTAGGTCTGTAATTCATCGAAAAATGTGAGAAGAGCAAAAATAGATGCGCGCGAAAGAAAAGAACAATGACTTTTTACAACATCGTATATCGCGAATATTATTCTTAAAATAGAAACAACTTTTTTAATATAACAAATAACAATAATGAAATATAATTTAATATATTTTTGTTCTAAATATATACGTAACATCTTTGACAGTTTTTAATGTAACAATCTGATTTGTTTAAAATTAAAAAAAATTAAAAAAATTTGTTTCCTCATAATCATAAATCAAATGCTCGAATCTTTAAAATTTTGATGTCTTACGAATTTTTATTTTTAAATTTCATTAGATTTTTCTAACACAGAGAAGGATTAAATTATTTTTTCTTTTTTATATAATTTCATATTTTTATATTAATATATATTCATATTAGGATAGAAATTTTTGTTACAAGAGAGATTCAAGAACTCTGTGTCTCTCTTTCTTCCCTTCTTTTTCTCTCTCTTTCTCTTTCTCTCCTTCTTTGTTATAAAAGAGGCTTAAAGTTATAATTGGTATAATTAGAAATCATTAAAAAATGGAACTATGGACTGAGATAGTTTCATCCACCAACTTTACAATTAAAATTCGTCCATTGTTCTGTTACATAAACGCGGATTAAAATCGCCCACGTTCGCACTATCGTCATATTAAGCGTATTGATATCGTTTGAATATGATATCGCATACAAATATTAGATGGTATTTATACCTCGCCATTATATTAGATAAACGAAACTCAAAATTAGACAGCTTTGTTCGTCATGTGGAACGCAAACGCGATATCCTTCGAAATTCACATACCGACCTTTCCCCTTTGTTTGTAAACGATCGTGAAAAATCATACGGAGACGCGGATAATACGCGAGTTTCCGCAAATTGGCCGACATGTATGAGGAGTTGCCGTCGTTTTTTCCCGCATCGGCAAATAAATAGCGACTGGAATATCGAGATCTTGCCGATCGTGGTACCAAATGAGATGACCTTTCGTTAGGACGAGTGCTATCCACGTTGGACGCTCGAGTAAAGATAAGAATATCGCCGCACATCTCGAAACATGAGGTCGCCAATATTTCATCACGATGTTCTTTTCGTGCACTTTTGATCCTTTTCACAACTTCCTTCGTACATTGACAGTGCGTCAATTTAATGTTAATTTTGATCTAGTTAAAATCGGCTTAGTCCTGATTGCTGCACTTTGCGTGGTAAGCTTATTAGGAGCACATTAATTAAAATTTCATCGACAACTTTGCGCAAATTCCTCTTTCGACTCTCTCGATTATCTTTACGTACTGACGCAGACATTCATCTCAATGGATAAGGATTAATAATGTAAAAATTATTAATAAACGAAAGAGAATTGAAGAGAAAGGGAGAAAGAACAACTTGAGAGTGAAATTGATTTTTTTTTACGAGTGTAACTTTTATATATAATTACGTGAAATTATATTAATCTCTTACTTTCCGCGTTTCAGACGTTTGTACAACGATGCATAATCATCTTCACCATTGTCGTGTGCTACTATCAGTCTTGGGTCAGCGCAGTGAACTGCGAGTAAGCTTTGCATTTTCATTTGTCTTTTTTTATGTTGCTGGGAAAATGGCATAGAATAAAATGGGATTGTGTTATTATAGGAGAAATCCGTATGAGCCTTCTTGTCGAGGTTCACAGATAAGGAAACGCTTGATACCATTGCCGATTATGCGTACTATAAACTGCGATGAGACTGATTGCAGCAAGCTTCCTAGGATGAAGTTTTTGATCGCAGTTCTCGATGACGTAAGTAAAAGCATTTAGTTATCGAGATATATCAAGTAATATAACGACCAGAACAGTTCTCAGGAAGTTTAATTTAATCGTTTCCCTGATTTAATTGATACATTTTGCTAATATTAGTCATGTTTTCAGTAAAAAATATAAAAATATAATTAAAAATATATTTATGCACGAAAGAGAAAGAAAATAAATATTTTATTTCAATTATTATTAAAACTGTAAATGATTAGATAAAAAAGTCGTGACACTTTAGAATTAGTTTTACCAAATTAAAAAATGGAAATTAAATAATTATTTAGTTATATAAATTTCTCACCTTTGTTCCTTTATTAAAAAAAATTAGTCCAATGATCCTCTTATTTATTTTATATCAATAATTCTATTTAATTTCCATTTTTTAATTTAGTAAAACTGATTCTAAAGTGTTACGACTTTTTCATCTAATCTTTTACAGTTTTAATAATAATTGAAATAAAATATTTATTTTATATGAATTCCAATCAATTCCAATCAATTAATAAGAAGAATAATAAATTAATGAATAAAATTTTTTGAATAAAAATTAAATTATTAAAATTTGGATTTTCATACATACTCAAGATCAATATAAACATAATGGATTTTTCATTTGTTTCAGAATTCCAGGGATGCCTATCCAGCTGAACCTTTGCCTCTTCATTCGAAGAAGAAGTTGGTGCGGGTTGATCCACAGGATGTATATATGGACTATTGACTCGGCAATCACGGAATTATGTCGACTCTGCAAAGAGATAACCGACCGATTGACTACTTTCCAAACAAATCACTTTCGTCTGTTTAATTACCTTTTATTACATTATCCGGCCTAATTACACCGTGTGTTTTTTCTCATTCTACTTCCCGATAGATCTTTTTGTCTCTTTATCCTCACCTTCTTGCAAATTTAACGAAACGAAAAAAAAAAATAAATGAAAATGTGCGCGTGCACGCATGTTGTTAGCACCTTGACTTCTGGATAATAAACACTTGACTAGCACAACGGAAAAAGAAAGGTCAATTTACTATCTCAATCTTGTAAAATCAACACGCACGAAACGATTACATCGAATGATTTTTAATCATCTTTCAGCATTCTGTTTTATATATTTTTAAATATTGTATATAATTTTAAATATAGAAATATTAACATTTTAGAATTTAAATATACATATATTGAACATTCTAATTTGTACAGAAATTAATTGCGAAAGTGTTTATATTTACTTCTCATTAATTTTTTATTCTTATAATATATTTTAGCTCGTCTTGTACACATCTATGGATAGTTTAGAAAAATGTTATTCCTCGAATTATTTGTATACCTTTCCGAGATTGTTGTTTTGCAAATATACAATCTCGCGTTAAAATAATCAATTTTTCTTGGATTCATATTACATGCTCATGCATAAGATCGTCACGCGATCGGCAAATCAAGTTCTTGTACATAAAGAAGAAAACGATGTAAAACAATTTATGTATGATGTTCGAGAATTTCGCCGACGTTTCAAATAAAATATATGTACATACTTGATATGAAAAAAAGACTCCTTACATATTATAATTATATTATATACTTTCAGCAACAACTAATCACGTGTATTAATCGTATCGTACAATAAACTTTAATTATGTCATCGATACGTTCATTGTTTTAGAGATTTTGGGAAAGTGAGGTCTGCGATATATATATCCCGTTGTTGTACATGTGTCATTATTATTTACATAAGTTATTGTATTATTCTTTTTTATTACTTTATTTCCACAACAAATCTGCAAATATTAAATGAATTAATTAAATAGAAAACCACTGTATGCAAGATTTTATGAGTTCTTACGAAGAGATCTCTGAAAAATTAAAAGTTGATTCTAAAATTACCGAAATAAAAAATTACTTTTTGCGAAATTTAGAATTTATTTGTATGAATTATGTCAAGATTTATCGATTTTAATTTTGTTTTTCTCGCCATTTCTGCTACTCATGAACCACTTGATATCATGGATGGAAACGTATAACAAAATTATAATCCAAGATGGACGCGCGATTGCCTCAAACTTTGTGTTTCGCACGCGAGATGTCACGTAAGAGAGGACAAAATGAAAACAAATACGCTCGTCTACATCACCAAGCTTTCGTGGTGCACGTTGCTCGAGATCGCTGTGTACCTTGGTGTACCCAAACCTCAAACCTTTGAATGAAAAGAGAAATACTGGTTTTATGTGTACAAAAGTGTTCAAAAAACCGAATAAGACAAGATCGGTTGACGGCACGTTAAACACCTCAATAAAAGAAAAAAAATAGTGAAAAGAGAAATTGGTTCTATAAAAGCTCTTTCGCGACGTTGACATGAGAGAGAATCCATCACGAATTATCTAATCGTTCGCCAACTAGCTTTTCATGATGAGTGTGTTGACGCAGAGGCTGAACCGTTTACGGTGTACGTATTCGGTGCTGTTGAGATTATATGACAAGGGTAACTACGTTCAGCAGCTGATCGACGCATCGGAGCGTGGAGTCAGTAATCATTTGACGTGCACGTCATACATATATCACGTGGCGCGCAAACCACATCAACGTCGAGAATTCGCGGTGCTCTCCGCCGATCAGCAGGTCGATCGTCAACGGACCCCCAATGATGGCAGCGAAAAAACTAAGCCTCAAAAAAAGACGGAAAATGAATATGCTCACAGTTTCTTTCTTAATTCGGTCAATTACTCGATGACTGTGATGAAGCCGATCAGAACGTACGCTCATGTCTCGAACGAAGTGGCTCTGGGACTTTTGAAGCAGAATTGGAGTCTGATGACGAGCGAAGAGATATTGTCAGCCATTAAGAAACTATCCTATAACATTTGTTGTAACAAAGAAGATTGTA
Source organism: Camponotus vicinus (assembly GCF_025532165.1). Classification (NCBI taxonomy): domain Eukaryota; kingdom Metazoa; phylum Arthropoda; class Insecta; order Hymenoptera; family Formicidae; genus Camponotus; species Camponotus vicinus. The sequence continues at coordinate 3,674,339 of NW_028141949.1, forward strand.
TCAGTCCGATCGAATACATAAATGCTTTCAATGCATTGGATATAGGGAAATTGAATGATAATGATCTTATGGCAATAATGCGGTACCTGGTACCATTTCAGATTTTTCTAAATCATGGTTTCTACAACAAATTTTGCGAACGTTTGAACAAAGAGTGCGCGAAACGCTTTCTGCAGCTAAACATCAATGAAATGCTGTTACTTTGCGATGTGATGTATCAGATAATGCGCAACAACAAATCTGAATATATATGGTACTGTATGAGAAAATTAGGTAATAAACCTCAAAAGCTCACTTCTAAACAACTGGTGCAGGTCTTATTTTTTCTGAATTTATGTCGGAAGACACCTATAAACATGTATGAGCTTGAATATCAATTGGAGCGATGCATAAACGAGTTGTCGATCAATGAGCTGGCGATAGCAGCGTTAGGTTTTTTCAAAACCGGCACGCGAATTAGAAATACCATTTTTCTAGAAGAAATCATGAAAAAAACCATTGCTGAATTAGATGTTATAGACAGCGTCAGTATTGGTGGAATCATAAAATTGATACGGTAAAATAATATTAAATATTTACTAACTTATAGACATTGGTTTTACTTATAATGTTTTACTATGTCTTATTTTCAGATATAGTATACAGCTCCAGACAATTCCTACGTTTCAGAAATTGCTGAAGCTTCTGACACAGCATATACCACGTTTTACACTGATGTCTCTGACACACATCGCGCACGCAGCAGCGAAAGTCGCGTTATATGATGAGGATCTCATAAATGAAATAATCAAAAGGTAAAATCTATTCTTGTATATTATCATAAATTGAAGATTCTGTGTATATTATCATAAATTAAAGAAGATGATAAGCAATACATATGATTCATATATTCTCAGGTTCAATAATGAAATAGAAACTGCAAGACTAAAGGATATCGAGAGATTAATTTTTTCACTCTCTACTTTTAATATTGATCCGAACAACAGTATCTATTCAAACGTGATAGAAGAACTCAGGGCTACCTGGGACTCGAATCGAGCTAGTGAGATATCAGAGTAAGCATTATAGCAGTGATATGATTTCTAAAAAAAAAAGAAAAATAGATTTTTGTATATATTGAAGTTAAATTTCCTCTTTATATCTTTCTCTTAGATAAAAAATTGTTTTTTCAAATATATTTATAATATTTTTTTACAACAGGCATCCACAAGTAGCTTCATGTATTCTAGGATATCTGGCTATATTAAATATATACCCCACAGATTTAATTGAACGTGTTATGGCGCCCAAATATCTTCATAAGATGTGTAACGGCAATTACACTTATCTCTCACGTGAATATTCTGTACTAGATTACAGTCTCCGGCTGGAAGTACCTGAATACAACGGACTATTTCTTAAGTCTTCTTTATGTAGCTTTCTAGACAAGGTATGCAAAGAAACCGATTCTACAATCACATTCTATTGTCGCATAAATTCGAGTAAATAACACATTAATGAATCTATTTATAGAAATATTTCAAGGAATATTCTTATGTGGCGGAATCGAGTCGGAGGAATCGGCTTTCTACGGATGTGCTTCAAACATGTCAGGTATTTATATTATCATATAATGGATAATCCCTTTTCTTTATATATTACTCTTACAGCTAATTTCATTTCATAGGAGTTGTTTAATACTACATCGGATATATCGGTTATCCGATTATTGCCGCACTACGCAACGCCGGATATCGTCTTCTGTTTAGATGAACAGAATCAGCTCGTACCATCGGAAAAATACCTATCACAGTTTCTCTCGAGTGAGATTATACGCGTGAATGAGAAAGCTTCGGAGAACGTCAGATGGATTGCTCTTGTCATGGCTCCTCATGGACTTTTAATAAGAAATAATAATTTACCCATCGGACTTTTAGCTGCAAAACTAAGACAGCTGCCCATAATTGGATATACGCCTATTATGGTAAGTTTTATAGAAGATGCAATGAATGTATCTATTTGATTAAAACAAATGCGAAAGTTTGAAGCACATATATATGAAACTTTATAATTTAACTTGGTTTCATGTTAAAATTTGATGTTGAAGTTTCATTAAATTTTTCCATAATTTTTGGTGGAAATTCCACTTATAATTTAAATGAGTCTCTGTAACTTTGTCATGTTTATGGATCAAAATTATGTTGATGAATTAAGACACTTAATAAAAAAATTTTCTCTTACAGATATCATACATTCTTTGGGAGAAATGTACATCACCACAGGAAAAGTGTGATTATATAAAAGAACTTGTATTTAGGAATAACGCATCAAAATTGTCCAACAAATAATATCGTGCAAGATTTCATTACTATATATTTAATTTAATTAATAAATTATATATTTTAATTTGTGAAGCTATTAAAAAAATACAGGTCAGTTTTTCATCTTTTTATTTATGTTTCTATATAATCATGTCAAAATAGTTGTATATATTTGAATAATCATTATTACAATCTTTTCTCAATTTGTCATTATGTATGCAATTAGAGAAAAGATAATTACATATTTAACTGTTTTATAAAATTTTGGAATATATATACGTCATTGGCTACGGTCGGGGAGACGCTTTGGATGTTTTGATTGACCAATCAGGTTAAAGAGATCTTTACTCCTTTTATCCTGAATGGTCAATCAAACGCTTCAAAGCATCCAGAGTTCCCGACCGCAACCATAGCATAAATATTTTAATTATAAAAAGGTATATAATTATATAACCTTTGTGTGAATATATTAGGAAGATATATATAATATAAAGAAAGAGTAAAAGTTGGAAATATAATTTTTATCAATAAGATGTTACAACTTCTTATTGTAAATATTATATTACATTATTTTCTAATATTTACAGATATATAGGCAAATATGAATTTTATGTAGCACATAATTTGATTGTTTTGGAACAAATATATTTTTTAATACATCAGATTCAAGAGGTATAGGAAATATGAAATATGAAAATACTGAAGCCGGTTTCAAAAATAATTGTACATAAGTTTCTTTGTGTATTCGACAGTGATAAACAATGTCGCAGTTGCTGGTATTGTCCTTATTAAAGTCGGTGTCAATCCGTTGTATAATGAACCGATGCCTTCTTGCCGCACGATATCTTTGAAGACTATCAAGGCGGGTGATTTCAAGTTTTGCACCTAATTAAAATAAAAGATAGGGATCTTTTTTGTACTAGATTCAGCATTATTATGGCATGCTACTGTTATATATGTGCTTTTTCAGCGATAAAGACAAACCTGTATTCTGCTCTTAACCACATCAGCGGGAAATATCGCTAGCCAGAGCATCGCGCCACCCACCGCGCCAGCTACCATTGTTTTCTGCCAGCCGATGTCGTCCCGCTTCTGACCCTTCGTCGTCAACAACTCCCTCGTGGCCTCATAACCGCCGAAAAAGAAGAAATAGCCCGGCATCTCTCGAGCTATCGTCGATGATAGACCTGTAAACAGGCCTCTTACACCTTGCTCTCTAAAAATCTGTCTTGTCAGATTCCACGGTCCTATATGAGGTCTCTAAGAAACGAATAACGATAATGTCATTCAAAATTACCATCCATAAATTCACAATTAAAAACTATCATCATTGGACACTACCGTGGATTTGTTTGCGGCTGTTTGCATCTGCTCGACTTCCTTCATTGCCTGCAACTTGCATTTTATCAACTCAGTCGGGCATAGCGTCAACGAGGAAAAAAACGCGGCAAAGAAGCCGGCACAAGCATTGCTGAAGGAACTCAACTCTTTTACGTTCTGTGCATCTGCAAAAGAGAATTAATTTGCTTAAAAACAGTGATTATATATATTTATATATAAAAGTGAGTGATATATAGCTTTGTTTGTCAAAAATTTTTTCGCTTTATGGAATAGTGAATCAATGTGGTTTATGATTTACCTAATAAATAAGCAATCGCCTTCTGACAGCCACCGTATGCTGCGAATAATACCGAATTTTCGGCAACGTTGGCAGCTATCGCCGGAATTGTTCCGGCATACAAACCCCTCGCGATACCGTCTGTCCTTAATGTACGCAGAAAGCAATCTGCCATACCCTTATATATGGCTGGAAATGTCTGCATTTTTACCTTTACCGTATCCAGCGGTTGGCCTACATAGACGAGCGCTACGCCGCCTGTAAATATTAAATAATATAATATTACCTAATTTACAAAAACGTATAGGATATCTCATGTGTGTGTCATGATATTAATAAAAAATAATTCTAAAATTAATTTCAACCAACAAGTATAAATACTTGATAAAAAGATGTCAAACATTAAAATCAGATCTAAAAATAAATTATAATATATTTTGCTATAAACTTGTAACTTTTGCTGTACATTTAATATACAATGCTATAACTCGTATATAAACGATATATAAACGGTAAATCGACAAAAACGTGTAATATATTTTTTCAACAAATTCTTGTAACATAAAAACATGACGCGTTAATTTTATTGATTATTAGATTAATGTTTATCAGTTGATTACACTTATGGAAGATAACTTTACAAGATTGAGGTAATCTCTCTCGCGAAATATTATCTTTTCTTATCACATATGCATCATATATACATGTATATACATGTATAAAATTTCAATTAAAAATTACTGCATTTAATATTACTTATATATATACATGTACACATATAATTTATGTATAAAAATTAATATCTGATATATAATTACTATTATTATACATATATAAAAAAATTATAACAATTTTATTATATTATTTTGTGTGTAAGATAGTACAATAAAATTTTGTTATAATTGTTTTATATTCAATATGATATATATATATATATATATATATATATATATATATATATATATATATATATATATAAAGTAATAAATACAATAAGATAATTGAAATTTTATACTTAAAATATAAATTGCAAGTAAATTGCAGATGTTTGCAATATAATAATAGTAATAATAATAAACATTTGCGATAATACAATAATACTACAATAATAATAATAATAAACAAATAATAATTTATGTTTTACATTTGTAAATATAATATTAAATATAATTATAGAAGTGTGTGTGTATGTGTGTGATTAAAATATGACAAACAATATTATTTACGAGAATAATCGCGCTTGCTATTTTCAAATATCTTTATTCTTCAGAATTTTTTATTTTTATGCTTTGCAATTCTATATAGATCGCTTTAATAAAAACCGTTCCGATTTTCTTTTTCGTGTAAAAAAATCTCGACGCATCTCATGAATTCGGACAATTTCCGCTGCATACTCGTATCGGCGCATGTGACTTACGCCTTTATTCGTATACCCTATACCCCATAACACATGGTTGCTCATGTAAGTGTGTAAACAGGATACCGCATATAAAAACGCGCGATTATACTGGACATTACCAAGCGAGCCGGCCAGGAAATCGATCATGCCATCTTTGATGTTTCCCATGGCGCGATTATTCTTCTGCGGCACGTGGGGTATTTCCACGTTGATCGCCCCGGCGACACTTTCCGTCGTCATCGTAACATTCGCTCTTACTTAAAAAAAAAAATAATAACAATTCTCTGACGCAATTACACGTGTATGTTCAAACAAGCGTGCGGTCAGTCAGTCCTCGCCGCGTGCACAACAGGCGATACTACAATCGTGCATTTCGTAAGACAGTCAGACAGTGTGTATCTGAAAAGGAGTCGCTATCACGCGTGGTCAGTTTGTGCATGTGTGTGTCGCTCACATCGTGTCGATGAGCAGGTTCGGCTCGAGAAGTCCTCGGGCCCTTCGTAATCCCTGAAAAAAGAGGAGTTTTATCTTCTCCATACATGTATATTGCTTTGTCTTATACTTGAGGAAAGAATTCATTCTTTAGATTAAGTTTGTATATACATTGTATATAATTATAATCCCGAAAGAAAATTGTTCATATAACATATTAAACTGCGACGAAAAAATTGTTAAGACATTTAAGCGCGTTACTGATGTAAATGAAATGTATATGATGAAAAATTATCATCATTACGTATGACGCGGATCGCGAAATCCGCTGATGATGCAGATCCCGATCGCAGTTGCTAAGTTACGGGAGGACGCCGGAGGATGATCCCCACGACGGGGTCGTCATGGAAACGCAGTGCCGCATCCTGGTCGCGCGTAAGTCACTAGGAGACGTCTTTCCCCGGCCGTTTCTAGACTCGACGGATTTCCGCAGCCGCGCAATTCCTCGTCCGATCGCCATAATCGTATCATCGTAATTATACACTCGGGGCACTGTCGACTGTCCGCAGGACAGTATCCGCATGCTAGGCACGACGAGACGTTGCGACGTCGCGAGAAATTATCAAGGCAGCCACCAGTCGCGGCGGCAGCGCCTGGCGAGTTTCCGGGCGAGGGACATATGCTCGGAACACGCGAATCACGTCAGGCACGACGTGCGCGACGACATTGTGCTGCGACATTCCAAAACATGAATTCGCCTCGCGGTGGCCGCGATTGATACTCTTCGTCAGCCGTTGTCGTTTCTCTCTTTCTCTCTTACTCCTTCGCGAGAGTAAGACGCCGCGACAAGGGGGTAGAAGCGAGGGCTCGGGAACGCGTCGCCGGGGACGCTGACCGTTGTCGTCGTCGCCGTCGTTCGTTGTCGTCGAATCGCGAGAGGGCACGTACGAGAGAGAAAGAGAAGAAGCGTCGCACGAGAGAACGCACATTGCGTACGCACGCAGGCCTGTAAAAGCGAGGAGGAAAGTGTACATGTACGCTGCGGGTCGCGTCGCGTCGCGTCGCGTCGCACCCGTGCCCCGTCGAGCCACCGGAGATTATCCTCCCGTACGGATAATATATCCTGCCATGGTAGCCGCCGCGAGCGCGTCTCGGCAGCGACGCGAGAGGCACGTCGCTGCGCCGCTCTAGCTCTTTAAGGGCCCGACCGACTGCAAGATGCGAGAGGTGTGTTCTCGGGAGAGCATCCTCGCGGTAAGTAACTCGCGGCGGCGACATCAACGTCGACGTCGAATCGGTACCTCCTGTTTCGCCCTCTCTTCGACTCGCTCACGCAGCCCGACTCTTCTTCGTCCCCCGCCATTAAACCCAGTCGCTTACGACGACATTCCCGAAAGCCCCGAGGATTACGGAGGCGTGACACCCGGGTCGTCTTCTGGACCGCGGGCGAGAGAGGACCGTTACGTCGACGCGCATCTATAGATCGTGTTCCGGTCGATACGGAGGCGCCCGACGTGGTTCGTCCCGTCCGTGGCGCTGACTTCCGAGAGGGAGGCTGGCTCCCGCGGATGGCACCGACGCTCCGCCGATCGCGAAGCGACGCCGCCGCGTCCCACGGGATCCCGTTCCGGGAGATGGTCGCGGGCGAATCCCCGATGGCAAATCTGGGTGCCTAGATCACGCACGACGCGCGATCGCGACCTCTCTCTCTTTCTTTCTCTCTCTCTCCCTCCCTTTTCTTGACAAGTGGCTCGTTTCTGGGCTTGGTTTGTTCTCGGGTTCGGCGTCGCGAGGATATCTCTCCTCCTGGTGGTGACATTATCGAGGGAAGCCATGTGAATGCGAAGATAGTGTCACGGGGATAGAATTGAACACACGTGTGCTAGGATTTAGTGAGATAGCTTGCCATGTTTGGCATTCCAATAACAGCTGAGAAGGTTACATTAACGGAATAAGTGCGATGTTACAGAGCAATGTGGAATAATATTTCACCGTGAAACGTCGTTAGATTTCACTTTATTATTTTCTTTGTCGGCCGGGTAGAATAATCGATTAAAACTTGGACCATGTGTTCAGTATAGTGTAGTATTCGGATTATACGTTTTGTTGCATTCACAAGGGTCTACAACAGGCTTGATTCAGGTTTGAATATAATGACATTTTTTTCAATACAATTGTTCCATTTAATTGATCGGGCAAGTTATATGCGGAACAATAGTAATGTATTATACATCGCCAAGCCTATTCAATAGGGTTGATTGTTTTGCAATTGTATAACAGAAATACTTTAACCTTTGATATGCATGAACTTAAGAATGCATCGACTCAAATTCACTTTAAAAAATCAGTTTATTTATAACTAATTATAAAAAAAAAGAATGACTTTTCTCACACAATTATTTCGTATTCCAGTGAAAGTCAGTGTCGCAGAATGGTGGTGGATTGCCTGTCGATTCAGGCCTCAGCAACTGCAGTAAGGAAGCAGGAGCGAAGGTTAGGTGGCACGGTTGGTGCAAAGATGCAACCAAACAGTGGCGGTGGAGGATGTGGAATGACACCAAAAGAGCTCTCTGATAATGATGATTTGGCCACGTCTCTTGTGTTAGATCCCTACTTAGGATTTACTACCCATAAAATGAATATCAGGTATTATTGGAATCATATTCCTTTTTGCTTTTTCCAATTGATATATACATTCACATGTTCTAGCCTAACGATTCATTTACTAAAATGTTATCTTTTCACAATAGATATAGACCATTAAAGGCAAATAAAGATGAACTCCGTAAAATTATCTGCGAATTTATCCAAAGTCAAAATTATGAGAAAACATATAAAAAATTAATGGGTGGAGACTGGGGTGCACGACTTCCCCATACAAAATCTAAGCAACAGCAAATCAATTTGGAAAACCACGTAAGTTAAATATGATAATAATGCTGTTACAATTTTAAACTCAGTTATAAGGAATTTATATTGTTGTTTCATATATAAAAATAATATATAAATTAAATTAATATATAAATTGTATAATAATAGTTATTTTCTTTTATAGATCAAGAGATATTTACGAGTTTTTGACAAGGATTCCGGATTTGCGATAGAACCCTGCTACAGATATAGCCTAGAAGGACAAAAGGGTGCCAAGATATGTGCCACCCGAAAATGGATGAAACATGAAAAAATTTCCTGCCTCGTTGGTTGCATAGCGGAGCTTAGTGAAAAGGTTTGAATAGTACATAAAATGGAATAATATATAAAAAGATTTGAATAATATAGAAAAGATTTGATCAAATAATTTCTTTTTCTTTAATCTTTATTTAAATTTCCCTTTATTTTTATTTAACATTGTACACTTTTTAGGAGGAAGCTGCATTATTGCATCCTGGAAAAAATGACTTCTCTGTGATGTTTAGTTGTCGAAAGAACTGTGCCCAATTATGGTTGGGCCCTGCTGCTTATATAAATCATGACTGTAGGGCAAATTGCAAGGTTGGTAACTGAAATATCTTATAAAATTTGAAATGATTGAGAGAGGAATTATTATGCGAAAATATATTAATTTCACAACAATATTGTACAGTTTGTACCGACGGGAAGGGACACAGCGTGCGTCAAGGTGTTGCGCGATATTGAGGTGGGCGAAGAGATCACGTGTTTCTATGGAGAGGATTTTTTCGGTGATGGTAATTGTTACTGTGAATGTGAGACTTGTGAGAGGCGAGGAAAAGGCGCTTTCGCGAATCAGAAGCCAGGCGAGGAATTGTCATCTGGTAAAATTTAATATGATACTTATCAAAAGAATGCGTTATTATTGTCAGCTTTTTATTTAGATCGATTATTATAATATATAGGCTATCGTCTGAGAGAAACGGATAATCGAATCAATCGGACCAAACATCGACAGCAACCATTGAACAGGAACAAACAGCAAGCTGATACCGCTCTTACCGAGCGAAATGCAGTTTTAGTTGGAAATGCAGCGATCGCGCCACAGTCTCTGAGTATGAAGGAATTGCGACGTAAAGGACTCACCAAGTACGATGCCGAGTTGCTGATTGCGCAGGGCTGTCATTTCTCTGATATCAATCAGCAACAACCGGCTATCAACAACGGCGAGAACGTGCTGCAGACTCGACCGCATCCTTCCGCGGTCACGACTTCTGTCACGAGGAGTCTCCGTAACAAACAACTGTACAAATTCGATGGTAGTACTGATGACGGGAGTACTCTCAAGAATACTCAGTCACTCAGAACGTCTAGGTAATCTTTTACTGCTTTGATACGATTAAATGTTTGTTATATATTTAATATATAATTACAATATATAATTAATATAATGTATATAATTTTATTTTCATAGGCTTCACAAGAGGACGGAATCAAAGAAAGGAAAGATTAGTATGAAATCTGTATCGGTCTGTCTCGGCAATTCTGTTGCGAAAGATGCTGAAGTGCCGAGTATCAGTCATCGAAAAGAAGATTCAGATAGAGTACCCGAAGAGACTCTGTATTCGCGATTAGAAAAGCATCTCGTCACAGAGCTAGATCGCGATTTTTATGTAGAAGATTCACGACAGCGTGTCGAAACAGAGGAATCCTCGACCGAAGGCGCCTGTCCATTACGACTGACAAAAGTGGAGGATGAGTCCAATGTTGGCGACGACTTGATAGACGAGCGAGGAATACCGAATCTTACCGCGGAAGTCGAACCTGATACAGTAAATAATATTAATTCTTCCAGTTACAAAAAGGGACATTATAGTACAAACGCCTGTGATTCAATCCGATTAAATTCCATGTCTCAGACCGATATGCAACAGCGTTTACATACCGCAGAATCGATTCCCGACGATACGAATTGTCGCTCGAGAGACTACCGTCGTTCTTCGTCGCCTGTGCGGGATAAGGAAGGCGAAAATAATCCTTGCAACACTGAGAATTGCCTCAATAAACTTTCCAAATCTCGCAGCAAACGATTCTCCTCGATAGACGAGAGTGATCGCAAGGCGCTGAACGAAGACTCGTCTTGCGAGAACGAGGATTCACCACCGTCAATGGAAGAAAAGAAAGCTCTGCGACAGCCCGATTTCCGGGATAATGATGTCTTGTACGAATCAAGTTCTCGATCGGATGACGAATGTTGCGATATAAACTCGGCGAAGGTAATCGTGGTGCAAAAATATGCTATGGAGAAAGATATGGAGAGTGAAGACTGTGAAAGTCCGATTGCTGTTGATGCGACGACAGATCGGAATCGCACAGACAGTGTCGAATTTTGTGGACTGAATTCTGAAGAAGTTATAGAAATGAAAAGTAGTATTAGAAACGTTTTAAAGTGTTATAGTAGTACGGTTCCGAGCCAGGAAGAAGAGGAAGAGGAGGAAGAAGAAGAAGAGGAAGAGGAAGAAGAGAACGTCATGATGAAAAGTGATGCGTATATCGCAAATGTTGAGACTGACATCAGATCCGAAGTAACGACATTACATACAATTGAGGTAGACTCTAGAGTGCATATTAGAGAAGAAAATAATGTGGCGGACTTTAATAATGTACAGACTGGCACGGATTATGACAACGATCTAACGAGCCATAGGAATTTGCAGGACAATCATGATCCCTCGTCGATAAAGAGATCGATGTTCAGGCGAAAAGATTACGCGTTGGAAGTCGCGTCCTCGAAATCATCTCGCAAGTCGCAGAAGAAACTCTCGAGCACCAAGTCCAAATTTGGAGCATGGACGGAAGACGCTCACGATGTAGATGCGAAGAATCACAGTAAAACGGGAAAGAGTAAAAACAAATCGACCAAGAGCCAGAGGAGGGATCGACAAAGATCGGCAACTACCGAGATAGGGGAAGCGGATGATGATTCGGGCATCCAAGGTGATATTTACGAATTTAGCGAGAAGGAAAGTAATTTGGAAGACATTGGATTACTTTCTATAATAAGACGCGGCAAACACGAATCTCGCCATGCGTCCTCCTCCACGTCGCCTGTGTCGGAGATGCAGTGTAACGATGAGTATAGTAAAGCCGAACCGCCGGTGTTGGTCCCGGAGGAACCATGGCCTCCGATCGATTCGACGGCCCGGAGCGAGCACGGTGCAGATTCCAATAACGGTGGTCAATCGGAAGAAAACTGTGATGAAGAGAGCTTAGAGAGGTAAATTACACTGATACAAATTGATTACATTGATGTATTTTTTTTCATCGTATAAAAATTTTAGTTCTATCTATTCTATTTGAATCAATTTCCATACTACGTATATGCTTTGAACATATATGAAATCGATAAAAAACTTAGAAAAATATTCTTTTAGATTAACAGCCTACGAAAACAATGGTAGTACGCGAAAATCAAGCTCGATCCCATCCTCCGAGTGTCAATGGCAAACGAGCAATTCGAGCGATTGTCGAGTTTGGCCCGTCACACCGGAGAAGCCCAGCCGTGGTCTCAAGCTGACACTGCGCATGAAGCGATCGTGTCCTCTTCTGGAGGATAATATCGAGTCCGGCACCAGTGGCATGAGCGAAGATAGCTACGAGCCTGAATACGAGGTATTGCGCGTCGAGGGATTGGAGAGGCGTAAACGCCGGAAAAAGCACAAGAGCAGGGACCGTGAAAGACGACACAAAAAATCACGCGAGTTGAACCTCGATCCGCCACCGCCGCCAATGAAGAGATTACGTTTGATCCTCGGCAACGAGACACGCACTATCGATCTAACGCACTCTTAACAGCTATAATTCCTCCTTCCCCCGTTCCTTCGAACCCCCTCCTTTTCCTCCCGCCTCCCTCCGTCACGACGCGCGTGTAATATCAATTTCGCACATTAACGACAAACTATCTTTTAAAATATAATTAAAAAAGGGAGATCACACACACAGACACATACACACATACCACTTTAGAAAATTTTAGGCCTTCTCGTTCTACGACACGCGACAGCGAGTTCATATCGAATTTGAAGGTACTTTTCTCACGATTAAACTTGGTTTAGAAATAGAATAGCATTACTGCATTTTCTTCCTATCTCTCATTCTCTCTCTTTATCTCTCTCTTATAGTCCTTGTTATTTAAATCTTCTAGCAATGTATGTCTTATTCTGGTAACAACGAATCTCTGAAGGCCTATCGAGATGTCGTAAACGGGAAAACTCGTAGGTGGGAGAATTTTTAGATCGCACACGTACATGTTTTTTCCTAGAATTAAATGCATACGAATCAAGGAAGAAAAAGTATGTGAATACTTACCCAAGCGTCGTACAGTGTCATAAAGATTAATGAAGCGTTCTATAATAAATTAAACGGATAATTCTATTTAATAATTCGATTGGCTTATTACTCTTTTCAAAATTTCTTACCTTTGAACAATGTCGAATCAATATAATCTCCGGGAAAAGAATCCCTTTCTTTTCACATTCTTTTCTAGCTGCTTAAAACAAACTACTATATATGAAATAAATTATATCAAGATCTCATATTTTGCGAGATAAACATAATCAGATTAAATCTTACAAACTATATATCATTGAAATCGTTTCGGAAAGTAGTCCACCGTTATTATATTCTTGCTACTTTCCACCTACATATGTGGTACACTCCGGAACGGAGAGAAAGAACGAAGGAGGAGGATTCCTATACTTATACTATGTATAATAATAATTATCTAACTGATTAAAAAATTTAGCTAAATATTAGTTAGTTACTATTATTGTAATCGCTATTCTCGAATGAAGGGTTAAATATCATGAAAAACCTTGTAAATATTGCTTATACATATAATGATACATACATATATATATAAGTTTATTACCGTATTCTCTGTTATTTCGGTGTATATTACAATGTCTTTCGATGCGAGTCGATACATCACAGGCAGACGTCGCATTGCATATACCATTGTATACGGAATACACCGTTAACACACGATGCTGTAGTAGTAACGAAGTATTATAAGAGAGAGGATTTTACTCGGCAACGCGTTTTCGTTATATTACACGCCGTTAAAATCCGAATGTCCATATATATACTGCAGACGAGGCCCCTTCGGGGACAAAAAATGTTTGCCTTTGTGCATAAGATCACCATCTGTTCCACGTCGCTTTTGTTCGCAGGTGAAAAATGATACGCGAAGAGGGGCAGAAGCAAAACTTAGAAGCGGTACTCAAAAATTTTTTCGATTTTTAGATTGGAAAGAGTGCAATTTTTATTTTCTGCATATCAAATCAAAGGATTATTGGATATTTTTAAATCGATATCAAGAAAAACATGCGGAATTTAATTAGTTTTGCTTCTAATCGAAAAGGAAGTAATATCATTATTTCAAAAATTTCAATAAAAAAGATCAATATTTAGTAAATAGTGATTAAAATCGATCTCCGACGTATATTTAATAAAATTATCATATAATGGTATTACTTTATTTCCGATCGTGATACATATTTAATTTCTTATATTGTCAGAGAGCATCTATGATAGAAGAATGCCGAAATATTCAAAAAATTAGATATAATATCGTATAAGTTTCGAAGAAGTTTCGTTTTCCGACTAAAAGTCGTTATTTTGGTCGCGACGTTTATTCATTGTACACGCTGAGATTTAGTTAAAATTCTGACATTAATTGACGAATGGGCCGTTACTCATGTCCACTGCTAATTGTTTTTTTTTAATACTGCAAGTAATGAATAACAGAAAAGAATTACTCGCTATATATATATATATATATATATATATATATATATATATATATATATATATATATATATACATACATATATATTTGGCGAGCTATGCGCAGAATCGCGACGAACATTTTGTATCGCATATGTACGTAGCAATAAAATACGTACTGCGCTAATTTAAGTACAGTAAGATAGTATAGTTCATAAACATTGTCTATGTTATAATTCATTGACTTTCTTTTTTTTGTTTCGTGGAAGCATTCAAAGTGCAATATTAAGGGAGGGGGAAAAGACACGTAAGCTTGGAGAAAAAGATTTGTATAGTGATTATTTATTGTAAGCTCTCTTAACGATAATACACATTAGTCGTATAAATATAACGAAATCGCGCGAGAATGTTGGAATAATTAATTTAAATTAAATTTTTTTTTAATTTTTATTTGTTAATATGCTTAAGTTAATTCTGAATGAACAATCGTTCATGCTGAATTGAACTTGAAATGCAAAAAAAGAGAGTTGTACATTTGTGATTACCGTATATGCAGAGTCCTATTTTAAATCTGTCCTAGAAAAATATTTGAAAAACTAATTAACATTGGAAAAGTTTAGGACGACAGTCATTTCGAAGGGAACATTTTTTGGCAATTTTGTTTCCAATTAAAAATGTTTTCGAAATATGAAAGCTACTTTATTTTTTTTTAAGTGGAATAATATGATTTTTCTTTTATATATATGATTATTCTGCATATAAAAATTATTAATATAGAATTATTGAAACGTTTCTATAATTTTACTCGAAATTCCTCCAACATTATTTACTTTTCCAGATATTTCGCTGTGACATTTAAAATGAGGACACTGTATATATTATTCATGTATAAATATATTAGAAAGAAGATGTAAAAATTTTATTTCATTTTTTCATATGTCTCAGATATATCTCAAAAAAAAAATAAAATAAAATATAGATATATGTATAAGTTCACTAAATCGTGAGTTTCTTAAAATTGACATTTTAAAAACATTAAAATCGATTGTACCGATAACTGATTAATAATTTTCTATTAAAAATTGCTCATCTCTCTCTCTAAATTTAACGGTAATATGTGAAAAAAATATATAAATTTAGTATATTAAATTTAACAATATATAATAATCAACAACTGATAACAATATTAATTATTAATGAAATATTGGTCAATCGATTAATTAGTAATTAGCAAATGATCGATCATAATTATAGTAATCAAACCGGTTTATCCGACGTGATTAGAAAGAAACATAATGTACGTATCTTAATCCTTTGATTCTTGATTAAAACTCCTAAAAAATTGAATTATATTTGTACCATACATATGGGTTTTTAACGTTAAAATTTAACGACTTTCGATTAATGCATGCTGTTTTTAATATTTATACTTACTTGAGAATGAAAGGGTTAGAGATACGAGTATCATTTATACAAATATATGTAATTATAATTATTTATATATAATAAGTACAATATCCGACCCGACATGACACGAGGAGCATTGCTGCTCGCCGGCGCAGCTTTACCGTATAATCGCATTAACGTTAATGATCCTTTGTCAACGTGACCGTAGCGGCCCATTTCGAGATGTTCGCTATGAAGTGTGAAGGAAGAAAGATCATTCGATATTCTTCCCCCTTTTATTTTGCGATGCGTATGCCAACGATTGTTTAAGAAGTCGATTAAGATTCGCGAAGCACTTTTTAGATAGGGAAGAGAAAGAAGCGACGAGAGATAAGAAAGGAGAGAATGATGTCTCGGATATAATAAGAAGAAAATTATGTTCGAAGCACACAGGAGGAGGAGGAGACGCTCGTTTACTTTCTTTTTAATCTGTCGTACGATACTTTTTCCCTCTTTGTTATCGGCAGAATTTTTGTCTCACTGCCATTAGGAGAACGATGTTACACATTTCGATTAAGCGTTCGTGAGAGTGTAAAGAGAGAATCGTCGTAATCGCACCCACCCATCCCTGCGCGAGATGCTGTAAACGATCATTGTTATAGGTGAATTTCGTCAAGTTCAACGTCGCGCGACGAAGGGGACGATCTTTTTTTGCATGTCTGTCCTCTCGCCGGAACCGCCAAAGCATAGCAGGAAAAAAGAAAGAAGATGAATTGTCTGTAGAAGAGAGAACCTCGCGCGCGACGTACATTGTAATTATATATTACTTTCTTTGTTGAGCGAAAAATACATAGAAATGTACATTGTCATTATTATTTTCTACGAATTAAGGAATCATAATAAATGAATCGCATAAACGTAATACGCCATACTGATATAGCTCCTTTGGCTCCAAGGATAATGCGAGAAAAAAGCCCTAGCTTTTTTTATATTAGCTTTCTGATCGATTGAAAATCACGGGTAATTCTTTTACGTAGATTGAAGAATGGAAACGAAAGAATAAAGTTAAAGAAATTGAAATTAATCTTAAGAAAATTATTTTCGCTCGGTTGAATATTCAATTTATAACATCGGAGCGAGAAAGAAAGGAAAGAGATTTTAATATTTTTAATTAAGTATGTCGAGTATATACGATATTAGAGAGGAAACTTTACATATCTTTTTTTTCCTTAACTGTAAAAATATTTTTTAATTTTGACGCGGAAAATAGATGAATGATAGAAATAATAAAAATGGAGAGAGATGAAAAAAAGAATTCAGCGAAGCCAATTTTTAATCTCTAAGATTGGAATATTGCAACTTTGCAAGTGATCGAACTACTAATAGCTACTGACAGCTATTCATTCACGTGTTCGTTGAGTGTTTTTTTTTTATTTTTGCGAGTCGCATATCTCTTGATTTTATTTCGCTCATCTGCGATCGGTTCAAGTCGACGGTTTCCCCGGCATACATATAAATATATAGTCGAACACAGTAGATTATATAAATAAAACAGTCCCTCGTGCTGGTAAAACTTGAGCTTTATCTTTTCTTCGACAGAATAGTTTTAAGAATAGAATAAGGTTCTCGACGGGTATAAACGTTAATTGTAGAAGAGACTCATTCTTTCGTGCGTGCAACAAAAACTTACATTATCGTTGTCAAAATGCATTTTCGAGAGCAGTTTCTGTGAAAAATAAAAATAGTTCTTTGAGATAAATATGCTTGTGCAATTAATTTCAGTGACGATTTGTTACATTTTACTGTTAACTGTTGCTATGAAAATATGTAAAACTTGCTATGAAAATCTTCAGAGAACGTTGCAAAATTTATGCTCACACAGATTTTCGTTTTTTAATATCAAGAGCTTTGATCTTTTTTCTTAATAATTCTTTTTCATAATCTTGAATCTAATGGGATATTTTCAGCGCGGATCTAGATTTATTGAATATATATTTTAATAGATTCTAAATATTTCATATGTTTTGTATTAAAATAAAATTATTTTCATATGCCTTCATCATCTATAATGTGAAAATAAATTTAACTTATAAAAGGAAAATAAATTGGGATATTTTCAGCGCGGATTCTAGATTTATTGAAGGTATATTTTAATAGATTCTAAATATTTCATATACGTTTTGTATTAAAATAATATTATTTTCATATGCTTTCATCATCTATAATGTGAAAATAAATTTAAGACTTATAAAAGGGAGATAAATTAGGATATTTTCAGCGCGGATTCTAGGTTTATTAAAGATATATTTTAATAGATTTTAAATATTTCATATATGTTTTGTATTAAAATAAAATTATTTTCATATGCTTTCATCATCTATAATGCAAAAATAAATTTAAGACTTATAAAAGAACACTTATTTTGGGGGGATTGTTACATATTATATTGTTCCTCGAGATTTATGTCCTGCATTTTATTTTCACTTATCAATAAGTTTTAATTACGCACGATTAATTCTTTTACAGATGCTCTTCCGGCGATTATTCCGCGCAAAATTAGACTCGATCAATCGAGTCATCGATAAGTTTGACGGCACTTACACGATGTTTGCCTCGCCTGTTTATCGCCGCGTTTTATTAGTGGACTCGATTAGAAAAGTAATAAATAATGTTTACCCAAGGGAATACTAACAATGTACCGTCATCCGCTAAAATACACGCTTACACATACAGCTTTCCGGAAAGCCGATACATCAGTTCGACCAACTTTCCTTCTCCATTATTGCACGGTCCGAGCATTATAGCGAGGAGCCGACAGAACGTTCGCAGGAATTGACTGCTCATCAGATAGAAAATATCCCGTGTATGCATTCCACTCGTGCATTCTACGTTCCGGAATTTTAACGCCGCAACTTACGACTTCTCTCGCGGCCAATCAAATGGGAACGCGATACACGCATCGCCCATGTAAATAGCGATTGCGTGTGTAACGATCGTGTCGGCAACGCTTACCCAGAAATGTCATAAATGTCATGAACGCTGATGCATAAAACGTTTCTGATATTTGTATAACGCTGTATAATTATCCAATATCGTTCGGCTCTTGCGTAAGAGGCAAATCCTTTCGAGATGAAAGCGACACCGATTCATATCTATTTAAGTTCTTCGGAGTCGGAGCTTATCTTACTCCGTGTCCGAGTTCCTTTAAGTTTTTCGATTTAATTTTTTTTAAAGATTTTAAAGATTGTTTCGAGAAACAATATCACAGATGCAGATTCTTGTCACAAACAGAGAAGGAATGTTTCAATCTTCTCACGAGTCATTAGTTGGAATTCTCGGACCACGCGGTTGACATTTTTTTTTCTCGCATTTATATTATATTTACATTACATATTTCTACATTTCGCTCCGAGAGAAAATAAAAATAGAACTTTTATTTTTATTTTCTTTTTTCTCGCATTTCTTTATTGCCTTTTATAGGATTGAAATGAAAATTACGAGGCCGTGAAGGAAGAGGCTCGAGCGACGCGAGACGTCTCTCGATATACGGCGTGTAACTTTGTTGGATAATATTAAATCGCCGGCGTCTATTATTGCGTGACGGCCGCATGCGAATGCCGTTGCGTCGACACGCGTATCTGCCTACATGGGTGTGACCTATATGGTTTTCCATTATGTGCGGCACGTTTGTGTACACGGATAGACGACGACGCGGGCCCTCGAAGAAAACCTGGTTCCGTGCGACAAGTGTTTCTCCGGACGGCGTTCAAGGACGATATCCGTCAGCCGATCGGATATATTTAGGGAGGATAGATCGGATCTGCGGATAGCTCGGATAGGTCGGATACCGGGGCGGTTTTCCGGAACAATTTGCAAATTCTCATTGCATTGAATCGTCCAACTCGAAGTTGAAGAACAGCGCTCTATTTACCATTGAAATATCGATAAATTCATCCCCGAGAATACGCTGTACATATTCTCCAATTGTTGCGTTGATAAATCAAATTGACAGTTAATCGAGATAAAACGTCACCGTGTAGAGACTGCTCGGCTAACGTAGGCGTAAAATATCGATATTTTTACGTTCGAGTTAGACATTATGAGAGAGAGAGAAACATTAAAAGTAATGTCACAGTAATTACTTTCACAGTGATTTTAATTAACCGTATAAATATTTTTCTTTTCATTGTCGCAGACGATGCTTTAGATAATTTGCAATTTTAATTTCAACTAATATACTCTCATTTTTTAAATCAACATTATTATCTATAATCAACACTATTATTATATCAATTACATTTGTTTCTAAATGTAATGGATTAGAATTATTATTATTAATTAGTATATTAGTATATTAAATTAATTAGTATATATTATTATTAATTAATTAGAATTATTATTAATTAGAATTAGTATTAGAGTCAAAAGAATTAGTTGTAATTTTAAATTTTTATTTTTGGTTAATTTTTTTTCAATGGATCAGTTTATCAGTGAATATCGATGTGTGTGTGTGAACATTTTATTTCAAGTGATTCTTATATTTCTTATTATTTTGCGTGACCATCATACTACTCCAATGTTTTTTTACATAATATATTCTTCCGTCTCAATGACTTTATATAATATCAAGAAGAGTGTGTGTGACACACACCTTTTCGAACAACACCGACGCACTCTGTAAACTGATATTTCTTACGGCGTAATTTTGTGATCGATCGTACATCCTATAAAAATATGCATCCCTTCGTATACATGGTAACGTAACAGGACAACGATAAGAGTATAACATTACGCGACACATGCTTCGCTACATATTATTTTAATTTTCTCAAAACATACTGTATGTGTCTTTCACAAGCAACTATCATTTAATATAATTTTATTTGTCAACATAATTTTATTTCATATACGAGTTCAAATATTGGCTACGGTAATAATGTTGCTGACTTAGACTTGTCAAAACTATGGTGTGCTGTTTGAATAGAAAATATTGCACAATTTTTATTGTTAATTTGATATTATATTATAGAATTATCATATAAACTTATATTTCGTGTAGTATTTTTTAATTAACCGTTTATCTTTTGTCGATTAATATTTATAGATAATATGAAGCTGAATGCAAAGACAAGTATTAAAGGAATACGACTCTATTTTTAATTGTTTTTTTATCTTGGAATTATTTGTTTATTCACATTTGTATTCACACATATGTGATCTGAAAATCTTTTATTTTTCAAAAATTCTCTTTTGAGAAGTCGTTAAATAAGTTAGTGTACAAAGATGCTTTGCATATTTCAGCTCTGTTGTCTTTTTTATAAATATTTTTATTACTGTGCATCGCAGTCTTTCTCGAATATTATTAATAAAACCTGAATATCGTTTGACATTTAAATAATTAATGACAATTAAAACAAGATGAAACAATTCTTTTTTTTTACTTTACATCAAATTATTCTATTTTATTGTAACTTGCAGATAAATTATTCAAAACATTTATACGAGCGCGATGATTATTTTCTTCAAAAATTTTTATTTAACGCCTGGATAAGTGTACTTCTTTAAATTATAAAAAGATTAGACACAAAGCATTGGCGTGTGAGATGAGAACAAAGCGGTACTTATCTGATCTTCGATCTCTTACTTGGCAAATAAATTCTGCTCTCGTGTAAGCGACGGAATTTGCACCCTTAAAATGGGTCAGACCCGAACAAGCCAAGATGCGCAAAAAAGCGCAAAGTACTATCTTCGAATTTTATTCTTTTCCTACAACGAAATTCACCATGCCTTTGCCATGCTTTATATAAGTCTTTGTATAAACTTTGTATAAACTTTGTATAAAACAACAATTGCATTTTGAGAAACGCAAAGTATATATGCACATAAACAAATAAAATTTAAATATTTTTATTCTTATATTTTTCTTTTATATATATATGTAAATATAGAAGTAAAAATATATAGAACATATACATTATATTACATAATAATTTATGCTTACACTTTTCTTTTTATATACATAAATATAGAAAAGAAAAATATCTAAGTCTCATATATTACATCATGATAATTATATATGCACGTATACAAAAAATTGTACATATATTATAATATATATCTTGTGCATCTTACATCTTTGCCAAAATTTGTGTATCGATGTGTATTTATATCAATTTTGTGTGTATTAATCTTGTATTAATTTTCTTTATCTCTTTTGGAGAATTTCGATAATCGCAGTCTTGTAAAGGGCAAAAGGGCGTCCAAAGGTGTTGCTCGACAAAGAGCGAAACTCGTTCTCTGCTAAATCATCTGTGCCCTACGACCTCCGGAAAGTAAACTCGGTGCGCGTGATCGCTAAAGTAGGTCGGTTGAAATGGGTCGAAAATAAATTTTTCCGCTGACTATCGCGTCGTTTCGCCAAGGAAATGTTTTTCCTTATGCGCGTGATCCATCGACTCGCGTACGTATCTTGTCAATTTTCCTCTTATCTCGCTACCCCCGTTCATTCGATTTCGCTCACGAGTGAATTCGCGAGATAATTATAATCGACATTCTTGCGCAGACCTTTCGGTGTAATGCCTTAAATTTCTCTTCAAAAAAAGGTTAATTGCTTGTTTCTCTCCTTTCATTATAACAGATATTAAATTCATTTAAATAAATTGCGCGTAAATGCAACAATGCTTTGCCAATATAATGAAGTTAATTAATGAGAGAATCAGCATTTTCAAGAAAGAATCTGTTTCAATTATATAATTATGTAATTTGAATTAAGTTGCATAACGTTGTAGTTATGTAATCTATTTCGTCGATTTCATATTATATATCGTATATTCGTAGGTACTAGTTGGCATTTTTATTTTTTTTTTTAGGTCAAGATTTGGACAGTCAAATTCCTTTACTAATCCCAATATTTTTGATTTTATAAGTATATTAAATAGATAACAAAAATCTCTGGATAGATGGGAAAGTGAGAAAACTCAGATTGCAGCCGATTTACTACGCTGCGTCTGACTATGACTATCATACGCCACTGGCATTCTACAAAACTCCTTACTACTTATTGTCTGACTCCAACTAGCAGAAACTACTAACTAATGACATAAAAAGGAGATTAAGCACAAATATAAAAAAAGCACAAGTGAATGATTTATATCGAATTTTCTATTTTCCGGAGAATAATTATTTTCTTCTAAATTTAGATGTGCAAAAAGAAGTAAACATATACACACACAGTGGTTTTCATTCAGGCCGCTTTAAATCCGCCACTATTCTGCTCGAGGATTGGCGATGCTCTCACCACCGCCACCCTCGTCGGCCCCTCGTTGTAGCGCTTACACGCGCTCGCGTCGTTCCACGGCGTCTCGCTCGGGACGGGTGCGGGGGTGGGGCGTCGCGACGCCAGGCGTCGCTGGCGTCGAGCCGGCGGCATATCGTCCGAGTGTGGAGAACGTGTGCCGTGTCGTCGTCGTCCGGCCTGTGCGTCGTGCGTTCGCGGAAAAAGAGAGATAGAAAGTAAGAAAAAAACATATTATCCACCTGGCCGCACCGCTGCCCGGAAGTCGCTCTCCGAGTCGGATCGAGAGGCACCCTCGCCGGCGCGCGCCACCGAAGGGAAACGTGTGTACGCGGGGCGAGACCCCAACGCGCGGTGGAATGCGCGTATATATAGGAAAAGGGAGCACTGGCCGTGCGGTTGCTCGAGCGAGACAGAGAGCGGTGCAGTGACATCGGGGTTGTCCGCGAAGGGAGGCGAGGTCGAGGAGGGCGAGAAGCTCGGAAGCTCGCGAGGAAAGGAGATTCGAAGAGAGGAACGAGATCTTCGCGTCGCGTTCTCGTTGTCGTTAAGGGCCAGACGCGCGAGAGCTTAAGAAAGAGAAGGAAACCGGGATTGATCCGATTCGATGATATAAACGTCGTCTGGCAGTCGTCGTCGTCATCGTTCGACAATCCTATGCTTCTCTCCTCTCGATCATCCTCCTATCGTTTGAGAGCGCGCCGAGCGAGGAGTTTCGTCGCCGAGAATTCTGCACCGAGGAAGTCGGATACGTCGAAGGGAAGGGTGGTGTGTTTCTCGTGGACGCCGTATATGTGAGGAAGCGTGTACACGCGTACACGCACGCACGCACGCACGCGTCGCATCCGTCTCTCCGCGAAAGTCTCGCGCTCGCGCCCTCACGTCGACGCGCGCGTGTGTATGTGCGTATATATAAATATAATAGAACGCACCTAGATATCTATTTATAAGTTTACACGAGGCGAGAGAGGCCGCGCCGCGAGAGGAAGGAGAGGACGCGAATAGGAGAGACGGAGATAGGATAGGAGCGAGAAGAGGAACGAAAGGAGAGATCCGAGAAAGAGAGAGAGAGAGGGAGCGGGAGCTACGTAAAAGAAGAGCGAAAAGGAGCGGTGGTGGTGGTGGTGGTGGTGGCGGAACGTGTGCGCCCGCGCGCGCGCGCGCTCGGTTTTCCCCACGTCTTCCGTCATAGTTGTGTGCCGGTCGTGGTTGGTGGTGGTGATCTCGTAGTATTGTGGGTGCCTTCTCGTGCCGTGCTGTGCGTCCGGGAAGAAGAAGCGGGCGGCCGCGATATAGCGTCCCACGAGGGAGGAGGTGTCGCGAGGGGGTGACATACGCGTACGTGCGCATCGCGTCGTGTGTGCGCGCGCGGGGAAGCGGGCGGCGGGAAGGCGCTCTTCGCAGAAGAAGAGGGTGCGTTGCGCCCTGCGTAAACCTCGGGAGTGGAGCCGGGCCGAGGCCGACGCGACCGGGAGGCGGAGGAGGCGGAGGACGGGGGGGAGGAGGTGGAGGAAGGAAGGAAAGGGCGACTCGGCAGCGGTAGTGAGCGGATCTCGAGCGAGGCCGCGCGCGAGTGCGTGAACGCGCGGATATGACGAGCGGATACGCCCGGCGGCTCACGTGATACGCAACGCAATCCGCTGTTGTGCTCCGCCGTCGAGGAAGAGATATGTGGTAAGTGTGCTTTCCCTTCCCGACCTACCCTTTTCCTTCCTTATCTTTTCCGAGTGGAGTGATCGACGGTAAGGTTGACAGTTGGGATCCTCCTCGAGGATCGACGGGGAGACTCTTGTGGCGCCAAAAATTGACGGATGTCGATGCGGGTTCGTTTTATCGCTAAAAATTCCTGAATATCGTTTAGATCGTCCGAGGAGACGTGCGACTTGAAGATCACGCTCGGAAAATTCGCTAACGGTTATATCTAGTGTTGAAAAGGAAGATCTTTCTAGAATAGTGAGGGTGTCGACGGGTTTGTAAGGAAATCCAAAATGATTTTCAAAATCAGTGTGTCACGTTATCGGCATGTTTATCCAATCTTTTTCGTTAGTGAAGAGGTGGTTCGTCTTCTGGTGATGTTTAGAGATCGCGGTGAGGATCCTCTTGATTCATCGATCACATCCGCTCGATTCTTAAACCGTTCAGAGGAAATTGGTGAGATTATATAAGACGACTGTATCCCGTCATCGCGTCTAATATTCTGCGAGGTCGTTTAACTTGGCGCGCGGGTCTTTACATAAAATAGGTCGGTGATCTCCGAATTTCAACGTCGACTCTTTTTGACAAATTCCATTTCGCGTCAAATAATTATCGAACTCTATTGATTGACAATAAATGAAAGCACAATGTAAGCAAAAAAATAAACTAAAATCATTCATATTTAAAAAAATGATAATATAA
This sequence comes from Camponotus vicinus, assembly GCF_025532165.1. Taxonomy (NCBI): domain Eukaryota; kingdom Metazoa; phylum Arthropoda; class Insecta; order Hymenoptera; family Formicidae; genus Camponotus; species Camponotus vicinus. The sequence continues at coordinate 3,699,841 of NW_028141949.1, forward strand.
ATACAATATTTTTGTATGCATCTCAAATCTATATCAGTTACGTTTTCGTATCTGAAACAAAGATGATTTTATAAATATAAATATAAATTGAAAATGAAGTACAAAAAATAGATACTAATAGAAAGATCATGATACATCGAGTCGTGCGATCATTAACTGGCCGACAAAATATTAGTAGAGACAATCCGAAGCGAAAACAGGTCTAGATATACAAGAATCGCTTCGCAGACAGCGGATGTTTTAAGCAAACGCAGCCGTATTAATAAACAGTACGGCAAAAAAAGCGCCCTAAAAGTTTCGGCCTCGTTTCGAAGTTTCGCGCGCCGGTTTTACAATAGACGTTTACAGTCGATCAGTGCAAATTACATTTACATCGAGATATGCTTTTTAACTAGATTTTGTCGAGCTAGGCGCTCGCTGGCGCCAGCGAGACGATTGCTGTCCCCGTTGCGGATTCGATTAATTCAAGTAAAAGAATCTTAATCAATCGTACAATGAAAATTTTGCAACGATATGGGCACCGATGATATTCGTTTCTATTGTACTATTTTCGCATGCGTGAGATGAATTTGCGAAAACTAAAAAGAAATATATTCTAATTGCGAGACGCGTTTTAGATTATGTATAATTGTTAGATTATACGGACGGCTGTTGAATAAAAGAAACCAAATCATATCAAGATCGAGAAACGAGGTTTTTCTCTAATTTTCCCTAATAAAAAAGAGAAAATGACATAATATTCAAAGTGATAAGAATAATTTACGATGCAGACTTTTACTTATTTAAAAAATCAAAGAAATTTTAATAAAGAAAAAATATAAAAAAAACGTTTTATAAATGTTAAATATAAATATGTTATATAATTTATGCGAAAATAATTGTGTTCAATCCAATAGTAACATAGAGTGTCTAATTATTATTACGTAAACTTTTCGCAGCAATAAAGCACTTTTGAAGCGCAAAAAATTCGCCGTTTTGAACTTTAAACGTCGATGTTGATTGTGAGAAAGTCGTCAAAATATCTTCAACTTTAAATGATTCATACTGGCGCACAATACCTTTTATACAAAAGCCATCTGCATTTATAGCCACTGTGTTAAGCCGCGCTGGACCAGCGCGCAAGGACAGCATAATAAAGTAAGATCAGATATAATAAAGCTGTCCGCGCCGAGACAATTTGAAAGAAACTGAACGGCGTTGTTGTTACGCCGTTTAACGCGATTATTAAAAAGAATAAGGTTTTTTTCTGTCACTGAAAAAAAAACGACTCACTTGCGCGTTTAATCTCCTGGCGGGAAGTGCATCAAAGTGGATTAATATATTTCATTAAATTGGTAGGTGTCTTCGAGGTCTCAAGACAAATTGGCGAATGTCATTACGCTATCTCTCTATCAAATGCGATAATTCAATTCTTACAGATATGCGAGGATCTGACGGAATCCCGTCGTTTTCTATTCAATCCTTCCAATAGTGATCGATGGCGATAGATAGACCCGTATCTCATAAATACGGGATACGAAATTCCTCAAACTATATTGCACTTCTCGCGTAGAATGTCTTTAGAAACCTCATATGCAATGATAAATCGATAATACACTATGCTGTTTTAGCCTTTTTTGATTGTCAGATAATATTGATGCATACTAAGTTATCATACGTGGCGCTTGGCGAGATATTAAATTTTTAAAAAGATATATCTCTTCGTAAGAGACACATATTATACGTAATAAAAATCTATGCACAGATAATATTTCAACAAATTTTTTTATAAATAATAAGAATATAAATATTAAATGAAAAATTCAATAATTAAATAATTAATTAACAATCTGAATAGAAAATTCTTGCGTAAAATATTTCTAATTTTTATTTTTTAAATTTCGGAGAAAAGATTGAAAAATATATTATCATTATTCCCTTCGATGGAAAAATCAGTATTAGTATTCATAAATTAATTAACATTCGATTCTCTTTCCGTCTCTTTGAATTAATGTAGAAAAAAAGCGAAACATCCCCCTTTGCGCCAATTCGCGACGAGCTGGCCGATGATGGTAGCGCTTATTTTGCGCTCTAATGACAAATACATTTACTCGGCTTGCTATGACGACACGTGTCGCCGAGAGAGAGGTACGCGCGCTATCAATATGCGGTTTGTTCGAGCTACTACTACTATGTCCGATGCCAACAGTGCTTCTTTACATACTCGACGAGCATCGCGCGATACATTTTACCCAGTACATACAAACTGCGTTTTGATTCATCGACTAAACTCCGTTCTGCCAGTATAGCTGTATCCGTTTTCCGATTAGCGATGCGGCGAAACGGACAAGAGAAAACTCGGTCGCCTTCCCTCCCTCCCTCTTTCTCTCTCTCTATTCCTTTCTTTATCTCTATCGTGGAAATGAATTCGCATAATCACTAGGTTGCAAAAACAGCGACGAAGTTTAGCCGCGAATTTCTTGGCACGTAGACCCCGCAGCTTTGGACGTCAGATAGCCAAGTCAAAACTCAATTTAATGAATTTCAAGTAAATCTTAAAAACTCCCTCTCGATTAATTTTAAGTAAATTAAGAATATATTTTGGAAAAATGAGAGCATGCGAAAGGAGAAGTTACGAGACTGCGGATCTAATGATGGCGAGATTATTTAAAGAGAGGGTTCGTTCGCTCAAGGAAAATGGATCGCTTTTAAAGCTCTGTTTCGTCTAGCTATTTAACGTAGATCTTACCGAGCTATTCGTGTACATGTGTTATGTATACGCATCTATAGATCTATAGATCTACTAAATAACTGTGAGTCAAAATATGTCGATAATCTAGTAACTAGATATACGCCTGTTTAATGGCCATCGTTAGGCAAATTTAGTTTCGACGTCAATCAACTGAGTCGTGGATTCGTAGATCGAGATTGGATTGCCATATCAACCGCATCGTTTTACTAATTTAATCAAAAATCTCTCCATCATTCGATTTTTTATATTTCATAACTTTTTATTTCTCTTGGTAACAAAAATTATATTAATATATAAAAAAATGACATTCGTCGCTAAATGTCGATTGAATTAAAGAAGAACTGATTCGCATATTATAATAATCGTCTTATGAGAATAGTATTACAAATTATAATCTTTCTTTATAGTTAATACAATAAGATCTATCGTTGTGAGCATGATTTCATGCTCAAAGCTTCGCTATTTCATCGACTGATTATAATAAATTATCAACGCGTCGTGTCTCGCATCCAAAATTCTCGGTGTCATATTCGCGGGACGAAACGAGATCAGTTGACTTCGGGAATCGCATACGGCGCCAGCGAAATGCACATGTTATGCATGTAGATCGCGTTCTTGCATGCATAACATTGTTACGGCAGCGAAATCATTTCCTCGATTTTTATGTTTCTCTCTCTCTCTTTTTCTGTATCAAACAGAATATTTTCCACGAGATTACATGTTGTCCGCGTATAAATTTGCGACAGTGCGAAGCGCCGATTGAGAAACTGCGAAGATTGATGTATTGTTTAATATTCATATTATGGAAAAACGCAAATTGGCATATTTTAAGAGGTGTAACGCGAAAATAATTTCATTTTACCGGCGCGGCAAGTAGAGAAGGAGAGAGGCATCAATTTTTCGTTGCGCGACAAAAATGCAGATTTTCCGCTTGCACGAGAACTAGTTGTGTAAATGCGTTGCGCGACACGCGGCCGGAGTTGGGAGCTTTTTTTGAATAATGGAAATTTATCGTCGTGGCTGACAACAGGAATCGCTGAAAAAAACGCCGACATAACGTTCGCGTAAAAAGGCGTAATATTTTCATACGGCGGTAGCATGTAAGGTGGACACGCGACGATAGAATTTTTACGTTCCTGTTCCTCGACAGATTAATCGCACGGCCAGTATGACGCAATAATACATAAAATAATTAGTAAAAAATATTCAATTAGATTCATTAGAAATGAAAAATCGTGTAATATTAATTATCGCACAATATAGCACTAAGCACTAGTTATAATATATCGAAATTTGTTTACTTGAAATAACAATTTACGAATCCAACGTCTATTTCGTTATCAATTAATATTTCATGAATTGCTGCAATTACAATTCAAATTATAATCACATCCCATGCATTTAACTTTGTTTTATTTCTCCAGAGTTGAAAGAGAGAGGAAGAGAGAGAGCGAGAATGAGAAAAGAAAAGAAGAGAAAAATAAAATTGGTGCGTTTGTGAGTTCGCGAAAAATCATTATATTAGATTTTAATTGAATTAGATTAGATGGTAAGAAAATGGCGTACAAGATTAATGATGGGACTTATACTGATCCGACCCGAGATGCGCAGATCGTATCTAAAAGAATTGTTCCCTTATCGTGGTGGTAACTTCAATACCGCGCGCGCGCACGTTAAGCTCAATCTCTGCGTGATTTAAGAGAGAGGAAGCGCAGTTATACACTAAGAGATCTTTTTTATAATAGTCCGTCTAATTACACGATTAAGCGTCGGTTTTTTTATAATAGCCCGTCTAATCACACGATTAAGCATCGTCGGTATTTCTTAACTCCGTGAGTCCGGCACGAGTGAAATCTCGGAAAATATGATATAATCTGTACGGAGATGGGACGTTTAACATAATCCTTCGACTGATCCGCAATATTGCCGACCCTTTTGAGCCGTTATCGTACGAATAGCGGCTAAAAATCCGAGAAATTTAATGCAGCAATTAAATTTATAATACAGAGATTATAAATTCCTGTCCTCTCCTCTTAGCTGATGCGTCTTGTCGAGCCATTCATTTTTAGTTTAGTTACCATCATGCAAACTCGGAAACGATATATATATATATATATGTAAATCTGTTGCAAAATATTTGTCAGATATTTAAAATACACATGAATTTCTAATATAATCAATTTCAATTTTTTTCATGAGAATTTACTTTCTTGATGAGAATTACTTTTTTTAATTTTTTTTTAAAATATGTTTCTTGCTTTTTCTTCAGAATTTTAATACAAAGCGATTTTTCTGCATACTTTTCCGAAAGTAAATTAGTTTTAAATTCTTAAAAACACATCAATAATAACGTAATTCAAAGATTTAAAATTTCAATGTGTAATTTAAAATTTCAATGCGAATTTATAATAAAAATTGAAATTACATGAATTTTTAAGAGTTCCGTTTCTCTTTATTTTTAATGCCACTTTCTGTCGTCAAGCGAGTCTAATACCAGTCGAATTTCGATGCGGACAAAGATCGAAGTCTCGCTTTTACAGACATTTCTTGTCTTTCACCTGAGGCTGCCTGCCTCGGCTAATCAAATAGGAAATAGTATTTCCTTTTCTCTGTCAGCACGATCTGCTGCCTCGGGATCGACGGTATTTTCACCTCGGAAATATCGATCGAATTTGGCGAGAGGAAGCTCTCACGGAAGAAGTGGCTCTATTCCGGAGAATCGCCGGTGGGCGATGATGGAATTCGAAAGAAGAATATATAGCGACTAATTTTATGAGAAATCGAAAAATGGAGAAAAATCTTAATATTTAAATTTGAGTATAATCTGCATTGTTTATATGTATAATATCAATTATATAATTTTTATTTTCGCGTTTTATTAATAAAGTATTTAACAAAAGGAAGAGAAAAAGAGAAAAGCATGCTAGAAAGTTATATATTAATATGATATATTTTTTTATTAATATATCATATATTTTTATAATATATTTTTTTATAATGGCGATTCTTACACGATGAAATTGAACACAAAAAATTGACTTTCGATAAATGTTTGAGTCCAAACTTGAAGAAACCCAAATTTGAAGGATCGCTTTTAAATTGCTTAGAACTTGAAAAACTTCAAAGATTCCCTTGAATCGACAAAAGACATCGAAGTAGGATTCGCCGGAAAAGTCCGATGAGTCCGGTGAATGAAAAAATTATAGAATTTCAGTTTTTGCTGTCTCATACTTTGTAGAATAAATTGCATAGAACTGTATAGAATAAATTGGCAAAATAAAAGTGACCAATATATAACAGTAAAATATATTTATGCAAAAAGGTACTTTTGTTTTAATTATTAAATCATATTTATCTGTAGTTTAAAAAGACAAAATCAAAATAATAATAAAATCTTTAATTCAATATGTGAAATACAGTGTTAAGATGAAAACTTTGAAGATATAAATATTATTATATTTTATATTAAAATTTTTAGTTTAATGAGAAAAGTGTAATAGTAACAATTAAAAATTTTTACCAATATTTCTGGTTTATCATTCAATATCTTGTAACAAAAAACAAATTTATTTCTTTAAAACTTATTTATATCTTCAAAAGCTATGAATATATTTTAGTTATATGAATATATATTTTAATATTATATATTAATCAATTTTATAATTTTTGTCAATTTATTTGTTACATTAATTCCTAATCTATTACGGATTTTATTTTGGATAAAGCTTAAATTAGAAAACACTCTCTCAATTGGATATCGATAAAAAGATTTTCTTTTTATTTTAACGTTTTTAATAGAAGAGATTCAATTTTGCCAGTTTTTTCCTAGAAAATACTGGTTTTTATGCTGACATGGATTTTATTCAAAAAAATGTGGAATTCTGCCAACCTTGGGCTATATAGTCGGAGAAAACTTCATTACGTTAAATACGTAAAGACAGCCGTGCGTCAATTTGCGAAGAAAACGCTATTTTCCTAGCGACGAGAAACAGAGGCGGTTGTGCTATGTCTAAAAAGAAATGTTAGGAGTCCTTATGCGCATTCGGTGGTGAGATCTCTCTTGACCTTTTTTTCCTCCGAAATGATCTTTCCTGCGTAACTTGTAAGTTATTTTTTGAAATTGCTTTGAGTATAGAGAAGCCACATTTTTGTGTTTGGAAACAATATGACAAAACTTCGTTTCTTGATCCTGAAGGACATGACGTACAAAGTAGGTCGACGCTTCAGAAGGTTGAAAACCGTTGTCAGGACCGTGACTGCAAAGCTGCCGTTCTTTGCACTTTTTCGAATTTACTCTCGCTCTCTACATATACACTATTTCTCTTGAATATAACTGACGTAAATTAAAAATCGAAATATAACTCGAAGGAATAATTTAATCATAGTAGGAGGAAAACTCGAAAAATGAAATGAAACTAACTGCGTCGACAGTTTCAGCTAGACTTGGCTGACTCGGCGATGAATAAATGGGAATAATGGGAAAATCAGACAGAACCGACAATTCGAATGGTCGATAGCGAGGAGATAGGCTTTCCAGGCAAGTCCACGAGCTATTCCGATAATGCGCGTCGTCTGTGAACTTTCGGGAGTTCCGCTCGAGGTGGCAATGGGAGGATCGATTGTCTTGAGAGAAAGAAAACACATTGCGCGTAGTACACTTTGATCGTTTCGATAAAAACGACAGCCACTAAGAGAAATGAATCTTTTTGATAGAAGAAGCACAGAGACCGTGTGCTCTCTAAAAAATTCAAGCATATGATAAATTTTCATGCCAGTGCATAACTGCTGTATATTATTAGATTTTTCTTGTTTTCCCGCTTTAAAAAATTTTCCCTTTGAAACATAATTAAGATGGAATAAAAAAATATCGCTTCCGATAACAGATTGGTAAGTGGACTTTTCTTTTCGACGGATTGGATAGAGTTGCTCAAAAATAAGCGGCGAGGTATGTGCGCAGAGAATATATTTGCGCGAAGGCGATTCGGTTCCGGGCCAACATTATGAGAATGAGTCGGCTGCCAAAATACAGTTTACAGTTACATTCGCTACAAAGTACAACGGCAAATATAACGTCGCTTTCCGCCGACGCGAGCTAGTGCACCGAATGCACTTCGCGCCCGACTTATCGGCGATCGAACGAAATGCTACAAACTTATGGCAATCGAGCTGCGGTTCCTTCAACCGCGCGACTAAGTACGTTCGTGCCTTCCGCTTGGGCGAACGCGCGATTTCCGCTTTTACCCGCGAGGCCGAAGAATCCCGCGATCGGCATCGATCTGAGTAAACGCGATAGCGAATTATTCGCGCTTAAATGCGCGTTAAATCACGCCTCGCTATGTCGCAGAGATTCTCCTCAAGAATTTCTCTTCGATTTAATAATCGATGCTCGTTGGAAATATAAATTGGACTAAATATATGCTGCTTTTTTTCAGAGACGAGGAACACACATGTCGGTTTAACCTATATTTTCATCAAATTTTAATCTTAAAATGTATGCATTAAAAATGAATCAAACATATATAAAATAATGTATACAATACAATTAAATATAAATGTATACAATTAAAATAGATAAATGGACATAAAACAAAATAATCGATTATGTAAATTTAAATCCGTTTAATGAATATGGAACAAGCGATATATATAAATTTGTAATTACTTAAAAAATGAACATTGTCGCAAAACTCTCGTTGTGTTTGAAAGGCTCTCAAAGCATATAACTTACTTTGAGTAATATTAAACTCTACAATCGCGTAAATTATTTCAATCTTATCTCATCGCCTTGTGATTTATTTAGCATCATCCCCGTTCCAGAGATTTTCTAGGTCTCGTTCATAATCATTTCCCACGCAAACTCAATCACTCATCTACATGTCGTCACATGCGTTTCCCTTAGAAAGGTGAAACGCCCATTTCTTAAGGTATCGCAGGCTAGATCGTCCCAAATGATTTCAACTTCGTGACCCAGAGTTCGAACTATTTTTAGATCGTGCCTCCCACTCGGTTTTATACGTGCACATAGGCGATCCCCCTTTGCCATCGGCATCCTGTTATTTCACCCGTTCATGACAAACACTGTGTCGCTTTTTATAGATATTTTTCTCAGAAGCAGCTTTAGATTCTTTTTTTTTATTCATCCTTTCAGATCTTATTTGTTTACTAAGACGGATCATTTGCATTAATTATTTACTCAGAAACTATTTTCAACTATTTTATATATGCTTCGCATATCTTATTTATATATAAAAGACTGATATGTATGTATGTTTGTATAAGATTATCAATAATTATAAATGAATAATTATATAATTATTATTTAATATTAATATAATTAAGATACTTATTATCTCAGTTAAAATCACACGATTGATCACACAGCTGTGTGTTAAAAAAATGATTTAAAAAAAAATTATACATAATTCACCTATAAATAATACTAAACATTTTTAAAAAACCGCACATGCGTTTATGTTATAAAGAAGAAAATATCTCCATCTATAGCAGATGATTGATTGCTAAAGAATTAAGATGACGATCTAGCAATTTCTCACAAACGGTGAAATAAATTTCCTCTTCTCACATTGCAAAAAGGAGCATGTCGTCAAATATTTAGTTATTTATGTATGCGAGATATATCAGCATGACATATTATCACTTGGGATAAACGTCATCGATAAACGGAAATCTTTGAATGAGTTTTCCGATAAAGAACGATGAGGGGAATATATGTATGTACGCATCTATAATATATATACATACATATTATTTGCCATAATGGGAATAATATATAACGATCTCTATGGTGCAAGGAACGGCGTGTCGTTATTTATAATTCATAATTACTGTACACTTTTGCTTTGTTTGTTTAAATAAAATGCAAATGTCACATCGTGTTCTACATCGTGCTTCGATGACGAGAAAATAAAATTGAAGCGAAATTAATGGCGGCTTTTTACCATAGTTCTCCATCATATGATTCAGTGTATATGGGATTATTATTATTATTACATGTTCCCCTTGATTTATATTTATTATTAGCAACTACTCGAAACTCTCAAGGGGATTTTATAATATAATTCTAAAGTAATTTCCATATTCTCTTAATGCATATAATTATCTGAGAGAGAATATTAATATATACATATACAATTATATACGTATATACATATACAATTCTTTAAGAGAGAATAATAATATTTATTTTTATATTCTTTCTAGATAATTAATTTACAGCAGTCAAATAAAATATTGTAAAAATGCCATCACGGATAAATTAAAATTACTTCAAAACAATTAAATATAAGATTAAATGTAAATCAAAGTACTACATCATTACATGCATTTATTCAAAATGCTATTGATCCGTAATCGCAACATCAAAGTGGCAAAGAGCGATAGTTATGAGGGGGAGAAAGCGAATTAAAATATGAATTATATTTTGAGCGATAAATAAGGAAGAGAAAAAGAGAAAGAAAACGGCTTGATGATCTTGACGAATGTCCGGACATGAAATGTCGGGGTAAAAATATCCTCGGAAGAATGCCGCTTCGACAAAACTTCCAAACGCGATACAGCGATGGGAGTGCGCAATTATATATGCGCTATATCGAGCGATACTCGGCCGCAATTGACAGCGTCTTGTTAAAGCGATTTCATCCGGAACATATTATTCGTGGATGCAAAACGATCGATACGGTCGCTACCGCCTCCGTGAAATTTTTTCGTCACAGGACAGAAAAATTTCACACCATATAAACTGCATTTTTCTCTTCTATAATAAGTAGCTTCTTTTATCGTCGATTTATTTGTCATTATTAAATTATTCCGTACGTATACGAATCATTGAGAAAATATATAATAAAAATACATATTTAATAAAAATACATACACACACACACATACAAGAAAGAGAATAATTATTTTCTAAATTTTTATTTTTTAAACACGATTTTATAATTGTTTTATTAATTTACAATTTTGAGAAGCTTGTGGTTAAAATATTAGCATATGGGCTATTTTATTGTTATTTATCGTTAAATAGGATTTACTGCGGAAAAGTTGTGAATTAAAGCATCGAAAATATACGAAATATTTTTTAATATGTTTATTTAGTCCTATTAAAAAATAACGAAATTAATGTATCAAAATTTAAAAACACATTGTTGCAAAAATTTATGTACATATTTATATGATTTATCAATTTTGACTTTAGATCCATACTTTGTGATCTAAAAATTCTTAAATTTAAATAAATTGAAAATTATTTTCTAGAACTTCAATGATTTAATCCATAGTTCTTTTCCATAGATCTCATATTTAATCATGGATATTTTATTATATCCATAATTGAAAAATCAAATTCTTTTTAAAAACTACAAGTTCTAACAAAATATACGTTTCAATAAATTTTTCCAATATGTAACACACATAACTAACATGATATAAAATACATTAAAATAGCTTTTTTCTGCAACTTTAAATTATTCAAAATTGCGATGTCATGGAGCAATTTGGAATCATTCAATGTCAATACTACGGTAAATAATAACTCTTTTTTACTTGTTAAAAAAAAGTTATTATTTGTTGAACTGCGTAATTATTTTCAAACAAATATAGCTAACACTTGTGAAATAAATAAATCACGTGAAAAGTATCAATCATATTCTCAAAATATAAATAAAATATTCATAAATAATAATAACTTGATTATAATTTAAATATTTAAATAGTCTAAAACCTATTGAATTATTATCGATAAATAGTGATCATATACTAAGGCTATTTATTAAGAACGTCGCAGGTTCTTTAACAAAATTCAATTCTTTTTGCAAAACGCTTTTTATTTTTATCATAATCGTAATGTCAAAAATTAACGTAATGTTAATAATCTCTAAATCAGAAATTACCTCTAAATTAGAAATTGTCGCGCACATCTACCATAAGTTCGGAATCTGTAAGCGTGGTCGTAATCTTCGAAGAATTGCAGTGGATTTGTATCTTCGATCGTGTCACCAAATCGCGTGAGACATGCAAATCGAGTCTTTCCCTCCCGCTGCGCTTGAGGGAAAAAGGGAGAAAGAAAAGGTGAAATGCATTCGCGAGAATTTACGCGCCTCGACATATGGAACGGTTTCGAAACTGTTCGCGATTTTCAGTGAATCATTTATTCGCACGGCCGAGGATTCACGCTGTATAATTCAGCAAATGCCGAAGCGTGCAGAAGCGACTCGAACCGAAATGCTATACAGATATACGTCACATACACATACGCGTACATAAGTCGCGGATGATAGGATTAATGGACAATGTCGAGCTGCGGTCGTGATCTTTCTGATAAACGAAGGTGGTATTAAGGGAATAACGGGACGAAATCTCGGGATCAATCATGGTTAAATGCCACGAACCCGGATGGCAAGTATCACGCTGTTTCTGAATACTTGCTTCGTCGCACTCTGGACGTGAATTATGTATTAGATTTAATTGTCACGTATATAAGATCTATATCATATCCACTAACATGGAAAAAACAGAATATATGCTAATTTATCTGATATATTAAATTATGCGAGAGAAATTTATCTTTATCTTCCTAATTTAAATTAATATAAACACAAGTAATTTTTCATCGATATGTATTTTGCTGCGAAAAATGGGATACGGAAAAAATAGAAGAAAAAATTCAAAACTTTATCTATTACATACACACAAGTAATCTTAAGCCTTTAAAATATATCATGCTTAATGTAATTGTATGTAGGATTAATTTGACATAGTTTTAATTTGGCACTTTACGTGCTTAATTTACATATTTATGATTCGCCTTGCTGCACGAATAAAATATTATAAAATACTACATGTACACATTACTACAAATCCATCGAATTAAAACAAGATAAATTAAATATTAATAATAAATGAAATTAAATCTCGTATAAAACGCAACATTAAAAATTTTTAATTATAAAATTAATGAAAATGATCTCTATATATCTCATTGTTATCTATAAATTTACGATATAGGGGCGCCCATTGCACTCTATTTCATCATTCTGAATCATAAGGTCCTCTCGATACACATTTTCGCAGAATTGTAAATAATTAATAAATAAAATCCTCCTTTTTCTTTTTTCCAGTCACCCTCAGAAAATATCTTAAATAATTTAAATTATATTAATTAACATATGTTTTTTCTCTTGTAAAATCAAGGAACTGTGTTACGAGATTGTTCTCGAGAATATTGTTTCGCAGACAAAGAACAAAAGTTGAGGGGAACTGCGAAATATTTTGCACAAAGTGTACATGATTCGTTGCCGAGTATATTTGAGGTCCGAATGCGATCGTATCGTACGAGAAGGCCACAGTAGAGACGATTAAAACACAGACAAGTTTACAAGTGTCGCGCCACCAAACACAGCGACGTGAGAGAAACTCGCCCGTAGGTAGAGCTTTCTAGTATTTAGGCTCACTAAATATAGCACAACTCGGCTATAAATCCCAGGGCTCCCTAGTCTCTCTCGCAGCCGACGTTTTCTTCGAACAAATGCTCGGCAATGACGATTATTTCGTATACCATTGTATTGATAGATAAAATCTGATAGATTTCTACATATAACTGCAAAAATCACGAGATTTTTTTGGAAAAATGGAAGGTCTATGGAATGAGAAGAACTGAATGAATCAGTTTAATACAATGATGATAAAATTTCATGTATATAAAATAATATTTTTATAAAATAAAATAAACAAGAGCGATGAAATTATTTTGTATCCAAGTTATTTTACATTAACATGTATTTTAGTAAAGACAATAACTTTTTTATTTTGTCAGATAAGCTATATTATGTTTAAATTTTTGGCTATGCATATGTATCTTTATATGTATAGATACAAATATAATGTATTTTTAGTTATATGAATTTGTATTAATTTTTCAATATCATATGGGATTATTTTCTATCTTTGTAACTTTATTCATTAAAAATATGATTTTTAAAATTTGAAAAATTTTAAGCGAACGCGTAGAATGGTTAAGTCTTCAAAAATATAGTCATCTATTGCAGAATTATCCTATCGTTAGAGAATCGATTTCAAGTGAAATACCTTTTGCGGATTAGCAATGTGAATTTACAAATTTAAAGAATCGACCGATTGATCACGTCGACCTTAAAATAGGATTTCGTAAACTCTGTCTGCGCGACAAGAAAATTGTTCGAAAAGCCGACACGCTCGTTAAATCGCGAAGAATTTGTCCGCGTAACAGTAATCTCCATGAACAATTTATTGTACGCGATAGTAGGATTACGGGGTCGGGAAAGCATCGACCGCTCATACTGTAACACGAACGTTTCAACAGATTTCTATCGCGAGTAATTGTCATGTTACCACGTACGATCTACGCGCAATTTACATGCGGCTTTGGCCCCTTCCGGGTCTTGGAACGGGCGGAATAAATGTACCAGTGTGCTCGATAATTTTTCACTCTTCTGGTAATTTCGCTTAACTTATAATAACTCACATCTTCCTTCGCATCTTCGTTAACGTGAAATTTAAAGTTTATTGCAATACTAGGAAAAAGGATGATCTCATCGTTAATATAAAATATTAATTACGTAAAAATAAAAAAGGAATAATTCATATTTTCTATATTGCTTAAAAGATAAAAACTGGCAATATTAGAATTAGTATAAAGATTTATTATGAAAAGTCAAAAAACTAATTAGTCTTAATATTATATGAATGGCATAATAAATTTTCGATCGCTTCAAATGTTTCTCGCAAAATTGAGAGAAACAGACGAGCCAACTCTCAGGAGGGAAAACACTACAGTTGATAGGTAGCGCCGGGATAGAAAAGCTACCCCCAAATTGTTGTGTCGAGTTCTTTTCATTCGGTAGCCTTGTTATTTTTTTATTGCACCCATGGTACAATCGAATAGCTGTGCTCTATGCATTATCCTTCCCAAATTGAGGAGGAGGACAAGGCTGCGCGACTCTCGCTGCATTGTATACATTGCTTTTCTCGGTGGATTTGTATCGTCAAAGGTATAATTGCATCGTTTCGAGACTGGAATATCCTCGAATTGTGTCTGGAATATCTCGTTTTTCGCATAAAAGGCGTAGGCGCGGAATCGACTTTACGTGCGCTATTTTCTTCTCTATATCATTATATACGTGGATAATCTACCTTTTCTCTCAGCAGCATATCTTCATACGCGTTTCGTTTAAATAATATTCGATATCAAAAATAAACCTTGGAGATATCAAATTTATTTATTATTCCCCGTAAAATCTGTTCGCTTAATTAGAGAAGTTACAATACACGAAAAATGATTGTAACATTTATATATTAGCAGGTTCAAAATAATGAAATGAATTATGGAACAATTCACCCTTCTCTCGCTGTGATTTGCAATTTAAATATGAAAATTATATCCATATTACTTTCAAATATATCAGCTGAAAATTGTATGTGACATTTTCGGAAATATGATATTTATCTACGTGTTTCGAGAATACGTATTTTCGCGAGAGTGCACATCAATTCGCGCTCATGAATGCATCGCGGCGTTGGCTTATGAATAATTACAATTTATAGAGTACTCATCGTGATGCGCACTTGCTCGACCGTTAGGGCCGAAAGGGCTCTCACTCTCACTCTCTCCCTCTCTCTCCCTCTCTCTGTCTCTTTCTCTCTCATGAACCTCGACCTTTCAACCGCAGGTCACGGAGGGAGCTTCGTAGCAGCCCAGTGCCGTAGCATGCCGGCGAGCTGCAGCGCGTGGTGGGGCGCCTCTGAGACACCGCGTCGATCGGCGTCGATCGCCTCCATCTGCTTGGCCGGGCAGCAATCGCTGGTTCGTCGCCGCAGGAGAAGAAGAAGAAGACGTGATCGTCGTCGTAGCACAGGAAGCACGGAGCTCGACACCAGCGACCGATGAGCGCGGGGGGGGATGGGGGCTCGGCGTTGGGCCCACCTGCCCGGCTGCCGGGGGCCCAGCCGACTGCCGCGACCCCCTCCACCGCGACCCCCCCCATTGTCGGCCAGCAGTCAATCGTCGGTGGTGTCGGTGGCGTCCCGGATGCTGTACAGTTACCGAATGCGCATCAATCGCCACCGCCGCCCCCGCAGTCGCAGACGGGCCCCGCCGGAGCCGCCGGCGCTGCCTCCAAGTCGGCAGCCCAGAAGAGGCCCGTCAGACGGGGTGGCAAGCCGCCACCCGACAGGCCCGTCCGGGCGCTCTTCTGCCTGGCCCTCACGAACCCTCTTAGGAAGATGTGCATCAGCGTCGTGGAGTGGAAGTATCCTTTGCGAGCGAGATTAAAGAGATAACAACCGTGAGACGCGGGACAAAATTAAAGATTAAATTTTAGCGAACCGATGTTTACGCATCTGACTTTAATAATCGCGCGTTAATCGCTTTTCCAGGTTGATCCTAATTCGAGTTCGCATTCGACGATAATATTGGGGTTAATATTGATGACGGTTTTCGTCAACGGAAAGGATTAACGCTTGAATAACCACCCTTATATTTTCCTTAATTCGCTCGATTTTCATCAACGTCACTTCGTAGACCCTTTGAATGGCTCATCCTTATGACGATATTTGCGAACTGCGTCGCTTTGGCCGTTTACACGCCGTATCCCTATGGCGATTCTAATCTGACCAATCAGTACTTGGTGAGTATTCGACACATTTTTGATTATTGTTTTTATTTTCTAGAGTATTTGCGGAAATTTAGTTTTATTTTTGTTAAACTTTTTTGTTAAATAAAATTATTATTTTTATCATCGAGGGACTCCACCTAAATAAAGCTAGAAATTGATGTGTCTAGCGTGTATTATTTTATAACGCAATCTATATAAATAAAAATAGAAACTTCGAAAGAGGCTAAAAATAATCGCGGGCAAACGGCAATCATTCCGTTGTGAAAGGCGTCGCCGGGAATCCTTTTGGGCGATTTTACCGAATGCGAAATAAAGTAATTTTACCAGTCATAATATATATATATATATATATATATATATATATATATATATATGTATTGTATGTATGTGTATATGTATGTCTAAATCGATGAGTGACCCTCTGCAACAATAAGAGAGTGGCGATCCCGTTCAACGAACCACGTGAACCTCTATCGAGTTATCGATTCCGAGACGGCACTGGCGGGGTTGGTGGCATGAAACTTATTCGAGCTGAAAGTTCAATAATTGTTCAATCTTGCTCGAGATCAGCGTGCATGGCACCCCGGGCGCTATAATTGGAAGGCGCAGTTTCACATGTAGGCCGCTGTAGGCCGCGAGGATTAATCGAGGATACCCTTTTCTTTTCTTTCCCTTTCCCCGTCGGGGATGACTTCAAAAGTCATTCATAGTTATCAATGTCGAAGGCCACTCGAGCTCATTCATAGATAAGACATTCGGCTCGCATCAGAACTTGCGGAATCACGTATGCACAAAACAGCTCCCAACGATTCGAAATTGAGTTTTACGTCGTATTATGCATGTACTAAAGTGGGGTTGTGTCTCACCAAAGGGTGCGATTTTGTTTTGCGTCACTCAAAGGACATGCTTTGCGCACTAATTAATCGAGAGAAAACTTGGTTGAGATCGGGCTAATCGAGAAATTCGCGGAAAGCTATTCGTGTAAACGCGAAGGGAAAGCTGTATAAATCTGTTAATTTAACTTCTCTCTTATCGAGAAAATAAATATAGTTTATAAATGTACAGGAAGATAGTGAGAAACGTCATAAATTAAAAGTAAATAATGAACGGTACATGTATATAAGTAATAGTGTAAATAAAACTTGTAAAAAATTCTAAACTAAATAATTAGTAAAGTAAATGTGCAAAAAGAGATGCAAATCTTGTAAAATGACTTAGAAAACAGGCAGATTTTTCTTTTTTGTAGGAATCGTTATTTGTAATCAGCTACACTTATAAAATTTGAGGTAAAAATTAAATATGTTACTAATTTATTTCTTGTGTTTTCTTTTTCTGCCAGTGTCTGTGCGTCACTCTTTAAGTATTTACTCTCTGAGCATCCTTTTTCTGAGAAATGGGAAACGAGGAATAACACCTCCGGGAGAAATTCGCGAATTCAGTCGCAAACTCCAAAAAGTCGCAAATCTTAAGATCAATCTTTCTAAGTCTTCTTTAAAAACTTCGAACTTTTTCATTCCCTGCCCGATTCTTAATCGAGATAAAACTCCGACATAAAACTCTGATATCTTTTACCACCGCAAGATTATGAAACTATATAAAAAATTCACAAGACAACACGTCGTTTTATATATTATATATATGAACATTTCTATGAATATCTGTTAATTTTTAAAGACAAACATTTGTTAGTTTTAAGATAACAAAAAATATTTTATTTTATTTTATTTTGAATATAAAGAAATTATGCTCACAGAAAGAAGTAATACTCATTGTGAGTATTTAAATATAAAATTATCTTTTCTCATTAATATATACACATATATAAAATATGCATATATATTTTATATATAATATATAATATATTAATATATTAATGCATTAATATATTAATACATTAAAAATTTTTTAATAGTAAAAGTTTGACAATCAAATATTGCGTTTATAAAATAGTATCAATCTAATAAAGTGTCTTTCAAATTCCATATAAATGCTATAACTAGTGTTTGCGCAAATATGTGGCGTAAATCGAACAATTTAATCTTTCACATAGCATTAAATATTCGTTAGAACCGAACACGATCTGACGTTTAATATCATAGTGGCGAATTTATTATTCGGTAGGCACGTTTGTGTAATATCTACGGTCCTGGCCTTACCACCTGCTCTTTCCGTATTTCGTCCACGTGGTGGGCAATGTGTTAATCCTTATACGACTAAATAAAAAAAATTGTACGTGATAAAAATGCACAACAATACATTTTCTAGTAAGAGAGATATCGATCTAATAATGGAATGAGTGTGTGTTAATGAGAAGATCGACAATTAATAAACAAGTGTGAGATGAAAAATAATTTATCGTATGAATATTAATATGTACTTCATTTTTACCTCACTCGCGGATAATCACTGAATTATTCTCGAATTTTTATAAAAAACTTTTACAACAAAAGAATAAGAAAATACTTTTTAATCTGGAAAAATATTAAAGTAATAATTTTATCGAAGGCAAATCCTAAAAATCTTGCTATGAATTTATCCAAAGTGCCAAACGATATTCGAATCTCTTTTAAAAAAAGGAATAAATTTGTATTAGAAGAAATAATAAAATATTGAAAAGAAGAGCGAATGAACGAGAGAGAAAGAGAGAGAGAGTGAGAAACAATACGATCCGTCAAAAGTTTGGGAACTTTCTGCCCTCACAACTTTGCGTCCTCAAAGTCACGTAATGGTGTCCACGTGTCATGCATCGGCGAGCAATACGAACGATATAATGTGCGCTCGAGCTTATTTCAGCGAACCTTTGATAATCGATCGATTTCGGAAATTAAACGCAATGGATGTCGCGCAGAGAGAGAGAGAGAGATAAAGAGAATCCGTGTCCTCTCTCTATGGTCGTATATCCGCACCTTTCAGCTTCCCCTTTAACGTCCACCATGCCCTGTATATCTTCTCTCTTCGTACGGCGGCTTTTTTCCCCACCTTTGATATGTAGCAAGCGAGCGCTCTCTCTTCGACCTTATTTTTAACCCTCCGCTTCTTCCTTTTGTTTCGCCTGTTTTTCTCACCAAGGCCTACACCGTTTTTCTTTCCCTCCTCCCTCTCTTCTCCGTAACCGTAACCGTGCTATGCGTCGATTAATCCTTTTGCGCGATGGTCGGCGATGTTGCTGGTATACTACTGCCTATGAGTCACGCTAATAAGGGGTGGTCGACGTCGAAAAATTAATCTTAAATTCACGTTTTCCAAGACACATCTTTGCTCTTGCATTATTGAAATGTATTTATGATTATAAATGAAACTGTTAAATTCTTAAGAATTGTGGTCATTTTTTATTTCATAAATGTATTCTTGTATTGAAAATTATATCAAATTTTTTTGCTACGTTGCAATCGTGAAGTTATTAATTTTTATCACTCGTATATATATAATTTTGACTTGTCATTTGCAAAATATATAGTATGATAAAAGTTCTAGAGTTATTTAGTTTTGCGGCTGACATAGTAAGTAATTAATTTCTTGATAATGAGTTGATCAAAGTTTCGAAATTTGAAGAGTACCTTCTGCTAAAGTCTTCGCTCTCTTAAACTAACCGTGGCGGAGTAAAATTAAAGAGATATTAAAACGAAAAAAAAAGAAATAGCAACAGGTTATATAATTCATACCAAGGAGAAAAAAAGGCGCGAGTTCACACAAGTCCTATATAAAAAATATCGGCGCGCCGTTGACACCCTCTTCTGTATAAACGGCGATCACGTTCTCGTCGTAACTCGTCGTAATCCAACTGCAACGCGACGCTCGTGCTTTAAATGTTTAACGTCCGCGTACGTGCGGCCGCGAAAAACATTGTCTTTTCGAGCTTGTTTTTAATTGCAATTCACTGTAATTTGTTGCCGTCGCTTTCAATTATCCTCGTTTAACGAACGTGTTTCGCGGTCAAATTGCGGCAATACGTCTTATCGCTCAATAGTTATCAATCGTAGTCTCTTTAATATTAAGAAACCTCTCTTGTTTGTAACCTTTACTTTGAATGCTCTTTTAGAGATGATAGATCAACGCTAATATACATTTTCTTACTTCTCATGGCAATTTTCCTATGGTATGTTGCAGGAGAAGATAGAATACATTTTTCTTGTGATTTTTACGGTGGAGTGCGTGATGAAGATCATAGCTTACGGCTTCGTCGCCCATCCAGGAGCTTATCTCCGCAACGGTTGGAACTTGCTGGATTTTACGATAGTCGTGATTGGGTGAGTATAATTTAATAAATTTCTATCTTTATTTAATATTTTGTCCATAAATATAGATATATAGTCGATCTTACTTCATCAAAAAAATCGAAAGGAATTTACTGTAGCTTTTATTCTGATAGAAAATTAAATTAGCAGATAAAATATTTTTATGTATTACTTTTACAAATTCAGTACATTGTAAATTGAATTCGATATAATTGAATTAAATCAATATTAGGATTAAATACATTAACGAATTTCTTTTCCAATATATCTTCATTTATTAATATGTTTTTAAAAGAACCTTAGCTTTCCTGAGTTTGTTTATTTTTCATTTCTTAAATATTCATTTCCTTTGAATTTTCTAATGAAAAGTCAATTAGAAATTTGAGCATTTATGACATCACACTCGGTGTTTGTTTTTTAATAAACTCGTTTTCCTTCAAATTCGATGAGTGAAAGTCAATAAAGATATATGAGTCATCTAACAACTTGTATCAATTACAAGTTAATTGGATCAATATCGGTGTAATCGATAGTGCGTGGCGATCATATACACTTTGCCGTTGGGTAGTTTGCATCTGGTAGTGTTTTCTCGCACACAATAACGATAACGTCCATCAAAATTCACGAACAGCAACGACAAGTCGCATAACTCGATTACTCCGGAATACTCGTTTGGCGATAAATATTGAACATTAATATTAAACCTGGAACAAATTACTTTCGCAACTCAATGAATTAAAAAATTCAGATATAATAATTATATATAAATATTATATAAAAAGAGTATATAAAATAAAAAATGTATAAAATAATTTCATATTATGAGGATGAGAGGGCAAAAAATTATCGACGATTGTTTCGTACAACAGTATCATCAAAAAGCTCTTCCCAACAAGTTTTAATATTTATAAGAGTTGAAGAGACGAGTCTTATAAATACTAAAGCGATTTCGAAAACTTCGCCCTCTTATTGTGTACTGATTATACAGGAAGCACCTGAACAAAGTTACTCTCTTCGAAGTTATCAGAACAATTTCATGTTTTCGCGTATATGCATTAAAAAGCCAGCGAATGTAAATTAAAAAAGTGAACAGAAAAATTGTAAAAGTTTGCGATTAATTTTGTAAAAACGCACGCGGGCACCTCCGAAGCTGCAAAGTTGATAAAATTGATTCGAGAGTGATCCAGGCCGAGTGATCCGTGGTTATTTCGCGGAGCTTAAATGAGTGGAACTGGCGGTGCCCGAACACGCCGAAAGCGAGAACAGGGCCGGAAGGAAGGAAGGAAGGAAGAAGGGAAATCGGAAAATTTTCTCCGTCGCGATGGGTGCGACGAAACATCGTACTCGAATATTACACACGCGAAGGCGGGTTAGTGAATTAATTAGCGATATAATCCGGGCGTACTCGACCGATTGGCTGACATAATGTCGCGACTCATGCGTGTAAATTAAATCCGGTCGGGTACAACAGCGATCGGGGATTGAAAATTCATGAGCTGTTCAAGTCTCGATAATGCCCCCAATAGGTCTGTCCTCCACCTCTCCACCTCTTTACAGTGGTCGGGCGCCGATCGAACTTCCATCGTAATTAATATCTCGGTGAATTGCTTCTACACGCGGAGAATTTGTACTAGCGACTATTACAGCTCGTATCTTGGCGTTGAAATAATTTCCGAAATTTTACGAAAAATGTGAGCTTTTATCTCGGGAATCATAAAAGATGCGACATCGCATATTTTCAATATTTCGTGAAAATATCCTGATTCGCTTTCTTTCAGAAATTTCGCGGATAAAAGGAGTATTAAAAATCATTAATCGTGATTACAACACTGTGCAAACGGTATCCCGATATATAATCCATCCGCGCCAGAGTCCCGATACACGACCCCTATATGCATTTATTACTATCACGATATATCGCGTACGCGCTATGTATACATACCGTAAATAATGGTACCTATTTACGCGATCGCATCGATTTTTACAGAGTAAAGAGACGAGAGGCGAGAGAAGCAGCACAAACACACGCGCGCGCGTTATATAAAACTCCAATGAGGAGTTGACAAGCAGAGCATGTCGAAACCAACCCCTCCTCGCGCTGTTTCCTCCGGTTAATGATCCGCGATTGCCGCGTCGCGAATTTATTTATTTCGCGTGGAGGATTGTTCGCGAAAATCTATCCCGGATTATATGGCGTTTCGTATCGACAAGTAAACCATGTACCTATTTTCCGGAGCGCACACGCTTCGCGTATAACCGACGTGACGGTGCTTCCTCTACCGCCTGATAACTTTATCGCTCTTGGTTAACGACACGGCGAATCGATCCGTCTTAATGTCCCGCGGGAGAGAACATGCACATCCACATCTTTCTCTTTCTCTTTCTTCCTCCGAGTCGACCATTATGGCAAGAGCCATTATTCAAATGATATGCAGCCTAATGCGCGAGGAAAATGCAGTCGTCGACAACATTTGAAATTGTCTCATCGGGCGAGATCGTTTCCTTCCGGTCGGCGGATTCATTTAGTTCAGTTCGTCTACGATAATGTCATAAACTTCGTGGTCCGTTAAATGTTTGCGAATAAGATAATTTAAAGACGTGATGTTGAAAAGAAAAATCAATCGGTACCAGACTATAATTTCGGGGAACGGTACTTTTTTCGAAAAAGAAATCGTGATATCTCTCGTTTATTTAGGGGAGAGCTTCCTTTCCCTCCTTTTACGCCTCATAAACGTTTTCATAAATGCCACCATGCGGCGTTTATAATACTATTAGCCTTGGCACAGAAAGCTCTTTTCTTCAGGGACAAATTATCTTCTGGGAAAATGACTTTCAACCTATATTATGAAGTCTTCATTTTATCATCAAGTCGTTAATCCTTACTTGTCTGCTGCATAGAAAAATTTTTTGCGTTCCTCTTTGTAGAATGATAAGTACGGTGCTGATGATGCTCATGAAGGAGGGTTTCGACGTCAAGGCCTTAAGGGCGTTTCGTGTTCTACGTCCTCTGAGGCTGGTTTCCGGTGTTCCAAGTAAGACTTTTCACTCAAACTATCGATTTTATCGCCAATAATATATCGCGAATAATATATCGCAAACAAATTAAACCAAATAAATTCAATTTGGAATTTATGAAATGTTAAAATAATCATGATTGTTTTGCTGAAATGTATTATTTAGCTGTTTAAAGAATTAATAATAAATATGTCAATTTTGTTGTGAATAAACATCAAAGAATTAAATTATAATTTATAATTGAGATGTCAAAATAATTATAATTGTTTTACCAAAGTATATTACTTAATTGTTTATAAAATTAATAAATAATTAATGTGTGTGTGAGATAAAAAGAGAAAAAGAAAAACATGCACGCATAATTAATGATAGAGATAAATTGATTCGTCATTTGCGTAGGTCTTCAGGTGGTCCTAAACTCTATTTTGAGGGCGATGGTACCACTTTTGCACATTGCTTTATTAGTTCTCTTCGTCATCATCATTTATGCCATCATCGGCCTCGAGCTGTTCTCCGGAAAGTTGCACAAAACATGCAGGCACAACATAACTGGTAAGTGCACGTTTCAGGATTGCTACGTGTCCTGATAAAAATTTAACGGATAACGTACTTGGCAACGGCAACTCTCATGAACGTATCGCGAATCGATGTTTGCGCAGATACTCCCAAATTTATTAAATTTTGAGTTCCGAGTCTTTCTCTGACTCAGAAATTCATTTTTCTGATAAGAAGCTTCAGTTAAGGAATTCAATTTGGATATTATCTTAATATTATTTTATAATTAATTTATTCGCACTAATTTATATCATTAAAACTTAATATTTCCAAAAAGGTAAATCTAAACTCTTTATTAATGTTAATTTGAATTTAAATATATATATATATATGTGTGTGTGTGTGTGTGTGTGTGTAAAAAATGTACGTATATAATATTATATATACATTCTATATAGTGCATGCAACATGTATCAAGGGCATTATTTCTTAATCGTGAAAAAAAATTCGTACATTGTCGCGTTTAAAAAATTGCTCGCTCATGTAATTTGTAGCGAATCCTAAAAAGAAAACATGGGATCGAAATTATATATCGAGGATTCCGAATGTTAGTCTTAATACACCCATGAGAAATTTGTCTTCACCCGTCATAAAGAATTAATGAGAAGTTGGAAAACAAAAAATAGTACTGGTTGGATCTGTTAGATTATTTAGGAATCGCGTAGACCTTGGTAAGTATCACTCCCGTGGGATTCGACGAAAAAATCGGATACGTCGGGGCCGAGGAATGGCAAGAGATGAGGGAGAGGAGATTTGGCGAGGGACCCTGAGGGGAACACCCGGCTTAGCCTCCTAACACACTTTACGTCGGGACGGCTATTTTAGATATGATTCAGCCGCGAGACGCGGACGTGAAACTAACGTCTAATTATTATTAGCGTGAGGGACGCACGACTTGCGTGCCGCACGGCAAACAGCTGATTCACGGGAATGCGTAAAATAGCGGATGGACGGGCCCGGGCGATACAAAAAGATGTGTCAAGATGCGACGAGGAAGAGAGAGAAAGAGACAAAACGAAAATTCGCGCAAATTCACGTTCTTTCCGATCAAATTATTTTTTCTTTTTTAACTTTTTTCGCTTATCTGTGTACAGTAAATAAAATTAATTTATATTAATGATTATTAATTAATATATTGTAGTTATATTTTTATATTTTATCGTTCTCATGTAAATATGCAGCATAAAGGATCTTTAAATGATCAATTAGAATAATTACTTTCACTAATTAAAAAAAAAGGTAATTAAAATTTATATTTTAATTACCTTTTTATTACACGTTAGCTATTTCTCTGTCCTATATTTATGTTATGTTATTTATACGAAAATCAATTAGACATTCATTATTTTAATTTGATAAGAGATCCAGATACCATTTGCCATGTTGACGGAGTTAGCTCAAGTGTATTTAAAGTTTAACGAAGCAACGGGCTTAATGAAGCTTCTTTAATTGATCTGCCGGAGAAGCGCGAGACAGAAAGATCGATAAATCGCGTTAGTGAAGGAGAAAAAGTGCTAGTCTGGAGCTACGTATAGCATAGATACACGTATAGAAAATACGCAAACATTTTAACGGTATATTACACGTTCAACGCGTTGCTCGAGAACCAATTAGAAGTTTTTAGCGCCACGCGTTTATACGGACGCCAATCTTATTATGGATCCGCAGCCGCCGTTTATTCTGTCGGGATTAAAAATTCGATTCCCCTTTGTATCGCAGACGAGATAATGGACAATCCGATACCTTGCGGCGAGATGGGCTTCCAGTGCTCTAACGTCGGATCCGACTACTACTGTAGCAAACAGTTCTGGGAGGGTCCCAACTACGGCATCACGAATTTCGACAACTTCGGACTGGCCATGCTCACGGTCTTCCAATGCGTCACCCTCGAAGGCTGGACGGACGTACTTTATAATGTAAAATCTCTCACATCTTGTCAAACGAAATTTTCACGAAGACTCACGTTATACTTGAAGAAGTCTATATATCTTGAATCTTGTAAAAAATATTTTCTAAGAATGATTCCGATCGAATCCTCCAGATATTTTTGTTAATAATTTCAGGTAAAATTACAGAATTTTTAGACGCCAGTTTTTTATTCTGTGCACTTTTTAATGTTTTCTACTCACACAATCAAGAAGAAAAAATAGAGTCACTTAAGTTTCAAATGTTAGATTTGAAAAAGTACTGAAAAAAATTGAATGGCTTTCATAAGATAAGTATTTTTCACTTGCATATTTTCATTTTTTCAAGAATTATAATTATGTATCACATTATCGGAAGCTGTTTTGTTGTACTGATTATTAATTTGTCGATCATTTGATATAAAAGCGAAATTATGACGGAAATTATTTAAAAAATTCTTTGAATTTTCCTAATAAAATTCCATAAAAATTATTTGATTTTTTAAAATAAAATCCCTAAAAATTCTACATTCTCTAAATTTTTCCAAGAATAAAGACCGTATTAGAAGTAATTAATAATTAATATGTATATACAATATTGATGATTAAATTATTATACGAAAATTTATTATGTATTGTTTAGATTTGCATTATTAATTATTATTAATATTATCACACATATTAATAATTATCATTATTATATTTATACGATTAGCAGAGTATACTAATCTTATATAATCTTATATACTAATCTTATATAATCTTATATACTAATCTTATATAAATCAAGATTAATCAATCATCGAAGACCAGTTCAAAATATTTTATCAAGATTTATCAAGATTTCATCATTTTATAATTGCATTTGATTTAGATCGAGGATGCGATGGGGAGCTCGTGGCAATGGATATATTTCATCTCGATGGTCATCCTCGGAGCTTTCTTCGTGATGAATCTAATTCTCGGTGTGTTGTCCGGGTAAGTGTTGGGAAAAGTTTTCCGATTTTTATCGCTATAAATAAGTTTTGAGAAGAGAACGCGCAGTTTTTACTTCATTCACTATAAAATACTGAGAATGTTAAATCTCAATATTATACGCGTTTCATCTAAACGTGAACACGCAGATGTAACGATATCAATCTCGATCTTTTCGAAGGATAAAATCCAGTTGATCGGCTTGCGATATCTATCCTCGTGGAGTTTTACAATTCTCGATGAGGGGACAGGATAAAAATATCTTTTTCTTAGGTTCATACACATGTACAATATACACGCACACACTCCATTGCATATCGGTAAAGGATACGCGGCTAATCGAGGCATGAAAACAGTATCGATGATAAGCGCGATTTAACTTCTTTCCCTTTTTACGTTTTATCCATCGCTTACCGCAACGCGCGCAAACACTGTCATTATCGGAAACATCGCAACACACATGTTCGAGATACGTTTCATGTAAACTATTCGAAAATTATCCAGTCGTCAAAATGTCAATGGGATATTTTAAGTGTGCTTGCTTCCTCGAGAAGCAATAAACAAGCAATTAAAATTTTCCTTGATGTGTGAATAGAATCTTATGTGCTAAAATTCATGTCGAAAATTTTTAATCAGAATACGCTCTCATCAAGAGAAGCGTTTCTTCTCCTCGAATTAGATCCCTAGATTGCTGCTTTTCTATTTTTTCTTTTTTTTTATAAAAAGGGGAGATTATAAGCGGGGATCTCTTTTCACGATTTCTCGATATACGCGTGGATGCATCTACAAAGTCATACTCGTTTGTCGAACGAGAGATTGAACAAGCGCAGACAAATAGAGGGAGAGATCTCCCCCTTTCTTTCTTTTCGCTTTTCACGCCCGTCTCGATTTCCGTTTCATCGCCTTTGAATGTTTCAATTACGCGCCTGCCGCATACCTGTAATCACAACGCGATGCGATGTCCCGTTTTTGGTGCAGTGAATTCTCCAAGGAGAGAGAAAAAGCGAAGGCGCGTGGCGACTTTCACAAGCTCAGGGAGAAACAGCAGATCGAGGATGATCTCAGGGGTTACCTCGACTGGATAACGCAAGCCGAGGACATCGAGCCGGAGATTGACGAATCGAAGCAAGACGGAAAAAGTACGTATTCTGAATAAAAAAAATATATGTTTTAGATAAATATGATATAAATATAATAAATATATAAATATATAGAATAATAATATTATATATATTTTTTACATTAAAAATTTTTATATGTTGAAAATAATTGGAAGCAAATATTTTAATAGTTAAATAATTTTCATTACATTACATGTCTAATATATCGGAAACAATTATAAACATTTATATAAAATAATTGTTAGAAATTTATATATAATTTTCCGATGTATAGCGCATCAGTATTTATGCAACTAAATTTACACAATATTTAGGTAAATGCAAGTATATAATCTAAAGCAGTATATAATCTAAATTCGGGAAGTTTTGTTCATTAAACTAAATTCCATGAAATGAAATAACTTTCTCTCCCTAGTTATATAATATGCTAATTAATCGACGGAGTTTGATATTTTATAGCCAAGCAACAAAACGAAATAGAGAGCACGGATCAATTGGAGGGCGATGAGGAAGGTATCCAACAAGAGTCCGTGTGGAAAAAGAAGAAACGAGACCTAGAGAGGTAATCGATTTTCAAGACTTTCTATACTCTTAAGAAATTACATGTTAAGAAATAGTATCTAAAGTTCGCGATGGAGTCGTCGTCGTAAATATTTGGGGATCCTGTGTGCGTATTAGATTTGAGAAAACTCCTTCTCCGAAATACCGTCGCAAAATTCGCGTATATATACACGAATGTCTCAATGGAGATCAAAGCATCATTTATCCGAACAAGTTCGAAGAAGTTTGCTAAGCGCTCGTATACACGCGAACGAGTGGGCGAAAGCGCAAACTTTAGACTTACAACCGCGTATTGTGATGCGAATTTGCAGAGTGAACAGGCGGATGCGAAGAGCCTGCCGAAAGGCAGTCAAGTCCCAGGTCTTCTATTGGCTCATCATAGTTCTGGTTTTCTTGAATACTGGTGTTCTCGCTACAGAACATTACGATCAGCCCCACTGGTTGGACGAGTTTCAAGGTAAATACCGCCTCTTGCTGCTTGCTTAGCGGAAATAAAGTCGACTTACAAGCGTATGTTTGCCTTTAATTATAAATCCGTCCCGGCGTCTCTGATAATGCATTTCGTAACGTGAGCTTCTTTCGTCTGCCATCAGAAATCACGAACATGTTCTTCATTGTGCTCTTCTCCATGGAGATGATGTTAAAGATGTACAGTTTAGGTTTTCAGGTGAGCAATCTCTTGTGGTATAAAAAATATAGCGTAAAGTTTATAAATATTAATGTTACATTATTATTCAATTTGGATTTTTATTATTTACATATCAATAATGTATAATTATTAACAAAGATAAAGCGTTACTTTATCCTTTTTTCTCTCGTTTAATAGAAAAACGCATAATTTTTTTTTTTAATATTTTGAACGTTCTTAATCTTGGCTATTATCATTTATTTCACAGGGTTATTTCGTCTCGTTGTTTAATCGTTTCGATTGCTTCGTCGTGATCGGCTCGATTACCGAAATGATACTTACAAACACACGTGTAATGCCGCCTCTTGGCATTTCCGTGCTTCGTTGCGTCCGGTTGCTCAGGGTATTCAAAGTAACAAAGTGAGTACTTCTTTTCGAGACGTAATTTATATTTAATGTAAAAAAAATTCTTGCAAAATTAAGTCGCAACGATATTTGAAATAACGATACAAGAATACTCCAACAGACGCAAAGAGCTCTGATATTCGGGATATATAAGATGCATTGTTGTTCTCTCTTTGCAGATATTGGAGATCACTATCGAATTTAGTGGCCTCTCTACTGAACTCGATACAATCGATTGCCTCGCTGCTGCTCTTGCTTTTTCTTTTCATCGTCATCTTCGCTCTTCTGGGCATGCAGGTAGATTTTAATGTGAAAACGTAGCGACGCGAAAACACATATACGCACGCTTCACTTATTCCTTCAATGTTTATTCTTTGAATAGGTCTTCGGTGGAAAATTCAATTTCAGCGAGATGGAGGAAAAAACGCGTCACAATTTCGACAGCTTTTGGCAGAGTCTGCTTACCGTGTTTCAGGTACTCGATCATTCCGTAAAGAAATAAGCGCGGAATTTTAGAAAATTGTGCTCGCGATATTAAATCGCTTTATTCATCGCGAATATACAATCGATCTTGCTGCCTATTTTCGGATTACTACATTTTTCCTCTATTTTCTTACGCTTTTAAAAATAAAATGGAATACATTTGATTTCTGCATCCTAGATATTAACCGGCGAGGACTGGAACGCTGTGATGTACGTCGGTATTCAAGCTTATGGCGGCGTGGCCAGTATCGGCGTACTCGCCTGCGTTTATTTTATTATCCTCTTCATATGCGGCAACTGTATCCTTTATCAAAAAGAGATGAATTCATTCGATGAGTAATCGTCACTTCTTTTTCTCGCGCATTTTAAATTAAAAGTCACGTTCGACTCAGTAATATCGATCCGGCCTGATTTAATAAATTTTAATCGATCCTTGACGAAGATAGCAATGCAGATATCCTCTTGAACGTGTTCTTGGCTATCGCCGTCGACAATCTCGCTGATGCCGAGTCTCTAACTGCCATCGAAAAGGAGGCCGAGGAGGAGGTGAGTTTCAACACAGTACATACATAATACATAATGTATTAGATTGTCAATAATTTTGCAGACGTATTGCGAATCCAATATAGAGTCGATAATGCTTCGTTACATTTATTTAAGCATCGACATTTCATATTGAAAAACTCATTTCTTTTTTATTTTATCAAAATTAAAAAAAGAGCTCTTATTAATAAAAATCGTATCCTTAAAAAAGTGATAATTCTTGCGATTATTATATATATATATATTGAAGTATATATTCTCTTTATACAGCAATTTATTTGTCCAAAAATCATAACTTTTCAATCCCTCGGTGAAATTAATGAATAATATTAAAATATATAATTATTAATATATGCTATTCCTTCATGTAAAAAAATATCGAAGCAATAAATTCATGCATATGCATGTCGCTTGTCTGAAAGATTTCAAAATTACACAACTCTCTCGAACGAGCTGTTTTTTCCGGATTTCCATAAACGATCAGGCTAATTCTCCGCCTGATGTCTCAAGAGAAGCGATGTCTTTTATGTCGCGTGAAGCATTTGCGAATAATGAATATCACGAGACACATTATGGACAATGCGAGTCCGCTCGAATGAGTCTAAAGGCATGACGACGACAGAATGACGCCTATCATGGTAAATGAGCGTCGCGTTTAACAGCGTTTGTACAGGGTGATAAAAAGAATGCCGCTTCAATTTTCTTCTATTGTACGATGTTGTTCGACGACGGCACGTGCGAAACTATCAAACTTATCGAGATTCTATTCTACAAAATTTATCGACTCGATAACATTAATTCGGCCAATGAATTAATATAATTTTCCTCGTGCGAAAAAAACCGCCTTAATATTACCTAGAATAAAAAATATAATGTCTTCTAGAATCCCATTAATCTTTAATGGTAGATTATTTCATCAATCACTCGCATCGATTGTATTCTAAAGTAGAATTTTTTAATTACAAGTTACCTGAAATTATAATCCTTCTTGAAAAAAATTCTTTTCAAAGCAAAAGATTAATTCTTCAAAATCGTTAAAGAATGTCGCAGACTAGAATTATAATAGATTTTGTAGTATTTTTTATAAATGCTAAACAATATTGATTTAAATAAATATGTAGATATAAAACTGACCAAATTACTTGAAGTGTTACATTGAAATATCCGGAGACGGTATACGACTTCTTTAATCAAATGTATTGCAATTTACGCGACGCAAGCAATACAATTTTACTCGTAAGGTAATTTAAAACCGCGACGACAGAGTTCAAAAGCTGATTAATCATACTTCTAACAGCGAACAACATTGATGAAAAACTGTTGAATGCGCAGTGGAAATTCTACGCCGCTGTAGAGCGTACGTTTCTTCAACGTATAACATACTTCTCGTTGCATTGATAAAAAATTCGTTGTACATTTTCTTGCTTTATCCAATATCCAATTTCTGTATTCAATATTTTCAAAAAATTTCCGCGCATATTGAATATATATTATATTTATACTTTTAATATTATCTTTTCTCATATTTATTTATACGTATACACACATAAATTATAATATATGTATAAATTTTTATTTATAATATATGCATATATATATTTTCCTTCCTTTTAATAATAAACATAAAAGTTATATGATAACAAATCAATATTTGAATCGAATATGCAGCATATTCCACGCTGTTATTTACCAACAGCAATCTAACAAGTAGTAAAAAAAATATATAATTTTCTCTTACAATGCAAGCTGCACCTCACTATACTTTTAAGTCATGAGATCACGGTAATAAAAAAATTTACTGCTCCCTATTGAATTAAACTTTTTATTACGAGTGTTTATATCACGTTCGTCTTACGGCTTTTTACGGGGATGGAAAAAAGAATTCTCATGTTTTTCTCTATGTATACAAATGGATATGTTTGTATCTTATAGATATGCAAAAATGTTAATAAAATATGATTAATTTGTAAATTCGACAAGTGACGCTACGATAATAATCATAAATCAAATATTTGTATATGGATTTGTATATGAATTTATGTTCTTATTTACGTTATATCAGCTTGTAGCAAAAGCTTTTTGCATAATAATGATATTAATCTCGTCAGAGTATCTATAATGTTGACTATAGAATTTCATTAGTTTATTAAATAGATATTCTCTAATATTATTCAACAAAATTATAATTATTTAGCAAAAATACTTTATAATCCAATTCTTTATTTAAATTTTTAATATATTTCACAGATATTTTTTCTGTCAGATATTAATAAATTTTACATTATGAAAAATATATGTACCCCTGCAATATGTCTTGTAAAAAGGATATTCTAATGAATACAAGTAAAATAATAATTGAAATCAAGTTAAATTTTATTGGCTAAATTTAATATAGTCCGACTCTTGTCCGTATTTTACTACTAGATGACGTCCAATATTACGAATTTATCAATTAATTCATAAATTAATTAATAAGTAAACAAATTAATTGTTTGTTACAAAATTGTTTGTGTAATAAGAAATTTTTTATTAAAAATTGAAATTTAAAAAGATTTCAATTTTTATTTTAATTTAATAAACGCTTATCTCTGAAGTTGCGAAAATACGTTGTTGTACTTTATCGGAATACTCTTTGCACAAGATCATTGTTACTGATTGCTTTTCGACCGAACCACTTGACAGATAATCCCCCTTTTCTATTTTTTAGGCAGAGAAAAATAAATCTCGTAGCGGTTCACCGGCAAGGGACGAAGTCAGCGGCGAGGCAGGCGATGATGGTGACGAGGGGACCGGTGGGGAGGATGAGGGCGCCGGCACGGATCTCGAACAAGATCCTAACGAGACAATGGAGGACTACGAGGCCGCACTCGATACCGAAACGTAAGCCCTTTTCTCGCATAACGCAGCGTAAGTTGTAATACAGCAGCGTACGTTATTACATCGACAAGAGATTAGAGGGCAGCTATTACACACCCCTCTTTTTTCTCTTTCCTTATGCAACGCTATTATAGTTGGTAATGCATGGCAAGATCCGCAAAAGTCGACAATCACGATTCAAGGAATAATAAGTCACGCTACTTCGTAATTCATTATTGCTGTGCCTTTTTATCAACGATTTTTAGGTTCTCGGATTATAAGAACTTATTGAAAAATTTGTTGAACAATTTAATGAAATTTAATAATGAAGTTTTAATTATTAAGATATTAATCAGTATTAATAAGTATCTTGTCATGTAATCACATATTTTTGTAAAGATAATTGAAGATTTCTATCCTTTTTTTTTATAAAGACATTAATACCTCGATAATTATTCATCACTAAGTTCATTCATCACTATCACAAATTTTTCATTAAATATTTAAATAAATTTTTTAATAAATACATATATATAAATATGTATAATTATTTCTTTCTATATTCTATAGATTTCAAATAAAATTTAAAAAATGCCACGGCCAAATTCCTAAAGATATCAATTTCAAGAAAGTTTAGAACATTGATTTCTATATAACTAATTACAGATCGGAGAAAAGCGACGATATGAATACGCACAAAGTGCGACTCAACGTTGAGTCTGATGAAGAAGTGGAGGAAGATGAAGAGAAAGAAGGTGATGATCAGGAGGAAATGCAAGGTGCTTTCATTATCTTAATTTTCCTCAACATTTGTTTCAGAAATTAATAATGAAAAGAAAACTGAGTGATATTTTTCGATTAATCTAATAATTTTAGATAAGATAGAATATTCTAATATAGAAATGCTAAACCGAATGAAATAAAATATAGTCTTGTAAATTTATGTAAAAAGGAAATCAAATTCTCTTTTAGATGACGGGCAAGAAACATCAGCTAGACCGCGAAGAATGTCTGAGTATAACATGGCAGCCAAAAAGGAACCGATACCAGCCGGTTCGGCATTCTTCATTTTTTCAAGCACCAATAGGTATACAGAAGTTACCTGAAGATTTTTTCAATAACAAAGATAAAAATGAAAGCTAATTCGATATCAAATAATTTTTTTCAAGTGTCTTTCTTTCAAGAAGTTCACTTCGTGTCTCTTTTCGTTCATTTCGCAGGTTTCGCATCTTCTGCCATTGGTTCTGCAATCACAGTAACTTCAGCAATGTGATACTGGTCTGCATTATGATTTCCTCAGCCATGTTGGCCGCCGAAGATCCGCTGAAAGCCTCGGCGGAAAGAAATCTAGTATTTAAATTACGTTGAAAAATGAATCGATGTTTGATTTTTTTTTAATAACCGTTATTTCGAAACTTTGAAATTATCAAGAAATTATCAATATAAAATGTCTGTGAAATAAATGTTACATACATACATACATACATTCGTTTGGTATGTTACAGATATTGAATTACTTTGACTACTTTTTCACTACTGTCTTCACGATCGAAATCTGCCTCAAAATGATCTCATATGGCTTCATCATCCATGAGGGCGCGTTTTGCCGATCAGCTTTTAATCTGCTCGATCTTCTCGTCGTTTGCGCTTCTCTCGTTTCCATGTCTGTCAGGTACATATCTATATGTTTTCTTCACTACTTTCTCTCTTTTCTCTTCACATTAGATATTAATATTTTTAATCCAGTTTTGCATAAGAAATATAAGAATGTAAAAAATGTAAAAAAGCTACTTTTTAATTATTTACACAATTATAATTATAATTATTTGTTGAATTTTTAATAAGAGACACATATATATATAATTTTATATCTATTTATATTTATAATTATGCAACTTTTCATATCATAGTATTATATAAAAGTTATGTGAATTGTAAATGAAAATTAGAATTTTTCGTGAAAAAAAGTTTGATTATTTGAAAGATAAAGCTCGCTCTAGATAATTTCTTTCGTTATGTTTATTTTATATTGATTTAATTATTTATCTTATATATTTATGTATATGTTTGCAGCACTGGCGCATTCTCTTTCATCAAGGTGCTCCGAGTACTTCGTGTCTTGAGACCGCTACGTGCCATCAATCGCGCCAAGGGATTAAAGGTATCTCTTTCATTTGTCTCACCTATCCGCAAGTCCGCTAAAACCGGCCCGATTCACACAGCATACGCGTCCTTACAGTAGAACGTAATAGTAACGCCAAGGGCATAATATACCGTAATGTCCACAGCCAGCTAAATTAAAGAGTACGCTCCCGTTAGTCCGACCGTGATTGCCATGCGAAGTCGCGATTATTCAATACAAATGGTGGAAGAGCGCCGAGCTGACTTTGGAAAAATCGCGCAAACGAGTTATTTCCGTTCCCACGCGAGGATCGCGCGACAATTTTTATTTTTTATATACGAGATACAAATGTTATTTATCATTAATTTCTTTTCTAACCGATTAACAAAAGTCTCCGTAGCAAATGGATATTAAAAAGACGTACAGTTCTTTCATTTAGAACATTGAAATAATCTCGAATTCCTAATTAAAGAAATTTAACTTGAGAAATCCAGATTTTGATGCGCTCTCTACGACAGCAATACTTTCCGCGACTTCCTCGAGAGAGCTACTCGAACTCGTCGACAACAATATACGCGCTAAGAAGCGTTTAACGCGATAATTTTCCATCTCTCCATCTCAGCGAAGGGCGAATATATATTGTGAATTAATGTTATGAACCCAGCACGTAGTACAGTGCGTCATCGTAGCGGTAAAGACTATCGGAAACATAGTCCTCGTCACCAGCCTCCTGCAGTTCGTGTTCGCCGTCATTGGCGTACAGC
This sequence comes from Camponotus vicinus, assembly GCF_025532165.1. Classification (NCBI taxonomy): domain Eukaryota; kingdom Metazoa; phylum Arthropoda; class Insecta; order Hymenoptera; family Formicidae; genus Camponotus; species Camponotus vicinus. The sequence goes on from NW_028141949.1 coordinate 3,736,406, forward strand.
TCTTCAAGGTAGGATTATCGGGCCCCAATACACCGACACGGCCCCAAAAAAGCTCTCCTCCGAACCTCTTGTAGTATACACTAGAGTGGCATATAATGTTTTATCAATTGATACTCTTTCCCCCGCTCTTCCCTCGACCCTCGCCTTCATGCTCCATCTTCTAAAAAAATCTCAGCCCTAAAAACTCCCATCCCTTCTATCTCTCTCTTTCTCTCTCAAGACTAGACTTGAACATTTATTCATCCGTTTGTCCACATATTTTTTAATGCAATCTCAGCCAAAAAACTATATAATTCACCATCACCATATATTCACCACTACTACTATTACAACTACCTACTACTTAAGTACGCCTTTGCTCAATCTCGGCAGCTTCTTCGACGATTATTTTCCACTCTGTTGCGAAATACGCAATCGGATTCGTAATCAATTAACGTCTGTTTCCGCGAGCATTATCCATCTAAGCTGTAGTGATCTTGAAAGAGCACGATTAAGCCTCTCTGTTTTTCGAGAAAACATACGCGTTCAAAAGCTTTTCGCTTTACAATTAAATAAAATAATTATGTGTTCTCTGCGCACCGGATTTTTATCACGCGCACGATTTTTATTCACCGTTTTGCACACTTTTATACACGTTTGTGTGAATATATAACTCGGGTAAGTTTCATCAATGATCGTTGCAGAAAGCTATCGTAAAAAATCCCAGTTGGCGACAATATCGATACGGATCGATAAATCGCGCGCGATTCCGCGTCAAGTTACGGAATTAACGAACCTATGGTCCAATTAAAGAGAACGTTTCGATTCGACATACATCGATCGATGCGCGCGACAACGACACGTGGGAAAATAATCGTCGGAGTGGCGCGAGCACGAGGCGAATGTTGTTTTCTCTGACAGATGCACCTCTGGGTATCCTCCCCCTTGGAAACAAGCTATTTTTTGGCGTGTAACTTACTCATTAATTGGATTTCTTGTCTCGATACTCTCCTCTCACTGGGGCCACGATTGCGTTTTTTTGTGTTCCCCTCTGTATAAGATTGTAACATCAGCGCCCCGTTTATCGAAGGCCAACTTGATTGTTCGTCTTTATTGTCCCGTTTTTTTATATTGACGTAGCTCATTCAATAATAAACCGATGTTGAATTGTTCAATCACGTCATTGATGTATGTATAACTTGATAGTCCCTTTATTATTATATTTTGTTTGTATATAATATATTTATAAATATCTAGAAATACCGTAATAAAATTAATGTATTATATATTTGTTTAAATAGCGAGAAGAAAAAAAGAATAGATTTTTATCAATTGAAAGATTCATCAGATGATGAAATAAAGAGAGATAATATAAATTACATGTCGTGTAAATAAATTTATATATTTATTGCTTATTTTGTTACGTCAAAGCCGGGGGGCCAAGTATTTATTTAAAACTTGAGAAAAATGATACGAGGATGAAATTTAATTGAAATTTATTTGAAATTCTCGCTCAACCAAAATTGTCTACACGTTATAAAACCATTTATGTTTCAATACACTTGAAAATATATAATGTGTCTTCGGTTTAGTATGAAAACAATTCTTTAGTGACAGTTTCCGATAATTTAATTATGAGAAATATGATCTGTTTCTCTAGATGTATAGCATGACTCTATAATCCGTGATAGAGACACATTAACAAATATGCATGTCGTTTTAAATATTAAATAAAAGATTCCCAGAAAATGCAGAAGTTACATTACTTTGATATTGTTTGTTGATAGCATCAAAACAAAAGGAAAATGCTGTTGTTTGCTGATTTCGCGTGAAAAACTGCAAAAAACACACAAACATTATTCCCGCTAGACTATAGAAATAAAAAAATAGCTCGTGAAATATTATATTGCATAGTGATTTTTACGTACATTTCTGTGTACGATTTTATTCAGAATTATTGCAAAGGGACAGAACAATTTTGTCTCACACACACAACACACAACACACACACACACACACATACATACACACATTGATATATGATACGATTTTCACCGCGAAAATTTCTTTCATGCGAGCTTCAATATATTGTTTCGATATATCCGATTTCTTTCAGAACCAAATTGAATTATAATTGTTTGCTAGATATATTCTAAAACGTAATGGAAAAATAATTAGAACATAACAATAAAATTCATATATATCATATACGGTCCATCATTAAAATCTGTAAAAAAAATTTGTAAAAAGGAAGTAAAGTTGAGTGAGGTAATTAAAATCTTTGGATAGGATAATACAATGACTTGTTTAATGATAAAAAAATGTTTAGTGATTGCAATCTTTAAATATTTTTCGAATTGTAATAACTACTTGCACGTCTATTTTGACAGTTTTGGTATAATTATATTATTTTTCCCCATATAAAAAAATTACGCAACATTATCTTATTTATCCAATGGTCTCGATTACTCCATTTGATCTTATTGTAGTAGATTGTCCCACATCGATGTAATATAGTATTATATGAACGTATACATAGTGAATGACCGAGGGGCGACAGCTCAAAAGCAGATCGGAGATAGTCGAGTGTAAACAAAAAAAAGCGGCTTTACGCAAAGCCTAACATGCCTTTGCTCTTTCGGCTTTCGTTTTTTGTTGCCATCAGCTGGACACATCTACGATATATCCTTTTTTATATACATATATATATATATATATATCTTCTTTTGCTATTACGAAACTTTTTACTACTCGAGACTTGATAAATTACATTGCTGTACAATGACACGAAAATAATCACATTAACACACATAAATTCACATACATTCACATGTACACGTATATTTATAGTGCATAAAAAAATGTTCAAGCTTTAATATTTTTGTGAATTTAAAATTCGCCATTTCAATTTAAATCTCAAACATGTCGTCAAATCGATATCTTTTGATGATTTTCTTTAATTCTGGAGAAGAGAGAAAAATCATACATAAACTCACACGATAGTCACATTTTGTACGATTTTTTTCCTTTTTTCAAAATTCAAAAGAGCGTCTTCAAAGGATTTCATGAGGTGGATAAGATTCAAGTTGAAACGAATTTTTATTTTATAAATCATTAAAAAAAATTTCCAGGAGTGTTTTCTAAGAAATGAGAATACGGCGCTGAAAGAGATATATATTGATGTTCAAAGAGACAAACTTCAATTTGTAAATAAGATTTCAGATTAGCCAATTATCTTTTATGTTGTCATTTCGGGAACTCTTTGATTACACTCTTTGATCGCAATTTTTGTTTAAGAAATAGAAGAGATACATATTGATGTTCAAAGAGACAAACTTCAATTTGTAAATAAGATTTCAGATTAGCTAATTATCTTTTATGTCGTCATTTTGGAAACTCTTTGATTACACTCTTTGGACTTTAATTTTGTTTAAGAAATTTACTGATGTCTTAAAAATATATAAACAAAATAAAAAGTAAATTTAATTACTTGATTATATATTGAGATGCACAGTAATTTTTTTTATGCACTATAAATAGTCGGGGCAGATCGATACATGAGCCGAAAAAAAATCGCGCAAGGTTATCGAATTAATAAAAAATACATATATATATAATGTAACTTGAAATATTTTTTACTTTCCTCTAAAATGTATGTACTTACATAGAATTCTATGTAGTATGGTCCTAATAGTATTTAGACCACTACATAACGTATATTCTTCGATATTTTTTTGTGGAAACGAAGGAACCCCTTCGTCTATAAAAATACACACAGTTGCTCTCATGATTATTTAAAGATATCCTTCGATATACGGCTCGAGCGACCTCCCCCAACAAACATACCTGATATATATACTTCGTAGACACGTATACATCCACAGATTTATATCTTTCAAGTCAAGGATGTATTAATTTCTTCAACTTTTATCTTTTAACACGCACACACTTCTATCCATCCAGCAAAAAAAAAAGAAAATAAAAAAAATAAGACTCATGCAGCCTTCGTGATTTTAAGATTGAGTAGTAGAGGATATTTGAAAATTGCATGCTTGTGCCGGCTGAGCGTTGCTGAGTGGTGTGCCGCTATATTAACACGAGAGCGAAAGGTGAAGGAAAAGAAGAAAAGGGCATTATTTTTTTTTTCATAAGCTCCACTCGCCGCGGGACTCTGTCGCCGAATAACCGAAAGGGGAAAAGATCACGAAAGAAGGTCCCACGCGCGCACAGACCCATAATTGCTGCAAAAGGAAGCACCACGGCAATTCTTTTCCGTTCGTTTTCATAGGCTTAGAAATTATCGATCTCGATCGTTCGATTTTATTTCGTGAACTCGGTTTAATGTTAAATGCGAAAATCGGTATGAAACTATTGCATTGAAGATTGAAATTGAAAATTAAAGATTCAAATTTAAGGCTAATTAAAAAGGCTAATTAAAAGGAGCAGAGAACTCTTTGTCCTGATCAAATTCTTCAATCTTCAATCTTAATCTACGATGCATAGAATCTGATATCAATTTGAGATATTACTAAAGTGAACGAAGTTTGCACATCTAAATATTGATGATATTCATATGGTCTTTAATTATTATGCTATCGAGTTGTACAAATAGAAGCAAACAAATCAAAATTGAAAAGTTATTTAACAGAACTTTCATGATTCAGAGGCAATCGAGATCGATAAAAGAAGATTCATATAAAGTTTCATAAACTTATTAGACGAGTTAGATGAATCAATATCGATTAGATTAAATTAGGCGTTACAAACCTCAAATTTATTTCGATTAGCTCTATATCGCGAATGAACGATGATCGTTTTGCGATCACGTTAATCCTTTATCGAACTTGTCATCCTCTTGCGAAGCCTCACAAGTATCATTAATTTTCCAATCTAGAAAGCTTCTTAAACACTCGCGGACAAGAGTATCAAGTGTTTCGTAAGAGATATTAAAGTTCTTCGCTCGATAAAGGATATAACGAGATATTTCGCCAGCAACATATTGACATAGAAAGGTGATATTCGCGAAACTGATCGAAAATATCGAAATGTGAAATTCATTTAATAGTACAATAGGGGAAGAGATATAGAATAATTTACACACACACACATACACACACACACACACACACACACATAAAAAGAAGATGGTAGAATAGTTGACATTCTCTAGACTATATTTATATTAGCTTGTTTTGATTAATCTTAGGCAGAGACAAGTCGTTTGGCCCGACAACATTATATCTATCTTACCTATCTCTATCCACTTATCTATATATATCTCTCTCTCTTTCTTTCTCTATCTATATATCTATATATACATATATATATTTCTCTCTCTCTCTCTCTCTCTCTCTCTCTCTTTTTCTCTCTTTAACTGTATATATATATATCGCTCGTAGTTTCATGTGTATCGATCGCCCTACCATATCCCCCTCTCATACGCGCACACACAATACACATACGCACACATACACACACATACGCATACACACATATACACACACACGTACACACACACATCTATGCGACATATTCGGTGTCACAGAAATAACTAAGCGCAAGCTAGTTTCGTGATTGCCTGGTTTCAAATTTTCGATCGACAGGGTGCGAGAGGATGAAGATGCGTGGCTCTCTTTCAAAATGCGCGCAGCAATCACAATGTAATTGTTGCAGGTGTGATAAAGATGATAAAGGCATTGCGCGGGATAATAAATGCACTTTTGGGGCGACGTCAGTTGAGCTTGAGGTGGAATTTTTAATTTCGAGAATTCGCGAAGCTTTCTGCAACGGGACATCGCGAGAAAAGCGAGCAGGTTTATTCTCGAGAAAAATTTTTAGCATCTTTTTTTACATAGGTTTAAATCTTGCATGTGTAAAAAAATATATAATACTTGAAGTAACGAGTAAAATAGAAAGATATTTATGGTAAAATGAAATTTCACATCGCGGGATATATTTTTCTGTCAGATGCACGAAAAAGAATTTAATCGTAATTGATCGATGAAATATAAATACGACGATTTATGATATCCGTTATTGGAGTTACTTCTTCGTAAGAATTTTTCAGATCGTTTCAATTCCAGCTTGCAATTTTCGAGATCTGCACGACATATATATATATTTGAAGTGATAACAGCTTCGAACGCGATATCTGCCAATTTTATCGAGAAGCGACTCCCGAATGAGCGATATCCCACACGATTCACAGATGTAACCAATTTATCGAACACGCTCGTGGTCGCGCATGTAAAATCGACTTTGTACGAGGAAACGTCGAAGTTTCCCGGTCCAAAAACCCCATAGGTGCATTGCTGAGAAAAAACATCGAGCACTGATGGGTCGGATGGATGGCGAGGGCTTAGTTCACGATGAAAAAAAGGGAGTAACTCCCTTCCCAAAAACGAAGAGAAAAGAGAGGGCAAATCGAAAAAAGAGAGAGCTTTGAAAAATCTCGAATCGAGAGCGATTTTCACGAGAGAAATAGAGAGAAGCTGCGCAATTTTCAAAGGTATCGGACGAATCGGACGAATCGTGTATCGCCGCGGTAAATGAAATTTGTAAAATACAACAGAGACAGCACGAGAGAGGATAATCGAGCTAGCGAGCTAAAACGTTAAAGGAGCGACTAAGAAGCGCGAACGAGACGACGAGAGATTAATTAGAAAGGAGAGAAAAATTTGAATCGCGGCGAGGACTTCCACCACTCGAAGCCCCCCCCCCCCCGCTGTCCTAATAATTTTCCCCTCGCCAATCCCCTGGAGTAATACCTGGTCACCCGAAATTAATGCTACTCTATTTTTTTTGTTTTCTCTCACTCTCTCACCACCCCACGTGTTTCCCGCTGTGCTCGCTCGCTCCTGCTCGTCCGCAACTGAAAACGCTACGTGAAAAAAGTACGTAGTGAAGTGTGTGATTGTCGCCATTAAAACGATCGGCAACATTATGTTGGTCACCTATCTCCTACAGTTCATGTTCGCTGTTATCGGGGTACAGCTGTTTAAGGTAAAGAGACATCCAGCCACATCCACTTAGAAAAGCTTACTAAGCGAACAAGAAACTGCGTTACCACTTTGTCTTTGTGCCTCCCCCATCTTTCTTTTTCCTGTAAATATTTTCTTTCTACCATCTCTCCTTGTGCTTACGTTCATTTTCGTTGTTCGATTACAACGAAATGGAAAATGTCCGGCAAAATATTTTCAGCGATCAAATTTTTCTAAGCGAAATACGGAGAGAGATGGAAAGTGGTGTAATGAGATAACGAATTATTGTATAATTAGATTTGTAAGATATTAAATATTCAAATCTTCATGATAATAAGTAAAAGATTCAAGAGATAGAGTAATTAATTCATGAAAATAAAAATAAAAATACAAATAAATTTTTAAAAATTAATTAATTTCTAAAAACTAAAATCAAATTTAACATCAAATTTGTATGTATATATAAGCCTGATCATAAAATTTTATTCGGTATTAATAACATTATAAATTTTATGATCAAAATAAAATTATATAATATTACTCGATAAAATTAGGAGAGGAGGGAAAAAGGAAAACTCGCTATTGAATAATATAATTAAATAATAATAGAAAATTACATTTCTTTATATATAATTACTCCGTATTTCGCAAAATTGCTATTTTTTTCATCACATTTCTTCCTTCGCAAAATTTCAGATTTAGGCAAACAATTTTGTAGATTTATTATATTTTCTTTACTTTTCTCATAATTAAAAAAGTTATCGATTATAGAGAAAATATGCAGACATTTCCAAAATATTCATAAAGCTAAGCTTTGCCTAAGTTTGTATTTCAAGTTCTTCCTCTCTTTTTCTCTATTTTGTTCTTTTTATTTTTCATCTTAAATCGTACAAGGGGATGTCAGCAGCAAGATGCAACGTTTTACGATGTCAAAGTGAACATGTTGCAAAGCTTCTACGCAAAATACCGTAACGTGGCGAACGACTATCACACGTCCAATATCCAACGAAAGCAATTTTCTTCATATAAAGTTCTTTTCATTGCGAAAAATTACTGGATATTATTCGATTATCTGGGCGATATCATTGCGCCATCGATTATTAATTATGTGAGTCTAACACGATAGACCGAAACGATGATGGATTACCCTGGAAATACATACATATACGATCTCGTTGCTGCCGGTATCTCTTTCTTTGTACGTCTCCCTCTTTTATGGCAACACCCTCGAGCACGGTAACGTTGTTATTAACAGTATAACGCTTCTGACTAAGAAAAACCAGGCGAGATTGTCGTTTAATTATCGTTTATTAATCGTCGACGTGCAAACTATGTATTGTATATATATAAATATACATATATTTATATTTTTGTATATAACATTATATATATATATATATTTATTCTCGTCTCTCTCACACAACCAACGATACGCATACCGTATAGCCATATCGTATCTCCCTTTAAAGATAGACACCCCTTAACCAGGCATGCAATTTCGCTGTATGTGAGAATGAAGCTTTAATCGTAGTGCATGCTGGCCGTCCACGTGCACCGAAACCACGAGTTACACGTGAATACGTGGCAAAACGAAACGAATTCTTATATAAAATATTCGGTATATATTATAAATTGACACATTAGAGGAAATCATAATAAAGAAATAAAAGTTTAACATTAATAAGAAAGTTAATAAAGATTAACAAATTTTCGCAATTATATATTAACGATTACAAATATTAATTTATTTAAAACCTACAATATTGAGATAAACAATATTAGTGTTTTTCTCTTTAATACATATATATTCATAAATTATTTTCGTCAGAGATTGTATCGATATACGAATAATTTCCATCTCTTTAAAATCAAAACGCATATTATTTTTTTTTATATCAACTCAATCGTTTCGTTTTGTCACGGCTAGACACCAGTTCTCCAACTCACAAGATCTCACGAGGAAACTGTAGAAGACTGTACACTTGAAAATTTAGGGTTTAGATAAAAAAATTAGCAGCCGTTATAGAGAAAGATCACGCAGATGTTCGTAAGACAGCATTATGTTTCACAGCCGCAAAGTATGAAATAGAGTTAAAGTTACTCGCACGCGGGTCCGGTCGGGACCCGTGATGTGCTATTAGAGTTAGTTTCCCTTATGTTAAAGCTGCGACAAAAGTTTCAACATTTACTCTATGTACATTACACGGCGCGAGACTTTTCGCCGAGTTCGACTTCGTATTCATACACACACCGGAAGTAGAATGCGGTGTATAGACAATGTATAACCACCCCGCATCGCAACGTTTTAAAATCAATATTGCTTCGCGCTTCGCGAAATTGTATTCTATTGAAATTCCGAGCCTCTGACGCGACGAGACGATACGAATGAAATACGTCGTTTCTTCGCTTTTCCCAAATAATGCTCATTAAAGCCGGCTTACATGATGATGCAACCGTTAACGCGAAGATGATATTTAACAAGAATGTCAGATATATCTCGTGGTTACGGTTCGTTTGCATTTACGACGCGTTGCATGGAATCTAAATATATTCTTTTGTTCTTCTTTTCAAATGTTATAAATGCGCGAACGGTTGTTGCGTTTCGATATGAGGCGAGGCTAAAATTAAATCGCAGGATTTTCCTATCTATTTTGATTGCGAATGTGCGCAAATAATTATATTTGTAAATGTGATCATTTAATTCACGTGAATTATTTTAGGAAAATATTATTTTGACAGAGTCAAAATGAATCAACCGACAAGAATAAAATTATGTAAGAATCGTGTTTAGTAAATCAAGTAAAGTCCAATCAATCTGACTAAATTGTTTGATAAAATAAGTGCGGGAAAAATATCCGTTAGAATGCAATTTGGTGACGTTTGGTAAATCAAGCGGAATAAAAGTGTAATATCTTTACGATCCAATAAAAGTCGAACGTGACTTTTTTTTTTAGGAAGATGATAAATTTGATATAAAATTGATTGAGCGTTAGATCGTCGACGGGATATTTACGCGTCTCATGTGTCGAAATTAATTAGCATATATTTGTAATAATTATTATGGAAGATCAACTTTTGTCGTTAAAATTATGCACGTATCAAAAATGTTCTTGCCGCGAAAATGAGAATCGAATGGATTAAATCGAGTTATCAGAATGTAACGATACATTCAACGAGAGATAAAACGCTTTTTAATATGCCAATAATGAAGTAAAGCCGGGATAGACGGTCATAAAAGGGGACTACTCACCTCATTAAGGTTTCTTTAATAATCTTTAACAAGAGAGAAGGTAATACTGCGGAGGTTAATTAGACTCGTCGACATATTCTCAACACACTTGGCAATATTCCATGAATACTTTAATGTCTTTCACATTATGACCATCTATCCCGACATTTGCGGTCCCAATATTTATGGCCATCTATCCCAGAATGATCCCACAAGCCGCAGGCACGTTCATTTTTACGTACAGATATTATTTTTCCTCAATATATATAAACAAAAAAATTTTTATTTCATCAACACAATATCTGAATTAATAGATATAATGTAAAAAAAAAGCAAAAAAAAATATATACGTCGCGACGAAATAGTGCTGCTTCTGCACGAGCCGCGATACGTGCAATGCCTGTGCTTTTTTACTTGCAAGCAATTATGGATTACAAAAAATGGAAAAGAAGAGGATGGGTGGAAAAGAGAAAGGAAGAGTGGGAGGGAAGGGAGACGATCACAAAATCGTCAGCTGCGCGCTGCTGTCAGCGGGTATGGGTGGGCTGCGTTGTTGTTTCAATCTGATGTTCGTTATTTTAGCCCGCACCAGCTCGTGTTACGTAGGTGGCAATTAGTACAATTTGGCGCGTCACGATGGCCCATTGTTCGTGCTTTTTCCCCATGTCGTGTCCGAGTCTCGCCCACGCGGCTCGCGCCATGTCGACAGATAATATGGAGCGATCATGTAGACACGATGATCTCATCGGCAACATTTCATTATATCGCATAGTATGTCACAAATTGCGATTCCTTCGATCGTTCAGGTGCAATAATTGCATTCAAGATACCTCGCCGTTTCTTTCCAATTTCCCTCCTCGCGTATTATTTTTTTTAAATGAGATAACGCGTGTAATTTGATTGTACTATGCAGATTCATTTAAGATACATTCGATACTAAAATTTCTATAATTAACTATGCCATTATCTACCCTATAGCTAAAACCATATGTTCGTAATGTAATTATAACTGTGTTTTGTATCAATTAATCTTCATACACCAACGCGCTATCGCAAGTCTGCATCGATATTGCATTATATAATATTAATTAATTTATAATTATATTATTTCCATATCAATTACGTTCCACATTAAGGTCTGTAATATATTTGTTGAGAAAATACCTTTTTGAAATAAAAGATAGATAAATTTCATATCTTTAGCGCTAAAGTCCAGCTTAAAATGGATAACAAAAATGTGCAAAAATTTATTATATCAAAGGAATCTTAAAATCGAATAAAATTTATAAGCGGCAAAGGAGATTAAATCAATTTTCGCGAGTATAATAATTCGAAAGACTCGAGACTGATCTTTCTCTCGCGATTATTGCACCGTCTCATTCTGTCCACATGGGCGCAGGTTCCAAAGCGAGGGGACGGCGAAGAATTTCATTTTTTTTCACCGACACCTCTCCTCCTCAGCGTGCTTATGCACTCCAAGCCGAGCGTGTGACAGAATTACGCTTACTTTGTTCACGGATATAGTCGCGAAACTATCGAAAGATCGCACGCATCGTACCTTGTTGTACATATGTATGCACGTGCCGACGAAGAATGTTTCTTTTTTTTTTTCCTATCACGTTTTCGCCTCACATTTTAACACCCTCTCATACTTTGCTCGATCACATCTGGCTGTTGCTGCCGCTAACAATGCTCTTGCAAATATGAATGGCCGATTCACAGCTGATGTTTACAAAATCGACGCGCTGGCGATCGCTGTGTTCAATTTTACGCGACAAGTTTCTCTCCCTAAAAATACTTTGAGACTTGTAACAAAGTATATCTTTTTATTTACGCAACAATAATTAAAGAAACGTATCGCAATTACATCACATCGTAAATATGTTGAATCGATTATTTCATAAGATAATTACGTGTATATTTGGGCGCTATATTTGCACAAAAAATAATTACTTAGCTTGATGAATGGCGTTAAATTGAATTTCAGGAACGCCAGTGTGTCTCACCCGCAGCTTTAACATGTTGCGCAAAATTTAGTCCCGTTAATGGACACGTATTAATGACAAAACTGATGAACTTTTTGTGTTGTATATAGGGCAAGTTTTTCTATTGTACCGATGCATCGAAAATGACAGAGGACGAGTGCCAGTAAGTTCTCATTACGTTATAAATTAATAAATCGATTAAACAAACATGTATAATTTCGTTTAAATGTAAACATTAAGACATACGAATAAAGAAATATATTTTTTAAAAGATCAACGATCTTGTATATATCATAATAAAGTGCTCTACTGATGACGAAATTTACAGATATATTAAATGTAATAAGGAGAAAAATTGTAACACAACATTTTTACCACATATTCATGCATAATCAAGAAATTGAAACAGAAAGAGGGAATTTACTTTCAGAAAAACTGTGCAATGCATTCTCTTTTTTAGGGGTACTTATTTGGAATTCGATGACGGTAACATTAATAGACCGGTAGTGAAACAAAGAGAGTGGCTTCAGCAGCGTTTTCACTTTGACGATGTCGCCAAGGCGATGCTGACCCTCTTCACGGTCTCAACTTTCGAAGGTTGGCCATCGTAAGTACATTCGCATTATGTTCGACAAACATTCTTTTCAAGAGGCTATCTCGCGAATTAAAGACAAGATTACTTGAACGAAGTTTCCTTCGTTCTCATAACAACTTTAATGTCGACATATTGTCCTTGACAGAATTCGCTTCTTATCGTTTGGATTTTGTATTATGTATCTCTTATCCTTCATATATTATTTCAATAAATATAGATCTAGTATAATGATATTGCGAGAGAATAAATAAAGACAGACAGTTCTAGTGATATGAAATATTATCTAACATCGTCATCTGTGTCTGCTAACAGATTGTTAGAATGGTCGATCGACTCCAACCAAGAGAATCATGGACCAATTCATAACTATCGACCGATAGTGGCTGCCTATTACATTATCTACATCATCATCATCGCGTTCTTCATGGTGAACATCTTCGTCGGTTTCGTTATTGTCACCTTTCAGAACGAGGGCGAGCAAGAGTACAAAAATTGCGAGCTCGATAAAAATCAGGTGAGTATATCGCACGAATCCAATTAATAGTTAACTAGCGTTTACATCATAACGAAAGATACACATATGTATATGGTTCCGAGAATATTTTAATTTCAGTTAATCCAGTTTTTCCAGTTCTCAAACAAACGAAACGCGTTATTATATATTAAATCCACAATAATTGAAAATAAAATGTAATGCAACTTTATTAAAATTTATTAAACATTTTTATTAAACAGAAAAATAATGAAATTTTAAAAATCGTAGACAGCCAACGAGAAAAATTGCGTATTCAAATATTCTATTTTGTATTTTATCGATTTCATAAATATATTTTTTCTCATTATATTTTTAAAATATGTATCTTGGGATCATACGCGAGTCTCTCCGTCGCGGAAGGATCAATAGTTGAGTTTTTCTTGTGCAGAGAAATTGCATCGAGTTCGCGCTAAAGGCCAAGCCAGTTCGCCGATACATACCGAAGCATCGAATACAGTACAAAGTCTGGTGGTTTGTCACCTCCCAACCGTTCGAGTACACGATATTCACGCTAATTATGATCAACACCGTGACGCTTGCGATGAAGTTCTATCGGCAACCGGAAATCTACACTCACTCTCTGGACATTCTCAATATGATCTTCACCGCCGTGTTCGCCCTTGAATTTGTGTTCAAGCTGGCTGCGTTTCGATTCAAGGTGCGTACTCGCGTTCATGCACATATTTATCCTTTTATTATACACATTATACGTTCCCATTACGTTGAGGAATCTTTCATATGTATTAATTATACCAGCAACTATGCTCATGTTCTTATTAATTTGCAGAATTACTTCGGCGACGCATGGAACGTTTTTGATTTTATTATCGTCCTCGGAAGTTTCATCGATATCGTTTACTCGGAAGTTAACGTAAGTATCGCTCGACTTTGATCGAGCATCCGAGGCAATATTTGCGATTATATATTTAAGGATCCGGAAGTGAAACTGCAAGTAAACCATTTTATGATACTTGTAGCCTGGATCCAGCATTATTTCCATCAATTTCTTCAGGCTGTTTCGCGTAATGCGACTGGTCAAATTACTGAGCAGAGGGGAGGGTATCCGAACGCTTTTATGGACGTTCATCAAGTCCTTCCAAGCTTTGCCCTACGTCGCCCTTCTCATTATAATGCTCTTTTTTATTTACGCTGTGATAGGCATGCAGGTGAGCAAAACCGATAAAACGCGACATTAAAAGCGTTTAAAAAACGACGGTTCAAACGAGCTTTTTTTCTTAGGTCTTTGGAAAGATCGCGATAGACGACGACACGGCGATAAATCGTAACAATAACTTCCAGTCCTTTCCGCAAGCCGTGTTGGTCTTATTTAGATCAGCGACCGGTAAGTATTCGAGATATATTCAATGTTAATGAAGAAAAATTTTTTGAATCAACAGATCTATTAAATTCTTTCGATGAGAAATGTAATAAATCTCTCTCAAAAAAATGAGTGTAGTTATTACTGAAAAAAATAACGAGTCTTTCGAATATTTGCGAATATAGGCGAGGCCTGGCAAGAAATCATGATGGCTTGCTCGTCGCAGCCAGGCATCGTTAAATGCGATTCCCAAAGTGATGAATTCGCTAAGGCAGAGGGCTGCGGATCGGACATTGCATTTCCCTACTTCATATCTTTCTACGTGCTCTGTTCATTTCTCGTAAGTGCTCTCTAATAATTTAATTTTGTTTTATTTCAATTTTTAAAAATATCATTTCTTCGTATACTAAAAATCTAATAATTGTATTACATATATCGCGAAAAAGATCATCAATCTTTTCGTCGCCGTTATTATGGACAACTTTGACTACTTAACGAGAGATTGGTCGATCCTTGGACCGCATCATTTGGATGAGTTTATTCGCTTGTGGTCAGAATACGATCCCGACGCCAAGGGACGTATTAAACATCTCGATGTGGTAACGCTACTGAGGAAAATATCGCCACCTTTAGGTTTCGGAAAGCTGTGTCCTCATAGAGTAGCTTGTAAGGTCAGTAGAAATAAAGGGTTTATAATTACGGGTATATCTATGACAGAGCTCTATATAAAGATATCTATAATAGCGTTACAGTACCGACTCAAAAAATATTATTTTTTTATATAAAAATATGTAAATATACTATTACTTTATACATTACCATATAAAAATATTATTATTCCTATTTTCATAAATGTTATTATTAATTTTCTCTGCACGGTATCTTTATGTAACGTTATATAACATATTTATTTTACACATTATTTCTGTTGCTCGAACATTGATCTAACGAAATCGCGAGTAAAACGAAAAAATTGTCGATAAAATGATTATAATAAAATAAGAATATTACGATTATATCTCTAATCTTGAAAATTTAGAGACTCGTCTCGATGAATATGCCGTTAAACAGCGACGGTACCGTGTTGTTTAATGCTACGCTATTCGCCGTCGTGAGAACTTCGTTGAGGATTAAAACGGAAGGCAACATCGACGATGCGAACGCCGAACTCAGGGCGGTGATCAAGAAGATCTGGAAAAGAACGAGTCCGAAACTTTTGGATCAGGTTGTTCCGCCGCCCGGAGGTAAGTGAAGTTTTCGTAAAATGTTTTTTTTTTCCTCGTAAAATTGAATTCACACTTTAACTCGATTTTTCTAGTGGACGACGAGGTGACAGTCGGCAAGTTTTACGCGACCTTCCTCATCCAGGACTATTTCCGACGATTCAAAAAACGCAAAGAACAGGAAATGAAAGATGGAGACAGAGATTGTCACAACACAGTGACTCTTCAAGTGAGTCTTTAAAAAGATAACTAGAATAACTGTAGAATTCTTGAAGAGATAATTGTATAATATAATAAGATATTATTTCTCTCTCTCTCTCTCTCTCTTTGTTAAATTTAATTTTAATTTAAAAGGCCGGGTTGAGAACGTTACACGAAGCTGGTCCCGAATTGAAACGCGCAATTTCCGGTAACTTGGAGGAACTTCTTGATGACAATCCAGAACCTATGCATAGAGTAAGCTACTCTCTTAGTAATTAAATAATACTTTTAAATAATAATAGTTATATTCCATTATTAATTTATATATAAAAAAATTTCTTCTCTAATATATAAATTAAACTAGAGAATGCTTTTTCAGAGAAACCACTCACTCTTTGGTAGCGTATGGTCCAGTATGCGGAAAGGACATCACAGCTTTCACAGAGCGAGATCGCTAAAAGTTAACTCTACCACTGCGAAAGTAAATGAAATGAAAGATCTTCTAATCACAGAATTCTAATTCAGACATAATTTTGATTACATTCTAATCGAAAACTGCTTGATTACAGGCTTCCCCGACCAATTCTATAGACTTTTTACCATACGCTTCGTTAAGAAGGACCGCTATCCCGGATGCTGCTAAGAAATTTACTCATCAAATTGTGCCAAATGTAGCAGGGTGAGTATTTTCTATATTTTAATTAATACAACTTTCTGTCATTTTTTTTCTTAATAGATTAATTTTTCTTTAAATAATGTTTCTTTACATTTCTTTATATTTTTTTTACACTTTTAATGTATTTATTTATTATATATCAAGTCTATCATTTTTGTGAAATTTGTTTCTCTCCCAGAAACTTTAAAATAATCATATATATCTTTTTAAAATATAAAATAAATTTTAAGTTTATTATAACCAATAATAAAAAAACATAATAATATCAACGAATAAAAAGTTAATTTATATAATTATACATTAATTCATATAATTATATAAATTAATTTATTGTATGTATATACATATATATGACTATATATAATTTGTAAGGAAAAGTTACTCCGATTATGAATCTTATTATTTAATAAAATACATGTTAAATAAAAAAATATTATTTAATTATCTTTAAAAGTTTCTAGAGACTATCAAAAATGGCATTTAAATAAATTTAATAGAATGTATATCTTTAATTTGTTCACGTAAAAAGTTACAAATTTCTCAAATTACGGTAATTATATTAAATTAATAATCATTTAAAAGTTGATATATTTATACGTAAAAAAATTATGTCTAGTGGTCTGAGCGATGGCGCGATGAATCAAATGGGAACGAATGCGCGTCTGATGGGCGTCGAGGAAAGCATACCTCTGAGACCACTCGCTGCTTTCGGCAATCCGATACAACAGACACCTTATCAGAGCGCGTACAAAGTGGTCGAGTAAGTACAGGATACATGCGAACGATCGAAGTCGCAATCCTCTATTTTTGTTAATCTATTGTCTCTCGGTTTGATCGTAATCGACTTTAGTCTCCGTACAACAATCTCATTTTCTCTCGGTATCACGTCATAATGCATGTAAAAGGCTTATCAATTTAATTCTTTTTAATTTTTTAATTGGCTAAATATGTCGCGAAATAAATTACTTTTTTGTAAATTTAATCGAGAAAAATAGATGCACATCAAGTTTTGTTTAATTATTTTCTCCTTTTGTAAATTATTATAAATGTATGTGATAATGAGTATAAAACAATAATAAAAGAACGATAACGCATTTATATCGACGATAGGAAGCATCGGATTTTCTTAGTTGCTGAATATTCCAATTCGCGAAAAAATATTTGTTTCGTTAGGTTCTAACAAGCTTTCTTTGCACCGCGTGAGGTGATTCAAGTCACCTCTCGTTTCGCTCTTCTGTTTATTATCGTACGTTTCAGTGGATCGGGCCGTAACTATCTTCATCCCAATAGCGAATATGGTAAGACAAGTTAGGACTCTGCCATCGGTAGTTGGCTTTTCATCTTTTTTTTTTTGTTCATCAGCATTGCTTGTTTTGCATGTGTTTTTCTAATCTGAATCATATTTCCAGGATCTCGTTCATATTTTATATAATATTTTTACAAGAGACCGGGAATATGATATTCGCGTGAAGTTTAGTTTAACAGGAGCCGAGTTGCGAATTAGACGCGCGGAACGCACATACATTTCGAGATGCAAACGAAATGTGTTTGTATCTCGCAATCGTAGCGCTTACATCCAGCTGATCGCATGTTGCATTACTATTAATCATTATAATTGATGATAATGCTTGTTGAGCGCTTCCAAATGCCTCGATAAAAATCTTAAGGAAAAAGTTACAAGGAAATATCTCAAATGTCCTCGATAAAAATTCTGAATTACAAAGAAAATTTATTTATCACCAACTTACAACCATTTTAAACTCTATTTAAAATTTTAAGCATTAACATAAAAAATGAAATTTTTGTTTTTAAAGAAACTTTTGAATAATTAAATTTATCAGGAAAATTAAAATAAGTAATAAATGAAATCTGCAATAAAACAAAAAAATTTTTCTCACTTTTACAACTACTTTAAATAATTTCTACTTGAAGTTTTAAACGCATTAAGATTAAAATAAAAATTTTTATCTTTAAAGAAACTTTTGAATAATTAAATTTTTCAGAAAACTCAAAATAAGATAGATGAAGTCTGAGATGAAACATAAAACTTTTAAACATATATTAGAGAACAAGCAATATATGTATATTACTTATTATTTCTCTTTTATATTGAGATACGTCATCTTTTTCTCTTTGGCATCTCTAATTATCAATTATATATTCAATCTTCATCAGAGTAAATAAAAAATTCACAGAAGTTGAGTTTATCACTCATCTCATTTATTGCAATCTCCAACTCCTCATTAGAGTCATTTTCTATTCGAACAAAGTCTAACATTCCATTCCTGTTTTCGTCTGTAAAATTTTAAAAATGATTATCTCAAATAGTTATTTCAAAGTGGTTAGTAAACATGATGTAAATAGCGGACATATATCAAGAAATCTCTTTTGCATTACATCAAAATGAAAGAAACATTAAAAGAAATAATCACCTTTCCATTTAAGATGGTATTTTGTTGTTTGCAGTATCGGGAAAATAGTTTCCAGTTTTTCGCGTAGTAATGTAAAGTTCTTCGCGACTTTGGTGTCCACATAAAATTTGCGAATTTCAGCGTTTTGAGATACGTTTTCGTACACCTTAAATATTAATTTCGGCATTGTCGCCTCTTGTGTCATATATAAACTTCCTAAACTTATCACAAACAAAGAATGTTGTGAAATAACGAGATTTGAACTTGTTGTCGGCAACTGTCGTCGGCAACTGTCGTCGATATTTTGTTCTTTGTTTGATTCCGAATTTCGATCAGTGTTTCAAAATGTCGCGCATGTGTAATAAGCTAAAAGCGCCCAAGCCGGTGTTTCACGTGGACCACTTTCCACATAGCAACGTCATTTTTTTAAAAACACATCTATTTTTTTATATCGCTGGTAAAATCATTATTTAATTCATATCTGTGCTATATTCATAATTGAATAATTCAGAAATACGGCCATCTAGATTTATTGCATATGCAATAAATAAATTTTCTTTAATAAAATAGAAAAAAGCAATTTATTGGAAATATGTCGTATTAAATAAAATTTATTTTATCGCATATACATATAAATTCATAAGCGTCACAAAAAACGCTAGTTTACCCCTCATTCATAAGCTTCTTTCCGATAATGACATAAGGCCTATTACGTCTTAAATAAAAGAATTAAAAAATACATATATAATATTATAATGCAAGTATATGTACTTATATAATTTATAGCATTTATTTTTTAAAACGAATAACTCCAGGAGACAGAGACTCCGCTTCATTTCAGACTCTTTCGATCAGTTTATCTCGAGGCATTCGGAAGCACGTACGTTGACTTGTCACGCGTACGCATTAACGTACTAAGAGCGACCTTTATGCTTGTCTTTTCTCCCTTTTCGCCCCCGCCCTACTTCCGCGTGTGCGTGTTGCACGCTCGTGCAGTCTTCAGGATGGAATCGAGCGGCAGTTGACGCCACCCACGCCTCCGCCGCGACGGAACGCACCACCGCACTCGTCCGCCGGCACCCCGAGCATCGGCATCAGCCACATCCCCGCCGCTGCAGCGGCGGCGGCGGCGGCAGCGGTGGCAGCGGCGGCATCGGCGACCGCAGCGGAGGGCACGGCGAGCGGATCGAGCGTCGCGACGACGACGATCACCGCGTCGTGCACCACGAGCGCGAACACCTCGACCATCGCGACGAGCTCAAGCCCCGCTTCCTCGTCGAATGGGACGAACTGTTACTATACTTATGCGTCGCGGGGCTGCTGCGTCGATTGCGCGGTCTGGAGCAATCACGGTACGGGAATGCCGGTTTAGTCGCGCGAAAATCGTAGGACGTTTCCCGTCATTGTCCTCAAGGAAAGGACAATACGTCGACTAACGCAATTTAAAAAATGTATAAAGAGAATAATTATTTCTCGTAATTTTTCTGATACTGTATACTATTTCGAGATTTCCAAATTTCTCTATCACGTAACTCTATAAGTTTTGAGATATTTGTTGTTAACTCTGCAAAGAAGGTATTTTATTATTAATTATTCTGAAAATTTTATTGCAATATTAAATATATATATATATATATATATATATATATATATATTTTTTTTTTATTGGAATAAAACTTCAACATTATATACAATAGTTTTATAAAATGTTAAAACAGCGAACATTGTTTACAATTTTAATCACAAATTTTTCAATATCCTGACGGAAAAATTTACAGGAATAGTATGCAATATTAAAAAAATTACAAGGATTAATCTTCCTCATTTTTTTATTGAATTGTATAATTTAAATTCTTATCTTTTAATGAAAGTAAATTCTTTTGAATACTTTTTTAAGATAAATATTCGTAAATGAAAGAAATCATAGAAAAATTGGATAAAATTAATTGATGTAAAAAAAGGAAAAGACAAGAGAAAAATCTGGTGTACAAACTAATCGGTGCGTAAAAGTAAATAATCTACAAAATTAATAGAAGACGAATATCATGACAGAAAGTTTGCGATTTTGAATATGATTCATTCAGTGCTTTAACTCTAATTTTTTTTATGACGAGCAATTAATAATTTTTATCGACGAACATTATCAAAATCAAAATTATATTTCTACTTATATATTTCTACTTGTTTTAAAATCTATTTTTTTTTCAACACCGCGTTCGAGAAAATCTTGTCGCGTTAATAAGATTGATTTACGGACGAAAGAGATGTAGGCTTGTTTCATTGATAAATCGTCCCCGTGTCCGCTCGCACGCAGCCGTAGACGACTGTGACGACGAGGACACGTCAACGGGGAGCGGATCGAGCGATTCCGGCAGGTGGAACCCGCATTCGGAGGGCGGCGTCGTGCGAGGCACGACAGGAAAACCCCACGTCACCGTGCTGGGTAGCCGGTCGATGAAGCGCCGATCCAGGGGCCGTCGTGACCCCGCGACTGCCGGTGGCAAGTCGGCCCCAGCGAGCTTCCGGTCGCGCGACGCAACCGCCGCCGTCGCCGCCGAGGCGACGACGACGACGGGGTCCGCGACCGGGACTGCCACGTCGGGCCCCGGCACGCGAACCATCGCCAACGGCCTGAAAATGGCGCAGAACCAGGCCATCGCCGTGGCCGGCTTCCTCGCCGACGTGGACTCGCGACAATGGCGTGTTTGCGCTTCCTGCTTGTCGCACCGAGCGTCTTACCACGGCAGAGGTGATTAACGCACGCGAATTAATCCTTTGCGATCGCGCATATAGTACAGACTCTCCAGGTAGACTGCGAAAATATATCTTTTTCCCTCAACGAGATCAAGATTTTTACATAAATTGTCTTGCTGCAACACGTAGCTTTATGAGATATTTTCTTTTTTCATCAGATGCAGTCAAAATGATATATAATTTAAATTTTACAATTTATTTTATTTCATGAAAAAATTCAGGTACAAAAGAAAATAAAATGGAAAATTTAATATTGTCGCAGAATATCGTTGATCGTAAAGGATTAATATCAAGATATAATGATGCACAAACACGAGCACATTAGTTTTTTTATTGTTATACTTTTTTAGGGATTCTTCTTTCTTATTAAATTCATTTTTTCAAATTATATATTCATATATTTTAATTATTATTTCTACGATTTTCTTTGGTAATTTCTCTGTTTTCCTATAAATATATTTCTAAAAATATTTTTTACTTCGTTTAGAAATAAGTTTATTTAAAGTTACGATTAAAATTTGTTTTGATATTTAAAATTACGTTTAATCGAATGAAAACTGATGTAAAACCTAAATTTTTATTCACGAAATCAAACAGCTCGAGGTACAATCATTCTTCATTCGATTATTTTTCAATCTTTGCACCTGCATCTCTTGGCAAATGAAATTTTCCAAGAGAAATCGACAAGAATATACGAAGAGAGACGTGGGGATACGAAACAGTGTTGCTCAGGTAGTCAATCGCTGCTCGAAGCACGCGCTCTGTCAGCTTTCGAACTAACATCCTAACACGGACTTGTCACCTAACGCTTTTACTCAACCGCAACTCGATTGTACCTAATAATTTTGCGATGCTTGCAAAAAACACTCATGTGTCATTAATCGGTTTGTGTGCGCTATTCTCGCTAATTCTGTAAAATAAGCCTTGGCAAAAATGAATCGAAAGCAATAAGGAGGCAGGGCGTGATTTATTCGAGCTAACACTCTGACGCCTCTCCTCGTTCGTCAGTTTCCTGGACTGCAGAGAGTAACGGAAGCGTCGGCGCAGAGCGCCTGTCCCACAGCATGCCCGGCAGTCCCGCGGACCGGAAGCCCAACTTCGAGGTCATCGGAAGCGCGGAGAGCCTCGTCGGTCGGGTGAGTTTTACAAAATATTACAAAACAAGAAATAAATAAATAAAAAAAAAAATCATCGAAAAAACGGACCTGTTGAATTAAAACGTCTTTTTAGAATCTAAAATTATCTCTTTAATCTATTATATTTTAGCGAGATTCAATTTACTTCTTTAACTTTTATTTTAGCGAATTTTAACTTATCCTTCCTAGAAGTCAATTAAATTAATTCATTAGCGATATAATTAGTATTCGAATTAATACATAATAATAGTTAAATGATGCGAATGTATGTGTATTAATAGTTTCCCTATCTATTTCAACTTCTAATAATGTTCGTCGTCGTGCACTTTTCAGGTTCTAGTGGAGCAAGGTTTGGGCAAGTATTGCGACCCGGACTTTGTGCGATACACGTCGCGCGAGATGCAAGAGGCGTTGGATATGACGCGCGAGGAGATGGATCGAGCGGCACATCAACTGTTGCTACAGGAACGACGCGGTCAGCCCTTGTCTTACCAGTTGCAGCAAAATGTGGCGGAGCAGCAGCCGTGGAGCAGTGGCCAACAGCAGGAGCAACAACCGCAACAACAGCATCAGATCACCGGTATCGGTTATCAGCCGTTACAGGAGCAGCCGCCGAGCCAGCCCGTCTATCGTCAACTACAATCCTCCGATTATCGTCATCGCGGCAGCAATCGGAAGCAACAGCAACAACAGCGACAACCACCGTCCTAGCAGGACGAAAATTCGCTTGTAGCGACGCAAACGTCGTCCACGTAACCCGAAAACTCCTACTCCCTTCGAATGGGAGTAGTCGCCGAAGGATCGAGATCGTCGATTACGATGAAGTAACGTCGAAGCCATCAGCGGAATCTGAATCGATCGCGCGAGTTGGATGGATTCATACCGCGTGGGGTTCGATCGTCGTAATTGTTGTTGTCCCGAAGAGGACGTTTTGAACTGTTCTGAATATTTATAGTTATATTTAGATGCGGATCGAGAGATGCTACTCGAGAGACAAAAAGTCGGCTCAGTCTAAGGGGGGAAAAGGGGAAAAAGCGAGGCAAAGATGTAGCAGCTCGAGACGTTCAAGATGTTCATCCTGCGATACGCTCGGGCACCAATGAACCATGTATTTTCGTTCGAGCGAATATTTTCTAGCCAAGCGTGAGTGTTTTATCCGACACATTTTGGGTCGCCTTGATTCCTAACTTGACTCGGTATTTCTATCGAGATTCGTGCGAGTTTCGATCGAGCGAATCAAGTCGCGTTCGATCGCGCGTTTTTAGGCGCGCAGGAATATATAATAAATTCTTAGAATAATATATATTTTCGCCGCGATGCGACAGATCAAGACGATCGAGACGAATCGTTGCAGCACAGAGCTTCGTTTTTTCAACGTTGAATGATCGCGAAACTAAGTAAAGTTGACGAAGCATCTAGGGAGGACCCGGGCTCCCGAATGGAATTGAGTTTACTTCTAGGAACAGTCCTTTAGAGATTTACCATTGTTCCTGTTTAACATTAATCTCCGTTTTCGGTTCGATGTCCTGACCAAGAACGACACGACGAACGCCGCGTGCACTCAATATGGAAAATAGACGAATTAAAATAAAAGACAAAAATTTCTATAAAAATTTTTTATTTTCGACTTCTTTAATAATTATTCCGAAAGTTGATATTTATTTTAATTGTTATAAAGGATAACAAATTACAAAATCAACAGTTAATCGTAAAATTTAAAAAAAAATTCTTCTTCACAAAATACATAAAATACTTTCGTTATATCACATTTAATTAATTGGCATTAGTATTTTAAAAAGAGAGACATAAAAGAATCTCGAGTTAAAAATTTTTCCAATTTGTCTTGTGTCGTAGATTAAAAATACAATCTCACCGAGATGAATCTGATCATTTTAATTCGTCTATTTCGTTCTAGCAATCTAAAACCCTCTTTTCTAAGGCTCGTTAACCTGTTAACCCTTTATGACACTTTGTCAAACATTTACCATTACTTTATAAGAATAAACGTAAAACTTGATATGGTAACTTTCTATCACTCATTATAATTTCCCATTGGATAAATTATTTTCTACATAGCGAGCAAATTGTGATTCGCTAAAATAAACCAATTAAAGTCATAGAGGGTTAAAGGAGGGTGAAAAAGTACGAACCATGTTACGATGCGCGAGAGGCACATCGGCGGATCTAATCACTCTTATTGCTCTCATTATTAATTAGTCTCTTAACCTTGTTCTGATGATTGCCGGTTACTAGCACGATAATTACAACTCATGATTCGTACGTATATATGGATTCTAGACGAGATAACAAGTGCCTAAGTATCTATAACTTCTTTCGGACCAGAGAAAGACTTTTATCAACTTAGACAAAGTAAACGACTATTATTGCGAATTATTATTGCGCGAGGAGAGAGAGAGCTGCGAGTCGAGTGTGTTGTACACTATTGACGCGATATGTTGTGACGATATAGATATTATTCGTATTTGTAATTGTGTACATAACACCGTTTGCGCGCGTATATTTCCGCTGAGGTGCGTGAGGATGAATGGCCCATACGAGTAAACTGCGAGAGATTCGAGATTTTATATATATATAAATATGTATGTATGTATGTATGTATATTAATAATCTCGATCTACACACAAACGAGGATAAGGATATGAGAGTGTGAATGGGTAGACAAGACGTTGTGGATCTTCTCATGGAGGAACAACGCGGTGAGACTCTCGATACATGGTTTTTATTACGTCAAAATATTAGGATGCGTGGCGAAACGGTAGGAAACGCAAAAATCTAGATCGCGAATTACCGATTGTCAAGTCTCTCTTTCTCTCTCTTTCTCTTTCAACTCAAGATTACACCTATTCAAGTGTATGCTCAACAGTACAGAGAGCCTTATAAAGAAAGAGAGAAATAGAGAAAGAGGTAGCTATTTTATAGATATTCCTGACAGTTTAACAACCTCCCGTGGGGAATACGCGTCTTTCACGAAAGATTTACATTTTTTTTAATCATCAAAAATTAAGCAAAATTTTTCAATGCACATTCGGTTATCGATATCCTATTGCATTGTAAAAAATTAATAACAATGACTGAAATTTGCTAACTTTGTGAAAAACTTATATATTGAAATTAAAATCATAAAACGATGTTAAGGTGTTCGATTTCAACATATATAATTGAATATATAATAATCAGATACGTGTATATTAAATGTAATGTTATAACAATTTGATATTTATACAAAAAAATGAGATAAAAATTATGAAAGAATACAAATGAAGAAGTGACCGAGTAAATCCTTCCGAAATTGCGCGAGTCCCCATTCACGCACAAAGAGCTCACTCGCAAAGGACGCAGCCGTGGTAACAATACAAACTCAGATTTTTAAATCCACAATATATATGTAGAAACCGCGTTATCGATGTGTGTCATTCGAGTGATTTTGGAGTACGCAGAAACGTATGTGTGAGATATTGGGAAATTACGCGGAGGTGTGCATAGATACTAAACTATAACTACGTAAATGTTAACTTATATAGTCGTTGACAAATTTTTAAGCTCTCGTAAATTTTATAAGTACTCGTCAATCGGCGTGGTTCTGGAGATTTGTCGCGTAAAAAAGCTTCGACTTTTCCCGTTTGTACGCACAGTTGTCACAGGTTGTAAAAACAAAAGAAAAAAGATAAACGCAAGGAGAACATGTCTAGAACCACACAATTAGAATCTCTAATAATTAGTCAAAGAGAGACATCACGGATCTCGAATTTCGCCGATCGCGAGCAAACACATGATCGGGGCGATTGATAAATCGATTTACTATTGACACTTACTAGTTTGGAATACCTTTCAGAACCACGTTCTTCGCGGAAGCCTCTTGGCTTGTCTACGACCAATTGCGAAATTCCATTCTCTCTCGCGTATCTTTTCTTCGCGAATTCTCCTACGCACAGCCGAGTATCGTATATACTTATATTTTCTCTTAAACGTTCCCCGTTTCTTTTCAACGTCAATTATTTTGTCAATTATTTTGATGCGCGTTGTGTCTGAACACTATAAGCCAAAAAGCTCTCGCTTGCACCGACGACCGATTCGTTCGAATGGCTTTTACGAACGATCGAAGGTTTGTTGCTTCTGTCCTTCATTCATAATATTCCCTCCCTGATTGCGTTACATATTTCCCATATTTTGATGCTTTATATATTAATTTCATTTTTATTCGCTTCGTTTGTTTAGTCTTCATACTTAAGTGAAAGCGTTATTTTACGAAATATATATATATATATATATAGTACGTACACATATGTATATGCCAAATTTTAGAAGTCGGATGATACCGAAGCGCTGTAAGTGTAAAAATCACAGAGACTACGGGTCCGTAAACATGACCACAAGTAGCGGCAGAATTTTTTACGCTCTGTAAAATAACATAGATCGCCGTCTATTCTTCGTTTTCTCAGGAAGACGAAAGAAATACAAAAACCAAAAAAAATAAATAAATAAATAAATGGAGCGCCACGGTCCAGAACCACTAATATGTTTAAAAATCCGAAGTCTGTTTATATCTTATGATGTCTGAATAAAAATTGTCATAGCAATTAAAATACCGTGCAATCGATCTTTTTCGCTTATAGTCGCCATACACACGCGTGCGCTCATATTACGCATATTAGGGATATAAGAGGTCGAAATTTCCAGGGAAAGATCGTCGTTGGATTCCACAAAATAATCATCTGACAATTAAATGATGATATTAATTATTAAACACATTGATCGTCTGAAATTTTAAATGGAAGAACCAATTTTGCTTGCGAAAATATCTATTTATGTAAAGTGTAATATTAATTTTTCCATATCTTTCTAATAATGTGACATCTTTTCATCGACGGCTTTATACCGTTTTAGAACGGAATAAAATTCGCACATCGAATTGTAGATTACGTGCCAAGTTCCATTTACGATAAGCTCTTAATTAATAGATCGCGAGTAGGAATACGAGATATAATATATGAGAGATATATATACACATCGCTTTCTCTCGTATATTATATATTATAAAATTTATCGCAAATAAATAATGTCGCGTGAAAGTAGTCGTACATAGAGACCAAAATTTTTAATCTCGTGAGACTGAATAAATAAATGATCAGGGAGGATATACGGCTGAAAATAGTGTAAGTATTAAAGCCGAGAGAAAAATTATGTGCGACTGGAAAAAGTCTGATTATAGTCAATCGGAGAGATTTAAAAAGAAAGTCAATGCGAAATTTCTTATCCGTAAAATACTTTTCGCTTGCTCTAAAGTATAATGTACATATAGATATATTTATGTGTGTGTCTTTTTAAAACGCGTAGAAATTCGAGGATGAAGGATTCAGCAGGACCAATCGCGTATTTCTATTGCATCAAGATCGTTTCTTGATCCGTTTGTTGCACATAAATACATGATCCGTTCGAAATAAAATTGATATTAATAGCCGGGAATTAATATACCGTCGAAGATTAATATATATTAATTGTAATAAATAATTAATAATGATAGAATGATATATGCCGGGTATGGCATAAAAAGACGCGAATAGATTTAGTGCTACCAGAACAAAATGCACAATAATTATATTCATCTACCATATTAGATTTTAGTTAAATACACTGCGGATTCGTCAAAGGACACATTGTCGTCTTAATTATATTTCGCCGCTCGTAAATTTATAGCAGTGCGTAACGCCGTGTGTTTCCAAATATGAGTTATTATAAACTTGGAATGTTGAAGTATGGAATGAGAAAAATAGGAAATAAAATTGAACGGTGATTGAAACGACATTTCTTCACGAAATCCTTTCATGTCGCATATTATATCATTCGCGAAAATATTTTTTCTATAGCTTTCGGATAATATATGTTAGACGTCATTCATAAAATCATTCGTCATAAAAAGTGTAGAGACATCATTCACAAATTGATATGAGAGATAAAATTATAATATTTCACGAATTAAGGAGAAAGCGCGAAAAAATATTTCCTTTTTAGCAGATCAGTAAAATATGTTCTTTTTTTTAATTTGATAATACTTTTGTTCGTTCAAAATGTTCCTTCAAATGATAAGAGAATTTGTATATATAGATGTGTAATTACGATAGGTACTCACGGAACTGCAGGGATGGAATTTTATCGACGAGGATCCAACGGATGCATTTCAAAACATCGATGTTTATTTCTAAAGTTTGTCGTCCTTCTTCTTCGTTGTTCAGTAACAGTTTCTCTTTATTTTTCACTTTTACGAGCTCGACTAATTCCTGTAACAAAGATAAAAGAGCATGATATTACAGTTCGAAATTTCATCACAACATGTAATGTTTAATATTATTTCAAATATTTCTAATTTTTGTTTTTATTTTAAAAAAGATATTTTCTTGGTTGTTTATGTAATAATATGATTTAATATTATACTGTTTGTTATATATAATATTCTTTATTCAATGCTTACCTTGTATCTTCTCATGCACTCCTTTTCGTTGGTACACACGCAGCGATCTGGTCTCATTTGTTCGAGACTGGGGTCTTCTAGGCGAGAGTTATACATGTAAAGTAGTCGTCATCTGGTCGAATTTCCTCGCCCATTACCTTTTGTTTATCAGGATGATGCTTCAATATTTTTTGTTTATCTGCAATACAGCTTAGATGTATTCAAGGACAATACTGATTCAATTTAATTAAGGTTACATTTATATATTCTTCTACAGAGTATACTTTTTATACACAAACCCTTTTAATAACATTTTCCGACGCTCTGTGCCTAAGATTTTTCAAGCCTGGAATAGCATAACGATGCTTCCAATTTCTTGAATTGAGAGATCTGAGATACTCGAGATCATCTTCGAATTGATATTGAGACAGGTCATCCTCTTCATCCGATGATTCCGAAATATTCGTACGTGTGAGACTGCGATAGAATTGGGCTCGCCATGCTTGTGCAGTTGAATATAAAACTGCAGGACCTACTATGCTAGCAGTGGTTTTCTTGATCTGTAATATATTTGTTGCAGTGAGAAAGATATGAAAGAAATACTTTACATATTATTCTAACATAAAAGAAATAGAATTATATTCTCATAACATAATTAAATTTCCATAAATTTGTAAATAGATAAAAATATATATAGAAAAATCGTAAATAGATAATAATAGACATACATGATATATATGTATATATAAAGATAAATATCAATCACGGATGAATGTGTCCACAAAATTATGTAAACAAAGATCATGATCTAGAAATTTCTCGCCAGAATCAGAAATAGATTAATCAAAATCATTAAAATTTGTAAGCTCTAAAAACGCGAGCATATAAGATGCGTATTACGTAATTATATTCAATCGGTTTATATGTAAAAAATTTTCTTGTCTAATATGTAAATGAACTAGAGAATACTTTTTCGGACAAACCACTCACTCTTACCATATGGTGTTGCATGCGGAAAGGACATTACAGTTTTTATACTGCTAAAAGTTAACTCTACCGCTGCAAAGGTAAATAAATCTATTTTTAATCACAGAATTTTAACTCTGATATAATCTAGTTGATTATGTTCTAATCGAAATCTGCTCAATTACAGGCTTCCCCGACCAATTCTACATTTTTTACCATACGCTTCGTTACGAAGGGCCGCTAAGAAATTACTCACCTAGTTGTATCAAATGTAGCAGGATAAGTGTTTTCTATATTTTAATTGATACAAACTTTCTGCAAAATTTTTTCTTATAGATTTATTAATTAATTTTTCTTTAAATATTTCTTTACATTTCTTTATATTTTTTTTGCACTTTTAATATATTTATTTATTATATATCAAGTTTATCATTTTTGTGAAATTTCTGTCTTTTTCTCGCAGAATGTTCAAAATGATAGTGTACATATATATATTTTTAAAATATAAAACAAATTTTGATTTTATTTTAAAGTAAATAATAAAAACTTAATAATATCAAGGAATAAAATTAGTTTATATAATTATATAAATTAATTTATTATATATATATAAAATTTGTAAGGAAAAGTTACTTCGATCATGAATAATCATGATCTTGTTATTTAATAAAATACATGTTAAATAACAACATATTATTTAATTATCTTAAAAGTTTCTAGAGACTATCAAAAGTGGCATTTCAATAAATTTGTAGAATATATATTTTTAAATTCTTCGCGAAAAGTTTATTAAATAAAAGACTTTAAAAAAAATGTATTAGAGAACAATTATTATACATATATTATTTATTACTTCTTTTTGAAGATAGGATACATCTTTTTTCTCTTTGGCATCTCCAATTATCATTCGTATATTTAATTTTTATTTGAACCGTACTTCATTAGAACCTTTCACAATAAAAAATTCGCAGAAGTTGAGTTTCTTAGTCATCTTATTTACCGCAATCTCCAACTCCTCATCAGATTCATCTCCTACTCGAATAAATTGTACCTCTCCATCCTTATTTTCCTCTGTGAAATTTAGATGATACGAATAATTATTTCGAAGTGGTTAGTAAACATAATGTAAACATCAAGTTGACATCAAGAAATCTCTTTTATGCCTTCAAAATGAAAGAAAGATAAGAGAAATAATTACCTTGCCATAGAAGACGGTATTTGGTTACTTCTAATATTGGGAAAATAGTTCTCAGTTTTTCGCGTAGTGATATGAAATTTAGCGCAACATCGACGTCCATATAAAATTTGCGAATTTCAAAATCACCTTGAACTATCATTAGGTGCACCTTAAAGATTATTTTCGTCATTGTCGCTTCTTGTCTCGATACACTTCTTAAATTTATCACAAAGAAAGAATGTTGTGAAACAACGAGATATCTATACTTGTTGTTGCAACGAATCGTTGAAATTTGACTTTCTTTGTTTGATTTCAACCAGTGCTGCGAAATCTCGCGCATGCCTAATAATGCCTGGGATCGGCTAAGCCGTTTCACGTGAACTACTTTCCATACAACAATCGCAGCAGCGCTATTACATCCATTTTTAAAAAAATGCAAAGTATCATATATTTTTGTTAATCTATTGTCTCGTTGATCGTAATCGATTTTAGTCTCTGTACAACAATCTCATTCTTTCTCGGTATCACGTCATAATGCATGTAAGTCTTATCAATTTAATTTTTTTTAATTTTTTAATTGATTAAATATATATCGCGAAATAAATTACTTTTTTGTAAATAAAGTCAAGAAAAATAGATGCACATCAAGTTTCGTTTAATTATTTTCTCCTTTTGTAAATTATTGTAAATGCATGTAATGAGTATAAAGCAATAATAAAAGAACGATAACGTATTTATAGACGATAGAGAGCATCGGATTTTCTTAGTTGCGAATTAGCTGAATATTCCAATTCACGGAAAAATATTTGTTTCGTTAGGTTCTGACAAGCTTTTTTTGCACCGCGCGAAGTGATTCAAGTCATCTCTCGTTTCGCTCTTTTGTTTATTATCGTTCGTTTCAGTGGATCGGGTAGCCGTAACTATCTTCATCCGAATAGCGAATATGATAAGACAATAAGGACTCCGCCATCGGTAGTTGGCTTTTCATCTTTTTTTTTGTTCATCAGCATTGCTTGTTTTGCATATGTTTTTCTAATCTGAATCATCTCCAGGATTTCGTTCATATTTTACATAATATTTTCATAAGAGATCGGGAATGATATTCGCGTGAAGTTTAGTTTAACGGAAGCAGAGTTGCGAACTAGACGCGCGGGACGCACATAGCGCTTACATCCAGCTGATCGAATGTTGCATTACTATTAATCATTATAATTGATGATAATGCTTGTTGAGTGCTTCCAAATGCCCCGATAAGAATTTTAAGGAAATAATTACAAGGAAGAATCTCAAATATATCTCGATAAAAATTCTAAATTACAAAGAAAATTTATTTATCACCAACTTACAACCATGTTAAATTCTATTTAGAATTTTAAGCATTAATATAAAAAAATGAAATTTTTGTTTTTAAAGAAATTTTTGAATTAATTAAATTCATCAGGAAAATCAAAATAAGTAATAAGTGAAATTTGCAATAAAACAAAAAAATTTTTATCACTTTTACAACCACTTTAAATAATTTCTACTTGAGGTTTTAAACGCATTAAGATTAAAAATAAAATTTTTATTTGTAAAGAAACTTTAAAGAAACTTTTGAATAATTAAATTTTTTCAGAGAACTCAAAATAATATAACTGAAGTCTGAGATGAAACATAAAACTTTTAAACATATATTAGAGAACAACCAATATATATTCCGTCATCTTCTCTTTCTTTTCAATTATCAATCTTTATCAGCGTAAATACGAAATACGCAGTAGTTTTGTTTATCAATCATCTCATTTACTGCGATCTTCAACTCCTCGTTAGAGTTATTTGCTACTTTAATCTTGTCTGGATTGATTTTATTTGGCTCTATGAAATTTAGAAGATGATACGAATAGTTATTTCGAAGTGATTAGTAAACATAATAAATAGCTGACATCAAGAAATCTTCTTTGCATGACATTAAAATAGAAGAAACAGAAATAATCACCTTCCCATTCAAGATGGTATCTTGTTGTTTGCAGTATCGGAAAAATAGTTTCCAATCTTTCGCAGAGTGATGCGTAATCCTTTGCGACATTGGTATCGACATGAAATTTGCGAGTTTCCCATTTTTTAGTTACAAACTCGCGCACCTTAAATATTAAGTTCGGCATTGTCGCCTCTTGTCTCAATATACTTTTTAACTTATCACAAAGAATGTCGAGAAATAACGAGATATCTGTACTTGTTGCCGGCAACGCACGTCGAAATGTTCTTTGATTCCGAATTCCAAACAGCGTTGCGAAATCTCGTACATGCGTAATAACAAAGCCGGCGTTTCTCTCTCTCACGTGGACTACTTTCCATACAGTAGCGCCATTACATCCACTTTTAGAAACACATAGCCACATCTACTTTGTTATATCGCTGATAAAATCATTATTTGGTTCATATCCGTGCTGTGTTCATAAAAATGAATAGTTCAGAAATATGGTCATCTAAATTTATACGCAATGAAATAAAGTTTCTTTAATAAAATAGAAAAAACAATTTATTGGAAATATTGTATGTTGTATTAAACGAAATTTATTTTATCGCATATACGTATAAATTCATAAGCGTCCCACGAATAAACGCCAGCTTAGCCCCCTCACATTCTCAGGCTTCTTTTCGATAATGATATAAGGCCCATTACGCCTTAAACATGTATGTACTTCGTGACAATGAAGTATACGAGGTTCCGCGGAAAAGAATTAAAAAATACATATCTAATATTATAATGCAAGTATATGTACTTATATAATTTATAGCATTTATTTTAAAGCGAATAATGATCTCCAGAAGGCAGAGACTTCGCTTCATTTCAGATTCTTTCGATCAGTTTATTTCGAGGCATTCGGAAGCACGTGCGTTGACTTGTCAAACGCATTAACGTACTAAGAACGACATTTATGCTTTCTCCCTTATCACCCCCGCGTGTTGCACGCTCGTGCAGTTTTCAGGATGGAATCGAGCGACAGTTGACGCCACCCACGCTTCCGCTGCGACGAAACGCAGCGTCCTCCGAGTATTGGCATCGGCCACATCCGAGGGCTTGTTCAATATAAATATTCTTAACAGTTTAACAATTTCCCGTGGGGAATACGCATCTTTCACGAAAGATTTACATTTTTTTTTAATTATCGGCAAAAATTAAGCGAAATTTTTCAATGCACATTCGATTATCGATACCCTATCGTATTGTAAAAAAATTAATAACAATGACTGAAATTTGCTAACTTATGAAAAATTTATAATGTTGAAGGCGAAAAATCGAAATTAAAATAAAAAAACGACTTTAAGTTGCTCGATTTCAACATATATAATTGAATATATAATGATTAGATATAAAATACTTTTTGCTTGCTCTAAAGTGTAATGTATATAAATATATAAATATATTTATGTGTGTCTCTTCTCTTGAAATTCGAGGATGAAGGATTCAGCAGGACCAATCGCGTATTTCTATTGCATCAAGATGGTTTCTTGATCCGTTTGTTACACATAAATACATGATCCGTTCGAAATAAAATTGATATTAATAGCCGAGAATTAATATTAACATACCGTCGAAGATTAATATATATTAATTGTAATAATTAATAATGACAGAGTGATATATACCGGGGATGGCATAAAAAGACGCGAATAGATTTAGTGCTAAAAGGATAAAATGCACAATAATTATATTCATTTACCATATTAGATTTTAGTTAAATACACTATGGATTCATCGAAAGGACACATTGTCGTCTTAATTACATTTCGCCGCTCGTAAATTTATAGCAATGCGTATAACGCTATGTGTTTCAATATGAATTATTATAAACTTGGAATGTTGAAGTATGGAATGAGAAAAATAGGAAATAAAATTGAACGGTGATTGAAACGACGTTTCTTCACGAAGAAATCTCCTTTCATGTCGCGTATTGTATCATTCGCGAAAAATATTTTTTTTATAGCTCTCGGATAACATATGTTAAGATGTCATTCATAAAATCATTCTTCGTAAAAAATGTAGAGGCGTCATTCACAAATTGATATGAGAGATAAAATTATAATATTTCACGAAATAAGGAGAAAGCGCGAAAAAATATTTCCTTTTTAGCAGATCAGTAAAATATGTTCTTTTTTTTAATTTGATAATACTTTTGTTCGTTCAAAATGTTCCTTCAAAATGGCAGGAGAATTTATATATATAGATGTGTAATTAGGATAGGTACTCACGGAGACTTGCAGGGATGGAATTTTATCGACGAGGATCCAACGGACGCATTTCAAAACATCGATGTTTATTTCTAAAGTTTGTCGGGTCCTTCTTCTTTGTTGTTCAGCAGCAGTTTCTCTTTATTTTACAGTACTTACAGCATAGATCGCTCATGAAGATTCATATTGCAAAGTGGAAGCTATACACAAGAGATTCTCCCAAGTTATAAGATTTATCCACGGAAATAATAACTGGCAGCGGCACGGTTTATCAAAGGTACGTTACAAGTACAGCGCGTAGGAATTAAAATGTGTCGCAGAATTCATCCAACAAAAACATGTAAAATTTCTGTGTATGCCGTGCAGCTCACTCGTGCACGTATCGGCTGTAGCAAGGCACAGGTATACACGCGAACTGGTACTCAATGAGTAAGCTAAGGTTCTCGTCGTCCAGTCTTAAATTTCAATTATAATTCTCGGAAGGAAATCCCAATTCCCAATTCAGAAGATCCTTGTCTCGAGAAATGACTTAATCCCCGCGTCGAAATTGTTTGTTTAACTAGAGTTCAATAAGTTAGAGAAAAATTTCGAACTTAACGTGGAGTTAATATTATTTCGCCACTTGCGCTGCCTTTTTCGCTTTTACGAGTTCGACCAATTCCTGCAACAAAGGTAGAAAAGCAGGGTATTATAGATCGAAATTTCATCATAACACGTAATGTTTAATATTATTTCAAATATTTCTGTTTTTTACTTTTACTTTAAAAAAGATGTTTGTTGGTTGTTTATGAAATAATATGATTTAATGTTATACAATATTCTTTTTTCAATGCTTACCTTGTATCTTCTCATGCACTCCTTTTTCGTCCTAGTTGGTATACACGCAGCGATCTGGTCCCATCTGTCCGAGACTGTGGTAGGATAGGTTTTCAGGGCTTGTTCAAGAAGTTTTTGTTCGCCCGGTGTCCATGGCGTTGTTTCTTTTTTTGTGTCTTTAGGTTCAGGGGTGACACCGTTCGCAATTGGATGATCCAAACGTTCCGTGACGGCTGGCATTCTCTCCTCGACCGCATCCTTGCTCTTCTTTTCGGCAATGAAATTATCGAAGGCTTTTTTATTGGCTTGCTCCTTCAAACTCGATTTGCTGAAGTCGGTCGATTGCAGACTCTTGGCTTTCGCCAAGACCTCTTTGGCGTCGCGTGTAACTCCGCTGGTGGAACCGCTATGCTGATTAATGAAATTCGCGACTACCTCCCAACGTTGATTGGTCCCGGCGGGGAACAAATTGACCGCTTTTATCAAGAGTTGTAAGTCGTTCTCGCTCCAAGGTGCGGTGCAAGTTTTGGTTTGTTTCTCGGGCATATTTCTCGCATCGTTATTAATCACATTCACACGGCGTTCTGCCTCAATTCTCCGCTCCGTCTCTTCAATAATGCTTAAAAACGCGTTCCTACCGCCGGTCTGCAATTTCTTCATCGCTTCCTCCAGCTGCACTAGCTTAAACAGCTCACAAATCTTCTCCACACTTTCCATATGTCGGAGACTCTCTGCCGAATTCTGGGCAAAATAATTGTTCGCTTTGCAGAAGTCTCTGAGCGCTTTTCTTTCTTTACGCAATGCCTTTTTCTGCATCTCCCTTTCCTGTTTTAGTGCATCCTGTCTTGCCCTCTCCTCAGATTCCTTCTTTTCCTTCTCCAATCTTTCTTTTTCCGCTGCGTCTCGAGCTACTCTCTCTTCCTCTTGCTGCCTGGCTTTTGCCGCTTCCTGTTTCGCTCTCTTTGCAGCATTCTTTTTATCTTTATCTTCTTGTTGGAACTTCTTTATTCTAGGATCTATATTGTAAGCCATATCTACTAATGTCCGTATTCGCGTCATTTCTTCTTTTTTTCGTTTTGCTCTCGTGGCTTTGTTCTTCTTCTCAATCCATTTGCGCATATCCCGACTACAATTAATTTCGTCATAAATACTAATTTTATAATTTCCTGTAAAGAAAATCTTATCACTTATCATACTCACTCTTGACCACTCTCCTTATCTTCTTCATCAAGGTACGAGTATTCGCGCCAAGAATCAAAGTCATACCAAAACGAGTAGAATTCCTCTACTTTTTCTCGTTGGGTATATGGTCCGCCCAAATGTGGCACCGGCTTTTTTACGGACCATCGTGAATTCTCTTTGAATGCTTTACCTAGTACTTCGTAGAAATTGTTCCGACAATCTTTCTCATCCGGCAAATTGTCATTAAAATAAGGATCGACACTGTCATAACTTCGCCTTTTCGCTTGATTCCCGAGGGTCTCCCAGGCGCGAGTTATGCATGTAAAGTAGTCGTCATCTGGTCGGATCTCCTCGCCCATTGCCTTCCGTTTATCAGGATGATGTTTTAATATTTTTTGTTTATCTACAATACAGATTAGATATATCCAAGGACAATGTTGAATCAATTGAATTAAGGTTACATTAATATATTCTTCTACAGAGTATACTTTACATACAAGCCCTTTTAATAACATCTTCCGTCGCTCTGTGCCTAAGATTTTTCAAGCCTAGAACAGCATAATGATCCTGATCTTTCCAATCTCTTGGATCTAGAGATCTGAGATATTCGAGATCATCTTCAAATTGATATTGAGACAGATCTTCCTCTTCATCCGATGATTCCGAGATATTCGTACGTGTGAAACTGCGATAGAATTGAGCTCGCCATGCTTGTGCAGTTGAATATAAAACTACAGGACCTGCTGTACTAGCAGTGGCTTTACCTTGATCTGTAATATATTTGTCGAGAAATGAAGAAATTCTTTACATATTATTGTGACATAGTAAAAGAAATTTAACAATTATATCCCATAAATTTGTAAATAGATAAAAAGTATAGAATACATAATATATGTACATAAAGACAAATATCAATTACGAATGAACGTGTCTACAGAATTATGTGAACAAGGATCATGATCTAGAAATTCCTCGCCAGAATCAGAAATAAATTAATCAAAATCATTAAAATTTGTGAGCTAAAAGACGCGAGCACATCCGAAAGATCCGCTGCAATTCAAAATCTGTGTAACAATTCTAATCAATTCTAACCAATCCTAACCTTTCACGGCCGGTGTCGCACATTGAGGAATTACGTAGGTTCGATATCTTACCGGATATGGAATTAATAACTGCAGAATCTTCGTTGCCGGTGCCGTCCGTCATTATCGCGTGATCGTCACGGTAAATTAATCCTAAAATCACGCGCACAGAACACGCGGAGGATCACATCAATCGTCTCTATCACGCTACGTGCATCCCGAGCGCCACCACTATTCGACACGCCGGAAGCCGGAAATTTTATTGACCAACTTGAAAATATCGGTTATTCGTCTGGCGGGAAATTCGAGCTCGATCTCTTTTATGCTCTTACAATATATCTATTCAATTGTAAAACAAGTATAAAGTACATATTTGACATTGATTTTTGATACTTATGAATCTCACAGTGAAACAACAACGTTCATCATAAAATCATCATAAAAAAATGCCAGAAAGATTTCAATCAATATCATATACACAAATATGTCAATATTAAAATCATGTATATTATATGCAATGCTTAATAAATTATGCAGAACGATAGATACTTTATGAAATACCTGCAATAGTTTTTTATTTATAAAATTTATATGCTTAGATAATAAAAAAAATATAGACGAAATATTCGCACAATTCGAATCTGAGTATGCAATTAATTGCAGCACGTCTTATTATCTAATACAATATTGACTCTGATTTTCAAAATATAAAATTGGTTAAAGCATTGTGAATCATTAAAAATTTATATACTGATTATAATAATTTAGCATAGAAAAATAATATTTGAAGTATTTTAACAGAATATCAATCGCAATAATTCATTAATCCATAAAATTTTTTAATGTCTAAAATATCGAATTTATATACTATAATAAAATATTGAAACATACACACACACATACCATGCGAAAGAGAAAAAAATATGAAAGTTATTTAATATTAATTTTAAATATTGGAATAATAAATTGCATAACATTCCAAACATTTAAAATTTATTGCATTGTATATATATAACATGTTGAACATTTAAATATTATTTTTCTTAACAATGTTTTTGATTAAACAATCCTCTAATTAACAAGACATGGTCCGAATCAATATAAGTGCACATATGTAAGACAGAAGGCACATTTTTTTGTCGAACACTGGCTCGTGCAAATTTTAGCTTCTATATTAATTCTATTTTAGAAGTCTTATATTTTTACCTTACAAAAAGTTCTTAGATAGATAATTTACAAACAGATAAGGATAAAGATATAGTCATGTTCGTTAGTTTTCCTGCAAATTGTCAATTGGACGGAAACCTCAATCGCAAATAAATACAAACTTTCGAATATACTGCGATGGTTTTGGTTCAATATATTGGGAAGACAAAGAATTATAGGATGAATTTCATATCTAACTGGCATTCATATCCTATTCATTGTTCATATCGAATATAACTTTATTAATAAATTACTTATCTCTTACTTGTGTCTCTAATAATCCAATTATTTTTTTGTCGCGGCGTTAAATATAAATTATAAATAAATATACAGAGAAACAATTTTTTTTTATGTGTAACACTGCTATAGAGATATTATATACCTTTCTTAAGCCATAACTTAAGAGAAAAGATAAATTAAAATAGCGATGTTAATAAACAAATAGTCATTTGCGACTCGTCAGTCATGTCTAAAGAAAGTATCACTAAGGTATCGAAGGAAATGTACCTCAAGTGGAAACAGAATCCCAAAATGAAAACAGAAAAGCTTTATCATCAAGGATTAATGATTTATTGATTCCCAGGGGATGATAGTCGCCTCTGATAAGGATTTTGAAGTAATCGCGGCGAACATTCGATTACGCGTAATAGCAGCGCATCGATATAATCCTCCAGATCGGTGAGTCTCTTGTTCTTCTCCGTGATTTGTCCTTGCAATTGTAATGCCAGTTCTATTATATCCTACAATGTTTTGATAAAAAGACATTTATTTAACGAAAAAATTGCAATTATATTTCTATTCGATAAAATA
Source organism: Camponotus vicinus (assembly GCF_025532165.1). NCBI lineage: Eukaryota > Metazoa > Arthropoda > Insecta > Hymenoptera > Formicidae > Camponotus > Camponotus vicinus. Next base: position 3,777,345 of record NW_028141949.1, read on the forward strand.
AAATAATAAAATTTTAAATTAATTAAACTAATTCAAAAGAAATATTTTTTGTACATTGAGATATACTTACTTCTCTTGATTTTCCTTCGAACTGATTAAGAACCTCATGTGGTAGGCGACTCTTAGAATTTGCGGCATTCTTAACCGCATCCTCGCCGCCGATGATAATTCTTTCGGAAGACAGATGATGATTCTCGTCATTAGCATTAAACTTATTCTCTTTGTCTTTTTTCTTATCCTTCTTTACATGTTTCTCTTCATTGGGACTACGCGGACCATGTTTGTCGTCTTTTTTGTCTTTTAGCTTGTCCTCCTTTGTAAGCTTCTCCTTGCTCGCTGTGAGCTTCTCTCTGCTCGCGACGAGTTTTTCTCTGCTGATGAACTTCTCGTCTTTATTCTTTGGATGAAGGATCTCTCTTGGTGCCGGACTTAGTGGTTCTGGAGGATCTCTTAATCGCAATGCAGCCGGTGATGGCGAACGAATGGGTGACGCATCGCGTTTGTTATCTTGCGATTCGTCTATTACAATCTTAGGTTTGGTTTCCCATCTGATAAGCACAACACGCGTAACATTATTTTATTATTCCCATACATATCTTATTCACAAATAAATGTATTCTATATTTTTATTACATTTGTAACAATTTTATTATTGCTAAACATTTTTATTGAGTTAAACGTGTATTGTCGTTCTTTTTTATTTCTTCTATTTCTTATTTCTTTTTCGATTTTTCTCCTAACAATAAATATTACTTCACCTTTTAGGTACGCTGCTCGCCTGCTTGCCATAAAGCTTCAAGCCCCATTCGTCGTCTTTCGTTAAATTGTCGACCTTTGACAGATTCGTAGTAGACGCGCTCATGGCAAATCGTGGAGGTTTGCTTGGCGCGGCGTTAATTGGCGCCGGTGGCACATGCAACTCGCTGGAAACATTGCTCTGCGAACCATTTGGAATTCCATTGTTGCCATTATTCGAGCCCGATGTAGGTGCATTCAATGACGAGGCCGAACTCTTATGAGACAGATCGTCAAACTATAACAGAATTGAATTATCCTATTTTTAAATAGAAATTATTTCCAACAGATATACAGATAAATTTATTTCAAATTTTTCTCTCTAACTTTCAAATATTTTTCTGCTCTTCATATATGTATTTTCTTATATGTTTTTATAATCATACTTATGTTCTAAAACTAGAAATAATTAATTAACTTTTTCATGTAGAAATTAATGACAGGGTATAATTATAAATATCAAATTTGGTATAATAAAATATAATAAGGCTATAATTTGGATGCATATTAGATTCTAGATATACTAGATTCTATTTACCGTAAATTCGTCTTCGTCTTCGCTAATGACACCAGGATCAGCTTCACCCGGTTCCTGACGTGTGATTCTGAACTGGTGTTCTTCCTTCTCATCTAAATTGTTTTCATCGAGTCGATTTTTGCTTTTTCCTTTGACTTTGTTTCCAATCGACTTGGCCAGTTTCTTGAGTCCTTTACGTTTTTCGAGACTACCGATACTGAGCAAACTACCGCCGATTGATTGTGCAGCTGTAGACAACTGGCCCAAGGAACTTTTGTGACGTTCCTTTTTGCTTAGATCAGTTAGACTTCCAGCTTTCACAATAAAGCCGATCTTCACCTCGAGCTCGCCTCTTTCCTTCGTGTTCTCTTTGCCTGGTTTGCTATTAAGGGTGTACCTAATACAAGCGCATTTATTTCCTCATAATTTTATCAACAATGAATAAATAGTATATAAGCTCTTCCTTCCTCTCTTGTAAAACATATTTTACACAATTGAATAACATCAATTATTAAAGTTTTGATATATATTAATAAAATGCTTGATATATAATTGATATATATTAATCAAATAGATGATATAAAAAATTTATAAAGCGATATATATCTGAATATATTTGAAAAAAAATATATATATCTGATATATTTGAAAAAAAATAAATCTCGAAGAGTAGAATTACATAAATAGATAAAAATGAATTATAGAAAATTATATTAAGTATGAGGGAAAAAGGTTCGAATATTCAACCGTATTAAAAATATATACTGCTATACAAAGCGAATTATAGCGTTATGTGTTAATAATAGAAGGAATGCGAGCGATTAATGAGCGATATGACCGCGGCGATTTCTCTTCCCCGGGCAATTTTTTTAACAGATTTGCATAAAACGCAATTTGCAATTAACTATGCTATCGCGGACGCACCATCTGTTCTTGGGCCTCTCGTACACGTCGAAGCTCGAGAGCGGTACGCTGACGGTGCCGAGGAACTCGTCGACACCCAGGAAATTGCGATGCAGGGCAGTGAGGACGATCTCGGCGGTATTTCCTTGCGCTGGTATGAGTAGCTCGCATTCTTCGTGCCATTCCACGTCCTTGGTAGCCTTCTCCTTCACTGACGTCTGGTACTTTTCCTTACCGAGGGCGATTGTTACGAAGCAGTCGTTGGTCTCTGCAGTCACAATTCGGCGTGTCGTTTCACGTGTGGGCGACAGACGATCAAAAGGTCGAGAGTTTAATGAGATATGTGTAACGGGAATTAAAGGTCTGACCCGATAAAAAGATACGCGGAATTGTCCGTTCTTAATGTCAAAAGCTCTACCATTCTAAGAGAATTTGCTTAACATTCACTCGATAAAGGCTGCGTTCAGCAGGAAAAGCTGCTTTGCAACTGTTGTAAAATTCATGAATCTGATTGGTGTATGCTCTTAGATTCAGTCAAAATTAAGAGCATACACCAATCAGGCTCACGAATTTTACAACAGTTGCAAAGCAGCTTTTTCTGCTGAACGCAGCCAAAGACAACAGTTTTCATCTGAATTTCAACTTTTGATTTCAATTAGAAAGCTGTTTTAACGTTTACGTATTTTATTTACAATAAAAATAATTTATATGTTAAATAGATATTTAATTTTTTATTTTCACCTGTGAATGAAGTATAACTTGATCAGATAACATATTTTTAATTTATATATTTTCACAAATGCAAACTCGTCATTAACTGAAATGTACGTTCCTTCTCTAACAGTATTGCTCATTTTACGTTGCAGGTAATAAACGTTGTAATGTCACAACGTGCATTGAGGACGCCTGTCGAGAAATTATCAACCCGTCGCACACAATTATACTAATTATTAGGTCGTAAAGATAACAGACATGTATATTTTCATTGCATTAAGCAGTATAATGCACAGCTAAAATTACCAAATTCATATTAAAAAGTATATGTACTTTTCAGTTTTTTATTTCTTTTTATAAAGGTTTTATATTTTAAAATCTTAAAAATTAAATCGAAATTGCCACATATTTTGAAATCATTTTCTTGAAATTGACAAACAAGAATTACAATATCGATAAAATTCAAAAGGCTTTGTAATTCCATTCTATGTTGTAAACTTTTTCATATCGTGTCTTTGTCGATAAATAATATTCAATTTCTTTTTTTATCGAAATATATTTCTCACAAAACTCAACGTTTATTACTTAATTACTGCAGCAATCGTTGATTCAAAGTTTTGCGACAGATCATATTGCATATTTTGATTTTGCTGAGATAAAGGAATTCTATATTCGCGTTGGACGAAATTCAAGACTGGCGTAATGCGTTTGTTTATATAATGACGTAAATTCGTACATTGTTTTGCAAATACGTTTTGCTAACAGAAATCGGATGATTCATGATTTAAGATAGCCACGGAATACGGTATCGGCGCGAACACACGTGTAGATAAGTAAGAAATATGACGATGCACGCATCGATGAGTGACAGCTGGTTTATGAGAAAATTGAGAAATTTTCTTTATTGAGAAATCTTAAGATTGTCTTATTATTATACAGAGAGAGAGAACCGGTGACAGGTGGGTTGTCAAGAAATCTTAAGATTATTTTGTACAGGATGCTTCATAAAGCATCGCTTCATCGCAGCAACGTGAAGAGATTGAAAAGAGTTCTACTTATTATATAACTCAATTGATTTTCAAATATTATATTTTTTAAAAATATATTTTTTTAAATTTTTATATTTAATATTTTATTAAATTTTTATATTTTTATATTTTATTAAATTTTATATTTTTTTAAATATTATATTTGATGCGATTTTTTGTTATTCTTTTTAAAAATGAGAATGGAGAAAATTTTAATAGTTAATAATAATAGAATTAAAAATATGGTACTCACTGTGTTTTCCTTTGGTCAATAAGTCCTTGGCCCTCTGAACTGTAAATAAATGAAAAAGAATAGTTTCAACAGCTATGTAATACAAATATTTTAAGACGATATTGCTTATATACTCTATTGCGATTCATATAATATTCCTATCATCTATATTCCAAAGTACATTCTTTGCGAAATAAAATGTCGACCGGAGATTATTTTATCGCGATCTATCGGTTCACAAGTTTGATTAATATTAATCATATACGCTCACAGCTCGTAACAAACTAAATAAACTGGTATGCACATAAAAATGCATATTCAAATATTCCTTTACATGCGCTGGAATTTAAGTATTAATATCGTAAAAGGCAGCTATAAATCGTCGTGAAAATAGAGATTTTTTTATAACATTTTTTTCTCAATCGACTTTCTTCGATTCGCGCATTTACGAGAAAATCTCACGTCATAGCTTTCGCGCATAATCGCTCTCGCTTATATCAGAGTAAAAGCTACGTATGTGTATCAGTTACCGCCCCATTATACTAGTTCCCGATTTCGAGAAATCATTCTGTTATCTTTATTTTATATTATTTTTTTTAATGTTTTTTACAGCAATATTATTAAATATACGATACAAAGAGGAAAAAAGGGGGAAAGAGAGAAAGAGCGAGAGAGAGAATCAATTATATTAATTATATACATGTATAAAATAATTCTTCACAAAGTTTGTATTTTCATTGTCATTTAATAAAATTAATACGTAATGTTAAATAATTAAATGTAAAAATAATTAAATGAGATTTGCGAATTATAGATTTTTTGAGAGTTGAATTTTTTACATATAAAGAGCGCATCATAATTTTAAAATTTGTAATTAAGTGGGAAATTGCATGTTCCATTTAAGAATCAAATCATTTTGCGCAGCTTCGTGAAATATAGAATTTAAACAATGAATTCACACGGTTACGTTATTTCTAGAGATTGTTCGACAATTTCATGATGCTAAAATGTGAAGGCCAGCATCTCTCGACTTTTTTTTCATTATGCGTATATTTTATACATATATATCAAAGTTTAAAAAATAATATATTTATGTGTCATGCGAAAAATACGACGAGAGATTAAGGCAGAAAGCCGAAAGGATATTTTATTCAATCGCTCTCTCGATACTAATCTTTTGTGCAGCTTGAGTTACTATGCCGTGACACATTAACTTTATAGGCGCATCCTCATTTCCAGAATCGGGGAATCTAATATGCAAATATATTCGTAAAATGAATAAACGTTTTATGCGTTAAATAAGAAGGAGGAAGCAAAGCCTGCGTCTCACCCAATTATAATCCGTTATTTCTAACGTGAAGCGTTACTGAATAACTGTAGGAGGCATTTCCTCGTTCTCACACGCGCAACGGCGATGAACCGTAATGAATGTGTGAGATATACGACCAGGTACATATTCCCCGATTTCTCGCGCATCGAGGAGAGTCAGCGGAACCGACTCTCTCGTCGTATTCTCCTCCTCCGTCTGCTCTCGGAGTCGAGTTCGATGGATTCAAAGTCCTTACCGCGATAAAACCGCAGTCAAATACCGTTTACTTGGATAGAATAATGATTTCTCTCAACGCTTTATGCATCCCAACAACGCATCCGCGATCGTAACAACGTATCCGAGGACACGCGACGTTCGATCCATCTTTCTTGAGTCTTTTTAAAAGATTTCCCAGACTCTCACCGCGAATTTTATTCAGATAATTCGCATTAATATTTTATAACTGTTAATTTTTTTTACAAAAATTTTCTCCATTTAAAATTACTTCAAATTAAATCAAAATAATAATGCGAACGGAAGAATATAAAATTAAGAATATAAAAATATTAAGAATATAAAATTCAATCCTTATTTGAATATCATACGTCTTCGTTCAAAATCTACTCGATCTTGCAGAGATAGAAAGGGGAACATCAAGTAATCGCTAAACATGCTTTCACGTCACCTATTTTGCATCGAGATATGAGAGATAGAAATTTGTCACTCGATGATTCTTCAAGTATTGCAAGAAGAAAATTCATAAAAATATATATAATTTATTGCGCAAAATCATTATTAATTTTAATTCTTATTCTGAGGGGAATTCTCTGCATTTTTCTCTAGCATTGTTTGGATTCGCGTCCGACTTTAATCAAAAGACTCGAGCATGGAGATGTCAAACATCTGGTTCTTCCCCGCATACGATACACGTATATGTCAACGATGATTCGACCGCGATACTCTCAATCTGACAAGCCCGTTAACGCCCGAAGGTAAAAGTCGCGTGCGCGTTAATTAAGAGGACAAGTTGCCTAACACGAGCACGCGCTTTCGCGAATTATAAGCTGCACTCTCGGTAACAAGGCCTTTTATCTTGCGATCAGTTTCGCGGTGAATGGTGGAATCCAATTAAAGACTCCTTAAAATGCGTATTGAAAGTTAAAAAAAAATACACCGAGTCGTTCGGGTTTTGAATGAGTAAAATAAAAGCGAAAACAAAAGAAGGAAATAATCTCGCAAGTTTCTTCGAGGAACCAATCTGGATAGGAATAACGTATGTTTTTATCGCGACATATTATATATATAACAGACGAGTATGAATGGCAGGAAGAAATGATATTAGATAAACCATTATATTTATATCGTGTGATCGACGAGCGCGCATATTTGATATTTAATTTCACCAGATTGGAATGCACACAATGAGAATTCTGAAATTCTTTTAAATAAGATAATGAAATATTCACTAGACAAGAGTGAAATCGATATATTTTCGTGAGCTATATCCATCTATAATAAAGCGCATCTGCATAATTGCATTGCGTTTAATTACTTGTCGGAGTTAATTGAAATCATTACTAGAAACCGTTACAATTATACAAAAAAAACTAACGACGATTGTGCGTAGACTTCTTACAATAATCTCGAGAAATGAAAAAAAATACGATTGAGAGGTTAAAATCGAAATAATAAAGGTAAGTAAAAATGTATAAAATTATTCACAATTGATCTATGAAATTATCTCACATATTATCAATAATATAAAAATGTAGTAAAATTTATTAAATATGTAACAAATAATAAATATTAAATTATATTTAATTATATTTAATAATAAATTGTATTTAATTAGTCTTATTTATTTTATGTATATTTATAATATGTAGTAATTTCACCTTTGGTATTTAAAAAATTGAGAAATATTAAATAATTAATTTATAAAAAATGTTTCGAGAAATACGGTTTTTTCCGCATGATGTTTATTGCAATTATAGAAAATTATACAATACATAAAATATAAGATTTAGAAATTACACGATTTGAAATTTAGAAATTACTATGTCGCGTGATGAAATTGAGATTTATATTTAAGCACAATGTGAAAAGGGAAAATTACTCTCGAGTAATATTCTCGACTTAAATACATGTTGCACTGCGATGATTCGGTGACATATGTCAGAACAGTATCATTTACTTGTGCGCCACGCTACATCATTCTTTTTATATCTTTTCTAGTTTAAGATAACAAAGACGATAAAAGTCAATATCTCGAAATGTTTTCTCGGAATATTCTAATGACACATCCTAACATCGACACACGAGCTAAACTTTAAAATTCATTGTCTATATCATTGATAAGATTATAATCTTATAAGAGACACAAGGTTAAATCTCTTTAATTTATTTAATTTATCTATTTAATTTATTATTTATTTATTACTTACCTATTTAATTTAATTTATTATTATTTGTTATAGATTTTAGAGGATGTATTTCTTTAAAAATTCATGTAATTTTATCTGGAATGCGAGATAAAATTATCCTGTACTTTCTCATATCTTGACATCAGCAGACATGTTAAATCTTGAAATCCAATATTCCGTTATTTATAAGATTATAATCTTAAGAAGGTCGTAAAAAATTAAAATTTTTCAATGATTTCTTATTTTTATCCCTCCTATAAAGAAATCTAGAGATTATCTTTAAAAAAAAAATCACGTAATTTTTTATCTATTTAATTTTTAACACATAATTATGATTAATATTCTTGGTAAATGTCTAGTTCTATCTACGATGCATGCGTGACACGGATACGAAGTGGCATTCGCGTCCGGGGCTCGGACAGCACCGGATACATTCCTGCGCAGCGCGACGAGAGGTTTCGTTCGCCTAGTTTCCGAGCGAGGACACGTAACCTTACATATACACATCGCGCGATAATCGTGTTTACGGTACACCTCCGCGATGCATCCGCGAGCGTTCGACCATGTCTATCGAAAAAAAAGAGGGGCGTCGTTTCATGCCACTCGCGCGATATCGCTCACCCACCTGTCACTTGAACGTGCGTCGGGCTCCACATCTCGGAAGCTGGCTCGGTTACGCACGCGCGTTATCCGTTCCTTGGGACTCACTCGATTGGAATTTGCGTAGCACTTTGTCGTTGTTGTCGTCTTTGTCCGTGTGTCGCACAATATACGCAACGACAGATGATCGGGACGCGCGACGCGTCACCAACTAACGTTCACGCATCGCACGAACCAGAGACTCACGCATCGTCGACCTCCTCGCTCGCTCGCGGCCATCCGACTCCGCGCTCCAAACCGAAAATCACGTCACCAAGTGCTCGCTGCGCGCGCGCATGCGCGACGAACATGGCGCAGTGTAGACTGCGCATCGAGCGTTGCGCCAAAATTAAAAGGAGAAAGAAAAAATATTTCGGGAGCTTAATTCTCTCTCTAGGAGAAGAGAGGGGATTATAAATACAATATTGTAAGCGTACAGTTAAGCTATTCGTCCTCTATTCGATTTCTCTATCTAGAGATTTTGTCCTACTCAAGGTAAAAAGAAATAAACAGACTGCTGAAATATTACCCTCTCTTTCTAATTTTAGTACGCAAATGAAGATACACTTACTATCTATATCTATTAAGTCTATGGCGATAATTATGACCCGGTTAAAAGAATCTCTGTATATGATTACTTTCGTGACGCCAATGGCAGAAAGTAAACATTGTCACGCATAAAAGAAATGTAAACAATAGAAGTCGGTCATCACATTCCAATATTTCGAAATAACATTTGAAGATTAATTTCGAAATCTAGTATTGTGATTTTTTATTTCGCTTATATTTTATTGCTTGTGTTTTCTGGCTTCCTTTGAAAATTTATGACGAATTAAATATATAATGTGTAAGTAATTATTGACGTATACGCAATTTGACGAGAGTAATATTTTGAAAATATTTTTATTAAAATATTATCGTATATATATTCATTTATTATTTTTGAAAAATTTTAATATTTATAGATAATTTGCTAGATTTTGACGCAGTGAATGCGCTGACAATGTGATGACAGTATTCCAGTAATGAAAAATGTACCACGCATAAGACACGTGATGTATCATCGCAAAACGATGTGTGAATGCGGAGTTATTAAAACGTATACACACACACACACACACACATGTGAGTTTTAATTTCATAGCTTTGGCCTTCGTATCTGAAAGAGTTTTCCCGTTTGTTTCTTGTATATTTGATTAACCATATCCTGAATGAAATGTTAATTAACCATTCGCAACTTGAGATCTCCACCGATAAGAATTGTACTACAATTGTGAGAAACACTTTATGCGTATCTCGAATTCTGGATAGAAAGGAGATAAAAAAAAGATTAGCACAATCCTTATTATGTGATGACAAGAATAGCATTAATATGTAAAATACGCAGTTAATCGATTTCTAATTATCGTAATATTTAAAATCCAAATAATAAGTATTCAAAATCATTTTAAATTCATAGTATTCACAGTCATTTTATTTTAGAGCGATACAAAAATACCTTAAAAGATATATTTTTCACAGTTTTAAAATTCATTGAAAAATTATATAGGAAAATATGCTAGCACATATGACAAAGGAAGATATATAATTTCTGATATAAAATTTCGCGAGACTGACGTTCCAAAGAGTATTCTTCATATCTACGAGAGAAGATATCGCATGCATATGCGATTGGCGAGTCTTAAACACGAATAAGCACAACACAGGCAGTGTGATTCGTCATCGTTAAGATATGAGTGCATGTATTAAGATTGTTCGAATGCACAAAAACGATGGAGATCGATTATTCTAACGTGATTATCTGATACGCGCAGATTAAAAATGAGTTTTTGTCTCGTTAAATAGATCATTATTTAAATAATAATAATTTTTCTTAATTATAATAATTATATGATAATTTTCCAAAATATTATTTTCAAATTAACAATTGTATTGTATTGAAATAATTTTTTTTATGAAATTTAATGATAACATGTGATTGATTTTTCAGTCGTATTCCATTATAACGTCTATCTATGAAAATGCAGGTGGAGACTAGTAATATGATTCTACTACAAAGTATTATTTAGACTTCTATGTTTGTTGCGTTTGCGGAGAGAAACTATCCGGAGAAATGATTAGGATTACTTAAGCCGCGCTAAGCGGTTTTATTATGTTTTATTACGACCGAACAACTGCCCGCAAGGATTGCCGAAGAACGGAAGTGGCGAGGTGATAGCCGCGTGTACCATAATTGCCGTGCATCATCGTGCTTGCTATTTCGTAATCATTTAATAGGGACTTCAACTTGTATGGTCGGTTTATATTCGATTGACATCAACACGCCAATTTTTGTCAATAAATAGGTATTTCGCGAATCCAGAGCTACTCATTCAAATATATACAAATATATATAATTTAAATTTTATTATCTATATTATGAGAGAAATGTATTATTTTCTTTTTCAATTTTTTTTTTAATGAAAAAATATATTACAAGAATCAGATAAAAATTTATAAATATTAAAAAATTTATTTTTTAAATATAAAATGTAAAATGCAAACATAAATATTTAATTTCACCGATATATTTTTCATCAACCATGAAATACATACGTCATATATAGATGTCATGCATACATTCCTAATGATATATCTGAAGATAAATGCATACAGTTATATATCGTTAATTTTGCCGCCTATTTGTCGAACGCATTTGCTGCAAAGAATTATGTCGCGCGATGACGCGCCTTTATTAGTGCCGTCTTATCGTGGGTGGTTTGCGCGTTTTATAATCGATAGGGTGTTGCCTTTTATGCGTGATGCGCGCATTCATGTTTCCTCAAATCGTTATTGTTACGTCAGTACAACGGTTGCATCACGGTCTCGCATTACGATTATCCACGACTCGCTCGGATCACCACCAATCGTCTTGTTGCATTTTGTGGAAAGGAGGAAATTAGCGATTATCATTGATCACAAAAGTTTCTGAGCAATATTATTGGTCGTAGAGTTTTTATATTTTATATTAGTTTTATGAGGTATTGGCTAAATTAACGCGATAAAAGAACCAATTATGGCTTCCCTTCCTTTAACAAGGAATTTAGTGTCAATATCTCAATATTACATCTCTTCGTGAATTTATATTTAATTGATGTCCCAACGAGAAAAATGGTAATTTAAATGCTTATTAAGTCGTCGATAAACTATCGTGGTTTAAGATTCTTTTTCTAAAGTCATCAAGATTTTATACGCGGGATTATAATCGCTTGAGGAAACGAAATAAATTGAAATAAAAATCGAAGGTAAAGTGTTTCTACTTGCTTTATTGCAATTAAATTTGAATTATATAAACATGCAATGTGGATTGCGATGCGTAACGTAAATATATTAAGAGTTATGCACATTATATGTCATAATCAGTTAACGGTTAATGCTTACGGGAAATAGTTTGACGGTACATTGACAGGACGGTGACAGTAATGTAACATTTCGTATAGTGCGAATAGACCTTTATATTTTTACAATATTTTACTAATTATTTAATTTAACTTTTTATTCAAGTGACATTTAGAGAGAACGCGTTTTTTCTATTTATAAAAATATATAAAAAATTTAAAGTTATATATAATCTAATTATATACAAAGTTATAGGTAATAAAGAAAATGAAATGTATTTTATTAAAATTTCAAGAATTATGTTATTTTAATTTTAATTTAATTTTTATTTTTTTCTATTCTGAAAATTAAAAAGGAGCATTTTTCCTATGTGTTTCCGTCATATTTTATCGATCAATATATTCGAACGAAACATGCAGAGTTTCGCACACCTGTCACCAGGCGTCGCCGCCATACAATTTGCAGTCAACTTCACTTTCGTTCGTTAACTGTGTTCTTTTGCTCTTTCGGTTTGGTAAGTTTGTCTCGCGACAATATTTCGCGTGTATTCCTTCGACATCGTGTTCAAAAACGCGAATACATCTCGTTCCGGTCGCGATTAGCGTAAATTACGCGCAGTGTATTTATATAAGGAAAATATTTTGTACGACAAACTAAACTATGGCGCAAATCGACAATCAAGAAAACACCAACCGACCAAGAAGATATCTTAAATCTTACATCGATAATGAAATCAAAAGAAAGGAAATAACGAAGGGGAAAAACTCGATTATCGCAACGTAAGAGTAAGAAAGGGAAAAATCTCTCGGTAAGGCTCTTAATTAAAAATCCGCGGTACTCGTCGAGCGAGTCCGCCATTGCGCAGAATCGAGGGGATCCGCATTTCGGCAACGTCGGAGGTCGGCTCGGTTCGGGAATCATCGGGCAGCCGAGCGGCCGAGGCCCGCCGCTTCGGGTCTCTCCGCCGTCGTTCGCGCTCGCCGCGTCATACGTGCGCGCGCGTCCGTCTCGTGGTGTCTGTCCCCGTCGCGCTCGTCTCGGTCCGCGCGTGACTCGCGTTTCGCGCGTTCTTTGGTGCAGTGCGGTGTGTCCGATTCGACTCGCGGTGCGTCTCCCCGCATTGTTTTCTTTTTTTTTCGTATTCTTTACACTTTTTTGCTCCCTCGATTTTCGCCTCTCTCATCGAGGCTCGACGCGATGTCCTTGCTGAAGGACGATAAACCGCCGTGCGCCCGACTCTGCCACATCGTCAAGTGGGACGACTTCCCCGGCTACGGATTCAATCTGCACGCGCAGAAGGGCAAGAACGGCCAGTTCATCGGCAAAGTGGACGACGGCTCGCCGAGCCAGGCGGCCGGTCTGCGTCAGGGCGATCGGATAATCGAGGTGAACGAGATCGACATCGCGAACGAGACCCACAATCAGGTGGTCGAGCGCATCAAGGCGTTCGCCAACGTGACTAAGCTTCTGGTGGTCGACCAGGAGGCCGACGATTACTTCAGGGAGAACAACATCGTTATCAAGGGCACCATGGCCAACATCAAGGTGATCAAGACGCCGGAGAGGAATCCCAACAGCGTGGAGGATCGCTCAGATGGTAGCAACTGCTCGGTTGACGAGGTAAGAACGCTTCTCTTCTGCTTTCGCATCTTAACTTCTAGACGTACCGAGTGTATGATTTATTACGTGTCATAATTTTCAGTGATTTAAATGGCATAAATTACGCAATGTATTTTATTCTTAAAATGTTTTTAAATAGAGATCTATTATGGCGCAGTTTATTATATATCCACAAGTCCTTTATATTTTTATATGCAAATAATTGGAAAAATCTTGGTACTCTTAAAGTTAAGATGCTTTTTTTATATTGAATCATTATTATTGATAAAAGGTGGTTATATAAATAAAAGCATAGATTGTATCAATACATAAATTATGAAGTGTTAGTGCGCGCGCGTATGTGCATATTCAAATCCGTGGAATGGAGATATAACTATGCAGAAATAATATTGTAATTGCAAAAGAGAGATATCAAATAATTATCCCATTCTGCATAAAGTAATTTATTAAGACTTACAATCTAATAAAAAAAAGAGAGAGAGAGAAATATCGTTTCTCTCTCTCTCTCTCTTTCTTATCATATTTTTATTATAAAAATTTCAATATCATTTCAATATTTTTATTATATCAATTTTAATATTAATTTTAATAAGAATCTTAATATCATTTTAATATATTATAAAAACATAAATTTTATTAAGAATTTTAATATCATTTAAATACTATAAATAATCAGAATAAATTCTCTTCTGAGAGACACTATTACCTACTTTTCTATATTTCTACATGTATCGAAAATGTGTGCGTGTCAAATATATTCTGATAAATCTCTTGAAAGTGATTAGTGCACATTAAGGCGAACGTAAATGCGTTAATCGTCTTCCTCGGTTTCGAAAGTCCCGATAAACGACGCGCCCGTATCGAAAGAATCCGTGGCATTCGCGTGGAATTTATCTGATGTGAGTTGGGTCCACCTGTTGGATTCGTCGCCGCCGCCTTTGGTCGCTCTCGTGTGTTTACGTCCGTTCATGCCTAGAAAGTGTCTGGCACACGCTCGTAACGCGTGTGCAGCACTGCAATACATCGACTGTGCTGAATACATATTGACGACCTGGTCTGGAAGGCCATATGTGTGGATGATAATAAAATATAATTATTAATGTGCACACATATGTATGAGAAATACGCACGTGCTATTGATATACATATCTTAAACGTTCTATTTTTGCAAAGATACCTATGCTACAAGTAGCTACTACGCATTTAACAATACTTTGTACGTATGATGTGTGTATAATTTTATTTTAAATTGTTTTAAAAAATCTCGCCAATTTATTTTACACACATGTATTTGTTGGATATAGGGGACATATCGAGCTAATAACTGTTTGAATTGAATGCGGTCACCGTGTTTTATTTTTTACGCCGTAATATGCAATGTTCTCAGCTTTTACAACGTATTCGAACTTGCGTAAAATACAAGCAGGTGCGCGTTATTGAATGCACATGCGTCATCATACTGTAATTAGTTATTTCTCTGCAAAAGTCTTGCCGTCATTGTGCTCTTTGAGCTATTCTAATGATCGATGTATTGCAGTAAATGGAATAGAAATTCAATATATAATATACGGCACACAAAAGAGATTTGTTGCTCCAAATATGAAAATTAATTATATATAACAATTTTTTTTTAATCCATCGACACATGTATGACTTTTAGTGCCCTCCATTTATTTGATAGATTATCTATCTATAAAATTATCTTATTAAATACATGATACGTGAACAATATTATGATATATAAACCTTATCTTATCGAATTTTATTTCATATATTACACGCTTTTAATTTGGATTTATATGGGATAAACTTTATATGTGTTTGAAATATTTTCTGTTTATTTTGTACGAATTCGAATTGCATAAGGATACGATATTAATTCGTACTCGTTTAATTTTTTTTTTAGAGATCAATTGCATCGAATTGATCGTAAATTATAAATATGTATGTTTTCACACTCGTAATCTTAATTTTTTTGCCATGATTCATATACTACGTGATTTATTCGTGATTAGATGTTACGGCGATAAGAACATACGTGTTTTTATTTACATTGATTACACAGGCCCACAAAAAAAAAGTTCCCTGTGCTGGCGATCTGACTAGGCTAGTCTTATGTATTTTGGCCCGCTGAATTCGAATCTGACGTCAGAATTGCTCCATCACGTCACAGTTTTTTTTAAATCTCAAAAGAGAAAGACGAAAATTTCGTAAAAATCGACATTCTAGGGTAGTAAGACTGCGCTTCTTGAGGGAAAAGTTACCGAAATTATATTTCCATGTATTTTCTGGCATTATAAATCCAAATCCGATTTGTCATGAAAAAGTAGCAATCTTCCGTATTCCATATTTGATTTTAGTTCATTCATAAATCTTATATTGGAAAGAATTAATCTTATATTCTCCAAGTCCAAATTTTGAGAAAAATTTTTTCGAAACTTACAGCTTCTAGCTGTTGAGTTCGTATAAGATGCAGAAATTTCTTTATATAGGTCACAAACCTCTTTTCATGTCTTTAAAGCGCTAGAGATACATGAAAAAAAAGATTGTGCTATCTGGAGGTAAAAACCTATCTTAATATTTTCGCATCTTGATAAATAGAATCTGTTTGCAGTAAATTTTAGGTGTTACAACCTGAAAAAATAAAAAAAATAAAAAATGAGCACAAAAAAAAATTGAGCAACGTTTATATTCTAGGTCGGATTTGGATTTATGATGTCTGAAAATACATTAAAATATGATTTTGGTAACTTTTTCTTTAAGAAGCGCAGTCTTATTACCCTAAAATATCGATTTTTACGAAATTTTCGTCTATTTTTGAGATTTAAAAAAAACTGTGACGTGATGGAGCAATTCTGACGTCAGATTCGAATTCAGCGGGCCAAAATACATAAGACTAGCCTAGTCAGATCGCCAGCACAGGGTACTTTTTTTTTTTGTGGGCCTGTGTTATCAAATAGCGTGAACTACGCGGAACAGGAAGTGATTTAGGATTAATTGTCAAAACCGGTTTTTTGAGAAAAATATTATAACTTAAAAACGGGTACCCAAGTTATTTTCCCAATGATCGCATATCTTCTCTCGGCGATGATGTGTCTCTTTGTGCACGTCAGCTGACTAATAGGACGAGAAATCGCCATTTTTTCGTCGATGCCGCACGATTATCTCGCGTGGATTTTCTCACCGTCATGTTTCTTTCATTATTATCAGTTATATGGAAAGACACAATCATGGTCAAAAGATAAAAAATTATGTTAATTCGTATGCTATTCATAAATTTTTGCTAAAATTTAACACGAAAATTTTATTACAAATTTTTTTTTATAGATATTATTATGTAGAAAAATTTGGAGAATAATATTCTAATATAATATCACTTTAAAATAATTTTTTAAATCAGTTTTAAATAATTTTTCATTCATTATTAAATATAATAAATACAGCATTAAAAAGTATATAAAAATTTATGCGAGAGATGCATAATTTTCTTTTACGAATCATTATTTATAAAATTTTTGTCTTGATTATTATTTTATAAAGGATTATCTTTAAAGAATTATCTATCATATTTGTTATAATTCACTTGTATAATCGTTGGGCTATGCATCAGTAATATCTCTGAAATATCTCTATTAATTACGTAAAAATTAAAATGATTCATATCTTTTTGCGGTATAAGAATTATATAATTACAATAATTCATAGCATATTATTCGCGACTTGTGTTCATATTTCAATTCCATTAATGGCTGATTTAACTAGAGGTAAAGAAATTACTTCTTTGTAAATAATTTGCCGATATTTGCATCGAGCCGCCATCATCGATGCTTTTTTGCTCTGTTATCAGCGGCGATATTTTCGTTGTGTACATTGAAACATTCACTTATGACACATGAATTTGAATAAACGTTACCCAAACTAAGCTAATGATGTCTCTACATCTTGGAAACCATCTGTATTTACTCAGATCGGGAGATATAAGACAGAAATGCCAGGGAAAAAGTTCACTTGACGCCTATAAAATGCGATATCTATAAGAGAAATATTCTTATTTTTCTACGAAACGCAATTTTCCTCTATCGATCTTTTTTCCTCCAAAAGCTAATTCGAAAAGATAATAAAATAATGTTGTTGCTTTTAGATTATTATATTTTTCATATCTAGAATCATCGATAGATACCTATTGTAGAATCAAAGTAATTGATTCTGACTTGGTAGAAGGACGAATCATTGAAGGACGTGTGTACGTATCTTTATACACGATATCCTTTCTTTTAATTTCTAGGCCATTGAATCACATTTGCTGTTCACATTACAAGTTGGTCAGCATTATACTCGTTATAGTAGTGAGAATATTATTAATATTCAAGAATTTCAAGCAGTAATTAAAAATTATACCAATAAAAGGAAATTATAGTATTGATTTATATTATAATTTTAAATATTATTATAATTTTAAATATTATTATAATTTTAAATTACGAATCAATTGAGAATCATTTGCTATCGAAGCAAATATACGCTTAATATGTTCGCGACTTGTCACATTGATTTTAATTGTCAGATGAAATGATATATGCGTTCTCATGTGTCGCAAGTGCGTGCTTATTACGTGCAAGAAATGTGAACAATCCCTATCGCGTTGTGCAATATGAGATGTAATAATCGACGAGATTCATACTGTTATCTATTACTTCATGTAGAAAATGTCTCGAGAAATCTCTCGAGATATTTCCTATAGTATTAATTATAATGATATTAAATTATGTATATTAAATTATAATATTAATGGCACTTCTCTAATTTTATTATTATTTTCCAAAAACTTTTGATGCTTTTATTTCTTACGTTCCTATTTTATTACCGAAAAGACTGTATTTATGTCCCCGTATCAACTAATAATTTTTAAATATGATACTCTCTTTCTCCTCCTATATATATTATATTTCACTTTCTATGTTATCTTTATTAGTAAATATAATCTTTTTTTGTATTTATTATTTAAACACGTGTTTTAAAGCATTGTTACGAGCCAGTGTCATGCTTTCGAAGTCATAGGAGTATTTGAATGTAATCGCTGCGGGAATGAATGAAATGTGATTGAATCATGCTGAATAAGCGGAAGCTTTGCCGATTCGCACGTGCCAATGAACCGATTATGTATGACAAAAAAGATAGTCACTTAATATTTCCTGCTTCCGATCATGTGACGAGCGGTGCTAAAAACCTCGTTTTCAATTATTTTCGATCATAAATTATCATTACAATTCGAGTAGCTAAACAGAATTTTAAAAGGGAATTGACGGTAACTTCAATAATAAAATGGGATTTCATTCAACACAAAAATATTTGATATATATATATTTATTATTTTCGCAAAAAGCTTATTTTTGATGTCGCAAAAAATAAATTATTCGATAATAAAAATATATCGTCGTGAATAATTTTTATTGTTTAATTTAAAAATCGAATATCAAGATATATTGATGCGCGGATAGATAAATGTTTCTCATACTTTAAATTTAAATAATTGCAAAGTATTTTAAATAATTGCAACAGCATTAGATCATCATACCCGAATCTGGAAAGTTAAAAAAATTATAATAATGAGATCAGCATTTGGCAAATGAGATTTTACATCCGCGATGCGTCTGATATTTCAACAGTTTGGTTCGTATATAAGTGACGACGTCGTTATTAATATCCCGCTTATACACATGTGTTCATTATTGTCCAGATACAATAATTCATTTATATAGAGGCAGACACTCGTCGAGCCGCAGTTTATCCACTTCGTTTAACCCTTGAACATCGATTAAAGGGAATGTTGTCTCGACGAGAATTGGCGAAATTGCGATAAGAAGGAAGATATATAGAGAATAATAGAGAAAGTGTTGCAATGTGTGTGAGTTGATTTTTAAGCGATATCTTAAATTTTGTGAGAAATCTAATACCGCAAATTTAAGGTATTTATACGCATATTTTAGTCATTAATATTTATCAAAGATATTTCAACTCGTAAAAATCCTGTATTTAAGCTATCACTGAAATATATACAGATATGATGGCGTTATATTAAAATCCATATCATTTAAAAGCGAAATAAATAAAACAAAATTAATAAAATTAATTATAACAATAATTAATTATAACAAAATTAATTTTTCTAATGAAGCGATATAATTGTAAAACTTATATTAATTAAAACTAATTGTAATGATTCCCGTATATCTGCGTGAAAATAGGAGCAATGAAAAATTTTCGTGTAAAATTCGCTTGATAGACTTGCTTTGTCTGCTAGAATGTCTTCAGGGGACGGTATCTCCGGTTCTCGGTGATATCGTTATCGTAGCCTCCACGATTGTTACAATCTCGTCCCGACAATGGTTGTACCATGCTTTCTCTCGTATTTCTGGTAACAATCCCGCTCGACTCCGGCCAGTCGTGAAAATTGGAAGATTCAAATGCGTAGACTCGTTCATTTATTAACGATCGATCCGTGCTTAATCTTATCCGACGCTCCTATAAATCTGACACACATTCATTTTATAATCCTCGCATGCCAATTATGAGTTCCTCAGGGTCACGATATGATAAATGGTAATTCTCACTTTTAATTTTACATAGTAATTTATTAAATTAAAATCTTTTAATCATTTTCTGGAGATTAAAGATACATATAAGTTATCAAAGCAATTTTAAGTAATTTCCTCGGAAATATTATATGAATACGAATTTCTCGGAATTTATGAATATGGAGATGCGCATATCTCTTTGAACAGGAAAATAACTCTCGGTTTCATGCGAATATCATCGTCTTGCTACGCAATACAATAACAGGCAAAGCTGTGTTCAAGGAGGAAAAGGATTGCTCGAATGGAACGAATTCGCTGCAGTTATACGTGTCTTATCGTGCCACGTGGTGGGGAATGAGTCATTTTAACTTCAGGGGAACTCGCGTATAAAAAGTCGCGGTTCGACTTTTTACGAATAAATTATCATTTCGCAACAAGAATGATTAAATATAATTTCTATATCTGTATACGTATATATGAAGCATTAGAAACACAATTTAATAGTTATATAATTTAATAGTTATTTACCGTTCGGAAAAAACATGAAATGATATCATAAGATAAAATAAGATAATTTTAGATAAAAAGTTTTTCTAATTTTGCGATTTATTATTATTATTTTTTTCTTTGTATCATCCCGAGTTTTGTACATTTACTATGATGTTCATGCATAGAATTTTCAATAAATTCGAAAAAGCCTAGCGCTATCTTATAATTCTAGGAATTACAGGCGCTTAGGGAACATCTGTCTGTTTGCTTAGGCGGTTATCAGTATGAATGCACCTTGCGCCATCGTCTGCAACAATACCTTGCTCTCGGATGCGAGTCATTAGAGCGTTAATCACAGGAAGTCGTTTTTTTTTGGAGGACATCGGCGCATTTGATGGCGTTCTTAATTAATTTTCGTGAGACACGAGAATTTTGCGCGATGGATATCAAATGGGAGATGCGCGAGCGCTTTTTCTCTTCCGACTAGAAAATTTTAACCGCTCCACTCCGACGAACTTCCATTTCCGGTAATTTTCACGAGATTATATAAGTTCCGCATCCATCCGTCGTGATTGCTTGCATCACGTTCTCCTATTATGTTGAATTCATTTATTTCAAAGAAATATAATTCTCTTTAGTATTACTTTTAATTTAATGTATTTTATTCGACAAATTTAATTCAATGTATACCTTTAAAAATATAAAAATATAAAAAGATTTATAATATAACAAAAAGAGAGACAAAGAGAAAGAGAGAGAGAAAGAGTTGTCTAATAATTTATGTCTAATAATTTATTAAAAAATATATGTGATTATTTTAATAAGAAAGATATTTGTTTTAGAAAAATATTTTTTTATAATTTTGAGGATGAAAATTTTTACATAGCCAAACAAAAAGAAATAATAGCAAATTTTCAAGACATTGTTGTGATAAAGACTTGGTTACGAGATCTAATTATTCTCTATTTAGATAAAAAGTGATGAATATGTAGATTATAGGTGCTTTCATTCTTTCATGTTAACATGTTAACATACTAATTACGATAAAGGAATGCGTGGGAAGCAGATGATCGAAAGATTCTTCTGTATTATAGGCGATTGTAATAATTATGCGCATGCGATCGAAGTACTTTCAGAAATACATCAATTCTTTTATAAATAATCTATTTAAATAATATTTTGAATTTATAAATTATATATAATTAAATATAATATAATATAAAATTACATATTTTTACGTAATTTATAAATTAGATTATGCATAAATAATAATTTAACAATAATTCAAAATTCATTTACTTCTTAATTATTTTATAATGAATTTATCGCAACCAGCAAGAATTACATCGTATTCTGAGGAAATCATAATGGCAATATTTTTATCTCCATAAAAAAACTTATATTAACTTCTTTTCTACATCTTGTTTGTTGTACATTTCGAATGCCATCTTATTACAAGGATTTTTGCAAATGGCACACAAATCGATTGTGTAATAGACGATTCGAGGAAGTTGATGTACAATCGCGAATTGTACTCCCGATACAATTAATAGTCATCCTCTTGTGCTCGTTTTCCATTCCGTACAAAATAGGATGTTTCCTGCCTTTTTTGCGTAACACGACTGATATAAATGCAAAAGAGTATGACATATTTCAATATGAATACACCTAATTTCTTAGTATTATTTGTACAAACTCTTTTGTAGTATTTTCTAGTAACTCGTATTTACCTAATAAGCATTTCAATTTATATGCAATATTTATTTCTTCGTTAATTTTATTTTCTAAAAAATAAATATATTTCCTAAGAGTTAATTGATTATATAATTTAATCAGAATTTAATTAAATCTAAAATTTTATATAAGGGACAGCGGAGGAGACATTTCAAATTCCGTTATTCGATCTTATTCGATTTCCGTGTCTCGTTCTAGAACGATTTTAGAGGAAAGCGTGCCAAAATCCCGCACACGTTTCGCCTGAATACATATGCAGATAACGGGGATTCCCCTCCAAGGAAGAAACGAGTCGACAAGTATTGCACCATGTTCTCTCATAGGATAGATATAATTAAATACTTGCCTGCGTGACCCGTCGATAAGCGCATGTTTATTTCGAAGCTCGATACGCGCGTTTGCTAGTCCCGGAATGTTCCCCCCTTTAATCGACGATTTCATTCTTGCGTCAACACGCGCGTGCAACAAATTACACGTCCGTTTGGCCTAAAGAGCACAGGTGAATTTGTAGCGCACGTGAAAGTACATAAGTTATTCCTGTTCTATAATATTTTTAGACGGGAAATTCTTTTTTCCTATTTATAGGATTGTGCGTAAGTCACCGAAATACAATCATGATATATTACAAGTGTTAGAAAGTATAATTATTCGCATAAAATCTATTTGATTTTTCTCTTTAAAGCAAAGAAGGTATTTAAAAAAAAAATTTTTTTTAGAAATTCAAGATTACATGAACAAAATTTAATAATTAAATAAATTTAACAGAATATTAGAATATTATATAAATATTTTAGAATAGTATGATATCCCGAAATTATTCGGATAATTCAAAGATCGATTTTGCGTTTTATTGCACGATTAAAATTTGAATTTAAAATAAAATGCGAATACGTTTTGACTCGAGTTTACAAAAGAGAAAAATCGAGATGATCGTGAGAAGCATTCATAATCGTTGCCGTCCCATGGCACAGATTCCTGCAGTTTTTATAAGATCGTTGTATCAGAAGGAAGGCGGAATAAAAACGTTATGTGCAACATGCGCGAAATTTTTATCGAGCTATCGTGATCGTACAGTCAGTTTCTCTGCAATAACGTGCGTAAAATTCGGCCTTGTCATTAATCTTGTAAAATTCTGACTTCTCAGATTTTATTTTCAAATAAAATCGCATTAAGTGTTTCAATAATAGCATCATTTCTATATCGGATAAAATAGGATTTTATTATTGTAATAAAATTTGTCTTAAAATTTAATTTACAATAATGTATATACATAATATGCTCACATATATACACACACACGTACATATACACATCCTGTTCTATCAAGTTATTTATTAAGTTTTAACAAGACTGATTGATGCATGATGAAGCGGAATTATTATAACACATACACATACAGGATTCTACTTTATTTAGCATTCCCTATATCGGAATCTCCGTGTATTATTACATACGTATGCCTTGTTTCGTATCTAATTTCTACTTTGATTACTGTAATTACATCGTTTTAGATTATCGAGACAGTCGTCAGGGAGAAAGGAAAAAGTCCCGTTTATACACAGTTTCCTTTCGCAAATAAATGACTGCATAGTAATTCGGGATACAGAAAGCCAGTCGTACGTGAAATTCAGTATGTAGGACTGTAGCGAGATAGCCGACTAACATTATTTCGAAGGGATTTAAACAGTTCGCGCGGCTCGGGAACCGGTTCTTCTCCAACGTCGCGGTAATGGAATTCCTTTAAGTACCGTTCAGAATTGCATCAAGGATCCAAGGTCATTATAAATATCTCTCCGCGGACAGCGATCTTTATCCGCGCCAACTCGTGAGTAATAACGTGTCGTGGCGATACCTGGCCGAGGAGTCGCGATACCATCGCGAAATACTCGAGCGGAAATTCATATTTTGGTGAAGGCGGGTTGTAGCAGGCGCTTGTGAATCTCACCGTATTACACAGTGTGCATTTTTGTCGGTAGTCTGTGCGCCTTGCGTAGAAGGTTGCATGCTTACACACAAGCGAACCGTTGAGAAAAAAACCGCAATGTCATTCGACTCAGAAGAAATATCTCGTTTCGTTTTGTTTCTAACTTTTGCTTCGTAACTCGGATAGAACAAAGCTTGGTTACTACTTCTCGAATCAATGATTATGCTTATAATCGTAAGATCATTAAGAGAGTTGCGTTAAGAGTGTACAATTATAAAGATATGAAACATTCCTCTCTTTTTCTCATCAAGACTGCATTTAATTTCGCATCATTTTTATTTAACTTTAGTAATATTAAAAATAAATAGTATTAAATTGAGTATTAGATACAGGGGTACTTGAAATTATATCATCTGATAATTTCAAGAATTTTTGTACATATTATTTTTTTATGTTATTTATATTTTATTTTATTTATATTCCATATATTTTAAAAATTTGAGATAAATGCCTTTTTCTCACAATAATATATCGTTCTGTTTCCTTGTTTCAGAGCACGCAAAAGTCGATCGACTCCAACGATACGGCGCACAGCAACAGCACTGCTGTAGCACAGATGACGACCAGCAACAGCAGCGGCAACATGCGGGAAAACGGCAACGGCGACGTGAACCACGTGCATGGCACGGGTAATGGCAGCGTGGGGGATGGTGCGAACAACAGCGAGCCCCGATCCGAAGGTCTGAACCTGAAGATGAGCGTGAAGGAGCTCAGGGAGCAGCTGGCAAAGCGCAAGAAGTACGACCCGAAGAAGGAGTCAATCGGCTTCAAGGACAAATTCGACATCGTGCAGAAACTATAGATGTATCCTCTCGCTCATGTGACACATCGGTAATTCCTTTCCCTTATTCCTCTCTTTAGAGCCGCCGTCGTCATCGTCGTCGAGCGGTGATGACGACGATTCCCCTCCTTATGATATAACACGCCGTGTTATAACCGATCAAATTGTTATAATAAATACGCACGTTGTTTGCATAAGCGCGGACGCGTCAAGCGTCGATGTTGATATCGTAATATTGATATACATACTCGTATTCAGTGACAAAGAACGTTGCGGAGAATACTAGGATAAAGAAAGATAATGCTGTTTGTACTAGTGTAAATATACTGTCAATTTTTCAGTTTTACACGAAGACAAACTTGCGTGCAATCTCTGTCGCTTCCACGTCGGAAGTTACGGCAGATTTCGAATCAGTTCGACTTATTAACGTTTAAAAGGTAGAGCTATAATAAAGAGAAAGTTTTTTGTTTGACATTTCAAATTATTATTTTTTTACAACAATTATAGTTACAGAGACCTAAATATATCTATTGTTTTCTTTTTCGAAGCAAGACACAATTTAGTTTTATTAAAAAATGTTCCTGTCGTAAATATAATTGCAACACTTCCCGATATGTGATTAGCGAATAATTAAATCTCACGCTCTCGACTTGATTACCCATGGTGTCGTCACATTCGCTCCTAAGCATCGTCTCGTCCGTTAAATTCGGGAGATCCGCTTGCCGCTTCTTCCCACGACTTTCTCTGACGAGAATTTATCTTCTGATGTAGTAATCATTTTGAATGTTACGTCGATCATGCTAATCCTTTGCCAGAATTCTCAATCGCGAATAAAGAGTAACTTTGGACAAAAACCGAAAATTTATCTCGACATTCAAATTTCACCAGTCTTAACCAATAGCTTGGAGCACAAATCATAAAAAATTAACTTGATGTTCGTTGTACTAAATTATTCCAATAAATATTACAATGATACTATTCCAATAAATATTACAATAAAAGCGACTATTTGAAAAATTTTTTAAGCATTTTTAAATATTTATGCTTATTATGACATTTTTATTTCGTGGACGTTAACTTTTCTAACTATCGTAATTTATTAATTTAGTCGCTTTTCGATTAAGGCTGAAGATTGACATGATCACGTCAGGACAATAAATTGATGTCGACAAACGGAGAGTTGGACACGCGCGGAATTCCTCAATAATCTTGCGCGAAGCGTAGAAAATTCGCATGAGTCGGCCGCGAAAATGTCAATTTCAACTGCATCCGTCTGAGTCTCAGTCGTGGTGAGGCTTTAAGGATTCGCAAGGACGGACGTTCTTCGCGTGCAACGGGCGTATGAAGTCAGTCAGTCGCCCGTTGCTCATCCAAGGACGAGTGCGCTGACGTGGGGAGAAAGTACACAGATGAGTCCTCTCAATTTAATCTCCGTTATCGAATTCAAAACGCGAGTCGTTTTTACGCGCGTTGCAACATCGAGCAAGAATTGAACGTCCGCGAATCTTGTAATCTATGATACAATAAACTGTTTTGATATTTGCTCAAATTCAACTCGGTACTTAACGTGATTAATTTGAAGTACTAAGATTACATAGACAACGTAGACAATGTCACAAGAATAAACTCTTAATTAAATTGCTCATTAATGGTTGATATGATAGTCATTGATTAAATGATATCATTATAATACGACACACACATTGCATCGCGCAAGCTTTCGTACAAATAATTTGCAAAATTTAAAACATTTTTTTTTTGATTCTTTAAAATATATTTTTCGAATTTAATCGTAAAAATACTTTAATAAGATCGACGATTTTTTATTCGAGATATGATTTGTTTTCAGAAAAGATATCCAGTTCGATGATAATTGTTTAATTCTCAGTCGTGTATATTTTCCGATAAGAGAGAGTAAACATTTTCAATAAATGTTAGCGATAAATATAGTGTAATGTTAGTGACTAATCGGACAAATTAAACTCGTGGGTTATCGCGTAATTACCCCAACTTAAAGAGATTCAATTATCTCAGATGACAAAATGGGAATTCTAATATTTCTCGTGATTAGTGCCACAAAACGTTATTTAAAGATCGATTTATTTAATAGTTCATAATTGAGAGAAAAACATAATATTCTTAATAATAAGAAATTTTATTTTATTTTAGAATTAAAATTTCTCCAAAAATATGCAACTTTACAATTTAGAAAAAGGAGCTAAAGATAGATTTTCAAAAAAGTTATGCACTTTATTTACAATCGCATGATTTCTCGTTTCCCTTATTGTACACTCTCTTCGTTTCTTTATTCCCTTTTATTGTAACTTCCGGTTAACGACCGCCACGGTTACTGATTGCGATACGTCCCATGTATAAATATGTATGTTAATGTTCTTCGAGTAATTTTCATATCATTAGATTTATGCACATGCATATGCATAATACAATAGATAGGAGAGAAACGTGAAATCTATTGAAAATTCATAGGCAATTAGTATTGATATGTGTGTCGAAAGGAAAAAAGATTCAATCGCAATATCGATTTCTTAACATATAATTGGCCTCTCACACGATATATATTATAGGATGTTTGCGAAGCTACTCGTCGCAATCACTTATTTTTCTACTCTTACACGAATATTACGAGCGATACGCCGTCCTTATTAAAAATATATTTACAAATGAGAAATTAATGAGCGGATTTTTCCAATGTATACGTGTCCATTTCCAGCGCAACGAAATTAATTAAGCGCAAGCGGCGAGCGGGCGAATATTATCAGAGTGCGACGACGATAACAGAGGCTCGACAAACAAGTACTCGCGATTGAAATTTATAACTTGCGTTCGTCGCACGCGCTTCGATAAACCGGCGTTCGTTGAATGCGAAGGCGTTGCATAATCGAGCGAACGAGGAATGTCGCGTTACAATGGCAACTCGGGAGAGAAGCCGCCGCCTCTCCAGGGCGATTCCACCTTCGTCTTCCTCCGGCGCGTTTCGTCGAGAGTCGCGGAAAAGTTAGGTATTACCGTACCACGAGACTCTTGTTGCTTAAATATTACGACGACTTGTTGCGTAACATTTGTCGTCGTCGTCGTCGTCGTCATCATTATTATGCATTTATGTCGAGAACGCGCAGGCACCGCGAGATATCGTGCCTTTTTTACAAATGTGTATAAAGGCGAGCACGAAGCTTCGTTGTCTATCAAATTAATATCCTAGTAATATCGAAGTTTTTATATAATTCGCGCTTATCAAGAAGAGAAAGGAAAAGAGTTCATCGGCTATTTAAATTCAATATTCCTTGATCCTTAAATTGCCGTATAATTGACACAATTAGTATGAATTATTATACTATTTTTTATATTTCCATCTCGTAATTTTTATATTTTATAATTATATTTTCACAATTAGTGCATTCCCTTTCTCTTCTTTGATGATTGTCAAAAAAATGTTAACAGCATCGTATGGAATATAAATTAACTTTAATATAAGTTTTTGAAGAAAATTAAAATTCTATTCTAAACGATTGATATTTATTGTTGTAATTCATAAAAAACTAAATTTCTATATTAGAGTAATAAGATTTATAGTCTGTTTTCCAGACTATGAGACTCTATGCAAAAGATTATAAAAGGTTTATAATATATCTCGAAGTATTATATATATAATATATATATTAATTGTCTTAAATTTGTTGCCGTTCGTTTCACAGGCGTTAATAAGCACTTAAAATTTAACCAGTGTTAGTACTAAGTTTACGACGCGTCGTTAATGCCATGCATTATTTACCAAGGACAATACGCTTCCTACTGAAATGGCAATTTATTGTGTTACTTAAAGCTACCGTTAAGCTTGTTACGGATCTTTGGATGGAAACGAGTTCGATTCGAAAACATGAATTCTGTGTGAAATTATTATCGCTATAATTTATCAAATAGCAACCACGAATATAAGCGGCTATTAACGTTGTAAGCGCGTATCTGTTATTGTGTGCTAATTACATTTCGTACGCATAAACCGTTATGTCATTCAGCGGCTTGCTCGAGTGAAAGTTTATTAACGAGATACAATAGACACGCGCAAAGCGGAGAATTGGCGAAGCAAAATATCATGTTTATCTCGCGACGAATTGAACACATTTTTGTATTAAAAAATTTCGCAAAATAACGAGTGCGAGGTGAAAAATGACAAATGAGTTGAAAAAAATTTCGCTTCGCGAGACTTCGCCAAATGATCGTAATTAGAGATAGAAAACGATTAGTGCTCTTCTCCAGTGAACGCTAAAGGGAGAGCGATTATAACCGGATCGAATTTTACGCCAACGTGTCAGTATCTAGCGATGTGCATCGCGTTTTTAAAGCGAGAATAACGTAGGAATTTATAGCGAGATTAATTGAAAGGGAAACTACTCGTTAGAGAATGCGATAATCTATCTAATTTTATTGTCTGCGAAAACAGGATATAAAATCTGTAAACAAAATTATTCTATATTGGTAGTAGAATTTTCTCTAAAAAGAAACTACATTCTCTTATATCAAAGTCCTACAGATTTCTTCGTTACGTACATATATCCGATTAAAATTAAGAGCGGTATATCGAACAAGTACATGATTATATGCGGCAACGTGTACAATTAGAACCATTATTCTCTGACAAAATTAATCTCCGCTTAGCGTAAATGTGCGATATGTCAAAATCTCGCGGCGCATTGCTCTTATTTTAGACAGGCAGGTAGAGGAAAGCAATTTAATGTCTTAACAACGTCGCGATATAAATGCGCTTCGAATGAAAAAAGGCAACAGTGAAAGGATTTGTATCCTAAACGAAATCGCCGTTTTATCCTAACGATGTCTCGCAATACTTCCATGTATATTTAAAAGTTTTAGGCGTCGTATAGTAATCAATTTGATAATATAGACATCGATAACATGCGCTTATTTCGCGAGCGGTATTTAGCTTTTGAAGGAAATTAAAAATCTAAAAGAAAAATGCTAAAATTATTTAGAAAATTGTTTAAGAAGAATTAATTAATTATGTGTTTTAAGGAGAGGTATATCTTTCTTGCGGTAGAATTTCTGAACCATATCACCCGCAAAAATGGCATTTCGTGTGATTAAGATCAGCGAAAGAGCAAGCAATTCACTAGCGCAGTATTTAGAAGCCAGGTTTTTCGATATTGCGAAGCTCTCGTACTCGTTCGTTCCTTGAGCGCAAACGTGTTAGTCCTCGTTTTTTTCTTTTTTTTTTCCTTAATATTCTTGTTTTATCGTGAGACCTTGGAGAGCTCTAATAGTTATACCGGCTTCTGTAAATATTAATCTATCAGGATAGATGCAACGATTAAATGGCTAATAATAATTATCTGTGCAAAGAAGCTTTTTATATAAGATCGAAATAACTATAATTAATAACGGAATAATTATAATTAATAACACGAAACAAACGCGCTTTCCATAACAAAAATTTATGTTGCTTTAATAATGGTGCAATCTTTGAATATTGATAAAATATCGATGGTTAATTCATTCGGAAAAATAGATTGTTAAATTCGTAAAAATAACCACAAAATATTAATTGTTATTGTTAGTATCTTCGATATATATATCATACCTTATTTTATCCATATCAGTTATAAATGAAAATAGACATTTTTATACCGGACAGAATTGATAGAGACTTCTTTCGGATTTTAGTCAGACCTTAATTGCGATTTTTCCAATTTTAATAAAAATTTTTCGATCTAGCCGATAAGTAATCATTGCATCGAATCCTTGAAATGTATATAATCATGCGCACATTTATATATACGCACACATTAAATAAGAATCAAGTACACATGTTACGATTTTTGCACACTATGTCCAACGTTATTATGTAAGCGTTAATTTTAAATATTATGTTTGATGATAAGGTTTAGATGTATATGTTACTTATGAAATTACACGTATTTACGTACATGTGTAGAAAACGTGTACAGGTGTACAATTTACTGTCCTCACAAGCATTCAGGCTCCAAGTTTCCATCCTTTGCTTCCTGATATTTTTAGTAATTTTTAATAATTTATAATAGTAATTGTCTGACCTTAATGGAATTTTTAAAATTTGCAACATTATTTTACATGCAAATATTAATATCAATATTTTATTTCCAAACATCTTTCTTATTTCACATGTTATTCTTTTTAAAAATCTGATGAGATATAAAGTTTTTATTATCAAGATTAGGATATATTCTTTTTTGTAAGTAGATCGTGAAAAATGCATGTCTGATAAGTGGCGCCTCAATCTGGATTACTTCCACTGTTTTATCGATTAAGCGTGATTGATCATATGGCGAAAGATTATAATATTTATCATATGACATGTCTTATCGATTATTATCAGAGAGAAGAACGAGAGATGTTATGGTCCGCTTTTAGGTGATCCCCTGAAAGTGATGCATCCTCTAAACATAAAAACGTGAACATGAACTACGAAGCTAAGATCTACGAATATTTATAGTGGATAAAACATACAATTTCGGGTTGTGTTCCATGCTACGTGCACGAAATGTCGATAGCACAAATGTTCTAATGCAAAACGTTTGTATATATTAAATAAACTTCGAATATAAATAAGTTTGAGTGGTCTCTCTCTCTCTCTCTCTCTCTCTCTCTCTCTATATATATATATATATATATATATATATATATATATATATATATATATTAAGTATAATTTAGGTTGTATGCATACTGTTTTTTTAGTTTCTAATCATTTCCAATCACTATGCATTTCTATTCAATATATTCTCTTCTTCTCGAGTTCTTGGATTATTATGGTTTATTGTATTCCTTTGTGTTAACATCATAAAAATTACCATCATTTGTCATGCTTATTCCTTCCTATAGAGTCCATCGGAATACTTTCTATGAACACTTGTTCTCAGGTATAGATATTCAAATCACTTAGTTGCCCTTTTCTATTTTCTCGATTATTGTCCCTTTTTCTTTCATTTTATTTAAAAATATTAATATAATTAATATAACAAATATTTATATAATCTTGGTATCTCTCTTAGTCTTCCCCTTCGACCTGTCCGGCATAGGTGATCCTATCAGTAATTACGGTCGGTATTCATAATTCACTTTTATATTTAAGATCATACTTAAAATTATCTTAAATATAAGAAAAGTCTATATGAATATCGGCCTATGTTACCGCCGGCTCTCAGGTTCATTAGAGTACTCAAACCTCACCCGGCAAATGCCTTCGTTAAGGTGAAGATACCATCGAGGAGGAAAAATTTTTTATTTCCTTTCAATACAGAATTTGATACAAAAGTTAATGTAAAATATAATATAATTTGAAATGTAATACAAAATAATTTATAACATGGAATAATTTATTACACGAAAATGTCCAAGATATATGGAATAATTTATTACACGAAAATGACCAAAATATATGTATAATATTTTATGATATAAAATTTACTAAAAATTTTTACATAGTCCAGACAAGATTAGCGATGATTAATCTCTAAGATTATTGAAATTTTAATATATTTTCCTTAGCATTAAAGGAATATTAAAAAAATTTTAATGATCACCTAATAGCCCTAAATCCTTTTTTTTTCTTTTTTTTTCGTGGGGAAAATGCTCCTTATGCACATCCCGGCAGGACCTATTTAGCGGTCCCGCCGGGATAGTATTGGGCTCTCACATACATAAAATTTCGTATTACATAAAAGTACATAAATTTCGTATTACATAAATACATAAAATTTCGCAAAAAAATTCGTATTACTATAAAAATTATTGAGTGTTAACAATTTAATTTTCATCCTTATATAAATAAAATACCTATAAAAAAAAACACAAAAAATATTGATCCCTTAAAAATTCTTAATATTAATAATATAATTATTGAAATATTTATTAATCTGTTTTCCCTAATATTATTTAAACCTACATTTCCTGATTCTTTAAAAGATATATAATATATTAATCACCTAAATTAATCACATAATAGCTCTAACAATCCTCTACTTCTTGAAAGGAAAATTAAAAAATCTTAATGATCACCTAATAGCCCTAACAACCCTATTTCTCGATTAAGTGAAATTATTCGAGGAAAGCCTATCTCTAATCACGTATATTTTAATTATCTGCCCTAATTACATTCTCTAACCGCGTGCCCTAACCGCGTGAATAAATGTGCGACATTACGTACTATTGTACGTAAAGCTTTTCTTCAGGCCAGTTGAACTTACTTTTCGTTGATCCTGGCCACTTTCTCGCTCGATCTCTAATCAGAGATCGAAAAAGGAGATAAACACTCCTTCTTTTGCCGATTAATTACCAGCAAATGAGCGTAAATATTTCACGCTCATCGTAACGATCGCTCGATTTTACGATCGTTTGTTAAATATTTGAATATAATTTTATTTTAACTCAAATAAAGCCAAATTACTACAAATTTCTGTATATTATATTTTCTAATAAAATATAAAATTCATGTGTGTGTATAACTTTTATGATATTACGAATTATTTAATTAATTAATCATTTGGCTTTATATTAAGTTAAAGTAAAGTTTAAAAACAATATCTACAAACAAATTCTACGATGGATGAGCTATAAGAAATTAGAATAAAATAAGTGAGCGTTATAAAAATAAAGTAGCATCAAAAATTGATAAAATTGATAAAATTATTAATGCTCTTTATTTAATAAATTAGACAAAATCTTTACAAAAAAATTTTCTTTTCTTGATTCTCTTTTTTTAATTAATACTTCAATATATTTTCGCAATAGATGCAAAGCATTTCGAAAGAATTTATTAAAAGTTAATTAATTTAATCTATCCTAGCTCATCCATTTTAAGGCAACGGATTTACTACAATCTACAACCTACAATCTACATCTATATCTACAATCTCTACGAATTCGTTACCTTAAAGTTAAATAAAAGTTTTTCTCACTCACCGGCACTGATGCGCAACAGCGGAGTTATCGAAGCTACGTTGTCTGTAACATACAAATATAAAATTCATTTATAATAATGTTCACAAAATGCAATCAATATTTCAAAAAATTTTTATCGTTCGGAATTTTATATCCGATGTGTAAAATAATAAGCAGAGATAAACACGTGTGGAAAAATTTTATAAATTTTTGAAACTGTTTTTTAAATAGAAAGTTTTATATGACTTTTATAAAAATCTTTTTCTCTAATTTTCTCTTTAATTCATTTAAATAATAAGACCGAATTATTATGCGTACAATTTATACCAATTGATATACAAATAATAAATATTAAATAATAAATATTCACCATCAGGTTGCTCCGCCGATGCAAGATGCCTCTCCCAGGCCTCCTCCTCCTCTCATGTTGTTGACGCGCGATACTTTTAACGGCACTCCCGCACTCACGAGCGATATTTTTATATCGCTATTTCCGCTATCTTACGCGCGATACTAAACGGCACTCCCGCACTAATTCGGTACGATTAAAAATTTGGTCGCGCGATGTATATATTTAATATATATATACTTTCAACGACACTCCCGGTTTCGGTACGAGCGAAAATCCCATTTCATTTACAAGAATCAACTTCGAGCCAACAGGTCGGGAATGCAACGATACAACGAGCAAAGATTAGGGCCGAACCGGAAAGAAGACGAAACGATTGACGGAAATAGAGGAAAATGAAATTCACCAGCTCTTTTTCGCGCATAATTATCCTATCTCGTATCGAACCTGGACCCGCTAAGCACGATTTCAGGTGCTTCGCCCGGAACACGAAGTTTCCCGCAATGCAGGATATGGCTACACCAGGCTGGTAGACGGCAAAAGAAGAGGATACCCACATTTTTTAAATGCTAACAATCAGCAATTTAGAAAATGGGGAGGCAACCACTTTTACCGAGCGAAAATCGTGCCTAGGGGAATCCACTCGACTCCTCGACAGGGTTAACACACGCAGTGCGTGTGGCTGTAGACGAGCAAAGAAAAGGGACCCATTGACGACCATTCCGAGCAATCGATCGAGTTCTAACTAATTCGGGCCGAATCACTTGACGAAGCACGAAGCACGAGTGTACGTTGCAGAGCAACGTGTGCAAACTCGAACATCCCAGTTAATTGGCATCGGAAGCAGAGACTCGTGACAATAAATGAAATTGGGATTTTATATGAAAAAGTCCAAAAGTTCCGCGAAAACGCGACGACGCGAGAATACTACAACGCGGAAACGCGGTAACGAAGCGCTTGCCGTCCGCGGCACGTTGACGGCACCGACGACGCGATAGGGTACTTAGCTTCCCATTCAGGCGCCTTAAGATTTATCATAAATAGAAAAATTTAAGATAAACCTCAAGGCACCATCCAAGTACTAAGCCCTCCCACCGCGACAAGGTGTACCCCATGGGAGGGTTATATTATATATAATTTTATATATAATATAATACATAATTTAAATTTCATTTTGTAATATTGTATAGTAGATAAATTTAAATTCGCAAATATAAACGATAAATAAAAATATAAAGGATAAGAGAACATCTATTATATAAAGTAATGTTCAAAATAATTGATTTAAAAACTAATTATTGCGCGCAATTAATTTTTACATTTTCACTTCTAAATAGATGTATTTTAATATTATAAATTGCGTAATTACATAATAATTTATATTTCTTAAATATAAACTTTTAAAAATATGATAAATAAAAAATTTCTATTTTTTAATATATGAAGTATTTAATATAATAAATATATTAATATGAAATATTTTCTAAAATATAAGAAGTATGACTCTCTGACAGTCGTTGTTTATAACATCTTGACAACGCGCGCGGAAATGATCTTTTTCCGTCGACGTACTTCCCGCCGAAAGAATTCAACAGGTGGCGAATACATCCAGGGGGATGGGACGCGGGGACGTAACAATATAATAAATAATGAATGTGATAAATAATTAAAATATTAATGACTTACATCATATCTTATTGATCCATCCATGTCCAAGACCTCCTTTTTTTCTTTTGTTTTCTTCACTTTTTCCTCGTGGCACTCCAATCCTCGTTGCACTCATTTGAATTCCTCGTTGCACTTAAACTCATTCACAAAAAGTCCCTCGTTGTACTTGCAATTGTGTTTAGAGAAAGAATTTGATAATATATGGAACGTCTCACATCACTACTTCACTGCTCAAGAGTCACTGAGCGAATGATCGTAAGTCAGAAACATTACCGTGGTCCTGTTTATATCGCCAAGGTTGACTATGTAGAGAAAGAATTTGATAATATATGAAACGTCACTACTTCACTGCTTAAGGTTACTGTGCGAATGATCGTAAATCAAATCCTTTACCGCGATACTGTTTATATCGCCAAGGTTGACTATGTAAAGAAAGAATTTGATAATATATGGAACGTCTCACATCACTACTTCACTGCTCAAGAGTCACTGAGCGAATGATCGTAAGTCAGAAACATTACCGTGGTACTGTTTATATCGCCAATGTTGACTATGTAAAGAAAGAATTTGATAATATATGAAACGTCACTTTACTGCTCAAAGTTACTGTGCGAATGATCGTAAATCCAAAACATTACCGCGATACTGTTTATATCGCCAAGATCGACTTATACTATGTTATTGTTATAATTCGTCGTTGAAATATTCTACGAGTGATTGCCGATTAAGAAAATTTAAAGCATTGGTCGAAATTTATTTAATTCTAATAAGTATCGTTAGGGAAATTATTATAATAAGCATCAATAATCGAAAGATCATAACAAAATTAATTCTCTTATCTCCTTTTATGTATCCCCTATTTCAATTTTTAATCGCGGTAATAAAGCATTACGATTTGATAAAGATTTATCGTTTCGATACAGTTTCATGTCGTTAATTAATTTTTAATTAATTGATTTTTATTAATATTTAAAGCAAATTATGTTTTGATATTAATCGTAGTTGTGTTTAGTAAAAAAATTACAATATACGAAGCGTTTCTCACCACTACTTTATTATTCGAGAGTCACCGTGCGAATGATGATAAAGCGGTAACGTATAGCGCGCTACTGTTTATATTTTATATTGCCAAAGTCGAACGCCGTGTTATCGATAATTCCGAAATATTTTATACATTATAAAATATACACTAACGGAATATTAAATTATGGAAGTATTTCAATTTATTGATTAAAATTGATTATTTATTAAACAATTTGCCCGAACTCACCACTCCTTCCCCACTCACCGCTTCGCCGCGCACCTAGTATAAGGCTACAATCGGACGACTCTCGTTGCCTCACCCAAATTGGCCGATTATCTTTAATTAATTTTTCGTTAATTATTACTAATATTGCAAAACAGAGCACCTTCCTTCTTAATTTGAGCTAATCTATCTTCACACTTCGGGACTACAAAAAGTTATCAGACATCCTGTATACATATCTTATAGTACGTAAAATACATATTTCGGCAATGAATTTTCAATAACATATAGATAGTGATACGAATAAAATTACTATATGTTCTATATGAATAAAATTACTTCTTTAATAATACATATAGTCAAATATATTTCTTGATGAAGTATAATTTATTATTTTAGATTCGTTGAAACCGTTCAAAACGTAACGATATATCCATCAGGTAATCATAATTTTACTAATCAGGTAATAATATTTTTGATAATATTTTACGATAGTAATTTTTTTAATTAAAAAATAATATGAATAATTTATAAAAAAATTATAAATCACTTACCACGCAATTTCATTACTCCGTATGTTGCCTGTCCTATATTCCTTTCCCAATATCCTTTTTCTCCCTTGTTCGTCCTTTGTTATTTTTTTCGTGGCACTTACTCTCGAAAATACGATTAATTATAATTATGGAACGATTGTGAGATACCTTGCGGCATGCCTCATCGCAGAATAATTATACAAGAAATGCACTTTATTATATTGTAAGAGATAGAGAACACACGAGGGACGTATTCGCTCGACATTTATATCGCCAAATTCAATACTACTTGTTAAATGCTATTTTCATTGTTGACAATATATGTATATTAACACGAATTATAAGATCGAAAGATTAATGTAATTGAAGTCATGATATGTAATAATTATTTAATTATTAATTCGATAATATACAAAGTATTTTGTATCACTATCTTTGCTCGAGTGTCATTGTACGAATAATACCAAAGTCGTGGCATGTAAATATTAGCGCGTTGTTGTTTATGCCACCAAGGCCAAGATGTTATTGTCCGTTCATTATCGAAATATTTTACATTCTTTAACAAATATATGCGTGGAATATTAAAGTATAGAGAAATATTTTAGATTATATAGATTAATTACATAATTATTTATTAAAAGATTAATGTATCTTTTATGGAGCTTCTCGTTATATGTTAATTATTTAGACGATTCTACCATTCAACGTTTTAAAGTGCGCGTTTTTAATCCGAATTATATTTAAATGATTGAAAAATAGATGAAACGTCGGAAACGAATTATATTTGACTCTATATAAATATCAATAAAAAATAATTTATGCTCGTAAAAATTAATTTCATATTAATTAAATCAAAATTGCACATAAATGCCAAAGCGCGGTAGTTGGAGCGCAGGAAAAAAACAACACTTCCTTCTTATTAATTGTTGTTTATTTCGAACTAAAAAACTACAAAAATAATGAATATTTCGGATCGTCTTTGATCCTTCCTCAGCACGATTAACAATATAAAATTATATATATATATATATATATATATATATGTAACAACAACAATTAATAAGAAGGAAGTGTTGTTTTTTTCCTGTATATAGGAATATAGGAAGTGTTGTTTTTTTCCTATATATATATATATATATATATATATATATATATATATATATATATATATATATAATATTATAATATTATAATCACATAATTTTATTATAATCTTCATTGCTGCAATATTTTTTATATTTAAAATGCTCTATATTATATAATACAATGTACTTAATAATAAAGTATAACATAATTATAAAATATATTATTATTATATTATTAGTAAATTTTATAACTCTTTGCAAACTGTCTTTTTATATGTCTAATCATTATGCGTCTCTGTCCAATGCATCTTTTTCTTAGAGTCTTCGGATTGTTGAACTGTCGCACTGCCTCGTCCTAAACACTGTAGAAACGCTTCTTCTTCTTGTGATGTCCATCGGAATACTTTCTGTGGCCATTTGTTGTCTTCAGGCATTTTTAACAAATATTCAAATTGCTGAAGACTATTTTTCTTTCTTCTTTCGATTATTGTCTCTTTTGCTTCATTTTAGTCAAAAATATTAATAATTCATTTTATTCAAAAATATAATAATATAATAAATATTAATATAATAATATTAATATTAATATAATAATATAAATAAATATTATTATATATTAATTAATATGTACTAATTAATATATTAATATAATAAATAATTAATATGAATAAATAATAATTTTGGGGTCTTTCTTAGTCTGACTCTTCCCCTTCGACCTGTCCGGCATGGGTGTCCCTGCCGGTAACGACGGCCAGTATTCATAATTCACTCTTATATTTAAGATCGTCTTAAGTAAGTTGGAAAATGTTATATAACTATTTATTATATAATTTATTCTATAATTTATTTTACTAACTAAACGGAATCTTAAGAAGCAATCTAAGATACTTAAGATTATTTTAAATATAAGAATAATCTATATGAATATCGGCGTGTGTTACCGCCGACATAGCTCTTAGGTTCATTAGAGTACTCAAACCTCCTCACCTGGCAAATGCCTTCGTTAAGGTAGAGATATATCAAGGAGGAAAAATTTTTTTTATTTTTTTTCAATACAGGGTTTAATAAAAAAGTTAATGTAAAATATAATTTGAAATTTAACACAAAATTTATTACATCGAATAATTTATTACACAAAATGAAATTTAATACAAAATAATTTATTACATGGAATAATTTATTACACGAAAATGTCCAAAATATACGTATAATAAAAAATTTACTAAAAATTTTTACATAGTCCAGACGAGAATGATTAGCGATGATTAATTACGCGACATTTATTATTAATAATAGATATGCAATAATAGAATTTAATGTAACGTAATTATATGTAAATAATCGTGATCAAAAGAGTCATTAATAAAATTATTGATCATTTCTACGATTGTAGAAGAAAGTATTTGCATTACTGGCGCATTTTGCGCGGACTTATTAAAGACAATATTCAAAGACATGGAAAGAGAGACAAAACTTCGATGTATAAGTCAACGATTAAATTATAAGATAACGTTAAATTATAAGATAGTCGCGATTTAAAATTCCCGAGAAAACGCGACGATTAAATAAATCGATAATATTCGGAATATCCGATTGCGATATGTATAATTTTTATAATATAATAATCGAAGCTTCAATAGACATTATAATCGCGCGCGATATAATTATTATCACATAAATGTAAAGATATTTCGACAGACAATTTAATGTCTGTAATATTTACGAATATAGTACTCACTGTCATTTACGAATCTTTACAAGATAAATCGCGATTCGAATTCACGAGAAAACGCGACGAATAAATAAATCGATAATATGCAGAATATTTGATCGCGATACGTATAATTTTTATAATACAATAATCGAAGCGCCCTCAATAGACACGCGCGCGAAATAATTATTATCACACAAAGGCGAAGATATTTCGACAGACAATTTGAGGTCTGTAATGTTTGCGAATATATAATTCATCGACTGATTTACGTGCGAGTTTTTATAAGATAAATCGCGATAAAACGCAACGAATAAATAAATCTATAATATTTAAAATAATCGATTGCGCATAAATTTTATAATATAATTCGACGCCATTTGATACGCGGATGACATACCGGTAATATCCGATAAAAAGAGGAGCGACCTTAAAAATGGAGAACGATATTAACATCTTGTTTCTACATCAGATTTCGCAAGATCAATCTGCGAAGAAAAGTTAAGTGATCCATTGAACATCGGTAACTTCACTGTAGGAGGGAACGAATCCCGGATCTTCCGGACTATTCCCAATAGCAATGATTTCAGTTAAAAATCAACGACAATTATCCCTCGTCATTATCTTCAATTCACGAAATTGATATTCACGTCAGAAGACATGTTCTCACATTATTAAGAAATATATTTCTTTATTGAAAAATAAATGGATATAACGATTTTTTTTATAGAAATGTGATTACGAACGATTATATTTATAAATAATAAAATACACGCATCATTGGAGTTTGTGTTAAATGTGCGAACACATAATTTGGGGTACCGTTTGCGCGCGCGAGACGAATCGAACCCAATAACGGCAAGATTTAAAAAATTTCAATTCGAATAGTGTGCAAAATAAAATAAATGAAATAATTTTAAATATATAATTAATTCTAGATTAATTCTCTAGATTCTTATTCTTATAACGTTTAAATTAATAATTTTTTTTCTTTTAATCAAAATCTTACTGATATAGGGGTACCCATTCGATTCGTCTCTAAATTTTTAAGTATTCGCACATTTTATGTAACAGTCATACATAATTTCGCGTATATATGATATATCATATTAATAAAAATTATAAAAATATTTTGGATACGTTAATTTGTGCATGTATTTTATTATACATATATATAAAATGGTATATATCTAAAAACTAATATTCTAAAATGGGGATGGATGTCCAATACCTGCAAATAGTTTCTTAAAAGAAACTAAAAACTAATATTAATATCC
Organism: Camponotus vicinus; assembly: GCF_025532165.1. NCBI lineage: Eukaryota > Metazoa > Arthropoda > Insecta > Hymenoptera > Formicidae > Camponotus > Camponotus vicinus. The sequence continues at coordinate 3,819,284 of NW_028141949.1, forward strand.
CCAGTACCTAGAAATAATTTTTCAAATGATAATTAATTAATAATTAATAAAATATATTCGTTCGTAATCATTTTTATTCAAAAAGTTAATAAAAACTAATTATAATATGAAATTACTTGGAAAATAGAAATTTATACACAACGCTATATCCATATTTAATCTACTATTAAATATTTCTGGCATTGGACAATAATAATACCAATCCTAATAATGACAGAACATTTTTAACGAAAAAAAGAATAGATGCATTTCTCTCACATCTAAATATATATTATTTAAATTATTTCGACTTTAAAGAAGCGTATGGCGTTCGTTGTTGAATGACTACCGAAATCATTGCTGTCGGAAATTGCTAGGAAAACCTGGGATTAGTTCCATTCCTACAATAAAAATCCCCAATTTTCAACAGGGCACCGAACTAGACGTCGCGAATGGATCTTACAAGAACCGATGAGAAATAATTCTCCATAATGAAAATCATTTCGACTCCTCGGCGGTACGAGTCACGCAACTTTCATTAACGTTTATCTAACGAAAGAAACAACGATAACTCTTTTATTAATCTCGTATAAGAACACGAAAAGAACGCGGGAAAAACACGGTGTTTGCGCAACCGTAATTTATTAATTTATTTATGAATATTTTCCGATACGAATTTCGTAAATACACAAATATAACCGAAGAAACAAATTATTAAATTCATAATAATTAACTCGCGATTCTATAATATCGAAGGTGATCGTTAAATTTTGTGAAGCTAATATTTCGTAATAATCGTTGACTTATCACATCGAATCTTCACATTCTTATTCCATATTTCTTTATATTTAATTAACAATATTTAGCAATATTATTTGACGAGAGAGACAGCGATAAGATTCTTCATTAATTCAATCTAGTTTAACACCGCAAAAAGAACGCGGAAAGAGCACGGTATTTTCATAATCATAATTTATTAATTTATTTTACGATTATTTAGTTACGCGCGATATGGAATTCATAAATAGATAAATCTAACGGAAAGCATATCATTAAATTTATAATAATTTGACTCGCGATTCTATAACGAAGGCGTTCGTCAAATTTTGTAAAGCTTATATTTGATCATTAATTTAGCACCAAATTTTTACATTTTATATAAAAATTTTCCGAATTTATTAGTGACTCTTTGATATGAAAATATAAACAATTACTCTTTTATGAATATTTCAAAAATATATACTATAAAATCAAATATATTAATTTAATGAAATTACTATTATATCATCATTATACGTATACTTTCGATAATTTTCGTGTAATTTACATAAGAATGTATTTACGTAATTTACAATCGTAAATACAATTTCATATAATATAATTATAGTTATAATTGTATTTTATACACATTTATGTCAATAATTAAAAATATCAATATTAGGTTATAATTAATATACAATTATAACTATTTACAATTTACAAAACACAATTTACTAATTACAAATTACAATTTACAAAATACAATTTATGTTATCAATATCAAATAAATGTACTTGATTTATTCAAATGTTTAATAACATAAATAATTTGATATTGACAGCATTAACATTTGGACTTAATATTATAGCTATATATTAATTTACACATATATATGATATATTTTTAATTTTTAAAATAAAATATAACATGTTAAAATATATCTTGAACATTTATAATTATGCAATTTGTTTAATATTGTTGAAAGTAATTTTGATAATTTAAATTTCATTTTTAAAACATTTTTAAAAGTAAATTCAATTCGCGCATAATTAGTTAAATGAAATAAAATGAATCTTAAGACTTTACAATTTTAAATATAATTAAAAAATCACGTTGTTCGCCACTTAATAGAGAATAATGGAACGAATGATTTTACCAAAGTTCCTCTCTAATAATTTAACTATCTAACTATATCTCTAACTATCGATGTATTAGTAGAGTTTAATAAGATTTATATAATGATTTAAACAATTGCGATTAATCATTAATAAAATTATCCATCATCTTTTTAAATAGTAAAAAAATATTTACACTAGCGCAGACTATAAAAGATAATATTCAAAGACGTGGAAAGACAGACAAAGTTTCGACGTATAAGTCAACGATTAAATTATAAGATAATATTAAGATAAATCGCGATTTAAAATTCCCGAGAAAACACGACGACTAAATAAATCGAAAATATTCGGAATATCTGATTCCGATACGTATAATTTTTATAATATAACAATCGAAGCTCTCGACAGACACGAGCGCGGTATAATTATTATCACGTAAATATAAAAAATCGAAAATATTTTGACAATCATTTGAGGTCTGTAATGTTTGTGAATATACAATTCACCGACCGAATTACATCCGAATTTTTATAAGATAAATCGCGCTTTTGAATTCGTGATAAAACGCGACGAATAAATAAATCGATAATATTCAAAATACTCAATTGCAGAGGGACAGCGATAAAATTCTTTTGTTAAAACAATCTTTAAGGTAATCTTGTATAAGAACGATTAAAAATTTTATATTTGATCGCGCGATGTATATACTTAATATGTATATACTTTAAACAGCAGTCCCGGTTTCGGTACGAGCGAAAATCCCATTTCACTTATAAGAATCAGCTTCGAGTCAACAGGTCGGGAATGCAACGATACAACGAGCAAGGATTAAGCCCAAACCGGAAAGAAGACGAAACGGTTGACGGAAATAGAGGAAAATGAAGTTCACCAGCTCTTTTTCGCGCATAATTATCCTATCTCGTATCGAACCTGGACCCGCTAAGCACGATTTCAGGTGCTTCGCCCGGAACACGAAGTTTCCCGCAATGCAGGATATGGCTACACCAGGCTGGTAGACGGCAAAAGAAGAGGATACCCACATTTTTTAAATGCTAACATTCAGCAATTTAGAAAATGGGGAGGCAACCCCTTTTACCGAGCGAAAATCGTGCCTAGGGGAATCCACTCGACTCCTCGACAGGGTTAACACACGCAGTGCGTGTGGCTGTAGACGAGCAAAGAGAAGGGACCCATTGACGACTATTCCGAGCAATCGATCGAGTTCTAATCAATTCGGGCCGAATCACTTGACGAAGCACGAAGCGCGAGTATACGTTGCATAGCAACGTGTGCAAACTCGAACATCCCAGTTAATTGGCATCGGAAGTAGAGACTCGTGACAATAATGAAATTGGGATTTTTATACGAAAAGTCCAACGCGGAAGCGCGAAAACGCGACGACACGAGAATACTACAACGCGGAAACACGGTAACGAAATGCCATCGTCCGCGACACGTTGACAGCACCGACGATGGAAAGTCGACGACGCAATGTGCGTTCAATTAAATACCTGTGCCACATAAGAGCCATTGTGGGATCTTACAATAAAAATCCCCAATTTTTTTAACGGGGCACCGAACTAGACGTCGCGAATGGATCTCACAAGAACCGATGAGAAATAATTCTCCATGATGGAAATCGTTTCGACTCCTCGGGGGTACGAGTCACGCAACTTTCATTAACGTTTATCTAACGAAAGGAACAACGATAACTCTTTTATTAAAACGTCAATCTCGTCTAAGGGGGCGAAAAAAACGCGGGAAAAACACCGTAATTTTTTCGCAACCGTAATTTATTAATTTATTTATGAATTTTTTCCGATACGAAATTCGTAAATACACAAATATAAGAAGAAACAAATTATTAAATTCATAATAATTAACTCGCGATTCTATATAATAGCAAAGGTGACCGCGATACATTTTGTGAAGCTAATATTTAATCGTTGACTTATCACATCGAATCTTTACACTCTTATTCCATATTTCTTTATATTTAATTAGCGCAATGTTCAGGATATTATCTGACAAGAGGGATAGATAAAATTCTTTTGTTAAAACGGTAATCTTGTATAAGAACGCGGAAAAAGCACGGTATTTTCGCAATCATAATTTATTAATTTATTTTACGAATATGAGTATTCAGTTCCGCGCGATATGGAATTCATAAATAGATAAATCTAACGGAAAGCATATCATTAAATTATAGTTATAATTGTATTTTATACACATTTATGTCAATGATTAAAAATATCAATATTAGATTATAATTAATATACAATTATAACTATTTATAATTTACAAATTACAAATTACAATTTACAAAATACAATTTATAATGTTATCAATATCAAATAAATGGATTCGATTTATTCAAATGTTTAATAACATAAATAATTTGATATTGACAGCATTAACATTTGGACTTAATGTTATATATCATATATATGTGTAAATTATATATTTATATATTTTTAATTTCTAAATAAAATATAATATGTTAAAAAGTATCTTGAACATCTATAATTATGCAATTTGTTTAATCTTCTTGAAAATAATTTTGATAATTTAAATTTCACTTTTAAAACATTTTTAAAAATAAATTCAATTTACTTTTTTAAAAATAATTTTAATTTATTACAAAGAATTACACGAAAGTATCCAAAATATACGTATAATATAAAATTTATTAAAAATTTCTACATAGTCAAAACAAGACTGATTGGTGAACTATGCGATATTCATTATTAATAATTGATATGCAATAATAAAATTTAATAAGTTTTATGTAACGTAAATATGTATAATCGTGATCAAAAGAGTCATTAATAAAATTATTGATCGTTTTTTCGATTGTAGAAGAAAGTATTTGCATTATTGGCGCATAATACAAGATAAATAACGATTTAAAATTCGCGAGGAAACGGTAACGAATAAATAAATCGATAATAGTAGTAATATTCGATTACGATATGCATAATTTTTGTAATATGATAATCGAAACCGCCAATAGACAGCGCGCGACATAATTATTATCAAACAAATACGAAGATATTTCGAAACATTTGAGATCTATAATATTTGCGAATATAAAATTTATTGTCTGATTTATTTGCGAATTTTTAGAAGATAAATCACGATTTACAATTCGCGAGAAGACGCGACAAATAAATAAATCGACAATATTCGAAATATTTGATTGCGATATGTATAATTTTTATAATATAATCGGAGCCCCTAATAAACACGCACGATATAATTACTATCACACACAAGTGCGAAGATATTTCGATAGACATTTAAGGTCTGTAATATTTGCGAATTTATTTGCGATTTATATGCGATTAATACGTTATTTTATATAAATGTCACGATTGAGAAGACATATTGAAAATACATATTACATCTTGCGCATGATTAATTCAATGAAATAAAATAAATCTTAAAACTTTACAATTTTAATATATAATTAACATATAATTAAGAAATCGCGTTATCTCACCACGTTTAATAGAGAATAACGGAACGAATGATTTTATCGACGTCCCTCTAATACTCTAACTACATATTTAACTATATATGTAACTATCAATGTAATAGTAGAGTTTAATAAGATTTAAATAATGTAAACAATCGCGATTAAAATAGTCATTAATAAAATTATCAATTGTCTTTTAAATAGTAGAAAAAAGTATTTGCCCTACTAGCGCAGACCATTAACGGTAATATTCAAAGACGTGGAAAGATAAACAAAGCTTCGATGTAAGTCAGCGATTAAGTTAGGTAAATTGCGATTTAAAATTCGCGGGAAAACGCGACGATTAAATAAATTGATAATACACGGAATATTCGATATGTATAATTTTTATAATATAATAATCGTGAAGTCCTCAATAGATACGCGCGCAATGTAATTATGCTGTCACATAAATGCGAAGATATATTTCGACAGACATTCGAGGTCTGTAATATTTGCGAATATAAAATTCACTATCCGATTTATTTGCGATTAATATGCAATTTTATATGAACGTCGCGATTTAAAATAAGATACATATCTCGCGCATGACTAACTAAATAAGATAAAATGGAAAATTTTTATAATATGATAATCGAAATCATCAATAGACGCGTGCGCGACATAATAATTATCACTCAAATTATCACGCAATTTGTAAATAATCGCGATTAAAACAGTCATTAAAAAAATTGTCGATCGTTTTTTAAATAATAGAAAAAAATATTTGCACTACTAGCGCATTTTGCGCGGACTATTAGAAACAATATTCAAAGACGTGAAAAGATAGACAAAGCTTCGATGTATAAGTCAACGATTAAATTATAAGATAATATTAAAATATAAGACACATCGCGATTTAAAATTCCCGAGAAAACACGACAAATAAACAAATTGATAATATTCGGAATAACCGATTCCGCGATATCTATAATTTTTATAATATAATAATCGAAGCACCCTCAATAGACACGCGCGCGATATAATTATTATCACACAGAGGTGAAGATATTTCGATAGACAATTTGAGATCTGTAATGTTTGCGAATATATAATTCATCGACTGATTTACGTGCGAATTTTTATAAGATAAATCGCGATAAAACGCAACAAATAAATAAATCTATAATATTCAAAATAATCGATTGCGCATAAATTTTATAATATAATTCGACGCCATTTGATACGCGGATGACATACCGGTAATATACGATAAAAAGAGGAGCGACCTTAAAAATGGAGAACGATATTAACATCTTGTTTCTACATCAGATTTCGCAAAATCAATTTGCGAAGAAAAGTTAAGTGATCCATTGAACGTCGGGAACTTCACTGTAGGAGGGAACGAATCCCGGATCTTCCGGACTATTCCCAATAGCAATGATTTCAGTAATAAATCAACGACAATTGTCCCTTGTCATTATCTTCAATTCACGAAATTGATATTCACGTCAGAAGACATGTTCTCACATTATTAAGAAATATATTTCTTTATTGAAAAATAAATGGATATAACGATTTTTTTTATAGAAATGTGATTACGAACGACTATATTTATAAATAATAAAATACATGCATCATTGGAGTTTGTGTTAAATGTGCGAACACATAATTTGGGGTACCGTTTGCGCGCGCGAGACGAATCGAACCCGATAACAGCAAGATTTAAAAAATTTCAATTCGAATAGTGTGCAAAATAAAATAAATGAAATAGTTTTAAATATATAATTAATTCTAGATTAATTCTCTAGATTCTTATTCCTATAACGTTTAAATTAATAATTTTTTTTTTAATCAATATCTTACTGATATAGGGGTACCCATTCGATTCGTCTCTAAATTTTTAAGTATTCGCACATTTTATGTAACATTCATATATAATTTCGCGTATATATAATATATCATATTAATAAAAATTATAAAAATATTTTGGATACGTTAATTTATGCATGTATTTTATTATACATATGAGTAAAATATATATCTAAAAACTAATATTCTAAAATGGCGATGGATGTCCAATACCTGCAAATAGTTTCTTAAAAGAAACTAAAATCTAATATTAATATCCCCAGTACCTAGAAATAATTTTTCAAATGATAATTAATTAATAATTAATAAAATATATTCGTTCGTAATCATTTTTATCCAAAAAGTTAATAAAAATTAATTATAATATGAAATTACTTGGAAAATAGAAATTTATACACAACGCTATATCCATATTTAATCTACTATTAAATATTTCTGGCATTAGGCAATAATAATACCAATCCTAATAATGACAGAACATTTTTAACGAAGAAAAGAATAGATGCATTTCTCTCACATCTAAATATATATTATTTAAATTAATTCGACTTTAAAGAAGCGTATGGCGTTCGTCGTTGAATGACTACCGAAATCATTGCTGTCGGAAATTGCCAGGAAAACCTGGGATTAGTTCCATTCCTACAATAAAAATCCCCAATTTTCAACAGAGCACCGAACTAGACGTCGCGAATAGATCTTACAAGAACCGATGAGAAATAATTCTCCATAGTGAAAATCGTTTCGACTCCTCGGCGATACGAGTCACGCAACTTTCATTAACGTTTATCTAACGAAAGGAACAACGATAACTCTTTTATTAATCTCGTATAAGAACACGAAAAGAACGCGGGAAAAACACGGTGTTTTCGCAACCGTAATTCATTAATTTATTTATGAATATTTTCCGATACGAATTTCGTAAATACACAAATATAACCGAAGAAACAGATTATTAAATTGATAATAATTAACTCGCGATTCTATAATATCGAAAGTGATCGTTTAATTTCATAAAGCTAATATTTAATCGTTGACTTAACACATTGAATCTTCACACTCTTATTCCATATTTCTTTAAATTTAATTAGCGCAATATTCAGAAATGTTATTTCACGAAAGGGACAGCGGTAAGATCCTTTATTACAATGGCAATTTCGTCTAAGAATAGGGAAAGAATGCGGAAATAAATATGATATGTTTCCGTAATTTATTAATTTTATGAATATTTATTTCGGATACGAAATTCATAAATACATAAATCGAATTGAAAGTATCACTAAATCCGTATAATAATTGACTCGCAACTTCATAACATCGAAGGCGATCGTTAAATTTTGTGAAGCTAATACTTAATTGCTAACTTAACATCGACTCTTTATACTCTTATTTGATATTTTTTTACTTTTAATTAGCAATATTTAAAAATATTATTTGAGAGGGACGGCAATAAGATCCTTTATTAAAACGGCAATCTCATCTAAGAACGCGAAAAAGACGCGGAAAGAGCACGATATTTTCGCAATCATAATTTATTTCATGAATATTCAGTTTCGCGCGATATGGAATTCATAAATATATTCCGAATTTATTTTTTATTAATGACTCTGATATGAAAATACAAACAATTATTCTTTTATGAAAATTTCAAAAATATATACTATAGAATTAAATATGTTAATTTAATGAATTACTATTATGTAATCATTATACGTATACTTCGGATAATTTTTCGTGTAATTTACATGAGAATGTATTCATGTAAGTTACAATCGTAAGATACAATTTCATGTAATATAATTATAGTTAAATTAATTATAGTTTATAATTATATTGTATTTTACAATTATAATATCAATATTATAATTAAAATATAATTATAAATATTTACAATGTAAATATGTTAAGATATTTCTTAAATATTAATAATTATGTACAATTTTCTTAATATTCCTGAAAAAATAATAAATAAAAATAATTTTAATAATCTAGAATTTATTTTTAATGTTCTTTTCAATAAATTAGGTAAAATTTATACAAAAATAATTTTTTCTCGATGTTCTTTCTTTATAATTAAAATACTGCAATATATTTTCGCGATGGATGCAATACATTTCGAACGAGAGAATTTATGAAAAGTTATTTAATTTAATCTATCTCCTAGCTCGTCTATTTTAAGTTAACGGATTTTTCTACAATCTCTACAGTTACCTTAAAATTAAATAAAAGTTTTTGTCACTTACCGAGACATTGATGTGCAGCAGCAGAGTTGTCGTTATCGAAACTATGTTGTCGTTATTAAAACTACGTCTGTAACATACAAATATAAAATTCATATATAACAAAGCTCAAAATACATTCAATATTTCAAAAAATTATTATTGTGCGGCATTTCATATCCAGTGTGCAAAAATAAGCAGATATAAACACGTATGGGAGAATTTTATGAATTTTGAAATTACTTTTTAAATAGAAATTTTTATATTTATAAAAATCTTTCTCTCTAATTTTCTCTTTAATTCCTTTAAATTATAAGAACGAATTATTATGCGTACGATTTATAACAATTGATATATAAATAATAAATATTCACCATCAGGTTGCTTCGCCGATGCAAGATGCCTCTCCCAGGCCTCCTCCTCCTCTCACAATAGTTTTTGTTGGTCTGTAACATACAAAGAAGATTCAAATTGTAATCATGGTCAAAAAATTATTATTATATGCATTTAATTTTATATCCGACGCACATAAATAAAAAGCAGATAAACAATTTTATAAATTTTGAAAAAAATTCTACTAATAAGTAATAATTTAATAATTCTATCAAAAGCTATTCGAACGTAGAAATTTTTAAATTACAGTTTTTATGTAAAAATTTCTCTCATTCTCTTGTTTAAGTCATGTAAATAAAAAATCAAATTACGCGATTAATTACTTAATTTAAATCGCGCGTACGCAATTAATAAATAATTATATATAAGCGATAATTTATTTACCATAGAGTTGCTTCACAGGTGCCTGATGCCTCTCCCAGGCCTCCTTCTCCTCTCATGTTGTTGACGCGCGATACTTTCAACGGCACTCCCGCACTCACGAGCGATATTTTTATATCGCTATTTTCGCTATTTTACGCACGAATACTTAACGATTTTCACACTATTTCGATGCGATTAAAAATTTTATATTTGATCGCGCGATGTATATACTTAATATGTATATACTTTAAACGGCAGTCCCGGTTTCGGTACGAGCGAAAATCCCATTTCACTTATAAGAATCAGCTTCGAGTCAACAGGTCGGGAATGCAACGATACAACGAGCAAGGATTAAGCCCAAACCGGAAAGAAGACGAAACGGTTGACGGAAATAGAGGAAAATGAAGTTCACCAGCTCTTTTTCGCGCATAATTATCCTATCTCGTATCGAACCTGGACCCGCTAAGCACGATTTCAGGTGCTTCGCCCGGAACACGAAGTTTCCCGCAATGCAGGATATGGCTACACCAGGCTGGTAGACGGCAAAAGAAGAGGATACCCACATTTTTTAAATGCTAACATTCAGCAATTTAGAAAATGGGGAGGCAACCCCTTTTACCGAGCGAAAATCGTGCCTAGGGGAATCCACTCGACTCCTCGACAGGGTTAACACACGCAGTGCGTGTGGCTGTAGACGAGCAAAGAAAAGGGACCCATTGACGACCATTCCGAGCAATCGATCGAGTTCTAACTAATTCGGGCCGAATCACTTGACGAAGCACGAAGCACGAGTGTACGTTGCAGAGCAACGTGTGCAAACTCGAACATCCCAGTTAATTGGCATCGGAAGCAGAGACTCGTGACAATAAATGAAATTGGGATTTTATATGAAAAAGTCCAAAAGTTCCGCGAAAACGCGACGACGCGAGAATACTACGCGAAAACGCGGTAACGAAGCGCTTGCCGTCCACGGCACGTTGACGGTACCGACGACGCGAAAGGGTACTTAGCTTCCCATTCAGGCATCTTAAGATTTATCATAAATAGAAAAATTTAAGATAAACCTCAAGGCACCATCCAAGTACTAAGCCCTCCCACCGCGACAAGGTGTACCCCATGGGAGGGTTATATTATATATAATTTTATATATAATATAATATATAATTAATTTTGTTATATACTATATAAATTATAATTCGCAAATATAAACGATAAATAAAAATATAAAAGATAAGAGAAAATCTATTACATAAAGCAATGTTCAAAATAATTGATTTTAAAACTAATTATTGCGCGCAATTAATTTTTACATTTTTACTTTTAAATAGTTATATTTTAATGTTAGAAATTGCGTAATTATAAAATAATTTATATTTCTTAAATCTAAACTTTTAAAAATATGATAAATAAAAAATTTCTATTTTTTAATATATGAAGTATTTAATATAATAAATATATTAATATGAAATATTTTCTAAAATATAAGAAGTATGACTCTCTGACAGTCGTTGTTTATAACATCTTGACAACGCGCGCGAAAATGATCTTTTTCCGTCGACGTACTTCCCGCCGAAAGAATTCAACAGGTGGCGAATACATCCAGGGGGATGGGACGCGGGGACGTAACAATATAATAAATAATGAATGTGATAAATAATTAAAATATTAATGACTTACATCATATCTTATTGATCCATCCATGTCCAAGACCTCCTTTTTTTCTTTTGTTTTCTTCACTTTTTCCTCGTGGCACTCCAATCCTCGTTGCACTCATTTGAATTCCTCGTTGCACTTAAACTCATTCACAAAAAGTCCCTCGTTGTACTTGCAATTGTGTTTAGAGAAAGAATTTGATAATATATGGAACGTCTCACATCACTACTTCACTGCTCAAGAGTCACTGAGCGAATGATCGTAAGTCAGAAACATTACCGTGGTACTGTTTATATCGCCAAGGTTGACTATGTAGAGAAAGAATTTGATAATATATGAAACGTCACTACTTCACTGCTTAAGGTTACTGTGCGAATGATCGTAAATCAAAACCTTTACCGCGATACTGTTTATATCGCCAAGGTTGACTATGTAAAGAAAGAATTTGATAATATATGAAACGTCACTACTTTACTGCTCAAGGTTACTGTGCGAATGATCGTAAATCCAAAACATTACCGCTATACTGTTTATATCGCCAAGATCGACTTATACTATGTTATTGTTATAATTCGTCGTTGAAATATTCTACGAGTGATTGCCGATTAAGAAAATTTAAAGCATTGGTCGAAATTTATTTAATTCTAATAAGTATCGTTAGGGAAATTATTATAATAAGCATCAATAATCGAAAGATCATAACAAAATTAATTCTCTTATCTCCTTTTATGTATCCCCTGTTTCAATTTTTAATCGCGGTAATAAAGCATTACGATTTGTTAAAGATTTATCGTTTCGATACAGTTTCATGTCGTTAATTAATTTTTAATTAATTGATTTTTATTAATATTTAAAGCAAATTATGTTTTGATATTAATCGTAGTTGTGTTTAGTAAAAAAATTACAATATACGAAGCGTTTCTCACCACTACTTTATTATTCGAGAGTCACCGTGCGAATGATGATAAAGCGGTAACGTATAGCGCGCTACTGTTTATATTTTATATTGCCAAAGTCGAACGCCGTGTTATCGATAATTCCGAAATATTTTATACATTATAAAATATACACTAACGGAATATTAAATTATGGAAGTATTTCAATTTATTGATTAAAATTGATTATTTATTAAACAATTTGCCCGAACTCACCACTCCTTCCCCACTCACCGCTTCGCCGCGCACCTAGTATAAGGCTACAATCGGACGACTCTCGTTGCCTCACCCAAATTGGCCGATTATCTTTAATTAATTTTTCGTTAATTATTACTAATATTGCAAAACAGAGCACCTTCCTTCTTAATTTGAGCTAATCTATCTTCACACTTCGGGACTACAAAAAGTTATCAGACATCCTGTATACATATCTTATAGTACGTAAAATACATATTTCGGCAATGAATTTTCAATAACATATAGATAGTGATACGAATAAAATTACTATATGTTCTATATGAATAAAATTACTTCTTTAATAATACATATAGTCAAATATATTTCTTGATGAAGTATAATTTATTATTTTAGATTCGTTGAAACCGTTCAAAACGTAACGATATATCCATCAGGTAATCATAATTTTACTAATCAGGTAATAATATTTTTGATAATATTTTACGATAGTAATTTTTTTAATTAAAAAATAATATGAATAATTTATAAAAAAATTATAAATCACTTACCACGCAATTTCATTACTCCGTATGTTGCCTGTCCTATATTCCTTTCCCAATATCCTTTTTCTCCCTTGTTCGTCCTTTGTTATTTTTTTCGTGGCACTCACTCTCGAAAATACGATTAATTATAATTATGGAACGATTGTGAGATACCTTGCGGCATGCCTCATCGCAGAATAATTATACAAGAAATGCACTTTATTATATTGTAAGAGATAGAGAACACACGAGGGACGTATTCGCTCGACATTTATATCGCCAAATTCAATACTACTTGTTAAATGCTATTTTCATTGTTGACAATATATGTATATTAACACGAATTATAAGATCGAAAGATTAATGTAATTGAAGTCATGATATGTAATAATTATTTAATTATTAATTCGATAATATACAAAGTATTTTGTATCACTATCTTTGCTCGAGTGTCATTGTACGAATAATACCAAAGTCGTGGCATGTAAATATTAGCGCGTTGTTGTTTATGCCACCAAGGCCAAGATGTTATTGTCCGTTCATTATCGAAATATTTTACATTCTTTAACAAATATATGCGTGGAATATTAAAGTATAGAGAAATATTTTAGATTATATAGATTAATTACATAATTATTTATTAAAAGATTAATGTATCTTTTATGGAGCTTCTCGTTATATGTTAATTATTTAGACGATTCTACCATTCAACGTTTTAAAGTGCGCGTTTTTAATCCGAATTATATTTAAATGATTGAAAAATAGATGAAACGTCGGAAACGAATTATATTTGACTCTATATAAATATCAATAAAAAATAATTTATGCTCGTAAAAATTAATTTCATATTAATTAAATCAAAATTGCACATAAATGCCAAAGCGCGGTAGTTGGAGCGCAGGAAAAAAACAACACTTCCTTCTTATTAATTGTTGTTTATTTCGAACTAAAAAACTACAAAAATAATGAATATTTCGGATCGTCTTTGATCCTTCCTCAGCACGATTAACAATATAAAATTATATATATATATATATATATATATATGTAACAACAACAATTAATAAGAAGGAAGTGTTGTTTTTTTCCTGTATATAGGAATATAGGAAGTGTTGTTTTTTTCCTATATATATATATATATATATATATATATATATATATATATATATATAATATTATAATATTATAATCACATAATTTTATTATAATCTTCATTGCTGCAATATTTTTTATATTTAAAATGCTCTATATTATATAATACAATGTACTTAATAATAAAGTATAACATAATTATAAAATATATTATTATTATATTATTAGTAAATTTTATAACTCTTTGCAAACTGTCTTTTTATATGTCTAATCATTATGCGTCTCTGTCCAATGCATCTTTTTCTTAGAGTCTTCGGATTGTTGAACTGTCGCACTGCCTCGTCCTAAACACTGTAGAAACGCTTCTTCTTCTTGTGATGTCCATCGGAATACTTTCTGTGGCCATTTGTTGTCTTCAGGCATTTTTAACAAATATTCAAATTGCTGAAGACTATTTTTCTTTCTTCTTTCGATTATTGTCTCTTTTGCTTCATTTTAGTCAAAAATATTAATAATTCATTTTATTCAAAAATATAATAATATAATAAATATTAATATAATAATATTAATATTAATATAATAATATAAATAAATATTATTATATATTAATTAATATGTACTAATTAATATATTAATATAATAAATAATTAATATGAATAAATAATAATTTTGGGGTCTTTCTTAGTCTGACTCTTCCCCTTCGACCTGTCCGGCATGGGTGTCCCTGCCGGTAACGACGGCCAGTATTCATAATTCACTCTTATATTTAAGATCGTCTTAAGTAAGTTGGAAAATGTTATATAACTATTTATTATATAATTTATTCTATAATTTATTTTACTAACTAAACGGAATCTTAAGAAGCAATCTAAGATACTTAAGATTATTTTAAATATAAGAATAATCTATATGAATATCGGCGTGTGTTACCGCCGACATAGCTCTTAGGTTCATTAGAGTACTCAAACCTCCTCACCTGGCAAATGCCTTCGTTAAGGTAGAGATATATCAAGGAGGAAAAATTTTTTTTATTTTTTTTCAATACAGGGTTTAATAAAAAAGTTAATGTAAAATATAATTTGAAATTTAACACAAAATTTATTACATCGAATAATTTATTACACAAAATGAAATTTAATACAAAATAATTTATTACATGGAATAATTTATTACACGAAAATGTCCAAAATATACGTATAATAAAAAATTTACTAAAAATTTTTACATAGTCCAGACGAGAATGATTAGCGATGATTAATTACGCGACATTTATTATTAATAATAGATATGCAATAATAGAATTTAATGTAACGTAATTATATGTAAATAATCGTGATCAAAAGAGTCATTAATAAAATTATTGATCATTTCTACGATTGTAGAAGAAAGTATTTGCATTACTGGCGCATTTTGCGCGGACTTATTAAAGACAATATTCAAAGACATGGAAAGAGAGACAAAACTTCGATGTATAAGTCAACGATTAAATTATAAGATAACGTTAAATTATAAGATAGTCGCGATTTAAAATTCCCGAGAAAACGCGACGATTAAATAAATCGATAATATTCGGAATATCCGATTGCGATATGTATAATTTTTATAATATAATAATCGAAGCTTCAATAGACATTATAATCGCGCGCGATATAATTATTATCACATAAATGTAAAGATATTTCGACAGACAATTTAATGTCTGTAATATTTACGAATATAGTACTCACTGTCATTTACGAATCTTTACAAGATAAATCGCGATTCGAATTCACGAGAAAACGCGACGAATAAATAAATCGATAATATGCAGAATATTTGATCGCGATACGTATAATTTTTATAATACAATAATCGAAGCGCCCTCAATAGACACGCGCGCGAAATAATTATTATCACACAAAGGCGAAGATATTTCGACAGACAATTTGAGGTCTGTAATGTTTGCGAATATATAATTCATCGACTGATTTACGTGCGAGTTTTTATAAGATAAATCGCGATAAAACGCAACGAATAAATAAATCTATAATATTTAAAATAATCGATTGCGCATAAATTTTATAATATAATTCGACGCCATTTGATACGCGGATGACATACCGGTAATATCCGATAAAAAGAGGAGCGACCTTAAAAATGGAGAACGATATTAACATCTTGTTTCTACATCAGATTTCGCAAGATCAATCTGCGAAGAAAAGTTAAGTGATCCATTGAACATCGGTAACTTCACTGTAGGAGGGAACGAATCCCGGATCTTCCGGACTATTCCCAATAGCAATGATTTCAGTTAAAAATCAACGACAATTATCCCTCGTCATTATCTTCAATTCACGAAATTGATATTCACGTCAGAAGACATGTTCTCACATTATTAAGAAATATATTTCTTTATTGAAAAATAAATGGATATAACGATTTTTTTTATAGAAATGTGATTACGAACGATTATATTTATAAATAATAAAATACACGCATCATTGGAGTTTGTGTTAAATGTGCGAACACATAATTTGGGGTACCGTTTGCGCGCGCGAGACGAATCGAACCCAATAACGGCAAGATTTAAAAAATTTCAATTCGAATAGTGTGCAAAATAAAATAAATGAAATAATTTTACATATATAATTAATTCTAGATTAATTCTCTAGATTCTTATTCTTATAACGTTTAAATTAATAATTTTTTTTCTTTTAATCAAAATCTTACTGATATAGGGGTACCCATTCGATTCGTCTCTAAATTTTTAAGTATTCGCACATTTTATGTAACAGTCATACATAATTTCGCGTATATATGATATATCATATTAATAAAAATTATAAAAATATTTTGGATACGTTAATTTGTGCATGTATTTTATTATACATATATATAAAATGGTATATATCTAAAAACTAATATTCTAAAATGGGGATGGATGTCCAATACCTGCAAATAGTTTCTTAAAAGAAACTAAAAACTAATATTAATATCCCCAGTACCTAGAAATAATTTTTCAAATGATAATTAATTAATAATTAATAAAATATATTCGTTCGTAATCATTTTTATTCAAAAAGTTAATAAAAACTAATTATAATATGAAATTACTTGGAAAATAGAAATTTATACACAACGCTATATCCATATTTAATCTACTATTAAATATTTCTGGCATTGGACAATAATAATACCAATCCTAATAATGACAGAACATTTTTAACGAAAAAAAGAATAGATGCATTTCTCTCACATCTAAATATATATTATTTAAATTATTTCGACTTTAAAGAAGCGTATGGCGTTCGTTGTTGAATGACTACCGAAATCATTGCTGTCGGAAATTGCTAGGAAAACCTGGGATTAGTTCCATTCCTACAATAAAAATCCCCAATTTTCAACAGGGCACCGAACTAGACGTCGCGAATGGATCTTACAAGAACCGATGAGAAATAATTCTCCATAATGAAAATCATTTCGACTCCTCGGCGGTACGAGTCACGCAACTTTCATTAACGTTTATCTAACGAAAGAAACAACGATAACTCTTTTATTAATCTCGTATAAGAACACGAAAAGAACGCGGGAAAAACACGGTGTTTGCGCAACCGTAATTTATTAATTTATTTATGAATATTTTCCGATACGAATTTCGTAAATACACAAATATAACCGAAGAAACAAATTATTAAATTCATAATAATTAACTCGCGATTCTATAATATCGAAGGTGATCGTTAAATTTTGTGAAGCTAATATTTCGTAATAATCGTTGACTTATCACATCGAATCTTCACATTCTTATTCCATATTTCTTTATATTTAATTAACAATATTTAGCAATATTATTTGACGAGAGAGACAGCGATAAGATTCTTCATTAATTCAATCTAGTTTAACACCGCAAAAAGAACGCGGAAAGAGCACGGTATTTTCATAATCATAATTTATTAATTTATTTTACGATTATTTAGTTACGCGCGATATGGAATTCATAAATAGATAAATCTAACGGAAAGCATATCATTAAATTTATAATAATTTGACTCGCGATTCTATAACGAAGGCGTTCGTCAAATTTTGTAAAGCTTATATTTGATCATTAATTTAGCACCAAATTTTTACATTTTATATAAAAATTTTCTGAATTTATTAGTGACTCTTTGATATGAAAATATAAACAATTACTCTTTTATGAATATTTCAAAAATATATACTATAAAATCAAATATATTAATTTAATGAAATTACTATTATATCATCATTATACGTATACTTTCGATAATTTTCGTGTAATTTACATAAGAATGTATTTACGTAATTTACAATCGTAAATACAATTTCATATAATATAATTATAGTTATAATTGTATTTTATACACATTTATGTCAATAATTAAAAATATCAATATTAGGTTATAATTAATATACAATTATAACTATTTACAATTTACAAAACACAATTTACTAATTACAAATTACAATTTACAAAATACAATTTATGTTATCAATATCAAATAAATGTACTTGATTTATTCAAATGTTTAATAACATAAATAATTTGATATTGACAGCATTAACATTTGGACTTAATATTATAGCTATATATTAATTTACACATATATATGATATATTTTTAATTTTTAAAATAAAATATAACATGTTAAAATATATCTTGAACATTTATAATTATGCAATTTGTTTAATATTGTTGAAAGTAATTTTGATAATTTAAATTTCATTTTTAAAACATTTTTAAAAGTAAATTCAATTCGCGCATAATTAGTTAAATGAAATAAAATGAATCTTAAGACTTTACAATTTTAAATATAATTAAAAAATCACGTTGTTCGCCACTTAATAGAGAATAATGGAACGAATGATTTTACCAAAGTTCCTCTCTAATAATTTAACTATCTAACTATATCTCTAACTATCGATGTATTAGTAGAGTTTAATAAGATTTATATAATGATTTAAACAATTGCGATTAATCATTAATAAAATTATCCATCATCTTTTTAAATAGTAAAAAAATATTTACACTACTAGCGCAGACTATAAAAGATAATATTCAAAGACGTGGAAAGACAGACAAAGTTTCGACGTATAAGTCAACGATTAAATTATAAGATAATATTAAGATAAATCGCGATTTAAAATTCCCGAGAAAACACGACGACTAAATAAATCGAAAATATTCGGAATATCTGATTCCGATACGTATAATTTTTATAATATAACAATCGAAGCTCTCGACAGACACGAGCGCGGTATAATTATTATCACGTAAATATAAAAAATCGAAAATATTTTGACAATCATTTGAGGTCTGTAATGTTTGTGAATATACAATTCACCGACCGAATTACATCCGAATTTTTATAAGATAAATCGCGCTTTTGAATTCGTGATAAAACGCGACGAATAAATAAATCGATAATATTCAAAATACTCAATTGCAGAGGGACAGCGATAAAATTCTTTTGTTAAAACAATCTTTAAGGTAATCTTGTATAAGAACGATTAAAAATTTTATATTTGATCGCGCGATGTATATACTTAATATGTATATACTTTAAACAGCAGTCCCGGTTTCGGTACGAGCGAAAATCCCATTTCACTTATAAGAATCAGCTTCGAGTCAACAGGTCGGGAATGCAACGATACAACGAGCAAGGATTAAGCCCAAACCGGAAAGAAGACGAAACGGTTGACGGAAATAGAGGAAAATGAAGTTCACCAGCTCTTTTTCGCGCATAATTATCCTATCTCGTATCGAACCTGGACCCGCTAAGCACGATTTCAGGTGCTTCGCCCGGAACACGAAGTTTCCCGCAATGCAGGATATGGCTACACCAGGCTGGTAGACGGCAAAAGAAGAGGATACCCACATTTTTTAAATGCTAACATTCAGCAATTTAGAAAATGGGGAGGCAACCCCTTTTACCGAGCGAAAATCGTGCCTAGGGGAATCCACTCGACTCCTCGACAGGGTTAACACACGCAGTGCGTGTGGCTGTAGACGAGCAAAGAGAAGGGACCCATTGACGACTATTCCGAGCAATCGATCGAGTTCTAATCAATTCGGGCCGAATCACTTGACGAAGCACGAAGCGCGAGTATACGTTGCATAGCAACGTGTGCAAACTCGAACATCCCAGTTAATTGGCATCGGAAGTAGAGACTCGTGACAATAATGAAATTGGGATTTTTATACGAAAAGTCCAACGCGGAAGCGCGAAAACGCGACGACACGAGAATACTACAACGCGGAAACACGGTAACGAAATGCCATCGTCCGCGACACGTTGACAGCACCGACGATGGAAAGTCGACGACGCAATGTGCGTTCAATTAAATACCTGTGCCACATAAGAGCCATTGTGGGATCTTACAATAAAAATCCCCAATTTTTTTAACGGGGCACCGAACTAGACGTCGCGAATGGATCTCACAAGAACCGATGAGAAATAATTCTCCATGATGGAAATCGTTTCGACTCCTCGGGGGTACGAGTCACGCAACTTTCATTAACGTTTATCTAACGAAAGGAACAACGATAACTCTTTTATTAAAACGTCAATCTCGTCTAAGGGGGCGAAAAAAACGCGGGAAAAACACCGTAATTTTTTCGCAACCGTAATTTATTAATTTATTTATGAATTTTTTCCGATACGAAATTCGTAAATACACAAATATAAGAAGAAACAAATTATTAAATTCATAATAATTAACTCGCGATTCTATATAATAGCAAAGGTGACCGCGATACATTTTGTGAAGCTAATATTTAATCGTTGACTTATCACATCGAATCTTTACACTCTTATTCCATATTTCTTTATATTTAATTAGCGCAATGTTCAGGATATTATCTGACAAGAGGGATAGATAAAATTCTTTTGTTAAAACGGTAATCTTGTATAAGAACGCGGAAAAAGCACGGTATTTTCGCAATCATAATTTATTAATTTATTTTACGAATATGAGTATTCAGTTCCGCGCGATATGGAATTCATAAATAGATAAATCTAACGGAAAGCATATCATTAAATTATAGTTATAATTGTATTTTATACACATTTATGTCAATGATTAAAAATATCAATATTAGATTATAATTAATATACAATTATAACTATTTATAATTTACAAATTACAAATTACAATTTACAAAATACAATTTATAATGTTATCAATATCAAATAAATGGATTCGATTTATTCAAATGTTTAATAACATAAATAATTTGATATTGACAGCATTAACATTTGGACTTAATGTTATATATCATATATATGTGTAAATTATATATTTATATATTTTTAATTTCTAAATAAAATATAATATGTTAAAAAGTATCTTGAACATCTATAATTATGCAATTTGTTTAATCTTCTTGAAAATAATTTTGATAATTTAAATTTCACTTTTAAAACATTTTTAAAAATAAATTCAATTTACTTTTTTAAAAATAATTTTAATTTATTACAAAGAATTACACGAAAGTATCCAAAATATACGTATAATATAAAATTTATTAAAAATTTCTACATAGTCAAAACAAGACTGATTGGTGAACTATGCGATATTCATTATTAATAATTGATATGCAATAATAAAATTTAATAAGTTTTATGTAACGTAAATATGTATAATCGTGATCAAAAGAGTCATTAATAAAATTATTGATCGTTTTTTCGATTGTAGAAGAAAGTATTTGCATTATTGGCGCATAATACAAGATAAATAACGATTTAAAATTCGCGAGGAAACGGTAACGAATAAATAAATCGATAATAGTAGTAATATTCGATTACGATATGCATAATTTTTGTAATATGATAATCGAAACCGCCAATAGACAGCGCGCGACATAATTATTATCAAACAAATACGAAGATATTTCGAAACATTTGAGATCTATAATATTTGCGAATATAAAATTTATTGTCTGATTTATTTGCGAATTTTTAGAAGATAAATCACGATTTACAATTCGCGAGAAGACGCGACAAATAAATAAATCGACAATATTCGAAATATTTGATTGCGATATGTATAATTTTTATAATATAATCGGAGCCCCTAATAAACACGCACGATATAATTACTATCACACACAAGTGCGAAGATATTTCGATAGACATTTAAGGTCTGTAATATTTGCGAATTTATTTGCGATTTATATGCGATTAATACGTTATTTTATATAAATGTCACGATTGAGAAGACATATTGAAAATACATATTACATCTTGCGCATGATTAATTCAATGAAATAAAATAAATCTTAAAACTTTACAATTTTAATATATAATTAACATATAATTAAGAAATCGCGTTATCTCACCACGTTTAATAGAGAATAACGGAACGAATGATTTTATCGACGTCCCTCTAATACTCTAACTACATATTTAACTATATATGTAACTATCAATGTAATAGTAGAGTTTAATAAGATTTAAATAATGTAAACAATCGCGATTAAAATAGTCATTAATAAAATTATCAATTGTCTTTTAAATAGTAGAAAAAAGTATTTGCCCTACTAGCGCAGACCATTAACGGTAATATTCAAAGACGTGGAAAGATAAACAAAGCTTCGATGTAAGTCAGCGATTAAGTTAGGTAAATTGCGATTTAAAATTCGCGGGAAAACGCGACGATTAAATAAATTGATAATACACGGAATATTCGATATGTATAATTTTTATAATATAATAATCGTGAAGTCCTCAATAGATACGCGCGCAATGTAATTATGCTGTCACATAAATGCGAAGATATATTTCGACAGACATTCGAGGTCTGTAATATTTGCGAATATAAAATTCACTATCCGATTTATTTGCGATTAATATGCAATTTTATATGAACGTCGCGATTTAAAATAAGATACATATCTCGCGCATGACTAACTAAATAAGATAAAATGGAAAATTTTTATAATATGATAATCGAAATCATCAATAGACGCGTGCGCGACATAATAATTATCACTCAAATTATCACGCAATTTGTAAATAATCGCGATTAAAACAGTCATTAAAAAAATTGTCGATCGTTTTTTAAATAATAGAAAAAAATATTTGCACTACTAGCGCATTTTGCGCGGACTATTAGAAACAATATTCAAAGACGTGAAAAGATAGACAAAGCTTCGATGTATAAGTCAACGATTAAATTATAAGATAATATTAAAATATAAGACACATCGCGATTTAAAATTCCCGAGAAAACACGACAAATAAACAAATTGATAATATTCGGAATAACCGATTCCGCGATATCTATAATTTTTATAATATAATAATCGAAGCACCCTCAATAGACACGCGCGCGATATAATTATTATCACACAGAGGTGAAGATATTTCGATAGACAATTTGAGATCTGTAATGTTTGCGAATATATAATTCATCGACTGATTTACGTGCGAATTTTTATAAGATAAATCGCGATAAAACGCAACAAATAAATAAATCTATAATATTCAAAATAATCGATTGCGCATAAATTTTATAATATAATTCGACGCCATTTGATACGCGGATGACATACCGGTAATATACGATAAAAAGAGGAGCGACCTTAAAAATGGAGAACGATATTAACATCTTGTTTCTACATCAGATTTCGCAAAATCAATTTGCGAAGAAAAGTTAAGTGATCCATTGAACGTCGGGAACTTCACTGTAGGAGGGAACGAATCCCGGATCTTCCGGACTATTCCCAATAGCAATGATTTCAGTAATAAATCAACGACAATTGTCCCTTGTCATTATCTTCAATTCACGAAATTGATATTCACGTCAGAAGACATGTTCTCACATTATTAAGAAATATATTTCTTTATTGAAAAATAAATGGATATAACGATTTTTTTTATAGAAATGTGATTACGAACGACTATATTTATAAATAATAAAATACATGCATCATTGGAGTTTGTGTTAAATGTGCGAACACATAATTTGGGGTACCGTTTGCGCGCGCGAGACGAATCGAACCCGATAACAGCAAGATTTAAAAAATTTCAATTCGAATAGTGTGCAAAATAAAATAAATGAAATAGTTTTAAATATATAATTAATTCTAGATTAATTCTCTAGATTCTTATTCCTATAACGTTTAAATTAATAATTTTTTTTTTAATCAATATCTTACTGATATAGGGGTACCCATTCGATTCGTCTCTAAATTTTTAAGTATTCGCACATTTTATGTAACATTCATATATAATTTCGCGTATATATAATATATCATATTAATAAAAATTATAAAAATATTTTGGATACGTTAATTTATGCATGTATTTTATTATACATATGAGTAAAATATATATCTAAAAACTAATATTCTAAAATGGCGATGGATGTCCAATACCTGCAAATAGTTTCTTAAAAGAAACTAAAATCTAATATTAATATCCCCAGTACCTAGAAATAATTTTTCAAATGATAATTAATTAATAATTAATAAAATATATTCGTTCGTAATCATTTTTATCCAAAAAGTTAATAAAAATTAATTATAATATGAAATTACTTGGAAAATAGAAATTTATACACAACGCTATATCCATATTTAATCTACTATTAAATATTTCTGGCATTAGGCAATAATAATACCAATCCTAATAATGACAGAACATTTTTAACGAAGAAAAGAATAGATGCATTTCTCTCACATCTAAATATATATTATTTAAATTAATTCGACTTTAAAGAAGCGTATGGCGTTCGTCGTTGAATGACTACCGAAATCATTGCTGTCGGAAATTGCCAGGAAAACCTGGGATTAGTTCCATTCCTACAATAAAAATCCCCAATTTTCAACAGAGCACCGAACTAGACGTCGCGAATAGATCTTACAAGAACCGATGAGAAATAATTCTCCATAGTGAAAATCGTTTCGACTCCTCGGCGATACGAGTCACGCAACTTTCATTAACGTTTATCTAACGAAAGGAACAACGATAACTCTTTTATTAATCTCGTATAAGAACACGAAAAGAACGCGGGAAAAACACGGTGTTTTCGCAACCGTAATTCATTAATTTATTTATGAATATTTTCCGATACGAATTTCGTAAATACACAAATATAACCGAAGAAACAGATTATTAAATTGATAATAATTAACTCGCGATTCTATAATATCGAAAGTGATCGTTTAATTTCATAAAGCTAATATTTAATCGTTGACTTAACACATTGAATCTTCACACTCTTATTCCATATTTCTTTAAATTTAATTAGCGCAATATTCAGAAATGTTATTTCACGAAAGGGACAGCGGTAAGATCCTTTATTACAATGGCAATTTCGTCTAAGAATAGGGAAAGAATGCGGAAATAAATATGATATGTTTCCGTAATTTATTAATTTTATGAATATTTATTTCGGATACGAAATTCATAAATACATAAATCGAATTGAAAGTATCACTAAATCCGTATAATAATTGACTCGCAACTTCATAACATCGAAGGCGATCGTTAAATTTTGTGAAGCTAATACTTAATTGCTAACTTAACATCGACTCTTTATACTCTTATTTGATATTTTTTTACTTTTAATTAGCAATATTTAAAAATATTATTTGAGAGGGACGGCAATAAGATCCTTTATTAAAACGGCAATCTCATCTAAGAACGCGAAAAAGACGCGGAAAGAGCACGATATTTTCGCAATCATAATTTATTTCATGAATATTCAGTTTCGCGCGATATGGAATTCATAAATATATTCCGAATTTATTTTTTATTAATGACTCTGATATGAAAATACAAACAATTATTCTTTTATGAAAATTTCAAAAATATATACTATAGAATTAAATATGTTAATTTAATGAATTACTATTATGTAATCATTATACGTATACTTCGGATAATTTTTCGTGTAATTTACATGAGAATGTATTCATGTAAGTTACAATCGTAAGATACAATTTCATGTAATATAATTATAGTTAAATTAATTATAGTTTATAATTATATTGTATTTTACAATTATAATATCAATATTATAATTAAAATATAATTATAAATATTTACAATGTAAATATGTTAAGATATTTCTTAAATATTAATAATTATGTACAATTTTCTTAATATTCCTGAAAAAATAATAAATAAAAATAATTTTAATAATCTAGAATTTATTTTTAATGTTCTTTTCAATAAATTAGGTAAAATTTATACAAAAATAATTTTTTCTCGATGTTCTTTCTTTATAATTAAAATACTGCAATATATTTTCGCGATGGATGCAATACATTTCGAACGAGAGAATTTATGAAAAGTTATTTAATTTAATCTATCTCCTAGCTCGTCTATTTTAAGTTAACGGATTTTTCTACAATCTCTACAGTTACCTTAAAATTAAATAAAAGTTTTTGTCACTTACCGAGACATTGATGTGCAGCAGCAGAGTTGTCGTTATCGAAACTACGTTGTCGTTATTAAAACTACGTCTGTAACATACAAATATAAAATTCATATATAACAAAGCTCAAAATACATTCAATATTTCAAAAAATTATTATTGTGCGGCATTTCATATCCAGTGTGCAAAAATAAGCAGATATAAACACGTATGGGAGAATTTTATGAATTTTGAAATTACTTTTTAAATAGAAATTTTTATATTTATAAAAATCTTTCTCTCTAATTTTCTCTTTAATTCCTTTAAATTATAAGAACGAATTATTATGCGTACGATTTATAACAATTGATATATAAATAATAAATATTCACCATCAGGTTGCTTCGCCGATGCAAGATGCCTCTCCCAGGCCTCCTCCTCCTCTCACAATAGTTTTTGTTGGTCTGTAACATACAAAGAAGATTCAAATTGTAATCATGGTCAAAAAATTATTATTATATGCATTTAATTTTATATCCGACGCACATAAATAAAAAGCAGATAAACAATTTTATAAATTTTGAAAAAAATTCTACTAATAAGTAATAATTTAATAATTCTATCAAAAGCTATTCGAACGTAGAAATTTTTAAATTACAGTTTTTATGTAAAAATTTCTCTCATTCTCTTGTTTAAGTCATGTAAATAAAAAATCAAATTACGCGATTAATTACTTAATTTAAATCGCGCGTACGCAATTAATAAATAATTATATATAAGCGATAATTTATTTACCATAGAGTTGCTTCACAGGTGCCTGATGCCTCTCCCAGGCCTCCTTCTCCTCTCATGTTGTTGACGCGCGATACTTTCAACGGCACTCCCGCACTCACGAGCGATATTTTTATATCGCTATTTTCGCTATTTTACGCACGAATACTTAACGATTTTCACACTATTTCGATGCGATTAAAAATTTTATATTTGATCGCGCGATGTATATACTTAATATGTATATACTTTAAACGGCAGTCCCGGTTTCGGTACGAGCGAAAATCCCATTTCACTTATAAGAATCAGCTTCGAGTCAACAGGTCGGGAATGCAACGATACAACGAGCAAGGATTAAGCCCAAACCGGAAAGAAGACGAAACGGTTGACGGAAATAGAGGAAAATGAAGTTCACCAGCTCTTTTTCGCGCATAATTATCCTATCTCGTATCGAACCTGGACCC
Source organism: Camponotus vicinus (assembly GCF_025532165.1). Lineage (NCBI taxonomy): Eukaryota > Metazoa > Arthropoda > Insecta > Hymenoptera > Formicidae > Camponotus > Camponotus vicinus. The sequence goes on from NW_028141949.1 coordinate 3,847,438, forward strand.
GCTAAGCACGATTTCAGGTGCTTCGCCCGGAACACGAAGTTTCCCGCAATGCAGGATATGGCTACACCAGGCTGGTAGACGGCAAAAGAAGAGGATACCCACATTTTTTAAATGCTAACATTCAGCAATTTAGAAAATGGGGAGGCAACCCCTTTTACCGAGCGAAAATCGTGCCTAGGGGAATCCACTCGACTCCTCGACAGGGTTAACACACGCAGTGCGTGTGGCTGTAGACGAGCAAAGAAAAGGGACCCATTGACGACCATTCCGAGCAATCGATCGAGTTCTAACTAATTCGGGCCGAATCACTTGACGAAGCACGAAGCACGAGTGTACGTTGCAGAGCAACGTGTGCAAACTCGAACATCCCAGTTAATTGGCATCGGAAGCAGAGACTCGTGACAATAAATGAAATTGGGATTTTATATGAAAAAGTCCAAAAGTTCCGCGAAAACGCGACGACGCGAGAATACTACGCGAAAACGCGGTAACGAAGCGCTTGCCGTCCACGGCACGTTGACGGTACCGACGACGCGAAAGGGTACTTAGCTTCCCATTCAGGCATCTTAAGATTTATCATAAATAGAAAAATTTAAGATAAACCTCAAGGCACCATCCAAGTACTAAGCCCTCCCACCGCGACAAGGTGTACCCCATGGGAGGGTTATATTATATATAATTTTATATATAATATAATATATAATTAATTTTGTTATATACTATATAAATTATAATTCGCAAATATAAACGATAAATAAAAATATAAAAGATAAGAGAAAATCTATTACATAAAGCAATGTTCAAAATAATTGATTTTAAAACTAATTATTGCGCGCAATTAATTTTTACATTTTTACTTTTAAATAGTTATATTTTAATGTTAGAAATTGCGTAATTATAAAATAATTTATATTTCTTAAATCTAAACTTTTAAAAATATGATAAATAAAAAATTTCTATTTTTTAATATATGAAGTATTTAATATAATAAATATATTAATATGAAATATTTTCTAAAATATAAGAAGTATGACTCTCTGACAGTCGTTGTTTATAACATCTTGACAACGCGCGCGAAAATGATCTTTTTCCGTCGACGTACTTCCCGCCGAAAGAATTCAACAGGTGGCGAATACATCCAGGGGGATGGGACGCGGGGACGTAACAATATAATAAATAATGAATGTGATAAATAATTAAAATATTAATGACTTACATCATATCTTATTGATCCATCCATGTCCAAGACCTCCTTTTTTTCTTTTGTTTTCTTCACTTTTTCCTCGTGGCACTCCAATCCTCGTTGCACTCATTTGAATTCCTCGTTGCACTTAAACTCATTCACAAAAAGTCCCTCGTTGTACTTGCAATTGTGTTTAGAGAAAGAATTTGATAATATATGGAACGTCTCACATCACTACTTCACTGCTCAAGAGTCACTGAGCGAATGATCGTAAGTCAGAAACATTACCGTGGTACTGTTTATATCGCCAAGGTTGACTATGTAGAGAAAGAATTTGATAATATATGAAACGTCACTACTTCACTGCTTAAGGTTACTGTGCGAATGATCGTAAATCAAAACCTTTACCGCGATACTGTTTATATCGCCAAGGTTGACTATGTAAAGAAAGAATTTGATAATATATGAAACGTCACTACTTTACTGCTCAAGGTTACTGTGCGAATGATCGTAAATCCAAAACATTACCGCTATACTGTTTATATCGCCAAGATCGACTTATACTATGTTATTGTTATAATTCGTCGTTGAAATATTCTACGAGTGATTGCCGATTAAGAAAATTTAAAGCATTGGTCGAAATTTATTTAATTCTAATAAGTATCGTTAGGGAAATTATTATAATAAGCATCAATAATCGAAAGATCATAACAAAATTAATTCTCTTATCTCCTTTTATGTATCCCCTGTTTCAATTTTTAATCGCGGTAATAAAGCATTACGATTTGTTAAAGATTTATCGTTTCGATACAGTTTCATGTCGTTAATTAATTTTTAATTAATTGATTTTTATTAATATTTAAAGCAAATTATGTTTTGATATTAATCGTAGTTGTGTTTAGTAAAAAAATTACAATATACGAAGCGTTTCTCACCACTACTTTATTATTCGAGAGTCACCGTGCGAATGATGATAAAGCGGTAACGTATAGCGCGCTACTGTTTATATTTTATATTGCCAAAGTCGAACGCCGTGTTATCGATAATTCCGAAATATTTTATACATTATAAAATATACACTAACGGAATATTAAATTATGGAAGTATTTTAATTTATTGATTAAAATTGATTATTTATTAAACAATTTATTATAGAGCTTTTCGTTATGTTAATTATTTGCATCTATAATTCGATTGTTTTACTTCGTGTTCTCTCACAATCTAAATTATATTTAGATTGTCAAGTAGAACGATAAAGTAACACGAATGAAATAAATTTGTGACTCTAAATATTAAAATAATAATTATTGTCCGTAAAAATCGCAACGATCGAAGTGATTATTTAGTATTTTGAATTCCTATAATTTAATCGATTCTCGATTAAATTGTATATTGTTTAATTAAAAAGTATTGAGAAAATTTAAAGCATTGGTCGAAATATATTTAATTCTAATATTGTTAAAGAAATATTATAATTAGCATCAATGATCGAAAGATCATTACATAATTAATTCTTTTATCCCCTTTTATGTATACCCTGTTTCAATTTTTAATCGCGGTAATGAAGCATTACAATTCGATAAAGATTTATCGTTGCAATACAGTTTCATGTCGTTAATTAATTTTTAATTAATTAATTTTTATTAATATTTAAAGCAAATTATGTTTCGATACTAATCGTAATCGTGTTTAGTAAAAAAATTACAATATACGAAGCGTTTCTCACCACTACTTTATTACTCGAGAGTCATCGTGCGAATGATAACAAAGCGGTAATGTATAGCGCGCTACTGTTTATATTTTATATTGCCAAAGTCGAACACCGTGTTACTGATAATTTGTTGCCGAAATATTTTATATATTATAAAATATACACTATCGCGTAATATTAAATTATAGAAGTATTTTAATTTATTAATTAAAATTGATTATTTATTAAACAATTCATCACGGAGCCTTTCGTTATGCTAATTATTTGCATCTATAATTCGATTGTTTTACTGTTCTCTCATAATCCAAATTATATTTAGAAAATAATAATATTTAAAATATTAATTATTGTTCGTAAAGATACGAAATACGCACTTTATTATAAGAGAGCATGATTGTGTGGGTGAACATGACTTTTACACGAGACCAAAATCATGCGCTACTTGCTACAACAATGTATTATTACTACTGATATACGTATATTATATATAGCTATATAATATACGAATCATAAGACCAAAAGATTAAAGTAATGAATGAAATTGTGATATAGCAATCGCGTTTAATTAATAATTAATTTATGTTTATTTTAAAATTTATTTACTTTAAAATTGTAGGAAGTACGCGGGTCGATATTAAAGACAGAAACTTTTATTACAAAATGTTTAATTATACAATAGGTACGGTTCCTCGAGGATCTCGGCCACGACTGACTCTTTTCGGCTCGCTAATGCTGCCCCACCTTTGTAATCTCTATACGTGGCCCAATCGGCCTCACGGCACGCTCAGCTATTATCAAAAGAGAACGATTCGAACATTTCAGATCAAAACAATCGCGAACATTTCAGATCAAAACAAGTATAAAAATTAAGTATAATAATAATAAAGTCAGAGGAACGCAAACATGATTCGAAATTAAATTCTCTATTAAACGGAGAATTTTTTGTTATGCTAATTATTTGAACGTTTCGATATTTTAATTATCGAAAAGCATTCCATATTTTAATTATTAATTTGATAATGTACGAAATATTTCGCACCACTATTTCATTGCTCGAGTATCACTGTGCGAATGAAACCAAGACCGTAGCATGTAAACATTAGCGGGCTATTGTTTACACCGTCAAGGCCGACGCTGTTATTGTTCGTCATATCAAAATATTTTACGTACTTTAACATAGATATACGCGGAATATTTTAAGATATAGAAGTATTTTAGATTATGTAGATTTTATTAAATGATTATATTTATTAAAAGATTAATGTATCAGCTTTTCATTAATGTTAATTATTTAGAATTTAGATCTACGATTCGATTATTTTACTACGCGTTATCAATCCGTATTATATTTAAATGATCGATAAAAATCGAATGGTAAAACGTCGCAGACGAATTATATTTGACTCTAAATATCATTAAAGAAATAATTTTCATAAAAATAAATTTCATAACGCAACAATAATTTATTATATTAGATTTCTGTTATTACGATTCTTATTTGATTAAATGAATAAATTACGCAAATTATATGTGGTCCGAGAACATCGTAATTTGTCGCGATATATTTGCATTATAGTTATGCATTATATTTATAAAAGTTAATCAATCATATTATTATAGAAAATAATTTTCCGATATTTTGATTGCGGTGACAATCAAATAACATACAAATTTATTACTTAAAGAGTATTTGTCATTATATTGTAATAAGGTGGCGATAGAGCAATGACAGTGGCGATAACAATGGTGATGACGATGGACGATATGTGATTAATATGTAATCAGGTAATTAGTTAGGTAATATTAATAATAGAAAAAGAAAGAGAGACTTATTTATATTAGATATTTTTTAATAAATTTTACATAAGCATCTCTTGCATTACAGCATTCATGTTACCGACATTTCGTGCACGTAGCATTAATTTACAGACATCTTGTTGTGATATCAGAGTACCCATTCAATTTGTCTCGAATTTTAATTACTTACACATTTTACATTATATTCATACATTCATAATATAATTAAGAATAATAGAAAAAAAAGCATTTTTCAAATATATCATAATTTGCGCATGTATTTTATTACATATACATATACTCGTTTAATATACTACGTCTAATATAAATTAATCGTAATATTCTGAGATAATGGAATGTTATATGTATAATTATTATAGCGATTTTTTTATATTTCGATCACGTTTTAGAAAGAAAATTCGATATACAATATACAAAATATTTCGCATCACTATCTTACTCTTCGAATATCGCCGAGCGAATGATATCAAGACATATACACAGCGTTATTCATAAATACAAGTCGTATACTGACAAGGCCGAACGTTTTATTATCCATTCATTGCCGAAATATTTTACGTACGTTAACATATACGTGGAATATTAAAGTCTATAGGAATATTTTAGATTATATAGATTAATTAAACGATATTTATTAAAGGATTGATGTGTCATAGAGTCTTTCATTATGTTAATTACTTCGATCTACAATTCGATTGTTCTGCTGTGCGTTCTGAATTCAAATTATATTTAAATAATTGAAAAATAGAACGATAGATAAAACACGAACGAATTATATTTACCTAATATTTTGGGGTGCAGAGTTATATTCCAAATAAAAATTGAATCGTGGAAACAATTAACATTAATGAAAGGCTCCATTAATCTTTTAATAAATAATTATATAATTAAAAAATCTAATATAATCTAAAATACTTCTATATACTTTAATATAATCACGTATGTATATATGTATTAAAGTACGTAAAATATATTTCGATAACGAACAGACAATAACATCGACCTTGATGGCGTAAACAATAGCGGGCTAATGTTCATTTGCCATAGTCTTGAAAAATGTTTTGATAAAAAAAATAATAATAACACAGTTTTCAGTCTTGGCGGAGTATGATGTCAGATTAATTTTTTCGACTCTATTATTATTCGCGCGACGACACTCAAAGAGTAAATAATGGCGCCAGACGCTCCGTTAAAAATTCCTTTTCTAGACACGATCGCGATCAATATCAAAACATTGTTTGTTGTATTAAAATACGTAAAATATATTTCCAGGAACGAACAATAACACGGTGTTCGGCCTTGACAACGTAAACAATAACGCGCTAGTGTTTATGTCACACGGTCTTGGTATCATTCATGCGGCGACACTCGAGCGATAAAGATGGTAGTGCGAAATAGGTTGTTAAATTAATTATTAATTAAACGACTATTGTATCATGACTTTCAATTACTATATTAAACTTTCTATCTCGAATCTATAATTCGTATTAATATCCATGTATATGCATATATATATATATATATATATATATATATATATATATATATATATATATATATATATCAATAATGAGAAAACAACATTTGTAACGAATTAGTATTTAATTTGATCTCATATAAAAAGAGCGAATCGTACTTCTCTCAGTGCGTTTCTCGTAATTATTCCGCGATCGGAAGTGCCGTGCAAAGTATCTCGCGATCGTTTCTATATATAACTAAATATTACTATATTACAGGGCGCAGAGTTAAATTCCAAATAAAACAATTGAATCGTGGAAACAATTAACATTAATGAAAGATTCCATTAATCTTTTAATAATCATATAATTAAAAAATCTAATATAATCTAAAATACTTCTATATACTTTAATATATTCACGTATATATGTATTAAAGTACGTAACATATTTCGATAATGAACAGACAATAACATCGACCTTGGGGGCGTAAACAATAGCGGTTTTCGGTCTTGGTGACGTATGTCAGATTAATTTTTTCGACTCTATTATTATTCGTGCGACGACACTCAAAAAGTAAATAATGGTGCGAGACGCTCCGTTAAAAATTCCTTTTCTAGACACGATCGCGATCAAAATCAAAACATTGTTTGTTGTATTAAAATACGTAGAATATATTTCAAGGAACGAATAATAACACGGTGTTCGGCCTTGACAACGTAAACAGTAACGCGCTAGTGTTTATGTCACACGGTCTTGGTATCATTCATGCGGCGACACTCGAGCAATAAGGATGGTAGTGCGAAATGTGTACGTCGTAAAATTACGTTGTTAAATTAATTATTAATTAAACGACTATTGTATCATGACTTTCAATTACTATATTAAACTTTCGAACCTATAATTCGGATTAATATACATGTATATGCATATATATATATCAATAATGAAAACAACATTTGTAACGAGTTAGTATTTAATTTGATCTCATATAAAAAGAACGAATCGTACTTTTCTATCCCTTATACGATATATTAAAGTGCGTTTCTCGTAATTATTTCGCGATCGGGAGTACTGTGCAAAGTGTCTCGCAATCGTTTCTATACATGGCTAAATATAATTAATTGTTTGTTCGCGAGTAAATGTGAGTGCTACGAGGAAACAGCAAAGGATAAAGAAAAAAGGAAAAGGACATCTGGAAAAGTATTGGACAGCCAGAGAGCAGTGACAGAGCCTGAAGCAGCCAGAGAGATATGCGGTGAGTAATTTATAAAAATTATTTATTATTTATATATATTATTTTTAAAATAGATATATTGCTCATCATTTTTTTATTTTATCGATAATAAATGTATAATTGGTAATTATCCAAACTGGATAAATAAAGACCAACCGAAACATCAAAAGTCGAATTAAATTCATAGATTTGAATATTAATCTTCCATTGATTTAAAAAAGAAATTTAGAAAAGCACGATAGACTCTCTCAAAGATGGTGGAGAAAGTTTATATATTATATATCATAACTATATATAAAATTATTTATATAAAAAATTTATATATGAGACAAAATATATGATAATTATTTTCTCTTTTCACAAGCAAACGTAAATGTTCGAAATTCTTATTTGTTTTTTTCGACCGTTAAACGAGTGATAGGGAAATAGATAAATTAGTATATTTGTGGAACCTAATTTGTTTACCTCACGTAAAAGGTGGACATATAACTTTGTTTAATCACGCAATAATTTTCTTGAATGAGAAATCTACGCGAAAAATATGGTTTATTTTAAATATATATATGATAAAACTCTACTCTTTTTAAAATTAGTGATTAAAGACAAAGAGAAGCATATAAAATATAATTATAATTAGATATAAATATAATTATAATTAGATATTTAGAAATATTTCGTGATAATCAATAATTATATTTTTTTATCGTATACATATGAAATTGTTGGGCATGAGAGCTAAACAAATTTTTCGTATTATATTTGATATAACCAATATCAATGCAGCAGATAAATTGGTAGATTCGCGAATCACAGTCCACGTAGAATGGAGATTTATTATTAAAGAGGAGAACAAATTTTAAATTTACTCCGAGATACTAAATGGATTTGTGCAGAAATAATTACATGTATATATAAACGATAAAAATACGATAAGATATTTAAATTTTTTATGAAATAAAAATAAATTAATTCTCATCGGTACGATGCGGAAGAGCAGAATTATAGTATTCAATAAATGTAATTAAATAACAATAAACTCAAGTCATACACAAAGTGGTAATAAAGCAAATAATTAAGATTTAGGAAAATTGTTGAATGCAATTAAATTTTTTTTTAAATATATGTACTTTCGTGGAATACTATAAACGAAAATCCATTTTTTATTTTAATCATTATTAATTTTAAATAATATTAAAATATATATATATATATATGTATATTTATTTATATTTATGTATATTAATATCATTTAATATTTTATATAATTTAAAGTTTATATATACATATAGAATATATTCATAATATATAATACATATAGAATATTTTAATATTTCACATTGGTCAAATAAATTATTATTAAAGATAAAAGCAAATAATTAATTTCACAAATAATAAATATAATAAAATAAAATAGGTTATATAAATTACTCACGATTATTTGCTATCGCACGATGCGGTCAATGGGTTATTTTCTTCATTTCTCTCGTTTATTTTTTTCTGCTCCTTTATGGCACTCATTTGATATTCATTTACGAAAAAAATAATTACGCACTAATCAGCATACGATCATACAGCAATTTACGCTTTGTACAACACTCGCGACGTTACACCATGCCTTTTGTCATTTTGCTACGTGATAATAATGCAATAAATCTCAAAAAGTTATGACTCACTCGACATTAATTGAAATCAAAATCAAAACGCGCCACTCGCTGTGTAAATAAAAATCGTACAAATTAATAATCACTAATTGCAAAAATTATAAAGAACAATTGCGTTTTGTAGGATCGATTCTCAACGAACGACTCGAGTCTTCCCGCGAGAAGTCAAAATTTAGTTTGAACGCGTGACGCGCATAAACATAATATAACAATTCGTAATATAACAATTCTTTTAAGTAAATAACCAGTATATTGAAACAGTTTCACCAACTGGTCAATTGATCAGTTTTTATATCAGTAATTAAATCGGTAAAACTGTTTCTATATACTGATTATTTATTTTAAAAGTTTATTCATTGTTGCCGCGATGTTAACGTATGGAATAAATGGAATATATTCGTGAGTTACAATTTTATTATTAATAAATCGTTAATTTGACCATTGCTCTTTCTATTATTTGAAATATTCGATTATACGATTGGAATATAATTTCGAAGCACGTATTTCGCGTGATGCGTTCATTTAATTAAGCAATTAAAAAGAATCGAATATAATTAAGAATCGATGTGTGTGACGGGAATCAAAATTATAAATTATTTTGTTGCAATCCTCACGAACAATAATTATTCTTCTATTAATATTTATAATTAAGAATATTTCGTCCGATGCTTTATCATATAATTATTTGATGATCTAAATAAATATAATTCGACTGAGAATGCGCAGTAAAACGATCGAATGGCAAAATCGAATAATTAATATAACGGAAAGCCTTGTGAGGTATATTAATCGTTTAATAAATAATTAATCTGTGCATGTGTGCGTGAAATTAAAAATATATTTGTATATAAATTTAATTCTCGTATATATATACGTCATAGTACGCGTAAAATATTTCGGCAGCGAGGTCAATAACACGTTCGGCCTTGATGACGTAGCGCGCTATTGTTTACATAGGCGAAGACCTTGTATCATTCGCACGGCGACATTCCAGTAGTAAAGTAGTGATATGAAACACTTCGTATTATTGAATTCTTTTCCTTGCGATCATGATTAGTATCGAAATATACACGTAATTACTTACGAATATTACAATTAATAATTAATTAACTCTTAATAAATAACATGAAACTATATGATGATAAATCCATCGAAACGCGATCCTTCATTATTCCAAATAAAAATTGAAACGAAAGGGGCAAAAATTACAAATACATAGACTTTGTATCATTCACACGGCAACATTCCAACGGTAAAGTAGTGATACAAAACGCTTTGTATTATTGAATTCTTTTCCTAAACGCAATCGCGATTAGTATTGAAATATAATTCGCTACGACTATTGTAATTAACAATTAATTACTTTAATATTTCAATCTGATGATTCACGTTATTGTGCAAATATATTATACATCAATAAATAGAAATATCATTATTAGTGTAAAAATCGAGTGGTGTATGATTTTGCTTCGTTTAAATGTCGAGCGAATTGTAATATTTTTTGTGTTCCTCTCTCACAATATAATAAAATATGTATCTCGTATGATTATTTTGCGATCGGAAGTGTCGTGCAAAGTATCTCGCGATCGTTTCTATATATAACTAAATATTACTATATTACAGTGCGCAGAGTTAAACTCCAAATAAAACAATTGAATCGTGGAAACAATTAACATTAATGAAAGGCTCCATTAATCTTTTAATAATCATATAATTAAAAAATCTAATATAATCTAAAATACTTCTATATACTATAATATATTCACGTATATATGTATTAAAGTACGTAACATATTTCGATAATGAACAGACAATAACATTGACCTTGAGGGCGTAAACAATAGCGGGCTAATGTTTATTTGCCATAGTCTTGAAAAATGTTTCGATAAAAAAAATAATAATAACACGGTTTTCGGTCTTGGCGGCGTATGATGTCAGATTAATTTTTTCGGCTCTATTATCATTCGCGCGACGACATTCAAAGAGTAAATAATGGTGCGAGACGCTCCGTTAAAAATTCCTTTTCTAAACACGATCGCGATCAATATCAAAACATTGTTTGTTGTATTAAAATACGTAAAATATATTTCGAGGAACGAACAATAACACGGTGTTCGGCCTTGACAACGTAAACAATAACGCGCTAGAGTTTATGTCACACGGTCTTGGTATCATTCATGCGGCGACACTCGAGCAATAAGGATGGTAGTGCGAAAAATATGTACGTCGTAAAATTACGTTGTTAAATTAATTATTAATTAAACGACTATTGTATCATGACTTTCAATTACTATATTAAACTTTCGAACCTATAATTCGGATTAATATACATGTATATGCATATATATATCAATAATGAAAACAACATTTGTAACGCGAGTTAGTATTTAATTTGATCTCATATAAAAAGAACGAATCGTACTTCTCTATTCCTTATACGATATATTAAAGTGCGTTTCTCGTAATTATTCCGCGATCGGGAGTGCTGTGCAAAGTGTCTCGCAATCGTCTATATATGGTTAAATATAATTAATTGTTTGTTCGCGAGTGAATATCAGTGCTACGAGGAAACAGCAAAAGATGAAAAAGAAAGAAGAAGGACATCTGGAAAAGTATTGGCCAGCCAGAGAGCAGTGACAGAGCCTGAAGCAGCCAGAGAGATATGCGGTGAGTAATTTATAAAAATTATTTATTATTTATATATATTATTTTCAAAATAGATGTATTGCTTATTATTTTTTTATTTTCTCGATAATATATATAATTCGCTCTAAATATCACAAAATATAATGCATGTATAAAATATTCCAGGTTTTATTTTAACACATTTGAAGTATCTATAATAAAGTATCCATAATAGTTTTGTCATTAATTAATACTTTTATATAGAAATATGTTAATATTTTTAAAATAATATAATTATTTAAATATTTCATATTTACATAAAAATTAACATGCTCTCCTTATAAAAATTATATTTTTCAAAAATTTATAATAAAAATGTTTTTTTGCTAGTTTTATATTTAAAATATTAATATCAGAGATAAATCTCTCTTAAAAGATAAAAAAATGCGTGTAATAATTAGTTTTACAAAATGAATTATTTTGAGATTTATAAAGAATAGATCTATAAGAGTATTAATTGATTATATTTGTATTTAATTTTTGACGTATTGATTTAAAAATAAAAGTGTGTGACAAGAATTGAAATTATATATTATAAATTATCATTTTATTCTGATCTTTATAAAAATAATTATTCACAAACAATTAGCGGTAGCAAACAGTTCGAAAAATTAATTAACTTCACGGTTAAAGATTTATTAAATGTGTCAAAGTGTGTGATAGTTATTTACTGAATTAAATATTTCACCAAATTTATTCATTCTCAAAGTAGAAATCAAAGCGACGAAAATAGATAATTATTAACTAATATCTCATTGTAATATAGTTACAAGCAATAATTATTTTTATTTTGATTCTCACATGTACATTTCTTATATTCAAATATAATCTCGCATCACGAATAATAATAAATCAAATGACTAATAATTAATTTCCGATACAATATTTTAAATAAATTTGAATTGTGTGATATGTATACTATATAATTTTATAATATATATTTTATAATTATTATATATATTTTATATATATTTTATAATTTATTTTTTAATTAAAAGGCGAATTAATCAGGATTTGAAGCTTGTTTTTTAGAAACATATCTGTATCTTTCTTTTTTTTAATCGAGAAAAAAGAGAGGTGCTATATAGATAATTTTTCAAATATATAATAAATTTCACACAAATTATACATTATATTATAAATGTATATAATCCACCCCTCTATGGGTACACCTTGACGCGGTGGGGTGGCTCAGTACTTGGATGGTGCCTTGAGGTTTATTTTAAATTTTTTAATTCAGGATAAATCTCAAGGAGCCTGAAGGGGAAGCTAAGTACCTTTTCGTCGTCGGTGCCGTCAACGTGTCGCGGACGGCGGCGTTTCGTTACCGCGTTTTCGCGTTTAGCTTTCTCGCGTCATCGCGTTTTCGCGCTTCCGCGTTGGACTTTTCGTATAAAAATCCCAATTTCATTATTGTTACGAGTCTCTACTTCTGATGCCAACTAACTAGGATTTCGAGTTTGCACACGTTGCTATGCAACGTACACTCGTGCTTCGTGCTTCGTCAAGTAATTCGGCCCGAATTAGTTAGAACTCGATCGATTGCTCGGAATGGTCGTCAATGGGTTTCTTCTCTTTGCTCGTCTACAGCCACACGCACTGCGTGTGTTAACCCTGTCGAGGAGTCGAGTGGATTTCCCTAGGCACGATTTTCGCTCGGTAAAAGGGGTTGCCTCCCCATTTTCTAAATTGCTGAATGTTAGCATTTAAAAAATGTGGGTATCCTCTTCTTTTGCCGTCTACCAGCCTGGTGTAGCCATATCCTGCATTGCGGGAAACTTCGTGTTCCGGGCGAAGCACCTGAAATCGTGCTTAGCGGGTCCAGGTTCGGTACGAGATAGGATAATTATGCGCGAAAAAGAGTTGGTGAACTTCATTTTCCTCTATTTCCGTCAATCGTTTCGTCTTCTTTCCGGTTTGGGCTTAGTTCTTGCTCGTTGTATCGTTGCATTCCTGACCTGTTGGCTCGAAGCTGATTCTCATAAGTGAAATGGGATTTTCGCTCGTACCGAAATCGGGAGTGCCGTTCAAAGTATATACGTATTAAGTATGTACATCGCGCGACCAAATATAAAATTTTTTATCGTATCGAAATAGTGCGGAAACCGTTTAGTATCGCGCGTAAAAGTGCGAAAATAGCGATATAAAAATATCGCTCGTGAGTGCGGGAGTACCGTTAAGTATCGCGCGTCTAACTGAGAGGAGGAGGAGGCCTAGGAGAGGCATCAGGCTCCGGCAGAGCAACCTTCTGGTAAGCAATTTATTTATTTGTAATTATATATTAAATATTAAATATATTTATTATAATTTAAATTAAACTATTAATCGCAACAATTAATTTGATTTGTTTATTTATATGATTTAAATAAGAGAGAATTGAAGAAAAAGATTTTTAAATTAAAGCTATAATCTGTTGTAAAGGTATAAGCTTTTATAAAGTTATTAAAAAATTATTAATAATGTTTTTTTTTTAATTTATAGAATTATTTTATTAATCTACTTATTATTATATGGATCGAATATAAGATCCAATACATATAATAATAATTCTTTGAAATATTAATTATTTTGAACGTTATTACAATAAAGATTTTCTATTTGTATGTTATAGATCAACCCTGACGATCTGAGAGGTGGAGCAGGCCTAGGAAAGGCATCCTGCACCAGCGGAACAACCTGATGGTGAGTATTATTATTTATATTAATTGTATAAATAAATAAATTAATTTATTAATTTGATTTATGAATGATTTGAACAAGAAAAAATTGGGAAAATTTTTGTAATAATTCTTTCTATATAATTCTTTCTAAAGGTTCTACTTAAAAAACTAATTAATTATAAAATTATTTCATATATATATATCTATTTATAATTGCGCATATCGGATATAAAATTCAATGAGTCCAATAATAATTTCTTAAAATATTAATTATTTTAAACATTGATGTAATTTGCATTTTATATTTGTATGTTACAGACAACGTAGCTTCAATATCAACTCCGCTGTTGCGCATCAGTGCCGGTAAGTGACAACCTTTTATTTTGAAGCAAAGGATTTATAAATGCATGAAGAAATCCATTGCTTCTAACTCTCAGTTGGCGGGACAATACGCGAGTAAAAATTAAAGTGAAAAAGTAAAGGAAAAATATTTTTAAAATAAAGATAGATGATATTTTTATTGCAATTGTATGATAGACATACATGAAATATTCTAAATTTCTATTATATATCTGTCTCTATAAAAAACAATTTTATATAAATATAGATTTTTAATCTATAAATATTTAGTCTATAAAATAAAGATATTTATAACCAACCCGCCAACCGAGAGTTAAAATGCATGCGTTTTATCTTTTATGCATGATAATTTATATTTTGCAATTTTTGACGACTGAATAACGTGCGTTAAAGAAACGATCATAATATCGCACGATCGTTTTTTAAACAAATTAGTCGTCAGAATGAATGGCCAGAAGTGGAGATAACTGGCTTGAAAAATACATGGTCAATATTGGCCAAAAGATGTGTTGCGCGGCTAAGGCTCTTTAAATTTTATCGCGAATTTCCGATTAGGGCTCCTTAAATGCCTCATTATCGCGGATTCCTAATTAGGGGTCACCAAATTGCACCTTATCACGAATTTCTGCTGGTGTAAGCCAGCAAGTAGGGCGGCTGTTAAGTTTGTTAGGCTGTTAGGACTGTTAGGGATGTTAGGGATGTTAGGACTGTTAGGTCTGTTAGGGCTGTTAAGACTGTTAGGTTTGTTAGGGCTATTAGGACATATAAAAATTAAATTTATTTTCAGGGAAAAAAAACATAAAAGTGTTATTTTTAGGGATATTTTCATATATATAATTTATTTTATGTAAAATTAAATAAATTATATATAAAGAATTGAAATTAATTATAAAAAAATTATAAATAAAAATAAAAAATTAATGTATGGACAATGTAAAAAATGTAACTTAAATACATAATATACATTTAAGTTGCATTTTATTATACATATAATATGTATTAAATTTTATTTTGTATAAATTTTTTTTTGTATTAATATTTTATTTTATCACTTATATAAAAATTGTATTTTCTTAAAATTATACAATTTTAAGTTCAAATGTGAATGTTATTAGTATCTAATGTGATAATATTGATATCGGTAAAATATTGAGAAAAAAAAGTAATTCAAACTAAATAATTTCTTTTTCTAATTTATTTGAATCTATATACATTGATTATCATTGAATAATCATTTCAAGTAATAAAAATTTTACAATTTTCTTATGTTGAGAATATTGATACTAATAGCATCTATAAATTGTATTATTTTTTATTTTTCATAATTTTCTGCACAATTGTATATAAATTGTAATAATGTCTAATTGTAATAATGTAAAAGAAATCTATTGTACATTACACGAAATTAGAAGAATACGTACAATAACAAAATTTGTTGAATTAACACATTTAATATATATTTTATTTGAATATTTTTATTGTAAAATTATTAAAGTATTTGGACAGCTTATTTTTTTATACTAAAAGATCATTAATAAATTCGAGAAACTTTCCTAATCGCGCAAATACCAAATAAAAAAAATTCTTTTACGTAATATAAAGATATTATTAAATAAAAATTCGTCGCGCTTTTAACATTACAGAAACACAAGTATATTCGAAAATAAAATATTACGAAAGATTAAACATTATCGATCACGCGGAAATTAAAATCTGTAAAACAAAATAATTTTCTTTGATTATCATTTTCAATTAAATGTATTTCGAGGATTTCGTATCGCGTTAAATATTTATTGAACGATTTTATAATCAATTATATTGCAAACAATTGCGTTGTTTTCACGTTTTTGGACGTGATCGCTGTCACGGCGAAGAAACCTTATCGCTATCCCTCATGTCAGGTGGACGCTAGCAAATGCGCGGTTTGTACTGGCGGATAGTCGAAACGATTTTCATTGTGGAAAGTTATTTCTTGTCGGTTTTGGGGATCTATCTTCAACGCATAGTTCGGTGCTTTATTAAAAATTGGAAGTTTCCATTACAGAGTTGGAATTAAACCCAGGTTTTCTTGGTGGTTCCTGAAAACAATGTTTTTGGCAGTGATTTAACGACGATCACCGTACATTGTTTGAAATCGAATCATAAAATTCATTAAATATACTTTGAGAAAAGATATATTTTCTTTTTTTTTTTTGTTAAAAATGTTCTTCTATTAATGTCAATATTATTTTAATAATGAAAATATTTAATAATAGTTCAAAAATGGATATAATAGATAAAATTCACTTTTTCAAATATAAATTTAATTTAATAAGTTTTTGCAGACTTTTTTGTGCAAAATTTTTATTATTTGAAAAATTATGGTTACAAACAAGTATATTTTATTAATTAATTTTGAATTAATTTTATTTTTGGTCTCTTTTAAGAAACCACTTGCAGGGATTACTGGATGCTCCACTATCTTAATATATTACAATTAGTTTATTTTAGATAAGAGTGTATATATAATAAAATACATGTGCGTAAATTGTGACATATTTGAAAAACTATTTTTTTATATTATTCTTAATAATATATTAGGAATGCATGATATAATATAAAATGTGTGAGTAATTAAAAAATTCGAGACAAATCGAATGGGTACTCTGATATCAGTAAGATATCTACAAATTATTGTTACGTGCTAAGTGTTAACTGTTAAATGCAACAGAAAAATTAATTCCTTGATAATCTTTCATTTGATGTTGCTAAATATTCAAATTGAATTTTTTTTAAATCTCGCTGTTATCAGATTTGATTTGTCTCGAATTTTGAACACATTTGGTACCCTAAAATTATTATTATTCACACATTTAACCAAGCAACGATAAAAGCGCATGTATTTTATTTTACCTAAATATATTTGATTGTAACATGTATATAAAAATCATTATATCCAGTCATTTTTTAGTAAAAACAAAAGATTTCTTAAAATGGAAGAACATGTTTTTTTCATGCGAATTTTAATATTATATATTGAAAATGATAAGAAGGGTTAACAGTCGTTAATCCGCTGCCGAAATCACTGTTATTGGGAGCAATCAGGAAGATCGGGGATTCGTTCCTTCCTGTAGAGGGGCTTCTGATGTTTAATGAATCACTTAACTATTCGTTGTGGATCGATTTCGCGAGATCCGAAATAGAAGAAATAAGACAAATTGAAGTCGCTTTCCACTTTTAGGATCGTTCTTCTCTCTGTCAGATATTAACCAGCGTGTCACTCGGCAGAGGGATTTTGATCTGGTCTAATCGTTGGGCCAGTTATCCTTCATTGAACGTGGCGATAACGCGATTATTTTAAGGAACATTAAAGTTTAGCCTGTTTGCAATTGTCCGCGGAACAAGATATATACTTTACTTTTGATCGCGAAATTTACATGAAATTGTATATTTGAAAAGAAATCGAATATTAGATTCTGCATCCGCGTTTGATTCCTTACGTATATTATAATTATAATATTGTACAAATTATATGAAATGTGCCTCTAAAGTTGCAATATTTTTATTGTCGCACAAAATGATAATAATTATATTGCGTGTGCGCACGTTGTATTTCGATTATTATAGAAATTATGTGTATTGTGATTAAATATTATTATTATTATTAATTAATTTATTTATCATATTTATTCGCGAAATTTAAACCGTGATTTTTTCTCTGATTTAATTGTTGGGTAACATCGAAGTTTTACTTATCTTTTCGCGTCATCGAACATTTCTTTTAGAAAATCTTACAAAATGTATTAAAATTTCGCATTAAAATTACTCTTTCTTAATTGAGAGGAACATAATCGATAAATTTATTAATGATTCTTTTAGTCGCGATAGATTATCAGCTACGCTAATCTAAAAATTTTCTAAAAATTTCTAATCAATTTTACGTTGTACGTATTGCGGATATTTTCGTGTAATATAGTAAAATAATCTATGTATATATTCTACATAACAATTTTTTATGTATTATTTTATGTATTATATATAATGTACATTTTATTGTTATAATTATGTATTATATTATATATTTTCGACGAAAAATTTTATGTATTATCTTATGTATTATCAATTGTTAATTTTACGTATTAACAATAATGTAAAATTTTATATATTAACAATTTTATGTATTATATATATATGTATTATGTATTATGCATATATATTTTATTATTGTTATTGTTATACATTATATACTTTCAATTTGATTGTATTATTATATATTAAATTAATTTTGTAATTTATATTTTATAACTCTATTGTATTTCGAGCTAACATAAAATATTATATATTAAGTTATACTATTATGAAAATGATAACAAAATTATGTGTAAAAGTTATTTATAACACTTACAATAGAGAATAAATCTTGAATAAAAGTCGAAAAATGGAAAATATATCTTGCAATATCTTCATTTTTCGAAAAATTATCTTACTCTCCGAACTTTCCTTCTTTTTGTGTTTCCATATATATAGTATTATTGTAAGTCCAAGCGTGTGTGTGTGTGTGCTCTCAACATCATTATCCGTATTATTGAAAATATTTGAATAAATTCGAATACATATTTATTTGATGTTGATAGCATCACCAATTTATATAAATTGTACTATAATTATAATATATATTTTGTAATATATTTTTATATGACTGCAAGCTATGTAATTATACATTATAATATTTTATAATTACATAATATATGTATATTTTATAAATTCTTTGTATTATATTTTCTATTTGGAAAATTTGAAAAACCTACATTATTAAAAAAAAATAAAATAAAAAAATTATACCTTCTCGATGGTATCTCCACCTTAACGAAGGCATTTGCCGGGTGAGGAGGTTTGAGTACTCTAATGATCCGGAGAGCTATGCCGGCGGTAACATAGGCCGGTATTCATACAATATGTTTTTATATTTAATCATCTTAAATATAGTCTTAGATCGCATCTTAAAATTCTGTTCAGTCTCAATGAAATAACAAACATTTTCTAAATTTTACTTAAAACGATTTTAAATATAAGACTATGTGAACACCGGCCTTAATTACTGGTAGGGTCACCCATGCCGGATAGGTCAAAGAGAAAGAGTCAGACTAAGAGAGATACCCCGTAATTATAATTATTATATTAATAATTATTAATTATTAATATAATAATTATATTATAATATATTATATTATAATACTTAGTTTATAATTATTATATATTTTGAATAAGATGGAAGAGAGTAAAAGGATGATAAAACCATAAGAAGAAAGAAGCACGAGTCCCTATGGTCTTGGGAATGCGACAGATCACAACACTGCAAAGATTTGAAGAAGAAGATGCATCGGATAAACATGCGTAGTAATTAAGAATAGCTTGCAATTAAGTCGACTAATAATAGTAATACTTTATAATTATGTTACACTTTATAATTTAGCACATTGCATTATATATACATATAAAGCATCAAGCATTAAATATTTTGCTGTTATGATAACTATAATAAAATAATATAAAAAATTTGCTATATAAAGTGGAACATTCGAAATCCACTGACGAGATATTGAAGATCGATGATTTTACAAGATTTACCGTGACCACAAAACATTTATGTATTTATGTACATATATATATATATATATATATATATATATATATATATAGAGAGAGAGAGAGAGAGAGAGGACCACAAAATTCATTTATATTAAAAATTTATTAAGCGTCTTGTGCTATACAGCACTGGTGCTACTGGCATTTCGCGTATATAGCACGGAATAAAACCAGAAATTGTGTACATTATACGTTATCCTCTGAGAACATTCGTGGGCATTGGCTTCGTAGTTCATGTCCACGTTTTTAATGTCTACAGAGGGTATATTGCTTTCAGGGATCATCTAAAAGCGTGCCATGACACCTCTCATTCTTCTCTGTTATTATAAAGAAACTAATAGAACTAATCTCTCGTAAAAAAATTAAAATTTTGATAAAAAATTTCATAATTGATTTCATAATTTAATCAAGTATCAAGTATTTGAGTCATATTTCTCTTAGTGTATAAAAAAATTATAATTAAATTAAATTATAATTAAAAGTAAATAATTGTTAGTTTCTTAAAAAGAAATAGATTTTATTTTAATCATTATTAAAAAATCACTATTATTATTATAGAAACAAAAATTGAAAAAAATACATTTCAGGAACAATTTGGTATTTTATAAGTTAGTTTTTTAAAATTATATATATATATATATATATATATATATATATATATATATAATGATAAATTAATATTATAAATAAAAAAAGATAATATAGGTTTTCTTTTCTAGAATGGGAAGTATAAATAATAATATTACAAAAAAATCAGGAGGGGAAATTTTACAATTGATTTAAAAAAGTTACGAATGAAAAGCTTAGTGTTACTAACAAAATGTAAGAATTAATCGCCAGATTAAGAATTATATTTATCAGAAATTTGCTACATTTATAATTTGCATTTTGCTCTATATCGATAAAAATAAAAGATTTGGAATCACGTTTATGCGCGCGTTATAAAAAAATATCAATAATCTGGAGCAAGAACTGACATCCCATTACGTAATTCAAAAAATACAAAAAAGCAGAAGGTAGGAAATATTACACTGCGCAAATTTAGGACACGTCCATTCTTCTGCCAATACTCCAAACTGTATGGCTGCAGATATCAGATATCAATATATATATATTTATATATTTATTTATTTATACTTATTTATACTTTTAGTATATATTTAGTTATATTTGTATTGCAAATATTAATAATCTTCGAAGAAAAGATTTAATTATTGGGAAAATAATGCTAGAGAACTTATAAAATATACAATAATCCCTCGATTGGGCTATAAATAATATATCTTTAGTTAATACTTTCTATACATCTTTTTTCAGATGCCAATAATTAACAAAAGCATCAAAAGTAAAATATCTATAGAAGTCGATACAAGAATAAAATACTAACGTTTGAGAAAGATCGCGCGAATAAAAAATGTGACAAATATTTTAGATATTCAGTAACGGAAGCCGACAAATAGCACAATGATATACCAATAGTACTCGATTTTCGAAATCAAATTATCGATAATCCGACGATATCGTTGTATAATCGATATTGAGTGCTTCAGTGGGTGCGACGGGAAAATCTATGCGAGAGAGACACCGCGACGCCGCGATGGCCGGTGCGAGGGAGAGAGAGAGAGCGACAGGCGGACATATATGGTCGCGGGGCCCGCGAGGCTCTCAGGTTACGCTTGCTAGCGACGGCGCTAGCCGTTTTCACGATGATGTGCTCGCACACGCGCTCGCCTCCCTCTATCTGGGAGTTCCTCCCTTTCTCTCCCCACGTCGCTCCTTCCCACGTCGTCTCCCTCGTACCGGGCACCAAAAATATCTATCGACGGTTGTTCCGCGGATGAGAGAGACGAGGTGGGACCCGAGGATGAGAGCAGGAGAGAAGCGTTATTTCGAGATTATCGGGGATTGCCGGCTTTCTGGAATCGTGCCGATCGTCTCCATTCCCGATATCGAACGTGTCTTCAATTTCACGAGCCGTCTCGCCATGATTTTTACGATTTCAGGATATCGGTCGCGTATCTTCGTCGAGTTTCACTCGTAAAATCGCAAAAGCTAATTCGTGAATTGTCGAAAAAATTAACGTTTATTTATTTTTTCTAGTAGACTATTATCTGAGAAAATTTAGAGAATGGGAAATTTAAGAGAAAACAATTTTTCAAAAAAATAAATCTTATTACAATTATAATTACATTTATATATTTTACATATTTCATATTACATTAGAATGAAAGAACGAATTAGATGAAAAGAGTACTTTGCTTTTTCTTGAAGAATAATATACATATAATATTTGTATTATTATATTATTATAATATTTGATTATATCTAATGTCTGATTCATGTATTTAATAAGTCTAGAAATCGTAGAAAAAGAAATTGGATAAAAAAAAAAGAAAACTATCTTGTATGCATAGAGAAAATTTCTATATTTTATTTACATTTCCAAATGTAGAGATGATATAATATTAATATGATATAATAATTCTGAGACTCTTGGGACTTAAATAAAATCTCTAAGTGCTAAAGTACAAGTCAAAGGAATTGTTGAATTTATCCGCGTTTGATTGCTACAATTATTTAAAAAGAAGCTTGTATAATTCTTGCTATCAGTTTCTTGATTGCACTATTATTTTCAGAGAGAAACAGAGATAGATTTTTCTCAATTTGTCTTGATAGTGGCAGAACAAATTGACTCGTCGACACGGGCGACAGTACTTATCGAGATCTTAATGTTTCTCGGACCATTACTCGTCCTCGTAAGTAGTAAAAGCGGTTTAAAGGCAGACGTACCGAGCGCCAGCTGCGATACCACTTAAAGATTCAACTTTCCTGCGTCTTCGTATAAACTCGAGATTTCGGGAAATCGGGTATGTTGTATCTTAACACTCGGTCACGTTCTTTTCACGAATGTAGAGCGAGCTTTTTCGAGAATCGTGCAAGTTCTCGAAAGCTCCGAGATCCGTCAAACATTCGGATTTTTTATTTAGTAAATGCTTGACACAGTATTCAGACCTTCGATTTTTCAATGAAAATTGACCAGATGTGTTTTAGAGATAGTTTAAATACATCTTATTGGTAAATATTTTTAAATATCTCCATGAAAAAAATGTTATGAGATGCGATTTATAGCAAATAAGGCTCTTTTGACATATTCAAAATTTGAGAAAATCTAAATTAAATCGAGAATCATAAGTATTATTAGAATTTAATGGATATATTTTTTAGCATAACTTATTATTATATGGCAATGTTAATTATGTTTTTTAAACATTTTTCATAATTTGTTGAAAGAACTTGTAAGACTTTGATATCGAAATCGTGATAAGACGGGTGAATGTAAAAGATACATGAATGATATTGAATGGCAAATGTTTGATTAAGTAGATCGAGAGATCTGTGCTTCGGTATTCTTTTCGGGTAGGACACCGCGGCAAATATAATAGGCCAGTGTCTTGTCCTGTCCTCGCACTCATAACATCTATTTCCAGAACAGACTGGTGACTAAGTTTAGAACGGCTGTTCCATATACTCGAGCCGTTCGCCTACACTCGAACCCGCGCTCTCACTCTCGGGAGAAAACGCGTGATAAAGGAACAAACAAGTGCACCGCATCGGATGCGTGAAATCGGCAACAATTTCCTCGTAAACGCTTTTCTCGTAGTCGCGATCTCAATTGACAATCCTTGACATCGAAACCGCAAATCTGATTTGAATGTTCATTTAACTTCGCTGGATGAACATAGTTTGCTTTTTATTGCTATCATCATGCGATTATTATAAAAAATTCTTTCATGATAATTATATTTTAACATTGAAGTTTTATTTTATTCATGTTTTATATAAAAATGTTATTATATAATTTCACATTGAATTTTGGATCAATGTTCTCTCGCAGAAATTTATATAAATATTTGATTAAAAATAACATATAATCATAACTCTCTCACGATAATTATATCTCGCGAGAAAAAGATTTTTATAATTTTGAGAAATATTTAGTCTGCAGTTATTTTTAATTAAATATTTATATAAATTTCTGCGAGAGAACATTCATCCAAAATTCAATGTGAAATTGTATGATAACATTTTTATATAAAGTAAACCGAATGTAAACAAGCGTGAAAATAAGGTCACGCTCTGCTCGTATTCGTCACGCTTATGTTATTTGGTCCAAGCGAGAAAATACAAGTTGCATCAACGTTGCATACGATATGTATCAAAAATTCCAACGACGTTGAATGTCGCTTCAGATTTCAGATTTTATTTTTCGCAAAATTTAAGATGCATTCAGTGGAAGAAAAAATGAAAGATGCTATTTACGCGTGCGTTAATTGCCAAGGTCTCCTTTGGCATTTTTCTCGTCTTGACTCTCGTGGCCATTCTTAGTTTCGTTCCTGCGAAAGCGCGATTTACGCTTCGCTAGTTGCTTGTTTCTCTTTAGCGGGTTCTGTATTTTCAATCATAAATCAGCTCCAGATCAGCGTCGAATTTGATATTAATACTCCGCCGTTCCGATGAAACGAAGCACGTTCGAAATGGTATTTTTTCGGAAATTTAAACAAATTGCTTAAAGTGTTTTTGTTTGGAAGAAAAAATTACGATTCAAAGAATCTACATCGCGCTGCGCGTCGCGGTACTTTTTCGCATTATTTTTGCCGTCTAAATGATTGCCCGTAAATTTTCTGATAATTTCTTTCTGCCATTCTCTTATCTTCTGGTGCAAAAATAGAGGTGTCATGAGTAAAAATTAGCTGAATTTAAAAATATCTAGGTCTTTAATTGAAGTCAAAGTAAAAATTCTCAATTTTAATTAATTTTTAACTTGAGATACACAATTACTTTCAATTAATTAAAAGAAATGGTTGTAATTAAGAGAAATCGGTTTATTACCGTAATCGATTCATTTTTAATTGAAAGATAATTAAATCGAATGCTTTGTCTTAATACACGTTACATATAACAAAATATATAATATGTTTTTTAAATATTTAAAATTTTTTTATCTTACTTTTTTTCTTATTGGGAGCGTATTTGTTGCTTTGATAAAGTCGGCTGTGGAAAAGCGAAACTCATAGAATCGTTAGGTATAGATTCTAATACGTAAAGATAGATTCACCGGTGAGGGGTGATCGTATATATTTAGAAAAGTGCTCGGCTTGCCAGAACCAAGAGAGTCGCATCTCGATGCTTCACGTGAGATTTCTTCCTTGGTGATTTCTCTCTTCTTATTCTTCTTCTTTCCCGGTTTCTAATTGTCTCAATGCTCTCTCTTTCTTAAACGAACAATAAGAACGTTGTTATAACACTTACTGGGTGAATTGGATAATAGTGCGTATTGTTGTTATTTATAATACACATAGCCACGTGATTCAATCTCTTCAGATTGATATAAATGAACGAGGTCGAAAAGTTTGTAATTTGCCGAATAAAACAAATTAAAAGAGTTATGATCTAGTATCCGGATAATCGTATCAAAGTATCATAAGGATAAAAAACATTTATTTGTAATGCTAAAATTTCGATTTTCAAAAAGAGAGAGAAAGAGCTTATCTCTTATTAAACTCTCTCTCTCTTTATATCAAATAGTTTGTAAAAATTCTAGTTATTTTTGTTGAAACCAAGCATTTAAATAAAAATCAGTGACATATTTTGACAGCGGCCTCTCGAATCACCTCTGTTTTCGTAGTCTAAATTATGTTTGTGTATGCTCTATCATCCTACTAAATTATCTGACGAGCTTAAAGCAGAAGCTTTTTGTCGCTTTTTTTCGAGTTGTCGCGTCGTTATAGCAAGACTAAAGAAAGTAACAAGGTGACACATGGCTCTGTCTCCAGTCTACGGGTTAATCGTAAAAGAAAAAGAAAGATAACTCAATTATACGTCTCAAGCTGAAGACCCTCGTTGTAACGCTTCACGGTTGGTTTGAGAAAATATAATTGTCAGAATATATAGTCATCTCACACGGTCAATTCAACGTTGAATTATTGCCGTAATTTCGCTCATAGGAGACTAGTAGGAGAAATCTAAATTTATTGCTGTAATTAAACATCAAGACATAAAAAGGTACATCAAGATTTTTGTGACGTTTTTTTAAGGATAAAAATTATACAAGTATCTTTCTGTCTGCCTGTAAAAATCTCTGTAAAATAAATCTGTAATATTTCTGTTAAATGTAAACGATGTTCGAATTAATTAAAATCAATTTATAAATTAATCTAAATTAATAATGTATAATTTTTAATAGTAATTAAATATATATATATATGTACGCATACATATGTGTGTACGTATGCTTCCTATTTCTCTTAAATTGGCAGCTCTGTTGTGCCACTAAATACTTTCGTGTATACTACATAGTTTCTCCCTGTTCTTCTATTTAACTATTATGCGCTGAGTGATTATTATATGTCAACCGTCCAAAGTAAACCGACGATCTTGTTCAATAATAACAAATAAATCACTGTATCTGCAATTAATCTTTAATAGTAGCAAATTATTCAAAACAAATTAATTATACATAATATAGCTTGCAGATGATTATAGATAGTTTTATGATGATTTTAATTTCATTGACAAATTTAAATTGAATTAAATGATAATCTTTTTTAGAATTATTTTTGGAAAATTAATTCTAAATTCAAGGAATTTTGTAATTATGAAAAATGTTTGTTTTATATATATATTATTTATAATTAGTTATAATGATACACTTAAATATGATGATGACAGATTAAGAACACTTAAAATTAACTATAGTTTTGCAAGATCGCGAATGAGATTTCGTCGCATATTTTCTGCCATCAATTTCGTATGTCTCTCTCAACAAACTCGAGAATAGATTTGACCATCATGTGCGATTTATTTTTATTCTTTTCTTATCTTTTTTTTCTACTCATTGTCAGATGAGAGAAAACATGTCTTGCATTATACATGTCAGTGTTGCGATGCTATCTAATTTCATCACTGCGAGACGCCAACGTGAGAGATGCCATTCCGGTGACTTTTCGGCAGTCATTTAGTTTTGCTGTCGATAGCGCGGGTTCATTTTTAGATTCGTTGCCGACGCGTAGCCGCATCCATATGACAAATTCGCCAGTGACAAGAAATAGAACGAGTAATGACGGAGTCGCGTCAATGTGCTAAAATGTAATGCCGTGTGTATTCACACGGTTATATATAAGTACAATGTTAAAAAAAGATACGAGTAACTTCGGATCTTTATAAATAATTTAGCGTCATACACGCGCCCAGAGTCAAGCGCGTAAAGTACGAATATTTTCAAAGATGTCGACGATATGGAGAAATATTATTAGCTGTAATAGATTTGAAGCTCATCTTTTTTATTGGAGTATATTTACTTTGGAGTATATTACTTTTTTCTGTGTAAATTTCAAAAATTTTTTGATAATTTCATAGTAAATATGCTCAAAATAGAATCCTGTAAAATTGTTCAGCTTTGCCGAATTATATTTGTTTAAATATAATGTATTAATATTTTGGAAAATTTCTTTTATACTCTTCATTTTTTTCAGAAGATAATTCAAATATTTTGCTATTAAAAATTCATGTGACACGCGC
The DNA here is from genome assembly GCF_025532165.1 of Camponotus vicinus. Taxonomy (NCBI): domain Eukaryota; kingdom Metazoa; phylum Arthropoda; class Insecta; order Hymenoptera; family Formicidae; genus Camponotus; species Camponotus vicinus. Next base: position 3,875,413 of record NW_028141949.1, read on the forward strand.
GCGTTTGATTAGGAAAGAAGGATAAGTAATATATAATAAATACTTTTTAGTCTTCGTATACGTTGGTTGTGAATCTGTCCGCGAATATCTTACTTACGAATTGCACAATAAATTGCTGCGATAAATTGCATTTGCTGCGATAAATTGCATTTTGCAATCATTGCGGATCATAGAGCTGAATGCCGAATAAATATCAGATGACTCAGTTAAATGATACAAATAGTATTCTTTGTGTTTATATTTATTAAAGAGATGACCTGTTTTCTCTCTAATACAATCATTAAATACATTCTCGAATATATATCTGCGATGTTTGTATGCCGCGATATAAATATAAAAACAATTATTGGATAATTAATTATTATGCGAAATAATATGATATGATATGATGGGAATTAAATATCGAGCTGCAAAAATATCTAATAATCTTCCTTAATTATTTCTATTAAAATACATATATATCAATTAATCTTTTCAGAAGATTTTTTTTCATTTAGCTGCGAAATTTATGGATATATATAAAAAGTATTTGAAAAACTTTATTTGATTGACTTTATAAAATCACACATATCTGTATGCAAAAAAAGACATAAATTTTCTTAACATCACATTGAACTAGCACTTGAAATCGATATCACTATTCGATCTCTACGAATCAGAATTGAAAGTGTGCCAATCGTGATATTCTCACCACTATAACAGCTGTTCACCAGAAATGCTATTATCTTGAAGAGAAAGATGTATCTAATTAGATCGCACTTTTATCACTTATCCGCCGTAATTTCGAAAATAGTCATACACTGTATATTCATGATTATATAATATGCCTTTTATTTTTATCCTTGTTTTATTTCGTCGGTTATTTTCAAATCATAGGACAGATTAGAGAGTATCTTGAATTAAGAAGCAATAGTATTTTAAATTAAAAACTAAATTCAGACAACGGTAAAAAATGTTTTAAAAATTAACGATAACAATAATTATCGAATTATTAAACAATTAGATTATCTTTGCGCAGTTTGTTTGTTGATAGAATTGAAGGAATTTTTTTCGATTATACGTTATTTTTATTCGTAATAAATAGCTTATATTCGTGAAAAGCTTAATAATAATTGGGACCAAAAGATTTGCTTGCATGGCAGCCAAATCGAATTCAATGTTAAAAGTGAAAAAAATTAAATTTCATCAAATTATAAGTGTATGGGATGATTGATCAGGAAAGCGAAATCGGAAAAGTGGGATTATCGATTGATTTCAGCATAGAATACACCATTAGACAAATGGTGGTTATATGAATAACGTCGCGTGTAGGTGTATGTGACTTGGTAGGAATGTAAGACAGAGATTTCTTGGTTGAAAGCAAGCTGGCAGTGGTGGTAGCGGTGGTCACGAGAGGTGGTGGGTGAGACTCGAACCTCGAAGTAAGATCGCGACACCTCGCGCGTTTAGTTGGCGCGCGGGGCCCCGGCGATTGGGACGGCCGAATAGAGACACTTCGTGCAAAAAAAAGAGGGACAAGGGAGATACACAAGAGGAGCAAGACAGAGAGTGACGAGCGACTGCACGACGAGTGACGACAACGACCAGAGACGAAGACGAAGACGATCGAATCTCTCTAAGAGAAAAAAAAAAAGAAAAAAAGCTTCTCTCGCAATCTTCTCAAGTTTTGTTCTCGCGCGAGCTTGTAGAATTCTCGAGTCGAGTGTGTGCGTCTCGTTTGTCTGCCTCGGGGGGGTTGGGAGTGATCCAGGAATAAGCGACTACTCGCCGTTGCAGGTGTCGCCGAGGAAACACTCGGCTAAAGGAAGGAAACCTCTCCCTCTCTTGGAAGGAAACGCGCTCATTCTCTCCCTGGGATATCTGGATATCTTCAAGTAAGTCTCGATGATGATGAGGATTTGATTGGATGCGGATGTGACGTTGCGTAGCTGCGAGGGAGCGTGCGCGAGTATTACTTCGCGCGTATCAGTGCGACTTTCTCCATATCTTGCCCGAGAGTGTTAAGCAACCCCTTTTCCCCTTCCCTTCTTTCATTCTGATCGCTTGGTAATGATCGCGTGTGGATCAGTGTCGAAGTGTGAGCAACAAGTGACGAACTATCTATCGGCTTCGCGCACGCTCACCCACGCAAGTGATACGCCGTATTTAATTGAAGGGACAAGTGAATTAAGGAGGTATGTCACGTTCTCTCATGACACAATTAATGCCGGTTATCCCCATAGATCACTTAATTATTCTCCCATAGATAGTTATTATTCGCTTTGCGATGATAATGAATAACATTTTATAATTATGTAATGAAAGTTTTAGATATAAATATTGAATATTGCTTATCTCCAGGGATTCTAGGGAGTAGTATATTAATAAAATCGGCTTGAAGTTTGAATATTATTAATTTAGTAATGTATCGTTCAATAAAATTGATTTGAGTATATTCTGAAATCAGTTCTACATTTGAAACGATAGTAAAAGTATTTTATCATCTGTATCTACATGTTTTTTAATATTTTTAATTAAAAAAAATTTTGTATTAATTGTAAAATTTGCTAGGTCTTATGTAGAAATTACATGTTTATAAAATAGAAAGATGGATATTAATTCAGAGAATTCATACAAAATTTCTATATATATATTTTATCATAAGTTTTTTAAAAAGATAGGATTTACAATTTATTTTATTTATCTTGCTTTATTCTATTATATTATATATATATATATTTTTTATATAACTTTATTTGCATCAGAAGAGCGAAAGAGAGAGAGATGTTAAGTAAAGAATGTAAATTGCGAAAACAAGACAATCTTTCATCACCTGGCAGTTCGTGGCACCTCTTAAATTGTCATCTAATAATTCTTTTAGATAAAATCATAAACTTATTCGCGTTCAATTAAGGAGTAATTTTAACTAGCATTCGCATTTCTTTTGAACGGTTTACCAGCATTTCGTTATTTTCTCTTCATCCGATTTCCGATTATTTCTCGTGCTTACTTGAATAATCAAAAGCTGTAAAAATTTAATTATCGAAATTTAAACTCTTCTTCTAATAAACTCTCAGTCTAGACGGATTTCTCGCTTTCGACAATTTCACATGACTAATCGCCACGAGTTCCGTCGCGGCGGCGCGGCCGACTATTCGTAGACTACTATCTAGGTATCTAGGCTCGGAGTCCACTTATTTTTAGGAGCCCGTAACGTGAGGAGGAGCGGTTCGTCGTTCCGACGACCATCTTTTCGCCCGTCGTTGTTCAATCCATCCTTCCGTCCATCCTCACGTCATCGTGCCGTCCAACACTTTGTCCAACGCATCATTTGCCGCCTCATCTTTACGTTGACAATCTTTCGCAGCTCATATTTATGCGTCAATTTTAAGAGACTCTAATGATAGGTCCTATTTACCTACATATATCTTCCTCCATTATATACATGTCATTATAATTACGATCGTCGTAATTATAATGACATGTATATAATGGTGGAAGACATAGGGACGAATCGATTCAGCATTTTTGTGTACATTAATATTTTATTCCATTTTTATCGATATTTTATTTTATTTTCGAAGATTAAATCCTTGTTGATATCTATTTTATTTTACAATGTTTCGAAAATTTTAAAACCCTCTGGGGGAGAAAGAGAAACTCTATTATATAGAAATTCTGCAAAAATGGGACGTTAATGTCACATAAAATTAATTCTCGCTGTTCGATTAATTTTCGCTAAACGAGTGTATAGTTATTCCTACTAACTTTACAAACGCTTAGAATTCAGGAATGTGCTCGAGCGATTTAAAAATATCTTCCGTGAGATTCGACGAATCTGGGGAAGAGAATTGGTCGAATAAGAGCACGAGAAAGAAACGAATCGATACGCGCATTTTGAAGAAATCCAGAAAACCTGACTAGATCGATATTAAGTCAGTCTTAGAGTAGATTTATTTTTTACTGTGCAAGATTCACATGATTTAATATATTAAATATATGTGTATTTATACAAAATTATTAATATATTATATTGAATTAGACGAAAAAATTTAAAAATTTAAAAATTAAAATTCAGGTTTAAATATAAGACATAAGCGTGTATAATTTTCTATTTCGAAGAGAAAAATTCCTATATTTATTTTTTATATAAAGTATATGTAAAACAACATGAAACAACGTAAAACAACATGAAAATATATATAATTTTGCGAGAAAAATTTAATTAAGCTATCCTATAAAACAGTTAGCCACATTAGTTCTAATTCTTTGATAATTGCAAGTATTAATGATGATTTTATTAATACTTAAATTCTCAAAAATTTTTTAGCTTCTTTCACGTTTCCACTTATTTTAAAAATATTTTCTTTTTTAAATGGTATAAAAATTATTTTATAATCAAATAATTGATCTTATTATAGATGCAAAAATATTTATTTGTAATCATCTATAAATATTAATTGATTAATCACCCAATGTGATTGCGTATATATCGATGTATTTCTGGACATATTGTTGGCCAAGTGGCACATTTCACCTGTTGATTGTCAAACTCATTGTCAGTCGTGATCAATATATGAATTGACATGTATTATTTTTGGCTTTATACTCGTCATTGTTCAATGACTCAAGCCGACGAATTTGTCAATTGTCTATTTACGCATAATTAATCAATGTTAATTTTAAATTCTTTCGAAGTTTTACGATAAAATATAAACAAAATTAGATTTACAACAAGAAATATATTAGAATAATTTAATTGATTATATTATATATATATTAAATGTTAGAGTTGTGTTTGAGTGTTCTTCTCGATCATATATTATCGCGTTTTCTCTGATTCTCTGTTGATTGCCGAATGAGTTTTATGCGTATACTTTTCGTGAGAGAAAGGTATTTTCCGAAGCACCGTAAATTAATAGCTGAAGTGAAACATTTTGTGCGTATACTCGTCTAGTGTTCGAGTATCATTAGATTTAGAGACGTGTTTATTTTTCGTCATGTCAAGTCAGAGAAAGAGGATGTTTATTTTATTATTTGAAAACTTATCAGATTATAATCTTACGTATGATATGAATGCCAGTTTTACGCAATGATGGGGTCCTTTTGATAGGATTAGTATAGAGATATTTTTCTCTCTTTCTTTTTCTCTTTCTTTTTTTCTCTATATTTTTTTGTCCTCTACATTCTCCATTAGATAGTTATAAAAGATCATTAATATTAATTTTTTTTTCTTCTATTGTTTATTAAACAATTTTGTTATTTTATATATTTATTTATATATTTATTAAAATATTATTTAGTTATTATTTACTTATATATTTATTTAATTAAACAAATTATAATTTTTATTTTATTTTTAAGATATTTTTTATCAATATGAATAACATATTATAAACAATCCAAATGAATCCTGTTTCAATGTCGCAACATTATTTTAAATATTATTTTGACGACTGTTTTGCAACGTTCTGCCAAAAAGTCAAATACGTACGTCTGTTTATACAATTTCTCGCATTTTATCGCGAAAAGATCGGGATGTCGATCGGTGATTTCAATACCGTTGCCGACTCAGTTTGAGTCAGTCGGCGAAAATAGATCGTGGTACGACGCAAGTAACGCGGTCAGGAGTATAGACAGGAAAGAGTGCGCCCGCGAAAATGCATCGCTCGACTAATAATTATAACTCTTGCGAATAGTTTAGTTCCGGATGTAACTTGAGTGTGAAGTAATGAATCGCTATTTACGTGGCAACAGCTTCTTGTTAAAATCCTTGAAAAGATCTCGAAATTTGGATTATATTCAAATAAAGATTTATTAAAAAAAATTAGTGTAATCTGATCTTTCTTATTTAAAAATCAAATTTATGATGTACTAATTGAAGCAAAAATTTAAGGATTGATATTAAGAATAATAATTAAAATATCTTACTTTAATTTTTATAAAAGATGCTGTTATTATCATGTTTTTGTATAATTATAAAAACACAACTCTTTTTTATATATTTGTTTCTTTCTGAAGAAAAGTATGTTGTTCAAAATATGAATCATTCTCTTATGAGAATATATATTATAAAGATTGCTAAATTTTCCAATTACTCATTTCACGTGATTGCTGAAGGTTAGTCACGATTATAAATGATACATTTAGTTTGATTAAAATAGATGCAACGCTATACATATAAGATTATTTATGCTTATGTTAGTAATTTTCGTTCAAAGTCGTATGAATGTATATTTTGACAAAAATTTATTTTTATTTTAACGTCATATCAAATTTTATAATATCTAAGCCATTATTTCATGCGCTGTATTTTAGAATAGGTACGTAAACATGTGATGCTCGATAAATTCAAGATTGCAAAGAAAAGAAATTGTTTTGATGCACGTGACTCAGAGCTTTGCCAGGAATAATTACGCCTTCTTAAAGATAAGCCGATTCATTGTCAGGTATGGACATTTATTCTCAGCACAAGATTATATTGATATATTTTTAATTTAATTATATTTTTATCTACCATTTTCTAATTTGTCTTTTATTTATTCTTATAAATTAACTCTACTGATAAAATAGATTTCGTAATGTTGCTTGTACCTTTTCAGTTAAAGTATTTTAATTATGATCGCGCATATTTTTTGAAACAAGATATATAAATTGTGTGTTTATCTTTATTTTAACTGCAATCTCCAGATATTTTATTCGTTAGATCAGCATCTATTATACACTTAATGGCAATGTGCTACTTATTTATTGGGTCACAGTGTCATCAAATATGTATTGTATCACAAATAGCTGGCAGAATTATGCCAAAGTGAAGCAACACTTTCGATATAGTCGGCAAAAATATTAGGTCAGTCGAAGATGCCGACAATGTTTCTCATAACAACCTATATCACAAGAATTTAGTATATTTCTCGATTGATATTTTTACGAATTACGTTTCTAAATATTATTTATCTGATGCTTCTTGTTTGAAATTCACATACAATATATATGATTTAAAATGATATTTTTGAAGTTCTATTTAGACATTCTTTGATATTTCTTTCTTTTTATTTGTTGTAAATAATATCTTTTTGTTAAAAGATTATATTATGGAAAGAACAAGGACTTCTCTTTCCATAGTATGTATAAATTCTAAGATTTTTTTTAGTCTGGTTGTAAAAGAAATGCAATATGTTTTACATTATTTAAATTTTTTTATAATATATAATATATAATTAATTTTTAAAAAACAGTAATAATGTTATATATATAAATCAAGGGAAATAAACATGTTTGACAATAATTAAAAAGGAAATGCAAACTTAAAGAAATAAAAAGATTGAACATTGATTAGAATTTAGATACAATTACAATTAGCTTATTAATTGATTTTAATTAAATATATCAATATTTCAAAGCGTGATTTATAATAAATTTAATTTTCTCGGTCAACGTTTATACTTGTTTTTCCTTTTTTCCGAAAAATCAATCAGTTGGATGACAATCGCGGCGCGAAAATCAGACGGCGAAAGAGACGGAATGCGAGCGTGCTATTACGATGTGCAGTAATCTCGGGAATGCATACGAGACGGTTTGCCAAGTCTTACCGTGACGTTGTAACACCCGGTCCCCATCCGTTTTGTATGCCATTTCGCCGATCCATCAGACTCCTTCTCGCGTGCATCTGTTCATTCTCATCTAAAACGATCAACCACTGGCTGAATAGAATCGCGCGACGATATATTTCATATCTTCACATTATAATATAGTAATGAAATTTCATGCTTGCATTAATTAGTCTCTTTTATTACGATTTTTGGTAGATTAAAGATTAAGCAAGCTTGTCTCCTTCCCTCGGAATTCTTTTCACGAAAAGAGCAATTAAAACGATGATCAAGATTTTAAATTCTTGAACATTTGATATATGAAATATTGATTTTTTTCAAATAGCCTCTTTTTATGCATAATGTCTTGTTTATTTGGCACTGTTGGGATACGAGCGAGTAGCCAGGTATCATATTTCCATCGCCTGGCTGGAGTTGACATAATCGGATGATTTGTTTCACAATTTTGTGGCTTGAACGGTGGCAGCCGACCAATTACGTGGATCTCACGTTACCGGAAGGATAGATACTGTGTCATGTCCCGTCTACCTTTGTAGTTGGCAGTCTTTTCCCAACGCGCGGGCGTGCGGAAAACTAATTCACCTTTCGAAACGATTGTTATTTATCACCGACAGTAATAAAGCTTTTACATCATACATATCCAAGAGGAACCATTATTTTATATTTATGACAGCCATTGAAAATTGTACAAATGACAGTTGCCTAAGATCAATTAAATTCGCTATTATTGAAATTTATATATGCATAAATTCCCGAAATACCCTTTCTTTCATCTATACGTTTTTTGTTGAATATAAAAAATTTATTCATAGATTTCATTTTTAGATGCAAATTTAAGGAAAATTTGTAGATTTCACCGAATTTAAATCGTTATTCCTAGTTTATTATTTCTTAATTTCAAATGTATCATATTCGAAGTCAACACAAAATTTCAAATTTGACTCCTAGGACGGAATTATTATTTTTGATACACGATGATAATGTAATTATAGAAATGAAACGTTTCAGTGTCAAAAAATATTAATTACGTGCTTACTGAAGACGTTAGGAAACAGGTGCAAGTGTCATCTTACGTCAAGCTACGTCGTATGATACGTCACGCGAAAATCATTTTCACGCTGCGCGTAGCTGGCGATTGTCTAGGAATCGATTTGCACTTTTGGCACTTGGAGGTGTCGTGCGTCGATCTCGGGTCTCAAAGAAACGATTGTCCGGACTTGAGCGAACCAACATATTACATCCGACGGGTTGTATCGGCGACCCAAATGTACACGGCTTCCACGGTTAGATGCCAAACATAATAACCGATTACCAAGATAACTGGCCCAACCTATTTTCGAGCCAAGAGCCGCATTAATAATAGTAAGCCTTACGTCACCCAGCGCGGCTCGCTCCCTCGGCCTTGGAGCGTCGCGGGAAAATACTCCCGCTCGCGCGAATTCCGCGAGAAAACTCGCCGTTCTCGCTGCTCGCTCAATTTGCAGTTAAACGCGGTGATGCTAATGGTTCTTCATCGGTGAGGATTCGAGCGGCTCGACGAAAATAGGCCTGACACTCGTAAATTATGAAGTCCTTTCGACGCAGCGCGCTTGAGAGAAGGCGTCGTTCACACGCGCCGAATATTTCGCGCGCGATATTATTATTAGATTGACGCAAAAATAAGTTGCAATTCGTCTCTTTAGAGACTTTACGTCTCTCTGCGTATCTTTATTGCGATTCCTCTTAATACTTTTTAAATTGTAAAAATGACAGAGATAAAGAAAGAGAGAGAAAGTAATTATTATTATTAATGAAACAAATTGATATCTAGTTATAATTAATAATTTCAATCATTGATATGTATATTTTTACGCAAGCAGTGTTTATAATATCGAACTTATTTTTCCAATTTCCATTAATTATTGATCTTAGATGTATATTTCAAGTTATAATTATGAAATGATATTATTGCACATGGCTACTCCGGCGTAGTTCTCGGAAAACTTCTGTTTTCGCCATTTCCAGAGCGATCTGAAAATACAGACTCGCTCAGGAAAATATATCGTTATAGGAGCGTTCTCTATTCGCTCTATAAACCTTACGGAACGGTTAGCACGCACGAGGGTTATTTACTGTCGTATTATTTTGGAGGGATTCGCGTTTCGCGAGCAGCAACTGAAAATTGTAAGCGCGAGATCGCATCTTACGGCCAAGAGCGATTTCGGATAGTTCCGTACTTCCTTGGATTACGTAAACATAAATGCGTATTTTGAATTTATTGCACGTAATAAATCATTTCTGGACGTTTTTTTATCGTCGGCGGCTGTAACGCTGCTTCGTCTCGTCATTTCCTGGCAACCTTTTCCTTGAGATCGACCATTGCACAGCGAAGTCGATCTTGACGTCCAAGACGAACGTTTTATTGCAATGTTAAAGATAATGCATGACTCATTTTTTAAGAACTAATATTTTTTTTACATCTTCGAAATGTTTATCTTTTTTTATTTTCGTACGGCTGGATTCTTTTAGCAACAACCGAGATTTAAATATTTCCTATGATTTAACTATCGAGTATCGTAACATAGTCGAAATTCAAGATGGACATTTTATTGTGATATTAAACAGAATGCACATGATTCGTTCTTAGCCGATCTTTTTTTAACCTCATCGCAATTTTATGGCTGACTTTTTCCGCAGTTTGCGTAATAATTGAGATTTAAAAATTGTTCTGATCGGTAAATCCTGTATCTCATTCGTTCAGAATGAGTAATGAAAATAGAAACTTTATTACGGTGCTACGATCGTAATGCTAAAGAAGACTAAATATAGGCATTTGTGTAAAAATAGCCGTAGTTGAGGCAATTACAGGTGACAGCAGTTCAAGCTGCCAAGGTTTACTGAACCACGATAACAGGAGGCTCGAAGTATTGATGTTGTCAAATTTCGAACTGCAAATAGCGAAGGTGTCAAGCAAAACAGATGAGTGATCTCGACAGCAAAATATCAGAAATCAAAATAAATGACAGAATCATATTTTTGTTTTTCATGAACATTAAATTTTTATTATTTTAATTTTATGTGTATATATATATATATATATATATATATATATAATTCAAATTATAATTATTAATTATTAATTAATAATTACAATTAGATTATAATTATATAGGAATTCATAAGAAATGTTATAAAAGAGAAAATGAATGAATGAGTGAATCTTCTAACAGAATATCGAATTTTTTATCAAAACAAATAAACATAATTCTTCCATTCTTCTATTAATTTATTTGAAAATTACTCGTATAAAAAAGTGGCGCTGTTATTTATTATTTTCTACAATAATTTATTCACGCGATATTGAAAGCAGCATTATTATTTTATAAATTTTATTTAATCTTTTTTTTTATTTTTAAATAATCTGTTCTACATCTTTGCTTTCAGTATTCTGAGAAATCTACGACTGACGAATAGATATCAAGCTCAAAAAGAAACCGCGAAAGCAGGTTGGATGGTGCCGCAGGTCGGCGCCATTTGAACCGACGAGCCAGGCGAAGGAAACAGATTCCTCCCTCGATCACGCAAACGGGACCGGGTGTCCCGGTGTGTAGGGACAGGTGCGAAGGCGTGCCTCCACGATGGGGGTCGCCGACGACTTCGCGCCCAGCTTCACGCAGAAGCCGCAGCTGCGGCAGGAGGACGACGGCAACCGGCTGATATTCGAGTGTCAGCTGGTGAGCTCGCCTAAACCCGAGATCGCCTGGTTTCGCGGCGAGACCGAGCTCAGCCAGGATGACAGGACCAACTTCAAGATGCAGAGCGTCGGGACCAACAAGTTCCTGGTGGTGCTCGAGCTCGATGACGTCATCGAGACCGACGCCGGCCTCTACAAGGTCAAGGCGAAGAACAAGATGGGCGAGGTCGCCGCCTCCATCAACCTCAACTTTAGTCGTAAGTTTTCATATACTGATTATTTCTCGTCTAGCGGTATTTTTTCGAATATTTTCAATATTATTATAATATTGATATAAAGATAATTATCTAATCTTTGAGCGATATATTCCACTTGTGGCCGATCTATATTTGTCTTTATATATTTCTGATTCTAAAAAAAGGAACTATATGAAAATTAATTTAAACTGGCTAATTATGGTGTTTAAAACGAGAATATTTATTTTTTTAAGTAAAAATAATGTCGGAATTATTTTTACGTTAAATGCGTAAAATAAAAAATCTCAATATCTTTTTGATTGATAGATATTTGCAAATACATAGTTTTCTTTATTTGCAATTTCTTTAAATTCGTTTCTTAATTAATATTTCGCCGTTATATCTTTTCTAGCAATGGATGAGCCTAGAGAGAAGTAAGTCAGTAAAGTTTACATCTCGAGAGAATGATTCGTTTGTCGCTTCTCCAGGCTCTATTTAATTAGTTTTACGCTTTTGCCTTACGCATTAATACGTTTTTATTATTTCATTATATGTTTGCTTCATTTCCTTTTTTGCGTTTTTTTCGTTGTCTTTCGTTTTTTATTTATGATTGTAGCTGCCGATCAATCTATCGGGAGGAGGTGAGTGTGTCGCTTACGCTGTATGCTTGTGATTGACATGTTATTGTCAATAATTAAATTCTTAACATAATTTGATAACACTGTACTCTATTTACATCAATTTTAAATAAGAAGGAATACCAAGTGTGTGGTGGAAATCCTAAAGAAAATGAATGCCATAATATACTCTGTGTATTTAAATTTTACAAAATTCAACTGTTCTCAAATATTCGATTTTAAATCTTCCTATTAAATTCTAACATTAAATAACTTGTTCGGATTAAATTTCGGTTTAATCTTTCACGAATCTTTTGAAAGAAACGTCGAATTCAAATTTTTTTATTGAAAAAATTCTGAAAGTCTGACATAAAATTAGAAAAATGTAATGTGTTCAATATGAGAGGCTTACATAAAGAGAGTTTTAATTTCTTCAACTCCTCATTGGTGCTGATTGCTGAGCTATTCCTTTGCCGATAACGTTCGAGTAAGCGTTAAATCGACCCGACTGAGAATAATCGTCGCGGTATGCCTGCTATTTTCGGTCGCGTTCGAAAGCAATTCGATAAAAATCACGACGATTCGCCGAGCGTTTGAATCCGACGACGTGATCGGCTGTTTCTTACCGATCCGCCCACGCAGATGGAACCGCGAACGCGAAACGCGGATGGAAATAGAATTAAGGTCTTCTAGTTTTGGACACTGTTCGTGCCTCGTGCGCACGATTCAACCGCAAAGTGGCCGGATTATTTCGAACGCTGTCTCCTGCGAGTTAGAAGCCTGCACTAAATCTCGCACGCAAACTATGATCTGTATAATACATCATACCTATAATCGAGGACGAAAAAGATGAAAGATTGATCATACTACAAGATGACGAAATCCGAAAAACGAGAAAGTGAAAAATCGTATTTTATATTTCAAAAATGTATAAAAAATGTTAGTAGTAATCTTGAAAATATTTATTTTGATCAATTCGTAAAGCATATGTATAATGAATTTTTAATAAAAATTTAATATACATTTTTATTTTTAGGAAATAAGTAATGCATGTATAATGAATTTTCCTTCTCTTTGTTTACTTGCAGAAAACTATATATTATTTCATATATCTTATATTTTTGTAAACGAAGAGAGAGAAAATTTTCTTCAATAATCGCGCGATCATAAAGTAACTCAAGAAATATCTTGTCTCATCGCGATAGTTTAATTATAATAACAACGATTTATTATTGCGGCGCAGCTGTTTTGGATCACGAGATCTTTGTGCAATCTTTGTGAGCGGAAAGCATTTATCAGTCAAATCTCTTTTCGCGTGCCTCTCTCAGTTATTCCCGTATTTTGATGCAATTTATGCGATTTTCGAAGATAATTCGAAACTGGGTCGAGAGCGTTCTTGAAGATTCTCTCTTTCTTTCTCTCTCTCCCTCGAGTCGCAGCCGGCAGCGACGATGTGATGAGAAGTTATATTTTCGGATCGCATCGACAGACGTGATTCCCGTGAATTTCTAAAAGTAACGCGAGGCTTTTCGTTTCTACGCGTCTCCTAAAATGCATTACGGTTTGCATTCCATGATGAAGCTAAGGAAAGATTTTGGATAACTGCAGGAATAATTGGAAAGCGTCATCCACCTGTAACTCGCGAAACTTTGGCAAGAATCAACGTATTCGAGTCTTGTTATTCTGCAAATTTATTGAAACGAACATTTGATTGAAAATGAAAGTTCGCATCGTAAGAAAATGTACCGATATTTGTACCGGTTAACGACGGTGGAAGTCGAGAGGAAACACCCTATTTCTTCGCTAAACTTAGCCGCAACGTGCACCGGTGCTAATGCACTTATAGTCCACTCGTGTTACGAGTGTTAAGCACATGCTTCTCGTTCTGGGTCCCAATTTGCGTGAATAAACACCGGTGATCTTATAACTTGGATTACGCAATTTTTCTATAAAGAAAAAAATTAGAGATGTCTCAACAATTGTCATTTTATTTTCAACTGTCATAAGTAACATTGTTGCAACGGGAAAGTTTTGAAGATTGAAAGTCGAGTCGTAAATAACCGATTAAAAAAATATATCAATATAAAATACTCGAATAATTTAATAATATGCATTTAGATATTGATCTTCGCTTTTTTAAGAATAGTAAGAGAGCGTTGAAAAATATGCATAGACAAATTTTGTAAAAAAATTATTTTAGAACTCTTATATCAAGTCCAGAACTTTAGATCTTCTAAAAAGTCTCAGGCAGATACTTGAAACATTGACTTATCAACAAAAGTATTGCCAAGAGCGAGAAAGAAAGCAATATCGATTATGATGGCAATGTACCCAAGTCGGATTTTAAAGTGGTTGTTAACTGTCGGATGGCCATCAGAACGAGCTGTTGAACGAGCCTCCTCCCATCAGAAAACGTCGACTAAACAAAACAAAAGTTATTCCTGGCAGCAATTCGCGAAAGTCGCGATAAATGTTTTAACAGAATCTCAAGCCGCTCTTCTCTTATTTCTTAAACCTTGCCAAGCATCGCTACCTTTCTTACCTCATCACTTATCTAACTAAAAAAATTTAATTATTCTGTCAAATAAACCAAGGCGTGTAGTATTCTAATTTTTAACCAGTTTATATACCATTTTTATGAGGCATGCGATTTTCTGTAACAACCTATGTGATTTTACGCCATTTAATTCACTGATGTGTTGTCGGAAATGCGATTAAAATTGTTGATGTACGAAAAGTGACGTAGGATCTAAATTTTTTCGTGGTCCGCGATGCAATCGCAGCGCGACGATTAATGCATTAGCGACTTATAAATTGGCGCGAGAATTATTTCAGAGTCCATGATATTTGTCTCGCGCTTACAGACAAGTTGACGGTATTGCGCCGACTTTCGCGAAGAAGCCCGCGATCAGGCAAGAGGACGATGGCAAACGACTGCTCTTCGAGTGTCGTATCACAGCCGATCCCACGCCGAAAATTACATGGTTTCATAGCGGAAACATGGTCAAGGATTCGCCAAGGCACAAGGTTTTTGTTATTGATTATATGCGAATTTACTCTTCCTAAGTCTATAACAATATATAAATTCAGGAAAGACTCATGAATAACTCAGGAATAATATCATTATTGCGAATTATTCACTCATTATTTGTGTTTAAGATTATTTTTTTCCAAAGAGCTTCTTGATCTGTTTTTAATTCTTCTATTTTCTTACGAGAAAAATTCGAATAGCTGATAATCTTATTGTAAATTTATTTTATTTGAATTATTTCAGTTGACCGTCGATAAAGATGGCCACTCGTACTTTGCCACTCTGGAAATAAAAAATGTGACCGTCGAGGATGCTGGCAAATATAAGGTCACAGCAAAGAACGAGCTTGGCGAATCTAACGCCACAATTTCCCTGAATTTCGACAGTAAGTATCTGCTATTTTTACGATAAATAACCGTAAAGTTATGTATTTCAACCGATGATCCGTTTTTATATTTTGCGTTCATCTGCTTAATTTTTTATTTACAAGTATATACGCTCGACGAGTATTATACAGTATTATATGAGTAACAACTTTTTACTTAGACTGCAAAATTGTTCTCAAGTTTAACTTTGAATTTTCAAAACATTTAATTTTTGTATTGAAATATTTCCGCTACAATTTAATAATGCTTACAAATTCCTTTTTATATTATTTTAATAACTTTTTAAATGGATATTTAATAAATTGACTATTTAATAGTAAAAATTTCTAAAGACAAGATTACATTTTGTTTAGTCTCTCCCGCTTTATTAGCGGGAGATAAAGCGTATCATCGGTGCCTTTTTTCAACTCTTTTCTCACTCGGGATGTATATCGATCTCTTTCATTTCCAACTCTCTTCTTCATCTCAGTTCTCTGCCCTATTTATCTATTTCCTTTATGTCAACTCTACACCAATGTATGTATATACATGTATATCCGCAGTTTATATTATTTAATTTTTTTCCGTTCTCCATCTCAGCTGTCCGTTCTTCTCAACAATCTCTTTCTTCTACTTTATTTTGTAATTATTGTATATATGCGGAATGTCTTTATTTTTTAATGGTTTGTCTCGGTCGAGCGATGAGCACGTATCGATGTCGGCTCGACGCGAGCCACGATATACAGCCCGTTGATTGATTTTTAATGGACTAAATGGCATTTGCGAGAGAACATACTATAGTTTGTCTCTCACGAATTTTGCACCGTTGAAATTTGCGTAGAAAGCGGACCAGAATAATCAACTACTCGTAATAACGTGTATACTGCTGCTTCAATCACGTATTAATTCGAATCGCATCTCGCGTGTACGGATTAGCAGTGGACTTACTCGTGCACTCGCATTTTAAGACGAGATTTACATATTTATTTATGCACGAGATGCGATCACAGATTAGCCTTACATATTGACGCTTCGTTAGGTTGCTTCGATGACATCTTTTCTCTCTATTCATACGATCGTATTTGTGTCGTGTGTGAGTGTTGACGAGGAAGCCACCCCTTCACAGTGGACGGATGCGCCACTCTAAGGCTCACTCACACACACATGTACACGCAAATACAATTATACAGAATTTCTGTGATTAGATCCGTTAACGACATGTATTTCCTTACTTGCATATATTTCTTTATAGACAGTTTTAATTCTAACGTAAAAAATGTCATATATTTTTATTATAATTGCAAGTTAAAATTTTAATATAGTTACGAATATACGAGACACACGTACCCCTGTAAAAAATATACAAGATTATGTTTTGTAATCTTATTAGTTGAAAATATAACTTTTAAAAAGAGAATATATTTTAGGGATATTTTTGATTATTTATTGTAACTTATTATATCGAATTATAATAAAAAAAGTTATGGCAAGTATGGAAATATTTTTTACGAATAGCGAGATATCCATGTAGTTTTTTAACGATGACGATTCTAATATTGTATATATGTATACTCACATCCGTCTTCCGTCACGTGCTTCAGTAGTTTTCATTCTAATTCGCTCGTAGAGATTTTTTATAAGTAAAACAGATGTTTGAAACTTTTTATGTGTTTTGTCGTACTGTACATATTTACATCACTGATTAATACCAACGTTAACGTACATTCAGACACAACACATATCTTCCATGGTGGTCGATTTTTCAGTCAGATACAAATAGATTTTAAAATTGTTAGAATGACGAAATTAAATTTTCACAATTGATAGAATACTTCGATTTTATACGATGATATATATACATATTACATCACTCCCATCTCACTCACTCGCAAACAGCGTTTGACGAAAGCTTGTGCATAACTGTGCAGTGTTCCTATTTTTATCTAACCGCGAGCGTCAGAATCGTGCGAAAGAAAAATGGAGCAGGTGACACTTGGACAACACTATTTTATACTCTACCAAAAGCGAGACATTGCGAATAGACAGAAGAAGAGAAGTAGAGAAAGCAACCTAATTTACAAGGTGTCGGTCTCAACGAGGATCGTGATCCTTAAAAGCGTACTTCTTACATGCGGCGGTACGATTATGTAAAATATTGATTAGATTTAATGTTAATTAAACTGCGGTATTATTTTCTGTGTACAGAAATGTTTATAGTATATCTTAGAGATTTAAAGAGAGAGTATTCAAGCGCGCCACAAATCGATACGTGACTCCTGATCTCGCATCGAACTGTCAAATACTTCGTATATTTAAGCCTTTCGCTGCTAAATCATTTCTGAAATTTAGGAAAATTGGTCTCTGGAATTTTATTCCTATTTTTTATTTTTCTTTAGTGCAAACAATCCGTTTAAACGGTAAGTAATTTTTAAAAAATTAAAAAAAATTAATATAAATATAAAAATAAATTCTCTCTTCGTCGCATAATGACGTGCGAATTTGACATTAATCAATCGCAGCGAAAGGTTTGAGTAGGCGAGCAAGAAGATGTATGAACAATTCTCGACATGTCGATCGTTTGTGTCGAACATAGGCGATGAGGCACCCGTACCTGAAGACGGTATTAAACCGACCTTTACCGAACGACCGGTGATAAGACAATCCGACGACGGTAACACCATCACCTTTGAATGCCGACTTGTCGGCGATCCGAAACCGAGTGTCAAGTGGTAAGATTTGAAATTTGCGATGCGCGCGAGGAAGTACATTGAAAACTCATCATCGGAAAAAGAGATCTCCGGATTAAAGATATTTAAAGACAAGAAAAGAAAAATAACATACATTAAATTATTTTCGTATTTATAGATGATATATTAATATATCGAGACGATCTTGATGATTTCTCTCCGATGTTTCAAAGTTTACAAATGAGTAAACGTTTACTTCTAAGCGCGTTTTCGCGATTTGCGATGGAAAAATCGGTATTCAACGGATACTTGGACTTGGCACATTGACGGCGATCACGCAGGTATCACGGTACCGAAGAGGTGAAAGAGGGCGGACGATTCAACACATCTCTAGAGCTCGATCAGAAGCTGTATCACCTTGCGAGGCTGAGGATCGACAATGTGGCAAAAGCGGACTCGGGCGAATACAGGGCCGTGGCAAAGAACAAGCACGGCCAAGGAGTGGCGACCATTAATTTAAACTTCGAGGGTGGAGACAAGCTCAAGTAGGCATCGGGAAATAAAGAGAGAAATTTATTCTTGACATACTGTCCTGCCACGCCGCCTGCGAATCGCGCGCTTCTTCCGACGCGGCGTGATGAAAACTTGCAAGTTGTAACTTTCTCGGTTGCAAAAGTGAACGATTGAATTTTGATTCTAATCTAATTAGGCTCGAATTAATTGCAACGCAAAGAGTGACGAGTAACGGGTTATTATAAGTCTCTCTCGAATGTAATGGATTTTTTTATCGAAATAAAATTTACGGTAAAGTAAAATAAAAATAATGTACAAACATTTCTTTAGATTTTTATCTTCTTTTTTAATGATTTATATGGATGTTAGAATTTAATCCATTACACTTAATTGCATATTCTGTTGCAAAATATTGTACAATTTATTATATATCAAAGTATATATTAAATATTAATATTTTACGATTTTACGAGAAAAGCTGAAGTTATTTGATCAAATTATGAATATATTACAGATATTCACTCGTATAACATTTATCTTTTTCACTTTTTTAGGTTTTTTTAAAGATCATTATCCAAGCAAGTTTTCACTAATTTTTTTATGACAATTTACATTTTTGCGAATACTCTTGTATAAGATACATAAAAAATTGCAAGCTCTTTTTAAATTAGAAAAATATAAATTTATTTGATTGAGAAATTTGACAGATTAAGAGAAAGAGAGCTTGCGATTTTTTTTAACATCGCGCCGCGTCTTCGAGAATATCCGCATTGCGTGGCAGGTGGAACGGTAGACGAGAAACGACGTCATCCATCAAAAAGACTTTACATTCCGCTCGTCCGTTTAATGGCGGAGCCGACGTTTTGACGTCGACATTTCTGACGTGTCGATTTACGTAGAATACCGGATGGTAAGCCGCCGCGCTTTCCGAAGAAACCGACGATTCGCCAAGAGGGCGACGTACTCATCATGGAGTGCATCCTGGAGGCACATCCAGTGCCGGACATAACGTGGTACCAGGGCAGCAAAGCAATCACCGACAGCAAGCGCGTGAAAATGTTGCGCAAGGCCACCGGCAAGGACACGTATCTGCTGACCCTCGAGATCTCGAATCCGACCAAGGCCGACGGCGGAAATTACCGTTGCAACGCCTTTAACAACTTCGGCGAGAGTAACGCCAACATCTCCCTCAACTTCCAAGGCAAGTCCCTCTCGAAGCGCGCTGGAGGACTCTCATTGTCGTATCCTAATATTTATCAAGTTTATCGTGTTAGATGCGTGACCGCTTCTTCACATTATCGAACTATTCAAGAATAATCATCGAGTTTTTAATTGCAATTAATTATTGCGAGACAAGTTTTGAAATTAGAAACAGCTCAATATTTACATTTTTTCAACTTTAATATAACTGAAGTAATTTTATTTTTCGTACATATTTTTTTTCGTTTGAAAAATTGAATATCGAAAACAGTTTAGACAATGAAATTCCTTCTGTCGACTTCGTCCATAATAAATCCCGCCGATTTTCCTCGAGACTCCTTCGTGCGAAATACATTTCATAATCGCGCTTCATAAAGACGACAAGCGATTTCTTTTTTTGATGAAAAGATCGTATCGATTGCGATGAATCGGTTCTATCAGGTAAGCTCAGCCGCGCTATTGCTAACCAATCGTGAAAGTCTCTGTAAGTTTGCTTCGTAACTCTCATTAAGCTGCCAACAACACGACTAACGTCATCAGCAATCGCGCGATCGCGGGTCATCGATGACTTGCGATCGTGACGGAGATCGCGCTTCCGGTATAATATCCGGAAGCAACGCGCGTATCTTCGTCGACGATGTCTAACCGTGGATCTTTCCAAGATGCAGAGGAGGGCGCGGGTTTCGCTCCGTCCTTCGTCGAGAAACCTCGCATCATCCCGAACGAAAACGGTACGCTGATCACTATGAAGTGCAAGTGTAAGGCGAATCCCAAGCCGGATGTCACGTGGTTCCGCGGCACCAACATAGTAAAGGAATCGTCGAAGATTTCGATCAAGACTAAGACGGTTGAGGAAGACATTTACGAGCTTATCATGGAAATAAAGGTCATTCTTTGAACATGACTTCTTTGAAAACGATTCTAATTATTTTTTTTAATTACTATAAATATTAAAATAAATTTCTTGTAAATTCTCAAACATTTAGAACCTCAATACATATCAATCTTTCTCTCTATAAAATTAAAAAATAATACTTTTACATGTGATATCACACAGGTGTCTAATTGTATTTCATAAATGCTCAGTGAAATCATTTTACAATATTTTTTGGCAATGACAGGATCCGTCAGCACCAGACGGCGGGACGTACAGATGTCACGTAAAGAATGAATACGGCGAGAGTAACGCTAATCTAAATTTGAATATCGAAGCGGAACCGGAACCGGAAGGAGACGGGCCGACATTCGTGGAGAAACCGCGGATACAATCGCAAAATAAGGGCAAGCTCGTCATTATGGATTGCAAGGTCAAGGCGAAGCCGAAGCCGCAAATCGTGTGGACCCACGCTAGCAAGGTGGTAAAAGAGTCTTCGAAGATCTCCATCAGTATTGTCCAGGAGAAAGAAGATATTTACTATATCAAATTGACTCTGAACGATCCCGGACCAGATGATTCCGGCCTCTACAAGTGCACCATTAAGAATGAACTCGGTGAACTCAACGCTAATCTTACGTTAAACGTAGAGAGTAAGTTTTTTCTGTTTTCTGTTTGTTCTTTAAATTAACTAGTTATATTAATTACTGTTTTGATTATGATTTCAGTTATACCCGTAATTAGAGAGAAGCCGAAAGTTGTGAAAATCGTCAAGAAGAAGACTGTGATAGTCGAATGTCACGTTCTTTCTCAATTTGCGCCCGATTGTACCTGGTTCAAGGAGACTCAAGCCGTTAAACAGGACAGCAGGCACAAGTTACATGTCGAACAAGTCAAAGAAGTAAGTCTTATCATGTAAAATTATATTGCAATAAAATTAGTAAAATCATGAGTAATTAGAAAGATCTTTTTTTAAAATCTAAAACTTAGTTTAAAAGCAAAATTATTTTTTTCTATTTTTACTGCCATTGCCAACTATATAAAAATAATAATTGAAAAATTTTTCAACACACGCTATAATATTTATGTTATAATCATTAATTAAAAAACTTATTTGATGAGTTTTGATAAACTAATTTTTTTAAACACAGGGTGAATTTGCCGTCAAACTCGAAATCGAACAAATGTCAGTCACAGACAAAGGTGTGTACAAATTAGTAGCACGCAACGAAAAGGGAGAAGCTACGTCGCAAGTAGTGGAAGTGACAGAAATTCCAGATCAAGGAGAGAAACCGAAAATTGCTACCGGCCTCAAATCAATTGTAAGTATTTTTACTGTACTACTTATGGCATTTTTTGATTAATATCTATCACGAATAAAAATTGTTTTTTTTTTTAATTAATATCTATCTTGTATTTTTAGACTGTTGAGGAAGGCAAGACGGTCGAACTTATTGCCATTCTTTCAACGCAAGATCGGAAAGTTACCATCACGTGGTACAGGTATGCATTTAATATAAAAATAATGTCCTTTTCTTATTAATAGGATATTTTTGTAATACATATATATATATATAAAATATTTTAGAAATTGAATATAAATTTTGTTATGAAATTTTCGCGGTTATTTTATAATGTTGTGATACAAATACAGAGATTCGACAGTCGTCAAAGCGTCGAAGGATATCATGATCTCCTTTAATGGTCTGGACATGAAACTGACCATCACTTCGGCATCGACGGAATTCTCGGGATCGTATAAAGTTGTCGTGAGTAACGAATACGGACAAGACGAATCGTCGGCCCGACTCGTCGTTAAAGTAAGTAACGTCGTCTACAGTAAGTCTACGTGTTCTTAATTATTTTAATCGTAAATTATATTTGTATCGATATATGAATAATAATTCTCGTTCTCCTTTTCTATTATATCTTTATGTGAATCCGTAATCCAACATGTAGAAGCAATAAGAAATTTTAGCTCTTTTCATAAAAGATGGCATGTTGAATTATAATTATAAGAATCACTCCTTGCTTGAAGTAAGCCCGAAAAATCATGTATTGTGAATAAGTATAAAATAATTTAAATTTCCTCTCATGAAAAATTAGCATGTTGATTAAATGATTGAAGTTAAAGCATAGAATTTTAATGTATTTAAACCAATATTTTCGCAACGATTATGGTCATTCGTGAATGAGATGTGTTTCCCCCATGTCGCATGCAAACCCTTTACTAAATTACAGAAGAAAGAGAAAAAGAAGGACGAAGAGGAGGAAGAAAAGAAAAAGAAAAAAGTCGAGAAGAAAGAGGAAAAGAAAGAGGAAGAGAAGAAGGTGGAGAAGAAAGTCGAAGAGAAAAAAGAGGAAAAGAAAGAGAAGGTAGCGGCCGATTATATGAGCAGATCAATTAAAATTTTATTTAATTTTCTGTTGCTCCCTTATTCCTTCCATCAATATACTTCCTTGTGATTAACAAAATATTCTTACACTGGCTACAAACAACATGATACAGATGCAGAAAGATCGATCGTTTTGCAAAATTCATTAGAAACAGATACGTCATCTTCGCAATTAATATTTTTAGGTAATTATTTATTGATCGATAATTGATTTTTAAATAAATATTAAAATCGCATTAAAGTAATGTGTTTGTTATATCATAAAATTGTAAAAAACGATCAATCTTTCGACTCCTCGACGCGATAATTGTTATATTGTTAAACGCTTGTCTCGACATAAAAGGTAATAAGTTCGAACGACGAGAGTGAAGAATCAGAAGAATATGAGGAGGAGGAGGAGGAGGAAGAAGTGGTGAGTGTAATTGAGTCCAGCATTATCAGCACAGAAGCTATTCTCGAAGAATCGGATTCTGAAGTAATCTCTCGCGTCGAGGTACATACACTATACACAAACATACACTGACACTATATATAGATTCTTTTTTTTAATTTATGTAACATTCTTTCTCATTTGATAACATAATTTTATAATAATATTATCATATATGTTATTTTTGGCAATGAGGGCCAATTATTTTTAGTAATAAAGTTTTTATTTTATGCTACATAATTATATAAATTTATTTAAACTATTTTTTTTTTGTACAAACTGTTGTTGAAGTCATTACATATTATGTGCATATTTTCTCCGTAAGATAAATCATTTTTTTCTTGTTATTTTTAAGGATAAGCCCGATCTGAAACCAAATGGTATCTATAAACCAGAGGTTGGGAAGGTATGATGCAATTATTTCTTTTTAATTTTTTGAGAAAAATCATGCAAAAGATTTTTCTATGAAAAAAGAACAGTACACTATAGTCAGAACACATTACATCGTGATAATAATTGTGTTGCATTATTTAGATCTTTCTATTCATGTGCCGTACTTTTTGTTTTGTTATTTCTATTGTCATTTGTGTTACACCTTTACCTTGTCGCTTATATGTGCTGTGTGCATTAGAATATTTATAAAAGTTTTTTATATTAAATATAGTGTACGAATATTTATAAAAGTTTTTTATATTAAATATAGTGTACGTAGAGATACGCAGTAGATGGATTTTTAGTGACTTTAATTATATATAATGACATTAATTTATAATTGTTAATTATTATTAATAATTAAAAAAGTATAATTCAAAGTATTATATAAAAAGTACAGAAATATTATATAAAATATTATGTAAAATACAAAAAAATATATATTAAAAGAAAAAATATATTTTGTTTCAGAAAATGGAGATTTTACAGGTGAGTGTGAAATATCGAAACCTTGGTTTTGGCTAAATTTAATGTATGCGCTCGAAAAATAATTCTGCTCGAACGAATTTAGCAATTTGCGGCTTGTAGCTTTTGGCAAAATATTTCGTCAATCTGCAAGATATAAACGTGTGTAAAACGCCGCAAATTATTTTCAGCTTTCTTCAATTTTTCTTTCGGTTATGAGATTTTATTTTGCAGCTGTAAAATTATCCTTATGCAATTAATATCTATTGGTTTTGCGCCATGTATATTTTTGCTTATATTATCTTATTTTTCACAGTATCCATTTATAATTTCGGCTTATTCGCTGTGTTTCTTCGAATGAGTCTCTCGGTCGCACGTTTAGAAACAACTGCTTCAATATTTATTTTTCTTTGCTTAGGAAATGCAAGTTTTCGAAAGCTTTTAGAAAAGTGTAAGAAATCATATCTCTCCTTATATCCCAGAAGCTGGTTCCTTTAAAATTATCTTGTGTGTTATACAAAATTTAATCTTACTGTCCGAATCTTTGCATGCTTGGCTTCCTTTTTCTATATATCTGCATGAAAAATTTTGCAAACATGAAAGAGGCGAATATTAGAGCTTTATATGTGTTGCTAATAAAAATTGAATATTTTAAATTGTATTTGTACTGCGATCTTTTTGTATTTTTGATATTACTATATATTTGAAAATATTACATAAGTAAAATACTTTGTTAACATTATTTCATTTCTTTACATATGCAGAAGGATGAAGAAATCGTAAATAATGTCGAGGAAAGGAAATCTATTAAAGTAAGAACATAATTTGATATTTACTTTTTTCTTGTATTTCTTTCTCTTAAATGTTTAGCTTTCTTAATATTATTGTAGAAATAATACGTGATAACTTACATTATTTATATTTTTGTTTCTAGAAAAAACCCGCCGATAAAATTGAAGATAAAAAGGAGGAAGAAAAAGTGAGTGCAGTTATTTTTACAAATATAATTTTGTATTATTATTATTCTAATTGTGTCTCTCTGTCTCTTACAATTTTAATTATTTTTCCCCAGAAAAAGATTATAAAGAAAAAAGAGCCCGAATCCAAAGAGGTGAATATAATTCATTTTTTACATTTTTTTATCATCACATGCCATTTCGTATCACAATCACATAATCACACAATTCTATTTATTGTAAATTAATTTTTTGTATTATATATATGATATTATTTATATAGGTATCTGAAGAAATTAAATCCGAGAAACTTACAACAACTCGTAGAGAGAGCAGAGTGAGCATCAATCATATGTTTTTTAAAATAATAATTGTAAAGATCTTGTAAAGAAAAGTTTTACAGGTAAATTGTTATATTTTAGATGGAAGAACTCAAGGTAGAAAGCCGTCGCAGTTCGCTTATCAAAACCCAGGTATGAGATATATTAGAACATTGAATCTCGTAAATAACTTTGCAAGCTGTAGTTGCGCAAAAGTTCATTTTATATTAGTAGATGCAAATATTTCTTTCTAATGTACAATTTTTTATATTTTTATTTAATTTATTATCATGATACAGATAGATGATGGCACTGCGACACCACGACGTCTTTCTATACAGAAGGTACACATATACATACATATATACCTATACATATATATATATATATATATATATATATATATATATCTGTTTCACGTACAGACATTGCCAAGAACAATTACAAACAATTTCACATTTCTCTTTTTGAAAATAAATTAATAATATAAAAAATTCAATTTTATTATTTGAATGAAATAACCAGTTATATAATATCAAATGAATAATAGAGCCAATTATTTTATTATTATATAAATATAATGGTTCTTAATAATAATTAAAGTTTCTTCTAATTAAATTTACTAAGCTAAAAATTAAAAAATATCGATTATTCATTGGGAAATTAATACGATATTAGTATGATTATAAAATTATTTATATTAAATTTTAATTTATTTTATTAGACCCAGGAAGAAATCACAGTGGAAAGCAGACGATCCTCTACCTTAGAAAAAAAGAAAGCAGCCGTCGAAAAGGTGAGAAAAAAAAAGAAATATATATATATATATATATGTATCTCAAAGTTTTTTTCAATTAAAGTTACACGGTATTAACATAATATTTTATTGCTGATTAACTAATTAATTATTAATTATGATTTTTGGTAAACAAAGTAAGTATAAAAAATATGAGTGAATTATTACACCTTCTCAGAATCGACGTAAGAAGGAATTTAATATTTTATATTAATCAACTATTTTTTAATGTATTGAAAGCTGGATATTTGATACTTATTATTAATTAGAGCAGCCTGTGTTAATCTAATCTATAAAATATTTATTTTACTACCATTTTATTTTAATAAAAATAATTTTCATGTAGTTTTTATAGAGCTTTTAAAGTAATTTTTCAATAAAATAATAACAAATACATTATAATTGTAAAGATATAATTTATTCATATTCTATGAAACATATCATTTATCATTAAATATATAACACAGAGAATTTAGGATACATTTATTTATAAAAATTCTTTAGAAATCGAAATTAGAGATTCGAGATTGCTGTAAATCTCGTGCGCAAAAAAAAACATACCAGAAAGATTTATGCCATATCGTTACAGAATCTATCCGCATTTAAGTCAAGAACTGTTTCGCGAACAATTGAAAATAAAGTACACTTATACATAATTTAATTACATAAATTATTCTATTTTTTATTGTTTTTTTATATGGAATGGCTATCTTTCTAGAACACACTCACACCGAAGACCAAGCTACACATACACGCACCCGAGGAAGAGATTCAGGTACATGATGACACATACTACTCTCAATTGTGCATTATTCATTAGAACATACATTACACTGCGTAATTTTAGGATATTTGGTCGTCTAAATTGACAGAGCGCGATAAGGATAAACCGGTAAGAAAATACGAGGTACGTGATGCATTTGTCATTGCACTATTCATTGCACGAATTTTAAGATATATGATATAAAAAGATGAAATATCTTCGAAAGAAACCAAGTTCAAAGTAACTTCGTACGTTCATGAAACTGATCGTTAAGTGAAAGTGCATGTTTCACGTTATATAATTTGCACATACATGTTTCATTTAATATAGTCTCTCTCAAAAAAGAAGGAACGTTTCTTCCAAATATTTGGAATAAAAATAACATCTAAATAAATTTTTTAGGATATACCTCAAACTGCGATTAAGTCACACGTGCGCGATTCGGATGATGAACTTGAGGTATATAAAAGAAACTATGTACATATTTAAACACATAACATATGAGTTATATAATAAGAACTGTATATTTTTTATGAACGCGTTATACATTTTATCAATGTCATCAATTTTAGGATGCATGGAGAATTCATAATCCAGGAGAATATGATAATGAATCTGCACCACGTTACCGAGTATGCGAATCTATTATACTTATATACATTTAATCTAAAAGCATATATATTTTTTTATATTATTTAACATTAATATTATTTTAGGATATATCACAAGACAAGACACACAAACCTGACACACCCGCAAACATAACATATGCACAAGAGAAATTTGAAATCAAATCGAAAGATAAAATACTTTCACATGGTACAACGACAAGTACAACACATCCGCAGATATCTGGCAAGGCAATTGAGGTATAGAAATCGCGATATAAATTCAGATAAATTTTTAATTTATTTCTTAATTTTTTAAAATTTTTAATTAAATTACAAATATTTTTCGCGAAATAACTGGAATTTTTTTTACAAAAGAATAAAATTTTATATATTATTTTTTAGGACACTTCGAAAGAAAAAATACATTTGCATGATACATCTATGAGTAAAACACTTCCACATAAAATAGACAAACTTTCAAAAGATAAGACACTTCCACGTGACACACCCACACATAAAATACATCCGCAAAAATCCGATGAAAAATTTGAGGTACAAAATTAGTATTGTTGCATAATTAGCAAGCCATGTATTATATATCTTTAAAAATCATCATTATTTAGAATTTTTGGGAGAAATAAAAATGATTCTTAAAAATATGATAAAGTATGCAAGTCTAAATTATAACATTTTTCGTGAATAGTTCAAATTTCTTTTTATATATTTTTTATAACGGATTCTTTATAAAACTAAATATATTATCAAATATTTTAGGATGTTCCAAAAGAGAAAACACATTTGCGCGACACATTGAGTAAAACACTTCCACACAAAGTAGACGAAGTTTCAAAAAATAAGACACTTCCACGTGACACACCCACGCATAAAATACGTCCACAGAAATCTGACGAAGAAATTGAGGTACAGAAATCGTATTGTTGCATAGAAATGAATTACGTATTCATAAAAACATCAATTTTTTTAGGACATTTGGGCGAGCAAAAAGAGCGATATTGATACTAAAAAACTTGACAAAGTATGCAAATATATCTAAATTACAAATGTTTTTCAAAAGTGGTTCAAAATTTTCTTTATAATATTTTAAATATATTATTTTAGGATATTCCGAAACAGAAAACACACTTGCATGACATATCTACGAGTAAAACACTTCCACATAAAATAGACGAAGTTTCAAAAGATAAGACACTTCCACGTGACACACCTACGCATAAAATACATCCGCAAAAATCTGACGAAGAGATTGAGGTACAAAAATAATATTATTGCACAATTGACAAGCCATGTATTATATATCTTTAAAAATCATCATTATTTAGGATTTTTGGGAAAACAACAATGATTCTTAAAAATATGATAAAGTGCAAGTCTAAATTATAATATTTTTCGTGAATAGTTCAAATTTCTTTTTATATTTAACGGATTCTTTATAAAACTAAATATATTATCAAATATTTTAGGATATTCCGAAAGAGAAAACACATTTGCGCGACACATTGAGTAAAACACTTCCACACAAAGTAGACGAAGTTTCAAAAGATAAGACACTTCCACGTGACACACCCACGCATAAAATACGTCCACAGAAATCTGACGAAGAAATTGAGGTACAGAAATCGTATTGTCGTATAGGAATGAATTACGTATTCATAAAAACATCAATTTTTTTAGGACATTTGGGCGAGCAAAAAGAGCGATATTGATTCTAAAAAACCTGACAAAGTATGCAGATATATTTAAATTACAAATATTTTTCGAAAGTAGCTCAAAATTTTCTTTATAATATTTTAAATATATTATTTTAGGATATTCCGAAACAGAAAACACACTTGCACGACATATCTACGAGTAAAACACTTCCACATAAAATAGCGGAAGTTTCAAAAGATAAGCCACTTCCACGTGACACACTTACGCATAAAATACATCCGCAAAAATCTGACGAAGAGATTGAGGTACAAAAATAATATTATTGCACAATTGACAAGCCATGTATTATATATCTTTAAAAATCATCATTATTTAGGATTTTTGGGAAAATAATAATGATTCTTAAAAATATGATAAAGTGTGCGTCTAAATTATAATATTTTTCGTGAATAGTTCAAATTTCTTTTTATATATGACAGATTCTTTATAAAACTAAATATATTATCAAATATTTTAGGATATTCCGAAAGAGAAAACACATTTGCGCGACACATTGAGTAAAACACTTCCACACAAAGTAGACGAAGTTTCAAAAGATAAGACACTTCCACGTGACACACCCACGCATAAAATACGTCCACAGAAATCTGACGAAGAAATTGAGGTATAGAAATCGTATTGTCGTATAGAAATGAATTACATATTCATAAAAACATCAATTTTTTTAGGACATTTGGGCGAGCAAAAAGAGCGATATTGATTCTAAAAAACCTGACAAAGTATGCAGATATATTTAAATTACAAATATTTTTCGAAAGTAGCTCAAAATTTTCTTTATAATATTTTAAATATATTATTTTAGGATATTCCGAAACAGAAAACACACTTGCACGACATATCTACGAGTAAAACACTTCCACATAAAATAGCGGAAGTTTCAAAAGATAAGCCACTTCCACGTGACACAC
The DNA here is from genome assembly GCF_025532165.1 of Camponotus vicinus. Classification (NCBI taxonomy): domain Eukaryota; kingdom Metazoa; phylum Arthropoda; class Insecta; order Hymenoptera; family Formicidae; genus Camponotus; species Camponotus vicinus. The sequence goes on from NW_028141949.1 coordinate 3,906,006, forward strand.
TCACGCATAAAATACATCCGCAAAAATCTGACGAAGAGATTGAGGTACAAAAATAATATTATTGCACAATTGACAAGCCATGTATTATATATCTTTAAAAATCATCATTATTTAGGATTTTTGGGAAAATAATAATGATTCTTAAAAATATGATAAAGTGTGCAAGTCTAAATTATAATATTTTTCGTGAATAGTTCAAATTTCTTTTTATATATGACGGATTCTTTATAAAACTAAATATATTATCAAATATTTTAGGATATTCCGAAAGAGAAAACACATTTGCGCGACACATTGAGTAAAACACTTCCACACAAAGTAGACGAAGTTTCAAAAGATAAGACACTTCCACGTGACACACCCACGCATAAAATACGTCCACAGAAATCTGACGAAGAAATTGAGGTATAGAAATCGTATTGTCGTATAGAAATGTATTACATATTCATAAAAACATCAATTTTTTTAGGACATTTGGGCGAGCAAAAAGAGCGATATTGATTCTAAAAAACCTGACAAAGTATGCAGATATATTTAAATTACAAATATTTTTTGAAAGTAGTTCAAAATTTTCTTTATAATATTTTAAATATATTATTTTAGGATATTCTGAAACAGAAAACACACTTGCACGACATATCTACGAGTAAAACACTTCCACATAAAGTAGACGAAGTTTCAAAAGATAAGCCACTTCCACGTGACACACCTACGCATAAAATACATCCGCAAAAATCTGACGAAGAGATTGAGGTACAAAAATAATATCATTGAACAATTGATAAGCCATGTATTATATATCTTTAAAAATCATCATTATTTAGGATTTTTGGGAAAATAATAATGATTCTTAAAAATATGATAAAGTGTGCGTCTAAATTATAATATTTTTCGTGAATAGTTCAAATTTCTTTTTATATATAACGGATTCTTTATAAAGCTAAATATATTATCAAATATTTTAGGATATTCCAAAAGAGAAAACACATTTGCGCGACACATTGAGTAAAACACTTCCACACAAAGTAGACGAAGTTTCAAAAGATAAGACACTTCCACGTGACACACCCATGCATAAAATACGTCCACAGAAATCTGACGAAGAAATTGAGGTATAGAAATCGTATTGTCGCATAGGAATGAATTACGTATTCATAAAAACATCAATTTTTTTAGGACATTTGGGCGAGCAAAAAGAGCGATATTGATTCTAAAAAACCTGACAAAGTATGCAGATATATTTAAATTACAAATATTTTTCGAAAGTAGCTCAAAATTTTCTTTATAATATTTTAAATATATTATTTTAGGATATTCCGAAACAGAAAACACACTTGCACGACATATCTACGAGTAAAACACTTCCACATAAAATAGAGGAAGTTTCAAAAGATAAGACACTTCCACGTGACACACCCACGCATAAAATACATCCACAAAAGTCTGACGAAGAGATTGAGGTACAAAAATCGTATTATTGCATAGGAAATGAATTACGTATTCATAAAAACATTAATTTTTTAGGACATTTGGGCGAGCAAAAAGAGCGATATAGGTTCTAAAAAACGTGACAAAGTATGCAAATATATCTAAATTATAGATATTTTTCTTAAAATTTGGCTCCAAATTTTTCTGTAAGAGATTGTAATATTTTAAATATATTATTTTAGGATATTCCGAAAGAGAAAATACACTTGCACGACACATCTACAAGTAAAACACTTCCACATAAAATAGACGAAGTTTCAAAAGACAAAACACTTTTACGTGACACACATGAACATAAAATACATCCGCAGAAATCTGACGACAAAGATATTGAGGTATATAAGGAGTATATGGAGTTACGTATAGAGCGAATTTATAAAGTTTATATTACGTTTATCTTTTCAAAATATATATTACTATTTCTAGAGCATTTCGCCGACAAAGCCGAAAGAGCGCGATGTAGATACCAAGAAGCGCGACAAAGTACGCGAATAAATTTATTAATTAATTATCATATGTATATAATTAACATAAACTGAACTAAAGGAGGGCATCAGAAAGAAAAAATATAATATTTTTAATATTATTTTAGGGCATATCAAAAGATAAAACACCTTTGAGTGAAAGACCCACAGCTAAAACACAACCATACAAACTCGATGAAACGCCAAAAGATCTACGTGATACACCCATGGTTAAAACACAGCCACACAAATCTGAATTATTAAAAGTTAAACCACATCTACACGATATAGACAGAACACCTTCACACAAATCTGATGACAAAATTGAGGTACATATAACACATTCATCATATACATACATTTACATATATTTTACATATATTTTTAATATATATACATATACATTATACATATACATACATATATATTGTATATATATAAAATATTAATATTATAAGACAATTAAGTCGTAAAACATTGGTTTGAAAAAATTGGACAATATAAATTAATTTATTAAATAAACATCGTACCATTCGCACACACATATAGCGCGAATTTACAAGAATATATATGTAATATTCTAAATATAATATTATATTCTAGGATTTGCCAAAAGTTAAAGATAAATCACCTCGTCATCAATTTGACGAAGAAATTGAGGTACACATTGCACATTACACATTAGATCTTACGTATTGTATAATTTTTTTACATATTTTTTTAATACGACATTTTTAGGATATTTGGTCCAAGCGAAAGGAACGTGAAGAAAGTTCACACAAAAATAATGAGGTACATTAAGACATTATTATAAGTTATTATTATAGATTGTGAGTCTATGAGAAAATACAATAGTTTAAGCACAATATTATTATAGGATTCGCCCAAAGCTAAAGATAAATTATCCAGTCGTCAATCCAATAAAGAAATCGAGGTACACATTACACATTACACATTACACATTGTATCGTCTTGTACAGATTTTTTTTATACTTTTTTTAATTTCGACATTTTCAGGATATTTGGTCCGAACGAAAGGAACGTGAACCTAAACCGCATAAAAATGATGAGGTACACCATATAAAATATTTTGCCACACATATAATCTGAATATACATTTATAAAGTATCAAACATAAAAATATTATTATAGGATATACCGATAACTAAAATTAAAAGACGTGTATTCAAATCTGATGATCGAACTGATGTAGATAGCTCACCTGAAGATAAATCAAAAGTGCGCGAAGTCAAATCTACGCAAGATAATGAGGTAGATAATTGTAGACGATGAAATAGATAATATTCGCACAATTGTGATTAATTAAATTTTTTATTTATTTCTATTATTTCTCGATTGGAAACGACGATAGTAAATTATAGAAATTAAAAAAATTTGTTTTTTTTAAATGTAATATGCGAGATAAATGCAAAATTATTTATTATTAAGAAATTTTATGTTATAATATTTTATGCATATGAGATTTTTGCGTTGTGAAAATTTTAGGACAAACCGGTGCCGAAATCGAAAGAACGTGACGATAGATACGTCTCACATCATGAGGTATACACATCACAAACACAAATGCATATGCAATTCATACCTTTATCTTATACACATGTAGGACATTTTGATCGAATACATATGGTATTTTAGGACACCGCAAAGCTCACAGACACATCACACAAACCTCCACTCGACCGAGATGTCAAAACTTACTACACACATTACAATTATGTTAGTTAGATAATACATGTGTACATCATATCACACAAACACGAATTTTATAATTTCTTTTTTGTTAATTGATGTATTATTTTAGGATGTATGGGCACCGAAATCTATCGAGCGCGAACAGAATTCCGTCAGAATTGATAAGGTACACAAACATATTTACACATGCACATATTCATACACATTATGCTGAGATAGATAATTAATTGTAAAATATGGACATATCTCAAAGCAATCTATTTTTTTTTAAATTTTTTAGGATGTTTCTCTACCTATCACTAAACCACAAACACACGAATCCGATGATGATATTGAGGTACAGAATACATATATCTTTTTCTGTCATACATTTTTTGTGTTAATTTTTTGTGTTAAAATAATAAAATAATAAAATCACAGGATATTTGGGCTTCGACAGCCGAAGATGACGTACCTAAACCTATTAAAATATTAGAGGTACAAAATACGAATGCGAATTATGCTTAATTCATTTCTTTACATAATTTATTTTTAGCAATATGAATTATAATTTATCGGTATTTTAGGATTCGCGGACTTCTAGAGTTACGCCGTATAAGAACGGTAACAAAGTCGAGGTATATATTTACAAATTATACAATAATTATTCGTGTATCGTTAAAATATTTTATAATATTTTATTCGATGTTTGGTAATTTCGAAAATCTGTCTGCGATAGCAACAGGAATCTACATCTGTACCTAAACCTACTTTCAAACCTAAAGGCAGCGTAGGCAAACTCAAAGAATCCACGGTATACACTTTTTACATTCACAGTAATTTAATAAACAGACATTTAATAAACAATTACATTCATCTAAATATTGATTTAATAGTTCGATATTTAAATTAATTATACTTGTAATTAATATCTCTCGATTTTCATTCTTTTCTTCGATTATATCCTATATACACATATTATTTGCGGGGAGCGATGTATTCTTCGAAGACTTGATCTTTTAATATTTTCAGGAGAATGATATACCCAAACCTGAAATAGATGAGAACAAATTCAAAAAGCCCAAGGTACTCACATATACAATCACATGCATTTTGAAACATGTATACACGATACAAAATAAGTATACATATCTTTTTCTTTTTTTTATTTTAGAGTAAAGACACTGATTCTACACTTGATAAAGAAAAAATACCCAAGGTACAAAACTTTATATTTGGAATATATCGGCATACATTTTTCGACTATTTTATTTTATTATATTCTTGCATAATATTTTAGAAAAAGCCATCCACTAGACGTAGGTCGTCGACTAAATCAACGGAAGGATCTGAGGTATAAAGTGTTCTTCGTAATCTGTCAGTGTTAATCATTGACTCTTTCTCTCTTTCTTTTCGCTATATGTGTTTAATTACATAATCAACGTTCTTCACTTTTCTCAGCTTATAATCGTTGACATATTTTTCATTTTCTCTCTCTCTCCTTTTCTCTTTCTTTCTCTCTCTCTCTCTCTCTCTCTATTATAATCTTCGAAACTATTTCTTCTCAGATATGCGTTGACATTTTCTACCAAGTTATGCGTTTTTATGATAATTCTTATGATATCTTCTGTTTTTATAATTTTCTTCTCTTCTATCGCTCTTCTTCTTCTCGTTCTTCTTCAAATTTCAACAGTTTTGTTGATTATAAAAATATTGTTCAGGACCAAGAACAAGTTTTGAAACCAAAGAAGAAAAAATCTAAACCCGTGGATGAGTCTAAGGTACATGATGACGTATTAATTAGAACTAACTTTTATACACTTCGCGAAGCAGGAAACACAATATCTATATAATTTTTTATGTATTTTTTGATAAGACAAATATTTATTATTAACAATTGCAACGCTGCTATATGCTTTTGATGTATTATTATTAGTATTAATATATCATTAACATATAATCTTTTTATGCATTGTACTGCAAAATTATATAAAAATGCAAGTAAAGAGATAAAACACTTTATGTAAATTTGTTAATCATAAAATATCTATATATCTCTATATTAATATTTATCTCTCTTATTTTTATAGTTCATACATCTATAAATAAACATATATACTTTCCCACATATAAATCTTACAATATAAATTATTTTTCTAGAAGGAGGAAACGATTACAAAACCGAAAACCGTTGGAAAACAAGAAACACCCAAGGTACACAAAGACATACTTTTACATACGCACATGTACAAAGTTTTCTAGTATGATCAATTTATTTTAAATCTTGAATTATTTCATAATCATATTCATATTCATATTCATATTTCATAATCATATCTTATTAATGAGAAAAAAGTAAACAATTTTAAATTTATACATTAAACAAACACGATTTTGAAAACACTATTACTACATTTTAGGAGGAAACTCAGGCTAAACCGGCAGATGCGAAGGTATACAAAACAATTGTACTATTATATTTTCATAATAATTTATCGCCCACATTTAATACTGTCATTCTTTAATACATTATACATACAGCTATAACTATATATACAGCTAAAACAATATATAAAATGCAATGAGATACTCTTTTTCTAAAATCACAAAACTAGCAATGATCATATTTAACATGTCATAAATGCGTGACTTAAAACATCTCCGTTCATATTTAAACACATTTCCAACATTTTTAGGTGGAACCGAAAGCCAAACCCAAAGCGGAAGAAGTAAAGGTATACTTATATATACACTATTTTGCAACAATATCCACTTGTACAAGTAGCAGAATACAAGAGACTTAAAGTTGCTTAAAGTGGAACAAATATGAGATTATTAAATTCCATTCGTACACTTTTAGGAAACTCCAAAAGCCAAACCTAAACCAGACGAACCGAAGGTACACGAAAACACTTTATATAGCATTCTTTATCATTGAGTTTAATGGACTCAATTTTATCATAACCGGTCAAAATGAAAAGAAAGTGTCATTTAAACTTACACGTGCACTTTTAGGAGGAACCGAAAGCTAAACCTAAAGCAGAGGAAGTAAAGGTACACTTACACTTGAATTATTTTATAACAGTATACACAAGTATATACAATTTATGATTGATGGAAATAATATACAAAATATATAATGAAAAAAAAACAACTAAAAACAGATAGTTAATTTGAACAACACATGTACACGTTTCAGGAAGCGCCCAAGACCAAGCCAAAATCAGATGAACCAAAGGTACACAAAACATTTATCACATTGTATATTTTACAACGCTAGTGGTTAGGTTTTTAAAATAAATCTACACTATAACGATTGACACAAAAAATAAACCATACCTCATTTTACGCTTTTAGGAGGAACCAAAAGCTAAACTTAAAACGGAGGAAGTAAAGGTACATTTACAATTGTACTATTTTGCGATACACATATATTATACATCTGATACAGAAATTGTAAAATACACATATAAACAAAGAAAATTAAAAGAAAAATTTAAGACAAGGCAAAAGCAAATCGATACTCAAATAAGCATACACTTTTAGCCTGCGACGACACTTAAGCCTAAACCAGAAAAAGACAAGGTATATTACACATTTTTTCAATTATTTCTTTCATTTACGGTTACATTTTTTATACTTTAGTAGTACACTTTATTTTTATTTATATTTTATTTTATTTATATTTTATTTATACTTTATTTTTATTTATATTTTAATTTTAAACATTTTATACTTTACACACATATTTACGTGAACATTGCACGAATATTTTTAGGTCGAGGTAAAATCTAAGGCTATACCAGACGAATTAAAGGTAAACATAAATGTTGATAAAAATACAAAAGATGATATTAGGAAAATTATAATACGGCAAATATGCGATTATGAAATATTCGTGCAATTTTAGGAGATACCGAAGACTCAACCTAAGCTAGATGAACAAAAGGTACACGAAACACTTATTACATATTACATTGTTAATCCTGAATCAATAGTCACGGTTTTAGATTGCTTCAGTGATAATAAAATCTCGAATTAAATAAAGTGTATATACATATGACCACATTATTTAACACTTTACACATTACATTTTTAGGTGGAATCGAAAGTTAAATTCAAAACAGAGGAAGCGAAGGTAGCTTATATTACTCTTTCTTACACATTTTCACAACATAACTCAATTATTTGAAAGATAACATTCAGTAATATAAGACACAATGAAACAGAACACGTTTTCCTATTTGTAGAAAGAGGAACCGGCGATGAAACCTACAGATAAATTACAAGAACCAAAGGTACACATAACACACATATGCATATACAGATTAACATTTATACATACATATAGACGTGATTTAAAATATAAATTTTGTTAGATATAAATTTTGTTAAAAGATAAAATTACACGTGTTTCTGCTTCTGTTTGTAGAAGGAAGAAGAAGTCACTCAAGGAAGGAAAAGTCTTAAGTCTGTCAAGGTAATTATGATAATTCTCACAAAAATAATTGATTATTAAAAATCTCAATCAATTATACAATGTAATGTGATTTGCATATTTTTAAAATATAAAATGTAATGTGATTTGCATATTTTTAAAATACATAATACTAATATAAATATATAATTTAATGAAAAGGAAAATTTTATTATATTATATAAATTTTTATTTTAAAAGTATCTTATGTGTAAATAAAATATAATATTATTAATATAATTAATAACTTCTTTGTTATAGCAACTCGAGGAAGAAAAGAAAACTCAAGAGAAAGTCGAGCTTAAGGTGAGTTTATCTCTCTTGTCGCATTTATGGACAATCGTTCGGTATAATATATCCAATATATTGCTCCCTAGTAGATGTAGAAACAATAACAAAATTAGTACGAGTGCCGAATTTTTAATATTTCATCAATTATCGTAGAATTTAATTTTGTATTCTTAAATTAATACTATTAGATTAACGTTGTTTGTGTATTTTTACTGTACGAAATGTGACTCTTCGCAAACGGGACATCAAAAGTATCTATCAAAAGTATCTATATCTCACACGTCAAAACCTTTTTCCTAAAAATAATATATTAATGCAGCCAAAGGATGCCATTGCGACCAAATTGAAACCCCGTATTCCACCGAAACAAGAAGTTAAAACCGACAGCTTTCAGGGGATTCAGCTTAAACCTGTTGCGAAGGATGCGAAACAGCCTCAGCAGGCTGAAAGTGGCAAAATGGAACTTAAGGTAGCCCTGTTGAAGGGGATCAACGCAAAGATCTTGCTGCAATCTTTCTATGTCGCACTCTCTATGTGTTTCTAAACTTCTTTAAATTTCGATTTATGGCGCCTAATTCTGTACAATTAAACAGCGCCAAAATATATTTGTATTTCTGTATGTACTTCAAACGATGTTTCTCACACCATACATTCTCTTAATATAAACAAAGTTAATTTCAATGTTCTATAAATGTTCTCTTTCTCTCTTTTTCTTTCTTTCGTAAATAATATTTATATTCTTTGTACATATATTTCGATGTATTTCTAAATGTTATACACTTACTTCTGCACTCACATCTTTTACTTCTCTGGTATATTCTAACTTTTCTGTAATTTACACATAATCTTCGTTTTATTGTAATAATACGATGTACAGGAAAGGCTGGTTCTTTGTTCTCTTTCTCTTTCATCTATCTTCATGCTCTTCTTGTTTTTCTTCTTTACTCTGTATAGAGTGAAGGATATTCTCTGCATTATTTTATCTATTTAAACCCTTCTGATCTCTTTCATAATTTATGGATCTGTTGTATAATATTAAATATATATATAATATATGGTTCTAATAATAAATGTATATCAATACTATGTAAATATTATGGGATTGTGTTAATCTGTGCATTTATGTACATAAGAATGTTTCTTACACACTAAACTATTACGTATTAACACGCATATACACACATAATAATACAAACTCAGATAAAACTGTGTATCAATCTGAACGCATTATCTTTCATATTAATATAATTATATATTTCATTATAGACTGAAGAATTCCTCTATAAGAAAAATTAATTTTTACAATATTTTTCGTCAGAAAAAAATATTTAAGTTTATTAAAAATTTATAAATTCTTTTTAAGACTGCAATTAAAAATAATTTCATTTTTTTCTCACGTATTACGTAATTGTCATTAATAGATTCGTAATTATAATATAAAATTAATGCAAAAAAATTTTAATACCAAAAAGTGAAATACAATTATAGTTATTTCCATTTTTATCTGTTATTAAATAATATAATTTTGTGGAAAAGTATTACAAATATATTTGATTATACTTGTAGAAATTATAGTCTTTTTTTAAATAAAATTAAAATTATGTAGAAAAATATATCGTTTGTGATCTTATATTTGAAATGAAAAATATATCGTTTTGTAATTTTCTAAGATTGCAATGATCGTTTCTACTTGCTGCTGGCAACTTGGGTAAAGGAAATTAAACAAGCCCGCAATCAATGCAATGATAACCTTCTCTCATCGTTTTACGATATCTATGATCATTTATTGTTTGTTACGCAGAAAACCGAGAAGGCAGAGAAGCTCGATGTAAAGAAGACGAAGGCATCAAAAGCAACAAAGGAGGCGAGTTACGAACTTCCGGAGATTCCAGATTACGAAAGACCCGTTCTTGAAAAACCTCGGGAATTCGAGTTCGGCGAGTTTGCGGGTCGTGAAAAGACGAAGCTTGAGAGACCAGCCACGCAGGTAAGAAAGCAATTAAATCTTTTTATATGGACATCATTATCTAATCTGCGCAATAATTAAAAATATATTAAATAATATTAATAATTTAATCTCATTTATTGCAGAATAGTTATGTGTACATACATGTATGTATGTATGTATATATAATTAATTAAAAAAGCAAATTATCCACATGATGTAACAAAAAATAATTTATATTATACAAAATATATATATATGTATTTTGTATAATATAAATTATTTTTTGTTATATCATGTGTATAATATATATATTTGCTTTTTTAATTAATTTATTTACAATTCGTGAGATGTATTTGTTAATTTACAGTTGCTTATATTTAACATATATATTTCACATAGTAAAAATAACTGATAACAGGAAAAAATAAATTAAAAATTCAATTAGTTACTAAAAATATATTTTTATAAAGTAGATTTATAAAAGAATTCTAGTATCACACACAGTGAAAATTAATTTAAATATTCACCGAATTTTTGACTAATTGTGTGTTTTTTGTTTTCATGATGTCAAATTCAAATGGTGCAGAAATTCGAATCTAAGGTGAGTAATATCATCATTTATTAATAACGCGCAAAGGGAGAATAATTTTGCCAAATCGTTGAAATCATACGCACGGAAAATCCTGCGAATTTCGCAATCGCCGCGTCAGTCGAGGACGTTTTGATCGAGGCTCACGATATGCGGTTCAGGATAATTAATTTTTACGGCCGATTTGCGGGCGGTTTAATTATAACCAAGGTGCAAACTAGAATCGTTCGTTTCACGAGCTCGGAAGGACGGCAAATTTTTCACGAACCGGTTATCTAAAAATATAACATTTATGTGCAGGCTAGATACTATGATACCTACAATTGATGAAGACTTTAAACATTTTTATATATTAAACAAATTTTAATAATTTTAATTATTTATGTCATTTTTAATTTTTCAACATTAAGTATCTTGATAATTGAAGTTCATATTGTCAATAAGTCAATATTGTGCTAGATTGAAGTCCGCATGTAATTAATCAATGTAATGAAAATAAGATTTTATTTGTATTACTAAAAGACTTAGCGAAAATTTTTATCTTTTAATTTCAGATTTCTTGTTCTATAATTATTTCATATTTACATTTATTTTATTCGATTACAAAATTTAATCATATTTAAAATAAGTCCTTATGATAAATCTAATGACTGATGAAAATTTTTTGGAGAAGAAATTTTGGTAATTTTTTCCGAAACTTCAACAAAATATGCATTGGTGGGGATCTCAACCGCCAAAGGACCATCTTCATATTTTTCGTTCGCATCAAAGACCAGTGTCTCCGTGCCATAAATATCATTATTCCACCTGCATAATCGCAATTAACGCGTGCCGAACGGAAAGGTGAGGAGGGGAGGGATGAGTAGGGACTAAAAGTATAGGTAATAATCAGGCGGCCCGAATCTCGCCTTGGCAAGCAATGAATGCCTCTTGTGCAGTGCGCGTTCGCGACAGAACTATTTTGGCGAATAAACGCTCGTATATCACCCCCCTTGAAATCGGTCTTTCGTTTTCGTCGACGTCGTCATCATGAACGAAGATGGGGAAAACATCGATCGCTATTTTCGACCTTATTACGACCGATCCCCGCGAGCTTGCGATTCGGAGAGCGCGATTCGGGTATCGAGGGGTCAGTCGTGATCGCCTTACGTACACGATCGTATTTGGTCACCGTATTAACTCGATACCTCGGTAAAAATCTTGGTTTGAATCTTTGTTGACTTGCGATTTTCCATTGAGCGCGATTCTGAAGGATTATTCAAGTGTGCCTGGTGATTAACTGAAAAATTATCAAAGATTCATGTTAGCTGCGGTTTTCTAATCTCTAGTTTTTATCAGTGAATGGATGGTTAGGTATCTCAAAGGGAAAATGCAATTTTTATTTATCAAATATATTTTATTTATACATTCCTTTCGCAATTCATTACGTAAAAAAGGAGATTGATCAACCTAAATCCAATAAATCTTAAATACTTATCATTTGGTACATCTACTAACAAAGCTAAATCTTGTTTTTCTGTTTATTAAAAAAAGATAAAATAAACTACGGATGTGTTTGGAAAATTTTAACTTATCTCTCTCAACAATTATATAATTTTTCGAACGGATTGAATTATATAGAAGAATGCGCGGTTAATCGATTTTCGATCATCGTAGCCGAAAGTACCGGAGATCAAAGCGCCCGAAGCACCCAAAATCGAAGTGATCAAAGACGTGACGCCAGTCGGCAGCAGAAAGGGCTCCTTAGCACCCGGAAGTGGTACTAGCAGTCGACGCGGTTCTCTCATACCGCCCGAGGAATTGGGTCGCAGACCCAGCCTGATCATCAGTGACGAGGTATGTTATGGAATGTATTGCGTGACCACTAAAGTATACAGATTACTTCGTAGGGGACCGAGCTGAAGAATGCGACAGAGTTTTCCGTTGTATTCCTTCGATATAACCAAATAATTTAATTTCTCCAAATTTCGCCGATTATAGATTTTTAAAAAAGCTAGCTTTCTTAAATTTAACTTAACTTTCTTAAATTTAAAATTATATAACAGATGGAAATATTATATCCATAAAAATAGAATTTAAGATAATTACATTCCTATTTTTCAATAATATAATATATGTATTTTAAATTAATAATCAAATGTTTAATAGGATTGTTTTACCTAGAATTCTGTCGCATTCTTTTCGTTAACGAAACCACCCGATTTGCTTTGCAGAAATATGATATCTAAGGAAAGGAAAACTTTATTAATTGCATATTAAATCTTTAAATTTATTAAAAAGATTTTGTCAAAAATCGCCAAACATTGTTCCAATTAATTAACAAATTATTTCAAAATCTTCAAAGTTCAAAAATAGTTGTTAAAACGAATTCATTTTAGAATATTAAATTATCGTTCAGAATATTACATAAATTGTGTTTGTCTGACATATTCTCTCGCAATCATAATAATTGCATCATCAATAAAATTTCTTTCATCTGCTATTATCTTTTGGTTCATAATCGCATAAAGCATAAAGGGTGATATCTAAAAAGGACACACTTTACACTCTTAAAAATAATGAATAATTAGAGAATAATTTTTTGAAAAACGAAATTTAAATATATATCATTAATAATTAATAATTATAACATGTAACAAAACATATATTAAATATTGATTTATTACAAACATATTTATTCTAATCGAGTAATTTATATATTTTTATAAGTTTTTTATACATATTTTGTGTTAATTTATTTGTAGACTTCATAATTGAGGACTGTTTTTTCCTGAACTTTTTCTACAATATAATATACTATATTATAACTAAATATATTTCAGAGTGTAAAGTGTGTTCGTATAAGTCCCATTAAGTAGACAATTAATGAGTAAAATACTTGAACGAATAAGTAGACGACTGGCTACTGCTGGTCGGCTACTTCTTGGATCTTCTTTGTAGCTTTTTTTTGGATTTCGTAGAGTGTAAGTCAGTGATGATCTAGTGGTCGTACTCGTGATGATATTTAGTGATAGATATACGTCGACGTGAATCTCCCCGACGATGAGCTCGTCGAGCGATGCACGTCGCGTTTAGTGTCAGCAAGGCGTGAGATTTAGATTAGAACCCTTGAAACCAAGCGAGAGATCCAAAATTCTTGCCAGCTTCTGAAGCATATTCCTTCCCTCCCTCGTCTTCCCTCGGGAAAAAATCGAGTCCCGTCGAGCGCCAGTAGAGGCGTTTCTTCGCAACGAAAAAAGAGAATGGAAACGAAATGGAGAACTATCTCTTCGAGTCGTAAAAAATCGAGGATGTCCGAGATCGGTGTGCATCGACTTTGCGAAAAGCGAGAACCCGAAGAGTTAAACGGTCCCTCCTGAAGAGAACGTCGAAGAAACACGGATAATTGCCGATCACACGTGGTATTATTTTAGCTGAACGCGAGACTGATCGAAAGCATTCCTACGAAAAGTATATTCGATATATCATATAAGATAAAGTTTTTTTTAGACAAATTTTTTCCGAATTATAATTAGCATCACAAAACTACGATAAACATATTTTCAGTTTCATCCTGCTACAAAACTATGTTTCGCGAAAATAGCAGAACATTATTAATTAAAGTAACTAAAATTAAGCAGACGCAGGCTTTGATATAATTAATTTTAGCTTATATATTTCCCGAGACTTGGTTCGGATTCAAGATAAAGATAAAATACAGAGGAACGCGCTTCGATACGTCCGCGACAGCGGTGGAATGAATCTCGACCCATTAAAACGATCACATTAAACGATATAGACATGTTGCAGCACCGTGCATATATACACACATACACACACCCATTGCAGTTTACCTAGCAGTAGTGGTTAATAGAGATTTGGTCCATAGGAGCATAGGAAGCTTCGTCCTGGCGAGGTGGTGGACGAGCGCAAGGTGAGATAAAATCGCTAAAAAGAAAGAACAAATGTGGAAGCGAATGCCTCGTCTGCAACCTTACTCGACTACCAAGTCTGCACTTATTCGACTTATCTTTCTCGCTCGCACACTCTCTTTCTCTCTCTCTCTCTCTCTCACATACACTCACCGGAATATCGCGCAAAGAGAATTAATCTAGGCATTTCCAAAGAAAATAAATTGTTCAACATACTTTCATTATCAAATTGACATCTACAATTCTCTTCGCCTGATCTTGCCTGCTCGTTACTACTGTTTACTTACTTTGGTCGTACGTTTACGGCATACGATGCACGAAATTCACACGCATCGTCCCGAATTTAATGGCTCACTTTACAACGATAATAATTTAATCTACTCAAGGAGTAAGAGAGAGCGTTGCATTGTCGAAAAAGAACAAAAACCGAACGATTAAATTCCTGACGACGGCGTGCATACGTCACACGTGCGAGAAAGTGTCATTATTCTCTTTATCATTGACAAATATTTGCAAAATATATTTATGTATGATAATTTTCCCAATAATTTTCCCAAAACATTGTTGTATCATATGGTTTGTTAAAATGAGAAAGATCGAGGTGTAACTCTGTCGCACGTGTCATTCGATGTTTCATCGCACTTAATTCGGAACTTGATCAGCGCATAAAAATCAAATGCATCTCTGCACGGATCTGTTGCAACCGAGTCTCTATGCACACTATCTCTCACAACTCATGACAATAATAATAATAATATTAATTAATTAATTAATAATAATACGAGACAGAAGCATTTCGGAAGTCAGGGCGCGTCGACTCATGATTAATCATTCGCATTACAAGGTTTCAAGCTCTCTCCCTGGCTTACATTTCAACTCGTAGATCACCGAGTCTTGGCAAGCATTCTGTCACCGTAGACAGACATCAGCGATAATAAATGTCCCAAACAGTACGACACGACGTTTGAATCACTCTTGACAAGCTAGACGGCTTCATTGCCGACTGCTAAGACACTCGTTCTGCCAACATGCATCATTATCAAACAAAACTGAATTATTGCTACGTATACCGATCCGCGAATCAGCCAAATTCGCGGACGCTTCTGTCGCACGAGAGTAAAAGAGTTAAGAGTCCGACTCAAGTAACATTTTTATTGTTTTTTTTTGTAGATAAAATTTATCAATTTTATATATCTGTCTATAGGTATTTTATTATAGATGTATACACACAACTGTAATTGTTCATTAAGATAATCTTGCGACCTGATGATGCGCCCTTGCTTCTCTAATCGATTATCTCGAACTTAAATGTCGATCATCTTTTAAATAATACTAAAGTATAGAAAATCAATAACAATTGCATTAGAAATTTTGTACAGAATGACGATTATACTTACAGAATTATAATAAAATTATAATATGTATAATGCAAATTAATGAGATTCGTATGATCGCAATGTTCCAAGAAGATAAGTTCGAGATAAGCGAGATGCAATTCTCAGATTATTCTTGCGAACGACGACTAGAAACTCATGTCTCTCATGCAGTCATGCACACGATGATACTATCGATTTGGTTGCATTTAAACTTACTGATGTATCAGCTGGCATCGTGCACCGCCCAATCGCACTGTCGTGTAGCAATGCACTGCAAAGCAATACAAACGCACAAGCTGTCGGAACGTCGGTAAGGCTAGCCTCGAAACCCTCACCCTGATTGTATTCGTCTTCTGCGATTTACTTTTATTTTTTTTTTCAATTCCCTTTTCTCTTTTCTCTATTTTCAAGCATTTTTAAAGCCCCGTTTTCCCGAACTTACCAAGATTCTGCCAAATTTCGAACGATTAATCAAAATAGCCCCTAATTTAATTCGACGAAAAGAATCGTTCCTTTTCCTTCAACAGATGGCCAGGCAAGCACGCAGGAATATTTTTGTTTTTTTTTCATTTTTTCGATTTTATTTCTCGCGTTAATTGTGTCTTAAAAAATAAAGAGAAACAAATATTGACATCCGTCCTTCGGTAAATATATCAGGGAAAGAGTTAACAAGTCGCATCGACAGACGACAAAGAGAAAATCTCCACGATGACGAGCAATCACGTCAATCACCTGACCCTTATGTGTGATTTTTACAGTTGGGAAAGTTACGGCCCGGTGAGGTGTTGGACACAAAGGTGAGATTTGTGTTCGCTATAACACAAAGCTTACCTGCTCAAAGTATCGTTTCACCAGCAATCTTCTGTATTATATCTTGCATTGTTCTTTTTTCCCGATGGCCCTCGATCACCTATTTTGAATTTTTGAATTTTTCTGCGGCCCCATCTCCCGCCCCAACGCGATTTTTTGTCTCTGTTTTGAGCGGCGAATTTGATTTGCCCCCCTTGCCTCACCGCCCCCAACCCCCCGACCCAGAAAGACAAAATAATGAAAGCCCAGTAACTAAACGAAAACTAAAACATACTCGACGATGAAGATCCCAGTGAGAGAGGCAAAAGCAATGCTACGAGTTACCGCGGGACGGCAATAATAATATTAATAATAATAATAATAATAATGACAATAATGATAATAATAATGAGGATGATAATAATGATTATGAGGGATGATGATGATATTAATAAGAATAAAAAAAATAATTCTGCGACATTTTTTGTTAACTGAATTTTTTGAGATTGTTGCTGCTGCTGCTGCCGCTACTGTAAACACGCTAGCCGCTACTTTTTCAATCCCACAATGCGGTTTAATATATCACAACTTTATAATATCGATTTAATACTTCTTACATGTTCGTGAAAGATTATATTAAAATTTGGCAAATAATTTACTGATCAATAATCTGAGTTCTTTTTTTCTCTCACATTGATAAAGATGCCCCCTCATTCCCTCGCATCGAACAGTCCCCTTTATACGAGTTCACCTCATGTGAACCGCCCGTTTTCCCCCAGAATTCAAACTCTAATCTGTCCCCCTTTCTATGTTTCTACCTCTGTCTCTATCTCATCTTTTATTTTTTCACGCACCACACACAGTCTAAGTCCGGCCGACCAGGCGCACTGCAGGACAAAGAGGTTAGCACAATGTCTCTGTTGTGCGTGTACGCATATGTATATTTTTATATTATGTTATATCATGTACATTTTTATACGTACATTATTTCGATATTTTTTTTCTTATATTTATTACGTGCTTCAAATTTGGAAACTATTTATACAGAATGTTTTCGAATAATATTCGAAAACTTTGTTTGCGGATTGATTTGATTAATATCGAGGGGTGATTATAATAAAAAAAAATATATTATTATTATATTATTATATTAACATATAAATTTTATCGAAATTAAAATCAATTTAAATATGAAATTTTTTATACCAGAGATTCATTACTTCTTTTACATTTTTTGTTAAGAAGAAATCGTTCGTCGAATTAGCCAAAAATTTGGAGAACAAACTTTTCGGATGTTATTCGACTGTATGTGTTAATAAATATTTTGCAAAGAGCACTTGTCGCGATAATCAACGCCGACGATGTGCTTTTAAATGACGCTCTCGCATTGTGTTGATTTATATGCGCAAACTATTTCTTCTTCTGATTAAAATTAAATACACACATGTATATATATAAATCGATTCAATGTGGAGCGTTTGAGTAAGCTCGTCGCAATCGCGTTGCGGAAATTGTGCTTATTAGTTCGAGCGGATACACCTGTACATTTTATGCGGCTGTAGATGCAGTTTAGATATGAATGTATAATGGTGGTAAGATTGGCATTAATTAATGTTATTTACGATAATCGGAAAGAAACGAAATTATTCGTATATTTCTTATTAATTTTCCATTAGTTTTTTGTTATTTAAAAAAAATATTTATGTGAAACCTACCACCATTAAAAATCAAGTAGTCACAGTGCGACTCGATATCAGACCTGTCGCAGTGCAGTGCAATCTTACTTTAGCATTCATGTATGCAATTAAAAAAATAAAAGGAAATATTTAAAAATTATTTTACAATGTGGATTTTGATGAATTTAATTTGTAATAACATCATGTGTTACGCTGCTAGAATAATTTAAATTATCCATAAAATTATTTGTATACGATTTGACAAATTTCATGAATAAATTCGCTTTGAGAAATAAAAAGTCGATGTTATTAGAGATTTGAATTTATCGGTTTTGCAATTTTGCATACCATTGCGATAGATTTGAGACCGAGCGGTTTGCTGTTATATATACATATATATGAATGTCAGAGATATATGTGTGAAATAACTTATTCGTGTAGAATTTTTATGTATAGGTGTAAACAACCATCGTGCTCACACTATATGTGTCAAGTAGATTCGATCGAGATATTTTCATTTTTATCGCAACAAGTACGATGTCACTTTAACGGGAGATAAATCCTGTTCATTCCGATTTGTAAATGTGGCATCGTAATTGTGCGCGCGTCGTGTAGATATTTTACTATAACGTGCCTCTTTGTAAATAATCCTAATCGTTGAGTTTTCCGTTAGACAAACGACAATTTAGTTGATGTAATGAGGATCAGATCGGTTCACAGAGTAAGCGATCATTTTCATACATTCATATCATCAAGCAGTAAAAAATGATCCATATCATACTCATCACTTCAGATTTATGTTTCTCTCTTTCTCTGTTTTTCCCTAAAATTCTATATCTTTCGTTTCCCTTTATGTGTTTCTGTATCTTCATACTTAACATTGACGGTTATTTGCGAGAAGAAAGAATATCGCTAACGATACTGTAATTCATTATCATAAGATAAATTGCATTAGTAGGGATAACCGCAACAAATAAAAATAATTATATATATATTTAGCATTATAACTAAATAAAAAAATAATTTATTAATCCCTCTTATACGTATCTCTCTCTTTACCGTGGTGCAAAGTTATCCCTTCTGGTGCAATCTAATCTCGCATTAAAAATTTCTTGACCGACAATGATTTTATGTAAATATTGATTAACTATTATGTATCGGGGCTTTCAAATTTCTCATCTCACACATATTTGTGATTCGCACTATCGCTTCGCGATTCACGCATCGGCACCGCGACAAATGCGTTTGTCACGTTTTCACGCACAACAAATATGTATCGACGCACGAAATATCATATGCTCATAACATCGTAAAAATTCACACGTTTCATCATCAATCAAATGAATTCCTTATTCATCTTTAGCATAGAAAATAGGAGAAGCGTAAAAAAATTCAAAGATTAATTTTGAACTATGTTCATATTATTAGATCATATTAATTATGAAAAAAATCTTTGTTTACGCTCTTTTGTTTTCTTTATTTCCTCATTCATATTATTAATATGTTCCCTTTGTATTTCCTCATTGACTATGCGTATTCAAGGGTTTTTTATGTGTTAATTAATTGTTTAATATATTTCAATATTTGAAATATTTTTTTAAAAACAAAGAGAAGGATATAAAAGTGGAAGATACATAGATTGATATTATATAAAAACATTTATTATAATATAAAGACGAAATATTGAAAAAGTACAGAGAAAGTATAGTCTCGTTATTTTTGTGAAGTTAGAATCACTTTCGTTAAAAATAAACGAACAAAACCCTTGAAATCGCAGTGACTAGAGTCACGTGATTGGAGAAATTACTACGGAAATCGGACAAATCATTACATTTACGTATCGATTCCATCTTGCTAATCAGTGCATATCCTGAAAAGAAAATATTGTTACATTGTCATTAATTCTATTGAATCTTACCCGAGACTTTTGTGACTAATACCCAGTGAATTAACGATTGTAACGCCGACTAATGATGTGAATTAATTATTAATTGTAAATAACAATAACTCATGATAAATAAATGTAAATAAACGTAAGTAATGATTAAAATGTATAGATGCTTTCATGCGAACGCTCGCATGAGCTGCAGATTTTTCGAGCGACAAAGGTATCTTCTCTCTCCTTCTGTTTCAGCTCTTTTTAATTATTTTTTCTTTTGTAAAAAATCTTAAGAAATAAAATCACGCAAATTAAATTTTATTGACACGAAGTTAAAATCAAAATTGAAAGATACGTTTCTAAAAAATAACTCAATAATGACTTTCGATATAATATTATTCATTAATTATAACAATTTATAATTTGCATTTCCTGATTCCACGAATTTGCTCAAAATGAAATCAAATTTAATTAATATGAGATCGATGGAAGTTACCGCGTCGCGTCGTGCTTCAAATTTTCTTGCTTTCATTCAAAAGCTTTTCGAATGTTTATGTTAAACACGAAGAAATAAAGCGCGTATACAGGTTTACTCATATTTTCATTCGAATGGTGTAGCGTCGTCGTCCGAGCACAGCGGACATCAGAAGACCCAGCGTGGCGGACCTCGAGAATAAGATCAATCAGCCTAGCACACCTCTGCGAGATGTTGGACCAGGTGGACCACCCCAGATCGTCGATGTCCAGGAATCGTACTCCGCCGTCGAAGGTAATGCGTCTTGTTAACTCTGTCAGATTTGGAAACAATTTTATTTAAATTAAGAAAAAAATTTTAATTTTAATTTTAATATAATATCTTGTACACAATATTTACGACTGTGTGAACAATATTACACTCAATTTTTTTCAATATTATATGCATTAATATATACAGTTGTAAGTATTATTTTAATATTGTAGAATTATTATAATTGTTATAATATTTTCAATTACCATGTAATTTTCGCGAATACAATAAAGAGCACATTTATATATTAATATTGTTTTTGCAGACTCGACGGCGTATCTCACCGTCGCGGTGGAGGGTACACCTGCGCCAACTTTCAAGTTCTACAAAGGCATCACCGAGATCATCGATGGTGGCCGCTTTAAGTTCCTCACGGACACGGAGACCAACACGATCACCCTCTGCATGAGGAAGACGAAGCCCAATGATGAGGGCACCTACAAGATCGTCGTGAGTAACATCCACGGCGAGGATTCTGCCGAGATGATGCTCTATGTTTCCGGTGAGTCGGTTTAATCTAATTGTCAGCGTACTTGAAAATCGAATAAGAAATATGGCGCACGTTTTTACTTTAATATTTATTTGTGATTTAAAAATATTTTAATACAATATGAATTTTTTAAAAATTAATATTTAATACAATGTAATAGCACGAAAGTTGTATTAATGTCCTAAATTTTAATTTCAACGAATTTTGTGATAGACGCCAGTGGCATGGACTTCCGTGCTATGTTGAAAAAGAGGAAGTATCAAAAATGGGGACGAGAAGAGGTCCAAGAGAAGGTGGACTTGAAAGAAGTCGAGAAGCCCATGCCAGCGTTGAAGAAGGTGGAAAGGGTACGTATTTTCATTTTATTACACACATACACACATGCAAACGTACATGTGAACTATAAGATAAACAATATTTTGTAAGAAATTTGATAAGTTTTCAATTAATCTAGAACACTAATGAACGCTGATGAAATTAATTTATATAAATGTTATTGACTTTGAGATAAATTTAGTCTAAACAGAATCGTTTCGTGTGATATTTCTTAAGAGGAAGCTGGTTACACATCATATTTGCAATTGCAAATCATCGATATAATGCACATAATGTGAATGTGCGAATGCAATTTCAGCCATTAACAGTCTGAGAATAGGTGATATAGCGATAATAACATAAACTTAAATATATAACATAAATTTAACGCCGCTTATTTACGTTATAATTTCCTTTTGCTTTTTTCTTTGAAATTCTTTTTCTTATTTATTTTAATTTGTCAATTATATCATAAGATTTAAAACGTTTTTATTTAGTAGAATATTTTTTACTTTAGAATTAAGTTACAGAACGATATTTTGACAGACAACGATATTTTTAATTAATTTAAAAAATGCGTAATTTTTTTATATTTAGCATAGAGTAAACGATGGCTTTACCGCGTTGTCAATCTGCTGAAATATAATTTAAGCAATGGTCTATCGAAATCTTAGAATATATTTTTTGTTCGTCCTTTGTTCTTTTCTTCTTTTTCTACTCCTATCTTCTCAGTCAAAGTCGTTACAAAGCGAGCCACATGGACCGAGCTGGTTTCAAGAAGGTGACGAGATAGTAATCATGATGCAGGGTATGGAGATCCTTCGAATTTCTCTAATCAGGAAGGGTGAAAGTAACTGGAGCTGGCTCAAGGTTTTTTTTCCAATGATCTTACTTAGTGAACCCTAAAATGATGATAATATAACAATGACGAACATATGACAAATATTGACAAGAGATCAGAATTCATTATCTGCCTTCTGCATTTTTTAATAAATTAAATAAATAATTACAAGGATAATTATAGGAAACTGCTAAAAGTTCTTGACCGAATCTTGACTGTTGTTAGAAGAGTAGAAATTCTATTTTCACAAAAATAAACTCTAACTATATCAAGTTCTCCATTAAGTTTTTTTACCTTTGTCGCACAAGGTATAACTTTCTTTTTTTATCCTTAACATATGCACTTTTATCTATATGTATGGTTTAGAGTTAATGCTACAAACTACAACCTCTCTCAATTTACGCGATTACATAAAAGATGTGAATTATTAATAAAATTTTAGATAATCTAATTTACTACTTCTTTTATTTGTGAGTATATATTAAACTCACACGCAAGATTAATATTTGATATTCTTCATAAAGAAACGCTTATGGAAATTATATTGTGAATTATTTCACCGTACTTATATTGAGAGTTGGCTGTATATTTTTACACTGTACCTATTACATTTTTCTATTAACAAACAACCACTATTAACTAAAAAGCTTATAGCGAAAGAAAGAAAATATGAACTGTCAATAAAACGAAATTGACAATATTCCAAATTCATTGCATGTGACATTTCTCATATTGAGAGAAAAGCATTATCTCTAAACGTGTAGAACTCTATCATTGTAAAATATAAGAACTCTGATATGCTCAATTTCGTAGTTCCAAATGTCTAATAAAAATGCTTAACATATACCTCACATAAATAAAAAGCATATTATTTACAACTGAAAAAAATCAGTTCATCTTTCTTCTCAAGCCTCTTTTTTATTAAATATTTTTTTAATCAGAGTTCTTTGATAATCGCTATTGGCTATAAGAGTGGCATTAACTATAATATGTGTGTGTGTGTGTCGGGCATGCAGGACATCTTCGACATTCAGCGCAGGCCAAGTTTGCAGGAGCTAATCGTCGACTGGCCAAAACTAGCGACACACGCCAAGGAGAAGGTTCGCGAAAAAAATCTTTAAAGCAATACATCCTTGCATTAGATTCCAAAAACCATGAAACAGAGAGCAGAATTGCCCCTGCAAGGCTTTTATTTCCTTTGGTATTCTGGTTAATTAAAGACTTGAAAATATATATCGCGGATTAGAAAATTTATTTCTTTTATATATAAAAAATAAATTAAATTACAAAAAAAATATAAATAAGATTATATATAATAAGATTTATTTTATATTTTAATTCTCTTTTTATGATTATAATTTGCCAGAATACTGGTGTTATTTGGATTTTCTAAACGTGACGCTTTGAGAGAAATATAAGACAAAAAAAACTTTGTCATGGCAAAACGTATAACATGGCAAAGAGATCAGCTCTTGCGCGATGTGGGCACTTGAAAGATAACTGCGATTGATCTCTTTGTTTATTTAAACCAATGTTATATCAATCGACTGAGGATGTTAATCAAATAAATCAATAAAAATATAACAAAAGCCAGTTAATCGCAAGAATTTTAAAATTACATCTGATTTAATCAGATTTTGCGAAAAACATGATGATTAAATAAGATTTAATTAAGATTTATAATTTTCGATGAATTATTTCAAAATTCTTGCGACTATTTACGATTGAGAGATTTCCCTTTTTGGCCTGCGCTTTTCCAAATAGTTTCTCTAAATTGTGAGAGACTATATAAAGCAGATATAAGAATATATAAATTCATGTATAGTAGGAATAAAAATTAATAAAGTGTCTGCGCTTCTCATGCTTGGCTTAATTAAAAATGGTCATGTAAACTTATTATCACGCATGCATACGCTTTCGTAAATATTTTCAAACTAAAACATATAATAATATAAATATTTAATCTTATCTCACTTTCGAATAAATTATATACATTATTGAAATGTAATATTTTTCGTCATCACACTCTGTTCTGTTGAACTATGTAACTTACATATGTGGAAAATTGCAAAATTATCGATGCAATTAAAAGTAGAATAGGCATCAGTAACTGATAATATATAATTGCACATAATAATTGTTTTAACATATATACCTATATGTATATATATATCATATTTTTTATAAATAATACTTTGAATAATATTCTGCAATAATTTGTAGCTCAGTAATTATTGTAACTTTCATATATATATATATATATATATATATATATATATATATATATATATATATGTATAATTGTATTATAACTGTTAAATATAATTATTTAATAATTGTAACTGTACAGTGCTAATACATAATTTGTAGTAGTAATAATTTATCCTGGAAGTGGATTCGAAATAACGAAAATTACAAAACTGTAAAATAGCAATGACAACCAAATTCTGTATAAAAGCCCATTAGGCCTCTTCGCTGAAAGTGATCAGCAAGTAAGATTGACGATCGGGTCTGAAAAAGATATTGTGATTGCGGATTTGCCTTTTGTTGTTTCTAGAATAGTGGATCGCGTAGGCCGTCTTTGGCCGAATTAATTCCCGACTGGCCGATCCTGCATCACTTCACCAAGACGGAGGTTGGACCGATTCTTACATGAATCGAATTATTTCATCGATAATATCACGTGATATTGACTGTCGATGTTTGCCTGCCGCTGTTTGTCTCAAACAGTCTCCGAAACTCGACGACCTGTTTGTCTTCTTTCTCTGACTCGCTCGAGAACTCTCTCATTCTTTCACTCGACCATACTTTTATACGAATTAATCGTCTCTTCTCAAATTCTACTTCTCTTCTGACTTCGATTAATGAACTTTATTATCCTTCGATTAATTACTTAAAATCGAAGTTGTTTCCACTATTGCACCCTCTGTTTCAATCTTTATATAACTTTATCTCTTCTAATTTTTCTCTTATTCTTTCGATAAACATTCTATTTAATCTTAAAACTTATTTAAAGGGATTCTAATTTGTGATCCATTTTTTTATAATGAAACAATTGTTAACTTATAGATAATTTAGAATACGATAGGCAATTTAGAAAAAATAAGAATATTTTTTATAAAAGAATTTATAAAATTAATAATTATTAGTGAGTTAAACTCGGAATATATATTTTTTTATTAGAAAATATATTTTTTATATTTTTATATAAAACTGTTATGTTTGAATTTTATCAATTAATTTGAAACTCATGCAAATATATCTCCAAGTTATTAATACTTTGATTTTTATTTTAGATCATAAAATTAATATTATAAATATATTAATATTTTATAAAATAAAATAAAACTGTTAAAAATATATTTTTTTTAAATATATTAAGTTAATTAAAAATAAGATGGACAATTGGAATTGGAATTGGAAGATCCACAATTGGAATTCCTAATATTAAATATATAATGTCTTTTATGATCAATGTCGTGATTTGAATGTATCGTAAGTGACGGCTTCTTCAATAATTATCTTCTCGCGCATCTTGCTCGAGCAGTGATGATATTCTTCTCGAGAAAACCTACTGACATTTCTTCTTTCTCAAAACTGTTTAACAATCTTAACAGTAATAAGCATGGCGAGTTATAGGCTTGCAAATATCCGGTCCAGCCGATGAATGATCAATCGAGCTTCTTCCAGATTTTTTCATATTTTTCTCTAGAACATTTTTTTTCTAGAGTCTCTCTCGAAGTATTCATGGAGACTTTGTCTTTTTTTTGTCGTCTGTTGGCCTCCATTCTTCTATTCGTACAAAGAGGCAGCGGCGGATTTTTTCGACTTTTTCATCGATTTTTTTCTTCTACTTTTATTGTATCGCCTAGCTGTCGATGTTGAACGATATTATTATGATAGAATTTCTCAGCTGAATCTACGAACATGATTCACGGTTGATTGATGATTCTTCCTTTCGCAGAAACAAGAGAGCTTCCTGAAACCATTGGTGGACCAATATGCCAAGGAGGGCAAGGATAAGAAGGTTGTGTTTGAAGCGAACTTTTCGAAACCGAACTGCAAACCGAAATGGTTCTTTCGAAAGGATGTGAGTGTGTTGGAAGAAATAATTTATTCAATTATTTAATATTATTTATTTTTATATAGTTGCAAAATTTAGTGAATTAAAAAAAAATTTATATAATATATTCTATAACTATGAGAGAAAGTAGAATAAATAGAAATATACATATATTGATCATTTGTTTTTTGTACAGGAATTATTCCCATCGGCCAAATATAAATTCAAAAACGAAGAAGATTGTTATCAGCTCATCATCAGTGGACCTAAAGTCGAAGATACTGGAAAATACACGATCGAAATTTCTGGTGTATCCAGCACAGGGTTCCTCAATGTGGATGGTACATATTTTTACTAAACTCTTGCTTTCGATGAAACGTTTTTTATAACAAAAAGGGAAATACGTTTTTGAATATCTTAAAATTCTAGAACCTGATCCAACATACACATTCACGAAACCGCTATCGAAGACGAGCAGTGGCTTCACTAAGCACGAGTGTTATATGGAGTGTACAGTCAGTTCCAATCTAGCACAAATTTCCTGGTACAAAGGCAAGACGAAACTTGAGGTAATTCATTGCAATGAAAATTCTTATGAAACAATATTTTCGATATATACTTCTCAATATTAAACATTGTTCTTTAGGACGGAGAACAGTATAGTATTTCCAAAGACATGTCCGGTATGTGCCGGCTACTGATCAAGAGCGCAACCCTTGAGGATAGTGGCGAATACACTTGCAAGATAAGCAAGCAGACGGACAAGACTGATACTATCCTCACTGTAGTCGGTAGGAATATTATTTTTTTAAATCAATTTAGTTTAATTATATATAATTTTAAATTACATTTATTATATATATTATACGAATTATATTATATGATATATATTATATATTTTATGATATAATATATAATATATTAATATAATTTTGCTCATAACATTTTATAAAATTTAATGACGATCTTTTCAGAGTATCCTTACAAGTTCGTCAAAGTATTGAAGCATCAGCAGCTCGTGGAAAAAGAAACACTGACCTTGCTTTGCGAACTCGATGATGTTGGAGGTGACGTGCAATGGTTCAAGGGCGATCAAGCAATCACGCCCGATAAAAGGTGCTTTAAATTAATAATTAACATTTCACGTACCTGTCTCTCTTCTGAAAGTATTTTATATAAACAATTTTTTGTGCTATCAGAATACAAATCAAGGAAGATGGCAGGAAACGAAAGCTCGTCATTAAAGACTGCAAAGTCACCGACGCCGGACTGTATTCTTGCGTAAGCAACGCCGATAAGACGGAAGCCGAAATCGTGATTAGTTGTAAGAATAACGAAATTACTTTAATTTATCTTTGATTATTCAATTTCGAAAAAAAGTACTAAAATTATGTATTTTTGTGCCAAAATCATAGACGCCAATCGCTTTAACAAGAAATTGAAGGACACAATCGCGATAGAGAGAGAGAAGCTGGTGTTGGACGTCGAGCTTCAGGATCAGACCGCGCCGGCCATATTCTATTTCAATGGTCAGAAGATCGAGCCCAACGAGAGAGTAGAGATCAAGAATCTTGGCGGTGGTAAACATCAGTTAGTCTTCAACAAAGTGGAGATGACGGACGACGGTGAGGTCATGTGCGAGAGCTGTCAGCTGACCAGTAGTTGCAAGGTCACCGTGAAAAAGGGTGAAAGCAAACCTATCGTCGACTTCCCCGACAAGGTTGAAGGATCCTGCAGCGCACCACTGATCTTTGTTGTGCCTTTCAAAGGTAATGATTCATATTTTATTTACATTTTATATATATATATATATATATATATATATATATATATATTTATTTATTTATTTATTTATTTACTTATATATACTTTTCATATTATATTTTTATATATATTTATTTATATTTTATTTGTACTTTGCATGATAGAAGTAGAAAGACAATAACATGTAAGAAAACTCTAAAGAAATATGATAATTAATATTCAAATATGTTCTGAATTGCAAGTGACATTTATATTTGTAATCTGTACAGTCGAGGGCACCAAGCAGAGTCAAGTAGAAGCAAAACTGATGAAAGATGGTAAACAGTTACCTCTCAAGGATGTCGAGATTATTGTCGGCGAGGATAAGATTACGTATAAGATCAAGAAACCTCAGCGTGAATTATCCGGAATTTACCAGATAAAGATCGGTAACAACCAGGGCGAAGAAGTAAAGGACGTCAATGTTGTTATGCAAGGTTTATATTATTTTTTTAAAAATTATTTTAAAAATCTTGCGTCTCTTTGTATTTCTTTTTATTTTTAAATTAATTATGTTTTTAGACGTTCCATCTCCGCCGTACGACGTCGAAGTCAACGAGATTTTCCAGAACTCCTGCGTCGTGTCGTTTAAACCATCTAAGGATGACGGCGGTACTCCAATCACGAAGTATATCATCGAGCGTCTCGATCTCAGCTTGAAATCTCAATGGGATAACGTAGGCGAAGTCACGTTGGGCGAGAAGTGTGTCTACAAGGTCACAGATCTTATTGCAAAGAAGGAGTACAAGTTTCGCATACGGGCCGTAAACAAACTCGGTTCCAGCGAACCGGCAATGTTCGGCAAGCCTGTCTTAGCCAAGGATCCATGGGGTAATTATTATCTATCTAACTCTATTATTAATCAAAATCTCTTCTATAAAATGTTTAATTAAAATCTAAAAGTTTAATTAAAATCTTTTATTTACATATGAAAATTAAATCTAATAATCTGGCCTCAGAAATCTTTACATTCTGATTTTATTATCCATAAGTATGTCAGTTTAAAATAGAATAAAAAAACAAAAGCTTTGTCGGCGCTTTACAGATGAGCCAGGCAAACCGACGAACGTTGATGTAACCGATTGGGATAAGGATCATGCTGACCTGACGTGGACGAAACCAGAGAATGACGGCGGTGCACCGATTACCGGTTACATAATCGAATACAAAGAGAAATTCGGCAAGGAATGGGCGAAGGGCAAGGAAATCGAAGGCGATGTCTCTCAAGCGACAATCGATGGTCTGAAGGAAGGCACGCAATATGAGTTCAGGATACGAGCGGTGAATAAGGCCGGTCCTGGTGAACCGTCCGATGCCACAAAGCCGATTATCGCCAAATGCCG
Source organism: Camponotus vicinus (assembly GCF_025532165.1). NCBI lineage: Eukaryota > Metazoa > Arthropoda > Insecta > Hymenoptera > Formicidae > Camponotus > Camponotus vicinus. Next base: position 3,936,228 of record NW_028141949.1, read on the forward strand.
ATTTGTCAAGCCATACATTATCGGCGAGGGTCTCACAAACCTGGTTGTTAAGAAAGGCCAGGTCATCAAATACGATATCAAGTATGCTGGTGAGCCGGATCCGGAGGTACACTGGCTTCTCGGTCAGAAAGAAATTGTCCAAGATGCGGCCGAAAGGATCACGATCGATAAGTACGAAAGAAATACTGTGTTAACAGTCAGGAGAACTACTCGGCCTGATTCCGGAAAATATAAATTGATGCTGACGAACAGTTCTGGTACATGTGAAAGCATTGCTGACGTCGTCGTTTTAGGTAAGTTTAACTCTATTAACTTACAAGACATTTCAGGAAGAAGTTTCAGTGCTTCTTTAATAAAAATGTTAGTAAGAAAAAAATATTCTTAAATAATAATTAATTGATGGATTAAATAATTTGATAACATAAAATTTAATTAATCAAACAATGTCAGATTTATTTAAAATTATATAAAACCAGTTTTCTATTTGTTTTTACCTTTTTTATTGAATCTTGAAGAATAAAATTTATTAAAATATCTCGAGTATAATCATTTGCATTTTATTCTCTTGCAGATAAACCATCGGCTCCGTTAGGACCGCTCAAGATAGAAGAAGTCCGCGCCAATCATGTCAAGGTCAAATGGGATTCACCCGAAGACAACGGTGGTACCGATATCACTGGCTATGTGTTGGAAAAGATGGATCTAGATACAGGACGATGGATTCCAGCTGGAGAAGTCGGTCCCAACGAGAAGACGTTTACATTCTCTGGCTTGACGCCCAAGAAGAAGTATAAATTCCGAGTCAAAGCGGTCAACAAGGAAGGCGAATCTGAACCCTTAGAGGTTGAGGAAGCTATTGTCGCGAAGAATCCTTATGGTAAGAATGTATCTAATTTTGCTGACAATTAATAGTTTTAAATTAGATAATTAAAATACTATTAATTTAATTAAATCCTGTTATGCATTAAAATATGTATTATACATTTTTTACGACAGATGAGCCTGGCAAGCCTGGCAAGCCGCAAATTTTCGACTACGACAATGTTAGCGTGTCACTGAAATGGGAGAAACCGAAGAGCGACGGTGGCAGACCGATTACTCACTATACCGTCGAGATGAAGGACAAATTCGCTCCCGATTGGGTCGAAGTGGCGAAAACCCCCGACGCGACTCCCGAGGTTAAAGTTGAAGGCCTTAAGGAGAAGATGATATACCAATTTCGCGTTCGCGCTCACAACAAGGCCGGTCCTGGCGAGCCTAGCGATCCCACGGACAATCATCTTTGCAAACATAGGAATTGTAAGTTGAAATCTTTATGATTTAATCTAGATTTTTCCCTTTCTTTCTCCTCCTTTTGACGCTGTTTTTATAATTATCGAACAATTGCTTTTTGCAATCAAGTAAGTTATAATTATTTCAAACTTGCCATAATCCCATACTTGTTAAATATTTATTTTTTAAGAGAAAATTAAATGTGATATAGTTTGAAAATATTTTGTATTCTTTAAACAAAAAATTGCTTAATTAATTTCAAAGATGGATTCATCTCTAAAAAATAATATTTTCAGTGAGACCAAGAATCGACCGGACCAATTTCAAGTCCATCATCATCAAGGCTGGTCGCACGCACAAATGGTCTGTGGACATATCTGGTGAACCACCGCCAGAGACCAAGTGGATCTGGAGGGATAACATCCCATTAACTACTACCGAACGCATCAAGATCGATAATGTTGATTATCATACAGATTTCACGATCGTTAATGCGATGCGCAAGGATACCGGAAAGTATACTCTAACCGCCGAGAACGCTAACGGCAAGGACGAAGAAACTGTCGAACTAACAGTACTCGGTAAATTTCTAATTTTTAAACTTTTAATTTTTAAATAACTTGATTTTTCCTCGCGACACACTTTAAAAATTAAGATATATGCAATGATTTATTCATTCAAATTATAATTTGATTAAAGTTTAATGTTATTTATTTAATTTTTATATCAGTTACACAAATAAATTTTTGAAAAATAGAAAGAAATAAAATTATTACAGTGGATATTGGAAAAAAGTCTTAATTCAACTAAAATCTCTTGTTGCAGGAAAACCAAGTGCTCCTAAAGGACCTCTGGAAGTAAGCGATGTCACCAACACCACGGCCAAGGTGAAATGGGAAAAGCCGGAGGATGACGGTGGTGTACCGATCAAAGAGTACGAGATCGAGAAAATGGATACAAAAACCGGCAAATGGGTCAGAGTGGGTAAAATACCTGGAAATTCGCCGAACACAGAATTTGAGGTGACTGGCCTGAATCCCGGAAGCGAGTACAAGTTCCGAGTGACAGCTGTCAACGATGAGGGCGATTCGGAGCCTCTGCAAAGCGAGCGGGGCGTCATCGCGAAGAATCCATATGGTATTGAGACGTCTATAAGAATCTTAATTTATCAAAATAATTGAAGAAATATCTGGGAAATTTTATATTGCTTATTATTTATTAATAAGTTCTTAATTAATTAAAATTAATTATTTTTATATTAAAATAAGTTTCATGCAATTATTTCTTCAAGATTTAAATTTCAAAAGTTCAAGTGTTAATAACGACTAAATTTTTTGAAGTATAATATTTTTATATATTTGTCTTCATTATATTTGAGTTGAATTCGTATATTAATTCACGATAAATCCAGAATTAAATTTAATTGAATACAATTCTCTTTTAGACGAACCTTTGAAGCCTGGAACTCCCGAGGTTACCGATTACGATAACGAATCCATAAGCTTGAAATGGACTCCGCCCGATTTCGACGGAGGTGCGCCGATCGAGAAATACATTATTGAGAAGAAGGATCGGTACAAGCCTGATTGGGAAAAGGCTATCGAAGTGCCTGGAGATCAGCTTGAAGGCAAAGTGCCCGATTTGAAAGAAAGGGGCGAGTATCAATTCCGAGTCATTGCTGTGAACAAAGCCGGACCCTCGCCACCATCAGACGCGTCGAAGATGCAGATCTGCAAGCATAAGGCTCGTAAGTTTTCGCGGAAAAAGAAGATATCGTTTTGAAAAAATATTACATTTTTTTTATTCTAATGTACGATGCTATGAAATAATGTCGTGTTGTATAATTTTGCTCGCTTTAGTGAAGCCGAGGATCGACAGAACAAACTTGAAACCGATTGTCGTGCGAGCTGGCAAACCCGTCAAGTACGACGTGGACGTGCGTGGCGAACCGCCGCCAGAGATCAAGTGGTATCAAGCCGGCAACGAGGTGAAATCTGCCGAGAACATTGAGATAATCAACGTCGATTACAACACGAAGCTCACCATCTCCGATAGCGTGCGGAAGAATACCGGCCTATGGAAGATCAAGGCTGTCAATCCTCATGGCGAAGACGAAGCAGAGGTCGAAGTGACGATATTATGTGAGTAATTTATACAAAAAAGTATCTCTTTTTTTTAAAATTAGTAATAAAGTATTTAAAAAATCTTTTTTTATTAAAATTATTCAAATCATTTTTTTTCCTTTATACATAGCTGCTCCCGGAAAACCAAAAGGACCACTCAAAGTGTCGGACGTTACGAAGAACAGTTGCAAACTCAAATGGGATAAGCCAGAGGACGACGGCGGCAAGCCGGTTACTGGCTATCAAGTGGAAAAATTGGACAAATCGACTGGCAGATGGGTACCCGTCGGTCGCACTGCGGATACCGAAATGGACATAAAGGGTCTTCAAGAAGGGCATGAGTACGAGTTCAGAGTGAAGGCTCTGAATGAGGAGGGAGAATCGGAGCCGCTCGTGACAGATGGCTCCACGCTTGCGAAGAACCCTTACGGTAAATTTTTAATATTGTATCAAATCAATGAAAAATTTTTGAATAGAATAAATTAATTAAATTAAAAATTAATCAAGAAAATATCAAATATATAAATAAAATATTAAACACATTTATAAATAAATAATAATATAAATGAAATTGGAAAAAATACAATTTTCATATTTTTAAGGTATGTCTTATCTAAAATTAAGTTTCTTTTCTTAAAAAATCTATGCTTTTAACAAAATACTATTCAGAATAATTTTTATACAAAATAAATAATTTATTAAATATATGATTTATTTTTTCATAATCTAAGATTTTGCAAAATTAATTAATTCGATATTGCTTACAGTTACATTGAATATAATTTTCTTTTGACAGATGTCACAAGCAAACCTGGAACACCAGAATTCGAGGATTGGGATGTCGATCGCGTTGATCTCAAATGGGAACCTCCGAAAGACACTGGCGGTGCACCGATCACCGGTTACATCATTGAGAAAAAGGAGAAACCCTCCTCGCAATGGGAAGAAGCTCTCGTTACGGATTCACCACAGCCTAAAGGTCGCGTTACTGGTTTGAAGAAAGGTTCCACTTATCAATTCCGTGTTCGCGCTGTTAACAAAGCTGGACCGTCAGAGCCTAGCGATCCAACCAAACCACACATTGCTAAGGCAAGATTCTGTAAGTAATTTAACTGGTTAATTAAAAAAGAGACTTTTAGTTATACAATTTCTAGTTTATTATATACAATAAAAATGTTCCACATATTTAATAATTATAAGTTGGATAAGAAATTAAATTATAACTTTATTAAAATTTAGTATCAAAATTTGATTTATTTTTTTCACTATAAATTCATTTTTTACCAAGAAATATTAATAAATAAAAAAGATATTCATAACAATTATAATAAAATAATTTACACAACAATGTTATATTTCTCATAGTGAAACCACATATCAATCGTGACAAGCTGCAGACTATCAGAGTCAGGGCAGGCCAATTAGTGAAATTGGAAGTTGATGTGGAAGGTGAACCTCCTCCAACAGTTACATGGAGTTTTGCTGGCATGCCGCTCCAAACCGGAGCCAACGTCAAAATCGATAACGAAGACTACCTCACTAAGATCCAGTTGACAAACACAAGTCGCAGATTAACTGGCAAATATATCATCAAAGCTGTAAACGATTCCGGACAAGATGAAGCTGACGTAGAGATTAATATTCTCGGTAAATAAATTTAGATAAATTTTGTATCTATATTTCTTTTTAATTCAAATATCTGAAAGATATTCTAAAAGATTTTTTATTCATTTAATACTGAAATAAAAAATGTATAACATATAAATATATTTTCTTTTTTGTATTTTTTAACTAAACAATAATATAAATTTATATAATTTAAATAATTTATATAATTTATAAATGTATATAATTTATTATGTGATTTTAATTGATTTTAACAGATAAACCTGGAAAGCCAGAGGGACCACTAGAAGTGACAGACGTGCACAAGGAGGGTTGCAAATTGAAATGGAACAAGCCGAAAGACGACGGTGGCCTTCCTTTATCCAGTTATGTAATAGAAAAAATGGACGTAACGACAGGTCGATGGGTACCGGCCGGTGTTGTGGACCCTGAAAAAACCGAGCATGCAGTTACCGGCTTGGAACCCGGCCACAAATATGAATTCCGTGTGAAGGCTGTGAACGAGGAGGGTGAATCGGAACCTCTGCAAACCGATGTCCCCATCATAGCCAAGAATCCATACGGTATAGTATTATAATCTCGATTATAACATTCATATTTATTTTTACACACACACATATAATTCTATTTTAAGTTAAATAATTTTAGATACTATAATTTATATATATAATACCTAAATTATAATGTATAGTATAGTTTTACTAGTAGTACAATTTATAAATACTAATTGTTTTTTCTATATAATATATTACTTACAGATATTATTCTTTTTCTTTAATAGATATGTTCTTATTCAATTTTTTTATCACAATGATTATTACAGTAAAAATATCAGTTAAAAAGATATTATTTTTTTCTTTAAGTTATAGTATATACATTAAATTTCTTTAATTTTATTCAAATATGCATAAACTTATGCTTTTTGAAATATTTCAGATGCTCCGGCCGCGCCTGGACTCCCAGAGATCATTGATTGGTCGGAAAATATGGTAAAACTCAAGTGGGAGCCACCGATAAGAGATGGTGGTGCACCAATTACCGGCTATATCATCGAAATGAAGGATAAGTTTGGTACTAGCTTTGTCAAGGCTGCTGAAGTGGAAGGGCCCATATGTACTGGCACAGTTCCCCGATTGGAAGAGGGCAACCAATATCAATTCAGGGTACGTGCTGTCAACAAGGCTGGTCCTGGTGAACCTAGCGAAGCCACGAATCCACACACTGCTAAAGCTCGTTGGCGTAAGTAAAATCTTGCATTATTTTTAAAGGCTATAATGTATGTATATCACACATAGAAAAAAGAATATATATATATATATATATGTATAAAAATTTTATAAATTTCTACATAAACAAATGAGCATTCTTTAATTTTATTTTATTTTACTTTGCAGTGAAACCATACATTGATCGTACGAATCTGCAAGCTTTAACAGTGAAAGTCGGTCTTACCGTAACTCTGGATGTGAATATAATTGGTGAACCACCACCAAAAGTGACTTGGACTTTCAAGGAAAAGGAACTCGTCTCAGATGATACGATACGAATTGACAATATTGACTATAACACTAAATTCTTTATCCTGAAAACTAAACGCGCGCACACGGGCAAATACGTGATCAAGGCTAAGAACGAGGTCGGCGAAGATACCGCCGAGGTAGAAATTACTGTCCTCGGCAAGCCTAGCAAACCAAAGGTAATCTACTTTTAACTCATGATAAATAAATGCAATTATAATATGTGCACGTTTATGCATATATTTATAAAATAATTTAAACGAAGTTAAATATATAAAAATTAAATAAATAATGACATTCTAATTAAATAAAAAATTAAATTAAATTATGTTGAAAAATAAAAAAAGTGTTTAAAATTACAATATAATTAATTAATTATCTATTTAGTTAAAAACAAATAATATATTATCTTCTAATTAATACTTTCCTTTATAATTCAGGGTCCATTGGAAGTGAGTGATATAAATAAACATGGCTGCAAACTTAAGTGGGATAAACCGGAAGACGATGGCGGTTCCCCGGTCGAGTATTACGAGATCGAGAAGCTAGATCCTCTCACGGGGCAATGGATACCCTGCGGCCGTAGCACTGAGCCAGAAGCTAACATTACCGGATTGCAAGAGGGCAAGCCTTATAAATTCCGCGTGAAAGCCGTCAACCGAGAAGGAGAATCCGATGATCTGGAAACAGACAAGTCTATCATAGCCAAGAATCCATTTGGTACGCATATATAAAGCATAAAATATTCATTCAGAATCTACTAATTGAATTATTTAATTTGGAATAAAAAATTAGAATCTCTGAATATTTGATGTTTTACGCGCTACTTTCCTGATTTCAGACGAACCGGGCAAACCTGGTAGACCGGAACTTAGGAACTGGGACAAAGACTTTGTCGATCTCGAGTGGACTCCACCCAAGGATGACGGGGGTGCGCCGATCGAGAAGTATATTGTACAGATGCGAGACAAAGAAGGTAGACAATGGGTGGATGTCGCCAAGGTTCCGGGAGATCGTACGGCCGCTAAAGTGACTGATGGTATCCAGGAGGGTCACGAGTATGAGTTTAGGATCGTCGCAGTCAATAGAGCTGGACCTGGCGAACCCAGCGACACCTCAAAGAGCGTCGTCGCCAAGCCCCGATTCTGTAAATAAACAACACATATCTTGCATAAATTTATTTATCGAATTTAATTGTATATATTAATAATTTAATTATATATAATATATTAATTCTATTTCTATATTTTTAATTCTAATCGGTTATCGTAATAATATATTAATGCGTGTTCCTGTTTACAGTGGCACCGCACATCGATCGCAAGAATCTTCAAAAGAAAGTCATGCGAATCGGTCAAATGTTGCGGCTCGAGGCCGACATCAAGGGCGAACCACCTCCGGTTGTTACGTGGAAACTTAAGGACGCGATATTGAAGAGCATGGATCGGCTCAAGATCGAAAACGAAGATTATCATACTATGTTCATCCTCAATAAGCTTCAACGCTCGGACACCGGTACTTATACTGTCATCGCTAAGAACGACAGCGGCACCGATCAAGTCGACGTCGAGCTTCAGGTTTGTTCGCGGAATAATTGTTTCACAAATTTTATTTACATGAATTAAATCCTACAAAAAATTGCGCTTTAAACATATTTAAATAACTAATGTAATTGATCGTTTTGTGATGATTACCAGGTGCTGAGCAAACCCAGCAAACCAAAAGGACCGCTGGAAGTATCCGACGTCACAGCTGAAGGTTGTAAATTGAAGTGGAACAAGCCCGATGACGACGGTGGCGAGCCGGTTGACCATTATGTGATCGAGAGGATGGATGTAGATACAGGACGTTGGGTACCATGCGGTACCAGCAAAACACCGGAGGCGGATGTTTCCGGTCTAAACGAGGGCAAGGATTATCAATTCCGTGTCAAAGCTGTTAATTCCGAAGGCGAATCCGAACCACTGGAAACGTCCATACCAACGACCGCCAAGAATCCTTACTGTGAGTAATTCGGCTTATTCACTCTCATTGTTAGTCTTTATATTCGCAATTGTTCATTCCTTTAATTCTTTTTTCGTTATTAATTTTAATTTTATAATAATTCATAAAATTAAAATCAAATCATTTTAAAAATTTCAAACATTTTCTTTTTCTTTAGAAAAATATATGTTTTATTTTATAGGATTTATATTCTTTTATAAAAATATACAAACTACAAAAAAAAATTTTTTATACATTTTATATATTTAAATATGTATATATGTTATATTATTATATTATTTAAAAATTTCTTATTACAGCTGAGCCCGATGCGCCTGGTAAACCCGAATTAAAAGATTGGTCAAAGAATCACGCAGACTTAAAATGGAAGGCACCGAAGAAAGATGGCGGCGCTCCTATAGAGAAATACATCATAGAGAAGAAAGACCAGTATGGCAAGTGGCAGAAGGCTGTGGAAGTTCCAGGCAACAAGACCGAAGCCAAAGTGCCAGATCTTGTAGAAGGTCAAAAGTATCAATTCCGGGTTAAAGCCGTGAACAAGGGTGGCCAGAGCAAGCCCAGTGAGCCTAGCGATACCTTGACCGCCAAGGATCGTTTCGCTTCGCCTAAGATTGATCGCACCAACCTGAAAGATATCACGATCAAGGCCGGCAATATTATTCGATTGGATGTTAAAGTCACGGGCGAACCGCCGCCAAGTAAGACCTGGTTCCTGAACAAGGCCAAACAAGAGTCCGGCAACGTTCTAACCATCGAGGTGGAGGATTACAAAACCAAGTTCGTGATCTCATCAGCGACTAGAGCGCACTGCGGCACGTTGACCTTAAAGGCGGAGAACAGCTCCGGCAAAGACGAGGCGTCTATCGAAATTCTTGTGTTAGACAAGCCAAGTAAGCCCGAAGGACCGCTTAAAGTATCTGACGTGCACAAAGAAGGTTGCACCCTGAAGTGGAATCCGCCCGCGGATGACGGCGGCGCGCCCTTGGATCACTATGTGGTTGAGAAAATGGATACAGAGACTGGCAGATGGATACCAGTTGCACGAACCAAGGAACCCAACATGGTGGTGGAGAATTTAGTGCCCGGACAGGAGTACAAATTCCGAGTCGCGGCTGTGAACGCGGAAGGCGAATCTGAACCATTGGAGACAGAGCATGGAATCATCGCTAAGAATCCATTCGGTAAAGTTCAACTCTTTCCTCAAAGTTTTCTGATAATAGATTAAAATTCATTCTATTATGTAACTTTTAACTTTTACTTATTTTATTAAAATTTCACTAAAATACATAATGATGTATATAAGTAGAATTTTAATTTTATTATTTTTATTTATTTAACATTTTAGAATATAAAAAAATTAAGAAACTTTTGGATATTAATCAGGAAGAATTCTAAATATACAATTGTTTTTTTATAATTTTCGAAATGTTACGTCTATCAAACAAATAATATTAATTTTATTTTTGCAGATGAACCTGGCGCACCAGGACGTCCGGAAGCGACCGACTGGGACAAGGATCACGTGGACCTGCGATGGACTCCGCCGTTGAAAGACGGCGGATCTCCAATCACCGGATACGTGATTGAGAAGCGGGAAAAAGGCGCGCCTAAATGGATCAAGGCGTGCGAGACTGGACCAGATTGCAAGGGCCGTGTCGACAATCTCGATGAGGGAGTCGAGTATGAATTCAGAGTCAAGGCCATTAATGCAGCAGGACCCGGTGAACCGTCCGATGCCAGTAAACCAATCACTGCCAAGAGTCGAAGACGTAAGTCTTCTATATTTACATATTTAATTATATATATTTAAATTATATATATTTAATTATATTTAAAATTATATATATTAAGTCTCTTAATTTTTTATATATTTTATATACATATTATTAATATAATTTTTGCTGAGTCTTATATTTTTACACATTTTATTTATATTTTATATTTTTTAAATTTTGAAAATCTAAAAATTATACTCTTTTAATAAAAAAATTTGAAGTCCGCTTTAAAAATATAATAAATATAGGTTTTTCATCATTTTTAATAAAATGACTTATTTTATATTTTTAGCAAAATGTTTCAAAATACAAAATATTTGTTTTAAAATATATTAATAGACGTGAGGAATAAATTTATTATTTTTAATTTTAATTATCTTTTGATTTTATTCTACAGTCGCGCCGAAGATTGATAGACGAAACCTGCGCGACATAACAGTGCGCGAGAACGAATCATTTCACTTTGACGTTAAGATCATTGGCGAGCCGCCACCAGACGTCACGTGGGTAATCAACAACAAGAGCATTCAGCAGACCACACATCGCAGGATACAGAACGTACCCTATAACAGCAAATTCTTCAATGATAAGCCTGAGCGCAAGGATAGTGGCACTTATAAGATTACAGCAGTCAATCAACACGGATCCGACACCGCCGAAGTCGAAGTTACCGTTATTTGTGAGTAGTTTTCTTATATAAGCCTTTCAGAGGTTAAACTAATCAATTCTATTTTTCATAAGCTTCTCAATTTTAAAATCAGAACACATAATTAATGCTCGAATAAATTAATAAATTTGCAAAAAGTAAAATTAATCAGTTTCGCTTCTAAAAAGCTCGTATGTTATATTTTATAAGATTTTTTTATTTGTTATATTATTGAACAAATAATTATCATTTTATCATAAAGAAATTTTATCTTACAATCTATTTTATATAGTAAATACATATTACAGATACTTTTAATATAAAAATGTTTTATAAAATAATTTATAATTAAATATATCTAATATATATAATTTATGATTTATATATTAATAACTTAAATTAAATTAAATTGTAATTATTTTTATCAGCCAAACCTGGCAAACCGGAAGGACCATTGGAGGTATCCGATGTACACAAAGAAGGATGTACACTTAAATGGAAGAAACCCAAGGATGATGGTGGCGAACCGATCGAAGGTTACCTTGTGGAGAAGTTTGATCCAGAGACCGGAGTCTGGCTACCGGTCGGCAAAACTACCGGACCCGAGATGAAAGTCGAAGGACTTACTCCTGGACACGAATACAAATTCCGAGTCAAAGCACTCAACAAGGAAGGAGAATCCGAACCGCTGGAGACATTCAGCTCCATCATAGCTAAAGATCCGTTCAGTAAGTGAAAGTTTTTTTCATAATCTTCTGAAAAGACAACAAATAATATTTAATATCTCTTGGTAAATAATTCTTTCCGAGAATTATAATTAACTTAAAAATTAATTATATTTTTTAATATATTTCTACATTTTCAATTTTTAATTTTCTTTTTCATAGAGTTTAGATTATAAAGATAGTCATTATATTGCATCTTTATTATCACTTATCTAAAATAACAGTTAAATTTATCTGTAATTATTCTTTGTAGCCGTCCCGGCTGCACCTGGAGCACCAGAACCAGTTGATTGGACGGCTAGCCAAGTCGAACTTGCTTGGAAAGAGCCAGTTAGCGACGGCGGATCACCTATTACGGGCTACATCATCGAGAAGAAAGACAAATACAGTACAATGTGGGAGAAGGCTTTGGAAACCGAAACACCAGTCACCAAAGCTCTAGTGCACGGTTTGATAGAAGGAAACGATTATCAATTCCGCGTTATCGCTGTGAATAAAGCTGGCCAATCGGAACCTGGTGAAGCTAGCAAGACGTTCACCGCTAAACCACGTTTCTGTAAGTATTTGCAAATATAGCTATACATTTAGTTCAATTTTTACGTTTGATTTCAATGAGATTCTTTTTCTTGAAAAATTTAATAAGATAATAGAAATTAATTAAAACCGTGGTTACTAATTAAATGAGAGCTGATTATTATTTTCTGCCAATTATAACTTTGAAAATACTTTCTTATATATTAAAATACTATTTTTTTATATTTTTGTAATATATAACATTATTTAATTATATAATTACGCAATCTTAATTTTATATTATGTAATAATTATGACAAATACTATTGTCTTAATAATCGGCCCACATATTTAAAATATTAATTGCGTAAATGATCGATCTGTAGACAGCATCCTTGCATCGTTGTTACGGAATGTACGCACGTTCCAAAAATAATGTCGATGAAACGCATGCTTGTCCAAATCTGTAATTGGCATCTAATTATTGATTCTTCAATCATTCATCGCAGTGGCCCCGAAGATCGACAGGCGCAATCTGAGGGACGTTACTCTTTCCGCTGGCTCGATGTTGAAGTTCGATGCTAACGTGATCGGCGAGCCGCCGCCTCATATCGAGTGGCGTTACGGCGCGATACCACTTCATTCCGATCGCAAAGTGCAAATCGATAACAGTGACTATAATACCAAGTTCAGCATACGTCCGGTGTCGCGGGACGACAGTGGCGATTACACCGTCACGGCCAGTAATTCGTCGGGCAAGGATTCGGTGACGGTACAAGTGATAGTGACGGATAAGCCAACACCACCTGAAGGTCCGCTCCAGGTGTCAGACGTGCATAAAGAGGGATGCAAGTTGAAGTGGAAGAGACCTAAGGACGACGGTGGCACGCCTATTGAATACTATCAGGTGGACAAGATGGATCCGGAGACTGGTTGCTGGGTACCTTGTGGTCGTTCGACTGAACCAAGTGAGTAATTATTAGATTGCAGTATATAAATTCTCTCCTATTGGATAAAAGAAACAAATGCGTAGTCATAAATCATAGTTAAATATTTGATATTATTAAATCCTTTGTTTAAGTAGTAATCAATTCTTCTATTATTATTTATTTAATATTTTATTTATAGTAAAACTGTCTAAAATAATTCAAATTCATAAAAAAATTATGTAATTAAAATATCACTTATATTTTTCATTTTTTTAATAGATTATAATGCATTATAATTATTAAATTTAATACAAATTATATAATATTATAAGTTATAATATTAAATATTTATATTAAATATTTATATAAATATTTATATTTAAATGTTTAGTATATATCACATACAAATATTGTGCATTGAAGATGTGCATTGAAATTAAATGAATTTGTTCGATTACATTTAAACTATTCTTTTTAAGTATTCGCTTGAAAATAATAAATTATTCATATTTTTGTAGCGCCGTTTTCACATCTTTTGTTTATAAATTTGATATCTTGAAATGTACATAATTTGATCTATATATATACATATAATGATTGCGTATTTACAATACATGAAATATTAAATGTTAAATTATTTTTTATAGATCTCGAGGTGACAGGTCTAACACCTGGCAAGGAGTACCTCTTCCGAGTATCTGCGGTCAATGCTGAGGGCGAATCGAAGCCTTTGGAAGCGGAGCAAGCAATAGTAGCCAAGAATCCATTCGGTATATTAATCAAATATCATTCTCTAAATCGAACAATTAAACGCAAAACATATAAGAAACATTGCTACGAGTGCAAATTACAGAAATATTTTTTAATTTGCAAGAATCTATAGGAATATTAAATATAAAATTGATCTTTTGTATCTAATCGCAGACGAGCCGGGTAAACCGGGTGATCTTCAAGCCACTGACTGGGACAAGGACCACGTTGACCTTAAATGGACTCCACCAGAGAATGATGGCGGTTCGCCCATCACTGGTTACGTAATCGAGAAGAAGGATAAGTATGGCGAGTGGGAAAAGGCGCTGGAGGTGCCTGCGGACGAGACTTCCGCCACCGTACCTGATCTTATCGAGGGCCAACCGTACGAATTCCGCGTGCGAGCAGTAAACAAGGCTGGCCCGGGCGAACCGTCAGACGCCACTCCGACCATCATTGCGAAACCGCGTAACCTGGCGCCTAAGATTGACCGCACTAATCTGATTGAGGTGAGGATCAAGGCCGGCCAGAACTTCAGCTTCGATTGTAAGGTGACGGGTGAGCCGCCGCCAACGACCAAGTGGATGCTGAACGGAAAGGAGGTCCGGCCGACTGATCGTGTCAAAGTGAAACATGTGGACTACAACACCAGTCTGAGTGTGCGAATGGCTACGCGGGCGGAATCCGGCAAATACACCGTCATCGCGGAGAACATTAACGGCCGGGACGAGGCTTTCGTCAAGGTTACCGTGCTGGACAAGCCAAGCCCACCTCAGGGTCCGCTACGTACGTCCGATGTGCATGCCGAGGGTTGTAAACTCTCGTGGAAGCCACCGGAGGACGATGGTGGACAGCCGGTCGAGAAATACGTTGTGGAGAAGATGGATGAAGCTACGGGACGTTGGGTACCAGCCGGGGAAACTGACGGACCGGAAACGAATCTGCAAGTGGAGGGCTTGACGCCAGGGCACAAGTACAAGTTCAGAGTGAGAGCTGTCAACAAACAGGGCAAGTCTGAGCCACTTACTGCTATGCAGGGTATCGAGGCGAAGAATCCCTTCGGTAAGAAACAAAGTTTTAACAAAAAGTAATAATTTTATGTGTTTTATTTCTTTTTTAAATATTTCATTAAAAATATTATTTTTAATAAATATTTTTTATAAACATAAAAATTTGTTTAATTTGTATATATTTTTAATAATTCGTTTTTACATTTAAGACTTTTAATTAATAATTATTAATATTGTTTATTAATATTTTTTTATCGTATTACTATATCTCTTTTGCAGACGAGCCAGGAAAACCGGGTACGCCCGAGGTGATCGATTACGACAGAGATTTTGTCGAGCTTCAATGGAAACGTCCTGACGAAGACGGAGGATCACCAATCACTGGCTACATCATAGAAAAACGTGACAAATACAGTCCAACTTGGGAGAAGTGTGCGGAAGTCGATGGTGACACAAATCGTGGCAAAGTCAACGACCTCGTCGAGGGAACGCAATACGAATTCCGCGTGAGAGCCGTCAACAAGGCTGGTCCCGGCGAACCATCGGAGGCGTCCAAGTCCCATCTGGCACGACCTAAGAACCGTAAGCATTTTTGCAAACAATTGAATATGAAGAAATTTAAAAAATTATAAATCTGATTTTTTTAATGGTATATTTTATATTTTGTCTTTAGTTCCACCGAAGATTGACAGGAAGTACATGCTGGACGTAAAGGTGCGCGCCGGCGGCTTCTTCGACTTCGACGTGCCGGTGATCGGCGAGCCGCCGCCAATTAAAGAATGGTCGCTGAAAGATACCATCGTAATGGCAAGCGATCGCATCAAGATCACGAACGAGGACTATAATACTAAAGTACGCATAATAGAAGCAAAACGTTCCGATTCGGGCGTCTATACATTGGTAGCCAAAAACGTGAATGGCAAAGATTCTGCCACGTTGACGGTGAACGTGCTGGACGTGCCTTCGCCGCCTGAAGGTCCGTTGAAGATCGACAACGTTACGCGAAGCGGCTGCACCCTGAGGTGGCGGCCGCCCAAGGATGACGGCGGCTCCGAGATCCAATACTACCAGGTCGAGAAGATGGACACGGAGAATATGCGCTGGGTGCCAGTGGCCGAGGCTAATACTACTTCGGCGCAGGTGGGTCACTTGATCGAGGGTCATGATTATCAATTCCGCGTACGCGCGGTCAACAAGCAGGGCGAGTCTCAGCCTTTGGTCGGACTGGATACCATTACCGCTAAAGATCCATTCGCTAAACCGGACAAGCCTGGAGCACCAGTTGCCACTGATTGGGATAAGGATCACGTAGATCTTGAATGGGCGCCGCCTAAGAAGGACGGCGGATCGCCCATAACCGGCTATATCATCGAGAAACGACCTCGTTATGGACAGTGGGAGAAGGCGGTCGAAGTGCCTGGCGATAAGACTAGCGCTAGAGTACCGGATCTGACCGAGGGTCAGGAATATGAATTCAGAGTCATCGCCGTCAACAAGGGTGGACCTGGTGAGCCGTCTGACGCGTCGGGACCGATCATCGCTAAACCGCGTTTCAGTAAGTTTGATTTTTAATCGAGAAATTAACATAATCAGCAAAATTAAATCAGTTATTTAAAAAGAAATTTATTATTATATAAAAATACTCTCTCTTTTCTTATTGTACAAAAATATAAATTCTTTCCCTGAAAAAAAGAAATAAGAACTTTTTTTAATAATAATTTCATTTCTTAAAATAATATTTCTTTTTCTCTGTTGTTGGTCTCTTATTCATAATTATTTGTAATTCACAGTCGCTCCTTCATTCGATACTCATCTACTGAATGATTTGGTGGTGCGTGCCGGTCAGAAGATCAGCTACAACATTCCCATCGTAGCATCGCCTAAACCAAAGGCAAGTTGGAATCGCGATGGAGTTCAGATCGTGGCCGATGCTCGTCACGAAATATTTACTACCAACACCGAAACTTCCTTTGAAATTCCGTTCTCCGTTCGTGGGGATACTGGACGTTACACTTTGACTTTGGAGAATGAACATGGCAGTTTCAGGTAATACATAATATTACAAAAAGAAATTTTAATATCAATTTTTTATTAATATTAATATTAAAAAATATATGATTATATATACTCTTAAAATTTGATTAAATTAATCTACATTCAAAAATTTTTATTAAAATCTTTAAAGAAAAAAAATATATATATGATAAAAAAATATAAAAAACTTAATAATTAAAATTTTAACAACAATTCAATTTTGTTCTAAATTTCAATAATTGTTTATTATACTATTATATCTTATATTAATAATAATTTAATCATATTTTGGATAATTATTAATTAAACGAAAAATCGAATGATGACAAATTTTCAGTGCCAGCGCGAGAGTCACTGTCCTCGATAGACCGGCGCCACCAGAGAAACCGCTGGATGTTAGCAACGTTACTAAAGAGGGTTGCCACTTGGCCTGGGGACATCCTCTCGACGATGGCGGCAGTCCTATTCTACATTACATCATCGAAAAAATGGATCTATCCCGTGGAACTTGGTCCGACGCCGGCATGAGTATGGTGCTGAGCCACGAGGTCAGTCGTCTGACCCATCGCAAGGAGTACCTGTTCCGCGTCAAGGCTGTTAATAACATCGGTGAATCCGATCCGCTCGAGACCACGAAGAGCATTATTGCGAAGAACGAGTTTGGTGAGTAGCTTTATAAGCATATCTAAATAAAAGTGAAAAATTAAATAAAAAAATGGAAGAATTTAATCAATATAAACTTATTGTTAGACATAAATATAAAATACGTTAACTTATTGTTAGACATAAATATAAAATACGTTAATGATATATATAATTTATTATTTTAATAAACATTCAAGTAATATATCCATTTTTCTGCGACTTACAGATGAACCAGACGCCCCTGGCAAACCACAGATCACAGACTGGGACAAGGACCATGTGGATCTGCAATGGCCAGCGCCGAAGAACGATGGCGGATCGCCGATTTCAGGCTACATCGTCCAGAAGAAGGAGAAGGGCAGTCCTTACTGGGTGAATGCGGTACACGTGCCGGCAGGTCAAACCAGTACGACAGTTCCGGATCTGACGGAAGGTCAAGAGTACGAGTTCCGTGTAATCGCTGTCAACGCCGCTGGTCAATCTGAACCGTCAGAACCCAGTGATCTCGTCACTGCCAAGCCACGCTTCTGTAAGTTTTATTTTTATAGAAAAATTAATTAAAAAGAGCGATATTAATATTAATTGAAAAATACAATAAGAGACAATACTACAATAAGAGACAATAAAAAATTCAAATTTTTTAATAAAACTTTATAAGGAACTTTATACTAATTATTTTGTTATATAATATATTACAGTATATTATTTTATACATTCTATATTATTTTATATAAACCAATATGTATTTTATAAATTGTGCAAAGCTTTAAGTTTTTTAATTCATGTTTTATTTGCGTTGGAAAAATAATCAACTTTTTTTATTTTTCTGTAGTGGCTCCGAAAATCAAGACCCCCTTGCAAGACGTTCGTATCAAAGCTGGATTGATTTTCCACGTCGACATCGATTTTGTCGGCGAACCGACGCCGGAGGTGACGTGGAGCGTAGGAAGCAACGAATTGACTTCCAACGACAGGACGACGATTACGTCGATCGGCTACCACACGATTGTACATATTGTCAACGCCAAGAGATCCGATTCAGGATTGTATCACTTGTTGCTAAAGAACAGCAGCGGTATAGATGAGGGCAGTTTCCAAATGACCGTCTTAGATAAACCTGGACCACCGGAAGGTCCTTTACAATACGAAGAGATCACCAGTCAATCCGTCACGCTTTCGTGGAAGCCACCTAAGGATAATGGCGGCAGCGAGCTTACGTAAGTAAATTTTCACATTTATGAAATAAATTTCTGATTGTTTACTTTTTTTCGTGGTATATCTTTATATCTAGTTTATATTTTTATTTTCCCATAAAAATTCTTTATATATTTCTAAATTTGTTGATACTTTCTTTATTATTCTTTATTTTGACAAGTTAGACAAGTAATATAAATTATTTATAAAATATTAATTTATAAAATATTTTAGTATAATATTTTCATTTTAAGTTATAATTTTATGTAGAAATAATATATTATATTAATAAAATAAAATTAATATAAAGATTTTTATGTCAAACATTTTATATTGAATGATTATTAATATCGTAAAATAATTTTTGATATATATGTATTTTATCTTTACAGCGGATACATCATTGAAAAACGCGATCTTACGCATGGTGGTGGCTGGGTACCAGCAGTTACACACGTTAATCCCAAATTTAATCATGCAACTGTGCCAAGGTTGCTCGAGGGAACCACGTATGAGTTCCGCGTGTGCGCAGAAAATTTACAGGGTCGCTCTGAACCACTAACTACCGACCGTTCCGTCGTTGCCAAGAATCAATTCGGTGAGTATACTTTAAATAAAATGTCAACTATTTTTCAGAATTAAATAATCTAATCAAAATAGTGTACATATTTGATAGTAAAAATAACTTTAGAATAATTACAAAATAATTGATAAAATTTTGCATTTTTTTAAACTCCAAAAAAGGATTTTAAATATTTGAAATTGTTTCTAATGTTTTTTAAATAATTATACTAACTAAATTTATTATTATTGCGGATTTGATAAAATGTTAATTTTTCAAAATTTTTTTGTTTTATGATTATACATTTTTATATTCGATTTCCAGTGGCTCCCGGACAACCTGGCAAGCCGGAATGCGTCGACGCCGACAAGGATCATATTAAGATTAAATGGACTCCGCCCATCAGCAACGGCGGCTCCAAGATCATCGGTTATGATGTGGAACGTCGCGATCGCGCCACCGGTCGTTGGATAAAACAAAATAAAGAACCCGTCAGGTATCCTGAATACTACGATGACCACGTGACCGAAGGTCATCAATACGAATACCGTGTGTCAGCTATAAACGCCGCTGGTGCTGGAAAACCAAGCGAAACTTCGTCCGTATTCACGGCCAAACCTATGAAAGAGAAGCCGAAGCTTCATCTGGATGCTCTGATCGGCCGCAAAATCAAAGTCCGTGCTGGAGAACCGATCAACGTCAATATACCGTTGTCCGGTGCACCTACGCCAAAGATCGGATGGACCAAGGATGGAAAAACACTTACGGAGACTCTTCGTTTGTCGGTATGTAAAATCATCTTTTGCTATATTTATGTATTGAAAATATCTATACTTATTGGATTTATTTATTTAAATCATTATAAATATTTTTATTACACATAATTAATTCTTTATTTATATAATTGAATAATTATAAATATTTTCATTGCATACATAATTATGATGAATTACGAAAGAAGTATATTTTTTGTGAAATGTTCTTATGCAATCTATATTAAAAATTTTATTTTATCTTATGATACTTTTTTTGTATTTTTTAACAGATTCAAATTTTCAGATTTTCTTCTTCTTATTTCAAATAATTTATTTTAATTATTATAATAATGTGTTCATATTTTTTATTATCAGACCGAAACCAAGAGCGATCGAACGCAATTGTTGATCGAAAAATCCGTGCGAGATGATAGCGGCATGTATACCGTGACCGCATCGAACGAGCACGGAAAGGATTCCGCGGACATCGAGGTGATAGTCGTGGACAAGCCTGGACCACCTCAGGGTCCTCTGCAATATACCGGCACAACACAGGAATCCGTCGGATTATCCTGGAATCCACCGGTGGACAACGGTGGCTCCGACATCACGAACTACATCGTCGAAGTGTCAGACTACGGATCTGACAATTGGCGACAAGTACCAGGATACGTTCCCAGAACGAGCTTCACGGCGAAAGGCTTAATTGAAGGCAGGAAATATGTCTTTAGAGTCCGTGCCGAAAATATGTACGGAGTGTCGGAGCCCTTGGAGGGCAAACCCGTAATCGCCAAAAGTCCCTACGATCCACCAGATGCGCCGAGTCAACCTGAGATCCTCAGCTACACTCCTAACAGCTGTAGTCTTACGTGGAACCCACCTATCAATACTGGTGGAAAGCCTATTACTGGTAAATTCAGAAATAAATTACAGTAATATTTAACAATTATGTAATAATATTTAATATATATACAATAATCTTATTAAATATTATTACAATTGTTATAATTTTTGATGAAAAGAATTTCTCTCTCGTTCTTCAACAAAATTATAATTAAAATTGATTTACATGTTATGTATGACTACCTACATTATACATTACTTGCATCATCTTCTTCAGGTTATTATGTGGAGAGACGTGAGCGTGGCGGCGAATGGTTGAAAGTCAACAACTATCCAACGCCGAACACGACATTTACCGTGCAAGATCTTCACGAGGGTTCGCGATACGAATTCAGAGTGATCGCTGTCAACGAAGCTGGATCTGGAAAACCCAGCAAACCCACTGAACCTATCACAGCCGGATACCAACGCTGTAAGTATATTATATCAATCATATAAATCCAACCAAGACTCCACACATTGTTGTCATCATAGATTATTTCTTATATTATAATATTTATTAATGATTGTTAATTTTATAGTGCGTCCCGATGCACCCGAGCCGCCTAAAGCAGATAGAATCACCAAAGATTCGGTGACCTTGAGCTGGCGACCACCGCGAAGCGACGGCGGTGCGAAAATCAGAGGCTACATCATTCAGAAGAAGGCCAAGGACGATGCTGACTGGTCAGATGTGAACGGCGCACCTATACCGAGCAATGTGTATACCGTGCCGAAGCTGAAGGAGGGCGAGGAGTATCTCTTCAGAGTGTTCGCGGTGAATGATGTCGGTAGCAGCAACCCGAGCCGACCTAGTAATCCCATCGTCATCGAGGAACAACCCAATAAACCGGTCATGGATCTGAGTGGAGTTCGCGACATCACCGTTCGCGCCGGCGAGGATTTCTCTATTCACGTACCTTACATAGGTTTTCCCAAACCGACTGCCTCGTGGTTCGCCAACGATGTCGTTAAGGATGAAACTGATCCGCGTGTCCATCAGCAACTAGCCGATGATTTCGCCAGGTACATATATTTTCTCAACTATTATAAACTGACTACACGAAATAAGAACAAAAATACTATTTTTAAAGTTCAAATAAGTATGTCAAATGCTATATATTTCTCTTTATTCAGCGATAACTAATTATTAACTAGAGATAAATGTGATAATACTGTATGTTATAATTTTTCGCTGCAGTCTGGTGGTGAAAAATGCGAAACGTTCGGACGGAGGACAATACAGGCTTCAATTGCGCAACTCGTCCGGCTTCGATACAGCGACCGTCAATGTTAAAGTCCTCGATCGTCCTTCTCCACCTGAGAATCTTCGCGCGGATGAATTTGCTGGTGACGCTCTTACTCTTTTCTGGAATCCGCCTAAAGATAATGGCGGTGCTGATATCACTAATTATGTGATTGAAAAGAAGGAGCCGAAGGCCGCTACGTGGTCTAAGGTAAGAAATATTATAGGAAGATAGTGAGAAATATCGAGATTAAAAATACAGAAGTATCTTACAATTATCTAATATTTGCAAGGATTAGACAAATTAATTTATTACAATTAATAATTAAAATAGTACGATTATTTAATTACGGTTATAAATAAATCTTTATATTTATTATATTTTATAATTTACGAAATTTATTATTTATTGCTGAAATCCTGAAAAGTTAATAAAAAATAAAAGAATTTTATTTATATATATATATATATATATATATATATATATATATATATATATATATATACTAAAAATAAATTTCTTTGTCTAATAACTATAAGAAAGAAAAATAAAAAAATATAGAAAACATAAAAAAATCTGAAATTGGCTTAAATATGCAATACAAGACTAGAGTTTATAAGAAGAAAAAATAACTTGCAGGTGAGCAGCTACGTCACGACACCGTTCGTGCGAATCAGAAACCTGACGGTAGGTCAGGTATACGAGTTCCGAGTGATGGCCGAGAATCAGTACGGCACGTCGGACCCGGCGACCACGATCGATCCGATCAAAGCGCGACATCCGTTCGATCCGCCAGGCGCTCCGGGCACGCCTCGTGGTGTGGAGACTACCGAAGACAGCATCACCATTACCTGGAGCAAACCGCGTCACGACGGCGGTTCGCCGATCCTCGGTTACGTCGTCGAGAAGCGTCTCCTGAGCGAGGACAAATGGGTCAAAGCCACGCCGGCTCTGGTGCACGATACCACTTACAGGTGAGTAATGCATTTGCACTACTCCCCCTTCTTCCTCTACGTGTTTTTATGCTACTTTTTCGGAAGAAAAAGTTTCAATAAATGTTTTATTAATTATTCTCATCGATTTCGCAGGGTCACCGGACTGATCGAGAATCACGATTATGAGTTCCGCGTAGCTGCGGAAAATGCCGCCGGTCGTGGACCATGGAGCTCCAACTCCGATGTCATTCGCGCCAGCGCACCACCATGTAAATATATCTTTTTTAAAGATTTTGTTCTAAATGTATTATATACATATTAATTAGTATATAAAAATTTATATACATATTTATATAAATAGAGATTTACAAAGAATTTATGATTAGAATTGAAAATATACAGAATCAGAATCTATTAATGGAAAATATATAGAAAGACTAGAATTTTGTTAATTTCTTTATTTAATTAATTAATTTATTATATATTTATCAAAGTAAATTTATCAAAGTATCCACCTTTTAAAATTGAATGAAGTATATATTTCTTTTGCAATTGAATTTTCTATCGTCATTAATCATGATTGCACAAGATATTCGGATATAATTCGAAATAATCGTTTCATTACAGTCCCACCAAAGATCACGAGCGATCTCAGCATTCGCGACATGACTGTCATCGCAGGAGAACCGTTTACCATTACGGTACCATATACAGCTAATCCTAGACCAAAACCGAACTGGTCCATCAATGGTGAGGAAGTCCTTACCGGAGAAAGAATCAAGTTTGAGACGACCGATGTAGCTTCGCAATTCATCAACAAGAAGGCGAAGAGAACAGACACTGGCACGTACACGATATACCTCACGAATACTGTCGGCACTGATTCTGCTTCATGCAAAGTTCTCGTTGTCGGTAAGTTTCTTTCTATCTACACCAATTTTTAACTCTCGATTTATTTTTTTTTTAAATCGAAACTTAGATTTAATTTTTAGAAAATTATATGCATATTTAAAAGAGCAATTCTTTGAAGTTTTATAGAAAAAAATTCTTTTTTTCTAAACTTTATTTTAAATTTTTTCTTCATTTTCTCCATCTGTTTATTTTATTATATTTATTTATTTAGATCTATAATAATTATGTTTATTAATAATCTATATATTTTTAATATATTCTAATCTACAAGCTATATGTGATAAATTATAAAATTTTCTTTTTAGACAAACCGTCGCCGCCTCTAGCGCCCTTGGATATTTCTGATATCACTCCGGAAACCTGCACGCTAACGTGGAAACCGCCCTTCGACGATGGTGGTTCACCAATCACAAATTACATCGTCGAGAAATTGGATCCGGCTGGCGTAAGTTTAATAGAGAGGATCTATAAATAACATCATCAAAGAAATAATTTAATTTTCTCTTCCGATATAAAGTGTCAATATTATCGAATAAACACATATTAAGATGCTCTTTCGAATCTCTTTTAGTTCTGGGTGAAGCTCAGCAGCTTCGTAAGGAGCACGCATTACGACGTGATCGGTCTGGAGCCAAATCGCACGTACAACTTCCGCGTAAGAGCGGAGAATCAGTACGGAGTGTCCGATCCGCTTCAGGCTGACGAGCCGATAACAGCCAAGTTCCCCTTCACGGTGCCGGATCCACCTGGACAGCCACGTGTCATCGACTGGGACACCTCGAACGCGACGGTGGTCTGGACAAAACCACTGTCCGATGGTGGATCTCGCATTCAGGTGTGTATATTATCGATATACAAGGGAAAAATCATCGATATATTTTTGAAATCTTGCGTATTATACTACAAATACATCTATCTATTTTATTGAATTTTACAAATTTCTCTCAGACTCTTAAAATTGATACATGCACCTTTTTGATGCAACAATCTTGAAATATTTTATATTTTGGCTTTAGAATAATCCACAAATAAATTTTGATTACAGGGCTACAAGATCGAATTCCGCGATCCCGCTGAGGACATGCAATGGCGTGTGGCAAACGATTATCTCTTCAAGGACACCACATACATGTGCTATGGTCTATTGAGCGGGCACGAGTACGAATTCAGGATTCGAGCGAAGAACGCGGCCGGTTTCAGCAAACCGAGTCCACCATCTGCACCGTTCAGACTCAAGAGCAAGTTCAATGTGCCATCGCCACCTGGCACGCCGCAGGTTACCAAGGTCGGCAAAAACTACGTCGATCTGCGATGGGAACCGCCCGTGTCCGATGGCGGCAGCAGAATCACCGGCTATGTCATCGAGAAACGCGAGGTGGGCAGCGCGATGTGGTCCAAGTGCAACGAGTACAACGTCGTCGATACTGAGTACACGGTTATGCACCTGATCGAGCGGGGCGATTACGAGTTCAGGATTTTCGCGGTGAATGCGGCCGGCAGGTCCGAGCCGAGCTCGTGTACTACCCCGGTGAAGATCTGCGAAGTCGAGGGCGGCGAGAAGCCGGAGTTTATCAGGAATCTGCCAGTCAGTCAAATCATACCGCTCGGCAAAACCCTTGTCCTCGAATGCGAAGCCACGGGTAAACCACTACCGACAGCCAGGTTAGTCGAAATAATATTTATTTAATATCCATTTTTTCAATCGTATTATTTGTCATAGAATAAGAATTATTAGTTGGATTAAGTTAATATTAAAACTGAGCATTTTTTAAAAATTAAAATTTATATTTTCAAATTTATCTCATTTATCAAAAATTATTATATAAATTAATACTTCTGTTTTAAATTAATCCTACTTAATAAATTAATATTATATAAATTAATACTTCGTTATCAATGAAAATAAAATTTATATAACATAAATATTTTTAGATTTCATTTAATCGAAATTATAATTAAAATTATAATTTTAATTTGTTTTTAGGTGGTTGAAGAATGGTCGCGAAATCACTTTGGGCGGTCGCTTCCGTACCGAGTCGATAAACGGTATCTATAGACTCGTGATCTCCGAGGTGTGGGATGCAGATGATGGAGATTATAGCTGTCAGATATCGAATCCACTCGGTGTCGCAACGACCACGTGTCGACTAAAGATCGGCACGCCGCCACGCATCGAACGCATACCGGGTGATCTCTATCTACCGGAAGGCGACAACACGAAGATCAAGATTTACTACAGCGGCGATCAGCCGATGGAGGTGACGCTGAAGAAGGACGGTCGCAAGATCGTAGAGACCACGCACATCAAGTACACCGTCTTCGACGAGTACCTCATCATCTTCATCAAGGACATTCAGAAAGACGACGCCGGCACTTACGATCTGTCCATCTCCAATGACAGTGGTAGCGTGAGTGCGTCGTTCACCGTATACATCACTGGATTACCTGGACCGCCGACTGGACCACTCGACGTCTCTGATATCGATAAGCATACATGCACTCTATCTTGGCACCCGCCCAAGTACGACGGAGGTCTTCGAATCACTCATTATGTGGTGGAGCGTCGCGACATCAGTCATACGCACTGGATAATTGTGTCGTCCTTCTGCAAGGACACTACCTTCGTCGTGCAAGGTCTCACCGAGGGCCAGGAATACCTGTTTCGGGTGATGGCGGCCAATGACAATGGTATGGGTCCACCGCTGGAAGGTGCAAATCCGATCAGAGCCAAGGCGCCGTTTGACCCGCCAGGACCACCTGGTACACCTAAGGTCATCGAGGTGGGCGGTGACTTTGTCAATCTGTCGTGGGAGAAGCCGGAAACGGACGGCGGTGCTAAAATTCAGGGTTATTGGATCGATAAGAGAGAGGTCGGTGGTCAGGCCTGGCAGCGCGTGAATGTCAGTATTTGTCTGCCAACCCAGATCAACATCAGTAATCTTATCGAAGGAAGGCAATACGAGTTCCGAGTATTCGCTCAGAACGTGGCTGGACTCAGTCCCGAATCAAAGGCTTCAACCTCCGTGAAGATCGTCGATCCACAGGCGGCGAAGCCTCCGGAGATCATTCAGCCTCTCAGTAGGGTTCGTAAAATTTCCCTATTTTAATTAATAGAAATAGAAATTCGAATAGAAATTTTGTAATAGGCACTTGAAGAGTTCATAAAGTTTAAAAATATTAAATAATAAATAAATAATAATCTTTAAATAATAATCCAAAAATCTTTATTATTCAGGTCGTATTTCTTTGATTCAAAGTAATTTACTTTTTCCGTTCATTTCACCAGGTGAACTGCGTCCAGAACCACAACGCTCACTTCCAGTGCAAGATCATTGGCACTCCGAAACCGAGCATTACGTGGTTTAAAGGCGCCCGCGAGATCGTGAGCGGTAGCCGCTACAACATCTATTCCGAGGGCGACACCCACAATCTCATCATCCATGACGTGTTCGGCGAGGACGCGGACGAGTATTTCTGTCGCGCGGCTAATAAGTGCGGCGTGAAATCTACCAAGGGCGAGCTCTTCATCAAGACGCCACCCAGACTGAACGTGCCGCCGCGATTCCGCGACACCGCCTTCTTCGACAAGGGTGTGAACGTCGTCATCAAGATACCGTTCACTGGCTATCCGAAGCCGAAGATCACATGGGTGCGCGAAGGAGAGGTGATCGAGTCCGGTGGTCATTACGCCGTCGAGGTGAAGGAACGTCACGCTGTGCTGACGATCCGCGACGGCAGCCGCATCGACTCCGGCCCGTATCGCATCACCGCCGAGAACGACCTCGGCCAGGACACGGCCATCATCAAGATCCAGATCAGCGATCGTCCGGACCCGCCCAGGTTCCC
Source organism: Camponotus vicinus (assembly GCF_025532165.1). NCBI lineage: Eukaryota > Metazoa > Arthropoda > Insecta > Hymenoptera > Formicidae > Camponotus > Camponotus vicinus. The sequence continues at coordinate 3,964,130 of NW_028141949.1, forward strand.
GCAAGTAGATAACGTCGGCCACGACTCGTTGGCGGTCAGCTGGAAGCCACCGTTGTGGGATGGCGGCAGCAACATCACCAACTACGTGGTGGAGAAACGCGAGCATCCGATGAGCACCTGGATCCGGGCTGGCAACACCCGGTTCTGCACGCTCGCGGTGACTGGTCTGAGCCCTGGGCACCAATACGACTTCCGGGTGTCCGCAGAGAACGTCTACGGCCGATCCGATCCGAGCGAAGTGACGCCGCTGATCACCACCAAGGGCGTGATCAAGCGCGAGTTCAAAAAGAAGGAGTACGAGGTGGACGCGACCGGCAAAAAAATACGTGGACGCGACGACGAGAAGCCGCGTGACTACGATCAATTTGTGTTCGATGTGTACAGCAAGTACGTGCCGCAGCCGGTCGATATCAAGCACACGTCGGTCTATGATAAGTATGACATCCTCGAGGAGATCGGCACCGGCGCCTTCGGCGTGGTGCACCGTTGCCGCGAGAGGACCACCGGCAACATATTCGCCGCCAAATTCATCCCTGTGTCGCACGTGATGGAAAAGGAATTGATTAGGAAAGAGATCGACATCATGAATCAGCTCCATCATCCTAAGCTGATCAATCTGCACGATGCCTTCGAGGACGATGACGAGATGGTGCTGATCTTTGAATTGTAAGTATCCACTTTAAGGTAGAAGAATCGGAATAATTAGAAAGAATTCGCGTGATTGGAATTTCGACGAGTTGTGAGGAGTGTGCGTTATATCCTTGATCTCGATTATTTGTCTCGTTAGCCTGTCCGGCGGCGAGTTATTCGAGAGGATCACGGCCGAGGGTTACATCATGTCCGAAGCAGAGGTCATAAATTACATGAGACAGATCTGTGAGGGCGTCAAGCATATGCACGAAAAGAATATTATCCATCTGGGTGAGACATTGATTTTAGAAAGATTATTTTTTTACAACACTGGTGAAACTTGTTAAAATGTTATTTATAGCTCGATTTAAATTTCTTAATAAAATAAAACACACAATTAACTTATAATATGATATATCATAATATTTTTGTAATATTTTTAAATATTTTGACAAATTTATATTTAAAAAAAAAAAGAAAAGAAATTTATATTTAAAAGTTTATAAAAATTAATATTATATATAAATAAATATATATATATATATATATATATATATATATATATGTATATATATTTAAATGTTAAATAAATTTATTAATTTTATATATACATACACACACATATATATATATTTTAAATTTATATAAAAATTTTGCTTCCGGTTTTTAAATTGCAATTTGCATATTTTAAATTTTGGATGCAGATAATTCATGATTATTATGAAAACACAGAGCTATTTTATTAAATATATTATTTTAAATATTAAAAATTATATTATTTTATATGAAAAATTTTGAATATATAAGATATAGAAAATATATGTCATTGTATTTAGATATCAAGCCCGAGAACATCATGTGTCAAACTCGCAACAGCACCAACGTAAAACTAATCGATTTCGGTCTGGCTACTAAACTCGATCCGAATGAAGTAGTAAAGATTAGCACAGGTACGGCCGAGTTTGCTGCTCCTGAGATCGTTGAACGCGAGCCGGTCGGTTTTTACACCGACATGTGGGCTTGCGGCGTACTGGCTTATGTTCTGTGAGTAAATTTTTCTTTTTCCTAATTACAGTAATCTTCACAATATATGCAAAAAAATATAATTAAATCTTTTCTAGAAATATTTCGTTGAAATGTTTCGAATATCTTACATTTTAACATGTACCAAATAACATTAAGTTATTATTAATGTTTAGTATTGTGTAGATAGATAATAGAAGAGTGTTTTAAAAATATAATGCTCTCCGAAATTAATTTTCAATGCAACATGTTTAAGTGAAATATATCAGAAATGAAATCCACACAAAAAGATGCTTTATTGTTAGATTTTCAATCATATTTCTAATCGTAGTATCTAATTAATTTTTAGTCAATTATTTTGCGCGCAATTTTGGAGGAAATTATTGAAAAATTCTGAAAAAATACACTTATATTTATGAGAAGAATTTTCTTGAAAGAAAAAGAAAAATTGTACCGAGATGTTCTAGTATTCATCGTTTGCATAGATTGAGTGGACTTTCGCCGTTCGCGGGTGACAACGATATCGAGACCCTGAAAAACGTGAAGGCATGTGACTGGGACTTCGATGAGGAGGCGTTCCGTGACGTTTCCGAGGAGGGCAAAGATTTCATTAGGCGACTACTCATTAAAAACAAAGAGTACGGTCTCTACTATATTCCATATACAAAAAACTCGAATCTTTTTATCATTCTTACTTGTATATTCTCGCTTTTTAGGAAACGCATGACGGCGCACGAATGTCTTCTTCATCCGTGGTTGACCGGTGACCATAGTAAATGGACCAATCCGATCGCCAGCAGCCGTTATCTCAGCATTAGGGATAGATTGCGTGCCAAGTACGAGAATTGGGACAAGTACGTCCTTCCCATCGGCCGCTTAGCCGAGTACTCGTCGCTCAGGAAGCTTTTGATCGAGAAATACAGAATCTATGATTCTTGCTTCGGTGAGTATAATTAATTAATTCTATTATAATTAAAACGTATTATACGATAAGCGTAATATATGTAACGACAAATATATATATATATATATATATATACGAGTATTCAATGAATATAAAACGTAGTTTTACGAGTATTCAATGAATATAAACGGCGAGTAAAAATTTCACTAAAATCTCAATTCTCTTGAATTAATAATTCATATTTTTTTCACAGATCGCCGACAAGCGGCGCCCAGATTTGTCATCAAGCCGCAAAGCGCGTTCGCATACGAGGGACAGAGTGTGAAATTCACCTGTCGCGTGATCGCAATCGCGGCGCCGACGCTGACTTGGTCGCACAACAATCAGGAACTACGACAGTCTGTCAAATTCATGAAACGGTATCATGGCGACGATTATACCTTCATCATCAACAGAGTGAAGCTGGAAGATCGAGGAGAGTATATCATACGCGCTGAGAATCACTATGGCTATCGCGAGGAGGTTGTTTTCCTTAATGTACAACGTAAGTGTTCCCTTTATCAAAATTTTATACATATATATCTGCAACTCTATAATATTCAACGACACCGTTTGATGTATTTGATATCAAATATTTTTAAATTTAATATATTTACGTACTAATTTTCTGAATTTATTTAAACCTCTGTTTTTCTTCGTTCTTTCAGCAATACCGAAAGAAATTCCAAAATACAGACCCGAACTACATCCGGTACGCAGACGAGAACCGCTCGGCTACAATGTGTGGTTGGAGACGATCGAATCGGCGCCAAGCTTCACCTTCCTGTTGCGGCCACGTGTCATCCAGATCAGACAGACATGCAAACTGCTTTGTTGTCTGAGCGGTAACCCACCGCCTACCGTAAAATGGTACAAGGACAGAGAAGAATTGTCCAAGCATAACTATCCTATGAGTAACGCCGACGGAGTCGTCACGATGGAGATCATTGATTGCAAGCCGGAGGACAGCGGCAAATATCGCTGCGTGGCTACCAACAAGCATGGCAAGGACGAGACTAGTTGCGTGGTCATCGTAGAAGGTACTAGATAAATAAATTATTAAATATATTATTAAATATTGAAATATTGATAAATAAATTATTAAATTGAAAAGAAGAGAATATTAGAGTTGAAGATTATTTTCTAAATAATTTTAGGATCGAATGTTCTTACTTACTTTTTGTATAAATAACTGGAGATTATTTTAAAATCAAGAAATTCGATTAATTTCAGTCTAGATACATAAATTAATCTAAATTTAATTATCTCATGATAAGTTTTCTCAAAAGTGAAACACGTCATTGCTGTAATCAATTCTAACAGCAAAAGGGAGGCCTAGTGTTATAAAATTTACTTTATGCGCAAAGAATTTTATATTTGAAATAGATTTTGTACAATTTATGAATTCACTTCTTTGAATTCTCCAATCTCAATAATAAGAACAATAATTTCTCGATATAATCTACTGCCGAGTTTGCTAACGAGGCATACTTTATCGAGCATTTGTGTTGTAGGCACTGGAGAAACGGAGGAGCAAGTAAAATTAGCGCACGATTTCCTACATTCCGGAGGTAGAGCTGTTTCAGAGCTTACCCCGTTTGTGTGCAATCCTTTTCCACCGTTATTACAAGCAATGCTTCATTAGTTAATAGATGTTGTGTGTCTACATGTATTGTGAAGCTTTTTCCATTAGAAATCATAGACATTGCAGACATACATTCTATCACATAGTTACTAGCTCTACATATAAATTATTTTTATTTTATGTTATTCAAATTTATTCGAATAACTGAAATTTTATTTATATATGTATACTTAAAAAACAATGATTTTTTAAATTGTCGCGTAATCACGTATGTTTATTTCCCTTAATCTATACATACATACTTTATGTTGAATTAACTTCCCCGTTTAATTTCTTACTCATATAGTCTGCTTTTTTTCATTTGCAGCAAAACGCAAGTCTCGTGAATCATATTTGCTATTATATATTTATATGCAAATATATTGTGTTTAATAATGAATGATTTTATTTTAAGATCGAAGGTTTATTGAGCAACCATTAAAACCAGCACCACCGCCTATCGTGACGATTCACAAGTCTAGCGGTTACAGTGGCTATAGTTCCACCACCCACCAATCAAGCTCATCGCACAATTACAGCAGCTCCACTTCTTCCGACAAATACAATTCCACGATTTCCTCTTCGTATAAGGTACAGAAAGAAAAAGATATATATATAAAATAAATTTTTATAAATCATATAAAATATATATGAGACATATATATTTTATATGAGACATATATATTTTATATATATTCTTTGCTTCATACCATATAAATCCTATTATGTGAAATCTTAGAAAGTTGCACATTTATTATAAAATATATAATGCACTTAAAGAATTGATATGTGTGTAATATTTAAAATATTTTACATAATAATATAATATTTTACATAATAATATAATATTTTATATAATAATAATATAAAAGATAAGAGTATCTTGTAAAAATATTATCCATATATCTTTATATATAATTGTAGGATAGCTCCAGCGTTAAAATTAACGAATCTTCTGACAAACGAAGCGTGAAAAAATATGGCTCGAAGCTCGACACCACCGGTAGTCCATCTCGATCTAGGAGCGCGACAAAAGAACTCATACGTAAGCATATTGTTTTATTATGTCATAATTTTAATAAATAATTTACGAATATTTAACATATTCTTAATTTTATTGTCATATGTTAAAGAACCCTCGGACGATTCGATGAGATCGCCACAGTTTACACAGAAGCTTAAGGATCTTACGGTCAACGACGGTGAACAGCTGGAACTTAAAGTCAAAGTTGACGGCGATCCGGAACCGCAAATTACTTGGAGTAAAAACGGCAAGGTAGATACATAAAAATTAATTTTCGCGATAATTAAAATAAAATCTTACCGTGCACTATCTGCTAATAAATTATAAATTAAATCTATGGACTCAAATTACACGAATTAATTGTGTATGTAAATGTTTATAATTATTTTAAAAAATCGCACAGATGAAAAAATTAATTCTTATTAGCGATCACGTTTACTTACGTCATTCTCTTGTAGCTGCTGAGCTCGTCGGAGATCATCGATCTCAAATATAAAAATGGAGTAGCCGTTCTCACGATCAACGAAGTATTCCCTGAGGATGAAGGCGAGTACACGTGCCTCGCGACCAACAGCATCGGTAGCGATACGACATCCTGCAAATTGACCATAAAAGGTAAGAACATTCGAAATATTTTAATTTTTGATATTAATTCAAATATTTTAATTTATAAATATAATATATTAATTATTTAATATATTAATTCAAGTGTGAAAGCAAACGCTCTTTCATCCTCAAATCAAGCGAAAGAGACACAATATGAAATTATATTTTGCTTTGCCCTTTTGTAGTCGTGGAGAACGCCGCCGGAAAAAAGGCAAGCGACGATAAATCGCCGAAAATTGTAGACCATCTGACGAGCATGTACGTGAAGGATGGCGAAGCGGTGACACTCAGTTGCCGAATAATCGGTGCCAAAAAGTTCGACGTGGTGTGGCTACACAACAATAAGGAGATTAAACCTAGCAAAGATTTCCAATACACTAATGAAGCTAATATCTACAAGCTAATTATCGCCGAAATATTCCCCGAGGACTCCGGCACTTACACGTGCGAAGCTTTCAATGATGCAGGAGAGAGCTACTCGTCGTGCACGTTAAATGTACTCGGTAAGAATTTAATCGGCTGCCATCAGTTATGCGAAAATAAGGGATAGTTTTAAGGGATAGATTATTTAAACTTTCGCCTAATTTTTATTCATTAAAAATTATTAATTGACAAAAAATAATTTTATACTCTAAAAAAACTGCACCTGAAGAGAAATTAAGTTCGAAATTATGACTACATATTAAGTAATTGTTCAAGATGAAGCTTTTATAGAAAGTTTAAAAAAGTTCGATAGAAAATAATTCATCATCCAAACAATTTCCTAAAAAAAGATAGAAATTTGATTTTCTGTTTACATATGTTTTTTTTATGCATACGTTTTTTCAGCTCAAAATGAAGAACCCAAGAGCCCAGCGTTCGCGACATTCCCGCAGTCTGCAACAGTGAGCGAAAGCGAATCGGTGACTTTTACGTGCAAGACTGATATTGCGCCTTTGAAAGGTAAAACTGCTTCTAATAACTTATACATTCGTTTTATAGACTGTAAGTATATCATATCGATATCAATTAAATACTAATAAATGTGAATTTTTCAGTAACCTGGCTGAAGGACGGGAAGGCTATCCCTGAAACGAGCAGCAGATATCACTTCAGCTCGGATGGCAACACGTCCTTCGAGTTCGGCATCAAGACTTGCATGGCTAGCGACGTCGGTCAATATTCGGCACGCGCGATCGGACAAAAAGGCGAAACAAATTCGGCATTCGCTCTTAACATCGTTAGCCCCAGCGAGCTATGAAATCGATTTTAGGAACCGGAATTGACTTTCACAAGCCGCGAATCGGAGAATATCTATCTTTATGGTATATTCTTTATGGAGAAAACACTGGAGATCGATTCAATACAAAAGCATACGTATTTTTTTTCTTTTTTTTTTTTTGAGAAGCATCCAATTTATTCGAATATGTTTTCTCCAAAAAGAATATATCTTCATTCTTGTATGCATTCAATTCATCGAACTATCTCCGGTTGATCCTTTCCACTGGCTTTTCATTGGCCTTTCAACTTTCGCTGAAGCTTAACGAGAGCTTTCGATGAAGCTTAACGAGAGAATACATGAATGAAGAAAACTGAAATGGCTCGTCACCAAGACTGTTTTTAAGTCTACGACGTCTCTGTACAAGAAGAAGAAAAGGAAAACCGGAAGAAGACCAATATTTTTTTCTCTCACGTATACTCTATATGTAAATTATTTTGGAACGCTGTATTCTTTTCTTGTGTGTTTTGTCACAAAATGTCGCATGTGTGAATTGCTCGATCGTCGGGACGCGGCTTACTTGTACGAGACGAAGATCCGAATAAATTTCCGCGTCTTCGCATCTTCGCATTACGGATAGCACGCGCAATTTATTACGCTAAAATATTCGGCTTTGCTGTATCGCACGACTTGGTATACGCTCGATATTTAACGGATATGTCGCGGTGGCACAATCGAAAAAAAAGTGAAATAAAATCAGAAATTTGTAAGATATTCGACACGCCCGAATGCGGTTTTCCCGGTGAGACTGCCAGCATCCTCGAAGAACATCAACATTATAAATCTCATTGGGAACCCCTCGGTGACGTCGTGAAAATGAATATTTATATTTAGTGACATACTATCGCGATGTATCCTCCTATTCCATGTTAATGGTCGTGTTATACTTGTTTGAAGACTGCTTTCCGTCTCAGAAAAAATTTACGATAAAATAAAAAATGTGATTTAAAATGAGATTTCGTTACATTCGTTATTACATTGTTGTATCATACTAATATATATTATAAGTGTAATTCCTATTAATTTCACAATCGTCCTCGAGTTAGTAATTATTGTGTAATTGTTGCGTGTCAACGAAAAAAAAGATACGATGTATTTTTTCGATATATAATTTGATAATAGACAAAATAATTACATTGATAAAATTTAAAAAAATTTATATAAAAGTCAATAATAAAAATAGATTCATTTAGACTTTATACCAAATTTATACCAAAGCATTGCTGATGCAATTAATGTTTCACAATATATTACAATGACTTTTAAACAATATGATAACTCGTGAAAGCAGAGGACGTTATGGATAAAAATAAAGTCAAGTTAATTTTTTCAAAGAATACACAGATCATAATGATTTTTTTCCATGCAATACTTTTGTAATGTTTTTGCTACATTTTTCTTGGATTTTACTTAGATTTTTACTCTATCTATCTTATCTACTTTTAAAATACTTATTAAAATATTGGAAATATTCGATGCACTGGAAGGATGCATGCTTAAATGAAAGAAATCCAAGGATGATGGTGGAGAACCAATCGAAGGTAACCTTGTGGAGAAGTTTGATTCAGAGTCCGGAGTCTGGCTATCGGAAAAACTACCGGACCTGAGATGAAAGGAGGTACTTATTCCTAAAATACAAATTCTAAATCAAGATAATCAAAGAAAAATAAGAAACCAAATTGTTGGAGATCTTCAGCTCTATTGTAGCTAAAGATCCGTTCAATAAATGAATCTTTTTTCATAATCCTCCTAAAAAGACAACAAACAATATTTAATATTTTTCGGTAAATAATTCTTTTCGAGAATTATAATTAACTTAAAAACTAATTATATTTTTTAATATATTTTTAAGACCGAATGCTGGACTTGTGATCATTCCACTGAACTAAGTAATTAATCATTGGATTGCAGTGGATTCTTTCCTATTAAATAAAAGAAATACGCGCAGTCGTAAATCATAGTTATTAAATATTTAATATCATTAAATCTTTGTTTAAATAATAATCAATTCTTTTATTATTTTATATTCAATATTTTATTTATTAATAATACAACAATCTAAAATAATTCAAATTCATCAAAAAATTATGTATAAAATATTATTTATACTTTTTAATAGATTATAATACATTATAATTATTTATAGATTTAATATAATTATAAAATTTTATAAGTTATATATTATATAGAGTAGGTTATAGAATTAATATCAATATATTATTAATATTATTTTTCAAACAAAATTGATATAATTAGAATATTAAGGAAAAAATACCTAGCAGAAGTATTTTATTAAGACTAAAATGTTGTCTAATTTGTGAGAAATTATCTCTTTATTTAGTTTAAAAGCATATGTAATTGTGAAAAAATATATATGCTTGATTTTTTTTTGGTCAATTAGATATTCTACAAGTTCTTTCTTGTAGCATAAAATTCAACGCAATATTAATATGACGCAGAAAAAAAATGATAGATAAAATATAATCATGAGACTGGAACATGCAATTCAATAAAAAAAAATTTCTTCATAATATGTACACGATCGATATATGTTACTTATGTTACAAAAGTGTATATCTTTTTTCCGTGAGAGTGGACATTATAACCCCATGCAAATATTTTTCTCTCTTTTCAAGGTACTTTATTTTAATATGTATATACGCTCTTATAGAATAAGTTAAATTTTCAAGAAAAATATTTTCAGCTTTAAATATTTTGATGTCGGATCTATTGAAATTTAAAATTATTTTCAAATAAGTCGATTGGACATTAAAGTCAATATAAAATAATTATATTTTTATTATACTTTATTATACTTGAAATATTTATATATTATATGCGTAATATTTAATTTCAATGCATTGTAAGAATATAATGCACAATAATATCTCAAATTAAATTATTTTATTTTCCTTTAAATACAAAACTCTAAATAATATACTAAAAACAAGTTTTTATTTTTTAAATATATGAAATATATATATAAACACATACATGTGAATACTGTTTCCCCAGATAGTACAAAGAGTTTAAAAAGTATTCATTTTTATGTCACAAATTCTGAGTTTATTTTCAATGCAAAAAGAATTCTTTTACGTAAAACTCTTTTAAACTCGCTTTACATAAAATGTTTTTAAACTCTCTGTGCTATCTGAGTCTTCATTAAGATTATAATCTTACCGTGCTTTTATTTAATTCAAATTATTACAATTTCGTCATTGTGTAGAATATATGACTGTAAAATAAGATACTGAGGCCTTCATTAGCTATAATGAAAAATATTCCATTTATATGCTTATGATATATTCTATTCTAGATATATGTATATATTCTACACTATTTTCTTATATATACCGCAGCAAAATTCTCTATAGATGCAATAAACAATCCGGCGCTCAAAGTGAAATCTTTTGATCTATTTTGTAACAAGAATAGTGTCATTCTTTGTACATATAATGGAGCTACATACCATCGAACGTTATACCTAAAAAATGAATTGTAAACGAAGAATCTCTCGATAAAATCTCCGAAATGCATCGCGAAATGGTTTTTTTTATCAGTAAATTTCATACATTTTCATTGTGCATAGATATTGACCTCAACATTTTTTAATATAATAGTAAATCTTTAATATAATAGTAAATCTTCATATTTGTTGTTTTGCAAGCATGTTTCTTACGCGGTAACATATACGTGATGATTATGATTCGTTACACTCTGGCCGATATAGTTAGATATGAACATATACACGATAGTGACAGTTGCATATATAAATGATGTTATAAATTCCTCAATATTCTTTGTGAAGGATGTAATCTGAAAAATCTAAGACAAATCTAAGATGTGTCGCGATAATAGAGTAATTTAATAAGAAAATAATTTTTTTATGTATAAAGAAAAGAATGATCAATTCCCATAGTGTTTTAAACGCTGAGAATATGATTTCAAATTCTTATGTCACGCTTCAATTTTGAGATTTTTATGATTAAAATCGCAATAAGAATCATCTTAATATATTTCTAATATATTTTTAACTTTATGAAAGCCATCGAGCACTTATTTTTAAAAATCATCTCAACAAAGATAAAAAAACTTACTCGATATAAATTGAGGCTCATGGAGCCTACTCCAAGCAGTACTAAACAGAAATACATTGTCTGATAATGAGATATCAAGAGTTTGGACAATCTTTAAAAAATAAAAATATATTACTATGCATATATAACGCATGCACATTCCCTGGCAAAAATGAGACGTTTGTTTGGCGTTTACATGAACGTTTGTGGAAGTTCGTCGAGAGTTTAAAAACGATTAGTAAAGAGTTTGTAGAACAAAAATTGCAACACTTTAGCGTTTAAAAGACGTTTGTACGTTATAGCGTAATCGTAAACGTTTGAAAAGTCTGAGTAAACTCTGTACACGAAGATGTATCAACGTTTACTGAACGTACTCTGAAAAATGTTACCTCAGCATTGCAAAACTTTCATGTAACATTATATAAAGAGTTTGTAGAACAAAAATTGCAACACTGCAGCGTTTGATAAGCATTCAAAACCCAACAGCGTTATGTAAGTGCTCTTACAAAGTTTGAAAAGCATATAAACTCTCAGAAAACCCTCACTCAACGGTTGTTAACGCTTTATAAAGTTTCTTATTTTCGCCAGGGTTGTCGAATACAAACTTCATAGCTTTTCGATGAATGTCTACAGCACAAATTAAACCTCTTAAAATCAAAATATTTTTTCTGAGATTAATATTTTGTAGCATGTTCATTGCACATTCGATGCGATAGCTATAAATAATAATTTGTGTTATAATTATTAATAAAAAACAACCATCAAAAGTAGCGAGCTTTTTCGATTAAATTTAAATTATTTTATTTAAGTATAAAATTTTTTTGAAAATAATTAATTATGCATATATTTCTAGCGCCGTTGTTGCATTTATATCTATACCTGGCGATTTTAAACAATCCACAAGTATGTTGAAGATACGTAATGAACATTGCTCCTATCGCTACTATTACCATTACCCCGATGCATATTGATACAAGAATGTGCAGCGCTATCAAATAAAAATATTTCTCTTGATTGATAAAATATTCCGTTATAATTATGTGATCTGTTCGAGACGCGTTTGTCAGTAAAATAATATTGAAAATATCCGACCAAAATGATGCAACAATAAAAACCAATATGCTAAAAGCAACAAATACTGAAAAAATGTTAAAAAAGAATATTGTTATTTATACTCCTGATATATAAATTTTCTAAATTAATTTACATATTATCTTATACTCATGTGCATGTGTCATAGTTTAAACATTTTTTTTTATTTGTGTTTTTTTTTCAATTAATTGCTACATTGCTATTTTACTCGATGTAAAAACATTTGTTAATTATTATATACATAGAGAAACTGATGTAATTTTTCAAAATCGATTTTCCAAAGCGAAATATTGACAGTTTTTAGATAAGAAGAAATCGTGATTGTACATGAAAAAAATTATCTTACTTGTAAGTGTAACGGTATAACGTTTGGCATTATATCTGTATTCGTCTATAATAGCAATTTCATTTGCATCTTTTAACTTATTACACGTATGCAGTAGTTGTTCCAATATATCCTTCATCTGTTGCAGCAATTTTATATCTTTTTTTTGTACGTATATAATAAATAATAATGTGAGAAAACATTGCATAAAAATTTATTTAACAAGAATTTTTATTCCATTTAATGAGTAAGCTGTCAACTTACAATTTTGATTTTAAGATAGAATATATTGTATTTTATTACAAAGACAGTAAACAAAAATACCGAAGATAGAACTTTGGTGATGAGATCCGGAGTACATTTTTGTGATATAAATACTGTACACTGCAAATAGCAATTTTACTATAAGTTTGCACAATTATAAAAGTCAAACACACGTACACATTCACATAAACACGTAAATTATATATTTTACATTATTAAATTTATAGAAATTTTTAAAATTTATTTTAAAAAACTGAAAATACTTTTACCAGAATTTTTTTTATAATAAAAAATTTAATGAATTAGAATGCACATATACGCGTACATGTTCCAATATTAATTTTATATGTATATTTTATATGTATGTGTATTCTAATTATTATATGTTATGTGCAATCATAGTGACATAATAATTTCATATTAATTGAGATTTTTAAATAAAAGACAAAGTTTTGCAGAGTGATTCAATATGATATTATAAATTATTAGAGTACTATTCTTACCTGAAATACAACATTCATCGTCAGAATACTAGACAGAATAATAAATTGAAATCGAGTAAGGTTCGATTGTTGATAAGGCCACAAGCCAATAATGAGCAGAAGGATTCTATTCAAACCAAAATATTCAGTCTCTACATGGATCATTTTTCTGCGAGATCTGGAACGCGTTTGACCGAAGTAGCCGACCCCGAACAGTAAGAAATAACAGCTATTAAATATCTATAGACGTCTATAGACGCCTAATAAACATCTAATAGATGTTTTTTTACTCTATTTTTTTTTCACTGAGACGAGAATTACGCTTATTCCTTCTTTTTTCATTGATCGATTAACTATTATTTACTTTTTTCAGGTATAAAATTTTAGCGCAAATTATTCAATTTTGTATAATACGAGGCGACAGAAGATACTACTGTGAAAATACCCACATTTTCTCAACAGTTTTTGTGTAAAGTCCCTAATTACGCGATCGATTTGATACGCGTAAGAAATTGAACAAACGTTTTTATTCCATAAGATGAGAAATGAAAATATTCGTTACGAATATGCGTAAGTTTAATCGCCACATTTTTTACACTACAATTTCACACGTTTTATTTTATTGCGTACATTCAAAACATACGTTTGCACCTCAAAAAAAATGTTATCATTGAGCATTTTAGTATCGAGCTTATTGTAAAATTTGGTATGGTAAAATTTGTATATGTATGATAAAACATGTTATATTTTTTAATAAATCAAATTTACGTACATTTTTAAAATTTTCCAAACTCCAAATTGTTAATGTGTGAATGAGATGAAGCTTTTGATATTCTATCAATTTTTTAATCAAATCTTTTATTAAATTTATTGCGCGCGCTAGTAATATTTTCCGGTAAAACTGCCAGCAGTTCTTCTTCGAAGAACCGTCAACATTATAAATCTCATTAGAAATCTTTCGATGATGTTGTGAGAATAAATATTTATTTTTAGTGATGTACTATCGCAATGTGCTTTCCTATTCAATGGCCGTGTTATACTTGAAGATTGCTTTTCGTCTCAAAAAAAATTTACGATAAAATAAAACATGTGATTTAAACTCGTTATATTCGTCATCAACACATTATTATATACCGTTTATCATGTTAAAATATATTATAAGTGTAATTTCTATTAATTTCACCCTCGAGTTGATAATTACATGTGTCAACGAAAAAAAAACGATGTATTTTTTCGATATATTATTTGGTAATAGATAAAACAATTAATGTTGATAAAAACTTTAATATAAAAATTCATATAAAAGTCAATAATAAAAAATGTGTTCATTCATACTTTATACAAAATTTATATACAAAAAACATTTCTGATGGAATCAATGTGTTACACGATATATTTATGATGATTTTTGAATATGATAATTCGTGAAAAGAGAAAATGTTATGGTTAAAAATAAAGCCAAATTAATTTTTTCAAAAAATACACAGATCATGATTTTTTCAATGCAATATTTCTGCAATGTTTTTGCTGCATTTTTCTTGGATTTTCTTAGATCTTTACTCCTACTTATATGCTTCTGTGTTTAATCATTAAACATTTAATTCACGAAGAATTATATGTGTCAAGTTGTACACTCTAAGTTTGTCGCCGACATAACGTGCAAATTAGCTGGATCCATCAAATTAAAAAAGATTGTACCTGCGAAGTGCGAAGAAAGGGAACGAAACTTATCTTGATTCTGTATAGGAATACTATGCCATTGTAACTTTTCCTTTTTTGCGTCCAAACATAATAACGTACAATTATTGTTTTTCAAACATATTAACACATTGTTCTCGTATAAATCAGTGTCTGATAATATAAGGTAAAAGTATACTTGACTAACATCTTGGTCACTAGAAACGTTAACTTTCTTATATATTTCGTGACGATATTCTAAATTGTCGCATGTTATTATAATAGTTCTTAAATTGATTCTGTTTGGCTTATTATTATCTGTAAAGAATAACAATGTGTGAATTTTAAATTCATTATTACATATCTATATATTGTGCGTAAATTAATATTTACCGATGTAACACGAAGCAGTCTTAAACTTTATTGGCATAGTTTCGGATAGTTCACGTATGTCTAATCGTAGTTCATGATCTATTTCTATTGGCACTCTATACCATTCATCAGAGTCACAAAAATATATATATACAATAGGTAATGCTCCTGATTTAACATTATGAATATATATAATTAGTTTTTTATCAAAAACATAATAATCAGGGGTAGTGACGAATTCCATGGGTAAGACCGCACCTTTAACCCATGTACCTGTGAATTGTTGAAATGGAAGAGAGTATAAAAAACGATATATTAGTAATAAAACAAATAGTGTTTTCGACATTAATAAAAAAAAGCAACTTTAAGCGGGAATAAATTGTAGAATAAAATCACAAGGATATTCCATGATATATAATGCTTATGTGTTAATATCCTCACAATGTTCCTAAATTATACATATTTTCATGAAAACTTTCAAAGATACAGTTTGTATCTCTGAAAGTTGGTTAAGATATATATAATTTAGGAACATTTTGGGGACTCATATGAATATTATATGAGCATATATCACATTAAAGGAAGTATTCACATCATATTGATTTTTTATGTTGCCTAATTAAGATCACCTTTATGGACATCGTAGATATCCAGAGATTGTAGTTTACAGCGAAAATGTCCTACTCCACCTGCAAGTAATAATTTATTCTGCAGAAATGCGGCGATCATATGTCTTCTTGCACATGGCATACTAAAATATTAACAGTATTTAGATTTGCAGAGCATGTCATTCTATATAATTATTTATATCTCTCATCTTGTTATCTATTTATTAAAATACTTACACTGTCTCTAAAAACCATCTCTTAGTTATCAGAGAATAACGCCACACGCATGTGTTAAATCTCCCTGTGCCAATGCCAAATTCTCCGCCGCTAAGATATAAATGATGTCCTAAGAGATCATGTATAAAATAGTAAGTAAATTAAAAAAAAAAACTACAAAAATTGCATACCTCTGGCAGTAATCTGCATTCCTGTTATTGCATTATTATTGGTAATAGCTTCAGGATATTTAAATGTAGTAAGTTCAAAGAGCTTATCACCATCCCAACAATGAATGTAAAATTCATTATTAACAGAAGAATTAGAACCATTATAGCAGATAATACTTGAATATACTTTTGGTCCAGTCTTCTTTAAAATATCCAATGGAATTGTATCCTTTTCAAAAAATTAAGATTTTAAATCTATTATATATTAAATTACAATATGTTAATAAATACTTAAGATAGAATGCTATATGTATATATGGTCAAAAAAAAAAAACAAGTATTTAAGAATATTTTAAAATTTGGAATTAATCTTATTTTATACATTTGAAAAAGAAATAAAATTCATAGAACTTTTCCATCTATTTCTTCAAAGTGTTATACTGTTCTAACTTTAAGATTGTCACATACAGAGATAATACTTACCTGATTAATTTGCATCCATTCTATCACAACAGGAAGCAAATACAATTCTGATTCATCCGGAACTCTTAGATTACTGTTTCCAACTAATCTTAAAAAATTTTGCCTTGATAGCTTAAAAATCAAATTTCTTGGCAGTTCAGTGAAACGATCTAAACAAACAGCCAAACAAAGATCTTGTAATGTTTTAAGACCTAATTCTTGTGCCAACAACCAAATATTAAGTACATCTTGTGGTAATAAATAGTATTTCTCGAGAATTTCTGTTATATTTTCTGTTAAATTATCTACTGCGAACAAGACGCTTAAGTCCAATAATATCAAAAGACGTCCAAGATCATTTCTCTCAAAGTCCATTTTGATAGTATTATGTGTATCACTGTTAATCCATTTGATAAAATCCTGTAAAATCAAAGTCATTGCCTTTTGTTTCAATTATATAATGAAGTAGCTAATTTTACCAATATAAGTGCATACATTATAATCACACCGATATACAGTTTCGATTTTTATCTATTAAAAAAAAAAATATTTTGAATACTTGAAAAAACGTGAAAATTTGAACGTTACAATATCATTCTGAGGAAAAACGGGCTAAACATTACGAAAAAATTTTGTTTTTAAATGAAGATAAAAATCATAATTAATTAACCTGGAAGGAAATCAATGGAATTTCATATTTGATAAGATGTTCTGATAAACGATGATCTGCATAAGTTGTAGAGAGAAGCGTGGCAAAATATCGACTCTCCTTGATCAGTTTTTTCTTGTTAATCTTAAATCGCTTGTTTTCGAGGACCAACGTCACGGTTTCCTCGGTTTGACTAGCTTGATTTTGCATGTTAATAACAAATATCGCACACTATTAACACAATAACTTAATATGCACATTCGAAGATTGTAATATTAATATTGTGATGACTGGTAAGTATAATACAATTCTCAGATTCTGCATGCTCTTTCCTTAACTCGTGTCAAAATAATATTTGGGGTCAGTTTTGTTGTAGTTCCAGGTCACGGTAAATGTGTTCCACTTGTCATTCGCGAGCATCATCTGTCTTTTTGCTTAACTTTCGGTGAAAAGAATGAAATGATTTCGCGAGCATTGTAAACGTCAAGTGGAACGTGCTTATGTCCATAAATTGTGGTTTTGTTCCGTGTCTCTAGTTCCGTGTGGTTCCGTGCACAAAGTGTCGGTAATACGAGTGCTGTAAAGGCCCTTATACAATGTCAGGCAATGGGAACAGGGAATAAAAACTATTCACCAAAAAAAAATGCGGAATATTCGTCAATAGGAGCAGAAAATAGACGTTTTGCGTTATAAAATATTCTTGTTACCGACATCCTTTTTGATATTTGTCAAAACATTCATGAATATTGGCTTCGTAGTTCATGTCCACATTTTTATATTTACAGAGGGCGTATCGCTGTTAATAATTATCTTTAAAAAAATGTATTGATCAAGACTTCAATTACACATAATTTTATCTAAATATCTTTATCAGATACTTAATTATGTTTTAAAATCATCTTTTAAAAATTTAAGTGCTTTTTTTTAGCAGATTTGACAAGGACAAGACAAAATCTTACGGTAGTTTTTATAAAAGCAAAGTTGGCAGCACTGCGTCATTAAGGTGAGTTTCGAAGAATGCCATTTCACACAGTCAAGATGTGCGATCGGGGTTAAACAAATGGATGGGATATTTTTGGTTAGATTGCGATTCAACAAACTCTGAAGTCTCGTAATATCTGATAATTATTTCGTCACGATACTAAAATGAATAATTGTTTAATTAGTCCACGTAAATGACATGCGCACGTATATATTCTTTTACGTAGAAACGTATGCGAGCAAGGGTCAAAGTTGACGAAGAGCACGTTCTGCACTGCGAATTGTTTTTAAGATTTTCTGAGTCTATCTCGAATAGCTTTGCTATTCTTTTATTATGAAGAGACGTCAGAGGAGACCGGTCTTGACACTCAATAGATCTCAAGGCAATTATCATGTCGAACACACTCAGAGTAAATATATCAATCTGTGTTTTAAATTAATGATTTTAAATTATTAGAGATATGCTCTGATCAATGTTATTTATTCCTCTATTTCTATTATTATTTTACAAAAATTTAACATATATATATATATATATATATATATATATATATATATATAGAGAGAGAGAGAGAGAGACAAAAAAGAGACTTGTAATACATATATATCTTATATATGGTATTTATATTATTCTTACTTTAATTGTATACAGATAGATGCAAATCAGTGAATAATATACAATCTATACAAAATGAAGCCAACAATCCATTGGCTAATTTGTGCCAATACAATTCTGATAGTGATACAGAGGATCCCAAGAAAGATACACAAAAATTAGATGATCAAGTCAACGATTTCTTTAAGGTAATTAATTGATGGTATATATGAAGCAAATATAATAAATGAATATATGATCTGTATATATAAAAATTTTATTTTATATTTGAAGGAAATTCAACTTATTGCCCCAGAACAACCTGTTCCAAACACTGCTAATGATTCAAGCTTAACAACTAAACCAACTCCACAGTCTGTGCATCATACAAATCAGCAAACATGTAAGAATTTTAAATAGGAATAATAGAGAAAAATTAAAAATATTTAAAATACTTAAAACTATATATACTTTAGTGTGGCAAGAATGTTATGATGATTCTACTGGTTATCCTTATTATTGGCACATTGAGACTAATGAGGTAACATGGGACATGCCAGAGGAATTACGTTTAATAAAAAAGCAATCTGAGATGGGATCTGGAGTGAAACATCCAATCCAGGGAACTCATTGGGTAGATTTTTCATCCATCGCATGTAATTGTCATTCTTTACTTTGGATTTTACTTTTAATATTTAATAATGGAAAGTACTATCGAGATGAATAATTGCTGCAGATCGACAGTCACAAGCAAATATACCAGAGGGTATGATACCACAAGAGGTTGTAGCAAGAAATCGTAACAGATTCATGCACAATGAAACTCCTAAGAAGTGTAACTCGGAAAGCAAACTAGAAACTAAGAATGAATCTCCTGTAAAGGATGATGACTCAGATGATGGGTAATAACAAATGAATAAAACTGTTAATATTTAAACTAAAATTATATTTTCTTGAGGAAAAATTATTTCTCTTTTTATTTAGACGGATAGAAATGATAACATCTTTTGGTAGTGATGGAAGCGACTCAGAGGATGAAAATAATTCCTCAGACGAGAAAAAGATATCGACATCTTTAGAATTGGAAAATTCTAATTCTGTACCGTATCTAAAAGCTGGTGAAATTGGACCTGCTTTCCGTCCAACGGGAACGCAGTCACCTACCAAAAATTTGTCTCATTCATATAAATTTGACTCGACTAACATATCAAATTGTACGAATCAATCCGAACAATCTGACAAATGTAAAATAACTGAATCTAGTAATAAAAATAGTATAGCTCAAGGAGAAAAGATTTCCATAGGAAACAAGAATAGAAAAGATATTAATACACAAAATGCAGTTCCAAAATTGGATTTTAAAGTGTCCTTAGTACCTGGTTATGGAGATGATTCAGATGGAGAAGAAGAAGTTAAGCCCAAGCAAGAAATAAAACCTTTATTCCCAATTGCGCAAGATGATGAATATATAGATGTGATAAATTCATCGAAAATGTCTCATGGTATTTCTACAAAAAATTCTAGTAATATACAAACTTGTGATCAGTGTAATGACAATGGAGACAGTCAAGAAACGAAGAATGATGAAAAAATGCAGGAAAAAGACTCGAAGATAGATGAAGATAAATCGAAGACAAATATATTTCTTGAGGACATGCAGATGTGTGGCAAGGCTTTTCAAAGGAAGAAACGAATAGCATTTGATGGTATCAATTATTTTGATCTGTTTATTACATCACAATAATTACATATGATAAAAAGCTATGCATCATTAGTTTAAACTATATGGCAAATTTTTACAATATAAAAGTATCTTTATGTTTAATTAAATAATTTATAATTTTAGTTCCATCAACAAAAGTTAAACAAAATAACATTTATCATGACATTGTGGTTCAAAATGATAATAACAGCGATCTTGCAAGCAGTGAAACTATTTCGTGTAATACTGAGGACGACGATGCAAAAATCCATAATCAATCATGCACAGAAAACCAAGAAGAATGCAATGAAATGCATAAAGAAACAGAACAGTGTTCTAGTATAAAGACTGATGAAAAACTCGATTCAAAGGACGAATCATGCGATTCGGAAGTACTTGCAGAAGACAAAACAAGCGTAACCAATACAATTGAAGAGAAAGATAATGATAAAAGGGAGATGAACGACTTATCTCAGATTATAACGGAAAAATTAAAATTTCTTTCCGAAGGAAGAGAAAGCGTCTCTGCTGTCCAAACAATGCAAATTCAATTACAAGTGAGATTTTGTCAATATTATATAAATATTACATCATTTATTATCATATTACATAGCTAAAATTTAAATAGCTATTAAATAGCTGTTTTTAGAGCAGAATTATTATAAATATGTTTAAATACACTGAAATTAATCATATAATCTATTATTATTTGGATAAGTTTAGCATAATTATCAATAAATTTATTAATATAGATTATTCTGTTACAGACATTATCTACTGCATGGGCAGCAAATAGCTTAGAGGAAAGTTACTTTCAAAAGTGGCTGACTAATACAAATCATGAATTGGAAAGATTAGAACAAGATGCAGCACCAGCTGGTTGGCTATGTCAGTGGGATAGGTACGGTATTCCATACATAATTTGCACTAATTTTTTATGTAAATATAAGTATCTCATACACGACATTTATGTTCGATGGCTTTATATGTGTATCATTAATCTATACAATGAAGATATACACACAAACATTTATTTATTTATTCATACATGCAATATTGCTATGTAATATTACATTATTTCATCCATCATCATAAAAAATATTCATTTATATCAAATTTCTAAATGAAAATTAGTTAATTAACAGATTTAGGAAGAGATACACTAAATAAGTATTCAGTAATTCAATATTTACGAAAATTTATAGGACACACTAAATAAGTTCCTAATATTTCAAAACTTAATGTACATTTGATTATGTGATATTTTCAAACTTTTTTTTTTAGTACGATTTATATACTTTCTTCAAATCAAATTAAACTAAAATTTATCAAATTGATTATATTGATTTATCAAATTACTAATTTGATAATATTTGTGATAAATAATTAGTTGTGTCGCGATTGTATAGAATAGTTATATATAGTGTTTTTAATGTATACAGATCTATTTTTAAATTTTAGAACATTATATAATGCAGTTGATTGACACTTTTATCATTTCATACATAAAGCTTAACGTGAATGAAGGTGCAGAGTCGAGTAAGAATTATGGTCTCTCTTAAAGTGTAATATATTTCTAGTGCTAAATTGAGTGATCATCTCTTATATAGTCTTAAGAAGTCTTGTGATATTGTCAATGTGATAATTAATATGTGCTGAGTGATATATTGCAATCTATTTAATGTACTTTGCTGCAAGCGATAATCCAGTAACAAGCCCGTTACTTGGATTAAAAACACATTTGTGCCATGAATAATTATGAGATAAGTGCGAAGTTGAGGTAAATTTTATTGAAATGAAGAGACAAGAAGATGCCACGAGAAAAGTGAAATAATTTTTTTATTAAATCAGATTCTAATTAATTATTTATACAGAATTTAACATAATAACATAATATAATGATAGCAAAAGAAAGAAAAAGAGAAAGCTTTGATGGATTACTTTTGAAGAATAATTATAAAAGTACTAACAGAGCTATTTTATTATCATTTTCTACAGTAATATTATTATTTAAAGCAAGAAAATTTAATTACAATTTATCAAAAAAATATCAGAAATTATTTTTTTAAACAGTTTTATATTTATCTATATAGATTAATTTTGTGCTATTTATTAAATGAAAAAATATTATAGTTTTATTAGGTATATACATTTATCTGCTGGATATATATTTCATTTTTTAATAAAATGTGAAAAATATAAAAGAAAAATATTTTATTCTTTATACATATACGTTTCAAAGTGTACGGGAGAAATATTTTATCTGGCATTATAATTTCGTTCGTTTATCTATTTTGATAGAAACATGAACGATGATTAACAAAATGTAAGTATTATCCTATCTATTATATTTTATGAATATCTGGTGATCCTTGAGATATACTAATCACAAATAAACCAGATATTATATTGGAATTTAATATTTTCATCATTATTTTTCCTGCACTTCAGTCACAAATACCTTTCTTTCCCTTCACTTTGCTGTAATCTCGCATTAATATTTCCCACAAGAGAGAGTACATTCTGATAATTACATAATTACATCTCCCATCTTCCCTGTAACAAAAGGCCTTCGTCGAATAAAAACGAGACACAACATCGCAGGTAGGAGTGAACTAGATTATGTTCTATTAATTTTTGCTTTCGTTTAAGAAACTGGTGACGGACGCGACCGAATGTTTCGCCATGGAAACATTATTTAAACGTGCATTAAATATAACATAGAAAATTACAACTGAAAACATGGTATAAATGTCAATAATATTGTTTCATATGTTTCTCCCTTTTGGCCGGGGGATTTTTCAGATCGCACAAGAGATATTACTACCACAATACATCCACTGGGACATCACAGTGGACTTACCCTGACACCGGTATTGCCGGTGGCACTGAGGAGATGGAATTATGCACAACTCCGCCACCAGAATCGGAAGAGTTAACAATCGCGGGTATATTTCCATACAAAGACATTACGATATATCGTCAATAGAAAAATTATAAATTAAATTCTAAAACAAATTAATATATCTAGAATATATTTCATTTTTCATTGTTTTTACATTAGAATCACCTGGAACCAAAAGGACGAAGGAGAAGCAAGCTGAGGAGATGGACGATAATAAGACGGATGACGAAAATATATCGGAGAGACGTCCCACGCATTTGGAAGCACCACCTCCACCACAAATATCTAATCCAAGTCCACCACCGCCACCGAGAATATTCGCAGAAGATTTAAAGAAAGACAAGAGGAAAAAGGAGAAGCCCGACGATAAATCCTTGGATGCAAAGAGGAAACGTTTGGGGAGAGGTAATTGATATTAAATTTATTAATTTACTATAATTAATTAAATAATTATTGTAATAATAGAAAGTTATAAAGTTATACATAGTATAGTTGCATAATATTATATCTCTATAATATTATTATATTTCTATAATATTATAAAGATAATTATTATAATCATAATTGCTGTAGATATTAGTAGAATGTAATAAAAAAATTCGTATTTTTTATAGACAATATAACAACTTTAGATACGGCGCAAATAGTAAATCCTGCGTTAGAATCCTTGTCTTACACGCATCCACAAGCAGCTATGTCACCTCAAACCACGATATCTTCGAATCATGCGAATATGGAGCCTTTACCACCGGGTGTGGATCTGCCGGAAACGTCCTATGAGGCGGCTACCTTGAAAGGTATAATATATAACGCAGCATCGCAGCAAAGTAATGCGATTTACGCTCCTTCGATTGGAGATCCAACAATACCTATTCTAAGTCACCATCAGGCGGGCCTGCTTCAAGAGCCTTTTGTTCATTATCCAGCCTTTCATCAACATTTGCATAATGTAAGTACGCTTCTACTGTATCAATAAATTCCGTATTAATAAATTAGTGCTACATATATTTACATGATACATAATACTTAATTAAAACGATATTAATTGAAATATATAGAAGATATTGAAATATTAAGAAATGCGATAGCACTTGTTTTACACTAACATATAATAAATATAATAACGTATAATAAATATAAAGAATTAATTTCTCTAAAATTAGTATATTTTAGAAATTTTTAGAATGCATTTTATAAAAATTAGAATATAATTTATATATTTATACTTGTTAGCAGACAATCGCTGTTGCGAACAAGCACGGTGGGCAGAATGCAATTCAGTTTATGGTGGGATACACGCCGATTTATACAAATAATAAAATCATCGCCAAACCGCCGGTTAAGGCTTCGAAGGAATCTCTGGGATCCGCTCTTGATTCCTTTTATAATGATATTGCGCGCATTGAGAAAACGGAAACAGAACGAACAGTGCAACAACAGGATCCTGTTGCTAGTGTAACGGAACAAGCACCCGCCCCGATAGAGGAAATGAAACCGGAAACGGAATCGGAAACCGTATCGAATGATACAATTATGAAAGAACGGAAAAAGAAAAAGGTTTCTATTTATATATTGCACGATGCTCTTGTCACACTTTACACACGCGCACGCGTGCACACACATACACACACACACACACACATACACATAAATTAATTCAAAAATTGAATGTTTTATATGATTTCAGGCGAGACTTAGTATCAGCAAAAAGCATAAGGAGATGTCAACTATGGTGGCAAAGTGGCAAAGGGTACAAAAGAATCTAGAAGATACTGTATAAATAATAGAAACCGATCGCGCGAAATAAAATAATTAATTGTCGTACAAGAAATAATATGTTAGATTATATTATTAGTATATATAATTTCAGATTTCTCATGTATGTACATATGCATTGTTAAATATTTCTTTTATTATAAAATATTTTAAGCTTTTTTATGTATGAAATATATTATGCACATATTTACGAAATTGTAAGAATTGTGTAGCAATATCACTTGTATCAATTCAAACACAGTACTTAATTCACGTAATTATCATGTATCTGTTTTATGATTAATCATTAAGTTTGCAATTAAATTGTACAACCACACTCGAGAAAAAATTATTCACATATAGTCGTAGTTAAATACATATAATTATAGAATATTGTATAACTTAATTGTAAACTTTACTTTTTTAAAAAAAACAATGCACAAATATTTTTTTCATTTGATTATTTTTTATTATTTTTCCTGTGTAAACGGACAGAGAATATAAGAGAAAGAGAATATTTATATTCTATATACATGTAATTATACATATTTGTCTCTAATTATATATGGAATTTTTTCCTGGTCATCTATTTACAAATTATGATAACAATCATTAATGCCTTTTGATTTAAACGAAGTGTCGTAGAATGTTTTGAATATTGAAATTACCATTATGTGTGACGTTATCATGTGTTAACGCGAAAAATTACGTTTATTTAATATAGGCTTAGAAGGATTAAGAAATATCACTGCCGTATGCTCTTTTATCTGATAATAGATAATAAAATATAAATCACATATATTTAAAGATAAGAGTCAGAAACATTGATATTCCTAAAAAAAATGTTACGCAATTTCACGGCGCCGACCACTTTAATTTTGGATTTAGTGAACAGTACTAAATGATTAAATAATTATTGATATTTCGTGACAAATCTTGGAAAAATTCCTTGATATATACAAATTGCACTAAAATTATTGATTATCCTTTTTTTTGCGACTTCGAATTGTTTATCTAGAGGCAGAAAAAATTGACGAATAAAATCATATTCTTCATAATGAATGCATAATGAATTCGATCTATTATAATGCGAGGATTCATTATATCTTTAAACATATTATTTAAATTTTAATTCGAAACTTTTGTACATATTTATACGTGTGTGTGTGTGTGTGTCATTAAAGAAATCGTACATTAAATTATATTCGTCGAGATAAAATTATTTCCAAGTTTTTCAATACGCATTTAAAAATAATGCCCTCTCTTACAAATTATATAATCTCTCGCTACAAAAATCAGGTGCGCACGAATGAAAAGCTTAATTAAACATTTATAAATATAAAATTCTTCCGAGAAAAAATAGCTCTTATATTTTTCATAGCTCTTTCTACTTTTTCTTCCTCTCTTTATATTTCGAAACTTAGGTATGAAGACATGAAAATCTGTAAAAAACGCAATTATATTTATATTTATGGTAATTCATAATGTGAGGAAAAAATTTCATGTATAATCAAATATAAATATATATAATTATATTATTTTGGCATAGAAAAGTTTAATTTCTATATTAAATTAATCATATTTCTTTAGAAATCCAAAATAAATGCATGAAACTATATTATGTGTGGAAGCCACGAGATAATATTAGAATTATTATTGAAATATCTTAATCTTTTGACAACTATTGTCACGTGAACTTATTTTTATTCTTCAATTATATTGACGTCACTTCGCTCGTGTTTGCTCTCGTGCAGTCTCTTATCATTTGCAGTTCATTTATCTGATGTTTATTTAGATATGTTTTATCATGTTATACTTTGTTTGTTGAGATTATTTGTGAGATATACATATATATCATTGTAACATCTAAATAATAAATACATTAACTTTCGTAAATACGTCATGAGCGATCTAGGGAAAAATGCCGGCCAAATATTTTTGTTCGAGAGATGGCAACCGAAGTGTTACAATTTTATTAATAAATTACAAATAGATTGCATAAGAACTGCATTCATGAAAAAAATTCAAATTGATACAAAATATATTCGCAACATATATTCGGCATATTTATTCAGGTGCAATAAATTTTCACGCGATTAAAACGCTCAGTATCTTTTTTTACCAACACATAGCATTAACACAGCCCTGGCGAAAATAAGAAACTTTATAAAGCGTTAACAACCGTTGAGGGTTTTCTGAGAGTTTATATGCTTTTCAAACTTTGTAAGAGCACTTACATAACGCTGTTGGGTTTTGAATGCTTATCAAACGCTGCAGTGTTGCAATTTTTGTTCTACAAACTCTTTATATAATGTTACATGAAAGTTTTGCAATGCTGAGGTAACATTTTTCAGAGTACGTTCAGTAAACGTTGATACATCTTCGTGTACAGAGTTTACTCAGACTTTTCAAACGTTTACGTTTACGCTATAACGTACAAACGTCTTTTAAACGCTGCAGTGTTGCAATTTTTGTTCTACAAACTCTTTACTAATCGTTTTTAAACTCTCGACGAACTTCCACAAACGTTCATGTAAACGCCAAACAAACGTCTCATTTTTGCCAGGGAGCACATTAGTGTTGCCTTATCCGTGACCTTTGATATATAATTCTTCAATTAAATATTTACATTGAATCATATGAAATATTTAACTATACAAATATTAATAACTGAAACATTAAAAAATGCAATGTTTTATATATTACGTATCCAAAGCTTTGAAATTAAACTATTTTTTTACAAGTTTTTAAATCGATCGAAAATATTTTTATAGAGAATTATTTATAATTCGTGACGTAAACCAATCCACGTGAATGACGATAAGACCAAAGAATCTTTTTCATGATACATATCGTTTACAAATACGCTTAATCTTGAATTATTGAAACAAAAGTTATAACAAATTAGCAGATGGCAAGATCAATAAGATTAAAAGATAAGAGCAAAAACGACATTTTGATAATATTTGTAAATAAGCGATTATGAATATGTATATGCATGCCGTACAATTTGAGAAAATCTTTCGATGATTCGTTCGGATCTCATCTATCTGCAACGACAGCATCAAAGAACAGCTATGTTATTACCAATCTTCCTTTTTCCGTTCTTAGCATCTATTAGCATTGCTAATAAATACCTTGTTAAATATACCGAATAATCTGTTAGATATATCAGATCTGATACCAGCATTCCCAAATCAAAGCACTTTTACAGTCGAACGATCGAGTAGAGACGAACAATCGATCTACTTGCGCCTTGCGATAAGATCCATAAATCTCTTTTTGATGTTTCAACAAGGTTACAAAATGTCAATCACATTATCAAACCAGAAATTATGATAGATTATGAACATGACATTCGATAAGGTGATATAAAACTGCAAACAAATTGATAATATGTTTAGTAGCTCCATATCATATATATGTATATATGCTGTGACGTTGTCGTCCCAACGCGTGTCCATCCGCCCTGGAAATCCTAATGGGGCAAGCCGAGCGGCCGCGCCAGATTGCATACAGGATTACGAGAATATCAAAATCTCCGGAGAAACGAGTGATAATTATTATTTCGCGTTCTTAATTGTTATTTTTTTGTGTTATATTCATTTTGTACATTGGGCAATCTGTCGGAGCATCGGGACGAGGAGGAATCTTTCACGACAACTGAAACGGCGCTTCCATTCTAGCCGCAGATTCAAATGCGGAGATAGCGCCCAAGGATCTTCGAGTCAGGAAGTCAATTGTGTATCACATTATATATATACATATATATATACATATACATATACACGCTGCGCATTCAAGAAAATTACACAATTTTATTTCGTTCCCAATAATCCATGCAATAGTAATCTCATCGAACAATAATGATGCTACTGCCAACCTTTCTCTTCTCAATTTTGACGTCCGTTAGGACAATGCCGAATCTAGTGTTTGATCAACCGGATATCTCATTGATAGATCACCGGATATCGGTAATCAATAAATTTGTAGAGCCGCAAGCCGTACATCCAGACGCGAAGCTGAGCACTGTAAGTACTACATCTTTCAATTTTGTGCGTTAAAAGTAAATTTGAAAGAAAGAAAAAAAATGTGTATGTGTGTAAATTGTACAAATATATATATATATATATATATATATATATATATATATATATATATATAATTTTCATCGTTTGAAACGATTTCTTAAATGATTTATATTTGTTTCATCATCAAAAATGTATGATGTCAATTTCGAAACATTTCATTTTCGAGAAACATTGGTTAAAGCATAAAAATTTCGTAAATTTTATCGTTTCTTTTTACCTAAAATTTGAGCGCAATTTTCTAATCAAATTTAAAATTAAAATTTATTTAATTGATTTGTATTGATTCTTGTAAAAAATAACGAAAAATTTCTGTAATTATTTGTAAAAATTTAAGTTGTTTATTTTTTATATTTTGTAGGTAGAATTTTCTGTTATTTATTAAAAAAATATTGTAAATATAATTTCTAAAATAGATATTAAAAATCATTTTACTTTACAATACTTTAATTCAGTACATAATCTAATTTTATATTATGAATTTAAGAAATACGCTAATCTTAATTTTTTATATTTAACTATTATATAATTACATACATCCTTATTAATATTTTACTATTTGTATCAGTTTTTTATTGAAAAAATTTTTTAGTGATAAAATAATATATACTGAACAGATTTTATCTTTTTCTCTTCTTTTTTATATTTATATTGACATGTATATCTTCTTCTAAATTTGTATTAAATTTTATTAGTTTATCTCATTAATATAAAACGTCTTATATATTAGATAATTAAGTTTAATATTAATTATAGATTTGATGGCTACAGTTTTTTATCCAATTTTTAGCAATTTCTTAATTGTATGATTTCAATTAGGAAATTATCATTTTATTATAGCTGGAATTAGTGAACAAATATAACTATAATGGTCAGCTGCACAAAGTAATCACATCTGATGGTTATATTTTGGAATTACATCGGATAACAGGACGAGCTAATTCCAGCGATTCGGAAGTGCAAAAACCTATTGCATTTGTGATGCCTGGTCTTTTGTGCAGTTCTTCAGCTTGGGTCATTACCGGACCCGAGAAAGGTTTAGGTAAATATACTATGTATATGTAAACTTTCTTTGGAAGTAAAATATTAATTTTTTTTTAAATTAAGTAATTTAATATCTCTGTTTCTGAATAGCGCGTAAAAATCATAAGTTGACAATTACATTTTTATTTACAAAGAGTTCAAAAATTTTTAGCGTTCTCTAATTTCTATTGTTTTTATTAATTATTTGTTATTATTTGTCTTTTATTATGTTATAATTATCTTTGATTCTAGCATACATTTTGTCGGATGCGGGATATGACGTGTGGCTTGGTAACGCGCGTGGCACCTTATATTCACGTAAACATGTGTCTTTGTCTACCCGTGACAAAGAATATTGGGATTTCAGGTGAGAACATACATATACACATACACATACACAGACATATACTATATATATATATATATATATATATATATATATATATATATATATATGTATGTATGTATGTAAGAAAAAACATTACTAAAAATATATAATACTATTAATGCTAAAATATTTCAAGATAAAATTAAAATCAAGACCCTAGAAAGTGTAAAAATGTTGATACAGAGTTTGTCATACAGGGTTATCACAACATCTTTTATATTATTTTTAAACATACGCTATGTGCTTTTATTACCGTCAGATGAGAGAGTTTAAACTTAAGCACATGCTAATTTTACTTGTCTTGTATTAAAATAACTTTGTTATATAACTTAAGACTATGTCCTTGCCATTGTAGCTTCATTATAAAATAGCATAAAAATTTATAAATAATTATAAATAATTTTATACATCACTCGATAAGAGAGAGAAATAGGAGTCACTTTCTCCTCATCGAAAATTATTCAATTTGGAAATGTAATGTGACGACAAATTATCACAGAGAAATTTTTAAGTTTTATTTTAAAATATTTTAAATAACAAAGTCTTAAAAATAATAATTTATCGCACGTTTTCTCTCTCTTGATTATTCGATATAACGTCAAATTAGACACATACACACATACACATCATGATTAAATATAATATCAATAGGATTAATAATTTAAACTTTACGAATAATGTATTGTGTAAACATAATTGTATGTGATATTTAAAAATTGACAAGAATGATACAAAGCCTAAGAATCATACAAGTGCAATAGAATATTTATACAAGTACAATGAGAAAAAGTGATAAAGATATCCCTTTTTTAGTCAGCTTTTATTGATGACATAAAATATTATGATTTCTTGATGTTATCTAATATTGATATCTTTTTTATTTAAATATTTATTAAATATTGATTAAATATATATAATGTTTGTTAAATAAACATACATATTTAAAAATATTACTTACATACAGTTCTTAAATTTTAAATTAAATTTTCTTTAGATTCAACTTATGATTAATATCCTCAAATACTTTGTTAATTAGGATAAATTCATCAGCTTACTTATTCTATTTAAATATAAATATTATAGTACCAAAAATATCAACGAATTATAGAAATGATACCTTTTTTTTTACTTATTACAGTTGGCATGAGATCGGCACACGCGATCTCCCTGCGATGATAGATCATATCCTGGAGACTACTGGTCAAGAAAAGCTGTTTTACTTGGGGCATAGCCAGGGTACCACAAACTTCTTTGTGATGGCGACGGAAGTGCCTGAATACCAAAACAAGATCCAGGCGATGTTTGCCATGGCTCCTGTCGCTTATTGCGGCAGAATATCGAGTGCACTTATGCAGTTACTTGCAAGACTTACAAATTCCATTGACGTATGTAATTCTAATTTAAATAGAAAAATTACAGTCATAATAAACTTTGAAAATTTCATGGATCAAATGTTTCGTTGTAGGTGATGATGAAATTAATAGGTCTGTACGAATTCACGCCTAGCGGCGAAGGGATGAGGATATTCCAAGAATTAATATGCACAGAAGACGCCATCACACAACCCTTTTGCTCGAACGTGCTTTTCTTGATCGCTGGATTTGACAAGGAACAATTTAACAATGTAATAAGGCTTTTAATGTCTTTTAATTATACTTTGAAGTTTTTAAATGATTATTTGCTAAATAATATGATAGTTTTTCTATTATAATTATCATTTTATCATTTCTATCTTGCACTTGTGTAACATAAATTTATAATACTTGTAACATAATTTATAATATAATTTCAAGAATTAATTAAAAATTAATAATTAAACTTAAATATATATATATATATATATATATATATATATATATATATATATTAAATAGTATCAATCATGTTATTGACGTGACAAATATATTTGTATATGTATATTGATGCTATCTTTGCAGACTCTTCTACCGATAATCTTAGGACATGCTCCTGCTGGTGCATCAACGAAGCAAATGGTGCACTATGCGCAACTTGTCAAAAGTGGTAAGCATTTATTTGTATTAATGTGCTCGTGTTGTGCTTAAAAAAATAAAGCAACATATTTCTATTGTATTCAAATTTTAAAACATCTTCCAAATTTTATAAAATATAATATAAAACAATAGAACATTTCTATTATCAGGAGGATTTATTACATCAGGAAAGTTTAGACAATTCGATTATGGATTGTTCTATAATAAAATAAAATATGGTTCATTTAGTCCACCAATTTACGATTTGAAAAAAATACATGTACCAGTTTCATTGCATTACGGCAGCAACGATTGGATAGCGGACGTCGAGGTTCGTAACTTTTTTTTCACACACATATTGATTTATTTCACGTATCTTTAATATTTGTCAAAATACTTATTTTCTCGTGAAGAAAAAAGAAATATAAGTTTATATATGATACTATATATATATACGAAGAAAGAGCAGAGAGATGAAACAACGGAAATATTCTTACATTTCATACAAGATCACATTACAAAATTTTGGAGAGAATAAAAAATATCTTGGAATATATATATAAATTCTAGATAAACTTAAATAACACATATACGATATGATTGTAATTGCACAAATAATTGCATTACGTTTTTTCCATAGGATGTGAATAAATTATACACAAAACTTGGCAATCCATTCGGTAAATTCCGTGTGCCGCATGATAAATTTAACCATTTGGATTTCCTGTGGGCTAAAGACGTAAAGAGTCTTCTGTACGACAAGATATTAAGTCTAATGACACATTTCTAAAGATAAACGTCCAATTGTTTAATGAATTGTTAATGAAATTTTGTAAAAATTTGTTGGGAGAGACCTATTCTTGATTACGCGCGTTGGATCAATCAAGGAAATGGTTCGATCGAGACTTTTATCACAGATCAAATTTGCGATTACCGAATAAACTCTCTCTGTCACTGAATCAACACCAGATCCTTCTCTATTCGCCTTAGCATAAAGATTCTACAAAAAAAAACCTGACAATGTTTGCGAAGAATAATTATTTTTTTAATCTTGCGCGTCCATGAAACAATTTATTTAATTAGTAATATAATTAAAACTTCACTTTTAAATAAATCTTTAACTATGGCCCGCTATATATAAGCAATATTTCAATATTTTATAATATTTATTCGTGCGATATCCACTTTTTTCTTTAATTATTCCAATTTCCAGTTATCAAAAATAATGTGATAATAAATTAAAAATAAATTATATATATATTCTGAAGAAAAATGTAGTATTTTTTTGCAACTTTTTAATTCATAAGTGTCTTTATAAAACTAAAAAGTATATATTTATATCTATAATTATATACGAAAAATATATAATTCATTAAAAATCAAATAATATATCAATAATCACTAATAATAATCTAGAATGTATAATAATAAATATAATTATTGACGTATATACGAATCTTAATTTCAAGTAAAATGAAGGAAAAATGGATATATGTCACAGAAAAATAATTCTAATAATTCAAAAATTAGGAAATTTTAAAAGAAAATAAACATCGCTTTTACATGTACAAGAGAGAGATTATATATGTGTATATAAATACAAACATCTTTGTGATATTGCGCTGATATATTGTTAGGGACGGAAATGTGAAATATAGGTAACTTAACGAAGTTACACAAATTATACAGGACACACAGGTAGTTACCTAGTCGACCACTCTATTGTGAATCGCAAGGTTGAATTTTATCGAGACAACGCATTATTGATGTTCTCGCAATATCATGTGCGTAGGTGTCAGTGTGTGCGTAGGAAGATGTTTGTGTGCATGCGAACACGTGTATTCGCGACTCTAATTTATTTTCCCCTCTCTGTTATTTTAGCTTCATAATTTTTGAGAAACTTCGATCTCGTGACATTCAACATCGCACTGTGTATAGAGGACAAAGTTTCGCTCTTTCCCTTCTAAACTACCTATACATTTTGCGCCTCGCGGAAAAGGAAAGTACATCGTTTCGTTGTGTGGAACTGATTTTTATTGTTAAGCACAATAATATCCATCTGCTTTTACCGCATCTTCTGCATGCAGACTCGATCGCGAAAGTATTTCTCGGGATCGGCGGTAGTGGAAAATACAGAGTGATTCCCACGTCGAGAAGCTCGACTCCTCAAAAAGTACATACACTGTCATACTGATAACACATTTAGTTTTTCACTTATTAGATCTTCAAGATAATACGAAAAATATTTCAATTTCTGATACTTTGCAGTGTTTTGAAATGTAGGCAAGCGAGTATGACAACCACCGCCTAACAGCATAACAGGTTCTTCGGCCAGTTCATTTAGAACCGTCTATTAACAACATACTTCTTGAACCAATCTCATGTAGCAAGAACGGCGAAAGCATAACGTACATCATATAACACCGTAAAGATACAGCTCACATCCTGTGTGTTACTATTTATATATGCAATATTTATGCATCTCAATAAAACTGATGGAATATATGTACAATATAAATAAATTAAAAAGAAAAACGTAATAACATATCAATCAACTCAGATATTTTCAGATATTCTCGGTAACAAATCGATTTTCAGTATTTGATTTGATTTTCTCTTTGTTTTATCCGTCATGGTTTTAGTTTTGAACACTTTCTGCTACACATATTTGCTACTTATAAAAGTGGCATTTGTGTGTAAATATTTCTATTTAAAAAAAAATAATTATGCATGGTGATAGTATTTTCGTTATTATTTAATAGTCAGTCTAAAATTTGAACAATGTAGCAACGTTTACGATAATCAAATACTGCATGAAAAATTGTTTGAAGATTGCACTATATATAAATAGTATATTATATGTATAATCTATATTTATTTTATATATATATATATATATATATAAGTACCATAATATGGAGTGTTGAATATTACATAAAAGATAGAATTTAATATGCAGAAGGTGATATTTTTTTCTCTGGAAACGAATGTTATATCTTAAGTATATACATCGTTTCGAGATAAAATGTTTTTTTTTGTCTTTTTTGCATTGTAGTCTGTGCACGATATAAAAATTATGAAGGTAGAGCAATGAACGAGTCAGATATTGTTATTCAATAGCATATTAGTTTTATATCGATCGAAATAAAGTTGTTATTAATAAGAGTCTGTGTACGATGATGATATCGTACGTCGAGAGAAAGATTGAGCTCTTTTTTTGCGTTCAATTATTTAACAGTTCTTAATCTAATCAAAAATGTCAGTCGCTGTAGGAAATACAAAATCAAGTTATGTAGTATACGCAAGAGACTATGGTTTCTGAGTAATATAAAATAACAATTGCAGAGACAATCAATCTCGTTGGGCTTACATTCATTATTGGCGATTAGCTACGGATACCATGTATTTCCAGTTTTACGTAGAATATAAAGCAGGGCACATTTCGTGTGTGAACCCATCTAACGCGAAGTATATGCAGTGCACTTAGAGTGTTATTTGAACACTATATATTAAACAATTACGCTAAAATTTGCTAATTTAAAATCGCCAGTATTGAACTCAACCATATTTTGCATATTCACCTAATAATATAAAACAAGAACACAACAAACTTGTTGGCATACAAAATACATTTTAACATGTAAGATTTGTATGTCATTTCTTTCTTTTTTTTTCCAGTTTATCTCCCTACCCTTCGGTATGTGTTTCTCTAGAATTTGTTTCGCATAACGACGAACAATATATCAAGTTGGAAACGTTAATATTTCTCTTTACTTGCTTATCGGGCACATGCGTTGCTTTTTAAAATAAATTTTTTTAATGTATACATAATGCATAATGAAGTTCCTTTTACACATGGTGGTGATTTTAAATATGTGTATTTTACGTAGTGAGCAAGGGAGGGAGGGAGGAAGGAAAAAGGAAGGATGGAATTTAGGAGGATAGAGAAGCGAGCTTATCCGCTCTTAAAGAGGAGAATGGCTACCTGACCAAGGTAGAAATAGATAAAATGTCTTGTTTCGTGCGTCACGTAGCTACCGAAATTACGTCCTACAATGCAATGCCACGTTGGATTGTACTTCTTATCGAATTCTTTCTTGATAAACGCCGCAATGTCCTGAAAAAAGCAAGATTGATATTAATGGTTAAATCAATATAATGATATTGATCTAACAATCTCATCATGTACTACTTAAGAATTTACATATAATGATACATATATATAATACATCTCTTACTCTTTCAGAGAACAAAATCCATTTTTAACAATTTTAAGATAATTAAATTAAAATATTAAATTTTCTTAAATATAAGCTTTCAGATTTATTAAATTATTACAAAGAAAAAAAAACCTTATATTTTATAATAAGTTATTCCAAATATCAATTGATATTCCTTGAATTCTTTAGCACTTCTCTTAAATTATAAATTCTTGATATATAAATGCAATATTATACTTTCTATTAAGATGTAGCTTATACAAATAAAAATTCTTGCCGAATATAAAGGCTAATCTAAGACTCTAATGAGTCTTTTGAAACAAATTTTGACAGATAAATTAAATTATAGTCTATAAAGTATAATTTGAATTGAAATTTTTTAAACTATAAATATAAAATATAAAAATAGATCTTATTATATTAGAGATTTATTATGTATCTATGTAAAATATATCTATATATACTATGATCACGACTTCAATATTCTGTTTCACTCAGAATATATGTTTACATAATATTCAGAATGCATTATCTAATTCAGCCATATATATATAAAATAAAACTATGAAAAGTGCATACCTTTTCTATGTTATATTTTTCGAGAGCTTGAGTAGCGCAGTCCACAGCATCTTGCTGCATCTCCTCTGACATATCAGCATTCTTGATTACTGCCTTTCGGTCCGACATTTTGTCTGTGCTAGAACAAATAAAATATAATCATTATCATCGTTTATTGAAATACGATACTTTTAATGTACATATTATATGAAAAATAATTGTCAATATGTTTTGTATTATGAAAGTAACACTATTAAAAAATCTATTATGTATGTGTATATATTTATATATATATATATATATATGTGTGTGTGTGTATGTGTGTGTGTCAAGAAAATATATTACAAATGAACATTTTGAAAGTGGTGTAAATTCACACTGTGAGAGAAATATAAATTTAAATAAATTGCAAACATACGAGATGGGGATCCATCACTTTTATCTATATTTCCACCACTTTCAAAATAAGTGATTTATTTATAAATGACATTATCCACGCATTTTGAACTCAAGAGTTAAATGCCACGCGCAAATTAAGGACTGTTTGGCATTCCCCACGCGCGTACGTTATCGAGAAATCGAGAGGATAAACCTGGACCGAGGCAATCGCACGACTTTGACAGTAGCATACACGTTCGACGCCGGCATGACAATACGGCAGTAAATTAAGTGCGGGTAACTCTCGCTTCGTAAGCAAGACAAGAAGAGAAAAAGACGGACAGAACCGAAAGATAGAGAGAAAGAGAGAGAGAGAATTCTGTCGCTCGCGCAAATAGCGAATAAGAAAGAGAGAGAGAAGGATAAAAGAGCTAGATAGACATAGATAGAGCGAGGCATTCGGAAAAAAGAAGGAAAATGAGGGGGAGGAAAAGGGTGAGAGAGAGAAAGACAGAGAAGCGGGGGGCGGCAGGAAAGACAGAGCGAGCGAGCGAACGATTTAAAGAGGGAGGGACGAAAGGCGCGGGAGGACGGTGTGTTTTGTCGATATGAGACAATAAAGAAATAACAATTTGGCCGGCACGCGAGGTGCACGGATAGCGAAAGTGGGTCGCGACGTCAAAGCGCTGACGGCGACGAGCAACGTCCCTCGCCGATCCTTCTCATCCCCAGAGCAGAGAGGGCAATCTTGAGGCTTACATCTTTTTCTCGTATATATATATATATTTTTTTTTTTTGACGTAGGAGAAGGCGCGCGAGCCGGACAACCGATCCGGCGAGGATCCGGTGGCCGCTCTATAGCTGTCGAGAGGAAGGGAGAGGGGGATATAAATACAAATATGTATATCTCTGTTGCAACGCGTATCGCCGATACGACCGGGATGACGCTCCCACGCGTACGTTTTCTCTACCTTTTCTCGTTGACACCGTCTCCAGCGGATCGCACGATACAACGGGGCTCGCCCTCCTCTCCGGTCCGTGTAAGTGACTGGCCGTACGTGAGTCCGGCCGTTTATTTAGCGCGCGCGTTTGCGATACGCGACGAATGCGTGCCGCGAATAGACGCGATAGAGACGAGTCTTGATAATAAACGGACGGCGATCGTCGCTTCCTGCCGCTTGCTGTCCGATTCACGCTGCCGCTGCTTCGCACACTTGGGAAATTTTGGGCTCGCTGACTCCGGGGGCCAAGAGAGAGAAACGATAACTCCGCGAATCGGGCTCGAGACTGAGAGTGCGGACAGTCGCTGCGCGATGCCGGCCTGCGATTGGACGGCCGGTAGGGTCTTCTATCAGGTGCCTCTATCGGCCCGGCGTGCCCCGCGCGAGATGACGCGCGAAAAAACAAACGCGGAATCTGTGCGCGAAAAAATTCGACCCGATCATGGACTCCTATTTATTGTACTAGAGCGCTAACGAGCGACGCGAAGCGACGATTAGCGAAGCTGGGACGGTCACTTACAATGGGCGGAATATAATTGCTGCTTTTGTGGGTAGAATATATCTAAAATATAAAATTAATACTTGTAGCTATCAATCAATACTCTTGTTTAAAGATAAAAACAGTTTATATTTTAATAACCGACAAATTGAAATCTGACATAGAATGTATATTAATTTGATCTATATATTCTGTCCATTGCAAACGACTGCCCTTCGATAGAATGTAATATATCAAAATCTGTGTGGATTTCCGATTCATTCGAAAGATTTTCCCTGAAAATAAAAGAAATTTTTGAAAAAACAATGTTTTTTCGTAAACTTATTAGATATATTTGCTTTTAGTTGCACAATCTACGCTTGTCCTATCTCTTCTTTAAAGCTGTCGATACGCGTCTCAAACATTATTTTCTATTTATTATGTAAAATTTTTGAAACTGATTTATTTTTAAAACATCACGATCAGGCATCTCTAATATAAAATTGCATGGAAAACAAGCAATATTTCGATGAAAATATTAAATCGAGAAGAATACAGATTTATAGTAGATTTTTATACATAAATAAAAACAGAAAATAAAACATAAAAAATAAAAACATAAAATAATAGGAATTGTTCCAAACAATTATGTGTAACAAGTTGTGTCATAAATCGAAACCTACATTTAATTATAAAAAAAAATTATATCCTATTGTGCGTACTTCGTTGTCAGTTTTATTAAAATTCATCTTTCGAAAAAAAAACTTCAATTTTTCTTATCGTCAACGGACAAAGTGTGCATCATCAGCATGAATTTTATATAATTTGTGTATAATTGTATCTCAACCTTGAATAGCGTAATACTTTGTTGCGAAAGTAACTGATATGGATGTGCTGTCAATTATCCATAATGGCATTCCTCGCAAACGAAATATCATTTGAAACTCATTATTGTACAATTAGTCTACGTAGTTGACGTAACAAATGTATTTTTTCGAAGCGTTATTTTATTCATATTAACTATTAATAATTAAATACGCACGTTGTAGGATTTAAAGTGCATAATATTTTATTATTAATGACAAACATTGATGAAACAAAATATCTTATTATTAAATTTAATTAATTAGTTAGAATTTATCAAATTTATTTATTGCCATTCCCTTCCAGTAGCCTATTTTTTAACTTCGTAAGTTGCTTAATAATTTTTTTGCAATGTAACGATACGGACAATGTGTCATTGCGACACGTAACGATAAGGATAATGTGTCATTGCGCAAATAAAACATATTTGAGAATAGCTATGCAAGAATGCATTATAATAGCGATTTTATCGTTAAAAGTTACGAAATAAGAGTACAGCGAATACTATTTAATATGCAAGCGTATATAATCAAACGTACAGTTCCGTCGCATATCGATAAATAGCAGTAGCAAAAGTGCTAGTGGTTGATTGTATTTTATTTTTCTATGCGTGCGATCGCAAAGTATAGAAGAAAATTCTAAATTTTGCTATTCGAGAGCTTCAGTTATCGAAAAATTTGAAAACATGTTTCGTCTTCTTGTGACAGCAGTGACCCTTTTTATCCTGATCGACGCGGATCTTCAGAGGTCAACATATTGCATTATCTATCGATGTGATATTCAGATTATATCAATCTCTTTCCTTCTTTCTCGTATCTAATCTTCTAGAATTGATGTAAAAACGGTTAACATTTCAATAATAATTGAATGAATTTTTTTCACAAAAATGTATTGTTATTTATTAAAAAATAGCGTAGAATGTGTTCCTGAAAAAAAATTTTTTTGTTGAATGCGCGAAGTTCCCGATTTCATCTATCTTATCATATAATATAAAATATATAATATACAAAATATACAGAGATCCTACAGCCAAAATAGGTGCTGAGTTCATATTGGGTGGTTTTGATTCCGATCATT
The DNA here is from genome assembly GCF_025532165.1 of Camponotus vicinus. Taxonomy (NCBI): domain Eukaryota; kingdom Metazoa; phylum Arthropoda; class Insecta; order Hymenoptera; family Formicidae; genus Camponotus; species Camponotus vicinus. The sequence goes on from NW_028141949.1 coordinate 4,005,635, forward strand.
TAACAAATGTTCCTGTTACTAGCAGAGAATCCTCTCGAGTTATATTAAATGAGTACGTTATTTTCTAAATTACATTGATCATATATGCACAATTTGTTAATATTATCGCATTGTAGGATCTATATGGGTAATCACACTTTCTGTGAAAATGGCATTCCTCAAGCTATGCTGATACAGGCACCTCTCTAATACGTGGACCAGACATTTTTATTGAAGACATTAATAACCTAATCGAAGCTGATGAACAGGGAATAGTAAGCTAATAATCATACTATTCACTATGACACAAATTTTTATAAAAAGATTATGAAATGTTATTGAAATATAAATTAATATTTACTAAATTATTAATTAATGTAATATTATTTTTTGTTCAAAGGTAGATTGTAATACGATTTCTCAATTGCCTGAAATTGTGTTTACTCTGAGTGGTAAGAATTTCAGTCTCTCTGCTGAGGATTATATTCTTCGAGTGAATATCATAAATCGTAATTTGATTTAAATTATTTAGAAATAGAAAATTTCAATTTTTGCATATTTAATTCTTCAGGACAAGGAGTTTGGTACCACAGTATGTTCTAGCGGTTTCGACGGTTCTGATTCTCTTCTGTGGATTCTGGGCGATGTATTTACCGGACCTTATTATACTGTATTCAATTTAAGCAATAATCAAATGGGATTCGCCCCAGCGAAATAAATCATCGATCGTTTTTTCTTAAAGTTACTATTATGTCTTAAATATAATTTACAATTTCGCGAATAATTAAATATTTTTTTTTAAATAGCGTTCGCTGCTTGTCTTATATAATTTTTACTTATAATTATCCATACAGTAAATTGTATTATATGTGGACGTAATATTTTTCAAAACTAAAAACGAAGATATGCAATATCTTCCAATTATTTGATATATTGCTCAGCATAATATTGTATTAATATAAGGTGAACATTCTTTAAATATATATACAAATAAATATGCTTAAATATATATTTTTTTCATATATCTTGTATATTATTTTATATATCCTTTTATATAATTTTTATTTATTTTACTAATCTTTCACAATTTTATGTATATATAAACATTAATTTTTTTTAAATATTTCTATAATATGAATAAAATATAAAGAAAAACATGTCATATCAATTAAAATTACATATACAAACGCACATACATATTGTTGCGTCCGCGGAACGATATATCTCGAATCGCGCGCGACACAACGATCGGCACTCGCGCACACGGAAATAACACTCGTGTTAAAGGAACGCAAGAACTTTAATAACACCAGAGAACACAGAATGTAACAGATATAACGATAATAATCACACGGGAAATCGAGACGCGTCCGCTCAGCTTGACAGTTGGCTTCCAACTCCTAATGACGGCTGCTCCATCAACAATTCCTTGACAACGAGATCTTCTTCCTCTTTCAAGACAGACTCGACCGCGACTCAAATCAGAGACGTAACACGGACGTAACACTTTATTATAAAAGTAATATATAAAAATATAAATTTGGTATTTTATTAAAAAAAAGATTAATTTTCCAAGAGTTATCATATTTTAATTCCTCTTTGTTTGATTGCATGAAGTCCATAGTGAATAGTTGTAAATGATGACCAAGACCATTGATTCGTTAAGGTATTAAATTTTATTCCATGAATTAATTTAGTTTCGCAGCCATTTATTAATTATAATAACAAAATAGTGAAAAGCTATTATATAATATAGTATTTATAACTTGTAATATAGTATTTATAAACTTTGATAAAATTATAAACTTGTTATAATTATACAGGGTGTATCTGAAATGATGCACTAAACTTTAGGAGCGTATTCTAGAGGTCAAAATAAGACTTTTTTTTCCTATGAACATGGGTCCGCAAATGAACCCCCGTCCGAGCTAGAGGCCCCTAAAGTTTGGGGAAAAAATTAAAAATTGGATGTATTTCAGAAAAAAAAAAGGTTTTGACGTTACCTATCATCCTCTCTTGAGAGATAAATAAATTTGCGTTGCGAGTGTTTGGTCAATTTCACACATTTTCGAATTTTAGCTCGGAGGGGGTTCATTTGCGGACCCATGTTCATAGAAAAAAAAAGTCTTATTTTGACCTCTAGAATACGCTCCTAAAGTTTAGTGCATCATTTCAGATATACCCTGTATAGATATGATAACATAAAATATGCTTTTCAATTTTTTTTATATATAAATGATTTTTTTTATATATAAATGACATGTATAAAACTTACATGTATCCAATATATGTTGTACTTGATAGGAAGGAATAAACTTATTCCATTTCATGAGTACCATGTGGTATAAAATTGAAGATATATTCTGCTATTACAATAGCACCGAACCAAGATACTAAAGTTTTATTTATCTTTGTTATAAAAATTGATCCACTAAGTTTCAAAAGTTTCACACATTCCTGTAAAGAATTTTTATTAAAGTGATATATTTATGATAATTCTTGTAGTTTTTATACTACAAAGTTCACCTTTAAAAATATTTTTGGATTCTGTACATATTCTACGACTTCAGAAGCTATAGCAACATCATACAATGTCTCATTTTTCGAAGAAAATTCTTCTACACTTGTCTGAATGTAATTTACTCTCTCTAATATAGTAGGATCCAATTTTATATGCTTGTTAGCAACCCTGGCGAAAATAAGAAACTTTATAAAGCGTTAACAACCGTTGAGTGAGGGTTTTCTGAGAGTTTATATGCTTTTCAAACTTTGTAAGAGCACTTACATAACGCTGTTGGGTTTTGAATGCTTATCAAACGCTGCAGTGTTGCAATTTTTGTTCTACAAACTCTTTATATAATGTTACATGAAAGTTTTGCAATGCTGAGGTAACATTTTTCAGAGTACGTTCAGTAAACGTTGATACATCTTCGTGTACAGAGTTTACTCAGACTTTTCAAACGTTTACGTTTACGCTATAACGTACAAACGTCTTTTAAACGCTGCAGTGTTGCAATTTTTGTTCTACAAACTCTTTACTAATCGTTTTTAAACTCTCGACGAACTTCCACAAACGTTCATGTAAACGCCAAACAAACGTCTCATTTTTGCCAGGGAATATCTATCAATTCTGTCGATGCATCTAGCCCAGTTACATGTGCTCCTATTCTGGCTAAACATTCAGTCAATATGCCTTCATCACAGCCAATATCTACAATATTGACTCCTTCTAACGGAAGAGCTGAACTTTGTAATTTGAATCCAGCATCAGCCAGACCTTTTCTTACAAACTGCACTCTGAATGGATTGAATGAATGGAGGAGTCTTATATAGAATTATTACGAAAACTATTAATTTCTATTTACAAATATTTGAATAAGAATCACTAAGAATCAGTATTTCATTGATCTCTAGTAGAAACGCTTATTTTTTGTTTCTTTTTCTTATATGTCATTAATTATAATCAGCGGAAGTAAAATTTCATTATAAAAGCAGTAATCGCTATTTCGTTCATTTACCGCTATAATACGCTATTTTTCTCGTTCTTAAATTTTAGTCATGAGAATTATATAAAGCTTGCAATGGCGATAAAATTAAAAGTATTACTTCGATTTAATTTCTGATACAATCTCAATAGAGGAACTTCAGACATTAAATCGATTTTATAAGTGAAACAAGTAAATGTCCAGCCAAACGAAAATGATCCGTTCATTATCTATTTAACTCTTTCGTATCTCCGGTTTTCCCAGAAGAGATGCGTTTCATATAAAGACGGCTTTATAGGTTTTTGGGAGTGCTGATTCCAAATTTACCATCAAAATTTAAATTCAAAATGGCAGCTTTAAGATGGCGCCCATGAAAAGCTTAAATATCAATATATTTAAAATATAAGCTTAGATTTTTGTTTTAAATATATATTATGGTTTTTCTGAATGTATACACACACACACACACGCACGCACGCACACACACACACACACACACACGCACACACACACACACACACACACACACACGTTCGACTCATGGCGTTGTTATACACTTTTTTTTGCAAACCGTGCATCTGCGAGACTCGGATGCCCGTCGCACGCGTCGTCTTACTTCGCATACACTTTGATTACACATATAAACTATTTTATTTATCATAATAAAGGTGTAATCACATTTAAATAAAACTTTAAGTTTATTATTAGCGCATAAATTCTATGATTTTTCAACATAACGTATGGTTATTCTTCACTCTCTAAAAGTTTGATTTTTTGCAAAGTTTAGATAATTATATTTTATTGTAATCATTATATTTCAAAGTGCGCGATTTTTTACATGTAGCTTGAACTTCTTTAAAATAAGCCAAGGTAAAAGTTGATAGGATTATTTGTTTAAAAGTTATGATTTTTTTCATAGGTAAGACATATATGTCCTGGAGAAACGAAAGGATTAAGTAAAATAAATCATCATCTATTTAAGATACATGTTCAATATGCATGTAAATATAAATAAAATTTTTAATTTTATACGAGGTAGATAAATTATAATCTAATATTACTGATTAAAACAATCAATATTATTAATTCTTTCAGTGAAATATTATTGATTTTCTAGTGCTATAATAACTTATAACTACTATATCAGTGATTCTATTTACTGTTTTCACTGATAATATACTGATTCACTTTTAGATAGTGTGTATAAATGCATTATTTTATTAATTCCATGAGAAAACAAACGTTTAACGTTAAAAAAACCGTATTTTAAACGTATAACGAACGTATAACAAACATAAAAACGTTCGTAAAAAAATATTTTAAACGTTTCTTTATCAGAAAAGAAACATATCTCTTAACGTTTTTCAAGTGGACATTTTAACCGATCGGAAACGTTTTCAAGAGTCGATTATGAAACGAAGAAACTTCGAAGATACTTTGTGAAACGTTTTTGAAACGATTATGTGCTACCTGGGTATTTTCCATTTATACATATATATATATATATGTAAAATTTTTAAAACATTTATTTATTTTTTTTATTTATTTTTATTTTTAAACATCACGAATTTATTTTTAAATATCTCTAATATAAAATTGCATGAAAAACAAGCAATATTTTGATAAAAATATTAAATCGACAAGAGCATATATTGATGGTAGATTTTTATTTCATAAATAAAAACAAAAAATGAAACATAAAAAATAAAAACATAAAATAATAGGAATTGTTCCAAACAATTATGTGTAACAAGTTGTGTCATAAATCGAAACCTACATTTAATTATAAAAAAAAATTATATCCTATTGTACTTCGTCGTCAGTTTTATTAAAATTCATCTTTTGAAAAAAAAACTTCAATTTTTCTTATCGTCAACGGACAAAGTTTGCATCATCAGCATGAATTTTGTATAATTTGTGAATAATTGTGTCTCAACCTTGAATAGCGTAATGCTTTGTTGCGAAAGTAACTGATATGGATGTGCTGTCAATTATCCATAATGGCATTCCTCGCAAACGAAATATCATTTGAAACTCATTATTGTACAATTAGTCTACGTAGTTGACGTAACAAATGTATTTTTTCGAAGCGTTATTTTATTCATATTAACTATTAATAATTAAATACACACGTTGTAGGATTTAAAGGGCATACAAAATATCTTATTATTAAATTTAATTAATTAATAAGAATTTATCGAACATTGTCATTTCCTTTCAGTAGTCTTTATTTTTTAACTTCGTAAGTTGCTTAATAATATTTTTAGCAATGACATATAACGATAAGGACAGTGTCATTGCGCAAATAAAATATATGCGAAAATAGCTATGAAAGGACGCGTTATAATAGCGATTTTATCGTTTAAAGTTACGAAATAAGAGTACAGCGAATACTATTTAATATGCAAGCGCCCTGGCGAAAATAAGAAACTTTATAAAGCGTTAACAACCGTTGAGTGAGGGTTCTCTGAGAGTTTATATGCTTTTCAAACTTTGTAAGAGCACTTACATAACGCTGTTGGGTTTTGAATGCTTATCAAACGCTGCAGTGTTGCAATTTTTGTTCTACAAACTCTTTATATAATGTTACATGAAAGTTTTGCAATGCTGAGGTAACATTTTTCAGAGTACGTTCAGTAAACGTTGATACATCTTCGTGTACAGAGTTTTACTCAGACTTTTCAAACGTTTACGTTTACGCTATAACGTACAAACGTCTTTTAAACGCTGCAGTGTTGCAATTTTTGTTCTACAAACTCTTTACTAATCGTTTTTAAACTCTCGACGAACTTCCACAAACGTTCATGTAAACGCCAAACAAACGTCTCATTTTTGCCAGGGCGCATATAATCGAATATATAATTCCGTTGCATATCGCTAAATAACAATAACAAAAGCGCTAGTGGTTGATTGTATTTTATTTTTCTATGCGATCGCAAAGTACAGAAGAAAATTCTAAATTTTACTAGCTCTTTACTTACTCTTTTCGAGAGCTTCAGTTATCGAAAAATTTGAAAACATGTTTTATCTTCTTGTGATAGTAGCGACTTTTTTTATTCTGATCGACGCGGATCTTCAGAGGTCAGCATACTGCATTATCTATCGATGTGATATTCAGATTATATCAATCTCTTTCCCTCTTTCTCGTACCTAATCTTCTAGAATTAATGTAAAAACGATTAACATTTTAATAATAATTAAATGAAATTTTTTTACAAAAATGTATTGTTATTTATTAAAAAATAACGTAGAATGTGTTCTTGAAAAAAATTTTTTTTTGTTGAATGCACGAAGTTCCCGCTTTCATCTATCTTATCATATAATATAAAAATATATAATATACAAAATATACAGAGATTCTTCAGCTAAAGTAGGTAGTGAGTTGATATTGGGTGGTTCTGATCCCGATCATTACGAGGACGATTTAACAAATGTTCCTTTTACTCGCAAAAGACACCGGCAATTTTTTCCACGAATGGGTACATTGATGGTATAGTAAATTACATTGATTATATATGCACAATTTCTTAATATTATCGCATTATAGGATCGAAGTAGGTAGTCGCACTTTCTGTAATAATGGCTGCCAAGCTATTGCTGACTACAGGCACCTCTCTGATAGCTGGACCAGTAGCAGATGTTGCAGCCATTAATAAACTAATCGGAGCTATTACTATTGGTGGAGAGGCAATAGTAAGCTAATAATCATACTATTCACTATGACACAAATTTCTATAAAAAGATTATGAAATGTTATTGAAATATAAATTAATATTTACTAAATTATTAATTAATGTAATATTATTTTTTGTTTAAAGGTGGATTGTAATACGATTCCTCAATTGCCTGAAATTGTGTTTATTCTGGACGGTAAGATAGTCCGTCTCTCTGGTGAAGATTATATTCTTCAAGTGAATATCATAAATCGTAATTTGATTTAAATTATTTAGAAATAGAAAATTTCAATTTTTGTATATTTAATTCTTCAGGACGAGCAGTTTGATATCCCATGTTCTAGCGGTTTCGATTCTAACAAATCCAGTCGGCTATGGATTTTAGGCGATGTACTTATCGGGCGTTTGTATACTGAATTCGATTCGGGAAACGACCGAGTGAGATTCGCAAAGCAAAATATATCATCGATTGCCTTTTTTTAAAGTTACTATTATATCTTAAATCTAATTTACAATTTCGCGAATAATTAAATATTTTTTTTAAATAGCGTTCGCTGCTTGTCTTATATAATTTTTACTTATAATTATCCATACAGTACATTATATTATATGTGGACGTAATATTTTTCAAAACTAAAATCGAAGATATGCAATATCTTTCAATTATTTGATATATTGCTCAGCATATAATATTGTATTGATATAAGGTGTACCTTCTCTAAATATATATACAAACAAATATGCTTAAATATATATTCTTTTCATATATCTTGTATATTATTTTATATATCCTTTTATAATTTTTATCTATTTTATTAATTTTTCACAATTTTATGTATATATAAACATTAATTTTTTTTGTTTTCTAATATTTCTAAAGAAAAACATGTGATATCAATTAAAATTACTATATATATATACATACAAACGCACATATTATAAAAGTAATATATAAAAATATAAATTTAGTATTTAAAAAAAAAGATTAATTTCCCAAGAGCTATCATATTGGAGTGGTAAACGATTATACGATCTCTCACAAAGCACTTTGATAAAAAAGCCTTTCATAAAAAAATTATAAAAGTTGATAATAGTGATAAAAATAAATATTAAATACATTTAAATGAACTATAGACTTCTATGGAACAACGATATTAATCTACGTTTCGGATAATCACTTAAGCAGATGTCGTTGAACGAACTTAATATATTTATTAAATATTATTAATTATTAATTTAATGTTATTTTTTGTTTAAAGGTAGACTGCGATCGAATTCCTCAATTGCTTATAATCAGTTTTATTTTTGGTGGTAAGGCATTCGATCTTACCGGTAAAGATTACATCGATGAGGGGAGTGCTATAGGTAAATTATTAAAATTATTTAAGTATAAGAAGTTTATATTGCAGATTTAATTCTTACACAGTTCTTACAATGATATTACTGTGTATGAGCAGTTTTTTGAGACTTGACGTAGGAGATGGAATAGATTGGATTCTAGGCAGTACATTTATTAGCCATTATTATACTGATATGGAGAATGATCGAGTGGGATTTGCTTTGGCGAAATAAAACTCTTTTCTTTCTCTAGCACTTTTTAAAATATATACATATCTTAAATAATGAAAATGTACATAATGTGCAATTATGGACATTTGGTGTGGTATATTTTGTAAGTTTTGTACAATCTTGGATTCGAAATTGATATTAAATATTATTTTTATATAACTAACAAAATTTTCATAACAATTGTTCATAACAAACTTAACGATTACGAGATACTTAAACGTATTCGAAGACTGCGCACACATCTTTAATTTCTTTTAAAAGCCTACAAAAACATTTATTAAACAACAAGTGATTTATGATATATATTTTTACTAATATAATTATAGTTTTAATGATTCGATGTAGTCTCATGACTTCTTTAAGTTTTAAAATAATTAAGTTTACATCAAATATAGTACCTCATCCTAAAATACAATTGTAATTACACTAAGCTAAATAACTTTTTTTTATTACCATATCATTCTTGTTAAAAGTAAATTATAATCAAAAATTACACATACAACAAAATAATTTTTATTTAACGTAAGCAGACATACTGTCGCATAAACTGTATATTTTGATATGAGCTGCTTCTTCGTTATTAAACGATAAAATAAAATATAATAAAAGATAATAATAATAGTCAACAATAATACTATTACATTATTATATCGATAGTATAATTGATAGGATAAGTATATAGGATAATCGAATAAGTATAAAATATATAACAGTAATTTCATATATATATATATATTTTTTTTTTCACATATATTTATATATAGCAGTATTAACGTATATAACATCTATATATTTTATATTCCATAGTATAAATACATAAAATCTATAAAAATTATAAAAGTTTTATATACATACACATAAGAGATATACATATATGTAGACGAAAATGACCAAAATGGAAGTGAATGTACAATTTTTACTTGAATAAATAAAAACGAAAATGTAGAATAATTAAAATATTTCAAAAGGACATCGCTCAGCCGTATCCCAAGTCGAAACAAATATTTATCAAAGTATATAGGAAATCTTTCCTTGTCACATCGTATTATATACTTTGTCATCAATTTTTTAATTATTTGTTTAGTTTTCGATAAGAAAAAAAAATCAATCTTTTTTAATTACCAACCAAAATTCGCATGTTATCAATATGAACTTTTGAAATAATTTGTACATAATTATGTCTTAGTTTCCAACAGCGTAATACTTTATTGTGAAAGCAGCTGATATGAGCTTATTGCTAATTAGAATGCTAATTTTTGCGAGCAAAGTGTCATTTGTTAAGTTCATTGTTGCATGACTAGTTGGCATAATAATCTATTCTTCCGAAACGATAATCTCTTCCTCATTAATCACGCACACATTTAATAATTTATTTTAATACAATTTGTGCTAATTAAAGAAAAAATATTAAACAAAATATTTATCAAATTTGATTGATCGATGGAAACCCGGATGTTTTGAATGCGCGCGATCGTATATATAACCGCCGCACTGCATGTCGATAAACGAGAGCTCTAGTAGTCGAGTTCAACTTATTTTTTGTGTATCGAGTCACAACGTACAGAAAGAAATTTGTCAGAAAATCCGCAAATATGTTTCGCTTTTTCGTGGTGGCTGTGGCGCTCTTTGCGCTGGTCGACGCGCAATACCAAAGGTAAGTTCATATATTATATTATGAGTGTACGTTACATATCGGTACAAATGTCGAATTTGTAAAGATCGATCTACCTTGTAATCGCATTGGATTTTATGAAATCGAAAACCTACCTAAATGCGATTGCGTTTTCGTCAGAATTGGACGAAATTTTATTATAAAATTTCTTGTTTCTTTTTATTAAAAAAGAATAGCAAAAGTAAGCATTTTTGAAAAAAAATCACTCTTTGTAAATTTGCTAAGCTCATGCTTTTGTCTGCCTTATCGCGATATCTTTATCGTTCTAATGATAAACTGACTGTATAAGCAGATGAACTGTATATATTAGTGAACTATTTTTTCTTATTCATTTATTTGACTTATGCTCTTTCTATATATATTTATATATTTCTAACATAAATAAGTCATCTTATTTGGAGTTTCTTTATAAGATTGCACGCTACACATTGCAATATTATTTTTAATTAAAAATCAAAAGTTGTTAAATTATGATGCTTAATTTAAGAGATTAAACTATAAATTAAATAATAATTCAAATATATATGTAATGTATAAATTTTACAATTTAAAAAAATATATCAATATAATTAAAGTTCGTATAATAATTTTGATTTTTAACATATAGTCATTCCATTAACTTATATTTATTTAAAAATGTCTATTCTTTATATCAGTAAACTATACATTAAATATAAACGTATATATATATGTAAGATTATATGCATATAACAAAAAAATGATCTTTGTATTACTTCAAGGATTCCGTTGCACAAGATGAATTCTATTCGAAAAAATTTGAAGAAAGCTGGTATTGACTTGAAAAAAACTCATTTTGCCGAACGAGGGTCAGAACCTTTGTCTAATTATTATGATGCTCAATATTATGGTAACATTACCATCGGAACTCCTCCGCAATACTTTTCGGTATTATTTGATACTGGTTCCTCAAATCTTTGGGTACCATCGGCAAAATGCGCAAGTGACAATGAGGCTTGCTGTAAGTATTTTAATATATGTATATACAGGATAATAATTAATTTGTACTTATATAAACATACATAACAATATTGATTGAAATGCGCAGATCACGAACATATATTTATTTAACAAAATGCTAAATAGGAACAATTCTTTATATTTTCTTTTTTACTTTAAGAAGAAAAATGATTATAAGTTTTTCGACATTTTTCATCAAGAAATATCTTTATGTACTTAATGAATGCAAATTAATTAAGATTCAGTATATGAATATGTTAATATTTATATTCATTAGATAATATTTATTAGATATTTCATTATTTACACATGCACTTATATTTAATAATATAAATTACTGTTTAAAAACATTGAAGAATATCTATAATCTTTTCGAATAATTATAATGTCAAATTAAAAAGTGAACACATTATAATATTATAAATATTATAAAATTCTCTATCTCTTCCTAGATTATATTTTTCAAATATCATCTTGTGGATAAAGGAAATACACAAATGCAATTTTAAGAATTAAACTAATTGATCGTGTAAATATAATAAAACCAAACTTTATAATTTGCACATGAACAGACTTATTTAAACAATTTGTTATTTTTATTCTTTCAACGAGTACCGTACAAACGCGTTCCGAGAAACTCAAAAGTAAAAGCGATAAATGCATTTATGTTTGATAATTCAAACGAATATTTAGATGAATAAGAAAATCTCTTTATCTTTAAAACTATCCTTATCTTGTGATATTATTTCTTGCAGTGACCCATCATAAATATTACAGTAGCAAATCCACTACATATGAACCAATTAATACTCCATTTTCTATCGAGTATGGCACTGGCAGTCTAACTGGATATTTATCTTCTGATATAGTGGATGTAAGTCATCATGACACAATCCAAGTTACAACTACAATCATAGTTTATAAACATTTCTCAAGTATTCTTTTTTACATTCGGACGTCATGATTTATTAATTATAGGTTGCCGGCATCTCTGTTAAACATCAAGGATTCGCAGAAGCCGTCGAGGAGCCAGGTACCACGTTTGTTTATTCAGAGTTTGACGGTATCTTGGGCATGGGTTATCCCGAGATATCCGTGGATGGAGTGACGCCTTTCTTCGTAAACGTAGTTGATCAAGGCTTAGTAGACCATCCTGTTTTCAGCTTTTATCTGAGTCGGTTTGTATCTTCTTTCCATACACACAGCGCATGCCTAAAAATGTTTTAAAAAAATATATTTTATAATCTACAAAATATACAAAATATACAGAGACCCTTCAGTTACGGAAGGTGGTGAACTGATATTGGGTGGTTCTGATCCCAATCATTACGAGGGTGACTTCACATACGTTCCTGTTACTCAGGAAGGATACTGGCAATTTACTATGGATAGGTATATTTTCTAAATTACGTTGATCAAGTTGCAACAAATTATTATAACATTATTGTGTTCTAGTGTCTCGATAGCTGGTTACGAGATAACTCAAAATGCTCAAGCTATTGCTGACACAGGTACCTCATTATTAGTTGGACCAGAAGATGATATTGATGTTATTAACGAAATGATTCCAACTGACAGTAATGGATATGTAAGTAACAATTTTTCACATTGGTATAGCCTTCCAGTAAAAAAATCATAAAATATGACACTGAATAAATTATTATATATATATACATATATATATGTATATATTTGTTAAATTATTAACTAATAATTTAATATTATCTTTTGTTCAAAGGTGGAATGTAGTAGTGTTGACCAATTGCCTACAGTTAGTTTTGTTCTGAGTGGTGTGAAACACGATCTTACCCCTGACGATTATATTCTTCGAGTGAGTATTATGGATCGGTAATTTTCGTTTAAATTATTTGAGAATACGAAGTGTTTACATTGTTTAACTTTTTACAGTATGTAGAAGATGGCGTTGAGACATGTACCAGCGGCTTTGAACCAAGCGGATCTGATTTATGGATTCTTGGCGATGTATTTTTGCGTAAATACTATAGCGAGTTTGATTTGGGAAATAACCGAGTGGGATTCGCTCTTTCGAAATAAAAGCCGATCGCTTTGAAAACGACTAGATGTTATATATATATATATATATATATATATATATATATATATATATATATAAATGACCTCGCAAATAATTAAAATTACTTTTGATTGCTTATTTGATAATTTTTAATTATATTCCTACGGTGTACTCTCTGTTAAAAAGGATATTTGTGATAAATTCGAAAATTAAAACATATATACCTTCCATTAATAATTTGATATATATATATATATATATATATATATATATATATGTATGTATGTATGTATCTATTGTAATGTTCAAATATAAATAAATCTGTTAAAATAAAATAATCTTTTCATCAACGCAATATAATGGCATTTTATTTATTAAGTTTTTATACTTTAATTCATAATAATGATGATAATAATAATAATTCATAATAATTATTATATAACAGTCTTTAAATATGATAACAATATTGTATAACAGATAAAACAATATAAAATTATTTGAATTTTGCGATTAATAACTTATAAGCAATTCTTTTTTTCTCATAATGTGTTTAAATATCTTCTTAATAATGTGTCTTGTGATGAAGTAATCATATTTCTTAATATAACTAAATTAAGATACTAACATATTAAAGTATTAAAAAAATCTATATTAATTACAGTAATAAAATAACAAAGCATCTCAAAGATATTTATATTATCTCTTTTTTGTTTCTCATGATATACATTCTACATCATAAAAATGTAGATAATACATATTTTTGGAGTTTGTTCAATCTCGGACTGAAAATGTATATTAATTGTGAAATTAAGAAACCGATACAGTCGTTCTTCACAAGTTTTGCGATTTTATGATATTTGAATGCTCTATGTATGGTTTTTCTTTAAAAACTTGCAAGTATTCATTATAAATGAAATAATTTACAATATATTTCCACTCATTGTTTACTCTTGGTAAAAATCACTAAATCTATTCAAATTATTTTTAAACTTCACAGTATTTGTTTCTCTAAATTTTGAAACAATCATATTTATATCAAACATTGTATCGCAATCATTTAAAATACAATTATATTAACAATAAAGCAAAAATTTTGTTATATCTCTCTCTTAAAAAAAAGATTGCGTTAAAAAATTTACAACCAATATATTTAACAGAAAAGCTGGTTGAAATTTGAAACGTTCCTGGAGCGATGTTTAGAAAGTACATATAAATAACAAAATACATCATATATATGTAGAATAGTACAATATAGCACAGCATAAAACATAATATTTCAATATGCCCTACAAAAGACACCCTTATTATCGAAAAACTACCCTTCAGATAACTAAAAAAATTCTGGCTTCGTCAAAAATAATTTTTCCCCTTTCTATTATCACATACGGCGACTTCCAAGTGCCACGCACAAAAAGTTGATAATAGCGATAAAAATATATAAGTGGTTAAGTACATTCAAATGAAACATAGACTTCTATGAAACGATATTAATCTACGGTTGAACATACCTAATATATATATTTATTAAATATTACTTACTTTATTAAATATTAATTACTAATTTAATATTATCTTTTGTTTCAAGGTGGATTGCAATCGAATTCCTGAATTGCTTACAATCAGTTTTATTTTGGCTGGTAACGCATTCGATCTTACCGGTAGAGATTATATTCATCAGGTGAGTACTATAGATAAATTATTTAAATATAAATATGAGAAGTTTACATTGTATATTTAATTCTGCATAGTTCTCGCAAGATAATATTACTATATGCCTGAGCAGCTTTTTGAAACTTGCTATAAAAAATGAAACAGATTGGATTCTAGGCAATATATTTATTGGCCATTACTACACTGAATTTGATATGGAGAATGACCGAGTGGGATTTGCTTTGGCGAAAGAAAACTTTCTCTAGCACTTTTTTAAAATATACATCTTACATAATAAAAATGTACATAATGTGCAATTACGCACATTTGGTGGCATATTTTGTGAGTTTTGTACAATCTTGGATTCGAAATTGATATTAAATATTACTTTTATATAACTAACAAAATTTTCATAACAATTGTTCATAACAAATTTAACGATTACGAGATACTTAAACGTATTCGAAGACTGCGCACACATCTTTAATTTCTTTTAAAACCCTACAAAAACATTCATTAAACAACAAGTGATTTATGATATATATTTTTACTAATATAATTATAGTTTTAATGATTCGATGTAGTCTTATGACTTCTTTAAGTTTTAAAATAATTAAGTTTACATCAAATATAGTACCTCATCCTAAAATACAATTGTAATTACATTAAGCTAAATAACTTTTTTTATGATCATATCATACTTGTTAAAAGTAAATTATAATCAAAAATTACAAATACAACGAAATAATTTTTATTTGACGTAAGCAGACTTACTGTCGCATAAACTGTATATTTTGATATGAGCTGCTTCTTTATTATTAAACGATAAAATAAAAGATAATAATAATAGTCAATAATACTATTACATTATTATATCAATAGTATAATTGATAGGATAAGTATATAGGATAATCGAATAAGTATAAAATATATAACAGTAATTTCATATATATATATATTTTTTTTTTCACATATATTTATATATAGCAGTATTAACGTATATAACATCTATATATTTTATATTCCATAGTATAAATACATAAAATCTATAAAAATTATAAAAGTTTTATATATACATACACATAAGAGACATACATATATGTAGACAAAAATGACCAAAAAGGAAGTGAGTGTACAATTTTTACTTGAATAAATAAAAACGAAAATGTAGAATAATTAAAATATTTCAAAAGGGCATCGCTCAGCCGTATCCCAAGTCGAAACATTCATAAAAGTATATAGAAAATCTTTCCTTGTCACATCGTATTATATATTTTGTCATCAATTTTTTAATTATTTGTTTAGTTTTCGATAAGAAAAAAAAATCAACCTTTTTTAATTACCAACCAAAATTCGCATGTTATCAATATGAACTTTTGAAATAATTTGTACATAATTATGTCTTAGTTTTCAACAGCGTAATACTTTATTGTGAAAGCAGCTGATATGAGCTTATTGCTAATTAGAATGTTAATTTTTGCGAGCAAAGTGTCATTTGTTAAGTTCATTGTTGCATGACTAGTTGGCATAATAATCTATTCTTCCGAAACGCTAATCTCGTCCTCATTAATCACGCACACATTTAATAATTTATTTTAATACAATTTGTGCTAATTAAAGAAAAAATATTAAACGAAATATTTATCAAATTTGATTGATCAATGGAAACCCGGTTGTTTTGAATGCGCGCGATCGTATATATAACCGCCGCACTGTATGTCAATAAACGAGAGCTCTAGTAGTCGAGTTCAACTTATTTTTTGTGTATCGAGTCACAACGTACAGAAAGAAATTTGCCAGAAAATCCAAAAATATGTTTCGCTTTTTCGTGGTGGCTGTGGCGCTTTTTGCGCTGGTCGACGCGCAATACCAAAGGTAAGTTCATGTATTGTATTATGTGTGTACGTTACATACCGGTACAAATGTCGAATTTATAAAGATCGATCTACCTTGTAATCGCATTCGATTTTATGAAATCGAAAACCTACCTAAATGCGATTGCGTTTTCGTCAGAATTGGACGAAATTTTATTATAAAATTTCTTGTTTCTTTTTATTAGAAAGGAATAGCAAAAGTAAGCATTTTTGAAAAAAAATCACTCTTTGTAAATTTGCTAAGCTCATGCTTTTGACTGCCTTATCACGATATCTTTATCGTTCTAATGATAAACTAATTGTATAAGCAGGTGGACTGTATATATTAGTGAACTATTTTTTCTTATTCATTTATTTGACTTATGCTCTTTCTATATATATCTATATATTTCTAACATAAATAAGTCATCTTATTTTGAGTTTCTTTATAAGATTGCACGCTACACATTGCAATATTATTTTTAATTAAAAATCAGAGGTTGTTAAATTATGATGTTTAATTTAAGAGATTAAACTATAAATTAAATAATAATTCAAATATATGTGTAATGTATAAATCTTACAATTTAAAAAAATATATCAATATAATTAAAACATAAACTTAAATTTAAAGGCCATAAGAGCTAAACGCGGATGGTAGTGCGTAAGTTCAACGAGAAATAAGTTTTCGTTGAAACTTATTTGTGTGCACAGGGCACAAATTTTCTTGGTACGATACCAAGCAAATTTAAATAATTCGAGAATTTATTTAATTATTATCCCTCTTTCCTCCCTGTAATGAAAATTTGTGCCCTGTGCACACAAATAAGTTTCAACGAAAACTTATTTCTCGTTGAACTTACGCACTACCATCCGCGTTTAGCTCTTATGGCCTTTAAATTTAAGTTTATGTTTTAATACACAGAGCCTAATTTCTTATAGTTATTTAAATATAATTAAAGTTTGTATAATAATTTTGATTTTTAACAATTGAACATATAGTCATTCCATTAACTTATATTTATTTAAAACGTCTATTTTTTATATATCAATAAACTATACATTAAATATATATATATATGTATGTAAGATTATATGTATGTAACAAAAAAATGATCTTTGTATTACTTCAAGGATTCCGTTGCACAAGATGAATTCTATTCGAAAAAATTTGAAGAAAGCTGGTATTGACTTGAAAGGAACTCATTTTGCCGAACAAGGGTCAGAACCTTTGTCTAATTATTATGATGCTCAATATTATGGTAACATTACCATCGGAACTCCTCCGCAGACCTTTTCAGTATTATTTGATACTGGTTCCTCAAATCTTTGGGTACCATCGGCAAAATGCGCAAGTAACGATGAGGCTTGCTGTAAGTATTTTAATATATATACAGGATAATAATTAATTTGTACTTATATAAACATACATAACAATATTGATTGAAATGCGCAGATCACGAACATATATTTATTTAACAAAATGCGAATAAGAACAATTCTATTTTATATTTTCTTTTTTACTTTAAGAAGAAAAATGATTATAAGTTTTTCGACATTTTTCATCAAGAAATATCATTATGTACTTAATGAATGCAAATTAATTAAGATTCAGTATATGAATATGTTAATATTTATATTCATTAGATAATATTTATTAGATATTTCATTATTTACACATGCACTTATATTTAATAATATAAATTACTGTTTAAAAACATTGAAGAATATTTATAATCTTTTCAAATAATTATAATATCAAATTAAAAAGTGAACACATTATAATATTATAAATATTATAAAATTCTCTATCTCTTCCTAGATTATATTTTTCAAATATCATCTTGTGGATAAAGGAAATGCACAAATGCAATTTCAAGAATTAAAATAATTGATCGTGTAAATATAATGAAACCAAACTTTATAATTTGCACATGAACAGACTTATTTAAACAATTTGTTATTTTTATTCTTTCAACCAGTACCGTACAAACGAATTCCGAGAAATTCAAAGTAAAAGCGATAAATGCATTTATGTTTGATTCAAACAAATATTTAGATGAATAAGAAAATCTCTTTATCTTTATAACTATCCTTATCTTGTGATATTATTTCTTGCAGTGAACCATCATAAATATTACAGTAGCAAATCCAGTACATATAAAGAAATTAATACTCCATTTACTATCCAGTATGGCACTGGCAGTCTAACTGGATTCTTATCTTCTGATACAGTGGAAGTAAGTCATCATGACACAATCCAAGTTACAACTACAATCATAGTTTATAAACATTTCTCAAGTATTCTTTTTTACATTCGGACGTCATGATTTATTAATTATAGGTTGCCGGCCTCTCTGTTAAAAATCAAGGATTCGCAGAAGCCGTCGAGCAGCCAGGTGACACGTTTGTTTACTCAGAGTTTGACGGTATCTTGGGCATGGGTTATCCCTCGATATCCGTGGATGGAGTGACGCCTGTCTTCGTAAACATGGTTAAACAAGGCTCAGTAGAACCTGTTTTCAGCTTTTATCTGAGTCGGTTTGTATCTTCTTTCCATACACACAGCGCATGCCTAAAAATGTTTTAAAAAAATATATTTTATAATCTACAAAATATACAAAATATACAGAGACCCTTCAGCTACGGAAGGTGGTGAACTGATATTGGGTGGTTCTGATCCCAATCATTACGAGGGTGACTTCACATACGTTCCTGTTACTGAGGAAGGATACTGGCAATTTACTATGGATAGGTATATTTTCTAAATTACGTTGAGATCAAGTTGCAACAAATTATTATAACGTTATTGTGTTCTAGTGTCTCGATAGCTGGTTACGAGGTAACTCAAAACATTCAAGCTATTGCTGACACAGGTACCTCATTATTAGTTGGACCAGATGATAACATTGCTCATATTAACGAATTTATTCAAGCTCACAGTAATGGATATGTAAGTAACAATTTTTCACATTGGTATAGCCTTCCAGTAAAAAAATCATAAAATATGACACTGAATAAATTATTATATATATACATATATATATGTATATATTTGTTAAATTATTAACTAATAATTTAATATTATCTTTTGTTTAAAGGTGGAATGTGGTAGTGTTGGCGGGTTGCCTAATGTTACTTTTGTTCTGGGTGGTGTGAAATACGATCTTACCCCTGACGATTATATTCTTCGAGTGAGTATTATAGATCGGTAATTTCCGTTTAAATTATTTGAGAATACGAAGTGTTCACATTGTTTAACTTTTTACAGTATGTAGAAGATGACGCTGAGACATGTTCCAGCGGCTTTGAACCAAGCGGATCTGATTCATCTGATTCTGAGGAGTCAGGTCCGGCATGGATTCTTGGCGATGTATTTTTGCGTAAATACTATAGCGAGTTTGATATGGGAAATAACCGAGTGGGATTCGCTCTTTCGAAATAAAAGCCAATCGCTTTGAAAACGACTAGATGTTATATATATATATATATATATATAAATGACCTCGCAAATAATTAAAATTACTTTTGATTGCTTATTTGATAATTTTTAATTATATTCCTACGGTGTACTCTCTGTTAAAAAAGATATTTGTGATAAATTCGAAAATTAAAACATATATACCTTCCATTAATAATTTGATATATATATATATATATATATATATATATATATATATGTGTGTGTATGTATGTATCTATTGTAATGTCCAAATATAAATAAATCTGTTAAAATAAAATAATCTTTTCGTCTACACAATATAATGATATTTTATTTATTAAGCTTTTATACTTTAATTCGTAATAATGATGATAATAATAATAATAATTCATAATAATTAGTATATAACAGTCTCTAATTATGATAACAATATTGTATAACAGATAAAACAATATAACATTATTTGAATTTTGCCATTAATAACTTATAAGCAATTCTTTTTTTCTCATAATGTGTTTAATTATCTTCTTAATAATGTGTCTTGTGATGAAGTAATCATATTTCTTAATATAACTAAATTAAGATACTAACATATTAAAGTATTAAAAATAATCTATATTAATTACAGTAATAAAATAACAAAGCATCTCAAAGATATTTATATTATCTCTTTTTTGTTGCTCATGATATACATTCTACATCATAAAAATGTAGATAATACATATTTTTGGAGTTTGTTCAATCTCGGACTGAAAATGTATATTAATTGTGAAATTAAGAAACCGATACAGTCGTTCTTCACAAGTTTTGCGATTTTATGATATTTGAATGCTCTATGTATGGTTTTTCTTTAAAAACTTGCAAGTATTCATTATAAATGAAATAATTTACAATATATTTCCACTCATTGTTTACTCTTGGTAAAAATCACTAAATCTATTCAAATTATTTTTAAACTTCACAGTATTTGTTTCTCTAAATTTTGAAACAATCATATTTATATCAAACATTGTATCGCAATCATTTAAAATACAATTATATTAACAATAAAGCAAAAATTTTGTTATATCTCTCTCTTAAAAAAAAGATTGCGTTAAAAAATTTACAACCAATATATTTAACAGAAAAGCTGGTTGAAATTTGAAACGTTCCTGGAGCGATGTTTAGAAAGTACATATAAATAACAAAATACATCATATATATGTAGAATAGTACAATATAGCACAGCATAAAACATAATATTTCAATATGCCCTACAAAAGACACCCTTATTATCGAAAAACTACCCTTCAGATAACTAAAAAAATTCTGGCTTCGTCAAAAATAATTTTTCCCCTTTCTATTATCACATACGGCGACTTCCAAGTGCCACGCACAAAAAGTTGATAATAGCGATAAAAATATATAAGTGGTTAAGTACATTCAAATGAAACATAGACTTCTATGAAACGATATTAATCTACGGTTGAACATACCTAATATATATATTTATTAAATATTACTTACTTTATTAAATATTAATTACTAATTTAATATTATCTTTTGTTTCAAGGTGGATTGCAATCGAATTCCTGAATTGCTTACAATCAGTTTTATTTTGGCTGGTAACGCATTCGATCTTACCGGTAGAGATTATATTCATCAGGTGAGTACTATAGATAAATTATTTAAATATAAATATGAGAAGTTTACATTGTATATTTAATTCTGCATAGTTCTCGCAAGATAATATTACTATATGCCTGAGCAGCTTTTTGAAACTTGCTATAAAAAATGAAACAGATTGGATTCTAGGCAATATATTTATTGGCCATTACTACACTGAATTTGATATGGAGAATGACCGAGTGGGATTTGCTTTGGCGAAAGAAAACTTTCTCTAGCACTTTTTTAAAATATACATCTTACATAATAAAAATGTACATAATGTGCAATTACGCACATTTGGTGGCATATTTTGTGAGTTTTGTGCAGTCCTAGATTAAAAATTAATATCAAAATTAATATTATTCTTATACAACTAACATAACTTTCAACAATTGTTTATAACAAACTTAAGGATTACGAAATGCTTAAATGTATTCGAAGACACATCTTTAATTTATTTTTTAAAGGCCTACGAAAACATTTCTCAAACAAAGAGTAATTTGTAATATATATTTTCACTAATGCAAGTGTAGTTTTAATGATTCGATGTAGTTTCATGACTTCTTTAAGTTTTAAAACATTAAGTTTATTAGTTCAAATAGTATCTCATCCTTCTAGAATACAATTATAATATCACTAAGCTAAATAACTTTTTTTTACTATCACATCACTCTTGTTAAAAATAAATTAATATCAAAAATTGCACATAGACCAAAATAATTTGTATAGCATTAATGTAAACAGACACGCTGTCGTATAAATTGTTACGTTGTATACTTTGCTTCTTCGTTATTACACGATAAAACAAGATAATAATATTTATCAATGATACTGTCTATTATTATACAGTCTATCCATTATTATTATGTAATAAATATTATTATATGGATATAATTGATAGTATAATTGATAGGATAAGTATATAAGATAATAGAATAAGTATAAATATATATAACAGTATATTTCACATTTTATATAGTATAAATATATAAATGTATAAAAATTATGAAAGTTTTATGTATATACATAAGAGACATGTATAGGTGAACAAAAATAACCAAAAGGGAAAGTGAGGGTACAATTTAAAGTAAATAAAATAGAGTAAATAAAAGTATGTAGAATAAATTAAAATTTTTTCAAAAAGACGAGGCTCAGATGTGTTCCAAGTAGAAACATTTATCAAAATATATAGAAAATTTTTCCTTGTCACATCGCATTGTATAACTTATCATCAATTTTTTTAATTATTTGTACAGTTTTTGATAAAAATAGAAATTCAATTTTTTCTAATCACCAACCGACAAAGCTCGCATAGCATCAGTATGAATTTTTGCATAATTTGTACATAATTGTGCCTTAGTTTTCAACAGCGTAATACTTTATTATGAAAGCAGCTGATATGCACTTATTGTTAATTAAAATGTTAATTTTTGTAAGCAAAGTGTTATTTGCTATGTTCATTGATGCATGGCTGTCTAGTCGGCATAAATAATCTATTCTTTCGAAATGCTAATCTCTTCCTCATTAATCACGCACACATTTAATAATTTATTTTAATACAATTTGTCCCACACAGCACCAAGTCGTCTAAAAGTACTACTAAAACTAGACATTTTTTTGTTACAGACATCTTTTACTGACATCGTTAAGTCGACGGAAAGATGGCTAAAAGTCGTCTCATGACCCGAATTCAGTGACTTTTTAGTCTTGTCCATATGATGACTAAAAGATGACTTGATTCATTCTATATAGATTATCGACACTCGGTAGTAGGAATACTTCAATACACGCAATAAATGGACTATTTCTCCAATTTATCCGCCTAATTTCTAAGAATCCGTTTAATATTCTCAATCCCAACAAGGAATCCAGATTATTAAATAAATTATTTTAAATTCCATTTGTCAGAAATTAAACTGATAAACAGTAATGTCAGGAAAAAGATGCGGCTCACACGCATACAATCATTCTGCGTAGCACACGTATGTGGCTCTCTCTGATTGATGCGTGCGAGCAGTATCCTCTTTCTGGCATTACTGCTCCTAAAAGGCAAAAATATGCTTCAGATCTTATATTAATTACTAATTCTTTATATACATTTTGTGATAAATATTAAATACGAGATAAGTTAAGAGTGACTCGCCGCGTAGCGGCAAGCGAAGAAACACGTGCCACATACTATTATATCTCTTTTATGTCATCTTTTTCGACAAAGCGAAAAGATGTCTTTATAGACATCTTTTCGTTTTGTCGAAAAGATAACTTAAAAAAGACATCTTTTCATTATCTTTTAGTATAATGTGCTGTGTGGGGTGCTATCTAGTGAAATTATTTTCATTTAATCTTTACAGTATTTGATTCTCTAAATTTTGAAACAACTATATTTGTATTAAACATTGCATCACAATCAATTAAAATATTAACAATAAGGTCAAATTCTATTCTATGATATGTTTCTTTATTAAAAAAAATTATATTAAAAATATTACAATTAATATACTGTGTGCATCAGAAATTGTTTCACATTTTCCAATTTGTAAGAAATTTGCTTTTATATAAATTAAATATCACCTAATAAAATTTGTAAATAGTGATATACAATAAAGCATATTATATTGTTATATTATATACATGATACATAAATAATGTATATAGTATATATATATATATATATATATATATATATATATATATAATGTATACATATATGTAAGAAATAAAAGTTTTTTCATAGATAAAATGAATTAATTGAAAGTGTCTTACATTAAAGCAATATAGCATAATCAACAAGAATGTCTGCAAAATGGTAAAACATTTGTAAGTTTATTGATTGAATGCTTTATAATTATATGGATGATTGACGCATATATAAGAAATTATTTACTTCTCTGTATCGTATGTAACACACAAATATTCTGTACTTATCTGATTGAATATCAGGTTCTCCTCAACGAAACATTTGATCTTTCGCAGAACTATTTTTGACGTCAATGTCCTGATCATTTTGTCTATTATTTAATAAAATGTCTAGTAACACTTTTACAAAAGATTATAACGTACAAGATACAATGTTATATTTTATCGCGCTTATATATATTTTAAAATTATATCATTTAAAAAAACTATTGTTTTTATTTCAAAAATATTAATTTTTCTGGAAATATTGAAAAATATTTGATAGCACTGACAGTAAAATAAAACACTTTCTGTAAAATATATAAAAAAAAACGTTTTAATCACATAAGTAATTATACTTTGAGAATGTAAATATCTTAAAAATCGTTTAATCAGATATTGTAATTTAGATATTGCATTCGTAGACATGATAAATTATAAATATATTGTAATTATGTAAAGACCAAAAATTATTTAAAAAATGAGTGGCTAGGTTTTTATCCGTTAATTAAAAAAAGTAATGATACAGATGATGCAGACAAAATGATATAGATTTTCCAAAAGTTTTGTTTTATGCAAAATTATTTTGCATGTAATATTACTTTTAATTTAAGTCAGAGTTTAATTAATTATTGTGATTTATTTAAAACTTTAGACTATAAATTAAAATAATACATTATAGATACATATAAATATAATTAATATATTATAGATATTAACATATAAGTAAACAATATTTTGCACATAACATAATCTAAATCTAAATTAATCATCAATTTAATTAACTAAAAAGTTTGCGATATAATTTATTACTTGATACTTATTTAAATGTTTTTTATATTAATTCAAGAATTTTATTACACAACATGGATTCTGTTCGACAAGCTTTGCAGAAAGTTGGCACCAGTTGGCACTTGCAATTGGTCGAAGAAATACTACTTCTGCATCAGAATTGTCCAATTATATGGATGCTCAGTATTATAATGCTATTAGCATTGGAACTACGACGCAGAAATTTAAAGTAAAGTTTGATATTGGTTCCTCAAATTTTTTTTCCCCGCGTTTCATTCAAGCATATTATTTAATATAAAAACACGCGCGATCATATATATAACTCCCTCGAATACCGATACAGTGTTAAGAGGAGAGTTAGTGAGCGACAACACTTTATTTTTCTGTGTATCCAATCATAAAATGTCGAAAGAAACTCGTCATTTAAATTTTCACGAATCGAAACTTCAGTAAATAAATTCGGAAATATATTTCGCCTTTGTATTAGCCGCGGTGCTCGTTATGATAACCGATGCGCAATTCCATATAGGTCAGTATATATCTTGTTGTATTATATATTGCCATGATAAATATAAATTGAATTTAATATTTACATATTATTATAATTTAATTTTAATTATCACACACACATACATATTACGATATAAAAAATTTGCAATTTGTGTAGAAACCCTTCAGCCGTTGAGTTGGGTGATGAATTGATATTGAGTGATTCCGATGCTGCTCATTAGAGCCATTTTTACATATATTTCTATTATTAATGAACTTATTGGATCTATTAATGTGGAAGGCAAGAGTAAATAAACGATCATATCTTTCACAAAGCATATAGTCTTTGATAAAAAAAATTATAAAATGTTGATAATGCAATAAAAATAAAATATTAGGTTCGTTTAAATGAAATATAAACTTTTATGGAATAATAACATTAATCCATGTTTTGGTCGAACTTAATATATTTTTAAAATTATTAATTACTCATTTAATATCTAATTGATCATCTAGTGACTAATTTGATTACCTATTTTGTTGAAAAGTGAATTGCCGAATTTCGAGTTTCTCGAAATTCTGAGTTGCTTACAATCAATTTTATTTTGAGTGGTAAATCATTCGATCTTACCGGTGAAGATTATATCGATCAGGTGAGTATTATAGGTAAATTATTTAAATAGTTTGTATATTTAATTCTATACAGTTTTCATACAATGGTATCACTACATGTGTATTACATGTATATTATTAGATCTGCTTTTTGGAATTTGATGCATGGAATAAAATGAATCCTACATTTATTGACTGTTTTTATACCGAGTTTGATATGAAGAATGACCGAGTGAGATTTGCTTTGGTGAAATGAATATTATTTTTTCTCTAACACTTTTTCAAAATATACATTTTACATAATAAAAATGTGCATAATATGTAATTACATATATTTGATGGCATATTTTGCGAGTTTGGTCATATAAATTAAAAATTGATATTAAATATTATTTTCATACAACTTTTACATAACTTTCATAACGTTTGTTCATAACAAATTAATAAGATAATGATTACAAGATGTTTAAACGTATTCAAAGATTGTGCATATCCTTAATTTCTTTTTTAAAAACCTATAAAAGCATTTATCAAAGAATGATTTGTAATATACAGGGTGTATCTGAAATGATGCATTAAACTTTAGGAGCGTTCTAGAGGTCAAAATAAGACTTTTTTTCTTATAAACATGGGTCCGCAAATGAACCCCCCTCCGAGCTAAAATTCGAAAATGTGTGAAATTGACTAAACACCCGCAACGCAAATTTATTTATCTCTCAAAAGAGGGTGAGATAACGTCAAAACCAAGGTCAAATAATAAGGCAATCCATAATACAGCCAATTTTCAATTTTTTCCCCAAACTTTAGGGGCCACTAGCTCGGAGGGGGGTTCATTTGCGGACCCATGTTCATAGGAAAAAAAAGTCTTATTTTGACTTCTAGAATATGCTCCTAAAAAAGTTTAGTGCATCATTTTAGATACACTCTGTATATTTTCATTAATTATGTAATTATAGTTTTAATGATTCAATGTAGTTTCATGACTTCTTCAAATTTTAAAACTATTAAGTTTATATCTCAAATATAGTACCCCTCATCCACCTAGAATTACAATTGTAATATCATTAAGCTAAATAACTTTTTTACTACCACATTACTCTTTTTAAAAATAAATTTTAATCAAAAATTACATATGAAACGAAGTAATTTTTATTGCGTTAACATAAGTAGACTTACTATCGCATAAGCTGTTATGCATAAAAATTATAAAAATTATAAAAGTTTTGTGTATACACATAAGAGACATATATGTAGACAAAAATGATCAAAAGGGAAAGTGAGTGTACAATTTTTATTGGAGTAAATAAAAAGAATATAAAATGAATTAAAATTTTTTCAAAAAGATGCTCACCTGTATCCCAAGTCGAAACAAACATTTATCAAAATATATAGAAAATTTTTCCTTGTCATATCGCATTGTATGTCATCAATTTTTTAAATTATTTGTACAGTTTTTGATAAGAATAAAAATTCAATCTTTTCTAATCATCAACTGACAAAAGGCTCTCATGTCATTAATGTAAATTTTTACATAATTTGTACATTAATTACGTCTTATTTTTCAACAGCGCGATGCTTGTGAAAGCAGCTGATATGAGCTTATTGATAATTAAAATGCTAATTTTTGCGAGCAGTGTCATTTGTTAAGTTCATTATTGCATGGCTGTCTAGTCAGTATAAATAATCTATTCTTTCGAAACGCTAATCTCTTCCTCATTAATCACGCACACATTTAATAATTTATTTTAATACAATTTGTGCTAATTAAAGAAAAAATATTTATCAAATTTGATTGATCGATGGAAACCCGGACGTTTTGAATGCGCGCGATCGTATATATAAACACCGCATCGCATGTCGCTAAACGAGAGCTCTAGTAATCGAGTTCAATTTATTTTTTGTGTATCCAGTCACAACGTACAGAAAGAAATTTGCCAGAAATTTCGAAAATATGTTTCGCTTTTTCGTGGCTGTGGCGCTCTTTGTGCTGATTGACGCGCAATATCAAAGGTAAATTCATATATTATATTATGTGTGTACGTTATATATCGGTATAAATGTTGAATTTGTAAAGATCGATCTACCTTGTAATCGCATTCGACTTTTTGAAATCCAAAACCTACTTAAACGCGATTGCGTTTTCATCAGAATTGAAATTTTATTATTTAATTTCTTGTTTCTCTTTATTAATAAAAAAATAAAAGTAAGCACTTTTGAAAAAAATAATTCTTTGTAAATCTGTAAAGTTCATGCTTTTTGTCTGCCTTATTGCAATATCTTTATCGTTCTGATAGTAAATTATTTTCTAACGTGTAAGCAAATAAACTATATATATTAGTAAGCTATTTTTTATTTAACTTATGCTCTATACCGTATTTCTAATATAATAAGTCATTTTACTTTGAATTATTTTTTTATAAGATTGCATGCAATGTTATCTGTAATTAAAAATTAGGGGTTGTTAAATTATAATGCTTAATTAAAAAAATTAAACTATAAATTAAATAATAATTCATATATATATTATATATATATAATGTATAAATCTTTTACAAATTAAAAACAATATTTGTATAATTAATTAAAGTTTATTATATAATAATGCTTACATAATCTTTTATATTTATATTGTATTTATATGACGCATTTATAGTAATTATAAGTGATTAATTTTTTATGACAATAGAACATATATAGCTTTCTCATAACTTATATTTCTTTAAAATGTCGGTCCTTTATATATAAGTAAAGATATAACTATACATTATATATGTATGTAAATATGTATGCATGTAACAAAAAAATATCCTTTATATTACTTTAAGGATTCCATTATACAAGAAGGATTCTATTCAAAAAAAATTCAAGAAAGGGGGTATTGACTTCAAACAATATCTTTCGACCCAAAATCATGGTTCAGCGGAACCCTTGTGCAATTATGCAGATGTTCAATATTATGGTGTTATCACGATCGGAACTCCTCCGCAGGAATTTAATGTATTATTTGATACTGGTTCCTCAAATCTTTGGGTTCCATCAGCTGAATGCTATTCCTTAGCATGCTGTAAGTATTTTAATATATATATACAGTATCCTCCATAAGTTTGGAAACACTTTATAAAGGTATACAATATAAAAAAAATAACTTTAATTTCTTTGATATTTGCCGGATGTTATATCCTTCTTCTTGTAAAATAATAATCTTGACTCGCAATTCATATGGAATCTGGCACGTCGGAGCCATTTTTAATGATTGTAGTAATTTTTGTTACTTTTACAGAAACTAAAATCAAACTGCACTTAAATGAGTTTTTATTACTCTGATGTATGTTTCTAATGCGCGTAAACATTACAGGCATTCCACTACAGCATCTGATATGCTGTAGTAGCACTAATTGGCAGAACAAATCAACGCGCGAAATTTAACTCCGAGCAGTTCGGTGCCGCGTAATAATTATTCGACATATTTTCGGTATAAACATGCGTCATATCATCATTTAAATGTCTTGCAATATATTCATATGAAAAATCTGCACAGATTGCTGCCATGCGATTGTTTATCTGTAAAATGCAATGTGTTTCCAAACTTATGGAGGGTAGTGTATATATATACACAGGATACTAATTAATTTGTGCATAAAAATACATAGTAATATTTATTGAATTGCGCACTCACGAATATATATTTGTCTAACATAATACGAATTAAAAACAATTCTACTATTTCAATCAATTTTTACTATTTTTACTACTTTCTTTTTTATTTTATGCAAATAAAAATGGTTATAAGCTTTTCGATATTTTTCATTAAGAAATATGTACTTAATAAGTGCAAATTAATAAAGACTCAGTATATGAATTTGTTAATATTTATCATTTTATTATTCATTAGATATTTCATTATTTACACATGTGCACATATTATACTTAATAATATTAAAAACATTGAAGAAAGTCTTAATTTTTTTCAAATAATTAATATCAAATCAAAGTGAACGTTAAAATATTATAAATTAAAATATATATTACAACGTTATAAAATTATATTATATTATTACAATTAAAATATTGCAAATGGTATAAAATTCTATTCTCTGTCTATCTCTCTCTCTAGTTATATTTTTTAAATATAATCTTTTGAACATTTAAAGATGCACAAATACAATTTTAGAAATTAAAATAACTGGTCATATAAATACTATGAAATCAAGCTTTACAAATTTGTATACGCATAGACTTATTTGTACAATTTTTTACATTTATTTTTTCAACGTACAAATAAATTTCGAAAAACTCAAAAGTAAAAGCGATAAATGTATTCATGTGTATCTAAGGACAAACATTTGAATAAGAATTTCTTTATTTTTAAAACCATCCCATCATAACTACAACATCTTGTGATATTATTTATTATTCCTTACAGTTAACCATCATACATATCACAGTAGTGAATCCGATACATATAAAACACATAATAATACTCCATTGAATATCCAGTATGGCAGTGGCAGTGTATCTGGAAGCTTAGCTACTGATGTAGTGACTGTGAGTCATCATGAAACAATCCAATACAGTTACAACTATAATCATAATTTATAAGCATTTCTCAAGTATTTATATTCGGGCGTCATGATTTATTAATTATAGGTTGCTGGTCTTCATGTTAAAAATCAGACATTCGCAGAAGTCGCCAAGGAGCCAGGCATAGCATTTCTTGCTGCATATTTTGACGGTATCTTGGGCCTGGGTTATCCCGAGATATCCGCGGATGGAGTGACGCCTGTCTTCGTAAACATGGTTAAACAAGGCTTAGTACCAGAACCTAAGTTCAGCTTTTATCTGAATCCGTTTGTATTTTCTTCTCACATGCACATGTCTAAAAACGTTTTAATGAAAAAATATATATTATAATCTATAAAATATACACTATGTATAGAGACCCTTCAGCCAAGGAGGGTGGTGAGTTGCTATTGGGTGGTTCTAATCCCGATCATTACGTGGGCGATTTCACATACGTTAATGTTTCTAAAAAAGGATACTGGCAATTCCCTCTAGATAGGTATATTTTCTAAATTGCGTTGATCAAGTTGCAACAAATTATTATAACGTTATTGTGCTGTAGCCTCACAGTAGATGGAAAGCCCGTGGCTAAAGACATGCAAGCTATTGCTGACACAGGTACTTCACTACTGGTTGTACCATCAGAGACTTACGATGCTATTAACAAACACATTCACGCTGGTAGTGATGGAAGTGTAAGTAACAATTTTTCACATTGGTATAGCCTTCTCGTAAAAAAAATCATAAAATTTGACAGTATATATATATATATATATATATATATATATATATATATATATTAATAAATATATATATATATATTAATAAATTAATAATTAGTAATTTAATATTATCTCTTGTTCAAAGGTGGATTGTAGTAAGATTGATGGATTGCCTGATATTGGTTTTAATATCAGTGGTGTAATACTCAGTCTTACCCCTCACGAATATATTATTCAAGTGAGTATGGATTAATAATTTCCGTTTAAATTATTTAAGAATACGAAGTGTTCACATTGTGTTTAATTTTTTACAGGATGTAAAATTTGGTTTCCGAACTTGTACCAGCGGTTTTCAAGTGATTTCTAATTTCCCTTACGTGATTTTGGGGGATGTATTTATAAATCATTACTACACCCAGTTTGATATGGGAAATAACCGAGTGGGATTCGCTCGTTCAAAATAAAAGTCGATTGCCTTGTTTTAAAGAACCACTATTATACCATTATTATAAATGATAATTATGCAAATAATTAAATAAAATTATTTTTGATGCATGTTGTTTTGTAATTTTTAATTATAATTATCCATGCGCTGTGTATTGTTATAAATAGATATTTGCAATACATTCGAAAATTAAAACGGAAATATATGCGATATCTTCTCAATAATTTCATACATACACACGTGTACACACACACACACACACACACACACACACACACACACACACACACACACACGTGTACATACAGGGTGTCCCGAAACTAACGCTTGATATTTTAAAGGCAGATTCTCTGGCCAATTTAAAAACGATTTTTCCTCAGCGAAAATGTCGCGGCACTAATAGTTTTCGAGTTATAAACGATTGAAAATAAAGGATTTTTCGCAAACTAAGGCTTATGGGAATAAAATATTAATAAAGTCACATTCTTTAGTTAATTTTAGGTCGAGTTTTACTTTAATAGAATTTTAATTTAAGGCTTAGTTAGAAAGATACATGATGACAAAAATTGGGAATATGCAAAAAATAATGATCTCCCTCGACATTTTCGACATTTTAAATTGGCCAGAGAATCTGCCTTCAAAATATCAAGCGTTAGTTTCGAGATACCCTGTATATTAGAGTTACAACGAATATTCGGCTAACTATTCGGTATTAACTATTCAGCATTAACTATGCAATATTTTTCGGTATTCTACAATTCTATTCGGCAATATTATTGCTATTAATATATCAATTCACTATTGGTCCGAATATTTTTAAATGTCCAAATTAAAAGAAATAGTAAAATTATGTAATTACAACGAGTAGTATATTCGGCAGTTAACCGAATATTCGGCCAAGTCATTACTATTTCTTTCATGAAGTCATGCTATTACTATTTACGATTTCCTTCAATTTGGACTTTTACAAATATTGTCAAATATACAGAATATCGAATAGTTAGCCGAATATTCGTTGCAACTCTAATATATTTATATGTATATATATATATATATATATATATATATATATATATTATAATATATATATATATATATTATAATGTCTAAATACAAATAAATCTGTTAAAATAGAATAATTTTTTTGTCCTGAATATATAAATATACTGATTTTATATATTAAGCTTTCATAGTTTAATTCATAATAATAATGATAATAATAATTTCATAATAATAATTATATAACAGTATATAACTACGATAACGATACTATATAACAAATAATATAATTGAACATCACTTGAATTTTAATCATATCAATAAGCGATTCTTTTCTTTCTTATAAAAAATGTACTTACTTATTTTCTATAGTGTATAGTGTATAGTGTATTCTATATATGTGTCTTATTATCTTCTATCTTAGAATAATGTATCCCGTGATAAAATTGCTGTACTTTTCAATATAATTATATTACAATACTGACATATATAATAATAATGCATTTCAAGGAAATCTATATTAATTACGGTAATGAAATAACGAAGCATCTTAAGTTATCTACATTATTCCTCTTACAGAGTTTCTTTTTATAGAATTTTCTCATGATATACATCATAAAAATGTAAATAATATATATTTTTGGGTTTTATTCTCGGACTGAAAATGAATAGCGAAACTAACAAATCGATCATCCTTTACATAAATTTTGCGATTTCATGATAGTCGAAGGTCCTATATATGACTGTTCTTTAAAAACTTGCAAGTATTCATTATAAATGAAATAATTTATAATATATTTCCATTCATACAATCATTGTTGACTCGTGGTAAAAATTACTAAATCTATTCAAATTATTTTCAATCAATCTTCACAGTATTTGATTCTTTAAATTTTGAAACAACTATATTTGTATCAAACATTGCATTGCAATCAATTAAAATACAATTACATTAACAATAAGACAAAATTCTATTCTATGATATGTTTCTCCCTTAAAAAATTTACATTAAAAATATTACAATTAATATACTGCATCAGAAATTGTTTCACATTTTCCAATTTGTAAGAAATTTGCTTTTATATAAATTAAATATCGCCTAATAAAATTTGTAAATAGTAATATACAATAAAACATATTATATTGTTATATTATATACATGATACATAAATAATGTATATAGTATATATATATATATATATATATATATATATATATATATAATGTATACATATATGAAAGAAATGAAAGTTTTTTCATAGATAAAATGAACTAATTGAATGTGTCTTACATTAAAGCAATATAGCATAATAGACAAGAATGTCTGAAAAGTGGTAAATCATTTATAAGTTTATTGATTGAATGCTTCATAATTAAATGGATGATTGATGCATACACAAGAGATTACTTACTTCTATATCGTACGTAACACACAAATGTTCTGTACTTATTTGACTGAATATCAGATTCTCTTGAACGAAGCATTTAAACTACTTCGGAACTATCTTTGACGCCAACTTCCTGTCGTTTCGTCTATTATTTATCTATAAAGTGACTACTAATGCTTTTATTACAAAAGATTATAATGTACAAGATACAACGTTATATATTATTGCGCTTATAAATATTATAAAATTATATCATTAAAAAATATTGTTTTTATTTTAAAAATATTAATTTTTCAGAAAATATTGGAAAATATTTGATAGCACTGATATAAATAAATAAATAAATAAGAAAGTAATGTAAACATGAGAAATGGCTGAATGCAAATTTAGATAACAATGTGGTATTAAAATTCTGTAAAAAATATAGTGACATATAGAAACATATATATAATGATATAATAACTATAATAACTATAATAAAATAATAAAGCATTTTAAAGATATCTACATTATCTCTTTTACAGAATTTCAACACTACATTGTTAACTAAATTTGCATTCAGCGATTTCCCATGTTTACATCACTTTTTTGGATTTCAACTACATTTTATATATCTATTTTCCTTTGAACATGCATCATACAATTTTGACATGATTTTTATTGTTAATCTACCAAAAGAGACAAAGACAATATGTGATATATAGATAATATTACATTTAAATTTAAGAAGACATAAGAATCTTATACAATTCTTTCTTCGTTATCTTCGAAATAGATATAATTTTTTAAATTATTTATCAATTATTTTATATAAGATATTTTTTAAATTATTTATCAATTATTTTATAAAAGAAAGATCGAAAATATAGATAAAAATGTATCTATTATATTAAAGAATATGTGTAGAAATGTCGATTAATTGTCTTATTTTATTTGTAAGTAATATTTATCTTTTAATGAGATCTTAAAATTATATTATTTGTAAAATTTATATTTTATTTTTATTATTTTCACACAGTTTTTTATATTTCATATATATATATATATATGAAATATAAAAAACTGTGTGAAAATAATAAAAATAAAATATAAATTTTACAAATAATATAATTTTAAGATCTCATTAAAAGATAAATATTACTTACAAATAAAATAAGACAATTAATCGACATTTCTACACATATTCTTTAATATAATATATATATATATATATATATATATATATATATATAATTCTCTTTCTCTCTCTCTCTCTTTCTCTATTTATCTATCTATCTATCTATCTCTTTCTAAAAGATATATATAATAAAAAATATCGTATATATTTTAATTTTCGAAAATATTACATACATTTATCTATAACGATGCACTGCATAGATAATTATAAATAAAAATTGTAAACATTATAATTAGCATGAAATGCTGAAGAAAACATTTTATTTAATCATTCGCGAAGTTATCATTTATATCTAACAATAACTTTAAAAAAAGCAATTATTTAATAGACTGGGCAAATCCCACACGATTATTTCCCAAATCGAATTCAGTGTAATAACGGCCAATAAATACACCGCCCAGAATCCATAGCGATGAGTTAGATCCTAAGAAGCCGCTCATACATGTCGTGATGCCATACTCTGTATTCTGAAAAATTAAATATACAGAGTGTAAGCTTTTAATCTTAAATAATTTATACTAGAAATAACGATCTATGATATATTCACCTTAAGAATATAATCATTACTGTTGAGAGGGAACCTCTTACCATCGAAAATAAAACGAATTATAGGCATCTCATGAATCGTACCGCAATTTACTAAATTCTACAAAAATAGATAATATCAAATTAGTAATTAATAATATGTAACGCATATATATTTATTTATATTTTAGTAAGATTTTACAATTTTTCTATAAAAGATTATGCCATTATGAAAAGTAATAATTGTTTACTTACTATTATGTTTCCAGCACTATCAGTAGTACTATTAGCTCCAATATATTTGTTAATAATGTCGATCTCCGATATTGGTCCAACTATTAGTGACATACCTGTATCAGCAATAGCTTGACAACCACCCATACACAAGGTTCTACCTTCGTTGAATTTAGTTTTAGTTATTCTGACCCTATAACGTGCAAACATTAACAGTTTGTTGGAATATAACCAATATAATTTTAAAAAAAGATGTACCTATCTATTAAAAATTGCCAATATCCTTTGGTAGAAACATTAACATATTTGAAATTACCGATGTAATAAGCGGGATCGGAATCATCCAATATCAATTCACCACCTACTTTGGCTGAAGAATCTCTATATACATTATATATTCTTTTTAATATTGTAATATATATATATATATATATATATATATATATATATATATATATTTATTATATATATATTTGTTAGAAATACTTTTAAATATACTATAAGAAAATACATGCCGATTTAAGTAAAAGCTGAAAACAGGTTGTGGCACTAGTTTCTGTTTAATCATATTGTAGAAAACAGGCGTCACTCCATCAACAGCTATCGTAGAATAACCCAAGCCCAAGATACCATCAAACTCCGCAACAACGAGTGCTAAGACTAACTCATCAATCGCTTCTGCAAATGATTGACACTGAACATTGAGGCCAGCAACCTATAATAAAATTGATAATATTGTCACCGTGCACGAAAAAATAATATAATTGCTTAAGAAATATTTAAATTACGATAGTTGTATGTAAAATGGATTATTATTGACTAATTGATTGTTTAATGATGACTCACATTCACTACATCAGTAGATAAGAATCCAGACACGCTACCAGTATTAAACTGAATACCAATATTATACTGAATAGAACATATAGTATTATTCACTTTGTATGTCCTGGACTTTGTACTATCATATTTATTATGTAATGCTGTAAAATATGATAAGTAATATCATAAGTTAAATTAAAAAAAAATAATATTTAAAACATCTTAAAAATATATAGATTATTTCATTAAATTAAATCCTTGGTCGAAATATAAGATGTATGCACATAAAAAATTATTGCTTTAATTCTTAAATTATCTTTGTGTGGAAAAGCTCATTTTTTATCTTCAGGAAGTGAATGTAATAATCTAGATAGTACAAAAAAGAGGAAAGAAAGGTATTTAGTAGACGATAATATAAGATATGTATATCTAGAGTGTGTGATAATATAAAATGATAATAGAGGATGCTTTTTAGGGATGTATTGTTTGAGAGAGAGAGAGAGAAGAAGAGAGAGAGAGAGAGAGAAGAAGAGAGAGAAGAAGAGAGAGAGAAATTGTGTGCTTGGTTTTGTAATATTTAAATTATCAATTTTAATTTTGATTTTAATGCTTGATATTGTTATTCAGCTATTATTGAAATTGCTATTCAAATTTTTTAAAAATTTCAAAATTTTACTAGGAAAATATGATAAGATAGAATAGAATTCTATAAAATTAAGTATCTCATTATATTTTTTACTTTGATATTAATCATTTTAAATAATACATTTTATATTTTTTAATTTGATATTAATTATTTGAAATGATAAAATTTTTTTTCATCCTTTTAAGCAAAAATACTAACTAGTATGTATGTACATATAAATAATAAAATATTAGATAAATAATTACATTCATATTACATTCATCATACTAAATATTAATTAATTAATTAATTCGCACTCACCAAGTACATGATAATATATTTTGATAAATATATCGAAAAATTTTGAATTTCTTATCATGAAAATGAAAATTATTAAATAAAGTTTAT
This sequence comes from Camponotus vicinus, assembly GCF_025532165.1. Classification (NCBI taxonomy): domain Eukaryota; kingdom Metazoa; phylum Arthropoda; class Insecta; order Hymenoptera; family Formicidae; genus Camponotus; species Camponotus vicinus. The sequence continues at coordinate 4,044,312 of NW_028141949.1, forward strand.
TTTTGCATTGTTTAACAGATATATCTTTAATTGTAAGAGAGTTGTTGGTAATATATATACATATAGTTATATATATATTCTCTTTCCAACATATAATGATGACATGGTATGTTCATCTACAGAATGATGTTAATCATATGAAACTTAATAACTCCTTTTTTTAATTCCTCTTTCAGAATTGTAGAAAAAATAATTCCTCTTTAAGAATTGTAGAAAAAATAATTCAAGATTTTTTTACTTATTGCTCATGATTAAATATCGCTATGTATTTATATTAGTGGTAGGTGAATATACAATTAATTATCAATCTGTATATATCATATAATTGTAAATTACTTACAGCAAGCAATATTGGCATGGCTACACAATATAGAGGGTACCCAAATATTTGAGGAACCAGTATCGAATAATACTTTAAATTGTTGCGGTGGAGTTCCGATAGTAATATTGCCATAGTATTCATAGTCTAGATCAGTGCTGGGATTTACTTGCAACTTTCGGCCAGATTTCTTAGCTTACGCCTACTGTTCCCCTCTTACCGCTTGCGCCGCTCGTAACTAAGGAGCGCTCAGGAACGTGCGCGTCACAAATGTAATGTGGCAATCTATCTAAGTTCTCTTTATTGTTTATTAATAATAAAAATAATTATTATATTATTAATTACGTATATGTTCTGTAACAATTTAAAGTATTTGTGTTTTGAGACGTAATTACAATAAAGAGAACTTAGATAGATAGATTGCCACATTACATTTGTGACGCGCACGTTCCTGAGCGCTCCTTACTTACGAGCGGCGCGAGCGGTAAGAGGGGAACAGTAGGCGTAAGCTAAGAAATCTGGCCGAAAGTTGCAAATAAATCCCAGCACTGGTCTAGATAGTTGTATAAAGATTGCGATGAAGGATTAATATGAGTGAAATTAATTTGTTGCAAGTCGATGCCAATTTTTCTCAAACTTTTTCGAATAGGATCCATCTTGTGCAATTGAATCCTTGAAATAACGTAAAAACATTTAATTATAACAAACATTTTCAGAAAAATGTGTCATAAGGAAATTATATAAGTTCAACTGTCGCAGAAATCAGTATAATGTATAAAATCATTACAATGTATACAATATAAGTACATCATGTATTAAATTTAATAATTCATTTAATAAATCAGAAATTTTAATAAATCAATGATTTTAGATTATTTGATTTATAAATTGCATATACATCTAAAATATTAAAATTTAAAATTTAATTAAAGTTTAAAATTATAAATATATAAAGTTTAAAATTATAAATATAGTCATTATATCTTAATAAAGTCTGATTTGTAGTTAAAATTCGAATTTGCATGCAGTACACAAGAAAGTAATTTATATGATTGTATTTACTATTAAAAGTGATGTATATTCAAACGTTAAACAAAGAATTAACAAAAAGCAAATTATTATCTATAATTTATTTATTTACGAATTAAAAGATAGTTTACAACTATATATTTTGATCACGAATCGCAAAATTCATCTTGATCTCTTATAGAAACGTAATAAAGACAAATTGCGCACTCCGTAAATTCACAGAAAATTTGTTTTTCTAGAATATTCTACCTCTGTTTTTTGTTCATTATTAAGTAAATATAAATTTTTAAATTTATATTTATACTTTATTGAATATTATATTTATATTTTATTAAATAAATATAAATTAAATAATATTTATTGTTTGTTATTAAATAAAATTAAATTTTTGTAAAAAGAATTTAATCATTATTGAAACGAAATTGTATTTATATAGATTTTGCTTTGATTTAAAAAAATCGGATGTAGCTACGAGAGAGATTGTTTTCTATAATTTCGAAATTTATTATGCTAATACATAATATGTGCGATACAATATGTATGCTAACCTCTGGAGTTGTGCATCGATCAGCACAAAAAGCGCTGTGGCCATTAAGAGAAGACGAAACATTTCGAATTTTCGTCAACTGAAGCTTCGAATCGTAAAATTCTTCAATGCCTTCTGCACCTTACAATTGAATGCACAAATAATTAAAGTATAGTCATTAGCATTTTGCTTATTTATAGCACACACCTGCTTAAGGCGCAAAAAGGAGAGAATTTGGTAATATGACATGCGAAACGTTCGAAAAACTTCCGGTAAGTTTCTGTCAATCCATCAAAACTAAAAATATAATATCTCGTACGTATTTCTTTTAATTAGCACACAACATGCACGTGTATTTAAATAAATTATTAAATGTATGTGATTAATGAGAAAAAAGCGATAAGCTTTTTGAAGGAATACATTTTTTACGTTAATTAAATTGACAGCCATACAATAATGAATTTTGCAAGTGACTTTTCACTTGAGAGAATAAAAGTAATTAGCAACTTTTTTAATTGCTTTCATAATAAAATAATGTACTGTTCAGGATTAAAACACAATTACGTAGAAATTATGTACAAAATCGTATTGTGACATGTAAATTGTATCAGTTGCCGATAAAAAAGTTTAATTTTTTTTATTGAAACTTGTGTAAATGATAAATTTTAATCAAATTATATTATTTGTAAAATTTATATTTTATTTTTATTATTTTCACACAGTTTTTTATATTTCATATATATATATATATATATATATATATATATAATTCTCTTTCTCTCTCTCTCTCTCTCTCTCTCTCTCTCTCTCTCTCTCTCTCTCTATCTATCTATCTAATCATTATTATTGTTATCAATAACGGATAATTTATAGAAAAATAAACTACAGTATATATATGTATATATATATATATATATATATATATATATATATATATATATATATATATATATACTGTAGTTCTCATTTTTCTATAAATTATCCGTTAATGATAACAATAATAATGATTCTATAGTTTTCTATATGTTTAAGTTATTTTTTTTAGCAATGTTTCTCATGATTAAATTTTATTTTATTTCAAATAATTCGAATAATTTCGATAAATAAATTACGCTTCCTTAAAAGAAAAGAAAATAAAACATTTGAAAGATATCTATTATTTCTTTTGTAAATTTTTTTGTAACTGCTTTTACGTTTTACATGATGGTAATATATATATATATATATATATATATATATATATATATATATATATAATGTAGAATTTTGGATTTTGTATAGTCTCAAAATAAAAATCGGTATTAAATGTCTTTATGAAATTAATATCAGAATACCACATAGCCGTCTATAATTAAATTTATCACTTTAAAGATATTCGTTACAATATCGATAACAACGACGATAACATATGTGATATTTGATGCTTGTCATAGTCTGTTATTTCATAACAAGGATTATCTGATTCGAATCTGGGAAATATAAGCAATTCGTCCTTCATATTTAAGCAAGTTTATTATACTGTCAATACTGTCGATTATAAAGTAATTGATCGAACGGACTTTTCAGTCATATTTATCGGTTTTCTAACGGATTTATTTAAAAAACTGCTCATAAATAATTGAAATACAAATTACAAAATAAATAATATATGTTAAGATTAAAACAAAGTTTATAAAAATAAAATAAAATGATTCATTGATGTTTTTATACTTTTAAAAATATATCTTCGATCGTTTGTCTTCCAAAAGTAGATTTTTGAAATATTAATTTACTTTTAAATATTACCCATTTCTAATTTAAAATCCAGTAGAAGCCAAGCAATATTTCGATGAAATGATAAATAGGACAAAAATACATATTTATATAAATACATATTTATGGAGATAGAAAATAATAAACAAAGAAAACAAATGGATTATTCTTTGCTTCCATAAATAAAAAAACAAAAATTTTTCTAAATAATGATAATTATAGATATATTCTGAAACAAATATCTGTTAAATTAAAAAAAAATATTATATCACATTGTGTGTATGTATATGTATATACATTGTTAATTTTATTAAAATTCATCCGCAGGCTTGGATAAGAAAACAACTTCAATCCTTTCTTATCGCCAAATAATAAAGATTGCATATCATACAATATGAATTTTGCATAATTTGTGCATTAAACAGCGCGAGATTTAATGTGAAAGCAGCTAATATTAATAGGATTTATTGCCAATTATTTTTTTACAAATAAAATATTATTTGCAAAGTCCATTGTTGCATGATTGTCCATACCTAATCATCGTAGATAATGTATTCTTTTGAAGTTTTAATTGGTTTTTGCTCATTAATTACTCTGGCAAAAATGATACGTTTGTTTGGCGTTTACATGAACGTTTGTGGAAGTTCGTCGAGAGTTTAAAAACGATTAGTAAAGAGTTTGTAGAACAAAAATTGCAACACTGCAGCGTTTAAAAGACGTTTGTACGTTATAGCGTAATCGTAAACGTTTGAAAAGTCTGAGTAAACTCTGTACACGAAGATGTATCAACGTTTACTGAACGTACTCTGAAAAATGTTACCTCAGCATTGCAAAACTTTCATGTAACATTATATAAAGAGTTTGTAGAACAAAAATTGCAACACTGCAGCGTTTGATAAGCATTCAAAACCCAACAGCGTTATGTAAGTGCTCTTACAAAGTTTGAAAAACATATAAACTCTCAGAAAACCCTCACTCAACGGTTGTTAACGCTTTATAAAGTTTCTTATTTTCGCCAGGGGTGTGCTAAAAGAAATACGTGCCTGCAGATCGGGGTACTTTTAGAATTGATTGATTGATAGAAACTATCGAAGTTTTTCGAATATTTCGCGTATTGTTATATTACCAGTCTCTCTTACTGCTCCAAGCGCAGGCGCGCGTGATCGTATATATAACGCCGCCGCATGTCGATAAACAGCTGTGACGAGGCAGTGGTCGATTGTGTGTCTTTTCGTGCGTCGTAATCCCGAAATTAGCTTAAAATTTCACGATTCGAAGCTTTAATTGTCGGAAAATTTGGAAACATGTTTCGACTTTTCGTGGCGGTCGCAGCATTTTTTGTGCTGATCGACGCACATCAACTCCAAAGGTGAGCTTATATATTGTATCGCATTATGTATTAGCTGATAAACATCGAGATTACATATAGAGATGTCTCTCGTTCATGACTCTCGGTTTTCCTGGAATTAACGCGTAATCTGCGTCAATGCAATTAATCTTATAATAATGGGACAAAATATCTTTATAAAAGAGATTTTTTTTACTCATTAATAAAGAATTAAAATGTTCATGAATTGATAGATTTTCTGTGAATTTGTCTACTTTATCGCGTTTCTAAATGAGATTAGCATGAATATTACGATTCTTCGCAATCAAAACATCTAATAAATTATTTTCTAATGCATAAATAAGTTATAGATAACAATGAGTTGTTCTTTGTTATTTGTTTACTGTTGATGCTCTCTACATTCATGTTCTATTTTTAGCAGTAAATGTAATCATCTCATTTTCATTATCTTTTTTGTACAATGTTCTTTTTGTGCAAAGTTTCATCTTTACATAAAAATCAGAGTTTATTATAATGATGTCATAAGATTTTTTTATAAATTAAACATGTCAGATATATATGCAATATAAATTATATAATCATAATCTAGACAGATCATCGATTTAGTTAATTAAAAAGTTTATGATATAATTATTTTTAAATGCATTGTCTCCTATATTTTTATTGTAAATACATAAGATTTTGTGGATTTCTTAAACAAAGAATGAACATCTATAGCTTCCTCATGATTCATATTTCTTTTTCTTGAAGTGTCTGTTTTATTAATAAATATATAAATATAAGACAAATATATATATGCAAATAACAGGATATCTTTTATGTTACTTCAAGAATTCCATTGGTCAGGATGGATTCTATTAGAAATTATTTAAAAGAAGTTGACACTGACTTGCAACCAGTATATCTGACTGGAAGTATTATACCAGAACCTTTGTCTAATTATTTGGATGCTCAATATTATGGTGAAATCAGTATTGGAACTCCGCCACAACCTTTTAAAGTAATTTTTGATACTGGCTCCTCAAATCTTTGGGTACCATCAAAAAATTGCCATTTTACCGACATTGCGTGCCGTAAGTACTTTAATGTACACACACACAAATATATTATTGCTTATTTAATTTTTCATTATTTATACATATATATGTTGCATTTAATAATATTATTATTTAATAACATTAAAGAAAATTTTAATTATTTATATAACACAGTTAATATTAAAATATAATGTACATTGGAATGAGGTATAATATTAATATACATAATTCTATTTTGTCTCATCATATATATATATATTTAATTTATTTATTTATTTTAAGTAAAATAAATTTTTTAAAAAAGCTGGATAGATACAATTGCAAGAATTAAAATCATTGATAGAATAAATATTACCAAGTTCTACCATTGGCAGACATTTATCATATTCATAATTTATCATATTCACTCTTTCAAGATACAAATGTAACCTTTGACATCCAAAGATAAAAGCGAATTAAAGCGACAAATATATTTACATACTGATGATTTATACAATTGCATATTTAATTAATAAAGATCTATTTTTATTATTTCTTTAATATTACTAACTTGATTTTACTTTTACTATTATTTACAGAGTTACATCATAAATATAATAGTGAAAAATCCAGCACATATGAACCAAATGGTACTGCATTTGCTATTCAATATGGTTCTGGCAGTTTGTCTGGATATTTATCTACTGATGTAGTGAATGTGAGTCATTGATAAATATATGTAATATAATACATTCATAGCTTTAATCATAGTTTATAAACATTTCCTAAACATTCGTGTTATTTTTCTCTGAAAGAAATGCGCAGCATTTTATTATTAATACATTTTATTTGCAGGTTGCCGGTCTCAATGTTACGAGTCAAACATTCGCGGAAGCTATTAATGAGCCAGGTTTAGCATTCGTCGCTGCAAAGTTTGATGGTATCTTGGGCATGGGTTATTCTACGATAGCTGTTGATGGAGTGACACCTGTCTTCTATAACATGGTTAAACAAAAACTGGTTCCACAAGGCGTTTTCAGTTTTTACTTAAATCGGTAAATATGTATCTTCTCATAAGCATGTTTATGCATTGTTTAAAAGTGTTTTTAATAAAAAATATATATATAATTACAATATTTAAAAAATATACAAAATATACAGAGATCCTTCAGCTAAAGTAGGTGGTGAATTGATATTGGGTGGTTCTGATCCCGATCATTACGAGGGCGATTTAACATATGTTCCTGTTACTCACAAAGGATACTGGCAATTTTCAATGGATGGGTACATTATTTTTCTAAATTACATTGATTATATATGCACAATTTGTTAATATTATCGCATTATAGGATCGAAGTAGGTAGTCGCACTTTCTGTAATAATAGCTGCCAAGCTATTGCTGATACAGGCACCTCTCTGATAGCTGGACCAGTAGCAGATGTTGCAGCCATTAATAAGCTAATCGGAGCTAGTGCTATTGGTGGACAGGCAATAGTAAGCTAATCATCATACTATTCATTATGACAAATTTCTATAAAAAGATTATGAAATGTTATTGAAATATAAATTAATATTTATTAAATTATTAATTAATTTAATATTATTTTTGTTCAAAGGTGGATTGTAATAAGATTTCTCAGTTACCCGAAATCGATTTTAAACTGGGTGGTAAGAAATTCAGTCTCTCTGGTAAGGATTATGTTCTTCAAGTGAGTATCATAAATCCTAATTTAATTTAAATTATTTAAAAATAGAAAGCTTCAATTTTTGTATATTTAATTCTTCAGATCAAGCAGTTTGGTACCACAATCTGTATGAGTGGTTTCATGGGTTTTGATATTGGATCACATGGATTGCAATGGATTCTGGGCGATGTATTTATCGGGCGTTATTATACTGAATTCGATTTAGACAATGATCGAGTGGGATTCGCCCCAGCGAAATAAATCATTGATCGTTTTTTTCTTAAAGTTACTATTATGTCTTAAATATAATTTACAATTTCGCGAATAATTTTTTTTTAAATAGCGTTCAATGCTTGTCTTATATAATTTTTACTTATAATTATCCATACAGTACATTATTATGTGTGGCCGTAATATTTTTCAAAACTAAAAACGAAGATATGCAATATCTTTCAATTATTTGATATATTGCTCAGTATATAATATTGTATTGTTATAAGGTGTACATTCTCTAAATAAATATGCTTAAATATATATATTCTTTCATATATCTTTTCATATATATTTTATACATCCTTTTATAATTTTTATCTATTTTATTAATCCTTCACAGTTTTATTTATATATAAACATTTTTTTTTATAATATTTCTATAATATGAATAAAACATAAAGAAAAACATCACGTGATATCAATTAAAATTACAATATATATATTATATTTTTATATATTTTATATATATATTTTTATGATATATATATATATATCACGTGATATCAATTAAAATTACAATATATATATCATAAAAATAATATATAAAAATATAAATTTAGTATTTTATAAAAAAGATTAATTTTCCAAAAACTATATTTTAATTTCCCTTTGTTTGATTGCATGAAGTCCATAGTTAATAGTTTTAAATGATGACCAAGACCACTGATTCGTTAAGGGATTAAATTTTATTCCATGAATTAATTTAGTTTCGCAGCCATCTATTAATTATAATAATGAAAAGCTATTGTATAATATAGTATTTATAACATAATATATTATTTATAAACTTTGATAGAATTATAAACTTATAATTAGTATCTTAAATAGATATGATAACGCAAAATGCTTCTTAATGACTTTTTCATATAGATGACATGTATTAAACTTACATTTATCCAATATATGTTGTATTTGATGTGGAGAAATAAACTTATTCCATTCATGAGTACCACGTGGTATAAAATTGAGGATATATTCTGCTATTACAATAGCACCGAACCAAGATACTAAAGTTTTATTTATTGTTGTTATAAAAATTGATCCACCAGGTTTCAAAAGTTTCACACATTCCTGTAAAGAATTTTATTAAAGTAACATATTTATACATAATAATTCTCGTAATTTTTATACCACAAAGTTTACTTTTAAAAATATTTCTGGATTCTGTACATGTTCTACGACTTCAGAAGCTATAACAGCATCATACAATTTCTCATTTTCCGAAGAAAATTCTTCTACACTTGTCTGAATGTAATTTACTCTCTCTAATATAGTAGGATCCAATTTTATATGCTCGTTAGCAATATCTATCAATTCTGTGGATGCATCTAGCCCAGTTACATGTGCTCCTACTCTGGCTAAACATTCAGTCAATATGCCTCCACCGCAGCCAATATCTATAATCTTGACTCCTTCTAACGGAAGAGCTGAATTTTGTAATTTGAATCCAGCATTAGCCAGACCTTTTCTTACAAACTGCATTCTGAGTGGATTGAATAAATGAAGGACCCTTAATGGACCATTTTCATCCCACCAATCATTTTTAAAATTAGAAAGATGCTTAATATCTTTAGAATCAATTGTCGATATTGCTCTTTCTATTCTATTCATCTTGCTATCTTCAAACAATCTGTAAAGTAAAATAAACATCAATCCTTCTATTTATATGAATTTTAAATAAGTACCTTTTTCCCAAGATGACATAACTAATAATAATAAGATTAATAACTAATTAAAGATTACTTTCAAAAGTAGAGAATAAACAAAAGAAACGAATTACAACAATCAAAAAAATAAAATAGCTTGTTGCAAATGATAATTAAATAATAATAAGATAAAATTAATTTATACCTGTTAGAGAATGAATTTTGAAGACTTATTAACGATCCACTGAAACATCTCCGAATTTGCAAGGCTTTCATATTTTTCACAATTCGTATTCGTCCACAATTCCTCTGTCTCTTCTTCCTTTGTCACATTAACAATGATTTAAACTAGCGGAACTGGCAGCGATCCTAATGATCGCAAAACATTGGATTCTAGATTCCTACGTAACGTATATTATCACTTTACAGAATTCTCAGCTGATCTAATGGTTGCATTCAGCAGAAAAAGCTGAAGTTGCCGTATGCTCTTAGGTTCATATTCTGAATCTTCATTTATCCATAAAAGTGTTTCTAAAAGTGGCTTATAAGCCTTCTGATTAAGCTATAAGCCACTTTTAGAGGCACTTTTATCGATAAAAGAGGATTCAGAATATGGACCTTAATTTTGATTGAATCTAAAATGGCATTTTCGAGTGATCGGGTCTTCTTCTTCCTTAGATTTTAATGGCCACTTCTGATCTGTGAGCGATCAGTAAATTCAGGCCAACAACTGGTTGAGTGATCGGGTTTGACTATGGACTTAAGAAGATATGGATGGAGTCTAGAGCCGGGGCGGTGTGAAATTTGCGATAAGGAGGGTGTATAACTCTGTCTCTTTCCAAAAGCAACCTTCGGGTGTTTCCGTCGCATATCCGATAATGCCCGAAAGGTTATATATCCCATATTAGCTAACTTTCGAATAAAAATACATGTATTTTTGTGTGTATATTGTGCAGTGAAACAAATTATTTTAATTTATTATATATATTAAAATAATTTATATATTTCTTTCATATATTTATTACACTTTCACATTATTAATATATTTTAAATAAGAAAATAAGATGCAAAACATTTTGCATTTAAATATGTGAAAGAAATATATAAATTATTTTAATATATATATAATAAATTAAAATAATTTGTTTCACTGCACAATATATACCCTGGCGAAAATAAGAAACTTTATAAAGCGTTAACAACCGTTGAATGAGAGTTTTCTGAGAGTTTATATGCTTTTCAAACTTTGTAAGAGCACTTACATAACGCTGTTGGGTTTTGAATGCTTATCAAACGCTGCAGTGTTGCAATTTTTGTTCTACAAACACTTTATATAATGTTACATGAAAGTTTTGCAATGCTGAGGTAACATTTTTCAGAGTACGTTCAGTAAACGTTGATACATCTTCGTGTACAGAGTTTACTCAGACTTTTCAAACGTTTACGATTACGCTATAACGTACAAACGTCTTTTAAACGCTGCAGTGTTGCAATTTTTGTTCTACAAACTCTTTACTAATCGTTTTTAAACTCTCGACGAACTTCCACAAACGTTCATGTAAACGCCAAACAAACGTCTCATTTTTGCCAGGGATATGATCAATTATTCGAATTCATAATATGTATTAAAACAAAAGAGATTACGCGCAGTAAATAATATGTAATAAAACAATTAATAAACCCATAATATGTTCTCATATGTTCTCATCATTTTGATCCACAATTATGGATCTAGTCCGGACACGCACCAATCGATGGTTTTACCATGGCATCGAAAAGTAGATCTGGCTATGTAGTTCCGTCGGCTCTAAAATGGATCCACGGGGCGCCACTGCGCGGCTTAGTGAAACCGTCACACGAAAAATGACGGCATGGCCCCTCTCAGGCTTCTCTCTGTTAGAAGGTTGCTTTTGGAAAGAGACAGAGCTATACACCTCCCTTACCGCAAATTTCACAGCCCCCTCGCCCATATGAGCGCTTTAGACTCCATTCATATCTTCTTAGGTCCATGGGTCAAACCCGAATCACTCGAAAATGCCATAAGAGCATATGCCAATCAGATTCATGAATTTTACAACAGTTGCAGAGCAGCTTTTTCTGCTGAATGCAGCCAAATAACACATGATATCTGTTCTTTATAGCTGAACTGGCTGCTCTGCTACACTAGTTCAAGGTTATATTTTTTTACCCAATGTATTATAATAAAAAAGGATAACAAAAAGGACCTCTGAACTTCAGCTATACACAACAGATCTACACCCAGAAAATAATTAGTATTAGATATCCACTAGTATTAGATATTCTTCATGGGCACTAAGGATAGTCGCGAATATATGAAAAGCAATTATTAGAGATGCTGTAAATATCCGAATGTCCGCAATTCGAAATTTTATAAATACCTACAGGATATGTAAACCAATATCCTAGATATCCAACATTCGGTTGATTTTTACATAAATACATTTATTATTAATATAGGACATTTATTATTATATATTGATATTTATTTTTGCATGAATATTCATTCTATATTCTATGATATATATATGACGGAATTCGCCATCAAAAAAAATTAACCGTCTATGGTTAATTTTTGGAATTCTAGGGCTACCTCTCGCAAAAGATAGAAGAGATTCCACAGAAAAATTTATCCAATAGATACCTAATAAATGTCTAAATATCTATTTAGTGTCCGTGTCTTCTATGGATAACTAATAAATGTCTAATAAATGTATAAAATATCTATATTTCTCGAATAACTACCAGGAATATTTATTAGATGTGTATATTTGATCTACATATTCATGTCTGCTAAATAACTATTAAAGATATCCTCTACATGTGCACATGTTATCTACATATCTACATCACGCAAAAAAAAACGAGGCCACTAAATTTTAGAATAATTTTTTAACATTTTTCAATAGCAATAAATTAGCAAAAAAATCACCGTATTGAGATGAAACAAAGAAAACTTGAACACTTCTCTTAAAAAGCAAAAAAAATCAAATTTGAGTTACAAAAAATGTTTTACAAAATGACGTTAGAGCCGATTCTCTTGAGCAATATGCAACACTTTCTGTACTTTTATATATATATATATATATATATATATATATATTTATTTATTTATTATGATTAAGACTATTATTACGCTTATATTTTATGTTTAAAATATTTTCCCCCAGTATAAGCAATAAAGAAAATTAGTTAACATTATAACTCGAATATATATCATTATTGTCAATGAATTGTATTATTTGACCGATAAAAACACTCATAATAACATTCATTTAACGTTTTATCGTCGTGCTGTATTATTTAATGTAATAATTTTAATGTAAGCTTTTGTACTGTGTTCTATGCATACGTCGCGCGCGGAAACTTATTATTGGATAATATTATTATCTAATAATTCTAATATAATATCTATAGTTCTTCATTTTAAAATGATAAAGGAACGCAATCACGCACATTTTTTAGAAATTTTCAATTCAAAAATATCATATTGTTGGTTTCAAAGTTTGGAGAAACTTGAGATTTCTGAACAAGTGTATGAATTATTGGATAAATTATTATAAACAATTATTTAAAAGCCTTTGTAATCTGATGAAAAACGACTGTCATCGACAAAGTATTATGAAAGTGGGATAATTATAGTTTCAAAATAAGATATTAATTAAAATATATAATAAAAACTAATCAAAATTATATTTTTTTTACATCTTAATTATCTTCAATTATATCTTAATTATCTCATAATCAGCACAGATCTTTTTTATATATTCACAATATTCACAAGTGCATTGTAGTGCACTTTTTCAATTATCTTTCTTTGTATTTCACATATGTAGTGTATATAATAATAATTATATAACAGTCAAGAATAAAAGTATTATATAAGAGATATTGCAATAATACATTTTACAAATTTTTAATAACAGTAGGTGTTTTGTCATATATATACATACATATAATATATATATATATATATATATATATATATATATAACTCATTGTTTAAATTTTAAATTATGCCTTTTTAATAATTTTCTCGTAATTAAGATACCTGATTTATAAATATAAATGAATCAGGCCATTTAATTAAAAAAAAATAAGACTTTCTAAAGATATCTATTATTTTTTTACAGAATTTCTTTTTATAACATTCTCTTAAAATTTATATTAATAAATTTAAATTTATCCTATAGAAATATGTATATGGATTTTTTAAGTTTTGTACTAAAAATTAATATTAAATATTGTTCTTGTGTGTGAAACTAAAATCGTGTGTAGAAAAATTTATGATTGCGGGATACTTGTACGTATTCGAAGACCGTGCATATCTTTAATTTCTTCTTTGAGTACCTATAAACATTAAATAAAATAATTTATAATAAAATAATTGTATTTCCATTAATATAATTATAATTTTTTCTTGAAAAAATTTACTTCATTAATAATTCGATGTTGCTTTATGGTATTGAGTCCTTTGAATTCTGGAGCAACCACATTTATATCAAACATAGCACCGCATCCTCCTAAAATATAATTGTAATTATATTAGTCAAAACAAACACTTTTTGTGTTTAAAAAAATACTACATAGAATACAAAATAATGTTCACCTGAGACATCAGTAACTTCGATCAACTGAGCTTGAGGAAATCTGTTCCTCAGGATGGATATCATTTTTTGCTCAGCCTGTTTACCTGCAAGCACACCATTAGGTCCGTTCCATAGCCGAGATAGTAACTGCAACAGTTTGGTTTTATTCATCTTTCTTATTGTGATCTTCCCAAGTGTCATCCCTTATCTATAGCATGCAAAACATTGCTCAAGAGGGATAGAAAGAATTGAGCTTGAGCAAAAAATTTGTTAATTTTATCAAAAATGTACTTCATATATTATTTTTTGTTTACCTTTTAGATAGACTTTTTTACATTTTTAAATTGTAATAAAATTTATAATAAACGAATAATATTAATATTTATATAAAAATATATTAATATTTGAATAAAAAAAAAGAAATAAGCATAAAAATATATTGAAATATATAGTTGAAATAAATATATATCTATAAGTAATAATTTTTTAAATAATATAAATAATTATATATATATATATATATATATATATATATATAAAATATATATTATTAATAAATATTTAGTTTCAAAAATTTGTCTTTTTCTGTATTATGCTCAAAATCCAGAATTATTTCTTATTGAATGCAGAAAATGCAGTATTTATTAATAATTTGAAGGCTTTTCTTCAGCTGCGTTATATATACCATTCGTAGTCAATACACCAAGTATATAATCAGAAGAAGAAAAAAAATTGAAATAAAATATAGCTGAGATAGGATTTAAAATATACAAAGGAGATACATATACATGTGCAATTAACATACCGATATACCGCGAAAACTTGACCTAAATACATGTTGAAACATAGTTGGACGAAACACAGTTGTTCTGCGTCCCGCGTTTATTCTTTTTCCTCGAAATCTCGTTGTTGACGAATATTTTTTTGTCGAGGATACTCGAAGAAATGGACTGAACGTGTCGCCGGCAGATTCGAACCTAACCTCTATTTCATCCCACGCGCACACACGGATGTTAGGTTGGGTTAATGCCAATCAGCTGATTTCTGATTACGCACGAGTACTATTCCATATGAATGGAAATTGATCGCATGTATTGTCTAATGCATGTGGAGATTTCGATGAAGAGATTATTTCATTTTTGTTGTAAGTTTGAGGTTGTCACGAGCCACATGCGTTTTTTTATTTAAATAATAATTCAACAAAAAAAACAAGATCATTCAATTTTTACTTTTTTCAAATGTGTCAATCAAATAACAAGTAGGAAACAGACTTATTTAAGTTAAAATAATAATACAGATCTCTTAATTTAATATGATGATAATATATGATTTAAGATCTCTTGATTCAATAAATTTGCTTAATGAAATGTATCCAAATGTATCATTGAGTTTTTTTGCGCCCTAAGATCTCGGGTCCCCAAAAATAAAACGCCATCTGTTCAATCGTCAAGTCGTGAATATCTGTGATCTGTACTTTTGTAGTCCGATCGAAGACGCAATTTCAAGACGAAACATGCCTTACCACATACTGCAAATGAGGCTGAGACATTGGCCCATATTCTGAATCCTCTTTTATCGATAAAAATGCTCCTAAAAGCGGCCTGTAGCCAATCAGAAGGCTTATATGCCATTTTTAGAGGCACTTTTATCGATAAAAGAGGATTCAGAATATGGGCCATTGTGATTAAATGTTGAATTCGTTCGTCTTCATTTTATGATTGTTGACCTTTACCCCGTGAAACATATGGACTTTGCGTATCGGAAGAAATACTTGCCACGAAGAACAAAGCCGAAATCTCGTTAGAGTTTTAATAATTGAAAGCTGTGATCGCGTGGATTATCTAACATGGATTATTTAACAGACTCCGAGTGGCTGAGCAATAATGATTTGTACTTATCAACTGCACCGAGTCCTTCAGCTGCGCGTAATAATGAGATTCGAAGAGGTAATATGACAATATAATATGAAATATTATCTCCCTAACCTATGGATCGTTAATGTTGTTAAATCTATAAGTAAAATCTATATTAATGAAATCTACATATGATTTGCTTATAATTAGTAAAATAAATTAAAATTGAATAAACTAAACTATATAAAATAATCTCTGTTTCCATTTGATCATTTACAACTATAATAATGTAAAGAATGTCAATATTACGAGATATGGAAGAACTAATAAAGATAAAATAGATTTTTTTCAACATTATTTTTGTATCTCAGGTGCTGGTATCTTGGGAACAATCTTCTTAATTATAAACACTACATTGGGCGCTGGTTTATTAAATGTTCCACAGGCTTTTGATAAGGCTGGTGGAGTAGGAACTTCTATCATAGCACAGTTTGTTTTTCTTATATTCATCACATCGGCACTGGTCATACTAGCCAGCTGTAGTGATAGTACAGGCAGCAATACCATGCAAGATGCATTTGCTGCATTATGTGGATATAAATATCTTATTTTCTGTGGAATTTGTGTAGCTATTTACAGCTTTGGTTGCTGCTTAACGTTCCTAATAATTATAGGCGATCAATTTGATAGAGTCTTTGCTACATATTATGGTTTGGATTATTGTCATACTTGGTAACTATTACGTACTATAAGAAAAAGAAGAAATTATATCAATCTGTAAAATTTCTTCAATATACAGAAAGAACTTAAAATATTACAGGTATTTATCCAGACCACTTGTGACAGCTTTGTCCTGCAGTATATTTATATTGCCTTTATGCTTTTTTAAAAGATTGGACGTTTTGAGTTATGCAAGCTCCATTGGATGCATAACCATAATATATGTTATATGGTTAATAATTTATAAAAGTGTCACACAACAGACTGATACTGTACCACCTATAAAAATTTGGCCAGACAATGGATATCAAATTTTACAAATAATACCCATTATTTGTTTCGCTTATCAGGTATTTGAGTTTTTAATCTATCATTATTTTATATATTCTCTTAGTAATGTTATTTAAAAATATTATGTTTATATAATATATGATATAATCTTTATATTTATGTTACTATGTATCAAGATTTTTATATTCATAATTTTTATTTTTGTTATTATGTATCATAATTTTAATATAAGTTTTATCAACATTTATCTATAAGAGATATGCTATTAAAAACAAATTATTATATTTAAAATGATGTATATATACAGTATGCATACTCATATACATATTTAACACAGAGTCACATGACCGCAATACCAACTTACGCCTGCATGAAGGACCGTCATCTGGGAAAATTCACTCTATGCGTCGTGATTAGTATGCTAATTTGTTTTGGTGCATACAGTATCGTCGGTTATTTTGGCTACCTCACGTTCGGCAGCGGCAAAGTACCGAGCGATATCTTACAAGGCTACACCGAGAAGAGCGTCGTACTGACTGTGGCGATAATCGCAGTCGCCATCAAAAACTTCACTACTTATCCCATCATTCTATACTGCGGACGAGACGCGCTTCTCGGTATCTTCAACGTTAATCTCGATCGAATTGGCGTTCGTATAGCTGTCACATTGGTTTGGTTTATCTCATCATTGGTCATCGCCATTCTCGTGCCGGATATCTCACCGATTATCAATTTACTGGGAGCATTATCTGCCACGTTCATCTTCGTACTGCCAGGCATCTGCCTCCTGCAAAACGTACTTCTTAAGGATTCAGAATTGTACTTGAACAAAAACCGTTTATTGATCGTCTTTGCCATTTTCCTGACTGCACTCGGCGCTTTCGTATGCGGCTTCGTATTTCTAGAGACTCTTCAGGATCTTTACAAAATACCGTCTAAATCGCCGCCACTGGTCACCGGTTTTAGGCAGTTTAAAGAAAGTCTATGCGTATGAATATTATTCGAAATACATATATTGCATTTATTTTTCTACGAAAAATTAGATTTTTTATTATTGTTAACGACGATCTGTCTCAACTGTATCATGTTGTACATGGAGCGTACATGTGAATGGAATCGAAATGCCGATAGAAAATAAAATTAAGAAAATTGATCTGTAATTTTGCCATATTTTCTTTTACTTTTTGTAACGTTCAGATAGATAAGAATAAGACTGATATATGTATAATTTTTATTAGCAAGTTTTTATTTATAAATTCACATGCGCAACTTCTTTGCTCAAAATCAATATTTTTTTATACCTTTGCAATCCTTCATTGCCAAAATTTGCTCAATATAGCAGGTATATATAATATATTTGTGAATATATATGAATAAAGAATCTTGATACTTTATATAATCTCTCTTTCTGTCGTTTGCTTTTCTAATTTTTACAGAATTTCTCATCATGATAAAAATTACGATAGTTTTATGAATACTCGATGCGACGAGTATATATATTGCAGAATTAGAGGACTTTAATACAATATATGCAACCTGTCCACGATGATCTTTATCACTGGATCAAGAAGTCACTCTCGATACTGCGAATTCACTAATGAAATCGTGCAACGTATTCCCGCTTAAATCTTCGACTTTATCTATGGTCGCTTTGCAAAAGAAACACTCCCTCGTATTGAGCAGATGACGATCTATGCAGGTACGACACGTTTGATGATTGCACGGTTTGAACGTAGCGGCGATCGGAAACGCGTAGCAAATCGTGCAAGTGTCATCGTCGTCGCTTATCAGTTTAGTATCGGGTAAGAGCGTGCGACAAGTATCGAGATACTTTATCATTTCTGTTATTCGGCTAATTTCCTCCGTCGTCACATCTTCCTGATCTACGAAGAAAAAACGAAACATGATTAATTAAAAATATTATTAATTAAATATTAATGAATATTGGAGAAATAAATACTTTTAAGATTATATAGTGTTAAGTATACTCAAAATACTTACAATTTAATAATGAGAATGGCTTTACATTTTTCGTTTTTGTATTTTTCAACTTTGTATCACCCAAAACAAAATATAGAGAACTGATCTGGAAGCTCGGCTCTGTCAATAAACTTCGCGTGATTCTAGGCACTTCAATCGTCGGTTTCGCTGATAAGAGAAAAGCAAAATTATTAAGACTCGTTCTATACGTATAGATGAAGTTTCTTTTTTCATTTTAATATTTACCTGCAAAATCTTTCATTTCTTTTTCGAGGAGAGCCAGTAGAATACCGATAACGGCAGCTAATATAGGAAAATGATCTACAGATTCTAAATCTGGTATCTCCAATAGCACTACGTGCTGAAAACAACTCGTCTGCGAACTCATTCTGTTCAACACTTGACAGAGTAACTGAAATCACAAGTCGTAACAATCAGAATAGTCGTAACAATTATAGCATAATCATTTACTAGATAACATCACTCGCTTACTTGACATAATCTGGCTAATAAAGTCTCGCTGGAAGACTGTGTGGGATCGCTAAAAACACCCGGAGCCACCGTAGAGATCATCTCCAACACTCGGAGCAATGAAATCGCTAAATCGAAGCAAGTGGCACAGATTTTCAATTGTCTCGATTCGATAAATACTCGCTCCGGCCTCGACGACACGTTGTGAATCTCTTGCACCATACCGATGAACTCGGAAAATGCCCAATTCAACTGATTCAATAGTGAGTTCAAGAATTGCGTGGTAGCCTGAGAATTTCCCAATAATACATCTCTCACATGTGCTTGATATACCGCCGATGGACATGGTTCTAAAACAAATCTTGAAGGTACTATCTCGTGAAATCGAAATAAAATAAAATCTTAATGTTTATAAAAATTCAAAAAACTTCGTTGATACGTTTACATTATTTGATATTTTGCAGATTGATATAAATAAATTTATCACAATTTTACAATGTTCCAATAAAAAAAAAATAAATAATATTCTTCAGTAAAAAAAAACATACTTATTGGCTGAGAAATAGATTCCTGCTGCAACAGTTTTGGGCCGACCTTCTTCGAAAGATGCGGACTCTTGTCATATCGGAAAGCGAAACCGTTGCCCTGCCAGAATCTGACCAGAACCCAGTTGGATTGCGCCCACGCTCTATTCTCATAAGGCTTGAGTAGATTCGTGATGACCTTTATTCTGCTTTCGCGCGGTACGTTTTCCAACGCTTCCAACGTCAATGGATTCGATACGAAACCCGCAAGCGTGAGTATCAGTACGTCCTTGGAGTTGGCGTGCACTATGCGTGGATCGAGGAAGTGATCGCACAGAAATTCGGCGGCGTTGCGCAACATCTCTCGATAATCCGGGATGTTCTCGATCGGCGCGGTGGGATGCATATGAGCGCGCAGACTGACGCACAGATCAGAGAGTGTCTCCAGATAGAAATCAGGCACGAAACTGAACATGCACCCCTGCTGACTGGCAGTTTGCAAGGTCAACGTGACTACTTTAAGCAGCCAAGCCAATTGCGCTTGCTTTTCCGCCGAGTATACGGCAGCCCTGATCCACGCCATATGTCTCGCTTGTTCCGACAGTTTCTTATTGAAAATATCTGTCGTGCGGAGCAATTCTCTTTGAATCGCTTCTGCATCAAGATCTTTTGTCTGCGGAGTCGTCTCTCGCTCAACATACTTGAGCTTTGCCTTGGTGTCAGCGATCGCGTTAACATACGCGGACATACTGTCGCGTAGACTAGCCACCTTGGCCAACTGCTTCTTCGCCGCTACATGATAGAACAAGATAATACCGTCTAATAATTCCATCAACGAGGTCGCCGGATCTGCGGGACCGTGACGTATTGGAGTCTTGTCTTCTCTAGTATGTGTAAAGAATCCGAATCTTTCCAATATCATTGAACTACCTTGATTACCCGCCGCCGGCGGATTGATGTTCATTAGGCGCGGGAAAATAGCCGCCGGTATAGCCACAGGCAAATCAGCCAGTGGCCTCACGCCGCTGGCGACCACGGCGGTGGTATATGCGTTATTCGACGCTTCGTGCATAGTTGTCGTCGTAGCACTCTGTTGCTGTTGCTGCTGTTGTTCCATAGCAAGGATTACCTCATGATCCGGACCTAGGAGGCGTAGCAATTCGTTCTTGAATGTCTTGTTTAAGTGGGTTATTACGCCGCCAAGTCTGTCGATTCCAGAGTAATTGATCGATGCATCGTAGAACGCCCTGCCCATTCCAATTTATAAGGAATTTGCTATTACGTAAATCAAACGTCGCTCAATAATACTTGCGAATAACGTATATATAATGAGAGAAGCGAATGCTTATATATACTTAAAAAGAGAGAATAAAGAAAGGGGAAATCTAGTCCCAAATATATCGTTGTGCAGAAACGCGAAAAATAAAAATAATAATGCAAGCGTTAAAGCGTTTTACAGTATACTATGTCTAGATATATAAAAGTTATAAAAATTATATGTATATAAGACACACAAGCTTGGTTGGAGGTGTCTACGTTACTAAAGAGAGTCGAATCCTTTTGCAAGTACGTGTCTGAGAATTCTTGTGGTAATGCCTTATCACCTGCAGGGTATATAGACTGGGCTTGTTCCAATTTCAGTGTCCCATAAAATTCTGAATGCAACCAGAAGTCGATGGAAGCAACATAATGTGATCGGCAAGGGTGTCTGCAGAATTGGTAAAACGTCTGCAGGTTTGCTGACTAAATGTTTGATAATTACGCGAACGATTCGCGTGTATAAAAGAGTACCTATCCGTATCGTACGTGACACGCACATTGTGTACTTACACGACTGGATATCAAGTTTTCTTGAACGAAACGTTTGAATTTCCTTAAAAATATAGTCCTTGATGCCGGTCTTTTAGGCGTTCCGTCGTTATTATTTAACAGGGTGACTAGTAACTCGACTTGTAACGCTTCTACCTCTATGCAAAGAAAATACAATGTTATTGTTGCATTTGTAAAAATGATATAATCGCGTTAGTAAATTTAAAAAATATTGCTCCAAAATATTCATTTTCTCGAAGAATACTAAAAAAAATTTAATAACATTGATATGAATATTTATATATAAATTCTATTACAATTTCATTTTTAATTATTGTTCCTATTAAAAATAATAAAATAAAACTCTCTCTAAAATAAATTAGAGCGATTAAAAAGTTATTATTAATAAAAATAATTATATTACATTATTGTATATATAAATAATATATTAATTTTTTTACTATACAAATAATTATATTAATAAAATTATTGCATAATTATAATTTGCAAATATAAACGTCTCAAAAGTAATTTAATCGTACCGGATATGGCAGTTTTGATGCGCTCACAGGCATATAAGTAATTAGTTTTGTTCATCTCGATTGATGGATCCAAGGGATTCGTTTCCCACCAGACCTTTTCCACCACGTCCGTGAGTCCACCTTCATCCAGTGGTTTTACGTGCACGAAATTGGCGAAACGCACGCGATCGAATAGCACATATTGTAGCAAATGTTGCCGCGTAACGGTGTGCTGACAAATCTTCGTCAGCAGCATCAAACTTTTACATTGGTCTGGATATTCGAGCAATAGAGAAACGTGTCGAAAAGCGGACAATAAATGAAGCACCGTACTCTCTAGGCACATCTTAATTTCATGCTCCTCCAAAAACGCCCATAGAAGATCCAGGCAGATAATCGGTCGCGTGCTATGACTATTCGAGAACATGGACTTTGTCGTAACATCGTCTGTGCTTATGTTGCAAAGTGTCCGCATGAACGGTACGAAAACTGCATCTGTGACATATGGAACAGTAAGCAATGGGCCAATGTGTTTCAAAATAGATCTCGCCAGACACATGAGAAATCCTTGAGCGCTCAAAATTTTATCTTCCAACAGAATATTTTGCTTGTCAAATTTGTTTTTAGAATATTCAAACAATTCGATCACTTGCGAGAGCCATTGAAAAAGAAGCACGGCTTGGCGAACTTGTGTCGTCGGTGGTGCTTGCAATGGTTCGTAATCCTCTACGGGATATCTAAATGGTATGGAGCCGAAATTTGCTGTCAAGTTTTCGGTAAAGGCTAAGCTAACGGTAGGAAAATATGCGATTCCGGCGCCCATCGATATATTCTCGAACGCTTTGCCTAGACTTTTGCCGTTTCTATAGAAATCTATCGTTCCGTCATCCATGTCCAGCGCGCAGCCAATAATGTCGCCTGTCAACCAGGATTCCCCATATTTGTGCGTGGTTACATTCCACTTTCTTACACGATTTCCATCATAAGCGTACGAGTTTGGAGTATCCCCTGACAAAAAAAATAAAATATTTATAACAATTGAAATAATCAATCCTTGTGAGATTAAAATGAGTTATTTAAAATAATCATATTTGTTTTTTCTTGAAAAATTTTAAATATAACACAATATAGTTATATGATAATATTTCAATTTACCAACGCCATATTGTTGATTAAATTTACATTGAGCAGTTCCCCATCCAACTTGCATCACTCCTTTGGATCCTAATTGTACCTCATACATCCATTTTCCTTTGAATACTCCTGTATTAGCACGCATTGTACTGAAACTACTCTGTGAATTGACACTCAATCTGTCAGGGGAGACGATACAAAGACCATGGTGCATAGATATATCAAATCTAACAATATGGGGACCAATACGACCCTCTCTGTTATCCACAGAATTTTGAGTGTCAATGTATATATTCAATAAAGATCTTCTAATGTACTCATTTACCCGAGTCAAATCCTGTACTAATCTGAAACATCAGTCAAAATATGTTGGTTAATAAAATAAATTAATAATGTGTTGTAAAAGGAAAAGAAGATTATATATATTAATGTGAAATAAAATAAATTATTTAAAAAAAAAGTCAATATAAATATAATCAATATTTTCATGTGTTGCATTTATATATGTAGATTTTATATAATTTAGAGCAAAACAAATAACAGAGAGGAAAGATTAGAAAAAGATAATAGAATTTGTAGCAATTCCAAATAAAACTGAGATATTCAAATCCTGACAGATTAAAAGACAAAAATACTAAAAGATACTTGCAGAAAATACAGCTTTAAACAGATAAACCTAACGTTCTGCTTTTCATACAGAAGGAAATCGTACCTCGATTGTCCAGGATGATCTTCATTGGCTTTAGCGCTAGCGACACGAAACTCGACGAGGCTCGCGCCAAAGATTCTGCACATGATTTCGTCCGCGTCCATCGCTGCCACTGAAAATTTATCGGACGGACAGGCAGGCAGACAGGCAGGTTAATTTGGAACTCGACGCGACATCGTGGAATATTTTTCGAGCGAAGACTTTTGCAACCAAGCTCGTTTCATTCGCCGCGTTAATTGTCAATTTGCGGCAACGGCAGGTGATAAGAGATGATTGATAATCGACGTCACTGATCTCAAGCTCGTATTATACAAGGAAACCCGCCGACGTCGCCATATCCGCTGTCATACACGACGACGACGACGAAAGTCACTGCCCGCCACGATTACTACTCGTTATTGACGAGGGACAACAGAGGCAACGCGCGCGCATGACGTTCGCGCTTCAGGCGCGGGAGAGGGGAGGATATCAGCTGATGCATCAGCCGATGATCAGCGCGCGCCAATTGGAATGCATTGTTACTCGTAAAATTAAAAAGAAATATAAAATAACAATTGTCAAACTTTCTGTAAGTGTCGAGATGTATTTCAGGATAAATACGAAAGGACGCTGTCGGTGCTAATCGGATCAAATAAGTACACTCGTAATATAGTATACAGCCTGTAAGTTCGTTTATTACGATATCCATATGTATCATTAGCCTTAACGGGAGAGATTATCGATTAAGCTATTACATTCCTCTCGGATCATCCACTGATAAGACGTGGCTACGCTAAATTATTAACGCGTATTAAATTACGTTTTACAGATTCGTTTAAAAATCGTTATCGTTCGGCGCGCGATTGGCACCGTATAAAAAAAATACGAAGACTGGAGATCATTATACAAAATATATAGTCCGCGGACATAAAGTAATTTAAATGAAAAATAAAGAACGACACAAGGAGGCGGGGGAGGAGGGCAACATTTAAAACCGAAATTGTGAAAGATCGTTATTTTTACAGTCAACGGGAGCGTATCCTTGGCTTTGGTATTTCTTAGTGCGGTGGGTATACTGCAATGCCTCAACGAACTTCACATTCGGTCAGTGTTATTGCATTTGAGATGATTATTTGACCGACAATTCTCCGAGATACATCGTATATTTCGGGACCACCGACAGATAATTTTGATGATGAATGATTGAAAAGAAAAAGAATCGATTTTTTTCCTCAACCGAAAATGACATATATAAATTTGGATCATTAAAAGTACAAATTATCTCTTCTTGAATTATATAAGCAATTATTGTTATTTACATCTCAGTTTAAACAGACTTGATGCGTGCGAATATCAATTCTGTAAGTCTATAAAAATATTTAATACTGAGCGTTAAAAGAGAAAAGGCAAGCAGAGAAACTTTAAAATCAATTCCGAATCTATCAAAGGTGATTGTCAAAATTAAAAGTAGAGATCTCGCGTAACGAAATATCGATTAAAAATAACACAATCGCAATAACACCGACAACGCGAGGACCGCGTGCTAAACATTTAATCGATACACACATAAAGTTGAGGGGAGATACTGCGAATTCGTCGAGCGAATCCTCTCGAATACGCTTATACGTTATCGTATAGAACACGAGTACAAGTTTCTCTTCTTTTTCAATCGATCGATTATAGGGAGAGGCAATACGTGGGAATACGTCAAAGTGTTACAGAAGTGTCTTTTTTTTCTTCCTTTTCTCTAAACGACTCGTTGATATCGGAATTACGATGAGTAACGGCTCGCGACGCTGCGTCAATCGATAAATACTCGCGTCGTCGTCGTCGTCGTTATGTATAATAATCTAGCTAGATTCTCCTTCCTCTTTATCGCGGATATATCGAACATCGCTGGATTAATTAGTACCTATAATTAAGACGGTACGCAATATACATACATAACGCACCCTATTATAATAGACTTATCGATAAAGTCGCGGGACCCTCTTCTCTCTTTCTCACTCACTCACTTCTGCTCTAGAACGCGAGAAATCTAGACTCACATCCAGAGAGTTAATCGATCAATCGGGCGGGTTGGGAACAGCTTGCGTTTTTTCTTTCTCCACTTATTTTTTTCCTTTTTTTTCTTTCAAACTCATGCTAACATTCGTTCGTACATAAAGGAACCATTGAACGCGCTTGCCGCGGCTCGCGACACGCGACAATACTCGTCAAGAGCGGCGATAGCAGGAAAATCTATTACTGACACATATATGCGGGCACGCGCTAAAAAATAAATTACATTATGTCGTCCAACGTTACAAATTCACGTTCTTCGATGCTACGTCTCTCTCTCTTTTTCTCTCCCTTTCATTTCTTTTTTTCTCTCATTCACTCACTCATTCACACACGCACGCACATACTCTTTCTTTCGCTTTTTTCATTATTTTTTTTCTCTTATTCTTATCTTCGCTCGATGACTAGAAACATTACTTCGCGCGGATCATTTGGTAAAAAAATTATGCGAAAATGGAAAACATCTGTAGAAAAAATAAACTCGCCCCCGCGAGGATAGCGCCGTGGTTTCGCCTTGCGTGCGATTACTATAAAGTAAGTTTGCGCGCGTGCCATGTTTAGCACCGTCGCGCGAATTTATAACACGCGTCGCACACTGCGCTATACCGCGGTAGCTCTTTCCTTTCTTCTCGGGCACGATAATTAATACAGTAGAAGTCCTCGCGACTGGGCGGAGTAACTGGTCGATGGGACGTGTGGTCGCGCTCTAATCGTTCTAAATCTACACGCTATCGTCTCGAAATGGCGAAATCTTGAAGGTCGATCTCCTTTTCTCTCATCGAAAGAACGATCGGTCTCGGCTCGGCGTTTCCCTCGGCAACAGCCTAGTTTTCTAATTTTTTGTATCTTTTCAATTTGCAATTTCACGTATGCCTGAAAAAAAAGGCGGTTATTGTCAAGTTGTCATTCGAGAGCGAATAACTTGCGTAAAATGTAAGATTACGAGGAGAGTCGGCGAAAAGGAGACTCTGAAATTTTCGAGGCGTCGACTTTAAAAGTCGAAAAGGTAAAATTTCCTTGAAGCTCGAAATTGGATTTGCATTTTTCGTCGGAAGGACGATATTTCGGCGATTGCCGGGGGATCCGACCGCGTACCAATCGCGAATAATGTCAACTTTTTCGACTGTGCGATTATGGCAATCTTTTAATTGGCCTGCTCCGCGCTCTGCGCCTGTTTCTCGATCTTGCGCGCAAGCTCGGGGCTCATGTGTGGATGCGGGAACGGCATCACCGGTTTGCGCAGGATCGTCGGCTTGACCTTGACCTGCGGCTTGAACGACGAAACCACCTGGCTGCCGCCGGTCAGATGCATGTCGGCGAACTTGGCAACGATTTTGGGGGTGGAACGCGGCGGTAGAGGTGACCTGAGCGGCACCCCTCCTCCACCACCACCTTCCCCACCCCCGTTGCCGCCGTCGACGGCGATCTGATTCGAGCTGGCCGACCGGATGATCTCGTCGTCCTCCGCGTCGACGACGACGACGACGCCCGTCCCGTCGTGCTGCTCCGCCGTCTCGATCCGCTTCAACTTGTTGCTGGTAATGGTTTCCGTTGTATTTGCGGTCTTCGTATTTTTCTTCAGGGTGCATTGATTCTGCTTAGCGAAACGCTCGGCGGCAGTGCTCATGTCCGGCGATTCTGGACCGCCAGTCGGCGAAGTGGCCGCTTCCGCTCGCGAGGGCGGCGCTTGCTGTTGCGGCGGCATCATCATCGTCTCGTCATCCGAGCTACTTAGACTGCTAGACGATGCGGACTTTTTGCCAACTGGGTCTTGCGCCGACAGCGGTAGATCCATCACTAGATCGGGTGTATGTTTTTGCCGCATTTCGCGGAATTCCTGGGATACGCGAGAGTAGGACGACTTGGGGGTAGGCGGTACCACTGTCGTGCTCATCAGCTGCGTCTGCGAGGTGGCACGACGCTGCCAGAGCTCCCGATTCGCCGAAAAGTTCGGCGTCTGCTGCTGTTCCGGCTGCAACTCGTCGTCCGGCGTCACGGTCGTCGTCATCGTCGTCACCGTTGTCGTGGTCGCCGTCGACAGGGAGTTCGCGTGCGACAGCTGCAGTTGCTGTTGCGTCATCATGCTCTCGCCGACGCTCTGCGACTTCCAGTGTTGCTGTTTCCGACTGGCGCCGCGCTTTGATGCGATGCCATCCAACGAAGATATCGCCGCCAACACGTTACGCTCGACCGAATTCTCGTTCGCGATTTCCTCGTTGCCACCTCGTTGTTTCTGCTGAATCGAGTTCTCGCCGCCGTCGACGCATTCAATGCCGTCCTCCGACGAAATCGAATCCATGTTGTTCCGATGATGCTCCGAATGCTTCTCATTCTCCGTAGGAGTGGACACCCTGACCAGCCTTGACGTAGTCACGGAATCAGCCTGCGAACAATCACGAGAACAATCGTAGCGAGGCTTGAAGCGTGCGTGTTCGCGAGAAACTAAATAGGTGTTTGTGTTGCCTGAGCGAAGCCGACAGACGAGTCTCGTTTACTATTGCGGGGGATACGCAGATACTACGGAGTCGTCTTGATCTATCAGCGATCGTGCGCGCTGTAATGAGATACGAATTATTGTCGAATTATTATCGAATCACGTTTTTCATATCTATACAGGAAATCTCGCCACTAGTGGATGTACTTTCGTTCGATCACATAAGTGAAAGGAACCTTTTTCTAATATTTTAAGGTCGATCAATTTAAAAATTATGTAAATTACCTGAAAATAATCTTCAATTCGTGAAATACATGTAAATCCTCTATTTTTTTTAATCCTTTTAAATACAGCTTATCTTGATTAAATAAATTTTAATTTTTTCAAATTTTTTGATATGTATCTTAATATTGAATATTAAAAAACATATAAACGAATTGCAAAATAATGAGAGATCATCGATTAAATTCCCGGACCAAAAAAAATCGATAAAATTGTACAAAGAAATATGTGAAAGGCCATCCAATGGTAGTAGGATACCCTGCATACGATTTTCCATGTAACAACGTGTAGATAAAAATTAGGACAATGAGTGAAATTCAATGAAAAATTTACAACTGCACGATACAACGATAACGTGAGATAAAAATACATAAAGGGGGATGTGCCGAGATCGATCTGACAAAATGTACTCGATAAAAAATAGTTTTAAAGGTTTTCATCCAACAATAATGTGTTGTTTCACGCAAAGTGATGAAAATAATTCGTAATTCTTATTTCAACCACGATTGATCCAGAGAAATAAAATTTTCGAGACTACAAATTTTCAAAACACACAATCGCTCGCATGCATAAATTGACGCACATACATAAACAGTAAAACAGTACAATTTAAGACGATTAACAAATTTATGTATAAGGATTAAAAACTGCTCGTAAAACTGCTAGAAACAGACAACGTAGAGCGAATGTATTATCGGTGTTATACGATGGATTAGTTTACTTATTTCCTTTTATTGTCCGAGGGATTAATAGAGTTAGACTATAAGGCTATTGCAGTGGATGAGATTACTCTCATTACTCACCTCGGAAGCCGAAAGGATATCCACTGGAAGCAGGCCCCCGCGCGAACGACATTCCTTTTGATCTCATCAACTACAGAGCGAAGAAAGATACGCTCTACGAAGAAACTTTAAGAAACTCACAGTATTGGTAAGAAAAAAAAAGAAAAGAAAGATCGAACACTCCCCTATCGAAATTTCGAAATATCGCGATCAATGACACAAACAACAATGACAGAATAATCACACAATTAACAATAACACTGACGGCCAGTTTTATCGAACAGTTTTTAGTCCGCGTTTCGCTCTGCGTGTAATATGCACGTGCGGCGCGAAACGGCTTGGCTTTTCTCGCCAACTAAAGGGCCAAGAGACTAAACGTATATCTGGAAAAACAGCAACCATCCCAACAACATTAAAACAGTCGTTAACAAAAAAAGAAAAAAAGATCGCAATGAAAAACAAAAATTAAAACGCACATACACACACATAATATACACAATAACAAAACGGTGCACCGAAGGATACAGACGACGCAAGACAAGAACAACCATAAGGCAAGACATGCAGCACAATATATATGAAACATGTATATTTATATTTTATTTACAGAGATGTGTACAAAAAGTGTCGTATAAAGTCCTATAAAGTATATATACTTGCAGTTCCGAATTTAAATTAACTTAAAATAAAAAATCTCTCACGCGCGTAAAGTTCTCTCCCACGTCTCGTCGTCTTCTCTGATGGTCTCGCTGCATTTTATCGGTTCCGTATGCAAAATTTTAGATTTATATATCTCAGAATCACGACAACCAATATCATTTCGCGATAGACTTGCTAAATTATTTCGAATTTATCATTTTATTTTCACTAAATTTTCAATCTTTTATCCGAAAAAAACTTTTCACGAAGAATACTGGTTTACAATCAATTACGAGTAAAGATTCCAGAACGAAGCGATGCGTGGATAATATGCGAGTGCAGTGCGCAGGCAAGAGATTTCGTGTAGGCAATTCTACATTGTGCATTCCAAACGCGCGCTTTCGTTTACAGGAACATAATAGAAATGAAAAAAAGTACGTTGCAGCTCTCTGGATAGGCATGCACCGAGGTGTGCGTTTGAAAGAGATATGACGAGACAATAAAATCCGTTCGCGCGGTGTACATCAGTATGCATAATGTGATCAATAAAAGCGAGAACGAACACGAAGAGGGGAAGAGAATTGGGCACAGATTAATGGTCAACTCTACTAAACGGTGGTTTCCAATACCTCTCGACTGATGATCGGCTGCGCCGACGACGAGATGCAGGGCACGTTTGCCACGGACGCGATAATACCGCTGGCGTTACTATTGTCCGTTATTATGTTCGTCGTGGCAGATGACATGTCGGATGCCGCGCCGGATGACCAGGTACTCGGATTTGCCGACGGGCCCATCAATGGTGAGTTGTTGCTCGACAGTACGCTGTCTGCCGAGCTAGACGCTCTTCTACGCATGGATTCCTCGCTAGACGATTTTAAAAGTTCCTTCTCACGCTCTTCATCCCTAAGAAAAACGCAGAAAGTGCCAACAAAACAATTAGAGACTGACTAATATACTTATAATAAACTTCAACTTGAATTGTAATTTAATTAAAAATATAAGTCAACTTGAATAATAAATTAATTTAAATATGATATAGTTTTAAATTATCAAATTTCAATTTCAAACAATTTCAATGAATTTTTCGTTAAAATTGTACGAATATATATTGTAGTTTATCTTTATTACAATTAAAATAGTACTAACTTTATCTTGAGCATGATATATTTGTCAGGAATCAGTCCTTCTCTGCCGGCTAGAGCGCCCCGCCACCAATCATTACTAACTTGCGTGTATAATGTCAAAGTGTCGCCCTTCTTGAAGCTCAGTTCTCTCTCGGATCTTGCGTTAAAATCGAATTGCGCTGTCGCTTCGAGATTCTCAGATTCTAAACAAAACAACCGATAGGCTTTTATGAAAATATTTCTAATATATTCCAGCAAAATATATTCGAAAAATGCATTACCGTCTTCAGACGGGTAAACTTCCGAATCCATATCTTCTTGGACTTGATCCGTCGGCGAGTCACCCACGTCCCTAAATTATGAAAATAATATCAGCATTCAAATATAACAGAAATTCAAAGAATATCTAACAATAAAAAGGAATATTAAAAAATAATCGAAAGATTGCGATGTCTATTAAATAATTTTTTTTGTCTTTTACATATTCGTGTATTGTTTTAAAATATATAATATATTTAATAATAAATGAAACTTTTGCTTACGCATCGTCAGGCTCCCTGCTGATATACTTCTCGTACTGAGTACCGCCGATGTCCTCCGGGAAGATTTCTTCGCAGAATGTGATGATATTTTTAATAAGCTCGTTAACTTGATTCTGGTACTGAACTTGATCCTTGTCTTCGGGAACGGGCACCAAGGTTGGGCCGAAGCAGATGGCCAAATTGTACGGATCCATCATGTTTTCATCTGAGAATTCCGACAGACTGTCCAAACATAGATTAAACTTTAAATCTGACACAACTTTTTTCACACATACACGTTTCTCATAGAGCGATAATACTTACTGATTAAGAAAAGCGAAGAGATATCGCATGACGATCACGACCGGCCTCGGCAGACTCGCTATCATCTCTTTCATCTTGTTGACAAAGTCCTGTTTCGATTCGAGCTGCGCTAGCTCCATCAGATGTTCAAAGTAAATAATGGGGAAGAGCGGTTCACGTAGCTCTCTTAGATAAAGTTTCAACACCCCGGCGACGCTATTAATGTCCGAAGCGTCGGTCACATCTGCCAGTGGGTCTTCGCCACGCTCGAACCACTCACGGAAATTGTTGATTTCCACCTGCGAACCTGATACACGGAAGATACCCTGATGGTGCAAGCCATACAGGTTGATCACCCGAATACAACTCTTCATGATCAAAGGTATCTCTTGATTCGTGCTCTCCAAATACTCCTCGAGCGAACCACCAAACAGCTTCGGCTGGCCATTCATCTGTAGACGACCGATTCGCTTGCGGCGCGCCTGCTTCTGCTTCGTCGCGGAGATCGAGGGATTCGGACTGGCGTTTGAGCCATCCAGCAGACTCTGCCGGATGTACTCCTGTTTTGCATCTAGCCTGGCTATTCTCGACGTGCCGAGAAGATACTCCCTGAATTTCTGCGAACATGACGCGAGAGTCAAGAGTGTCAATATCCGATATAATAAATCATGTACTGCGAATTTTTATTTGCATGTTTTCTATGTTGAACTCAAGAACTTATAATTACTGAAATTTATTACTTATTATATTAATCGTTGTTTTATGGAACACAATTTAAAATTCTTAATTCTATTTCTATAATCTAAATATAAATGAAAATTACCATATGCGGATTTATTTCTGAATTCTTGCTTCTCGAAATTTTCATGCGAGGATTGTTTTATTTCGAGAAAATAATAGATTCGAGAATAATTTCGAGACATTATTCTCTTCGGTCGTTTTCTATTCTTGTCCCTACGCGCACTTTCTCTATCTTTTGAATGCTAATGCGACGATCAATATTCTACCGCATGGGCGCGTGTCTGTCTGTTGCTCGTCGCGAAGGAAGAGGAGAGAGGAGACTTATGTGTTACTTACAATGAGGTAGAATTCTTCAGTCTCCTGTCTATCAGCTCGCAGCTTGATCTGCAACGTCTCTGGTGGCCTAGACGTGGGCACAGCGTTCTCGCCAAAGTATCTCGAACAATCATAATCCTTGGCAGTCAACATCTCGAGCAGACTCGCCTCCGCGGTCTCCAAAGTCTTCCATACTTCTTCCGACTCGGTTCGGAGAGACGTCACTCTTTGCTGCAACTGCTGCAATCGTTGCTCCATCTCCGAATGCAGCATCTTCTGTAATTCGGGTTCCGGCGACTATCGGAAACAGATAAATCGATAAGTTAAAAATTTTAACACGGTGGAAATGGAATTGCAAAGAAGATTTAATCAATCAATGTCTTTTCTTTTACATTATATATATAATCTATTATAATATTTAAGATGTAACTTATATAGTTTATAATATTGTGAATTTTAATAAAATGATGAAAAAATTTACTTATACATTTTTTATTATAATTAAAGATTTATTATATTTTCTTAACACAATATAATAAATTAAATTATACCATAATTTGTTGTAAATTAATCTCAATTTTAAAAAACAAGATGTATAAAAATTTAATGAACTTTATAATAATACAAATTCGACTCGTACCTCATCTCCGCGTTGTCCTTGGAATTCGAATTTCTTGGGAATCATAAAGGCCGCGTGATGAGACTCCATGAATCTCTGTTTATCCGCCCGAGAGTCGAGCGCACCGACAAACGCGGCTAATTGTTCGGCGCCAGATTGTAAGGAACGCTGCCTGCCTTCCTCCGCACTGCAGTGCATCAGCAGTGCTCTCGCTATGCAATTGTGGAATCCAAAATCCATGCACTGCAGGGGCGAACACAAACACGTGATTACACACACGTTATTCTTTTTGTACGTATCTATCGTTTGTATAGTCATAACGAATTGAATCGCTGTAAAAGAAGCCGTTATTAATATATTGAATAATGTGATGTCGTAATCTTGTCAACTCAATCAATTCAAATTACTTAAAACAAATTACTTGCAAGAAATAAACCATAATACTTTTAAATCTTTAAATAATTTTTAAATAACATTGTATATTGCGAGATAAATGTGCTATGAGTGAGGGTACACATGCAATAATTCAATTACATTTTATTATATTCTTTTATAATAAATAAACAATAAAATTTCTGGTGAAGCACGCAAAATTTACACTCGGCATTTAATGTATGAATGGATAGTTTTTCATTTATGATTTTTTAGTCGACTGTATCACCTTACTTTGTAATTTTAACAATCTTAAAACAACAAGTTTGATCAATATCTTCTACTTTCTAAGTAAAAGAAAAAAGTTACATTAAAAAAAATATATTTTTAACGCGGTAAGCATTAAATTCTATTTAATTCGGACGATTTGCGTAGCGACGAACGTTAGTGCTACAAACAAGTGCAACGATGCGGAGGCCGGAGAAAGCGTGGTCGCGAGGTCAATGGAGTGCACGTGCGTAACTTACATCGATGAGGTCGGATAGGTCGTCGACGAAGTACTTGTGTATCGTCGTATTCGACGCCTCCAGGCACAGGATGTACTCGTTTCTTGCCTTGAGTGCCTTTAGCTTCGCCTCCTGGTACTTGCTCTTCCTCTGAAAAAGGAAATTCCGGATCAGACGATGCGCCTCGAGAATTGGAATCTAGACTTTCCGTGCTAGAATCCTTATTTCGCCGGATAAGTCACTTTGTCATTATCGCGCATTTTATATTTTTAACGATATTTTAATTATAAAAATGTAATGATACATGATATGAAACTTTTAATTAGTTCTTGTAACTACAATATAATTTTTAATATTAATGAAGAAAAGAAATTACTCAATTTTTTTTATAAATAAGTTATCGTACATATTTCAGGAGAATATATACGCCTATCACATAAAAAAATACTGCGACTCCTACATTTCTTATAAAGTTTGCGTTCTTATAACTTTAATGCGAGCGATGACATCGAATGCGACAACGAGTCGCTTGCACGTGTTGTCGATCTCTTTTTTTTTCAAGCCGCTTTGGCTCTTATACTTTTCTCTCGATGTCCCTTTTGCTTCCAGGCCGTTTCAACCATCTGTCTTATCGCGCTTATAGCTGCGCTGGCCAAGGGGAGCGCTATTTATTTTTCCATCAAGTTGCATGTGCCCGGCAAAAAAAAAGCCGCTAGCAGGTCGACCCTAAATCCTCGGTCGGCGTCTGCTCGGATTGGGACAAAGTGGAAAAAAGAAAAGAGAGAGAGAAAGAGAGAAAGATAGAGATACGCTTCATACGGATTTCCTAGCATTTCTCTCGATTCATTCCGCAGGATGGATGATACCCTCCTGACATAGGCTGGAGAAATGCTTTGAGTCCCCGGGGACTTTTGAATCATATGGACAAAAGAGCCAAGCATATAATCTTAGTGCGAATATATGGATACAAACACATTTGTCGTAGATATTAGAAATAGCGAGTGCTTTAATATTTTTTCAAGAATACTTTCATCGATATAAAAGTAAAATATCTCTCTCGTTAAAATTTAAAATTTCTGTAATCTCTCTCTATGAACAAATTAAGAATTTTAAACTAAAAAAAACTCAAGTATCTTAAATATAAAAAATAGTTTTACAAAAATTAAGTTTAATTGTGTTAAAAATTAAAATATAACTCGTGAGATAATAGTTTGATAAATACGTTGTGAATATACTAATTATAAAATTAGATTAATTATTATCTTGAAAGTTCTTAATCTTGAAAGTTCCTCCTATAAATTTTTCGTTATTCGATCACCATTCTTGTCGTGCGAGTCGCACGAGTTTTCGGATGAACGAAGACAGATTTGCTCCAGTGTGCGGTTCTCGGATGCAGTTCCCCGCTCCGATTCTGTGAATCGTACAGTAAATGAGAGCGTTGGAGATAGACGGCGATGGACAAAAAGCGGAACAATTGCTGGACTGATGACGCAGACACCTAATTCGGACATCCTGCCACTGGCCTGGATATCGTCTCGGTTCTCTCGTGTCTCCGCCACCTGTCACCGGACACATTTCGTCGCTTCGTACTTTATCGGCGATATGCCGATTCCTACGTGACCTTTATTTCCGCTCAATAACGCGGGTCTAGCGTGCGGCAAATATAAAGTACCATCGATCGCGCCACGAATTTAATCTTTATTGGCGTGGAAAATGCAGTGGTATAATGTAATCCTCGTACATCACGCAACGTGCGACACGAAGATATTAGAAACGAAATACACTCTGAGAACATACCTGAGAAACTATTCCTCTACGTCGTGACAATTAAAACTGTTCTTAGACCGAACGAAAAACAACAATTATTTTAACATTCGTGTTTTTACACGCGCACGATTACTATGATATTCCTAAACTTAAGTTCCTCAAAATACGATATACAGATTTTTCCAAAAATATTATTTTAGCGGTAGAAAATCTCGTGGAAATAAAATTAATTAATTTTTATTATACACAAGAAAGCTTATTTTGCGGCATTAATTATCTAATTTTAATTAGCAGATTGTACATCGTATATAAGGCTTTCGCGAAGATAAATTCGACGGTTGATTTTAATGATGTTCTTATTGTTGAAATCTGACAGAGAAAATTAAGGGCGCGGCCGTCAAGACATAATAAACGCGTTTCCGTTGAGCTCGCGAAATAAAATTATTAAGACGCAGCAGACGGCAGTCCACTCGTTCCAGCTGTACTTTCAATTTCCTTTCAATCGCATTGACGAAGGCCAGACACGCGAACTTCCAGCCACGCGAAGTGTCTTACCACTTTAAGGGAACATGACGAAACTCCAATATTCCTCGATATTAACTTCAATTTTTCACAAATATCAGTTCTTAATTTATTGAACTAGTTTTATTTCACTGCTTTCATAAAATGACTAATTTAATAAATTTCAGTTATTTCTTAGTAAATCTATAACATTCCCAAAGTTATTATCATTGATATAAAATTATTTCAATTTTGGAAGAAATAAAATGTATTTTTTTCTACAAAATGTCCTGCATTCTTAAAATATAAAAATTTTTCTCTCTGAAATATCAAGTTGTCGAAAAATCAAATTAATATAAATTCAATCTTGATTTACATCGATTAAGAAAGAGAAAAAAGTATTAATTCTAACAATATCTACAATATTATTAAAAGTTCCATTTCTGATTCTTTCCGGAAAGATTATGTGAGCAATTTTTCGACATTATTTACAAGTCATCATGCGGCAGAGCGGAAACATGTTGATGCACTTCCTACTTGGCGTGCCACGTTGACGTCGCAAACAGCTGGTGAACGTGTAACGACGAAAAAAAAGCACATCAAATCCGCGTCACCGTGTTTATCGTCGCAAAAAGAGAATCACCGTTCATCATCGCAATAAATCGTACGCTTTTGACGTAAGATCACCGTTGATCCTTTGCCAGGAGCAACCATCGTTCCAGCCCGCGCCAGGTGTTAATATTTGCCAGAATGACGAAGCGAGAGGGAAAGTCACGCGGATATGCAATTCGACGAATAATTTCTCGACTAACCGCGTCTCTCTCGTAATATGACACGTCGTTGCCAAAATATGAAGAGTGCTCGAACGATCGCAATTTGCCGGATTTATCCATGGCCATGGTCGCACCGTAAAAACAAATCTCAAGTGAATCGAAGAATCCATTCTCGTTATTGCGAATGTAATAATATATTATTTAATAGAACAAAGATGTCGCTTGCATACATAATTTTTTTTTTTCATTAAAGTTCTCGTCTAATTTTATTGAATCTGAAATATGCCGGATTTATTCAGATTTAGCCCGATAGAGAATTTTAATTTTGAGAATATCCATATAAACTATTATATATTTTATAATATAATATATAATAGTTACATAATATATATAATATCTATTATATAAATTTAACAATTGCATATAATAATTATAAATAATTATACAAATATATATGTAATATTATATATACATATAATAGAACATATATTATTTTATATATATTATATTTACATGTTATATAATGTGCATTATATAAACGTTGGATATTAAGAATTCATTTACTATAGATAAAAAAAATGTGATAAGTTAGAGTACCCTTGTGTAAAACTTGAACGCAAGTTTTTCTTGTCATCGCACTAACAACGAAACAAACCTCGCAATGTAATTTCAACGAAGTAGCAAGTTGATGTAACCAGACAGAAGAGCTTAAACTGCACGAACTCTCGCGAGGGTCAAGCACCATCAAACTACTTCGAAACGAGTACTTCCCTTGTATAGAAATACTCGACCATCTCAGTATATTCTACTCTACGATCTACCTTGTTAACTTCCTTCTCGATGAGCTTGTACTTCTTGCTGCGCGCGAGCTTATCGCGACTATCCGCATTCGCCACTTCGAGCTTGTTGCGTTGCTGCTCGGCGACGCGGAGCTTGGTCTCCGCCTGCCTGGACTCGGCCTGGTAAGCCTGATAGGTCTTCATCGTCGTGTGGAGCTCGTGCAGCACTCGGAGTATTTCCTCGTGCGTCTCGTAGCCAATCTCGCGACACTGCAACAAGTAAAAAGAAACGCATCCGAGCGGTAAGCCATAGGCAGGCACTATTGAAAAGATGTTGCGGATATATTTAAAATATGCATTTAATCCTAATCGAGACAACTTTCCTTAGATATAAAGTTTTTCTCTTTCTTTGTCAAAATTCAATCCCCCCAAAAAATATATACATATAAAATTATTAGAGATATAAATAAATTTGCTTTCTGGTGTTATTGAAGATTTTAAATGAAACATTTTACATTGAATATAACGTATTTATAATTTAAATTAAACATAGCTAAATTGATTTTACTCAAATCGTCGGAAAGAATAATAAAATATGAAAAAAAGATAAATAATGATAAAGTACAATATTATATTCCAGTGTCAGACTTATAATTTAACAAGTATTACAGGAATAAAAAAAAATAAAAAAATGTAAGACATAAAGAGACTAAAAATTAAAAGACCATAAAATAAAAATTGCAAAAATTCAATTAACTTAATAACGAGAAATTGGAAAGTCACACGCGGATTAGAAGAGCGATAGAAAATTTTCGCTAATTTATACAATCATATAGATATAAGAACACGCGAGAGGAAAGAAATGTTTACGAGGAGGAAATGTGAGACGGGAACGCATCGCGATACATCTATAGAAAGTGATTCGTCCCCGGCACCCGGTACATATCTCGACACGACACTGTCTGCAACAGGAATAGAGACATTCGAGGCAATTAATTCGACGAGACAATGGAGTAGTCGAACTTCTCACGACACGGCGTCGCGCGGTTGCGATGCAATCGCGCAACTACAACTAACTGCTTGCGGAGCGACGTTATCGTATCTCATCACGTGTATGACACTCACACGCTTGTAAATTCGCTGCACATCCTCCATCACCTGATTGAGGCGGCCCACGAGGTGGGTGCTGTAGACCTCGGACAAGGCGGCGTGGTCCCTGCTGAGGGACTTGGTCTCGTTGACGAGCTGCTGCCAGCAGGCGTAGCTGGAGAACAGGGGCCATTGTTCCCGCCTGCGGAAAAGCGATCGATAAAGACATATTGTACGGAGGATAACGCACGTACATGTACATATATATGTATATATCTACGTAATTACACGGTAATTAAATCGCCGCTAACGAGCCGGTAAAGCGTCGCGCTTCTCATCTTGAGGTCCTCGAACGCACCGTTCGGTCGTTATGTTTATATACACGTAACAGCGATCTCGTTCCACTTGCACGTTCATGCATACCGAATGCGCGTTATATGGCATAATATATTATCGGTAGCGATAATATATTATGCAAGTGTGTTGTAACGATAAAGTAAGTAAAGATAACGTATTCTTTTATTCATTTCAGATTTAAAATAAAATGTCGTGATACTTTAATCAATTGCAAGTTGCCCAAAATCGGATTAATGTTATAAAACTAAAATTACTTTAATTAATACTTTATGTCGTGATACTTTAATTAATTGCAAGTTGCCCAAAATCGGACTCATGTTATAAAACTAAGATTACTTAAGCATTAGATTAAATATTCAAAGTTATTTTGATATTATACATAAAAATTATTGTAACGATGGAAATTGCATATGTGTAATAATTTTTCGATATTACAAATAAAAAAATATCTTTCTCTGAGAAATTATTTCAATATTATAAAACTTATAAACATGGTGATTTTAAAGCCGAAAATGGGGCATCTTTAAAATCACCCGGTTATCGATGATGTGTGAAACCTAGTTTACGGTAATTACTTTTTGCGCGACAGGAGAATGAACGAATATACTTGCCGGGGCAACTATACCGACCCCGGATGCGGTTTCGCAAAGAAGAAATTATCGATTCGCGATATCTCCCGAAGCGAAATGAGGGAAACGCGTGCAGATGGAAGAGAGTATGGCATCGCGGTGCGCTGGATTACGTGTGTACGTGTGCGTGTATGTGTGCCGTACATCGCGAGAGAAGCATCCCTTTTGTGGACGACGTTGAATACGATGCACAAAAGGGGCACTACGCGTTCAGGGTTGAATGACGAGAAGGAACTGGGGCATGTCGCAGATGCAGCAACGCGGCACGCGCGTGTAGGACACGGGAAAAATGCGGTTGCGGTTGCTTTTCCGCCGCGAAAGTGGAGCGCGAGAAATATCAATCGCGTGTAACAAAGACATATAGAGAAAATACAAATTGTCACGCAATTCATATACATCTATTAACAATGACGTGATTTTATATCCGTTAATTGTATTTCAAGATATCGATATGAGATACGTGTTAACATTTTGTAGAAAGATTTCCTGATTTTTTTTCAAGCATCTTTGTTCAAAATTCCAGATAAAATTAGAGAATTTTTAGAATTGTTTAAAATAAACTCTTTTATTTAGCTTTTGTAAGATAAGCATTTTTAACTCGCATAATATTTATATTTCATCAAGAATTACAATGAATATTGTGTATATTCAGTATTTTACTAAGGAATTGATATTAAACATAATATAATTTAAAATTTTCCTAAACATATTTTAAATAAATATTTATCTGTGAATAAAGTATAGCACATGTTTCTAATTCTAAAATACTTTTAAGACATTACAAAAATTTTCTTTAAGAATAGAAATAGAACTTGAAAAGATAATTGAGTATATAATTAACGATGATGTAAAATTATCTTAATAATAGTGTAAATCTTGCAATATTTTTATATAAAATTACTTACAATATTATGTAATATTTAAAATTATTTCATTATTATATAAATATTTAATAAAAACATGTCTCAAAGAAAATTATTTCGATATTAATATTAATCAAATATTTAAAATAATTTTAACATCGCAAACATAAAATGTCAAATATTATCCGTTTCTTCTGTAGATACTTATATATATATATATTAAATATTGATTTTCCTTTCCCAGATATTAATGAGAAATATTGATCTTTAGAAATAGAAATATTATTTCTAGAAAACATAGTAAAATACTTATGAACGCTTATCACTGATTTTAGCGAGAAACGTGAATAAATATTTAAATATCTGGATCGATTTCTGCGTCAATTAATTATGCGATCGGAATTTAACCATGCATGATCAAGGTCTATACCCAAATATAATCGCGTTTGATAGAAGTTTTACGCAACGTAATCGTGTAATAATTCACGTTGCGCAACGTAACGTAACGTAATAAAGTAAATGTATCGCGCTGTATTACGTGCATACGCGCCATCATTTCAATCGTGCCGTGCAACACGTGGTGCACGCGCATGAATTACAGCGAATTAATTAACGCATACACCTTCGTTAATTATTTAACGCCGCAATTCATAGCGGAATTATTTCCGCTCTTTTCCCGTTTCGCTTTTTATAAAATTATCCGACTAACAAATCTCCGCGTTGTTAATTTAATTTTACACTTTGCGTAAAAAGGCAAATATTTGAAATTATTATATATCCGTTTTAATTTCTGGCAAACAATTAATTTGCTGATAATTAAAAATTCCACAGTTAGCTGCATTAAATAATAATTAAATTATTTAATTATGATTCTGACGATTATTTAATATATAAAATCGTGTCTCGTGAAATTATTTTGCGCGTGATTACAATAGATAATATTTTTAAAATCGTATATTCATATATTTTAACTGCGCTTATTATATGTCTTCTTACGACCCATTTATTATTGTATTTTTAAGTCAATTATTTTTTTTTATTTAAAATGTGGAAGATAAAAGAAGGCACAGCTTTTAAGAGAAATTAATAACATACTTTTGTTTCTGCTCCTTATGCCTCAACTGTATGCTTCTGGCCATCTTGTCGAGGGATTTGCTGTAGTCCAGCTCCAGTTCCGCCCTCCTGCGGAAAAAGTCCTGGAGCTCGGCCACGAGGGCGACTTGCGCCTCCATCCTCACGTCGAGGCATCTCAGCTGCTCGTTCAGCTGTAGCCGTATGTCTGCAAACAGAAAAAAAGGGAAGCCATGTTAAGACTCGTGTCTGATCGTGATGTGCGTTTCGGGTTTCAAATGGGGTTCAGAAAGCCCACGCGAAGACCCTAAAAAGTAATCTCCGGAAATTGGTCGTCTCCGAGATTATATAATCCTTTCGATGAACAAAAATTTCCATTTTTTAATGTTGTGATGGAAATCGATCTTTTTCATCGATGGCAACGAATTTCCCAAGATTGCAAATGTTTTCATGATCTTTGTTGACAATCTTGGAATCGACAGAAATTTGGATCTTTATGATAATATATGAAGAAGCAATTCTAAATCTTCTTAATTATTTATTCTTAATTACGATCTTGAAGTATTATCAGTTTATAGATACAATTGGATCTCGTTTCGAGATGCAAATTTCGACGAGTCTCTTCGTATCGATATGGTAATCTTTCTCTTTCTTTTGCATGTCAAAGTCGTTTTATTCTCCCATCGACGACGATGACAATGGC
Source organism: Camponotus vicinus (assembly GCF_025532165.1). Taxonomy (NCBI): domain Eukaryota; kingdom Metazoa; phylum Arthropoda; class Insecta; order Hymenoptera; family Formicidae; genus Camponotus; species Camponotus vicinus. The sequence goes on from NW_028141949.1 coordinate 4,087,738, forward strand.
AGAGAGGCGGATGCTGCGCGGAATAATAATGTCTCGGGTATAACGGATGTCGCGCGAGGAAGGACTTTGACACGATGGTAGAACTTCCGACTCTCTTTCTCTTTCTCATCCCTTTAATCCGTATTCCGTTAATGTCATCCGTGAGACAATGACGAGAAGGAGGAACGATGTCTCGACTCCGCGAGACGAGCAAGCTAAAAATAAACGGTGTACGCGACGCGAAACAATCTATCGTTTCGCAGACTTCACCAAGACGAGGAGAAAGACGATCGCGCTTACCGCGTGATTTATTGTCACGGCCGTATCTCGCTTCCGTTCCGAAACTTCCTTCGGCTCCGATAATAAACGACGCAAAAGCGACCGCGATCGCGAATACATTACACGTATAATCCATCATTGATGCAACGAAAGTTGCAGCAATTTTCGTTTTTAATACGGCATTTTTTTCGTATACATTATATACTTGAAATAAATAAAGTCGCTATCGAGATATCTCTGTTCAAGTTGTTGAAAGCTTCCTTTTATTTCAAATTTTTCCGGCCAATGAGTCGCTATTACTAATTAAGAAATAAGATTTATTTTAATTATCTCAAGTCTTCGAGAAATCAGACTTGCAAGCAGTCTATTACCGTACTAAATTATTCGATTTAATCTATCGTAATCCGCTTGACAGAGCGAATAATCCGAAAGCGGAAATATCGTTTCTCGTCGTGTATCCGTCTTCATGTGAACGTCGATCAATCAGCGTAATTGGATGATTGTCGGGAGAAAGAGCTAGACGATGGTTTTAAGTCATTTTTTTCTTTCATCGAACCGACGATTCATTAAAGGAAAGGAGAGAGAAAAAAAGGTCGGGCGATAAATAAGCATGAGCGCTTTGAATCAAAATGGATGTTCTGTTCCTGACAGATCGAGGACGTATAATCATTCTGACGGCGACGTCGCTTTACGTTTTCGGGAATATCGTCGGTTACCCTCCCGAAAGAAAGAAAACAGAGACGTCTGGGAGAAACGCCACATGTCAGTTCGCCTCATGTGTTACCAATTATCGAGAGATCTAAACGGATCAGTTCATTGGTGGCTTAGCCTCGAAACTCACGAATGGACCGTTTATAACCGGCGGCGGCGATATAATGTTAATTCTGGGAAATGCCACAAGTGCAGATAAAAAAGATCCGCCGCGGTTTTTTGCCGTTATGGTCGACAATCGTGTCTTTCAATCATTACGTGGCTCCAAGTTAAAAAAAATAAAAAATCCATTAAAATCTTGACGGAAAGAAACATGAGAAGAGGAAAAAAATTATTTTAAATTTAATTAAAAAATTTAATTTTCTTCTTTCAATTATTACCGTTGATTAGATGATTTTCAACATTAAAAAATCATTGACTAAATTTTCCACATTGCAACTGCTTATAATTTTTAAAATTCTTATGACTTATTTGATGGGCTCTATCTGATTTTAACAGATTGTTATAAATTAAAGAATCTGAAAAATGAAGAAGATTAATAATCTCTTGAATAATTTCAAACTAGGGGAGATACCACAGGAAACTTTCTGACAATCTTCATTCGTCGTTACATTTTCGACATTATCTTTTCGTTATATATCTTATCATCATATATATTCTATATAAATCATCTACAAATAATTTTAAAGAGTAAAAAAATATTTTATTACGATAATGATATTGAATGCAGTACAAAAGATGATAAGATATATTATTACGATAAATCAATTGTATATTGTTTATATAAATAAAATACAATAATAAAAAAGCTGCCAGAGTTAAATTTAAAGCTAAATTTAATTAAATAATGACACAAAATAATTGCAATTATTTAAAAAATAATTAATTATAATTGAGTTATATATATTATTAAATATATATATATATATATATATATATATATATATATATATATATATACACACACACACACTATAATATTTAATAATTGTTTTCTTCTCTGATTAATGTCTTATATTTTTCAATTATAACGATACAATAAAAGTTTTACTTGCGAAGCTGAGTGCCTTGAGAGATAGTCAGTTCGAGCAGGATTTCCCTTCAGGACGAGTCCCTATGTTTCGAATAAAAGTTTATCGATTTCCTTACTTCCGCGTGTGATTCATCCTTCCCAAAAGGACATAGAGCGATCTTTGACCCCGAAACGCAGACACGCAAGCAATACCCGACGGAGGTAAATAAACTCCCAAGTGCAACACAAAGTCGCGACTATTGCATACAGGGTACTCCAAAATCATAGTATATCTTTCATAATTTTTTTTGGTTGATTCAACGTCAATCTTTTTCCTCGATAAATACTTAATAAAATTTCTATGTGTAATTGATGATTAAAAATAAAAAGTTTTCAGTAAATTAAAAATTTTTATTTTTTTAGAAAGAAAATGGATAACAAAATCATATATAAGTAATTTGAATTTAAACAGAATTTCGATAAGAAAGAGGATTTTTTATTTAAAATTTACAAGATTGTAGAGATCTATTAAAGTTAAAAAAATGGAAAGATGCGGTAAAATAAAGTGCCATCTTCAGATTAATTAAAGAAATTAGGATCGAAAAAACACTCGGCAACTTTAGGACACCCAGTATGCAGCACCCCCGCCGAGTTAGTCATCTAACGAGCGAGAGTGTGCATCGTGGTCGGATGCACTAACTGACAAGCTATTAACCGAGGGGGGGAAAACAACGGATCGACCGAACAACGAAGCCGATCATGAAGAGGAGAAGGAGAAGCACCGCGACGCTCTCGTCGTGCACTTTAGGGACGGAGAATTGACCTACTATGATTATTAACTAGACCGCGATAGGTGCTATTAGCGAAATAGGCTGTACAATGCAGACTGCTCGTTCTCTTTCAATCTCGTCCTGATCTTTCTGATTGATCGATTATGGTTGCATTGTTAGTCGCGATTAATATACGGAGAGTCCAACGACATGGGATTTTAATTTTAAATTTTGGCGATCAAAAGAACTAGTAGTAAAATATTTATATTGCAATCATATAGTATAAATTTTAGTAGAAATAATCTAATTTACTTGCACATGAATACATTAATATTATGTACTATTAGTGTTGATGTTAATATTATTAATATTAATCGATTAATTGTTAAAAGCATATCTATATTACAACATTGCAATAATTATTTAAAATCTATCTCTCTCTCTCTCGCTTCTATTCTGTCCTTAATACTTGTAACAATACATAATCGTTAGAATATTTAAAAATAAATGAATAAAAATTTACGGACACAGAATAGTAAATAATTATATATATATATATAATAATTCTCTCTCTCATATGTAAGATACATATGAAAAAGATGCTGAATCTCGTCAGTCATCAGTTTTCAAATAAAAACAGAAAGATGTGATAATTCTTTCATCGTATTTAATAAACTTTACGATGATGCCGGCGATGTAGGATGAAAACTTCGGGATATTGTTGAGAGAATCGCGCACAAAAACGATTCTTTGCTCAAGGAGAGAAAAAGAGAGAACGAAAGAACAGCTGCGCCTAAAAACCACCCACGACAAAGCAGACCGGTTGCAATGTATACACCCCCGCCGCGAATAGAAATACACGTATGTGTGTGTGTGTGTGTGTACAACGATTACTGAGATAGAGAGAAAGAGAAAGAGAGAGACCAAAGAGCGAGGTCGAAGTCTTTAGGACGATCCCAAAATACGTTCAACTACCATTTTATTCTCAAAGGCGTGTGATTACCGTACGATGAAACGAGTTTCTTCGCCTTGCACTATTAATCTTTAATCGAAGAGGTTTCTCCAGAAATAAATGATGTATTAGAGAGGTAAAAATTTAGTTATAACAATTTGAAGCATGAGACTATATTTTTTTTAAATTTATATAAAATAAAAATAAAAGTTTCTCAAATCATAATTATTTAAATTACTCTATCTATTTAACTTAATAAAAATTATTTTATGCCATTTTAATACACTCTTTATATACGTACATTTTTTTAATACTATATAAATAACACGTAATATTATAAAATAAACCTTTCTATAAATATAGGATGAAAAGAAAGAAAAACAAAAAATAAAGTCTATTTCTTTCTCTCTGCGTTTAAATTGGATTTTTTGATGTAAAATATTAAACTATAAAGAAAAGACAAATCATGCGTATTTTGAGAATTGAATTTAAAACTCTCTCTTTCTCTCTTTTTCTTTATTGGAATATATAAAAAATTTTAATTTGTAAGAATATCAGTGTTTTTGAAATTTGAAAACATATTCGACATATGCAAACCTCATTTATGTTTATTTTATTGTATTTTTTCTAACGTAAAAATAGTATTTCTCAATATTTATTCTATCTAAAAATCTTTAGATTGAATATTTTTCTATTGACATCTTGTTATATAGGAATATTTTTATTTCTTATAAAATGAATCTCTCTCGTCTATCCTACAATCGATTTATTTGAAAATAAATAGATTATTCACACACATTCATCTCAAAAATTATTCTATATAAAAAATATTGAATAAAGTAGCTAAAAGTCATAAGTTTTTAAAATAAATTAATTATAAAATTAGTGAATTATGTAAATGAGCAACATAATAGTGTATCCATTAAGTCAAAAAGTAATTATCTTAATATAATATAAATACTATTACAAACATTTATGTATTTTTTTATTAATTTTTCCTTTTCCTAATAAAAAACAGCGTTAATTAAAAATCATATCAATAAAACTATTATTTCATGTAAATTCAGTAACTTTATAATTGCGTAATTTTAAACAAAATCATGTTTTATTTTATGGTGGTCTAAATTTTCATTATCACACATTAAAGAGGATAATCGGATAAACAAAAAAAAATCCTTAATAAACATTAGCTATCTTACGTAGCTTTTATCTAGTTTGGCGGAAAGATACGCGACTGCAGCTTATCAAAATAATTCACTACTATCAGTGTGCATGGCTCGAGTGCGGCTCGTAAGTGACCGTAATTTTTGCGCGATCTCATGCGTGCATATCCCGCGTATACCGTATAATGAGTGAGGGGCGAACGACATCATCATCATCACCATCAAGGTTGACGCCAGGTGTGCGCGCGTAACAGAATCTTGTGCAAGGTAGCGATGCACATCGCGGTTATTTCGCGAGCGCCAAGATCCGTTAAAGAGAGGCGCGTTACTGTACATCTTCCGAAGAAAAAAAACAGCTGTATGACATTTGCGTACATGTCCATTTCCATACAATGTTACAACTATCGAGCGAATCTCCTCGCGATGCATCACGACGCGTGAAATTGCTCTTGCATCGTTGTTTATTGCACGGGACGCAAATATATCGTTGCAAAACCCGTTTTCATCTTTCGTTTACCGCGTTGAATTACGTTACGTGTCGGTGTGTATTAATGTTACGCAACGAGACGCAACGTTCGTTCTCGATTTAGTGTAAATTACCGAGAAATGCGAAATTTCAAGTTTCTGTTCCTCCATATTTCTAAATATTTATGATTTAATCTGCACCTTTAAAAATTATTTTATTCGGATTTATTATAATTTTAATGTTTACTTTCACTTAACTTCGGAAAGTAAAGAAAACGCATAAGGGAAGAGAAACTTTCTCTGTGATCATCTGGCTGGAATCGTTTGGTGCCACACGCTACAAGATGAATTGAAGTCTAAAATGCAGTCGATATGTAAATTTTTCCTCTCCGAATATTCTCCAAGAAATCTCTCGGAATATTCGACATGACGAAGCATCGAAGACTTCTTCGAGTGCTTCATCTACTTGAATATGTAACATTCGTCGATGCTTCGGCACGAACACAGGTCTGTTTGTAAATATGTACTCGCTTTCGTTGCCCGAACGTGTCGTGATAAATATCTGACGTTAGTCATACGTTCAACATCTTGCTTTACTTTTCAGAATATATGTATATTACCACTATTACAAATCATGAAAATGCGATTTACGAAAACATAATAATACACAGTACAAGGAATGCTATTGTTTTATTAATAAGCAAAAGGATGATTATTCAATTTTAAATAACATTAGTGGTGACTCTATGAATTATTATTTGTAAAAAATGTCAAAATATCAAATAAAGTACGAAATAAACAGGAACGATTTTAAATCAAGATTCCAAATCCACCCAAGAATGCAATAATGAAATCTTACGATATAAATGGCTGTTGGAAAATACGACCATCGAACTTTCAGATCGTCGGAGAAAATCTATAAGTTCAAGGCCTTATGATCCCCCTTCCTCCATTTTTCCTTTGATTTTACGTCCCACCCGGTATCGCGGAAGCTCTCTTATCAATCATCTGATTCCCCTCTCTTTTGCACGCCACCCCTATATTCTCGCAGGACGAGGAAACAACGTGTCCCTCTCTCTCTTTTCTTCCATGCCGCCCACACGCTCGCTGGATATTCCATTTACCTTTTGTCCAGGCCTCCCACTCGTGGCGTCCGGCCAGTTTGAACATTTCTCCCTTGCGTTATTTATTATCCGGCTAGAACTCGGCTCGCTCGTCGTCGTCGTCGGCGTCGTCGTTGTCCCTCGTTCACCCACGTTCACCAACCACTACTCACGACGACGGGGCTCCTCGTGTCACTGTCTCTCGCGCGTGCACACGCGCCGACGCGCACGCACATGCACTCACACACGCACATACATACACATCAGCAGCCACTCGATATTCCTTGCGACCACCCGGTATCGTATCACGCGAGCTTTTCTTCCGGAACGCACAGTTTTTCCTTCAACGCGCGACGATTAACTCTCATCTAGAAGATATTTTATGGAATGAGAATCCCTTAGTACAATATCTTAATTGTGTGATTAATACGGACGGAGTGTTATGTGAAGTAAATTGTTATTGCAATATGTCTCGTTAAATGTTCTTAATACACAGCTTGATGATGTCATTAAGATGACAATACTTTGGATTCTTCATTCGGTTATCCTCCGTTTTAAAAATTCTTTATCATCGGTTGAGTCGCGACTCGTGGAATGTTTATTAGATATTAAGTTGATTCATTATTCATAATACTATTAAAATGAAGATTGGATTAACCATCTAGAAATACACACATTTAGAGCTCATATTTTCTTCAAATATATAGAAGAAATTATACAATAGTTATTTACAATTATAATTATTATATCATTGTTGTAATTTATTGTTAGTACAAATTATTTCAAATAGGGCTTCAAAAAATCCAAAAGCAATATACAGAAATCTTTTTACTTGATAATTTAAATATTTTTAGCATCAATATTCTAGACAATTTCAGTCATAATATTTTGTGTACAGCGATCATCTGATCACCGCATGCGGTATGTATCGAATGAGGATTAATAAATTACGCGGAAAGAAAGGCGGGCTATTTACAGTTAGTCCTATCCATATAACGCGAGGGATTCGTGTTCGCCCTTTTTTTCCCTTTTTCACGCGGAGAGAACTAAGATGCTCGAACATCGTTTTACGACTCCCATTTACCTCCTTGATCCCCGCGGAGCGACCCGAAAGAAACTGGATCGAGAGGGGTAAACGAACGTTTCTTGGCGGACGAAAGAACTGGAACGTCGTCTCTGGAAAAGTAAGTTTTTACATGTCTCCAGTTCTTTATTTGTACGATTAATCATTTCCATAAATCGCTCTACGCGTGGTATATAATTTTATTAAAAGCAAATAAATAACACACAATTAATTAATTTATTGTTTTACATTTCTGAATGTTTCGAGAATAAAAAAAAATTACTCGATTTAATTATTACATTGTTCAACAAAAAAATTCATTTATGATAAAACATTGAATAATTTTATTTTCTTATAAATAGATAAATTTGATGTCTATCGGATATGATTTTGAAAAGGAAAGAGTGTTTGTAAAACCTGATTCGATAGGACAAACGAGAGTGATTCCGATAAAATATTAGTCATCCGGGACTCTAATAACGAGTGATCCAAGAGAAAGAGAAAAAGAGAGAGAGATGGCTGTTTTTATCGTTTATGTCCGGTGAAAGAACTCTGTTGATACAGCGCGCTATAGTTCTTCTTAAGCGATTGTTATCGGGATTTAATACACGTTGGTCGTATATCTGTTCCGGAGCAGCACATCGCATACTCGATAATGTCGCACGACTATTTTTACATCGCGCTGCTTCGCTTCGCACACATCTAATCGACCCCGTATAATCAGTTAGATCACTCCAGTTACGTGATTGAATATTTATGAGAGCGCACAGCGACACGATTGCCCGGTGAATTGATAATTCAAAGAATAAAACGGTTCGTGTGAACTTTCGTGAATATCAACTTGCCTCGGTCGTAGATCGTTTCGTCTTTAACTTATCGATTGAAACGAATTAATACAATGAGTAGATCGCAATAAGCGTGAAATTATTCGAAAGATCAATTGATGAAATATTTGATCGGTTGAAAAAAAAAACTTGAAAGTGAAAATGTGATAAGTGGAAATTTTTATATGAATTTCACGAAATTACGCGATCTCCTTTAACTTCCCTGGATACGAGCCGATGAAATTGGATCAAAATTGATATGATATTTTAAAAAAAGCGGAAAAATCAACGACCGCTCCACGATAGATTACATACGCCCAAACAATGTTGACAAATATTGAACATTCTCGCGTGACTTCTGACAAATAACTGTTATTTCTCCGAAGGGGAAATTTTGAAAAAGGATTACGTTACAAAAGAATTTATTCGATAAAAATGACAGCGCTATTTTTCTCTATTCTTCTATTTCAAAATTTTTCCGTTATATCGTATACAAAATTTCATCAGATTAAAAAACTAAAAGTGTATTAATTGAAAAAATTATAGACGTATATATCTGTAAGTGTTGCTTGTCAAATCTAAATTTCACAAATATAATTATACATCGCGTATAGATGCCACGCATAATTTGGACATAAGGATAATAATACATTTTTTTTCGTATACTTTATCTCGTGATTGTTGATCAGAATCGCAAAGCTGCTCGAACGAAGACAGGAAGCGAGAATAATTTCGCATTCCGATCGGGAAGGGCGACACACCTCTCTCTCTCTCTCTTTTCATTATTTGATTACATCGCGTATCGCACTCTTGACATCCGTTAATCACTCTCGACGCTAAAAATCAAAGCCAGACGATCGATTCAACGATACCTTGTTTGTCCGACCGATTACACCCGTGCCTTGACACTGGTTATGTCATGCCACATTGAAAACGTCAAAAATTAGCGCGACTTTGAAGTCAGATAAATATTTTTGTATAAACAATGATTCTATACCCTTTAAAAGCTTAACTTCTATCAATCTGGTTAATACTGGTAACAAAATCGTCCGGCTGCCTATGATTACTCGGTGGATATTTTTTTTATCTTGCAGTTTCGCGAAAGTATCTAGCAATTAATTGGCACAAAATATTATTGAACATTCATATTCACTAAACGAGATCAAAATCGGGAAATTAGAACCCATCGATTTCTCACCTTGATCAAAAATATTAAATGCGATTTCGATTTTACGATATTAATCGCGAAAAATAATTTCTACTAAAAATAAAAGGGAATACAAGAAAACGTTTGCAAGATTGCGCAGCCTAGATCGCGATCGAACTTTTAGCGATAACAACCGCAGGTGTTAAACGGCGTCGATTACGCGAAATAACCGGCACGAAGCGATCACCGTTACTGGCGATCGCGAGAGAAAGAGAGACTCGGATACCGGTCGCAAGACTCGATCGGACGTCATTGATCGGCAATGTACGGCTATCGACGTATAACGTTACAATCGTTTCGTACTCACGCCACTCAATCGTTCGATAATGATGATTTATTATAAATCGGGCTGACGCGTATCGGTACTTGTGCGTGTATTTTTAGAACATTGCCGATCTTTATTTCATCGATATTATATTGAAGATAAAAATCATAATGCTTTCTCATTATTATTTCTGGATTGGAATGTATATTACTCTTTACGAAAAACGATGATAACCGTGTATAAAAATTTGATTAATTAATCCTCTATTTATTCCATCTTGCTAAACTCGATATAAACGTAGGAAAAAATAAAATTATTAAACTCAATTATATCTCGCGTCTGCAGATTCCAACCTTTCATTCGATTATCCACCAGCTTCGAAGAGAATTCACCTTTTCCCTACGTCACCTTACGCTTCATCTCTCGGATCAACTTTTATCGTATTTTCCGAATATATAGCTTCTTCCAATCAATCTCGACGCTCGATTAATCGACCGAGTCAATTCGCCAGCACTTTTTCCACGGCCCTTTTTCCCCAATTTTCTCGCAATGTAATATCGCAGTATAACTCTCAACTCTACTATATAATACAACTGACACGGAAACGCAGGTCGTTTCGCGATTTCGACGAGAGCAAGATATTGCGCTGCACCCAGCGCTCGGGACTCGATCGCGTAAACTGGCTTGTAAGGACAGGCAGTGACTGCTTTGACCGTCGTTAAATTAACCACAATTACCACCATCACTGGGGCCCACACACGCTCTCTCACGCACACGCGCTCGTCAACGACAGTGTGTGTTGCGGTCGAGCAGGCGCGAGCGGAAAGCAGGCACGTTGAAGCGCCTCAAAGGGCCCCGCCCTTGACATTGCGCTGGTTACGCGGTTGCCACGTGATTTTTCCCAGTAAATTAATATTTAAAATTGTTGCATCGAATCGAGAATCACTGCTCGAGAGTCCGATATATTAAAAATAACGACAAGCAAATTAAAAAATTATAATTTCTTTCTTTTTTTTAAGAAAGGGGCAGAGCAATAATGCTTTGTTTCGAGGAAAAGGTAGTTTGCGACGATCCTGTATAATCCAGCGTGATAATGAGCAATCAATAACTGATGCTGAGGTATCGGCGCAAACGAAGCGCGGTTACAGACACCTCGACGATAATAATAATGACAATGTTGTTACCGTGGATAGGGGGACGACGACGCATATAATGGATAAAGAGTTGCGCGTGGAAAGAGTTGAGAAAGCCAAAAATAACACTGACCGGAGGCTTTAATTGCTTTCGCTTGACATTGGTGCGTCGTAAGCGCCTCGTCGAACGAGCCTCTTAAAAATTCCTCGTGCAGAAGGTTGCGAATGCGTGCAATTTTATCTTCGCGCTTTTGTCCGCCTAGATTAGCAATCTCGCCCACAATGCATTGCTTGGAACGATAATCGGGAAATCCGGCGAGCGCGAAATGAAAGAAATAATGACGATGGGTGACGAAACCGAGGCTGTTAAAAGTAGCTGAAAATATTAATAAGATATTGAAATATATAGCGAAATTTAATCGCGACAAAGTGATCGCATAAATTAAATTTTCGTGAAGAGATGACGTGAACAGAGTCAATATTGGTAGACATGAGTCAAACGAATGCAGTGAGTATTGTACGAATTATGTAGTAAAATTAAATTATGCGAAAATTAAATTTAAATTCTGCCGAATAATTAAGTTTATAGTCGCATACTCACGTCATTGTACGTGCTCTGTGACCATGATAAATTCCGAGATAAATGTGACGCTTAAAGCGCATAATTTCTCCAACTCTCTGTCTCTTTCTTAGTGTTACATACATTAACGATTACCATATAATGCCCGCTCATCATAGCTCCTGGATACCAAACTTCCCACGCTTAACTAAATCGAAAAAAATTCTTAAATTTGCACAAATTAAGATAATATAGTTTTTTTTATATACATCAAATTAAAATCATTTAACGTAAATTATGGTATTTGTATTAAATTGCCAAATATTTTCTTGCATTTTATTTATTCGCACACATCGCCCGCATTTGACGTATCACGTTACATTTAATATGCAACACGTCAGAAAGTTTAAAATTAATGCTTTAGAAGCTTTAAATTCTATTCTCTTAATTTCGCTCTCGGTGAATTTTTATCAGCGTGGTAAATGCTGAAAATTCCTACAACATTAGCAACGTAACTCCCCCGTAATGTACTTTGCGATGCGTGTTTCCGGTACAGCCTACACGTCCTTCAAAAAAGGTTTACGAGTTTGACGATATTCTTATACAGCGTTGAAAAGGGCAGCAGGTGCAGACTTTACTGGATATAATTTCATGGCTTTCAATTATTTTCTGAATATTAAGTCAATACTTTCACGAAAAATATTTCAACTGCTCTAATTAAGTGTGCATTATTCATGGAAAGTGAAATACAATGGATATCTTTATATATCTATTGTAACTTTATTATGAGGCAAACGATCAATAAAATTGAAAGATATAGGATTTTGTAGAAATAAAAAATCAAAAATCAAAAATCAAAAATATACAAAATTCTTTCTGTTTAAACATTTTAAGAGTCAATTTCATATGAATAAATTTATAGTGTAAAAATTTACACATTAAATAAGATGAAAAAATATAATCGGTTATATAATACACACACACATTTTAAATAATTTTAATATAAAATTGTCTTCTTACTTTATAAATAAAATATTCTATAAATTGTGTGCCGTTTAACTTGTTTTGAACACGTCTTGTTCTAATCGCGTTGGCTACAAAAGTAACATCAGAATGTTTTGTTTTATGTGCGCGCTTTAATGATGCCAATGCACACAACATACGCATATGAGGTACACGACTTGATATGCAGCGCATATGTTTCTCTTTCTCTGTCGACTATCGACTTCCTTCCTGCACGAATTGAAGGGAAACGTCAAGTAGTTATTGCGTCGACTACGACTTTCGTTATCTTAACTCGAATATTGTGTCAAGCTAGGCTGCTGTACGCGACTAGCTTTAAGAGAGTAGCCAATACAATGACGGGTCGGAGGATAGTTCGATGCCCTCTCGATAACTTTAATAAAGGTCACCAATAGAATTGCGGCCGCGCCTCGTTGCATAATCGTCGGTTGAACCCGACTGATATAATCGAAAATCTCTACGGAGGCCAGAATTTATATGTACATATCTAACCCTGGGGTTCTGGGAATTTATTTTACATAATCATATAAATATGTAGATAAAAGTATTAATATTTGAAAAAGCTACGAGAATGTTGCTAGAAATTATGTTAATTATATAAAAAGTATTTATATTAAAATAGAAATAATAAGTATCTCTCATACATGTTCAATAAGAGTCACAAAGATGTTCTAGTTTAATATTTCATCGCTATCGTTTTGATAAAATCATCAGATAAATTGGTTGAAAAACTCTTTTTAAAGAGTTCTGTCATTTTGTATATCGAGCTACGAATCAAGTTATAGTATAAAATGTGCACGCAAGTGAAGCAATAGCGACGCGATCGTCGAGTCTCATCGTTTGAAAAGATACGTTTCAATCGCTGTTCGCTTCCTTTGGCCCGTTGATTTTTCCAATAAGTCTCGCGTCGAGTTGCTTTTCTTCTAATTGCACCGCGTTCGCGATAGTAATTCACCGTTTTAACGATGTGAAGAGAAGTTACAGCGCTCGCGCGCACGGCAGAAACCAGCTGTTTAATTTGTCATGAACGCGAACACGTTCCTTGACGTGCGTAATTACTGTTCCGCGCAAAAACTCATCAACGATAAATTTATCTTGTTTCACGCGGCACAATATTGTTGTTTATTTCCAAGAAACATGATTTTAAGTTAGATTATAATTAATCCGGATTGATTTTTCGGATTTTATTATTTTTACGTCTCGGTAAATTCATCTACAAGTTAAAAAATGTTGAGAATGTTATAATTAATTTCGCAAAAATTTATATACAATCTACTAATATTAAATCAAAATACTTTGCATTCAAAAATAGCATCTTGATATGAAAATCACGTACTAAAATATCTGCCAGGAAAGATAGAAGTGTCGTGTTCTCATTTCACAAATAAGAAAATAATCGCGTTTGTAAGAGCTCGCGTGATAATGAGAAACGCGTTTGCCAACTGAATTGATAATAATGCACTGATAGAATGTTGCATTCGACTCATAGTCACTTACTCTACGAAAGTTATTACACGAACGATCTCGAATTCGAATTTCCATTCATTTTTTACGTTTCTATTATAATTTTTATGTTTCTATTATAATTTTACTCTCACGAATATTTTTGTATTCGGTCATATAACTCTCATAAGCAATTCACACCTTCAGTTAATGCAACAAAGTTATAACAATTATCATAAAAATTATGATATAAGCAGTGTAGTAATTATTTAGCAAAATATTTAACACAATCTTTGCATACAAATTAATACGCTATTTTTAAATTTCTAACGTTAAATATTTAGAATCAGAATTATGTCGGGTTTACATTAACATTTACTAAAAGTAAACTTCTGCTATTTATATTGTTAAATTCCTTTTCAAATTAATAATTTAGCGATCGAAAATGTAATTTATGTACAAGACCAGATAGCGTCCATGTTTTATTATTCAGCAAAAAGCAAAGTTTAACCTCTTTTGCAACATTTTCGGAGTCAATTTCTTTCTAAAAACCAGTGTGACCCGGTTATATCACGGCCTAAATTTCCACACAGACAAGGTTGATTCCAAATTTATCAGTTCTCTCGAGATCCGAGGCAAATCTGAAACGACCTAAAATAACGAATCCTGAAAAAGCCTAGAAGGGAAGTTATGACGCCACGAGCGATTACAGCCGTGGAAAGGATTAGTTTCCGAGCGGATACAATTCCTTAATCAACGTTAATTAGCGACCTACGATTATTCGTAACGCAATCGTGGGGGAGGTGCCGTTCGTTCGCCTTAATGAAATCGTGCCGCACAGAATTATTTATGAGCTTTGGTTCGCGATTACGTAAGAATGCAACGTTCGTAACACGCATCCATTGTTGGGAACACGACGGCGGCGCTGAATCGAGTCGACTCAAACGAGTTAGCGGCAAATGAGCGGAATGCGAGAAGAGCAAGCAGAAACTTTGCGCGAAGCAAACTTGCTGGACTAGGGTGAAAAACGCGCGCGCGATCGCGTTTCCTGCCAATGTCAACAAGAAGAGATTCGTCTTTCATCGCGTGTCTAATTTAGAGGGATAAGTCGAGTCAAAAGATGTTGATTACTTTTTATGTCTGGTTAATATCATTAGGCTCAAGTTTCAAACGCGATGGAATTAATCGCTGGAATTAGGAATTAATTGGTGAAACCGATCTTTCCCCTCTAGCGTTCGCTTCTTTCTTCTGAATTTAAATTATCAAAAAAGCTTTCTCTCTCCCTTTAATACAATATTTATTTCCGCACCCAGTTGATAACGCGTTTTATACTCGGCGCTATCGAGAAAGTTATGCATTAGAATTGAATAATCAAATTATTCTAATTGTATTTAATCAAAATTTTCGATAGTATATACATATAAATTTTTTCTGATTCATCAATAAATGTCTATGTGTCCCATTGTAATATTATATAAATACAATATCAAAATAAGCATTAACTACATAATGAGAGATACACATAAAAAAATTAAGAGATATAAAAATTAAACTTAAAAAAATTCTAATTTCAATAATTTTAAATAAAAAAACAAAAACTTCAATATATATAATTTTTTCTAAAAATATGAAAGTTCGCGATTATACCGGATAAAGATCATTCTTCGGCTCGTCATGATCCCGCATCCAGCTGTAATGCAATTATGACCTATAGCGAGTGTTCCCGCCCAGACTATCGGGACGATTAATCGGCGAAATTGGAAATTAATTGGCGAAATAACTTCTCTCGCTTGGATTGGAATTCTCTCCAGACTCTGGCGCTGCCATTTGAGCGGTTAAACCAAACGCGCAGCTCTCTCGCGCGTGGCCAAAGATCGCAAATTTAATTTGTCACGCCGCCGGTGTCTCTATCATGCTCGGCGCAATTGTCATCGTACAAAGCAATTAGCGGGAATGCTCGAGAAAAAAACCGTGCGACCGCGACAAACGATGGCCGGCGAGAACCGCGTCTGCGAATTCTGTGTCAGCTGCAACGCGAG
This sequence comes from Camponotus vicinus, assembly GCF_025532165.1. Lineage (NCBI taxonomy): Eukaryota > Metazoa > Arthropoda > Insecta > Hymenoptera > Formicidae > Camponotus > Camponotus vicinus. Next base: position 4,103,728 of record NW_028141949.1, read on the forward strand.
CTCTTTATTTCCTTTTATTTCGTCGTGCACAATGCGCTTTAAAGTATATCCTACTGGGTCAATTTTTAATATATAATATATCTCTCGAAAGTCGGAGATTTTCGACGAAGAGGGAATCTTTTCTTAGAAAATTCTCGGAATAAATTTTTAGAGTCGACACATATAAATAATACATACGTTTTCTTTTAATTTGTATATTAAATATATTAAATATTTATATTAAATATATTAAATATTTAACAATTTATACACAATTTCTTTACAATAAGATATCAAATTGATTAATGCCGACAAAAGTTACAGGAATACATGTATAAAATAAAAGAGATAAATTAAACTGCGGGTGAAACGAATTACCTGCACAAGTGCTTGCTCCGCGGAAAAAGAGAAACGCCGGACGAATAATTGCTTTTATTCGACGATATTGGGGGCGAGAGCGACGATTATTTAATTCTTGGCTGGAAACGACGGCTACATCGATCGCGCAAACGAGATTTCGTCGGCTTTTGTTTCCTAGTGAGACTTTTACATTGAGAGAAGCTTTTGATATTGAGCATTCTGGCATGGGGCGATCAGAGAAATTGACATCGAGAATTAATAGATACAACTGCTCATGACATGTCTCTTTGAAATTATTATCCTGTCAACCTACTTTGTCAATTTATTTTAAAATTTAAAATTCTGTAAAAATATGTTTACACGATATAAATTGAATTCGCCAAACATTATCTCAAATAATTTAAAGAGAACTTTTTTAATCTAAGATAAAAATGAAGATAATATATTTTTAATCTAGATAAAGATGAGATGAAGCAATTTGAACTAGATGCTTTACCCAAATAAAAAACTAATTCCAATATAACTATTTGGAACACGACAAAATATGCAGTCATACGGGCTTCATGCATATGTACATATATTATATATATCCTGATTATCGTGTTCAAAGAACTATAATACACTGGAAAGAGTTTTTATCCACCCGAGACAGATTTATTGTCATTTTTATCGCGCATAATACAAGATATGGCGAGAGCAAGTTCTCGAGCTCTACTATGTTTATGGAAGTATAAATATCGTTTATGGTCGCGCGTGAAAGCTTCCTGCTTGTGGAAGCTTTGGTAATCTTCCTTGATTTTGAGCTCACGCGATGGACGGGAAACGATTATCGTGTATTTGCATTTCGCCGATACACTTATTCGCTTACGTCGCGTTTAGAAATTCGGTATTCGCGTTCAAGTTTCCTTAATTCGAAATTTGCGTATAAAAGAGACTGTATCTTGAATAAATTACACATGAAAAAGTAGAAACACAAATTAAAAGAAAAATTGCAGTGTTTGCGAGTCGTATTTTTTCGCGTTATTATTTCGCGTTATTAAAATCCGCTTTTAATTTTCGAAATAATTTTCCTCACTTTTATCGCGAGTCCATTTTTAGTTTTCTTTTTAAATAGAAAAAATTTGCAACAAAAATTGCGAAAATAACGTCACTTGGAAATAATTGCGAGCGTTGCGAAATATTTATCTAAATACGGCGTACTCGCAATTTTTAGATTTGTGTTATATTACACGTAAAAGTACGTCACGTCGTTTTCATTCAAGCCGTTGTGACACGCGAAAATGTGACTGGAAACGAGAAGGCGAAGAAATTGTCGCGCGCGCGATAGCGAATTTAGACGAGTAAATTTTCGCGTTACGCCACCACATCGTTCGCGTCGGTCTATATTTATACTACGTGGACAGGTACACGCGAGCCGACACGCCGACGATTTATCCGATAGCAAACATTGGCGCCGTTATGTCGTCGGACGCACCGGCGTTACGGTAGCGCACGCACATACGCCACAATTTTTACGCAGCAGGCACGGACACTTTCGTTCAAATTAAGAGAATCCGTCGAAATAGTAGAAATCCACAATTAAAAACAGAAAGAACGAAGAAAGTTGAAATTTAATTAAGTCATCTAATTAAATTCTAATTTATAAATATATGAATAAATGTCGCTATTTTACTTTTATCAAGAATACATTTTTTTTAATGCGCATAGTTTTATTATACTGTACTTTAATTTTATTTCTGATTAAATTTTATTTCGAATAATTTAAAAAAATTTAATGCAACTTCTTGCACATGGATATATCGCGTCGCTCTACACTTGTATACGGTTATGGAGGAAACGCGACTAACACACACGACGCACCCTCTTCTCCTCGTCGACGTGTCAATTTAACGGCTTCCTGCTCTGGCATCGAGTTTCGCTGTGCACACGCACGTTTATCGACCGAAATGTTCCGCGTCTCTTTTGTATCAAATGCGTGAGTGGTTAAAAGGAGAGATACATTGCACAGTGCATAAATAATAAAATAGTAAATAAAATGTCCAGTCAATCAAGCGGCTAATGTAATGAAGCGAAAACGCGTATTTCTTTCAGTAAACGAGTTTTACGCATTCTTAAAGCGTAAAAGACTAATAATATTCATGTATTGTTTTTTATCTAGCTCTGACATTCGTTCGTTGCATCTGAAATGCTTGCCGTCAGAAATTTAAATTTTTATTAATAATTCCATATATCTCTACTTATATATTAAGGACAAACCGATTTCACCGAAGACGACTGTTGGAATTAAATATGACTTTAATCAATCTCATCCATAATAATTACAAAATTTTGTTTCCGTAAAGAAATCTACTTAATGCGTAGAATTTAATGATAACAAGTAGGTTTTTTTGCCTCGTGAAGGCAGCGTTTTAATCGTATTCCTTTTTGCATAATTACGTTTAATTGATCAGATGATCAGAGTGTATCGAAGTTCGCTGGCGCTATTACACAATCGAAGCGTTTAATCGAACGCGAAACGAGAAGCTTCGAGGATTCTTACCGTCCGTGCTCTTGGTTTGCATCGAGCGTAACCGTGACGTTTCTTTCCCCGTTGAACTTTCACATCTCGCCGAAAGTAAAAAAATACGTCTGCACCAACCGGCAATTAACTTATCGCCGGTGAAATTTAGCTATCGGCGATCGAGCGTCGCGAAATGCAAAATCCTTGTTAACGTCCGTGACACGACTCCGACACGCACGGCTACGATTTTCGATATATCAAGATGTATCGTATCATATTTTTGCGATGCATTGTATATTTTTTTCGATGTACGGTACGTATTATCTTTTGCACGCTTCTATACGAGCTTTGCTATCAGCGCGAGTTATCTACCAGCCTCTAGCATTTTTTCTATGCGTCATACACTCCCTCGCATCCATGCCGTCAGAAATTCTATACAACTATAACGAACGCCCGCACCGCCATCCCGCGATGTCGAGTATCGCCATATAGAATTTCCTATGTTACGCATATGACATTACGCACACGCGTATAAAAACCGTTTCGTTTGGTAAATAACTTTCAATCAATGGAGGAAATTGTTAAATGAGGAAATTTGTTAAATTTATGTTGAGGTAGGATCGGCAACAATTTATTGCCATATTTTAATAATTTCTTAAACAATTTTAATAATGTTCTATGAAAAGGATTTTTTTTAAAGTAAGAAATAAAATCGAAAGAACCTTGAGAATAAAATATATATTAAACTTATGTTGAGGTAGGATCGGCAACAATTTATTGCCATATTTTAATAATTTCCTAAACAATTTTAATAATTTTCTATGAAAAGGGTTTCTTTCAAAGTAAAAAATAAAATCGAAAGAACCTTGGGAATAAAATATATATTATCGCGATAAAAATACTCAAATACGAGTAAGAAATCGCCTACGTAAAAGAGTAAATATAACGTTTATATGCAATTGTATATTCATACACACAATAAAATTTCACACGCAATAAAATTTTTATGCTATTATATGTGTATCTGTTATTAAAATTATTATTACTGTTGAATCTTGATTAATCATTAATGACTATTACATTCTTTAAAAGATTTATATTATCGCTCTAATTTAATTCGTATCTTATCTATCTAGTGCTGAATTTATCAACAAGATCGTTCGGGAGTACCTGGAAAGACATCCTTGGTGTCGGGAGTGTAAGGATGGATCCAGCCGTTCCTCTGCTGTATGATGCACTGGAACATGGTGACGAATTTCGTGTGTTTTATCCGCGGTGCGAGGAAATTTCCTAAAGTACGTCGCCTCCTTTGAAACGAGACAGTTCCTTCTTATCACACCCAACTATCACGAATGACGATGACGAAACGTATCTGATCCAACGGCGATTAACGCGATCTCGAATCGCGATCACAATAGCGAGATAAAAGACAAGTCTCGCATGTTAATCTTGCTTAATCTCACGCGGAACGCTTTTCCGGATCATCGTTTTTAATCTTCCTTCAAGAGTTTGCTTTAGAAGGATTGCATTCGTCTAAATTTGATTGCTGTAAAGCATGATGGACCATCTTCTCATTTTCCTCAGATCGATCTTGTTCTCAAAAATTTACATCAAGAGAGAGAATAAATTTTCTTCCTGGCAACTAAAGTCCCATTGCGATATCGATCTTCCGATATAGTGGACGAAAGGTCTTGTTATATCGTATATTACGTCACGCTCTTGAGGAAAGGGGACGGTCAGCGGTTAAGCGCGTTATACCTTACGCGTATAAAGGTCGTATAATTTTATGGACGCAACTCTGAGTCGTTGAACCGCACGACGGCGTTCCATCGAAGGCCACCGCCGTCGATGCCGCCGTCCCTAGGACGATCCTGTTTACGAGATGCCGCGAACCGCAACGGCGGTCCAGGCTCATCTTCCTTGCGCGCGAGTCCTCGTCGTCTTCGCCTTTTACCTCTTCTCGCCCGATCGAATCGTCGATCTCCTCCGGAAAGAGTGGCTGCTGCCCTTGCGAATCTTTCCCTCCTGTCTCTCGGCGATATATTCCGCTCTTTCCCCTTCCTCCTCGCCTCCCCTCCCCTTCCCCTTTCTTTATCGTCTTCTCCGCAAATTGATTCCTCGATCAAACAATTTCTCTTCTCCCTGCTCTTTCACTCTTCCTTTGATGTCTATCGTTTGAATTATTCTTTGACTTATTTTGATAATTTTACATCATTCTTTAATAAATATTTCATTTTTTTATGACTGCGGCGCTCTCGAGTCTAAGAGGATCGAGCTAATTAGCGACGAAGTGGTATCTAGTTATGTAATTCGATGTAACGCTTCGACTTTTAAAAATAGTCTAGTGAAGTATATTTATTATTTCAAGTTTTTCTCGCGCAACATTTAATACATTTTTTATATCGGAAATAAATAAATATTATTCATGAATAGCAGACTGAATTTTTTCCCTTCGTCGTTCGTGTGGCAGGGACGCGACTCCCGTCTATTTTCCTCTTGGCAAAGACGCTGCCTGTTGTTACGCACGTAATTTCGTTGCGATGAAAACGATGCCGGGCGCAGTTCCACCCGCTTTTATTACGGCAAGCCAGCCGAAGGACACCACCTGTGCGCGCAGCCCAGGGAGATGCGCCGGGATCACGTCCTTGGGAAACGCACTTGCCGCGGCCTCTTCCCCGTTCCTCTCTCACCGAAGGGAGAAAGAGCGCGAGGGCGTGATATTCGCAATTTCCCACACCGTCACGTCCAAGTGACATAGACGTACCGCCGCGCGAGATCAGAGGGATAACTCTCGGCGCGACGTCCTTCGGAAACGTCCCCGCGTCAGAAACTCACACACCGACGCGACCAGGGTATATATCGGGCTGTCCCCCGTACTAGACGCACACGCGATGCTTCACACGACTGCTCCCGGGACTGCCTTCGCGCTTTTCCGACTCTTCCGGAGTTCGCCGCGAGACGGAAACGACGCGCCGACAATGGTATCCGCGATCTCGATACCGGACGTCGGCGTCCCACGCGACCGACCGACGCCAAGCAAGCTCTCCGGAGAGCAAGAGAGAGATCTTTTCTCTCGCGAGGAAGAGAAACGAGACGCGGAGCTCAGCACCGTTCCCCTCGGCACGACGGTGTCGTCGCTCCTGCGACGGCGACGGCGACGGCCACGACGATGACGACGACGACGACGACGAGGAGAAGAGACCGGAGAGGAGGGTGGCTGGTCGGGTGGCTGGCTGGGATCGAACTAGATGGCTCGTCGCCAGGCAACCAGATTTTCCCTCTCGGTCTCTCGCGCGCGCGAGTGCGCTCTCTCCCCCTCCTTTCGCCCCCCTTCCTGGCCCGGTCAGCTCGCTCGCACGTTCGCCCGACCTGCTCTCGCGTTCTCTCTCTTTCGCTCTCTCGTTCGCTTCGCCGACTCTCCTCTACCCTCCCGCGCACACTGCTGCTGGTTCGCCCGCTCCCCCCCTCCGCCCCTCTCTCCCCCACGTACACACACACACACAACGGGTACGCACACACACATACACACACAGTACGCACCGGTTCCTACACCGCCTCACCGCTCGCTCACCCTCCGCATGCCGGAGGATGCTGCGGAGGATCTTCTTCCTCCTCGAGATGCTGCACCGCGAACGCTTCACGGATGCTGCACGCGAGCGGAATGCCTCGCTTGATAACCGCGATTCTTTACACTTTCTGTACACTTAATTCTCCTTTATCGAGATTTATCCCTGGACCACGCGTTGCAAGTTTAATTTTGTAACTTTTTTTTGTGTGTTTAACGATATTTCGCGTGTGACGAAAGGTATCAATTTTTGCGGATTCTCTTCAACGAACCTTCGCGTGACTCGTCGCGAAATGATACGCAGAAGCTACATACCGTAGTATGACTCTCCCCCCACTCTCGACGTACTCGGCTTCTCGCGATGCGATAAATATTTGTCGGGTCGTGTGATAAAGCAGATAAGATATATCGCATTTGTTAGGTACACTTTAATTGCAATGTATGCGACAGAGTCTGTTGCTAAACAATCTCGCCGAAAAATTATCACGCTCGTTTGGCTCTCGCCGATGAATCCTAGCCATCGCGAGATGAGATCCGATAAACATTATTCTTCCTAAAACAATGATATTCCATTTTTCTATCCCAAGATCAACACTTTCACGCAGCTGACGGCCTTATTAAATGACGAGTCCTTATTAAAACTTTAAGAATCATGATTTTTGTCGTCTTCTAGCTAATAGGGTCACGGGATTTCTCGGCCGATTCTCTCGACGTCGCTAATTGCTCCTTTAAGCTAATACTATCGCATGCCGGTTGTAGAGAAATCGCTTGTGATTCGCGCTTTACAACGCGCCGACAACCGGCACTTTCTACGTTCCACTTGGAGGCGCGAGGGATTCCGCTTTTGGCGAGAAAAAACGTCGAATCGAGGAAACGCTGCTCGGAGAGAAACTCGGTGTCGGTCACCGAGCACGCAGTTTGCACTGTCCAGGTGCACGATGAGATGGACTCTCCCCGATTGTTCGTCATCTGTAGCGGAGAGCGGAAGAGGAACACTATCGCGCCGCGTGAAAGAAAGGAGTTTATTATGTGCTCCGCGAACTGTGCCCCGGGAACAAACAGCGATCGATCGAAAAAGGGAAGTAATTTAACCGAAGTACAATAATGCAGACAATAATGGAGCAAATAATCGGAAAATAAAATAGAAAAAAAAACAATATAACTTCCTGAGAGGAAATAATTTTGCTGGGACGATTGAATAAATAAAAAAAAGAAAGATATCGGGAGTGATGATTAATAATAGAACATGGATTAATAATAATTTGATCTTTTAGAAACATAAATTTTTCTAGAAGAATAAATTTCTTTTAAGCCATATGAAAAAATACATTCACAGGAATTTAAATTACGATCAATTAATGCGCTCTGAGCAAAAAATCAGATAAAAAAAACAAATATAAATTATCGCTTGCTGGGACGCATATAAATTATCGTTTGCTGGGACGATTGAATAAATAAAAAAAAGAAAGATATCGGGAGTGATGATTAATAATAGAACATGGATTAATAATAATTTGATCTTCTAGAAAAATTTATTTTTCTAGAAGAATAAATTTCTTTTAAGCCATATGAAAAAATACATTCACAGGAATTTAAATTACGATCAATTAATGCGCTCTGAGCAAAAAATCAGATAAAAAAACAAATATAAATTATCGCTTGCTGGGACGATTGAATAAATAAAAAAAAGAAAGATATCGGGAGTGATGATTAATAATAGAACATGGATTAATAATAATTTAATCTTTTAGAAAAATAAATTTTTCTAGAAGAATAAATTTCTTTTAAGTTATATGAAAAAATACATTCACAGGAATTTAAATTACGATCAATTAATGCGCTCTGAGCAAAAAATCAGATAAAAAAAACAAATATAAATTATTGCTTGGTAACAGCACATCATAATCGAGCAAGCATCTATGAAGGCATTAACGCCAAAATTATGGAGAGAGAGGAAGACGTAGCGAGAGACAGAGACGAGGAAACCTGAGGATAGAGATGGCGATAGAGACGCGGAGGAATCAATGAGCGCTACTCCACGACCTCGCGGCGCTTCTGTCTCTTTCTCCCCACCGTTCTCTCTCCTTCTTTCTCCCTCATTCACGCTCACCGAACGTTGCGCTCCCACCGTGCTCGCCCTATATCGAATGTCCAACCCTCGAAGCGTGACCGTGACTGTGACTCTCCGGACTGCGAGAGAGCGGAGTGCGCGTGTCCGCGCTGCATCGACGCCGCCACCGCGCCGTCGTCGTTGCATGTGTGCGATTACGATGTGTGTGCGATTCGCTGTCGACGCATCCACCGTAAAGAGACTTGCCCGCATGAATGAAGCCCGTATGACACCGTCGCGGAAATTAAGAATCACTATCAGGATTTATTATCGCCGCAGAAGCCTCTCAAAAACATTCAACTTTGAAATTAAAAAACTTTCCTCTCGGATGATGAATAAGAGAGAGAAAATACGTTTCAAATAGTAACTTTAAATCATCGGAATTCTCATATTCTGTATAAATGATTAAAATAATTGCAATAACTAATGCAACGAATTATATAATAATTAGAGAATATAATTTTAATAAACATATAATCAATATGTTAATATATATATGTGATTTAATTTATGTAATTTAATTCAATAAGAATGGAATTTAATATCTTATTTTTAAAAAGAACGATAACTATTTTGATAATTAAAAATTTGATTAAAATGTACGAGAAAGAGTGCACACACAATATCCACTGACGGCTTAGATTTCAATAGAGATTAAAATTTCAATAGAGACTTTAATAGAGATTAAATTTTGAAAATTAAATAATATCGTTTCATGTATCTTTCAACGCTCCTAGTTGAGAGAAGATTGAAATATTTTGAGAGGCTCACGCAACGATATGGATTTCCGATTCTTTCTTATCTTTTCGTTCATGAATCTACGGATCGTTAAACGTCGGCGTTTTTCGTGTCATATCACACATCAATATAAGACTTGGCTAACCCTTCGGCTTGGTCAACAAGTGCCGAGACCTTTCATCGGCCACTTGAGCGATACTCGGGGTCATCTTACCGGGCTCGCTCTTCATGTTCCTCCGACACCCAACAGACTCTCGACTTTGACCCTTAATTGCGTCGGTGCGAGGGATCCAAACGAAAGCCCGGCTCTTCTTATGCTATCAAGTTCACCCGCACGAATTGCATTTATATTGCATTTATTACGTTGTCTCGCACAGATGTTTCTCGAGTGCAAATTAAAATGTGAGGTCCGGCATTAATTTCCTGACTAAAATAATAATTACGAAAGTTGAAATTGATAAAAATACACAGAATGAGATTTTTCGAATATTTCTCTTTGTATATAATACTTTATGCTATAAAAAATAAAAAAAGAAACAACTCAAGTTTATAGCCATAAACAGTGCCTATTGAATTAAATTATTAAATGTTGAATTGATTATTGAGGTACAAATTGAAACTGAAATTAAAACAATTTTAAACGAGAGAATTTTCTTTCATCTCGAATGCGATCCATTTATCCGCTCGTTACTTCGCACCAAATGCATGCATCATGTATGACGCTCTGCCAACCTTGACAAACTTGAATGTGAGATAAGATGAAACACAATGATCTAAAATTGCGGCGATATTCGCGGCATCTGTTGCGCAGCACGCGCTATTTCGAGGACATGATTAAATCTCTCTATTAGAACACAAGCGTTCAAAATTCAATAGGCGTCGTTCGCGGCTGTAAACTTCGGTCTTTGTTGCCTACGTCGGCCTACCCACGTGAGAGGTCGTGACGGCGCCGAGACCGGTTATTTCCGGCGTAGATTTCCGGACCGATTTTAGTTTTCGTGCACGCCCACGACAAACGCACCAGAGAGACGGAAGCACTCTTTTCGTTGAAGAGTTCTTCGTTATTCTAGTCGGCCCTACTGATGATTCACGTGACTAAACATCATCTCTTTCTGGCTCATCGAGTGACAGAGCTTCAACTTTACCCACGTCCAGTCAAGCGATTCTGAAAACATCGCGGTTTATCTTCATTTCTCTAATGTTGATAATCTTTATTCTTTCTTTATCACGTATCTCGCAAATTTCTAACACATATGTATTCGAAAGTTAAAGTCTCTAGATAAAAATAGAAAGCTCTCTTTTTGCGTCAATTATATATTTCGGAAATATAAATGAATCTAATACACTTGTAAAAATTTATACAAATTATGAAATAAAAAAATTTAATTTTTTCCTTATAATTAAACTTCTTTAAAATGTTTTCGATATTTCCAAGACAAAGATCGTACATGTGAGTGACACATAAGAGTCTGAAATAAATCTGTAAAAAAATTATTTTGGTGAATAAATTATCATAAGCAAGATGTGGAAGAGAGCGCGACGAAAGTTTATTGATAAATAAAATTATAAATAACGATACATTTTTTCCTCTGGGTCTGTCTAGTCAGCGCAGCAAAAGGGAAAAGTTCACAGTCGGCACTCTCGGCACTAATATCGACGACCTTTCGCGAAATTCACTTAGCTGAAGTACTTAGATTGCACGGCGAAACTTTCCTGTCGGTGCGGTGTAATTGCTTTAGTTTGAACAAGTTGTCGACGCGGTATCGTTGCAACGGGAACAACTTATCTCCCCTTATTATAGATTTTCGCGAGTAGCCGGTCGCCGCAGACGGACTCGAAAGCCAGATGTCATTAGAGATCACGCATTCTACGACTACGATTGCAATCTCTCGCGATCCAATTCTACGATTGTGTATCCGACGTTCTCCTCAACTCTTGTACTTTCACCCTGAAATGTCGCGACGTTCGTATTGCAAACTTGTTTTCTCCAAATGCAACTTTATAAGTGAGGTTTTTGAATAAATTTTAAAAGATAAATGGCAGATTGCATGATTAGTATTTATATCTTATCTATAATTATATCATATCATTAATCAAAAGATAATTTATACTGTTTTCAGATATAAATTGCAATTGCTATATAAAATTAATAATTTCCATTATCGCGTTGCCTTTAATAATCATTTTGATTTTTACATATTTATTCAAGATTATTGAAAAAATAATTTTGTATAATCTTTATATATATGCTTATTTTCTCGAACATGACTGTTCCGTTTTGTAGCTTAATGTACGTATATCGTTCCGGTTATAATACAATTTCGGGCTATATTACTGGATCTCATTTTGATGGCGATTTATCTCTATTAACGAGCGGTTCCGCCAATTATATTAAGCTTGATGCGTGCGTCTAGCTCGAAATTTACGATCCAATAAGACGGTAGATAAGAGCTATTTAATCTAACGATAATACACAGATGCGAGCGCGGTGCTTCTCTATGCGACGAGATGTCGGCTCCCCCTCTTACGAATAAAGACCGACTTTTTATTGCGCGACCCTCGAATTGGATTAAAACAAACGACCGAACTTTTCAGTCGCCCCGGGATGCATCGCGTTATTTTCTATTAACAGTTAAGCACGATACACTTGAGAATTTAACTCGAGCCATATGTTTACATCGCGCGAACGTGCAGGGAATTATTAATTATATTATCGATGCAGGAGGAACATTTCTCTTGTTGAAAACTATCAGTTGGGAATAGCAAATATGATGTATATACTCACATATGTGATATATTTATTAAGAAGATATTAATATAAATGACTATAATAAAATTTGTGTGAAATGCGTGGGAATATTACCAAAATTATTAATTATGTCCTCACACACACACATATAAATTATTGCCAATAAAAATTTATTAATTAAGAATTTACGATTATTATGAAATATACGTATTTATTTTTCGAGAATTGTTATTTAAATATTCTCGGTATGAGAGAATCGATAGGCGAGAGACAGTTGGTTTAAAAATTTTGCATCTCGAGTGCAATTAATTTAATAGGTTCTAAGCTTGAACCGGAAGGAATTGAGCAATCTGGGAAACAAGGATATTAGTAGTTGGCAGCTCTTTGCATAACCACGTCCAATTCTGTATGCGATGTATATGTACGATGACGCGGTACAACCGTAGAAACCGAAATATGTAAAGTAAACGATCTGACAAGAGCGTCCAGTGTCGTTTATATTTCGCGGCACAATCGACTTCACTTCCTCCATGCTATGAGAAAACAAATATCGTTTCGTGGAAAGAAAGTGCACTCCGCACCATGCGTCCCGAACGTGCAGTATTCTTTCCATCTTGGAAAACGTGAGAAACTTGATAATTCTCTCGCCTCTCTAAACACACCTGTAAATTCCATCTCTTATCGCGAAAAATATACTAATATATTTTAAATTTTATTATGACAAACAATACTAAAAATAGATTAACACATTTTTTTACTAATACTCTCGAATAATATTAATATAAATGTATTATTAATTTTTTATTTTGATATCATAATAATATTTCTTTATTTATATAAAATTAAAATAGGCAAAAGACTTTTATTTTTAATATGCTTCGAGAAAGTTTTCTACTGTTTGCTTCTGAATATTTCTTTCAAGCTATCTTGGCAATATTTTCGACTAAGTTGGGTATAAAAATATTAATACAAATAATAAAAACAAAAAAGATATGTTGAATATAAAAAGAAATGAATAAAGTTAATAAGAGCCGAACATGATAAATAAATGCATTTATATTATGTAAAAATTCTTTTTAATATTAATGAACATTTTAGTCCTTCCTTTGGCTCATCCTCAGTACAAAGGCAAATAAAATCTCAGTGGTGGTACAAAGGTAAATAAAATATAAAGCTAAGTAATGTTAATAATATCTTTAGATTCTCCTTTGTATGCTGAGGATATGGTCGAAAGAAAGGTTGAAAGTTTTATTATTATTAAAGAATTTTTATACAATGTAAATGCATTTATTTATTCGGCTCTATTCCTTCTCGATTTTTTTATATAAGAATATTAATAATTATCGCGTATTGACAGAAAATACACAGTAATAAAACCAAAAAAAACTTTCATTTTTTGATACGTTTCTCGACAAAGCATTCTCACGCCCTCCTCTTTTCGCTTCCGTATTTCTATTGTGCGTTCGCCTTCAAAACGGCAACGATCGGGACACAAGAGTGGAGCTTTTGTATTCCTATCCCCTTCGTGTCTGTGCATTCGAGAATGCGTTTTATATACATATACCCATGTGTTTTATATGTAAATGTTTTATCCAACAGGAAAATATAATGTTCTTTGATGCATATCAAAGTTGATTGTTAATATATATATATATATATATATATATATATATATATATATATATATATATAATTCCATAATTAAAAAAAAATACTTGACATTAAAAAATTACTGATATATTCTGACGAATAAAATTACAATGATTCTAAAAATAAATTAATATTTCAATTGGTTTTAATCTTTTAAAAACTTAGTTATATTTTCTTTTAAAAAGAGCTAACAAGAACAACAAAGAACTTTTATGTATTCAATTTCTTAAAAAACTTATTAAAATAGCTTTAGAATTTTACAGCGACACATAATTAAAAATATATTAATTTTATAAATAATTTATGTGTCAGACGAGCAGATGCAATGATCAAAACTTAGTGATCAAAAAAGGTTGGCTGTTATAGCGTTTTATGTGATTTTTTCTTCATTTTTCTTCGTTACGCAGAAGCTGGAGATTTCTCGACGATATTGAACGCGCGTCTCGCACACATGTGTTTTTATGCTCGCAATAACGATATAGCCACTCAGCTGTGGATATTTTTAACGAAAGTGCAACAAGATACTCTCGAAAATCGCGACTCGCAAAAATCGAAACTTCGTCATAAAAGGGTGCGGAATTCATTACCGTTGTAAACTCTCTCTAATCTGATTTTCATAACAAGTCGCCGTAATTTTCATGCTACTCGCGTGAGAGACGACGATAAGTCGCTCGCGTGGCTCGTTTAAACCATTAATCTCGCGCACCAGGCCTTGAAATTTTTTTTTTAATCAATAATTAGGATGTCAATTGGAAAGTAAAGGCATTCAAAGAGCATGTTGTAACCGTAAAATTAAATCAAATTAATTTTACTCTATATAAAAATTTTCACGAAGAATTAATCGATTTTTCAAATAAAATGATTTAGCGTAACAAAATTCTCGACACCATTATGTGTACATTATGTGAAATCACTTTTACATTTTTAGCGCGGTAATTCTTTTAAAGAGAACAGAGAAAATGACCGATATTCGATTTCCATTAATTAATTCATCGAGCTTTACTCTGCATTTATTTCGACACTCGCCTGCTGTTTTATTTTATCATTATTGTGTGTTCTCGGAATTATTCGATTCGGTCGTCATCAGATTCCACCCGAGCAGCTGAACAGCATGCGACAAATAAAATCGCAGGGATTCGTAGCCCAATTTGTATGCATATAGGGGCGCAGGTGAAAATTCAGGTATTTTATCGCGACAACTCTCGACGATGACGCAAAGCAATCAGCGGCAGCTGCAATAGCCGGCGCGCATAATCGCTCCTGTCGGTTGCGAGAGAGTAGATAATTTTCTTGCGCATTCAAATGACAGGTCTCCTCTGTCTCCTTCATCTATCTTGTTCTCGTCTTTCTTTCTTTTTGCTGTATCCTCAAACTTGACGTGTATACACATCACGTAGCCACGTAGAATAAATCTCTCTCTATCTCTATACCTGACATGCTCTACAAAAGGAGTTTCTTGTAGCATCGCATGTTGAACTTCGATCGTTAATAAAGCTCGAATCTCGTTCTAACAAAAAGTTTTAAGGAGAAGAATACAATTTTACTCTTTATAAAAGGAAATTAAATTTTTTTTAATTTTTCGCGATAGTTGATTTATTTCTTACGTGATTTATTTACGAGCACATCTATTCCTAGCGAAACATCTGGTGGTGTTACGGTACCCCCGTAAGTATTCTATTCACGATTAACCTTGCCTGCCGGCTGTCGAGACGTTTTTCGTGCAATCGCAGCACAAACGGGACTTCTCTACACAAAGAATATACTGTGTTGCTCGATTATGCCATCGTCAGTAGTCGAGGAAAGAAGCTGACAAGACCGACTTCGTGAAACGCGACGGTCGATTTGATAAGGCGTAAAATGCGCTGTAGTCAAATGGAAAACGAGCAGTGCTTGTTCCTCGTAATACACGCAAATTATTAATTTGTCGAGCAAAATTAGAGAGAAAAAGAGAAAGAGAGAGAAACACAAAACAATTATTGAGAATATAATTTTAAATTGATCATTGTAGAATTATTTTCACACAGAGAGAATTTTTGATACATGTATAAAGAAATTAAAGAAATTAATTTTATTTTAGTAATAATATTTTATTTTTATCTCTACTAATTTTTTGCTGAGAGTGGATACGAGCATTTACCATTACGTTATAATTATGCAATCTGTGGTAGTTGGACATGTCACTCTCGTGACATCGTGTGTCTGGGTGATGGATCTAACTTAGTTCGTTATATTTTACGAGATAACGATAATCCGTCGACCGGTTGGACCGTTGTAGAGATGACCGTTGATGAGATTTTATACCTTTTTCACGTCCAGGGCGTGGCACCCGACAGCAACACGTCGCCGACCGACCGACCGACGGAGGAGAAGAGAAAGAGAAGAAAGCCGAGGGAATGCGCTATACCTGCGGGCACGAGTCCGCGTACAGTCCGCGGAACAAAGACGCCACCGTTCGAGGACGCCGGAAGGACACCCGAGGAATGTTAAAATGAGTAGTGCAAAAATTGTTGCCGAGACTTTTGCCGGATTTAGAATTCCAGAAGCGATAACAGAGGATGCGAGAAAAATCCCGGGGGTAGCGACGCGGGAAAGACGCAAAATATATTAACATCTCTTTTGTTAGAATTTCAAAGAATGCTCCGCGGAATGAAAATTCCACTACGAATCGCGCGACTTAAGATTTGTCAGGGAAATTCTGGCGGAAAGCGACAGGAGGCGAATAAGTACGGGGAGGGCATAAAAAATTCGCGAGATGCTGAAACTTCTGGGCCTCGTTTCGAGAACGCTACAGGAATTCCACGTGTCGCGGAATAAAAATTGCAACAACGGGGGTTGCGCGGGTTAGGATTCGGAAAGATCCGCTCCCCGGAGGGCGAGAGATCGGAATTTATAGCGGAGGGTTAGCTGGCACAAAACACACGTATACACACGTATATACAGTGTACCGCAGGCTTAGGGCTCGCGAAATACGTTGCGACGGTCGGGAAACTGTGCCAAATCGGCGCCAGCCGGCTGATAGGCGCCCTAAATTTTCGAATACCGGAAGAACGGGACTCGAGCGAGCGACCCCGATTGTCGTCATAAGTAACGACTTTCGGGTATCCTTTGTGAAGAGGTCGAGTCTCGATGTGTAAGTGTGTGATATATGGAAGTGATACCGAATACTCGTAAATTCTAACATTGCGATAATTTAGTACCTCTTTACGTCATAAAGTGGAAATAACTCGTCAATCGATAAACTTAAATCTTCCAAGATGTATATATAGCTTTAATCTTTGAAATATACGATATAAACAATTTTAATATTTAAATTATATCCTACAAATATAAAGAGAGAAGAAAAGGATATATATTTTAGTGGCTATAATTAAATAGTGTCTCTATAAATTTTCATTAAATATCAAAATCCTTCTCGAAAGTCTTCATAAATTCATAAAATATGATATACTTAAACTGGCTAGTAAAGTAATTTCATGAAATTAATCTGTTTTTCATTTATAATTTTTGAAAATTGATTTTTTGCAAATATATTGTTTGAAAAAATTTCAAAGATTAAATATGATATCAAAACGGGAGAGAGAAGAAGAGAGAGAAAGAGGTACGATAAAATAATCGTCTCTTTTACATGGACACGCTGGAAGCATTAAATATCGTTCGCCGAATCGATTTTAATCAACGAGACACTTCGGAAGAAAATGACAGATTGTCGATGTATTTTCTCGTGATCTCAGGCACGAAGCGAAAGTGTGAAATAATTCGATGCCTTTCGATTCCGTGCGTGAAAACGAGCGCCGAAAGGCGGAAGAGGCGCTCTTTGCGAACGCTATTTCTCACGGTCGTTAGACGATAATTCTTACATCGTTACCGATAATTTGTCCGCGCAAAAAAAGGCGATATCACATGTGCCGCGGCTTTCGCTTCACCGGCAAACACGGGATATACACTTTTGAATGCGTGCACGCGGCCATAAGGAGTGCACGTGTTCCAACGAAAGACCGCCCTCTTGGACTCCCCGAAGAAGAAAACGACTGCTGTCGTTCCGTAAAAATATCCGAGGACAGGAAACGTCGTCGTTTTGTCGACGTTTCGTATCTTTTTTCTCCGCCGACGCGCCGCATCGCGAGAGAAGAGAGCCTATAGATTACGAGAATGCGTTTTCGAAATAACGCGAAGACGCGCCGCGTCGATGTACATACGGAGTGTTTCAGACAAGGCCGGATTTAGATAGGCGCGGTGTGTTTAAAATGACTACGAAGCTTTTCTGAAATCTGAGAAGGGACTTTTCTAAAAAAATTTTTTTCCACGTTGAAAGGTATCGTTTCCCGAGATATCGTATCGTAATATACACATACGGCCGAAAAGACGATTCGAGATTCACCCGTGAAAATCCAAGGCGCGGCCGATCGGAGCACCTGGTATAAATCCGCGGCGCAAACACACGCGCGCCCTAAAATAATACCAATCTTCGACGCTTCGCGCTTGTTTGCTTAAGAAAATATTTTGGTACGCGCGCATTTAAGCGCCCGTCGATTCCGCGTTGCGACGAGAACGTAAAGTGGAGCCGATATATATGAGGCCGTCCAACGTATTTATGATGAACAAGTGAAGGAGAGAAAACGCTTCTCCTCCCCTAAGCTTTTCTCTTTCTTATTTTTAGATCCTCATCCGAAGGACACATTCTGCCTATGTGAAAGAATAAAAAAAATAAAAGGCTTAGATGATGGAATATTATTTTTTATATTTTTTCGAAATATGATGTTTTGTTATGCATAATTAATATAAAATTACTGCAATATTGCGATTCATCATTTTAACAATATTCTATAATTACTAGGATTATCGAGAAGAAAGGTATATTATTTCCAATTTTATTTTTAATTATGCAGCATCGTTCGATTGCATCGTTTCTTGGATATAATTGTTATTTATAATGCATGCTCCCTATATTAAATTCCGCGAATTATTCGTTTTTATTCGTCGAGAGCGAAATTTATGCGACTTACGTTACTCGGCGAAGAAGAAGCGCGGAGACGCGTTTGGAATTCTGATACAAAACGGATCGAAGCGGCGCGGCGCGAATGCATCGCGTTGCACGCATCGACGCGTAGCGCGTCAACTGGTTTCGCACATTAAACCAAGCTATCGACGAAGATTCCATCTGCCTCGCCAATAAAATTCTACGATAAGTGCAAATTTACCAACAAATTGTAAATGTCGCCTTTCCCACCGAATAACGACGTACTTCAAGTGTTACTTATTGTATATGTAATAAAGAGTGTAAACTGGCTAACTCTTATCGATCTGGAATAACTTTTATAATTGTAACTGAATATATAATTATAATTATATACTATAATTGTCACTGTAATCGAAACTCGCCTAACATTTAACGTAGACGTCTCGATATATGTAATAAAATAATATCCGGATTAGAAAGTTGGTTTCTCATTTTTTATTTTTGACTCTCTCCTGTTTTAAATCTCTTATTTTTGTTCCAGAGAAAAATTAGATAAAAATAGTTTCTCGTTCCGAAAATGCACGCAGAAGCGTAAATAAATTTTTTCAAATTTACTTGTACCACGTTTTCTTGAAAATTAATAATTATAAATTAATAATATTATAAATAATATTATAAATTAATAATATTATAAATTATAAATTAATAATATTATATCAATCGGTAGATAAACATATGATGTATCTCGAATGCAATCTGTAATAACGCGAGTGCAAGAGCGGGGGAGGGGGCACCGGATCTCTCGGGACACGGTACTGGGGCCCCGCGTATCGCGCGGGTGCATAACCGGCGACGCGTACACACAACTGACTGGTTAACGAGATCGATATTACGGCAGACGGTGGCCGTTATACATGCGCCGCTTTACACGCGCACGCACATACCGCGAGAGACGTCGATGTGGACGCGAAAAGGACCGCGCTAGCGATTCACACGCACGTGGACACCCACACGTGACATGTTGCACGCGCAGGCGCTTCGCGCACTTTATAACGCTCGGGACCACGCGCGCGCGTACGTTTCGTGTAATGTAATCCAGATCTCTTTTTTTTTTTACTCAAAGTGACAGTCTCGATCTCTCATCCTTGACGTTGACATTGGTCGAGTCTGTCGTTGCATGTTTAGCATTCAATGCGATAAAGATACTAACGAGATTAACAAGATCAGTAATAAATATTAGATATATTAATTTACTAAGATGTAGTAATATTAGATAAATAAACTCTAAAAGTGGACGACCACATTTTAAATAAAAATATAGATTCATATAGACGAATAATTTCTAAAAATAGATTCACGTAGATTTTTTGACAATAAGATGACAATAATTGCTTAATCGTCCGAAAAGTTTTTTTATTCTCATTTCACAGTTACACTAATTGACGCAATCCGTGTAGGATAAACAGTATTTATAATGAGATACTATTTTTAATCTTGAACGCGGCGTCAAAAATAGCTGAGGTCTACGTGAATGTATTTCAATGTACTTTCTTTCTTCCTTCTTTGTCTTCTATTTTCTTTCGCACACATGCTCATCTACACGTGTACGCGCGCCCGCGCACATTGCGTGTGTGGTTACACTTAGTCGGCAGGGCTGGGCCCGTAGGCCGGAAAACATTCGTTTTATCTTATTGAAAGGGTCGAAAGGTTCGGTCAGGTAACGGAAGGGCCTTGCGAGCGAACGCGAGTACAACGAATTCATCGTTGGATTTACGCTTTTGACAATACATCATATAATATGACACACACACAGTGATGCATTTGAAAATTTCCTAAGATTTCTCTATTTTCTTCTCACGATTGAGGGATAATTTTCTACGTAGAAAAAAATAATAGATTTTTAATAGATTTTTCTACGTAAAAAAGAAAAAAAATAATTTGATAGATTTTTCCATGTAAATAACAAATCTTGATTACAATAAAAATTCTCTCTCGTGTTTCTTTCGATGTAAACAGATGATTCAATTAATTGATTTGAGTTTAAATAAATTTATTATTGTATTTTCTTTCTCTCTTTCATACGTATAAGGGGATTTTATTTTATTTGAAATTTTCTTTCTGCGCGTTATTTGTATATCGCGTTATTTTTATAATACTCTGCGATAATTTTTCCGAATGCAATATTGAACATCGAGATATTTCATAATCAGGTCACGCGAGAAAACATCTGCATCGCAATATACGTTGCCGCGTATGAAATCTCATCGTCGAGACCTGTTATAGAAATTAAATCGACCGCCTACGCCAATGCGCGATTAGAAAGTTATGGCAGATTAAAATTTCCATGAAGTAGAGATTTTGCAAATTTTATCAAAGTTCGAGGCTCATGTGATTCTTCAGAAAATTATTTTATCCTCCGCGTAATAAGTATAGATTATTCTCGGTTATTAGATAAAAACCTTGTTTCTTCAGTGTTCTTTAAAGCGATCTATGCATCTATCTAACCATTTCTAACAAAGTTACAACTATAATAATCTTACGAATATTAAGAATAATGTTAATACTGTCAATAATGTTAAGAAGATCACTGTGTAAAATGATTGAATAATTTATCCGTGAAGCAAAAAAATTTCTCAGCGAATTATTTTTTTTCGATTAAGAGGAAGAGTTTTGGTTTGAGTGAAATATTCGGTTAAATATACAAAATAAACGAGAAAGCTGAAATAACATACTTCGTTGAGAGGCGATAGACGTTCATTAGAAAATAACAATCAATCAATGTATCCAATGAGTGATCAGACACATGATTAATTTCACTTGTACGACTTAAAAGTTTTAACAACAAAAAACACGCAAACAGATTTGGTAACGGTTAAAAATTCCGTTAGAATGTACAAAATGATATTCATCGAATCTTTTGTTATTTTTCAATTTCTTCCTATTATAACTAACAATGCGAACGTTTTTTCTGTTGAAATAGTCTAATTAATTAATGTAAAATTAATTAATGTAAAATTAATTATAAAACAAAATCGCACTTTATTTATAGTCATTAATCTATGCCTTTCGATATGAAATAAAATATTAAATAATTTTTGAATAAAATTTATGAAAAAATCTCATGTCAGTTTTTATTATTAATTTATTTTAAAGACTTCTTTATGATGCGTCCATACGATTGCAATCTTCCATCGAGTTTGAATCGACGTGTGATCTGAGAGCAATCTAGGAGTGCCTGTTGCACGTTACAGTCTCTCTATGCACCGGCATTCCAATGATGGTGCAATTGTATGCACTTGATCGCCTCTCACCGTATTCCACAATGACGGCGCGTTCTCTCAATATTAAACGCGTAAATCCTTTTGATGAAAGGCACACGAATTATTTTGGAGCATAGCACGTGTACTGATTATCTCGCTCTTCCGTTTAGCTATTAGGCATTCCATTAAAATATGTGGAAATATATCGACAAATTACGATTGCTAGTCGATGATTTATTAGACTTCTCGCAAATTAGCTTTCCACAACACAATAATGAATCTTATGATGTCATCTAAGAATAGAATTACTCATCTAGAACAGTAATTTTCCTAGGCAAATTCTATTGTGTATGTGTTTTTTATAATTCAGATAAAGTATAAATTGAAATTTCAGGAAGAGATATAGAGAGAGATGATATAATTAATAAAGATTTTTACATTCAGGTTTTACATTCAAACTCCCAGTGCGAGAAAAAGTAAAACAATATATTAATACTTAATTTATAATTGACAACGAGAAGATGACTTGTTTTATTAAAATAACATATTCTGCTGACCGTATCATATTCAAATAGAAAGAAAGTAATGCAAATTTATGCATGAGATTATCCTGAATCGTTTAAGAAAATATTCAAGATTAACGAAGCTTTCAATCTGGTTTCGCAAACGAATATCCGGGATTGAATAGCGTATACGCGAAATTAATGGATATCGATGGAATGCGGGTCACAAAAAAAATCCCTTCGCAAGATAAGAAATTATCTTTACATCTTTCGAACGAAGATCGCAATTTTGTTTCGAGCACGACGCGTTTCTCCTCTTCTCATGCGGAACGACGTGTTTATTTGCAAATCGGCCGGACGCCTAGTTTCTAATATACAGCTATAAGCACTTCTCAAGTGGAATTCGTTTCTCTCGAACGTTAATTTTTATCTCGCACGCGAGTTTTCCACGCTTTAAACACTGAACAACATTCGCTTTTTAATCACTGCACATCTCTCGCATATACATTTTTCTTCCATTTCTGTTTCCGCGTATTTAATCTATAGAAAAATAAATTTTGTAAAATAAACGTTTTTATATAATAGTTTTACGTCAAAAAAAATAAAATATCCAAAGCCGTTTAAAAACCAATTTTTTTTTAATACTTTATCATCGAATCTATTTATCATATTCCTAATAAGTAGTTGCCATAATATATAATAAATACATCAAATATAACGTAACCACATAAATATTATATATATCAAATAATTAAAATAACTATAAATATAATAATAAATTTGAATATTTCTTTTCTTTTTACAGGTTTGACTCATTCGGAGATACATAACTCAAGAAGCGCGGCGATTTTGTTTGACTTCCGTCCGTAAGTTTTCGGACAGAATGACATATTTACGTATGTCGAGCTTTACATAAGCCGATGCGTATTTTCCGTCCGTGAAAACGAGAAGCTGCCTTATTTTCTCCTCGCGTGTTACGCGACAACGAAATTGGTAACGTGCCATCTTGCGTATCATACCTCTTGTGGCATGGAAAATAAATCGCACCTGTTCGTTCGAAATCGCGCTCATTAATCTTCGCGAAGTGGATTATCGCGCAACCCAATGACACGTTGAAATAGGCTCGCTCATAATTTCGTTCGTATTCGAAGTTAAACTAATTGGAAGTACGTCAGTCGGGAAACTCGAAACTTCGCCGTTGAAACTGCTGTCTAGATGATATGTTATTTTCTGATTTTGAGAGATTATACAAGGAAAAAAATGTTATACGACTCGAGAACCCACGTATTAGTTACGATAAACCAAGAATGAAAAAAAATGCTGATCCCTAAGTCCGATCCTAATCATTAATTATTGAATAATGACTTTACTTCATAAAAGAAATTACTTTTACTTCATAGAAAAAAAGGATTCTAATTCTTATATATTTGATTTTTCTTACATATATTAAATTTTATTTTTTAATATATATATATTCACTTTCTAATATTCGTCTCTCTCTATCCCAAATATTTATTTTTTAAATTATATAGAATCTATATAGATAAAGGTATCTATAGATATATCTATATCCATCTGGAGAATAAATATATAAGCGGCGAGGTATTTTTCGATTTTGAATTTATATGATAAAAAAACTATAGTATATATAAATATAAATATATCTATATCTATAACATATAATTTGAACTTATATGATGAAATATTTATATATGACATGAAAAAAATATTGCAGATTTTGTAATTTGACAAAATAAATATATAAGCAATGACGTATTTTTCGAATTTGAACTTACATGATAAAATATCTATAATCCAGATAGATATAAATACCTGTATAAATATATCTATATAGATATAGATATATATTTATATCTAAATCTAGATCTAGATCTAAATTATAGATATTTTATCATGTAAGTTCAAATTCGAAAAATATATCTATATATATATTTATATCTATATAGATTATAAATATCTTATCATGTAAGTTCAAATTCGAAAAATACGTCGTTGCTTATATATTTATTCTGTCAAATTACAAAATCTATAATCTGAAATATTTTTTTCACGTCACATATCGTTGAATAATCTCATACAAATTTCCTAATTTTCCACGTTAACTCGTAAAATTTGCAAACGCCTGATAAAGACTGTAACATCGAAGCTTCAAGGCGGCAAAGTATCGCTTTGACGCGGTATGTTTAAAATAATCGATTATCGGAAAATGTTTATTTTAGGAGAGCGTCTCGCACACAAGAGCGACTTTCGTACGGAACGGAATAAATCTCGCACGCACGGATCCGATACACCGATGCAAAGCCGCGATACCGCGTTTGGCAAAGTAGAAATTCGGGGAATTCGTAATAAAAGGGAAAGGAAAAATATATAATAGACTCGTTAAAGACTCACTGTTAAAGACGAGCAGCTTCCGCGTGGAGCCCAGCCGCTTGATGGGTGACTTGACGCCGTCGATCTCGTCCTCGTCCATGATCCCGCGCCGGTGACGACGGTGTGCGGACCTTGATTCCCTGCTCCTCCACAAGCACCAAGGGAAGGGGGAAGGATGCGCCTCGCTGCACGCACTCACACGCACTCGCACAAAGCGTGCAACGTATATACAACGCAACGCGCGCCGGTTGCGCGTTCTATCGCGGCGCGCGAACGACAAAACGGCAATGACGCGAAGGTGGACGCGGATGCGCGCGCGCGCGCGCGCGACACTCGCCGCACTTTAGAGCATTATCTCGAGGTCCCGGTACTCCCGGCCTGGTCCTGGGTCTCTTGGAATCAACCGGTTTAACACGACGAGTCGTTCGATCGTTGGACGAGAACGAGGGGACGGTAGACGCACCGCCGATACGCGCGTCTTTTCACGCATACACGCAGCCGCCCCGAGCGTACACTCGCGTTTACCTGTCGCGGCTAACTCGCGTGCGTGCGCGCGTCGATGCGCGAAAACGATCGGCGACGGAGCGGGCCGAGGGGAGCCGATCGGTGGCCGAGTCCCGAGCCAGTTTCAACGACCAACCGGACGGCCGACCGGCCCGTTTCGCTCGATCCGATTGATTGAAGTTGGCCACGTACCGGGTGCGCGCGAGCACGTTACTTGGACGACCACTCGCCACGAAGTGCCTGCCGGCTGACTGGCTGGTCGGTCTTGAGGCTGTCCCGCGCGGCGCGGATATTCTTGGACGTGGAACGTATATTAAATTCAACCGCGGGGGTCCTCCGCTGCCGTCACCGCGCCGGTGAATCCTCAACACATCGTCGCGTTTCACTCGCGACGCGAGTCGCGTCTCGACACGTCTCAACGGTTGCCGTTGCCTGGCAACCGTTAAATAATTGCCGCGCTCGAGAGGCGATGGCACTGCTAGCGCCATCTGGCGAGAACGATTGTTACCCTTTGGCAACTATGAAAATAAATTGAATGGTCAAGAAAATGCATTTGAAATTATATAAACAAGAGACTCTAACTTAAATTAATATAAATAAAAATTCAATAGATTTTCCGAGAAAGTTAAATAAATTAAATTAGTAAATAATAAAAATACTCACGCGAACGTGTATATTATCGTCATCTATTTAATAATCTTAATGATGATGGGGAAGGGTTATGGTAAAACAGCATTTTTTGAACGTTGTCCTGCGAATTATTGTTACATAATTACATTACAAATTGCACGAAATTGTAATTGTGCGAAAACAAATAATTGAATTAATGTAGAAATAATTTATAACCATTTTAAAATTAAAAAAAGAATTTTGCTTTGGACAAAATATATACTACTCTTCTATTAAAAAATGTCTGTATTAAAATACATATTATAATGTATTATTTTTATGAAATTTTCCGATTTCTTGAGTTTGCATTGTTAATATTAGCTTCTAATGTTCTTCTATTATCTATTATACAAAGTTCTTTCTTCTTTATTCTTTATAATTAAAATATGGGTCTGAAAATTTAACATATCTTTTACAAATTGCATTATAACAGTTAGGCAAATTCAACAAGTCACTCAGATATAGATACATCAGTTTCTATGACTACGATGTGCAAAACATTATTCCAGTAATACCTTGCCATTGCTACCCTCAAGTTAACTGACAGCACAGCTGATTTGTGTCATCGGTCATTATATTCTTCCTCTCGAGCAAGCAATTAAAATTTAAAATCCAACCTCGACTAACATCTGACTGATTTCATCGAATTTTTCGAGAGATGGACGACGAGAGGAATACTTCCGGCAAAACTAACGAACGACCGATCACCCGCTGGCGACGCGAACAAGATGCACCCAGCACTTCCTCGAACAAGATCGATAGACCGCCGACAGGTGTGAGACCTCAGAACAAGTACGAGCGACCGAGGTCACGTCGAGGACACAAGGATGAATCGGAGTACATCGGTTCGGCCAACTTCCGTTCTGCGACCCCCGGACGTCTCGCTTTGGCGAGGCCGCCGTCGACGTCCTTTCTGTCCAATCGTGCACCAACTGCAGGCCTCACCAGAATAAGCTCCGGACTGGGTCGTTCCGGCACTGGGCTGCCGACTTCCAAGCAATTCAATGTCAACATGGTCGACAGGCCGATTACGCAGCACGGGATAGCAGGCATGCGGCCGGGTACCACCAGGGGTTTACCGATGACGAGGTAAATATCATCGTAACAAGTCATCGTAAAGCCTTTGCAATTTAATAAAAATATATACAAATTAAGTACTTTGAATCTGTCTTCAGGAAGGCTGTATAAATCACCTGTTTTTGTATAATTATAATTTCCAAAGTAATTGTTAATATATTTAAAACACCTGTTTGCAGGCAAATTCAAGACAAGAGATATTATGAGGGTCTGCTACAACTGAAGATACGAGAATTGACGCAGGAAATCGGGAAGATAATGAAAGATGTCGAGATGCAAAATAAGGAGAAAGCTACCTTTCTGCATTACGACAAGAGAGCCAAGAGCTTGGCAGCGGAATTGACGATTCTACAGGCCGAATTAGCGGACTACAATCTTGTCGTGGATAAGATGACCCTAGATGTTGACAAGGAAGTGATCGAACAGGAAGCTAAGGAGTTGGCGTTGATGAACGAGCAGAAAACTGCGGAAGTCGAGAGGATGTTCGAACAACGGAAGGAAATGGAACAGAAACTTCACAAGATGGAGAAAGATATTGATAACGAGAGGAAAAGAACGGAACACATCATCGAGAATATGGATCCGCATACAAGAGAGAAATATGATGATCTGCTCCGACAGAAGACTGAATTGCAGGAGCAAGCGCAACAGATGCAGCGCGAGTTGGATCAGTTATCGAAGGAACAAATGCAATTGGAAGAGCAGATAGCACTGTCCCAGCTGAAACAAGAAGCGGTAAAATTACAAGTGAGAATTATTGAAGCGGAGGAAAAGCGGGACAAACTGCGAGAGGAAGAAGGTAAGAGATTATCACCGGAGGATGAGAAGGAGCAGCTTCTGCAAAAGATCAAACGCGATAATACAGATATCGCTGCAACGGAAGCGCAAATAGCGGAGAAGGAGAAGAAGGTGATGGAATTGGAACAGCAGCTAGAGCAATTGGAAACCGATATGGAGGACAATCACTCGGAAAAACAGACCAAGTATCAAGAATTGCGTAAGCGTGAAGAGATGATGGAAGAGTTTATGTCCACATACGAGCAGAACAAGCAGGAGGAATTGGAAAAGCTGTCGAAGCTCGAACAAGAGATCGTGGAGAAGTTGGAAGCTGTGGCGAACGCAGTGGAGAACAATGAGTATCTCACAGAAACTGAAGAGATGGCAATTTTGCGGGACAAATTCTCGTATAACGATTACGAGATCGCGCATCGCGACGATGACTTTGATGAATTGAAGAAGGACTACATGATCATACAACAAACATTCAATAAATTAAGGATCCTGGAAGAGAAATTGCAATTAGAATCCAAACAGATGAAAGAGAAACTGAAAAAACAACAAAGTGAGCTAATCGTTCTTGAAGATCTAGACGGCTTGAAAACGCGAAATGAATTCGAGCGAGATGGATTAATTGCCGAACGTGAAGGACTTGTAACTGAGGAAACGATTTGCGAGGATGAGCTCAAATTATTGCAAACGGAATACAACGAGCTTAAAGAACGATTGGAAAAATACCCTGTTTATCCGGAGATCAATGGCCTGGAAGAAAAATTAGAGAAACTAAAAGAAGATAATAAAAAGATCAAGGAATTCATAATCAAGGAAAAAGAACGCGTCAATTACGAGCCGCTTAAAGAGACAGCTTTTAAATTAATTAAAGATTATAACGTGATACTTCAAGAGAATTTAAAATCTCTTTATTAAACGATTTACCTATTTTCTTTTAAGATAATAATAAAAGCTTTACTCGAAAACAATCGAGAGCAATAAAAAAAACATAAAATAACAAAGGATAAAACGATAGAAATTCTCAGAATTAGCAATTTTAATATCTTTTCTTTATAGTTCTTATTATATAATAATTTTTTTGTATGATATTGTAATATATTTTTAAGAATTCCTATCGCCCTTTGTTATTATCATGCTTTATTTATCTTTGGATTTTTCACTATTTCACGTATATTATTTCTATTTTAAATTCTCTAATTATTAACATTTATTTCACCCTTTCTTGTTCAAACTCTAAGGGAAGTGGAACTTTATTTGCTTGTAGAAACTGAGTAAAGTTATTCTTGAATTGTTCACTGGGCTTAATATTTTTTGCACACATTAGCTTCCAAAGCTCTATTGCATTATTGCAGTCTCCTATTTTACCTGTAAATATAAACATTATTAATATTAATATCAAGTTCATGCACATATTTTGAAAAGCAGAGAAAATATGGCTTACTGTAAATGGAAAGAAGCATTTCGCTTAATATAGGTTGGTCTATTTCGTTCGAGCTTGGAAGTGCTTTGAAGAGCTTCAATAAGCAATCTACATTATCGATCCTTAGTGCATATTGGAAATAATATAAAAGAGAGGTGGAGGAAATTCTTTGATTCTGCGTAATAAAAAAATATAAATTAGAATATATAATAAATACCCAAAATTGATCAAACTGTAAAAAGTTATCTACAAAAGTGAATTATTTCAAAAATATATTCCCTTCACGTAATTATAAACAAACTATAAAAATTTAAAGTAATTATAAAAAGTTATATGTATAACCTGATCGACGATTTTTGATTTTATATTATAGAATTGATTTTGTATTATAGAATTATTAAAAAATAAATTTGAGATGTATTATAGAATTTTTTAAATATGTGATCACACAGTTTCATGAATTACTCTAAATCAAAGAAATATAAAGCGAATGTGTCCTAATTGGAGAAATGTTTTGATTACCTGCAATATAGTTTGTATTTCCTGTGTCTTGTCCAATGTCGCCAGCGCTAATACTAGCACTGTGTTTGCAACATCTATACTAGATAACTTAACCAATGTATTATATATCTTTTTTATGTTTATTTCTGTGTCAAGCAATTTCGAACTGTCTTTCTGCTTCAACAATTCCGTCAATAGTTCCAATGCCAATGGTGATTTTTTGAATTTTGTGGCACATGTAATAAACATATCTACAGCGCCCTGAATATCATTGTGTTTTAATGGTATCGCCACTATCGGTCTCAATAGTTCGGTTGTTATTTCGCAATACCCCTTCTCGATAAGCAGATTCAACATATCTTTCGTGTAAGAATGATACTCACTCTGTGCTAATGTTTGCAAAAGCAGATTACACTGCTTCTTTGCGTCTGTTTTCAAATTAACATTATCGATTTTATTGATAATTTCAAAAGCTTTTCTGGGTTTATTTGCCTTTACCAATGCAATGGCAAACTTCACAATCTTAACGTTATCTATGAGGAAATTATTAGATGTATGCAGATTGGACAGCAGTATTTCGGCATCCCTCAGTTTGTTACATCTGACGTATAATTCGAACAGTTGCATCGTCATACCGGGTGTCAATTCATATCCACACGTGTCCCATTCTTGTTTTATCTCTTCGGCTTTCTTTAAATTGTTCTCGGTACAATGTGCCTCCAGCAACCGGCGCAAAATGTTTCTGGTTGGGATATTTTTGCTCTTCAATTCAACTAGATGACAAGCTAGCTCATTAGTATTCATAATTTTTGGGGGGGTGAACAATGAGAGCGTTGATTCTTTCAGATTAACGTCCACTAGATTGTCTATTAGCTTCACTATGTTTGCATTTTCTGTAAATTTAAAATTTTCATTCGACAAAATGTTCTTGAGAACAATTGCATCATATTGTGGTATTTTAGCTCCACATTTCTTAAATTCTTCCAAGAAAATTTGCAAATCCTCCACAGTGTATGTCAACTGTTTATTGTTCAACAACATTTTCAAAAACCAACCAATGAAATTTTGACCGAGCGGAGACAACGTTAGTAACAATACGCAAGTCTCGACATCTTTTGTAGCGATGTAAGCACGCACTAAAGGTTTCATAATTTCTTTGTAATATATTCTATATGACTTACTGCGTGTGCACAATGCTTTTATGTCTCGCATCCGATTGTGAGACAGCAGAAAGAATATTATGGGTGTATACGCGACAGAGCCAGGTACGCCGTTAATTAGTAGTTTCCGTAGAGTAATATTCGGATTTGCAGTGTTTACATATGGAAATACATAATTCAATAATGTATCAAAGTCTGGTGTCACTCCTGTATCTACCATATGCTTTACAAGTGAGAATATCTTTGCTTCACCTTGATTGTAATGCGCTACTGCTAATAAAGGCCAATAATAGTGTGGTCGTATCTCTACACCCTTTTCTCTCATTGCTTTGAATATCGCAAGGCACAAATTTTCTCTGCCAAGCTTCAAACCGGACTCCGCTACATTAATCAATGCCAGCGGTTCACAACCGGAATCCACGAAATCGGTAGCATATATTGTGATATCGTCGACTGATGTGTTTAACATAATTAATTCGTTCAAGAAACTATTTACAAAGCTTTTTGCAACATCTTTCGTCGTATTATTCATAACAAAACAATTTATGATCATATGAGCATCCGCGACTCGATCGGCGCGTATCAATTCTGTTATCGTCTTGGAGATCTGCAATTTGATAGTTGGTACAGAATCCATCAAAAAGTTTAGAACAACAGGAATGTGTCTGCTGTTATTGGATGTGCTCAAAACCTCTATCAATCTCAGAAGATTTGTGTTGCTCTGTGGTTCGTCATTCAATATTTTAACCAGATTCGGAATATCACCAAGTTTCGCGTATCCATACGCTAGTTCTGTGTACGCTTTGTCCGTAGATAATTTTGCATCTTGCATGAGTTTTATCACGTGTTCTGCCTGAGCAGTATTACCATTGGTCACATAAATCTGCACCAAACCATTAAATGTATCCTCATCGATAATGACGTTCTTTTCTTTCATCACAGATATAATATCTTGTAGATGATTGCTGTTACCCATCTTTGCAACTGCACTCAGCAACAAATGATAGGTATTCTTGTCTGGCTCCACGCTCATGTCTACTAAGAACTTCTTAGGCTCCACAGAATTCGAATTTTCCATGTGAACATTCAACAGAGTATTGTAATACTCCAATGTCAGTCCTTCGCTACTTTTCTTCGCAAGACGCCATACCTGTATGTCAAAATTCAGATTACACAGTGGACTTTTTCTTTCTGTTAATATATTAATATATTATCACTGTACACGTTTCTGTTTTTCTTTATACTCACTTTTTGAAAATTTTGTATGCAATACTGTACTTCTTAATTATCTTAAAAAATATTTTATTTTACCTGATCCGTCAGATATTGCCTCTCGGTCGTCTCCAAATTGGACAATAGATTGCCGCAACATTTGAGCAACAGCACACCTGTGTCGTGTTGCAGCTGATAGTCGGCCTCGTCGCACAGTTTGATAATCTCCTTCAAGTTGTCCGCCAACACCTGACCCTTTTTAATATCATCGCACAACGACATCAATTTGTGATCGATGTCTTCGATCGACGTTTGCGGAACCGTCGTGCTAAACGTCCTGATACACGTGGCGGTGTAATTTTCACAGGGCAATTTTCGCAAATGCACCTGCAATCGAGACAAGCCGTGATGCACGTAACGGAAAACATAACCTTCACACGTCACGAGATTTGGTATCTCGCGCGGCGACGACGACGATGACGTGTGCAGGTGCGAATGGACAACGCGTGACTTTGCACCGGCTCTAAGAAGCGTCATGTATCTCCTCAGCTGCAGCATCTTGTCGGTTTCAATCATCGTCGAATTATTCCCGCGACGAGTGCCGGTGGAAAATGGACGTAATGGTTCCTCCGACGAGCGAGAAGGGCGCATGCGCGCTTTTGCTAGTGTCATGCGCAGGGCTGGCCATACGCGGCGTTAAATGCGTCACCACATTGGGCCTGTTCTTTTTAGCTGCACTGCTGCACTAGTGCAATTATGGTTTGTCTCTTTCTAACTTATTGCACTAGTGCAGCAGTGCAGCTAAAAAGAACAGACCCATTATCGTCGCATATCGTCGATTTAGATTCTGCGTATATATATTTCTGGATCACAATCTATAACATATAAAGATACTTTATCCGTTAATTTCTTAAGGTACGTAATACGTGGATTCAATACAGTTCGATCGATTTTTTTATGATAACTATGATAGAATTATAAGGACTTACCGTTAGATAATAAGTGTTACCGATATTATAAATTTTTATCCGACATTTTTAATATGAAATTTGATATAGTCATTATTTGTTAAATATCTTTCGAGTGTTGTATAATGTATGAAGAATTAATGTAAATTAATTCAAACGTGTATTTATGTACGAAATGTTAATTCCTAAAAATGCTAATACACAAGATATTGCAGAGAGGTTACATTATCGACGACCTGTAATTTTTTTCTCTCCATTATACTTTTGAAATATTTTTATTTCAATGTGCAGTTCTAATATTTTCGTCATTTCTAAAGGATGTTGATAGGAATTCGATATATGACTTGTATTTATTTGCATATGAAATATCGCGATACTATTTCTCATTAGGCTAGTTCTTTTTAGGTAAACTTTTTGTATTTGTTTTTCCAGCTCATTGTCAACTAATAAGAACAAACTTCTCACTTCAAAATACTCGATGGACCAATCGGAATGAAGAAACAATTTTTATGGTTGGAAGTGAAAATAGTGTCTAGTAACAGAAGACAAAATACCATATATACACCGTATTATCGATGACCCAAGTGAAGAAGGTGAATATGGTGAAAAATGGCGACTAGGATGTGGCGTCCTCAACGTGAAAAACGATATCCTGAAGGTAACGGTTACTAGCTTACTCGCTATTTTTTTGTGATTCATCGCGTTTGTAGATCAAAATCAATAATCGTCGGTAGTACATTCAAAACAATCGTTGAATTTGTGTGTGACATTCTGATGTGGTTTAGAAAAAGAAATACATCGCTGTAACATACACAGGTATATAAACTCCATGTTTGAAAAGTTTTCTATGCAATCTCTAAGATTTCTACGCGCTCTCTTTTTCTAACACTTCATGCGCTTCCTTTTTCTACCTTCGATAAATGCATAATATATGAAATATCGTATAGAATTAATCCTGATTTCGTATTTTTCTTATAAAAGTATAAATTGAAAGTTTCATTGTTATCGCATTTTCCTCGAATAGATTAATTTCGCGATTTTTGGAAGGATGGCTACTTCATCCGCCATCTTATTTGTAGATCTCGCAATTTCACTATTAAGATTAAAATAATCGATTTTGAGATAATCGAAATATTGATTGATGACATCGTGTGCAAAATCGTTGGCAATGTTTGTCGAGCATCAAAATTCGTGAAAATTGCATGATTAAATGTTCATAGCGTGATTTACTTGATGCATTTTCCTAGTCAAGTACTAGCACGTTAGGGGAGAAAGTATTAGCAGTTAGTAAAATGATATTTTAATTTAGCTAGCGCTAGTTAGAAAGAGAAAAAAACATGTGTTCTAATAATTACAATTATTTACAACTGCCCACTGTTTTTTTGTCGTTTTATCACTTTTGCTCATACGGTAAATATGTACGAATTCATATACGAAAGAATGTGCAATTAAAGCACTGATAATAAAGTTAAATTGTCAAAAGTAATTGCCGTATTAAATTACAAATCTTTCGGCTGTTTTGAGAAGTTTTATAAATTTTTTTAACTATTCTATAAATTTTTACCGAATAACGAATTTTATTTTGTATTTCTATAAACGTAGAGAATTATTTACATAAATGTAACAAATATTTTAGTCATATTTAATCGAAATAATATTTTGAAATTATATAATGGTCATTAAATTATGATATTGACGATAAACATATGTTTCCGGTGCTATTTTATTATTTTATGGTTTCAACAGTAGCATACAAAGGAATAAAATAATCGCAATTATTTCTTTTCGGAGTAAAAATACAACGGAACGCCAGTTATCTGAATATTGTATATAAAAGAAAATGTTTATAAAATTTAAAATATTTCCGATTATACATATATTTTTGTTAATGTTTATATTGTATTATTTAATATATCGTATACATATTTTTTTTTTAATGTTTGAATGGACCTAGTTGCAATACACACACACACACACACACACATATGTACAGTATCATAATTTGTCTGAATAATTAACACCTTAGACATCTGAATTCGATGTAATGTAATGATAATATAATCAGACAAAATTAGCAAAAAATTTATGAAAGTATCTATTTGTGTGTTTCCTATATCTTGTTATACATATTTTACACGCAATTCAATTTTATTACGTAAGCAACACACACACACACATACACATATTTTTTTTATAATAAGCATTAAATAAATAAATATAATAATATATAAATAAATAAATAATATGTAAGAAATAGAAATTAAATATTATAAATATTATATATATATATATATATATATATAATATTTATAATATTTAATTTCTATTTCTTACTTCTTAGTTCCCGTATTTTATTTATTATTTTATTTAGTCATTTATATATATATATATATATATATATATATATATATATATATATATATAAGAAGTAAGCAATTAAATGCATTGTACGACGTACTTAGATTCTGCGAAAATTATTAAGACACATTGAAAGCAATAAATATTTCACACGACAAACTTCCTTACATGGAAAAGCTCTTAGCATAAATAAATTAATGTTAAAACGTACCACATGTTATACATAGTATTATATTATTTTTTCTGAACTTACAAATAAGTGAAAATGATAAATAAATGAAGTAATAAACTAACTGTTCTTTATGTAACACTTCGAGAAAAATCTTATAATCCATATTAAATAAAAATTGTAATATATTTTTTCAGAAGACGAAAGAATCATAAAATTGATCATTTCACATATTGAAATTCATCAAAAATTGCAACAATGTTGCAATTTTTCACTATATGATAATGAAAGATTTTTCCCTAGAAAAATTAGATTAACCTTTAATCGTTCATTCATTTATTATTTGTCATTTTGCATACTTGATTATCTGTTTTCCATTATTTCCATTTATTCTATAAAACTGATATTGATAAAAAGTTTGACTAGTATTTTATGATAAGCTTATATAAAATATAATAGAATATATAAAATATAATAGAAAATAGATGATTAAAAATACATGAACTAATAAATGGATAAAAGTCAAAATGAAAAAATAATTAACACGCAAAAGGAAAAATAATTAAGATAGTTAAGTATACAAAATGACAAAGAAATACATAGACGGTTATATTTTTGACAATGGAATGTTTTTATTTATTATTTTGCATATTTGTATTCATTTATTTATTCATTATCTATTATAAATTTAATTGTAATAAATAAATAGACAAATACGATAATTATTAAGAATAAGTTTAATTATTTATCTTATCAAATTATCGAACTTAATTATTATGAACTATATTTTACGAATTAAATTTTACAGACTAGATTCTCGCTGCCCATGGACTGAGATCGCGTGCTCTACTACGTAATCTAAGGGAAGATGATTCGATAGATTGCATGTGAGGAATTCTCCCCGATTGTCAGCCGTGTAAAAGAACCGTAAGTGAATAATTTACAAAACAAATTATACTCTTCAATTTCGAATCTAATTATGCGACAAAGAATCAACTTTCAAACACTATTTTTTAATAATAGCATTGCACAAATAAAAATCATATATATTTATCATAAAAAATACATTTTGACGCAGCCATTTTAAATCAAGTATTTACACTTAGCCATCGCATAAAAATATATTTAGCAATATGATAACATATTTAGGTGATTTGCTTTTAAAGAATAAGTTGGTCCAATGTTGCATAATTATTTGTCAATTACTTCTGTATATAATTTTTTGGAATTTTAATCTTCCCCTAAAAAAACTTTTCGAGTTAGTTGTCCATGAACTTTTTTGACTAGAAATCACTCGTATATAATATTATATACATATTAAGCATCTGATTTTCGCAAATTTTCTTCTTTTTATAATAAAATAAAGCATCTTATTTTTACATCGTTACTTACATCGACCTGCGATTATATATGCCGATTAGTGAGATTAATTTTAATTCTTGAACGATTTACGTAAAAGTTTAAACTATATTTTCTATAAAAATTGTTATATTTGATTAAATTCTCATTATGCAATAAAAATGAGATATAAATCTATTATTTGTAAATATTAAAAGAAGCTTATAATAAGTTTGATTAACTCTTCAATGTTCGTCGATACTTATAATAGTTCGGCGATAACTTATAATTAATAATGTTTTTGATCTTTAATGTTTTTATTTGTCCAATTATTAAGTGGAATAATTTCGACTAGAGAATGCGACTAGTATTTAATAAAACTGATATTAGCGCAATTATAAAATATTAAAATAAGCACAGCCGCATAATACTCGAATACGATTGTGTAACTTAATTTGCACAAACCATCTTTACGAAAAAAATAGTTATATGACTAGATAAATTGTTCTCTTAAAAGTCAAATCTAACATTAAATTTTTTTAATCTCTTACTTATATTCTAAATCTCTAAAGTTTTCTTTTTTTTATCCTTGTATAAATTATTCTCCCCTCTATTATTATCCTTTGTATAAATTATTCTTTTAGAAAATTCGAATACAAATAAGGCAATTAAATCAAAAATATTGATAATTCGAATACAAATAATACAATTAAATCAAAAATATTGATACAGATATAATAGATCGAATAATTCGGTTAAAAAAGTGACAAATAATTGGAATAACTTTAAACTGCGAAGTAAAATTGGATAACAAGAGAGAAAAAAAGCAAAAAGACTAGAATAAAATGATTAAAGCAATGACTAGAAAAATTATAATTCTTTTCTAGATTAATAATATATTTGACTAGAATTTGCATCTCTTTGGTTTCTTTTATTAAGTAATATTATTACTTTAAGAGAGAGTATATATATATGTGTGTAAAAGTTTAAATTGTCTTTAATCTTTTTTGTCCTTTTGGTTTAATCTTTGGTTTACATTAATGAGAATACTTTCGTTTTGCTAAAATATCTAGTTTGCTAAAAAATAGTAATCTTATAACGTGACCATTATTTTTTTCAAATGAATGTTTAAACAATATACTATTTACAAAAGCATGTTATAATTAAGAAAGCATAGAGATTTAGAATGGTTCACTTTTCCTACTATAGCTCTTGTCTACATTGATAGCTGCTCTTGAGGACATTTTACTTTTATATGTACATATGCAAATTAATTAAAATAAATTAAATGTGCTCATGTACAGGCACTTTTTATACGTACTTTGTATTTACAGACTGTTTCTCTCTATTCGCTTGCATTCAAGAATATAAGTAAATATAATTTTTTTATAAGATAGGAAATATTGTATATCTTATTTATTAAATTTTTGTACTTTTAGAAATATCAGTTTTAAATAATATAGGTGTACTGGCACGTTTCCCAAAACATATCATACTTATAAAAATTAGCTTAAACTTATTATTTTTGTTATTTTTGTTTTAGATTAATTGTTTAAGATTATTTTACTTAATTATTAAAATTCTTTAAAATAATGCTAATGGCTAGAATTGACTAGATTATTTGCAAAATTATTATGATTAAACTGAAATACTATATAAAAATTGTATGTTTCCAAAGGCATTGAATTATATTCAATCTAAGGAAAATGACTAGCATTTTCTTATTTTGTATGGCATCGCATCCACGGATTTCATAAAACTGATATACAATATAATTGTATATTACCTGTATAACTGTAAGAATAATATTGATAATCTAATAATTGATATATCACGCAAAAGATGTAATTGCGTACTTTAGAATTAATAGAAGATTGCATTTATCAATGGCCTGCATATCCTGTATCGAATATGAAATTGCTCTTAATTATTTATGTCAATCAATTAAATAACTGACCGTAAAAATGTGTGTGATTTGAAACTATAAATAATTATTACATATATTAAATGAAAAACTGGAATTTTATATATATATATATATAAGGATTAGATAAAGTGATGCAGATACTTTACAAAATTATTCTACTTTACAAAAGATTATATATTTTAAAATGATAATAAATTATAGAGATATGAAGATTTATGTGTATATATTAATTAAATTTTAATTTATTCTTATTAATTTTAAATAATTTGAATCCTAATTTTCCATAATAAAGGAATGTTTACGTATGGTTTGTATAAGATCAAATTTAAAAACTTATGACTTTAAAATTCAAAGAAATTGAAGACAAGTATTTAAGAGAAATATTTAAGGAACTACCTTTGAATTTGCATTTTTCATATCAACATGTTGCAAATCATGTGTGATAGTCGTAATTCTTGTAAATCAAAATAGTGCCAAGATAAGATAGTAATTCTGATTAGACTATTTGGACTAGAATCTATATTTGTTACTTATTACTAGTACTATTTACTCCTTTTTCATATAGCACATATCCCTAATAACTATTAGAAATTAGAATTATTTTTCTCCATTTAATTTTATTAATATAATTTAAATATTTAAAAGTGACTTAAAATATGACTTAATATTAACTTATTATTTTAAATAAATAAACTTAAGCATTAAATACATATGACTAGATATCAAATTAATTATGAACATTAAACTAACTTTTATGTATGTTGTACTTTTTATAGCTCTTGCGTATTAAAAATTATTAATTTTTTACTTAATTTATTTAATCTTGTTAATGATTTAAATAACTTGAAATTAATCTCACTAATATCGGCTTAAACTAAATTATATTTAAATCATAACTTAAATCTTGAAAACGCTCGACTGAGAAAATTTTCATTGTTACGTGCAACTAAGCATTTTCGACACAAACATTCTTTTGAAAATTCAAATAAAAAGAGTAAATTTTTTTTACATATAAAGTATAATTTAATTTTTTTTTATTGAGAGAGAAATGCGTTCATGGAATGAAATTTGATTCTTAACTCGCAATAATGCATATAAATATAGATTATTATTAATCAAAACCAAAAGAAAAGCAATCAATGTCAAAGTAAAATCTGAACGTGGATGTAATTCTGTGATAAAAAGAGCAAAAGTAAAGTGCATTTACTATGTATCCGCGTTTAGATTCTAATGAAGCTTTTTCTTTTTGTTTTGATTATTTCAGTCTTTTCTACTTTCGCTAGATTATAATTAACACAATTTAAGAGTGTGTGGGTACTTATTAACGAATGTAAAATAATTTATCATGTATGAACATAGATATTCTCGGCTAAAATTAAATACTATAATACATACACCTACATTACTCAATTAAAATTGTATTATTGCGAGTTTGTGGAATATTTTTTCGAGTACTAAAATATAGATTATGACATACCATATTATCGGCTTAAAAGATTGCATTCAGCTAGTTTGATGTCTTCCACCGGTGATCGTTGTTATCATCATATCGTTGTTGAAAGGTTATTGAAAGTACGTGCACGTGATTCTCCTCGGACATAATCTATAGTTTTTTATATAATTGTAAATCTTTGATACTTAAGATTAGAACATCATTGATCAAAATATATTCGCGAATAACGAATAACAATTCTTAGAGTATATATATTTTGCAATTGTATTTTTTTAACAAAAATTATTATATTATATTAAAATTAGTACGTATTATATATATATATATATATATATATATATATATTTAAAATTGTTACTCTTTCAATACGTTCACGAATATATTTGGTCGAGTATTATTCCAAATTAAATCAAATTTTAATGAAGTACTTACCCGAATAGTTTCTCGTATGATGGATTTATATTAGACTTCTATACGTGTCATAGGTGTCAAAAATTATCGCATGCTTGATTGCGAAAATTATTGTATATTTTGAGTGATACCAGAAATTGTGTATTAAAATCGATATACAAGTCGAAAGATTAGTAGAGATTCTTATTGTCAAGTTTTCTGAAATGTTATTCACGTTATCGATATTTTTAATTCAAATGCTTTTTAATGTGAAAATATTATGTAATAATTGATGTCTTTGAGTATCTATTCGTCTTGTTGTTGCCATAATTATGCCGGTGATTATCTTCGATGCTGTTTAATGCAAAAGTATGCAGGAATGAAAATTTTCTATTACCGCAAAATATGCGATCATTTATCTTCATCGAGCGTCTTTCGAATACTGGTTGTACTTTGAGTATCAGTACTCTATGTCTCTCCCTTTTTCTCTCTCATTCTTTCATTTCCATTTGTTATCAATACGCAGTTAATTTCTTTTCACCTTGCAATTTTTTGCTTCCGTTTGTTCATATATTATAGAAATGAAGGACGAGGTCAAGAATATGTGAAGTGACAACCACAGTGACGTTTCCATAGAATGTCAATGTTGATACTGATATTATTCGCTGTTATATATAGCTGATGGTATTTTTTATTCAAGGTTTCCACGATATATTATATGGACCAGTGTTCAATTATCGTGTACTTACTGTGGTTGTTCTTCTATTTTCCGTCCTCCCTCGACCTTTTTATCTCCGAATCGGTGATTCACCGAGGACAAACGATTCTAAGAACAATCTTCATCCTTTTCGGAGATGTTCCTTCCAGCAAGTACTCGACAGCATGCATCTCTCGTTTCTTTCGCTCTTCTGTTCATCCACTATTCTTTGGACCCATGATCCTCGGCGAATCGAATTCTCGTAGCGGGTGATCGTTGCGTGCCGGATGAGAGACTTCAATCTGACGCGGTCCCGATTCGGGAAGGCTAAGTTGAAGGTCGCGGGACCCTCGGAGGTTCGGTTCATGCTTGCTTGCGAGCGGGCGCACCGCGCGGGATGAGAAGGAGAGAGCATAACGCGACACCCCTGATGACGAAGCGAGAGAAAGAGGAGAGAGGAGCCCTCCGAGGGTCACGCAAGCGCATAGTCGCTCGTCCGGTCGCAAACTAACCCTAACTAGGCTCCGTGCCGAGTTTTATGCACGTGTTCGAGCTCCACCGTGTCGTCCGTCCATCCCCCACCCTGTGTTCGCTCGTGTGCCCGGATCTTCCCTTCACTCCGCGCTGCAGCTTGCGTCCCGAGATGCCTGCCGCCACCTCGATGCCAACCCGACAATCTCGTCCGCCCCTCCACGTCGCACCATACACGCCGAACACCCTACCACATTGGGGAACCCGGCCGGGTTTCGCGGGAGAGGGTACATCTCCGACCCGCTCGAATATCCCCACCGTCCTCACTCGATTCGGCGTACCTCTCTCTGGAGCGGCATCACCTACATCCTGCTGTCGCACCCCACTACGCTTCGTCAGCACCCCCACTATAAACAGCCGCGCGTCCCGTGGTTTGTGCGATGTCGAACCGATAGACAAGCCTCCGGTATCATGCTATTGGTGGCGGCGGGATAAATCTGCTTCTGTTTCTCTCCTCTCTCTCTCTCTCTCTTTCTCTCTCTTTCTTTTCATCGGCACCGCTTGCAGATAGCGGCGACGAATGACGGCCTCCCACGCTCGAAAACAATCGCATCGGCGCACAGATTCGAATTCGAATTCGCTTACCGGTTTTTCCATAGCGATTGGTGACCGTTTTGACGGTTAACTAATTAATTCCCCACCACGCACAGTCACCGTGTGGGTGCCACGTTTAAGTGCTCTTTGCATCATCACCCCTCGCTGCCTCCCCCGCGACGAACGAGCCGTTACGCTCCATTCGCGCACTCGTTATCACTCGTATGCTTCAGCTCTCGTACGCTACGATACGAAAATTCAGGGCACTTCGTCAATTTGCACGCGGATGATATAATTGTTGAAATATTTTTAACTGATTTTATTTTGAAATTATGTTGCTTAAGATATTTATATATATTAAAGACAGAAAGTACTATGTTGATAGTGTAATCAGTATAAGCCGAATCTATGTCCAAGTTGACGAGTATCCATCATCAAAATTTGCGTAGATATTACAGATAAGCTTAGTTACAACTTAATATTATGCGAATAGCTTTTATATCCTCGATATTATATATAGCCACCTAATAAAATATTAAAATTGCAAGATATGCCTAGATATTTACATATTAAAAATTATGAGTAATAATCAAATATTCTGATTTTTAAAATGAATAATTACGCATTCTCTGATATAATATTATATTGTTCACTAAAGAATAATGCTCTTAATTAATGAGCGGATTATGAAGCATTCCATATATGTATATTGCAAAGTATTTATTTTTCAATAATCTTGTCAGATTATTAAAAATATGCAAGGAATGACAAGCAGAATTGATTTAACTCATTTAATTAGAAAATATATAGCTTTTTAATAATTGCTTAATTATATTGAAATAAATAAATACACTCAAGTACTCGGATATTGATAGCACTAGCTGAAAGTATATCGATAATGCCGCTAGAGAAAAATATAACGCATCGCGTCGCGCCAAGAACACCGACAGTTGCCTTGTAAAGTGGTGGCGTGTAATAACAGTACGTTATAATGCATGTAATAACAGCGTCTCGGCAAAAAATTCGACACGCAAGGATTGGCGGGAACCAGGATTACGCAGGAAATACGTTCGTAGTGTCTCACCGATGTTTTAGGGGCAAATAAATGCAAGTCTCGTGCTCTAATTATATCGTTGGAAAATTTTCACATCATGCGAAAGACACATGTGACGTACCTGTTCGTGAGAATTTAGCGACGTGACTCTAATTTTTCGTAATATCTTTTTTTTCGTGTAAAATGAGAAGTACAAGAAAAAAATTCGCATAGGTGCAATTGATTATTATAGATCGCGAGAATCATTACGCGAACAATCAAGAATTTGCTGGAATATTTATTATTCTTCTTCTTTATAGACGTTAAGTTTATTCATGAAAAATATATAAACGTAACACATTATTCAATTAAAGAGAAGGCAGAGATAAAACCAAGGAGAGATTATATTATCGACTCACTGTTGCAGCCGGATGCAACAGTGAGTCGATTCTATAATGCGTTGCCACTTCCTTTGTTCTATATTTATTACTGATTGCGATTAAAATGGCAAAAATGTTACAGATTTAGCTAAAATATTACATTTATATAATTTCTCTTTTTTTATCGCCTCTTCTTTTCATGAAAAGCTCTGTTTGTTATTTTTT
The DNA here is from genome assembly GCF_025532165.1 of Camponotus vicinus. Lineage (NCBI taxonomy): Eukaryota > Metazoa > Arthropoda > Insecta > Hymenoptera > Formicidae > Camponotus > Camponotus vicinus. Next base: position 4,147,825 of record NW_028141949.1, read on the forward strand.
CGGTCAATAATTAAGTTCAAATCTTTCTCGCGTTTTTTAGATAGATGTAAATAATTTAATTATTATTACATATTTACAATTTTTGGATATTTTTTAGAATTTACTATTATAAATTATTTTTTACGTTCGATTAAATATGGCATCGTTTAACCCCGTCGCAATCTACAAAAGGAAAATGTGCATCATAATAGTTAGAAGAGTGCCATTCGGCACTACACTCGGGGGATACTTTTATACCGCGTCTGCGAAGGAAAAGTGATTTACTCTTCGGGGACATAATAAGAGAGGGGAGGGGCGCGAGATATGTGCGGCACGCGCCGTGATTTTGTAGCAAAGGGTGCGAAATGCTGTTCGATCTGGCATGCTGCCGCAAAGCCCTCGTGAATTCACGGACCGTCGAGCATGCCGAGGAGGTACGGAGACATAAGGCACGCCGTTTGCTGCCGCGGGGTGCGCCTGTAGATTTATGGCCACTGCATTTTTCCCGTGCTACCGCGACGGAAAAAGAGATACGCCTTTTGTTCATTTACCTCGCCGCCGATCAACAGAAGACGGAATATTTGTTCAACTACCAGTAATTCGTAATTCGTACAATTATAACGTATTATTAATTATTGAATAGATTATTAATCAGATATTAATTTCGATAAAGTAATTAATGATAAAGTAATTACTCTGAAACATTTTTAATGTAAACAAATTAAATTTTCCTACTTTAATATATATTATATAATTTTGTTTTTTATTGATACATTAAATGTAGACTGTAAGCTATGATGTACGATGTATATTTTTAATATTGTACCATCTCGTTTCTCAATCGAGCATGCTAATAAGTACGCAAACATTTTATATTTTACGTAGTAATAACAATTATTCTACATGTTTGTTATAAACAAATATAAATATTTACAGTGTTTGTGATACAAAAGAAAAGTAGATTCCTCGTAAAGATAGTTACCGTACATCAAATTGTCGGTCGTATTTATCGTGGCGTCATGCGAAATGCAGCGGCACGCTGCAGGGGCAATCGAAAGTTTATTGTCACCCTCTAGAAACGAAGGGTGAGTTTCCGGGCGAGAGATCAATCGCGAGGGACGAGTGAATTCGATGCGGAACGAGGGAATTCTATAATTCGTGGCCCCCGGTTGTGCCACGCGTCGGGATCTGCGTTTGTCGTGTCGCAGGACGAAGATTATGAGAGAGAGAAAGAGAGAGAAAGATACGTAAAATCCCGTCAAATGGAGCGCGTCCCTCTCGAGATTCGATAGTCGTAATAAAATTCATGACCGACTCCGGAATTTCTCGAAACGAAGCGACGCGATCGTTTTGGATGTTTCTATCATCGCGGAAATGCTTCATCGGTGGAGCGCTAATGATTGCGACATCGAGATTGTATCGAAAACGATCTCTCGGACTAAAGTATTCCTGCTAAAGTATTTCCCATCTCTCGATAAGGATGCTAAATTGCTCGCTTAGTTTCAAAGAGGCAATAAAGAATAACTCTAATTAATTTAATACAACTCGCGCGAAGGCAGTTATTACCTGTCCATTTTAAATACGTCTACCAATTGCGCTTTTATTACACCGAATATATCAAAGCTTAAAAATATTTTTAATTATAAAGTTCAATTTTCTTATTTCTTTCTTTTCATTCATTAATAAAAAAGTTTACATTAGCATATAAATAAAGAGCGTTATTAATTCGATATTGAAATAATTTACGATTTGAAACACGTTTATACGTTTCTATTTTTTCTGATTTTTTATATATAAAAGAGTTAATCTATTTAACTTGTAATTATTACACAATAATAACAATATTATATAACAGTAATATAAGAAAAATTAATTTTACCAGAATATTAGATCGAACCACTGTTGAAAATTGCCAAGGCGAAAGAATTTCATTGATGAATGATAACAAACATGCCCCTTAACGTACGAACATTGACTGAGTAACAATCTTTTCGATTCTCTGCGCGTCGGTCCTTGTCCTTTTCCCCCCTCCAATGTTTTTTGTTGTAATGGGGCAATCCCACTACATTAACATACCGCTAAGAATATAAACAAGGATGATATTTCTTATGTAAACAAAGACGATATTTCGTATATGAATGGTAATAATGTATAATATAACGTGTGTCTTGAAATTTATTAATCGATAAAATATATCATTCGCGCTAAACATTTGTCTTGTTTATACATGTAAATTTCGCACCTGTGTCTTCGTTTCTGTATCGTCATCACCAGCGTGCCTCAATTTGACTGTCTAAGCCGTCGTGACATCGGCAAAATATGCGGGCTTAACATTGGCATTCAAGGCCGATTTGCGGCGAGCCAAGGTTCCGCAATCCTAAACCCCTATCTAACTCGAGGTTGTAATAATAGTAGTTATCGCCGTGACCTTCTTCTCGAGAATTTCGGAATTCGTCGATACTTACATCATTTCCGTTGAATATTCGATCCTTTTTCATCGCATGTTTCACATCGCAATATTTCGTTAGATTTTATACCTATGGAAAAATTATTGCAATTTTTTTGCAATCGAATGATCTCTTTTCTTATTCAAAGTAATATTCTTTCAAATAATCAGATGATTAATATCTCGAATTTTATAGCAAAATTAAAATCAATTACACCAGGATTATAAATTACATGCAATGCAGTGACAGTTGTGCGACCTTGAGATAACGATAGTGAAATCGAGGATGAAAGTAGTCGGATCTGCTTCTTGTGACTGTATGCGCGTCTAGACTCCAATTTAGATTAGTGTGGCTTTGATAAATGAGGCTATTACGTGGCCAGCCTGTAATTAACCTATGCTTGGGATAAATGCATTCTCGTAATGCTCCAGACAGATGTCGTGATCTCGTCATATAACTTTTCAATCTCTAAAAGTCTCACTTTGTTTATTTTAATAATATCCAAGCAAATATTATTATTATATTAAAATTATATTATTATTATATTAAATATTTATCATTATTAATACATAATTTATTTATAATTTGGATTGTTACTATTATATTAGCAAATATATTTTGACAAAAATAAAGCTATTATAATTGTATCTATTTATTAAGTAAATAAAATTTGATAAAAGCGAGAGAGAAACTGTATAAATGTTCATATATATATATATATCTTTATACGTTTGATGTGCCATTTTATCAACGCTTTTAACGCATTAAGTCATTTTTTATTCTGGCTAACGATGAATTTTGCCCATTTAAATATTAAGATTGAAGAATGATAATATTAGAAGGCGTGAGGGCGGATTGAACGCGCATAATCGATTAGAATAGTCTATAGATCTTATCTCTAGCATGCATAGCATGCGTCGACAGATGTGTCCTGCAAATGCTATTACGTACCAAGCACGTACTCGTATCTATTATCTATTATCTATTGTTCTGTGTATGTGTATATATATTGCACATTGCCAACGTTTTATTAGCTCTTGAAACTTTCACGCATTTAAGTATTTTCAACAAGTTCTAAAATTCTAATTTTTTTCAATCCAAATTTTTTGCAAATATTTTACGAGATATTAAGAGATCAATATATATAAGAATAAATATTTTCTATGAAAGATGTCATATAACAAAATAAAATTAACTAGTCTTTTTATCTGACAGTTTATATTGCATATGATAGAGTGTATAATATATCATATTGTTAAAAAAGATGCTTGCAAAGTCATTTGCTTTGATCGGACCGATTGGCAAAAAAATTTTTCGGCATTTCCTTGGACAATGTATCGAACTCCTCGCAGCTGCGAGACGATCGCGTGCCCTCTTCGTAACTTAATCCGCTGAAACGAATATCTACGATGCGGTTTAATTAGCTAAGTATGCCTGCGGCAGGACACCATTACACCGCACTTTACTAGCGCTATGGGGCGATATTCTCGTTCTCAAGACAAACAGCCGGTCTTTCGAAAGGGTGCCTCGAAACGCACAAAATCTCCAGTCACGCTACGAAATGGAATAAATGTTATTGATATGGGCGCTTTACATCGTAGGATTGGGGAGATAGTCCGACAGGGTACTTACCATCCCGCTGGTAAGACGTCAAGGGTAAATTGGATGAGACACAGGGAGAGGCACGAAAAATTCTTACGGATCGAAGGATGAAGAAAGAATTGGATAACGCCATGTCATTCGCCATTTATTCATATATACACGGTACTTTGTCAAAAAGAAATTGCATATAAGGAATCGCGTATATAACTTTCGCTATTTTATACGAGATAAAAATATAAAATCATAAAAAAAGTAATAGTTTAGTGTAAAAACAGCAACATATTTTCGTTAAATACAGATATTTTCGAATGTCTTTAATGAAAAAATAGAAACCTACGTGTGCTTTATATGACGCTAATATCGTTTAATTGCTCACACGCGAGTCATTCGGACATCTGCCTCCGGACTTCCACGTGTCAATGAAATAAAAAATAATTGCCGTCCGATCGCGCGGTCGTTTGGATTCTTTAATCGAAACCTATAAATACAGAACGCGTTGGGATCTTCGCTCGCAAGCCAAATGGTTTGTCGCCATCGTCGTAATCGCGACGGTTATTGGATTCGTTCTTCAGGAATTCGATAAATTATTGCGGTCGTAGGGCGAACGCGATACGCCGATCGGAATTGAATCGACTACGAGGGGCTTAAATGCGAAGCTATCCCACCGACACAACCGGTGTTAACCCTCCGAATGATGAATCGGGCGACGCTCAATTTTCATCGTCTGACGTCTCAATTTCCGCAGCTCACTACGCGGAAGTATAATTAACAGCTTAACAAGGCATAGAAACAAAACTTCGCAATTTTAATCCACGCGTTAAAGAATGTACGATACAATTCCATTATATGCTGTTATTTCGCAAGTCGAGGTCGCGTTTTGTACTCGAGATAGAAAAGTTACAGAAATTTTACGTTTAATTTTAATATATAATTTGTATATAATATATAATTTTGACCTCCCCATATAACATGTATTTTAATTAATTATTAAAATTATATTGATCGTATACAATTTAATAAATAAATGATGATATTTCCGCAAAAATTTCATACTAATATCTTTTAATAATTGTCAATACCAACTGCATTTTCAATTATTAAATAAATTTTGACATTATTGTGCACACAAGTTACTTAATCGAAGATAATTATTAAAATACCCATTAATTCGTCTAATATAGAGACGGATATAACATATGGATGCTGTGTTAAATGCGTTGGGTGACATTTTTCTCACAAACAGGTGGTGATTGGGAGTGGGAAAAGGCTATGCCATTAAATTTCGAGAACAAAGTGGCTGTTTTGTTTCACAAGAGCCTCGATCGGATCGAGGCGGCGTCCTTTGTTCGTGCAAGGGCACGTCACTTATTCCAACCGTAACAATGCGGCCACTACAAAGACGCTCTCTGATAACAGTCTTTCGGGCATCGTACGTGCGAACGAACGCAATCAGGAGTGCTTTATTGTTATCTATCGTTAAAAGAGAGAGAGAGAGAGAGAGATAATCGCGATGTGATCTCGCGATGACAAAAGAACGATCTCTATTAATTACTGGCGATCTCAAGCTTTTTTTCGATGGGAACTACGCACTCTATGCTCTAACAAGGATCTTAATGGGACTATTCAATAAAAAATAAATCAACAACTAAAGGTTAATTAAAGTCCTTATACATGTTATATGCTATAATTTTATATATTATATATAATTATTTATTATAATTAATTATATGTTTTCTCTAAAAATATCATATAATATCACTTAATGGGATTCAATAGAAAATAAATGAACAACTAAAGATTAATTAGAGTCCTTACATATGTTATATGCTATAATTTTATATATTATATAATTATTTATTATAATTAATTATATCTTTTCTCTCTACAAATATCACTTCGAGTTGTAATTCAGAGAAGAAATATTAAAATCTCGCGATTTCTTTAGACTGAATCGATTTCTTCTTCGGAATATTAAAATGGTGGCTCTTAAAGTGTACGGACGCATTGTAAATTAATTATTCGCAGCGGCGCGTTCTCGGAAACCTGTGTATTATCCTCCACGAAATAACATACCCCTTTTTCTCTCTCGGAAACTATTACAAAAATAACGTGGTATTAAAGCACGAAATCCCCCCATTTGCGAACGGGTTTTTTTTACAATGCACGCGCTCCAATTTTCCCCGCAGCAGCGCCGGCATTCGTTTTTCTTCGTTTTCCCATTCGCCCAACACGCGTACTCGTACAATGTTGCGCAGAATCAAGACTCAAGACAATCGATTTGAATAATTAATAGCCATTGTCGAGACTCTCGGGGAGTACGCTCGGAAAACTTTCGTTACGCACGATGCGCTACGATGAGTTTCCAGCTACGAAGTTATTTTTGCCTTACGTCGCGCAAAGAAATTTCTACGTTGCGTTTATTCATCGCACGCACACACTCGTTACACGTGACTACACGAAAATCGATAATAACGACGCCACTTCTCTTCTCTATCCCTAATAAACCCGAAGCGGACAAAGGACACGTTTCTCCCGATTGGAAATTCGTGGAACACCGGTATGCTGATCGGATGCTATTCAGGGGTGGAGATTGCAACAGGTGGACCCTCGACGATCTCTTTCGCACCCACCTACTACCCTATCGTTGCATAATGATGGGCATCGTACAAAAGTGCCGAATCGAATGACGTAGAAAAGGCGTAGAATAATAGAAAAGAGATCCAAAATAATTGTCATGAAAAAATTATGGAATGCAAGTGAATTTAAAAATTTCTAGATTATATATAATATTATTTAAGCAAAATTATTCTTTTTTAAAATTAAATAAGATTTCAATTATAGAAATTATAGAGTAGAAAAATTACAATAAAGATTATGTGAAAATTAAATAAAATATTTTACGTAGAAAGAGCGATGAAAGATATCAGTGGCTATTCTCTTAAATATATGTAATAATCTTTTTGCAGTTGTGATTAATTTGCGGGAATAATATTACATATTATTTCGAATAATTTATATAAATGATATAATTATACAAATAATAATTCACATATTGAAAGAACGGATTAAGAATACAACCATAAATACGTTACGTTGTTAGGGTGAATATTTTATTGACTATACTATATGTTTCGCGATACTATTATAGTTACATATTTCCGGCGGCATTCGCTATTCCCGTTCCGCCATTTATTATAATATCACGTTCGACATATCCGCGTTCACTTGCACGGGAATTGAAATAATTGCCGTTCAACGTGCGTACAAGAGAAAGGTACGCACGCGCCATATGTCGTTATTTCAATAAATGCCGTAAATACGGAGATACTATAATGCGCACCTTGGTGCCTGGTGTCGTTGCGGGAGGCCTATCATTTTCCATGGGAACCTGTAAACGTTCGTCGATGGCGTATAACGCCTCTTCGTGGGAATTTTTTTTTTAGAGAAATATATTAGATGTAGATTCAACTCACGTATATATTATACATACATATGATAATTTCACATTTTATTAAATCTATTTTCCCAATTTGATTCTTATTCTTTGAATATTTAATACTTGCTTACATCGTGTATTATTCGATTTATTTAATTATTCGATTAATTAAATCATTTTATAAATTATATAAATAGAATATGCACACACATATAAAATACACAATATAATGATTTTGTAAATAAAATTTGAGTAAAGTACCATGTCCTAAAATATTTAATTCTTTGCCGAGAGAAAATTTTTTTCGCAGATCGTGAATTTATTTTTCCAACGCGGTTGCATTTTCCTATTTTTTTTAACGTACATACAACGGTACTTACAACTAGATCGCGACTTGCTCGCTCGCAAAATAGCGTGCAATCTACACGCTCTAATCGTCCGGCGAAGGTTTAAGGCATCGATCGACTGTGTCGTTGGAAAAAAAACGGATAGGAACGTCTAAGTGAAGGAAGTAAAGAAAAAAAAAAGTAAAGGACCCAGCGATCTACGAAACGGATAGGTCGACCGATGTGGACTGCAATTTTCTGGTAATCATTTATCCACGACACAGTGTTACACTTTCACCTCCTCCTGGCACGAATACGTAGATTCGACCAGCGCACGTACCGTGTTACGCGATTAAACGATCACAGATTAGGCGATCGCACCCGGTATGTGGAACGCTGATTCATGATAGCGTGTCCTTTCGTCACGAAATATTTTTATTCGACGTTATTTATTTTCTTTTTATATTACCATTTATTTTATTCCACATGAGATAACAATACATTAAATAATCTCGCATTAAACAGAATTATAAGATAGATATATTTATTGATTATTATAGTTATTATTTTTGTTCGCGTTTTTATAAAATTGATGATTGCTACGAATGAATTAAGATATCCCTTGATCGTGCAATATTAAGAGCGCGGATTTACGTAGACGTAATAATGCACGATAACGAGACGTGAAAAACCTCGGTGCCACGAAAGTTACCGTATCGTGCTAGAACTTTAATCTAGCGTTTCGATCTAGCAGGCAACTTTGTTGATAAAGAGCTTTTACAGGCTAAATGATCAACTTCGATGTTTCTTGCAGGTTTGCAATTAATAAAGAGCAAGCAAGCTTCGCTAGAGAAACGATAAAACTTGTCGGACAAAAAGCCCCATTGTTTTGCGTTGACACTTTATTTGCACGACTTTCCGAAAACATATTAATAAAATGTCGCAAAATTGCGGTTAATTGCACATTTTATCTGCAAACGTAAATTCTTTTATGTGGAACCAAAATTTTATATGTTAAGGTTTATTATGTATGTGGAAAAAACCTTTATGTGTAGGGTGTTCTATATATTTTTTATATAATATTTATAATATAAATTTTTAAAATATCACACATATACAGTATATTATATTATATTATATTATATTATATTATATTATATATATAATGTAATTGAGTAATCTGAATTGGAATTTTTATATAATATTTCATACGTATTTTTTAAATGTATATTTTGCATATTAGAAAAATTTTTAGAATATAATAATAAGAAAAGGTTTTCTTGAAATAACGATTTTACCATTTATTTAATATCTATTATATTGTTAGATGTATGTGAGAGTTGCATTTCGATAACACGTAACGCATCTCCATTGATCTTCTCTCGTTCCTTTGTCGACTTTTCCCCGAGAGGTGACGTAACGCTGTATCAGACCCTTTTCCTTCTCTCTCCCCTCTCTGACGCGCGATCTGCGATCTCTCGATTTTCCGTTGTTGCGAGGGATACGTTTTCTTCTTGTCTCTCTTATGTGACACTTGAATGACAGGTCACTGGGGTTTCGGTGACACCGTAATGTCGACCGGCCTGCAATTGTCGAGATTGGGCTGTCGTCAATTACTTATTCCGATTACTATTCGCGTGTTGTACACCGCAGTATCATATTCTCAGAGGCGTGAATTTTGTTAGAAAAATTTCTACGTTAACATTTAATGATAATTTTCTTTTGAGAAATATAATTTTTTGTAAGAATTTCATGCAAAGAAAAATCAATATGAATTTTCCCAAATTTTTTAAAAAATCGAAATTTAATTTCAGACTACTTTTTTGCACGATATCAAGTAGAATACTCATTTCAATAAAGTAACCCATTCTTATTGTCTATTTTTTATTAATTTTTAATTTAAATTTTATTAACAGCTATATTATATGTATGTATATTTGTAATAAGTTTGAATATATAGGTCTTATGATTTCATGTTCAAGATAAGACAAATCTTTTAAAGAAAATATAAGAATTTTCACGATCTGTCTATGAGATTTCATATCATAAATCTCTTTTTATATTGTAAATTTTGTATGAAAAGATTTCTACGTGTTTTAATTGTAGTTATTATACATATTTTTAATTTTATAAATTTTTATTCTAAAAAATTCATAATAGTTCAAAGATGGTCAAATTTTGTTTGCTTTTTAAAAAGTTAATGATATATTGAATAGGTTAACATTTTAATTGATCGATTGTTAGTTATTATTATCAGTTTTATATTTTCCTATTCGCTAAATCTGGCAAGGGAATTAATAGCAAGTTTACTTTGAATCATCTAAATTTTGTAGCGTCGACGCAATATGCGAATTGGACATTTGTGGTTCTATCTTTGGAATGTGTTATCGTCGAGATTACCGAATCTTGCAATCCGATTTTCGGTTTAACCTCCTCTCTCGTGTCAGATTTAATTGGTATCATCTGCTATATTAATATCTAGAACAATGTGAATTTATTCCGTTGCTAATGGGACGAAGCTACTACTGCTCTTTGAGAACATGTATAATTCGCGAAATTTAATCACAGCGCTTAAGGATATGGAAGATGTTTAAATATCGATCATGACATATATTAATTTACACGTACCGGACTGAAGAATATTTCATACTAACTGGAATTAACTCAAACCCAGGTTAATTTCACGTTTCGCGTGACAATTAAAATGAACGCATAATTAATCGTTTTGCAATCGATTAATACCTATACAATATATTGCATGTATCTACAAAACTTGTTTAGGTATATCAATCTAATTATGGAGCATAATAATTACAATACAGAGTTATTTATTATGTCACAATTATATAATATTGCGCATACATCTCTCTCTCTCTCTCTCTCTCTCTCTTTCTCTCCCCTCTCCCTCTCTCTCATATTTCGTATATCATTGTAATTGATTGGTTATTTACTTTTCATAATGATAAATCGTAATTACGTAATTATAAAGACAATGTTAAAAAATATATCCTGAAAAATATAATTATTGATTAATATTATGATGTGAGAAAAATTTTAAAAATGTACCACTTTATATTATAATATAGCGTAAATATGAGAAATTTCCTTTGTAGTAATTTTGCTACTCGTAGAATTGTTTTGGAACATTCGCAAAAAATTGCTTTGTTGTTGAACTTGTTTAAAACAATACTTTTTATTGATATTGAGATAGAGAAGAAGTAGGAAACGGATTAAGTAACGCGCACACAATCAGTTGTGTAAATCGATGACACAGTCAACGATTACATAAATATATAAATATATAAATATAAATATATATATTCTTTCTCTTTCTTTTTCTTTAATATGAAGTATATACAGAATCGATTATTCTATTTTTTTTTATAAAATACACACACATGCTACACAACATATATCTATGAAAGAATTAAATTTCCCAATCTCTCTCAGTTCGTTTACATATTATAAAAATTAATTAAATTAGGAAATTGAGAGAGTTAACTGTATTAAATAAATTATTTAATTAACTTAAAATATTTAAATCAATTTAATAAAATTAGCAAAACTTTATGAATTTGAAATACAATTTATCTATCATATATTCTATATAGAATCGACACTTTCGATGTGAAAGTATCCTTTGCCTAGATTTGTCCTCTAGGTATTCTCGGCCGCGTGATCGATCTTGATTAATTTTTTATCATCTTCGAAACTCCGAATTTCTCGTCCGCGATTTCAGATTAATGGGAAATAAAGATGACGATTAGCTCTTACCGAAACAATCATCGCGGAGAGCCTTCGTGTCAGACGACAGTATGCACCGCTTGTACGTAACGTAAGATCGCTATCGGGCCGCGCTCTCGCGTCGGTAATTCTCATCTCGAGGTTAATTGTGCCTATGTACCGCGTCCTCGTGAGACAGGCGCATTATTATGAGGACTAATCTCGCGGATTGGCAACGACGATAATGCCGTTGCAAGCGCAAATGTCGAGAACCGGCGAACCGTAACGCTCGACGAATGTGATCGCGCGCCTTGTCGTGCTGATAGTCCTTATTTCTCCTTCATCTCTCTCCCATATTATTGATATATATATTGTACGTGTGTATGTGCTGATTTATTTTTATACTTAAAAAATCTTTAGTAAAATCTGCGGTTTTAATTTAAGAGAGAGAATATTCGATTTGTTCTGTACGCTAATAATAAGAAGAAATACATAGCAATTTTTAAGAAAATATATGTTAATATGTTCTGTACGCTAATAATAAGAAGAAATACATAGCAATTTTTAAGAAAACATATGTTAATAATATAATTAAATTGGTTGCTTCGTGTTTATAAAAAGATCATGTATCTTTTTAGATATCATTTTTAATAATTCCATAGCTATTGATTTTATAATTAATTACTGAAATAACAGTACAAATAGTGAATGCATAAATATATTATAGACATGTATAACGTAATAACGGAATATTTAAATATGATAGAGACTCTCATTTAGCATTAAATACGCGTAGAGTTTATTTTCATATTACGTTATTATTGTTTCTATTATTGATGCTTTTCTTTGCTGACACTTGCTGTTATTCGTGTCGCTTATTCTAATTCAAACTTTCGATTTTCAGGGTTCACCTAACTTCACGCACCAATCTATCGACATGTTTACGTCTTACGTCTCGCGTCCCGCGGTCGCATCGTCTCTCTCGTCGATTGTTTCGCGCATTTCGTCGAATGAAAAAGTCAAAGTGACATATCGGAATGCACGTGTCACGTGCAGTAATTTAGACAACGTTTCGTTGATTGAATTGCGTGGAAAATCTGCTGATAAGATCGTTCGGACGCGCGCAACTTTTAATCTCGCAACTCGATGTCTATCATGGCGTCTGTTATAGTGTTTACGCGTCGTGAGTGTGATAAATACCGGACAAGGTCATCGCGAATACATACGAGTGTCGCGTTCGCGAGTGTTTGCAAGTGTTCATTCACTTTTGATAGTGTGATGTGACTCAACGCAATGCGAGGAACGAGCAGTCTGGCAATCAACGAAGTATGTGGACCTCGAGGATTGAGAATTCCAGGAAGAGCGCTGCGAGAAAGTGAGAATCAAGAGACACCGATTACGTGAGTATCAGATGATATCATTCTTTAAGCATGACTCATACATGATAGCTGATACATGATTCATCGAAATCGGTGCTATATTTCTTATAAGCGATATAAAACAAATTAATTGAATGAAATACCAACGCATACCAGCATCGTATTATAATGAATCATAAAATGTGGATATATGTTTCTGCATCCTATTTTTGTCTTTATTATTTGCATTTATTTAGCTATCCATATTTATTTTTATTACTTTTATTTTATATTTATATGCATTAATTTTTAAAAAAATTGGCACTATTATTGGCAACATGATTTAGCAAATCTTCTTAATATAAAAGTCAGTATCAAACATCATAATTTTTTCAAATTAAATATAGGATAAAGAATACAAAATTTTGGTATAAAAATATCATATATTTATTATGTGCCATATATATATTACGATGTTATATAACAAACACAAACGGTTATTATAATATATAATTGGCAATATAAGTATATTTTTGTCAGTAACATAATTTTTAATACATAAATTTCTTAGATATCGATTTAAAATAATCTATAGAAAAAAATCATATCAATTTATACGATATGAAAAAATTATACACTTTTAATTATACACATGGAAAAAAATAGTATCAGAATTTAGAATATTTAGAATATTATTTTTCAAATACACTTATACAATTTTTTCTTTGCAAAGATTAAACTATAGTCTATAAAAATTAAGAAAAAGTACAACAACGTAAAATAACTTTTATGGGAAAATAACTTTTGTGATATGTACTACAATTTATGAAGTTAGATCTAGATCAAGTAAACCAACACAAACTGTTATCAATATATAATAAACAAGAATCTGTCTCGTAATTCTGGTAAAAATCTTTTATCAACATATCGATTACACATTTTAAAAATACTACATATAATAATATTTTATTAAAAAATAACATAGCTATGCATTTCTACATTTTCTCAGGGATTATCTTGCTTAGGATAATTTAAAATAAAAAAAAATATTTTTTTAACTATGAATACAACTATTGTTGCATTTGTGTGTATGCATTTTTCAAAACATTAATATCAGTTTTATAAAAATATTAACATGTATAGTACACCGCAAGATTTCCATCCATATGCATTATTATTTTTTAACAAAATTTTATTAAAAAGTGAAATATGAAAAGTAAAACATTTTAAAAATGTATTTAATCGATATGTAGCTGAAGAATTTTTTATTTAAATTGCCACTTATATAATCCAGAAGACTATTTCAAAAATATTTTTTTCCGTCCTCACAGTAATGTTTTCTGTTAATTTTTATAGACTACAGTTCGGCCTTTTACATTACGTGCGTCTTGTAATATAGTATAATTCGGCTTATGCGAAAAAACATCAAATGCTGGCCGTCTCTCTTCGGGAAGTATTATAACCTTATATGTATACCCGTCTATGTAAAATTATGTGCTTCTGCGCACCGCGAGGAACCCATATATGAGTCTTTATATAACCGATAACGAGTAAGAGGATCCTGCTACTGGCACGTGCTAGGACGCGATGCTAATAAATTCGCTCTCCTCTCGATTTTCATATGAAAAACAAAATTAGAACAGGATAGTTCGAGGGAGAGAAATTATCTATTAAATACTTGAATGATTTAGGCTATCATTAACTTAATTACTTCAATCTAATTATTAATTTTCGTTAGATTATTGCTTCTAGAAATAAAAATGTACAAAAGTATAAATTTTATTTGATAATTGAATACATCAACGAACAATTATGTATAATTTTTATAAATTTTTTTATAGAAATGTAAAATTAAAATTTAAAATATAAAATTACATTTTTAATTATTTAAGCAATCGTATTTTAGGTATCTCTTCGTAAGTCTTTGGATCTTTGCAATAGTACTTTCACCACAATTATTTATAGATGCACAGAAACGTAGAAAGTTCAGTAACAGACATCAAACATAAAAAAAATATCAATTACTCGATAACGGATACCGTATAATAAAGATAATTTCGAAATAATCTTTTCTTCCCCTCTTGACGTAACTCATTTATATGCGATGCCTGAATACGCACGTGTCGATATATTCTCTCTTAAGGAAATGCATGTAACGCACGAAAGTTACTTTGTTCGCTTTTGCGATCGGTAAATTAGAGCCAACGTAAGAGTTCTCTTTCCATCGTTTATTCTCTTTGTAGCACCGCTATTCGGTGTCACGGCGACATGTCGCCGTGAAATGCGACGTTCACGATAAAGAGCGTAAGAAGAAAGCCAAGGTTCTATCACCCTTTCTTGACCCCTGACAAGTTCGTTGACACGAACAATTGCTTTGACTTTGAGGTGCATATCTGTCGCGATCCGCAGTTATTCGCGTGAAAGTCAGCACGATCTTAACTGCATGTTCTTTTAGTTGACTTTACATTGGCGAGTTTGTAACATTACTTATATAAAGTACCAGGGAAAATTTTCAATTTTGTTTTGTTTTTCCGGCAAAAGGCAATTTTTATTTATTAAAATGGATTAAAATTTAGAATCTTTAATTTTATTATCATATGATAAATTAATATTATTAAGTAATAATTTAAAAATTAATTATTTTAATGGAAAAAGAGATTGCAATTGATTAATTGTTAAAAATATATTTTACGATATGTACAATAAAATATATATCTTAAGACGCGTGCTGAGAAACCTTTCTCGAAGAAATAACACAAGATGTTGCGAAGCCATAAGAGACCAAGCCAAATTAATTCTAGACCGGGTGTCTACCGCTTTCTTTCTTTTTTTATTTTAAGTATCTCCTAATCGCGGGATCAGACATTTTGGGAAACCCTCCTTCGAATAGCGACGATTACTCACGAAGTGGGCAATTGCTATAGCGAGACGCAAACGAGAAGCCCTTGAGAAAATCCCGCGCATATGGTTTCAGAATATTTTCATTGTAACCGTCGTCCACACGAAATTGTTGCTTAATATTATTTTTCGGTCAATTTAAATTTTAAGATTGCTTAAAATTTAATATTCTCAAAAATTGGGAAAAACATCGGGTGTTAAAAATTAAGAAACTCTGGAAAATGACATTTGTCCGCATTTTAAGTGAAGAAAAAATCGATTATAAATTTACTATTTCGATCGAAATATCGACTATAGCACATCTGTACGTGCACAGTACGATTGAAGTGTCGAAATGTCAAAAGTGTTTGTGGGAGGGTCGCGAATATATCCGCTTCCCACGCCACGTACGATTCTAGGATGCGAAGCAAGGGATGGATGATTGTACTGTTGAGCGTTGCACGGTTTGACAGGACGGGGTACACATCCCTCGTATGTACAGGTGGGACATGTTTCTGGTGTTTAATGGATAGCTATGGGAACCTGCGCATCGCTTCGCGATGAGTCACGTGTCTCGTTGCATTTTTACATTTCCTGTCGTATGTTTAACTGTCACCTTTATTCGATACGATTTGCTCTAAACAATGGTAAATTACTTAATCGTGAAAATTCAAGTTTTCCTTCTGTAGAAATGATATCTAAGATCAGATGTTTTCGTTTAAATGTTCAATAGATAAGAGAACGTATCATAAATCTTGTTAAAAAATATTGCTTAATTTTAATCTTTAATCTGATTTTTTGTATTTTTTAGGGAAACAATTACAGAAAAGAGTATAGAAAAAAATATATATTATTATTAATAAAAAATATATATATATTATTATAATATATTACCACTTTCATTTTCTTATCATTTAAATTAGAGTATTTTTTTTTAAAGAATTATACTTTTAATACAATTTTTTTTTCGTTAGTTGATTTTACATTTTAAATTTTAGTAATAGCGAGATAATTTTAATTATCGTTCTGTATACGAAATAAAGGATTTTAATTATCCTGAGTGCGGAAATTATTCTACTGACATTATAGCATTCTTTTTAGCAAAGTATAAGCTAGAAATTGTATTGTGCTTATATTTACACGAATAAATGTATCTAGCAGTAAATATTCATATCCTAACACTCTCTTCGTATCACTATTCATATCGTTCCTGAGCTATTTCTGTTCCGCAAATTATAGGATTGCCCGTTTACTAAATCGATATAAGAAAAATATCGCAGCTTAACTTAATCGAAGCAAAGGCATATCTTTTCCGCTTGCGATATAAAATAAGGTGGAATTCTAAAGAAACGTTTTAAAATTTATACCAAAATACAATGCGCAATTTATTTAATGAAAGTACATTTTTTTATTGAAAATTTAAGAAGTTTGGAATTTTATTCTATTCCACTTTTGATAGATGAGGATTTAGAACTGTCTATGAAAAAGTTCTTAAAGTAAAAGTTTATTTTTCATCGTTTTCAATATCATTGCAAACTCTTGACATGCTTAATATATAATGCATTTATATTAAAAGAAAATTAAATTATTTTATTAAATTAATTAATTAACAAATTAACAAATTAACTGTCGAAAATTAATTGATGAACAAAGGCAATCAAATATTTACAAAAGATATTGCAATAATCAATTAACGTGTAGGATTTTTTAATAATTTTTCACAAAATCGCATCAAGTGAACAAAATTGCGCTGCGTTGAATGCATCCTTTCTCATATCGTCGCGTATCGCGAGGATATCGATGACCGGGTATGTTCTCAGTATCGATCATATGACGGATCGGAATCGGAACTACGAGACGCCATGGATAGACAGGACGCGCAAGTGCAGGAAGGAAGTGTCGCGGTCGTTCTTCCGGGCAGCTGGCCTGGATATCGGCGTGTCCTATAGACACTGTAGGGTAAAGTAATCCACTATAGGACACCGTACAAGTGCCATTACCGCACGAGGGGGGTGCTCGGGGCTTCATTTAATACCTCGCGAGTACATAATTAGGATCCGGATAAATATAATATCCGAGTTTAATATCTGCCGTCAAACGGATCTTATTTCGCCTCTTATGAAATTAGAGATATTACAGAGATCTTGGAATTGAACTAGAAATAATTAATGAATTATAATAACGTATAATTAATTATGCGTGAGAATATTTTAGAATTTAGAATCGTATCGAAAGAGGATTGTCACAGGTTATAGAATATTTAAATCTTTTAGAGAAATAATAAAGTATATAAATATATTAATTTGTCTATAATTTATTTGCAATAAAAATACAATAATTTATTTAGTTTATACGAAGATTAAAAAGACTTTATTATGTCGATTAAAATTATAACCAGTTCTCTTTTCTGTTTCTTTTTTATTGCGTGTATTAAAAATCTTTCAAAAATGAAAAAATATAAATGAAATATTCATGAAAGGAATTGTTGACAACATTAAAGTAGCATCATCGAGATATGAATTAAATAAAAAATATAGAAAAAAAATCTCGTAAAATGCATCTTCGCGACAAACGGGGACGATAAATTGAGGGAAGAATAATGAAATACGCGCGGACCCTTCCTGGCACGTTAATAATCTTCGATTAAAAGTTCATTGCAGTCCGGAATTTTAATTGCTATTAGAGCGGCGTGTCCATCGGTTATGTAATTACGGATTGCGCTCGTGGAATTATCGAAGTCCCGTTTCTGGGGACTTGCCGGTTCGTTCGCCGCCATTTGCTTCGGCCTGCGGCGAACAATTTGCAATATTCCTTACGAAGTACTCGAAAGTTTATGAGGACTCCCCTGCCGGGAGTCGCGTCGTCGACTCTGCTGCAATAATTTGCAATCTTGCAAAGCGCAAAGAGGGCAAAAGAAAAGATGGGGAGAAAAATATATTTTTAATACACGCTCGCGAAAGAGAAGTTTAATATTTCATTATCCCTTATTTATCGCGAGATAATTACACAGCGGTTTAATGTGCCAGCGACGTGCTCGAATTTTTTCGATAATTTTCACGATAGTATTCGCGTCGAATCCTCGTTCCATTTCTCTCTATAAATTATATTATCTTATATAAATCATAAAAATAATCTTCCTCAAAAGGGTCATGTTTAAATTCTGTCGCGTAATTTAAAACAATTCTTTTCCTTTTATTCGAGCTTTTCGGAGAGATCAACTTTTAATAGCAATGTCGCCTTAACAAATAAATTATTAAATAGCTTTGTGATGATTACTATTTAACCCCGTTATTGTACATATTTTGTTGAAGTATTTTTTTAAAGATCGCTTTTTTTCTGCAAAACAGGCACATATATTCGAGAAAGATAGAAAATTATAAACGATCAAGATTTAAAGGCTCAATCTTTTTTAGCAACATTTTTTTCGAGGAGCAGTTATAATACCGGTATAAAATACCTTTGAACGAGACTTGTTATTCTTAAATGAATTCATAGTCTACCCGCAGGTTCTGAGATCTCACGGAATGTAGAATCTACGTCTTATACATAAGTAACACGCGCATCGAACCCGTATCCATTGCGGCTATCTATAATATGGGTGCTCGAGAAAGAGAGCCAGACGGCAAAAACCGACGAAAAAAGTCATTGAGACACGCTCTCGAATCAGATCTTTGCCCCCATGTGAATTTAAAGTTATTTCAATTGCCATCTTATAAGAACGAGCCTATTAATAGATCATTATTATAGATCTTTATAAATTATTCGTGCGTTCTCTCTGGAAAAGGAACCAATCTTGTTAAGAACCTTGTCCTCGAGTGAGAGAATGCCAATCTGCGGGCTATTCGAATTATTCAACACTGACATTTTGGAGGACTTTACTGCTGGTAGTTAATTTTTTTATCTGGAATTGTTGAAAGAAAGTCAAATATTTTTGATTAACGATACATACAATTGTTGAAATAATCCTTTATAATATATATATAGATGAATTTTTATTTATATATTATTATATATCGTATATATTATTATTTATTTCTAATTTTATCATTAATTTTTTCATTATTTTAACATTATTCATTTTTTCATTATTTTATATATATAACTTAATAAACTTTCTTAATCATTTTTTTCCGATATAATTATTATTTTTCTGCTCGACAAGCTCGAAACAAGGGGCTCACTCGTGCGTCAATTCGAGAATCTATCGCTCGTGGTCACGGTAACTTGTATTTGCGGCTTCGTGCGGCGATTAAGATCTCCAGGGCTTTTTCTCTGCGGTCGTCGCCGGCGGTACCAGACACGCTCTCGGCATGTGGCCAATACACGCATCCACTACGAGAGAACTCGCATCGCGTCCCCGCTGCGTGTTTCATGCATTATACGCCGTATTTACCGAGGGATGCTGGTGGACAGATGCGTAAGTGGACGCGATCCCTGTTCCCCTTTTTCGTAGAAAAGGCAGGAGAAGGGGAGGGAGTGCTTGACTCGGAACATTAGCGAGACCATTGCATTCCTCTCTTCATTCCTGCTCGGTGAAAAAGAATCTGTGATTGGCCGATAGCGTCATTCGGGAATTCGTGCGATGACAAATGTCTCACGTTCATATAAATCTCGAAGTTCAACGGTAATTCGTTGTAATATTCATATAATATTCCATATTCACATCAAATTACCTTTAGATTCTTCGATACATTTCTGATCTTTATATATTTCCGAGAACTATCGATATACGTAAATAAAAAGGAAATCGTAAGAAAGGATCGCAAATGTCATTCGTAATAATTGCGCGATGATATAATCCGCTTCGCCGAATGAAAAGATTCCATATTGGAGAGCATGCTCTCGTTTTCTTTTTTTTTTTCGAGACTCTCCAAGCTTCATTTTCGATAGCTCCGACACTTCCGCCAGCGTATTTCCTTTATTTCTGGTCGCTTGACTTCGCGTCGCTTGCACCGATTTGTCGAGTGCACTCGCGGCCTTTCTTTACGATCCATTGTGCACGCACATTGCATGCTCGCTGAATGAGAATGTGCACAGTTCTACTCCGCTGAACTATCTTTGAAAGCGTATCGTGATGATCGAAGAATACGCATCTGTGAAGTCAGTGATCTTTTAAATTACAACGATAGAATAATTTCACTCGAAATTAAAAAAAAGTATTTATCCGATCATGTTATATAAATAATTTTCATCAGTTAACGTTTAGAAATAAAAGAATGTAATTTTTATTCACGCAGTTTAATACTACAAATCAATGAATCTATTTAAAAAAAAGCAATCGATTAGCAGCGTTGTAAAGAAGCGAGCGGATACATCGGTTCTTTGGAGAAACGAGAGAGATTCTCATTGTGCATGACGCGTGCCCGCATCATCGAGTCTTTGCGCACAGATGCGTATTCTTATATCCCGTGTGAGGAAACGCGAAATAGTTGTTGTATGAATATCGTACCGCAATATTCAAGTGGGCAATGAACGGGAAGCATTCTCGCTCAAAGTGGCTCTTTAAGTATCTCGAAAGCAGCATCTGCCCCATTAACTATTGAAAGACTGCCTCGATGATGGCAGAGAAAAGGATTTCTCTGAGTCTCAATAAGAGGATTATTAAATAAATTACATTTGCAATACTATGATTGAAAATACTGAATTATTATGAAACAGTTTAGAATCAAATAAGACGAAAAATATGCGAAGTGGTACGCAAGATATTGTTAAATTACATATATTTCCCTTTTACTAATAATTAATTTGCTATAGTTGATATACTCTATTCAATTGTCTTTGATTTATAATGCATGACATGTATATCTTATACAGATATATAAATTTCGAAGGAAATATCAACATAAATACCAAATTTATATAAAAATCGAGCACTGAAGAACCGAGGAATTATTATCACGGAAGTTGAATATAGACATGGATTGATAAAATTGACTCGATAAACGTATCCCCGTAATAGTCACAGTTAATACTGCGGTAACATTTTTTTTCGGCAATCCATCGTGATGATCAAATACAATTATCAGAATGCCGAACATGATTGCGTGCACCGCGACGAGTCGCGGAGGGTTGAGCGTATGATAACGCCGCGAAACACAATGTTATCCGAGTTCATGACAATGCGATAAGCCGGTGTCACTTTGCGTGGCGAACGATAAGGTCTTTATCACCTGCCGTTTACACTCACGCGGGTAAATAGGGGGCGTATCTTTTTGTTTGTTTCTTTTTTTTTTACTTTCATACGCCGAGATAAACGCAAATGCGGAACTGTATGTATCTATCATCGTTTTAAATCCAGTGAAACTATAACCCTATAGCCCTAGAGAAAATGGCATGTCGTTCTTTATCTCTCATTTCACTCGGATATTTTATTCATATATCCGTATATAAATATTTGCTACATAGTCAATTATCAAAATTCGTATAATATTGTCTCACTTTATATATATATATGACTCCCACGCTTAGCATAAATATTCCGCATGAATTCACGACGAAAAATATGACGATATCATCGCGTATTACGGGTATAATCTGTCAATAGAGATTGTATAAGAAGTTATTTTTCGTGCCAATCCTTTTCCCGACAACACTCGCGAGATATATTGAATTATTCCGCAGCCGGCGACAACGCGCGTCCTTTTGCCACGTGTGTATGTTCGCAGATCTTATCTGTGAGAACGCATGGAAATGAAGTGCAGGCCGCAAAATCGACACGGGGTTAGCTAGAAGGTGGGCACTTCGTATCTCTCCCATTGGAGCACGCGCCCATTGCCTATCTACCGTGCACGAGCGTGCACACGTGCACCTAAATGCTAGTGTTGCCATGCCACGTTGATATTCATGCATTATTATAAAAAAAGGCAAAATTATAAAAAAAAATCGCTTTAAAATATTCAATTTTCTTTAAAAAAATATTTTGAAATATAAATTTGAGATGACAAATATAAATTAACAAAATATATTTGTATTATATATTCTTTTTTCATTACTTTTATACTTATATTTTAACCTATTCTTTCTATATAATTAAACCTAAAATATAAAAAATAATCTCGAGTGTAAATATGATATATTTTCTCTTTTGCTGGTAGAAAGAAATCGTAGATAAAAATTAAAAATGAAGATAATTCTTTTTAAATTTGAAGTTGATATTCGAATTCGCAAACATATTCTACGAAAATAAGAGTTGAAAACGATATTTCAGTATAAATGCATGCACGCGATATCCTTTCCCGATACATTTGCATCCCTAGGCATAAGCACGAGTCCCGGCCCGGTGCGCGTAAGGGAGGGTGCACCGTATTAGTCCCCCTCTTCCCCTCTCCGTTCTCATATGTACACACACGCGTGCAGGGCCAGGTGGTGTGACGTGGCTCTCGTATGGGGGCACGTATGGGGGTCCTGCAGGCAGCTGTGGCCTGGATCCGACAATGCATCGGTACAAAAAAAAAAAAAGAGTCCGCACGAGACGGCGAGGGGATCGATGGGGAAGGGAAAGGGGAGGACACGCGGGGGTCGACATCATCACTGTTTGGTAGCGCGCGATTAGAGGGAATTCGGTCATAGGCTTAGAGTACTAACCATTCTAACATCCCTCGCGTTCGGAATGCCGGAATTTTTATTGGGGTGTCCGACCAACCCGTAAGGATTTCTCCAGGCGTGATTGCAGATTCCAATAAAAATGCTCTGGTATCTTTGCCGACAAGGGCACTTACGGAATTTAAACGAGAGATTAATATGACGCTAATTGTATAACTTTATAACATTTTTCCAATATTTCAATTTTCAATATTAAATATATTTTGCAAGTTTATTACATATTTGTCGTCTTTAGACAATAGAAAATGTAAGTTTGAAATATACAATTTTTAAATTGATAATGTTATATTGTATATTGTATTGCATATAACTTTTAAACGTTACGCTAAATGTAGTATAATTAAACATAGGCTTTTATCGATATGAAATAATGTAGCATTGAGATCGTGAATGTGAGCATCGCGGAAAAGAAGCAATAATACTTACAAATATCGATTTAACTTGTCTTTTTTAATAATCAATATTGCATTTTAATTAATTATATTGGTTTTTAATTTTAATATCTTATTGCATTCCATTTAGTTCTATTTATTCCTTACGCAATCATACATTTACAATCTCAATATTAAATTTATCTCATTAAATTTTAGAAAAATATTCTATATATCATAATACATATATAATATATAACTTTTTTTATTTTTAATTCATGGAACTATATTTCTACCTACGAAATATTAGCCGATGCTTTCTTCTATCTCCCTCTTTTTCTCACATGCACTTTCTTTTAATATTATTTGAGATTTAAATCACCTTTAAATTCGATTTCGACGCCAATGTCGACTATACATTATACGTCATAAACTTGCACCTTGAGCAGTTCGTCTCCAAGATGGGACTCCGTAAGAATCGTGACGTCATGGTAGTGTATACGTCACACGCGAAGCAGGTTGCAGTTTGGAAATGTGCGTGCAACCCAGCCTTCTTAGGGTGTGGAGTACGTGCAGTTGTAAAATCCATTCACCCCGAATATCTTCGTTGGCACCTTGCGAAGGGTTCTCTCCTTCGAGGGTGTGCATAAAGGTGCGCGTTTCGAGGTCACACGGAGGAAAGACGTTTACGCGTACAAAGCATACGCACAAAAGCCCCCTCGTAAACACACAGAGAACTACTCAGGGTGGTCTAAAGAATTACTCGGGGTAGGGTCAAAGAAACACGCATATCGAAGACTAAGCGCAACGAAGTGGAACAGGAAATGCAAGGTGCTTGCATTGATGTTATCGAATCGTATTGAGGATCGCTTCTTGACAAGTTAAAATTCTTTTGCGTCAATAAACTGTTCAAAAAACAAAAAACAAATATTTATATATGATTTCAAAATTATAGTTCATTACATTGATATTTTAGAATATTTTTTTTTCAATAAACGACATTATATATTCTGTGATACTTAAAATTTCATATCTGGTTAAAAAATATTATCATCTGCTATATGTCACGATATAGATTATTTCTTTATATACGTTTTTATGTCGCGTAATAAAATAATCATAAATTTTTAAAATTTCTATAATATTTCATCATTTCTTCAGAAAACTTATTTTTTTTTTAAATGCAGATTACTATTGTCGTTTACTAATAGGATTGATTATTAAACGATAATAGCAATCTAAACTTTATATCAATATCCGAAAAAATATTCTTTAAAACAATATATTTTAGAAAAAATAATACGGATTCCTTATTATAATATCATTATTAATTAACCGTTAAAATAGTAGCAACAATACCGTTGTACATTCATTATTCACGAATCAATGATTCGATCTCGACATGAGATCGTATCGGCATGACTTCACCATCATGTCCGTAACAAACCATAACGTTGTGCACGCCAGTATCTAAGGGCAACTCTCTAAAATCCTTGCGTAGATAAGGATGCCCTGGACAGATGTTGGTCGAAGAGACTACTGTCAGACAACAAAACCATCGAAACGTTCCGCCCAGCGAGTGTCCTAATAAATAGTCCGGCATGTCGTACGCTTCGCGCCTGTTGCACCCACTCTTAGCTAATTTAATCCTTAGCCCGTTCAACCTCGATACGAATTCATTACCTTTGATAATGAGAATATAATTCATTCCGTTTGAAATAATCACCTCTAGAACTCACGCAATTATTGTAAAATTGGAACATTCATTTATAACTAGTAATGTCATTTTACAAATATAGCTCGACAATGAAAAACATACTTTACTTATATTTAATGTTAAACATAACTAAACTCGATTAAGATAATGCATCTCTCTTCCATGCTGACATTGATTTATTTATGTCGAATTTGTGCGACACAATATTTTAATAAAGCTCAGAATTTATTTAATTTAACGTAATTCAAGCCGAATAATCGATGTCGAAATTTTTGGCTGTGGCGAATCGAAATTGGTATTCTCTAATTAATTAATACTACGCGATTATCGCGTATTGACTCGTCGCGGCAAATGGATATGAAATATTTTTCATATTTGCGACTCAATCAAGTTAGGCACTATTCAGAAAATAGGCAAACAGCGAGCTGGCAGTTTACCAATGAACAATTATTTGCGGTGCAAATGTATCTGTCTCTGATGTGATGCTGATTCGAGAATTCCGGCATGCAAGTGCGCGTATTGCATGCGATAAACTGAAACGATAATACACGCGCGTTGCTCTCCGCACGTATTACGTATTTGCATAAAAATGCATACCTGAACGTGGTAATTAAGCAAAACATTATTTTCACATTGCAAAAATCGTTAATTACATCTCGGAATATTTCATGTCAAGAGTGATGATGTCGCACGCAAGTTAGCCATTAAATTGTGTTTCACTCGCACGCGTATCGTTAATACTTTTAATTAAATTTTAACAATGAATATATATTTTGTAAAGTCATATAATAAGCGAACTCTAATAAATTAATTTAAATTAAATAAATGAATCTTGTATCACACTTGTAGACCTGGAGAAATTAGACATTTTTTTATAATAATAAAAATCCAGAACATACGATATCACATGAACTAGAATTGTAAGTATGTATGGGAACATATAAATCGATGTAACATTGTAGTCGATGTTTCAGTAGCTGAACAATATTTGCGTGATCAACGACGACATTTGGCATCGTGCTAACACATTTGAAAATATTTTTCGTGGTTTCATAATTTATGAACCATTGAGCCTATAACATATTCTGTCGTCATCTAAATACTCGCCATCTCGTGCAAAAACACATGACGCTTTATTTTAACACGGAACACACATTGTTTTTTATTTAGATCAATTGAGATTGATATCGTGGAGAAAACAAGACATTTTACGATAAAACAATTTGCCGTAATATTGTGGTATTATTTTCTGTAATTTGATTTATATTATTTATCATAATCGATAAAAAAAGAATCAACAAGAATAAAAATTATCAAAAAAAGAAATTATTGTTAGAAAAATCTTAATTGAAATCGCAAAATATTGAGAGAAATACAAGAACGTATTTGCAATTTTCAAAATTCTCAAATTCCAACAATTACAAACAATCAATGCAACTTCTCGCTAGATTGATTTCCTGACATGATTAGCGAGACGATAGAATCTGCATGACGATAGTGCATTTGCGTGGAGTAAATGTGTGTATGCTTCTCTCGTTAGGCTAATTACAACGACGATAATTGCACGCATCAGGCGACATCCACATTTAGAATCGGATGTTATCGAGGGATGCAAAGTACGAGGGTTGGCATGATCTTAAACACGTGACCGTAGCGATGAATGATATGAGAGAGAATGATCACAATCATGTCAAATTATAATAAAGAAGAAATCAAATTAAAATATGTTGAAATATTATTAATATAACACAAATCTATTATATATATATTTATTTTAATATAACAATTCTTGTTAGATAAATTTTTCATCTCACAGATGTCACATACATGAAAAAACAATCGTAATTTTAATTATAAATATAAAATATTTCAAATTTTCTGTAGCCTTCAATTTTCATAATTAATGTTCAGCGTGTATTTGCAATTTCTGTCGTTATTATTGGCTTTATTTTCCATTGACGGAACAATTAATAACACTGGATGGAATCGCGATGGCACAGTAAACAAATAACGTCGGTAAATCGTAATACATTAGAATAATTTTGGCGCTTTTATTTATACAACAATGCGAGATCGCTCGTATTGACGTTATTCTCTCAGCATGTCGTTGCTCTCGTTAATTAACGAACATAAATTCGTCCCGGGCTGGATAGCGAGCGCGCCGACCGCATATCTTTCCTCTGCATCCCATATGGCGCGTGTGTTTACAAGCGCGTGCGGCATTACGATGCTTAGCTATTAATTAATTAGGAAGGCAATTACTATGCAGATAGATGTATCTCCCGTCGATCGTGCTCGTGTCGCCTCGCGTCGCGTCGCATCGCGTTCCTCGCCTCCATATGCGCTGTATTTAAGCTTTTCATTTTCGGCCGCGATGATTCGACGTAAATGAAACAGGTGGTTAATTCGTCGACCATAAAATTAGCAGACTCGACTGCATTAGCGAATCATAGGTACCGGGATAATTATAATAAACATGTGGTCCTGTCATGAAAACATATATGGATGCAAATTTATACACATATTATTGAGTTTGTTATATCAATCAATCTCTTTTTAATAAAGCGCCTCCTTTCTCTTTTTTACTTCTCTCTCGGCGATCGCACGTTTCTGATAAAATATTTGACATTTCGATTGGAGAGAGTTAAGAAGGCGCATTTTCGGAGTAAACAAACACATCGTCTGGAACGATGCGAGGAGCAAGGCAGGCAGGTCCATCGAGGATGAGGGAAAGAGGAAGAAGGATGCTGACTCGCGCGTGGCGAAGTCTACTCCGGAATAGGTAGCTGTCAGAGAGCCCATAGGCATGCACGCATGTGTTGGTACGGCACGCGTGCAACCCCATGCACACGCTCGTGCCGCGCGCGGCGCAAACAATGGCGTAAAATCATGCATTGTGGCGGTGCGCATTGTGAGCCGGAAAGCTGTGACATCGAGTTCGGGCAGCTGCGCGCTTTCGTGTCCCCCCCCTTACCCTGATTCGATACCTTCCCCCTCGACGTGTCCGTCTTCTTTCGCCCCTCATATGCAGCGATGTTCCGGATTCGAGGGCTCGAAGGGGAGAACTCTCGATTTCAGACCCGACCGGTCGCTCTCTCTCTTTTTCCTCTATTGCCGAAGGCAAATATGCGCGGAAATCTGATTTGTCAAATATAATTCACGCGAGAGAAGGTGGGCGCGCCATGAATCCTTGAAAGTCATTGTTTCCGGCAGCTGACTTTTCTTTTTTTTTATGTATAAATCGGATCTTTTACGTATAAATCGGAGAAAATTTGGTGTACAAAACGATAGTATCGTAATAATATATGTTGATTGTAATAGAAAGAGAATGAGAAAAGATAATTTATTATATTCCATAATTAAATTTTTTAAAACTATAATAATTTATAGCTTATACCTTTTTACGTAAAAATATTTTTAATAAAATCACATATTTCACATTTTGTATCCAAATGTGTGCATATTTACACAAACTCGTTAGAATCAACGATATAAATATAATAAAACATATACAACTAGAAACTTTTAATTTGTTCAAATAATTTTACATTTTCTTAAATATATCGCGTTGTTTGTATTTTTATATTTTTGTATACAAAAAAAGATGTGAGGAATAAATCGATTTAAACAGGATATCTAGGAGGAACGTCCTCGTGTCGTCGACAAGGTGTGCTTTTTTTCATTTCCTCTCTGTCGTTTCCGGCAAGGATCGTTGACACCGGATTAATGTACATAGATAGAAATAGCGGTGCCGGGAAAGGTGCATTCGATGTGGGAGACGTCCATCGCGGAAAGGGTGCAGCAACGTGAAACGGAAAGCTGAAAAATCTGGTAGGTAGCTCGACCACCTGGACGATCCTTTCGAGTTGCATTAGCGTGTATCAAACCAGATGCGTCGCCATTAGGATGATTTACTGCAAATTGACGCGTGGCCTGCTATCAATCTCTAAACGATTATAATGATAATAATAGTAACAATCGATAGAGTAATATAATTATGATCAATTTAATGGCGTAGAAATCCTTAATTTATTTCAATAAAAATATTTAATTATTATCTCTCTATTTTAAGTCGTTATTTGAAACTAAAAAAAATGTATAGGTTTTTTAAATATTTATATTAAAATAATACTTTTTATTTCCACGACAAATGAAAAGATTATATAAAAAATAAATAGTAAAAATTAGAAAATTAAAGATGGAAATATAATGTAACCAAAAGAGCTTCTCTCTGTGAATTATTTGAACACATGTATATAAGTGGCACCGTTATCGATCTATCTCCAAAACTAGAGAAACATCGTACGATGAACAACTCATCGCGTCGGACGAGAAGTCGGTCTCTTTCCGATATGACGAATTGTCAAAGGATTTCTCACAATCCTTTCCACGCGGCGCGTGCCGTCAACAGATGCAAAATCCGGAAGAACGAGACCCTCGATGAGGAGAAGGCAGTTTGTTCCGCTTAACTGCCGCGTGCAGATTCATATTCGACCCTCGGAAAAAGTGATAGGCATCCAGGCGTCGACTTTTCTGATTCCCCGCGCACATTTGCTCGCCAAACATGGACAAACATTTTATTGACGTAACCGATCGGTCTTCGTTTTTGCGCGCATAAATTTATCACTACTGATCAATCAATCAGATCAGTTTTAGATTGCTTCAAATAATCATGTCTCTTAATTTTACATCTCAATACCTTTCCGTAATATCGTGAAATTTAATTTATACCGCGTATTTAATTTTTAAATAACTCTGACAAGTAATTACAATCTTGATTATTGTCATATCGTGTATGAAGCAAATTCTCATTTGTATAATTTTTACAATAGAAATGTACTCGATTATTTATACTTCTCGTCTTGAAAGATTGAGGGCCACTGCTTTAGACGCTCTAATGTCTCGTGGAACATTGTTGCGCGCGTGGTTTCATTCACCGTCACGTTTTCGGATCATGCCGAGGCACGAAGGGGCATCTCTATGGCTTCTTGCCGTAGGTCACATTACGTCTCCGGGCCATTCATGGCTCGTAGCCCACGTGCTAGATACGCACGCATGCTCTTGCCACGGTATAGACAACCTTAAGTCCTGCACCTTTCCTATTTCCTTCTTCATGCAGGTACATTCATCCTTCACAAAACGATAGATCGAATAATCATTATATGCCACAATTATTTAATTTACAAGAAAAGCCCTTAAAACTAAATGAAATGTCCTTTTAATCATAGCTTAATTCAAAATCTTAGCAATATGTTCTTAATATTGTTGCTACGTTTTGTACAGTGTTCTCAAACTTTGATTTAATTTTATACCTATAATAATACAGATATTATTACTATCAAATATCATTTTTAAATGAGAATTGCTTTTATTCGTTGATTGCGTGTAACCTTTTTAGTCATCTTTATTTGCTCGATATTTTTATCCATCTGTCTGCTTACTTTCTTTTCTAAAAGTCGCTGGCACATGTAAACGACACAACCACTGGCACATTGGTAGTGCGGTAAGCCAGCGTGTAAGTTACAACGGCACGCACCGACGCGTAACCTCGACTTCCGCTTCTGGCGGTGCAGCTAAAGTCTCCTCGTACGGACTTCTAAGGGGCGCGAGAGGGGTCCTAAGGGCGTGCGCCGGTGAATGAAAGAAAGATTACGACGCCCTTTCTTTCGGGGCGAGGCTTCTCTCCTTTTTGAAGGGTCGTCGCGCAAATAAAACATGCTAGTCACAAGGTGTTACACGACAAGCAGGTCCTACTTTCTTGGATTGTGGTCGTAACGTCTTTCCCCTCGACCACTTATGTTAGCGCTTTTTTTTATCTTGGAATCATTGTAATATCGTTGTAGGGTGTCTAGAAAGTTTTTTACTTTCTTGTTTTGTTTTTTATTGACCGTAGTCACTGTCAACACTTAACCCTTTTCTTTATCTTTTGTATCAGATTACGGGCTTTTTCTATCTTTCAGATTTAATATT
Source organism: Camponotus vicinus (assembly GCF_025532165.1). Classification (NCBI taxonomy): domain Eukaryota; kingdom Metazoa; phylum Arthropoda; class Insecta; order Hymenoptera; family Formicidae; genus Camponotus; species Camponotus vicinus. The sequence goes on from NW_028141949.1 coordinate 4,179,233, forward strand.
TTTTAATTTTTTTTTCACGTTTGCTTACTTTTGAGATACATTTTCGTAAAGTGCTTAAAAGCCCCGTGCTTTAAAATACATGATAGGATATATAATTTATCTATATGTATGCTAAATTATTAAATTAAATTTGAAACGAGTGTTCACATCATTGTATGCAATTTACTTTTCTCAGACTATCTAAGAATAGTGTAATATACTTACAATTTTGATGCGTTTCCGTTCGAATATACTCTTCTCTTATTATTAGATAGAAATGCAAAGATCTTATAAATCTAGAGAATTCATAATAATTAAATTAAGAAAATCGAAAATCAGATTTAAGTTGAGGTATCTGGCGTCTTATAAGAAAGCACTGATTTCGGCAAAATGGATCATGTAGTTATAAGTAAATTGTTCCGATTTCTTCTCCGAATATTGCCGCGTTGAGAATAGAGCGTGGACACGGAGGGAGTTCAGACTAAGTACGATGAAATATTTATGAAAATTTATGCGCTCAAAAGCGTGACATCATACAATTTTGGTATAATCCATATTGGTCGACCGATTGAAAATAATTTAGGTCGCGGTTAATATTATGTTATGACACTGACGGACGTGGAACATATGTATTTAATACATATAAATCTTTCGTACGATACTGATATGTATATATACACGTTCATACATATAAAATATTCAATGTAAAGATATATTCACATCTACGCGCTTTAAGTCTTTTGAAAACATAATTAAGCGCGATCTCGTAATATACGTAATACATGAATTGTTAAGTACGGTTAAAAAGGCATAATAATAGCTCTTTAGGTTAACGCGCGAACACGATATTCGTACGCGACAGGATGTTTTAATAAAAGCAAAGTTTCGTCCCGTAATAAGGTTTTTTCTATTTCATCTCTCCGATTAAATCGTGAAATCCGATTGAAATTTTTCGCGTTATGATTTTATGCTGTTCACTCATTAGCGATAACACGTATTCGGGGATTTTCAATGCCTTTAAAATTGCGCTCATGATTCGTCTGTCACGTTTAACACGACGAAATAATGTTAATTAATATATAAATGTTTGATGTGTTGCACACATTTTAATTCGCTTTGCATCTCATGGCGAATTAATGCGATCGATTTATTATTGGATAGAATCGGTAATATGTTCATCTTTTATATAGATATGATCTAATGCGAAATGCAGGTTACCGCATTTAAACTTACTTTAGACGTATGAATATTTAAAAATCTCAATTTGATAGAGACCAAAATAAAATTCTTAACCCATGTGTGAGAGAAATTATACATATTTTTTTATATGAAATTATTTATATTGTATCGAAAGAGAGAAAAATCTATATATACATACAATTTTTTTATTTTCTATCAAATAGAGAAAATCACTGTGTATGTATGCAATTACTTAACAAACGCCGTAATTCGATTTGATTTTCGCTTTTTTCATAAAAGTGTCTCACATTACACTGCCCTTTTTTTGTCAATCTTTGCACTGGAATATGATGGACGTTATATTTTCATCCTATAAAAGCTAATGTAGAATACAATAATTGCTCTTGTACGATGAAAATTTTTACTATATTTACTTATTTCTTTCAATATTTTTTAATTATTGCTATTTAAGTATCTAATTATCTCGCCAATGTATCATAAACATTGTTTCGCATCTGATAAGTATATTCTTCTGATTTCTTAAACAGCAAAAAGGCCGGAACGCTATCATCCGTCTCGTTATTGCCCCTCCTATTTTTTACACCGTAACATTCCCGGCGTCACGGGACATAATAAATCACATCCTGGGCCCGTGGATCGCGTAATGCCTCGCAGGACAACGTGCAGGCCCCGTGCCTTTACGCGCGAGCGTGCAAGCCGCACGCACGTCGAAAATTACGGCGCAGGAGGAGAGAAAGAGGGGGGAGGGGGGTTAGACGAAGTGTGTATGCCCCCTTCACGAAGCCACGGGGTGACTCATCACCTGGCTAGACCCTGTAAGAGAGCGAGGGGTGTTGGAAAGGGCAGGTGAGGACGCGGGCACGAGCCCTAAGCGTGCGCGGGGAAGGGTGCACCTCATCAACCTCCCCCCTCTCCCCCTCCTCCCTCTTACAATGGGGCCCCTTTCTATATAGGAGAGAAAACGAGGGAAGAGGCCAAGGTGCGTGCGCGATGCACGCGTATGTGCTCCCCCCCTTCCCCCTCTCACTCCCTTCTTTTCTTGTCCGGTCCCCCTCGTCACGTACATGCCGCCGGAAAGTATCGCCTTTCATTAAAATTACCCGGGCGCTTAGCGATCGATTCGCGCAGCGGATACCTTTATATGTTGTCGTTTTTCATCTCGCATACGATGCAGAGAAATTCGATAGATTAGCGCTTGCAATCACAGCAGAATAAATGATGTATTATAGATGGAAATATTCAAAGAAGAGTTTTTTTTTTTAATTCTCTCCTCATGCGCCCTTTCGTCTAGACTGTAAGAACGTAAGATATATTTTTAGTCTTCATCCACGTAATATGATAAACGTAATATATTAATATTACAATAGCTGTAATTGAATATAATAACCTGTTCAAAAATAACGGACAATCTGTCAATGATTATAAAGAAGAAGTCTGTCTAAGAAAAGAAAGTCAGTTTAATAAGTAGGTACTTATTCGTCAGGGAATTATTGCGGCATCAAAGGGTGTACCGCCGACACTACACCGTCGGTGCTATATGCAGCACGCGCATATTCTCACATGCATAAATATAGCGGCGCGTTGCACTACGTTGAATAGTTGCATTTATCTCGTAGAGCGTATTTAGAGATAGTCCGCATAAATTCATTTTGTCAGTAATTATTATATAAATTATGATTCTGTCAGAATTTTACTTTAAATATTAAAAAATCAAAATTTTACGTGTGAAATTTTATGGAAGAATTATAATTGTTACAAAGTATTTTATCATTATTATTTTATTTTTATCGATAATAGCTTTCGTAAACATTTTGTGTAAAACGTAAAATATCTCAGAAATTAAAACCGATATCAATCTTTTTATCAAAATAATTTATGTGAAATTGTACTTCGAAAAAGATTTCTTCTCTCTAATTCAATTCAATACTCAATTCTTCGTGCTAATTTAATTTTTATCGTTAAATAATCCCACGATAATTTCTTTGATTCCCGTTAAACGGTCGCTGAAAAATTAATTCCAGATTCCTCGAAGTGTCTGTAATTAACGGAAACAAAGATAGCATGTCAAGAGATATCTAATATTGCTACTTGTTACATTTTTTAGCAATAACGTGGTCTTAATAGACATGGGTAAATCCCGGATTTCTCCTCTACACGCGAATGTCACGTTCTCGTGGAAAATCGCAGAATTGCGAGAGCGAATCGCCCGTTAAATCTGCCTCTCGGGATCTCTTAGGTATACACTTGCACATACACTAATGCACCGTACGATGATACAGGACAGATAGTAATGCTTGAAAAATATAGCCGTTACATGTTAGGAATCGATGCGAATCGCGCGAGATTATCTTCGGTGATCTCGTCGGAGAGAAAATGAAAGAAAGAGAGAAAGAAAGAAAGAAATCTATCGGGCTAGCAAAAATTGGTTGTCACGTGCGCGATCGATCGGGATCACATCGCAATGATCGCGCTTCTCATCGTCAGCGAGTTTCCCCTCTGTTTCGGTGTCCTGAGGACGAAACGCTTGATAGACGAAGAAAAAGCGTACGTGTACTCTCAATTACATCGATCCGCCGCACGTAAGATACGTACGTGTATAATGTGTAATACATATATGCGTCCGTGCATATATCTTAGCTATACGCTAGGACGTATACATATGACTGATGGGATTCAAACTTTCTTTTCCCGACTGACCCTACGAGAGAACGTCCTCCTCGTCGTCGGGACGCTCCGCTAATTTTTCAAATTCAAACAGCCGAGAGATAATAGTACTACCGTCCCCCTTCCTCGCCCGCCCTGGCTCGCGAACTCTCCCCATCAGGGATAATAACTGTCGACTGGCGCGACGGTGAACGGTCGCGAAAGTTATTGCGCTTCGCAGCGGAAAGCCTCGGGCGAGAACCCACGAGGTTTTTTTCCTTCGCAAGAATTACTCGCGAATCCATCGAATTAGATTTTTTTATGCTGGTAACCCTCCTCTTCTCTCAACGACTTTGCGGTAAGTCGCCCGCCCGAGAGAAGGACGCGGAGTTTTACGCAAATATTCTCGCATATTGTCGTGTGCCCCCGACGTTTTCTCTGGAAATATTACAAAATGATATGGAACGCGTATAAGTCAGCAGATAGAAAAAAGAATATTGATGGAATGAAAAATTTTTCTCTGTGAGAGAAAGATCTGAAATATAATAAATATTAACAGAATTTAACAGTACATTATATATTGTGTGTATATTTACATATTTAGGCAAAATAAGATAAGAAAATAAAATACAAAAATATTACTATTATATAATTATTAAATTGTATATGTAAGCAATCATTAATTTTATTCGTCAGAAATTAGTTGTTCAAGACTAAATTATACAAAAATTGCTGAAAAAGAAACTAAGACTTCAGGAATTTAATAACATAGTGATAAAATTGCAGGACTAAATTAGCGCTGAATTTTTTCTACATTTTTAGAATCTTCGAAGAGCGAAAACGCGAAACGAATGCAGGCATTCACGCATTCGATATTCAGACTGGTTCCGGCCTCTCCCCGTATCCCGATCACCATAGACACCCGTTATAGATATCACGCGCGAGCCGGGCCCTTTGAACATTGACCATATGGTGCGCCATTGCACGGCTACGATTTATACGCACCCCAATACCGTATCTCGTATGTACGCAACCATAAGATTTCATTAATTACTATTGTCGTAGGGGCGAGCGTCCTAGGGGTGCGCGAGGAGGAGGACTGGAAAGACATAATTACACGTCGGACGCTCATTACATTATTATACACCGTATCGCGGGATCGCAGACTGAAGGTATCGATACACACGATCGATCGTCGACGGAATAGATAGTGTCTCGTAATATCGTGAAGAACCTTACGTTACATTGACGGTGACATTTCGTGTAACACAACGACATATTACACTTTCAGCACTTTCGATTGAATTCTAGTAGGAATAATTAATTATCGTTATTGTTCGCTATTCTGGTACATACGTGCACCAATCTATTCGTGTCGAGGAGGATCCAATCAGTTTCGTTCATGTCATTGTTAATATCGCATGATGTAATTATCTTCACGCATATAATGGAAAATAATATAATATAAAATATAAATAAAATAATATAAGAATGAAAAACAAAATAATAAAATAATATAAAATAATATAAGTATAATAAAATAATATAAGTATGTAAGAAATGCGAAAAAATATGGTGACAGTCCTATACATGATACTTATAGATTAGTTATTAGTATGTATATTAAAATAAATTGTGTCCCGAGAGATTCACCTTCGCTGCAAAACCTGTCGCAAAATCTCGCGCAACGAGATTAACTGTAGTTTCATTATTCGCACCGGTACCCGGCGATATTTCCAGCACTCTTCGTCACTGTCAACGATTTTGCAGTGAGCAACTTAGATAGAAGGATGCGAAGGCGCTGAATTATGCTTAATTATACGGGATACGTGGCAACGCGCTAAAGCGAGAATAATCGCCGTTTCTCTCACGAAAGGAGTTTGCGAGTTAAATTTATGCGGCTAATGGACCACGGCGTGTCAACATCGCTCGCGGCACACAGGGCCGAATATATCCCGCGATTTAATATCGAATCTGTAGGAAATTTGCCTTACAATCTGTTCTTGGATCGAACGCGCGATGTCGCGGAGAACTTGAGGAAGGATGGGAAGGAGGGGGGAGAGGAGAAGAGGGAGAGACAAACGTTTAAGAGGCACTTTCGATGCAAATCCGGTGCACCCTCTCGATGAGTTCCCTTTCTCTTGCTTCGATCGCGAAACGCTATCTAATTTGCCTTCGCGCGCTGCCGTAAAATTTGCTTGCAGCTACCGCGTCTTTTCGCCTCCTGCGATTTTTTTTGACGAAAAAAACCTCTACGAAAAAAGACAGATAATAATTGAACAATTTATGCAGATGCATTTGATCGAATAATCGCATCATCGTTTGTAATGTATATAATTAAATGTACATATATTTCCGACGTATATTATTGATGATTAAATTTTCTCATAGATAAAAGAAATTTTTTTATACGATTATGTGTATTTTTAACATTGTAAAATAGATTAGAGAATAATATATTTTAAAAAGAATGTATAAAAGATTACTTAATATTTGTATTTAAATATTCAAATGCTTAATATGACTTTTTAAATTATGAAAATGTCATTTACAATCATCTCATTCATCTGATCTCAAAATTTGCTTATCATATTTAACGTTAAATATTCAGCAAAATCATCAAATTTATGAGCTCTTGTTAATTTTTTTATTTAATTCGTATGTTTTCCTTGAACTTTTGAGATTTATTTGTCTGGATTGTCTTGTATACAAGAAAGAACTCATCGAAATGTCATTAGTGAAAAACAAACTTGAAACTCGTTGAATAATCCACGCGGTTTGACAATCCCGGAACGCATCGCGTATGCAAAAAGTCGGACGTTCTTAGGCCATACAGGCAATTTCTCGGGAAAGCCCTTTCACGAGCGAGCGGCGGGGCGGCTCTCAAAATCTATTACGTCTTCGACACGTCGCCGTTGGAGGCCCTAACTTATTCATGGACCTGTTGAGGCGTTCAAGATGCGTTTAGGGACGGAGAGTAGGCAGGCGCGCATCCCATCCCATCCCTCTCGAGTCCCGCGAGTAGATATAAGGGTAGTTAGCGCCCTTCGTACGCCGTACGTCGTTTCAGGGGTGAGGGATGAAATCACTACAGTGGCCAAGGACTCGTAAAATTGCCCGTTTAAAATACAGGATGCCATGTCTCTGTGTGTTTGTCGCGCGCCGATTATGCGTAACACAGTGTCCTGCGAATCGTTAACATCCCATAGGATGAGAAGATCGGTGTGTGAAGGAAGAGGGAGAAAAGTTACGAGAACATTGAGCTTTAATGTCTGGATAATACGGGTATAAAATAAATCGTTTCTTTAATAATTAACTGCTTATAATAATAGAAGAACAAACTATTTCTCGTCCGCGCTATTTATACTCGTGTTTCGACAAGATACGTTCTCGATCGAGTGAGGTGATAGCACCGAGGGTTAATGCACTCACTTAAAGATATATAAAAGCATATAACGGAGGGAAAGATTTAGCGACGTGAGTGAAGCTTACTTTAAGCGATATTTAAAGCCCTCTAAATTTATATTTCTCTATAACACATCTCTCTTCTGAAAAATTATCTTATTACACTAATATATTAGACATATACAATATAGCTATTACATAGTATAGTTATTATTATTTACTAATATATTAGAGACGCACACAGTATGCTCTATTATACTCGTCTCTCTCGTAGCCGTTCAATTATATTCCAGAAACATTAGCACATTCCTTGTTAAGCAAAAAATGACTTTATCTATCTGTCATAACTCTAGCATCTAGCAATTTTCAAGAGGCAAGAAGAATAAATTGTGCACTCGAGAATGCAACTAGCCAGCCGGGGAGTCGTTTCGAGAATTCCGCTCGATTATCGGGAGACCGCATCGCATACCTCGCATGACGAGGCATGCGTCGCCACATATAATTGGCCGTCTATGCGTGTCTTTACGCACCGAACTGAAAGAGTGAAGAGGGAATGGTTCGCGGGGGAGAAGGGGGAATCGGGAGGGTGGCTTGCTGCAAGGCGAGGGTGCTGCACGCAACTTAGTAGAACGGTTATGATTCACCTGGGCCGGGACGTTGTTATAGTTACTTAAATGCATCCTGCTTATTCCTCGTTGTATTCGCCATCAACAAACCTTGTATGAGCTGCAATATGATTCTCCAAATCCGTAATCATTATCTCGTGTACTTTTTTCAAATAAAGAAAAATTTCTACAGGAAATGGTCGACATAATCATTTTTTTAAATTTATACTTTAACTTTTACATAAATTTAATGATTAATAAATTTTAAATAACCAAGTAGGTTTTATCTTGATAGAAAATTAATTTTTGAAATATTTAATTATCAAAATATAACTATCAATGTCTATTATGAACAAAACTGAGAGAAAAAAATTTCCGATCTATTGTATTTCTAAGTTATGTATATATTTCGTTTATATATTATTATAAATTATTTTTATTATTTTCTTTTCTCCCCTTTCTTTTTTTCTCTTTTATATTTTATATAAAATTAAATTTCATTTTGGTGAGATTATTTATTCTGTAATATATATGTATATATAATCTAATGTTATAAAAATAATAATTATAAAAGAAGGACCGCGAATTTCGCGATGCTCACCATCGTGAATGAACTCTTGCTTGTACGGCGCCTTGGTCGGGTTCGGGCTAAGAATGATTTCACCCATTTTACGAGTAGCAACAAGAAGCATAAGGAGAAACGAGCAAATCAGTGACGATGACGCCGGGCCGGGGTGCTGGTGGTGGTGTCTAGACGACGTCGTCGTCGTCGTCGTCGTCGTCGACGTCGACAACGTCGTCGTCGCACTGACTCACTCGACACCGACACTCGACGCACACGATGGGGCACGGCTAAATATTGCGTGCGCGCAATGACACACGATGCTTTGAAATAGTTCCACAAGCGACCGTGCGTTGATTCAACGGCACATCCGACTCGTGGGGTAGAAAGAGTTATTGGCGGACACCTAGAAAGCGCTCGGGAAACGGGCCGATAATCCTTCGCGAAATTGTCGATGGCGACGCGATGTCAGCGTTAATGTCAACGGGAAACACGCGAGTAAATTTGATACGAATAATTTTTATGATAAATTAATTAATAATTAATATACACATAAGAGTTTAAAATATGAAATATATGTATGAGTGTAAATGTAGAGATATGAACTGCTGATGATACATAATTAGATATAATTATGGTGTTATTATTTTTATAATATTTTATAATTTTATATTTACATTCTAACTTTATAATTATTATAATTTGGATTTATTATTTTCAAGATGACATTAACATTATTCTTCTTCCGCTGAGTATATTTTTCTCTGCATTAAATATAAAGAATGAATATTTATGATACGTCTTTCGCGAATTTCGTTAGTTAAGACGAGAGCTCACGTGAAAGAGAGCGAGATTAAGGGTCAAGAGTCGATCCGGGGAAACGCATCTCAGAGTGTGCTTCCAGGACGCGACGGTAATAATTTATCGAGGAACTCTATAATTGGACCTTTAATCTCGTTTACGGCGAAGAGATTAAGCGCACTCTGTCAGGGTCGCGTACTCGCTCGAGCGAGAGAAGGCGCGGTGCATTCCGGTGCACCGCCCGCCCGGGACGGGCGAATGCCCGAAATAGAGCCGCGCCGTAATGTCGAGGACTCCCAACATCGTTTCTGGGACATAGTCGATAAAGCGGTCTCTTTCTCTCTCTAAATGAAGAGATGTACTTTAGTCACTTCTCTGCCACTTTATGTCGCGTGCACGATCGCTGCTCGGTTTGATTGAAAGAATGCATGATATACGAAGATCGAGATGCATCGCACGAGGCGCGTATTTTGCATATGTATCTTTCGAATGCATCCTTTAGCAAGATGTTGGCATTTCCTTTATTTATATTTTTTAGATACGGGAGCTTGATATAATATTAAAGTCTTTTCTGAAATTATTTTTTTCATTATATATTATGTCATTTACGGCGCGAAACAATTTATTTGTAATATTTTTGGATTAATTACTTTTCAAAAATTGCGTTGATATATTCAACGCAGCTTATGATTTTTAATTATTACTTTAAATATTATTAAATAATGTTATTATACTGTGTGATTTTTACATAAGATACTTCAAACTTGAAATAAAATGAGAAGTAATTTTGCAATCTTTTTGAACACTCTAAGATAGAAAATCGATTTTAAATTTTATCTATAGGTCCTTGCTTTCTTTAATTATTCTCAATATTAATGTACAATTTTACGAGACGGATACAAGATTTTTGTGCCGCCTTTTTGACACTGAAGTTGTGCACTAATCCTGGGGAGTAACACGCTTGTGCGAAAGGGTTAACCGTGAGTCACATTCGTCGGCCTGTTTCGGCGACGCCGACAATACGAGGGCCCTTGAGTCATAACGCCGCTATCACACGACGCGTGATGCATTGACTCGGGCTCACCGGTGGCAGTGTGTCACGCGACGCGACGCGTCGCGACGCTCTCGCCCAGCGGCTCGTCGTCGCCAACGCGCATTCAGGCGTCGCCGCAAGTCCTACGCGATCTCCGTTCCGGCATCACCCATTCCACCGCACCGACTCTTTATGCGATTTTAAAAGCCTTTGTACTTTATTAACGTATATTATTTCATTTTGATTTTTCCCTGCGTAGATTCGAGCGACAACATATTACAGTTTTTTTATTTATAATTTGTGAACATTTATTTATTTTATTTTATTTATTATTTTATTTTATTTTAATTTTGATATTTTTTTATAGAATTAAGATTAATAATTAGATTTTATATTGCTTTGATATTGGGTTTATAAAGGAGGAAGTAGATGACTCTATAATACATTATACCTTATATGAAATATGCCTAGTGAAGAGGCCCCAGTAGCTTACATAATTTATTTTAAAATTAAAAAACGCGTGTGTGTATAATACGATCATATATTTTATATAATTGCGATAATTATGATCGAATAACTTTGCAACTTCGAATGATAGCTCTGGGGAAACGATGGAAAACGTTTTTCTTTGATGCGTTAATAGCTTTGTATAAGCGCGGCGATGTGAAATTCCCACGCAAACCCAACTGCCTGTTCGCTGGGGGTCCTCCACAAGAGAGAGGAACATCGATGTGTTAATTACCCTCGTCGCCCCATAAGCTCCGGTACTCGGGTTAACGGATATTCTGCCGCATCCCACTCGAACTTTCAAATTCCCACGCCGTGACGGGTCCGATAAATCGATAATTGATAACAAAACGACACGGTCATACGTTATCCCGCTAGAAGTGGTACTTCCGGTCAAGTGGGTTCGATTGTTATTTTAGAAAGATGATAATTATGGAGAATGAAACTTCAAATTTTGCTGACAATGATAGGAATAAATGATAAATGATAAATTTTATTGTTTACTTTATATCTAGACACGAAATGAAGACATACAGGATGGACCATTTTAATGTAAAATTTATTTTCTTATTTTACGAAAAAATGTTTGAGAAACATTATGTCATATTTGATCTTAGATGATATTTTCAAGTTAAAGTTCCATTAATTTCTTTGTAAAAATTATAAGAAAAAGAGTTACACTCCTTAATAAATTAAAATAGAAATATCTCATTATCTTTTATGTGAAAATAGAAACGAATATGTACATATATGATCCCATTTAAAGAAAAATTATAATAATTTTTGACTGAGCTTGAAAACTCGAAAGCAATGATATCGACATTACATCTTTTCCTTATTATTAGTATGAAACAATATTCATCTGAAATGCATAGAAACAAAAATTTTTAAGTTGGAACATTAAAATGGTCTATAAATAATGGTATATAAAGACAAGATATATATTGATTTTTATTACAAAAAAAATGTTTAACAATTGGGAAAAATATATCGAATATAACTTGGATATAAATATAGTGAAATTATAAAATAACAGGGAGGTTCTGTATACATTTTTATTTTTATTTATATTTTTATTTTCAACAAAAACTATATTTGAGAGAAAGCGCTTGTTTAAACTCATAATTTATATTTACCCTCTTTGTAAAATTCCTCGACAAACGCATTCTGAGAATTTATTTCGTTTCCGGAACCAATATTACGCTGCCAAGGTGATTATCGGCGGGTGCGATCGGTTTTTAGCGCGAAAACTCGTGGGACCCGTTATACTTGTGTAATTGTCGCGCCTCGTCACGAATAAGTTTCGGATGGCGAAGGGGTGGAGAAGGGAGAGGGGACCCTTTCGAAATTGCTGACGGTTGATCGGTGATTCATGCCGAACGACGACGACAAGGTGCGGCCGCGTGTCGAACGTGTCCGCGATGTATGCGCAGGTAAAAAGCAGACCATTCTGCACCTGCATCGCAACGGAATGAACGCACTGAATTCTACAGAACTATTAGTGCTACGAGAAAGGGGGAGAAAAGTTAGAATCGAGTGTTCTCGGAAAGAAATAACTCGGGCTGCGCCGATACTTTGCGTTGTATTGCGTTGCGAACCTAATCATCGAGTAGTCATCGTGCAATGTACAATGATACTTCGATAATGCTCGGCCACGTGTTTTCAAGTTTAGTTATAATTTCATATCTCTCTTTCCGAGCTTAATCCTTATCGGCGAAGCTTCATACATGCTAATCTTGTCGTTTAGATGGACATACTATAATCAAGGGTCCCGATGTTATATTTATGGTTGATACGTATTATTTCACATTCATGGCTAATTTATTATTATTATTCAGTAGAAAGTTTGTTACATTAATTTCATCGCGTCTGATAAGGATGACGAACTTATTTAAAAAGTATGGCCTCAAGCTTAAAGTTCTTTCTCCAATTCTGAATATAACATATTTCTCTTTATTTATATTTCATTATTAAATAAAATACCAATATTTTTAAAGTACTTATTATTATAGATAATTATATCTCTCTAATTGTATAATTATATTTATTAATGATTGATTTATTTTAAAAACATGGTCTCAAGCTAAAGTTAATTCCTTTCCCATTGATATAATACATAATTTATTTATTTTTCTTATTTATAATCTGCGCAATCTAAAAAAAGTATTCAAAGTTTATAATTATATGTATAATTAATAATAATTTATAATTATATATAAAATGTATAATTATACATTTCTGCAGTCGTATAATATTATATTATTACAATTATAATGAAAAACGGCTTAAAATAATGCTTTCGCATTAACAAGTAAAACTGATCGACATCGCGAAAATTTCAAATGCCACTATCAATCGAATCAATTACGCTTCCCAGGCTTTTAATTTGCCATTCCGCTTTATCGCTACCTCCATCGTGGCGTCTATAATCACAATCGGACACGACGAGATACAAATTGCCGGTAACTCGCTAAAGCGGGCGTAAATATCTCGGTTGCCTGGCGTACATAGGTATCCCATCTACCAACACTAAAGAGGGGGGCGGAGGCGCGCATACATAATGCCTATGTACTTCTGTCAGCGGCACGCGCTCATTAGAGGCTCGGCTGCTTGCAACGACGGCCTCGGCACATTGTGCGCCCTCGCCACGTCAATGGGAGATCCGAAAGAAAAGCGAAGAATAAAGAAGCCTCCTCCCTCCGCCTGGCGCGCTATGAATGGCAAACCTTGCAATCTGCTACCGAAACTCCGTCCGTCTAATGGGGGTCGACTGCCGACATCTCCTCGCTATGTTCGTCATACCTGGGGCTCGTAAGGAAGACGAATGCGAGGAAGGGTATCTAATGGGAAACCTGTTACGACGATGATCCTTATATAAATAAGGGACTCGTAAGGAAGACGGATGCGAGGAAAGATATCTAATGGGAATCCTGTTACAACGGTGATTCTTGGACGGACTTTGTTCCGCAATTGCTTTCTTCGCGAAAATCTCTCGCATCGGGAGGTATATTTGTTATTAGAGAATTTTTTTTTCTAATATTCTTCCACACCAAAATTCTTTTTATTTTTTTAAATAAACATGTAATAGTTGTGTATAGAGTTGTAATAATAGTTGTGTATAGAATTATATTTTCGAATCAATTAGTAATATCAAAGAATATATTTTTTCATTTCTCATGGACGTTTGTTTATGGGAATTATTCGTCGCTAATCTCGTCGGCATGGATCCGTTTGTCCTGATCGCGCTGTCTATCCGTCCTCGAGCTCGAGAAATATAATCGTCATCGTCCCGGGCTTTCTTTGACGAATAGTCGTCGCGCGCGACTTGATACAGTCGCGCGTTTCCCTTTTAAACGGATTACGGAGCGCAGTATTTAGCTTCGCTATTCAGAAGTCGGTTGCTCGTGCGCAACCCTTCCGGCCGATCCGGCATGAATACGGCAATTAACGCGTACACTTCGAATTACGAGTGCTGCTACTCTCGCGACGCGGGGACGTCGGAGCCGAGAGATTCGCGCAAGAGGAGGAGGGCGAAGGGAGCGAGCGAGAAACGGAGACGCACATACACACACCGTTGGGTTTGATACTGCACAAATAAGCGTCGTATGCGCGTTAATAGGGTTAAACAGACCTGGCGACCCGCGTGTCAGGAAATAGGCTCTCGGAAATAACGAAGTTACGAGAAGTAACTGTCGGAGCGATGCGGAGCGCGTCTGTATATTGCGAGAATATCTCGCGAGAATATCCGGAGGATATTGCGCTTTTGCGCAAGGAAACCTGATTTTTTTATAGAAAGATAAAGATTCAGAATATCCTATCAAATAATTTCTCATTAATGCGAGAAAAGAACTTTTTGATAGACTTTTATATAATTTTCGACAGAGAATACATATATGAATAAAACTATTAATTAAAATGGCTTTCTGAGAAAACTTTTACCAAATTAAAATATATGGGCACAACGCATTTTTTCTATAAAAATGATTAATTTAATAAATATATTTTTATGTTTCATTATTGTGACGTACTTTATGCGTATCGCTCTAAAATCGTGACGCTTGACATTTACCGTTGATCAGCTGGGAGGGAGGCTAAGCATAAAGGTGGAAAATCAGCGGACGTGGCATTGTTTGCGAGCAAAGACAAGATTCGAAGCCGACGTTGGTCGTAATTTAATCAGCTGCATATGCGACGAAGCGAGTATATGCGAGCAGCCGAACTGGCTGCTTGGTTACGCGAGTTTACGCGCGACGCGACACGCACGAGTACACGCACCAGGCGAGCGTGGGTGAATCGGGCACGTGCCCAGCATAATTGCTCGCGGCGACGATTTTTAATATAGCCATTACATCCTGGTTGCCCCTGGAGACAATTACGATTAATGGAACGTGCATTGTGTATCTGATAAATCTGCGTATTAAAGTATTATACATTTTCTTTGGACAAATTTTTGAAAAATATACATATTGAATAGTTTTTATTTCAATTTTATAAAATCATAAAAAAGTTTTCACGCAATTGTATAAAAAATGGCCGTTGCTTCGACATCGAAATCACAATCATTCCTTTTTAATTTCTTCCTCGTGATTTTCTTGCTTGAGAATTTTGCCTATAATATATAGACATGCATTATATTATTCACAATTTCGAATTTATCGGAATTACATCAGCTTGTAGGATCCATTATGATACAAATTTTGCGAAAAATGAAACTATTCGATTTTCTTCGACGACGAGTAATTGGCTTCTTGTGTCCGCCGTTGCATCCGGTCTGGCATAGAGTCATTACCGGTAAACAAGAACGCTATTAAATCGATACGTGCCCCCCGCTGCATGACGGGAATATTGTTATTGCGGAGGACCCGCCGCAATCCCCCTTAAAAATCCTACGGTGACTCACGACCGGTGGTCGCGACCGACGCACGTCGGGCAGGTACTACCCATTTTATCGGGCGCGTTATCGCACCCTCGCCGATGGAGATCCCGCCGCTGAAATGTCCTCAATTTATTACTAAATGTCACGTGTGTGTGCGTGCGTGCCTGCGTTTGCTCTTTGCACGTGCCGTCTGTCGCGTTGCTTTCGCTCGTTTCTACACTTCCTCTCGCGTTCTCACGCTCGTCGAATTCGTAAGATTTCAGATACTCTTTATCACTATCGCTTAAATCTACTACTGATTTATTTAAAATAATAAATGTATTTTTTTAAAGAAGAAATACACAAGCAACGCACGTTCGAGACTCGCGTCTATCCTTTCATCCTGAGAGACTTGAAAAAATTTCGGGGCTTTTTTTATCGCTATAGCGTCATAGCGCACACTATCGGTAAAAGGGAAAAATTTATTTACCATGATGTGCCGTGTACACAAACTCCTCCAAATAGAGACTCTTTGCCCGACGAAGCGTCGATTAATTGACTAATCCCCGACGCGAGGAGCATGTCGGGAAGATACCCCGATAATCGAAAATTCACGACGCGCCGAATACGAGTCCGGCTGTCCGAAATACAGTAATCAAATCAACCCTGTCCCCTTTTTAATTAACCCTCGCCGCGGCTGCTTCGCAGTCAATCTGATCAAACATCGCCAGGCCCTAAACGGGAGCAATGGAGAAGCTCTTTCTCTCTCTCATGCCGAGTCTCCTTTTTTTTCCGTTGTAAATTCACGTCCCGCTGTTTGCTTATAGGGTGGCGAAAGCCACGATGGACTCTCTCGTGAGGCTCTTCCGCCTCTGTGTATATCCGACTCCCTCTCTCCCCCGGTTCTCCCTCTCGCGGGTATATACCTTTCTCGCACGCTATAATACATGGTCCAGGATGAGTCAGTTCCCGGCTACCGACTTGCTGCCGTCTTGCCGCGGGTGCACATTGACACACACGGACGCGAAGCCACGTCGCGGCTCCTCTTTACGCACGTGCGTAGGGTACACACGTGTCGGAATCGACGTGCCCCGCAGTCAGGGAGTAGGACTGTTTCCTTTGATGTTTCCTTCTGCGTGCTCCTTCTTCTATTGATTTTGCGACCGAACGCGATATCAAATTTCGACATAATATCTAGTGGTGTATTCTCGAGGATAGAGTTCGCACGATCCTGCGCCAGCAGATTCGTAAATTATTATCGGGGAAAAATGTTCAAATATATAACTGTATATAATTTGGTAATTTGTAAATTGTTTGTTTCTTTTTTTGAGGCAGATTTGATGATTTTATTTAAAAATTAATTCATTTGAATTTTGAAAAATTAATTTCGAATATTTGAGAATTAACTTATTTCTCAGAATTTATTTGATTAATTTATGTCTTTTCTGCCTTTAAGAAATCAAATATTCGGGAAGGAATCCATATCTGCCATAAGAGTCATATTGAAATAATAATCGACACAAATTTCATCGATATATATAGTTCAATCTCTGTATATCTCCGACAATATATTTATCAAATATTCAGGAATTCTTGGCGAAATTTGTCGGTGATTTCAATATACTCCAAATCATTGTTATACATAGGTATATGCGTTTATTAAATTATATTATAAATTTACTTCATTTTTATTAATATGTTGATAAAATAAGACACACGGCAGAGGGGGATATTTTTCAAATGACAACACGAATCATTTTTAAAAACAAGAAAGAACTTTTTTAAAAATGCTCATTTCCTCTCCTTCCCGAGAGACAATGATCTAAAATAACACAATCCAAACAAATCCCCTAAACGAATATTTACGCGGCGGGCGATGAGGGGGCGTAACGACAGAGCTCGCAATCGAGGCCTGATCCTCCCTCGTCAACGTACCGACACTTTCCGCAACAAATTTCTCTCGCGCGGAGAAGAAGACAAGAAGACGAAGAGAGGAGTGCACGCACCCCCCTCGTTAATCCGGCGCGACACGTGCCGCGCACGCGTGTCAGGATCGCGAATTTTCTGGGTGCCGTAACGTATTGTGCTGTACGCACATCGTTCCTTTTTCTCGACATCGCCGTGCGTATGTGTGCGTGTTATTCTCATGATGAGGTAACCGCGGATACAAGCGTGCGTACACACGAGAGCCGCGCGCGTGCATATCCAGTCTCCGGGGAGCCTCCGAAGGAGGCCACGCGTGTGATCGCTGCAGAATCCTGTGAACTGTTAAATGAACTCTGGAAGGAGGAGTTACGTCGGCGTATGATGGGCGGACGTGGTTTCGGCAGCTGCGAAAAAGTAATCATGACACGAGGTACAGCTCTTCGATCTGTCGAAAAGCTTTCCGGCAAAATCGATCCTAAACGAAGAAGAAAAAAATTTATTTATTTTTTAAATTTAATTTAAATTTAATTAAAAAATTTCATCATTAAATATAAATTACGCCAATCTTATATATTTTACAATAAATTTTTTTTATTTTTGCACGATTTTTTTAGGAGCGATAATAATATAATATTTGTGCGTAATTTTAATCTCCTTTTTTAAAGTTTTCTAGAAACTTGTACGGAGAAATGAAGGAAACGAACATATTGAATAATGGTGGATAATTGATATTGCTAGTTAAAATTGTGGGCGAGATAAAGACTCGCGTTATATGGTAGTGAATCTCACGGACCGTGAAACAGGCCCAAGGGAGGAAGGGTTACTTCTTTAGAGGGAGGGCATCATCGCACATAACACTTCAATGAGTATGATAATGTAATATTGTTGATGGACCGCGGTCACGTGTCGTCTGATTGGCGCGTTATCGAATCGTGGCGTAATCAAATTTTCGAAAATGCAGCATAGTGGTCGGAATGAAAGTATTAAATATTTACAGAAAATATTATCGTGCAATATGAATCATTCGAATAGTGAAAGAAAAATAATACAAATTCGAAAAATTGTCGACATTTTTAAAATTATTATAATTTAAAATATAATTTATTAAAAAATAGTAGAAGACAGAGCAAAACATAATTATGTTTCTATAGACATTCGTGTAAAATAACTTCTTTATTTAATATAATTTTCTTATAAAATAACTTATCCAAAAGTTATACTCCTGATTATACTGATGCATTTAAGAAAATTTTAGCGATGTAAAATTAAATTTTCCCGAACCAATTTTTCTCGATTATAATTTATTGATATCATCGACATATCTATGTCTAAATGGAACGATAAATTTTCGATCTAGGGTATGGTTATTTATCCACAATGCATATCCCTCTATGCGATAATTCGACAGTAAGCTTTGTGAATCAGAGAGGCGCTGAGTCGGTGAATTAATTCCGCGAAATTTACGAACGCGCGCGATATACAACTCAGTGCACGTGTCGTGCAATGTGAAATGGATAAACTCGAGTCATCGGATTTTTATGGGATACGGATCAAGACAAAGAGAAAGAGAGAGAGAAAGAAAGAAGAGCGTGCGTGAGCTGCCATGTAAACCAATTTGCACGCTATGAAGCCCCGGCTAGGATGCTATTCGTTGCATGGGGACGCCGATATATTTCCCACAGGAATTGCCGGCGACCTGCGAGGAGCGGGTTCCCACAGGAGCTCCCCGCGACTATGGGAACCCATGCAGACCAAAGAAGATTCGTGAATGCCTGCACGAAACAATGGAGGGGGAAGGGATTCTTTCACAATTGAAAAGCGTCCGATGATGGGCTCGATGATGATCGAGAAGGGGGTGTCCAATTGTTGTTATTTATGATTATGACTTTTTGTATACTCGATCTTAAGCTTTAAGTCTTGCGTTACTTACGAGATTTCGAGAATACACATTATTATTATTTAAAAATTTTTGTAATATAAAAAGAAATTAAACTTTTTTTATAACAAATGATAAAAGTTAATTATAAGTACAAATGTTAAAAAATAATGACAAAACTTGAGACTTTAGAAAGTTACGAAATTAAATTATTCTTGAAATTATAATTTGGATATCCCATAGGAATTTCTTGTATCTGATAGCATGCAACAATTGTTGTATTTTCTTCTAATTTATATCTCTTATGATATTTTGAAACCTATTATGTTCAATCGTCAGTATTATCTCGCTCGCGAAGCAATAATAATAATGAAATAGAAAGAGAGAAAGGGGAGAGGTAATCCGAAAATCGAAGTAGGATTGATTCCATGGAAGTTCGTGATATCCGATACTGACCATGTATACAGAGCGACATACGAACCTTCATTGGTTTGCACATCAGTCACTCTAACAATAAGTTCCCTTGTCATGCAACTAGCCATAGACTTGTTGCGGAAATTAATATGTTACAAATATACTAGGAATATTTAATTTATGAAATGTTCATAAATGTCGCTACATAATAATTACAAGCGTTATTAATACACACATATATATTAATGAGATTTGCGTAATTAAATTAAATTTTTGTCCGTTATTATTATTATGATTATTAGTATAATAAGAAAATATATATAATTTTTTAAAATAATGATCTTGGACGTTGTGTGTACATTGGATAAATTGAAATAATAAAAATATTTTTTTATTAGATGCGAGCTTATTCTTGTCAGAATCATATCATTTTGGCATATATTTTTTTATAAATATCTTGGAAAAATTGATTCAATTGGCGTCATAAATTAAGATTTAGAAAAAAATTTAAGCTATGTTGCCTTATGTTGGAATATAAAATTTATGTTGTATGTGTGCGTGGATATAAAAATACATCAAATAATGTCTCTTTCTCTCGTAATGCACCTTTTTTTCCTTTTTTATTCTCATCACGTCGTTCAATAAATGACGACGTGCGAATCAAAAGTACAAGCGCGAATAATGTAATCCGCCCACGCATGCAGATTAGGCGAACTTTGATGGCCGCGAAATGGCAATAATGCGGCGCAATTTTGCAAGAAATCGCTAATTGAAACGCTCGCTCGCGCCACGATTCTAATCGGCCGCATTTGCATCTGGTTATATATTCGTTATAGGAAAACCTTGCTCTTATTGACGTTTAAGTCATTAGAGAAACTTGCGCTGAGTCGGACTCCAATGCAGATCGTGAAATGCGACATTTATTTCTCCACGCGATTATTATGTTACAGTATGTAAAAATATACCGCGCTTAAGCCGTAAGAATTTTACTATAGTAAAGATATACATCGAATTACAAAAGAGGCGATCAAACAGATCATTTGCTTGAGCCTTTCGAAAGATTATCTATTTCCTCGGGATATTAAATATCTCCCGTTAAAGTAAAAAAAAAATTAAAATTGTAGCCTTCTTTTAATTAGAATTTATGATTACTTGAATTTATGAATACTTTTTATTTATGTCGCAATATTGAAATTAATCAACTAGCAAAATGAGATCTCATAATCGATATTTATCGTAACGAAATCTGTTTCTTCCTGTCTTATTGTTGGTTGATTTTATTTTTTTTTTTAATTTTCTACGTCAAAAATCGCCAACGGCATGACGCAGGGACAAATACAAAAGCGAAATAACGGAATAAACATTAGCATTCGAGACTCGACGGTCTCTCTAAAGCGCGACTGCGAAGTGTAAGCGCGAATAATGTAGTCCGCCCTCGCATGCAGATTACGCAGTAACACCGGCGGTAACGCAAGCAGTAATGCCGCACAATTACATCGTAATAATTAGTGATTAGGCGTGCCGTTGGGGGAGAAAGAGAGCGACGTAGGGTGGAGGAAGAGGGCGAGCCCGTTGCTTGCGACTCGAGTGTGACTTAAGTATTATCCGGGCCAGCCAGTCAGCCATTATACACCCCACTCTGACGTTGTGCTACTCGCCATTCGATTCCTTGTAATTGATACCGACTGGACGCCTTATCTGAATTGCCGCGGCCGAACAATTTCACGTAGCCAACCGGGACGGGAAGGAAAGCGACTTTTCCCCGCGCGCGATGCAATTGCACCGGTTAGTTATTGGTTACCGGCACCACTGGTTTCGCCGAACGATATATGTCCGAGACAATGCAAATTGCATAGCTCGATTCGCTCTTGTCCGATAAAAAGATATTAATGTTAAAAAAAAGCCAAGAGACTTACTTGGAATTTCAACCGATTATTGTTCCGGTCTCTTACGGGAAGATTTTCGATAAGCAGTTACACTTTGGAATAATACGACTTAAACATGTAACTCTAACACATCAATTTTTATGGAGAGTTATTATAGAGAATCATCTTACTATGGAGAAATATACATGTCGAATGACATAATTTTATGAGAGAATTAATTTCAGCATATTATTACATTTGAATAATAAAAGGGGATATCTTGCGCATATGTGGAAAAGGGAGCGCGTGTTTAAAAAGATTTTTTTATTTAAAATATTCACATAAAGACATACTTTTCTTCCTCGCGAGAAACTTCCGACAAACTTCCACGAAGTGGCATGAATGTAAACGCGTACTAAAATATATTCTTTGTATGTAAATTGCTGCAGTCATTAATAATGTATACGTCAAACGAGAAACTGTCGATAATCGTGCGAGTCTTTCCGAGTGAGTGTATTAAATCGCAAAATTGCAGACTTCGTCTCGTCATCGCCACGCGACCTTAATAAATTACCGGGTACTCCAAGGGTGTCGGCTCGTTACTCAAAGTTCTCGATGACGATGCCACGCCGAGGCATCAAAACAGGGACTAATGGACCGTTGCATCGGGTGGCATAAAAAAAAGATGAGGGACGAGCACCCTCGGTATGGCCCAAGTGTCAGAAAACGCTCTCGTGGAGCCAACTGTGTCGGTACGCTCCCATGCTCGGCATAATTGTATCGATACCCTTCTCTCTCCTCTCTATCTCGCCCATACTATTCGTATATTGTTCGCATTATTCTACTCGGGATTAGACGTACGATCTCGATGGCATTTTTTTCTTTCATCAGGCATCGACGGATTCTTATTCAAATTATTTCCATTATGGCTACAATGATACACGATTGTCGAGCATAAGAATGTTTATTTTTGAATAACATGATGCAATAATATTCAGATATTTATGTCTTATTCCTAATGTCCTATTCCTAAATATTGCTAATGAAAGTTTTATGTAATTCAATTAAAAACAGCTATCTCTCCTTCTTCATATTGAATTAGATGGCAATACAATTCTGTGTGTGTATCGATTTATTAGATCAATCCTGTAAACATATTTCCTTTGGT
Source organism: Camponotus vicinus (assembly GCF_025532165.1). Classification (NCBI taxonomy): domain Eukaryota; kingdom Metazoa; phylum Arthropoda; class Insecta; order Hymenoptera; family Formicidae; genus Camponotus; species Camponotus vicinus. The sequence goes on from NW_028141949.1 coordinate 4,202,072, forward strand.
CTATTTGGAGCCGAATTTTCCTCAACGACAATGTCGCATCGTTTGGATTATCGAAAAGATACACACACACATGTATACGACAGTTTGCGGGAGTGATTACTTACCGAGAAACGTATTATCGTCGACCACAAAGCACATTTCCCTTACCCTCTTTTCTTTTCTACCAAGAAATTAGGGGGAAGTGTAGGCACAGGACACATAACGTCGCTCGGATTGACTTTGCGCGTGCAGAAATAAAGAGAGAGAGAGAGAAAGAGAGAGGAAGAAAATTAATTTTTCAATTATACTTATATAATATTATATAATTATAATTATTATATTCAGAGAATGTGTGATTTAGAAATTTAAAAAATTAAAGATCATGAAAAATGAATTTATTTTTTTTATTAAGACTTTAAATTAGCAAACAATAATTCATGGTTAAGCTCATAATTAGCTTTATTTTTACATGAAAAGAATTAATTTTAATTAAATTTTATTTCGAAGGGATTTGTGTAAAAAAAAACTTCCGTCTCATACATGAGTTCGAAGTCGAAGAATGCACGCATGAAACGTGTAAAAGTGCGAAAGTTGGACGTATGTAAATGAGTTCTTGTTAAAAAACGTCATATCCTTCGACTTAAGGAGAAACTAAAAAATAAGAAGAAGAAATTTTTCTGTAGCTCGCATAAACGACATAACGAGACTTTGTTCAATTTGAACCTCGGTTTATACGATCAATAAGTGGAAAATTATCCCCCGAAGGATTCTATTTATAAATATTATGTATATATGTGTATCATTATTTTTAGAATTAAGTTTATGTTTCTGAGTTTGTGTTCGTTTTATAAAAGATATCATTATTTCAAACATATGCAAAATATGAATACACATACATAGATATATAATCAAAATGTATAATATTTAAATATATATATTTTGTGGTATTAGTCTTGAAATTAACGTTAGAATTCTTTCTTAATGTTAGAAAATGTGAATCACACGTAAAGTGACCTTTAAAAGCAGACAAGAAGTAAAGCTCGAACAATTCTCGCATGTGCAACCTTTGACTGTAACCCAGATTATGTTAATCGAACGCGATCTGCACATATACACACACGTACCGGTATTTATGTTAGTAATTTCATCGCTTCGTACGATCTGCCGCGGTGCGTTTATGTGCACGCTTCTTTCGCGTACACGTATTTTTGCATGCATGCGTCTTGACTCGGCCAGATACTCACCAACGAGGTGTCGTTTTGTATCGCGAAATGAAAAATTCAAAGTTGTTCGATGAGAAAATAGCCATGATATTCCATCAACTAAAACTTAGCAGTAGAGAGGTACGCTTTCTTAGTTTGAGAAATATTCAATAAAATATAACAAAAAATAGAATATGAGTCGCGCATGAATCATTTCATTCATGAATCACTTGAATTTTCCATTTAATTAATTTAATTTTATGCGATTATCTACGATTATTTTGAATGTTATTTAATTAATTTCCCTCGCTTATGTAGATAATTGCATTGGTTGAAATGTAATTGTCAAAATCATATTTATTCAATATAAAGCTTACATCTAATGCCAATATTAAATAACCAATATCCATCGTTGATTCAAAATGTGCTTATTTAATTTGGAGTTTTATCTATTTTATCAGGAGATGCTTATTGATTTGATTGTTTTATATAGCACATAAAAATTAGCTAACCACATTTTGTATTGAAAAAGTCCTTATATTTTAATTAGAAAAATATATGTATATATTTTTTCAAATATTACAAAAAAATAATACAATCTTTTGCTGAGCATTTAGCTTTAACTTTCGATGAGTATTCGGAATTTCGGGAATAACGATCTCTCGATCTCATGAGGGTGGACGGGCATGCAACAAGTGCTCGGAAGAGGAGGCGAAGCGCGGTTAAAAGTGAGGAATGAGGGTGGTGGTAACAAGAGTCGGAGGGCAAGGGTGAGCAGGACGGTGAAGCGATGAACCTGACACGAAAGTGGTCGTTCAACGGACCACGCAAATATACCTGACATTACAAAACTCTCGAAATATCCGCAGCAAGCATATTGACGAATAGTATTCGATTGAATCTTGTGTACGCGATTTGACATATACATATATACTTTTCAAGTATTTGGCATAATTAAAGAACTATTATTTAAATTGATAATTTCAGTATAAATTACTTATGAAGTTTATAATATATCTTATTTTTTATGTAGATTCTCTGTCTGTAAAATGATTATTAAGATTTAAAGCAATAATAATAATACATGTATTAAAATACGTGGCATATAGAATTATAAATAAGATTCTCTGTCTTGAGCGAATTGTGAATGGTTTAAAATGAACTTAAGCTGCATCTAAATTTTCGCAATTATTCGATTATTAACGTAAAGAAAAGCGATAGATTTTTAAATTCTCTTTTAGCTCTCCCATTACTTCATACGTAAAAGTTGTCGGGTTGTGCTTGATGAAAACGGAATGCTGTGCGCAATAATGGAAGAGACGACCGATAGCGAACCATTAGTGGCGACCTTTATTAAATGCGTAGACTAACTAGCTCGGCTATGTGATGAAGCATTCCGTTGCACATGACTTAACACTACGACAGTCGCAGTGCCGATGATTGCACGGAGAATTTCATAGCAATCTGCATGCGTACATCGCCGCGGGTTCCCCTCAATCACGTTCTAATGAGACGTCGATTGCGCTATTCAACAGAATTTAACTCTTTCTTTTTTATTTCTTTTTATAGAAATCGCGAGATAAATTATTATACGCGCAATTAAAAGAATATAGAAAAATTCTTTTCCTCATCCAAAAATTTATATTTTATTTAATTTCATATTTATATGTATTCGATTTTATCTATATTTTTTTGGAAAGTTTTATTTTGCAACGATTATAATTATCGATATTTTCCGAAATATTAGCGACTCGCGACACATTTAAGGCGATTTAGATATAACGTAACTTTGACAGACCGCGCGATTTTTCTTTGCTGCCTTCACCCTACATCCCGTACTAAATCTCAGTATCACGAAAGTCGTATAGAGGTAAATCGGCCTGATACTTAAATATCAGTAATTTCAGTAATTTTTGAATAATGATTTTGTGTTTACGTAAATTAACCTATTGGTGTCAAATGAATTGTGAACCGAATATCCCATATTTGCGATGATTGAGGATCTTAAGTTTATTTTGGCTGTCGAATTACAGTGATATCTAAAAAATATCAGATTGTATTACATTCGAATAAAAGCGGATATAAAATTAATTGAATAAAAAATTTTCGAGAAGGTTATTATATTTCTTTTTTGAGTCAATAATTATATTTTTACTAATTTAATACTTTTACAATCTTATAGTAGTTTAATCTCTCTCTTTATATTTCTAAAACTTAAAATATCATTAAATCATTTTTTTTATTATAGTAATGAGTCATAAAAATCGTACTTTTATAATAATGACTTATAATATTGACTTATAATTTATTAATATTGTAATGTAAGAGAAAATATATTATGTTCTATTATTCGGAAAGAAATATTATTAAGTACGTACAAGCTTGAAAGCGCTTAGTAAACATATCATGGATTTCGAAGATTTCGAAAATGGATATTCAGCTTTGAACCTCTTCAGCGTCGCGTATATGTAAGTTGATTAATGTTTAATTGCGGGTCATTATAAATCGATTTTGAAGATTAGTCGAAGAATAATAATTTAAAACAATATTAGACAAAATTAGATAAAACTCAAAGATATAAAGATTTTATTTTGAGATTATGAAAAAATTATAAAAAAGGTGAAAAGAGGTAATAATCCGAGAATCTAATCTATCTGATTTATCCGAAAATTTTAACATCTCGATTTTTAAAAATCTCTATTTTTAAAAAACTATAAATTAAGAAACTTACAAATATGTAAATTCAAACCTCTAAATTCTTGTAGAGATATTTAAAACAATTCGAATGTGTATGTGTTTAAAAATCTAAGAATGCACATTCAGCAATCTAATTATATTATTATCAATAGCGAAAACAGATTTTCCCAAGACACGCAATATCGAGTACGTAGATCTCCACGTAAGAAACTCAGAATAACTCGAATGTCGGCGTCGCTCGTGATCGATCAGCTGAAAAACGGCTTTCGACGTCCCGGCGATTTCACACCACGTATGCGAACGCGTCGAAATTGGCGTCCGGAATTTTTGATGAAATACTTGCGCGATAATCAACGCGATTATAACGAGAAATGCACCATGATAGTGCAACATCGTGAAAGAAGCTTTGTTCCCGAAACGCCCAAGATTTGTTCCATCGGTTTGCATTCCAGTTCGCAAAGTTTAAATAATAGCAATGATCTCTCGAGTTTGTACGACGCAACAAGAAATTTTAAGAGGCGTTTTGATATCGTTCTCAGGTGATACATCTAATATTAATGATGTATTTTTTGTATAATTTGATTTAAAATATTTTAAGCGTTAATTCAATATATATTTTATTTCTTGCAAACATATTTCTTCTGTATAAAGATAAATCTGTTGAGATTAAAATATATAGGCACAAAAATGTATAAATTTTGTATTGAAGAAAAAAAATATACTTACAATAATTTCAGACCAACGTTTAGGTGTAAATATTGGATGGAAAAATCAACTCCAACGTCAAGCTCAACATTAACGTCGACAGACGTATCTCTTAAAACACAGAAAAATTGTCAAACTGTGAAAATCGATTGTACAGAATCGGCAAACATTTCTAAACATGATCAGACTCAAAAGAATTATAATCAGTCATATGAATATACTAAAGAGAAAAGCGACATGTCGGATTCTTTACGAGGCGATTATGCTGCAGGCGATCGTTCATTTATATCTAACGACTTCAACGGCTCGTTTAGAAAAGAATATAGGTCCTGTGTAACTAGAGACGTACAAATCCAAACTTCGGGCAGAAAGAGTTCACGACGAAAAAAAATGAAGAAACGATCGAAATTGGCGGACAAAGGAATCTTTCATCGCAAACATCGTGATAACGAGCCCCGGGGAAAAATTATTACGGATTTTCGCGTTGATTCGCATAACTCAAATAAAAGAAATCGTTATGAAAAACCAAAACTATGCGTTCAAGTTTTGGAGAGCAAGCACGCCGATTATATCAATAAATTCACAGCAGTAAAAAGACAGATAGAAGAAATAACAGCGACGTTAAGGGAAACCTGTTATAATGATAATAATTCACGAAGTAATTTGGAAAACTTTTCCGAAGAATATTTTTCATCGGTATCCGATGATGCGAAGATAAATACGAACAGGGAGTCGGATGAAAGTAAATTTACGATTGTGAGAAGAAGAAATAAAAAGACCAAAATAAAAAATAATTTAAAAGAAGATGATGAGAGAGGAAAAATCATTAGAAAATCGGAAAGTGAAAATATGTTGGAAATTTTGTACGTTGATAATACTAATGATAAATTTTTAAATTCGTCAAGTAGAGAATATTCAAAAGATACTATTACTTCTTCGATAAATCCTGCTATAAAGCTTAACGATATTTTCGTACATGATTCCACTCGAGCGTTTTCAATAGATAAAACGGTTCACCTTCTAAATAGAAATTCTGGGAACAAGAAAAAAGAGAAATGCTGCTTCAAACAAATTTCTTTCGATTTGCATTTAACGAAGAATGATAATAAACTACGAGAATTTTCAATCGGAGCTGAAACTTTTGATAAAGTTCACGTAAGAAATAATTTTATAGTTCCAAGCGATGATAAAAATATAAAAGATTTATTCGAAAATTTTGCTGGTTTGGAAGAATCGAGATATCATAAGAAGATTGTCGGGGAAAAGGTGGGTGAAATGGCTATTCTGGAGGACATAAAAAAAAGGATAGACAGAGATTTCGATGATTGTTCGGCTGAAAGAGGTGAAAACGATACGGAAGATTTTCTTACTGTTTCTCAAAAAAGCAGTAATTTCGATCGTCTGTTTTATGAAATAACACCAATGGAAGATGTAGCGTCCGTCAGGACTCTCGAAAAATCTAAATCTACGTCGTTAATGGTCTCCGGATCGCCGAATCTCGATTTATCCGAGGTACAGGTTCGCGATTCGATATCGGCAGACGCTATAAGCGAACATTCGAATAAAAATTCCACTCTTTCCGAATACTTCTCTTGCATGCAATTCCCGAGCATGGTTTCATTCGCAGAGAACGAGGACGAGCTCGCTCTCAGCTTTGAAAATCATAGTATTACTGCTCATGATTCACACGCGAATTCACTTTCAAACTGTAATTATTACGATTGTCCGCGTTCGAACTTGGATGGGAGTTTCGATTGCTCATATTGCAATTCAGAATGCGTCGCGGAATATATTCCCCCGAATAATTTTCCAATCGAAACGAGAAACGCAGTGATCGATACGCTTGAGCTATCTGAGGATCGAGAAAGCTTCGTGAAAGATACGATTTGTGAGCGTCTTTTTGGAGAGAGTAAGAGGAAGGAGGAAGAATCGCATGTCGAATTCGAAAAGCGATACACGATTGATTCTACATTCGAGACGCCAAAATCGTCGAGGTACATCGGTTCGATAGATTCGGGCGTGTTCAGCTCGTCTTTGATCGATCTTCATCCTCACGAGAACTCCATCGACAAATCGGAGCTTAAAAAGAAACGTCGCGTTGAAAAACTTGACAGATCGCCTTTAATTGTCGATTTTAATTCGGATAATAGTTGTACCGACGACAATCTCGATCAAAGAGTGAATGACGTCGTGCGAGATCTCACCGAGAAGCTGATACTTTGCGAAAGAAGAATGAAATTGAAGAAGATGCGGAAAATGGGATACAAGGTGAGAGACCACACGCGTTATTACGTACGTATTTATGGATTCGTTGAATTTTTATATTTTAATTTTGAAATCCAAAGATTCTCTCTCGTGAATTTTCGGACGTATACGCATCGCGATTAATTCGTGGCAATGCTTTTTCGCAGTCTCGGCAAACTCTGTCGCGTACTTGCAAGTTTAGCAGGAGTCTCTGTGACGCTTATTGCGATCTCTTCAATTCGCCTCGACGGTCCAGCGAGAACGAAAGGCTTGTCAGTATTTCCACGCCCACGCTGTTATCGCTATCAGACTCCGAGATTGAAAATCAAGATGAATTGAAATGTTAGTTACGTGTGATCGACGATTATCTTAAATTTATCGATGCAATTCTATTTCAAGTTCGGAAAATACTTATGTATGTCGTTCTTTGTAGTAATATTTTATCTTGAAAATTTTGAAAAATTAATTCTAATACACAAATATCGTTTTGTTCTCACCATAGCGTTGATAAATACACGCAAAAATCTGCTTGAGCGTTGTTCAACGTCTCTTTCGTTAATTTAGATACTTACTATACTTACTATAAGTGCACAAATGGCAAATGAAAAAAATATTACGATACTGCTTTAAGTGCGCCCACATTTTTATTGTATAATTCTACATATATTTAATAAATCGTGATGTTTTTGGTATATCTTTTTCTCGTTTTCTTTCGTAATTAATAATTGATAATAAAAATATTTATTTTTATTATTTAAACATTAGTTATTTATAAATGTAACTCGCAGGGAGTATTTAGATAGTTTCAATAACATATTATTTGTCATATTAATTTTATAATAATATATGAAATTATTGCTTCTAAAATATACATAAAAAATATTAAGAATTAGAACAATCCCATATTCTGTAGAAAAGTCATGACTCACGTGCGACAATCAAGCAGCTGTATTACATCTTTAGATGATAAATCATTGCTCCTTCGATCGCGTCGATTGTACGATCATGAACTCACAAATACAAGATACAATCGATTCGCCGTGGCTCGTCTTGACACTCATCGGGAGCAGTTCAGACCACATCATTAGACGATACTGACGGTTTTCGCGTTGCGGTTTCCTTTGAAGGGAACTAGAAATGGCCCGGTCCGTGCGAGACCAGCCGAGCGGAAATGCATAAACGAATGGACGAGTCGTTTCGCGCGTCCGCGACTGTCAGAAAGGTCTCTTCTCTCTTCTCCCATGAACGGTCCGGCCGGAAAACGAGAAACACATGGGGAAACAAGCGCCGGACAAACGACAACATAAATGACGAACATGATCAAAAAGACGCGCTCTGGACTTTGTCTCGAGACGGTGCCTTCTGCGTTTGATATCTCGGAAATCGCGTTGACTTCGCGACTTCAACCTGGATAAGCAGGCTCAATAAAGGAAATGTGGGAGATGGGAGATGACTATATAAACTCGTGGACGGATATTGTGCTTTACGATGCAATCAAATATTATTTTTAAATAAATAATTATAATTCTCCCTCTCTCTTTCTCTTGTATTTAACTATTTTTTCTTATAAATCAATCGATCGCGAAATCTATTAGAATGTCATAAATGGAAAGATGTATCTTCATTGTTCGCTTTTATCCCTTAGGTTACTATAACGATCGTGTTCGTGCGCCTTTCAGATTCTTGCTATCGAGATTTCAACGCGGAATTTAACCGTCTATGACTATACATCGTGGAGTCTCCGCGATACTCTGCGTCGAATTATCGCGGAGCGCCGAGCTTTTCGCAAAGATGTGTGTCCCATATCGCGCGGATCTGAGATTATCATCGGGTGATACTTATTTCCTCCTTTGTGCGAGCCTTCGTGACGACGTATCAAAGAACTCCGGGGAATTAGGTAGCGCGAGCACCCGGTATAAGATGCTTTCCCGCGGCTGATCCCTCGTCACCGTGAATGGAAAGGCTCGCGGATTGAGAGAAGCGTCTCTCTCTCGCTCTTTCTCTCTCTTCTTTAATTCTGTCGGGAAAGTAATTATGTTCCTTTCGTATATGAACTATCCCGTTACGACGACGACATGAAAAACTAAAGAGGAGAACATTCCTCGTCGAGAAAGTGCGTGGAAGATTTTGTGAAAAAAAATTCATGTACATGCGTGATGAAACGATACAGGATTTTTTTTGCACTGGTCAATACAAATTATTGTTACAAAAAATGACTGTCACAACAAATATAATTATTGTACCTATACCATCATAAATAAAAAATTTTATATTCATATATTAATTTCATACATGTGATTTCATATAATCAGTTATAAATTTTGCAGCAAAAAAGTTTCTAATGATAATAAAATTACCGGACATTCCTTGAGACTTTAATATTTAATTTCATATTATTTCTTAAAAAATTTTATTTTATTTTGTACATAAAAAAAGTCAAATCAGTATTACATCTGCACACTTGCATTGTGTACATTGGTCACTCGGTAGGAAGATTGTTAGAGGAAATTGATCAGTCTACCGGGATAGCCCAGAGGGTGAACCTCCTGACATCCTTAGGGTCGGCACGAAGCAATTTTCGCTTCGGTAAGCGATCATGTATTTTAACACTAGTCAGATGAAATGATGCTTCGAAATTGCTCGCGATTCCATTAACTCTATAATTATACGCAACTGCGATATTATATAATGTGTTATTAATTTTATTTTTTCCCTCTAATAACTCTGATAATTTTTTCATGATTTTTTAATTATATATAATAATAATTAGGATCATTAAAAAATATATATAATCGACCAAATATATAAAAAATATTAATTTTAATTATATATAATAATTATTAGGATCTTTTTAATATTAATTATAATAATAAAAGTAACAAATAATTTATTTGGCATTGTATATTGTTGTTATGTTACATTCAATATTTATATTCGATATATAAAATCGGTCGTGTGAGAAAGAGCACGACGTCATACGAAAGCATCGAGCAGGACATCGTGCCTAGAAGATGGACAAACAGAAAACGATGCTTTTAACACTCGGCAAACAGTTGCTGCTCTGGCGCACATCGCCAGAATATTACCGTGATCAGGGCTGGGTTAAGGTGGTGTTATTCAATTTAAAAACGATATTATTTTTATCTATATTATCATTATAACATACGTTAACAGAATAAAATACCTCTTAACGCATTATTTTCAAAGATGCTTTGGATCTTTCTTTTTATGTTTCGATATTTGTATTTTATTCAAATTAATTAAATCTGACTTATTACACACAATTCGTATATCTATGCATATTGCATTAATTAAAAAAAAGTTTATTCGCGCAAGTAATTATAAAAGAAAGACAGCATCATTATTTTATTATATATTTTTATTTACTCCAGGGTACCACACTAGCTTGTTTCGATCCTGATTCTGATCTCTTAAACGACAACAAATATCTCGAGGATAATAACTGTGAAAGCTTTTGTACGTGGGAAAAGGCGCGTCTCTCTCGCGAGCCTCTTTTCACCGCAATGTCCGGATATCTCGAAAAAGAAATTTCCGTCTCGAATGCGATCAATTTCCGTAGGGACCCAGAACCTCCAATACCATATCTTGTAAATAGTATCTTTCCCACTACTTTTTAATAATAATTTTGATATGTCAATTTAACAAAATTATATATAATAGAATTAATTTTGTTTAAAAAAAATTCTTTTTAATTGTATTAAAATTAATTGTATAATATTATATATATAATTATTTATATATATAATTAATATTTTATTTAATATAAATTTATAATCTTTATTATATTAAAAGAGGAGAATAAAGAAGCTTAAACAAATATAAATTACGTGCACTCTTCGAGATTTATTTCGCAAAAGAATGTATTCTTCTTTGAAGACTAACTCTTGGTATCGGCATACTTTATCATTGTGTCAGCTCGTGAACTGGCATCCCTCCATTGGGTTGAGCGTACAAAATGTTTGATGTCACGGAGATTACCGGGGTGGCAAGCGTACACACCAGCGTCGACGGTATGCCGTAGTTAAGGGCGTTTCGTGGTGATCCTTTCCTCCCGAACAAATATAAGGGTCGTCTTCTCGGGGGCTTGCAAGAATGTGTCAAAGCCGGTCTAGGACCGGCGATATAGTCGCAAGCATCAAACAATTATATGATTCACGCCGATCCCTGCATCTAATATAATTCAATGATTCTCTATCTCTTTCTTTTCATGCTATACAGAACATTCTAATTTTATTGGGATGATTATTGGTTATTTTTGATAAGAGAGATCGACGTTGATTTTCTCTCAGTGAAAATTAATTAATTGTGATTTTTTAATTCATGGCATTATATATCTATAAAGTTTAAAGTAACTTATAGACTTTTTTTTAGAGAGATATTGAATTTTTATTATCATAATTATAAAATTATCTGTAGGCTGTGTGTAAAGAAAAATGCATATCTCGAGATATTCCAACAATTATATCCAGTTCTGATAAACTTTCGAGCTTTCACATTAAAATAACTAACATCTGTTTTGCTCTGGTGCCGTGCAAAAGATACATAATATCCTCGGGCTACATCACACTGGAACGCATGTTGTTGTCGCTGATCGGTTAAAAACCATCCTGTGCATACACTGTAAAACTCAATATCAATTACTGTAAAACTCAATATCAATTACAAAAAAATAAAAAATTCGAAAGCTTAATATTGTTAACACTGTATATAATATATCTATTTTTTGGAGTTCTCAAAACTTTTTTTTGCACCTGAGATCAGAAAATTCTTATTAGGACTTGAAAAGTTTTATAAAAAAACGTATTGAATGTGCAATACATATTCTTTATTATATAATTTTTAGTGATAAAAAATCAAAATTATTGTGCAAATGAAAAATGTTTATAAAAGTTATAACACATTACGTTTTTAAATTTAACACTTGGAACTTAAGTGGCTCTTTATTTTTCCTTCGTATGAGTGAAAAGTATTAAAAAACGTACTATAAATAAATTATTTTAGAAAGTTACATCCCCAAAATATTCTCTTTACCTAGAATGTTGAACAAAAAATTTAGAAAATCATCTTTTTTTTCAAAAAAGATTTCAGTAAACATCTTTATGTAATCACGTTGCATAATTGCATTATTATCGTTTAAATAAAATTCCTCGAAATCTTAAAAATCTTAAGAATAAAAAAAGCAAAGAAAGGCGAGAATTATTTTAAATCCCACGATAATATTTCCAAGTCTAATCTTACTTACGAGAAGAAAAAAGCGTTCTTTCGAGCCACGCAATGTGCGTAAGCGCCCACATAACACCCACGTACACTCATACAGATACATACTTAAGACGCCGAAGGGAAACTTCCCACGGGAGGAGCAATTCTGAAAATTCTTGGAAGAGACACGTCGATATAGAGGCTGCACTCGAGACTACCATACTCCATCTCGACCTGGGAAAATTCTATTTCGCCGAGGCGAATAGCAAAGCGAAGATGACAAAGTCAAGGAGGAAAATTGCGAAATTGCTTCTTGCAAGCGCGACGCCGACCCGCCGGCCAACTTGACGGTACATCCGGTATATCCGGTATGTCGGTTGGCCTCGCCGTCGACTTGTCGGTGGTCTGGAGGAGGAAGAGGAAGAAGGTGAGAAAAGATCTCGGAGGCTAAGTAGATTCCGCGATGCCTTTGTGGGCACCTCGACTCCCAGGACGTCGGCACGATCTCTCGGACTAGGATATATCCTTGTCGCCGGTAAATCGCCAATCGAATTCCCGGTCGACCTGGCGACGAGGAATGGAGTAGAGAGTAAAAGAAAGAGGGAGAAAGCTTAGAGATTTATCGTCAGACTTTCCGATTTTCGTTGTGGAATTGGCTTACGAAAAGTTGCTCTAACAAAAATATTTCGATCGCACACAGGATTAATTGGATTAACAATGTTATTGCGGTGACATACGCATGCCATCCGACACAATGATAAATTGTTCAATCGTAATTAAAGAGTCACAAATACAAAAACTCTAGTTGTAAATTCATTAGTGAGTGACCGGTCAAAATGTAAGTTAATTGGATAAACGAAATATAATGTTACGTATGCATTAATTAATTCTTTGCCAGATCTCTAAAATTATTGTTCTCACTTCTCATTATGCTTGAGTATAAACACATGATGAATGATGTATTACAAATATATAAAAAAATAAGTAATACTTTTTAAAAATAAAATTTATAAGTTTATGAAGATATATATATTTTATCTTAATTAGGTCAATCAATGATCTCCACTATATGTCGTCAAGATATTTATCTAATTCTTCTGCCTTGATGTGGTAACTAGCTGCGTTCGGTTTATAAGACGAGAGAATTTATGCGTCTACAAAATGGAACCTATTAGCGAACAGTTGCGGAGGATCTCGAGGAGAAATCAGCCTCTTAGGTTTAAAGCTCTTCTTCTTTCTCTTTCTCTTTTTCCCATAGGGGTCTACGTCTCTTTATTCGGACGGCACACAAAGGTTCCGCGAAGATTACAGGACCGCCAATCCCCTCCTGTATGGATTCTACGGAGGGGCATTATGGCGACACATAGTGGAGTAATATGGAAGGGCATCTCATCCCTGGACAATACTGCGCCTCTCTCTATAGCTGAAGATCTCTATAACTTTTTTTTCTCTCTATCTTTATCGCTCTCCCTAGATCATTATATAATCGCGACGATAACGTGATTTCAATGCCGCGAAAAATCCTTTTCGAACAAGTAAATAAAGCTCTATGTTTTTTTATGATATTATACTATATTATTGGTTCACAGATTATAATTGAGAATAACGTACACATATAATAAATAAAGCAAACTTATCATTAAGAAAAATATAGCTTAAAATTAATTTGTTACGAAAACTTGCAAGATTTCAACAAGTATTTTTTCTTTATAAAATTATAAAGATGCAAAGTGAAATATAAATATTATTTAATTTATTATTTTTTAGTATATATTGCGCTGGATTATTATTATCAATATAAAAATTTTTTTATAAATATCGTATAATATTTATGAAATTCTGATTTCTTTTTTTATGAACATTAATCTAAAAGTAACATATAGGATAAGGTATTTGTTATAAAAACGAGTAAAATAGGTTTATATTTTTTTGAGACACATGTATTTTAGAAGTCAAAACGCGCATTATGTACAGATATGATCAGCGTAACGCATCCGCAAATTAATCTAACGCAAAGTAAAACATGCAAGAGATTTGTCGCGAGCGATATTATACATTTTTATACATACATATTTATTTATATGTGTTTATTTTATATACAATTACGAGAATCAATACCTTAAAAAGTTACGCAATTTTTCTTTCGCTATTGCTGAATACTATATATATATAATATTCTGAACAATCATACATAGCGTATACGATATATATTTAACATTACAATCTTATAAGATTATGAATTAAATGTAGGTCGAGATATAATTTTTATATTTTTGTATAATTCTATAATTAAATGTATGCATTTGTGTGTGTCGTGAATAAATTTTTTTATTGTAATTGACATACAAAATGAAAAATCTAGTATCGATTGTACATTTTAACTTAATTTTAAAATTAAAATTAATTTAACATAATTTTAAAATTAAGATTGCATTTTGCCCGAAATAAAATTAATCGCTCTTTATTAATTCGCGTAATTTTTTATCGATGTACAATGATTAGAAATTCTTAAACTAAATGGCTGATAATATTATTTGTAAATATATATAGATGAGTTTCTCAGTAACATTTATACAACTGTTTAAGTTTTCTCAAGTGTATTCACTACAACGAATTAAATTGTTTCGTATTAAATTCTGACTAGATTATGTGCATATACTAATTGAATATTTCTTGTTTGTATCTATCGTTATTTAAAAGTCATGACTAGAAAACACTCTTTCGTTCTAAATTAATAGAACAAACGATAATGCAAAACTCAAAAGATAACTTAAATAAAAAATTTTATATGCGCAATTAAATTACATTATTATAAAATTAATAAGAATACCTCGATATATATTTATAATGATTAAAAATTAACTTAAAATATATTGACTAGATTGACTAGATTGATATGGTCGTATCTCTCTAACGGGGCTTTGCTTTTACGATTAGTGTCGCAACATTTAATTCATCATATCATATTCTATGTAAAGATGGATATATATAAAAGAATAACGAGCGAATATATAAGAGATGCAAATAGAATGTTCGTTAGCGTTCAATTCGCGCGTATTCTGATTCGCTTATTAAATTGTGCGTACATCAAAGTCGATTAATAAATTTTAATAAATTCCTTTTTTTTTAAATTTAGAGTTTATACAGTTATTAATAAATTTATTTTTGCGTTTACTCTCTTAATGTATACCCATCTTTAGGATATAACAATGACTTTCAAGTTCATTCCTAACACTATTATTATCTCGTACAACTAAACACAACTAGGTCGATTCCTATAGTTAAAGAATGGATCTGATACTTTTGAGGAAAAGATATCTATTATATGGCTTATCGATTGATCAAATGCATTCATGTTCACATTAATCTCGGTTTATAATATATCTATTATATATCTTATCTTAGTTTTTATCTCATATAATTGTCAAACATCTTAATATTATCTTTGATTTTAGCTGTATGAGACGATCTCTATGATCGGGAGATGCATTAAATCTAAGATTAATGATTGATTAATAACTCATTAAATCCAAATACTCATTCCAAAGCACGCTGCTCATTTCTAACGTATCATACAAGAGAATTCGAAAAAGAAAGAAATCGCACATTATATAACTTGGCTGAACGAACATTATTTAAATTTTTATAATTATATGTGTATTTTGTGCAATTATGTATGAATTTTATTAAAAAATTAGTTTTATGGATTAAATCAGATCTTACGGATGAAATTAGATATGTAAAGTAGCATAGATATACTTTTAGATAGAGATACTTTTATTATTAATTAGTAAAAATTAATTTCTATAAAAGATATAAATATATGATATAATAGATAATATGTTATATATATACAAGTAAGTATAATAATAAATTATAAATAATTATATTTTATTACATACAATTATTGTAATAATGCTAATATAATTATAAATGAAAAAGATTAAAGACCGTTTATAATTAAACACTTCAGTAAAGTCAACTTCTCTAAAGCCGAATCTAAGCCAAGCGAACGAATACGAATGATCATACAAATGAATGGCAACGTATATAAAGAAGCGTTATTTAATTATTAATCTTATAAAAAAATTATTTTATGCAAAATAAAAAATTATAATTATTGTGTAACGTATAAAAAAATTATAATTATTGTATAAGGTATTATAAAAACATATACTATAAAAAAATATTTTATAAAAAAAATTAATAAGCCTCTTCACGTTCACTGATATTCATTTGTGATCGTTTCATACTCGTTCGCTTGATCTAGATCTGCTTTAAGAGATGTAACAAATTTATTTAATCGCTAGTAAGTCTGCTCACCGACTTAATGCTAGACAAATTGAGATCGTCATGTCAGATAGTCTCTATCACTTAGCCTAATTGCGCTTCATTATATATACATCGCGCATGCTATATACAGATTTATATCACGCGAAGTATCGCCTATGTTATTTGTTCGCGCAGTTACATCGGCGAAATTTTACATAAATTTACAGAATTTACGCTTCGTTAAAATTTGCTTTCGATTACATAGCATGATTCTACGACTAAAAGTTAATTATTTGACTAGAAGTGACTAGAGATGATCAGAGATCTTTGATCTTAGTAATTTCTACGTTTTGGCAATGTAGTGTGCATTCGATTTTCTCGAATTTTATAACTTCTGTATCCAATGATAAAGTAACGCGTTAATGTTTAACATATCTCGAACAATTGACTCCATTATATGTTTTCCTAAATAAATGGCAAGTAATGTTTCATGCAAGTAATGTTTCACATTAAAATGCAAACATGAACTTAAATTATATATTATTATATTAGTTTTGCAAATGAATATTTTATTATCTATATATTTATATATTAAACAATGCATTTATTTTATCTATCGAAATGTATACTTATCCAAATTTTATATTTTATTTTAACATTTTATATATACCATTTTTCTTTCTTTTCTTTTGTGTTTAAATTAATTATCTTAACAAAATAATAATTACATTATAAATTATAATCATGAAATAATCAGAAATCATATAACTGTAATAATTAGTCAACTGCAAGAAATGTAAACATTTGCGTCAGTATATTATGAGAGAAATATGATTG
The DNA here is from genome assembly GCF_025532165.1 of Camponotus vicinus. NCBI lineage: Eukaryota > Metazoa > Arthropoda > Insecta > Hymenoptera > Formicidae > Camponotus > Camponotus vicinus. The sequence goes on from NW_028141949.1 coordinate 4,219,228, forward strand.
TATCTGTTCTTTAAAAATTTCTTTCAAATCTTGACCACCGCAGATTAATATTTTTTTTTTATTTTAATTATTAATGTGTCATCTTATTTAGGTCACATATTATGATCTCAATAACATATGGGAATGAAATTTATATATATTTTATCGGTGATATTCGATTATCTTTCAATTTTTTTCATATGTTATAATGTATAATTTATATATACAAATTTAATACGCACAACGGTAATGTGGAACCCTGTTTTTCCCGGTAAATTCCGTGAAATATAGTAACGATTATATTTTTTAGAGAACAAGATTAACGTATATAATTCCACGTGTAGTAATTTTGAAGCTTATAGATTTTAATTTTCTTGATCAAATGATACGCATTATTAGCGCATCACTAATACAATGACTATAAACGACTAAACTAGATGGTTAGAACTTACACGAAGGGATATTTAATTTCTGATCAGTTTATCTCCTTTCTCTTGATCTTTAACATATTATCAGTCAAAGTTATAGTTCTCTGCATCATAGTTTCTTCTTTTTATTTATATATTAAACAATTTACAAATTAATTAAAAATTTTATAAAGTAAAATAAAACAATTTTTAGAAGTTTGACTAGAGAAAATTTTATGCAGACAAACATTAGAAATTGACTAGGAATAAGTTAAATGAACAAAAATAAGATAATTAAAATATAATCTGATAAAATAATCTCTTTGGGAATTTAATTAAAGAGCATTTTATGCAAAAAGATTAAAAAATGTATAAATTAAGAATAACTAGAATTGACTAGAAATAGTTAAAATAAATAATAAAAAAATTTATTAAATTGAATAACTTGCAACTAAATGATTAAAATTTTAATAAAATAAAATGAAATATTTTTTGGAAATTTGACTAGAAAAAAGACTAGAAAAAAATTGAAACTAGTAAAATAAAATAAAATGATTTTTTTAAAGTTTGAATGTTTTGTACATACAAACACAAAAAATTAAATTGTGTTACTAATATGTTACTCTTACATAATTATAAAAATAAAATATAATTATACATTTATTAAATTAGAATAAAACAATCTTTGAAAATTAAACTAGATAAAAGTTTGTACAAACAGAAATATAAAAAAAAAAGAAATTTTATATACGACATACATGACTAAGAATTAAATAATTAAAAATTATATATATATATATATATATATATATATATATATAATTAAAAATATATTTAAAATTAATAATTTATTTTTAAATATTAAACATTTTGAAATAAAATGATCTAATCTCGAAAATTTAAATAAAAACAATTTTGTACAAATAGATTAGAAATATAAAAAGATAAAAAACTAAAAATAAAATAACTAAAAATTAAATACACACACTCACTTGTATAAAAATATATTAAAACAAAATAAAATAGTTTTTAAAATTCGATTAAAAAGAGTTTTTGCATAAAGAGATTAAAGCTATTGATATTATAGATATAACAAAGTAAATTGAACACATAGTGTAATTATAGAAATTAAATATCCCTTTTAATAACAATAACAATAATATTCTTTCTCCTCTTCACATTTATTTTTTTTTATATTTCCTTCTTTTTTCCTCTTCATTACTTTCCTTAATATTAGAACGAGCATGCGGAGCGTTTTGATTGCGTACTCACAATTACGAAAGCCGTGTCTCTTACAAATCAAGACCGAATCTCCAGTAGAGCCCGGGTCGCCTCGGCAGGGGTCTCGCCGGAAATTGATGTCAGGTCATTTCGTTGGTCAACTGGCTGGTCGCTGCTGTCTGAGTGATGTCTGATTTGCTGATAGTTTCCTGACCATCGACAACAGTATTATTATTACTGCTGTTACTGACGTTATTATTGGTTTCTGGATGTTGAGTGGCCAGGTGTTTCCTCAAGGCGGCTTGTCTGGTGAATTTAGCCTCGCATCTAGTGCAAGGGATCTCAGCGTTGGTCCCCGACGACGAAGATGATGAAGAGGACGATGACGTCGCAGGTGACGCGGAATTATCAGTGTTGGGCAATCTGGGCTTATGCCAACGTCGATGAGACGCTAAATTGGCCGGGCAAGAGAACCGCTTGTCGCATTCGGGGCAACGGTACTCCACGTGGGCGATCCGGGAACAACGATGCTGCGCCAGTTGAAAGGCGTCCTCGTGAAGTTGCCGGCAAAGCTTGCACTGGTATGGCCCGAGTCGATTCTCGATCTTGGCCAACTCAGCGCGCGCTTCCTCCGTGACCTCGACGATGTTGAAGGCAGGATCAATGTCGCCGGTCACCACTGCCTCGTCCGGACCTAGGATCACAGTGCCCGATACGGGACTGCTGGTGTCTTCGTCGAATTTGAGTCGTCTGGCGTGTTTTTTCTTAGGCCTCTGGGTAGTGGTCTTTTCGTTGTTGGTCTGTTTTGGAGTCGACACGGAGGCGGATCCGGAAGACGGTGAAATGAGATCTTCTTCCCGAATTCTCCTCCTGGGACACTGAGGCGGCGATGGCGTACTGGGTGGCGTCATAGGTGCGTGCACGCTTTGAAGATGTTGCTGTGGCGTTAAAAGAAATTGCTGATGATAACTTTGCATTGATTGCATGTGTGTCGGACTCGTTAAAAGAAGTTTCTGATTGTGCAGCTGGTACTTCGAGGCGAGTTCATTTCCGGAATACGGCGATAGTCGAGTACTTTCTTCGGGAAGATGATGGATCTTGTCGACTATCGAGTCGTGGAAGCGAGATGATTCTTTATTAAATATCAAACGTTCATACTGACTTTGATGACTCTGGGCCGAGGAGCTGCGTAAAGTATCCAAGTCGTCGACGACCAGCTGTTGATCTTCCTCGCTGTCTCTGCGGCTTTCAAGACGAGTTTGGACTTCCTCGCGGATTCTAAGATCTTTTTCGTCACCCACCTCAATCATCTCTTCCGTCTTCGGAGTATTTGGCGTTGGTGGTGGTTTCAAAGAGAGATCCAGGGGGCACGGCGTTGAGGATCTGGAGGACTCCCAGGATTGCAAAGACGCGTGATGCTCGACGGATGGGATCCGCGAGTAGATCGGCGAGGACGGGTCGTCCATCGGGATGTGCCACGTGGTCGGTGGTGCGGCGTAAGCTGGATGATGAATCTCTTCGCTATAGTAGCTCATATAACTAAGACCTGGGGCCAAGAAGGCCCTCGGTAGAGTGCCGTGCAGCATTTCCACGTGCAACTTCCTCCCTATCCCTTGCTGGATTTCCTCAAAATTTGTGCTGCATCTTTTGCATCTCGTTTCGTGTTTCCATAGCCTCCGGATGGAAATGTTCGTACGAGTTTTCGGTGCGAGCCGAGGCAATTTCAAGAATATTCAGCCACGAAGACGCTATCACTGGCGGAAGAAACGCTGGACTTCTTACGAGGATTCCTCTTTAAGATCGCCTCGGATGACACTTCTTCCTCGTGTTTCTCCCTCGGCCGTTGAACGCCGTTTGGCAGAAGCTGCTCATGCCACGTCTCGTTTATGCCGTATGCTCCGCCCGGGCAGCCGTCGCTCATCCGACGTTCATTGGTCGTCACTTCCACCCTCACTTCGCCCTTTTGCTGGGCGCAAGCGCGTTTATTTTAATGCTTGCCGCCCCGCTCGGCGCGAGCAGACGCTGCGAACAGCTGGTGGGGTAGGGATGTAGCCTCTCGTTTGGCTGGCTGGTTGCGGAGCTTCCTGCGGTGCAGGTAGGATTTCGATAAGGGGACAATAAAGGTGCGATTTTGGTAACATTGGTATCAGATTCATATCTCGAGCGATGTTGGTCAATGTTTCGATAAATCAATATTATAGTTATATTATAGTTATATTACCGGAAAAACAGTAACCGGAAAATTACATCTTTCAAAAGAAGTTGATTAATATTTTCGAATGTAAAAAAAGCATGATAGTCATCGTTTGTTTCTAAACTTCTAAAAATACTATTGATAAGAAATATAATATTAGATATCTCGATATTATTTTTTTAATCGGTATTTCAAACATTCGAGTTATGTACAGAGAATCAATTGATATATTGTCTGTTTCTTTGTATATTTGAAAGTTTTTTCAAGAGATAAAATATCCAAATTGAATGCTTTATTTTTAAGATTTCTATCCCTAATCGCTCTTATATAGAATATGGCGACGTGTTCTTTGCCGTGGATAATTATTTCGTGGATATTTATTTATTTTTATGTAGAAGAATCGGCATGTTTTATAAAACAGTCATATTAATCAATAAAAATTATTCGCGAGATTATTTATAAATTATAATTATTATAATGAATTATAATTATTACTATACAGGGTGTTCTAAAAAGGTATGTCAAAAATTTTCACACCTGAAGGATGAAAAAATGTTATATGGACATAGGTGCGGAAATGCTTATTTCAGGAGTTACGTTGAAAATACTGTTAGCTGTATTACTTACACAAGGAAAAATTTAGGATTAATTATTGTAGACGACAATCGTTTAATTAGGCTTATTTACATTTGGTTTTAATGTGACCTTGAGTATGTTACAATAAATGTTGAAAATGTTCACCATTTTCCTGAATACAAGCAGTGACACGTCGACGCATCGATTCACGGACACGTTCAAAAATGCCTGGCGTACAGCGGATTGTCTCGCAACCTGCAGTGATACGGTCACGAAGATCTTGAATATCACGCACTGGTGGCATTTTTGAACGTGTCCGTGAATCGACGTGTCACTGCTTGTATTCAGGAAAATGATGAACATTTTCAACATTTATTGTAACATACTCAAATGTAAATAAGCCTAATTAAACGATTGTCGTCTACAATAATTAATCCTAAATTTTTCCTTGTGTGAGTAATACAGCTAACAGTATTTTCAATTCCTGAAATAAGCATTTCCGCACCTATGTCCATATAACATTTTTTCATCCTTCAGGTGTGAGGAATATCTCCTTAAATTTTTGACATACCTTTTTAGAACACCCTGTATATTTATTATATATATATTTATTATATATTTATTACATATATATTATCATACATTTACTATTCCATATTTAAAAAATATCTATTGTTATAAATAATATCTCTATTCACTCCAACGCAATATTGGAATGCAGCGTTTAAAGAAAGTGATACCTAATCCATAAAATTTCAACATATTCTAATGTACATATTTCATGGAACGCGCGTTTAATAATGAAATATATCTATCAATTACTTTTAGAGATAAACCATCCAATGCCGTATCAATGATACATGTCCGATATTGCTGCGCGACGTTGATGATTAATCATTCAGTCGCTCCGGTAAGTCTCTTATTACCGAGGCAACTCCCTTCGGTTATGCCTGTAAAGGAAGCACGATGCGTTTTACATATCATTTTGAGGCGTACCGTCACGTCTCTCACGGCATTAAACTTGTCCTCCGCAAAGTCTCGCGCCGACTTCCGTTTCACGTTTTTTTTTCCACTGGCAACCGTAAAAATGAGCGGATCTTACGTCGTGGGCGGTGAAGACGGATTGATAACCCGATATTATGTACGCGCGGTATTATCATTACGCGTGTGCGCGAAATGATACGTTTCACACGCGTGAAACATGGACACATAGTATAATACACACGAGCATACATAAACCATCAAAGCCGACTTTAGTTCTTACCGTGTAAAACCTCCGCAACGATCGATCGATACTTGCATACGTTCCCGGATTCCGTAAAGAGAAAGTCGATTTTGTCAAACACTCGGAATTTGCGGAGCTTAATCTGACAACGTCGACTTGATTACTGATTAATTCAGGCGGCGAAACTGAAAATGGAATTTAGACGAACAGTGTTGAAACTTTGAGCAACTATAACGTGCATATCTGAAAATGTCTTGCAATATTAATCGCGATTCTGGCAGATTATGTCGGTCGACATCGAACAAGAATTTCATTCATCCGTTATAAGAATATAAGAATATAAGAATCTCGAAAAATTCAGCGTCTTGTCGAATTATATCCGATGCAATATATAATATTATTCCTACTATTCTTATCTAATATTACTTTAAGAAAAAAATAATTTCACTAAACTTTATCTATCTTTAATATACAATTATCGAAGCATTTATTAATTATTATGGTATTTAAATTTTGAACAATCATCAAGACTGAAACTAAGGAATATTTTTATTTGAAATTTCTAAATAAATCTTAGCATTCGATCAAAGTTGTAAAACATATATACGTATATATAAAGTTGTAAACCACGTATACTGCTTTGTTTTGGAAAGAAAACATTATACTTTATGTAAAGCAACTTTTTTATGTAAATTTAGCACTCATTAAAATGTCTTTATTTCTAATGCGACAAAAATCTAAGATTTCGGACGAGTTTGCGTATCTTGCAATTTTGGTTAGACTCTTTGGCATAATTTTTGACAGATAATTTGATTTAAAACATTTAACGAAGAATAATGTACTCTTCACTTTAAATATAAAATGACATTGAACATATTTTCTCGTGAAATTCATAATTTTCACGATGTCACTCACGATTCGAGAGAATGATTTATACCATTTTCTTCAAAAAAAAACCTTACTTCCATATAAAATCTTGAAACTTAAAATTCTATGCAGATCGATCAATTAAAAATCCATAAATATACGGATTCTTATTTTTTTCAAATTTTAAAATTCGATATTCTTATTGTCAGTAAGGTAGCACGAAAATCTTTCTCTAAGAAATATTTATTTAAAAAAACCGATTTACAAGCGACTTTGTAAAATCACCAAATAATAACTTTTGAGAGAAAAGAAAGAACGACATTTTTTCGAGACGGTTACATCGACGAGAAGATGCCTTTTTCCCTTCGCTTCTCGCGGAGAGACGTCTCTCGCGAAAAGCGCAGCGTCGTAATCCGTTGATCTTCTTACGTAATTAACGGGCCGCGGGCATGTCCGCAATTAATCGCCATAAATATTTCCGCGATGCTGATGGACGTGTCCGGCGCGTTACATGCCTCCTCTTGTCGTTGCAGTTCGAATTCGAAACGTCACGCGTGTGTGCGTATGTGTGTGTATTGTATGGAGGTCTGAACGGCGGTTAATCCACATCCCGTGAGACCCGTCAAGACCGAGAACAATCACGCTATAATTGGACGAGAGGCTGTCGAGGTGCGCTCAAGAAGACGCCCGCTCTCGTCGGTCCTCTCGAAGACGAGGAACCGATTGACGCAATCATCGGTTATCGTCGATCATTATCGTCGTTCACGTAATGTCGCGTAATCAAATTCCCAACAGGAAAGCGAGAAAGAGAGCAGGATCATTAATATTCTCACGTTACACTATTTACGGCCTATTTTCGTAGAGATTGATTAATAATTATATTTTGATTTCTCTCTAGCAGTTTTGCATTCGAAACGCAATTTTACACACGCATGTACATATATTATTATACCGGAGAAGAGGGGGAAATATTGCAACACGGAAATCCGTATTCGCGTACATTCGCCCTGTAATCTCTCTTCCTCTCTCCCTCTCCCTCCCATTTTAATCTGTCTCTCTCGCTTCTGGAGCATAAAATTTCAATGCGCGTATTCCGGCGTAATCATTCCGCCGGGCGAACGAAAACAAGTGGCAAATGGTCCATTATTATCCGCCAAACGTTATTCGAACTAAATACGGACGGATGTAAAATATAGGCATTAACGCGAGCGAGCGGCACGGTCGATGCGGATTTGCCATGATTATTTGATACCGATGGCGAAACATTTTGCCACGTGTTGCGCTACCGCGCACAGTATGTACAGAATGCGTTTCGCGGAACGTGTTTATATATACATACGCACACATATGTGCATATATATTTTATATACATATATATGAAAATATCCGCGCGTGATGCATCGCTCGGATTACCTGTGCGCGGGAGGGACGATCGGACATTAGATACGCATTGCGCTTTTCGCTCGCGAAATTGTACGAGCATCAGTTAATGCCGTGTACGGGGGAGGATCGTGCGATCTCTAAATCGTCAAAGAATTCAGTCGACCTATTTTACTAAGGTCTAAAGTAAGTAAAAAGAACACACGACTCTCCCTCGCGCCAAGTAAGATCGACCGGCGGAAAAAATATAAACGGATTTAGCATCTGTGGATTTAAGCTTCTGGGACTCTGAAAAATTGATACTCCAAGTTACTGACGGATTCTGTGCTCCTACGTTTCTGTGTTCTAGATCCACAATCTTTTTCTTGCACGCGAATCCAAAGATGCCCGATATTGATTATATCAGCCGGAAATGTCAAAATTGGAGCAACACGTAATTAAATTATAGTCAGATGCGCATTTTACGTATCCGCCTCATGAAAAAATGATCGTTTTACCACCAGCGACAAATATATATATTCTCCCTAATATTAGACTCTCAATTCTATCATACAAACATTTCCCGATCGTATCAGCACCACCAGCGTCGATCACCTTTCGATGAAGGAAAAGGCGGAGCAAGATGTTCCCTTTCCCTCGTCGTTGCGGAAGCGCGACAGAGGGATCTCCTAAATATCTCGCAAAAGCGGAACGCGCTAGTGCTTTCTCTTGTGCACCATCAGGAGAAGGAGAGATAGTAGACGAGCTTCCAGGACGAGCGGGTAAGCTTTTTGCCTACGCGGATGTAGGCGAGTGCTCTTGTCCGCTGGTATGGAGGGAACGGAACGGGGTGGAGGGTGGCTCCGTGCATATTTCATGCGATTTTAATGTGTCTCTGCTCGGCGAACATTCGGTAGAACCCGAGAGAGAGAGAGAGAGAAAGAGAGAGAGAGGGAGAGGGGAAGAGAGAGAGAGACCATATGCCACCACGTTGCACGGGGCAGGAGTGACTGCCGTGATGCTCTAATCGGCTTACGCAACAAGCCACCTTTATCCCCGGCCTCGGTCGCTCTCTCGTTTCCACCCCCGTTGTCCCGCTATACCTCCTGTCCCACCCGCCCCTTCCCCTGTTGACGCTCCTTATCCGCACCGGGTCCTAAACGACGGCTATTACTTTGCAGTTGCCTCGCTCCTGTACCCTTCAAGGACTCCGACGATTCTTGATGGCAGACAGACGAGGAGCCGCATGTGCATCTCTCTGGATTTTCCACGGACGAAAGTTAATTAAAAAAGTAACGTTTTATTGAGAAGAGCTATCAGGTTTTAGTTATAATTTCATATGTTTGTGTGTGTATAAAATACTTTTTCAATGAATACCACAGAAAATGTGATTTTATAATAGTGCAAAATATGCATAAAAAATATATAATTCTGCGTTCACAATTTTACTTTGATATTTAGAGTTTTAATGAAAAATCGGGAGATTATAACACCATTTCTTTAACAATTTTAAATATTATAATTTTAAAAATATTCTGTAATGTAAAATTAGAATTTATTTTTTTATAGTAATAGAAAATACCAAAAGACAGCATTTGTAACAATCAACATCATAGGGAGGGTAGAAAATAAAAAATATTATCTTAGAAAATTTATCACTCATTAAATTATTACGGCAATGTTTTTACGACAATATTATATCTTTTATCCCCTGCTGTTTCTTATATTTTTTATTTTGAGGATATATCTCAAATTTTTAACAATTCTCTCTCGCCCTAGTCTCTCTTTAATATTTCTTAGCGACATTCTCAATAATTTTTCAATCAAAAAATATTTCGAAAAATCGTTTAGATTAATTCAATAAAGATTTATTTCATTTATATTACTTATCAGATAAGTAATCAATTCACATCAATAAATATCCTTTCAGATCTCGCGATTAAAATTTCGATTAAAATGCAATAGCACTCTCAAGAAGAAAATAGGATCTTTCTCTCGATGAATACCGTAACATTCGCGCAGATACGTAGATATAAATGAATACTTTTATATGTAGGGAGAAAAAGAGGATTTTTATCCAAATATACATGCATGTGCGAACACGATATGTGACTCTGCCCTACCTTCCATGTGTGTTTGCCGAGTGCTCGGCGGCGGAAGGGGGGCACACTCGGTTGCCCCAGGCCAGAACGTGCATTATTGGATAGAGTTACGTTAAACATACGCGCCACGGCGGGTACCACACGCTTTCCAATGCCGGTATCTTCTCCTCTCGCGAGCGCGTTATTCGCGCCATGGGATATCGAGTGAACCCGGTGAGTTTACCACCGACAAACATACGAGTGGGCGCATCATGCCGTCACCGATAAACGTCCACGTCGTCCACGTATTTCTAACCGACGGCATCTCCGTTCCTTCGTAATTATTATGTCTAATTATACGAAATACCCGAGAATGTAACGCATTTTTCTTCACAAATTGTTTGACAAATATTTTTATTATTATTTTTATTTTTATTATTTATTTTTATTATTAAGATTATCTTGATTTTATCTAATAGCGCGCAGTTTGGGGCTTTGAACATAAGATAGAGTCTCATATGTACTATACTCGATGAAATCGATCTTCTTTTACAGTGAAAAACAAAATATCTTCTTGACATGTCTGTTATTTATCTAAATATATCTCATAATTATTTCATTTTAAAAAAATCAATAATTCTCTTCTAAATACATAATGTATTTTATTTTATTTTAAAGTATAATAAATTTGGAAAAGAGTCTTTAATGTTGAAAAAAAAACTTTATAAATATTTTATTAATAAATGCTAATTTATCGGTATACTATTAGCATTTTATGAATTAAAAAGATGTTCAGATAAAATGCTACATATTTTATTCGTAAGATTCTAAAGTTTTTATTTCAATTTGCGTACATTTTAAAAGAGCATCGGTTATATAATTATGTGGTAATTGCATGCGGATTAAAATTCACTATTTCAAGATTATGTACTTATAGAATAACTGTATGTATACGTATATACGAGGCAAAGCAGGCCTTATTTATTACATACACATACTGTCTCCCTTGTATATAAATAACTGCGAAAAATGTCGGTGTATTATTCTTGATAAACATTCTATAGCTAATTTTTTCATATCACAGAATCGTATAATTAATCATTTGATTGTAATTTTAATTCGGTAGCGATATCTATATTCCGATAATTCGGTACGCTCGATAATTCGGTCCTTGTACATACGTATCACATGCAAGAAGAACGTGTGGCAGGAGAGTTTGCATAATATTAATATATCGGATGATTGAAGTATATCTGCCGATAATGTTCCGTCAAAGAGATATTAATGAAACTTTATTGCGAAGAAAAATTAGTAACAGCAACAAGAGAACTTTGAAGAAATTCATAGTATAGATAAATATTCTTTAGAATAATTTAGTAAAAATTGAACTTGAGCGAGAACACTATATATCGTTGTCTGTATGCTAAGCTCTGTGGGCTTTTTTTTGGTTTTATGCGCTTATACAGTGAAAGATCAACTATAAGATTGAAACTCTATCGTTCATGCAAAAATTCTTAAAATTGAGTTGATATAAGAATGTATGTATAATATTGATTTATAGAGATACGAATCGCTACTATTAAAAAGGCACAAATGTAAATAGCTATTAGATAATTATTATATTTTAATTCGCATCCGCAAATTATTTAAAAAGAACTGCCGCATTCTATATCCTGCAATGAAAGAAAGACACACGCACGCACAAAACACGCACACACATACACACACCTATATGCAGCAATATATATTTTTATGCTTTTAGCATAAAAATTAAAAGCCAAAATTTTAAAATGCGTAAATGTGAAAATTACTTTTTCCGCTTGAGCATCTAAATAGAGATTATAGATAGAATATATAGATAAAAGATTATAGATAAGAAATGTCAAATTGTATAGAAAGAGATATAAAGCTTAATCACGCATCTTTGCGTAATTTCTAGTGGAATTTGATAGCTGGACCCCTATTCTCAAGTTTGGCACATACGGCTATTTGTTCGCGCGTATATTTCGGGTAAACAAATATTCAATGTTTAATCTAAATAATATACCTGAGTGAAGTTTTTTATACGGATAGTAACGATTAAGCCTCGGATGTCTTTACAGTGTCTTCGGCAAATCAATGTGCCAGTTAAAACTTCACCTATGACCAAGAAGAATATAATTATAATTAAAGGCTTATAATTTAAATATAAGAGAGGTGATATATTAATTACATTATAAAAATTAATTAAATGTAAAGTAATTTACCTTCGGTTATGCTAATAGGCTCGCTTAAGGAAAATACTGTCTGTTTCCAATGTGTCGGAGTAGAATGAGGGCCTGTGCTGAAATGTACCGGGTTCTCGAGGTCGAAGAAAATGTCAAAATAACCAATTATTGCGGTTAACGATCCCGTCTTTTTTACATTCAACGTGAAGGGAGACGAGAAATTGACGCAGTCCGTAGTGACTTTGTACAAGTCGAAGCTTTGGATTTCGGCGGTACTTGTTATCAAGTTATCGACATTACAGATCTCTATACTCGGCTCACGCACTACCTCCGCCTTCATGCAGCTCATTTTAAAACCGTACACATTTGACCAATAATCAACCAAATCGATATATCTTTCTGTACAAAACAATAATAATGTATAAACAAAATAGTTTTCGAAATAATTAGATTATATCCTTTAAATATACTTCTTTTGCCAAGAAATATATTTAATTATTGCAGGCAATAGTACAATTGTAACATACTAGTGTCACCGCTTCCCATAATGCTAATTGTGCATCTATTTGGAAGAATTACTCCATCAGGTTTTAGATAATGTTCCCTTGCATAAATGACAGTGTCAAGCATTCCTTCAAACAAGAGAAAATATCCCATCCATTCGGATATTATCGCATCTACTTTATCTATTCCTATATTAATATCTTCTAGGCGACCCTTCTGTAAAGTAATTATGTCACTGAGATTGTTTTCCCTAAAATTAATCAATTTTATTATTAATTTTGTTAATTAATTAATTAATTATTAATTTTGTTATTAATATATTCTATTAATATACTCTTTATGAAATTTCTGGAATAAAAACTAATTTTTGATAAATCTCTTTATATATATATATATATATATATATATATATATATATATGAAATATAATAATTTGTACCTTATTATATCCATAGCATGATATATTACATCAGACTGATCGACACTAATAACTTTGCGACAACCAGATTTTGCTGCAAACATTGACAGTATACCGGTACCGCAACCAACGTCCAACATTACACAATTTTGAAATCTATTAGAATTTGTTAGTAGTGCATCTCGATAACTTTCTGTTCGTACTTTATCCTGAAATAAAATGTTTCTTTTATTATGTTTTTGTAAGTAAAATTAATTAATATTCAATTTTTTTAATTTATTTAATATTTCTTTAACTAGAAATAAAATTCTTCAGTTTATTATTTTTCATAATTTTGCAACTTTAAATGTTTATAATTAAGTTGTGATTATATATAAATTCTGATTAACTTGATTTGATTGATAGAATTATTTAAAAATTTACTGTTAACATTTCATGATGTATAGCGAAATGACTGTATGTATTGAAGTAGCCTTTATCAATATTGGGATTGATAGCATTGACTGGAATACTTTTTTCTTTTCCATCTAAATCATCTCCTAGTATTAATTTGTGAGCTTTTTCTTTCATTTCTTCCATTTGCTATAAAAATCATTTATCTTAAATCACAATATATAAAAATATGTTTAATGATTATATATAAAAATATGCTTAATGATTATATATCTATACCTGCTTGACTAAGAAACATGTTGTCTCACTTTCCTTCAGCTGGGATTGAAGTGATCTTATAGTTCTTTTCATATCCTCATATTGTGTTTCCGATAAAGTAATGATATCATTAGTTTGGTGTATTTGTTTTGTTTTCTTTTCTTCACTCATATCCTTAATATTGATGAGATCTTCAATATCTTTATTAAAATATAATATTTTACAAGTCAGCATATAATGTGTATAATATTATCAACAGAAAAATTGCTTTTTAAGTTCTTTATATTTACCGTACATTAACCATCGATCATCCTCCAGAACTGGACGTAAATTTTCATCTTTGTCCCAAGCTTCTATACCCAAAGTACTCAATTGTTCAGGTAAAATTTCCTTATTGCGAATAAAATTGATTAACTTGATGTATGAATAAGTATCATGAATGTGTTTCCTTATAAAATCACAGAAGTTAAATTTGTGAAAAGTCTCGATGTGATCCAATGCAGAGGAAAATTCACTAATGGTTTCTTTACAAAACAGACACATAATGTCATGACGATCCTCATTAATTTCCTCCCAATCATCTCCGCTGTCATTGTCGCTTGACATGCCATTATATTCTAGAGAAAGAAAAAAGAAAAGAAAATACTTACAAAAATTCATCAAAAAATTTGTGATTAGTACATGTAACAACTATGACACATATGAAAAGACACATTTTTCATACAAAAAACAAATATTTCGAGATAAGTATCCAGAAAAAACATATTCGTATTTCACAAATTGGTTGCTTCACTTGCCGATTGTGCTATGCGTCAGAAATTAAACGCAATTTTTTATTGTTTTGTGATTTCTTACACACGATTTTCATTAATGTTTTACCTAATTTTGCCATGATAATACTTCCTTCGTGATGTTAACTGTAAAATCGGTGCGAAACAACTAGAAAAGGTTTTGTCAGGCGAGTTGAGAGCACGTGTTAATCAGTAATGTCAGGAAGAGGAAAGGGAAAGAGGATGCAATTCATACGCAATCAGAGAACCATATGTGCTGCGCAGAACGTTCTGCGCAATGTATACGTATTACAACTATACCGAGCGAGTCAATTAAAAATAAATGACGTGAGACGTGAGGAGCAAATGAATGGGTGGAATGGACCCTAACATGAATTACTTTAATATAATTTAATATTTATGAAATCTTGAACTTTTTTTAAACAATATTCGATTCCACTTTCGCACAAATAAAAAAAAAACGAGTTAAAAATCCGAGATTTATTGGAATCGGAAAATAATTTAAAATAGTCGAAATACATATAATTTATTAGCCTTTCAATTAAAATATGATTTATTATATGTATAATTAGTATATTATAATTTTAATATGTAAGAGTGTTAATATATTAGTTTTTAATTACTATAAAAATTTATTTCAGACATTTCTTTTATGAAAATTCAAATATTTCTAGCTTCTAATATATACAATTGTATAAAATACATACATATTAAATTTTCTTCTTGTCTTATAATTTTTATCTATAATTGCATTAGGCACGTAATATATGAGTGATGACGAGAGAATAATTATAATAATAAAATATTTGATTCACAAGCGATATTATATAACTACGAGAGAAATGTAGTTATCGGTCGGGTCTCATAGTTATCGCTCGACGTTGGACGCTTCCCAGAAGAAACGACAATTTCGGCGTCTCCAAGTTTCCTTTTCACGCCATTCTCACCCAACATGGGCTTGTTGATCTCGCGGTACAAATTTTGCGCGACATGAAAGTCTACATGTTCGTCAAATTTTGTTATGGGTATTACTTGATCGCATTCGGCGCATCGCTCTAGAGGCACGTCGTGTTTGCTCGAATCAGTTTTAATCAAAAAGTTATACAGAGGATTACGTTTCTTGTCATTCTTGCGGGCGATTTTGGATTTGCTGGGTCTTCCTCTTCCCGTCTTTGGTAAATCTCGAATTATCTTGACGTTCTCTTGCTTCTTGTCTCGCGATTTTGTATATAATCTTGCTTCCTCTTGCAAATCAGCCGGCAACAATGACAGAATATCGGGATCTATATCGTCCAAATTTGGAAATATCTCTCGTAATCGTACCGAGGGCTCTTGGACGGAAGTTTCTTTGTTGCTCTTCTTCATAGAATTTGCGTTGTTATTACTCACATGAATATACGCGTGACTTGTGGAAGGTTTTTCTCGAACATCCTCTTGAATGCATAAATTGGAATTATAATCATCGATGCTATTTGCGTTTCTTTCATCCACGCTAGATTGTTTCCCATCATATTCTAATTGTTTCACATCGATATTTCCATCGATACTTTCATTATCAGGATATTCCTGCTTTCCAGTTTTATATATATTCATAAAAAACGAATCTTGAAAATCGTTTTTATTTATTTTCACATCCGACAAACGTTTATCTTTTAACTTATCACGCTCATTGCACACCTGGACCAGTTTGACAACCTTTTTCGATATAGGAGAATCTTCCGAATTCATATTTAACGAATTATTAAGGATTTTCTCACTTGTTTTAATTATCCGTTCGTTAGTCCTTGTAACTGATTTCTTGATCATAGTAGATTCTTTAATTTTTTGAAGTTTCCTTTCTGTTTTTAAAAATGAATCTTCTTTATTAACAATAGTAAATGGCTTTTCTTCTTTTATTTCTAAATTAGATGAGGAATTTATCATATTTTTAGGCGAATATACAATGTCCGATTTATCAGTTTCAAAACTTGTCTTGTCACTCTTTTTATCTTTCAACCTAACATTTTTAAAAAATTTTAGGAAGCTATCACTCTCTTTCGATGGTACGAATTTACTAGCAGAAATGCCCATATATGCCACTGGACATTGTGTTGCCTTGGTAATAACGCCTACGCATTGACTTGCTATTTTATCTGGTTTATACGAATTCAAGACAAGCGAACGTGTTTGTGACACAGTACTTCTGTTCTGATAGTAATGATAAGAAATGGTGAGTAGCGTAGCGCGTCGCTGATTTTCCTCATAATCTTGTTCAAGCCGTTCGCAAACCTCTGCAGTCAGATCTTCAGCCCAGTGTTTTAACTATATATAAAATATATATGTATATTTTTAAAATATATATAAGCTAAAATATATAAGCATAAAAATTCTTATTTAATCTGTAAATGGAAATATCTCTTTGAGATATTTTTTATATAATATTATAGAATTTATATTTAATAATCTCTTACCACTTCTAACGAGGTAATAGCTTGCTTTCCAGGAAATTTTTTACATGCAGCAATAGATTTTGACAGCAATCTGTTAGTGACAGGTTCATCATCTATACCTCGGGCAATATTGTACAGCCAAAAACTGAAGAATTACAATTACAAATTGTTAAAAATAACAAGTTATTAATTATTATTGACTCTTTGTCTGAAATTCTGGCTTACCCTGTTTTTTCATCAAATCGTTTTTGTAATTGTTCTAAAGAATATTGCACTAAATCTCCCATAACATTGCAACCAAGAGATTCGACCACAATATCGCCAAATTTTCCACCAAGGTTTCGGACTTTTTTTACTGGCAATGTGGAGTAAAGACTTGAAATAGCTGTCTTGGGTAAAATTGTTTGGCAATTCGGCTTATGTAATCCACATGCTAATTTTGCTAATATCTATAAAATTTCAATTAGTTAATATGTGAGTCATAAAAGTAATGTATGAAAAAATTGAAAATAGGATATTCATACTTTATTCTGTGCAATTCCAGCAGAACATCTGAATTTAGTTTCTTTATATATGCTAGCTCTAATTTCTTCAACTATTACACCTGCTACAGCGAGTTTCTGAGCGTGAGTGTCATGCAATTCTTTAAAAGAGTCTGATATCCAAGTCTGTAGTCCTTGAGATCTCTCTTCTAGATACACACACACACACACATATATATATATATATATATAATTTAAAATATATTTAAATGACCTATTTAGAGTTAGCACACTATAATTTTCACATTACCTTCATCATTTTTATTAATTTCTGAATAACCTACAATATATGTATTTGCAAGAAATGATATTAATTCTTTTGGAGAAACATTAGTTGTAGTTAATCTCTTGTCTACAATATCTGTAATATCAAGATATGCCTCGTCAACACTGGCACGTTCTATTACATTACAGTGTTTTTTTATGGCTTCAATAACCTCGCGACCAGCTTTTCTGTACCTGTATGCAAATTATTAAATGTTTAATGCATCAAATGTTGAATTAGATAATATATATAAATAAATTTATATATGTATATAATATACATGTATGTATATATATATATATATATATATATATATATATATATATATATATATATATATATATATAATTGTATATATTTGTATATATTGTATAATTGTATATATTGTATATAATTGTATATATATATATATATATATATATATATATATATATATATATATATATATATATATATATATATATATACAATTACTGCATTGCACATATAGAAATTGATTCCAATAGCAAATTACTACCTTGATGTATCTGCTTTTCCACGAAGGCATGGCACACTAACTAAAACTATGTCTGGACATTTTTCTTTAGCTTCCTTGCCTCTCATATGTCTGGTTACTCCGAAACTTCGTGCCTGATAATTGACAGCTATTATACTATAATCAATCAAAAGTACCATTATTTATCATAGATACATTTACTTTTAATAAAAAAATAAAGCCTAGCCTAAGAAAATTGCCACAAACTTTTTTGAATTGAGTTATGATGAATAAATAAAAAGAATCAGATTAATTCCGAAGTAAATATATTTTTGGAAAATAAAAAAAAAAGTATTAATGACAGAGTTTCTTTTTCAATAGAGACGGGAGTTTATTTTTATCAAGTATCAAGAATGAATGGTGAATAATCTTTTAGCCTATAACTTTGAATGAAACAGATATAAGTGATTAAATAATAAATAGATATCTCTTACCCGCCCATTTCCCATTGATTATATTGAACGACAGCGAGCGGTTTTCCCTCGTGCTGTGGTTGCAGCTTCGTCTCAACTTGACAGAAGAAGCAATCCATGTCGATCAGAACGACGATTCTATCAGTCAAATTTGCCATTTTTTTGCCAAAATTCTTTTATAAATTTAATACATCAATTAATAGCTACAAAGCATTCCTCCGAATCAACTAACACAAACTAGTATCGTTCGTTGCTTCATTTTGATACGACAGGTTACAATCAAAGATTGCTAACCAGTCTGATCCATTGACACTTGACCTGCTGTTTACAAGGCGATCATCTGTGCAATATTTGGCGGAATCGAATTACATATGATTCTCCATTCATAGACATTAAAAAAAACATAGAGACGGAACCTCGATAATCAAAATGTTCGTCATAAATTACATGACGATAAAAGAAGAGACTATCTTGCTTGTTACGTAACTCGTCCAAAATGACGTAGCCAATCAAATTTTCTCTTCGACTATCATTTTTACGTCAAGAGACATCACGTGATCAAAAAAACGACGAATTGATAGCTTTATTTTAGTCACGTGACGTCTTTTGACGCTAGATGAGCACCGAGTGTCAAGTGAAAACCTGTCCTAAGGCATCCGCGTTGTAAGATTTTGGAACAGCCCTCACGTTGCCCTCATACACAGGAGAGAGAGAGGAGCACGAAGACCCCTTTCACGAGAGCTTTTGTTGTTCCGTTTGTTTACGCTATTCGCGGCGTGTCGCGTGCGTGCCGTGCCGTGCCGTGCCGTGCCGTGTCGTCGCACCTTGTCGCGGCCTCGTGAAAGCCTGTCCGCGTGAAAACAGCATGCCCAGCAAAAAGAAAAAATATAACGCTCGTTTCCCAGCGGTAAGCGAATATACTTGCGCGCGGAAACAAATTGAACGATACCGATGAGAGAAATGAAATCGTGTCGACTTTAAATCTACTCGCCAACTCGGTGACGCGACGTCGGACGCGCGCGACTATTGGTTATCAAGGAGAAATTTACGATCAAGCATGATATTTGATGCGTATTCGAATTGACATAACCTAACCTAATCGTCGCGTGTTTGTTGTCAGGGTCGTATCAAGAAGATTATGCAGACGGACGAGGAGGTCGGGAAGGTCGCCCAAGCGGTGCCAATCATAATCTATATCCTTTCTTGATGTCTCCTCCCTTTTCTTTAGGAGCATAGATTTATATAGGCCTCGCAATTGTTCAAGATACAAACACCTGTATACGCTTATTTTCTTAACAAAGCTTACCTAGAACTCTAGAACTGTTTGTACACTCATTGTTAACGAAGACCATGCAGATCACGAGTGCCAAAAATGCTAAGACTCTAAGTCCATCTCACATGTGAGTAAACAATTGTGTTTGGATATGTTGAATAAAACAGATGTATCTGATATTTGCATCGCTGTAAATTCTAATGGTCTAGCTGATTGTTATAAAGGTAATCGTGCATTTGTTTATATGTTCTTATAGAATCATTTATAAATATCTTGGCACAAAACTATTTTTTTGTCCTCTCTTTTTGTCTATTTTTTATCCTCAGCAAAATAATAAACAGAAGACAGCATTTTACTCATAGATAAATACTTGGACAGGCATAGTATAAAGGAATTTTCTAAAATATCTTCTAACATCTCTTTATAGGAAACAGTGCATCTTATCAGAGAGCCGATTTGACTTTTTGAAAGATCTAGTGAAGTCTCTGCCTGATGTATCAGGACCTGATGATGAGGTGCCTACGTCACCGGAAACTCCTGCTCCACTACAAATCAATCTATCAAACACGACTACTGCATGTTCTACTGTAACACAGCAATCTGATCCATTAGAGTGAGTTTTAATATATGTGATATGATCCTCTCAAGATTTCACATAATCACAATTCATATCTCTGCAGATATCAAAAACAACTGGGATTGCCAATTAGCAACGAATCGAATGTGAATCATAAAAGTACAAAAGATAATGGATCGACTGCAGTTTCAAATAATCCCGTTAACCAAAGGGCAGTAGGAGGACACTCGCAGGTTCCAGAATTCCAAATATCCATACCTGCATCCTTTCAAATTAGTCAACCAAATTTTTATACGGAGGTTAATCCAAGCGCGAGTAATCAGCCGACATCGAACTTTGCTCACACTGCCAATATTGATGAGGATTATGATACATAATCTCTTTATGAAATTTAGGAAGTTAAAACTTATCTTGTTAGTTTTCGCACACAATTATCTGAAGATGGTACGAACGACGCGCTTATACGCGCAACAGAAATATTTTTCAGAATTGCTCATCTGTTAAATTAGTGTTAATTGATTCTAAAAATTGACTTTAAAAAACTCAGATTGAGGCATTTCTATATATTTGCTCATTTTTTATTTTTATACAAGGTGATTCAAAACTTTATCTATGAGTTCAAAACTCTATATCTTACTATATTATTTAAGATTTAAAAAATTTAAAAATCGAATCTATATATATATATATATTTTTTTATTTATTTTTTAAAACAAATTTATTTAAACAAAAAACAATTATAAATTATTGCAAACAAATGGCGTTTCTTTATCATGTTTATAGACATGTGTTTATAGACGTGTGGGTTTTCTGTGCCACCCTGCATCTACATGAAATATTAAATTTGTCAAATTTAATTTTTTCTATTTACTTTTAAATTAACATTCAGGATTTATGGTAATGGTCCATACAATTTTAAAGAACTGAGAAAGACTGCTGCAATAATATGAGAAAAAATTATAAACAAAAAGCTTAACTGTTTTAAGCTACAATTTACGATCATAAAAATACATTAAAATTCTGCTTTTTTATAAAATTTATCTTGTATTTTCTAAATAGAATTAATTTCCTTTTCATAATATTGTAAGAAAAATTGAGACAAATTTGCAAATATTTTTATTTTTGTAGAAAGAAAAAAAAATGCAGCTTAAAATGAACACAAAATAAAGATAATCTTGAACATTTTATGGGGAAGAAAGATTTTTAATATTTACTTTATCATAAATTATAGTTTGCATGCAACAAAATTTTGTTTCTAAAATTATGTCTAAAATTGTTTATAATTGATCCATGTTTGTTTTGTTTTACAATTTTTTTTTTCAGATTATCATAAATGTCTAAAATCGTGTGGACCATGATAATAGACATCCTATATTTACACATATAGGTTGTACATAATACATTAATATTAAAGTATAATATCATAAACTAAGCAATTTTATTGATAGTGTTATATCACATTGTGGTATATGTGTTCACAGATATGTCGTGTAATTGTTATATCTAATTTTGAAATTATTATCTTCAACTTTATTGTTTATATGAACTAAGTCGTAAAACACATTCTCAGAAAGTAGTTATCTTTATAGAATTATTTAAAAAATAGAGGAAAAATGGAATCTGCCGCTTTTCTCAAATGTGTTATATGTGTAATGACGATGATATATATGTATATATGTGTATTCTCTATGCTTAAAAATGAGACGATGGAGTGTACATTCTATAAAGACGTTAGATGCACATATGATTCCGGTTATAACAATGTATGCCAAATGCAAAGATACGTCTAATAATTAGATAAGACTAATTGACTATGTACGCTTTATACTTTCCGAGCATCTTTCTTTTTCAATTTACCATTCATCCTTACACATTCATCCTTTGGAATAAAGAGCTTATGCTATTTAACTTCTTTTTTATTGGAAAGCGAAACAATAGACATTTAAAACTATTGAATTCGACCTATATATGCATATCTAACATTTAAATTTAACATGACAATTCCTTGACTCTTTTTATTGTAGTTGCAATCGTTTTAAGAGGGGGATTTAGGTCATGGACTAATATAAATATTTGTATCGTAGATATACAGTATTTAAAATACCTCTCGTAATGTTCGAAAACTTCACTCTTAATAATCAAACAACTTCTGACTATTGAAGAATGCTTATTGGCTGCGAACTCGAATAAGGATCGAAACTAATTCCGTTGCTATAAGAGCGAATTTTATAGATACTAGAAATCTTATCAACTATTAGCTTGAAAATGGGTCGAATAAGAGAAGAAATTTATTTTATCGCTGAAAGCGAACTTTGCTAATATAAACAGCGTAATTTAAATACTATATCTATTTTAAATTACAAATATTAATTTGCAAATATCTATTAGTAAATATCTATAGATAGTTTGATAGCTTACATTTGACAAGATCTTCGCTTGGATTTTCTCGAAAAAAAAATGAAATAATTTATATTTATTTTGTTGATTATTCTGTAGCAGTTTGAATACTCTGTTCTTATATAGAGATGATTGCAAGACTTTACATATATTTTGCAAAATATTCTGTCGCAGTTTAAAATCTTTGTTTTTACATAAAGATGATTGCAAAAATCTGAACTTTTATCAAACCGCAATAATCTTGCATATATTGAAAAAAATTTTTAGTTTTTCTTTTTCAGGCTAAAAATAGAATGATTAATGCAAAAATAAAAAGCGAATATATAAAACAAGATTAAACAATAATTGATTTTGTACAGTGTTCAAATACAGCATGCATGTAATGCAAATTTTTTACATTTAATCATTCACTGCATTTTTTTATGCTTATCGTGGAAATGTCAAAATTATGACTGTTGGATGTCGCATGACATATCGGGAATCTACCTAAAATAATAACGAATTTTAATCGCGAATTGGATATAATTAATCGCGTAGAATTACCTTGAAAGACGAGAGGAACCGCAACGAATTTTTTACGAATCTGTAATCTGTGTGTGTGTGTGTGTGTGTGTGTGTATATATGAAATACGGATTACTATAATCGAAAGTTCTGCGCATTCGTCACGTGCTCGAAGCTGCTACTTGCATCTCGATATCGTTTTCAACCTTAGGAAGTTCGTGTCATTAATAAAAACAATTGCGGCCTCGAATACGTGAGCGACAAAAGACGAATAATGATAGGAGTTAAAAAAGAAGGGAGAGATTTACGGAAATGACTCGTTGCCATAGAAGAAATAAATTTATCCGAACTTTAGTCTCGTTTCACAATTCAAGCGTATAATTCTCTTCAAGAAGAGAAAAAGGATAAAATAAATAGTGCGGGAAAGATTACGAGAGTTTAAAAAAATATTGACATTTTACATAGAGCTGTATTTTGAATTAAATAACAAGTGTTTACTATTTTAGGAATTACATTCCATTTATTTGAATTTTTTATTTTATATATATATACCCAGCAAACACAGAATATTGTAGCAACATTGCTGCAATGTTGTAATATTGCCGCAATGTTGCCGTAATATTCTGTGTTTGCTGGGTATACATATAAAATTGTGATCAATTGTATATGTATGTGTGTGTGTATGTGTGTATGGGTGTTAAAATATATTACCTCACATAGTATCTATGTCCAAAAGACATTCACAGGACATCCTGAAGATATCCAATTGCCCAAAGATGTCTTCTGGATATCTTCTGGATACTGTCTTTTGGATATGCATGCTATGTGGGACATTATATATATTTTTTTTCAAAAGAAACGAAATTTATATTCTGAAATATTTAATTTTGATTATGTAAAGAATGTTATTTTATGAATAACTTGTCTATACTTGAAATAGGACACATATATTAGTTATGTAACTATTCGCAATCATAAATTTCGAAATCATTCAACCATCACTATTCATGGGAGCAAGTATGATTAAAGTTTTGTTTAATCGATATCCTCGAAATTTTCAATATTATGTAAATGAAAAGACGAAGATCTTTATATACAATTGAAAGGGGGACATTATTTATTTCGTTTACTGCTCATAGATTGAAATTCGAAATCCTACGCAGATATTTGTGTACTCGCATACATTATCTTAATTATATATTTATCACACGCAAGAAGAGAAAAAGGATAGGATAAATAGTGCGGGAAAGATTACGAGAGTTTAAAAAAATATTGACATTTTACATAGAGCTGTATTTTGAATTAAATAACAAGTGTTTACTATTTTAGGAATTACATTCCATTTATTTGAATTTTTTATTTTATATATATATATATACATATAAAATTGTGATCAATTGTATATGTATGTGTGTGTGTGTGTGTGTGTGTATGTGTGTGTGTGTTAAAATACGGACACACAATATTTAAAAAGAAAAAGTTAGCCCGTTTGCTATTTAAATAGATTTTCGTCTGTTCACAATACATCGTAAATCGTCGCGCGCGAATGATATGTTTATAATAGTCTAATGATATGTTTATAATAGTATAAAGTGCATACTACACAAAAGTAACCATCGATAGTCTGTCAAGAGACCGCCAAGATAATGACTGCACATTGGTGTTTCGTCTCGCTGTTATGCTACGGATTCATCGTTCAAACAAATGGTCTGATTCGCACACGCCGAATATTCCCACCGCGGATAGATCCCAATTTATTTGTTGTAAGTGGAATCTCGAAAAATAATTTAGTTTCTTTCTTTTTTTTACAATAAAAAGAGTACCACTATATTATCATAATTTATAAGAGAACATTTTTTCGAGCCGGAAATTATAAAAATTATAAAAATCATTCAGTAACGTAACAAATTGTTCACAAATTTGCGGAATTTTCATTATCCTCTTAATGTCAAAATAATAAATTTAGCTTGTCAATATATTATATATCATATAAATTATATATCAGTAAATCCAATGCGTATTTCTAGGAAGATTTCGTGAAACAGAGCGGCTATCCCTTTGAACTTCATCATGTAACAACTAGGGATGGATATATATTAGCTGTACATCGAATACCACCTAACAATTTGACTAAAACTACACAAAATCGGCGAGTAGTGTTAATCATGCACGGATTACTGGGTTGTTCGATGGATTGGGTGATAACGGGTCGGAATCGATCAATCGGTATCAAAAAATCAATAAGTTTTTTAAATTTAAGTTTTTAAGGACACACATCGGACGCGTTGATTAAAAATTATTCTTAAAATTATTTTATCGTTAGCTTATCTATTATCTGATGATGGTTACGATGTATGGCTCGGTAACTCCCGTGGGACGACGAATTCGAAAAATCACACGAGACTTTCCTTAGAAAGTCGTCAATTTTGGGACTTCAGGTATCGAAAGTTCAAAATATATTGTCTTTCACGTTCTTCGATAAATTTAACGTTAAAATTCAATATTTGTTTCTTTATTTACGTAGTGTTAATTGCTAAGAATGCGAATATGATTCGGCAAATATATTTGAAGTTCTTTAAGTTCGTAAATAATTTTAATGATGGTTACATTTATGAATATTAATATTCTATCTAGTTGGCACGAGATGGGTATTTATGATTTACCCGCTATGATAGACTACATATTAAATCAAACCGGCGAAAAACAGCTGTTTTACATAGGCTTCTCTCAAGGAACAACGCAATTCTGGGTTCTAACATCTCTCAGACCGGAATATAACAGAAAGATCAAACTGATGTCCGCTTTGGCTCCCGTGGCTTACGTAGGACACCTGGGCGGCTTATTAAAACCTCTAAGTGTCCTCGGGAATTTTTTCAAGGTAAGAATAATAAGTCTTATGTATTAAAGACATTCTGAAATTTGAGAACTTAAAGAAATGTAAATATTTAATACAAACCGATCTCTTTCAATATGTATTTTATTTCACATATATGAAAAGATTATAATTATTATTTATTTTTTACATAAAAACGAAATTATATGAAGTGAAAAATCTTTACACATACTTATAAATTAATTTATTTTTTCGTTACGAAAAAATTACTATAAAATATTTTTACTGTACATTTTCTAAAGCAATTTATTAAAAAAATAATACAAATTGTGCGAAATATATTTTATAGTCCATGTTAATTTCATTATTTGTCCAATTTGGCAGATATTTTATAAGTTTAGCGGATTTTTCGAATTGTTGTCAAATTCCGAAATGGAGAAAACAATAACATATACTTTTTGTCGGGAAGGCCTTATAACTGAACCTATTTGTGCGTTCGTTATTTCCATGATCGGAGGTTTTAGTCAGGGTGAAACGGATCATGTAAGCTATCGTCGTATAATATTGTATCGTCCGAGTAAATGTAATTCCGACATTTGCGATTTACGATAGATTTTGCAATGTTACATATTTTCAGATGCATCTAGTGGAATATTTACAATTTGCGCCGGCGGGATGTTCATTCAAGCAATTAATTCATTACGCGATGGGTGCTCAAAATCCAGGTATTAATTCTGCAATTCGATTTTATTGCAAAATACATTGCATAAAAACAGGTTTTTCGCATAACTTCGCAATGAAACGGCTTGTGTCCTCATAAAAAAACTACTTTCCTCTTACAGGACATTTTCGGCCTTACGATTACGGTATTATAAAGAATATGTTAGTATACAGACGATTCGTACCGCCAGAATATCCCGTGGAAAGGATTACAGCACCGGTGATGTTGTTCAACGGCCTGAGCGATGTTCTGGCTCACCCGAATGTAATTAGACGTGTCATTAATTAATTTGCCATTAGAAATGCATATAGAAAATAATTATCATTGGAATATCTCCAAAACCTCATATTTGATTGTAACGTTATTATTTTAGGACGTTGCGATATTGAATAAAAAGTTACCGAATGTCGTAGAGAAGTATACAGTCATGGTAAAGCCATTGAGTCATTTCGATTTCGTGTACGGTAAGAACATACGAGATCTCGCTTACAATCATCTGATTGAAAAAATGAACTCAATTCCATGAAGGTAAGACGCGAAATAAAATCCTCAAAATTTATAGCGATTTCTATCGATTATATGTCCGGTTTACGATCTTGTAGATGGCCCATCATCGATTAATAATGAAATGATCTCAACTACCTACGAAACTGAAACTATATAGACGATAGAATTTTGTCGTCTCTTTAGGCGTCTGATCTTCCTTTTTTATATTGTGCAAAGAACAAGGAATCCAAAAAGGAAAAGATCGAAGGAAGAAACCGAAATATTATTTTGAAGGAAGGAAGGACACTTTATTACTTGATTAGTAATGAGGATCTTCATTGTTTCCGTTCAATACACAACGACAATCAGTATTTTTAGATTCTTATTTCGTTGATCGAATAAGTCTTTAATGGAATTACATCGAAAAAAATTCAATTACTTTAGTTGATTATACATTGCCAATTTTATTTCGCGCGACTTTCATATATCAATCTTGATATATTCGCGTTCGTTCGAATATTATTCATATATTTGAGCGAGATTTCTTCCTTTTTAAGAAGGAAAGATGTACATAGTCATATATATTAATAAGATAATATTTTAGAGACAAATTTAATACCATATACCTCAAGTATTGCTATTTATTATATATCATACGTATTTATAATACACTATTTTTGAGAGAAAATTTAATGTGATATATTCAAAAATTGTAACTGTACCACAATAGTGGCTATATGTTGACGAACTGAATCATAGTGAAACGTTGAAGCCGATTCAAGGAAGCCAGTGTGGAAGATGCTGAAACAAAATAAAATTTCTAGGATTCGTGTTAACATCCTAACGCACATTCAGTTTACGATATATTGTGCAAGTCACATTACTTTTAGAATAATATTCTTTAGAATTTATGTTAAAAAAACGTTTCTTCTTTTTTTTATCAGAAATCAAATATATTTCTCATTTCAATTGAATACAAATCTCATGTCATTAAAGTGCTTTTCGACACACTATGTATAATATAATTAACGCTCATATATATTAAATATAATAACTATTTTTAAATATAAATAAAAGTCTATATGCACATATGTCCGTATTCGCGGTTGTTCTATCAGCAAAATTTAATGTGAATTTTATTTATTAATATCAAAAATAGCATTCACTATATTAATATACGTTTCTAATAAATTGCAGGTTTTTTAATCAAATATTAAAAAAGATGTTGATTAAAATATTAGATATGATTAAAAATCCTTTAATTTACCAGATTCTCGCACAAATAATTGCATTCATTGGAAAAACAAATCATTGTTTAATAGTTATACTCTATACAAATGGCATATTCTTTTTTAATTTTCCTGTAAAAAGAAATATGCATTCGCAACTGTGCTATTCTTTATATTTATTTTAAAGACTTTTTATATTTTTATTTAATTAATTCTCAGGGAACGATCAGTTATTCATTTATTAACGAAAGTGTGATAAACTGTGCGCGCACGCTGTTTTTTTTCATATATTACATCATCTTGCTACGGGCAAATTGCCCGTAATAAATTTATTATATATATATTCGTGTTTAAATATAATGCAGAAAATCTTATTTGACTAGTTCTATGTCAAAATATGTATCAATGAGAAATGCTTGAAATAAAGGAAGAAATTTGAATCTTAAATGTTTTGATAATAAATGGAGCAAAATATGCGTTTATCAATTAGTAGTAAAACATTTCTTTATATATAAATCTTTATATATAAATATCATATTGTATTAATAGTAAAATATTTACTTGAAATCTTTTATGCAATAAAAATTACTATATTTATGTTGATTATTTTATTGCCTTAGTTTATTTCAACTTGTCATCTTGAAGATATTCAATGAATATATGTGTGCAAAATATTTGTCATATTTTAAATGCATTTTGATTAATCCACTCTCGAATCGTCTTATGCGCGCATGTATGTGTGTGTGTGTGTGTGTGTGTGTGTGCTACTTTAATTTCTTACAACTAATCTAATAATAAATCTCTTATAACATAGCTACATATAGAAAATCTTTAGACTGGAGTAATTCTGTTATTTTAATTGCTAGATCTTCATCACTAGATTTTCAAAAATTATTGAGCAAATTTCACTGTTCTTCTATTTCTCTTTTTGTAACAACATATTATCATGTTTTATAATTGTTTTAATAATATAACAAATTTTTTAATCAGTTTAAAATTTTTTTTACAAAGAAGAAACGAGACTATACATATAAATTTCAATCAATCTTCTTAATTATGTATCGTGTTATTACAAAGAAAGTAAATATTCATCAATAGAAAGAAGCAAATAAAGATAAAAAAAAACTTCTTTACATGCAAATAGTAGATTGCAATTAAGCGCACTACGCTTCCATATCGATTATATACATAAAGTATATTTATATATACAGGGTTTACCAAAAGTGTGGAAACCCCCCCCTTAATATTTCGAAAAATACGCATTTTTAAAAAAAATGTTTCATACAAAAGTTATAGGGTTTTATGTGGCGCATTACACAGCAACATTATTATGACCTCGAATAGCGTTGTCAAGGTTATGTGAAGGTCACCTCCAACTTTTAAAATGGGACACCCTATATGCTTCTGCATATAGGGTGTCCCATTTTAAAAGTTGGAGGTGACCTTCACATAACCTTGACAACGCTATTCGAGGTCATAATAATGTTGCTGTGTAATGCGCCACATAAAACCCTATAACTTTTGTATGAAACATTTTTTTTAAAAATGCGTATTTTCGAAATATTAAGGGGTTTCCACACTTTTGGTAAATCCTGTATAAAGTATAATTATAACTATCGCGTCTCGATATTATAACACATAAGAAAATCCATGAGAAAATATCACATAAACATTCCAATGAATCAATACAGAGCCCAGTGCGCGATGATGCGATGAAAAAAAGAAAAGGGAAAGAAAGAGGAAAAATTCCCGAGAGCAATTGTCGGTTAGTCTACACAAAATATATAAGTGACAAACTCTTATTAAAAACAGAATATATTACTTTGGTTTTCGTATTATTCTCCTTAAAGCTATAATCAGAATGAACATTCATACAACCTTGGGCTAGGAGAGCAGATCAGGCTCAATTCCTGTATCGATGTGACGACTTCTTACCATCGCGATGGCTCGACTGTCGTGACTTAGATCGCGACTTTCTATTTCGATCCCGCGATCTGGATCGACTGCTCCGTCGTCGACTTCTCCTGGAAACATATGATCTCGATCGCCTGCGATCTCTCGAGCGGGTACGCGATCTCTCCCTGCCGCCTCCGCGCGATCTTGAGCGCGATCCTCTTCGCTTCGCCGTTACGCGCGACGATTTGCTGCGCGATCGACTGTTCCTTCGCCTGTCTCTGGAACGCGAGCGGGATTTCCTCTTACGGGAACGCGATCGCGACGACCACTTCTTGCGATCGTCGGGAGACGCCGACCTGGAACGTCGGTAGCTTCGCGAGCGCGATCTCGCGCGTTTTCGATCGCGCGATCGCGTGCGACGCTTCTTGGATCTATGGTCACTGGAGGACCGTGAGGATCGCGAACGATAGTTTTTGCGCGACTTGGCCGATCTCGAGCGCGAACGTCGTTTATGCGCCACGCGTTCGGACGAGCGCGACGACCTGGTGGAGCGTCTGCGACTTCGCGACTTGCTCCTGCTCTTGGATTTTCGTCGCCGCTGGTGGTAACTACGCTGCTCCTGCTGCTGTTGCTGCTCGCGTTGCTGCGACTGCGACTGCAGCTGTTTACTCGTTTTGCGCGCTTTGTCGTGTTTCTTGGCAGACTCGCGGCTCGATTCGGACAAGCTGCTCGTGGATTCGGTGCTGCTCGACTCGGAGTCGGCCGATCCCGATACGGTGCTGCCCGCTTTCGTCGCTTGCTGATGGCCATCGGCCGTTGGTGCGTTCTGTAGCGCCGCCGTTTGTGGACTTTGCCCGCCGCTCGATAAAGTTTCGGACGCTTCTCTTTGATTATTTACCGTTTCTTTTTCATCAACTAAAGTATGACGTCAGGGAGTTACATTAAATTGCGCAGGCCACATACGGTTGTGTTATTTGTCGAAACATACCTGACTCCCGGCAGCTAGTATTACCGGTATGATTTTCTTGTTGTCTACTGTTTTGTTCCTCGTAATTACGTTGCTCCTCCCTTTCCTCCTCCTCAGCGAGACGCGCCTCGATTTCCTCCTCCGTCTTGCGAAACGCCTGCTGTCGACGTCTCAATGTCTCCTATGAAATTGGGATTCGTTTTAGAATAAAATAAAATCATTAATTTAAATTATTTATTCGAGAAATTTGTTTGCAAGATTCACTTACTTTCAGCTCCTCGTCGCTGTCGTCATCATGAATCTGTGCATGTTCGCTTTGCTCTTCCTCGGATTCGCTGTTACTGTCACCATAGATGCCCAGACCTACAACAGATGAAAGATCGAAATTACATCCGTCCGATACGTGCGATATAATATTTTTCGAAATCGGAATGGGTGTGAAAAAAAGAAAAAAAAACATACAAAAAAACTTGAGACTGATTAATTTTTGCAGCCGTTACTTTCATCAAGGAATACCTTGAGAAAGAACGAAAGAAATAGAGATAGAGGAAGAGAGAAAGAGAGAGAAATTTTTCTCTCGGTGTGGCAACAAATCTCTACGAACGAAACGGCCAAATTAATATTGAATACATTCACGCATTGATACGTTTTTTTTTCTTTTTTTCTCTCAACAAATTACTTGCGTCATTTTTTTAGGCCGTTCCTTAAGGATATCGCCGTGTGTTATATCAAGTATTGTACTCACCGAGCTTGCGAGTGATCTGAGCAAGAGGGGCCGTGTTGTTGAGGGATGCGACGGGGGTCTCTCCTGCGGGGACTTACAATACACACGCATTTAGTAACCAAAGCTAAAAGTGCTATTGCACGGATAAATGACCCCGATAATATTGAATGACTCTTTATTGGCTCATTTTCGTAAGGGGAGGGACCGAACCATTCCTTCGTCCCTTCGCTTCCTTTCATGTACCTTAAGAAATCTTTACAGCATTATTCCACACTTATAAAAGTCAAATTATATCAATCTTTGCGCGAGAAAATTGATCGACATCGCGATTTAATATATGCAGATTATCATCGAAAAATAGGAAATGAGATCCGCATAAAACTCGAAACGAAGAAGTTAGAAATATTTATAAAAAAAACTCGGATCAGCCAAGTGTCAAGTGCCTTGAAATGTATAAAAACTAAACGATAAAATGCCCATGACGTAAAAATGGGTATATGAGATTCTCTTATTATTCTTTTAAGTGGGTATATGAGAGAATCTCTTAGTATTCTATTAAATATTACTAACTAAATATAACATCTAGGTATTTTTGTTAAAACAAATTCTGATTACATAAAATTTCGATTATAGATTATGAAAACACTTTGTTTATACTACAGTATAAATAAATATATAATATTAGAGTCTTTTTATCTCCTAAGGAGATGTGTCGCGCGAAATGATTGTCAGGCATAAAAATGCCGGCACGTAAAAAAGAGAAATTTCTAAAATCTACGGCACGTAATATGAAACGATTACGTGATTAAAACGTGAGAAAGTGAGAGATATGCCTTATGCTAAACGCAAATCCCTGAAAACCAAAAAAAGCAGGATGTCCTGAAATTGCCGAATAATTAAGTCTATGCATTAATGAATCTTTGTTTAATGCTTTCTTTCAACTTTATATTATATATACAATCGCACAGCTTCGTCGCAGCTTGGCGAAAATTCAATTGGTTAGTTCTATCGTGTGTATCTGGGGTACCTTTGGCACGTGCGCGGCTCCAAACCTCTCTGCATACCGTGGCAATCTCTTCGTTCGTTACCTCCAAAAGTATTTCCGTCAGCGATCGTCTTACTTTCAACATCTGTGATAAACGAAAGACACAAATTATTTCACGTGTTGTGATAAAATTAATTACATAATAAATTAAGAATATTCGTCATCGGATTAATTTATATTTTAGTTGATTTTGATCTTGATGATTAATTCAATGATTTAACTTTGAATGCCATTTTCCGCTTACCACATCTTGGAAGATTTCATCTAAAGATCGTTTTTGTGCGACTGCTGGAAGTGCGCTAGTCGTGGCGGTTGGACTCTCATCAGCGTCCGCGTGAGATTCTGGTGAATCAGCATCTCTGAATCGTGACTTTCGCGGCCGAACAATGATATCCGGGGTACGATCATAGCTCTTATCTATAGATTGTTGCCCGCGCACGTTACTCGCTACATCAAAATCCTGTTCGGTCTCCTTCTCCGAATCGGAGTCCTGAAAATCGTAAAAGGAAAAGCAGCGGCGATATGTAATTTTCATGTCATATAAATCGAGACCGTTGTTTGGAAAATGTATAACATGAAGAACATCCAGAAAAAAATTTTAGATAAATAGAAAAGTAGTTGCGATTTTTAATTCATAGTTCTTCCTCCATCCGATTCAAGCAGCCATGTTAAGTTTGTAGAAAAGTAGACGACATGCGCGCGCTGCTACTCTTTATTTGCAGCTGGCACTTGATTAATGATTAACATCATTATTAATATAATGATTATCATTATTTTTATTGTCAGAAGCATTCAATTGCTATATTTGTTTCAAAAAATACATACATAAATATATAAATTGCAATATATGTTGTAATCAGCATAAACCTTAAGTTATCCTCACGCTGACTGAGCATATTTACAATTTGCAGTGTTCCATTAGAGCTATGATGCCAAAAGGGCCCCTATATGGCACTGTGAATGGTAATGAAAGTCCGCTGCTGCTTCTCTATTTATTTAAAATTCTAGTGTAACATGATTAAGACTTACAAATTTACTCTTGCTAGGATTGAGCACTGCACGCGCTTCATCCTCTGCTTGCTTGCGAGCCTCCAACTCTTGCTTCCTTAAGATCTCTAGCCGCTCTCTTTCTACAGCTTTTTGTTTTTCCTTCTCCATTTTCTCCAATCCTTCTCGAATCCATGCAGGTAACTGTCTCCGTTTTGCAGCATCTATGCAGAACAGATTAATAGCAAGTTATAGCAGTTAAATTATCTAATTCATAATTGCCAACTAGAAAACTCGAACTGTGACAAGAGAATTGTCGTTATTATACTTTCTAAAATTTTTACCTATAGTTGTAGTAGTATCCTCTTCCGGTGTTTTTTCTCTATCATCTCGACATCGGACCGGGTCCATTACTCTCATATGAGGCGTTCTATTTGGATGCCTCATACCCTTCATAAAAGGAGGCGGCTGTGGTGTCATTGTATTGGGTGCATCTCCAGACCAATAGTTAGTAACCTGATAAGGAAGCATGTAATACGATTTATTTGAGAAATGGCTTAAAACCTTTGTAGCTTTCTTTTGGTGAAAATATTCAGAAAATCATGTAGTATTGTTTAGACAATTGAATAGAAAGAATATGACTATGACACAATGGTCACTTATAATAGAACAGTAGAATTTTTAAAAACAAATTTATCACATTTGAAACAATAGATCATATATACATATATATGATATCTAAAATAATTTATCTCAATATTTAAAATAATTAAACATTAATAACATGAATTTGTATGAGGAGATAATCAGGAAGAATTTAATAACTTTATTACTCTTTTTACAAGATATTATTATTAGTTATAAATTCTTTTTATTCTTTTTTTAGTTATACCTGATTGTATGATTGTGCGGGCGACATCGAGTTGTATGAATACAATGATGGTGCAGCAGGAGGAGGTGCATTAAAATCAGTAGTGGTAGATATTGTCGGTGCAGGTGGTATAACTGGCATAGTTGGAAGTCCGATTGGTTTGCCATCAGGACCTATAGTAACACCAGGTGGTGGTACACCACTCCATTCCCAGCTTCCTGTTCCAGATGCTGAAGTGTTCCAGTGACCCCACTGATTCCATTGAGTCCAAGTTTCTATTCATATTAATAAGTCACAATGTGTATGAGAGAAAATGATATCTTACACTGTCAATTCTTGTATATATGCTGTCTCTTAAATATAAAATCATGCTTCCTCTCCTACCAGATCCACTGATGGTTGGTGCAGGTGGTGCTGGAGGTACTTCGTCATCTTTGGTATCCATATCCATTGGTGCCTCACCGCTGCCATCATTTGCAGAATATATAGGATTTATAGTTGGTGGTGGCGGTGCTGGTGGTACAACTGTCTCTTTCATTTTTATCCACTGTTGCGCCAAAGCTGCCCAATCCACTGTTTCCAGACAAACAATAACATTACCAGTAAATAATTTATACATTACTGAACTCCACAGAATGAAGATTTATAAAAGTATCTATTGTCAAAAATTACCTTGATCGTTACTCATGTTTTGATAGGCAGTGGGATTGAGTGCCCACTGAGTCGGATAATCCTTTCCGTCAAACATATCTCCACTCATCTTCATCTACGGAGATGCCACAGCGAGATCCTAAATCTAGCTGAGATTTAATAGTATACACAGTATTATCTTGCCAGATTACTACAGTGTGTTCTCTATCACAGTACAAGGAATATATTCCGATTCTTTACATTACTGAAGCAGAAATTCAATCTACGGTTAATCGAAGAGCATCTTTGCGTACTTTTTTCGCTTCCGCAGCGTCAATGTTTCAAGAATATCCTATCAAAATGTTGCTATGTCGTATGAGCGAAAATTTTACACCAAGCACTATTCTTATATACGGGTCTCCTTGCAACCGGCAATATGGAATTCGCTAAAGAATCTCGAAACATATCGCCATCACATTATCACCGGTATACACTTTTCGAGATCTAAACAAAATTATTACTTCATTCCCGAAAATGTTTTTCTGAATAAGGAATGAAGTATCAAACCACATTAATTACATCTCTTCAACTGATCTTTTCACTATACTCGTCATAGTTGTCACTACAGATACATTACTAGTCACACAGTGTTACCATACATTCTCGTGAATTCTCGCGCAATATGGCTACGAATATTAGATATGTACTATTTTATATTTAGTTTACCTATGTATATGTATATAAATATAAAACACTTATTCAGCAAATATTATTATTAATAAAATAACAAATAAAAATTTCTATTTTGTATAAATTTGTAATACATTATAGTGCTTATATGCAATTTATAAATTCTAATTTAAAAAAAGGTGCATTTTTATCAATCCTGAAAAAGACATACATGTATTATGCGATTTTATTATTCTTCTCCTTCGTTTTCCCTTTTTTCTTCTCGATTTCTGCTTCTCCCTCTCGTCTTTTTCTAAGGTTCTCATTTAAAAATTTCAAGAAGATCCTTGAGAACGTTGTTCAAAGTAGTTCATATTAGTATTGCTATGTAATACGTCACTTTGTAATATCTAGTAATAGGTTTAAAAAAAGTTTATATATATATTTATATACAATGTAATATCTAAAGTTTTTAATGTTTGTTTAATAATAATTTTTTTATATTATTAATGCGCTTATTTTAATTCTTATTTTATTGTTTAAATTATTGCTTAATTAAATTGATTAAATATTTTTATGGTATATAATTAATTTATTTTAATATAATTAATTTGATATTTCTCTATCTCGCGAACTTTTTTTTTTTAGAATCATTTATGATTAATAAATCGCCATTTATGCTACCGCCATTTTGTGCAATGGTATGCCTGCTTGTATCATGAATGTTACCAAATAAACCGAGCGTGTGCTCCATTTTTTTATCAAGCTCCGTTTGCAAAATTCCTCATTAAATTAGTTCACAGAAGACTTATTTAAAATGATGTAACGGCAGTCATATTTTATTTGAGCAGAATATATTTTTGAATTTCTTATCTCTCATATTTATCATTTTTCATCAATCATTATTTATTTGATGTTTATTCACCTATATTATTCAAAGTGATGATAAAAAATTGTCCTATAATTCTCTGATCAATCAAAAATTCTTTCAATGTGTGAAGCAACTCACGAACGTTGCATTCCTGAACGCACTTGACATCTGGTGCTAACCTGCTATTCTAGGCCATTTTACCTTATCCTGCGCGAAGTGTCTTTGCAGACAGTAAGTGTCTTAATTCGCTGTTTTTTCAGGTGACATATCGTCGATCGAAATAGTGATATTATCCCAATTATGTAACTCGGGTCATCTCTTTGCGCGTGATTTTTTTATGCGCAATTTCTATTTCTCGGTTCTCGACTATCTTATTATCGTCAGTTAGGTAACATTTGCACTTGCACATACAATTATATGTAATTTCGGAGAATAAGGTACTCCTGAATATTGACGTTTCTTAAGAAAGATTATTAGTTCAAAATCAAGACAAATATTTTGGAGTCATGCGTTTACTTTCATATTACATGATAAATAATTAATTTGTAATAAAAGACCACTAGTAAAATTATATATATATATATATGTGTGTGTGTGTGTGTGTGTGTGTATGTGTGCATGAATGAATGCATGTATCTTGTCAAGATATTGAGAATGAAATTGGAAAAATGATTAGAAAAAAAATTATATATGCAAAATTGTAGAAAAAAATACTGTGTGTTTCTTGTATATAAAGTCTTGCCTAAATGTACAATTTCAACACTTTTCAGTAAACAATGGCAGGTAGACTATTTGCAAACCACTTGCGATCCGTTATCCAAATACAAAGATGTGGAATAATGACAGTGGATAGGATTGGGAACAGGGATGTGGTTGGCTATGGATTTAATGGCGAACCTAGTTACTTAGACAGAACAGATTTTCCCTGTCCTGCAATACGTTGGAAGGAAAATACCTCTGATATCATGGTAAGAAAAGAAGATAATAGTGAAATCATATTTTATATATCATTATTTGATTACGTCTGTTAAATTGCCATATCAGGCACTGAGAGAGAAAGAGAAGGGAGACTGGAAGAAGCTATCTATTGAAGAAAAGAAAACTCTGTATCGTGCTAGTTTTCGCCAAACGTTCAGCGAAATCGAAGCACCGACAGGAGAATGGAAAGGCATTCTTGGATTAAGTTGCATAGTTGTAAGCGCTGGCATATGGCTATACTTATATTTCAAGATATTTGGTATGTTTCTATTTTTATGTGACTCAATTCACTTTGAGAAATCTTGATTTAACATATTTTTTCTCTTTCTATCCAGCCTATCCAGAAATGCCAGAAACATTCTCGCTAGAATGCCGACTAGCACAATTAGATCGTATGAAGAAGCTTGACATGAATCCGATCGACGGACCCCTTGCTCGAAAATAAATTATCTATTCTTAAATAATTTAGTCTCATTATGTACAGTTCTTTCCATGGACGCTTGTATATATGTACAAGTGGCAAAATTTCAATAAAATGCCATATGGTTATATTAGAGCGCCATTGATATTGAAATATACTTATATAGTTTAAAATATCACCATATTAAGTTACATATGAAATGTATAAACATAAATTAGTACATTAAAAATTGTATGAAATATATATTTAAGCTACTATGGGGAATATGTCGAACTTGGTTGAAGAAAAAGGTAAGTAAGATTTATTTCATTTCTGTACATTTTTCACACATTTTTTGTTTCAGATTATTATATGTATACAAACTTACAAATACAGCTAATTATAAGTACAATTCGCTGCCAGATTGACAATGTTTAAATTACGTAATCGCTATCTCACTTTCCTTTCTCCTCATGCAAGTTTTTATAGAAAAAAAAAAGAAAAAAAAAACATAGGTAACAGGCATTAAATGCCCGTACTTTCAAAAGTTCGTAATTACACAGTTACGAACTATTAGAGTGTAATCCATTTAGATTTTTTTTTTTTTACAATCTCAATGTAACGGTTGTGAGACGACAGTACAATTCTACAAAGGTAAAGCTTACTGATCGCGTTACAGCGTTACATTATATATTGCTTATTTAAAAATATATACTCGCATGAATATAAATATACACGACTATCAAAATTTTTGGAAAATATGAAGATTATTATAGAGATTCATATTGCTATCGAGAAGTTTTTATAAACTATTTAACTGTTTTTAAATAATAACTCTATGAGGTAAAATCGCTTTCCTGAAAAGTATGTTACAAATGACAAGAAATAATTAAGATCAGACATCGGCATCATTCATATTTATTAAACTCTTTTTTTTTTTCATTTTCATTTTCTTCTTTTTTTTGCTTTTTTACAGAAATTCCAATAATCGCTCGGGAAAATTCGATAAATATGAGTGATTACGAAGTGATTTCGTTATCAAACTTTCAATGTGTGTGATTACGAAATTCTGATATTTATAAAAAACACGTAACTTGCTGAGGATCACTAAGCGATAATAATAATAGTTTACATAGTTTTAAAAATGTAGTATGGCTATATAATGCTTTACAGTAACATTTAAATTATATATTTATATATATTTATATATATCTTTAAGCAATTGACAATTTAATTATTAAATTCAATCACAGCATACAATATTATATACGAAAGAGTTCTTTAAGTTAAACAATATACACGAAAAAATACTAGGTATTATATAATTTAAAAAAGATTTGAAGCTAAATATCCTCAATTTATGTAACTAAACTAAAGAATTTAGGAATCATCTTTGTATCGCACATTAAAAATCGTTTAACATACAAAAATGCAGCTGTACCAGAAAGAATTTTAATCTGACATTATTAAAGAGATTTGTTGCAGTAAATACTCTATTTTCTGTCCTCTTAGTTATTGCGTCAACGGAATGTAATATTCAATAATGAACTACGTCTACCATGATCGACGAACGTAATATACAGAGCTTTTAAGTAATGTCAAGGCCTTTTTGCGTATTGTCATATACATAAGTTTCATGAAATGCAATATAAGATTCATAAATATCAGATTCTTCGTTTTTCCCTTTGTATAATGTAAACGTGTGTTTTAATTATCTGATATAAAAATAATACGTCATTGTTGAAGAGATGTTAAGAATTATGAACATTAAGAAATTAGTATTTCTGTACAAAAGAAGATAGATAAAGCAAATTCGCAGGAAAAAAAGGAATTGTTGCTACGAAATAGATTGCAAAAGG
Organism: Camponotus vicinus; assembly: GCF_025532165.1. Classification (NCBI taxonomy): domain Eukaryota; kingdom Metazoa; phylum Arthropoda; class Insecta; order Hymenoptera; family Formicidae; genus Camponotus; species Camponotus vicinus. Next base: position 4,259,807 of record NW_028141949.1, read on the forward strand.
ATTCGAAGCGTTGTCATCACGTTGTATGTGTATATGTGTATGTATTTTTGTCTCGAGATAATAAGCTATTTTTAAAAAATATTTTTATTCAAAATTTTCTTTCCTTTTTATACCATCGTACTCTATTAGCGTGTGCACGCACATGAACCTGTAATTTTATTAAAATCTGAAAAATATACCAAAATCTTTGCAACAAAGCACTTAGTTTATATGTTTAGTAGAAAAAAAATACAGGAAAACAAAGGTACATTTTCAAATAGATATGGTTTCATCCGCGAATTTTTGGTAAAACCATTGTAACAAACATTATTTTAGACATTTATAAGTTAAAAAAAAAAGAAAAAAAAACAAAGATTATATATTTATAATAGGTAACTCTTAGACTTACTTTTTTATCTCTTTGACGATATATATATATATATTACAATATGTACATTAGATAAGTCCCAATATCACCACAAATTTGCTGTCACCCTCTTGTTATAAGAATATAGTTCCATATAGAAAACTAAGTTTTTGTTGTCACTATTAGTGTGTGTTTCATAGTTTTGTCTATTAAAGTTCTCGAGAGAACAACTTATATGTGTGTGTGTATGTATATGTGTATACCCCCCATTCGTACACTATATAAATATATTGATATATTACTCATCATGGCTGAACACGCAATTGCTATTTGACGATGGTAATAATAATTTTCTGATTTTTGATAAACAATAATTGATAAAATATTACTCAGGTATAGCCTGTACAATAAAAGTGAAGTATATAAATGGACTCTATCTCGATTCGCGATTAGAAATTCTGTACGTCTTTGGTACATAAATTTTTTGCGTACAGAGAGAAAAATATGATTCTGGTAAACTGGGAAAAAAAAACAAATATGTATATATATGTATATATGTATAGCCATTTTCTGCTTGGGCGTTCTTGTCCTGTACAAGAATTGTAAAATTTCCAAATTGTAAGTTCTCTTAGAACTATAAATGTTTTTTCTTTGTGCCCTCCTATACATTTGAAAATAATAAACGAGAGAAGAAGAGAATCGTGTTAGATGATGATTCGGTTGTTATATAATCGACGTTAATCGCTGTCTTTCTATCACACAGTTATGATATTGAGCTCGCTACTTAAGTGACGGAAGTAATGTCCAAAATTATCATGTACGTTTCATCACCGTACACAATCACCGGTTCCACGCTGCATCGTACATTGCTTCTTGCTCTTCCTTAAATGTGGCTTCAAACTCGGACTGTGACTAGTATTATTGTTGTTATTGTTATTATTGTTTCCATTATTGTGAAGTGTGTGCTTGATCTTGTTTTGACCAGCTACATTATTGTTGATGTGATAATTGCTTTTGCTGAAATTTTGCTGCTGATGGGCTGCAAAAGAAAAATATCAATGAAATCACGAGAGCAACGCGAAATAAATTAGCATGTTATATTATTCATTTAATAATATCGTTAAAAATTTGTTGCAGCAATTTTAAAATATACACATATAGCAAATACAGTCGTTTGAATGTCGTACCATGAGTGATTGCCTTGAATGTTTTCTTTCCCGGATAAGAATGAATTTGCTGACTATTATAAATATGCCTATCTTTGTTTTTATCATTATCATTTTTCCCGCCAGTGTTTGGAGAATTGCCACGACTGCACTCAGAATCCTTAGACAAAATTAGTAATTTCAGATTAAGAACAATCTTATTGCCACACATCTGATAATTATACTTTGAACTATACAATTTTATTTTCCATATATATATATATATATATATATATATATATATATGAGAAATGTGAAATAAAGTTAATATTGAAGGAAGATAAACAAGATACAAGAAATGTGGACAGAAGTATCAATAATGATACAATAAAAGACTAAACAAATATATTTTTCTTAGGATATTTACCATATATCTATCATTCTTAGGATATTTACCGTATCACTAGCAGGAGCTGAAAGGGTAGATGCATCAGAACCAGTTGAGCTTGACAGAGAATCTCCTTCATTTACAGGTACCAGGAATGTTTCTTTGATCCATCTACGATAATCTATTACTTCGTCAGTCACACGGATTATTCTTCCTAGAATGCTGCATATAATAAAAGCATATCGTTTGTTACAATTTTTGATAAATAAAATTTAGAAGAACAACATAAAAAAACACAATAGAATTACAAGTAATAGATTACCTTACTTTACTGGCGTCATTGATTAAGATATTTAAAGGACTGACTGCTTGAGAAAGAACAAAATAGGCCCAATCAAATGCATCTTTTACATACAAAGCGCCGTAACTACTACGGCCAATATCATTTCCGGGTGTTAGTGGATCTTCTATACATAGTAAGGATGGCCGATGGCCATCTATCATATCTCGTTGAACCTGTTAATAAATATGTAAATTAGTGTGAAACGCTTCTATATTAATATATAAAATTCTTGCTACTGTAAATAAAAAATTATTAGACCTCTTCTTTAGATATGTAAGTACCACCATCCTTTACACGAATGCCAGTCTTAACATAGTTGAACTTTCTACCATATAATTCTAGAAATTCAATCAACAATACTCCCAGATTGGCATTTGAACAATAAGCATTTTGTCTTGGATGTAGCTAAAGTAATTAAGAGAATTTGATTCAATAATTAATTTTCGCTTCAATTAGCTAATTATGATTCTAATTTGTTACAATGATTATACTCACTTGTAAAAAACTAATGGTCATGAGTATTAAACTATAGGAGGATATACCACCGGTAAACACTTCATTAAGATCTCTCTGTAATAAAAATTGCTTCAACACCATGACTAGCTTCTCTAGCACTGGATATCGCCTCTTAAAAGAGTTTATCAATTCCGCAGACTTGACGCCATTGTTCATGTTAAAACTGATGTCTACTTTAATCTCGCTTTCTTTGTCGGTTAGTTTGACGATCGGCACACTGGCTTTGTCCAACACTTTAATAGATGATGGCTCAGCAATATTTTGATCTAGTAAAGCACGTTCCAAAGTACGTAATGGAAGATTTGTCCACATTCCTATTACTACCAAATCTATGTCACTGTAATAGCAAAAAACAAAATGTATTGTCTATATATTTTGATATATAACGATTCTTATTACATGCAATTATATTTTCTTCAATATTTTAGATATATTGTATATGAATTAATGAATTATGAATCTAAATATCTAGATAGGTATTACCATACCTTGTAGGCAAATATAAACCAGTGCGAAAACTGCCAAATACTTCGACTTTAGATTTTGGCCAGAGATCATAAATTACTTGTTCTATTCTCTTTACAACTCTTATTCTTAAAACGTGCTCTTCGTGCGAGGGACACATGTATGCAAAAAAATCTTCTATCTCCTCGTGTAATCTAAACAAAATACATCATTATATTCAGTGCACAGTGTTTTTTACCTCGGTTTTAAAATATTTCTAAGATGTCCTTTTCTATTTCATTGTTCAATTATTCTGTTAGTATATACACTTTGAATATATATAAATTACACAAGATGATGCGTATATAAAAATAATATGCAAAAGATTAAAATAAAATTATAATTATCTGTATGTATATATCTATTAAAAAGATTTAAAATTAAGTTACATCTAACATAATATATACTCGTATTATATTTTAATATTTCCCTCAAATATATTGATCCGATAAGTTTACAAAGGAGCAATATTTTAAATATTTGCTTGTAAATATAAAAACATAACAAGTGCAAAATTCTATACAAATATTGTTTGAAATTTCCGTCGAGTATTATCTTATACCCTCACCTTGTCCTTCAGATTATAATTCCCAACGCGTCCCTTGAATTGTACATCCAAATATAAAACATGTTTACAATTTTTTTTACAGGCCAACGAATTATAACGAAATATAACTTCAAACTTTTTGCAGCTTTATATGGCTTTATTTGTAAATACATAGTATTGGCGTACGAACGCAAAGAGATGCACGGCATCGTATCGAGGAAGCCTCTCAGGTGCGGCAAAAATGTAATTAAATCCCCGAAAAATTCCAACATACATTCCAATCACCCGAAATTTCGTTTTCAACCCAGATGACTCTCGTCTCGTCTCGTTTAGCGTCGAACATCGTCCTCGAGCGTCGCGTCGCGTCGCGTCGAGAGATACAAAGCGACCTAACCTAACTAACGGCCATATGGACCGCGTGGCGACTATCGCCCGCGGAAAGCAGGACGCTACGCGGGACTACTCACCCGATCACTCCCCTGGAGTAGTGCTTGTTCGGCACGCGCCAGGGACAGCCCCCGTACTCGCCCACGAGGGCCTCGTAATTGTAATTCATGCCGTAGGTGCTAGCACGGTTATCGCTTTTCCTGCGCGACGGATTGTAGTAATTGTTGCAGGCGTTGTGGGGTACGCGATGCTGCTCGCCGTTACCGGCGGCATTGCCGTGAACGGCGGCGCGGCCGTTGTTACCGTTGCTGACATTGCCGCCGTTGGCATTGCCGTTGTTGTTGCCGCTATTATTGCTATTACCGCTGCTTGCGTTGCTATTACCGAGGCCTAAGCCGGCGTTGGTGCCGGCGATGCCGGTGGTGGATGACGGCGCGGTGCCGGCCGCGGTCGCGGCCGCCGCCGGGCTCGTGTCCAGCGCGAGAAAGTCCTGCTGCAGCCGCACGCCCATCGCGGTGTTCACGTCGTTACGCAGGGTCAGTACGTCGATGCCCTTCTCGACCTCCCAGATGTGCATCCACAGGTTCTTTGCGGGGCCGTACTGCTCCGGTTGGTACCAACCGATGGTCGGATCCATTAAATTGGCGCCGTGGGACGGGAGAAACCGTCGGCGGTCTCCTCCTTCCTTGCTCTCGTACGTGTGCGAGCGTATATATGTATGCGTATGTATATGTATGTATGTATATATATATGTGTATATATTATGTATATATGTGTATATATAAATATATATTTGTGTGTGCGTGTGTGTATGTATGTATGTGTGTGCGTGTGTGTGTGCGTGCGTGCGTGCGGTCGCGCGTTCTCGACACCGTGCGTGCGTACGGGCGGGCGCACCACGCACCACGTCGCGTGTCACTCCCCTTGAACGTCTCGCGCGCGTTATTCGTTTATGTCACCCTCTCGATCGCGTATTCACCGCTCTGAACCGAGCCGTCTTGACACTTGTCGCGATAACGCGCACGTCGTGCGATTTAATCCCGGCCCGTCGGTCGGACCGTAACCTGCGTGCTAGACACTAAACTAAACGCGAGAGATTCATACACGGCGCAGGAACACGGCCGAGGGACACGACCGCGAGCCGAGCCCGAGATTCGCCGACGGTGCCCGATTAAGGGGTGATTCTCTGAGCGAGATATCGCGAGATTCTGCGCGACGCTCCGCGAAACCCGTGCCAGTTGTTGCTCCAGTTCGATTCGCCCGTGAAAATGCGCCCATCGCCGCGATCTTTCGCGAGAGTTCCAGCGGAATCTCCGGATTGATATCGATCCTCCCCTGGAGGACAAATTAATCGCGCCGCAAGATATCCTCCTTCCAACTTACCATCCATTCTATCTAAAATTCCTCTCTCCCTCGACCGCCGAATAAGGTACGCTTGTCTCATTTTTACGCGCTTAACAAGAGGATTGTTTTTCAAAATCTTTCAAATAAATTTACATAGCTCTCTCTAGGATATAAATACAAAAAATTTCAGTTTTATATCGTACTATATTTTTCAGGATAATCGTAGCGATCGTTTGATATTTATATTTAAAATTGACACCGTTTGAGCGACATCAGTTTTTGAAAAAAGCGTTGTATCTTAAATATCGCGTTTCATCCATTCGCGAAAATAAAGATCGCGTGCCAATTCGGCCAAGTTCGTGTAGAAATCGGTTTTTATTTCCGTAATAATTGCAATTCGAGATGCTTGGAAATAACGTGGAAATAATACACGCTTTTTCGTAATTATTTGAATAATTGCCATTTATCGCAATCGCTCCACATATGTCTGGACAAAAGTCGATGTAGAGTGAAGTTAGCGGTGCGCGATCAATTTGATTTTTTGCCAGTTGGCAGTATTGCGATGCTTCATTCGCGTATGTCGCGTGCAATTTATAATACATACTGTACACTGTATTTTCAGGAGTTTTTAAGATTTATTTATTTTAGCAGCGCATTACGTGTATTTTCCTTTTAAATTTATTTTCCCCCTCTTTTCCTCCTAATAATCTAAATATAATCTACGTATTTCGTTTTGAGCGTACGTTCAATTTACGACACTTTTGCGGTCCATCTCTAGCGGAAAGTATATCTGCAGCGTATGCGATCAAAGGGACATTCCACTTGACGTTCGCAACGCTCGCGATATCACTTCATCCTTGTTCTTTGCCAAGAGTTAAACAAAGACAGATGATACTCGCGAGTGATGCGAACGGTAAGTGGAATGTGTCTTAAAAGGAACAGACCCGTCAAAGTGCAAAATGACACAATTGCAAGATTGCAACGTTACGTCAGATGTGAGGGAGATTAAATGTTGATTATGTATGTGATTTCACGTTTTGATATATAAGAGAGAGTTATGTACACGATTTTGACAGATCAGATGAGGAGAAATATTAATCTTCCTCGTCGAGACGAGTGGCACACATAATGTTACAGCTGAATCAATTTCTGTATAAGGTTATACGTGGATTCGTAGAATGTGCGTGTGTGACATACTGCGTGTACGAATATATAGGGGACATTGTCGTGGTATGTATTAATATATATATATATATATATATATATATATATATATATATATATATATATATATATATATATATATAGCGCAATATATTTTTTAAAAAACTTACACGAGAGCTGATATTTCCTTATATTTTATAATTTGATTTTTTCCACGTTCTATAGAATTTTTATAGAATTTCTATAGATTTTTTTATATGAAGAAAGTTAAGACTTAACGCATCGTATCGTATTTTATAATTTGTCTAGAAAAAAAAATTATGATTCACAAAAGAGCAATGTACAGTAAATTTATCTTTTATAAATAAAATGTTATATTATCATACGACACCGTATATATTATATACAATAAAACGCACAACTAAAAATCTCTTGATATAAATTGATACATTTTTTACAAAGGAAAAATGAGATAAATATACTGCATGCATATCGATAATTACAGTGCAGTGGTCCATCCATGGAGCCTACATTATATACTAACGATGTATTAATTATGGAACGAATATCAGTGAGATTACAAAAGCTCAAGAAAGGAGACATTGTCATTTCCAAATGTCCCAACAATCCGAAACAAAATATATGCAAGCGTATTGCAGGCTTACCCGGCGACAATATAAGGAATGGTCTGAACATAACAACGGTAAAATTATCTATGTTTATTATTTTGCATGAAATATCTTATTTCCACTTTTTATTAATCATATTCATTCTAAATCATAATTAAAAAAATAATAATTATATACTAATGATATACATATCTTTCCAGATACCTTATGGATATGTTTGGTTAGAAGGTGATAACAGTAATAATTCTACAGATTCACGATCGTATGGGCCAGTGCCTCACGCATTATTGCGTGGACGAGCTTTATGTAAAATATTTCCCTTAAGAGAAATCACTATGTTCACAACAAAATGTGTGACCTAAATTACTCATGTATGGCAAATATTTTCATTAATTAAGAATTATGGAAGAAATATAATAAAATTCCTTGTACACGTTATATATTAGATTTATATAATATTGTATATCACGTAGATTTATATTTTTAATCCTTTTAAAAATATGGGAGGCTATATCTATTTATATATATCTATTTATATATATTGACATCTTATACCACAAGTATTATTTTCTATATTTTGTGTGACAAAAGAATTATTAGATTAAATTATAAGGTAATTACTTAAAAAGATAATTTATGTATAAGATCATATGTGGAAAGATGGTAAATTATAAGTATTCTTAACGATTCTTATCCATAACATTGGAGGTCGATTAAAAGTCGACGAATACAAAATAGGGTATATATACAATTCGATAATAGGCACCTTCCACATATAGAGAGTTACCGTACGAGATGCCTGGTTTAACCGATTATCTCGCGGAAAGATTTTTATCTTCCGAACGTGTGAGTAATCTCTTTCTATTTTAAGAAGTTTTTTACCTAGGCAATTGTTAAATTTCTTTCGTTGTTTCTTGTATAATTAGAGATTTCACAGATGTTTAAACAAAAGTTAGTTAAGCTGTGTACAAATTTAGATAATATAAAGATAAATATGAAAATAACAACAAGGTGTCAAAGACAATAAAAGTCGTTATAATTAGAAGGATTTTAAATCCAAATACGGAGAAAAGAAACATGCTAGAAAATTATTCTAAAGCAATTAATAATATCACAAAATTTATATTTTTTTGTAACATTGAAAATCGAATCCAGCAAAATTATAGCGATTGTATTAATAATTAAAATTTAAGAGAATATTTAAACGCTTACAAATAACGAATATTAAAACGCTTACAAATAACGTAGAAATAAAAAAAAAGGAATTTGTAATGTTATAATTATTTAAACAATTGTTTATGTAGTAGAGATTGTTATTGCACACATTTATCTGATAATGCTACAGAAAGATACATGTTAATAGAAAGAGAAACTTTTCGAAATATCAATTTTTTTTAAGAATGTATATTTGCTTAGAGTATTACTTTCTTTAATTTTGTATTTCATTTTATGATATAAAGAATTATTTTTACATATAATTATTTAAAAAATTACAATCCTTTTAATACCATATTTCCTTCAAAAGTTTCAAGGGCGATTTTCGAAGAACATTTTTCTTATCAATTTCTATAGATATTATTTCTACTACACTTGCTAATTTTTTAATACGCATTCTTTAAAATTCTCAATATCTCCTTTTTTTTCAATTTCACAAATTTTTGAGAAAAGTGCGAGAGAATGAAATTTTACTTTTGCCAGGAATATTGAGATACGAAAGAATTGATATTTCATGCATGTTATGTGTAGTTTAGAAAATTAATTTTGTACTCGGATAAATTTAGGTGAGTTTTACTCGACGATGGGGCATCGCCGGCATGAAGAAAGTATCGCGCATTTTTGTGTCGGCGTTGCATACCTTGCCGACGAACGAGCGTAAGTTAATCGCCATCGCAGAGCAAGAAATGTCGCTCGTCGTGCAGTCTTTCGCGAACATGTACAACATTCCGAAGATCTACGATGATTATGGACGATTGGCTAGAGATGCAGATATTGGTACTCGCACGCAGTAACATAGGATCTTTTGGTTTTATTAATTCGTATTAATAAGAACTTGCGCGTATATATTTTACGCATCCATCGCCGCAAAAAATTTCCATCTAAACTTTAACATAAAGATCCATATTCTGAATCCTCTTTTATTGATAAAAGTGCCTTTAAAAGTGGCTTATAAGCCTTCTGATTGGCTGTAAGCCACTTTTAGAGGCACTTTTATCGATAAAAGAGGATTCAGAATATGGACCAAAGTCTAAATAGAAATGTTTAAAGCATAGTATTGCGTATAGATAAAGATAAACATATAAGTTTTTGCGTTACAACATGTATATTTATATCTATTGTTTTCTTTTTTTTAAGACATTGTATTCATCGGTACAATCAATTCTCAACGTTTCGCTACCGCAATGTTGATGTTAACACATGGCAAACATGTTCTGTGCGAGGCGCCAATGACAGTGAATTGGCAAGAGACTGAAGAATTGATCAGTTATGCGCAAAGCAGGAAGTTGTTTCTGATGGAGGCTGTGGCGTGTCGTAGCTCCCCCGCGTATGATTTCATCAGGAAAGGACTCGCATCCGACTATTTCGGTGACGTTTGGTCTGTGGATGTGTACGTCGGTTTCAATATGTTGAACACAGATCAATTAACAATGTTCGTATAATGTTTATTAAATTAAAATATACGCGAGTAAAAAAAGAGAACTAAAAAAAGAATTCTCTGGAGGACGATGAAATGATTAATCTTTTCAAGCTGTTTTCTTTGAATCATTAATCGAAAGTTAATTTTGATGATTCTTATGTTTCAGTAAGCAAATGAAGGATATGATTATAGATCACATAATTCCCTGTTTACAATTCGTCTGCTTGGTCTACAATAACGAAACCCCAGAGGATATAATAGTCTCCAAAAGAAACGAGAATGGTAACGAATCCATAATGGTTATGTTATTCTATGAAAGAATTCGTACCGCGAACATCTTGGTCATCATGATACATGGTTTGCAATTATTGAATGAAGCATATATTTTCGGCAGCAATAATAAGATAAAAGTGCCGCAATTCTGGTGTCCGGTAGAGGTCGAAGTATTGAATAGATCAGAATCACTGAGCTTTCCGATTCTGCAATCAGATACAGACGTCGAACCTAATTTTTTCGGATTTTCCTATGTATGTGATGTCAAACATGTTCACACATGTATCGAAAATGGTAAATTATGTCTCTTTGTATAAGATTTATAAATTGTGTGTGTGTGTGTGTAATACAATAGATAAAGATGATTATTATATATATATATATATATATATATATATATATATATATATATATATATATATAATAATCTTTTTCGGTCATTTTTTGATATGCAAACTTCAAAAAAATTTGTATTTTATGTAGTAATTTATATATATATATTGAAGTTTGCATATAAAAAAATTACCGATTTTATCGATTTTAATATAAAATATTAATATAAAATTTATATTAATATTAATATAAAATTTAATATAAAATTTTAATATAAAATATTTTCGTAGGTTTGATACAAAGTCCGAAAATGACGCATGATACGTCTATATTACTAGCGATACTGAAGGATAAAATTCGCAATCGATTGAATATTGTGTATTCTTAAAATGGTTGAAAAACTTGTACATTTTTTATAAATAAAATATACATGCATATAAATTAATATATACATTATACTATGATATGTGTAATATATAAATACAAAGAAATTTTTTATTCATGATTGCAATATATATCGATTGTTCTTTCATGTGTATTGAATATGCAAAAATACATATAAATATAATTATAAGTTATTAGGTAAAATTTATGTAAAATATTGATTTGGAAATTTCATCTTTAAAATATACTTTTATTTGGTTCTGAGTTTACAAATCTATAATTTTCTTTTTTTAATCGTTCTTTGTACAACATCTGAATTTATAACCCATAAACAATGATTTACTACTGTATTATCATTAACTTATCTATTTATTATTCTTTTACCAAAATTTGTGTTATCAGATAAAATATATGTGCAATAACAATCTCTACTACATAAACAATTGTTTAAATAATTATAACATTACAAATTCCTTTTTTTTTGTTTCTACGTTATTTGTAAGCGTTTTAATATTCGTTATTTGTGTTGGAAAAACTGCAGGTTGGGAATAATACTCACAATTATTATTACGCGTATATTTATTACTCGGCACTGTCCGTATTAAGTATAGTTATATAAAATTGAATGAACAAAGGATAAAACGTGCTCTTAGCTTGCACCATAGAGCCTATATACCTGGAGGAGGAATAGCGCTGGCAGTGAATTTTGGAACATAGACTCTGTCGGCACCTTTGATGTATGTGTAGCACAAAAAGAAATGCGCGAAGTCAGGGAGTATAGAGTTCCTCAAGTAAGAGTTAGGACACCGCGTGATGATTTCTGATTGGTCGCGCCATTTATAGGGAAGCAGTGAGTGAGAAAGAGACAGAAAAGAAGAAGACAAAGCTATTCGAGACATCTCACGGTAAATACCCAGCAAACACAGAATATTGTAGCAACATTGCTGCAATGTTGTAATATTGCCGCAATGTTGCCGTAATATTCTGTGTTTGCTGGGTATTTACCGTGACATGTCTCGAATAGCTTTGTCTTCTTCTTTTCTGTCTCTTTCTCACTCACTGCTTCCCTATAAATGGCGCGACCAATCAGAAATCATCACGCGGTGTCCTAACTCTTACTTGAGGAACTCTATACTCCCTGACTTCGCGCATTTCTTTTTGTGCTACACATACATCAAAGGTGCCGACAGAGTCTATGTTCCAAAATTCACTGCCAGCGCTATTCCTCCTCCAGGTATATAGGCTCTATGGTGCAAGCTAAGAGCACGTTTTATCCTTTGTTCATTCAATTTTATATAACTATACTTAATACGGACAGTGCCGAGTAATAAATATACGCGTAATAATAATTGTGAGTATTATTCCCAACCTGCAGTTTTTCCAACACAAATAACGAATATTAAAACGCTTACAAATAACGTAGAAACAAAAAAAAAGGAATTTGTAATGTTATAATTATTTAAACAATTGTTTATGTAGTAGAGATTGTTATTGCACATATATTTTATCTGATAATGCTACAGAAAGATACATGTTAATAGAGAGATAAACTTTTCGAAATATCAATTTTTTTTTAAGAATGTATATTTGCTTAGAGTATTACTTTCTTTAATTTTGTATTTCATTTTATGATATAAAGAATTACACTTTTACATATAATTATTTAAAAAATTACAATCCTTTTAATACCATATTTCCTTCAAAAGCTTCAAGGGCGATTTTCGAAAAACATTTTTCTTATCAATTTCTATAGAAATATTATTTCTATAGATATTATTTCTACTACACTATTGCTAATTTTTTAATATGCATTCTTTAAAATTCTCAATATCTTTTTTTTTCAATTTCACAAATTTTTGAGAAAAGTGCGAGAGAATGAAATTTTACTTTTGCCAGGAATATTGAGATACGAAAGAATTGATATTTCATGCATGTTATGCGTAGTTTAGAAAATTAATTTTGTATTTACAAATTTAGATGAGTTTACTACGATGGGGTATCGCCGGCGCGAGATCTCGCTCGCGTAAATTTATATCGGGGTTGGATATTTTGCTAAAGGAAGAGCATAAGATAATCGCCATCGCAGAGCAAGAAGTATCGCATGCGCACTTTGCCGCGCAGATATACAACATTCCGAAGGTCTACGATGATTATGAAAAATTGGCTTTGGATACAGATATTGGTACTCGCATGCAGTAACATAGGATCTTTTAGTTTTTTTAATTCGTATTAATAAGAACTTGCGCGTATATATTTTACGCATCCATCGCCGCAAAAAATTTCCATCTAAACTTTAACATAAAGGTCCATATTCTGAATCCTCTTTTATTGATAAAAGTGTCTTTAAAAGTGGCTTATAAGCCTTCTGATTGGCTGTAAGCCACTTTTAGAGGCACTTTTATCGATAAAAGAGGATTCAGAATATGGACCAAAGTCTAAATAGAAATGTTTAAAGCATAGTATTGCGTATAGATAAAGATAAACATATAAGTTTTTGCGTTACAACATGTATATTTATATCTATTGTTTTCTTTTTTTTAAGACATTGTATTCATCGGTACAATCAATTCTCAACGTTTCGCTACCGCAATGTTGATGTTAACACATGGCAAACATGTTCTGTGCGAGGCGCCAATGACAGTGAATTGGCAACAGGCTAAAGAATTGATCAGTTATGCGCAAAGCAGGAAGTTGTTTCTGATGGAGGGTGTGGCGTGCCGTTGCTTCCCCGCGTATGATTTCATCAGGAATGAACTCGCATCCCGCAATATCGGTGACGTTGCTTCTATGGATCTGCACATCCACTTCGATGTGTTTAACACACATCAATTACCAATGTTTGAATAATATTTATTAAATTAAAATATACGCGAATAAAAACAGAGAACTAAAAAAAGATAATTCTCTGAAGGACGATGAAATGATTAATTTTTTTCAAGCTGTTTTCTCTGAATCATTAATCGAAAGTTAATTTTTATGATTCTTATGTTTCAGTAACCAAGTGAAGGATATAATTCTGGATCCTTTAATTCACTGTTTACAATTCGTCTGCTTGGGCTACAATAACGAGATGCCAACGGATATAAAAGTCTTCAAAACAAATGGCCAGAATAGCCCATTAGTTATAACGGTTGTGATATTCTATAAAAGGATGCGCACCGCGAAAATCTTGATACATAATTTGTCGTATTTATCGAATCAAGCACGTATTTTCGGCAACAATGGTATGATAACAGTGCCGCAGTTCTGGTTACCGATAAAGGTCGAAGTATCGAATAGACCAGCACTACTGAACTTTCCGGTTCTGCAATCAAATATAAACGTCGAACCTAAGTCTCACGGATCTTCCTATGCATGTGAAGCCACTGATGTTCTCACATGTATTCGACGTGGTAAATTATGTCTCTTTGTATAAGATTTATAAATTTTGTATGTGTGTGTGTGTGTGTGTGTGAGAGTGTGAGAGAGAGAGAGAGAGAGTGATACAATAGAAAAAGTTTATATATATATATATATATATATATATATATATATATATATGTATATAAATTAGTACATAAAATACAAGTTTTTTTGAAGTTTCCATATAAAAAGATTACCGATTTTATCGATTTTAATATAAAATATTTTCGTATATATAGATTTGATAGAAAATCCGAAAATGACGCATGATACGTCTTTATTACTAGCGAAACTGAAGGATGAAATTTGCAAACAATTGGGTATAGTGTATTCCAAAGATGGTTGAAAAACTTGGACATTTTTTATAAATAAAATATATATACGCATATAATTTAATATATACATTATATTATATGATATGTGTAACATAAATACAAAGAAATTTTTTATTCATGATTGCAATATAATCGATTTTTTTTTTTTTTTTTTTTTCCGTACACGTATGTTGAATACGCACACACACAACAATTATAAGTGCAACTATAAAAAATAAAGTAAAATTTATGTAAAATATTGATATGGAAATTGAATCTTTAAAGTATGCTTTTTAGTTCTAGGTTCGCAAATCTATAATTTTTGGTTTTCTAAAATCATTTTTGTACATTAAATTTACAATGCACATATTAACACATTTTAACAACGAGATTTATTAATATGTTAACATTAATTTATCCATTTATCGTTTTTTTAACCTAAATTCAAATATTTACACGTCTCTGTATATATAGTATCACGCATGCGCGATAAAAAAATCTCAGCTGATTTGTCACTTGTAGCATGGTCTTATATACAAGACCGTAACCTGTAGTTTTAATACATATTGGCCATATTCAGGGAGTCAATTGTGTATCACATTATTAAGTGAAAATTACAAAAGTGAGCAAATTTACTAGATATTGACTAATGAAATTATAAATATTCTAGTACATTTGCTCACTTTTGTAATTTTCACCAAGTTGTGTGATACACAATCGACTCCCAGCAGACTCAACAGTTGGACAACATTACTAGATTTTCCGATGTAATGGCTGCGTTCAGCAGAAAAAGCTGCTTTGCAACTGTTGTAAAATTCGTGAGCCTGATTGGTGTATGCTCTTAATTTTGACTGAATCTAAGAGCATACACCAATCAGATTCACGAATTTTACACGGTTGCAAAGCAGCTTTTCCTGCTGAACGCAGCCAATTTGATGCTAATTGTAATAATTGCACTAGTGCAGCAGTGTAGCTAAAAAGAACAGGCCCTTTGTTACGCGACTGGTTGTGGAGCAAAATTAATACATTGGCCCATATTCTGAATCCTCTTTTATCGATAAAAGTGCCTCTAAAAGTGGCATATAAGCCTTCTGATTGGCTACAGGCCGCTTTTAGGAGCACTTTTATCGATAAAAGAGGATTCAGAATATGGGCCATTGATTATAATCACTTTGGGTGATATTAAAGAAAAGAACTCGCCAGTGAGATATATGAAAGTACTCACGTATCATCGTGAATATTCATGGCGACAATATAATAAATAGCTTGTATATAATAACGGTAAACTTCATATAGAATTATGTATTTATTATATGTTGCATATATATCTATTATTTCCACTTTATTAATCATATTATTCTAATTGTGTTAATTTAAAAAATAATATTAATTATATTGTATACTAATGATATATATATCTTTCCACATACCTTATGGATATATGTTTGATTAGAAGATGATAATAGTAACAATTCTTAGTTTCACGATTATACAGATAAGTGTCTCGTGCTTTATTAGGTGGATGAAATTTACATAAAATGCATGATCTAAATTAATCATGCATAGGAAAATATTTAAATTAATTATGTATAGAAAAGTATTTTCATTAATTACATATTATAATTATAAAAATAATTACGGAATAATTTTTTAGGTTAGTTAGGTTAATTTGTAAGAGAAAAATTTTCCTTACAAATGTTATATATTAAATTATGTATTATTTAGATTAGTATACATGTTTCATATAATTCTCTTAAAAAACTATAGCTATTGCTTGTTTTCTTTACTGATATTTTATATCACGAATATTTTCCTTATTTTGCGTGGCGAGACAAATAATAGATTAAATACGTGATAAGGTAATTGCATAATTTAAAATCACAAGTGGAAAGATACAAGATATAAACATTCTTAACGATTTTTATCTATAACGTTGGAGGTCGATTAAAAATCACCGAGCAAGAGATAAAGAGTATATGCAAGTTGATAATAAGCAGCTTCTATATAAAGGGCTACCGTGCCAAGTGGTTAGTATACTCGAGTATATCGTAGCAAATACTTCGATTTTGCGACAGCACAAGTATAATTACTTTTTTCTATTTTAAAGGACTTTTTTCTATGGTAATTGTGTCAAATTTCTTTCGTTATTTCTTGTATAATTAAAGATTTCAAAAATGTAAACAGATTAGATTACAGAAATTAGGTTAAGTTGCGTACGAATTCAGATTTATTTATTATGAAGATAAAGGCTAATATATATTACATTTGTCATACGACAAATTTTTTAAGCACATTGATTGGTTACGGGATAGAAAATTTCTAAAGATTCAAAAAATTATTATCCCGCAGCCAATCAATGTGCTTAAAAAGTTAGTCGTACGACAAATGTAATATTAGCCAAAGGCGAAAATACGATAGAATGTTCAAAATAATAAAAATTATTATAATTAGGACGATTTCAAATCTAGATGTGGAAATAAGATACTAGAAAATAATTTTAAAGCAATTAATATCACAAAATCTATATTTTTTTATAACATTGAAAATGAATTCAGCAAAATTATATCGATTGCATTAATAATAAAAATCGAGAATGTTTAAAAATATTGAATATCATAGAAGAAAAGAAATTTGCAATTTTATATTTATTTAAACAAATATGTTTATAATAGAGTTTGTTATTGCACTTATTTATCTGATGATGCTGCCGAAAGATACATATTAGTAAGAAGAGAATCTCTTAAATTATCAATTCTTTTTAAGAAATGTATTTTTTAAAGAATGTATTTGCTTAAAGTATTACTTTCTTTCATTTTATATTTTATTTCATAACACAAAAAAAATTATATTTTTACATAGTTATTAAAAAATAATATTTACAATCCTAATTTACAATTCCAACACTAGTTAGATAAAGTAATACTCAGGCAAATACAACTCCTTCAACAAATTCAATAGTTATTTTCGAAAAATACATTTCTTTCTTATTATTTCTAAATATTATGCTATTATTAATTTTTTAATATGCATTCTAAAATTTTCAATATCTCCTTTTTTCCTCAAATTTTTGAAAAAAGTAAATTTTTAAAACACTAAAAAATAAAATTTCACCTTTGCCAAAGATATCGAGATGCCATATTGAAAGAATTAATATTTTATGCATATACGTATAGTGAAAAATTTTTATAAATTAATTTTGTACTCGAATAAATTTAGATGGCTACTCTACGATGGGGCATCGCCAGCGCGGGGAAGATTTCGCACGATTTTGTGTCGGCGTTGCATACTTTGCCGGCGAACGAGCACAAGTTAATTGCTGTTGCAGCGCAACAATTATCACGCGCGCAAGATTTTGCGAATCTCCACAACATCCCGAAGGCTTTCAATGATTACGAGAAATTGGCTTTGGATAAAGATATTGGTACTCGCATGCAGTAACATTGGATTTTTCGGTTTTATTAATTCGTAATAATAAGAATTCGCGTATTTTACGCATCCATCACTGCAAAAAATTTCCATCTAAACTTCAACAAAGTCTAGATAGAAATATTTGAAGCATAATATTGCGTATAAAGATAAAAATATGTATGTTAAGTAATTTTTTTGCACAGAAACTTATATATTTATATTTATTTTTTGTTTAGACATTGTATACATCGGTACGATCCATCCTCAACATTTTGACATCGGAATGATGATGCTAAAGCATGGCAAGCATATCCTATGCGAGAAGCCGTTGACAATGAATTTGAAACAGACTACAGAATTGATCAATTATGCAAGAAGCAAGAAACTGTTTCTGATGGAAGCTGTGTGGAGCCGTTGCTTCCCTGTGTATGATGCCATTAGAAAAGAACTCGCATCCGACAACATCGGTGATATTTATCAAGTGACGGCGTCCTTCGGTTTCGGCCTATCTAACGTATATCGTATAGTGTTCGTATAAAGTTTATTAAGTTAAAATATATACAAATAGAAAAAGAAAAGTAAAAAAGATAATGATTGTCTAAAGTCTCTAAAAAATGAAATGATTAATTTTCTTAGGCTATTTTCTCTAGATTCATTAATCGATTAATTAATTTGCATGATTCGCATATTTCAGTAAAAAGGAACTTGGTGGCGGCACGATTCTGGATCTTGGCATTTACTGTTTACAATTTGCCTGCTTGGTCTACAATAATGAGATGCCAGAGAGTATAAAAGCCTCCGGAGTTTTAAATGAGAATGGCGTCGATATATCTATGTCAGCTACTTTGCTCTATAAAGGGAATCGCACTGCGACCATCACGACACAGGGATTGGTGAATTTAACAAATGATGCATCTATTTGCGGTACTAAGGGTATAATAAAAGTGCCGAATTTCTGGTGTCCGACAACGGTCGAACTACCGAGTGGTACATTGAACTTTCCCCTGCCACAATTAAATCATGAAGTCAACTTTATAAATTCTGCTGGACTTTCTTATGAAGCCGCCGAAGCTCGTGCGTGCATCCTGAAAGGTAAAGTGTCTCTGTATGAAATTGTAAATTACATATATGTGTGTGTGTGTGTGTGTGTGTGTGTGTGTGTGTGTGTGTGTGTGTGTGTGTGTGTGTGTGTGTGTGTATATATAATACTACCGAAAAACAAATTATGATATAATATATTTATAAATTGCTATATTGAATATAAATTTTTTTATAATAAAAGTTTACTTATATACAATGTATATAAAAATATAAAAAATATATATTTTATTTAAGTAAACTTTTTAGGTATATAAATACGATCGATATTTTATAGATTTTAATATAAAATATTTTTGTATATATAGGTTTGATAGAAAGTCCGAAGATAACGCATGATACATCTTTATTACTAGCGAGACTGGAGGATGAAATTCGCAAACAATTGGGGGTTGTGTATCCTCAAGATGCTTGAAAAATTTGTATATTTTTTATAAATGAAAAATATGTACGCATATGTATAATTTAATATATACTTTACAACTTTATACTGTAATATACAACGTATAAATACAAAGGAACGTTGATTGCAATATATATCAATTGTTTTTTTATCTAAATATTTTTTTAGGCATGTGTGTTGAATACACACGCAACAAATATAAATGCAATTATGAAAAATTTAATCTTTAAAAATATGCTTTTATCTGAGTTCGTAAACCTATAATTTTCTTGTTTTTATTGTCTTTTGTACATTGATTTTACAATGCATGTATTTTAACAATGAGTTACTAATATATTAACTTATCAATTTATCATTCTTTGACAAAAATTCATCAAATACTTTCGCGCTTTTATACATGTTGCATTACGCATGCGCGATAAAAATGCTCTCTTCAGTCATCTGTGGTTCTAACTTCTAACCATAGCTTCTAACATTATCGCGATTGGTTGTAAAGGGAAACTGATATACTGATTATAATTATTTTATGTGATAATTAAAGAAAGAAACTCGCCAGTAAGATGTATGAAAGTACTCGCGTGTCGCCGCGAGTATTCACGGCGATACAAAATGTTGATATCATGGAGTTATCATTATGTTCCCACAAGGAGATCAGACCCATCCTGCCGTGTTTGGTTAGAATGAGCCTCATCTCGCCGCTTGACATAACAAAGGAATGCGTGGAAGGTAGGAAGCAAGTTCTAACAATATTGTCGGGCATCGAATCCGTCAATTCTATCATTGCCCTGTTATCTATTGATTTCCACGCGCTCGAAACTGACGTCCGACAGGAGCAACAGTTGAGGTTAATATATACTTATATATTTTCTTTTATTATATTTTTACATGTCAAAGTGATATAAAATTTTGCTAAAGAGGCATATTTTATTATTTCTATTTTTTCGTTTTTAAAGTAACTTTAAAATTTATCATTTTTAATATATAACTTTTATACATCTCAATAATAATTTTATACATAATTGTCTTTTCTAGGCAAAAGTTGGGTAGTGTGCAACGGGACAGCGTGCTGGCGCAGTCTTTATCAAGTGGCCTGGCTCTGGAGTTTGAGCGCAGCGAATCCATTCGCAGGATTAGACTGGTGCTCAGTGAGATTCTATTTATAGCATCTCAGATACAGGAACTGCAAAAGAATCAGGAGTTTCAGATCAAGCAGTCAGATTTATTCGACAATGCAGTCTACATGGAGGAAATAAGCTACGTCATCTGCATAGCACTTGCTGAATTGCCAACATTGCTGTCTATTCTTGATATTACAGAGACCTTGCTGCATGTCAAGCATGGTCCAGATATTATCTGCTGGATTGTTGCTAATAGTCCGGATAGTTTTTCAGAGGTGTGCGCGCACCTAATTGCTAATGGGGAGCGACAAGAAGAATCCGCATTAGGTAGAATCAGGACGCAAGCTATCACAATGCTCTGTCAGATGAATCCAAGTCAAGCATTGGCAGTCAGGGCAAAATGTGTGGAACTGTGCAGAATGCCTGCTTTGGCTATCACTTTGAGTCTAGAACATGAAAACGCAAACAGCTCGCAGCCCGAGAGCGATGTCGTTGCTTTTGTGTCAGGTTTGTTATTAGGAAGCGATCAACAGGTACGCTCGTGGATTGCAATGTTTATCCGGAATGGTCAGAAGCGTAAATGGGAGTCTCAAACGGCCTTGCAATCGCTGCGGGAAGAATTGCTCAAACGATTACAAACAATCGCTTCTCAGAGCACGGATAGTCAATTAGCAGAATCGCAGGTAGTGCAAGCAAGCGCGCTATTGAGGCTTTATTGCGCTCTGAGAGGTATCGGTGGCATCAAGTTTCAAGATGACGAGGTGGCGATGATCGTACAGCTACTAACGTCACATCCGCCGCCGTCGCCGGCCGGTGTCAGATTCGTCTCCCTCGGTTTGTGCATGTTGATAGCCTGTCCTTCATTGATCGGTCATCATAATCTAGAGAAACGGAGCATCGAGTGGGTGCAGTGGCTGGTACGCGAGGAAGCTTATTTTGAGAGTGCGAGCGGCGTTACGGCCAGTTTCGGTGAGATGCTGCTGCTGATGGCGATACACTTTCACAGCAATCAGCTATCGGCAATCTGCGAATTGGTTTGTGCCACTCTCGGCATGAAGATACCCATTAGGCCGAACAATCTCACGCGGATCAAACAGATCTTCATGCAGGAAATTTTTACTGAACAAGTGGTCACCGCTCATGCCGTCAAGGTGCCGGTCACGGCGAATCTGAATGCTAATATTCCTGGATTTCTGCCGGTTCATTGTATCCATCAGTTGCTGAAGTCACGGGCGTTTGCAAAACATCGGGTACCCATCAAGAATTGGATATACCGGCAAATATGTGCGAGTGTGCCACCGCTGCATCCAGTTCTACCGGCTCTGGTGGAAGTGTACGTAAATTCCATCCTAGTGACAAACAACAAAACGTCTGAGCATACGAATAAGCCTATCACTGAAAACGAAATCCGCCGGGTATATCAGAACAGCGTGTTTGGAGCGAATTTCGATTTTAAGAAGAATTCCGTTAACATTATGCAAGTAGACATCGATAATATGGACATTAACACTTCGAAACCTTCGCTCACATCTCAGTTACTGCTGCTGTATTATCTCTTGCTATACGAGGATGTAAGATTGTCCAACATGCATACCTTCATATCACAAGGCAGAAAGGTCAAATCATATTCGACGGAATTTTTATCCGAATTACCAATTAAATATTTGTTACAACTAGTTCAACGGGATCAAATGAACTACGCCAGTTTATTTTCGCCACTTCTTCGGCTATTGGCCACTCACTTCCCGCATCTATCCCTGGTGGACGATTGGCTCGATGACGAGATGATCAATATAGATTCCCCAATCGCGAGTTATGAGAACACAAAGATCAGCGACATCGCGATCGTCGAGGCATTTAGTCATATTAAAACTTGTCCCTCGAGGACAGGAAGATTGTTGAGACAATTAATGACGATGAAACCGACTGAAATCTGGCCTCACGCTGAGCTGATTGTACATTATTTTAAAGATATTCTTGATGAACAAGTTCCTAGATATATACAAGGTAACTCATTATTTTAATAATCATTTAATAACTTTTCAATTATTTAATGTGCTTCAAGAATTCTCTTTCTATTTGTTATTTTATTAATAATTAACATTAATATAATTAATTATAATCATTAAAATAATAAACACATTATTAATTATAATTATTGATATAATCAACACATTTAAATTATACTTTATGAAAAATTTACAAAATTATTTAAATTTCAGAACTTTACAAACAAGTATGGCTCAGGCTTAATACCGTGCTACCGCGTTGTTTGTGGGTTCTTTCCATAAACGCGCTATTAATAGAAAATTTAATAGTAAAAAATGTTTTTTTAACACAAGATAATATTGTATTGGATCCGTTGCAAGTACTCAGATGTGACACGAGAGTTTTCAGATGCGCGCCGATTTTATCTGTGATTCTTAGGTAAATTGAAAGATGATTCTCGTTAAATAGATCTAAAAATAAAAGTTATTTTAAATTATTTTCATAATAATAAAAATAATCAAATTATATTCAATAGGATTTTGCAAGCTACATTGGCCGCGTCGCGATCTCAGTTATCCAGACATATGCAAGATAAGCCTTTAACCGAGAAAATCGGACAACTAACAAGCGAAACAGAAAGAGAAGATTTAAGAATAGCTTTGGTGAGTGGTCAGGAAAGTGCGGCAGTACAAATTTTATTAGAAGCATGTCTGGAGACTACGGAAGACAGGAATACTCCTGGACAAATGTGGTCACTCCGAGAAATACGGAGTGTTGTATGCTCGTACTTACATCAAGTATTCATAGCCGATCCGTCTCTGGCCAAGTTAGTACACTTTCAGGTATGTTTATAATAATAAATATTATGCAACAACATAAATAATATCTTAATGATATAAATTATATGTGTAATAATATATATTATGGTCTATCTATTTTATATCTCAATCGCGACTATTTAAATTTCTTTCTTTTTCTCTTTTTCTCTACTAGAATTAATTATTTGTAATTTATCCTTCAATATCAAGGTAAATATCTTTTATCCGCAGGGCTATCCACGGGAATTATTGCCGATCACGGTTTCCGGAATTCCATCTATGCACATATGTCTCGATTGGATCCCGGAATTGTTGTCGCAGCCTGAACCGGAAAAACAAGTATTCGCGGTTGACTTGGCTTCGCATCTGGCGATTCAATATGCTTTACCAAAGGCTTTGAGCGTTTGTCGACTGGCGATCAATACTCTGATAACATTATTAGGAGTATTATCTGCCAAAGATCGATTCGTTCTTTTCATGCCGGTATTATCATCGTTGACGCGGATATGCTTAGCATTTCCTCCATTGGCCGAGGATACCATAGGTTTATTACTTCAACTTGGTAGAGTCAGTTCAGCACAGGCAGCTCTAGGCGACAGAATGACAAATCTGTTGTGTCAAGAAGTGAATACGACGTTTTGTACTTTGCTACAGAAAGCCATACTGCAATCGCGAGTTTACTAAAACGCGACTTAATATAGTAATTGTACAAAGTTGTCTGTTTAGAGAGTTCTACTGTATATTATGTAAGATATATTCATATAATATAAATTATATCTTCTACTCTCTTCATCACAGTTCTTATTAAGCAACTTTGTGATCTATTTTTGAATCAATTCGAGATATCCTTGATAAATTTATGGTATTAATTATACTGCTCGTTCTTGCGATCATATTGTGTCAACCTAACGTGATTATGCCAACATAGGTAAATCAAAGATATATATAAAAAATTATAAATTATATACTACAATTTTTTCTATTAAATGATAATATTTCTTATATATGAGAGTACTTTTGTACATATATTTTGATTTTAAAAATAAATATAAAAAAATTATATTAATTTAATTAATATATTAATTATATTAATATATTAATTTAATCTTACATCTGCCTCTCATAGAGATAAGTAATTCTATAGTGAGAAAAACATTTTTCTATTTTAATATAAATGTGAAACATGTATGTAACAATAAAAAGACGTTTTATATGGATATTATCACGTATTTACAAGATTTATTACATGCTTAAAACAAAGGATATACTTTATATATTCCTTCTACTTGGTCTTTTATTGCTATAATAGTTTGTCATATTTTGAATGTTGATATTTTTCTTTCATTTTTCTTTTCAAGTCATAACATAAAATTCACATAGAGATTATTATATATTATGTTTACATAAAACACATGATTATTGAAAATCATCTAAGTGATCATTATATCATTACATAGAATATTTATACATGTATTTTATGCAATATAATATCTACATATTATGACATTCACTTTTGACATATTATACATATTCAGATGAAGCATTCGTTAATATATAAAGCCAAAATTGAGTGTGTTTATTCTAAAGAATTTAACATTAAGAGCTGTTTCAGTACTTTGGTTTGACTTGTCTCTCTGATTTCACCCGCTAAGAACATTTCATCCACAACAGTATACACCTAAAATAATTATCATATTATACATACTAGAAAATAAATAGTATAATTAAATCAAGTAATATGTAAAACTTTGTGATATTAACATAAAAATACACTCAGAGAGAATGATACCTTGTAAAAATTAAAGACTAAATCCAACTCGCATACATTGTGAAAGTATTCGTTCAACACCTCAACAAAATTATGAATTGCTTCCAAATAACAGAGATTATTATCGTTAACATCCACGCAAATGCAGAAATATAAGCCTGCATATCGCCTATACACTATCTTAAAATTGCGGAACTGAAACATATGTTTATTTTATATATGTACATATGTACTAGCTGTATAATCCACATATAATACAAGAAGACAGTATCTTGTCACTCACTTCGACAAAGTTTGTATGTTTTGCATCTCTGACAGTAACAACTGCATGAACTTCTTCTATTAACTTTTGTTTTTCATCATCATCAAAATTCATATACCATTTTGCTAATCTAGTCTTACCCGCTCTATTTTGTATAAGGATAAAACGTATCTGTAAAAACATAAAAAGTTTGAAATACTTAAGTATTTATCCATTTAGATATTGTCAATACAATTCTTATTATCTCATTGTGAATATAAGATAATTAACAATATTTTCTACATTATTTAATAATAGTGATCTTTATGTAATATAATATAAAAGGCACAGCTTCTCTAATTTATTAATTTCTTATAATCAAATATGTTCAAATTTGTCAAGTGTCTATCAACCACCTGATCGAAGTGGAAATGTCAATCGCACGAGATGACATTTTGGAGCATATTCCTCTCTATCTTTATCTGTATTTTTATCATTAATTGATTTGTAATTTATATAATTATACATTTATAATTATACAATTCACGTACCATTTTCGAAATCGATTAATCCGTCACTTGGCGTAATAATTTATGAAATTTTCGTAAACATAAGATTCTATCAATTCTCCGCCCACTGAACACGAATGTAACGGTAACCACTTTCGAGGAGACTCGAGAGATCGTAGCCAGAGAGAAGACTGAGAGGTGTCATGGCCCGCTTTTAGGTTAGATCCCTGAAAACGATACTCCCTCTGTGGACATTACAAACGTGGACATGAACTACAAAGCCAATGTCCATGAATGTCCTCAGAGGGTAACATATAATGTGCACAATTTCTGGTTTTGTTCCGTCCTATGTGCGCGAAATGCCAGTAGCACCAGTCCTGTATAATAGCAAGATATAGACGCTTATGTATATAAATTAGTAGTAAATAAATTATTCAATCGCGAAAGATACTGTATTCTTCCAGTGTAATGTTCAAAGATGAAATAAATATTTTTCTATATATTCATTGTCGTATTTATATATTTTTATTTACAAAAAATAAAATGCGTGCTGTGGGATAAAAATATTTTTAACCATATATTTCTATAAATATCTTCTTAATTAGCAGTAAATTGATCTTTGATATTCAACATTTTTTTAAATTATTTAAAAATTTAATTAATAATACATGTATAGAATTTGTTGTTAAATTAATCACTGATTCTTCTGAAGGATTTGTAATTAAGATTTGAAAAATATGGATGTTGCAAAATATTTTAAAAATGTCTTCTTTTATATAAAATATAAAGAATTCATATATTCCATTCTAATGTAGTCAACAGTATTTATATATTTTTATTATAATTTTCATAACAGCGTAATATTTTTAAGTTTAATACTTTGTACTAAATTATAAAATTTAATATAATTACAAAGTAGTAGTATTATTATTAATACCTATTTATTATTATTAATAAATAGGTTGTATGCAATTGCAAATTGTCTTTTAGTTTCTAATCATTTTCAATCATTCTGCATTCCTATCCAATATATTCTCTTCTTCGAGTCTTTAGATTATTATGATTTATTGTATTAACATTATTGTATTAACTTTGTCTTAACATCATAAGGATTTATCATACTTCTTCCTTCTTATCTAGTTCATCAGAATACTTTCTATGGATATTTGTTCTCGGGTATAGATATTCAAATCACTGTAGTTGTCTTTTTTTCTATTTTCTCGATTACTCTCTTTTTTTCATTTTATTCAAAAATATTAATATAATTAATATAACATTTATATATATATATATATATATATATTTATATTTATATAATTTTGGTATCTCTCTTAGTCTGACTCTTCCCCTTTGACCTGTCCGGCATGGATGATCCTACCAGTAACTACGACCAGTATTCATAATTCACTCTTATATTTAAGATCGTCTTAAGTAAATTGGAAAATGTTATACAACTATTTTTTAATAACTGAACGAAATCTTAAAACGCGATCTAAGAATATACTTAAAAAATGATCTTAAATATAAGAATAATCTATATGAATATCAGCGTACGTTACCGCCGGCATAGGTCTCAGGTTCATGAGAGTACGCAAACCTCCTCACCTGGCAAATGCCTTCGTTAAGGTGGAGATACATCGAGAAGGAAAAATTTTTTTCTTTTTTTTTCTTTTAATACAGTTTTCAAATAGAAAAAAAAATATATATATATATATATATAATATTATTACATAGTTACAATATATATAATACATACAATATATATAACACAATGTATATAAATTAACCTGCAATTATGTAAACACATTACAAAATATTTAATTATGTATAATAGGAAATATAATACATATATAAAATATATATTACATAATTATAATATAACATAAATTACAATTAATTTGCAATTACATAAAAAACACATTACAAAATATTAAATTATTAACTAACATAAAAATATTAACATAAACATACTAACATAAACATATTAAATTATTAATTAACATCAAAATAATTACATTACGAATATATATATATATATATATTACAAAATATATATTACAAATAATAATACAAATTTAATATAAAATATAATCTGAAACTTAATACAAAATAAAATTTATTACACAGAATTATACGGAAGTGTCTCTAAAGTAGATGTATAATATAAAATTTACTAAGAATTTCTACATGGATCAGACGAGACTATGATTAGTGATGATTAATTACGCGATATATATTATTAATAATCGACATACAATAATAGAATTTAATTAGTTTTATATAAATAAGGAATTTAATTAGTTTTATATAAACCTAAATAATCATGATCAAAAAGAATCATTAATAAAATTTATCGTTTCTTCCATTGTAAAAGAAAGTAATTGTATTATTGGTGCATTTTGTGCAGACTAACTCTAAAAGAAATATTCAAAATGCATAAAGATAGAGCAAGCTTCGATGTAAATCAAAGATTAAATTACAAAATAAATCAAATTAATTAAAATTTGCGAGAAAACACGACGAATAAATAAATCGACAATATTCGGAATATTCGATTGGGATATGCATTGGGACAATTTTTATAATATAATAATCGAAGCCCTTAATAGACACGCGATATAATTACTAACACCTACAAGTGCCGATTTATTTGCGATTAATACACAATTTTATATAAATGTCGCGATTGAAAAAATATATATTGAAAATACACAATTGTATTGTATTTCCAATGATAATATCAATATTAGATTATAATTAATATACAATTATAACTATTTACAATTTACAAGTTTATGATGCTATCAATATCAAATAAATATATTCAATTTATTCAAATGTTTAATAACATAAATAATTTGATATTGACAGCATTAACATTTGGATTTAATATTATTCAACTTAATCCACATATATTTTTAATATATTTTTTAAATAAAATATAACATGTTAAGATATTTCTTAAACATTAATAATTATGCAATTTCTTTAATATTCCTGAAAATTTTGATAATTTAAATTTCATTTTTAAAATATTTTTATTTTTATTTTTAACATGTTATATTTATTTTTACAACAATTTTAAAAATAAATTCAATTAAATTTTTTTAAATAATTTTAATTTCCAGGATTCCTAGGATTATTGGAATATTAAAAGAATTGAAAGAAATAATGATCTTAACAACCCTATGAGTCCTAACAACCCTATGATCTTAACAATCCTATGAGCCCTAACAACCCTACTTCCTGATTAAAATTATTCGAGATTTGGGGAGCCTATCTCTAATCATATATATTTTAATCAATGCCCTAATCGCGTGCGAGCTTTTCTTCAGGCCAGTTGACCCTACCTTTCGTTGATCCTGGCCACTTTCTCGCTTGATCTCTAATCAGAGATCGAAAGAGGAGATAAACACTCCTTCTTTTGCCGGTTAATTATCGACAAATGAGCGTAAATATTTCACGCTCATCGTAACGATCGTTCGATTTTATGATCGTTCGTTAAATATTTGAATATAGCTTTTTATTTTAACTTTAAAATAAAGCCAAATTACTACAAATTTCTATATATTATATTAGACTGCTAACACGGTCATATAGTAAGTCATTTATTATCATGTTACAAGTTATTTAATGAATTAATCATTTGGCTTTATATTAAGTTAAAGTAAAGTTTAAAACTAATATCTATAAATAAATTCTACGATGGATGAGCTAAGAAATTAGAATAAGATAAATGCGCGTTATAAAAATAAAGTAGTATCAGAAATTGATAAAATTATTAATACGTGTTCTTTATTTAATAAATTAGACAAAATCTTTACAAAAATATCTTTACTTGATCTTCTTTTTTTTAATTAATACTTCAAAATATTTTCGCAATAGATGCAAAGCATTTCGAAAAAGAACTTATTAAAATTTATTTAACTTAATTTATTCTAGCTCATCCATTTTAAGGCAACGGATTTATCTACAATCTACATCTACATCTACATCTACATCTACATCTACAATCTCTACGAAACCGTTACCTTAAAATTAAATAAAAGTTTTTTTCACTCACCGGCACTGATGCGCAACAGCGGAGTTATCGAAGCTACGTTGTCTGTAACATACAAATATAAAATTCATTTACAACAATGCTCAAAATAAAATCAATATTTCAAAAAATTTTTATCGTGCGGAATTTTATATCCGATGTGTAAAATAATAAGCAGAGATAAACACGCAAAAATTTCATAAATTTTTGAAACTGTTTTTTAAATAGAAAGTTTTATATGATTTTTATAAAAATCTTTCTCTCTAATTTTCTTTTTAATTCATTTAAATAATAAGGTCGAATTATTGTTCATTTATAACGATTTATAACAATTGATATACAAATAATAGATACTCACCATCAGGTTGCTCCGCCGATGCAAGATGCCTCTCCCAGGCCTCCTCCTCCTCTCATGTTGTTGACGCGCGATACTTTTAACGACACTCCCGCACTCACGAGCGATATTTTTATATCGCTATTTTCGTTATTTTACGCGCGATACTGAACGGCACTCCCGCACTATTTCGGTACGATTAAAAATTTGGTCGCGCGATGTATATATTTAATATATATATACTTTCAACGACACTCCCGGTTTCGGTACGAGCGAAAATCCCATTTCATTTATGAGAATCAACTTCGAGCCAACAGGTCGGGAATGCAACGATACAACGAGCAAAGATTAGGCCCGAACCGGAAAGAAGACGAAACGATTGAGGAATAGAGGAAAATGAAGTTCACCAGCTCTTTTTCGCGCATAATTATCCTATCTCGTATCGAACCTGGACCCGCTAAGCACGATTTCAGGTGCTTCGCCCGGAACACGAAGTTTCCCGCGATTGCAGGACATGGCTACACCAGGCTGGTAGACGGCAAAAGAAGAGGATACCCACATTTTTTAAATGCTAACATTCAGCAATTTAGAAAATGGGGAGGCAACCCCTTTTACCGAGCGAAAATCGTGCCTAGGGGAATCCACTCGACTCCTCGACAGGGTTAACACACGCAGTGCGTGTGGCTGTAGACGAGCAAAGAGAAGGGACCCATTGACGACCATTCCGAGCAATCGATCGAGTTCTAACTAATTCGGGCCGAATCACTTGACGAAGCACGAAGCACGAAGCGCGAGTGTACGTTGCATAGCAACGTGTGCAAACTCGAAACATCCCAGTTAGTTGGCATCGGAAGTGGAGACTCGTTGACAAAAACGAAATTGGGATTTTGAAAACGCGAAAACGCGATAACGCGAAGAAGCTAAAAGCGAAAACGCGGTGACAAAACGTTGCCGTCCGCGGCACGTTGACGGCACCGACGACGCGAAAGGGTACTTAGCTTCCCTTTCAGGCACCTTAAGATTTATCATAAATAGAAAAATTTAAGATAAACCTTAAGGCACCATCCAAGTACTAAGCCCTCCCACCGCGACAAGGTGTACCCCATGGGAGGGTTATATTATATATAATTTTATATATAATATAATACATAATTTAAAATTTATTTAGTAATATAGTACATAAATTTAAATTCGCAAATATAAACGATAAATAAAAATATAAAGGATAAGAGAACATCTCATATTATACAAAGCAATGTTCAAAATAATTGATTTTAAACCTAATTATTGCGCGCAATTAATTTTTACATTTTTACTTTTAAATAGATATATTTTAATGTTATAAATTGCGTAATTACAAAATAATTTATATTTCTGAAATATAAACTTTTAAAAATGATAAATAAAAAATATCTATTTTTTAATATATGAAGTATTTAAATAAATATATTAATATGAAATATTTTGCAAAATATGAGAAGTATCTGAAAATATTAATTAATAAACATTTTATAAATGTTTTAATTATTTTAAAATAAAATGGAATATTTTTTATAAGTATATGTATTATATATGTTACACAATTTAAAATCACTATTGAATCACAATCAAAGAAATAAAACGAAACGAGAAATATGTATATATTTTGAATATATTGTTACGTCCGCGGCAGCGACTTCGAGATATCGAAGCGCGTTCAACACAATGGGATACTCACGGACCGCGTAAAATAAGACACTCTTAACGGAAATTAAGAACTTTAATTAGAAATACAGAATACACAAACAATAAATAATAACAGGGGAAATCTCGCGATAACGATCCGTAATGTAAAACGCGTCCGGATAGCTTGATAGCTATTCTTCGACTCAGCTGACCATCGTTATTATACACCAATATATACTATTGATAAATAATTTATATATTATTGAGTTCGCGGAACGATATATATCGAACGCGCACGACACAATTGATCGGCACACGCTGACGTTCGCGCAGTAAATAATAACGCGGTTTAAGGTATAAGAACTTTAATAAACCACGAGTAACATATAAGAATTTAGAATAATCGTAAAACGGATCACAGATAGACGCGCGTCCGCATAGCTTGACAGCTGGGCTCAGACTCTCTGACAGTCATTGTTTATAACAATATCTTGACAACGCGCGCGGAAATGATCTTCTTCCATCGATGTACTTCCCGCCGAAAAAATTCAACAGGTGCCGAATACTTCCAGGGGGATGGGATGCGGGGACGTAACAATATAATAAATAATGAATGTGATAAATAATTAAAATATTAATGACTTACATCATATCTTATTGATCCATTCATTTTCAAGACCTCCTTGTTTTCTTCACTTTTTCCTCGTGGCACTCCAATCCTTGTTGCACTCATTTGAATTCCTCGTTGCACTTACACTCATTCACGAAAAGTTCCTCGTTGCACTTGCAATTGTATTTAGAGAAAGAATTTGATAATATATGAAACGTCTCACATCACTACTTCACTGTTCAAGAGCCACTGAGCGAATGATCGTGTCAGAAACATTACCGCGGTACTGTTTATATCGCCAAGGTTGACTATGTAAAGGAAGAATTTGATAATATATGAAACGTCTCACATCACTACTTCACTGTTCAAGAGCCACTGAGCGAATGATCGTATCAGAAACATTACCGCGGTACTGTTTATATCGCCAAGGTTGACTATGTAAAGGAAGAATTTGATAATATATGAAACGTCTCACTACTTTGCTGCTCAAGGTTATATACTGTGTGAATGTCCGTAAGTCAAAAACATTACCGCGGTATTGTTTATATCGCCAAGATCGACTTATACTATGTTATTGTTATAATTCGTCGTTGAAATATTCTACGAGTGATTGCCGATTAAGAAAATTTAAAGTATTGGTCGAAATTTATTTAATTCTAATAAGTATCGGAAATTATTATAATAAGCATCAATAATCGAAAACTCATAATAAAATTAATTTCTTTATTCCCTTTTATGTATCCCCTTTTTCAATTTTTATTCGCAGTAATTAATGATTGCGATTCGATAAAGATTTATCGTTGCGATACATTTTCATGACGTTTATCATAAGTTAATTTATTTTTAATTATTAGTAATGATATCAAATTATGTTTCGATACTAATCGTAATCGTGTTTAGAAAAAAAATTCGACAATATGCGAAGCGTTTCGCACCATTAGTTTATCGCTCGAGTGTCACCGTGCGAATGATAATAAAGCTGTAACATATTAACAATAGCGCGCTATTGTTTATATTGCCAAAGTCGAACACCGTGTTATCGATTATTCGTTGCCGAAATATTTTACGTACTATAACATATACTGTTATACATGAAAATATTAAATTGTAGAAATTTTTCAATTTATAGATTAATTAAACGATTATTTATTAAACAATTAATTAACATACGAAGCATTTCCTATCGTTACTTTATTGCTCGAATGTCACCGAACAAATGATAGCAAAACCATAACGTACAAACAATAGCACGCT
The DNA here is from genome assembly GCF_025532165.1 of Camponotus vicinus. Classification (NCBI taxonomy): domain Eukaryota; kingdom Metazoa; phylum Arthropoda; class Insecta; order Hymenoptera; family Formicidae; genus Camponotus; species Camponotus vicinus. Next base: position 4,293,715 of record NW_028141949.1, read on the forward strand.
ATTATTTACGTCGTCAAAGTCGAACACAATGTTATTTATAATTTGTTGCCAAAGTATTTTATATACTATAAAATATACATAAACGGAATATTAAATTGTAAAAGTATTTTAATTTATTGATTAAAATTGATTATTTATTAAACAATTAATAACGGAGTCTTTCGTTATGCTAATTGTTTGCATTTATAATTTAATTGTTTTATTGTGCGTTCTCTCATAATCCAAATTATATTTAGATTGTCAAGTAGAATGATAAAGTAACACGGATGAAATATATTTGACTCTAATTATTAAAATATTAATTATTGTTCGTAAATATCACAATGATCGAAGTGATTATTTAATATTTTGGATTCCTATCATTTAATCGATTCTCGATTAAATTGTACACAATTGTAATATACATTTCGAGATCTATCGTCGCGACGTAATTTTACGTATTATTTAGCATATATGAAATTAAGTATTAATCATATCAAATTATTTCTTAATGTACCTATCAAATCAATCGCGTTTAGAAAATGAATTTGACGAAGCTTCTCGCATCACTATTTTGTTCGAATTCACTGCGCGAATGATAGCAGAATCAAAGCACGTAAATATTAACGCTATATATTGCAAAGATCGGACGTGGTATTATTATTAATTTGTTACAAAAGTATTTTATATATTATAGCATACATATTAAATTAATTTAATTTAATTTAAATGCTTTTCCTGACCTTTTTTTTCTCCCTTGTATATTCTTCGCTGTTTTCTCGTGACACTCATCCGCGTATATATATATAAACATGATTAATTACTATTAGTAGAATACGATTAATTATGATAGTCGAATACGTGAGACATTTTGCATGATATTTTCAATCGCGGAATAATTATATGAAATTCGCACTCTATTATATCAAAAGAGCAACATTTATACGAGATTAAAATTAATAATATAGCAGTAATAAGCAGAGCGAGTAGCGCTAGTATTGTTGATGTATGTACATAGTATATGCATAAAATACAAATCGTAAGATCAAAAATTAAAGTAGTGAAAAATCGTGCTATAACTATTGTTTAATTAATAATTAATTCATACTTGCTTTTTAGAAAAATTTAATGAAAAGACTAATATTCGTTAATTATATTAATTAAATTATAATAATTATAGCGAATTTGTTGTAATATTAGTCACGATCGGATTGGAAAAAGAATTCGATAATATATGAAGCGTTTCGCGCACACATACACACTACTTTATTGTTCGAATGCCTCCGTGCGAATGATGATGAAGCTGTGACATGTAAACAATAGCGCGCTCGCTATACGCTACCAAGGCTAAACATATTATTGATAATTCTCTGCCAAAATATTTTATATACTACATATACACGCGGAATTTTAAATTATAGAGTTAGATTTTATTTTATAAATTAATTATTAAACGATTATTTATTAAACGATTGATATCACTTTTCGTTATGCTATTTGGATTTATTAATTATTTTGATTTATTCGATTGTTTTTCCACGCTTTTCCGAAGTCAAATTCTATAATATTTAGTTTTACATTTTAAAAGACTGATTTATAGCGAGCTAAATAAATAAATAAATGATGTTGAGAAGAAAAAGGAGGCACATAAATAAATAAATAAATAAATAATAGCGTGGAAAGAGAAACATACTAATATTGTTATATAATAAATTATTATAAATTATTTATATTTTTATCTATATTATTTATATTATCAGAGAGAAGACTGAGAGGTGTCATGGCCCGCTTGATCTGTAAAAGCAATACGCCCTTTGTGGATATTAAAAAGAGGGTAACATATATGTTACCCTCTGAGAACATTCATGGACATTGGCTTTGTAATTCGTGTCCACGTTTTTAATGTTTACAGAGAGTGTATCGCTTTCAGGAATAGCCTAAAAGGGGGTCATGACACCTCTCAGTCTTCTCTCTGTCTGTATAGTCTATTGCAATCACAAACCATATACTATTCCATCGATATATCGAAATACTGAATTATAAACCATCGGTAATTAAGAAATAAAATTTATCAATGGTATATCGGTTAATGATGAAAATTTAAAATAATATAATCACAAAACAATCAGAAGAATATATGATCAGCAAAGAAATGTCACAAAATTCCAAAAATCATGATTTTAAAAATTTCTAGAATTTTTCAAAATGCGAAGATATTTTCAATAATCGAATATAAATATGAAAAGAAAACAGCTTGATGGAATACAATTTGTATATTTCATGATCGGGGAACAATAGATGCTTAACAATAAGTCTAAAAATTATGATAGATGACAATTTCGCTCTTCTTATTTCTATTGTTGTTTATAATATTTCGTTATACAACGTTATTTTGTCGCAATACGTCGCTGTGTTAACTGCAATTTGCAGTGGATATTGATACATGACAATAATATTCTACTTCTATTTTCATATATTTTATATCTTAAACATAATAAATAATTTTTGTATTTTAAAAGCAATCGCAACTTACAATTATAAGCGCAATAATATAATTGTCAAAAATCATTTTAATTTGATGTTATAATAATAATTTCTCTCTTTTCTACACTTTGATATTTTTATTCCATTAAAAAATCTGCCGCAAAATAAAGTTTATAATATGTCATATTGGAAAAAATATGCTCTAAAATACAAAATGCAATTAAGAATTTAATAAATTAATATTAATTTTATAAGATTAAAAAAAATATGAAAAAACTAGAGATATGAATACATATGTAATTTATGAAAAGAAAAGATTCAATATTTCTAATTTGGAAAATATAATTTCGATTTTTTAAGACTTTTTCAGCACAATTCATCATTTACTTTTTTATCATACAACAAAACATATAAAAAAATGGAAATCCATCATGTCAGACTACTTTTACTTAATAGCAAGTCTTGGATACGTATTGTATGGCGAAACATGAAGAAATTTATCTCGGTCAGTCAATCGACAGGCTTCTTATCGTTGCTATTATCCGGGATATAAACGTCACGATAGAAACGAAGGAAATAGCTAGGATAAACTAGTCACCTCTTTGGAGATTCAAAGTCTTTCTTCTTTATCTGGAAAAAATAATTAATATTTAAATACTAAGAGGGTCAGAATAAATTAATAAGAAATTAAATAAATAAATAAGAGAATTTATATATAAATCAAAAGGAAAGATACATATATATATGTGTATATATGTATACATGTATACAAAAATATCTTGATTTTTTAGTGTCTTAAATAAATAATTATTTTATTACAATTTTCTGAATTATAAAAAAAATAGATAAGAGTATTTATTCTTTGAGATTATAAAATATATTTATATTTTTTGATAGAATAAAAAATAGTTAAAAAATGTTTACATCTTTCTATTTCTTTTATAATTTTTTTCTCTTTCTATTAAATTTTTCGGTAAAATTAGATGATTAAATTCTGTAATATAAATTAGAATATATACGTATTTTCAAATTAAATTCCTTTTCTAATATATGCAAGTCAACATTATATCGCTACATTTCCAAATAAAAAATTAAGAATTTTATCCGTTCATAAAAAATGAAGAATAATAGAAGTTAAACATTCTCTTAAATCAGTTATTTGCTCTTTTTAATTAATTTAAAATTTAAAATTAATCCTGAATTAATTCTAATTTTGAAGATTACATAAAGCGGTTTTGTCGAATAAATTACCTTTGATCCCATTTTTTTCCAATCGGCGACGATAAGTTCACCGTCCGCCGCTGCTGAAAAGGATTGGGAGAGAAAGAGATTTCTCCATTGTTAATTTCCCATCGTCGGATAGAATGTTTTTAGTCTATCCAATTTGTCGGCAGCGATTGCGCGCGTCCAACTTTCCGCTCATTATCGGGCAGAGCAGAAGCAACAGCAGCACCAGCAGCAGCAGCAGCAATCGTCGATTCCTCGAAGGAGGAACGACCCGACCGAGTTGCGCGACAGATGTCAAATATTAATTTTGCCAAGCGCAGCACGCCGTATTTGCATTTAATTACTGCGGTTTGCACAAACTATGCCATCTCGCTCTCCCTGTGCCTTTTTCCGCGTCGGTTCCTTTCTTATTTTGCCCCGCTCCGATTATATCCCTTTCTTTCTCATCCGGAGCAAACCACTTATGCCGCTATCTGTGTTCATCCGTAATTACTCGAGGAGAATTAACGTTACGTAACGATAAATCGGAGATCCTCGATGAAGCTTTTGGTACGCTTGAGTGTCTTATTTCAGATTCGCTATAAGATCTCGATAAAAGTAACTTGAAATCACTTTCGGTTAATTTTAATAAGTATGTCGGATAACAAAAAATATGCACACTTTCTACACAATACAATGTGAATATTCTTTATTCATTTTTCATAAACCCGTATTATTGGTAAAAAAAGAAACCGCAAGGAATAATTAAAAAAAATTGAAATGACATACGTGAGATTATATTCTTAATTAGCAGGAAGAATATCAGTCAAAGATGCAAGTTATTCTTGAGAGTGAAAAATTAAAGTGATAAAATTGCGAGTGAATGTATAATTTCGAAGAGATTTTTTTTTACTTTAACAAATCTTTCGTTCAGATAGACACGTGGCAAAAAATATATCGAAGTTTGCGAGCCGTTAGGAAAGTCTCGATGCGCAAAACTAAAATTACCGCTTACTGCGACGACAAACAAATAATCCTGATATACGCTTCTCCGTGAAGGATAGTCATGCCGTAAATTACATTAATCTTTTTGCCTTTAATGTATATATTGTGCACCGAGCAATAGTTCGAGCGCGCCGCGGTTCTGATCTGACGCTTAGAATAATAGAATCATATAAATTGTCGGCTCGTTACGAGATCCAACGATAATGCCACTGCACCAATGCAGTTCGCGAATCGACCGCTTAGTCCTTTGCATTGCGAATGTATTTATGACGGCGCGATGACGACGCGACAAGGTGTTTCTTGTGGCCTAACGCGATGATTGCGAATTAAATGAATAAATTGCAACTGAGTTACGCAATTGGACTAATGCAATATTAATGCCTCGGGAATTCTCCATCTAAATTTGAATTACCGAGATTTAATCATGTATATGTTACGTATCAGAACATTGTAAGAAAAACTCCTGGTTGTTCTCTGAAAATTTTCGTGGAAAAAGAGTCCGATTCTGCAAAATAACTAATATGTTTATTATTAAAATTAAAATCGAGATTTCTGAAGTGTAAACATATGCTTAGAAATAATTAAAAATTGAGAAAAAGAATATCCAAAAATTATAAACAATTTCTCCTCAATAAAATATAATTGATTAGGATTACGATCGATTCCTTTTCTTCTTATTTTCTTCTGAAACAAAATAAACAGGATTTAAATAATGAGACACACGAATAAGTATGAGCAAAGAATTTATATTCCTCAAACGACGATTGAGCACTTGTCACATCCGAGTATTATGCTATAAATATCGAAATAAAAAATATATTCGAAGTTCTGGAACGCGCACGATCTCAAGCGATCGCATAAAATGCGGAAATTAATCAGGCCGCGTGCTTTTTGTTCCATGAGCTTCGGAGCGATTCGATTTTTCACATCGCTTTAAATGCTTACAACATTCATTGATCATTAAAGTAAAATCGTATGAAAAATCAAGTCGCCGACACGTCGCAAAGTGCGACGCGTTGCGCGAGATGTGCGTGTAAAAACGGATATTTTTTCCTTTTTCTTTCGCAACTTAAAATATTACACATAACTCTGCGATGATGATATGGATAAAGAATAACGCATATAATCACTTTATGAATCTCGCGTAAACATCAGTCTCGCATAAGAAATATAGCTAAAACACGCTTTTTTCGACGCGTCGCTGGAAATCGATGAGAAGAAAAAGATTCTCTTTTTGATTTGACTTGAATTAAAATACTTATGTACGCTTTATAAAGTATTCTAGATCTTACTTTAGAGATTTCGTAGGTAATATTTTTCAGAGATATTTTATAAATTTTTATAGTGCTTTTTTTTACATTTTTTAAAAATCAAAATACGCTTCTCGCGGATCTTTCTCTTTTTTACAGGAGAACTGATATTGCTACAATATAATAAATTATATAATGTAATAAGAAAATAATTACGTTTAATATGATGACACTCTACGTCCGATGTACTGTAAAATTATAGACGTTATTTAACGCAATTATTCGTATACGGGTTTGAATTACACATACGCATTTAGTTCATCCATTCACCTTGCTTTCGTTTTGCAAGGCGAACGTTAATTTCATTGACTCGTACGTCTTAATCCATACCGGATGTCCTACGCGAATTGCGTTGTTGTATATTTCACAATGCGATAAAAGTGTAACGAGCTCGAGAAATGTCTATTTGTTCAGATTTTCACGTTCGCACTTACATTACAATTTTTTATATAAATATGCATATAATATATATATTTCCTATATATTTTTATAAATAAAAATCTGTCATAAAACGTTAATAATTAGTACAATTAAATGTTTACTTAAATTTAAAAAAAATCGTGTCAAGCGCGCAAAAATTAAGCCAGGAAGAATTTGAACCAGATGATCGACAGCTTAATCAGTCATCTCGAATCGAAACAATCGTCAATTGTTTCGAATAATGAACGTAATAATAATGAATGAATCATCACACATTTGCAGACATTCTACAATATAATACAGATACATACAAAAATAAAATGCAAATCATTTAGCTAGCTTACCTTACCGGTATTATAGAGGAAAAAAAAGAAGAAGAGAGAGCGAGAGAGGGAGAAAAAGAGAGGAATGGAAATAAATTATTATCCGTTGCATGATCGTGCGTTACGTCGACTGCGACAATTGTTATCTCCGGATACGCAATGATCGTGCGACGTGCCTATCATGAGCAAGAGAGAACGTGTATACGTATGATACAATATTGCAGATTCTCTAGAACATGTAAGTACGTGTACTATGTCAAAACTAAAGGACTCTAACTCGCATTTTTTTTTGGTTCCGAAAACGTCGATTGTCGATCCGTTTTGCGATGACGAAATCCCCGCGAGATTTGCCTACATTAAATCTGCAGCATCGATCTGTTATTTCGAGAATCCGTGTACGTGCTTTCCTACGATACATAAATAAATGAATGCGCATACATATTTCGCGTGAGCAAAACCATCTTTTTATAGCACAACGTATAATAGCTTATGATTCATGCAAACATCTAATCGTCTTCGTTCTGTTCGAAAATATTTCTTATTCTTTATTTCTCGTCATATCTTTTCTTGCAAGAGACTAAGTTTCTCTTGTGGAAATGAAATTGTATTGATTTGCCAACGAATACAGCAGACTTGTAAATGATATCTTTCGTATTAGATATCCTACTTCGTCAAACGAGGTTTCGCCGCGCGATCTTCTCCCGCATGAGAAGATTAGGAGAAGAGAAGATTACGTCGCAATCTTCTAATTAATCGAGCTGGAAAAACATCTCCTTAATCCCGGTATAAACGATGACGATTATCGCACGTAAAAGTCCCTTTACTTCGCTCGACGTGTTGGCGAAAAATTGTGCCAAGGACACAATTGGACTACTACGTGCTGTGTCGCAATCGAGCGGAGGAGCCTTGACCTGATCTTCGAGGCTCATTAATTCGCGACGATTCGCGCGATGATTTTTCGAGCGAACGTTCTCACGGCACCCAAGAGAAGCAGAAGACAAACAGAAAACACACCCTTCCTTTGCTTATTTAATGAGATTGAAATCGATTCTGAAATTAGAATTCTAATAAAATTCGTAGTATAATAAAAAGCAGAAGATAATCTCCCTCTTTCTCGTAAAAAAATACACTCGACGCGTTTTACATTTTGTTAAGAGCTATCAAATATATTCACAGACGACCCATAATTCGCAATATTCAGGTTAGAATTCTATTTATATAATTTTAATTTATACGTGTATCTTGATTTATACATATTTTCTATATATTTTACGTATGCAAATGTTTTTTGTATTACACAATACATAAAATTGATAAGTATGTTGTGTAATAATAAAATGTAAAATAATTTTAAAATACAATCGAGTGTGCGTTTATCTTTTAACGAGGGTTTATTTTTTTTTATCATACTACGATTTTAGCTTTGATAAAATATTTCTCAGAATGTTGTCGTGGCAATTTTAATTGATTTTTTGGCGAATTTAAAAGATGTAAAGAAAGTGAAACAATAGTAAAATAAAAGCGATTACAATTAATAATATAAAAATAGATTTTTTAAACAAAATGCGCATTAGGAACACAATAAGTAAGCCCCCGATGCAATAAAATATAAAAATAATTGTGTATGAGCGGATGAAACAATGATAGATTATAAATGAATATAATAATTCTTCGATAAAAAATTAATATTAATAAATATTAATAAAAATATATTTATGAAATAACTAAGATCTTAGCGTATTCTTATATTTAACAGTAATCTCAAAATCAGATAATTATTTATTTAATAATAATAAGAAAATGACTAAAAAATAAAGGCTATTGATCTCATCTGAAAATGATTGAATTATGTTTACTTATATAATCAGGACTTTCGAACACACTTAACTCTGTTGCTCTGGCTCATTATATTTGTATATTTCATCGCGTTTCGGGGGATCCAAAAATCTCTAGTATATGCTTCGGACGTATGGCACCGAGAACGGAAATATATACTACGATACTTCCGCAGGAAATGAAAAAAAATGCGATAACGAATGCCTCAAATATACATATATGAAGGTATGTATGGTCGATATCGAGCGCACAGTTTCGTCCGCGTTATCACGCGACGCATTATCTAGACGATGACTAGATAATATTCGGCGGAGGAGGGAAGCCGGTGCTCCGGGGCCACTCCATTCATCGTGACACATTTATTTTACGCCTCGGGTATCGCGCTCGATTGATGCAATATGCGCACATCACATCGGCACAACCTCGCGAACTCCTCGCGGCTAAACTTTCTTGCAGGAAACGATTCCGCGCGCCGAAACGTTAGGATTACATAAATCACGCCATTTTCGAATGTATATTCCTACCGATGAAATTACTTGTTCCTCGTGTGCGAGGTCGAGTGATTTTAACCGAGATTGTCGGGTGAACGTGAACGTATGATAAAATTAGTAATCTAAAATTAGTAATATATAAATTAGTAATTATGTGAAATTATTATAGATCGCAGATTTATTTTTGACAATCGTGGAGTAAATATAAAATTAATAACTATTAATTTTTTTTCGATAACATTATCATGTCGTTCCGTCCACTCAAATATCTCAATTATTTGGATTTGAGAATATTGGGAAAAAAATTTGCCCGTCATTATAAATACAATTTCCTCGACGAATATAAATTCTTCTTCCTTGAATTATATAAAACAGGCCTTTCAAATCCAAGCAATATATTTCTCTCAATTTTACGATAATTAATATTTAGTATATATTAATAATTATAAAAGCTGTGGCCTTGATTTTTGTGAAAGTAAAATTCTTTAAAATAAAATCACATTGCTAGAAACTATATATATTCGTCAAAAATACTATATATATATATATATATATATAAATGTTAAATGACACTGTAATAAGAAATATTGATTTTTCGTCCAGGAAAATGCTTTCAGATTCTTCTCACCGAGAGAAAGCGCGTGATATGTGAATACATACTACTACATATCGTTACTGTGACCTGATTATAGCTAATTAGACATTGAAACCGATTTCATTAGATGCGTATGAATACACGTGTAGTCGCAACGAAATTGCCAATTACACAAAAAAATCTCTTGGGAACCTTTATACGAATAGCATTCTCCCTACATTATACAATAAAAATATTGACCTATGTTCTGTTCGTATATTTAGCAACGGATTCGATTTTATACGTGTAAAATGGAATATAGTTCATAAAATAGAACGAAAATTAGATGCACGTGTTTGCCGCTAAATATACAACGAAAACATGGGCGATTGTATCTATGGGAATTTAGCACCGAGATATAAAAAAGAATCAGGAGTCGAGAAAATTATAAAATTATAATATTCTTATAATTGTTTTAAAAGAGATACAAGAGAAACATTTCTTTTTTTGAAGAAATAAAATTACTATATATTACGAAATATAATTTTATAATTAACTCTATGATAAAATAATGTTTTTTTCGAAAAGAAATTCTATCATAGAACTAATTATAAAATTATATTTTGCCTTCTCAAAAGAGATGTAAACTACAAATTCCATCTCACAGCAAACTCATTCGAGATAAAGGTTACTTTCATTCTCGACTCCTGTGAGAAAAGCCTGAGTCGTGAGACGTTTGGTGCATCGTGTAAAAATCTAAGCGGCGAAATCTCCAAGTCTCTCGTGCCGCGACACACAATCTCCGACTACAGTTTATACGCGTGTCACCGAGTTTGTCTTCGCGTTCGAATCGGATGTATGTGTGTTCACGCGCGTGTATGACTACGTATATGAGGTGAAACGATGGCTGGTCATAGCCGGTCAGCATTTAACCGGGCACTCAAATCGCATTAAGGCGGTAACGATCGTACCATTTGGTTCGCCAGGGTCAAGCGTAGAACCTTCGTCGCCTTTGGCCTCGCTAGTAGTTATCACTTGCACTTGCTCTTACCGTCGAGCAGCTTCTTCCAGAGATCGAACTGCTCACTGTACTTGACCATGTGTATGCTGATGCCGCGCTGGATGTTGCAGGCGGTATACTGTATCCGCTTGTTCAGGAACTCGTTGGCATGGGAGCGCCTGATGCCGAGCTTGTGCGCGACAATTCCCGTAGTGAACACGTCCTCCAGTTTCAGGTACGTCTGGTCTAAAGCGGCGTCGTACAAACGACGCACCGTGTCGCTCGACAGTAGATACGCCGGCCCGGTAGTGAAGTCCGGGAAGACCGACTGCTGGAACTGTGCCTGTGACACGTAATACTTGCTCTTGCGATTCCGGATTGGCTTCCATTTTCTGGCGAGTCGGCCAAATATTACGTTACGGTCCTTTGCGTGTTTGTTAACGAATGCCAGCAATCGCGGCACGTTGATGAACATGTCGTCGTCGGTCTTTAACAGGTACTTCACCTTGGAACAATAAGTGTCCACCCATTCTAATGTCGAGATAGTCTTGAGCGTGAGATTCGAGTACGAATCGAGAAAGCGACCGCGTATCACATCATTGTACATGTTCTGCTCCTTTCGCAAGATCGCCTCCACTTTAGGATCCAGAGTAGTGCCGAGCATGAAGAGCACGCTCACATCTCTACGCTGGCCAAAGTGTCCCCAGGTCTGTCGAATTGCCGTTCGTGCTTCGAGATGCGTTGGCGCGGACATCACGATCACCACCAGTTCCATTTCCTTACCGAGGTTTGGACAGCGCTCAGGGATCGGCACCGTGTGGCCGACCTCGTATATGGCGCGCGCCGAGTCATTGCGAATCGCGATCGGCGCTGACCTGGTCGCGTTAGCCACCTGAATTTTCGCCACCTGAAGCTTCTCGTTCGCGCTTTGCTTCGAGTTGATTGATGTGCTCGCGGAAGACGACGCGGAGGACTGCGCGCTAGAGGATGTTGACAGCGTTGTGATAAGAATCGCGGAGTTGTTGCTCGCGTTGTGTGCTATATACGGACTCAAAGACACATTGTCCGAGTTGGAGTTCCTGGATGCTGCTGCTGTCAGCCGTGTGTCCACACTGAGATTTGTATGCACATGGAGGCCTTCTTGGTACACAGACAAACCTGAAATTTTGAGCAATCATCGATTGGAGAAGAATTTCAATTAAATTTTAAATATATTTTAAATATATTTAAAAACATTGATTAATTTTAGCATCTTAAAGTCTTAAATAAATGTTACAATTTCCTTTGCATTTTCTTTGACAAAAATAAAAACCAAGAATTTCTAAACAATTCAAATTTGTAGATACATGAATAATATAACAATTGTTTATATAGAATTGTATATGTTATCTAGAATTAATTTCCCTTAATCATTAAATTAATTATTCGCTTGAAGTCAAAGCAATATTAGAGGTCATCGCAATGCAATTCTCTCATTACAAATACTCACTGGTGTTCCGTAGCAAGCTGTACTGGCGAACATCATTAACGGTAGTACGATAATACGCGTAGAAGGTCAGGCCGATCAACGCGAGGATCAGGGTCTGCAGAAAACGACTCCTGAGATGCAGGTAGTGGAACATGACGGATTCTTGTTCTGGTCGCTCTTCTCTCTCAACGCGATCGTCCCCGGAGATTCATATCATTACGGTGTCTGCCGTGCGGCGAACGACCTGACGGTCGTAATCGCTCCGTCGTGGACTCCACCGCGATGGATCGCAGCGCTGCAACGTGCCGTCGTCCAACAGGTTATGCCCATACTGCGCGTGGGGCCCCACTCACCGTCGTTCGTGTTGTTCGCCCGTTCCCTCACTCCAAGGGATCGCGGACGAGACCCTGGCCCCGCGCGCGCGTCGCTTTCCTGCTTCCGACGACCGAGAAGACGTGCTCCGGTGTCACATCATATGTCGTCGAAGCGGCCGCCACGTTCGCACGTCGCCGTCATCGGTCTTGGGATGCGCTCGATGAGAGAATTCGCTTCTACCGACTGTTACCTCAGTCGTGGCATCGATGGGATATCGATAATGTGGATATCTATGGTGTGTGCGTGGTAGGACTTTCGACGAGTGTCCCTTCTCATTTCTTATCCTTAGAGCTTTAAGCTTTTTAGTTTCCCCCACCGACACTAGGTGATGCTATCCTTCCGAAAATGCGATGCGACTGCAAATGCAATTTGACAGCTCATCAGCTGATTCAAACTGAACACGTGTATGAGCGAGAGTTTAATCGCATTGTGTTTAATCAAACGCAGATATTGATTTGAAATCAAATTTCTCGTATAATCTAAACCTTGCGAAGAAATTTGATTTTAAAAATATATGTGTTTGATTATTTTTACAAAATATAGTTAATATTAAGAATTTAATGTGCGTTGAAAAAAAAACAGGTTTCTTTGTCTTAAAATTTTCCACAAGATTTGACTTCGAAAATTTGTCGAAAAATCTGGCATTACATTATCTGCCAACAGTGTCGTCGAGTCACTTTGTATGCGTATCTTCTTTCGGGGAGTGTCGTTTATCAGCGTATATCCGGTAAACGCGCGGTAGAAGCCTTGCAAAACGTTGTGAATGTTTAACAGCATCAGGCCGTATAATAGATGTATCGCCGTTACGTGCTTCAAACGTATTTCCGCTTATCGTCGTTTTAAAAGCATGTTTTCCTCGTATACCAGTAGCTGATCCTTGACGGTTTTAAAATTAGAAAATGACTGTCGATAACGGGATTGTCCGCGAAACATTCATTGATTTTTATGTCACGCAAAAAGTAACAAGATTATTTAACAATGAATAAATAATTCCTGCAACTATATATTATGTTAACTTGATTAATGTGAGAGGTAAGGAATTCTATATAAAGAAAGACTGATCGATAATTTAACAATATCTCATATATTATATTAAAGAAGATGAAAATAAAAGAATAACGAAGAATGTATTTCCCCTGAAATGATAGTTAAATGTTATTATGTTTCGTTTAAAAATGATGCTGAATTGATAAATAAATGAAAATTAAAATTGATATTAAAAATTTAACAATCGTTAAGTCAGAGAGAAATAAAAATTTTAATTATTTGGAAAAGTTTGACGTATTTTAAAGTAATTGAACGAGATAGGATACAAAAATTCATCAAGCTTAAAGTGCGCACGATATTTGTTAAAACTACTTCTTGAGTTGCAAAATTATTTTCTGTTCGAAATTAGCTGCTTGATATCCGAAGTGCCGAACATATTTCGGGCATATATCGAGTTTTACATAGTTCACCTGGGATAATATCTATTATCAATTTGATATACATATTTTATAACACGAGCTCTCAGAGCTATAAAAGAAGTATAAAGTATAACCATAATAAGTAGAATGCATTTTATCAGGAAATAAATTGATGACTCTGATTTATCGGGAAATAAATTGAGGAATGCATTTTATCAGGAAATAAAGTTAACGAACATCATGAAGGCGTTCGGTGGAAAATTGTGATAGACCTTCTAGAAACTCGGTCTGTGCGATAATATAAGAGTAAACATGCCCTTCACTTACTCCCATAAGACGAAGCAATGATTTTCCTAGGTAATGCGTTTTCCCTACGACCCTGAATTATTAATAAACGCTGGTACACAGATTATATAAAGGTGTACACAGTTACACTTGACTTGCAGACACTCCGTTTAGTTTAATCGCTGTGCAAATTATCTCGAGTACCGTGTATCTCTGTCACGTGGAAAACAGCTACGCACTAAACTTATTTAGTCACCCAAAATAGCGATTCATTGACTTAGAGTGTTTAAATTTTATTGACTTATTGTTATTGCAAGTATTAGAAAAATGTAACAAAAATATACGTTCTTAATAATATCTCTCACAATATATTTTCATATTTTAATGATTAATATTTTACTTTGTTGAAATCAATATATGACTTTTTATATTTATATGTTGAATTATAAATATTTTTTCTCGCTGTTTACTTTTTTGTAGTTTTAACTTTATAATAATGATAATAACAACAATTAATTATATAACAAACTGTAAAATTATATATTATAAAATAATACATATATATGTATATAGTGTGTGTATGTATGTATGTATGTATGTATATATATAAAATTTAAGGCATTAATAAAACTCTTGACACGATTTTGGTTCTTTGTATCATGATTGTATGTACACTTAATGACGCTTATTCCGACGAGGGTAGTTGCGGTTACGTGCACAAGATTTTCACTTCTTACAATTTAGACGCGGATCTCTAACCCTTTCTCTCTCTATCTCCTTTTGGATTTGGGAGAGAGAGGGGGTCCTATAGTTATTACCAAGACCGAGGGGGTTGATCGATAACCTATTTTTCCGCGATTGGCATGGCGCCAGAATTCCTGGCGAGTGGCTGCTGACTCTTTGACATCGCAAACAGTGTAATCCCTGTTCTCGGGGTAGGTCACGAATGTTTTCAAATCCCGATAAGGTTTCACGTGGCATTAAAGTCAACTAAGACAGCGACACAACGGAACTGATAGTCGTGAGGACCTTCTACATTCGGAAACGCTAAACACGTTTCAATAATTTACGACAGGAAATAATTATAAGTATAAAATGAAAATTGATGAAAGTTTATTTAAATTTTATCTCGTATTATCAATAATCGTATAATTATATTGTATTTTTTACAATTAACTATCTTTCTTTTTCTCTACAATTAACATAACTTATTACTATTATTTTTCATCGTGACGGAATTCGTGACAGAAAAAAAGTAAGTATTTAGTGCTTAATGAATTTTTTACTTACAATAGCCAGAAATGTAGTGTATATATACAGGGTGACCCATTTTAACTTAGGCAGCCAAATAACTCGAAAAATAAGCAAGATAGAGAAAAATGTTTTAGACAAAAGTTGTATGGTTTCGAGGGGGCCATAAGATGGTATCATTGGTTTGACCTTGAAGAGTCATTTGAAGGTCACGTGAAGGTCACTTCAATTTTTTTAAATGGAACATCCTATATATTTTTGTACATTCTTGTAGCTCATCTCGAGAGCTTTCCAAAACACTATAATTAAGTACATTTTCGTTAAGTACTTTTTGAGTTATGAGGCTTGAAATAATTTCTTAATTTTACATAAACCGTAAAATATCTTGTAAAATATTCATTTTTCGATTACCTTACCTTAATAGTTTTATGTACAAAATAATGAGAGGAATCAATTGGTGTAAAGAAAACACATAGTTGTTTCGAAGAAAAAATATGTAATTTGCAATTAACAATTCCATATTTTTTCTTAAAAACAACTATGTGTTTTCTTTACACCAATTGATTCCTCTCATTATTTTGTACATAAAAGTATTAAGGTAAGATAATCGAAAAATGAATATTTTACAAGATATTTTACGGTTTATGTAAAATTAAGAAATTATTTCAAGCATCATAACTCAAAAAGTACTTAACGGAAAGGTACTTAATTATAGTGTTTTGGAAAGCTCTCGAAATAAGCTACAAGAATGTATAAAAATATATAGGGTATTCCATTTAAAAAAATTGAAGTGACCTTCACGTGACCTTCAAATGACTCTTCAAGGTCAAACCAATGATACCATCTTATGGCCCCCTCGAAACCATACAACTTTTGTCTAAAACATTTTTCTCTATCTTGCTTATTTTTCGAGTTATTTGGCTGCCTAAGTTAAAATGGGTCACCCTGTATATACATATATATATATATATATATATATATATATATATATATATATATAAATTTTAACGCCTTCTCCTATAGCTAAAATATTTAACATAAAATATTACATTTTAATTTATTTCTTTAACATTATTAGTTAACAATTAGTTAACAATTTATCAAACACTTGCTATGGTCTCGCTTACATTTTTATAAAGTTCCCTGTGCATCACGTAAGCCTTTTTGGATATGTTTAATAAAATTTTAAAGGACAAAAATTTTAAAAAGATATAAAAAATAAGTATAATTTTTGAGAAAATATTTACTGTAACATAATGACAATAACAAAACAAGTGTAAAATGCGAAATAAGATGCACTATTTTTTACTCACATCATTTTTTTGTAATTTTCACAAAAAGTTGAGGATTTTAAGATAAATGTATATAACGAAGGAAAATAGTTTTATTATAAAATATCTCTATTTGAAAAGATAATTTTTGTCTTAAACAAGTTTAAACAATAATCGTTAAGACAAAAATTATCTTTTCAAATAGAGATATTTTAATTATTTAAGAATTTCAAGAAAATAAGTTGATAAGAATAAATATTTAAATATTTAAATTTTTTGCCATGTAAGTAAAATAAAAACATACATGCATTATGTCATATAATATAACATCGATAAATTCAATAACACATGTAGAGAAATATGTTCAATGTTATATGTTAGTGTATCAATATCAATAAATTAAAGTATACATATATATAATATATGTTAGTGTATTTATATTAATATTAATAAATTAAAGCATATTTACATATAGAGAGAAACTATGCAAATATTTTGACGAATATGATCCAGATAATCCAAAGAGTGAAAAAAATTAACACTGTTTTAGATACTTGGTGTATCCAATAAAGCCTGAAATTCATGATTTTGTTCTTAAGAGAAGTTTAATCTTTATATTAAAAACAAATTAACTTTAATAAGGATAAAAAAGAAATTCTTTACCTTTTATAATTTATACGACTAATTTCTAAATTACTGTCATCTTCATTTAAGAAATAAAGACGTAAACCTTTGTGAAAATTGATAAGATATTTTGTCCAGTCAAGTTCCCTTATGTTGAATGGAAATAATTGCTGATCTTCTTTATTCAAGCGGTTCCACATCGTTTGAACATTATCATCGGTGAAATGCCATCTAGTAATTGAAAAATATGCAATTGACTTGACAGCTTTGTGGATTTTATTATAAAATTTCCACATTCTGAAATATATATAAAGGATTATTACGTTTCCTTATATGTGTTTTTTAGAAGTTTAAATAAATTTAAATAAATTTCATTCAATTTCGAGATAAATTATTATACATACATAGTTGAATAATCAATATTTATATATGTTTCTATAGTACCTCGGGCGACGGCCTACACATATCCTTACACTGTCCACAAAAAAGGCCGGAAGCAAATGACAGAACCAAATGCCAAGTTTATATGTTATTTCTCCTGGTACTAAAAAAACAAATGGTAACCACTTGGCATCTTTCAAGGGATATTTCTGATTTAAACAGATTATTTTATTAATGTATTCGCCCCAAGTCGGCGCATTAGGTGCTGTTGTGTTATTGTAAATTAACATATTTTTGCCTGTCCTATAAAAATTAAAAAACCTTTCTTAAAAACCGCTTATTAATCATAAATCACGTGTTCCAATACTTTTATTTTATGTAATCAATATATATTACATAAATATGTTGATGTATTAATTAAAAAAAAGGTTGATTATTTTATGCTTGACATCAACTTGTCACGAGTGTTGAAATGATACAATAGATCACATGAATTATATAAAATATTTTGTAATTTTTTGAAAGTAAAATTGAGGACTAAAGATAGGACTGAGATTGATGCCAATATTTAATATCTGATGACAATAATTAATATCGAAACTACTTATGACAAAAATGAAATACAGTACCGATCAAAAATATATCTTTATATTTTTTTTTAGGATAACTTAATTCAAAGTGTATATATATTTAATTAATTTTTCGTTGCTGTTTTCATTATTGAATGAAAAATCTATCGTTTAATAATCGATATACCTATTATTAAAATATGTGTGATTAGATAGAAATATATGCACATTGAATTAAGTTATCCTTAAAAAACATAAAGGTGATATATTTTTGGCCGGTACTGTATATGTTATTATCAGATGTGTGCGTTCCTTGATGATATTTGATTATACCTGCATTGATTAGAGACATCCCATGCACTAGCAATTAAAGCGTTTACGGTAAAATCAACAGGCACCAAATTCGCTGTAATATTGGAATCGCACCATTGAAATCTCGTGAAACCGAGCAGGATAGATATTGTACTGCCAATTGGTCCATATAAGTTATCGCCCCATCCGACGATCGGTTCGTTAGCGCTAGGCATGACTGAAAAAATATTCATTTTTTTTTTCGTTAAAGCTTGCACTTAATAATAATCTGCAATATTTTTGCGATTTTACGTTATCATCTTAAAATTTCATTTTTTTCAGTACTATGTTATATTAATATTAATTATTAATTTATTTATTAATGACAATGATTATATTTTTATATTACACATAAGAAATGTATATGTATTTTATAATATGTATATGTACTTCTCACAAGATTATATACGATAAATCTACGATATAAATGAATTATATACGATAAAAATGAATTTGCATTATATATACATATATATATATATATATATATATATATATATATATATATATATATATATATATATATAGGGTGGCCCATTTTAATCCATCCAGTCGAATATCTCGAAAACCAAGCCCGAGAGAGAAAAATGTTTCAGACAAAAGTTGTTTGGTTTCGAGGGGGCCATAAGATGGTACCATTGGTTTGATCTTGAAGAGTCATTTGAAGGTCACGTGAAGGTCACCTTCAATTTCTTAAATGGAACCTACTATTTTTCATTGCACATTCTTGTAGCTTACCTCGAGAGCTTTCCAAAACACTGTAATAAATTATTTTTCCCTCAAGTATTTTTTGAGTTATAAGGCTTGAAATGATTTCTTAATTTTACATAAACCGTAAAATATCTTGTAAAATATTCATTTTTCGATTATTTTACCTTAATACTTTTATGTACAAAATAATAAGAGGAATCAATTGGTGTAAAGAAAACACATAGTTACTTTTAAGAAAAAATATTTAATTGTTAATTACAAATTACATATTTTTTCTTTGAAATAACTATGTGTTTTCTTTACACCAATTGATTCCTCTCATTATTTTGTACATAAAAGTATTAAGGTAAGATAATCGAAAAATGAATATTTTACAAGATATTTTATGGTTTATGTAAAATTAAGAAATGATTTTAAGCCTCATAACTCGAAAAGTACTTCATGGAAAAATAATTTATTATAGTGTTTTAGAAAGCTCTCGAGGTCAGCTATAAGAGTATGTAATAAAAAATAGGGGGTGCCATTTAAAAAAATTGAGGTGACCTTCACGTGACCTTCAAATGACTCTTCAAAGTCAAACCAATGGTACCATCTTATGGCCCCCTCGAAACCAAACTTTTGTCTGAAACATTTTTCTCTCCCGGGCTTGGTTTTCGAGATATTCGACTGGATGGATTAAAATGGGCCATCCTGTATATCTTATGATATAATATGAAGATGATTTATATATAATAAAGATGAATTATAAATTAAAAAATTAATTAATATAAAAATTAGTATGATAAAATAATGTATAATTAATTAAATTTTTCACCCATTGCAGGTCGAAATATTCCAATAGGTAAGTTTTTGCCTTCGTCTCTGAGAAGAATCTCTGTAATGGCTTTTGTACATGTATATGTATTCGGCCACAATGAAGCCATTCTATCAAAACAATAATATTACAGTAATTTATTATAATAATTTTGATTTATTATAAACATTTATTTTTTTACATGGAAAGTTTATTATTTTTATCTTATTTATTATATATCGAGAACAAAAGAAATACGCACCTAGATAATTTTTCATCGTTTTTGGGTAAAGCACGCATTGATGTAATAAAATCCTTATGATCATTAGGATATGTGTAAAAACGTTCCTCGATAAGTATTGAGTTATCATGGCAATGTGCATACAAGGTCGATGTGTGAATGAATGACTGCAAAATAAATGTCAATATCGATTTAATTATTTCTTTAAAATTCATAAAAATTAATAATTCTTCCCAATTATTTTACAATATTTATTGTTACAAAATAAAATTACCTTTAAGTTTGACATACGTTTAGCGATGTTTAAAATGGTATTTGTAGCCATAATGTTTATTGTCGTAGCAATTTTTATTTCCTCGTCAAAACGCAGAGTCGCCGCCAAGTGGAAAATTATGGACACCTGCAATATAAAGTAAATATAATAAGAATTTTTTTCTAATATACTATATTGTAATATTTCAAATATATAAAAAGAAGATTTATTTTTGACTATCTTAATAATTAATATTTTTTAATTTACATAGAATATATATCTCTTAAACATACGATAACTTTTTTGAGCTGAATATAATTATACAAATGGAAGAGAAATCTGAATTATTACCTCACGTATCAGGATATTCTTATCATTTTCGGACAGTCCTAAATCTTCAACATCAAAATTGCCTATAATTGGCACAACTTTTTTGCGAAAATTAGGCACTTCCTTTCTTAATCGATCATACAACTGCAGATTATAAATTCACATAGTAATGTTTCATGAATACATCATATTACTGCTTTTTAGATACTCACCGAATTTTTAAATATGTCATCCAGTCGGCTTTCAGGGCACTTGTCCTTTTTCGGGCGTATCAATAGATACATTGTAGAAATATCGGGACAACTTCGTAACAATTTTTCGATTAATATTTTTCCGATAAACCCGGTACTACCTGTAGAAAAAAATAGAAAAGTAAAATTAAGTATAAACTGTAATATGTATTAATTACAATATCCAGAAAGATAATGTAAGGAAAGAGTCTCGTAAGAATTCTAGTATTACGAATTTATTATTTATATGTATATAGTACTTAATACTAATTTCAAAATTATTGAACGTATATTGTTACTAAAACAAACTAATATTTAAAATGTTTTTTACATTTATCAATTGAAAATTAATTTTAAATTATTAATTAATATATTAAATACAGAGAGATTTTAATTTGAGAACTTGTAGTAGAGTTACTAATATATAATAATTAATGATAGTTAATAATAGTAATTTATTTTGTTCCAAAAGTTTTCCTATGAACATACGCATGATACATAAAGTATATAATAAAATCAAATAATAATGTAATAAATTGAAAAAATTAAGAATACAAAAATAGAGTAATAAAAATAGAAAACAAAATGAAGACTAAAATATAAATATAAATGAAAATTAAATATATTGAGTGAAAAATAAAAGAAAATAAGAATGAATATGTTAGAGTGACAATATGAAATTTAGCTAAAAGGACAGAAGCAGTTGATAGAAGTCTATAAGCTGTCAACTTTTATCGTTTGACATTTAGGAAATGTATTGCAAAGTTTCTTTTGAATGATTTAATGGAGAGCAATTCAATGATTTTAGGGTAACTAATTCAACAAAGGGAATGCTCTTCAAAGGATTTTTGCTAAATTATTCCCCAATATAATGAGACTTTTAGCCTCTAGAGAAGATATAATCCGAGGTAGAATCTCTCATAAGCGGATAAATGCTTAAATCTATTGAAAAGACAGATTGAATTATCAGTGGAAAGCAGCTATATAATAGAGTAAAGCAACCTAAAAAATAAGTCGAAAAGTCGCTTTTTCACAGCGAAATCAAATCCAAGATCTAAGTAATGCAGAAAATTTGAGATTTTTATGATTCAAAAATTTTATTGCTATTTGCTTATAAATCTAATTCTTAAATTAAAAGTTATTTGCAACTTCAGTGTTTACAAGTCTGTATCATTAGTAAATCATCAGCGTAGTAATTGATGTAAAGCAGTATAAAAACAATTTACAAACAATTTACAGTTGTTTGTAAGTGCAAAAATCTTTCTTTTTAAATCTTTAGTTGATTTATGATTGATTCTAATTATAATGTTGCAAATATTTCGAATAAAACTTACTTATAAAAATATGTAATCAATGATTACGCATATCACTCTTGCCGATGAAATAAAGAAAATTGATTTTTATCAAGAAATTGCAAATTTTATTTGTATCACTTGGAAATGATTAGTATTGTTTTATTTTGTTAACTTTAATTGAAAGATAGAAACCTAATCACTAACAACAGCCCATTTTTATTGGTCAAATTTATAGTTGTATTCTTAAAAATAAAGATACAAAATAAAGATAGATTTATAAACTATATACATAAAATAAACTTGTAGTATTTACTAACTGGATTATTTATAAGGATTGAAAAGAATAGAGTGATTCAAAGAAAATATTTAGCTATTCAATATAAAGAGAGATACTATTTATTAAAAACTAATTAAAATTGCTAATACGTTAAATGCATGATTAGGATTCTATATTGTTTTATGTTTCATGGTTATGTAGATAAAAATAAAATCAATTGAAAATGCAAATTTAAAAAATCAAATATATGATCTTTATAAATATAAATATAAATGTTTTAATGTGTCAAAAAAAATATTTTACCGTTAAGATTATTGGCTAAAAGTAAGCCGGTTATCATCAATGACTTCAATAATAGCTGTTTAGATACGAATTTTAAATAATTTATTGTAAAAATCAGTTTGTATTTGCAGAATAAATTTTCTTTATTAAGATAATCTAGTTATAGACAATGCGATAAAATATTTTAGAAGAGATACAAAAGCACGTAAAGAGCTGAAAATCTAACGGTGAAGATAAATTATCTAATTTTTTTGATAAAACATAAATTTTTTTACAGCATAGAATAAGATACATACACACACACACACACCAACAAAGAAAAGAAACAAAAGTTATCTGAATTAAAATCAAGCTGTAAGGAAAATTATTATCGCTTTCGTGTAATGAAAAAAACCTAGAATTAGAATAAGAGAAATAAAAATTTTGTTAAAATTATTGTAAAATGATATAATAAAAGGAAAATTAGCGTGTATTCGATATATATATATATATATATATATATATATAGAACAAAGTAGATTTAAGCGTAAGAATTTGCGGTATAATGCATAAGACTCATGTGCGTCATTGTTTAAGTTTACGATTGTCGTACTCAATTTTAACTGTGCGGTTAATGGACTGCGCAATATTTCTAGCCGATTTATATTCTAGATAAACAAAACGCTATTTTATGTAAGGACAAGAAAGATTTGTGAAGAGCATCGCATGACTATTTTTCAGGCACGAACTTACATCTAATTCTGTTTTCATATCGATAAATATATAATATGTAAATAATATCGAGACTAATGTTTTAATTGGATTTTAATTGAATTTTAATTGAATTATTATTTTAATGAAAGTTTCATTTGTTTATTAATGAAGAAATTTCATAAGTCTAAAAATTAAAGAAATAACGTAGTTTAACACAAATACTTTATTACTTATTCACACATACCCTTCACACACATCACACATATCGGTAATCAGTTTTCTATTACACTGAGAAAAAGTTGTTAACTTGACTAGAGTTTAAGTATTTAAGTATTTAAATTAAATATGACATATTAAATCTATACATGACATCTATTATTATATATACAGAATGTACCAGAATTCGCGGACGCGGAATGCACAGCGTGATAGTTCATGCTAAAAGAAACAACATTTTTCTTTGACAAAATTGCGTCTGAATATTATTATTTTAATAAGAGCAACTTTAAGCTAACGAATAAGTGTTTTAGATTACGATGAATCAGAGGCGGCGCGCGCACAGCTTGCGCAGCATTTGAGCATATACGCTATTTTATTATTTTGATAAAAGTTTTACAGAACTATGCATGATAACTGCATGAAAATAAAATAAGTAGATTAAATAACATGTGTGAATAATTTTGATCCAAAATTATTGTTTCAACGTTCTAAAAATTTTTTTTGGCTCTAAAATAGATCAATAAATGTTTTAAAGCATATGTTCGAAATGCAGACTTTTATTTGTATACACATATTCGCTCTGAGGATAAGATTTTTTTGTATAATTGGACCATTTCTGATGTGACGATTGCTATTGCACAATGGAACTGTTCTTCTAAATTTAATATGTATGGATCAAAATTATTCACATATTATCTAATCTACTTATTTTACTATTTTTTATTCTATTCAGTTATATAATAAATACCTGTAATGAAGATTGACTGTCCGGCATAAAATTTTTGTATCGGCGTCTTGTGCATTTCAGCTTCATTGTTTCGTTTATAATCCATGGTTTTTGAAAAATTAATACTGAGATAGCAAATAAAAATAAATGGCACCTGTAGATTTCCTCGACTGACGTTTCAGTTGGTGTAGTTATGAGAACTCTATCGAAAAGATGAAGTAGTTGCCGTATATATATGTTGCCTATATAGGGTGTCCTAATAAAAAGAAATCACCTTAATTAATTTTCTAAACTAAAAGAAATAGCCTGTTACCGCGAGAAGAGATTGACATGTGAGAAACGTGATTCTCGATGATAGCACAAGATAAAATATAAAATATTTTTGGTGCGATTATTATGTACAAAATAGATATTTGTTTGTAAAATATACTATGTATTGCGCTATTTATAAAATGTTTATCTACAGAGAGAATTTCTACTAAATATGAAACAAGTTGTTCATGTCTTTTTACATTTAAACATGGAACAGATACATAACAACACTCTTAGATAGACATATAGCATTAAATTAAGAGAAAACAATAAATTTATTTAAAACAGAACTTATATATGTATATGTACAAGTTCTGTTTTAAATAAAGTTATTGTGTTTTCCGATCGATAAACGAAGTGTTCACCGTGTGTGTATTCTGTTGCACGTTGCTCCATCTATTCAGACTTTACTATATTCTGTAAATGTATTTGCACTTATTTCGCAAAATGCCTTCTTGAACAATATTTGTAAATGTAATATTATTTTGATAATATAAACAATTAAAACAATAAAACTAAATAAACATTAAAATAACAATTATATAATAATGTTATCTTACATATACAATAATGGATGAAATAAGAAATATGGTGTATAAGTACATATATATATATATATATATATATATATATATATATATATATATATATACTGGGTGTTAAAAAAGTCTGAACACGGTCGAATATCTCGATAAGGAAGAGTTTTACTAGAAAGTGTTTCAGACAAAAGTTGTATGGCTTCAAGGGGGACATTAGATGGTGCCATTGGTTTGACCTTGAAGAGTCACCTGAAGGTCACGCGAAGGTCACGTCAGAAGGACACTCCTCGCTACCTTATGAGCAGTCTATGTTAATATATCTATGGTATAAGTTAAAGATTAATAAAATATAAATACCTTCTTTTGTTATATATTTTTTATAAATATCCTCTTTTGTTTATATATTTATTTGTTGATATTACTCTTTCTTGATATACACACTTTAAGATGGAATATATTTATATATACTTTTAGTTTATATACTTTTAGTTTATATATACTTATTATATATTTACAAGTTATTTGTAGATAGAAACTAACATGTTATACAATAAACAATTTAAACTTATTTAAACTTATGAGGAACAAGTTTTGCAGAGCGATGTATCATGTGTAATTATTGAAAACGAACTAAATTGTGAATCTACAACGTTCCTTTTATAAAGAAGGGAAGTGAAGTTGAGTAATCTCTTCTACAATTTAGAAATTCAATTGCTGACCGTTACGATAAATATTTACGTTATTATATTATAATAGAGTTTATTGTTGGTATGGTGACCCTGGGACATTCTGTATACAAACTTTTTTAATTTGAGCATTAAATTTTTTTAAGCTTTATGTAAATTATAATATATAAGTATAATCAATAAACTGTCAACATGTTTATAAAAAATATAACTCTATTATAATAAATTCGTGGGATCATTTAGAGGCGATTTTTTCTCCGAAAATGTTGAAGCAATAATTTATTAATTAATAAACGATTAAAAAAAAATATTTTTTGCAAACTAAATTTGGTAGAGTTAAAAGATTAACAAAACTACTTCAGTTAATTCTTTAATTAATTTCGGATGAAGTTTATTTTAATAAAATTTCAATTTAAAGTTTAATTATAAAGTTATATGATAGTAAAAATTGAAAACATGCAATGATGAAAAAAAATTGCGTATGTGTACATTTATACATTACTTGACTCGCTTTACCGTTTATATATAAGTCACATTTATCCGTTAAAGAATCGATCTTTGTCTTCGGAGATGTTAAATTGTCTCTATTCGTCTCCTCGGCGCATCATTGTCTTCGATGCCTGGAAGTAAGTTATTTCCGTAGTTTTAACTTCTTATCTTTTTAATTTTTATTTCTTTGACTATATGTTCAGTTTATTTTTATTTAGATCATTTTTAATAAATTGACATTAAAATATTTTCAATCTCGTAATTTTCATGTTAATTTTTAGTACTTTTTTCTTTCTTTGTTCATATTAGTTATATTATTTATTTAACTTATTTTACTTTTTGTCCTTTGTTTTTACGTAGGCACCGTCAAGATAATGAGATACATTAACCGAGACATTTATTATCGCTTTAGACAGCACCCTTTGTAATAGACTCCGATATAAAACACTTTTGTTATTTCTTTTATTATATTATCACTTTCGCGCTGAAGATGACCCAAAAATAGGGTTGAAACGTTCGCTATCCTCTCTTTGTATTCGTTTAATATCAATATTTATTTGATGTATTATAAATAAATGTGTTATAACATCGACACTCGACTCGTATTGCCATTATAACTGTTTTGTTTGATTTTATATTTCGAGTCTTATACTTTTTATTTTTTGAAAAAAAATGTCTCTAAATGATTTGAAGAATCTACCATTAGTAAGTAATGTGGTTATCCTAGGATCTTATGTCCATGTCTTTATTTAAAAAAGTAAAATTGCTTCTTTAATATAAACAAATAATTGTTTGCAATCCGTATTGTTATAATCACAATAAAAATTAGCTTAAATTAATAGAGTTTATTTGCCGTATGGTTTATCTTTCTATATATAATTTAAAAAAATAATTATTTGTGAAACATCTTAATTTTCTTTATTATCTATAAATATTATCTGGTAAGAAAAAATATGAATTTCTTCAAACTTTTAATATTAATATAATTAACAATGTAATAGTAGTATTATGTTTATATTAAGGTTTTATTAAAAAAAATACTTTGTATAATTGATTAATAAAGACTAGACTAATAAAGACTAGATTAATAAAGACTATTGTATATAATAGATTAATAAATATTATGTTTGAATATTACGTTTAAAAACAGACTCCAATGTAGCACTGTACGTTGCAATCGAACGAATAATAAGCCATCACTGAATTCTCGTGTTACAGGTTAAGGCTTATATATAAACATATCGTTGTTCAGAAACTTTCGCTAAAACCAGTTTCAAGCATCTAATTAATTATGCCGTAAAATACAATAAATGTAATATATAAAGTTATGCAAGATATGAAATTAAATGAATTTTTCACATAACTACTTAAAATACAATTTATATTCTTTTTTTCAGAATAATCAATTTTTGGATATATATAAAAATGGATAGGTTGAAATTATGAAGACATCTTAATGGTTTCTTTTAGAGATTATTTCTTGTCGAAAATGTTCCCTCTATTTTCTCTCTATTAATCGACAATTACAATCTTTTTATTAAATAAATTGGTGAAGGAAGCATATTCATAGTGCAAAATGTACATCATGTAAAAGCGTAGAGTTGTTTCGCTGTCAGAAGACTGAGAGGGATGTACGTTTTATTTGTAGATACCTGAACAGTGCGATGCTATCCACATGATGAATGTGCAATCATAATTCATCGCGATGGTATAACAATGTATCGTTATCACGTTGCATTTGGTCGAAACAGCGTGCCAAAGAGACAAACATCCATTCTTAATTATTTAGGAAGAAAAGAGATTCTTTCTAAAATAATATTATAAATCATCTCCGGAAAATAATATGAAGAAACTGAGGTTTTTAAAGCCAAATAATATTTTTAAATCGCAAACAGCGATTGTTAATCCTACGGATATAATAAATAAGTAAGTGCAAAAACATATTATAAGTATTATACCCAATAAACACATGATGGAATATTAAACATTTATTAAACGTAAAGTTAGTATAAATGTGGTATAAGTATATCAGATAAACGTTTTAATTTTTATGGTTTTTATACAATCGTATAATATACGTTTTTATTACGTTTGCATAAAACAAAACGGATTTTGTGCGTTGAAAAATATTATATAAGAATACGAAAAGAAACGTTTAATTTCTAGAATGTATATGCGTCTATTTTATTTCTTAAAATCGTATATTTATGTAATCGAAGAAACGTTTATTGAAAACGTATATAATTTATGAGAAAAATCTCATTTATAAATGTTTACAAAATTCTATTCTATAAATGGTATAATCTAAGTCTATAAAACGTTAATAAATTGTTGCACGAATAATATATACACACTTGATTTTACAACTAAAATATTATACGACTAATAAACATATTTTATTATTATGACGAACTGTTCGTCATTGAATCTCGAACCGACATGAGGCGCACAGCGGTATACTATTAGGTTGGCCAATAAGTCCGTGCGGTTTTTTTACATGTAAATGATGAATATGATATTTGGAATGATATTTGGAGAACATCTGCAATCTCTCGCGTCGTATAGCGTTTATTGGTATCGATTAACGTCTTTACTTTGTCTTGATCAATCTCAACTGGCCGGCCCGAGCGTGGTGCGTCTTGGATAGAAAAATTTCCGGAACGAAATTTTGCAAACCATTTCTGGCACACACGTTCTTTCACGGCATCCTTACCATATACCGCACATATCTTCATAATTCCTCGCTCGTAGAACTTCTTGTCTTTTTTGTCGAAAAACTGTTTTAAGTGCCGTTTGATGTCTTCTTCGAAAGTAAAGCGCCGTCCATTCAAGGAATTTTGTAGGGAGCGAAACATGTGATAGTCCGAAGGAGCAAGGTCTGGAGAATATGGAGGATGCGGTAGGATATCCCAGCCCAGCTCCAATAATTTTTGCCGTGTTTGTAAAGACGTGTCGGAAAAAACCGCACGGACTTATTGGCCAACCCAATATATTACTAATTGTAAAAAGCGCGGAATCTGATCTGCTGTGACGTCGCATAGCATAACTATAGTATATTTAATTGACTATTGGAAGCAGAGCGCTTACTAGACCTCCGCGGGACGCAATTTAGCGTCACCTACGCGTCAAGAACAAATTCGTTTAATGTAACGCGTCACTATCTGTAACATATATTGTTAACATCGCGCTGAAGAAGGATCAAAAGATGATTCGAAACGTACGTTTTTTGTTATTATAATGTGTTTTTTAATAAACTAATACTGAAAAAAGAAAGAAGTGTTGTTGCTTTTCTGCGCTCCAACTACCGCGCGTTGGCTCTTATGCCATTTTCTTTTTAATTTTTTGATTACTTGAGCCAAATCTCTAATTATTAAATTTATTTTATATTTAATGACATATATTCTTTGCACTAAATCTCATTACTTTTATTATTGTAGCTATACAAGGTGTCCCATTTTAACTTACACAGCACAATATTTCGGAAACTAAGATTTATCGACAAAAATGTTTCAAACAAAAGTTATAATGTTTTAAAATATCTTTTTACTGATTTTATTACTTTGATCTTGGGTAGAGTTGTCAAAGTCAGGGCAAAATTATCTTAAATTTTTAAATGGAATCATATTTTTTTAATGTAAACTGATTACCCTGTCCAAGGTCAAAGTGATAAGATCAATAAATAGATATCTTTAAATCCTACAACTTTTGTTTGAAACATTTTCTTCGATGAAGCTTAATCTTCGAGATATTTTGTTGTGTAAGTTAAAATGGGACAACCTGTATAATTGTATACAATACGTTTATTTAAAAACAAAAATCATTTAAAAGTATAATAAAAATAACGTATTTTAAATAGTCATTGCAATACATATTTTAAATAGTCATTGCAATACGTATTTTAAATAGTCATTACAATACGTATTTTAAATAGTCATTGTAATACGTTTATATAGGTGCTCGTAATTCGTAAAAATTATGTATTCATAAAACATAGTTTATTAGTTTATCAAATACGATTTAATATTTGAGAATAGCATTAAAAAACGAATAAATATAGTTTATGACAACGTATATCAGTCGGACATCACAACTAAAATTATACGCAATTGATATACGTTAAATCTATCACATTTAGACCTCCCGTAAATACTTGATTTAAACGTATAATATACCATCATGTGTCTATTGGGTAGTAAAAAGAAATAAAAAATTTTAAAAATAGGATTCTCTGAAATAAGTGCATCTTAGGAAATCTGTATATTTCCGACAAATATTTATATAAAATGAGTATAACATGTCATCGAGATCAATGAGTATAACATGTCATAGAGATTTTATTACTATTAATTATTATTAATTATTATTATTATTAATACAGCGCAAGAATTAAAGAATACGGTTTTGTTGTCAATAATACGTCACAAATTTATTAGACTTTATATATAATGTATTAATAATATGCTTTATTTCATTCTTTATGCTTTTAATGTTTTTCTTGTAAAGGCACAATATTTACTTATAAAAATTATTGTTTGCACAATATCACCATTATAAATTTTACTTTACTATTATCGTGTCTTTTATTTTAAGAATTTGTTCTAGCTTCTTCCCATCGAAGAGTTCCTTGTAAACTATGAAGTTCTGAGATAAATGTCGTGATCTAAAAGCGTCATTAAATTTAATAATACATATGGTATGTGTCGGTGCAACGGCAAAATGGCTCGAGAGAGCGGATCATGTCTGATCGATATCCGTGACTACTTCAATATATATTCGATCCCATATTCGGGTGATGACAGAACATAATCGTATTAAAATTAACACACCATTGATCGTCGTCTATTAATAAAATCAAATTATCCTGTAAGTGCGATCGACCCGCGACCATTATCACCGAAACCGAGCTGGTACTGTCGTGAAGGAAGTGGAGGATACTGGCTGAAACCTGGTGAGTGTTGAGAAACGATCAAAAAGCTAATTCAAAATCATCGCCTTATTATTCATTACTTCGTGACAATTGTCGATTTCAAGTTTTATGATGGCACGTTTGCGGCGGGATTCTTTTGTTTGGCAGCATTTGTGAAATCATTATCAAGAGAAGAAGATCCAATAGTAACTATTTATTATATACGCGCTTATAACGAAATCAAAAGATCCTTGATTTTGGTATCACGCACAAAATATTTCTTACACTTAATATGATTGTACATCAAAGTAATGCTCTTTTATAGCTATTTAGATCGTATACAATTGTGTTATTATAAGTTTTCATTGTCGGAAAAATATGTCAATTTCATTGCAAATGATTCCATAATTTTTCATGCTCCAAGTTCTTTATGAAATACTAACAACGAACTGTTATAATCTATTATCATCAAAAATAGAATTTTAAAATTAAAAATAAAAATAGATGAAAAATGAATTTTGATAAAATAAGATCAATGTAAAATTAATTGATTAAACATAGATTTTAATATTTTTTATATTAAAATTCCCATTTATTAATAACAATTATTATATGTATAATTGGGAAAGTAGCTAATGGATAATATATATTCAATATACACATACAAACAAATGTACTCACATCATTAATATAGTAATTATTATTAATATATGAATCTATATATTTTGTGTTTTTTTTAATTAAATACTTTTATAATTTTTGTGTGTCATGTTTTGAGATATTTTTTAACCAAATTTATTAATAAAAAAATCTGCATAAAGTAGCATATTGAATGTGTTTATCAGTTCTGTGGTCGTAACTGCTCTTCGGTTTTTTCATACGAAATCAATATATGCAGAGTTTCTTGCAGCGTCAATGCACTCGTACATAGATAAGGATAAAGCGATCGATATAGAGTATGTATTTCTTTGACATCGCATCACGCAAAGTGATAAGAATAGACACGATTTGTCTTGGTTAAATAAGCTAATAATGCATCTCGATAGGTTTTGTCAATTGAAAATACAAAATACAAATTGATTATAAAATTATTAGAAGAAAAATTAAAATTTTATATTATCGCACAATATATATAATAATTAATGTATAATTATAATAATTAATGTACATATATATAACATCTATTTTAATTATTACACAGTTATTATACAGTTTCTTAAATACAGTTTGTAATTAAGTTTTTAGTGGGGTATTTATCGAAATATTTTTTTTATCAAATTTCTGAATAAAAATTTAGCAGAAAAAGAGATTTATAATATTTCATAGTTTTCTCTTATAACATCTTTTTAAAAATAGTAAAAGACTAGAAAAACTTTCGAGTTAGAAGTATATTACATAGAAAAGTATCACATTTCTTCAGCTTCGTTTAACATTACATTTTTTTAACAATTGTGATTTGTAAATACTTTTTTGTGTATTATATTTTCTATAAATTATTTTTTAGAGATAAAAGTCCAGTTATTTTTGTCCACCTTCGTCTAAAATCAAATTTCTTACGCATTGACAAACAAATGTACAAGTCGGCACATCTACGAGAAATACGCTAACTGGACTTTTTGACTCACGATTGGGCTCACTTGACCCAAAAGACCGTCGTCATGAGAGTCAGTCAGTTTCTCGTGGCCACTCGGATTGGTCCCAAAAAGTCGGACACACGTAACGTGTTCGCCACCATTATCCGGTATGTCGAGCTCTCGGATCGAGAACGAGTGAGCAAGGAAATCTGTAGACGCGAACATCTCTCAGAGCGGTTAATCCCCGATTCCCTTTACTGACCCTGTCGCGGTTTCACCCGCCCCTTGTCGAGTGCTTTTCCACCCTCGCCGCAGTCGCCGCGCTCTTCTTTCACCCCTCGCACTTAAGCGCGCGCGCGCGCGTGAGGAAAGCGAGAAATCGCTGCTACGAATCTGCGTGCGGTGCGAAATGCTCAGCTGCTATGACGATGACGACGACGACGACCACGACGACGACGGTGGTGGCGATGGCGGTGGCAGTGGCGGTGGCGGCGGCGGTCATCATCGCGCGCAGCCGATCGATGGCCCAGTGCTGCTTCGCGCGCGCGCCCCCACGTCCTTGTTCCTCTCGTTCGTCCCCTTCCATTCCCACCCTAACGATCTGCCGTCACCCTGCGTCTTGCACCCCGGCAGCCGGCGAGCCCCTTCCCTCCTTCCCTCGTCCTTCATCTCGTCCACCTACGTGTGTTTACTCTTTTCTACTCCATCTTGCGTCCTATGCATTCCTTCATGCCTGTTCTCTACTTCGAGTCCCTTCATGATATTTACATTTTTATCGTCTTTCGTTGACTTTCCTTCCAAGAAGAATTTTGGATCATGTCTTTATTTCATGCATTCAAACTATCCTTTGTCTCGACTTACATCATTTTTATTTCGATTTTGAATATGTGTGTTATATATATTTGATTTTTTTATAATATTTCCTTGTCTGTATAACGGTATTGGCTATAAGAGAATAGTTTTTCGTCTAGCTTGCCTTTCATTTCGTCTTATATACGTTCTCTATGTCGCTTGGAATTGTAAGTACTTCTTTTAACATTTAAAGAGGCTCGATTTTTGGCTCGGAAGTCATACTTAAGAGCCAAGAGTCGTTCTTTGACTTTTTACAACAAATAAAAATAGATATTTTTCACTCTATGTGAGCATTCTTCTTTCTCGTTTTATTTTATACATGTTTTCTGATTCTTTCTCTAGTTCGAGCTTTTATTTAAGAAAATCTCTTATTGCCTCAATTTTTTCATCTAGATATAAAAGTAGATTTTCCTTCCTCTATATTCTTCCTTTCTTTCTTTATATAATAATGATAATGTCTTTATCATTATATCACATTATTATTATCATTATTTCTCTCTCTTTTTTCTCCCTCATTCATTGTTTCATTAATTTCTTCCTTTCTTCTTCATCATACTTACCAGCTTCCTTACCTTTCATTTATCTTTATTTTTCTTTTCTTTTTCCTGTTCCTTTCCTCTCTATGCAACAAATATCTTTCATGTAATGCTCGCCATCATCGTCGCTGATTTAATCGTAGATAGAGTGATAGAGAATCGTGATAGAGTGCTTTTTAGACTGGCTCTTTGCAAACTTAATAATATAAAGCGTCGACTTTCCTCTGCAACCACTGTTTGACCGCTGTAGATCTTTTCCCCTTTGCGCATTTTCTCTTCATGACTGTGCCGACTGGCTATTTCTGTGGCTCCCTCTCGTTTCGACATTTTTTTAATCCTCTCTCTCTTCTGCCCTTTTCCCCTTTCTATCTTCTACTCATTGCAACATCTCTTTCTTTCCTCTCTATCTTGTTTTTCTTTATCTTTCTAATTATTTTTCTTTGTCATCGTTTTTTTCTTCTCTCTCTCGTTGTACAGTTGTTTTATTCTTTTACTTTAAAATCTCTTCCTTTGTATTTCTTTTTTTTGTTTTCTTCCAGTTGTGTCTCTCTTTTTCTCTCGCTAATTTCGACGTTTGCTTACCTCTCTACTTCTCCTATCCCTCTCTCTTTCTCTTTCGCTTCAGCCTTCCTATCCCATACCGACATCATCCCCTACTTCCACCCCTTCTCCCTACCACGGCAGAATGGCAGTCGACAGAGCGGCCGCAGTTCGAACACGCCAGCTTGCGGATAACGAAGGATCTGTCCGTCCGCTGCTTCCACCCTCGCAGACGATTCCTCTTCTCGTTCCTTCGAGCGCCCTTCGGCCTCTCTCTTTTTCTTTCTTTCTCTAATTTTCCTTCTCCTGTTTTCCTTCTTTCACTCTTTCTCTTTCCTTGCACTTGTCTCTCCTCCAGTTCTTCGTGCGCTAGTTTATTCCGTGTGACGTTCATCCCGTGCGGTCGAACATCGTCGAAGCTATTCTCCAAGTTGATACGGCGCGACACCGATCAGACGGACGAACAATACCGTTGCCGCGACATCGTCGCTCGTTGTGCTCTCTACGTCATTATACAATCATACACGGCACATCGTAGCGGAATGGCTTTTCGGCAGATCAAGGAGTCGCAGCCACGCACCGGTTGATAAGAGGTTAGTCTACGTATACATAAATATTCGCTTTTAGCGACTGCAGGCAGTTCTTCCTAGACGAGCTCTGTCTCTATGCACATTCAAGAAAGTGGCGAGCCGCCGGGATAGCCGTTGTGCTCCAAATTCATCGACAGCAATGGGCAGCACACACATACGACACACCCAGCCACGAAACGTGCACCTTTGAGCGTGTCTAGGGTAACGGTGAGCCTTGCTTCGGAAGCCGCGCGTTCGACGCTGCTAGATCAATAACATGCCGCGAGGAAAACTCGTTCACGCGAAAGCTTCTTGGTTGGCCAGGAGTTCGCGTCGCCCCGCGATCTCGTTTGCATCTCTAGAGCGGTTGGAGAGCGCGATAATCGTTGCGTCGAAACATATCGGTGACGTATGAAGACGTGTCGTTCATCGAATCATCGTCGTGTTGTGATGATGATAGCCTTTGGTAAATTAATCCATGTTAATTAATTGTTTTTAATTTACTTGACAATTAATCGCTAGTGAACAATAATAGTGAATAAATTGTTAATTAATTCACATTAATTAACAGTAGTCTTCAGTCGATGATCTATTAACTCCAAATTAATTGAGGATAATCCTCGGAGAGAGAGAGTGGAAGGGGAGATAAATGCTAAAATTGATAATCTAATTAATTTACGCCAGTTTGCGTCAGTTCTGAATTATGACCCTCTAGCTGGTTCGCTAGTTGGTTTACAATTCATTAACAAATCGACGGTAGTCGTTAGTCTTCTGAAGCTTCAATAAGCCAATTTCGAATGAGGCGAGTTCGATGAGGAAGTCATATTCCGCGTCGGCGAGCTAGGAAGGACGCACGTAGCGGTGGTGTGTCATAGTAAATCGAGGCGGCTATCGATTTTTTTACGTATGTGCCTCGTTGGCTTGAATGTCGAGGATGAACGGAAACGTTGCGGTAGATATCGGCATCCGATGAACGCAAAAGCCGATTGAATAACAAGATTATGTTCCAATACAAAATAAAAAAAATACGCTTGTACGACAGATAATGTAGTAGTGCACCAAATAAGTTGCATTTGCAATCGCAATTGAAAGTTTAATAATGTGAGTTTTAGTTTAGTTAGTGAGCGAAAGAAATATATCAAACTAGCGTATTACAATCAAATTTTTACCCCTGCATTTTTTTGGTGGCAATTTTCATTTTCAAAATTAAATGCGGAATGTCCAAAAATTAATGACATATTTCTTGATTAATTCGAGGAACTTAATTTAAAAAAAAATTAATTTTGTTACGAAACATCCTTCCCAAATTATATTTTTCAGCTACTTTATTTATTGAATAAGTTCAGCAATCACTATTTTATAATTTTTTCGTGTTTGCTATGAACTATTCTAATTTAATAAAAAACTAATTTTTGTATATTTGTAATATATGATATAATATTTATAATATATAATTATATTATATGATGTATAATCTGAAACTTTTGTTATACAAGTGAAATAATTAAAAAATAAAATTTTTTTTTCAGAAATGAAAAACATTACTTTATTTTTTTTAAATATTAATATATCTTTAATTTGTTTTCCGAAAGGAAAAATCTAGTGGACATATTAAATAATTATATAAATAGCTAAAATAAATTAAAATAATAAATCAATTTCAAATAACTCATAATAATTCATAATAAAAATTGATTTTTCTATGAATTTTAATTTTTATATACAAATTTGATGATTATTAAAGAATTAAAAATATAAAAATCATTTTGCTGATTATCTTATTAATGTTATTAAATATTAAATATAAGTTACAGTTTTACATCGAGCGGAAAGAGGGATCAATATTAAATCAAGATTTTGAAAATCATATGGGCGAATTACTTTTAAGTTACTTTTTTTATCTGTGTATGAAATAAATTTTTTTATGAAATGTCTCGATATTTTTCGCAATTATTATAGAAAAAGATGATAAAATATTGATCACGTCATTTAATTGATGATATTATAAAACTGTTACTATTGAATGATATTTTTATATAATAAACTGCGTTATATATA
This sequence comes from Camponotus vicinus, assembly GCF_025532165.1. Classification (NCBI taxonomy): domain Eukaryota; kingdom Metazoa; phylum Arthropoda; class Insecta; order Hymenoptera; family Formicidae; genus Camponotus; species Camponotus vicinus. Next base: position 4,331,436 of record NW_028141949.1, read on the forward strand.
TATATCTTGATTCAAAAAACTAATTCCTAAATATATTAAAAAATATATACATAAAATTTTTATATTACAGAAAAATGATTTAATATTTGAATTGCTACATATATACAAACACACACAGAGACATGCACAACAGCAAATTAAAATATTTAATTTGTAATATAAATAATGCGAAAAAATCTAGTCAGTCACAATGAATCTTTGCACTATGACATTTGTTGAAACTTCAATTGAACGTAACATAATATGTATGAAATACAAGAAATTAGATTAATAAAAATCAATATATTCTTTCGTACAATTTGATAAAGATAGTATTCCATGACATACCGGTTTTATCTTGATAAAAAGCGTGACCTCGTAAAGGATAAAAATAATATCGCAAATTTTACGGCCGGATCTAACTTTAACCTTTTTACTCTGTGTGTTCTAACTACAATTAATATAGAATCCGGCTATAAAAAAAAGGAACAGGAAGAAGTTATGCTGGACATGATTGTTCTGTCATACATTTTCGTGTAAATAATTTTCTAAATCTTTGTTTAAAATAATTTTCTATCTTTCTTTTCTCATTTTTGTGTTTTTGTCATAATATATTGTGTTTCTATTATGAAAAAATTTATGCTTCTTTTTTTTAAATAAAAATATATATAAACACACATGCTGTAAAGATGAGACAAATGCAATATTCGTTCATCTACGGGGTTGTCATGGAAATGGATTGATGGAGGCGACGTGTACTACGATAATAAGTGGATCAATGAACGCCATATTTAATAAGCGCAGATAAAGGAGCGCATCAATATCGAGCTGAAAGCATTGGCACATGCCTGGAAATTCGATTGACACGGCATTTCCAATCATCGGTCGAAGAGCCGACTCTATTGGAAATGGTAACGAAATTTCTGATGAAAGCGACGTTTTTAAAAGCTGCTATAAGCATGACAAGATAGTTGCTTTTAGCATTGAGTGTTTGTTTGCTATGAGAGGACTAAAAGACATTTCTCTTTTTATCAAACTTATTTTACTATTAAATTTATTTTTTGTTCTATTCCAAAAATTTAAGTTGAATATTTGAAGAAAATCTCTCAATATTTTGTACTAGAAATTATTCGCCATTTTAATAAAATTTTAAATTTTGGAATTCTCAAAAGTATCAAAGTATTTTTCAATCTGTTTTATAGATTTTTAATTCAAAGATTAATTTTGTATATTAAAAGCTGCAAAAAAGAATTACCACAAAATTTTTTTCTAAAACATCCAATATATTTTTCTTTCAAGAAACCATTATTAAAATTAATGTTAGATGTCTCTGAAATTAATGTTAATATTTTCATTTTGATATCGAAATGTAAATTTCTCTTTTCAGAAAATAAAAAGTTTGATAAAATGTTTATTTGTTTAATTTTCTTATATACTTAAACGCGCATAATAATTATTATTACTTATAGTTCTTTTTAATCGCTTTTATATTATCAATTTACTCTTTAATGAAAAATGGAATGCGAAAAATGTGCATTGTTGGTACGCTGGTAATGCACCAAACTGAAAAATATGTATGTAGATTATACTTATTGATATCCTATAAGCACGGCAGAAATTTCGTTTATGAATTTCCATAAAATCGATAATATAATACTATCGAAAATATGATTAATGAATTCGAAAAAAAGTGTTATTTGCGTTATTTTTATCAAATCTATTTTTTAGGAACATATAAATTTTCTTCCATTGAAAAATATATCAGAACAAAAGTATATATTTTGGGGATCGTAAAAACTTGCATCGATTTTAATTTTAATAATAGATAATAAATTTAGAGCAGGTTTAGCGTTGAATTTAAGTTTATTATAAATCTAAACTATATAATATTATGAATTTATTTTTTTCTCTTATAACAGAAATGACTATAAAATATTTTAATCACAAATACAAAAATTGTTTGTAAATATATCTTAAATGATGTAGATATCTCGTAACATAAGATTTTAAGTTACAGCTCGTTCAACTCCAATCTAAATCCGGCTCTAAATCCGTTTGAAAAATGTGTACCGATGGCGCACTGCTAATTATCAAAATCGAATGTTATAACATATGTGTACACACATACACATGGACAGCATCAGTTATCGATCTCTTTATACATAAGTTTGGCGGAAATTTCGCGTCGCGGCTGTGGCGCAATCGTGTGTCCCGGATCCTCTTCTTTCTTCTCCTTCTTCCCAGTGCCATTTCGAAACTTTTCCCCGTGGGGCGCGTTTACGTGATCCAATAAGTTAATCGCCCGTACCGGTACCTATAACGTTGTTCGGTCGCATTGCGCTTACATGCGGGATTAGTATCTTAACTTGATAAACTCGACGTTGTGTTACGTAATCCGCTTCCGACTATTTCCTTGCTTAACCTGCAACGTCGGCACACTTATATATTTTTTCTTTCTAATCCATTTTTATTGTTGCCGAATATTATTGATTTATATTTATGAGCGCTTATCTGTGTTTGAACTGAGATATCATTTGTCAGATGATAGTATCACAAATACCTTCATACATTTTGCAAAGATTATATAGAGTTTTTCAAAATAAACAAACAAAAATAAATATGTTTCTCTGATAAAATTTAAGTTAGACTTTCGCGAAAATGCAGATAATAGTAAATGTTCGATTATTTTATTTTAATCGCAATGATAGTTTCTAAATTTAATTGTATTACTATATATTTAACATTAGGAAAACGTGAACACATTGTAATCAATAGGTAGACTTAATCGATAATAAACTGCTTGTATAACTGAACAGATTGATAAATGAACTCAAAGATTTAATGAATGAAAAAAGACGCTCATTGAAAATTAGATATAATAAAGAAATCAAAAAAATAATCAAAAAATTATTTATAATTGATTCTATAATTGTTTTATTATGGGATTAGACAAAGTAATTGTCTAATAAAAAAAGAGACATATTCTTCAATTTTTCTTTAGAAAACTATGCAAATTAAGAATATTTTTTTTATTTTAACAATAAAATATGCAGAGAACAATTTGATAAAAAGATTGGCATACAAATAATTAATGGAGTTATTATAAAAAAAAAAGCTTAAAAAAACAATATTTTGCATTGATATGATTGATTTTCGCCGACTGATTGATCTGAGAGTCAAAAGCAAAAAAAAATCTACAGACTAGGAATTTAGAAGCATGACGTGATATTAAAAAAAGTATTTTAAAAAACATATTTTTAAAATTAAAAAAATTATTGATTCTTTTTTACCTTTTACATTGATATAAATCACTCCTTATAATTAATGTATTATTTAATTTCAGAAATTAAAATTAATACGACTAAATTCTCCATATTTCATTTGATCTTTTTTGTTTCATTTATTAATACATTATTTCTGGCATATTATGTATGCTATATTTGATAATTATGTATAATATTATGTATAATATATAAATAAATAATTTATTTTTTCTATTAATATATAATTTAATGCAATTTTTATTTAATGTGTTCCATTTAATCAAATTGATGATCCTAATGCAAGGATTTTGTTCCTTTAATTATAATTATAGATTTTGTTAGTTTAATTATAATTATCAATATCCAATTTATTGAGATTATACTGTCTGTAATAATAGTTTTTTAAACAAGAATAACTCACGAAATACAAAATGTTTCATGGTTTTTGTAACGTAACGCTACGAATCTTTTCATATCATATTGGCCAATTACGTTATTCTAAATTATATTACATCAGACAGTTCTTGCCTTCGTTAAATATTCATCATATGTGCATAGACAAATACCGGGAGCATTATCTGATAACAGTTACATACTATTCCACATGGACAATCTCCTTTCACATTTCAAACCGACAGTATATTTCACTTTCTCGGCCCAGAAATCACGCGCGTGCGTTACAATGACGGAAACATTTGCATTTCTGGGTTAGGCATTAACATGCCCGTATATACGTGTCTTTGTACCCAAATGAATGCGTATATTGTTACAATGAGTAACGATCATACAAGAAAGTCGCCGATTACCTACCGGTTCATTTGAAAATTAAAGCAAGAATCATTATTTATATGCTCTTTATTCTATTAATTCAATTACGTTAATTATCAAGAAGTAGTATATTATTATATGTAGCATAAAAATACTTTATTTCATTTTTCTCTTTGTCGTTGTAGACTTTTTCTCGCAATGATTGAGATGAATAAATCTATTATCAATTTTTCAATAAATATTTGAACTGATTTTTTCTCTCTATAGTTTCTTGAGATTTTCTATTTTAAGAGAAAAATAACAAAACTTGAAATATATTCTATATTTTACTGGATAAGATTAAAAATGTAATAAAAAAATACTTTGTCTTCAATATTCCTATAAGAATACAATAAATGATATTAGTTTTCTTGTATTTATGTGATTATCTGATGTTTGAAGAAATCTGCTCTTTTTAGACAAATCTGTTAAGACAATTATAGAGCATTATTTATATAATTGGATAACAATATAGCATTAATAATTTTGATGATACTAACATTGCTGTTTTTTTTTCAGGTCGTTCTTCGACTCAAGATCCTCTTGTTATCTTAATTATATTATATTATAATTATAATATAATTATAATATAATATAATTATAATTATAATTATAATATAATATAATTAATAAACGAAGAACGACCTGAAAAAAACAGCAATGTTAGTAAAATTATCAATTAATTTTTTTAATCATATTTAAATAAATATTTAATATAAAACATGTTAAAAAGCATCAATGCTTACTTAAAAAAATTTTTTTAAAGATTAATTTCAAGAAATACACTTATTTATTATAAATTTAATAAATCTGACAAAATTCTTAGTAATAACTCACATAACATCGACATGCATCACTGACTAAAAAAGTCTCATGTAACTATTATCTCATGAAAAACATTCGAAAATCTCTCTTCGAAAATTTCTCAGATTGTTTCCGCGATATTTTCTACTTTTTTCCAATTTTCAGATCCATAGTAATTCTGTTCGCTCACTCACTGAATACTGTATCGCGTGTTTGCGATATGTATATGCGTGCGTAGACACGCGCACGAATTGAAACAGACATTTAGTTCGAATAGAAAAAGGAAGTCAGAAGGACGGCCGGAAACAATCGATATGTTTGCACTGTGACGGCCACGCATGTCTTTCTTCCGTTCCAGTTCGTTTCCTACATTCATGTTGATAACGCGCAGCGTTGCACGCGGAAATCGATTGTCGCGTTTGGAAAAATTCCAGACGAGAAAGAGAAAAACGCACGTACACGTGTATTCCCGTATATTTCTCTCTCCTTTCGAGAAATCTGATCGTAGATATGCTTTCATGTCGAAAAGTGGCTCTCTTTTCTCATATGTGGAGAGCTTACTTCGCTCCGATTTCGCCAGCCGGAAGCTCCTTATCGACGGCTTCTGCGCGGTTAAGTCTCATGGCATATAGTTGTCGCAAGCCTTTCCGAACACCAGCAGTAGAGCTCGACACGCTGACCGATACATAATAATATGAAGCACTGTATTACATTCTGTCGAGAAAATGTAATTCGCGAAAACCGTTTAAAAATGTGTACAAATTATACGAATAAACTGTGAATAGTATGAAAATTTCTTTAAAAATTGATTAATTTGTACAGAAATTATTGTGAAGGTATTTGAGCGGGTCTGAATTTGACATAATGGAAAATGAAAGCAGCAAAGTGAATTTAAAGTTGTATAGTGTTAGATAAGTGGTTTTAGGATGCGCATGTTTTCAATAAATCAATTTTTTAATAATTGAATAATAAATTTATGATAGTAAATAAATTTATAACAAATTATATTAATAATTAAGAGTAACGTCACATTAGATTAATAGCAGCACGAAATCGATATACATTTTTGCATATATATTTATATATAATTATCTTTCTCTTCATCAAATTATTCTTGAAGTTAATTTTTAAAGAGAAATAAATATACAAGATCTCTCGGTTATTGGAAAATTGGGCCAAGTCGTGCACGATGAAGCAATTCGTCCGCCAATTTTATTCGTCAAATTAATTCTTCGTCAGATGCAAGCGATGAACATTTCTTCATTAACGGAGCCGGAGCTTGCAATAAATCATCTATTTTTCGTAGCACGTGTCTGTTCGCGTCAGCTCATTTACTCGCCAGAGAACATTATGCCATTGAGAAGTATGCATCAGTAATTCCATTTCGAAACGTCTCGTTCGCAACTAAATCTATCCGCCGACGCAATTACATTGCGTAATGACGCAATGCGTAATAGCGTTGAGGCAATATTAAATTAAAATCTATTAAACGACATAGAATTTGTATCGGTGAGATTATAATTTAGTTCTATCGACCAGTTTCCATTCGAACTATAATAATTAATTAAAATTTATTTTTAAAAAGTTGTAAGTAAATGTCATTAATTTGAATTTTAAGACACTATAAATAGATACCTCACAATATACGTTAATTGGAAAATAATTATCTCGTATAGGAATGCCCTAGATCTATTAAAATAAAATGTTCAAAATGTAAAAATATATTTCTCTCTTTCTTTATCTATCTTTATCTCTCTTTCTTTATTGCGAGTACAGCTTTAAGGAGAGAAACAAAAATATAATGTTATATATTTAATTTAATTACAACTCGATATTAATTAAACAAACTTTATTGGAAACATTCTAAACAAGAAATTTAATATTGAAATATAATACATCTCACAATTAGATATTTTTTTGAGTGATTCAGTATTATTATAAAAGTTTATAAAATTTATGTAGAACATAATTTGTTCCACGATATATTTGCAAAGACAGATTTGAAGATATTATGCATTTTTATTGATACATCTTTTCGATGCTCGAAGATTTATCTCTTGCAGAATAGAACGCAATTTAAATTGAGTATGATGTATATCACGAATGCATGCAAAAGAGAGTGAGAAAGAAAGAGAGAGATAATATGTATGTGCATATGTGTGTAAGTGGGTGAAATACTGTACACTATTACATGCACGCATCGAAGAGTCAGTGCAATTATTGATAGACTTGTATCGCACGTACGAAGAGGTCAAATGCAATTAAGCTTTATACCACTCGTAGCCCACGATCCATTCTACGCGAAATTGGAGAGTATTATGTTGTCAGTAAATGCGGGAACGGATTTACTGAAAAGCTCAATAAATTCGTTCGATATAATCTGTAAGCAAAAGACTTGGCAATCGTTAAATTCTACAATTCAAGGCAATGTATTTTTAATAAGACTCAAGTGAAAATTAATAAATATGAAAAATTGTTATAGTAAATATTATAAATTATAGACTAATATTTCGCAATTTTTCGTACTCTCTAATATTTGTTAATATTCTTAAATATTTTAATAATAATAATTTCAATATGTTATAATAAATACTAAAAATTACTAAAAGATTACTAAAATGTTGAAGATATATATATATATATATATATCTTGTAATTTATAAAAGTTCATTAATTTAATACACTATAATGATACCATTTTTCTAATTATAATTTCTTTTTTCATAATTGCAATAGAAATAACACATATAATTTAATTAATATAATATATAATATAATTATTTTATTTATTCCATTTTCAGTCATTTTAGATTCATAAGTCTTTTGATCACTGAATATTCCAATCTCTGGTGCTTTAAATTTCCAGCTTATAAATTTAAATCCTATAGTCGCATAAAATTCGTATATCTCTTTCGCACAAATCTTTTTAGTCTTTGTATGCATCAATCGCTATAAATTCTCGTAAAAGAGTCGATTCAAACCCGTCTGAAGTAATCCGATAGCATTTTAAGAGAGGCGAGAGAGGACTTTTCAAACGATCAATTATAATTAAGGTAGACTCATTCGCCAAAGTCGCCTGTACAAAGTAATTCCTCTCCAAGTACTTCCATAAGCCGATAAATTCAGCTGCCTCCCTCTTCATGGGTGACAAGAATTAAATCTTTGTCCCTGCGGGGATGTATGATTGATTATTCTGCTGTCATTTTCATCAAGTCAGCTGCAAACACGATTCGGCGAAAAAATTTATTGTCAAATTTTTGGCTCAGTACCTTAATTGGCGAATGAAATTAGGAGCCTTCAAAGGCTTTCGCGATTAAGGCTTTTGGAGCTTTTGAGAGTGAAAGCTCACACTATCCCGAAAGCTGGCGGATCGCAAATTGCTATTTCTCGCGTGATGGCGCAACGGGATTAGGATAAACAATTTTCTTCGCTTTTGCGTACAACGGTTTGCAATTACGCGAGTAGGAGCTTGCATCGAATCGTACCTTTGTACGAAAAATCGAATGGAAATTGCGTGCAGATATTGCCGCCGCTATGTCTAACACGCAACTTTTGTGCTTATGTTAAACACAATGGATGTAATAATCGCGACGGTTAGTTCAACGGTGACCCTAATTTGCCTTATACTTAATTAGAAATTTCTAATTTAATAGTTAAACTCGCTGTGCGTTTAACGAAATAATCCGGTTCTGTATAATGGAAAGATAATTATAGCAGTTTTACTCTCTAATATAAAATGCATTAATCCTCAGCTGAATTTTAAGTTGCAATTTAAAGCAATTAGCTATTGACGTAAATTAGTTTTATTGGTGCTATATTATTATAATTGGCTATAATGTAATTCCGCATTTATGCATTTATTCATTGATCATATGCAGCTAAATATAAAAGATGCCGTTTAAAAAATTTTCCTCTTATTATTTAAAATATTAAAAATTGTGAAAAAATATTTAGTGTGCGAAAAAAATTTTGAAAGATTCAAAAATATTTTTTACAGTGAATTTCCAATCGTTTTCAATTTTGCAATTTTGTTAAATAAAATAAAGAATAAAAACACATAAAGTGGAAAAGTAAAAGTACTCAAACAGAAACATTATTTTTTATGAAAAATAATTTTTCAAATTTTTCTTTTTTTCCTAGAATGCTCAATTGATGTATTAATTGTTAATGCAATTGCAACTATTCATATCTTTTTCTCAGAGTTCAAGTATCCTTTTTCCTAGCACTTTTCATCTAATTAATATCTTATTTATCTTTATCATTATTACATTATAATTATCTTATAATATTATTTTTGTCACATTTATATTTATCTTTATTGCAATAAAAATAAATATTGTTTCTCTTTCTCTCAGTTTAAAAAAGCGCGTAATCAATACTACACCGAAAGCAGAACACGACGGCTCCGTGACCACGTGAAGCGGCTGGGCCTCCTGTGACGGGGGGTTCGAGGACCGCGTGTGCATCCCCTCAGAGCGTTCCTTCTTAGACGATGATAGACCCAAGCTCGTCCGAGGAGGAGAGCGAGGAGGATCAGAGCACTCATCATGGCGGTGGCGGTGGCGGAGGTCGTGCCGGCAGCGGCAGCTCTCACGGTTCCCGTCGTCATCCTAGCAGCATCGGCAGCGGTCCAGGTTCCGGTAGCGTCGGTTCGCTCGCCTCGGGCCTCACGGCCTCGCCCGGTGGCCCGAATCACGTGGGTCCACCCAGCACTGCGAGCACCCATGGGTCCGGAAGTCGCACCACCGTGGGTCCGCAAGACACCGCCGGGGCCGGCTTGGACGTGCCTAATCTCAGCGCCAGGAACTCCCTATCGCCGTCCATGAGCGCGGCTCAAGATGCAGCTAATTACGCCCAGAGACCTACCAGTCCGTCTCCTTCTATCGCCAGCGAGAAAACGGAAGCGGAGATACAAGTACACGCGCAAATGCACTCAAAAATTTCTTCCTATTTCCGAGACAAAAAAGTCTCTTTTTGCCACAATTTTTTTCAAATATTAAAAGTATCTACAGTTAAAATATACAATATATGTATATACATAAAATAAAAAAATAATAAAATGTGTATTATAAAATATAATATACGAGAGAATTTAGAAGAGAAACGATATAATATTCCACATAATAAAGGGACAACTATTAAATTGCAATTATTATCGATAACTAAAATTATAAGAAAATTTAGCTAGGGTCAATTTTTTTTTCGCGAGAAATTGGATGACAACTTTCCCAACAATATGAACAGCATCGCTTCGTCGATACAATTTTTTTCTTTTTCCCTAGGATAAGCAAGAAAGAGAAGAAGAGGAGAGGAAAACTCGGATACAGCTTTATGTCTTTATATCTAGATGCATCGCTTATCCATTCAATGCCAAGCAACCGATGGACATGACGCGAAGGCAGATGAAAGTCACAAAGCAACAATTGGAGACTATATGTTCTCGTTTTCAGGTAAATAAATTTTTTGTCGTTTGAAGAAAGAAATTCATTAATTTTTGCTACTAAATATAAAAATAAATATAAAAATATAAAAATAATATGAAGATATAAAATAAAGCGTATGTATATAAAAATCTGCTAAGATAAACTTATAAACTACATTGTTGTTGTTGATTGTCTATTTATGTTTTACTGAACAAGAATATTGCTTAAAACATACTTGTATTATGTATTTAATATTTCATGAAGTAAGAGAAAACTTTTATGGCGAATGGCCGATTTATCGAAGCCTTATGCAGAGTTTTATAGGTATCTATCGTGTAACCTTCACCTCCGTTGCTCTTAGATATATCGAAGCTGTACGATCGCATTAAATTATTAGCCGTTGTAAATATAGATTGTCTCCCTTATACGATGCAATCGTGTTTTACATCTTACATCGTGCTGCGTGAGATTTATATTAATTTTTCCTGCATTTATTGTTATGTACAAAATCAGATTTATATATCAATTTATATATCAAATATTTAGATATTTCTCACAGGAATATAATATCATGTAAGACGTACGTAATGTTTAATCTATTCATCAAATATGAGTCTGTTATCGATTACTAAATATCATCAAATGTCAATTGAAGAATCTATACGATTTAGAATTATATCAATATTACAGCTCGACAAGAGAAGAATCTCAAAGAAAATTATACATTACAAGATGTATAGTCGTTTAAAATGCGCGCATGTGTGTGTGTGAATTGCAGAGTTTTTTGAAGGGTGAGACGCAGATCATGGCCGACGAGGCATTCCACAATGCTATACAGAATTACTTCGACGTGTTCCTTAAGTCGGATCGAGTAGTGCGAATGGTGCAAAGCGGCGCATGCTCCCAGCTCGACTTCCGCGAGGTGTTTAAGAAGAACATTGAGAAGCGTGTTCGGAGCCTCCCGGAAATCGACGGACTGAGCAAAGAGACTGTGCTTACGTCCTGGTTGGCCAAATTTGATTGCATCTTGAAAGGTACTGGTGACGACGACACCAAACGGCCTTCCAGGATGCAACAGCAGTCTTTAAACTCGGAGCTGATACTATCGAAGGAGCAGCTGTACGACATGTTTCAGCAGATTCTTGGAATCAAGAAGTTCGAGCACCAGCTTCTGTTCAACGCCCTCCTGTTGGATTCAGCCGACGAACAGGCTGCCGCCATCAGGAGGGAGCTGGACGGTCGCGTACAGAAGGTCAACGAGATGGAGAAGGTACCGTGACGGTCGCTTCTTCTTCTTTTCATTTTTGCTTTTATGTTACTTTAATGCTATTTCATTTTGGACATGGATACGTTCTTTCTCTCTGTTCTTATCGTCCACTGATTGCTTCTGCTCGTTCCTGAACACCGACCGTTCCTTCTCTATCCTTAGAACCGCAAGCTCATGCCCAGGTTCCTTCTGAAAGAGATGGAGTCGCTCTACATCGAGGAGCTCAAGTCGTCTATCAACCTGCTAATGGCTAATTTGGAGTCGTTACCGGTCTCCAAGGGTTCGATAGACAGCAAATACGGGCTGCAGAAGCTGAAGCGCTACAACCATCGTGGTGAGCGCTCCCGCTGCCGCGGTCAGGGCTCCCTCGCTAAACTGGAGGGCGACTCCGCCGATTCCGATCCCCAGCTGACGAAAATGGACGTCGGCCTGACCTTCCAGCTGGAAGTAGTCGTAATGGAGGTCAAGGGCCTCAAAAGCCTAGCACCCAATAGAATAGTTTATTGCACCATGGAGGTGGAGGGCGGCGAGAAGCTGCAGACCGATCAGGCCGAGGCCTCCAAGCCTATGTGAGTAGAGAAAAAGAGAGAGTCGATCGTGAAGATCGAGACTCCAATTGCAATAACCGATCAGGGGGGTCAGGACCGATCGCATCATTCTCGTCCACGGGTCCTATTTATAGGTGGGACACTCAGGGTGACTTCACCACGATGCATCCGCTGCCAGTAGTCAAGGTCAGACTGTACACGGAGAATCCGGCAATGTTGGCGCTCGAGGACAAGGAGCTGGGCAAGGTGATTCTACGACCCACTCCGTTGTCTTGCAAGGTGCCCGAGTGGCATCGTATGACTGTGCCCAAGAACTGCGCCGATCAGGATCTGAGGATGAAGATCGCCTGTCGCATGGAAAGGCCGCTAAACATGAAGCACTGCGGCTATTTGTACGCGATGGGCAAGTCCGTATGGAAAAAGTGGAAGAAGCGGTACTTTGTGTTGGTCCAGGTCTCGCAGTACACATTTGCGATGTGCTCGTACAAAGAAAAAAAAAGCGAGCCGTCGGAAATGATGCAGCTCGATGGCTATACAGTGGACTATATCGAGGCCGTTTCTGCTAATCTCATGGTCGGCATGGATTTAGAGGGCGGAAGGTAAATTTTCCTCCCCCCACAGAGAGAGAGCGAGAAATACCTAAACCCCGCCGTAGTAGCATGTTTGTAGTCGCGCAGAATCGTGAAATTCGCAAAATTGTGAATTGCAATTGTTTGTCGTCATCAAACATGTTAACTATAATTCTTCACTTTATTAAATTTTCATCGAGATATTTTTTATCATTAGTGATAGAAATTTAATTAAATTCTTTTTATTTTTATAAGGCGACACTTTATCAAACATTGTAAATCAATAGCGCTTTACAAAATATAATTTTATGTTAATTTTGTAGCAAAAGGTAGAATATTACAAGAGAATACAGCTTTATTAGGCTAGTTAAGCGCTTAATTTTTCTCGTGTAGAATTGTAAGATGGTGAAATACAGTCTTCCGTCATTAGACGAAATGTTAATTAAAATTAAATCCATCAAATTTTTATTGAGATAATTTTGATTATTAATAATAGAAATATAATTGAATTAGTTTTATTATTATATTAGAATTATTATAGAACACTATAAATATATTTTTTGCAACTCAATAGCTCTTTAGACTTGATTAAATATGATTTTAAATTGATTTCGTAATAAAAAATAGAGATAAAAGCGAATATATAGATTTATATTAATTATAGCTCGTTAAGCGCTTAATTTTTCTGTATCGATATTTTCTAATATGATCGAGTAAGATATTTCGCAGCTAGCTGGCTAAGATGCGTTGGGTCCCGGTCGCACATTTGCACAATTCGCAATTATGAGTTGCGTATATCCGACAGGTACTTTTTCAACGCTGTGCGCGAAGGCGACAATATAGTATATGCTTCGGACGACGAGAACGAATGTCACCTGTGGGTGATGGCAATGTACCGGGCGACCGGTCAGTCACACAAACCCACCCCGCCCGTCTCCGTGGCGGACAAGAACTCCACCATTAGCAAGATCCAAGGTGATGCTGACCGAGCGAAGAAGCACGGCATGGAAGACTATATTAGTGCCGATCCGTGCAAGTTTGATCACCACGTTCTATTCAAGTATCTGCAAAACTTGATCCTGGATTACAGATTGAACGATCCTTACTGCTCCCTAGGCTGGTTCTCGCCCGGTCAAGTTTTTGTTTTGGACGAGTATTGCGCCAGGTAATGAAGCTCGTATTTATCAATCTAGTTAATTCGATCATTTGCAGTATTTGTAGATATTTATAAATATATTGTTCATACAGAGATTGTGTCATTGTGCGTAATTTTAACCAAATATAGTACAGTTTATGAATTAAATAATTGAGGAAATATTGAAAAAAATCACAACACATATACATACATACACATGAAATTGAGATATATAAAATTAATCTTTTTCATAAGTTTTTTCTTTGCAATATCGATTTGAGAGTCTGTTTTCTAATGATAGATACGGCGTACGCGGGTGTTTTCGGCATCTCTGCTATCTTAACGATCTGTTGGACAGACTAGATCGTGGGATTATGATAGATCCAACATTGATACACTTTAGCTTTGCCTTTTGTGCCACTCATGTCTACGGTAACACAACGTCGGCCGATGGCGTGGGCTCGATTACTCATGAAGAGAAGGATAAGTTTCAGGATATCAAAGAACGGCTTCGACAGATTCTTGAAAAAGAGATCACCAATTTTAGGTAAATAATTTTAACGTTGATTGCAGATTATGTATGAAAATAACGTCGCGTAATGTATGAAAAAACGTTACGTACGTAACGTATGAAAAAAAATACGAATATAAATTATTTATATACGATTTATATAATTTATATTCGTATTTTTTTCCATAATACAAAAAGTTAATTTCTTAATTATAATAAATTATCTTTTTTTCAAAAATTATTCTTTCTTATTACAGCAATTTTTATTACAGCAATTCTTAATAATAGAGTTGTTGAAAACGTTGTTAAAAATTGATCGATAGTCTTCTCGTAATTTTTTCCCCAAAGATTAATGTATGAATTATATAATCTTTTGAAACAGGTACAGTTTTCCATTCGGGCGCCCGGAAGGCGCGTTGAAGGCCACTTTATCTCTGTTGGAACGTGTTCTTATGAAAGATAGCGTCACGCCTGTACCACAAGAAGAAGTGAAAGCGCTGATAAAAAATTGCCTGGAGACAGCAGCACTGGTAAATTATACGAAACTGTCCGCCGAGGCGAAGATCGAAGACGATCTGAGTGGCGAGGTGTGCGTGCCTTCCAGCAAGAAGCTGGAGGATCTCATACACCTCGCCGAACTGTGCGTGGACCTGTTGCAGCAAAATGAAGAACATTATTCGGAGGTATTAGTTGGGTTTTTAGAACTGAGTGTCGATTCTCGGGGTTCTCGAGAGAGAGGGTCAGCATGCCTTGATACACGGACTTGGTAAGGGTCCGCCACCTCCTCAGAAGACAAAAGCGCGCTTCCGCCGTCCATTTCTTTTCGTCGTAGACTTCAATCGTGTAGATAATCATAAAAAGCTTCTGATATCATCGCGAAAATTGCTTTCGCTTAGAGTAATCGCTGAATCGCAGACGTCGTAAATGTCCTTTTGTAATCGAGAGATGTTTACTTTTTTGCGGAAAAGCAATACTTTGTCTTTTTTTTATTTGTTACTTTTTTTAATTTATCACATGTACCATATGTATATACATCATTAAACACATATCACAAAACGATGTAGGATAAATGCATCAAAAATAGATAATATCTGATCTAAATTTTTGTATGTAAAATAATATAATAAATAATATATTAAAATAAAATAATATAATTATATTTTTAAAGAAAAAGGCAAAACAAGTTACATTTTAATTATATTTTAAATATAAATTAAAATAATCAATTATTTTTGCAGTTTTAAATTTGGTAATTTCGATTAATATTCTTATTAAAAATGTTATTAATAATATGTGTTAAAAATAATATTTTTATTTAGTAAAGAAATCGAATTATTTATTGGTGCATTTACCCTAGTACCCTACACGTTGCTGCGTTTAGTTTAAATTTAGTTTCATTTTCACTTTTCATAAAATACTTTTCGCAAACGAGGCAAGTCTTATCGATATTCAATCGCGATATCCTCGACGTCTTGCTCGATAATCACGAGACTTAGAGTTGCAGCAAACGCTCGTCGCTTAGTGTCACGAGTTTTATGATCGTTCTCACGCACATCATGAAGTAGAAGTAGTGTCTTCTGGGTACTCGAGGGCCCCGTGCTCAGGGTGGCGTCCCCATCACCCCGAGCTAGAGGAAATATGCCCACCGTATATGTGCGATGTCCAATATTTTCACGATCCGCTCCTACTACACTGTACCGCAGGCGTTCGCCTGGTTTAGCGATCTTATGGTGGAGCACGCCGAGATCTTCTGGTCGCTATTTGCCGTCGACATGGATAAAGTCCTTGCGGAACAACCGCCCGACACGTGGGACAGTTTCCCGCTGTTCCAAATAATGAACGATTATCTCAGAACTGACGGTAAGTTTAAATCTTCATTCAAGATCTTCATTTCAACATCATTTCTTGACGTTTTTATTATTTTATTATTTTTTTAGATATATTAAAGATTCTATTGCTTTAAGTATTTTAGATTATAAGAGATTATATTGCTTTAAGTATAGATCTAAAGATTCTAGATGATGGCGAAATTTAATTTGCATGCAGACAATTTGAAGAATGGAAGGTTCCATCAGCATTTACGCGATACATTTGCGCCATTAGTAGTGCGTTACGTTGATCTGATGGAGACATCGATCGCTCAGTCGATCCATAAAGGTTTCGAGAAGGAGCGATGGGAAATAAAAGGGAACGGTTGCGCCACTTCGGAGGATCTTTTCTGGAAGCTGGATGCGTTGCAGTCGTTCATCGGCGGACTGCACTGGCCCGATCAGGAGTTTAGGCAACATCTCGAACAGAGGCTGAAGCTGATGGCTTGCGACATGGTGGAATCATGTATACAGAGGACCGATGCGGCCTTTCAACAATGGCTGAAGAAAGGCGTGACTTTTATTTCGACCGATTATATTATACCATCGGAAATGTGCGCTATGGTGAATGTTATTTTGGATGCCAAGAATCAGAGTTTTAAACTTTGTACTGTCGATGGTGTTGATGTGGTAAGTTCACGACCAAGTTTTGGTCCTTGAGAAAACCGGCTTCCAAAATCCAATGCTTCATAATTTAATCCATTCCATATTAACATTCCATAACTTTAATATTTATGATAAACTTGTAACAGAATTTATAATGTGTGCAAATATTTTTATATAAAAATGTAATATATATTATATAATATTATATAATTATATCTTTAAACGCGATAATGGAAACGTACTGAAATTAATCACCCAGCTCAATATATTTCACGTTACTATGATTAATATTTATAATTAATATTTGTGATTTTAGCATCAATATCACGCCAAAATCGATGACATGATTGAAAAGACTTCAGCAGGAATGAATCAAGGAATGATTAACAAGCTAATAACAGTATTGGAAACGACACTCTCAAAGTTATCTCGTTATGACGAGGGATCGCTTATCGGCTCCATTCTTAGTCTTACGGTATTTTTCATTTCGTTCAATAATATAGATTATTTATTATTATCAATTTTATAATTTCAGTTATGGTATTTTATAGTATTTCCACAATCAATGATAGATTTTTTTATCAGAAAGCCGAGGTGTGACTCAATATAAACTTGAAGAATAATCGGAACTTTTTTAGCACTTTAATATCTAACAATTTGTTTTTAGAAGGTATCAGGAAGCGGAAAGGAAATGGGACAAGCCTATGTAAACTTTACGAGAAACTGTATGGATCAGATTCGCAGCAAAGTCCTTGACGAGTTGTGGATTTTGACTTTCTTCGAGGTGAGAATCGATAAAAAAACAACAGAAAAGAACTTTACTTTAATCTAAAGAATCTAAAGAAAAATTATTATTACTATAATATATTTGCGTTATTGTGATTGTCATTTCGCTTGGTTGTCATTATTTTGATTTGTAGCAATGGTATACAGCGCAGATACAAATGTTATGTAACTGGTTGTCCGAGAGGCTCGATCATAGCTTGCATTTGTATCAGTGTACCTGCCTAGCTCACATCGTGAAAAAGATCTATTCGGACTTTGAGCTCCAAGGTGTCATGGAGGAGAAACTCAATACGAAGACATATCAGACTATAGACAAAAGAATGAAGACAGAAGAAGCAACTTGTGCCTTAACCATGAGCGCTCAGAATGAAGAGTAAGTTTTGTTTCTAACAATAAAATTAAAAAATATATCTAATAAAATTCGTAAAGAAATATTACATATATATATAATTTTTCCATAGAGCTGCAAATTTTTAGCTGTATCTTTTCATATAAAAATTATTTACAATTTATTTAATTACATTTATCTGAATTTTATCATTTAGAAAATTTTGAGTTGAAAAATAATTAATTAATTTTTCTCTTTTTGCAGAGGGCTTTCGGAGAATGGCAATGACGATGAGGTTGAGAGACCTAAGACAAAAGTGACGATCGTTGAGACGATAACGGAAGACGCGAATTATGTAGCCAATCTGAGCAACGTTACTTCGAACGTTGTTGGCAAAGTTGGTAGTATGTTTGGCAAAGGCATCGGCGGTCTTTCTACAAAATTCGGCTCAGCCAGTAATTGGTTCTAGTTATTGTTTCTAGCACTCTGCCAGTAAAAAACCTTACATTCGACTAGTACGTTCCTTCGTCTAAATAAGAGGATACGAATGGGGCAAGATTTCTAAAGGCGTAGCCAGTATCTTATAGGCAGTACGATGATCTAGAGTTTTGTCCATATAAACGAATAATACGATTCAAACGATGCAATCGATCGGATCAGTTGGCTTTTATCATCTCGCGAAATCGTTTCAATTTTATTGCGGAGTTTCTTTGAGACTTTTGATAGTTTGTTCCAGAATTAATACTAAAAAAATTACTTATTGATGGACTCACGATTGAGAAACTAATTGTTGATATATTTTTGTTTACTTAGATATAGTTTTTCTGAATTTCTATTAATAGATTTTTTAGATCTCGTAAAGCGCGCGTGTTAAAAATTATCAAATTTGTTTTAATTGACCATTTAAATTCATTTTAATTTCATTTAAATTCATTTTAATTGGTCGTTTTAATTGACCATTTAAATTCATTTTAATTTCATTTAAATTCATTTTAATTGGTCGTTTTAATTGACCGTTTTAATTATGTTTGATCTCAGGTAATAGCAAAGATATAGTTGAAATATATTCGGAAAGGCTGATTGTGTGCAAGAACACGCACGATATAGACAAGAGTAAACGCGTAGATATATCTAATCATATTATAAACAAAAGTATATGTATATAAACGTACACATGCACACATATGCAATGTAATTATGATATATTCATACATTTTGTCGTAGTCTGCATGTGTCAGACTAACATTGCTAATATATATATATATATATATATATATATATATATATATATATATATATATTAGCTGTGAATTGTCGGAACACAGAATATACAAAATTTTTCCTACTGTGTATCGCAAGTTGGTTTTGCGGATTTAGTTGTCGAAGGATAAAAGTAAGGGCACGTATTTTGCGTAAAACTGGGAAAGATTCTCGGGTCGATTGCAACGTTATTTAGATAAAAAATATGGGGAAACGCGACAGTAATATGAAAAATCGTGAAACGGAAATGAGAAAAAAGGGAAGTAAAGGAATACGCGACTTGTCGAAATTGCTTTATTTCGCGACCAATAATGCTTTTTCAACTGTTAGATACGATCGCTGTTATCTGTTGGACGACCATTCGCCCGATATTCGAGCAAAAGAAATGTTCCTTTGAATGAGAAATAAGATACACAAGATGAGATCAAGAGATTTGTCGAGAAATATTTTATTTCTTTCATGGGGCGAATCTAAAGTCGATTTTTCCAGTGCAAGAATTTTCAGCATTAAAAATTTAATCGTAAATTGATCCTCGTTGAAAGTCTCTCAGAAATTAAAATTGATAATCAAAATTCCTCTAAAAATATAATCTTAATTGATAAAATATCTTGCAAATTTTTGCTGAGGATTGAGTCTATATTCATCTGGGTCTCAAATATTTTTCGAAGTCCTGGGCATTTTGTATAAGAATTGATATTGATTTAATTATTCACATATTTCGTGAATATCAGATTGTATAATGAATGTGTTGGATTTATGCAGTTGATTTCTAATTCATGTGGACAACTCAATTGATAAGTTTCTCAAACGGCAATAAATAGTAGACATTTCAGCGTAGAATTTAAAAAATTAATCGGGTCGCAACTTGTGATACGTTATTGGCGTAATCTTTCGTAGCTTTTTCCGATGGTACTATATTTACTAAACATATACGCAAAGAAGTTTAAGCATATTAACTAGTCGCGATCGAATGGTCGCTGACAACCATCAGAAGCAGTGAACGTAGTAGCACGTTGTGTCTTTTATCTACGTTACATTATTACAAATTATTATACAAATCTATGCATGATATCGTTAATAATAGCGTATTGTCCGCGAATCACTATATGAAAAAATTAATTAATCATTATTTGCGAATGAGAAAGGAAATACAAGCAATTATGCACAGTGAAACTTTCTTGGTGAGAATCGAATCGAAAGAAAATAATTAAAAAATTCACCACTTATTAAAGAGTATTAAAATCTTTATTTTAATATTACAAAGAACAATAAAGGGAGAATTCTTTAATTAAAAATCGTACGAAGGCTATTAATGTTTCGCCAAAGTAAAGTTCTTCATGTGCACCAAACTGTGTGCTCGTTTGAGAATATTTCATTCTTAAGAGTAACTCTCACAATATTCTGAAATTTTCTAGTGATCTAAAAACATTTTGGTAGTAATTCGCAACCGGGTTTGCTAGATTTTGCTGCTGGGGAAGTCGCTTTTGAGAGGATTGAAATATATAAATGAATTGCGCGTGGGTTGAATATTGAATCGCTTTCGATTTTGCTCTAATTGCACGCGACAGGGAGGAAATATATATCTTTTCTCTTTAATTTTATATCTTTTTTTTGCCGTTGTTTTTTTGTCGTCGTTATGATACTAATTAACGTCCTATAAAAGACACGTGTTATGTAGGTTTACAATGCAAGAGAGCCTTGTCTCTGGATCACGAGGCGCATGTATATTTTCAACTCTTCACGATATATAACGTTCATATATTAATGGATATTCATTCAGCTTGATATAAACTCTTGAAAGTGCATCAAACGCGAAAGTATAACAGCGAGGCAGGATGAAAAATGTACGTCCCTTAAGAATTTTAGTTATTTTGCGTTACGATATTTCGTATATAAATTTTTATTTCTATGTTTCTGTGCTTTTTAAAAAATGCGCGAGACAAATCCTAATCGCCTTTATAACCATCGAGCTCTTTGAGCTCTTTCTGTCTACCTCAAGTTCCAAGAACCACCCAAGAAGAATAAGTGAAAGTATGATTTTAAATTATTTTAATTTTCGTGTTCTCCTTGGGATTATATATGTAGAATAATTCCAGAATAAAATAATCGAGAAAAATTAACATAATTAAGTAATTTATAAAAATAGTTTTCAAATTTCATAATTGAGTTAAAATTTACATTTTTAGCAAATAAAATGTTAAATATGATTCATTCTAATGAATCATATAATTCTTATTTAGAATCTATATGATTCATTCTAAATAAGGAATTACGCATTTCAGAGAATTATAAATTGCCAAATTTCCTATGTGATATAATTTTTCACTACCTGGTTGGCGGCGGATACATTTTTCATTCTACTTCGATGAATAAGGCAGTATAAAATTAAACGTAAAAAAGAAGGCTAAAAATACATATAGAACACATACACAAATGTAGAGCAGTCACGCGAACGCGAGGCAAGGGATTTACCATTCGTTTGTACATATTTTAGCGATGGCGAAACGGGAAAGAGTAAATTTTTTATATGACACAAAAAAAGCGAAGCATGAGAGCGGAGCGTGTAAATTATTTCACGGATTAAAAAATTGTCCTATTATGCGCTCAAATTGAAAAAGGCAAGAGAGATTACAGATTAAAGAAATCCGCATGGCTCGGTAGTTTCTGTATCGGCGCATACATATGTGTGCGCGTGGTAAGAGTAAATTTCTAGGGACGATGTTATATTTTTCATCGTCGACTTTCGAACTTGACAGAATATTTTTTTATGCATTGCACATTTATGGAATAGGATGACCAAAGGCGAGTTTCTTCTTTTTCTCTTAATCTTTTCCTATTTTTTTGTTTCTTTCTTTCTCTCTTTTTCGAATTATCTCTCTCTCTTTCTCTCTATCTCTTTCTCTCTCTCGCCAGAAATTGACAAGGCAAACATGGTAATTTGCTAAAGGATGAGACAAATATTATTATACATTCTATATATAGATTCTTTTGTTTTTGTTGTATTGTCTTATGTTTTTGACGCCCAAAAAAAGGAAAGTTCTATGTGACAGTTATTTATGTATATAACATTGTATTACTTTTGACACGTTAAGCTAGCAGTGACGTAAATTGCACTAAAGCTACATTGTTTTTTAAATCGAATCAAATATCGCGCCGATTATATATAATAATGACGTTTAAGAAATGTTTTTATTTTATGCTTCGGAATATTTTCTCGTTTTATATTTGTATTATTTTTATCTCAGTTTTTTATAATTGTTTATGTAAGCCTTGGAAATTCACCGAAAGCATCTTTACAGTCATAAATATGAACAAATCTAATTTAAAAACAGTTTCTCAACATTATTAATTTTTCTAATTATTGAAAATCAAAAAGTGATAAATTAAAGCCGCGAATATATAAATAAGTCATAAAATTTTATTTTTTTAATTTTAATTAAATTTTTGTATCAAATTATTGTATCAGAAATTTTTTCAACTCGATACTGTCAAAATATAGAAGATTTCATATTTAATAAAAGAAGAAAAGTAAACAGGATATGAAAGAAAACAAGAAACATTCACAAAAACCTGATGAGCACATTATTACAATTGCTTGAATGTTTCGTCACTGATATCTCAATAACTAGCAAACTGCAGTGATACAATTGTATGATTTATTGCCACGATGATGTATATCAATACCGACTAAGTAAACGCGGCCTTATACACACACACCGTACATGATAATTTACGTCGCGATCGTGACGAGATTCTACGAGAGCGGAAAGTCAAGCGCGAGCGAGATTTGTTTAAGCCCAAAGAAAGAGAAAGTGGGGAAAAAAAGAAAAGAATACAAAACACAAGGGGAATTTGAAACTTTATCAAAAGTAAAAACAATATCCAAATTATTATACTATACTTATCAATGCTAACAACGTTAGAATTATTATGATTATCGTGGTTATTCTTACTATTGGTAATTCTCCTATACTCTACTAATTAGATTAGAACTGTTACGAAATGATCTCTCTCTCTCTCTCTCTCTGTCTTTTGTCTCACTCTTTCTGTCTATCTATCTACCTATTTATCTATCGATTTATCTATCTATTTCCGTCTCTATTTCACTACTCCGATAATAGTAATTCTTCACCGATCGAACTTCGATACGAACACTTCTGTCGCCAGCTCTCTCTACCTTGTCTGTCTGCCTTTTTTACCTTTTTGTGTTTTTCTCTTTGTCCTATCTATTTCCTTTTTTTCATCAATTTCCTTTTTATCCCTCTTTCTTTCCTTTTTTTTCTCTCTTTCTTTTCTACTTACCTTTTTCTGTTTTGCGTTTAAACTGTGACTTTACTTCAATCGAAGAGATGGTCTTTTTACTCTAGCCAGTGTTCTAGTCTCAATTTAACTTCTATTCAACTGTTGTTCTCTCGTTAATAAAAAGTCCGACGAAAAAACAGAACAAGATGCAAAAAAAAAGATGATACATATCCTGATATTTTTTATTTCCTTCTCAATGATCGGCTCCAATAATCGGCACTCTATCAATATCATCCAATCATGCGTTTTATCACGAAGAAAGAAAGAGAACAGAAATCACTCGCTCTCATTGTTTGTCGCCAATACGATAAAGTCCAGAAGGGAGAGTATACGCGGTATGAATATGCGCATTTTTTGTAAATAACGACATAATCCTACCATGCACATGCAATACACATCCTCATCGTAACATCATCATTGTAACAGAAAAACGATCGAAAAAGAAAAATCTTCTGTAAAGAAAAGATGGAATTAAAATAGATTTAATTTTTGTTGGAATTTTTAGAATGAAGAAAAAAATAAGTGAAAAGAAGTAGAAAAATTTAATTTTTCTATTCTTTTTTCTTCATTTCGAGTATTCGAACAAAAATCGAATTTTCGTTTATTCCATCCTTCCTCGTAAAGAGCGGAAAGTAAAAATAAGTCCAGACGATTAAATTTCACTGTAAATAAGCGACGCGCCGACGTAAATTTAAATTTTTGTGTCATTACTCGCTGGAGCTTGCAAAAAAAGAAGAAAAAAAAACGAAAAAAAAAAGAAAAATCGCTTGTTTAATCGGGGTAACGAATGAATGATAATCATCGCCTGTCTCACTCTCTATCTCTCACTCTCTCTCCCTTTCTCTCATCCATTTTCACTCATCGAAGCATTAATCGCATCTCTTTACTCGACTGCAAAGCGGAAACGACTGTGATCTAGATTAGTGTTACACATCGCATGAACAAGAAGAAAAAAAAAATAATCGATCGATCAGTGCTTAAATGCGACATCGACCATGGTCATGACAACATAGATTATGAATGTTTCGTAGCGATTAAGTATTTCTTATGGACTCTCACGCATATATAAATAAATGAAATATATATATATATATATATATATATATATATATATATATATACATACACACACACACATATTACGCCACGCTGAGAGAGGCTATGTGAAAACGTCGGAATGTTCTTTTTTTCCTTTTATGGAGCATTTGTGTAAGTAATTTGCATGTGGGGCAAGAATGCAAACGCATACATGTGTAATTGCAATTAATAAAGTATACGTTGTAAAATGTAACATGTCATGTAGCGTGCATACCTTCGTATTCGTCGCGATGTCCATCGTGTGCTCGTCCAATTTCATCTCGCTTTTCTTCTCGAAACATCTCATTGTGCATGCGTCATCCAACATTCAGCATCCCGATGTTGCAGAAATGGCCTAAATAATTCGATAAGATTACTATTATTGAAGTAAAATGTCAGTGTAAAATAAAGATTAATATTTCCTTCAAAAATACTTTTTTCCGAAATATTTCAGAAAGTTAATTTGTTTATATTTGAAAAAATATGGAAATAAAGACGAGTATGGGCAACAAAATTTAAAATTCAATGTTTGTGATTTTGATCAATAATTCCTTTGAGGTATTTTGCATGTGAATATATAATAATATTTGATAATATATGATAATATATAAGTACATAATAATTTGTTTTGAGAAAAAGTTAAATTTGATATGAGAAGAATATACAAAATGAATTGAGAAGTGTATAAAGATTGATTCTTTATGCTGAAAATTAAGTCGAAAATGTTTTCATATGAGACTTTGTTTTGGAAAAAATTGTTTTTAAAATTTGAAAAATCCACAACATATTATTTTCTTGGAAGCTTGAATAATCTCTAATAATCTTTATTATATATATTGTCGAATTCGACAGCAATTATTAATACATAAATATAAAACAGTACAACATTCCATTTATTAAAATAATTGAAAATAATTTAAGATATTAATACATTCTACAATACTTTAGAATATTAATACATTCTACAGTCGAGATTCGTTTTAATTCAATGTATATACACGCAAGATCATTAAACATCACTTAAGTTTAAAAAAGTAAATGTTATCAATTTTTTAATTCTTAAGCTTGAAATGTTCTTGAAAATAAAATATCATACGAAATAGTTTATTCTATATTCTTATTTTATTTTCGAAATTGCTTGGTTTTCAAATTGTATCATTACATTTTCTAATTTACTATGGGCGTTTTTCGACGCAGAGGATACAGTGTATCATTTCATCCTTGTTAGTTGACGAATGTAAACAAGGATGAAATGAGGTTTACTGTGTTACACCGTGTCCTCTGTGTCGCTTGCTGAAAAATGCCCTATGTATTGTCATTACTGTAATTTATGTGGTTTAGAGAAGATTATTAATAATTATTTTGGATATAATTACCAATAAATCTACAATGTTTGATGTATTTTTTCTTGAAGTAATTCAACATCGCCTCTTTCTTGTTGAATTCTTATGACATGCCATTCAAATGAAAACACTACTACCAACTGCACCGATGAAGAACTGTTACCAACTGCAAAAACGAGATACTGTAAATCACTGTTATCGATAATTCAGAAACTTATTTCGCGTCGATAACATCATTTCTCGATTGGTAACAATATACAGAAAACTTCTCAACATTTTATTTTGTTTTTATATAATACAGAAAAGAATAGTTTTTTTACTATACCCTTACTTAAAGAAATAAAAGAAAATTAAGAAATATAAATAACTTTGTTACAGTACAAAAAAAGAGAGTAAAACAATAACTAATAATCTAGCGAAATCTATTTTCTATAAGTGCGAATATTGCATTTGTCTTATTTAAAGAAAAATTAATAAAGAATTCACATACAAGTGAAGAATATAAATTCTTTTACACAGAGTAATTGTATATGAAATTTAAGACCTGTTTATTTTTGATACTGTATCTACATTTACTTTTTTCTTTTTTTCAAAGTATATGTAAGTAAGTGGTTTTATTAAGTATTTATATTTTTTTATATGTTATGGCACGTGTATTATGCGAATTTAAAATGAAAACTGTCATATATATATATATATATATATATATATATATATATATATATATATATATATATATATAATTCAAAGTGCCAAGAAAAAGATAATGGTGATAATATAAAAAAGATAATTATAAAAAAGTGCATTTGCATAAAGATCTATAGCAACTAATTTAAATCATTCGAGTCTATCCATACATTACATAATCGTTTTACAGTATAAACATTTATTAGCATATATAATGAGTTGAGAATTTTAAAAAACGCGTACCTGTCACGCGAATAAGCACGTGGTCGGTTAATGATTTTAATCGCTTTATCAGCAACTGCTTAGCTCGTATTAATACTTCTTTTAGTTTCGAATGCCAATCGAAACGCGCCGCCGTTTCGGACAGATCACGCAAGTTTCATAACAGTGCTAAAGAGTTCGCGTCCTTGAGTCTATTAGTGCAGCTTTGGTGCAGGACGAGGATTCCTGAACGCGAGTCGTTCTCCAAAAAGGAGGGATCGTCCCCGAGAAAAATCCTTCTGAAA
The DNA here is from genome assembly GCF_025532165.1 of Camponotus vicinus. NCBI lineage: Eukaryota > Metazoa > Arthropoda > Insecta > Hymenoptera > Formicidae > Camponotus > Camponotus vicinus. The sequence continues at coordinate 4,358,505 of NW_028141949.1, forward strand.
AATCACATCCGCACTCTTCAACGGCCTATAATATGCTCACGGTAAGAGTTTTGCATTGAAGATCCACGAAGAACCAGCTGTCGCAATCTGTACCCTCTTCCACGTTCTTTGCAGTTTTTTTCTATCTATGACTTGCTGTTTATAAATAATTGAGTAAATTGCATAAAGATAAAATATAGTGAATAACTGTGCGAGTAGAAACAGAATTACTGTGAGTTACAATCACAATACGTTGTGATTTATATGAAAAAAAAAAAGAAGGAATGCAAGATTCTGACTTTTTTAAATAAATGATGATTGTTTTGTTTTCAGACTGTTGTAAGGACCGTTGTCCGCCGCTCTTTCTCCACATCGAAATGGGCAGCAGTACAGCAGGTACTCCACTGTTAGTTAATACTTGAAAATCTAACCTAAAATCTCAGTTCTCAAAATTTATTGTGAAGACACGATAAGGTCAGGTTTCACCAATATTTTCGAGTTGATCGACAATTTCCTCTACTTCTCTTCATCCTTCTCGATTCGATGATTTCTCTTATTTATGATCATCTATTAAAGTGAAAATTTGAAGGACATGAAAGGTCATTTAACTGTGACTGAGTATCCTCTCAGAGAAATTCTCGTGAATATCCTAGATGACTGTGCGAGACGCTTTGAACTCAGCCCTGGATGAGGAGATGGAGAAGGACGAGAGGGTGTTTATCCTTGGTGAAGAAGTCGCTCTATACGATGGTGCATACAAAGTTTCTCGGGGTCTTTGGAAGAAGTATGGAGACAAGCGTGTTATTGATACGCCAATTACAGAAGCTGGTTTCGCTGGCATTGCTGTTGGAGCTGCTATGGTGCGTTTATAACTTATTACATTGATATTACATCTTTTCTTATTGTTATATCCAATTGCATATATAATATTTTTCAGGCCGGTCTGCGACCAGTCTGCGAATTCATGACATTTAATTTCTCGATGCAAGCAATCGATCATATTATCAACTCTGCTGCTAAGACGTTTTATATGTCTGCGGGGAGAGTCAATGTACCAATAGTGTTTCGTGGTCCCAATGGTGCTGCCGCGGGCGTTGCGGCGCAACATTCACAATGTTTTGGTGCTTGGTACAGTCATTGCCCTGGTCTGAAGGTAGTATCGCCTTATAATAGCGAAGATGCTAAAGGTCTACTAAAAGCAGCTATTCGAGATCCAGATCCAGTGGTAGTTCTGGAGAATGAGATACTGTACGGTGTACAGTATCCCATGTCCGATGAAGCTTTATCTAAGGATTTTGTTTTACCCATTGGTAAGGCTAAAGTGGAACGGGTGGGCAACCATGTGACATTGGTGGCACATTCCAAGACTGTCGAGGAATCCCTTGAAGCGGCCAATGAACTTGCCGGGAAAGGAATCGAAGCCGAGGTGATAAATCTTCGTTCTCTCAGGCCGTTGGACATAGATACTATCATACAATCTGTGGTGAAGACGAGACACTTGTTGACTGTCGAACAAGGTTGGCCGCAATGTGGTATCGGTGCAGAAATTAGCGCAAGAATTGCCGAAAGTAAGTTTCGTTCTATTATTGCAAAGTATTTTATTTGTATTGAGAATGTCAATTGTATGAAATAAAAATGACAGTTAAAAATTAGAGCTAAACAAAGCATTAAAAATAGTTGATTATTTATATTTGATTATGAATGAATTCGAAGATGTTCGACTTCAGAAATTAATTCTAGTCAATTCATTTTAATTTATTCAATGTTCTTGATAATGATATCTTTTTTATTCGCTCAAACTTATTCTGTTTCAGGTGAAGCTTTCTATCATCTCGACGCACCTGTAATTCGTATCACGGGAGTTGACACACCTATGCCATATACGAAATCACTGGAAATCGCGGCTTTGCCACAAATTAAAAATATAGTGGACGCTGTTAACAAAGTACTAGGAGTCACACAGTAATCGCAACGGTATATGAATACTTAGGTGATATATTTTTACGATTTTCCTAACGCATCGTACTTTTCCCACAATTTGTTATCTTTCTATCTGGCATATTCTATCTTTTGTCCAATCATTGATCAATAGAGTAATTATATAAAAGAAAAAGGGGGAAATAAATTAAGAAAAGAAGTAAATAAGTACAAAAATATCTCCATTCTGTAAAGATAATACATAATACTCTATCACCACCAGATAGAATATTTTAAAAACATTTCCTTATAAGTTTTATTCATGAAATTCCTACAAGAAAGTACGTTTTCGAAGAAAAGGGTACATTTGTACATTTATTGCAATGTATAAATAAAATTCAAACAAATGTACTTCTTTAAACTAATGCGGAAGATATGTATTATATATATTTTCTGCATATGTCATTAATGAATAGAATGTGTGATATATCAATTGCGATTTTATGTGTAAATATATATTTTAGTTAGCAATATTTTATTAATATACTGAATTGTATGTAAAAATATGTTTGAGAATGCATTCAATTGAAAAGTCTCATTTTATTTAATTGGAAGTCACATGTTTAAGTAAATTATCTTAATTATTTAATATTTATGCGCGCAATATTAATCTACTGCCATATACACACATACACATATATAAGCTGCCTTTTTCACTTTGTAGAGTTTCACATTACATATTTGAATATTTCAATAACTTATAAGAAAATGTTTATAGTGCAATTATTGCAATTGTCGACGTATATCTTATTGCAAAATATCATGCAACATATAAGATGCTACATTTATTTATTTATTACAGAAAATTAATAAATTAAAATAAACAATTTAGAAATTCTATTTTTATAATCTCCATACCTTTTAAATATATATACATAGTTTTTGTATTCATGTATGATACATACGTAATAAGCAGCATGTCACTACTGTCATGTAACGTTCAAACGCATCTCTCAGTTCTCCTTCTCTAGATAAAAATTGAATCATACTTTTTCAAATTCATAATCTTAATTTCGCACGCATTGTTAAGCAGGCATCACGATTAACTTTTATAATTCTTACCTAAGTACATCCATATCAAGAGCGCACTGTGTATAAACAGCCAAGAAATTTCGTAGATCGGAATGCGTCCAATTAACTTGTCGCCAAGGTTCGATACATCTCTCCACTAGTTCCAAAAAGAAAAATCTCAACTCTCGTGATCTGTGCAAGTTGCATCCAATTCCGAGCATTGCTCTCGAATACGAACGAAAATTCATGTCCAATTCTTGATAAGATCGATCGAGAAGCATCGGCTTGAGCTTAAAGCATACTAAACTGAAACAAACCAACGCTTTGTTGTTAGTGTTGTGATATATCTTTTATAATAGATAAATCTTTATCTCGATAAATTGCTTGATTTTTATCAAATTTAACATACTGTTTATGATGTTTATCGTTTTCTAAAAGAACTCTGCATTCCGATAATTCTTGTAGAAATTCTCTATCTAAATCAGTATCAAAGTATTCAGATCCAACACAACGATACGTCCATGATGCCATCATACTGTTAGCACAGTGATATAAATCGGGAAATGTTAAAAATTGCAGTTTTCTTTTATTCATTTCAAATCGCAGACACGCTATAAATACTATTGCAGCATATCGTCTGTATAATAATTAAAAACAACTAATTATATTATGATTTGCATATTATAATTCAATTATTCGCAATTATACTACAATAAATTTGCAATAAAGATCATTGCATACTTAGCAAGGTCATCCGAAAGTAAGAAATGTTGTTTGATATTGGCTGCGAGAGAACCTGGTAAATCCTCAACAATTTTAAACACTCTTTTCACATTATCATACTGTCGTCGACAACTCTTCAATGTGATACTTGTTTTCTCTGCCACTTCCTCCATATCTTTCCTACTTTTGGACGTTATTTTTTTTCCCAATAATTCACGTATAACAACATCGTCAAATTCGTAATACCTGGAATAAATATATTATGTCAGTATCTCACAAAGAACTAACAATGGATCCAATTTTGTCAAATGTGTAATCAATGGATCACATGATACTTCGATTCTTACATTTCTATAAGCATTTGACTAGTTTGAGGTTCTATTTGAAAGGCCAGCTGTTCGCTGGCAAGTTTCGTAGGAGTGTGAAGTAATTTCTCAAGTAAAGCATAGGTGCGATAATGATCGAGTATGTCAGATGCGACCAGCTCGAGCGGTGCGTTAGTCTGTTGACATATTCCTCGTTGATGCAAGATATTAACTGCGTCACTGGCTAAAATAACCCATCATAATAGATTAATAAATCTAATTTACGCACAGACAAGTAAATACAATTGAAAGAGGTTAGATTATATTTCTATCACTCACAAGAATGCCCATCGACCCAAAGCTGATAGATTTCAGGATCGACGAGAGTATAATTGCTAATAAACACATCCACTTCTGACAACATGTTGAGGTTAAATTTATACTGTCATTTTACGCGAGCTAATCACAGATGCGAAATCACGGCAAAAGTCATGTTGACATCGACACTTTTTACCCGAGAAAAATTTATCTGTATAAAATCACTATCCGCGCATAAAAATTACGTAATCTCATCGGAACCGAAAAAGTTATCGGCCATGTTTGACGTAATTCGACGTTGGCCGCCATGTTGAATCGAGACTGCGCACTTGATTCGCGCAGTGCGTGACGTCACACGCTCGTTTGACTCACGTAGTGCCGCGTTTGAACTAGTAACAGTGAAACTAGTGAAGTGGAAAAAATGGTGCGCGTCTCCGAATCTACGTCTAATTATATCTGTGCGAATCGGTGCGAATCGGCGTCGAAATCTGGAGATTAGACGAAAATAATGAAGCTCTGTTATATCAGAAGGTAATTAAATGGATATTAATAAGCGAGATCGTATTTAGTGTATATATTGAGCAATTGAAATATCGATTCTCCACCGACGAATTCAACAACCGCGCAATATATGCTTATTTTCTTGTATAATTGTGTAACTTGTGTAACTTTCCTCTATATTAATGTTTTATATATTATTAGATTATATCACATTACAAAATATCATATGTATTAATAAATTTATCATAGAATATACATAAGGAAGAGGCGGTTAGACGCTATATACATATATGACGTATATATATGTGTGTGTATAACATATATATAGGCGACAAATTTATAATAAAATAATACAAAAATGCAGGGACCCATATTCTGTATCTTTCGAAATATTCTTAAATATTTTTGGAAATATTATCTTCATGATGAATATTTAATAATATAGTATCTTCGTGATATATAGAGACGTTATATATACATATATGACACATATACATATGTGTATAACATATAAAGGCGATAAATTTAATAAATAATAAAATAATACAAAAAATGCAGGAACTCATATTCTTTTTCTTTCGATGAATATTTTTGGAAATGTTATCTTTATGATGAATATTTAATAATGTAGTATCTTTTTATGATATATAGATTGCCGCTAATACCGAGGTGCGAATTTGCGGGACGAGATAAGAAAATGGCGTCAGAGTATACGTTGTTAGCGGAGATGATTTCCTCTACGAAATTATGGTGAGTACAGTAAAATAATATTTTTAAATTTATTGCAATAATTGTTAAATGAGAGAAAATGCTTCGTTGAGAAATTGAAATATTCATTTTAAAAATCGAGCAAGAAAATTAAATTTTGATATAATTCTGATGAGATAATTAAAATCAGTATCAATAAAATAATTAAAATAGTTTCGTTAGTTTCGTCAATGGTGAAAGTGTATATTAATTTTCAATTTTCGAATTAATTTCGAAGTAATAATGTAAAATACAAATTTAAATGAGAAATCAATTAAACTCAACGATCATTTTTATTGTGTTACGGTACTATACAATATTTTTTTCTCGTTTATCGTTAATATCATTATATTAAATGTAAAAGTATTACATTTTAGATTTTAATTGGATGATTTTAATCGGATATTGTTATCATAATTTAAATATTTATTGTTTAAATATTTTAATAAATAAACTTTTAATAAAAGTTCTTAAAATAAAAATATGATTAGAAATTAATTATCATTATTTATCTACTTGTGTGCGTCATTATAAAATTTTATTCGTTATTTCGAAAAGTTTTCCATCGCTTATATAAAATTCTATTTTTTATTTAATATGTTTCAAAAGATAACTATGGCAAAATTTAACTATAGCATTTTTCTAATTATTTAAATACTTTGCACACAACTTTGGAAACTTTAAAAATTTTTAATAAAATTTCAAAAACGCACATCAATTCTACTATGCAAATTAAAAATGACTGTGTACTTTCTTTAAATTTAGAATACACACACGTTTTGTAACGTAGTTCCTATTTTTAACTTGCACTTGTTAAGACCGTTTTCTTGTGGCATTATTAGCCACAAATTAAAGTTGATACTCGATACTCGACTTTAAGATACAGCTGTCGAGTAAAAAGGTCACACGATGTTACATGGCGATGTAGCCCTGTCACATGTCAGTGTTTTATCAGCGGTACATTATTTTCATTTTTTCATCAGCAAATGTTTAATTAAAGTAATCGCCGGACTTTGAAGCAAAATAATACAGACGGTAGCGTAGCGGGCGCGCACACATGCATGCATGTACACATGGATCCGTTCACCGGCCGCAATTCCGCACGATTGATTGACAGGCGAAGTGCAGTAGCAGCGGCAGCGATCGAAATTACCACTGCACTCGCACTCGCGCTCGCGCGGACGCAATTAATTCGCGGCGGGGCGACGTCACGTAACGTTAAACTCGTTATCGTGCGGGAAATGCGCGTTAACCGGCTACGACTGCCAACGCGAGCGAATAAATATTGTAGTACCGTAACAAAACCTGGCTGGACGCCGGATTCGTCTTGACCGAGTATATCGATCGGGTCATATAGAGCAGAATGATGAATACGATTCTTGTCAACTATCTATATTGAGGTAAAAAATATAACGATGCAAATATAAAACTTTTTCTTCGTCTTCTTCGAGCTAGAATAAACGACGTCGTTCTGAAAGATAAAAAAAATATTATCATGTAATTTTTAAGATATTATCAACTCCTCTTTGAAATGCTGATGTTCTATTAATTTTGAAGTTTTTCTGCATCTCTGTAATAATGTTATATTATAACAATATTATAACTCGTATATATTTTTTAAAGCAACGCCAACAATATAACTCGTATATATTTTTTAAAGCAACGCCAACAATAATATTAAAAAATTTTAATGAGGAAATATTTATATTTAGAGAATAATTTTTATATTATAATATATGTAATTGTATTATTATTTAATTTACAGTCACACAACAGAATTATATTAATTGCTTTATCTTATAATGAATAATAATTATAAACAGGAATAAAATATGGAATTTTATGAATTATTTTACTAATTAATTTTACTAATTAAACAAAATTTTTTCTTTACACGTGTAATATGTTATCTACATTAATTTATATTAAGGTTAAAGATATTTTATAAGAAATTTGTATAAAGTAATTTACATTTTTTATATGTGTAAAAAACATATCAAAGTATAATAACCTGCTCGATATACTCAAGATATATATGTATTGAATAAAAATTTTAGCACACATATATATTTTTTTTTTATTTTTATAAAATTGTTGGTTGAAAACTTTTTTTTTAGTTTTCTTGTTTTTTCAATCAAACACGTATGTGTTTATGATAAGAGAAAATTATATATGTATATATTTATTATTTTACTAAATATTATATTTGCATTTTAAATTGTTCAATTAATGTTTGCATAATTTTTGTGCCATCTACAACTATACATAATGTTTGCATAATTTTTCTGCCATCTACAACTATACATTTAGCAAAAAAAGATAAGATATGTTAAATAATATTTTTTAGAAAATATGCGCATACACATTAATAAAAATTTAAAACAAGTCATTCGTATTCCGTGCTTTTGTGAAATTTGGTTTTTCTGTATTACATAACGTCGACTTCTATTAGATATCATTTCCGTCTCTTTAATTTTTATAATTCCATTAGTCATTATTGCCCTTATGCATTAATTATAAGTGTATATAAATTGACGAAATATATCATTTAATTTGTTTTAATGTCAGTATCTATATTTCGGTTAATATATATTAAAAAAATATCCTAAAATATTTCTCTTAAATTTTCTAAAAAAATAAGATTATATTATATATATATATATATATTACATTAAGATATGTATTATTGAGACATTGCATTTAATTTATTTTATGCTATATTTTTATATTGGAAGTAAACAGAAGAGAAAAATATTTTTCTTATTGCAGTGATATTATGATTTCCGTTTGAAATCTTAAAGATATAAATATATCATTTAATTTGTTTTAATATCAATTTATTTCGGTTAATACATATTAAATATCTTAAAATATTTCTTTTAAATTTTCTAAAAAAATAAGAGATTACATTTTATATATATTACATTAAGATATGTATTATTGAGACATTGCATTTTGCAATTTGTTTTATATGCTATATATTTATATGGAAGTAAACAGAAGAGAAAAATATCTTACTTGTTACAGTGATATTATGATTTCCGTTTGAAATTATAAAAATTAAAATCTTCTGTCTTTAATGAATAACGAATATTCGATACGAAAGCAAAGCGAAAACCAGGGAGATTCGTGTAAATAAAGATTACACTATCTCGTTGCTGTCACCAAAGACATACACTTGTTTCGTATAGAGTCGCGGTAACTATTACTTCCCTGTTGCATTTAATGTCTCTAAAGGACATACTCGGTTTCGATCCTGCGGTACAGTGCCACCCATTGTCTCTCGCTCTCTGCCTGGTACTTGTTTTCTTTTCCACTTCCTATCCCGCCTCTCTTCGCGTAGTCATCCTCTTCCACTTTGCCATTCTCTCTTCACTTGCCTCTTTCTCTCTCTTCCACTTTCGTTTCCTCATTCTCTTCCTTCTCCTCCTCCTTCTCGCCACCATTTCTGTGTCTGTCTCCCGGACGGAGGAAGGAAGCGCTCCAGGAAATTCATTTGCAGAGACGTGGCACCGTACAGCAAAACACGAATGATATATTTACATGGCGCCGAGGGAGAAACCGGGCGAGATGGATTTACTCGGGAAAGGTTTATCGAGCGTTACGCTAGGGGAAAGAAGGAGGGAGGAAATGCGAAATGTATTTTTTGAAAGGAACTCGCTAATCCACTCTCGAAACCGTGCGGAAGTTCGTCCACAGTTTTTACCCTCATCCGCCTCCGATGAATTCTCCCCGAGTCGGGCTTTCGGGCGTGGCTGAAAAATGTGTGACGTGAGTTTGAACGCGACTTATTTCGACGCTCAACAGATCTCGGTTGACGTATATATGCATATATATCATAAAAATATTACGCACAGAGAATATATACAATTCATATATTAATAATTTTTTTTATTTCGCATATCATAATATTAAATCACGCTTGATTAAAATATATATTATACAAATCCGATGAAAAATGCATTATTTACATATTTATTTGCTTATAATAAACATATCTAGTGAAAAAGTTTGTCACACGTAAGTAATATAAGAGAGAAAAATAAAAATTGTAGTAAAATATTTAGTAACGACATAACTTTTAATTAAATTAAGATTAATTAAAGTGAATCGGAAATTCGTGAGGATTGGAAAAAAGTCCACCTCTTTATTTATTTGAACGATATCGTAAAAAGAATCAATTTATTTCCTGCGAATGTACTCTCGCGTTTCATATGCAAGTCATAAGATTTTACAAAGAAGGGACGAATACATCGATAATATCAGGCCGCCTTTTATTACTCCGGAAGCCTCCGACAAGCCTCTCGTCGTTTATCTTGGCGTGTCAACTACAGTTGGCGCTTATGGTCTGTAGTAATATTACGAGTATTTATCAATATTATGCCGTATATTTATTTCTAAAATAATCGCTATTGCATTTTATTGCATTTTATTGCTTGCTACCATCGTGTCCGTGAGTCAATCGCCGACAACAAGGCGACGACGTTAAATGTCCTAGTAATAAATAAATTCTACGAATACACGTGTCACGATGTGGCTAAATTAAATATTAATCAAATTGGCCTTGATATAACTGTTTCGGATTGCGCTGAATAATTTCTCACGAAAAAATACTGTACGGTTTCTATGCGTTATTTGTTGTAACGTCGGCTCAAAATTATCGATTCAAAATTTTCAAAAAGTACATTTTAAATTATTTTATTATATAGTTTTAAAATTTTAAAAGGATAGAAATTGATATGCAAAAGGTATATTTCTTATAGACTTTTGATATCATAATGACTGAAAATATTTGATTCATTTACTATTTCATTTTACATTCATTTAGACACATAATTTATTCAGGCTTAATCCATTCTTCAGATATTGTCAACAGTAAGATAATATTATTTATAACATTATTATATTGCCAACAATAAGCTAATATTACTTACTAATATTATTTTTCGAAATGTTAATTTTGAAACGATAATTTGAAACCGAAGATAAAATGTATGTATGTATGTTATATGTTGTTCGTCAATCAGAGAGAGACATGAGAAACTGAGCTGAAAATATTTCCCTAAACAATCGTTCTCTTCTTTTCTCTACAAACAATTAAATTAGAACATATATCGCATTATATGAAAAGCAATTTGTCAGGATGTAATCGCTCTTTATATTCGCCAGAAAGTTTTCGACAGAGATTTGCAATGGAAACAGTAGAAACGGCCTTACGTAGTCAGACGCGACGGGGTAAAGTTCGTTGTTGAAATTGCCCGAAGGGTCTCTCGCTATTGGCTTTGCAGACGTACGGCATACGCAGGGGTGTCAGTATCTACGCTAAAATACGTAACGAGCTCTCTCTACGGTTCGGTTCACCTTAATTTACGCCTTAATTTCCCATGGCACCGCGAGCGCTCGTTCGAGTCGATTTCGCGGTTCGGGCAATCAACCTAAGGATGAGATTTCACGTAAGGATGTATTGTTGCATTACGTAACCTCATATTTTGTCCTATTGCGTTATATTATCGAACGTATACAGCTGTTATGTCCGTTTATCACTATTTGTCACTCGAATTGTTCAATGATTTTACTAAAATTAAAAATGGATGATATCGCGCATTTTTATGTGATTCGCACTATGTAAAAATTATGCATTATTTTGTACGTATAACTTACGGATGGATAAATTATATCAATATTCTCTACGAAACAATACAAATTAAGTTGGCGAATAAAATAGAAAACTTCAATTGTAGAAAAGTCATAGATCGACGATAATTTTATCTAGTTATAATTTAAGATATAAAGCTCGCGTGACGACAGCGTGCTCTTATTTCTGCCGCCGTAGTATCTCAACGTGACCACCATCGCTTCCGTGGATTTTCGCACGTCCGATCTCTTCGAAATGAGACGGACGGATTTTGCAAACAATCCGAGGAAAGTTTAGACTCACGGTGATTAAGCGTAAGCGAGAATCTCTTGGTACGAGATGGCGTGAGGTCAATCGTCTCGTCCTTCGTTTTCTCGTTACCGAGAGTCTAGTCCGTCAGCCTGTTCGTCTTCGGGACAATACGGCGTCACATGCAACCGCAAGCCTCCACCGACATGTTCGGTAATGTTTTCTGCGTGATCGTGTTGTTCGTGTCGATGTAGAGCAGCTGAAGCGGGGCGAGCTGCGTCGGCGAACAGCAAGGCACTATTTTGCTCCTCTGCTGACTTCCATCCTTGGTCAACAACTTCTGTAAGAAGAAGTAACGCGTATTTTCGTGCTTAATAATTTGTGAGGATAATTGCGATTTGAGTCGGTAAAATGAGTTTATCATTGATATGCGATTTCCAAATGCTTTTTTAAAAACTAAATAGAAATATACTTAAAATTTGAATAAAGAATATGAGAGAAATTTTTGGAATATTTTATAGAAATATGATGAAAAGATTCGAAACTTTCTTTATTATTCATTTTCGATTTTTTAAATATGATATTTACAGAATAATATAATTTCGTTAGGAAATTAGAAAAAGATATATGAATGTAATCAAAATACATATACATCTACTTTTTTAAGAGAATTTTTTAACAGTTGCTTAAAATTATAATTATAAATTTTATTTAATTTTTGCAATAATTTAGATAATCAATATTTCTCTTATGTCAGAAGATAACTTTAAATTCATTACTAAAAGTTTAACTATTAAAATTGAAATAAATTTTGGAATAGATTTTAATCATTTTTGCACGAGTGGCAGTGCTCGGTGTTTTAATAGTGAGATGTTTTGTGAGAAATAGCGAGAGGGAAAACAGATGTGAGAGAAGCAGTAGAGAGCGAATGCCGTTCTTTTCAGTCACCCGCGGGCTACTAAACATAAGAAAATCATCTCCATTTCGCGTATGCAAACGATATTTCTCGCGTCACGCTTCGTATATGGCAGAAAGCATAGACGTAAGTTAATGGGTTTTACGTTGCGTGATAATGGAGTCTTAACGCCCCATTATCGTTACGAGTTGCAAACTATATTACCCACGTTATGTGCCGCGAGTATAACAAGAGTGCCTCCTCCCGACTTTTATTAACAATTAATGCGGGTAATAAAGGACGCGGTTATGCAGCACGATTATATTTTTTTACGTTAAGTAAAGCATAAATTGGTCGTAAGAGATAGAAAAGAATTATTTTGCTTGGTGTGAATATTTTTTATAAGACTGGAATTATAAAAAGGTTACACGCGAAATTTTCCTTTCTGTTAATAACAAATTTTCATATTAAAGAAAGAACGTTTTCGATAAAATTTTTATTCAAGTATTACTTTATCATATATGGAAACCAAATTTGTAGATAAAATTCTGCTCAAGAGAGTTTAGAAGACGTTAATAATTTTCTAGAATCGAATAAAATAAATCTCTTAATCTGGAATGTTTTTCAATTCCGAGACTGTTATCGACAAATTAATACATCTTTGACGTATCAACGATATTTACTATTGGCAATATGCTTTATGTAACGCGATACTATTGGTGAAACCACGGAGGAACAAGCGAAGAGACATGCAATTTTCGAAATAGCGAGAGACGCGTCGTCAGCGTTTTCTTCACGCCACTTCTTTTCGCAAAGAAAGAACGAATATAAATCTCACACTGACGACACATTTTCTTTCGCAACGCGATAATCGGTTGTTACGCATCTGCGCTCTGTACATCTGACATGAGCGAGATAAGAGATTGCCATATTATATTTAAACATAGATGGAATTTTTCTCCTTTTCTTCCTTGTTCCTTTTAAGCAACATGTGCAAATTTAACAATGTGGATAGGACGAAATATGCAATAACATAATCACATAAGAATTATCTAATTACTATTCGAAAGTCCTTATAATTGTGTGAAGAGTATTAATATGAGACAAGAATAAAATAAATTTTTAGAATAAAATAAACTTTCATATTAAACTGAACGATATTGAAAAATATATTGTAATGTTAAAAAAATGACAGAAATAAAATTCAGAACGGTATTTAGACAATTTTTATATAGCAAATACATAGATAGTCTCATCTCTTCAAATTTCAAATATTGAATTTTAAACACTTATATTAAAAATTTAAATTTTGAACACAAATCAGAATATCATTACATTAATTAAATCTAGCAGTTTTTAACATATTAATGTCATCAGTGTCATTAATACTGCTTGAAAGAGAAAAATATTTCCATCAATTAAATTATCTTTCTCTATCTATTCATTTAATTTACTTTTAAATTTTCTCAAATTAGATCTGCGCGATTAAACATTAATTGAATCTTTGATCAATGGTCAAAAATATAAAAAGAGAGCGCTCACCATGATAACGTTGTTATAAGATGAACCGCTATTAGTTAAGGATGTTGCTGTGGAGCAAGATCCTCGACAAAAATATGCATGATATCCGCTCGGATGAAGGATCCAGTCGCTCCAGCCGATATCTCGAAAATTAATATAAAGATCTTCTCGGCAGCAATCCTTCATGTTGGGCAGGCAATCCGAATTTCTTTTGGGCCTATTCCTCTGCGGTAACGGCTCTGTATGAATCACCAAGAACGGCTTCAGAGTCTGTTCGATGGATACCGGCGCAACATCGTGGTCGGTCGAGCAAGTAGTGCAAGCTATCTGAATGGCATGCTTCAATCGGAGTCGACTTATCCATTTTTTTACTATGAATTTTACGTCTGTTTTTACCCAACCCTCTAGAAAAAAAGATCGATAGTGATATACATGTTGCATGATGAATACAGGGAAATTCGTTGGAAAATCTAAAATTTTGTAAAATACATCCTATTCTAAATTAATTAAATTATTCCAATTGGAAGATAAATTTTTGTTTATAAAAAATCAAGCTGCTTAATTTTTGCAATAAGTTTTTACTTTTTCTACTTTTTATTTGTTGAATTATCTTAGAAAATTATTGCAATTTTATATTATATATTAATTATATAATATATGCAATTTTTTGTCAAGATTATTAAATAATATTTTTCTAATAAAGACTTGAATTTTACTGAAAAAATATTAATAAAATACTAGTAAAATTCATAAAGTGTTAATCAAGATGAAAGCCTAATACAAAGTAAATGATGTCAGTTATACAAAAGAATAATGAAACTTCTATCTCTTTAATTCACTTAGACATTATAAGGTAATAAATCATATTTACATTGTGATAATTTACTTATAATACGATACGAGAGGCAATATCATTATAGAAATGCTTTGTGTAATGCTTTTCTCGGCTTATTGTTTCTTCGGTCTAAAGTCCTTAATACTGGGACTAAATAACAACTTTAGCAATCTTCAGCAAATGATAGGAACCAACATTAATTATTAAATAAATTCTTTTAGTCATAATTTAGTCATAAATTCCTTTTCTCATATGCATATTTATTTGTGCTTATGTATCCATTATTCACTCCCCATGATTTTTAAATGTGATGATCATATTTTATCGTATAAATTTTCGATAATAAATCTTTATGAAATTTTACTTTAAATATTCAATAATCGCATCTCACAACAATAAATATTATAAATCGTTTCGCGATATAAGAAAATTATTTTTTTGTCATTCGATAAGAAACAAAATTATGATGTGTAACGGAAGTCTGGTTCGCAAGTGTTTGCAGTGCTATAGGATAACGAAATTTCTCGCAATGAAAGATTTCTGTATAGCATAAATTCGTGACTGATGGATGAATGAAAAGGGATGGGGGAGAGGGGATAAAACTCTATTCATTTTACATTTATTCACCTTTGATGTCGGTTTCGAATATTGCCAAGATGATGTTCTTTTCGAAGCTGCCGCCAAGATCCCAATGATCGAGTTCGGATAGAACGAAAGTCTGGTTGAGTTCATCATCGTTCTCGACCTGTTCCTTATAGAACCAGAGTTCCGCTGAAGTCACGTCGACATATAACATCTCGTTCGGCAGGTAAAACGTGAAACAGGCCGCCGAGTTGAAGTCCGTTATGTGATTCCAGCTCTGACGGTATTTCATCGAATCGGCTACACCTGTAATACACGAAATCATCGGATTTCGATCGTTTTCTTGAGAGAATGTAACTCACTTGACTGCGAGATTTCACGCAAAAGGCAGAAAAGAAAATCCGATCGTAGATGATTTGAATTGACTTTCCTTACCAAATTCTTTGATCCTTGACACTTTGAGGTTCTTATATACATGAAAAATGATTTATTTTAAACATGATATATATGAAAACGTTTCATTATAAAATTTCAGAAATATTTGTAAATGAACTTAAGATATTTGATGTATAAAAACATAATTTGGTAAATAATTAAAAAATAAAAAATAAATGGAAAAAAGGAAACAGAAAATCCTTAATCTTAAATTTCTAAATCTTATTTGTTAATTCAAAAATATCTTATTTTGAAAAATTCAAAGATACATTTTTCTTCGCGTAAAAATAGAAAATTGAGGAAGAATTGTCTTTCAAAAAAAAGAAACAATGAATATGCATTATCTTCTTTTTATCTTATCGATAATTTTAATATTCTTTATTTGATCTGAGAGTATCAGATAGCTATCCGGTTGCATCTTCTTTATGAACGCGTATTTGCGAGCTATCCTATTACAAATTAATTTAGTATGCCAACGAACGACATTAAAGACTCGGTTATTTGAGACTTTTGAGAGTATGCCTTTGACTTTGCGCGATCGGTCTGCAATTGATGATGATACTCGAAGTAAGCCTCAAATGGAACCACAATTATCTGGAAAAGTGCGCTTTAAAAGGCTCTCGATAAAGCCAGATCAAAGTGTGGCAAAGGATATTTCTGAACGACCATGTGCGATAAGTGAGTGTGAAGTTAAACAGAATATCGGTAATTGGATCATCCACATGCAAGAAAAAAATTCCATTATTGAGTTATACGGAGAGAAACAAGATATTTAATTATTCTTGGCTATTTATATTTATATTTATTGATTTGTGATTATTAAGTTATTTGTTTTTTTATGATATACATAGAAGATGAATTTTGTAATTTATTATAATAGAAAATCTGTTGAAATTAATAAGTATTTCAAATTAATACTTCTAAGTTACTTTTTAAAATTCTTAATACTATAACGATTGCTCTTTCGGACAATTTTTAAATTAAATTAAAATCATTGATCTCCGATAATAAAAATAAAATTGACGTGATTTTATGATTTTTGATCGATGTCGATTTCAGTAGCGATCCCGCGATATAACGCGCTATCAAGCGCGTCGAAATTATTTCCGAGCGGATTCTTGGCCGATCAACGTCGTAACCGATTGATAGCCAATTTCGTATGATTTATAGCCATGGATTATACAACGTCAGGCATTAGAGTGAATCCGTATCGTTTCACATAACATGTGCCGAATATCAGTAGCAATATATCTGCATGTGCACCATATTTTTTTTGATGTATATCACGCATTTTTTTCATCCACTTGATACACACATGTTTATTGCATCCATCGAGAAGAGAATAATATTGACACATTTCGTAAACACATTCGAACATCCCCGGAAATCCTAGAGCTTTTTTTGTAAAAATACAAAATTTATCAAATTATTAAAAACAAATAATTTATAGAAATAGCATAACAAATTTTATACGGAGATATAAGATGTTGATCGGAATGTAGACAACTTTCTCAAACTGAAGAAAGTACAACTGACAATCATATAATGCAAATTACCGACAATATAAATTACTGACAGTATAAATTATTGATAACATAATGATTGTTAATAAATGTTCAATTAAGCACAGCATGATAAAATATTCTCTTTATTATTCTATTACGCTTTATTTATGTTATCGACTTTATTAATTGGCACGACATTAATTCCAGTAAATTAACTCATTCGCAAATTATCATACCATATATGAAATCTCGTTGATTTCGTGAAACGTTAAAAATTTGCTCTTATATTGGTTTTCCTTCGCTTATTTTCGAAGCTTATAAGTTTTACATTTACACATGCGATTTCCGGATCGAGATATTCGTGGAACGGATTGCGACATATCAGGATATACTCGAGCGTGAACTACTTTCTGATGTCGCGAATTCGACAGCGCGATGAACACTTCCGGTTCGTTGACCTCGACCATCGTAATCTGCAGCTTTCGCGCCGAAATCGCTGCGGGTTAACGAGGCCAAATGTTCCGCGCCAATATTACGACTTACATACATATGTGCGTGTATGTGGTGCACCCGCGTTAGATTCGTGTTGGAATTAGATAAAAAACGAATTGGACTATATCGGAACAGTTTGTGTAATTTTTATATCAGAAAGGAAGATATGACATATATGTAATGTCGTGTCATTGGGCGCCAGTGACTGCGGGCTACAGTTAACATATCTATATCGCGAGTGTCGAGAAACACAATTATACATTTTTTTTAAATCTAGTATTATTGCGAATAAATTTAGGAAACATTCGTTTACAAATTGTGAATAGCGAAGTCGCAAATTAATTTAAAAATTTTAAATTAAAAGAATTTTTAATTTCTAAATTTGATTAAATTATTTAAAGAACAGAGAAATCGACAGCGTAATGTCTGAAAAATTAAAATGAATGGTTAAGAAAGAAAATACACAAAATCGAAATGTGATCATAAAACCACAAAGAAATGTAGATTTTCTTTCGAGCGTATTCGATTAATATAACAAACTACAGTCAGAGACATATGAGACTGAAACTTTAAAAATTTATGATGAAATTTTGCTTCCTTATTTTTTTTCTGCTAGATACAAATATACAAAAAAGAGAAAATAGAGAATTATAGGCATAATATAATAGAAGATAAGAGATATGTTTGTGTTTCAGAATAATAAAAAAAAAACTATTGATTTTTATTTGAAAAATCTAAATTGTATCATAGAGTCGATTTTGTTAGAGTCACAATCGCGTGCACGAGAAATATCGCGTAAAAAGTGTGAAAAAAAAATTCGAGGCACTAATATTTAACATATTCGTGCAGCCAATGAACCATTATATTATTCATTATATTATCGTATTCTTGCATTCCGTGGCAAGAAATTACGTGTTCGTAAATTATGCATTCGTTGGGAATAAAATTGCATGACATGGGTAAAATGTCAAAATGAAAGCAGCTGACTTGAAATATAAAAACTTTTGCGTGATGTATATATGTACTTGCCTTTATCGTTTGATATTTTTAACCGTCGCGTGGTAAAAACGTGGTAAAAAGGCGAAAAGCTGCGTTGATTATCTACTCGATTTTTCGTTATTCTGTTCTCTTATACGATCGAGAAAATTCCTGAAATAACATAGCTCCGCGAGCAGGACGAGTTATCAAGAGAAAGGTTTCCTTGTGACTTTAAGAAATTCGCCGAGCCTGTCAAAAATGATTCACACGGGCGATTAAAACGTCGGAACCGTGATTTCGCAACGTAATTCGAGATAAATTTTCGCCGCGCCACTGGGATTTATACGTGCGTCGTTCGCGCGGTTTCCGTATTTGCATCGCCGCGGAAAATTTGAAATTCATGGTCTCAGTCGGTCGTCGGTGGTACCTCTAGAAGTACCGTGAGAGAGAAACGCTGTCATTGTTACCGGTTCTCGTTTATTTCGAGAGAGCCGTGCAATTACGCAATATTCATATCCTCGCCGGTGTTTCTCGTCTGGCTGGCCAAGAAGGGGTTGTCGAGAGGAACGGCCAGCCAGCTGTAAAGAGAAAGAAACAAGCTTTTCGGTGAGGTGAGCTTTCGATGCAAGACATCGTGCATCGCGTCAGCATCGCGTGTGAATATGCTGGATATACGCGAATGTAAAATTAAATGTTGGATGATTACGCAGAAAATGTAATATTCAGTCTCGCAGTAACTTAGAAGTCGTGTAAAGAGATTAAAATTCAAAACTTTTAAATTTTAAATAATTTTTCAATAATATTTGCTAATATAAGCAATTAATCATAATAATTTTTTTATATCTTAAAATTATTATTTTAAAAAAATTATATAAAGGAAAAATTATGTACGCAAGTTTATTTAATAATTTAATAGTGCATTACTTGTGGATACACATTATTGTAATTTATTATACATTTTCTCATTGTATCGATAAATACTCGGATGTATTTCTAATACAATAGTTCATTTTCAGATTCACTTCATCTATACTCCCTCGAAAAAGTGCATACGCTCAATATTCATTTTATTTCGCGTTCGAATACTAGGACTGTACTATGAGAATGACGCGCGCTCAATATTCGCGATTGATGTGTATTTTCTCACGTATTATTCATCCTTCATTTTTTTCTATTTACAAATCGAGCTTGAATAACTGTTCATTAGCAATCTACGTATTCTGCCGAATATTTTCGCAACAATCTGCATATAACTATGCAAACAAACAATATTTCTAAAATCTTTCACAAATTTATATTTAAGTAATATTTAAGTAATATTACGATTCCTATTAGACGGGAGAAAGTATAATAAATTCTCTTCTATAAATCTCTTCAATAGTTTTTTTGTAAAATTATTAAAATATAAAAGATTTATCAAGATAATTTTTACATTTTGTCAAATATATCTTATAATCGCTTAAACTGATTTTATTGCAATAAAGTAGATCTACACTACATACTCTTTTCCAAAATCTTTCTTTCGAGCAGCAGGAGAATATATATATAATTGTTTCGTTAAATAATTTTTTTGTGTACCAATTCCAAGATTAAAAGAGATATAATCACGAATTAAATACATTGTCTATTTCGACTTGTCAAAATCGTACCTTCGTTCGGAAATACGATGATCTGGTCAGTTTTCCCGTAAAAGTGTTCCGTTTTTTCGTCGGGCGGCGCCCCGGGTCGAAGTTCAAGTACATTGCCGTTTATCAAAGGTTTCGGCAAGGTCGACAGCGGCATCGAGACCTCGGGCGGTTTCGACAGCCGCAGCTTCTTCAGGATCTGCTGCTTCACATACTCCACTCTCAGCTCGGTCAAGAACAGGTCGGGATCGATCATGCTGACCTTATTCTGCGCACAATCAACGCACTCATTTTCCTTACTAACCAATGATTCCGACGATGAATGAGGAAGGAACGTATACCATACTTTCATCAGTGGATTGGTCATCTTTGACCAGTCGGCCATAATGCCGCCTGCTAGAAGAATAATAACAAACTGTTTGAGTAGATGCATCTTTCTACGGCAATTCAGACAGTGATTGATCCAAATTGATTCTTCTTTAATTCGTCTCCCTCTTTAACCGATTTTTAATGTTTCGATAATGTTCCAATGACACTATTTCGTCGACACTAAACTTGTTGGATGCCGAATTTAATCGGCAATATATATTCAGTGACATTCAGTGGCTTCTGTATAGTATTGTATTCTGTATAGTATTGATTTCATCGAGAAGATATCTTTGCCGAATATTTTATCGGCGATTTTTATAAATCTAAAAATTATTAGAATCTTCCATCGGATGATCGGATGATTTGGCTTTGATACATGGATATTTCACACCAATATAATATGTATAACACATAATATGTAACTTTTAACATCTATTATGTCGAACTTTGAACTGATTTTTTACAAATCTTCTTTCTTCTGGAAATTCCAATACTGCCACACAATTGCGTAATAATATATCAATCTTATTTACAAAATTGCAGCAGGTTAGATGGGTCACTACAATCAGCGATAATATCTCGCGAGATTGCGATTCTGGAACTGTATTGCCGATTATAGCTTCATTCTTCTTATTTCTTCAAGCACTATTATATTTTTGCATTCCAATATCAACCTACAGAGTCGGCAGCGACTTTTATACGAACGTAGGAAAAGGTCGACATCCGAGCGTATCGTTGATCGATTCACGAGAACGATTTTCCTCCGAGTTGACCGACGTATTCAACGACGCGTTCACGGCGACTGGAGGTGAATCGTTACGATGATCCGGTGATGTAGTTGACTCTGCAGAGGCTACATGAACTTTGCTCCGTAGTCGCCGGGACCAATACGGATTGGATGAGGGCGAGAGCAATGCTGATATCAGCGCAAGCACGCGCCGCGAACATGCTGCCGATGAGATGGGTGGTTCATTGGCGATTCCTGAAATCTCGAGTCTTAGTAGGTTGGAGTTTATCGATGGTTGCTCTAATGGAAGGTGTCTCGCTCGTTGATTGGCATCTTAATAAACCATTAAAGATTTTTTCTCTCGATGAAATCAATGTAGTTCTAAATTACGAAGCGAGATAAAAAGTGTATACCAGTGATGAAATGTTTTAAGCTTCTTTCGTAAATTATTTATATGAAGATGCAAAGCACATATCTTCAAAATTGCATATATACATTAATTTGTATCTTATTTTTGTGACAGATAAAATTAATCTTTTTTTAATATTTATAAATTTAAAATAAAATTAATATTTAATATTCAAATTAATTTGGAAACTATTATAATTTACAATTATAATAGTTTTCAAATTAATTTGAATATTATATTTTTTTAAATGTCTTTATTATTGATTTCCAATTTTAATTTTATAATTTGTCACTGTAAAGTTATCAGAACTTAATAACAATAATTTCTGAGATTATAATTATTTCTCCCTTAGAATTTAAATTCGAATGGTAATAAAATGACGAATTCATATCGCTTGATTACATTCATTTGAGTGCGCTTGTAAGGCAGGAATGTTTACCACAAAAAGACTGACACACGCTACATCGCAGATTAGTGTCAGCGTTTTTTTGAACTGAGGCCTGCAATTCGTGGTTCATCGATGCGCTCACCTCGTCTCTCGTGAAAGATGACCCATCTCGTTGACCCAAAAACGTCGAATATTTATCTTTTTGTTTAGGACATAGCGTACTTAAAACATCGCAAATGCGACGAATGCTTTTTGAGGCGCCAAGATTATTTATTTATTGAGCACAGCAAGTCGCAATCTCTTTCGATAGCGAGACTTTACTGGGAAACATCACAGCGTGAAATACGTTTGCATTTCAATTTCGTGCCTTTAATAAATTATGCGATAACAGTTTGTATAAGAAAAATAGCATTCGCAGAAAAAACATTATATTAATATAAGTGCCTCAATATTTCTTACTGTCCGTCATAAATAATTATGATGAATGCAGTCTTCCTTACGCGTCATATTTCGACATTTGAATACTGTTTTTTTTCCTCATAATCGTTTTGTTAATTCATCGGACTTTATGATTCGCAAATTGTGTATGGCCCAGCACGTTGAATTATTCTGTAATTTGCGCTGGACATGGAGCATGTAATCAGCAGTTCGCACACGTCGCGGTCATTTGCAGAATCGCGGTGCTTGTTTGCGTTATCTTATTATCGGTATTATCAAATGTGTAATTTTTCGAATTGATTTACGCGCATACATAATATCATCATTCAAATAATGTATAGTAATATTTTATGTTTGTCATTGCATAGGGGAAAAAGTTTTATCTAATCTCAACAATATGGCAACATGACAAATTTTGTCGATAAAATATTGACTACGCTTTTATATATATATACACATATAAAGCAAAAGTAAAAATTCATAAGTCTTCTTTAAAATTATATTCATTTATGTTAGATACAACAGGAAGATAGTACAAGAAATAAAAATTTTAATTTTCAAAATTATATACTCTCTAAAAGTGAATCAGTGTATTATCACTACTTTCACTAGACTTAATCAGTGTATTATCACTGAAAAACAGTAAATACTCACTGATTACAAGCAGTTATAAGTACAGCACTAATTACAATGATAATACACTGATTCACTTTTAGAGAGTACATGATTCTACTTAATTAAAAAGAAAATATACAATATTTATAAATTTATTACAACATACAAGAAATATTTGAATATAAGAAATGTTTTTATATTATTTTGTCATTACTTTTACGTACAGTATAACATAATGATTTTCCCTTATTTTAAGTATTTTTGATACATATAACAAGTTTTCTCCTCGAGTTACCTTAAATTATATGATATATTCGCGAGTTTAATAATGAATGAGGAAGAGAGAATTGTCGGGCGAATCTTTTGTTGTAAACTTTCCGGGGGATTTAATTTCCGTCGCGTGTAACAGGAACGATCCGCAGTGTTTAACGCGATGTCATCAAAGGTAACGGATTTGATGCGAACCAATGGCAGCGCAAAACTTTGTTGTTGCGTGGGCGACAGTAATTTAAAATCGCCGTCAGTTATGGGCTGACGCCTTTGTATAATGAACAACGAAGCAATAATGGATAATTGAAGAACTAGTCCTGCTCGCGGCTATCTCGCGTTGAAAAATTGATCATTTCACGCGACAATATTTGGAACATATAAACAAAACTAGAAATGTTTCTACATTGTTTTGTAGAATAAAAACAAAAATAAAATTTACATGAGTAGTAGTAAAATTACTATTATATATTTTCTTCTATTTCAATTTTAAGCCATTACACTGTGGATAATTAAGCTCTAAAATAAAAATAAAAACAGGATGTGAAAGAGAAAGAGAAAGATAAGATGAGTTTCTAAGAGAAAGATAAGATGAGATTAAAAGAATTTTGATAAAACATGAGTATTCCTTCTCTGAAAATGTTTTTCTTCTTCTTTTCTAATTTAGTTTTGAAATAAAATTAATATATGCTCTTGCTTTTTTCTTTTTAAAAAAACAAATTGGATTTATAAATGAACAGACAAAGATTACAATTTTGAAAAAGAAAGCAAATTTTATGCAACGTAATAGCACAGAATCGACAAGATGATTATCCATTTTATGTCATGTTTTTTTTGATGTTTGCAAAAGTGATTAAATAGTTAAAGTTACATCGCTTTTCTCGTTCGAAGATCGTTTGATTGTTGCGTCATCTTCATGTAGACAGATTTTGACAAGAAATCATACTTAAAGATGAGAGACACTTTGATTTAAATCTGATCAATATCAAAAGAGAATTATAATGAACTCCTTTAACAGAATTATATCTAATATAATATTTATACTGGGATATCGCTCTTCTGTTTTGTTTCTTTATTTATCATATACATCATTTATTTTGAGTAAACATGTATATCGCGAATGTAATATATTAAATTATTATAAATTTTATTTAATATGGTGTATAATATGATTTTACACGAGACATATACATTACATATTTATCTCTTATATTTATTTTATTTATATTATTTTTTTATACTTTTCTTTTACATATTATTTTTGTATTTGATAGTTTATAATATTGCTTATTTATATCCTTATTGAAACTGATAGGCAGTTACCAAACAAAAAATATTTATTAAAAATATCGAATGAAGGGACTTCAACGATTTAATTCAACTCCATTTGACCGAAACATTTTGCTGGACTAGTAATATCGCCGCGTTTTAAAATGAACGGCTATGAAGCGGCTACGACGGTGCAGAACACGAAACACACGCTATCGTTATTTTCACGAGGCGCAATTTATTGCCCTTTACAGTTTACGAACATGCGGGTGTGCAAGAGGCTGCATTGGCGCCCTCGACATGCATCGGGGAGCATAGCATCCCCTTTGTACATTTCGCGGTCGGAGTTCGATAAATATTCACCCGCACGGCGGGTGGCTCATCTTCTGTCGACGGCTGTAAATGCGATTTATCGACGAGTGTTTGGATACTCGATTCGAGAAGAGATGACGGACGCGCGGCTGAGAGACGCCACTGTAACGTTCGTCCTCGGAATAAGGATGCTCCTTCGTGGAGGATCGTCGCGACGATCGTGCGTTGTATTTTGCTGTTGCGTCGAGATGCGACGAGAAAATCCATCGAGCTCTTCGTTCACCGGAAAATCGTTTATCGCACCATATGGACGCGAGCGAAAGAAACAGAGCGTTCTCCCTTTCTTTCTCTTTCTGTCTCGCATATCTAAGCACGCTTCCCGTCACACGTCGTTCCAGACGATCGATCTTTGAATCTCGCTTACGTGCGCTTGTCGGCTTAATCGATCTTGCCTCCATAGGAGACTAGGTTTGCGTCGTTTCGCATGCTTCTCACCGTTTATTTACCTGGGCATTAGAACGTACCCCGTATATACCGTGATTGTTTACAGTATCGCGACATCCATATTTTATCAGCGAATCAACGTTATTGAGCGTTGTTAAATAATTCCTCTCGAAATATGGTTTAGAAAATTTCTTTATCGAGGGTTTCTTTGTCATAGTACAATATTATATTATTTTAGTGTATATACATACATAGATATTTGGAAAAATTCAATGAAATGATAAATAATGCTGTTCTACAAGATTCGCTAGCGATCTTTATGCTTCGTAATAGCAATAATAATGTTAATGACAATATGGTCCAAGTTTGCGGACGTTACATTGTTGTTTATATTGTGATATATGACGATGCTGTAATTCGTTATTCAGCCCGCTGTATTATTTCGATATGTGTATGTGTACGCGCGCATGCACGTACTTTGGACGCTCTTAAGGGACTCCCCGTCCTGCAGGACGATAAATTCTGTTGCTCTCACATTTTCCGTGACTCCTCGTACGTGCGAAGATAAGGATAAAGCGAACGATGAAAGCTCGCGGCATACTGAGAATCCTCGTTCTTATTTATTTTTTTCCCTTTTGTTGGCTTGCCATTCGTCATGCTGCCGCGCCACGCCAGGACGAAATAAAAACGTATTAGAAATGCCGAAAATAACCGCGAGTAACGTGAAAATTACGAGAGGAACATCCTTGTCCTTTCGACTGACGTCGTCACGTAAATAAGATGAGATAAAAATTAATTTCTCGTGTGATATGTAGAGAAATAAAGTCTTTTATTCACTGCAAAAGGTAACGCAATCACGTCAAATAAACTGGAATTATAATAAAATTAATTTAGATAAGATAGAAAGATATTTTGACTATCGAATAAATAATTATTAATACAATGTAGAAAATGAAAAAAATAATTGAAGTAATTTTCGTATTTGTGAATAATTTCATTTTTTTTTATTGTAAATTATTTGTTATTCTTTTCTTGTTTAGTTTATAATAATAAAATGGTATCTTTTGTATTAATTTACATTATCATAGATAAAAATTATTACAATCCTAATATAAATCATTAAAAAAACCTTACGTCAAGGTTAGAGAGATACATAACATTCGAGTCACGTGAAAACGAATCTAAGCAAATTGATCGGATCACTCGCCGTGATGTTAAAAGCGCGATTTTCCCATGGCGACCATCCACTTGTTCGCCTCCTTCAAGTTATTCCTGTCCTGGATCTCCCCGGAGAGGCGATGGAAGGCCGTGAGAATGAGAGATAAGGGCGATTAAAGCCGAGGAGACCCGGGCGAAGGAGAAGTAAGTTCGTAAATCAGGATGTTACTCCCCTTGATCCGATTACGAACGATTATATTCCGCGCGGAGTCTCCGCAAGAGACTCATCGTCGCGCTCGGGTCTTTCACAATAAGTCGACCGATTGCCTCGCGGCTTTTTCTCTTGCTATTTTTTCTCGTTGCCTTCTATTCCCGCTTTTTATAAAGATAGAGCATCGGTGACTTTTTCCACTTCGCCGGATATTTTTGCTCTATTAACGTATACGATGAAAATAATTTTTTGTGTAGGTTTTTCTTCTTTTCCTAAAATTATTTTCTATTAAGAAACAGTATGTTTAAAAATATAATATTATATGATTATAATAATTAAGTACGCGCTAAAATTTGACATCTCTATTAAAATGTGATTCGATTATTCATTTAATCCTTTACATTCCTATAACTTTCTTCTGTGAGATGCATCTTCTTTATCTTTTCTTTAATGTCTTAAGTTGTTATTTAACGACCTAGAAACGCAAGCGATACTTTTAACGACATTGAAAAAATATCGACTTTTAGTCATTATTTCACAGCACCATTAAATTTCGTTTAAATCCGTCTTCTTGTTCGTATTTCATAAAAATCTTCTTTCAAGTACTTTTTTCTTAACATTCATTTGTAAAAATCATCGCAAACTTAACATCGATAAGTCGATCGATTAATTTCTATTTATTTCTCTTGAAAATTAAAATACGCATTATTATTATAGCAATTAGAACCGAGAATACTCTTAATAATTAAATTTATATATGATACTATGCATATGCAGCTAGAATATATGTCTCTATTTTTTTTTTATGAAGATTACTAGTCTCTTTAAGTAAATATTATTCTTATATAAATATTATAATTTATGTAATAGTGAAATTTTGACAAATTTCAATTTATGACGTTCCGGGTAAGAAGACGAGCTGTGTATCGAGCTGCCGATAGCAGCAGACTGTAGAGTTTGTAGGACGAGACACGGCGGGATGCGTCGCGACGTCGCTTAACAGATGGGAAACAGATAGAGATGTTGCCGGGTAACAATCGAGGATGTTGCCGGGACAGATTGCGCGCGTTGCCATTTGACGAACAATGAATCGCGGCCGACCTCCGAACAGAGAGATGGAATTTGCGTGGTCTCGGGGCTGCATGTGATATCGGAAAATCAGAGAGAGGGCTTTCCAAGCTGCGACAATACATTCCGAACATATTGCTCCTCGGGATTCTTTCGGGCTGCTGCATCGTCGTGTCGCATTGGATGCGCAATCGCTCGAATAAAGCTTTTATTTGTCGGGACGCGCCATTATTTGTACGTTTAATCACGGAAACTTATGAAACGAACGGTGGCAAGTTGCCAGAATTTTCTGCATATTTATTTTTTACGACGGCATAAATGCAAAATGATTTTTCCTTGAGTTCCCATTAAATTTTGACAAAAAATATATTCGATATTTTTCTCTATATAAGAAATCTTTCTCCTCTATAAACAGATATAAACAGAAACTTTAATTACTGAAAAAGACGTAACTACTGTTTCCATCACGAAAGTCCATTTTTCTTCTATTTAAATCATGCGTACGCAAATCATTTGCGGGATGCGTCCCTGGATTTATGTCACCGTGCGGCATTATGCAGTTACGTGATGGTTTCGCCTGACATTGCGTCACGCGGTTAGCGTCCATCGAGTTCTACCTATCTACAGACATACAAATTGGTTCATCACTCTCCTCCTGCGTATCTCCCTCCCTCTCTCTCTCTCTCTCTCTTTTGTAGAAATGCCATGGTGATATGTCCCGGTTAGCCGTGTACTTCGTCTTCGGACAGAATTTTCGATCGAGCAAAGTCTCCACGTTCCTATCGTGCCGCGGTTGTACGGTTCGATTAAATTTCCCCGGGATCCTATGTGGTTACGGAAGTCTGGTATCTGGCATTCGAGCGTCCGTCCTGCGGTCAATGGCTGTTATGTAATAAATGTTCGGCGATCCTTAGTAATTACCCGAAGTTTAATCGTTCGAATACACGCGATCTTTGACCCCACTCCACGGTGAAACATCGGTAGAATTCTATCAGTGAGTAGAATTATTGAACCTATCACTTGTGCATATTTCTAGATCTTTTTCATTAATTTTTTATGCGTAA
Organism: Camponotus vicinus; assembly: GCF_025532165.1. Classification (NCBI taxonomy): domain Eukaryota; kingdom Metazoa; phylum Arthropoda; class Insecta; order Hymenoptera; family Formicidae; genus Camponotus; species Camponotus vicinus. The sequence continues at coordinate 4,387,557 of NW_028141949.1, forward strand.
GAATTGATGAAAAGTATCTAGAAAACAAATCAATTTATTTAATATTATCGGAAATAAAAGAGATCGCTGTAAAATTAAAATAAAATATTCTTTGTTCAGATATAAAAATATAATTAATACGTAAATATGTATGTGTATATTTTTCTAAGATACGCAAATAAAAAAGAGGAAACCTGTTCGCGACTAAAAAGGAATGAATCTTAAACTTTGACATAAGCCGCATAGTTTGCTATACCGCAACGGTTTTTGTTTCTTCTCAATCGCATGTAGCCATCTTCTCCCCAATTGTCGCCCCACCAATTCTTCAGGATCCACTCAGTTGGCGTGTATCCGACGATTAACATTGCGTGATTTACTGAATCCGAATCGCATCGATGGTCGTCATAGACGCCTTTACTGTGTACACAAGTGAAAATATGAATTAATCAATTAATATTTGAAAAGTTATTTCTAATAAACTTATATATCTAAAATGTGATAACTTTTGATATGTATAAATGTACGATAGTATTTATAATATTGTAGATAAGATATTAAAATTGGACGACTTGTTTATGGCGAGCAAAATATCCTGGCGTCAAATCCGATACGCGAAATAAATATTGAACTAGACGAGAAAGGAGGCAAATATACATCGCGTGAGATTCTTCAATTAGAAAATGTGAATCACTGATTGAACTCACATGAACTATACGTACGCGATTATTGATGAATGTATCGTGTTTACATATATATATGTATTCTTTTTCATCTATTATAAACTTACAACACAGCAAGTACCGAAAATGGCAATCGCGCTTCATGTAGTATCCTATCATTTGTTTTTGAAATTAATAGGATGACAGGAAGTAGTCACATACTTTAGATCCTTAAAAATGAAACAAGTTCAATGACTGAGTTTTAGTGGTCCGAATGAATGAGGGTCATCTTATTGGCGATACACTAAAAGGTTATCATAATTTCTTCGGCGGGAGGTCCAGACAAAGTTTTCAATCTTTACATCTTTCGCATAAATATAGTATCGCCATTTCAACTACACGTTAGTCGATTACAAATTGGATACAAATTAAATCGACGGTGATGTTTTCGCTTGCGTATTTCGAGAAATCACGCTAATGTGTATGTCGAGAGAGATCGATTAAAATGTTAACTAACTTATTTATAGTTGGATTACATTTGATTAGTTATCTGGGCAAGAAAAAATTGTTTGTCATTACCCTGCTCAAGTTATCAACATAATTTTTTTTCAATTTATGACAAATCCATCGTAATATCGCGTTTTGCACTGTCGTTTTTTCCTTCATGTATCAATCAGTTGAGCCATAAATGTCAAAAGTTATAGTAAATGCTTCTGTGGTTTTGCATAATAAATAGCAAGTGTGTGTCTGAAATTATCACGTATTTTTTGAACATCGCGATATGTTTATCGCGATTCGCGAGTACGTCACTTGCTCGTTAGCAACAATTTGCACGGATTTATTTTTCGGAGCAAATAAAATGGAATACTAACTGATAGAGCTGAAATGTCTTCGGGCTGGCGTTTATAGATACGGCTATGGGACCGATGGTCGCTACTGCTGCTTCCAAAGCTTTTTCATCCCGTGCAGGCAAGATTGCCCATGACGTTATATTGACGACACTCAGATCCCTTTGAAATCTGCACACTCCTTGCTGAAATAATTTAAGAGTTACTAGACATGAATTTATTTAACAGACTAAATTAAATATATGATAGCTAATAGTTTAAATAATCAAATTAATTTTTAACTGTGATCTTTTATAGATCTATCTATTTATCTTTGCGCTACGAAAAAGCAGTCATTTTTTAAATCTCTCGAGCAGTTTGAAAAATTAATTTTTGCTCTCAAATAATTAATTAATCTCATCATCGCATAGAATTATTATTGCAACAACTATTTTCGTTATTATTGTTATATTAGAATTAATATATAAGCCGTGATAAAAAATAATTTTCTAAGAAAAAAATGTACATAATTATAATCTTATATCGCTTATTTCATTAACTGAATTTTTTTACAATCAAATACCTCTTTCATTATCGATTAAATTTGAAGTAATAGACATATAAAGCAGCAAACATTTAAATTTAATTCAACGAAATGTATGTATAATCAATAAAGTAATATCATCTAATTAAAGAAAACAAGTTTAATAGGAAAAGATTGACAATCGAGAAGCCCGGGAGAACTTTGCCCATCACGTTTGTTGACACTTAAATTGAAGCATGTCTACCATACGCTAAATACTTTTCGGTTGCATCATCTGAATTCCGTCGTCAACATGTCGTTGTGTTAAATTAAGACAGCTCGTTCACAGATAAGCGCGTCTTCTTATTGCACGATTTAACGAGTAATAATCACTACTTTGTTAAATATCTACGAAGCATATGACCTTGATGTGCGATATTAATGTAGAGAAGGAACTGACTGAAGGCTATCGTCATATATATTACAAAAGACTATCATGACTGGCATAATTTAGATCTTTGTCGTCGAAATCTTCCATAGATTTTCTAATATTTCCGACCTGAGAAAATTCGCGAAATAATAGAATAAACCTTGACGTTTACTTCTTTATTGCGATAATTAAATTTACACTGTCAGCATCTTCGCTCATAGTCGCTAATAATATATTATTATATATTATGGCCAGTAAAAAAAGCCAAATATCGAGTTTATCAATTCATTAAAATTTTAAATATGGACATTCAATAAATTATTATATATAGCTATAATTAATCATCATTAATTAAAAATACATCTTGTGCGGGATTATTAAAAATAAGAAAGCGATAAAATGAAAAAAAAAGATAGATGAGATAGAGAGAAGGATTTTCCTTTTCTTTGAATTCCAAAGCAAATGTTTTATGACGTTTTGCAAATCATGCACGAGCGATTCGCTACATTTTATATACACGGTGCTTCGACGGAATATCTAGTCGTATGTTCGACAAGTGGAAAAAATGCGTACCTCGGCGTTGTACGGATACAGGTATCCGGCCATGAGACCCTTCGACTTTTCTAGATATTTCAAAGTGTTCCTAAGGGAACCGCCGATGCAGCCACGGTTCCCGGTTACCGTGCTGCAATCTACCAACTGTTGTGCACTCAAGGGGAGCAGCATGCCGGTTTGCTTAAAAATCTGTCCCTGTATACTTTCCACGATCGAATAAGCGTAGCAACTCCCACAGTTCTGTTGGTTCACTGGCGAAGTGATGAAGCCGTATTCGCGCCAATCTAAATGCTTTGGTATGTGAGGATTGTGAATCGCCGATACCATTGGTTCGGTTGGCAATCGACGCCTTTGACTCGGTATCAGTTTCACCTGAAGGAAAAAATGTAGTCAGATTTTATTTATTAGTTTTAAATATCAATAAATTTATTTCATATAATATTTGCGTAATAAAGAAAATTGCAATTTTAAAGAATTTGTTATTTGAAGTTTAATGAGAAAAGGAGAGAAAGAGAATCTTTTTTGCAACAAAAATTAATATTAGAGATCTTGAAATTTGACTAATTTTGAAATTTGAAATTTGACTAGAATTTTGTTTTCGAAAATATAGGCTCATTAGAATTACCAACCATATTGCGAATGTATTGTCGAGTGCCGAGATCGGCAATATGATTATCCCGTAGGGTGTAACTATGATGTCCCGCGGCGGCCATTAGATTGTGTTTATAAATCTCCACGAGGTTTTGTTCCCAAGCCGTTCGCCTCGTGTTTTCCAGATTTCCCGTGTACGTTTTATTAAACTGCATCTGCTCATAAATATCGCGAAAACAATGACTACGCTTCCATTAATCTAGTTTATTAACATCCGTAGAGTTCCGACTACTGATTTAAAATATCATGTAAATATTAATTCTCGGCATTATAACAATTGATGTTACAATGCTTTTGTAAACTAACATTAGATATTAGTTTAGAATATGTGATTTACACATTATAACATTATAACAATTATAACTGCTGATATTAAATGTACTAGAATGAATGAAAGCGTCATAGATTGACATCAGATGACTTGGAGGCATTGATTTCTGACATGTATTGCGATGACCTTTTCTTTTTTAGATTTCTTTCTTAAACAATTATTTTACGTAATTCGCGAGATGTACGCAAATGTATGCAGCTTTGGAAACGCTGTTTTAACGCTTGTTTTATATAAAAATATCGTTTACAAGATGTATATATTTTTTGTTATTACATTAAGTTAAAATAATGTCAGTATTTTTAATTTTGATATAAATTTTAATATATACATATATAAGAAAAGTTAAGGTATATTGTGCATATAAACTTAAATAAAAATTAATTAATAATTATAATAATCATAAAAATTAATTATGCGACTATATAATTTTAATAATAAGTTTAAAATTACTTTTTAAAGAATTACTTCTATTACTTCAATAGGAAATAATAACAATAAACTAAATATTCCAAAGTTTATAGCTTCTCTGAATGTTTTGCATTTTAAAGGTTACCTTGTAGGTTTGCCAATAATCATCCAGTTTTTTCGAGATTCTTGGCGGTAAAGTGCCCTCATTGAACAGTTCAATCGCATGTGTTTCAGACAAGATTAATATCGAAAGTAATATCGCGTATAATCGCGAGCACATGGCGACTCGCAGAATAATTTATAGTCCTTAATTAATTCGCGCGACAGATCCGAGTAATGATGATTTTGACGAACTTTACGATACTGTATGAGGTCATAATACCGTTGTAGTATCAGACAATTGATGTCAGCGTTGTTTACGGATTACATCATCGAATAATTATTCGCATTATGCTGATACATGTTTATTTCGTCAAATTTGCGTGTGTGCGTACAATAATATATTTTTGGTCGTTTCTCTTTTCGAATTTGTTTTTTTTTAAACAAACATTTGTGTTTGGATCGAGAATTTTAGTATAGATAATTCAACAGTTTTTAGAATAGTTACCTAATTTGAAAGAAAAATACCTCGCAGTTATGCTACGGCATAATTTGAGCTAAATATATTTTTCCGAATATTAGTTTGAAATAGAAAATAGCTTTTATTTAACTGTAAATTCACCGGGAAAATATATTTCTACTAGGAATTATTATAAAAGTTTAAAAAAATATATCTTGCCAGTAATTTCTAATTTTCTAAAGTTCTAATTTTTAGTGTTCTTCAAAATATCGAATCATGCATTCGTACTAGAAATAATCTTAATCGATATAATTTAATCGTGTAATTAAAATTTTTAATTTTTTACTACAGAGCTTCTAGTTTGATTTTAAAGACTATACAGGGTGTCCCGAAACTAACGCTTGATATTTTAAAGGCAGATTCTCTGGCCAATTTAAAAACGATTTTTCCTCAGCGAAAATGTCGAGGGAGATCATTATTTTTTTGCATATTCCCAATTTTTGTCATCATGTATCTTTCTAACTAAGCCTTAAATTAAAATTCTATTAAAGTAAACTCTACCTAAAATTAACTAAAGAATGTGACTTTATTAATATTTTATTCCCATAAGCCTTAGTTTGCGAAAAACCCTTTATTTTCAATCGTTTATAACTCGAAAACTATTAGTGCCGCGACATTTTCGCTGAGGAAAAATCGTTTTTAAATTGGCCAGAGAATCTGCCTTTAAAATATCAAGCGTTAGTTTCGGGACACCCTGTATTATAATATTTTAATTAATTTGTATATTAAGTATAAAAAAGGCAATTTTTTTTCTATAATACAAGTTCCAGAAGAAGTTAATCATTTTCTCGATTATTTTATAGCATTCTCTCACAACAAGAATATATTAACATCAAAATATTTAACATCAAAATATTAAACTGCGTTAGATATATATATCGCTTTTTGTTGATATCACGGGCAAATCAACATACTAGATGAAAGAGCGATCGAAAACAGAGAAGAAAGCGTTGTACAATCATAATTGATTGTTGATGGTTATTGTTTTCAACGTGTCGCGTCACACAAGGTCATCACGAAGCTAGTCCGCGGAGGTCGCCCACGCGGAGCTTTCCACTTCAAAGATCACCGGCGGTCGGCCGCGAGATGGCGATAGTCATAAGTCAGACGCCGCCGCTGTCGCTGCCGCCGCCGCGACGCCTCTGTGGCGGTCCCGGCGGACGGATGGTCGCGTAGTACCGATACACACGCGCGTCACGCTTGTCTCGTTCGCGCGCTTCTTCTTGTGAAACGCCGTCGTCGTCGTCGCTGTCGTCGTTGTTGTTGTCGCCGCCAGTGCTGGATAAATCGCGAGGAACGCGCGCGAAGGGGCGATGGAACGCGCGTCGCAACCGAAAAGGAACGTGACGGATCGGCGCACGCGTGCACGCGCGGCCGTAATCGCCAACGCCGACAAATCGCGCGAAAATTCTTGACACTTCCGCAAAATGGGAGTTTCCTCGCGGTGCTCGTGATCCACCAGAGACGCGCCGTGACGATCCATCTCCCATAATCTCCTTCCCCTCCCTCTCTCTCTCTCTCCGGTAATCTCATTGATTCGCGACTCTCTCTCTTAAGAGAGAGAGAGAAATAGAGGGAGAAAGAAAGAGAACGTTTCTTCTTCTCATTCCTCTCTCCGCGTACGTTCATTATCCCCCTTTTCACGCGGATCCCTCGTTATCGCTATCTTGTAGCCTCTTACGAGGCGCGTAGCGTCGCGCCAGCTCCGCGAAACTTTCGAACGCGCGCGTTCGGCCCGGTCCGCCGTGATTCGTCGCGCGCGCGACCGCGCGCGGTACATTCGAAGCGTTGTGACGATGGACGAGTCCGGAGTCGACATGGGTTTCGACCTGACAACCGCGTTCGGCGTCGCCGACCCGGCTGCCCATCATGCCATCGTCGGGGATTACGACGAAGAATTCGAGCAGGCCCTGTCCTACTTGTCGACGTCCACCAAGGAGCTGATGTACTACGAGCTGAAAAGCCGCGCGCCCGATACTGGCAGGTACGTAATCTCGATATCTTAAAAAAAAAAAAAAAAAAAGAAATGTTCTTTAATCACACACGCGCGAGATAATGCGGGGTATTCTGTTTAATTGTTGTTGACATTGTTACGGTAACAAATGACGACGAGACTAATCCAGATCTATTAGTATTGTTAATATTAATTAACACTGAGAAAGATTTTGCAATTAATATTAACATCCACAATGTAACGCTGGAGAGATGATGCGGTTAACGAGAGACGAGGGAATATAAATTACTTGTATCATATTAATCATAATTATTGGACACGTGAATTTCATTTATGATACGACAATTATGCGGTATATATGTGCCGATGTTCAAACAAAAGGAGGCGGATAACTCCAGTTTTGCGCCTCGTGTGGGTGTACATACACGCTTTTATTTGGAATATGATATCGCGCCAAGCTGCACATGTGAACGATTACAAAGAAGCGGAAGATATAGAAATTTCACTATGTCATGAATTTCGGAAAAATCTAATCTTTAATGTGTAATAATTTATTTTTAATGTCACTTTAATATGATACATCGATTTGCAACTAGGCAACATGGCACGATATTCGTAAAGAAAGAGAATCTATATTAATATATTAATTTGTATTTTAAATAATTTAATAAAAAATTTGGATTTTTTATTGAGTCCCTCAAATATCTTCTAAAACTATAATATTAATACGAGAAATTAAAGGAATCTCTAGTATCTCAGTATTATTTAGAATTATATTATTTTAACAAATAATAAAGTAATTAATAATTTAAAAGAAATAATTATATATATTATGTAGAACGTAATAAACACAGCGTAATACATCGAACTCGATCATTATCACTAATACAATAACGTTATCTATACGGGTGCGATGTTCTGATCGATGTAATATTGAACACGTCGATAAGATTGGATTAAAACAAAAAATACATACATAATATACGTATAGAACCACATGCTTTTTCTTAATCTAGTATTAAAATTACATTATAATGATGCTAATTGCATGTGCCTTTTATAGAAAATAGTTTGATTAAAATTTAACTGATGAGAAGAAGAAAGGACGAGAAGAGAGAAAGAGAAGAGGAGAGATAAATAGAATAAAATTGTGAAGAAAAGAAACAAAAAGGAATAATTATTATATTTATATGAAATAGAAGAATGCTATTGTTATAAAAAATGAGGTATTAAAGAGAGATGAGATAAAAATTGATAAGATGTTAATATAATTTTGAATCGACGAGAGCTTAAAGAGTATCAGTATATGCATATTTATCATTGAAAATATACACATCTTTTATAGCCTGTCGCGTCACTGATATGATAAATTTTGAAGGATGAAATTATTTGATGGTGTACGCGCGATAACGGCGTGTATAAGATGTACTTATGATACACATAACAAATATAGAAATTCGTCTGTATCAGTAATTTTCTCAAAACTCAGCTTTACGAATTTATTTTATATAAAAATTTATAATTTTATTTCACATACACATATATAATTTTTTTGCTAAGTATACAATATATTGTTTTAAATTTTAAGTATTCTTATTTTTTATTCTTTTATTTGTTATTGAATTTTTTAAGAATGGCATGCAAAGATTTTAACGAATCAATTATCTTTTTGATAATTTGTGGTTTAGAGATTGTTAAATATTCTTTTATGTTTAGTGAATTATGATTCTTAAGTGCATATGCATGTTGTCGTTTAAACGGAGTAAGTTATCTAATCAGATTAAAAATGCAACATGTAAAATATAGTAGAGTAACACAGGAAATATTGTCTGCAAATCTAACAAAAAAATGATTTATTACTGCAATAATTTGGTGTGTAATTTAATTAGCTAGCTTTTCACAAATTTTCGTAATCTTTTTGTTGGGATTAAATTTCACGATATTTAGATCTTTCCCGAAATATATCGTTCATCATTATTATTTAATGTAATCACAAATATCATTTGCTATATTAACCGGTGTTTAAATGTTTTAGCCTTTAAAGACATTGAACTGAAATCGTGTAAAAGAATGAAAATAAAATCGTTAAGAAAATAAAGGAATGATATGATAAATGTGCTATTTAATATGTTTTATTCGCGTTAAACTTATCAATATGCATATGTTCTATATGATAAATAAATTATAATATGTGTAAATTATAATGTGTGTTTATTAAATACTATATAATTTGTGTGTTCATTAAAAGACGTGAAACTGATATATTTACTATTTACAATTTCTTCTTTTCATCCCGTTTAATTGTAGAATTTGAAAGAAATGGATACTAATGAATTTTTATGTTTGATATTTTTAAAAATACGTTAACTAAGTATTTATTTTTGGAAAAAAAGGATTTTTCAGCATTCGATGCTCGGAAGTAGTATCTCTTCAATTAAAATGAGAACCACATACTGTATCTATAGAAAGGACAAAAAATAAAAGGAGTTGCAATTCCAATTTTGATTGCGAAATCGAATCAAATTCAATCAAACCTCGCATTCCGTTTTTTGACAAGAATCAAAACGTGTCGTGATTATAACTACAAAATGTAGTATCTCTGTTATTTAGATCTTTTTTTAACAAAATAAAAAAACGATAAAATTAAATAATAAAAAACTATATTCGCTTAAAAAATAGAAATATAAATTAAAATAGAAAAAAAAAACTTATACGAAACATTTCGGCAAATTTTAATGATTTTGTTGTTACGTATTAAATAAAGTGGACTCTGCATCTTATGACCAGGCTTTTAAATGGCATATAAAAGGGGCATGTCGTTAGTCATGAATCTATCAACGAGACAATACATATAAAGGCTCGGTCGTGTTCGCTAAATTATGAGCAATGAGCAATGCTAAGCGATCGTGATTGGTAATCGCGATCTCTCAGGAAAACACATGCTTATCTTTGATGAATGGTCTATGTATCTTAACTCGTATTAGATTCTCTCGGGTACTAGCGATCCGCGAGTTCCAGGCGAGAAGCTGAGCGCACACCGCGAATATCAACTTTCACAGTCTCCGAGAGTTTCCCGGTGTGCTCGAATTGCTCCCGAAAGTTCTTGCGTTCTAATCAGTTTCATGCACCAGGCGTTAATTGATACCCGCCGAGAAGGCAACATGAGCCTAAGCTAAAATTTCAATTGCGCATAGAATAGCTGTAATGGTGAATGAACACTTGAGGAATATTGTGCTTAAGATTCTTTTAATAAAAAAGAATATACTGTTATATTTCTGCAGTATATTTATTTATTGGTAGTCAAAGGAGATTTTAATTTTATTATATTATTGATTTTGAAATTAGGTGAGAGAGAGTAACTATATATTTATTATATTTATTTTATGTGAATGATTGTGAAGTCATTTTTCATGCAGGAAAAAGTCCAATTTATAATTTTATATTATGAAATATAAGTAATTATAATTTTAGTAATCGTATACTAATGTATTTCTAATCGCGGAAGTTTTGATGATCAGAATATTATTGTTTACCGCTTCGTTGATCTTTCCCGACAATCTGTGACATAACAACAATGTGACACGGACGCGATTGTCTTCAGATAGCGCGTTAACGAGCAATAATAATGATATTTATCACGTGTGCGAACACACACACATGCGAGCGAATAATAATGTTTTTTGGCTGGAATATTGAGAAATAGATAATATCAATTATCAATAATCTTTCAAAAATTAACAAAGTACGCATCTAATTTATCATTAGTTGTAATTGTGATCACGATGCATCGTGAGTTCAATGACCTAATTTACGTTGGGAATGCTTTATTACTCGGGAAAATACAATCGAATGGAAAAGAGATTGTGTTATAATATGAAGCCATTAAGATGGAAAAGTGAAAAGAGGAAGGGAGAGAAGGAGAGAAAAATAGGAAAAGAAGGCATTGATAAAAAGTAGTTTCAGAAATTGAATCATTATTTTTGAATTTTGTATAATATATCTCATGAAGCATCCACATCGGATTGACCTTCAATTGTATTGCTTTCAAGTTCATATTGAGGAAGGTAGGAATTCTCCAACGAAGGATCAACGATCTCTTTGATAAAGGCAATCAGCGGAAGTGGAGAACGAAGTACTACTTTATAAATGCGGTTAGCAAACATCTCTTTTCGCTTTGAGCGAATTTTGCGTGATGATAAATTTATATATTTTCACTGTATTCTTTAATATTATATTGTTTGGACACCTACGTATGTAAGAAGAGAAAGAAAATTTATAATCTTTAAGAAACTATACTTTTTGAATTTTGGAAAAAAACTATTTACAAAAAAAAGAGCTAGAATTTCTTATCATTTTAAATCGACAGATCAGTTTTATTGATTGATTTTCTCTCTTCTTCTCTTTTCTTTCTCTCTTATAATATAATTATATTCTCTTGTTTGACACATTTACCTATACAATAGAATATTTATGTCACGGTTTGTGAAGTTAAATAGTCTTTATACAAAAGGATATGGCTTATTCTGTTGTGATTGATCACTAGATATCATTAATATAGACCTTGAAAAATGTTTCGTGACTTGGCGCGATTCAGAATGTAAACGTGATGAATCATATTTATTCTAGGACTGAATACGAGATTAGTTGACATGTATGCAAGATGCAGTACAAAAATCAATCTTTACTTTTTCTTATTCGTAGTTCAATTAGATCTCAATTTTTTCATAATTTCTTAACTTCTAATATTACACATCTTATATGGAACGATATATACATTACAATTTTATAAAACTAATTTAATTGAATTTTAATCGATTGATAATTTGTACAAACGATAATTAATATACAAAATATATATATATATATATATATATATATATATATATATAGATAATATATAATATATATAGATTATATCTAAAGAAAAACACATATCTCCACATGAAATTATTTTTAGTGTTAATGTGTGAATACGCGCCAAGCGTTTGACTTCTCATATTTGTCTGACTCTCCTCCTGTCAGAATCTATTTAAATTCTCTATCTCTAGTTTATTTTCTTTATTTCGCGATTTCCGTTTAACAAACTTCAAATTTTTGAACAGTCAGCTTTTAACGATACTATTCAACTATTTTTCGCTAATTATTAGTTATAGCAACTGGCAACGCAACTAAAAAAGTCGAAAAAAATTATAATAATTCTTTACATGTAAATAATTTTATTCATCTCAATTTTATTATGATTAAAAACTCTTAATGATATGTTGTTTAAAAAAAGTCTCTAATTTTTATTATTTTATAAAATATTCTGACGAAGAAGGAGCAATAATATAAGCAGTAATATTTTTTATAAAGTCTCAAGATACAAAATATATATTGGACTTGTAAAAGCTTCAACTATTTAAAATAGCATTTTTAGTCATCGATGGGGAAAAAAATTACAATGTCTGGAATGCCTTGATCTCAGTTTTAAAGCCAAAAGCAGGAATGTATTTTCCGTATGCCATTCTAGTTTCCTACGTATAGTTTTTGAGGCAAATTAATCTTCGTACTGGAAGTGAACGCAATTTCTAATATTTTTCGAGAGTGCTTATAACGGATATAACATTTAGACTTTCCAGTCGTGACATCATCACAGGATGCAATTCTCTCTTATCCGAATTCTATGAATAATTTGTAGTTGAATTTTAACCTTTTCCCTTTTTTTTTTTTTTTTTGATAAAAATTCAAACGTGTTATCTAAAGTCATGCGATATGATTCTCATAATCGTGACGTTTTTTTTCGAGTGCACAATAGAAATTGATGCCAGTTTTTTCCCTATTTGTCAAGGATTTATCACGTTTGTTGTCAAGTTGTGATTTCACCGTAAGTTCCTTACCTCGCAAGGACATGAAATTATTTGCGTGCATTGCCTAATCATAATTTTTTCAGCCTTCTATTCTTTTTGTGAAACAAAAATTAGATAGCGATCTTTATCAATCTAATTTAAAATGTTATGTTTTTTTCTATTTATTTTTCATTTAATGTTTGCATCATTGACATAATATTTTTGATCTTGTGTAATTTGAGCTAATTATTTATAGACTTAATTCCACGGTAGAAACAATTGGTTACAATGAGTACGCCTATGAATGTGCCTATGAATATTATGCATCATCAGTGAGCATGATAATGATTTCGATAAATTGGACAATTCGTTTTAGAGAAACACATTCCATTTTTATCATATGATACGAGAGCTTGACGTTCTTTCTTCCGCTTTCGACATTGAATATATGCAGATATTAATCTGTTTCATTGCATAGCAATTGCAATAATTATAATAATAATGAGGACGCAATTAATAGTATGAATAATAACAATATACTAATCTCACTAATGAGTCTCTTCATGATACAGATATTTTAATAATCTTCATCTCTCTTTCCTTTTCTTTTTCTTTTTCTCGGTGAATTTCTATGTTTAATAACGAGTTTTTATGTCTTGAGATATTAATTCTGAATTAATTAATTAGGAATTAATTAAATTTATAATGCATAATAATCAGCAAACATGTCGGTGATTCCCTCGATTCACTATCACAAATGCGGATATACGTGAATGTAGGAATAATGTCACTTATTATAATTTTTGCTACGAGAGTATCCGTGGTGGACAACATTATACGCGTTCCTTTCTATGAGACAATTCCGAGCTGAACCGACAAAAGCCAGCGAACTTGGCCAGACAATGCCAGCGATACTGATATCGTTTCTCTCTCTGTCTCCCTTTTTCTTTCTCGTGACAGACGGATGAGAACGGCTGCTACGAATCCAGCACGAGCCGGCTCGATTCTCGTATTAGTCGGTGCAATGACTGGAAATTCCGATAAGTGCGCTCGTCGCCGCCGTCATGGTGTTCGCGAAAACGCGATACCCAGTTTCCTCGGTCACGACGCGACAACGTTCTTTTTTTGCACTGATTTCTTTTTATTTTTCAAACTGTTTGTCGCGCGCGATCGTACATCGTTCGCCGGCAGCTGCTCTTCGTCGTACGTTACGTAACGCATCTTTGAACGGATGCCGCGTTATGCGATGTAAACGTATCGCGCACCTGTGTATGCATAGGGTAGTCTCGTCGTCGAGAGTTTCATAGAGTTAGTTTAGATGTGTCTCTTGACCAAATAGACATGACTTACAATTAGACGTAATAAATTGATGTGACAGGTACACACGCGAATAAAATAAATATAATTAATGTATGTGTAATAATATTTTTTTAATTATCATAGAAGAAAAAGAAAATAATTCTTTTTACGTCATATATTAGTAATCAATTTATCCATAATTCTATTTTATTTTTCAATGTTTGAAATATGTCGTTTCATATAAATTTAGGCATAGATAATGTTACATGCTTTATTGTAAAAGTTAAACATTTAATTTCGAAGGTTTACAATTTTATTTGAACGGTAGGGAGATTGATTGCAATAATGTCGTTAACGTTAATCAGGGTTTAAAATATCTTTCACCGCGGTACCTTTGCGGTCAGAGCTATGATCTAGACAGAGCATCGTTAAGTAGAGTTAGCCAAGCAAGACACGCGAGTAATAATAAATTTCAACGTGACATGAACGTGCGAGCGTGAACGGCATATGTTATCATGTTAAGGGAGGAAGGTGACACATTTTTCATCCGTTGACGAGGATAAATAGCGTATGAATTGGTGATTCCCCTGATTCGTAATCAAATGAACGATGCAGATATCAACAGAATTGTGTCACTTTATTATGATATTTCCTTGCGCGCATATCTTAAATTTGATATAACACATATATGGTACGTCATACTGCATATTTTATCTACATCCAGGTTGCTATCTAGCTGTAATAGTTGTACTCCCTACAATATTGTTATTATTTTCTTCTCTGTATTTTTTAAAACATATTTTAAAATATATTAGAGCAGCAAAATTAAATTAAAATATGTATATGTGTATGTTAATATTTATATTTTAATATTATTTTTTTATCTCTCGACCATATTAAATCTTCTATACTATTTAAAAAATTACGTTTTAAACATCTTAAATTTTAATATTTTGTTTTAAAAATACTATTTAAAATTCGCACATAAAAATAAAACTGTACTTTCTTTAAATTCTAAATATTAATTCTAAATAATTAATTTAATTCTAAAATATTAATCACAATCATATATAACACATATCTATCAATATGTAAAATTTGCAATCAATTTTCATCATTCTTAAAAATTTCTCTTTATGTTATTATACTTAAAGTATTCTTTTTACATTATTATATACTTCCCTAATTGCGGAATGTAAACATTTTTTAAATCAGTCAATGTTCTTATAAATCAATTTAGCACGCTGCTCTATATTTTTCTATGAATGTCGCATGTAGGATCAACGATCGTAAACGGTTGTTAACAAAGAGAAACGCGTGTCTCGCGACGATTTTCAAAAGCGCCGAGCGGATCGCGACATCAATGTCGGGTTGGAGTGAAAATAAATGCGCGCGTGTGGCGGGAGCGAAAGAAATAGACAGGCGTCAGCTGTCCATCTTTCGCGGGGGGAGAAGAGGAGGACGAGAATGAGACGGCAGGATCCGTGTTTAGAGCGTTCCGTCCATCGCTTATACCTAGCGCTTCTTCGCCACCGCCGCCGCCGCTGCCGTCATCATCATCGTCATCGTTCGTCGTTGTCATCGGCGATGCTGCTCCGATTTTAGTAGTAGCGTCGCGACGCCCCGGGCCGGCTGATCGCGCGCGCGCGCGCGCGGAAACGTGCAATGCAAGGCGGTGGCGTGCTCGATACCGCGCGACAGATCGTCGAGTTCGAGGAGCTGGTGTCGCGATTGGATCGCATCAACGACGTCGTGATACGACGGCCGTCGACGACGTCGACGTCGGTGCCGCCGCCGTCGCCGCCGGTGCGGGCGACGTCGCACTTGGCGGCGTCGTCCCTGCCATACGATCGTCCCGTCTCGGATGCCACGCGCTCGCCCGTCGACGACGAGCAGCAACGGGTACGTGTCCACATCGGCATCGACGAGGATCTGCGGATGATCCTCGAGATGGACCCGTCGATCGTCGACGGGACGCTCGCCCCGGATGTCGCCCCCAACAGCCATTCCACCGTGGTGCGATCTTTGCGCGCCACGCGACTGCAAGGCTGGTACTGCACCGATCGAGAACTAACTCCTTAGTGTCTGATGTTATATGTGCGCATTCTATACAATTATATTATTTGCCCGTTAATTTTAATCCGTTTCGCAGGCATTTCTCGTATATTGTTTCTCTCTTGTACGAGAATTTAAATTTTGACAGTTAAAAATATTAGAACTAATATTTTTTTTAAATATTTTTTTTAAATATGTATGTACAGAGACAATTATAATGATTATACGATACTTATAATCATTTATTCCTGCTTGTCATCTTTGTCTTGAAATGATGTAATACAGAATGTTGGTTACGAATTCGTCAGCGACATACTTCCATAACTATCTGACTAATTCTATAGAAACTAAAGATAGTACAGCTATTTTGAGAATTGCATGTGTGTGAATAAATAATATTCTCTTGCGTTGCTATGTAAAGAGTCATAAAATTTTAGTTATCATGTGTCTGTAGTTATCATGTTTTGTTTGATTATTGATTATTATTTCAAGGATTGATTAAGTATGAAAATTTCAATTTTACATTTAATTATTTCTACTTTAATATCGCCCAATAATAAAGTTTCCAAAGACTGTTAATCGTCAAACATAACAAATCTAACAATAAGATGTAAATTTTAAATTCTAGCTTGGAAAAATAGAGCGGGATGAAAGGAATTTTTCGTTATAAATACGAATTTATAGATTTCTGTACATTATTCTCGTTTCACGAGGGAACCGATCCTGGGAGCATTATGTGAACAAATCACATCGTTCAGTCCGTTCTCCGGTTTATCGGTCGCGTTTACGTCGGTGTTATTCTTCGGTTTATAATCCATTTGGCAGTCGATGCCGTGTTTTGAGTTCCGCGCCGTCTCGAGGAACACCAGTCTTCCTGTTTCATGGGCGCTGCATTTGATTGTCGCGCACCTCGTCTACACATCGGTCGTAAACACTAGGTCCAAATTTAAACGTCCTTGTCGCAGCTCCTCACTGAACGCGAATCACCCGTCTGCCCGTCTCGACTCGTAGACAACACTTTGCTCACGAGTACCCAGTGGCGGATGCGACGACGCGAGTATCCGCTGCATCCGTTCGCGAAGTGCATCGAAGCGCCATGCAAATTGCAACCAGGCCTTCGAATATTGCGCAATCTCTCATCACTTGTTGATGTCTTCCGGAAACTTCCGTCATAATCTGTTCGCGGAGAACAACATCCATTAAAGTCATCGAATCCTAAATCAATTCCCAGATTTTGTTGGCGTTATAGACGTTATATTGCAACATTTTCTTGTTATTATTGTTCATAATCTCGCGATAAAATATACTAATACGTGTTTATTTGACATTATTATTGATATATATTTAATTTATGTCTCAACTGTTATGTTTAATTTGTTGTTATTTCGTTCTCGTATTAACAATATATGGAAAAACTAATTAAGGCCTGATAATAATTACAAAGCATTTAATTATAACGTTACTATCAGTGTAATATTATTATGCGATATTCTCTTGAAAATCTCACCGCACCGATCATCGATTCAAAACTTCTATCATGGCTGAATGGTGGTTCGATGTTAAATTTAGCGCGCGCGTTACATTTAATCGAGCTTGTCATAACATAAACATCGCGCGTTGAAATTATCTGATTTCACCAGTCTCTTCTTCCCGGTATAAAACGCCGTCATTTCTCCATCGATGTAAAATACATCGTGTAACACAGCTTCGCACAATTGCGTACATGCGTCATAAATATTCAAACAATTTCGGCGTTATAGCGGGAGGGCGACATTGGCGGCTATTGAGGAAAAAAGCATAGGAGGGAAATTATGAGCGCTGTTGCCGTTGGATAGAAGCTGAAAATGAATATGGAAGTTACAGGAACATAATTCCCAATAATAGCCGCGTATAAATTAGCCAGTGTTTTTTTCTTTTGGATAAAAACAGGAAACGGTGCGATTCATGTATGCGCGTACATTGTACGCACAAATGATCAGATATTTTTCGCTTCCGGTGGTACCGCACTGTACACGCGCGAAAATCCGCTCGTCTAGAGGCTAATGTAAACATTGAGATTCATTATTATTTTTTCCTGTATGTGCGTTTCGCATTGACATTTGGATCGGGTCCAGATCAGAGTGCGTTCCTGAAAACGAACGTGCGGTGCTGCTTGGAGTCGAAACAACGCACGTTTTTAAATTGCTTGTATATAGCGATGTAACCATATTATATAACCGACAGTGACTTTGAGAAATTCAAATAGATATAACTTTAAATGTAACTTTAATTTGGCTATTTTTAGCGTAAGAGATCATCACGTCTTATTTTTAGCTCTTTCTCTCTCGCAATCAATTATTCTAAAAATACAATAGGCAGAAATACGAGGAAAGAAGTTTTTAGATTTATCGGTGGAAGTACAAAATTTGAAAATAAATATAGAAATTTTATAGAATAGTAAAAAGAGAACTGTTATATTATTTAAATTATAAACAGTTATTAACAGATTTTCAAACGAATGTTTGATGTCTAATGCTACTACTTTTTAATTTAACAAAATTACACCGTTATATACTCCGTGGCCCCAGTTTTGCTCTGTAAATATTACAGATTTAATCGTTTATTCTAATAGTATGTACTCATTTTTGTTTGGAAAATTGCTGCTTTTAACTCACGTGTTTATCACCAGCGATAGTCGTGGTTTATGGTTCTGCAAATTTCTGTTTACAACTGCTGTAATTAATCTACTTTTGCCGTAATAATAGTTCATCATATGATTTCGCGCACTAATAGCAGTACAAACAAATAATTTCAGAAGGAAACCATTTTTATAGCCAATCTCGCTGTACAACCATGCGATGTACACATATCTCACAGAGAATTAACCGATGTTCGCATAATTCATATGCGATTAAATTACACAAGTTGTGCCCGACGGCCATCTTTGCGCCGTAAATGCTACTCGGAGACCGTATCGCGAATAATTTCTCGCTAAATCGCTTTGTCGCATGGGCTAATTACGTCGCGCGCGCGCACACGTGCTGGTGACCGTTCGCACGACCTTGTTCCTGATTTTCGTCCAGGGGCTTTCGATTACCTTCCCCCGGTTCCGCTACGGTAAGCGAGAATGGTAATGGTAACGGTAACGGTAACGTCGCCTCCGCGCTCTGTAACGTATCGGTCGATCTCTATCTCTCTTTCTCTTTCGCCCATCCTCCCCCTCTCTTTCTCTTCGGTTCTCGCATTTGCATAACCCGAATCCGTATCGCCCGATCGTCTGGCACGATTCACAGCCACCGCACGTATATATGCACGTACGCGCCGAAGATTACGGTTGAGATTCCGTACGGTCAACTTGCGTAATTTTCCGGCCGGCAAATTCCGCGTTTACCCTCCGCGTGGAAGAGCTTGCGAAAGTGTAATCTCATGCGAGAATTCAAAGCTTAACGAACTTGAGTCTTGAGTCTTGTATGCGTTGATTTATTTCGATCGATTTATTTCGACTTTCACGAGCTTAAAAATATCATAAAGCAAATATTGCATCTGAGGTCTTTGATATATAAACCCTTGACATAAATTCTATAACATAAACCTTGATATTATTTAACATAATTTATTCACAGAATATATTAAAAAATATAATTAGAGGGAAGAAAAAAGAAAATTTGCAAAAATAAAAATATTATATATTTGTTTATTGCATAAATTATGTAAGATATATCGGTAAAGATAGATTTGTATCTATAGAGAATTTTGCGATAAGTTTTTATGTATAATGGAGAGAAAATGTTGCAATAATCATTACTTCTTCGTCCGCTCCAATAATTAAAAGTTCCCTGTTCGAATTAACATCACGACACTTATTCGATGCAAAATGTTCTACGCGATCTTTTCGCCTGAGCGGATTGTGATTAACGGTGGAGAATTTGTAATGCTATAACAGGGAAGGTAGTGGTCATTTAGCAAGACGTAGCAACTTAAGTGCACTTTGTTAAAAAGCTTTGTTACTATAGATTAATCGAGTGCACTGTATAATTCCGGTCGGCATGGAAAGTTTCTTCACTTTTCAACATTGTTAATTGCAAGCTATACTTTTAACTATTATATATATACTTTGAGTCTTTTATTTTTTCTTAGATTTTTTTATTATTTCTTAAATCTCTTTAATCAAGCTTTGTTTTATTTAATATTTTTGTACAGAATATTTCCCAGAGAAAGCAATAGAAAAAAGATTTTTGATACCTGAAATTAATGGAAATATTTGCAATATAAAATTCGATATCAATCTTTTATTTTCAAAGGACTCATCTATAGGAATGTTTTGATAAATCTGTGGCGCTATGTATCTTGCTACCGAACATGGATTGTTTTTTTTATATTGTTTGATGTTGTTCTTTCCCTATATTTTTGTATCGTATTCCAAGTTTCTATGATATTATTTGGAGCACAAATAGTATATGTGATGGTTGACAATATGCGCCGAGAAAAACGAGCACGTGCGATAAGAGACAAGATTGCGAGGAAAGACGGCTTATATGAATGACATATTGATACAAATTGCAAATTGAAACTACGTCTGCTGACAAGGTATTAGTCGCATAATATTTCAAAGGACCACTCGTACCTTAACATCATATTTCCGTCTCGTTATCTGTTCTCTTTGCCTTTTTTCGCTTCTTCTCTTTTGTCTCCATCTTTTCTTTCCTTTGCCTCGTTTCCGTTAAACTTGATGAAGTTTTCCCGGCAAGTTTCCATCCCATCGTTTCTTTGTCGAGGAGGTAAATCGTTTTCCGCTGCCTGCTTATTACGATTATGATTGTTATTATCAGTCGACACTTTTGAGCTTTTCATAAACCTCATGAAACTTTTGTAGTTGGTGTTAGCGACGTTGAAGAACACGGGAGGCAAAGAAAGAATTTATCTCTAGCCAGTTTGTTTCGCGGACGCGGGGTCGCTCACCGATCTGTTATTAAATTCTACGCCGGGAGAACTTGAGGAGAGCTATGAGAGAATGCGAGGGTGGCATTTAATATGACACCAAATGTATCTTACAAGAGTTTTTATCTCATCTTTATGTCATATATTTCAATTCTATAGAGAACTTTGCAGACTAAAAGTCTCTCTGCTTCAAAATTTATAAAATTTTAAATTTATAAAATTTATCGAACCTTATATTTTTGCTTTGCAAGCAATGAAAATTCTTAACTTCATAAATCGACACATTATTTGTACTTTGCTCGTTAAGATTAAAAGTTATTTATGAATATTGAACAATAATTCCGTCTTTTTCAAAAGTGAGATATTGAGAGAGAAGAATTATTTACTATAATTCTACATTTTATATGAAAATAGAAATTTATGTATATTTATGCTACATTATTTTACTTATTGTAATTTGATCTTGCTATAAATTCACTCGTTAAGATTAATTTTCTCACGCTGGAATATCGAATATCGTAGTAAATGGCTGTTCGAATTTCACGATCGAGAACCCACCCGCGACGATAATCTTCGCTTCGACGATGAAATTCTGTGCACGTACAGCCCCGTTCGACCGAAGCCGACGTCTTAGTCGAGAGTGTATGTACATTAATCTGACAAAGAAGCTGCTTTCCATATTATCGCGATTTATATCGACTGTCTCACGGTGGGGCGTGCGGCTATATTTTCTCACTTAATTCATTTCGCGGGGATGAAGATAAAACTTTGGCGACGAGGAGCTACACCGATTTTCTTCCAGACTAATGACATTAATACCACCTTCCACATCCTGAACTCCTTGTTCCGGCGATCCTTGTTCAGGGATTTTCAGTGGCATATTTCTTCAGTAAAACAGAGAGCGTGTTTTATTAAAAAAATAAATTATTATAGAAAAATATTAACACATAAAAGATATTATAGAAAACCTACCATTATTATAAAGATATTTATTTTATTTTAGTTTACTTCCTCTTTCTTTTTCTCTTTCTCTCTTTCTAATATAAACTTTCATTTATTATAGCAGTTATAATTTCTATAATATTGTAATTATTCTCGTGTTATAAGTTATTTTTTACGTGTTATAATACAGGATACATATAAATAATTTTTAATTTTTAATTAGAATAACTCTCTATTCTCTCTTAATTTTTAAATAATCTTACTTGTACATATTTTTTATTAATTAATTAAATACTTATGATATATATATTAATTTTCTTGACATATTTTTTATATGTGAAACATGTTTCTAAATCTGCCTCTGAGGATTCTTTCTCGAGGAATCTTTTGCGAGAAAACTCTTTCTTGAACATCGTATATAGAGAGAGAGATAGTGAGTAAGAAAGAAAACCGCGGGAAAGGTTCGCGCGCATTTGCATGAAGCTGCCATAAGCGATTTTCCGTCGCTCTTTATATAAGCACTAAATTCAGTATTATGATCGCGCGCGGTCTCGTCCCTCTCCCTTTTCATTTCATTCTGCTAAACAGGACATGTATAATAGCCTGCCGGCAAAAAGTGCGGTACATATAGTATGGAAAGAGAAACTCTCGCTCAGGTATTGCGCGAGTGGACTCGTACGTGACCTTGGAGAATTAATGGTATCCAATGTAACGTCGAAAATTATTTTCGACCATCCAATATCCAATATCGTCGAAAAGAAATATACGAGTGCGCCTCGGTCACCTTCGATCCGTCGACTGTTTATAAAAAGTTAAGCTTTTGGCGTCAAAACCTTTCGTGAAGATATTTGAAATTGATGCGATTGTACGGATGATAACGAGAGTTACATATAATGTAATAATAAATAATATTTAACAATGTGTGAATTTTTTCACACATTCTTTCAACTACCATACATACACTTGCTATTATTGCTATTACTATTAGTTTTAAGATGGCTAATTAATAATTATTAATAGAATACGTGAGATTTAGCTATAATTAAATATAATAGATAGATATAATTAGATATAATTATATATAACAGATATTAATTATGCGAAATCGATTGATGAAAATATTTGATGTTTATTATTGAACTTTATTAATTATGTGATAATAAAATTTTAACGCACAAATTATAATCGTTTTCTTTTTGTAACTACGAAAGTTTTTCCGATGAGATTTTAAGATAATTAAATTTCTACTAAAAGTAAAATTACACTTTTTAATTCGGTCTAACAAGAGCAATTTGACTATATTGATTTTCAATGGCAAGTTTCGTCTAGGAACGATATTAAATTCCTTAATTAATGGCGTAACGGGTGAATAAAATTTGATGTTACAAACAATACAAACAATCCGGAATCAAAGATACACATTATTAAGCTCGCCGGCGTTCAGTTTTCCCACCAAATATCGATACAACGATTTTATCAGAAAAGAATAAAACTATCCAATTCCATTTCAACTTTGATCTTACCCGCAGAAAATTTTTCATCGGAAACTTTTCCAATCTTCTATCAGTATTTTCGTTCCGTTCTTTAATCGGTCACAAGTTTTCTAGTGAACTCAGCCATCACTAGTAATACCCGATTCTTATTTCCGATTGCCATTCTTTTGGCGATATTAATTCTTCAAATTTATTAAGTATATCGAGAGATTCTTATTTAATATATCGAAAATCATTATTAAGGATTTAATTATTAAATTATTAAGGGTTTAATTTTAATAGCAATTGTAATATACGTTTTATAAAAGTAACGTCACGATAATTAAATACCTTTAATATTTTATTAATAGATACCTGTCTATAATAGGACTAAAAATAAAGTTTACATCTTGTTTTTAAATATTGTGTCATATGATGTAATATTTTAATGATAATTTAAAATTTTTAATATTAGGAAAATTTACTAAATATCTTGGGAAAAAAGTTAAAGCTTTTAAAAACAAAAGTGCTAAGAAAAGGAGAGGCAAATCTGTTTCTTTTAGACGATAGAAAAATTCGTAAGACGTTTTAATGGTCTCCAGGAAAGCCGGTGTTCTGATTAAATCGCCTTTCACGAACCAGCCGGTACTACTATTATAAAAGTTGTAACAGCTTTATTACGGCCGCTCGGCTGGAAACGGAAGAATTTTTAATTTCGTAATCGTACAAAGACGATGGCTTTTGAGTTTAAGACTTGAACGAATAATCAGCGTCCTTCTTTGTGGATGTGACATCGCTTCTGTTCCTCAACAAGATTGAATCTTGAATTCAAAAGTTTGATCATTTAGTTTTCTTAAACAGTTATGTCTTAAGTTTCACTATCGATGCGTTTCTTATTTTATTTCTTATCCCGAGACAACATAACGAGAGAGTTTGTTAAATTCCTCATATTTAATGTAAAAGATTTCTATGAATGCAAATCAACTCAACGAGTAATAAATGTAGGAGACGATTGCAATGTCACATGAATTTTTTAATTAGATCGATTTCTAGACATCTCGCGATTCATATTCAGCAAATACGTGCAAGTATCTTTTCTGATAATATTTTAATAATAAATAAAATAAATAAAAATGTGGAGATAGTTAAATATTATAACTGCGATAAAGATTAATAAAAATATATTGATAGATTAAAATTAATAGAGATTGAAGAACACAATACTTCTCGTTATAGTAGATAAAGTGGATGCACGATGTGAAAAGGCGAAATATCGAAGAAGGAAGATCATCTCGAGCATCTCGAAAGATGCTCGGGAAGTAACGCTCGATCCAGATTGCGCAATCTCTCTATTTTGGCTTTCTTATGGCCAGATCTTGGCTTTGTTCCCGAATTGGGAATGTCCTTCAGTCGGCAGCAAAATGGACATCTCTATGACATATATTTACGTCTAATGTTAATAGCGTGAGAGTGAAAAATTATTAGTTATTTCTATCATATTAATCATCAATGTTGAAATAAAAGCGATCGCACGATTCAACATGTTCGTGAAATTTTGTTCGGATTTCCTTCAAAGCTTAAAGAAAACTTTACTTATTTTATTGGCTTCCGACAATGCAATAAATTATATGCCTTGAATTATATGATCATTTCGTTATATGCGAATTCGGGAGATTTCGCGCGCTTTATCGCGCGAATCTCGTCGAACGCTGCCAAAACTCGATAATATTATCACTCGAATTTACGTCCAAATCATGGCACCATTAATTTTTCAATATCATTTGGTAGGACAGCTGAGAAATCCATAAAGAGAGTCTCTGTTTAGTTATTTCGTTTGAACAAACTTCGAAGCATTATCATTTTGCGCAATGGAATGTTTATTGATGTGCTAGATCTATCTTTTGTTTTATTCATTCTTATACTTTATGATTGCTGAATTAATATTGCAATCCATTATGTTAATGAGAAATTTTCATCAATAGTCAAGTTTTATTTTAATCAATAATTTTAATAATTAGTCATTTGAATAGTCTCTTTAAAAGCGTGTTTAATTTAAATTGCAAAAAAATTTGCAATTTAATTGATATAATATATTTTTTTAACGAGTCAACAGACTCGTCATAATGCGACGTATCACAAAAAATAAACGATGTGTCTATTATTCGTTTATTGCATCTGTCCGTTAATGACTTATCTACTCGGTCGCCGCGAATCGTGGCGACTGACTTTACGGAGTTTCTTCTCGCCTTCTCGTTGCGGACAGACAGTTCGGTTCAATAATATGTGCGCTGCGAGATTAATTGGCTTTGCCTCGGACTTAGGACTCGACATATTCGCTTAACTGGCAATGCTAAATATTCCCGCATTTATCGACAACAAACGCGGCGTTATAATTGATCGAGCCTCAATCCGAGCGACTTGATGCAGCTTCATGTCATTTTCTTTGACAAATGACTTACAACAATAATAGCAATAAGAATTTTTATTAAGAAATTTATTTTTAAGGAGAAATTTATTTGTCAAACATTATTAAAAAATATATTTAAAAAATATTATATATTAATTAAATTCTTACTTGTGTTGGTAATTGATAAATCAAAATTGAATAAAAAAGAGTTACATATTTTATATATTTTGAATGTATAAGGAGTTTTTTTATTGTGAAATTTCTGTAAATATATTTTTGCTATTATATATATGTGTGTGTAATAGCTCGTACTTTAATTTAATTCTTAAATTAGAAATAATTAAACTAAATTAACAAGTTAAGCTCAATGCTTTGGAAAGAAAATGCCGAATTTAAGAGACGAAAATCCAATCATCATTTCTTCGAGGATACAAACGATCTTTACTTAATTTAGTTTTTGTGTGCGAATTAGTGTAAATATAAATAACAAAAGTACATCCGCTATAGAATTTTTGAGATAAAGTCTAACGTGTAAAAAATATTGTCGGCTTTTTTCAGTCCGCCGACGTTCAAAACAGCTACGCCGACATCGCGCACGCAATTGAAGCTACAATTGATGCGGGAACAGCTGCAAGAGCAGGAGAGACGACAAGCGGAATTTCGGCAGAGCTTGCAGCAGCAGAGACCAGCTGCCGCACCGCCTAGACCGGTGCCGCCTACATCTTTGCCCACCATCGGCGTGGATGTACCACCGCAAGTATTACAAGTATGTGCTGCTATTGCTCGATTTATAGGATCGATGCTAAATTGCTCGCCCACGAGAATCAAATCAAACGGTATTATGAGATTGCCTTGTACAAGATAATATTGAACATATTAAATTTGCAGCTAGCATTATATTATTGCATGACTATTTGCTTTCTTCATGTGCAAACAATTAAAATTATACAATAATATATACAATACGTATAATATAATATATATAATATAATATATATAACATAATATATATTATATTCTATTAAATATTTTACGTTAATTATATAATTATACATGATGTATTGTTTTTTTAATAATATTTATTGGATGTATTTTGGCCTTCTTTTGTTTGTTTTTTCTTGCTTTCTTTTTTAATATTTTTTTATATTTAATGTTAAGTAAAGCTTTATATCAAAACTAGAGTTTGTGCTAGGCTTCATATTAAGTACCAAAGTCTAGTTTCAAGTCCAATGCCGATAGTCTTCCCGATGGGTAGTATCTTGTTATCCAAGTAGTGGGATGGTCAAGCATCCGGTTACCGTCGTTTGCGTTTCCGTCGCTTAAAGCATTGTGCATATAGATATATGTACAGGAGGACGAGTAAAGATAACGATGCTATATAGTTTCGAGGTTCTTGTAGTTTGCTGTATTGTAGTAAGGCGAGCCGAATTCTCTATAGCGTCGTTAATAGATCTATTCGATACATCGTGTCTATATTGTTAAACCTTTCAGAATAATGTCGGATGGTGAGAGAGGACACGGGAAGAGACGTAAGAGTCGCACGGTTTATCTTGCAATTAGCTCCACGCGCAATATGGTCACTGTGGTCACAAATGTCCGATAGCTGCGATAATATCTTTATCACATAATGTTCTCACGCAAAACAATCTTTAAAGAACTTTGTTTTTTTTAAATATAAAAATTATATATGATATAATTCTAAAAAAATGTTTTAGAATAATAAATCTTATAATAGAATAATTCGGGATAAATTCTTATAATTTTTTATTTTCTGTTTATATACGTTAAAACAGTACTTCTTGATCGTAAATTTTTAATGTTGTCAAAATATGTAATTTAAAGATATATCGCACATTCCATTTGTGATAGTATATCTAAAGTAACATTGCGAATTAATAAACATTAGTTTAAACTCTTTCTTTTTTTAGATCTTTTATTTCGTATTAAAATATCAATCCAATGAAAACAAAACAAGGTCAATCAGAGTGTTTACAATTTCGTCACTTACTTAAATTTTATTTTTAATATATCGACAACACATACACAATTACAATGTGACGCATTTACTAAATAATTTCGGGAATCTGTAGGTGCGCACACTGTTGGAGAACCCGACGCGTTATCACGTGGTGCAGAAGCAGAAGAACCAGGTGCGCCAGTACCTGCACGAGTCGTTTCGCGGAGGCGAGGGTGGCGGCGGCAATGCGGTCCTCGGCGGCAGCGCCGATAGCGAGGGCGGCGGCAGGACGCCGGTCGACTCCGGGCCACCGCCCGTCCCGATGGTGGTGCAAAGTGCACCGCCCGGCCCGCAGCTGCATCACCCGAAGCCGCAGCATCCTCATCTCGCCTCGTACCCGCATGGCCCCGCGCTGCTGCCGCATCACCCCGGTAACCCTACGGTGGTCTCGGTGAGCCCGGACCCCGCCACTACCGGTACCATGTCCCCGGGTCTGTCCAGCGTCGCCACCAGCAACTCTGAGGTAAGTTCACGTGTATGTGTGTGTGTATTATGTGCACAGATTGCATGGTACAGCGCAGTGTTTCTCAAATCAGATAGCATGAAAATATTCAGTTTATTCTTTTTCTCGTTTAGAAATTTAATTGTGTAAATAATAATGTAAACATTAAATATATAAATTATATAAATTAAATTAAATTATATAAATAAGAATTTTTTTAAAGAATTTAGATAAAAGATAAAAATTGATTTACTTGAGATCATTCATTCATTAATTCACTTGAGATTAAATTACTTGAGATCAAGTCAAGTAAAAAATTGAATTGCGATTGGAAAATTGATTTATCTTACGCTGTAGTTGCGACATGTGAGAATGGTTTTTAAAGTTTAGAAATGCGCGAGTGTATTTCTATCGTGATGGTGCATGTTGCATTGAGATGCGAGGAAAGCTATTTTTCTAAGTCGTTCCCGTTCATTTTATCCAATCTAAGTACGATTGAGTTTTCGATTGACGCTAACTGGTCTTATGTAATCCATCGGTTATCCCGCATCGCCGAGCGTGATGGATTTATTCTCTCTCGCTTGTTCAATAATTAATCACGGATGCTTTCAACATCGATTCTTGCGTAATCTCGCGAAATGCGTATGAAAATAATTTCTCGGCGGGACTCTACAATTTGTTGCGGTTTTCTTTAATTCGATTGCCGATTTTCCGCGATATCAAATTCCTCATCGTCGAACGAGGTGCATTTTTTTCCTTTTCTTACAGTCGTCCTAAAAGAATCCGCAAACGCAAGAGATCCGCGCATGCATTTAGCACTATACGAAAGCACGTTTCATGACGCTGCAACATCCAAGTAGAATTCGCGGCACGCACGCGGTGCTAATTGCCGTCTAGGTTTGCAAATCGATCTGATTTGCGTCGCAAAGCAGATCCGTAAACCATCGCGAGGAGGAAACTGGGAAAGTAGGTCCCTGGAAGGCTTCGGTTCGTATTCTCACCACGAATTTAGCACCGTAGCTCTCCGATTACGAACCTTCAGTGACATACCACGGTGTGCACAACATATTATTTTTATATAACGAGCTATTTTTAGCGACGAAATGACGAATGAGAACGCGAGCATCTGCGCATTTATTAAAAACGTTTCCATTTAAAGTATGAAACTTTTTTCTAATATGATTTAATCTATTTATAGAAGTCTAATATTAATATATTATTAATATATAATTATTATTTTTTCAATCCTGTTATATTTTATATTTTCAACATCATATCATTTTTAGTAAAAGAATGTTCACTTTTAAATAATAGTAGGTCAAAAAGTTGAAAATTATTTATTTTATTTAAAAGTTGGAAATTATTTATTTTACTTTTTATATTTCAAACAGCAAAGTCAACGACAAATCAGATATATTAATATTAATATTCGAATAAAAATGAAACTTCGCTCTCTTCCTCTCTCAAAACATCAAATGCTCTCCATCACGGACACGGAGAAAATTTACCGCTAAAATCGGCCCTTTGCTTTTAAACCTTTGCTTGTACATACAACGTAATATTCCGCGGAAAACTTAGAATCAGCAAACTTTAATGCATCAAACGCGCACCGAGAAGGACTTTTGCGTCACATTTTCCAACTTGCTATTGACGTAGAAATTTTTGTCACGATTAATCTGCGCAGCTTTCATCAAAAAGAGTTATAAAACCTTTGACGTTAAGATAATATATATATTCGCAATATCTTTTTTACCCTCTTGTATCGCAAGTTATAAGTAATAATACGTATGAGACTTGTTACGAACATAATACCCGGTATATGATGCGTACGAGAAACGAGTTGGTGGCTCGTTAACTCATCATCTTTACGATCTCGGGGCTCTTAATAAGACGAAATTGTTTTTGGTGACGATGATGTATGTACAAACACACATACATACACATACACGTGGCACACATATGCACACGACATACACAAGCGACTACATATCACGAACGGCCGCCTTTAAATTAATTCTTTGATCCGTCGAACCCGGCTGCAGAAGAGCTCGCGTATACCGGGTGTCTCGAGCAATACTCTCGGCAAATGTTTATACGTATTTTTCTCATTAATCCATGCGCGAATTTCACACTTGCAATTTTTCCCCACGTTGATTAAACTCTTCCGCGTCGCGAACTTCTTGGAAATCGAGAAACGAGTTCAGGCTATATTTGTAGAAGGAAAAAACTCATTCTCTCTCAGAATACAGACACATGGAATAAAGTTGCGATTATTTATGTAGGATATTCACGTTAAAAACGCAGCTCTTGAAGGAAAAGTAATTTATAACGAAGTTATATATGGATAGATACATTTTCTTGCTTCTATAGATTATATTATTATTGATTATATATATTTCTTAAATTAAAAATACATAATATGACAATAATACATATAATTTACTAAACATGAATAACATTTTCGATCTATATATCTCTGTTAATAATTATTATTATTTCAATCCTCTCGTTGACTTTTACTTCTCCCGACTCGCTTTCAAGAGATTTCAACACATACAGACTTAAATCGCAAATAATTCTATTCAATGATGGAAGTCTCGAGAAAATAGCAGCGAGTTAATATTTGCGCTTCTTCAAACAGCTACGGTCCCATTCGTCAGCTGATCCAGTGGCGGCCGGGCCTCCATTTTGAATAATGGATTAGACGCGCTCGTTTCGCGAAACAAAGTAGATATTTGCGGCATTCGTCGACAAGGGACAAAGTGCTTTTAGTCGGATACCTGCCTGCAACAATTTACGCGATGCATCCGTCGGCATATATCTTCGATTATTATGGACGTTCAACGTCGTCGATACTGCCAGGATATCCAATATCTCTAGAGCCCTACAAGATGGAATGAAATATTCTGCTTGGCGGGCGCACGATTACTTTCGACGGGTCTTGTGTACATAGCGCCGCAGAATCGACCAGCTTTATTTTAATGAGGTATTTTCAAAGGAGCTATCATTCGCGTCCACAGCCTTTAATATTGGAGATAACTTTTCCTTTTCTTTATTTAACGTTATTTTAGTGTATTATAATTGTCGGATTTTATTATGATAAACACGCTGCGTATAAAGCATAATCCTCTTTCCATCAGGGAAGGAGTGTACACATCGTAAATCTTGTTGGAAATACGGTATAAATCGAGAGCAAGTGCGGTCGCTTTTACTTTCGGTTCATTCGATTGCGCCATCCAAGACAGATAGCACCGAGCAGCGATTTCTTCTGCTTTGATATTCGGCTCGCATCCGCGAACATGAAGAAATTCTGGTCTCTGTTGAACAGTCATAAAAACAATCGTAAAAGAGACGACGCATTTAGCATCCCTCCATCGCGTTATCTTCGCGCATCTACAATTTTAACGATGCCTCTTGTTTGGGAAAGTATATTTCTGCAAGCATATTCGAGTGGATATTCCCTCGAGATTTTATCGCGTGTGAGGAACGATGATCTTGATGCGTGCGTCGCCAATCTTGTAACCGTTTGAATCCAATTAATCTTCGTTACACGATTCGTGTATCGAGTATGTGCTCGTTATTAATTTCTATCAAGGTTATTTTTGTAAAATTAAAGTTTTACAAACATCTGAAATTTCTTATGACAATGAGAATATTATTTATAGCTTCAATTTCTGCAATATTTACATATAATTGACGGTGCTTCTGGAAATAGAAATTTTTTTTTGTTTTCTTATCCAGTTTTTAATGCTTCTTCAAGCTTAGAATTTCTTAGAATTGTAAAGTCTTGGCAATCGATGCACTATGGTGCAATCGATTGGTCTGATGTTCACAATATATGCAAGTTTTAAGCTCTTAATACATCGTAGTTTGAATGGCTTAGGGTCTTAATATGACTCCGGTATTTGCACCTGTTGCAATGCAGAAATCTCATTTGTACGTTCGCATTTATACATAACAGTTCCCTCTTGATATATATTCAACAGGATTCACTGTCTGAATTTACAGCAAATTGCTAAATTAATTAATTTGTTTTGTTTCATATTAACATATACGGATTTTTATTTTTAAAGACCAAGTTTAAGAAGACAAGAGCAGGGTAAAATAAAAAACATCTATCTATATTAATTAGAGTACAGATTTTAAAGAAAATAACTTCGAAGTTCCTTTCTCTCTCTCCCTTCCCCTCTCTCTCTCTCTCTTTCAAATAAATAAGATCTCTGATGATTAGATTCTTAAAAAGAAATAAAAATTTAATTTTAAATGAATCAAATTATATAAATTTATTTCAAGTGAAACGCTCGATGTTTCATTTCGTCCATTTATTTGGCCGATCGTCGCGCGAAACAGCGAAGCTATTATCAATTTATAGATAAAATATAAATACACATTGCTGGACGTGGAATCGATCGGCATAAATCTTTCATTGCGATCGAAATACATTCTGGTTTCCATAGCGCCAAGCGCATCGTCGACGAAGGCGGCTCGAAACGAAGAATCATAAATTAGCAACGCGGACATTTAGGCTCCGTTATATAATGGATATTTCCTCCCCGTTCGTTTCTCCTCGCGTCCGACAAACTAAATATTCCCTACCGCTATTCCTACCTTCTGCAGTATTTCAGCCGATTGCTTGGGCGACTCTAGTTTAACAAGTTCGATAGATCGCGCTTACCAAATATGAGATCTACTTCTGTAACCAAACCGAATGTATCGTATTTGTAACGTGAGCTCGGAATACGTAATGCCAGGTGAAAGAAAGAATCTAGATCTGCATTCGAATTTTTTTGGTGAACGTCTTGCTGATTTATATTTATCCAATAAAATAGAAATTCACATGTGGAAGAGAGGACGAGAAAGAAAGAGAGAAATATGTGCGATCATTATTTCAATTTTCTTTAAAGTTTATTGTTCTTTGCAAATTACGAGAAATGTGACATAATAAACATTGTTTATTTTATAAATATTGAATATATTGAATATATTGAATATATTGAAAATTTATTATATAGCTTTTGTTATAAAATTATATATAATAATGTTAATAATAATTTTGTTATAAACGTATAAGTTTTTCTATAATACAGTAAATAGCATACACGATATCAATGATATATTTCCAAATTATAGAAAGCAAATACGCGATGTAAATAAGCAAATAAGCTCTTTCGAGATCATATGTTTATATGGTAGAGATAGAGTCGTCGTCATACCTTCTTTAGAAAGGAGTTGCACATGTGTGTTACATGTGACACAATACACACGAACGAACATCACTGTCTATTCGTATAATCTTCCTCTCGACGTCGATAATCAGTATTTGCATTTCACTCTATACTCTTATCAAACTCCACTTTCCAGATTATTCGTAGGTATTTGACTCTTAAACCTCCGCTTCACTTTTGTTATCTCATTTTATCATCTTATTAACATACTTTATTTTACAAAGCATATCTTGATAAGAATAACGACATTACGATATGTATAGAACAAATAGAAGTTTTCGAGATGTTGCAGTTTACAGAATAAAATCTTATTCTTGCGCGATAAGTGACATTTATATATTTGCGTTTACGTTTAAAAAAAGTCTGCGCTTTAATTATGTATAACTGTGCTGAATTTTGTAGATTATTAGCTTCTCTTTGTAGATTTTATATTCTTTGAGTAGACAAAAATTGGAACGTATTTTTTTATCTCTGCCTGAAAATTAGTGACCATATATGATTTGCGCAATATCTCGAACGTAATTACATAAACATACATAAGTATCGTAATAACGCGTTATATAAGACCGTAAAAATTATTGGCACCTGTTAACGCGTTATTATCGCGCTTTCTTTCAATTATCCGCAGCTGAATCCCTTAGGAAATTTTTCAAGAGAAGAATGACAGCAGAGAAATTAATAATCTACTGCATGCACACATATATAATTATTTTGTTGAATATAAATTTACTTATGCTGTTATTCATATAATAACTTATGTCATACAAACGTCATCATCGCCTTGTTTTCAATAACAAGTAAAGAATTTCTAGGCTCGAATCATGAACAATCATGATTCTAAGTAATTCTCACAAGTATCGTTAAATGTATAAGATAGCATATTATATATTAATACTTTGACGTAACCATGAGATATGAAGCTTGTTAGATCATTATCGTTGTCTGTTTAATATTTAATGTATATATCATATATCTATAGTTACAAAATGTCACATATCGCGTTTTTATTCATTAAATTAATTGAAATCTAAGGAATAATTTCTGAAATCTAAGTAATAATAATTTCAATTCAATTATTTTTTTTTATTTTAAACATTTTTTTTTAATTTTAAACATTAATTTTAAACATTTTTTTTTTAATTTTAAACATTATTTCTTTTTTTAATTTTAAACATTAATTTTAAACATTATTCTAAAAAAAGGTCAATGAAAATTTAAATGTAATTAGTAGTACGTAGTTAATCGTAGTAATTCCTCAAATGTCGCAAAAAACTAAAAATAGAAAAAAATTTGCGTCTTCGACAAATCATTTTTATCGTTTCGATAAAATCGATAAAATCAAAGTTCGCCGTTCACTTTTTTTTCGTATACAAGCTTTATTTGCATAAAAGAAGGAAAACACCGTGGAAATTTACTTCGACGACACGAATAAAATTTCTAAAACGATCGATTCGATTCGCGATACGCGACTGACGGCAACCTGTTGCGACGGCCGTCGGCGGTCGAGTGAGCGGCGAGCGCGTGGCGCGCAAACCGAGCGCGGCCGAGCTACGGCGGAAACGGCCGAGGGGCTCGACGCGCGAACGAAGCGCTGCCGGGCGGGCTGGCTCGAGGTTCTTTCAGAGCACGAGTTCGTCGTCGCGTCGCGAGGTGTGTGTTGTTTGTTGCTCCTGGTGGGCGCGCAATCGTGCGCGCCGCCGTCCTATTGTCCCCGTGAGAGGTGTGCGTTTCGCGCGATTGTTGACCAGTCGGCCATTTAGCTCCGTCTATGTACGTCGTGACTCACACGCGTCGCGAAGCGAGCGAGTTTACGCGGCCTTCGAAGCGCGCGCGCTCTCGCCCCGCGCGTCTCGCTCTCGCTCGCTATCGATTGATCGATACGAACGCACGGGTTGCGCAGGGTGCCGTGCTTGGCGACGACGCGCACGTCGCCGGTAGCCGGCGTTCGCCAACGATAAGATTCGCGAGGAATTTTGCAGCCCGATCGGAGTGCGTCATTTTTCCCGCGACCCCTCTCTCTCTTTTTCGTCGGGGGATTTAACTCGACTCCTGGATTGTGTGTCTGTGTTTTGTGCGAGAGGAACGCGAATTATCGCGAGCGATTACATTCCAACGCCGTGAGGTCGCGTCGTCAAGGACATCCCGTGCTTTCGTTCCAGACTCTTTTATGATTGCGCGCCCGGAAATTAGGAGGTAATAAACTGTCGATCTTTTTTATCGCCAACTTGGTTAATGGACCGCTAATAAAGCGTCGAGTCTGCGATCGTAATTGTCAGAGGAGGATGTGAAATCGATCGCGTCAGAGGAAATTCGACGAATATAAACTTCGGACTTCGCTCTTGGAGCCTGTAATGTCGATTAAAAAGGACAGGTGAAAGCATTACAAGGCGTCGTGACAAAATTTCACGGGAAATTTATTCGTTTTCAATACGATCGCGAAGTTGCACAAGGCACATCGACAGGTACAAAAATTCGATTCACATCGAAGACACGTATCGTAAGAGCGCGAAACGTGACAGCCTTGGGAACGTTGGACAACCGCACCGATAGATTCAATCGATAGAGATTCTTGCCGTTTCCAACACAACGCAAGGATTTCCTCGAGAGTTTTCCTCGCGTGACCTCGCATCTTGTCCTTGCCAACTCATCGAAGTATAACCGGAGCCGGTAGCGGACAATTCCGAATATATACATATGTCTCATTGTAAACTTTCCGTAAACGATTCCGCGAAACGAACAAGGATCTATCGGCTTCAAAATTTTTATAATTCGAACAGTCTCTATAAAAATCGGGGAGACGTATTAAAAAATTTGCACAATTTATAATCGAATTATCGAGGTATAATTAAGTTGTGTATTTTTCTTCTTTTATTTATACCATAAAATATATTAATCGTTACAACTGCCAAATATACTTGAATCATGCTCGAAGCTCATTGGAAAAAAACAGACAACACTCAATGATCTCAAATGTTCCTGTAGTTACTCAACTCCGATTACGATTCTCTTGGAATTCTTCACTTATCTCCTCGTTTTAAAACGTCACGGTAGAAAAGAACGACGCTTCAGATTTAGGTTATCCGTATCATAGGAGAGTATATCGCTCTCGGAGGAACGAGTCGTGGATCGAGAGGCGCGTGTTATCTGGTGGCCGCGACCTTGAGCCGGAGCTCTTGAGCTGGCAGGTGAAACGCAGTGGGAATCGATAAACGCGCAAAGCGGGCGAACGATCGAGGAAAATGCACTTCTCCCTGTCGTCGTCGGCGCGGCCGTGTCGCCCATCCTGACGACGAAAGTGCCATCGATCGACCCAATTGCGATTGTCCCTCGCACGAGGCAGGCGCCTGGAGCAACGAAAGGAGACGCCGTCCGATGCGAGTGACGTCACGCCCGGAGAGGAACGCATGGAATGAGAAGAAACGAGAAATTCAAGCAGATACGACAACGATACGGTTTTGTTATCTAATTGCCGGCGCGCTGATTAGGCAAGCGTCTCGAGAGCGTTGTAGTGACGTGCTGACAATCGCAGAGAGAGAAGAAGGCACCGTCTTGGAACGCCACGTTTGGAGGTGGTCGCTTGCGACTAGAAAAGTTGCATGACGGATTAAAAACGGAGCAATATTTCGGAGCAATTTCTCAGTATTCTCAATATTTTTTATGTTCGATTGTTGACAGTGAACGTATGTCCATCGAAAAGGAGAAATATAATCAATGGAAGCATCGTTAAAGGGTGACAACAGTGTCAAACTCGTCGATTGTAGAAGAGGAATTAAAGAAATTAATTGACAATTCTGAAAAATTGGATATCTTGCAAGCTACTTCGACGATATTGTAATCTGATCGCTGATAATGGTAGGATTAAATGAGTGTCTTTCAAGATACTTGCGATTATCACTGAAACGAAATGACATTGCGTGTTGACCGCAATAGAAGCATTATTTATTGATCGTCCATACTTTTTAAAGATCTTCCGAAATTCTAGTTTACCATATTTTTTCTTGCATCGAGTGATCGTGCGGAAATCTCTTTCATAACTATCGAATATTCAAATTCGATGCTTCGGGGGATTCTTCCTCGTGTGAGACGATTCACGCTGCATCGGAGTTTAATTTAGTATTTAAATCGATTAAAACAGCGATGGACTATTTCGGGGCGATTGCCTGGGTGTGCTCGCTCGATTGATCGGAATCGGAGATCGACCGGCGAATATCGTGCGCCAGCAACATCCCCTGGAGCTGGTGTATCGATAATACTCGGAAAGAAATCGACTGAAAGGAAGTGACAGCTTTGCGAGCAGCACGTGTCGTCGCTGCATCATGCCGGTGTTTAACATTATCACGCGGAGATATAAGGTGAGTCAAGTGAATTAGAAATTATCTCGTTTCGCAAATATATTAATCTCGGAGATAATCAACTATCGGTCTTGTATTTTCGGCCATCCAACCTTGGTCGTGACGATATAGATAAATATCTCATTTTTAGATTACGCGATCGACGAACAAAAACGAAGTACGGCAGCACTTGCGGAAAACATTTGTTTTAGACGATCTTTTTCTTCTCATTGATTTTTTTTTAATAATCACGCCAAGGCTGAAAAATTCATAAAATTCATAAAAAATCATAAAAATGACTGTTGAGTTGAATATTGAATATCTAGAGGTAGGAAGCTTTCAAGGTAATATTCAAGACAGGAGACGCGAATGGTACTAATATAAATATCATTTAACTTTCATTTTTAACTTTCATTTTAACTGATGTATGTTATTTGTTCTCTTTATCTGTTTGAAAGCGATCAATCCGGCGTGCACATTACCGGTTTAAGTGCCACGTTGAAAACTACATTTTGCCTTAATCGGGTCGTAACTTTCGTTTTCATTCGACGACGATGCATGCACTTGGAGCATGCCATCATTATCGTGCAAGCAACGCGGAGAGTTAACAGGTTGTTTCAACTATGCGCGATAATCACACTGCGTTCTCCACGTTTCGAGATTTTTATTCGAGCGACAACGTCGAGAGAATTTTTCTTTCAATGTGATCTCGATTTCGTGTTTTCTCATATTCAATGATAAGATACAGTATCGCAGATAAACATATCTCTTTTCGTTACAAAGATTATTAATGCTTTACAGCTTTTTCAATCAACTTTAATTAATTATGTGTTTATTTTTAACGTCTGACAGCAACAGAATATCGTATATCTTTACATTATTTTGCATGTAAAATAAATTGAATATTTTATTTATATTTATAGATAAAAGCTCGAATATATTGTAGTAGCTATTATAGACAAGAATAATAGTAGGCGAACACATGACGTTATAGTTTGACGTATTTCTTTTGCTTTGAGACAAATGTTGTGTGTATATGTAATTGAAAAATGTATTCGATAACTTAAAAATGAGCTTAAATTGGCTTTTTATTCCATAATTATATTTTAAAAATTTCATTCATATAAATAAAATATTTAATAATTATTATATTTTAAAAATTTATTCATATTTATATTTTAAAAATTACGTTGCAATAATTTACATATGTTTTAATTTGCGAAAAATACATATTGAGAATTTCCTTTTCTACAAATTTTGTTGTGAATAATTTTGCATGAAATGTTATAATTTATACTAATTTTTTAAAATAATTAAATACTAATGCAAGTCGATTTTTGCAAGTATTCGAACTTCAGATATGATGAAGTTCAGGTTTGCGCTTGACAAACAATTATCAGCGGTCTGTTTATATTTCGATCGAATGACAGGTGTAGTTGATTGGTAGATTAATCGTTTTATCAATGGCATGTTTCGACACGCCAATCTACGAGACGTCACGTATATCTTTCTCCTATCTATACGAATTGTCACGTATATAATACTGATAATCTGTCAGCCGAACATTCTTTTCAATTTATGTTTCGACATGTAAGTACAGTGATTGAAATTGTCAATTTAGAGAAAATAACATTGCGAGATTTGAGACGTCGTAAAATACAAAAATGTTTGACACGTCATTACGACTACAAGATTTGCTTCCAGCAATTTAAAAAAAATATATAATACATATTCATACACACACACACATATATACGCATATCATTCTTTAATGATACAAGCTTTTTCATAATAAAAATGTCGATAATCACACGTAGTTTTATAGATAAACCTTGATATTATTGTTTTAATTTATCATGTTTATTAATTATTATATATTTAACGATTCAGAAACAATGAAAATACACAGTTCTCTCGTGTATTTCCGCTCGAAAATAATCGCACGCACACTTACGGATTAATAACCTACATCCGGCCTGTCTCGCGATGGGAATTCATGAATCGCCGTAGAATGAATCGTCGTCGGATCCCGACGATTTGATGGAGAGGAAATTCCAACGCGTGATATCGGAAGCGCGTGAGAAAGAGAGAAAGAGAAAAAAGATGCGTTCCCTTTCGGGTACACCGGATACGAGCTGGTCGGCCATTGCGTTCACGTAATCCGCATCCGATGAACATCGTAACGATACGCTGCGATCAGGATAATGATATAACGCACGCGAAATCCTCGAAACGGTCTCCGAACTGACATAACATTAGAAACGTCGCGCGCACACACACGTTCATTCCATGAAGAAGACGTGATGTTACACGTGTCCTCAAATAAAGCGTCGACGATGTAGCCTCGTTATGTAACGCTGCGCGATAATCATGATAATTAGGTTGACGCTTCGAGATAAAAAGGTAGCGTTCTGTGTACTTGCGGATGTGCGTTCGCGTATACGCGATGATAAGTACGTATCTCGCATAATTCTCAATGATAATTTTTTCCAGATATATAGGTACAAAGTATCATTATTCCGTCGAGAGCGCAGATATAAAAGATTAAAACATTAAAAAATTATCCGCCATTAAAAATTTATTCTTATGAATGTATAATAAGATGTATTGCACTTCGTTTAACTCTAATTGGGTTTTTTTTTTTTGAAACGTTATCTGTATTTGAGGTTTGATTGCAGAGATGTTAAAAATAAAACGTGAAAATTAAGAGCTATCCACAAGAGTAGATATTTATAATTAAGGTAAAATTTTAAATTCGAGGAGAAGAAAAAATTGCGTCGCGCATGCGATATATTTATGTCATTTTTGAGACAATTTACAACGATGCTACGCGATACAGTTGTAAACGTACGAACAAGACGTTGCAATTCGAGTTCGCTTCTGCTTCACGGACGAGCCGGCAGTATCAAATGTCAAATTATGCGTAATTTCGCTCATTGCAGCGTGCGCGGCGCACACGCGACATTCAAGAATGAGGCCTCGCCTTGAGGTATCACTTGGTACTTGGTGCGAGTTGCTTGTGGATGTACATTACGAACCGAGTATCCCTCCTCCGACAATAACTCTTTAGGGTGGCAATAAAAACGTGACCTGGAAAGAAATGAGACCCGTGATACTCGAATTCTCTTGTATCGCGCGTCAACCAGATTACGCGATCGCGTTTTGCATAAACGCATTTTATTGTGCTTTTTATATGTATAGATAGGAAAATAAAATTTTCTATCGCGCTCTTGCATACGATAGAAAATTAAACAGGTTGTTCGCTACCTGCAATAGATTCGATCTATGAACATTTTTAATATTTTATATTTATTACCACATATGTGTGTGAATGTTTTTTTAAATTCGATATACAGGGTGTTTCTTAATAAGTGCGAAAAATTTTAGGAGATGATTCTTTGTCGAAAATTAAGAGAGGTTTTTCATATAAACATATACTCCTACATCCCTCCCTGTGGAGTTACATTCCTCCAAAAATGGGAGTAAAAATTAGGTTTTTATTTTTTTTCTCAAATTTGGAACAAGTTAAAGAAATGAAATGAGATGGATATTTTCTACTAGTACAAAGGTTATTTATTAATATTTTTTGCATCTCTTAAAATTTTTCGCACTTATTAAGAAACACCCTGTATAAAGATTCATTATATAGTTTTGCAATATTTCTAGAAGCACCAGTAATGACTTTTAAAATCTCCTTAATAAATTTCTAATCGCGGCAATTCTATTTATATCCTTGTTTTTACTCAACAATATGTTACATGCAATAATAAATTGCTAAGCATTCCTCGTAATACTTTATAATGAATAAAATTTTCATAATTCCATAAGCAGAGATAAAAATATCCGAATAACAATGCAGAGTGCCAAGGAGAATAAGTATAAAGTAAGTGGTGTAGCGGCGAAATACGAGATGCTTGCAACGGCGATGTCGTAATATCGTGCGAGGAAATATACGGCGGAGATTAATCAAAGCGGTAGATTCCTGAAAGTGCGAACGGTATAATGTTCCCGCCGCGCGAAGGAGCACAGATAGCCGGTAATGTTTCCACATTTGTACCGGCAATCTTGCTGATACCGTCTATCTGCGTGCTTATACGAGCCCGTGCGGTAACGCGCTCCCGTAACGTTGATGTAACGTGGCTGCGCGATTGATATTCGGAATTAACGCGAGCATTTATGGCTGAAGAAGGCGCTTTGACGATGACGATGACGGATTATGGAAATTACGCGGAATCGATTCGATAGCGACGAACCGGGGTAATATTACGCCGGACATAGTGAAATGTATCGCACTAACATATTGTGCTCCAAGATTGATGACTAGTAAATTTCGACGCATTTCTCACGTTGCACCTCTCATAATTCGAGAGCGCACGGCCCCGTCCGTCACGAAGAAATCTTAGAGTAGCATAAAAATTTTCTATTCTTATTTTTTACCATACGCTGAATTTTATTCAAAAATTTTACGATATGAATACACCAAAAAAATCTTGATTATATCCGATAACAAGATTAAGATATTTCCCTACCAAGCCGATATTATCCTGTTTTTTTATTCTTTAAAATTTCTGCGTTAATATTAAATCCTGTCGTCACGTGCCTTGATTTCGACAAAAGACGCATTACGGAATGCGGACGAGACGATCTTGCGAGATAAATCCAGATGCGGGGGAGGCCGGTCGTTGGCGCGTATCCATCTTGGAGGCAGTGTAGATAACCGGGAATGCTCCTAATTTGCAATGTTAACCTTACTGATATGCCGCTCAACTCCAAGGTCACGCATAACGCGACCACCGTCTATCTTATTTAACATAACCGCCGGCTTGGTTATGTAAAATTATGCTGAGATAAAGTAAGGAGTAACTTTTATGCCCCGCGCTCGTTTTCATCTCGAAATCGCATCGAACGTCGAAACGAGCGGATTTTTACGACCGCAACAGAGGAAAAAAGATATACTTGACGGGTATACTAACTGTTGTTGCTACGGGATGAAATATCGTTCACTGTATTGCCTTATCACGGGAAACCTTACCGGCCCTTATTTCGTAATAAAGGTCAGCGTTATGCCTCGTTTTTGATACCGTCATCACTATATTTTAAGATGCCTATGTGAGATAGTAGTCCTGCCATCGTTGTAATTCTGTCCTGCTAGTGGCTTTAAAAATTTAGACAATATCCTGATGCAGGCGTATTTCTGAGGAAATAGCGGCGTAAGTCGGTAAAACAAAAATTTATAGCGGCTTATAACACATTTTTCTCTTTATAGAGAACGTAAAAACACTGCAAAATGGCTGGATTTTACACACATTAGATACTTTGTAAATTTTCTTTGAAAAGCACATGCACGTAAAATACTATTTTATCCAGGTATTCGTTCGTTCTTTTAAAACACTTTTAACATTTATTTTTCTAACGTGTTCGTTTAAAGGAGAAAGAAAGAATGGATTGTGAAAAGTGTGATTCGGTAAACGCGAGGCACATTTCGAAGGATAACGCGTTTTCACTCGCGCCTTAAGGGCTCCATCCAGTTGTTTATCCATGCACCTGCGTTACTCGGAGATGCGCGAAATCGAGGTATCGCGTGCCGCTAATGCGTTGCAATATTTCAGAAACGCCCCCGAGAATTCAAAACCCCCCGCTTGAAGGCGAGACGTCGCAAACGGAGAGAAGAAATGCATTTCACGGAGATGTAATTATAGTGACTGCGGCCTTGCCAATGCAGCTGCCAATTCGTCGTGGGCGTCGAATATTGTGTATTGTTCATTGCCAACGTGACTCGTCGCTTATTACTTAATGTTACACACCAATGAGCGCTGATTACGATTTGCTGAGTGAAATTTTCATCGTGCATTATACATGTGTCATTAAGCGCTTAGCGCTTCGGCTTGACACAGATTTATGCTCTCTCTAGTTTAACACAATGGATTCAAAGTAATATTGAATGATGTAACGCTTTACACAATGTCGAAATAAACACGTTGGCTGTTCACAGTATATTCGATACATCGAGTGTAAAAATTGTTTCTAAATTCTGGAGTCTATCTCTTTTGCAGAAGATAAAATATTAAAGTTGAAATATTTTTAATTAAAAGTATATTACGCTAAAATAAAAATATTAGTTACGCTTATTTTTGTTTATTTTTAAGCTTACAATTATTTCGGCGTAATGTAACGCACGTGGCTTTTGAAAGTGGCCAGGTATTCACGTGCCAAGTTGTTTAAATTATGACAACATCACTAAAGAGCCATGCTTTCATATGATCCATTTGAAATAGAATATGTTATAACTTTATTAAAGCGAAGGATATGCAAAGGCAAAAATTTGCGTGCGCGTCTTAATGAGTGTATTTCCTGTGTTTACCTCGCGATTCGTGAT
Organism: Camponotus vicinus; assembly: GCF_025532165.1. Lineage (NCBI taxonomy): Eukaryota > Metazoa > Arthropoda > Insecta > Hymenoptera > Formicidae > Camponotus > Camponotus vicinus. Next base: position 4,431,801 of record NW_028141949.1, read on the forward strand.
GATATCGCGCTATACAACCGGAAAAGAGTGCGTAATAGTTAACACGCGTACCGGAACACGTACACACATACACGAGAGAGCGATAAATATTCAATTTTCCGATCGTATTGATTACGTGTACTTCCGCGTACGCGGATCACGGCAGTTCCCTCGGTTTTATCGCGACGAACAATGCTGTTATCATTAAAACTCATTGCCAGGTATGTAATCGAGCGCGCAGGAAACGTCAGAATCAAGTACATCGATCTCACATCGCGATCTTTTCCATTTTTCGATTTTTTCTGCGAATCGTACGTGCGAATGATTTGTAATTCGATAAAATTCTACGATGATAAAAATCGCGATAAGGAAAACTAATAAGCAATATTATTGAATTTTTGCGGATTTAATTGCATTTCAGACAAAATATATGATCATGTTTGAATATTTTCTTTTCTGTCGTTAGAATAATTTGTTAGCCGATCGATCGATCGATAATCCGAATCGTTAATGTAGAGAAGTAGGTGTCAACGTGGAGAGACTGCGCTTCGCGATAATGATGCTGCGTCACGTACGTGACGTATGTAAGTGATACTAATGAGCGCATTACTATGTCGCATCGCTGATCGGCATGGTGTGAAAATTGTTTAATTATACACATGTAGTCGCGCATTGACAAGTACGTTGTCAAAAACTGCGGTGAAAATTATTGCATCGTTCGCGCTGTGCGAGCGACATGTATTGTTATTATCGAGATAAATATTAATGTAAAATAAACACGTGTGTAATTATACGGATGCACTGTTACACAAATCTGTTATGAAATCTGTTTCAGTCTGACGTAATTAAATTCAACACGTATTACATGTCGATAGATTAAATTGTTGAAATTCCAAAATGTTATGATTTAACAACGCGATTACAGTTTTCACTTACAAAAGAATGAACTTTAATATTATCAAAGAGATGGAATTAGAAATCTATCGACTTTTATATAAATGTATCTTTCAATGGTAATGGTCAAGCATCATTGATTGCGACAAGAAAAATTTTATTTCTCATATCGGATGACATTAATGACATCGATGACATTAATGCAGCAGGTGTCCGGGCTATTACTTAACGCGATATTAATTCTTTACATCACACACGGTGCGGCGCATCCATATTGATACGAATTTTTCCGAGGGAGTCATTAATGCGGAATTCTATTGAATACGGGCGCCTTGACGAACCATAAACTCGTTTTCTGAAGCGTGGAGGGGTATGAATAATGGTTACCGAACGTGCCGCGTATATGAATTTGCATAACACCGCCGTTACACGTATATAACGTACAACATGCATATAAAAAGTGTTTTCATTTACATAGATGGGAGTACGCACATTTTATGAAATGCGGGAGGCAAGGAAAAATGAGCGTTTTTTATTTTTCTGCTTATAGAGATTCGTTAGTTGCTGTACGTTCGATCAAACATCTGCGATAAACGCGAGCGAGTTTAAAAATCACGATTTATTTCACCGTATATTGCTACATATACGGTTTTCATTGTTATCTATAATTTGTTTTGCTGTCATTTATAATTTATTTTTATTTAAATTTTATTTAAATTTTATTTAAATTATTTTTATTTTTTATTTTATTCATTTAAATATTTTAACAAGTTCATAATCCAAGCATACCTAATACCATTCATGATTATTAACGTCATTCTAATTTCGTTAAACCTCTTCCCTGTCCCAAAGCTGGATAAGTAGTATGGATGCAGATGAATATAACGGAACAAGGACTGCATCTCGTCGCGATTTCTTGCCGTGTGTACGATCGGACGTCTTACGCGACCGGAATTAATTAAAGTCATTCTAACATTATCTCGCATGCTTGCGGTACTTAATTGTATGCAATTATAATCTTCGTTCGTTATGCAATCGCAGACGCAATTGTTTCCTGTCGTTGTAATTCGCTTCGCTTGCTGAATGATTTGTTGATAATTCTAGTTCGCGGGCGTGGTCGTATCATTATATTTAACCGATATTATCTATTACTGTTTTTTCTTTCGGAGTAATAGCGTAGTGATGTACAATTTCACAATTAAACGAAAATTTGGATGCGATCGAGAGAAATTCAAGTTAAAAGACTTCCTTAAACAGGTCTAATCATATATAATTAAAACTAAACATGTGCAATGATTAATTTAAAAATTGTACACAATAATTAAAAACCATCGAATAAATTACAGATAAATCTACAACAGTGCAATACAATTGATATGTAAAAATTGTTTCTCGTTGATGTGACAGAAAAATCGATCGTAATTCATTTTATCGTATTTAACGTACCTAATTAACGAACTTCTGTTTAACGTCACGCATTCGATAATCGAGAACGGAGCCATTCGCGTTTCTACGGCCAAGGCTGTTTCAACCGTAACGCGGCTCTTTAAAGACGATTCGTTTACGTTACATACAACGTTATATATACGGTGTGCGAGAGCGGCGAAACGGCTGTCCATTAACGACCGGGTGACGTTTAACGAGGTGTAGCGCGCGCTTTTTTTTCGCGCTTAACGAGCGGCGGGCCTTTGCCAATTGCGTTTATGAGAATTGCGTGCATAATTCACAAAATCGACACAGGAACCCCGAAATAAAACGCTGCCCGATACAGCCGGCTTTATCATCGGTTAATATCAACTGGGATATCTATTACAGATCATTTCTATGCCGAATTTTCAACTGCATTTTGTTGGATGCGATTCGCAACAGGATTATACGCGATACAACGTGGAATAGTAAAACTTTAATACGCGTTTTGCATCGTAAAAAAAATTATGTAACAGAGATGGCTATGGAAGACTTAAAAGTGATATATTACAATACAAATTTAAAGAGAGAAAATGTATATATATATATATTTTTTTTTTTTTTTTTTTTACGCGTACATTAAAGATATTAAAATGCTATCCCTGTGTTGAAGTATTTTTTTTATATTAATTAATCTTTCCATGAAAAACTAATTTTAATTATCTCGCGCACGTATTTACGTTAAAAGGATCTCGTGGTAAAAATACCTATTCGGAGTTAAATTGCGAACGTTTGCGCGTATATTATTATCTCGAGCGCTCGTATTGCAAGAGCAATTCACTTTGATCGCGTATCGTATACACCATACGTTATAGTCCCTTCACCGATCACGTCTTCGCTTTCGACGCGCATCAGTTTCATTGACCACAGCGGCGATCAATGTTGTCTCTGTCATCCATCTACCCGCTTCTCATCTTCGCGTCCGCACCATTCATCCTTGCCATCGCGTTTCGAAATTGCCTCTTTCTCGACATGCACATTCCTTGCAAGCGTTTCGTTATTATTCTCGTACCGATATAACTTGGGTCAGCAAAATTGTGATTGCATAATTTTTAATGATTAAATGTAACTCGGTTTTATTTCTCCGATTTTTATTTACGCGCTATTTTTTCCATATACAATTATGCCTTAATTTCTAATCACATTAAACATCTCAATATTCTTGTAATTAAAAATATTATTAAGATTCTATTTGATAATGATTCCAATTTGACATTAATTTTTTGATTGTTTAAAAACGGATGCTTTTTGGAAATTGCCTTACTTATAATTAGTTTGAATTTTAATGTCTTTTAATCGCGTGGAAAAGATGCGCGGCTTTCGGAATATCCAGTACATCCGCCAGTACGTTTGAGCTATTATACAATTATCGTGTTTCTCGCTCGCAGGCATGGCGCATGGCTTTTGTCGATTCGCTCGCGTCAAAGCGCGTCCGGCGAACCGAGAAGCATGTGTAACTCGATTCATCTCTTGTCGGTCGCCGGCAACAGTCGGCGTCGAAACGTTGTTCCGCAGGTCGGCACACAGAGCTCGCTTATTATTGTTTACGTAAAGTTTACGTAACATCATACACGTATATGCTGTGCATCAACAGTCGCGATGCACTTGCGATGCGTTCGTTTCGAGACTTGTGCATCTCACAGACCTGCAACGACCCGTAAAATAGTCGCAACCCTTAATTTTTTCACAGTTTCAGAGACAATGTTTTCTGGGAAATATTTATTCTCTGCTATGTAAAACCATTTGGAGTCTAAAAATCAGAATAATTCATTAAAACTGTCTTTTATATTTTTGTATAAAAATTCTAAGGAATAATGATTCTTTTGATATTTTGTGAAATTATATTTAAATATTTTTTTATAAATATATTTGATATAATGTAAGAGATAAAAAATTAATAATTTTTTATAATTTATTATTTAATTTAATACATTTATTATTTAATATATTTGGTATAATTTAAGAAATAAAAAATTAGTAATTTTTTATAATTTATTATTTAATTAGTTGGGGAAAAAATGAAAATTTCACCAATACTATCAGTCATCATGAGGAAAAACATTGTATTCAATTTTTATACTTTCGCACATCTTGCACTTTATTCTTATCGCAGAAATCAGTATAACGCTACATACGATCTTTAATTTATAACGAGATACGTTTTAGATAATGGCATGAAAAGAACTGCCGTTCTTTCCGCTGTATCGATCAAGATTTATCGCTATGAATCATGTCCTCTTTCGTTTCATCGAGCGACCGAGCAATACTTGGCACTTAAATCCGTATCATGTCCGACGACGAACGATTACTTATCGACATTTTTAAGACGAAATATTATTGCGTGCGGAATGGAATGAACGTGGAAGGAAGGAACAATGAATAAATACTCCCGGTGGGAAAAGAGAAAAAAAAGAGAGAGTGAAAGGGAACGAGTCCGATCTCGCGACGGAGACGACGGCCACGTCGACGCGTGAATCATTTTATCGGGAAGCCCGTGAATAACATTACGGTCGATATATCGTGCGGAGAGCTTTGCGCACCGAAGACAACGAGTCTTTAGGGCTTGAAAGGGTGATTTAGCGAACGACGTCGATCGCGCTCTCAGGAATTATTAACGACGCGCACACCTCTCGTTCCGGGTTTCCTTGCGCCTTTTGTGAATTTCTTCCTCCTTCGACGTCGCGCTTCCTTCCTCTCCTCCTCGGGGAAGAACGATCATTTGCGTCGATCGTAAGATTCCCGTCCCAGGGAAAAATTGCATTAACCATCGAGCGAGTCTTGGTAATGTTGTCGAGGGTGACGACGAGTTCGCTTTATCACCGTACGCTTGTAAAAAGCGCGTCGTTTTGCATAGATTGCATAATGTAATTTTTTTTCTATCAACGATAGTCCTTGAGATCTCGTAGAATATGGAATAATGATAAATCATATCGGTCTCTTGACGATCACTCTGGTATTTTTATTATATATCGGTAGTGAATTTAATTTTTTTAATGCGGTTTTGATATTTCATATATTAATTTACATATTTTATGTGACAATACGTAGTGATATTTTTTTAATTATTAAAAAAATTATAAAATCCGCACGATGTACTATTTTACAGTGTAATTTCGCGCAAATTAATGTTATCTATGATGATATGTTTTTTTTATGTGATTGCAGGCTGAGGACCTCCTGGACGACATACTGTCGTTCGAGGCTGGCTCCTTGGGTGACGGATTGAAGGACGGTCAAGCCGGAAGTCTCACGAATATACCGGAACTTCAAATTAAGCCAGAACCTCTCTTGCTCACGGAAGCAGAAATACATGCCCTCGCCAAGGATCGACAGAAAAAGGACAATCACAATATGAGTAAGTTGATAATTGATTCTCTGATTAAATTTTTACGATGACGTATCTAATTGTGCGCGCGTTCTGATATTTATTAAATTAAATTTTATTCAATTATGAATGATAATATAAATATTATTCCATGAAAAATTAAATCTCTTGTATGGGAAATTTTCTGCGTTAATAACATATCCAAGCAATGAATTATAGAACTTTTCGTATAGCTTATCAAGTTTTGTTGAAGCAACTGTTGCAAATGTATCTGCGACAGATTGTCGTCCGTTTTATGGTACACTAGAGAGAATTTATTCACGCTCACGACTACAGATTACGTCATGTGGCGGATTCAAAATTACGTGCTGGAATTCTATTTTGTGTCTCAGACACGTGGCTTTCGTAATAAGGCTGATGTTTTAATCTTGCTTCTCTTGGTACAGCCGCTTTGAATGTCGCTCGATCGATAGGCTGTAAGCAAATTCTGTTTATCCGTGTAGAAATAATTGATAAGCGCCACCGTGCAATTTACACCTCAATGGTAGCAATCGGCGATGCCACGTTATCGTCATTGTTGCCGACGTTTACTACATTATACGTACTTATGTCAACACAGTATGGCCGCAGCATAAACGGCCTATTTAAATGATAATGGAAAAATGTCATCCCTATATCGGTCGTTTATTATTATCGCGAATGCAGTCAATTAAAGTAGCATCTGTCGGTTATCTGTTAACGCAAACAACGTGGACGAATCAAATATAACCTCGTACGTTCATGGTGTTTGTATGAATAATAAAAATTTAAAAAGAAAATTTTTATTGGTTTTAAATTATTCTTGATACAAATGGAATAATATTCCGAGTATAGTATTGTCACGATTTTAATTATTTAAATAATATCTATATTTTTTTCTGTATTATATTATCTGTTAATTTTTTTAAAATTTGATAATTTAAAATTTTTATCTCATTAAACATGCAATTAAGAGTCCTTGAAAAAAATATTAAATTATAAACCACAAAAATGCATTTTAATTATTTATTAAATAATTATCTATATTTATTAAATAATTTCTTTATCAAGTTCATAAGTGCATTTGTATGATGCATGTTACGATAATTTTCTATGAATTGAACGTTAAAAATCAATAGAAACGCTGCTATAAAAGATCTCATTAAAATCACTAAATGAATTAATCTCCACATGACGCGTGTAAGAAACGAATAAATAATTTTCGGGCGGCGACATTCGAACGATACCACGCTTTTGTTAAGCGCTGGTTTTCTGTTTTACTATGCAATATGTGTTACGCGCCGAATTGCGCATTTGTGTTCGTGTGATTCGCGACAATCCCGTGAATTTGACCGAGTAATCAGTGAGCTTCAATTATTTCACTTCGCGCTTCCCACCGCAGTGCAATAAAACTTTGCTACATATGCGTGAATTTTTATGAATTTCCGCTCGTAAATATGTGCACAAATTTGAATAGTTTTTATTACATGCTGATATTTGTAAATATAATTCCGAAAATATAGGCAACCTTAACGCATCGCGCGCAGTTAATCGAATTCTCGTGTCTCGTTCTCAAAAAGTGTAAAAGTGTGAGTCAGAAATGTATTCGTATGACATAACATAACGACGCAAAATAATATTATTCATATAATTAATATAATAGAATTTTAATAATCACAAACTTGAATCATTTGATGACATATTCTTTAATGTACTTTTTCTTTAATATACTTTATGCGATTTTCTCATGAGACGTTCCTTCAACCGTTGATTCTCGTGATTAAAGCATCGCTAAAATTGCAAAAAATGGCACGATGCTCACGAATGAAACAAGCGGAAATCGGGCATGGACTGCATTGGGAAGAATTGGAGCATCCAATTTTCCGAAAACAATCGCGAGCATAATGAAAGGTCGGTGGATACGAAAGAGGCGGAATCGAATTTGTAAAAGAGAATGGTGAAATAACGGGCGTGAATTACGCGGAAATATAGGAAATGAAGTAGGAATTCTGTAAAAATAGTCGCGCGTCCCTGATTCGCTCTTTCTTTGTCTCGCCACTTATTGACTACTATTGTGCATCTTCGCCTGGTGCATTATCGATTGCACGGTGTTCTACGTGCGAAGGATGAAAGAGAAGCTTATCGGCGAGACTGCGACTTGTCTTTTTACACGCTTTTATCGATTTGCATGCAACGTGAGTCTATTTGCGAATGTGCCTTCCTTTTTCCTAATTTGTTTAATCCTGTTAATTATGTCTCTTCCCCTAATTTACTCCATTCAGAAAATGTGATCAAACGGTCTCGTTCCCATTTTATGCTTTATATTCGCAAAGTTCGCAAATCTTTTTGCGAATTAAATGTGATAAAATTTTTATGCAAGTTTAATAGGAATATATAAAAACTGAAATACATATAAAATAATTCAGGAGCTTTATTTTCAACATAAAAGGTAAATTATTCCTTTAGACGTAATGCATTTGTATTGCGAACTGGAATTAAAGGGCAATTTCGCATTCCCTTTCGTTGAGAAACCCAAAGCCAACTCGACGAAACGCTTCTCCCTAATCTTTACTCGTATCTCGGATAATTTCTTCCCACCGGAAACCGGGGTTTGCTGATTGATGAGACTCGTCGTCGTCGATTAGGAAGGCGTACCTCTTGATTCCAAGCGAAAAGCATAGGTTCGCGCATCTTCTCGACAGAATCAGGTAGCTTCGATTTCCGTCGTTTGTCCTCTCCCCAGCTTCATCGACTTTCCAGCCTGTGCCTCACCCTACTCTAAATTAACCATCGTAATCTAATCAGCGAGATCAGAGGAAGTTCCTTCTCGCCCTTCCCGTCTACGTCCATCCCTTTCTTCGTCGTTCCTTTGCTTCTCGTGTTCTCTTCGTTTCTGTCTTTCTCTTTCTCTCTCGGAGCGAATCGAGTTCGAGAGAGGAAGTTACAGCTTCCTCAAAGTTTTCAAGGCTGCTCTTCATCTCCTCGTGCGACATCTCCTCGATCGTATCTCATCTTTTATGGCCTTTATAACCGTCCTATCGCGCTGTTTACAAATATTTGTCTCTACAATATGAATCAGCAATTTGTAGAATTTTGTTTGGCATATGACGTAGACCTGTGATGCACTTTGAAGTGTTTCAGAAGTGACGTAGATCTTATTTGGAACCGATTTTCCTTCAACTACATTCGACTTCTACGGAATCAGAGTATTCCCTCGCATCTTAAAAATTTTATTTTGGAGAAATGTTTCTTAATATAACATATCTTCTTTGTTTTTTTTTTGTTTTAAAAATCGAAATTCGATTTCGATAATCTCACATTTTTAATGTAATTTTCCATATACTTCGAATAATTTAAGTAATTTTTTTGTTATTGTCTCTAGTAATATATTTTATTCTGGAATAAAGACATGAAAAAGATAAATATTATAAGCTTGTGTGCTTCTTGAAAATTAATTTTTTTGTTTATTTAATACATGTTATTATCAAATAAAAGGCTGATTCATTTTTTTATCAAATTTTATGATTTATTAGGAACAAAATATTTTATCTGTTTCTTCTGCCATTAACTTTCGTATCCAGCTTGCGATTCTTATTGCGTTTAAACTCGATTAATAATGATGATAAAGAGATGTTATCGAAAACAGATCAAAGTGAAAGAGAATTAATCACTTGCTCTGTATTTTTTATCTTTATCAATTAGTCGACATAATATTTCGCTTCCGTTATTCACGGTAACGAATAGTGGAGTGTTGTTTCTGTCCAATTCGCATTTCGATGAATTTATTTTTCCGATCGTGGCTTATCATCGAGATGATCGTGATATCAGAGACGCACGTGAAAGATAGGTAGGGAACCAAGCCTGACCTCTTCGTTGGAGAGATACCTGGCCGGAATAATCGATCGGGTACAGGGGTCATGTGCCAACGATAGGGTGATTTGGTTCGCAGTCTTTTCCGCAAGGGAGATACGCTATATCCTCCGGAAAGCGCGATATGCTTTCCTGCCCAATAACTTCGATACGAGACGACGATACTGGAGATGGCTCGACCCTTCACAATTCGCGTTCGCGTTCAAGATGACGTCGATATAGTTTATTGGGATTGAACGATCGAGGGATATCACGTTTGCTTCCAATCGTGTCAAATAGTTGTAACCTCAAGAAAAATAATAGCCCGCGAGTATAGAATGTAGACGAGATTGAGCGTCTAAGGAAATATATAATATACTTAATATATAATAATAATATAAAAACAATATATATATATAATATATAATATATAATATAATATAATATATAGATGAATATATTTTTACCTTTTTCCTCTCTCAGAAATATAATCGAAAAAAGGGAAGAAATATTATTCATACTCCGTGAAAAAATTTTATTATTCCAAAGATAATATAAGAATCTAGATCTATTTTTGTTTCCACGGAGAGATTGCGTAGAAATTTCTCAAATATTTGACATATTTATTAAAAATAATTTTATAGCAATATTATAAAAAAATACACACATGATTCTGATTTATAATCGTAAGAATTATTTATCGATTATTGATTAATATCTGGAATATTTTTGTATTTATTTTTTAAGTAACCATAAGGTTAGTCCTTTAACTATAGGAATGAAGAAAGTTCTTTTAACAGTCGAGACAGACAAGTCTGGGAACTAAACATTCTGGCGAAAAAAAAAACATTGGAGGACGAACCGTTCTCGCGCATCGATTCAGTCGTGCGATTAGCGGGCGAATTAACAAACGACGCGATCTATCTATCGCATCTGTCGCGAGCGAGCCATGATTGATGTGCGCAATTTCCGTTTTCAGTCGAGCGACGGCGGCGCTTCAACATCAACGACAGGATCAAGGAGCTCGGCACCCTCCTGCCCAAGACCAATGACCCGTGAGTACGAATTTCTTTTCTTCCGTTTCTTCTCTTTCCTTCGCTTCCTCCTTGTCGCACGTTCGCCCCTTTCACCCTCCTCTCATCGCCATTTCTCTTTCTTCGCAGTTCTCTTATTCTTCACTTTACTCTTTGCACATTCCCCATGGACCATTATTTCCTGTTCGTGACCCTTTACGACGAGTTAGTCCAGGTCAGGTGCTCGAGACGAGAGGCTTTCATCTCATCTGGACCGGAAGTCCATTCTTCGCCCCTTCCCGCTCTCTTCTTCCCTCTGCTTTCCTTCCGCTGGCTCTTCACGGCCGCTCGCTCTTCCTTCCTCTATCTCAGCTTTGTTTCCCGTCCTTCCTGCCGTCAAAGCGCAACACTTCCTTCGACCCGGTGAATGAAGGTAAATGCGAAGGAAAAATAACACCACAAATCGGAAATACGGGGAGGAAGAGATTGGAAAAGAGCCGAGTTTGTTTACACTGTACACATTTTATCGTACCTTTTATCACGCTCATATATTCTTTTCCAGTTCTAAATAAACTAATTTATAAAATTAATTTTTCTGGCAACACATACCTTTTATTTTTTAACTCTGGAAAATTTTTTTTCTTCATATTTTGATATTTAGATTTAGGAAACATAATTATAAAACAGAGCTTTTTATTTACATGTTAATTTAAAAAAAATATGTCAATTATAAAATGATTCTATTTCGAGGTATATTTATGCTTTAAATTGCGTATATCCCTTTTGATATCATAGGAAATAAATCATAATAAATATATTTTAACGTTTTTTAACGTTTAGTAATATACTACATATAATCGCAATATTTTTAATTTCTTTTATATTGAAATAGCGTGGTGATAAAAGATAAGTCTTAATGTACGATTATACAATGTGTTTAATTATATCCACCGTTATACCGAACTAGTATCGTAAAAAGTCTTATCTATATCGTTCAATGTTTAGAGTCATTTATACAGCTGTAAAAACTTCAGTCTTTTAAACTTGGTAACACATTTTCATTAGTAACACATTTTGTTTACTTTTAATGATTATTACATGATATCAATTATAATATGCAATACAATCGATAAATGGAATTATAAGTGCAATTATTTTATAATAAATTTAATTGATAAATCCTTGAAAAATTTAATTGATAAATCCTTGAAAAATTCAGAATTATAAATTTTTGCTTCATCGCGATGCTACTAAATTAAATAAATTTCAAACAGAAAAGTCTATCACACGCATATACATAACATGATGCAAATTATTTCGAGTCAATAATTCTCAATTATGTATAATATGCCAGTTAATGAAACGAGACGTCTGTTTTCTTTGCCATCATTTTTTTTTTTTTTTTTTTTGGAATCTCGATGATATGCGCTCCGCGTCTGACCTATTTCGGATGTGATCCCTGACACAAATCTTCAACACCGAAACTTCTTCGACACACGATGTACGTACTAATGAACGATCCTTTTGCATAGAATAGCCGAACAAGTCCGTCGTTCATTTATCAGTCCAACGATCGACCCATTTATCTGTGTCAACATCCGGTGAACTTAAAAACTCCCTCTTTCGTGTTCGACGTCCTCTTTTCTCATGCGCGTTTCTTTGAATAACGATCCTTGAAAAACCACGGGAAAACCTAAACGAATTAGGGTCGCGAGTAACAACCGGTTTTACTGGATGATAAGAAAACCTTATGCGGCGAATAAAAACAAATTCATCTTGATATTTTAATTAATAATATCAAAAAAAGATGACAACTTTAATCATGGAAAACTTTTCTCATAATTTAAATTATTATATTGCGTTTTATTAGAGAGTATAATTAACTACATCATGCTTTATATCTTTAATTTTACTATTAATTGTAAGATTTAGAGGAAAGCAAAGAATTTGAAAAGCTTTCGAGCATTGATAAAACTGACTTTTATTGAGAGAAAATTCTTTAGTTTAATATCATTCTTGATGCATTTTATGTCACGATATCATTTTTAACATCGCTCTAGTCTTGATATGTCGCAAAGCGGGTATAACATTTATCGTTAATAATTATTGATTTACGGCATCATAATTTATATTATCTGTGTTCGATGAAGGAGAAGCGTGCAGGCAGGCGTGCATTCTTTATCTGCCGTCATATTCCCGTCATATTTTTCGACACGTCACCGATAGACGCGATAACGAGAGCACGCGTGGGATTAATGTGTTCCACGTCTCGAATTTCTTCCTCCTTATCCTTCCAATATTTGAAGCTGACGAGATGAGAGTTGAATTAATGCGGCTTTACTCCAATCATGTTTGTCAGCGATAATTTATACTCATTTCAATGTTCCTCTGGAATTGCATTTAACGTGCACTTTAAATTTCTTGATCGATTTTTCGGTTTGTCGCGTGCGATAACATTCGGTACATGCATTGTCTACGCCAGTGCTGGGATTTACTTGCAACTTTCGGCCAGATTTCTTAGCTTACGCCTACTGTTCCCCTCTTACCGCTCGCACCGCTCGTAAGTAAGGAGCGCTCAGAAACGTGCGCGTCACAAATGTAATGTGGCAATCTATCTATCTAAGTTCTCTTTATTGTAATTACGTCTCAAAACACAAATATTTTAAATTGTTACAGAACATATACGTAATTAATAATATAATAATTATTTGTATTATTAATAAACAATAAAGAGAACTTAGATAGATTGCCACATTACATTTGTAACGCGCACGTTCCTGAGCGCTCCTTAGTTACGAGCGGCGCAAGCGGTAAGAGGGGAACAGTAGGCGTAAGCTAAGAAATCTGGCCAAAAGTTGCAAGTAAATCCCAGCACTGGTCTACGCGATAGTACTCTAGCACAGAGTACATATATGCCCTCGATTCTCGTAGCGTTACTTTTTATCTAATGACGCTCATTTCATCGATAAGACAATCGCAAATGCACGATAACACTTTGCCTTCTATCGCGTGATAAAAAAACGGAATTGTCAACCACATTGGAATCATATTGCATTTTCTATATGCAAGCGGATATGGTTCACTCGTCATAGATTATTTCATATGAATCAGGCACGATTTTAGATAAGTATGTTTCATTTGAATAAAAATAATGCAGTAAATATTTTAAATATTTATAAAATTATAACACGCACAGTGTAAGGGATCTATCTTAATTAAGATAAATTTTTCTCTCTCTTTTATGCATGATAAAAATTAGTAATTTATTAAATTTTTACATTTATTTATTTATACATAAAAAAGCAGATGTATTTTTTGCAAAGAGATTTAATTTTGTCGAAATTACGCTTGATAAAAATCAGCTAATCGCGATCGTATGCGATAAGAGAATGAGAGTACTGACATTAGAAGCTCTTGCGGGCGTCTCGACATGCTCTAGGAACGTGTTTCTTCCTCAAGGTTTCAGTTTCGGCTTTGGTCGAGAAGGATATTAAGGGGAACGCGAGTAAACTGCGCGATAGCGCACTGATGATAACGAAATACAGCTCGGATTCTAAAGACACCGGCAAACACGACACAGATTTCTCCTCCCGTTCCTTACCCCGTTTTCGCTCGAATGTCCCCGTTTGTTCCGCTTGAATTTCGGCGAATCGTCCTCGTTTTCTCGCGAAATACCCCAAATCCCTCTTCATCCGCGTTCTCCTTACGTCGTTGCTCATTAGCGAAGGAGAAACGTCGATACACGCATGCCTGTTTATTGTTTGCCGTGCAAACTTGTTCCCGATGCCGTGTACAAGTACGAAAACCACGCGCGAGGCCTGAAATGCATCATGACGCGTTTCTGTTGAAGCGCGGAATGTTCAATAATTCGGACGCCTGCTCTTGTTAATTATAATGAAACGGTAATTGGATCTGTGTCAGTTTGCATGACGTAGTGTTTTAAATGGATCTTTAGCTATTTATTTCAAATAAATGCACTTTCAATATGCGTTTAATTAAATCTTTGTTCGAAATAGAGATTACATTCACGCACGAAGTAAAAATTAAATTATGCTACATTCGAAAACACATACAAAGCTTGCGTGTAAATTTTCCGCGTTAAAATTTCTCGATTAAAAGGTAATTTTAATTAAATGAAAGATTTGGTTATATTCGGTAGTGAAAGTTGGCGAAACACAAGTTGTTTTGCTAAAAGATGCGACGGCTCGGAATATTAACTCTCAAGAGTGAACTTGAAAATGTTGGCAGAACTCTCGTTGAATCCTCAAACTCCGTACACAATGAATTTGACAACCACGAAAAAGCATACGCACTTTCTCCCTTACATAATGTAGGGAATTAATAAAATGTAGAATTCGTTGTACGGTAGGCATATTTGCGGAAACGCAGATTGCGAGCTCAGTTTAACGTACACGAACCCGCATAGCCACAAATTCGCAAAGTTGTTAATGCGGAAACATGACGCATCTCTTTCTTTCTCTCTCTCTCTCTCTCGTGTGGAAAAGTGATGCTTTATGCGATGTTCCGGCGGCTGTTTGGCTTCCGAGTTTGTGGGCGCAAAATCTCGCGAATCATGCAACGGCGCATCCATTCGCGATCCGCGATCGCGCGTGAATTTAATTACAGTTTTGCTGAGGCAATGTAAATTATTAGCCACGTCGCGAGACCGTTCGCGCCGCTACAAGAACGCGAAACTATTTTGTTGCGAAATGCAAAACAATAGATAATTATTAATTATTTGTTTACACTGGTTTGTAATTTATTATTTGCCTCTATACATTATGATTTACAAGTATACATTTATAAATTGTATAATTTTGCACAGATCAATAGAAATTTCAATTTAACGCTATTTCACGTATATATTTTCTTATTATCTTCAATTTATTTCTATTTCTGTCAAATTAAATAAATTAAGAATATTGTTTTAAGCAAAGTTCGCGCTATTTTGCGCGAATTATTGCGCGATCGTTAATATTACAATTTTCTTTTGGATCGGAGAGAGATTTTCGGTGAAACGTTTCGATCACCAGCAGGCGAAATTAAGGATGCGACAGCTGTATGACGCGCGTTCGATCCTCGTATTCCTGCGGGATAAGACGGAGGATTATGTTTTCTCGGAAGGCCATTCACGAAGGAGTTCACGGAGGGATGGATATGTCGCCCGGACATGACGAATGCCATCTCATAATAAGCTTTCCGTTCGCCATCGCTCCTACTCGTGGACGGCGGTAGCTCGCGATTTTGCGGACGATAAATCGACGGAACGATTCCGTCGTAAATCAACGGCCGCGACGGCGACGCGACGCGCGAGAAAAAAAAGGCGTGAAAAACGACGAAAATCCGTGAGTGTTGTTCGCGAGTTCCGCGTGAGAATATTTAAATCGCGAGGATGAATCTCACGGCGCGTTCCTACCGTTCGTTATGAAAAATTTCACCTTGTCTTGCTCGCGTTAAAAAATCCCCAATCCTTCAAAATAGAATACTTATGTTTACGGAGAAAGAACTAATGAAGAGTAAATGAGCTGTCATATCAATGTCAGAGAAATATGATTAATGACGTTTCGAAAAAATATCTGTATATAAAATAGCGCAGCCTAGTTCTCTTCGAAAGGATGTTGTTCAATTATAAATACTGATTTATATTATCGTGTAAATTATATAGTTTGTGGATAATGTCTGTATCTTATCAGCTGTTGTTGAATATGCGAGTCATCCAATATGACATTGTTTCGTTTCTAAAGAGAAAAATGCTACTTACGTTTATATTACGTACAATGTAATATAGGTATACTTATTTACTCGTAGGTACAACACACCTATGCTTCATAATGATAAATTATATGAATGTAAAGTGAGCGAAAAAATATTATACAATACGTTAAAAAATCGCTCTTGACATTGTTCAATATATTGTCATGTATTTCTGAAAAAAGTTTGTACTTTCTCTCGAAATCTTGAATTTTTCTCGCCTTTGCATTCTCATTCACGAACCGCTTGGCAGGCATTCTTTACACTGGCATTGCGAGATTGTCCGCGCTGGATCATCGCAAATGTCTCTCACGAGTAAGGATACCTCGGTCCAAGACACTACATCTCGCTTCTCGCTTCTGCGTCTTTGTGAATTTTTCGAGAGCGTCGTCGTGCGAAAAATTCTCCGCGTTAATGACAAATCGTCATGTCTGCACAGAAGGCACAAAAGAGGCACATACAGAGTTTGGTGAAAAAAAAGGAGAGAAAAGTGCGAAGAGTACGAACGCGACACGCGTTATGGAAATTCTTTAAGATTTCGTTGCCTACGTCGAATTATCGCTACCCCCGTCCGTCTGATATTATGCGCGAATTTCCGCTCGGAATTCCATCTTGAAGTGGCCCTCGAAACGTCATCATCTTCGTCGGCGGCGGCGGCGGCGCTACTCGGTAATATCGGTTATATTATGGTCGAATAAGGAACTTTGGGAATTTCCCGCAAAACATCCTATCTCGAACACGTTTCCAGCGAAATAATCGTGTGCCAAAAGTTTCAAAGAGCGCCTTGGCGTCTCTTTTTGGCATTCTCTTTTTTCTTGCTTCTCTCTCTCTTTTTTTTCTTTTCTTTTTGATTTTTTTTTTAAGTTGGGGAATTTAAAACATGGTCATAAGCCGCTGTGCTTTATGTAACTTATGCTAAGGAATCATATAATCATATTATAACTCTTCGGCATCGTTGACGATGGATGAACTTTTAGTGTAAGAAAGATTGTAAATGCGAAAAAAATTAGACTGCTTTACTTTCAAAAATTTTTGAATAATATGTAAAATTTATTTATTTATTTATTTAGTTTTACTGTACGTTATAAGAGGATTTCTTTCCCATTTATTTCCTATAAATAAATAAATAAAATTATTACGCTTTTCATGAAATCTGTATAAATATATTAAATATATTACAGTTATTAAAATATAATATAAGTATAATGTTGTTGGTTTCTCGCGCTTGTGTTACAGATATTACGAGATCGTCAGGGACGTCAGGCCGAACAAGGGTACGATCCTCAAATCCTCGGTAGAGTACATAAAGTTGTTGAAGAACGAGCTCACGAGGATGAAGCAGAACGAGCTCAGGCACAAGCAACTCGAGCACCAAAATCGACGGTTACAACTGCGCGTGCAGGAACTCGAATTGCAAGCGAAGGCGCACGGGCTTCCGGTTTCCGACTTCACCTGGGCGTCCACCTCTACCATGCTCAATACCTTCCCGAGGAGTAAGCTTGAGCAACGAAAGGTAAGTCGAAAAATCTTATCCCGCACGATCGGGTATCTCATTAATTCACTTTCTCGATCATACATCATCGCATCATCCATCATCGCATCATCCATCATATAGAGTTTCATGTCTAATTTCCATATTCGTAATAATTAATATATATTCATAATAATTATATACTTACTCATAATAATACTTACATGTACTTTTAATTCTCGTTCTCTTGTTCACCTCCGCTGTTTTAACAATGAAAAACGCATTTTTTTATTCAATCAAAAAATTTATATATTTTATATACATATAATATTCATTTTTAAATCTACATATATCGTTTATTTTAATGAGAAAATTAATATTCTTTTTTTATATACTTCTAACGACATTTATAATAATTGTAATTGCTCAAGTAAATTATTACTCTTAATATCCGACGATAAATCGAATGATATCGTTAATTTCCATCGGTGGAGATTAGTGAGTGTGCGGTGTGTCGTAACGACGAATCATTTAATCTTAATATAGACGGCCGCGCGGTTGATTTTCGAAGTTGTAAAGATCGGCGGCTTCGATATACAATGATTCGATACATGATCCTTGATCCGAATAAACTTTCTGCTCGTTCGCCAGACTAGTTTCATAACGCATGCATCTGTCCCGACGAACGGAGGCAAATAGCTGTTTGCTTACTCCATCGTTCATTCGTTCGCGAGAGAGCACAACGTGTCTCCTACATTCTCGTTTATATACTATCGATACTTTCGTATACGAGAGCGGTAAAGCTGCCTTTTGACAGCACCGACGATGTAACGATTTATTACGTAACCGAGATCGACCTGAAGCCGTATAATGAGGCTTGCATAATGAGAGAGAAATGTTTGTCTCATTTACATACAATTAACGCATCGATTTTCATCGAGCAACTTTTGTGATTACGATCTTTCGATATCTTATTCGATCGCTGATGACAAAGCGATTGCAGGAATTCAAAAATATCTTCTGAGATTTCCGTTTAATATTCGAATAAACATCAATAAAATATTTTACGCAGCATTATAATTGTGAAAATTATAGTAGTGAATTAATTATAATTGTGAAAATTATAATAATTCGCGAAAAGAAAGATTTTTACAATAATTTTAATTATTCTATTCTCTCTATAATTATTACAATTATTGTGAATATTATAATTTTCGCTTGAAAAAAAGAATGGATTATTTCTCACTTCGTTATTACTCGAAACGTTAATCTTGATACAAAGTACCAGTTGACTTTTCACCTGGCGACTCTTCATTGGCAGCGGATTATTGCCTCGAATAATGAACTGCCGGCTTATCTCCTGGTTGCCGTGCGAATCGCCCTCGTTCGTTTCGCCCCTCGTTACGATTTCGCTTTCCAATTCCGAATCTCCGAGAGATAACCGTCACTGTTGTCCTTGCTCTTTAAAGCGTTCGATGACGAAGCTATCTTTGTAAGATGACGGCAGAAATTACCGCTGATTTAGTGAGCCAGATAAAATTATGCATACGAGTCTTGACGCGAACAGCTTCGTGATGTGATTAAGGACTCTCAAAGTGTCGATAAAATGATGACCGCTTCTGTGACGACAGATCTAGGCCTCTTAAGGAGATTATGTCGACACCGAGGAGCCAGCCAAAAAAAAACAGAGATGTTTTATTAATCTTCTCATATTATAACCGTATCGACAGTGGCGTAACTGACGTCCATTCACTCTTGCAAAATTTTTGACGAATTTGGAACATTTGGAATGACGTGCGACACATAATGTACGCAAGAAATGTGAGAAATAATTATCTCTATGAAATGTCGTCAGCGCGACTGATTAGAGAGGTGTTCTTATTATAAATTCTTGAACAAACATCTCGATTATAGTAGATGAGAGAAAAAAACCGCGCGATCTTCTTTCTTATCTCTTCTAATTTAATTTGATATTACATTCAAACTTGGAACTTTGTTTGTCACGCATGCGAAGATGTGCGGCCGTGACGATGACTACGCGATTGTTATATGCATCGACGTTAATTTACGTCCGCTCGGTTTCGCACGTTTTCGGAAACATTCGCAATTGCTGCGACGCTCGAGATAACGAAAGAGACGCGATATGACGTACCAAGAGAGGGATGAGTTGAATTATTGTTCGAGATAAAGTTCTGCCGGGGCGTAAGTAGTCTGACAAGCAGCTTCTTCGCGGTTAGAGAAATTTAAACATTGATAATGTCCCGCTTCGCGATTCGAATCCCGAGACCGAGACGAGCCAAGTGTCTCGCGCGTATTGCACAAGAAATTTTACTGCGACACTTAACCGTTGGTTTGCTTAACGTTAATTTCGTTCTTCAATTTACCTTGCGCGAAACGTAAACGGTCTCGTGTCACAAGTGTGTCCCAGATAACGATAAATTATTTTCAGAAAAAAAAAAAGAATAAGAATTTATCACAGAGAATGCTCTTTCTCTCTTGCTCTTTTATCAAAATATACGAGATATAATTTTCTCAAATCATAATCTCTAGAGATTGATTCGCTAATATACATATATGCAGTCTGTGTAATATAATTTACCTGATTTATTACATTTGCTTACATGAGCTCCATTTATATTAATTTACTAGCTCAATGTATTATATTAAATTAAGACGAGATTAAAAACGGAGGAAAATTATCGCTCTAAGAAATAATCTCTACTCGTGCAACGTTCGCTCCGAGATTGCATAATTGCGGACGTATAATTGCACGTCTTAAATCCGTACGCGCCTGAATGTCGTGCAAAATATTTACCTCTCTACCGTCGTCGTTGTGCGTACGTCTGCAGAGCATAGTCCTTATCGCCCGTCCTCTTATCGTCCAGGCTACCTCACGCGAGACTTATACCTTTTATCTCGCATCTCGGCGCGGCGTGTATTTTCGCGAGAGGAACACGCAGAGCGCCTATCCCGTCGCGTTGCGTCGTATCGGGACAAAGGATAATCGCCGAATGAGTTGTAACGTCAGAAACACAGCGTTGCGCAACCACGCGCCACGGTATTTTTTTCATGCAAATTTAACGCCCTCCACGCGGTTATGTTATGTAAAGAGTGCATGCGATCGTTTCGCGGAATATCGCGTCAAGTATGAAATCGTACGACCGCGAAAAATGCGTCGCGGCCGAACCGAGATTTTTATTTTTCAAGAGGACAATAAGCGAATTTTGCAGTTTTCTTCTCTCTCTTGCGAAATTATATCCTAGCAATTTTCAACTCGAGTCTGATTTATGGAGATTTTCGAAGGACGTACGTATTTGCAGTAAGCGTTATGTAGGGTATTCGCGATTTTTTCAAGCATTTCCTCTCATCTACGATGCTCGAGACGCTCGCGTCTGCGAATAAAACTCGTTGGACGCAAATTCTACAATAAATTTGCCGTAACGAAAATCGACGACTAATCCGACGAATTAGTCGCACTGGTAATATAACGACAAGTAAATTGGATCCACGGTCGTTTGCGTTTGAAACACGATTGGAAATTAATTCCGGTTCTGGTAAGCCAAGCCGTCTGTAACTTCACAAAGTTATCAGCTGCATCTGACAGAGAAACGGCTTCAATCAGCTTACTTCGATATGTGAATGACGATAGCGTAGACGTTTAAGTCCTGATAATATCGAGTATTTAATTTTTCGAATTGTTTCGAATTGAAAGATTAATTTGTGTTTTGTACTTTACAATTTTAACGCTTTTTACTATTCCATTGAAAAGATGACAACATATCTAATAACTAATTTCATTGCGCATATTTTACAATATTTTTGATAAAGATAAACGCCTCTTTTGATAAAAACCAATCTCTCAACCAAGAAATTCTTATCAACTTTTGATAAATGTCAAGATTTAATTTTTCGAATAATCTCATTTCCAATCTTAAGGGCTACTATTTCGACTAATATGTGTAGCGTTTGACTGCTGCTCTAATCTTGCTGCTAATTTTGCTACGAAATTCATTATGTACATCTTATTGCACGTAAATAACATTCGATATTATATACATAATCCCGCTTTTCCGTATCGCACATCATTAATCGAAGAGATGGACAAGCATCGAATATAAACATTTTATATTCATATCCATTCCTGCTTCAGAAAAGATTTCACCAGCGCATCCAATCCTACGTTTTCACAGAAGATCAACAGCATATCCATTTTTTCATGGAAACTTCAGTATATCCATTCCTAACTTTATAAAAGATCTCGCATTGGAACATTACTGCTCGAACTCCCATGTTGCATCCTATCCCATCCTATTCGAGCTTGCACTCGAGGGTGGTTCGTTTGACAGGATGCCGGTTACTTTTCTGCTGTAGATACCGGACCTGGCGGTGACGGAGGAACAGACGAGCCTGAGCATATCGCAGCTCGAGGATCTCATGGAGGACGACACCGGCGGTCCCGTCCACGGCGGCGACCCGATGCTGTCGTCCCCGCATCTGCCACCGTTGAGCCCACCTGCGGCCGCCTGTCACCACGGTTTAACCGACGAGGACACCCTCGGCAGTCTGGCGGTGACCACGTCGAATTCCTCGTCCGACATGGACATTGTCGCGTAGCGTCGAAAACCACCGTCAGCTTCGAAGCGCGATCGAAGTCGACTCCCGAAACTTTCATCGTCCTGAATTTTTCTGCTTGGCTTTTGTCCGAGATGATTTATTTAGATTTGTACGAGAGTGTGTGTGTGAGAGAGAAAGAGAGAGAGAGAGAGGAAAGAAAAAATTGGGACATTGTTCTGGTGTAAGCGTGGCGTGAGACATGAAGACAGAGCTGCTGAGATATCGTAGATCTTCATCGTGAAAGAATGGGAAGGAAATTTGCGCGACACCAATTGGATTTTATTCGAGCGACCGCTGATGCGGATTTATCTAAAACTAGTCACCGACTCGAGAGGAACCTTACTTCGAAGGATCGGCAAGAGAAATGAAGAGGTATGCGTATACACCGATTAGATGTTGGTTGCCATCGAGAAGATTAAAGAAAATTGTTTATTTCAATCGCAAATGATCATTTATTGGAAATGATCATTAATGATCATTTATTGGAAAAACAGTCATTGCTAGGAAGGAATATCGACATTTTTCTGAAATGAAATTCCGATTAAGTATTAACAAAGATAATTATATAGACGAACTCTTTCTGGAAAATTGGAAGACATAATTAAAGTGTTTTCATAGAAATACGTACATTTATCGGATTTCATAGATGCTAATTATTTTATCAGTGATTTTTACAATTATTTTACAATTATCAACAATACATCCAGCGATTGCTGTTACATCCTTATTTATTGTCTAATATGCCATTAATGACGGGTTTAATTTTCTTCTCATTAACTATGGACAGCATGAGCGCTTTTGAAGATCCTTTCAACCTGGGTGACCACCAAGAAGATCGTAGAGAAAATTATCGTGACAAGGACATGTCAAATTCGCGTTCCGTGTCCTTGGAGATCCAGTACGCGGATCATGGAAGTTTTTCGGGTCGATGACGAGAACCTCAAGAGGCGACCGGGCGTTTTCAAGCTGGCCGGAATCTTTCCAAGTGGCGGTGAAAGTCGTTATCGCTGGGCGATGGAGGAGGAGTTCAGGGTCGTTCCAATTGCGAAGAACGGAGGGCTCGTTGTCACGATTCTACAAACGGCTGGCCGTTACATCGATGGAATGCGTGACATCTTACGTGCGTTGTATATTATGTCAGTGCACTCGAAGGACGCGCTCCTGTCGCGCTTGAACTTAAACATTTTGCTATCGTTTCGATATCATAAATCGAGGACGATATGTCACGATGCGCATCAGTGATGCGTAATGTATTGTTGGACGATTTCAGGATCTTTGACGAAGGACGAGAACGTCAAAAGTGTTAACTATATGTTGTTATGATATTACTTAATTATCGAGAAATTATTTTCGTTGCGAGATGTGCCGAGAGAAAATAGTCTCCAAGAGAAATGAGGCAAGGGGAATATTTAACAAAAAATATTCTCCCGGGGTATATGCTTCGATAAGAAATATAATTGCAATTATATAAAATTTGTGAAAAAATGATTGCATTATATGTCACTTCATTATTTTCGCACGTTTATAAAACTACGAAATATCAGGTCTGTGTTGAAAGAACAGTTTGAAAATAAAAGAAAGTGAATATTAGTATGAAATGTTATTAAAGACAAAATATCGTAGTAATAAAAAATTAATTGGAGAGAAGAATCGGATCAATTTCAATGTTTTAAAAGATTTGCGTTCTTAATCTTAAATATAATAACTTGATATTGAATCGAGTGCCTTTATATGGAAAGAATCGAAAAAATGTATTTTCGAAAATATACCCTTCGATTTCAGTATTAAAACTAGAGATATACACAATATCACACAATCTCGGGAATTTCATATTCCAGAAATGTACAATGTAAAATTTTTAAATGTTAACAGAGTTTCTAAAATCATCTACATAAACGAATCTACATAAAAAATTTTTAAACTATAAAAATTCATGATTATCTTTAAAATTATGGTCTCCCGAGGATTATGAAATTCCCTATGTATTTATAAAATCATATCATCTTGCCACTATTTTTATCGCAGTCGATATTTTTTCAATAATCAAGAATATGATGATTCAGAAAACAAATACAAAGTATTAGTATAAAACAATTTTGATAAAACTTGATCGCGTTATTAAAATGAAGGGGGTTCTGTACGTATACGTAGGAGACCCGTATTCAACTAACTATTCGCGAAAAGACTCACGCAATCTGCCATTAATTGTCCATCGTGCGCGACAAAGGCCCCGACATCGACGTCGATATCGGGGCGATATCACGTCTGATACCTCGAGCGCAGGTTCGTAGCGGATGAGCGAGTACTATACTCAAGTTCGTTATAAAGTTTGCTAATAGTTATTGTCCTCTCGGCAACGTGCGCGTCGTGGGCTGCCTCGTGTGTCGCTCGCAGCGAGCATACGGTGGCTTTTGTACGCGACGGTCCTTGATTTCATCGCTTACCTTGCGTTCGTTGGGTATAACCCACATTGCCCGAGTCACCACGTCGCCTCGAGCCAAGATCGATGATTATTCAACCGAGGAATCATCGTCGATAAATCATTGCCGCTCGATAGCAAGGGCAATAATTAAAGTATCACCTACTTTTCAGGAGAGAGCGAGAAAAAATTTGAATATTCGTTAAAACGGAATATTGAGAGAAAAATAAGAGATATTATTTTGAATACATAAGTCGGAATTATATTATTAAATATCAGGCAAGTTTTTACAATGACAGTTATTTGATTTTTATGATAAAATGAAAATAAAATAATATTCTTTTAACAGTTAAATCGATCAGCGCAATTTTGATAATTTTAAAATTAAATATAATTTTTTTATCAAAGAACACATAAAAGAGAAACAAAGACTATGAGAATATTCTTTAGGACTTTCGATTTCTTTTACGAGTGCACCTTCTCAATTAAACATAATTTCTCAATTAAATGTCCATAGCAATGTTAGGGAAATAGAAATGGTCTATGCATAGAATATCTGAACACTATCACTCTCTATCCAACACACACGGCTAAACCATAAGCGATAACGGATAAAGGCAACTTCTTATTTGAAAAGATTAACGGAGGAAAAGAAAACATTTTAAAAAATTATTTTTCAAAAATCTGCTAAATATTAATTCTCTTTCTATTCTGTATAAATGTATGAACAATATATTTAATATATTTTAATAATAAGATGTATTGATATGATTTGTATATCAATTATATTTGACATTTCAATCATACAATATATAGCTGACGCATTTTTTTATGATTAGGGATAACGTGTTTTTTCCGGTTGTCTCATTTATCTACTTCCATTTCATAGAAGTGATAGAGTTAGACATTTCAGACATGGATTATAGACAGAAGAACAACGTACCGCCCTCGAGTGTGTTCTTATCGCATCATTAGTCCTTAGATAAATAAAGAATTCTCTTTTGTGAAGAAATACATTCTCCATAGTTCATAGGCTGGAAAAACGCTCGTAATTACGTTCGAAACTTTTTGATAAACAAAATATGAATTCAATAGTGCCAGTTTAATCGAGATAAATAAAAGATTCATCGATGATAAACAAAATATGTATTCAATAGTGCCAGTTTGATCAAAATAAATAAAAGATTCATCTCCCTTGAGATATAAAAGATATTTTTTTACATATATATACAAAATGCATATCGCGAAAATATATCATATCATATAATCTTCCTCGATTTTCTCTAGATTAGTTTATACATGTCAATTCCTCGTGTTTTATGAAAATGACATTTGTAAAATGCATTCGACAATGCATTGAAACCGGAACCACTCTGCGACTCTTTCTAAAAGATAAAAAAAAAAAAGTAAACTTTTCACATCTTTGTACAACGGAAAAGCAATAATGTATGCACACAACAGACGCTATATACAAATTATTCCTACAATTTCGAGTAGCGGAGCGACTAAGATCCTTCTGGCTTCAAGATGGTCGATGTGTAAGGCACCTAGAAGGACCTTTTTGTATCCAATACGCGGTACTCACTCGCGCAGGTCGCAAGTTTTTAGTGTACGATCTGTAACTCATCTCGAGGACACTTCTTCGTCAGCACATATTCCAAGTACATATACTTTCTTACGAGATCTATGTAAACAAATTACAGCAGGTCGGAAACGCGCGCGCGTTGTCGTGCTATTCTCGTTTCTCACAAGCGTGACTGAACAAACGAGCAAAACGTTGCAAGCGCAACGGCAAACTGCAGTTGTTGCTCGCGGAGACTGCGATGCCCTGAGGCTGATACGTCCATTAACAAATCATTCCGTTCGCGATATATATGAATTTATTGCGCGATGCAATGTTGTCGTGCGCACATACATACTGTCGTAGCGAATAAATTTTATATTAGCGTTGTCAACGTACGCTCTTGTTGATTAATTGATGCTTAATTTCAGTTGCGAGAAAGCTCGACGAGCATCAAAGATGCAACATACGCGCGCGCGAGGGAAAGAAAGAGAGGAGAGGTTTTGTAAGAAATATATTAAAAGACCTTTGAAAAAATTCTTTCTTTTTCTCTCTTGCTTTCTCTCTCGCAAGCTGTAAAAATTAATTAGGAAATTTTATGTAAAGCACGCTCGGCTATTTTTAACGCTTTATTATCTACAAATTCTTTTGTAATTTTCAAGTCAATTTTTCTTTGAACGAAAATTTGATTAAACGCCACTTTTTTCGTGTATTCTTTCAATATCTTATATTACGAAATTGAACAATAAGGTTTCAGTCTTTGTCTTAGTTTCAACAGTTAATCTCTACGAGAATCTTTTCTTTTTCATTATTTACAATTAGATAAATTATTAATGGCTTGATTTTTGTTCAGGAAAAATAGACTCCAAATTGATCAAAGAATAGTCTGTCCGCGGATGCGGAGCAAGATGTCTCGTTCCTCGGGGACATCCTATACTTAAGTCTTAAAATTGGGTGTAAGGTCGACGAGCGAAAGAAATTTCGTGCTTCGTGTGATTATCAAAGTCCGCCGAATGTTCTTTCGCGAAATCGGACCAACTCGCAATTCCGTGCACGAGCCGCGCGATGCGGAATACGTAACGATTTGATGACACGGTGCACTCGGCCCGGGTCGAAATAATGGGGGGGGAGAGATGAGAGGAAGGGACACTAACTTCCCCGCTGTCGGTGCTGTGTAACCACCGGGGAAAAATAAATAATCCGAGTACATGGCGTGCGCCTAAAGTAAATACCGATTCCGGCTTGCGAAAAACTTTCTTGTCAGGAACGCGTTTCTGTTAAAAGGAGGCTTGTTAGGACTTTTGGCGAGGACGTGACTGTGCTCGCGAGTTCGGTCCGAGATTCGGTGCGAAATTTCACGCGTGCGAAATATTCGTCGCTTTGTGCCAACGTGAAGATTGGATATCGTCAAATTTATTTATTTTCTCGATTAGCCAAAAATTAGGAAGATAAGAAACGCACGATTTATTTTTCTTTTTAATTAAGCATTCGGTGTTTAAGTTCGATGGCAGGTAATTTTGTAAAAATTATTTATAGTTGATATTCTTTATCGATATCGAAGCAACGCGATGCCGTTGAAACTTGCAAATTTTTTCGACTTAAAACGCCAAAGGCTATTGCCATCGTGAATGCATAACGAAAGTTAAGTATGCAATAATGATTAGCAGACATAACTGGTTTGCCAGCGAACCTCGAAATAGGTCATACCCCGAAGGTACGCCATTTATAGCGAGTGCTGCCTACCTTTAAACTCAGAACGAAACTAATTTCTGTCGGAACGAAATTTCACGACAATATGCAATAGCGCGTTACGGAAGACGTATTGGAAATTTATCCTGGAACACAGTTGTATATTCATTTGTTTCCGAATATAACATTCTCTAATGCATATTGATGTCACAAGAATAATTTTCAAATTTGAAGAAAGAAGATATTTAAATATTAATAAGAGAAATTTTCTTTTCTTTATTCCTATAGATCGTTACAATTTTTTACATCGAAACAGATTATTTATATAAATTACACATTTAATATTTAATATTAAATTTGTTCGTTTCTCTCAGGTTTTGAAAATACTATCTTTCATATTTTGCGCAAAATTTTATTCTTCGAGAAAGATTTCGCGAGATTAATTTTTTAAATATATATTAATATAAACACTGCAAGATTATTTTTAAGAGTGTTTTTGCTTATTCGGAAGTTCGATCTCTCGAACACAATTCATCGCACGAGACGACGACAATCTGGGTTTTCGCAAATTCACGATGCTGACGTCGCAAGCTTGCGAGTCGTCCATCGCGAATCGGTATCGTTTGCATGCGGGCATACATAACGCCACAACAACGGGAATAAAAAGAGAGAGAAAATGAGAAGGCGAAAGTACGAGGCAGGTGCAGCGACCATAAATAAGAGATACTGCCGATGTTACGTGCTATAGAACAAGATTGAAAATTCTGCGAACGCGGAATATATGCGATCGCGCGTTTCTCTCGCCCAATTGCCTCCTCGCGACATCGGCATTGCGCTACTTTTTAAGAGATGTTTACTAAATTTCGCGATTCACTTACGCGAGAAATTTAAGAGTTAGCCAACACTCTTCCTTTATTCGTCAATTTCTCTTTCATCATATTTTCGTTTTTTCATATCAATTTTTCTGTTTCTTTTTTTTCTAATTTTGATATCTGAAAATGAAAGAAAATTTATTTTATCGATGGTATTTATATTCCGGCGCTCGCGTTTGGATGTGGGTTTCCCCGTAAGTTTCACCGTCTCGTGAATAAAACATCGGCGCGGACCAGGCCGAGGACGAGCACGCGCTCGAAATGAGCCGCGCGTGTCGCGTGTTTTAACACGCATTCGAATTGTATAATATGTATCTCAGTAAGCCGGTTCCACCGGCTTTTCCCCGTTGTCGGTGCTTTTGCCACGCACCTTTGTCATTCGTTCGAGCACGCCGCATTCGCTCATTCGTTGACAGTCTCACGGTTAACGGTAGCCATAAGCGTGTCACGCGAACGGCGAATTTAAATGCATCGGCAGCGCGTGTGCAATTTAAAGACACGCTCGTGTCAAACAATCGCGCTTTCGCAGGGAACCGATAATGTTTCACATATTGATCTTTCATTTTAAAGACATAATTTTATCAGAATTACTGCATTTTTTTTATTTAAATTTTCACTTTTAATATTTTGATCAGGTGTGAATCTTTTTCATAAAGCGCATCTTGTAGATCGCCTCTTGTAGATCTGCCACTCGTGACAGAATCGGAGGAATCGTGGGAATTATCGTTGACGCGCGTATTTCTCGTCGAATTTTCTCCGGGCGCAGCCTCCTCGACGCAAAATTGCGCGCACGCTTCGCAAGCACAGATAAATCTCCTCCAGACGTCGAGCCCTCGTAAGCGAGAGCATATCCCGACCGATATCGTATCTCGAAACGGACGCGTAAGTCAATACTCCCGGAATGCGAAAAGACGTTTTCCGCCGAGCGAGTTTGCAGAAAACGGGATCATTTCGACACGCGAGAAAAGATCCGCGATCTCTCGACTTCTCGCAGCCCTCTATGATAACGTGTGTGATACGATAAGGTATACACCCAATAGATATAAGCGAATAAGTACAATACGTAGACTAGGAGGAAACGTGCGAAGAATATATTTTCGGAAGTATTTTACGACGGAGGATCTTGCGCAATATCGTCGAACCTTGCATCTTATCCTGTATTTAAGATTCTTCTCGATTCGATAGTTATTCGCGATCCTTTTTTTGACAAATATACATAAAATACGTGCGAAAAATACTTTTAACGGCACGTATACAGGAAAAGTGCGAAAGATAGCGATAAAGCGAGAATGGTGTTATTAATTTTCATAGTTTAATTGTTGACAATGCGAAAGAGGTAAATGCGAAAGAGCGAGTAATGTTAATTATATCGATAGTAATAGTAAGAATAAAAATTATCGTTATTGTTACGCATCGTTAATGTTACCGTTTTGAGACGATACTTTATCATCCATCATTGTTACATCGGCGTATCGTCATTGACGGTGTTACGTCTCGGTATCGATGACTATCCATTGTTATCATTTACTATTGTTACAATTATTAGGACGTGCAATTATGATCATGTAATTGTGATCGTTATAAATGCGCGATGACGAGCCAGGCGAATCGGAATTGTATTACGTTGGATGATGATTGGCCGTGATGGCGAAGCGGATGAATTATGTTATGTTATGTATATGTTTTACTCGTTGTTACTCGCGATACATTACGGTTGCAATTCACGTAGAAGTGAATATGACGCAGTGCCTGACAAAATGAAGATAAAAGATGACGTTACTGAATTGTGAAGTCTATTTATTCGTCATCAGCATGGTGGCCTCCCTCCTATTTTCATCTCCTTTTCTGGCATCATCGAAATCCGCTTACTAGATATGCGTATTGTGCATAGCTGAAACAAGCAGGGAAATGATAAATGCATTGTTTTACGGATAAATTTCATTGAAACGTTGTATACGTTCTTTGTAAAGAAATTTGCGATTGATTAGATTTTAAACGATCATCAATTTATTTAAATTGGAAAAATTTTACATTTTGATAGACTTGTTTTTTTATTTTTAATCAGAAAAAATTGCATGTATAATTAATTGCGTTTATAATTTTTAAATTGAAATTTTCACACTACAAAACTGCTTTTATAATACAAATTTAATTTACAAATGTCCCAGTCGCCGTCAAGAACACCGCAGAGCCTTAAATATTTAATCAACTTGATTATCATTGAAGCGGATAATCTACGTTCATTTGAAATTCTTAATTTTTCCACGACTTATCTGCATTGTGACGGGTCAATAACCCGCCGGCGGTGAAGAAAAGTGCGCGCGCTTAGTGGCGATATAAAATTCAACGTCCAGAAAGAGTTAATCGCGAGCCCTCGGAACTCTTTCAAAGGCGCGACTTAAGACGAGGTAAAAAATGAGAAAGGAAGACGGAAGGCGAGAATTAGAAAAATGGCAAAAGAAGCCGAGAACACAAAAATGAGGCATAACGAGAAAATTCATCGAGATTACCCTGTATCTCTTCGGTGTTTCTACAGCCTTCGAGTACGAGAAGACCGCATCTTTATCCCATTTCGTCCTCGCTATAATTCCTTCATTCAACGGTAACGAGCGATCACGAGGAGGAAATGCAATTTGCCGTGACGACGGACGGAAATGGGCTTCTCGAGTGGTTTCGGTGTTGGTTAGGTCGGCGCACAGGGCGAGGAGGAGGTCAAGGCTGATACAGGTTCGCCTATATGGCTAATCGCATGGCTCCGGGCTAAAGAGGAAATAATACTCGGCTATTCGCCCGTATTCGAGCTTTTGAATTGACTGCGTGATATTATAAAAAGAGTATACATATGTTTATACATGTCGCGACGAATCGCTATTGTTGTTCTCTCTATTAGTGACAAGTATTTCTTTCTTCGCGGATCCAGAATGAATGAATTCATCATCTGAAATTTGCTCATTAAAAATTTCAAAGAAATTTAGTAAAACATTAATTAAAATAGTGATTATTAGCAATTCTTTTGAAGAAATGCACGAAATCTTTAAGTCTCGCAAAATAATTTTCGACATAAAATTAATATAATTGAAAAATTATATTAATTTTATGTCGAAAATTATTTTGTGAGACTTAAAGATTATCTGCAGAGATCCTCTATATTTGTATGAATAAATAGAGTCCTCTTGGTATTAGGTCATATCGCATAATAAAGATTTAATCGGATATAACGACACACATGTCCCAAGATTCTTAATGCGATTTTATCATCGTGATGAGAGCTAAATGGAAGGTCGTGTGAATTAAGATAATTAGTTCGATACCATAAATTCTGCAAATTTAATGCTACTC
The DNA here is from genome assembly GCF_025532165.1 of Camponotus vicinus. Lineage (NCBI taxonomy): Eukaryota > Metazoa > Arthropoda > Insecta > Hymenoptera > Formicidae > Camponotus > Camponotus vicinus. Next base: position 4,464,062 of record NW_028141949.1, read on the forward strand.
TTTTGCGAGACACGTCTTATGATTCGCTACAATTTTAATAATGGATTACCGGGTACTCAAGGATGATGCACGAAAGATACGGATGTTGCGCATTATGATTAACAATGCACGCGAGTCATTGATTTAGAATAGAAATTTCTACGTAATTAAAATCGGAGTTTATGTAATGACAATAATCAATGAGAAATAATATTTATCATGTAAATATTAATTTTTCTTAGAGTATATATGTATAGTTCTTGAAGGATCATATTTTTTAAATATTTTTGTTAATTGTCGGAAAAATAATTTAACGCAATGATCAATTACAAGACGGACAATTGCTTTATAATTTCGCAAACAATAACGCTTTAATCGACTGATAGTCGCATCTAGTAACAAGCACACGCCGGCTCGCTTTACAAGACCGATAATTACGGGCGACTCTTTTACGGTGCTTGGCTACCTTCATTCCCGACACTGTCCCCAAACCTGTCCCAGCCAATCCTCCTGCACCCTTTGCAAGTACCTAACCCTCCGCTACCAACCCTCCTCCCGCTCAACACCGGCGTATAATGGATCGCTTCAATTTACTCGACGGCGCTGCCTTCGGTACCACGACCCCACGCTGTGGAAAATCGAAAAATTCCGGGAGTGCGAGAACGATGAACGGTGGACCGGGAGCTGTTCGTTCGAGAACGGGGTTGTTGTATGCGGCTCCGCCGGGGAAACGACGAGATTTCATTATAATGGAGGAGAGCCTCGCGGAAAAGTGCAAAGTCTCGTGGCAGGTCCATCCTCCAGGGATGAAAGAAATTGGCGGGAATTATGTTGGGAAGTGTCTACGATTAAAGAAAGAGGGAGAGAGAGAGAGAAAAAGAACAGAAGTGGGAGCCGTACAACCACGGGGGTTTAACCCATGCCGAAAGGAATTATATAAACACGAAGATAAAATCGCTACGTTGCGGAAATTGAAATCATATTCGCTGAAATAAATTCTATCTGTTTTGTTTAGAAAAATATTATTGTTTAGAAAATACTATCAGAGAGGTTTAGTGTAATATATCGTAATTTTTTTTATTATTTTCTTTCACTCGCATAATTTGGGAGAACTTGCCTTTTAATTTATATTACGTATATATTTAGTTTAGAAGACACAAATAAATCTCTATTTTTTCACAAACTCGCACGGTTTTAATAGAAACGATTCAAATATATAAATAAACTTCTTATATTACGCAGAAGTCATTCGAATTCACGAAAGAAATTTGATTACATGTAAAAAAATCGTTAATTATGTCGCGCAATTGAAAATATTACATATGAAAAAAATGGAAATTGATGCACAACTCTTAATTATATCGTGTAAATATTCATCAATGAATACATATTAAATATCCACACTAAATCGTAAATAGAAATAAACGGTTTATTAATAGCTTTCTTAGAGAAAAGAGAGAGAGAGAGAGAGAGAGAGAGAGAGAGAGAGAGAGATTAATGTGTAAACATGCTCAACGTAAGAATATTAGTTTTTGCGAAGAGACATTGGTCGTAAATTTTACATAGCAAAATGTCATTTCATATAGTTTCTCACTGCCGACGACGATGATGTAATGGTTATTGTTGAAAGCGGTGATATCTTGCAATTACCACATTTCCGTATTGTGATAATTTGTTCTTACGTGAGTCATGCCCCTTCCCCCTTTTTACGAAGATAAATATTTAGCGTGCAACTTAACTCTTTATTACGAAAAGTTATCGCCAGATGAGATTCACCATCATGGAGAGCGCATTATATCCACTTTGCATTTTTACGTGCATTGAAATAAATTTTCGTACTTTAAATTCATAAACTTTTACGTAAAATATATATATGATTTGTTTCAACCGCATACACACAACACATATATAAATAATCAATATATTTTATATTTTATACTGTATTTTATTTTCTGTTATTTTATATATTAAATATATTTTTAAATATACTTATATATATATTATACTTTAATAATAATTAAAAATATTTTTTCTCTACGTACCGAGTAAATATTTTCTGCATTTCTGATTACGCGAATCCTCTTATGCAACCAGTATAATATTTTTTGCCACTAATTCGTTGTGGCTGAGGAAAATGAAGATTGCTCGCATTAATTTTTATGGACAAACTCGGCCATTTATGTGAGAGCCTCGTAATGCAACTGCGGAAACTCTTAAATTTAATATGAAGAGTAATTAAATCGGACACACCGCTGACGCACACAGTGGTGAGAAATCACTTTCTTACAGACCCGCCATAGTTAAGCGTATATTACATTTAATTTCTCGTAACAAAAACTTGATGCAAAACGCAATGACTTCTATGTATTCGACTTTCAAATTTTATGTAATATTTTAACAAGAGAACGAAATGGCTTAGTCTTTCTACTGAATATTTTTACAGAAATTTATGACGAAAATTATTGATATAGTATGATATCTTTAATATGTTTTAAAAATATTAATAACAACAAAATTATTGTGTGAAAAGAAACTAGGTAAAAGTATTTAAATTACTTCGAAATTTAATAAAGCAATAAAACGTGAACTGTAATAGTTAAAAACTTAATTTAATTTGTTAAAAGCAACTTTTGATAAAAACTCATCGTTAATGATTGTTATAAAACATTACTGTATATTGCGGGAATTCCAACTCTCCCGCGAAACTAAAAAAATTCGCATGTATCGGCGAAGAATTTTCCATGGGAATAAAACTCGACTCGGGGAAATGTCAGATTGCTGACGTTTCGCTTTAGAAATCTTCACCAACGCAATATGACGAGAGCGTTGTGCGACAAATCGACATAGAGTCGAGAATATTAAAGAGATATTTACTTAATTAATTAATTAATTAATTAAACTATATCAGACAACGCGGATCAACATCTGGCTATTTATTTCCCCGGCAACGAGTCGCTGCGGCATAAATTTCAGGGATTAAAGTTACATCAGGTAAACATTAAAGCGTCGCGTCCAGCAAAATGGAAACGGGAGAATATACCGGGTGATGAGATGTAATCATGCAATGACAAAGTATTATATATAAGCGTGCACTAGCAAGATAAAATTAATTTCCTAATTGAGATTTTCTGATGATCTCGCTCGTGCATATCTGTATTTTTAATTGATGTCGTCCGGTTACGTATGTATGACATTATTAATTATACAGACTAAATGCAAATAAAATTTGCGATAAGGTGATATATTTAGGAGTGAATTTATAATGAAAGATGGGAGCGATATTTTACACGCATTTCACAGAAATTAATTATAAATAAAATTTTTGCGCAAAGTTTTATTTATGCATATCATTTTTTTAATATTTTTATATTATATTTTACATATGTTTACATTATATTTTTATGTCATATCTTTTACCTTTTATATCTGATTTTATATTTATATATGAGAAAGAACAAATGATAAAGAGTTTGCTCGTGATTTAACGCTCGATGTAACTTAAGTCATTGTTTTCTTCCGAATCTTTCCTCTTCGGTTTAAGGATCAATTAATTTGGATTAGCTTGTGAAATCACCTGGGTGCACGCTTAAGCCCCTTGACTTTGTGGAGATCGCAGGTTAATGGAAAATTCGGATACGGTGGTGTTTCGAGATAAATAAGAGAAATTAACTCGAACGAACAGGATAAGCCAAGGTGGTTTTCGCGACGCCAACTTTTGCGAAAGTGGAATCCTTGAAAGTGGAAACTATCACAGCTGTGTGCAAAAAAATTCTCTTTTTTCTGTCGTTGTAATAAAAGAGAAAAAGACAGACGCGATCTGTTTTTCTCTTTCATTACATTGTAAAGCTACATATTTAAAGAATAATCTTATTTATTTTTATTATTTATTAAAAATTGCTCAGATATAATAATAAAATGAATAAAATGTACTTGACATATCTGAGCATCTTAATATAATATTTAATTAATGTATTTTCTAAATACCCTCTTACACTTTTTGGCAACCTTCCAAGCTTTTTTCGAGGGCATTTTTCATCTTCATGCAGCATTTGCTGTGATTCAACGAGATGCTTCTTCGACGTCTTCATCATTTCTTTCGTCAATCCTCTCTCTCTGTCTCTCTCTTTCCTGTCGAGCAAATATCTCTTAAGCAGCCTCCACTGTTTCGCAAAAAGATACCTATTCCTCGAATCAAGGTATCTCTCGATTTTATGTCTCCCTTTCGTGTATATATCTTCTTCATATATTTCTCTCCTCTTCTCTTTCTCCTTCTCTCTCTCTCTCTCTCTCTCTCTCTCTCTCTCTCTCTCTCTCTTTCTCTTTCGATTTCGCATCTTCAATCTCCTTTTTCGAATCGTTCGCGTAAAAGACGTTTTTTACTGGCGAGAAGGAAGAAGCTAAGAAGCTAGAATGATTAACGAGAAGTCGAAGAGATCGACTTCGTCTTGCACTCGGTTTTCTGTGAGTTAATTTTACGTGATGTATCCTCGCGTTTCTTTTTACGCATAGATAAAATTAAAAAGTAATTTCTAAGTTGTTTATTTATACTCTTGATATTAATCAACTTTTCTCTGTATCAAGTCTTGATAAAATTTCCAATATTTTAAATATTGTTATATTAAAGTATAATTTCGAAACGTTTAACAATCCCCATAACTGCATTATCACGGATTAAACGGAAATCGTCAGGAATATCCTGATGGAAATGGACTCAACTCTCGTCCGTAATAAATTGTTAAGCGGATTACTCCGAGTTGTTCAGATTAACTTTATCCAAAGCGAGGCATCCGTAATAGTCTATAAGAAAGTTCTGTATTTTTCTCATTAATTCGAATGAAACACACCGCGCGATAATGAGCCGTAAATTCCGCTATTGCATTCGCGGCAGCGGAAAAGAAGAATCGAGAAACCGGACGCTGGAGAACGAGATTTAATTTAAAGCAGTCCAGAGAAAATCGATAAATGGAAAATAATACTTGTGCGAATTGCGGGAAAACGAAGAGAGATCTCACTTTTTCTTAATCGAACGCTCTCTTTCTCTCTTTCTTTCTCTCGGCGAAACTTTTCGGGGATATTCGTCATTTTAACGATGGTTTTATTGCAGATCTTGGAAATGTGTTTGGGATCTGTTTCTCCAGATGCCTTGTAAATTTAACTCATATATTTGCTTTGCGGCACCATTTTGCCGATAGAGGGAATTATGGCGTTTTGTACTGCGGGATATTGCACTGTTATATATGCAGCGTTGAATCGAATCTGAGATATTAATATTTTTTCAACAAAAATAAACAGAATCCTCGTAAATAAAATTAGTCTTTTTGTTGAATTTAATATTTGTATAATATTATTATATGTTCGATATATATTATATTTCATGTTTATAATGTGTACATTATATTTAATTCAAGATTAAATGCTATTGTTTAATGTTAAATATTATTAATGTTAAACAATATTAATATTTAATATTAATGATTAAATCTCTTAATTATGAAATTCATGTATATATTTACTGTTTGAAAATTACATATTTAATATAAATTAAATATGATCATATATGTATTTATATGGATGTCGTATGTTTAGTTTACATTAAATACACAATTATTCTAGAATAATGAAATGCTTTTGTGACGATAGAATCTATCAAATGTTCGTCGAAATTGTCGAGTTGACGGCGCGTAAAGCCGGATTACGGATCGACGTAATGGCTTAACGAGGATTTTATTGCGAGCACTGTAAATTTCCCGCGTTCCAACGACGCCAGCGTATCGTTCGTAGTATCGCACATGTGTAACTCGCCGTACTTCCTGCGCGAGAAATCCGGAGAAAATTCGTCCTTATGGCGAACGTCGATCGTCGTGACCAATGACGCGTTCCTCGTATCCGCGAATACCGTATCGGATATTTCCTGACAGACCGACCGACCGACCGCGCGCGCATCGTCTGCTCCAGTTCTCGTATCGTTCTTTCTTTTTGGCATGCGAATCCGACGCGTGTTTAACATACTTCTTCCTTCCGCGAACAGAGAAATTCCACGACATGAAAGTATTTTAATTTCCGGTTGATCCATTCTACCGCGCGCGTTAATTGCCCTCAGCTTTCAAGTTTCCGTAATTCGAATTTTTTAAGTCAAAAGAATTGATTCATTATTTAGAATTGTTTCGAGGATTTTCATCAATTGCACACATTTGTGAAGTCATAGGAAAATATAAGATTAGTTGCAATAATTTTAATATCATTATTAAATAACGGAGATGGTAATTAATATCATATAATATTTTGTATTTTTACGTTATTAATATTTTTATTTTAAATTATATCGCTGAGAATTTCATTGTTTGAATGTATTTTATAAATAATTATATATTTTAAAAATTTATACCTAATTTTTTTAGGGGAGGATTATGTTTATATTTTTCTTTTTACTTTTAAAAATCATGCAGCTTACGTACGTAGACGGTGCTACGCATAATCTACGACGTTCCATTAACTATAATTAGACGCGATTTCAGTCCATCGGTGTCATGCTGTCATGGTTTTCTTCTTGCCGATGGAGACGACAGCCAGCCAACTCGCGAGCGAATTTGTAACGCGGCCAAGGGCTGAAAAATATGTGCGAGGATTGGGGTTGACAAGGGTGCGATCCACGGAGAAGGGGCAGAGAGGCGAGGAAAGACGAGACTCCTCGGCCGGATAGAGCGGAACGACGGAGGAATGGGCTCGCGAAGTTAGTGCCGACATTAAAACCACGGAATGGACTTAACGACTCGTGGCGTGTCGGTGGCTGCGGCCATTCCGTTCCCGTTTCAACTCCCTCGCCCGTCGGAGAAACGCCGTCCACCTTCTTCTTTTTATTTTCCCGCGATGTCCCCTTCGCCGCCTCTATCTTGCTCGGTGGCCTCTCGCGCGCGTTGTCGAAGGAAGAAGAGGGATCGTGGCAAGCGGCACGGAAGAAAGATCCTTCCTTCCTTCCTTCCTTTCGGAATTACCCTCGAGTGATCCTTCACGAAAATTAACTCCCTCGACTATGCCCGGGCCCGGCTTCTTAAAATATCGCGCTTTACTCTGTTGTCCCCCGGATGACTGCAAGGAATAGCGGTAATTTGCGGCGATTGTGATTTCTGACATCTCTTTTCGTATAAATTTCTTTATTGTGTTACGAGAAAATTAAACATGCAAAATTAATATCGATGAAAAATGTGAGAATATTATTTTTGATACTTTTTTTATCAATTACTATTTTATTTTGAGTTATTTCAATTTTTTATTTGCTGGGTCCTTATTGTTCGCGCGCGAGCAACATTTTGTTTCCATTTGAATTGATTGCAGTAGAAAATCACGGACCGCGTTACAAAATGCAAAATGTAATTCGTTGTTTCCAAGTATTTTTCATTATTACCGGCTCTCTACACAGTTATCATTTATTTGTTTAGTACACGTCAACACGATATACGCGTAATATATTAATTAGTATTCCAAACAATGTTACGGGTGAATAATTACGAGAAATGGCCCGCCTGGTATTTCGTCAGTGGAGAACCGAGACTAACCCTTCGATAATAATGCATAAATTTGTTCTCATTTGTGCTCTTTAAACGCGCCTCAATATTCCTATCTTTAAGCGATCTCTTTCTCTCACCCTTCCTCCGTCGCCTTTTTTGTCGCCTTTTTAGCCCTTCGACCTCCATTATCGAGATGCGGGCGTCGGTGCGGATGACGAATAAAAAAATACACGGTAGCGAAGGGTGGCTGGTGGCAGCGACGTGAAAAGCGGCTCTTTTTTTTTCTCCGAGATAATAGTGATACGAACCTTTCTTCGCGATGCTGAGGTGGTCGAACCAAAGTTTTTACCCGGACTGTCGTTGCTGAAGGAACGGCAGAGGCAAATACGATGATCATTAGGAGTTAATTAATTTTTTCTCCGCCTTCTTCAGAGGCTTTCTTTCTTTCCGACAATCACACCGACTTTTCCTGAATGCCGGAGATAGATCGGAAGTCGTTTCCTCAAAATGTTTCGTGACAACAAAAATAGAAAAATTATTGATTAAATTATTATATAATTATTCTTTAATTATTAATCTAAGAGATCTATGAATGATATCAGTAGTTACAGGCTATTTAGAGATTTATCATATTTTTACAAGAGATAGTTTGATAGATGAATTATTTTTACAGCACAGATATGTATAAATTAATTATTTTGCGACTGATCACAGCTTCAGTTTGTATAATTATTTTGAATGATTCATTTTAAAGAATCAAGCATTAGAAATTATAAAATAACATCACAGTATTTGATAAAATATATAAAAATTTTAGATATATATTTATTATTTAATATTAATCAAATTTTTAAATAGTTTAGCGATATATAAACGATCTAAAAAATTATTAATTAACAGTTCAATTTGGCGAACGAATTCGCATTACTCTATCGGACACTTTCAAAATTCCCAAAAGTGCGGCTAATATTGTTAACGTCTCTCCGGCCGAGGTGCAAAGCGTCAAAGCAACCCGTTCAGATTATTTTCTGTGAGATGCCACGTCTCGTTTTGTACGGTGCTTTAAATGGTATTCTTCGAGCGAAAGAAACCTGAAGCTAGCTGAAGCAAAGCGGTTGAGGAAACGAAGAGGTCTTACCGAAAGAAAGAGCGACGCGACAAAGGAACGCTCTATTTTCTCTCCGCAAATCGCAGGCCTTTCTTCTCGCGCATATCGATTTTATTTCGATTCCCATTTTCTACACATGTTCTTTTAGCAGTCGGTTACGAGACGGTTCTCTGCATGGCGACCGATATTTAATATCGGCACTTGATGCATCGCTCGGCGATTTTGGACGTTCGCTACGTGCTTCACATATATACCGAGTGACCCTTTAATATTCCGCCATCGTATGCGAACGAACGCGAATTCGGTCGGCATTTGGCCGAAATTTCGTCGAAAAGTGTCCGCAATAAATGCGAAACGTTTTCGATTTCGATCGATCCTGTTGCTGTTTCTCTCGCGTTTACTTTTAACATATGGAAACGGTCCGACAAAAAATTAGCAGCATTGTTAAATATATTTTTTTTATTTAGTCCAAGAAATTTTGAGTGAAAGCAAATTATATTTAGGGAATCTTACAAAAGCTTAGAGGAACAAATAATGATGAATTATGTGTTACTTTATATTCAATTATGATATTATATATTGTATATTAAAAGTTTAAAATTCTTCAAAAGTCCTTATTAAGAAGTACAAATTGATCAGGTAGAAACGTATCAGAACTTTTGGAAAAAACGCATTAACTCCCAAGTTGTTAAAAATTCTTTTGGCATCTCCCTTTTCATCAAAAAAGAAGATTATTATCAAATTTTTAAATGAAGTTTAGAGCTTTTCATAAGTTTCATCAACGTTTCAACATAGGGAAGATAGTCTTAATAAAAGCTGGAGAAAGAGAGAAGGGGGAAAGATTACGAAATGAAATTCAGGACGCTGTGGACGTTCCGCAATATAAATATACTCGACGCGAGCTCCTGGATAATACATATATTATGACAGGTCCCGGTGCGCGTCCCCAGTATAAATCAAGATCCTGTTACTCTCGTGAGAGAAAAGCCGGACGAATAGCGGAGGGCTCCCCGACGCAAACGCTATTTCTCTTAGAGGCCGCGGGCTAGATAATGGCGTGGTATCTCGACGAAGTGCTTACAGACGCGTACGAATGGTCAGCCGAAGGATGAAGCTTCCGAAGTGCTCGGAAAACCGAAGCGATGTACTCGGCATCGATCCTCTCGAAGCGGCCGTTTTCAGACAGGGAGACGTGACGAGCGCGCACCATCACTTGTATGCTCGGTCCTTTCATTTCTCGGTCTCATCGAAGGTTTCGTATTGTTCGCGAGCTTGGTCCATCACTCGCGATCGATTTGTCGCAATCGAGAAATTAAAGAATCGCGAATTTCGACGGAAATTCATGGAATAACCGAGATTTGTTACAAGAAAAATAGAACAGAAAATAAAATTACAATTTGTCGCGAGATAAAATTGCATCTTTTAACGGTTTAACCCTTGATTCGTGACCTGACACTTTACTTGATAACTTAATATTCGCAGTACAGGCTGTGCTACGTAAAGAGATACGCGACTCCCCGCTGATAAAATGACGCAACCCCAAGTCGCATCCATCACGTCTGGCGGTTCGATTATTATCGCGCCGTTGTGGCTAAACCTTCGGAGAATAAGTTATCGCACGGTCGGTTGCTAGTTAGCAGCCGTTATTCCTCAGGCCGGATACACATCTTAGGTCCGCCTCCAACAATATCTCGGATCGCACGTACGGCAATAAAGTCACCCTCGTGTCCTGGATCGTCGCGCTATTAAAAGGAACGCGAGAGAAAAAAAAAGAAACGGATTGTGTGCCCGGAGAGACGAGCAAAATTGGACGATGTCGTGTTTCGTGGTTGTTCCGGAATTCCTCAGGTACAACGCAGCATCGTGGCTCTCGAATTTCGTGCCAGATAGCCTCGAGGCGAGTCCCATGGGTTGCGTTTCTTTCTTCTCGAGGCTGCCGAGATTCCTTCCGCTTCCTCTTCCCGTTTTTTCGTCGTCCTCGCGCTTCTCTTTAAAGAGTCAGAAGAAGAAATCGCAAATTCTCGCTCTCCTTTTCTCTCGAGAAAAACTCGAATGCTGTTGTTTTCCGCGGCAAAGCGGTTAAACGTCACGCTTCGAATGCGAGATGTACTTAAGGGATATTCAGTTAATATATTTAAAATTTTGACGTAGGTTCAATTTAGATCTCACATTACATCACTGTAATTTTACATTATGTTCTTTATTTTTATTTATTTTCCGTGGATCTTTTATTCATGATAGAGATACTAGAAGTCAATGTAAATTTTTTTATCTTTAAGTAGATATTCAAATTTTATTGCAGCTTAGTATATTGCAAGTCTTTTTGTATTTATTTCTGTTAATTTTCTCTCTTGCGCGCGTTACTATTTATTATCAGCTAACGTTATTGTTTACCGAGGAAATCGCAATGTTTAAATATGCAACGTTTCATAAACTGAAATTATAATTCTTTTCTTTTATTTTTTGTTTCTATTACAGACTTTTCTTTTTTTTCGCTCAATGAAATTCTTCATGAAACTAGCAACAATGTTAAAATCCGCACTTCCATAGCATTAAAATGACTCGCGCGAAAGGACCGATAGATGCTAATCAATAGAAATGAGAACTAATTAAACAATCGATCGCAGATCGCATCCGGCACTCATATCGACGAGTTAAGCAAACGGTGCGATTCGAGATTCGTTCGCCGAGGAGGCAACTTTACAAAGTTCCGAGTATGACGCTCACCCCGGATAGAACTTGTCGATTAAAATTCCCAGTAGTCGCCGAGGAGTTAATCGAATATTCAGGAGCGCGTCACGGAGAGTGTTCTCTAGGCGGGAAAACTTGGAAGGGAAAACTTTCGCCGCCACCGATGTCGGAAAGTGCGTGCCCGAGAACGGCGAAAGGGCGTCGTGGCAGATGGCGACGTCTCTTTTTTTACGTCGGAAAATTTTCGTCCTTGTGGCTTTCACCCACTTATTATTGCTCGTCTCTCGCCTCTCTTGTGCCTCCTCATCTTCCAAGGAATTGCCGTCCTAGCATCTCTCCGCGATTAAAACGACTAGAGATTATTCATAAAAAAAGTTCGCTGCGCGAATACCAATCGCGGTCGCGAAAATGGCTATCGGAGATCCTTTGACATTCAACTTTTCGCGCGGCAAAACTTCCTCAAAGAAGAGCGCGACTTCTCAATAGCTCGTTAAACCTCCTAGGTTAACGTCATTCCCCATTATGCCGCCTCTGCGCGATAACTGTAACGTGATTATCAATTTTCGCGAGTTACAGGCAGATAGTTATGACTTCGTCAAAGTTGCGAGTTCGTCGAGTAATTAATAAACGTTAATCGGACTTGATAACTCTTTCGTAACGCGTGAAATTCTTTATATTATTTTCATGGTTTTTCTTATCCCCCTACTGCATTGACTTTCAATTCATTTTTTAAGAGAGAAATATAAGTGTTCATTGATTCATTCTTACAATAATGTAAGTCAAGCGAAATATCAAGTTCAATGACACCGTTTCCTACACAATTTTCAAATTAATTGCTTCGTTTTCGCGAAGAATCTGAAAAGATCTCGAAACTAATATGCAAAAATAATTATATTAAAATAATTACTCAGCGGTAATTATAAGAAATAATACGCTCGACATAAATAGAGATGGCTACTGAATATATGGCGCGATGCGAATCTCGTTAAATGGTAATTCAACTGGTATGGAGAGAAGCGTCTAGCTACGCCAATATGGCCACTTGGGCATTATCGTGCGCGCCCTGCTGGAGAGTAAATTTTACGAAGCAGTCTCTCTCTCCCCTGCGGTCGAGCATGAATGGTGTCTATAATTTGATTCGGCGCCCCTTGTTCGCGTAACTTTCGCGAGGTCCGCGAAAGTCTCCGATGCATTATTTCCGACATGCATTTTTCCTCTTCTTTTTCACATAAAGATTTCTTTCGATTGATTTAATATATTCCAAATAAATATTGGACTTGGCCAAAGATATTTTTTGAGAATATATGTATTTTATATATATATTTATTTATTTATTATTAATTTATTATTATTATTTTATTACTGTTTATTATTCTCGTATATGTATAAAATTAAGGAAAAATTATCTGTGAGAAATATTTAGAAAGCAATGAGTAAAATAATGGGTTCATGCTTGCAGTTGCACATTCTTTAATTAATTAATAGATTTTATCGCAGAGTTATATTTCTCTTTTATAGCTATAAGAAAACAATGCTTCTTTTCGATTTTTAAGTCACGGACATTTTCTAGATAATGTCTTTTCGAAGACTCGACAAAGCGCGCGATTTTTCTCGTCGTGCGATTATCGTATCTTTGTCGTTATATTATCATAACCTATTATTTGTAAAATGAGAAAGATTAGACGAATTCCTTAAATTCTTAAAATTATCGCGTTTTATAATCGAAACGCATCATCCTTTCAACGACAGTAAACCGTGCATTCGTGTAAAATTGCGGCGTTTCGGAACATCGCGAGTAACTGGAGTCTAGGAGCAGCTTTTATGGGCAGTTTTGAGTTTAACAGCCAAGAGTGGTCGACCCATACTCCGTCTGTATCCACTTATGGACGCAACGCGGTTAGACGCCGCGCTTTGTAGCTTCCCTCATCTCTACTCTATTATGATAATAATAGCGACGAGGCCGGGGGTTAAGCGGCGCTACGAAATTATCCGGTGACGGAAGCTTGGATGAAGACTTACCTTTGGTTTTCAGTTTTGGAACTTCACTTTTTCTCGACTCGGTTCACTTTTTAATAGTAACGACGAGCATATTGAGGGACTTGAAATGCCAAGATATCGATTTAGTCCGTGACGTTTATTGCCTCACGAGTTTTGCGATTGAAAAATTGAAGACGATAAAAGAGAGGATATTTCTTTTTGAATTTTTATTTCATATTTTTTTATATAAGGATAGGTAACACATAAGATGAAAGTGACATTAATACGCGAATGAACTGAAAATTTAAAATAAATGCTGAATAATTCATTTTTAATTATTATTACATTTTGTACAATTAAATCTCTTAGTGACTGAAAAATAATAGATATTTACTAATTAATAATAACACACAAAATTGCTATATCTTTTTTAAAATTGTTAACTTCAATTAATTTTTTGCGCACATATTTACTGTTGCACTATGTATACACATGTCTCCGCAAAAATCGTTACATATCTATATTTGGCAATCACTTGAAAACTCGAACGAATTCGTTTTGCTACGGCTTTTTGTTTCATTCCAACAATTTGATTGGGCGATAGAGGAAATTTAGCGTGATTGGGATTCATTCAAACCACTTAAGTGAACAATGGCACGAGTGCCTTTGTGCTCGCCGGCGCTTGTCGAATAAACGTGCAACATATATTCAGCGTATTTTGGCAATGGAATTTACATTGTCGCATGTACCACGTCCCGAAATTAATTTGGCCGAAAATTTTATTAATATCAAGCTGTGATATAACAGTGATAGTGATTGAGATTGTACTCCTGGTTATTAAAATCGATTTATACAGACTAAATATACAGTACTTAATGTAATTTTATGATAATGTTATATATATAAAATACAGAGATATTGATTGTTTCTTTACTTTATACAAGAAAGCATTTATGAGCATTTTAATAATGTAATGACGCTTTTTTATACATGTTTATTTAATTTTTATATAATTTCTAACAAAATAACAGAAATCCTTTAGCAATATTTTATTTTAGGAATTCCTCTGCGATATCCCGCAGCCATCTTTACATTTCTTCCGCAAAGAATTCGCAATAATCGATGCGATATATCGGCGTCGAACTTATTGACGCGTGGCCTTAACCAGAATAAATATATGAGCAAACTTATTTTAGCATTTCTTCTTTCCGACAAAGTAAACTTCGATTTCGTGAAAATATATCTTTCAAATAGCACTCGGATTTAGCAATTCGCAATTCAATACGGATAATTTGTTTTTGAAGAGAAACGAAAGGAAATGCGCGCATATTTTCTACCAGATAACCTTGGTTCACGTCAGAGATTCAATTTCGTAAACTACTTGCGACAGTAAGCATACTAATCTCCTAAAAATTTATTTATTGGAATTTTTTTGCAGCAATAAACGATAGCGATAAATTAATCATGAATTAAGTATATTAATCGGGAATTAAGTATATTAGAACTTTCTTGGATCGTTCAAAATGCGATTTAGAATGAAGATTTTTCATCGCGATTTTCCCGTCGTTGATACTAATTGTCCGTTCGCTTCCTCATTCACGTTCCAACGAGCATTAAATCCGGCGGTTTTCAGGCGGAGCCGTGCGCAAAGTTGCGGAAGAAATCCGTTCGCGGACTGTCACGGCCAAGCGCCGGCGATAATCCGGGCGGATTTCGAGTGTAATGATGAAGTTTCGTTCACGGATCCGCGAGAAACTTCCATCGCGAGCCGACCGGCGAAAGTTTCGCGAGTTTCGCCCGTTTGTGGACGTGCATCGTCGGCCGAAGGGAAGAACGGTGCCGACTGAACGCGACGCCTGGAAATTAAAGTAAAATAGAAGCAAGGGGGAGATGCGAATTGTTTACAACGATGCGACACTCGCGCCGGATCCGTCCGAAGTAAATCGCAACGGAATAAATACTCGCCGTCCGATTAAATAAAGTTAAGGCACAACGGCGCGTGACGCTATTTAATTTCTCGCTGCATTTTAATCCGTTAAACACTCAAGAGACTCGTGCATCGAACAAGAAGCTCGCGATTTCTAAAGATTCAGTAACGCTTCCAAGTTCCTAGGGATTTAAATTTCCATTTTATTTTTAATCTGTCATTTAATTGTAAGATCAAGTATTATCGATTTTATAAAGAATTAATTTCTACGTAAATACATGAGTGAATGTAATATTCGATATTTAACTTTCATAAAAAAATTAAACTATTTTACAATTGACGGAAGAAAAAAGTGTCAGTAAATTCAGGATATTCTGCAGCTGTCATCTGCGAATCAATGATATCGTTGTTCAATGTGATCGCTTTCGAAATATGACACCCTATCGACGCGCGCGATTATAAAAAAAAACAAACATTATTGATTCAAATTTTCGAAAACTTGGTTAACGAATAAAATCGCCAAACAAAATCGTCAGATGTCAAGAGGTGCGAAAAATCCTGCTGCGAGCACATGGTTGAAAGCATGGCATGAAATTTTAGGTTTCAAAATTACTGATGGCTGGTCTTGCATTCGTTAAAACAAGTTCGGTCGTAATTCTCCGCCGTAAAAGGGAAGCCTGTTGGACAAGTTTGATAACGAGATCCATGCGGAATCACGAGCGACAGAAGATTTATGAACCTACGCGTGATAGGTCACGTCAGGCTGTGGAGAAAGCTAACGGAGGTTTCGGGCGTCACGCAGGATATCACGTAGAGGCGCTTAAAGGCGCTCTGCTCAGATTAAAGGTGATTTGATTATTTCGGGGTTTAATTAATCTGTCGGATCTTTGAGTCGTGATGACGGCGAGGTCTACGGCGATTAACAAATAGTATCATACAATCATTTGGCTGGTTTTGTCAATTCCAGAGGAATTTTCAGTTTTACAGCAACAATCAACGAAAGGCACACCGATGCCAATATATTCGCGGTCGCTCTGCAAATTACAAATAAAACAAAAGTAACGTAAAGCGTATGAAATTAAATTTATGCCGTTACATGCTAACTTTGTAAACGCGGAAAATCGGTTTTAAATTTAGTTTCCCAATCATGCTTTTATTGCTTTATTCGCATGCATAATTACTATGCCTGAATTCGTTGAACTCTGCAAACTCGCTCTTTTGCGCGAGTAAAATACGTACATAGTAATTTGGGTATTAATAGAAGAGTAATACGTTTCTAAAATTTGCATGAAGATTTTGAAAATTTCGGAATATTTTTTTATTGATAATAAATATTCTGAAAATTTCTGAAGAGAAACGAACTTCTTTAAACTCGAACCATATTGAGGTCATATTAAATCTTCGAAACGAGTTGGCACGGCAGTTTAAATCGCGAGAGCATTTTGCAATTGTAATTTTCAGACGGCTTGCGGATCCATAGTGACATTTTGGTGACGGTTTACTAGAAATTTTGTGAAATAAAGCGTCGATTTTTGGGAAGCACACGAATTTAGTACACGATAGTGGGCTACAGTGCAAATAACGCACGTGAAAGAAATAAAAACGTTACTGCGAATCGAACGATTCACTCGTCGGATCAACAAGCGAAAATTCACGGCGGATTAATAATTGTTCACGCTTCGAAAATAGGTGTCTATTGTGTTTAAAACTTTCAAAAAAAAAAAAAGAAAAAAGAAAATTGTACGCGCAGAGAGAGAGAGAGAGAGAGAGAGAGAGGGAAGGAGGGAGAGAGAAAGAGTTGCTTTTTTTCCTCTGGACGCAAAAATACACGGAAAAAAACGTGCGGCAGCGAGCGGCCACGATCAGGTTGCACGTTGACACGATGTGTAATTTTATTATCTGCTTCTGCCTTGAATCTCACGCGGCGCGAAAAATTTCGAATTGGTTTCCGCTCTCTTTCACAGCAAATTCGTGGCACGCTGGAAGGAATTTAATGAATTTTCGCGAGTGCAAAGTGTCAGCGGAATCGCAGGAATTGGCATTCTCTTTGCCCGTTCCCTTTTTAAAACGGCGAAAGTTGTCCGTTCACTTTTCACTTTTATTTTATTCTTTTGCTCTTTAATTGATGTAAAAGTGATATAAATTTCAATCGGATCATGTGTGGTCAGCTTTAGTCATAAACGGTCGATTTTAAAATACAACGTAAATCTATCGCCTTCAGTTTTTATTACTCTTTGAGTAATTTTAATTGCTGTGTATAAAAAAGTGGTGATTTAAAATAAAATTACAAACAATTTTTTCAATGAGAAAAACTTGATCTCGTTATTAATAGCTGTTATTTATAGCAGTGTTGAAAAATTTACAACCGCGAACGAGTAATAATCGATAATAAAAGTGGAATTAACAGAATCATTGTATATATATCTCAATCATATGAGGGATAATTCGTTCGTTCGCGAAATAATAGCGAATTGTTGCAAATACCAGGCTTTTTAATAATTACACATGTGGTTGGAAAATAAAGCTACATAGGTCATTTAAAAACAACTTCCGCGCCGAGCAAGTATTTTACAACTTTTTAAAAAAAACTTGTATTACTTCTCATCAAAAAAGCAATGCAAATCAAATGCGTGCAATATGAAACATATAATCACATCGATTGGCCGTCGATTGCTTGCAGTATATTTTACTCGATCCTTTTTATTAGAATTTTCTTGTGTATATTTTTTCATCCACATATTTAAGAAACTTTCATGTTTTTAACACGGAATATTAATCTTTTTTACGATTTAAATTAATCTCGATAAGCGCTTTACTTTCTTGAGTTAACACGTGAAGTGACAACTAATCGCTGAAAATGTAAATATTATTTGTTTGATTATTTGCCCCAATTGTTCTTGTGACTGTCTAGATAGGCTCGTATTTGTGTTTAATCGGTACTTCAATTGAAGAGGATCTGCGAATAAGGGTCTATCTCGCTATTTGCAGCACGATTGTATCATCGCATCGAACATCTGCATCTGCTGGTGGTTCGTATTAATTTATTTATCCTTATTTAGATTTTTTAAACATACGAATTCTAATATAATTGTTTTATTACTTGTATTAAATTAAATTTTAACATATCTGTAACGTTGATTCTTGTTTCACGCGCATATTTTAATGATTTATCAGCTGTGTTTATTTATTGTCCTCGAAAAGAAATACGCATCTTTTTATTATTATATTTTATTATATTCTTTTATACTAATTTAAATTTCATCGAGTTTATCTCGATATGAGATCGTAAAGAGTTAATTACATCTTTAATCACACCCGATTTCCGTCAGTATTTCGCGTCGTTGATCATTACAGACTTCACGCTTCTCGCAATTCATTTAAACGCGAGAATGGACACTTTTGCGCATGCCACCCGGACGAGTTACGCTCTATCGTTACGTGAAGTTTCATGTTGATATATTTATGGTTCACGTGCGTTCAAACGCGATTTAACAGATGCGAGGTGTGCGACCGTGACTCAGATTGTGCGAACAGCACAGCAGAAATTTTTATTAGCGACCATGCCGACAATATTCAATTCAACGTTCCATTTTCAACATTCGTCGCGTATGTGATCTTTGTAGATAAAAATAGAGAGTAAGAGAGAGAGACAGATGCGCGAATTTATCTTTTTTTTTATTTTTTTTTATCGCCACTATCGCTATCGTAACGTGTTTTTAGTTTTCGTTATGGGAAGCGTTAAAAAAAGATAAAAAATAATACACTTTTTCAGATACTTTTTTTACATGCAACTTTTTTGAATATAACTTTCTCGTGAATCTTCTCGAGATTCCCTATCTTGTAATTACCATAATTCAAGCGAGACCTTCCCTAACGATACGATTTCGCGAATGAGGAAAATTAACTCGTTCGAGGGGATTCGCCGATAGTTGTAAATATGAAACTTACCGATCCAGCGTCGTTAAAAGCGACGGGATCCATTCATTCCCTTGAATAAGAAGAGGGGCAGATCGATGAGAGTTTGCGAGAAGGGCCTTTTACCACTTCGACACGTAAATAATGACGCACCATGGAGCGAATCCACCGCGTTTTGCTAGGATTCCATCATTTATCATACCGAGCGTCTTTCAAAAATCTTCAAAAGTGTCAAGAACTGGAGACGCGCACTTGTAATCAAATTCTTTTAACGAAGAGCCCAGATGGCTATTCTCGGGCGTCGGCTTAAATTGTATCGCGATCGAAGGAAACAGCGAGAGGCACGAGAGTTTGTTATTAGTCTCTAAAATCTTCAGGAAACGACTCTTTCTCATTTTACAAGATTACAAAGAAATCTCTTTTCCGTTGACGAGGTCAACGAAGTTGGTAGAAGAGGAATAAAAGTAAGATGAGCTCGTTTCTAACTGTTTCGAAAATAACTATTAATCAATTTGCCGATAACTGTAACCTTCATAAATTACAAGGAGAACATAGTATAAACTTTTACATTGTATTACATTATCTATAATAAATATAACCTCGGAATTTATTATAATTTATAAACTAGATTGCTAATATATAGCATTATAATCGCAATTGAATATTTTTTTTCTACATCAATATATATTTTATGTAAGGAAGATAATGAAGAGAAGAGAAAGAAATGATAGACATCTGAAATTCTCGATGGCGAGATTACAAGGAGGAATGAATATTTGGTGTTCATTTTGTAATATAGCAGATCACAGCAGAATAAATGAAGAATATTAAATAAACTTTTCGAGAATATCGTTGAAAAATATCCGAATTCTCGAGCGATGTGCATTTATTACGTTGCTTATCTCGTTCTTGCTGATCAATCAGATACAATAGATCATGAATTCTCTTCACGGATTACAAAGTGCGAATCGAAGGGCGAGTTCTACGCGCGAATTCTACACGATGAGAGGAGCAGGCAGAAACGACGCCCGCGATGGTGGTCTTTCTTGAATAATTCCTCAATTAGACGAGATTACGGATCTACAATCTGGTCGCCGTCTTCCGATCGTCGTCGGTTTCCACTGGAAGAGCCGAGTGACTTTCGCATCCTCGATTCTTTCGGCGATTTTATTACACGGGGTTGAAGAATAAAAAAAAAGGAAAGATGCACACGGAACGCGCGAAGCCAATTGGACAGGAAAAGTTTTCAACTTGTTCATGCTCCCCTCTTGCCCTCATCCCCAACTCGGTTCTTCTTCGGTATCCTCGGACCTGATCGTCCTTCTTTCCAGTTCCCTCCATCCGGCGACTCGATTTTCTCTTTACTTGTTGGCATGAAACTTTCCACTCTTTGAGATTGAAAGGATTGTCGGTGGTTCGCGAAAGAAGGAGTGGCCGATCGAGTATGCAACTGCAGACTGCATCGCATCGGGATGCGATTGTTCGCCGGTCGTTTGCGCGCGATGCATTCGAATGCTTCGTAGAGATTCGCTTCTTCTTTTTCTCTTTTTTTTCTAGAGGAAACAAGACGTGGGAGGGTATGTTGTACGGTAGCATAAACTGAGATACAGAGAAAAAAAATTTATTCGTTCAGATTAATAAATCAAATTAATTAATAAATCTGAAAAAGACTGCGACTTGTTTCCGCAATTTTCGATCTGACGTTCTGCATTTCTCCAAACGTACTGTCGGATTTAAAATAATATCGCGATCGTAAAGTCGCGTTAGTCGAAGGAAAACGCGCAGGCACAAAGTCGTGTAAAATGGCACGTCAAAAGAATTACGGCGTTTATTAAGCACCAGCATCGTCCTGTCGGAAATATATTTTTCGTTAAGAATACTTGAAATTGCTTTTCCGTCTTTATAGCTCTTTGTGAAATTCGTTTATAGCCTTTACAAAAATTTTTATCAACAGCCTCCGTCGTGCGCGATTATGTGTCGATTGAACAAAGTATTAATGTACGTTCAATGTTCATTTTCGAACCCCGAACTTCCTCTCCGCGCGACTCGACGAGAATGGCGCGCGACTTTGTCCCAGCCTGTTTCATTAATTATTTTTCCTAATTGGAATTTCCCTCCCTCTCGCTGCGCGGTAATTATGCCGCAGCGAAAGAGCGGCGAGTGTTTGCGCGCGTATACTGTTAACGCTTGTTCTATCCTTCTCTCTCCTTTTTTCCCTTCCGTTTTTTCCCCGTTTGCTCGCGCATTTGCTTGCGAATCGTGTTTTACCTGTCACGTTTGCTAGATTTTGCTCGCGAAACGAAAAATGTCGCACGCGACAAAACAAATCTGTCGTGTAAGTCGTGGCTCGCGAAAATTACGTCATGTATTAAGCATCTCGGCGTCGTGTCAAAAATATCGTATCTTTTTTTCGAGAATACTGAAAATTGTATTTTTGCAAAATAGCCACAATTTATGGTCGAGACTAACATTTACGAAGAATATTTTCGGAGCATTTTGTTCTTTAGAATCTTTAATTTTACTCAAAATGTGATAGGGAAAAAAAGACACAAGAATGTCTCTATCGCGGTACTCGCAATCCTGCGTCGAAATCCTGTCGTCGTGCTCCTCGGCTTTAACGTCGACGACGATGGCGGCGAGTTCCGTCACGACGTTGCCGTCGCGCGATGCGCCTACAAATGAGCTCGCAAAGCGCCGGCCGCTTTAAGGTTAATAACCTCATCTTCGAGCGTTGAGCGAAATTAAATTGGAGCTTTTCTTGCCGCTAAGCTGCGACACGTGCGCGGCCGAAAGGGTCGGCGAATAAGCCTGGCACAAGAGACAGACAGAGAGAGAGAGAGGAAGAGCCCGTGTCGCTTCGTCAAGTTCGATCGAGTAACCATCTGTTCTTATTCCAACTAGTCTCTCTCTCCTTTCCTTTCCTTTCCTTCATTCTCACGAGACGAAACTTCGATGATACGAGCGTGCTCGTGATATTCGAGAGCTTCTCCTAGATGTAATACGGATTTGCGACGGACGATTAAATAAAATTTCTCTCACTGACTGTCGATCGATCCTGAGTTACTCTCACAAATTTGAATTTACGAAAAATATCATTTTATTATCTCGTAATTATCATGAGAAAAGAATCTATAACTCGCGATTTTTGCGAATATACCGAATGCCTTAAATCGCTCGAGATTTTTTGCAATTTTGATCCTTCGAGTTTTGTAAAAAAAAAATATATATTAAAAATCATGAAGGAAATATTTCACGCGACATCGATGTCGCGAATACCGGGGTTAGTGGGACCAATTTTCGTGACGTTGATAACAGACTGCGACAACATGGCGAATGTCGGGAATTTGGTGCGGTTCGTTGTCTAACCGTGTTTTGCCACGGTTCTTTGTCCTCTCCATTTTTCAATCGGCTGTCGTCGGGGCATCGCTATGTCCGACCGATTTTTTTTTGGCGCCCCTTTGCAAGCGGAATCCCGACTATCGGCGCCATCCATCCATCGGCGAATGCCACGGGGGATTTGTCTCGTAAGTCCCCGTGGGATTCAGCACGCGTATTCGACGTCTATCGGCGGATCCGTATAACATGTTACCTGCTAGGTCGTCCCGGTTACACAGCACCGGGGTTACATTACCGCGAAAATGAATTTCCCCGAGCGTCGGATTCACCGGGGACGACTAATCTTAATAATCGCCAGTTGGATTCTTACGGCACGTGTGTGCGACCTATTTCTAAAGAGACCGCATTTCTCGTGTAATACACGCGAGACTTCTGCTCGACGAAAATGTAACTATAGTTGAGGAAATTATTTAATATAAGCAATTAAAGAGTTTTACTCTGCTATAAAGGTAGTACGGAATAAAGATGAAAATTTATGAGTTGGACTTTTCTACGTGCAGCACATATCCAAGTTGAAACTGTCCTTCTATTTTCGACCACAATGTTCCCCGCACGTTTATGGATTGTAGAAAATGGGTTAATAAGAACTGAGGTTTTGCTTTGTACTTTAAATAGGTAATACACAAATAGAAATTGCTCTATAAGTTTATTTAGAGATTTAAAAGCAGAGACTAGAAAAACTATAGATTGAATGATTTCAAAAAAATGTAACTTAATTAAATCTAGTTTAATTAAAGCAGATTATTAGAACATTGAGGTCAAAAGTAGAAGAAAAGTTTTGACTCTATTAGCAACTTGATAGAAATTTTGCAAGTATAAGTTTCTAATTCTTCTATTATAGAATATGACGCATAATTAAATTAATATAAATGTAATAATAGGATATGTGTATATTATATATATGCGATTAATAAGAGTTTATTTATTATTTTAATATATTTATATTCTTTAAGATATTTGTAACTTTTATTTTAAATTATTTTTGTAAAAGATTTCCTGCATATCTTCCTCTCCTGATATATGCAGAGGAGTAAAGTTTTGCGAGGAGTTGTCATCGAAGTGACGATGTGCCGATAAGTGAATCTATCAATGTCGCATGCAAACGGTAATAACTAGTACACTATTCGACATATATCCGCACATAGGATATATCGGAATCTATAATCATATTCGTTCCACCTGTCAGCTGCCTCCGGTACGAGTGACGTCTGTTGTCAGGCAACTGTTGTCAGATTTACAGTATTCGGAAACTGACACCGCGGAATTAACTAAGCGTACAGACTTACAACAGCCCAAATATCACTCTGTCGTGCCGTTATATTCGTGCAATTTTATTAAAAAACAGAAGAGAAATAAATTGGCGCAATGTGCAAATAATTTGGTACAGCTTGTCGCAAAATTTTCAACAATAACATGACTTGGCACAAAAGGTTTCATAAAAGTTAGGGGGACCTCCACAAGCTTTCCATATTTAATATAAGTATCTCGATAATTTAAACAGTTTTAATTAAAATTCCGTTGAAATAAAGTCTACGTGAAGTTAATTAAAGAACAAAATTTGCGGCCGCCCTATATTTCCTCGTGGATGGAAAGGAGTGCTGAAACGAGAAGGTTACGACAGCTGTATTAATATATTCGATGCTTACAAATCAGATTGATTATCATTCGATTCATGAATAAATATTTCACGTCTCGGGATAGATTACCACATCATTTTGTATTTTTATGCACATCTTGCCACGTCGTTATTATATTTCGGTTCCGCTCGTCGTTTAGTCGAATGCCGTGCCTGACTATTACACTTGAATGCTTTGCTACAACGCGGAGCGGCACGCCCCGTATCTGCCCTAAATGCTAATAACAAAAAGTTGAACCGTATGCTCGCGGAGTTTGCTAGAGGATAATGAAACGGATTAATCAAAGAGAAAGAGAGTGACAGAGGAAACGGGAAAAGAAAGGTGGAGCAAAATGTGGCAACGAAACAATGGCTAAAGTGTTGTTGAGGAAAAGAGATACTTAGATGACGACAATAAATAGATTCTGTTGCAGAATTATTCGAGTGCCCATAAATTTAACGATGAAAGGCTTATCTCGCGCGCCTAGAGAAAGTGAGTTCGCGTTTTCGCGATTACATATGTGCTTTAGCCGAAGTTTGTCGGAAATTATTTACTGAGTTTAAGTATCTCGTGATCTGCATGAGGAAAGTTTCGTTTCCGTAAATTTCATTAAAGCCGTCGGAAATACGTAACATGTTTTCTCGTATTTTCGCAGTGGAAAAAGTAGATCTAATTATAATAGAGGCGCATTTTGAATATATGTATTTTACTTTCATATTAATTTCGTATAGAGAAAAAATATATTATATTTTCTAGTCGATGTAATGAGATTTTTTTCTTAATAAAGTATCCTAAAATTCTTAAAGCACATTAAAATTATGAGACATAAAAGAACATGATGTATTTCTAACAACTCTCAATGTTGAGATATAAAGAATATCACATTTTTATATATTAATTAAATTAAGCCACGCTAAAATTGATAGAGGTTTATTCTAGATCTTTATTAAGAGACAAAAGTTCCATCTTGCTCCGATTAACGCGCTGTTTCGTATATCTTTGCGCAATTGCGCGTGAGAAAAAGGGCGAAAAGGGCGATGTTAAATCAGCCGTTCTACCGTCCGACTCGTCATCGTATATTTACATACGCAAAGCCGGCTTGTACATTCGCGTGAAGTGTTAGACCCTTGGTGTTTCGAGTGAGTGCAAATGCTGATGCGCGCGCGAGAGCGCAGAAACAGTAGCGGTTACGCGAATAACATTCTGACCTAACGCCGAGCGTGAATAAATCCGAAGGGATTCGCGTGGACTCGTTCTCTCGTGGCTTCGCGTTCACCTTTCCCCGGGGAAACTAATTACCGAAACAACGTTTGCGTACGTTATTTAGGAAAAGCAAGAGACGAAAATGCGCTGTTTTACATGCGCGCGGTATAGTTGTTTTCGCAAATAATAACGTAAATTTGAAAATGAAAAGAAAAAAGGATGTAATATCTTAAATTTTCCTCTGCGAAAATTACATTCTTGTGAAAGATGTTAGAAACATCGATTATATACAGAGTTTACAATTGTTTATATTTTGTACGTGTCGATATTGAAAATTGACATAATATTGCAAATAATTGTTATTTAACAATTTATTTGTTCAGTAGTTAATTAACAGCATCCTGCTATTTATTTAATAACTTGCTATTTGCTTAACGGTTACAAATTATTGGCTATTTACATTATTTATTTTTCATTAATATACGATAAATTTGTTCAAAACATTCCTTTATATATACGTTAGTACAAAAATTTATGTTGTGTGTTCATGCTTTTGCGCTAATTATGAAGCTTTATCTTTCTCGTTCTCATTTTTGTCAACATTTCTGGTCGATTGCTTGTATTTTCTATAAGCTCGTAATACCGTCGTTTTTCCAAGATAACAGACAGTAAAAAGAGAAGCACGAAGAAGTCCAAGCGTTGTATTTTCCTCCGTAATTTTAGCGGGCTCGCTGCGTGCTTCTTCCGGCGCGCACTGATGTACTCGGAAATTATTCATGAAATTTTCCCTAGGACAAGGTAAACTTTTCAAGACTCTCCGGTCGATACTCCAAAGATTTTGAAAATACAGGAGCTGCATTTGTATACACGAAAATCAAAAGAAAACTTTTCGCCCGCTGTAAACTTGCCCCCCAATCTATTTATTCGTCCTTTCGTTTTAATTTTTTAACGAATCGGTTCATTAACTTTAAATTCTACATGCATTTCACCACTTATATTTTATTTACATTTAGTTATTATTACATGAACGAATTTGATGTGATATATTAAATCATTGTTTGGTATGGATTCTATAGTTGCATTAATACAATTTGAGAGAAAAAAAACATTTATAGGATATACTTCTCAAAACATTCTATAATTAAAATAATCTTACGATCTTTCAACTAAATAATTCAAAATAGGTGAAAAAAAACAATAGGAATATAAGTTGTTTTTTTTTATTGGTGATAAGTTTATATAAAATATATATAAAACATAAATGGAAATATAAATATACTAAGTTTTATAGAACTGTGTGTGTTAACGTAATTAGAAATCATAAATTTAACGTCATTATTTTAATAGATTAATTCTGATCATTTAATTATATTATAAAATTAAAATTTTCGCATTTTTGTTACATATTTTTAAATATAGAATATTTAATTAAATTCTTTTACAGAGAGAGAGTAAGAGAAAAAAGAGAGGATTATACATATATATCATACACATATATATAATTATGTGTTTCATTTATTATCGATCGCAATATGGAATAATATTTACATAACAAGCTATGTATGAATTTCTCCCCTGTGGAATATTTATTCTCTTTTGTTTACTTTTCCAACTCCCTTGACGTGATGATGGAAAAGAGAAAACATTTTGTTCGCGACCTCGAATTTGGGCAGATCTGTTTTAGATGACAAACGCGCACAGTCGACTAAATCATCATCCTCGTTGTCGTCTGGTCACCGTCGGTTCCTGGCTTAATATTACAGGGCACCATCCACGGCTATGGAACTATGTATCTCGAGTTACACGTGCGAGCGACTAAGCCAGTAAGTAGAGCTCATTATTGTATATGGGGTGTCTCGCGCGAGAGGTGCTCGGTTTCTTCTTTTAAAATTTGACAGATCCAATATCGAAACGTTAACAATTTTTTAGTTGTACGGGATGGAAGTATTATTAATAAGATATCATAATTTTTTTTCTACAAATTTTCTGAAATTGTAAAGTTAAGACTCACTTAGAGTTAAGATTGAAAATTAAAGAATCACGAGAAAGATTAATAAAGACTGATTAAATTTGCCTTTTTAAAATCCTTCCTAAAATTAATTGAGAAAATACTCATCTTAAATTTATCAGAGAATCTGTAATGATGAAAAAATGAGCGATTTTCGAGACACCTTGTACTCATCGTTATAATTTTCGTTCGTGGCTAAAAGGAGAGGAGAGGAGCGAGTTTGCGGGAATCGGGTGAGTTGCTGTCAGCGAGAGCGTACGTGCTCTCGGTGGAAAGGGTTGGTCGTTGTAGTTAGGTTACCGGCCCTCCGGTCTCCGCTCACAGAAGATGAGTCCGAGCGAAGTAGAAAGAGCGCTCTTCGGGGAGAGATTTCAGGTGGAAAGTTGGGATTTCTAGTCGGACGGCAGTTACGCGTTGCTATCACAAAAGCGCGAGAGCGCTTATCAAAGATGATGCCAAAATTATCGTTGAGATGAATATAATTATAAACAAAAGTCAAAATACTCTAATAATTTTTTATAATTATATATCAAGATAAAATGCAACTATAAAACGATGAAAATATTGAATAGCCATGGAAGTAACAGCCATACGTAGATCTAGTCCTTTCGTAATTTTTGGAGAACGAAAGAAATATTTAAAAATAGAATATAAATAGTTTATTTATTATATAATGACATTTCGTGAAAATTAGCCTTATATATTATAATAATAAATATCTCAATAAAGCAAGATATCTTAATCTCAAATAAAAATGCTTAGTAAATGAAAAAAAATCGTAAATTATTATATCTTAAAAAGGATCAAAGTCGAGTATAATTACATTTTTTACGAGTACAAAAGTCGAGAGTGAATTATAGAAATCAATAGACAAACTGTCATTCTTATTTAATTAACTTTTGCGTCATCTTCTGAGAAACATCGCGAGACACGAACGATTTTTCTGATTAACTTCGCGATTCTATGGTAAAAAAGAAGAAAGAGGAGAAGGGCGTATTTAACGCCTCTATAAAATCGCGAAAGAAGTGAAGTCTCACAAATCTCCAAAGGAAAGTAATTGAAAGGAAAGAAAGGAGGACAATGAGATGGAAGATAGGAAAAGATGAGAGAAGGAAAGAGATAGAGTCGAATGGAGGCTGGAAAAGGCACGGTACAATCGTTGCAATGAAAACACTGTGTACGGAGAATATTAAAGAACTGAGTGCTTGGAACGCGCGACTGAATGCACTTGTCCTACGAGGATGTTTCCTGTAAAGTTTGCCGAGCAGACAGGAGAGGAAAACCTGATTCCTACCGGCACACGAAGCTCTTCTGAAACGACTGAGAGCAATAAAAGTTCCGGAACGAACGATGAGCGGATACCGGCAGGAATAATGAACGTCGGCGAGCTTAAGGCCTCGCTTAAAATAGGTAGCCTATTACTAGTCGTGCTAGGATATGCGTCGTTGTTTCCGGTGATAAGTTGGTAGCAGCGTTCTTTGCGGTGGTAGATTTTATGAGGCCGACAAGTGAATTGTAGAATTGGCTGGTTTCTACGCGAAATACGAGGCGATTCAAACGGGCGAAGCTTTGATGCTCAAACATCGATTGAATGATCGCGACGTTGGGATTTTTATTTGAAAGATTTCGATGAGGAAACTTTCAAGTTGAATTTTTCTGTTTAGACTTTCATGCAAATTTTACAAATTTTTCAGGACATTAAAATTATTAATATAATTGCGTAAAATCTGGTACTATTGTTTATTTAATAAATGTAGATTAAAAGAAGAAATTCTAGCGAAGTCGAAGATAAATTTAAAAATTGATATAACATGCGATAAATAAAAATAATAGCGTGCTTAATCAGTCTTGATTTAGAAATACAAGACAATAAGCAATAAAGATACTCGTCGCGCTCGCGCGGAGTGTATTTTCGTTATCATCGGGTGAAATCTAAGGGTGGTAGCGACGCTTGTTGTCCGGATTCCACGCCGGTGGAACAACCACCGCTATTCTCTGTCCTCGACAAGAGTAATAATGTCTACGGTAGGAGCGCTGAGAGGAGGAGGAGGATAGCAAAATTGACAGCGAGCAAGGGCCGGTGGCGAGAGCGCCAACCGAGATGAAAGCTGAAAAGGGATGAGAGAAAGGATGGTAAGAGCTAACGTGGTCTCCTAATGGACGCCAAACAGGACAATGTTATACTAAAGCACAACACACACACAGTGTATACAAGCTATCTTCGCAAGCCCTTCTCCCTTTTCTCCTTTTGGAGACCAATGTTTCCGCTTTCCTCGTAGAATCACGACATTATTCTATGATTCTACAAATGATTCGCAAACAAGTGCATGGAAAAATTGCGTCCAAAGATCGCTATATAGGCGAACTCCTAAAGAATTTCGTCAGGATCTGAAAATTTTAACATGGCTAAAATGTGATATAATAGTTAGCATACGACACGAATTAATTCGGCTACTTTGAAGTAATGATAATAGTACAGAGTGACTGAAAAAATAAAAAGCAACGCATTATGTAAAATTATTAAAGATAAGAGAATAAAATTAACATATAAAAGTAAAGGAATTATTTAAAAAGGAATAAAAAATAATAAGAATAAAATAAAGAATAAGAATAAAGAATAAAATTAAAAAGAGAAGTAAAATATATTATTATAGCAAAATATCTCATTTAAAAATAAAAAAAGCAAATTTCGTAGATATAAATTAAAAGCAAACACAAATAAATCGACAAACAAATTAAATTCTCATTTCAAATAAAATATGAAAAAAGAAAAAAAGAGATCTGTAAAAAGCAGAAAACAAAGTTTCAAGCGATAATTCTTTTTTGAAAGAAATATCCATAATCGCTTTAATATATCTCGGAAGAGGCGAGAATTTTAATTTCGCATTCGAAATAAATTCGGCTGATTCCATGGAACGCGAGCCAAAGTCTAGTCTGGTCGTTTCGAGGTAATAATGTCATTTCGAGTGGGCTCTCCTTATCGAGGGTGCAGGACATCCGGCCACTCAAAGTCGAGTTACACGCAGTCCCTCGTCGACTCTCGCAGCCGGCGCCCGACCCTGAAAAAGACGCCGACGAAGAACTCGGAAATAGGTAGGGCGAGAAAACGAGGCGTTTCCAGACGAGGGTAGTAAAAGAGAGAAAGAGAAACGGATGAGAACGGCGCGAGGATTATCGCGCCGGTCGAATTTAAATGGGCGAATTCGGTGCGCGCGTGGAGGTGAGAGAGGGCGAGTTTAATCGAATCAATCGAATCCAATTAAAGGCACCCTCGAGTGCGAGACTCGACTCCGCTGCTTTTCGCCCTGAGCCTCGTAAAGCGTAACGGCCAACCATTCCGGAGCTCTCGATCCTAAACGGAGGCGAAGGTATGACGGGACGAGGGAACGTGAGACGGGAAAGGGGTGGAAGACAGAGAGGGATGGAGTTTCCTGCTTAGAGGAGAGCTTTCCCTGTCTCGAGAGACACGACGCTCGCACATCCGGGCTTTTCTCGGCAGGGCTCGCGATAGAACGTGACGGTGACGGAGAATGGTTCCGCCGGAATAGACGTCGGAATTACAGTCACAATGATGCAATGAAATCACGATATCGATACCGCAAACTGACGGAAAAATTATCTCGATCTTTGTCTCGTTAATTGTCGCTACTATTTATTTTTCATAAATTGTTAATGCTGTACTATCAGAAATTTATCGAAGAGAGAACTGTGGATAAAAACTACTATTCTTCCTCGTCCCTTTGTTTGGTTTCTATCGGAAATTATTTAATTTATTTACTTCCATAAAAATTATTTGATTGTTCGTAATCTTTTTACAAGTTATTTAATTTGCCGCACGAGAAAAAGTCTCCACTTTTGTCTGACGTTCCATCTCTTAAAGTTTCCACCACGCTCTGTTGTGTCTCGACAAATCCTTTCCTTGCCATATCCTATAGCCACTTAACGTTGTCTGTGATTATCCGCCGTGTGTAGCCCCGGCATGTGCACTTTCTTAAATTACTTTCGTTTTATCAGAGTTACATTTCATCACCGACCGTCTGCTGGTTTCCGTTTGTTTCCATTGTTATTTTACCATCCTTTTACGCAATAAGAGACAAAATTTTTTACCAGATCGTCAACGATTTTTCTGTTTCTTCCATCTACCGCAATTTACACCGCAATGTAATAAAATTTTCCAACAGCACTCTAATTTTTTTTTAATTTCTTATATATATTAATATATATTTATATATATTTAATATATTTAATATATATATTTATATATATTTAATATATTAAATATATATAATTAGCTATCCTTTTTTAAAAAATAAATTCCTTGTATAATTTTCTATTATATTTTAACAATTTAGAAACATATACATATAATAATTCAATTAAATCTTAATCTAACATTTATTTACTTTGCTTAATGGAACGTTGACTTCTAATAAATCATCGTTTATTAATTTTCATAATTAATGCAAATTAAACTTTGCATCTTTTTAAATCATGTAGAATTCTTTTTCTGCGCTTGACATCAATGGTTCCGGTGGGTAAAACTTAAAGGCGCTGGTGTATTTTTAATTATTAATTAACGCCATGCTGAGAGTAATACCGTGGCTTAAAAGTTGCAGCACGTAAACTCGCGGGAACGTTGTTCGCGTGCCTGCGAAAGCACAGGGCCTACTATAAAGACCTCATTAATCGTACGACGCGCCTGTTTCAACCATTAAGCCCGTTAGACGCATATTTTTTCCCTTAACTTGCACCTAATTCTTCCTACTTCATCGCTCGTTTCTTCGTTACATCTGATCTCCGCGTATTTTCTTAATTTATTGCCGGTAGTTTAGCATTATTATTATTTGATTTACGATTGTATAATTCTTGAAATATTATATTCGGTCTTTGTAATATTTATAAATAAAATAGAAATTGATATAGAGAAAAAGAAAGTAAGAAAAACATACTTTCTCCATTTGAAATAAGCTTATATATTTTATCATTAATTTTTTTGCAAATAATAAGAATAACAACGGAGGGGCATCTCTAAATAATACGATCACATTGTCATATAAACGTGTCAAGAAGCGAAGTGGAGCTTAGGCGTAATTCGTGGCTTATTCTCTGCGCGCTCGATCGAGATCACCTGAAGTTGCGACGCGGATTAGTTCTCCGTGTGTAATCAGAGGATGAGAGGATGGGGAAAATTACAACATGAGGATTCCGTGACCACTTCGGTCAGTATGTAAGTGACTTGGTCAGCGGCCATTTCGATCCATGATAGTGTCGGAGATTCGAGAATTCTGTCCGTGGCAAATGCTTTGTATGAACTGTTTGCACGATTTCACGCAATTTACATACCTTGACCAGATTAGAGATGGACCCGATTCAACAATTTGCGATCGCTTGCTTATTCCTGCCGCGACCCTTTCACTTGTCGGAAGTTGATAAATTTGTTTGTAATGAAATTGATAAGTTAGTGAGTCAGTTAAAAATTTGATAAACGAGTTTTTTTGGAAAAATAGTCTGCAAGTAACGTAAAAAATATAATTCGATATAAATTAAAATATTAAATAGAATAAATATAGAAATTGTTAATACAAAATATATACAAAGCATCTGACAATAATAGAAATGTAAAAAAGTTATACAATATTATTACGATATATTTGAAACATAATTGTTATTAATTTGAAATTAAATATGATGATAAGAAAGTCATCGGGCTTCAATCGGTATCATAACTTAGAATTTGGATATAATAAATTCGTACCGCTTTTAAAAGAACTCGAGCTCTGTGAAATATGTGACGAAAGCAAAAGCGTGGGAGCTCTTCTCTGATTACGCTTAGTAAAGAAGCTTTTTAATAACGTCATACGCGAAGAGGAATTTTATACCTAGGAGAACTCGAAGATCCTTATCGATTCGCTGAGAGAAAGAAGGATATTAACATTTTATAAAGCGACTAGTAAGTGGATGATGGGTCTTTATCCATGAAACGAGAAAGCAACAGAGCATCGCTTTTAGCGTTAGCCGCGATATGAACGGAAGATAACATTGAAAGTTTCTCGACTGATAATATTACAAGAAGTATTAATATTTAAGTAGCGCAGGTTTTTCTTTTTATTGCACTTTAAAATTATCATGTCAGCTAAAATAGTTCTTTTTCTATATTGATGTATTTTCTTCTCCTTTTTATCATTATATTAATGACAATCATTTATCTTGCGTGTGCAATAAAACTCCTGAAAGGACTTGGCACTTTAGTAATATGAAGTAAATTAGCTATTTTACTATCTCAAAGTTCATAGCCGGTTATACTTCCAAAATATTAGATAATCCATGCACGGGAAGATAACGTCATCAAAAGTACCGATTCTCAAGAAGTTTCTCAACCAAGTGGAAAGTGGGAAGGAGGGTGTTTTACACGGAACGCCCAAAATCTACTTCCGGCACTTTCGACTTTCTACAAAATGTACAACGCAAACTTATCGCCGTTATACACCGCGAGACACCAAGTGAGATATGGATGATACTGCCTGCGCAATCCTGCGTCTTTCGTATGCAACGGGATGTAAACTTGAAAATCGCATTTTGAAAAGGCGAATGCAAAAAGAGGAAGTTTTTTCTTCATGAAAATTCTTGAAATGCTGTTCACATTGTTACATTTGGCAGATAGTATTAACTATGATGATACTTGTAAAGTTAATGGTGCATTGAATCTGTCAAACTCATCTAAATTATATTGATTATTTTTTTTCTATTGCATTTTCTATTAACATTTTTTAAAATTTATTACATTTACTGAATAATCATCTTTTCTTCTGATTAATTTTTGATTCATTAGGGATTCTTTGAAACGTATTGAACCTTCTATAAATCCGTTACTTTAGATTAGATAATCGTGAAGGAGGCTTCGCTTAAATAGATACTTGAAGTGAAGCTACTATCAACGCATCGCCCGTATGTGTGTCCCGCGTTCACGCATTAAATTCTCTCGATCCGTCGAGCAGAATCATCCGATAGGCATTGAAGCATGCGGCGTTCGACTTTGCGTTAGCGTGTTTTCGCGAAAATATAAAAATTCGTCATTTTTATACATTGTATTCCGCGAATTAAAAAATCAATGTCAAATAGAAAGACTAAACATTAGAAACAACAGTATCAATAATGATTACAACGAGTATATCAGTTTGCTTTCAGTTTAGATGATCCTTTTTCATCTTGTCGTTGTCGTCAAAGCTTTACTATAAATCATGTCGCATTCTCTATTTTTTAACATTGTTTCGTTATTATTCATTAATAATAAATGAAAATATGATATAAATATTCGTTAAGTTATGCAATGCGTTCTCGTTTACCTTATCATCGTTAAAAAACACGGCTGTTGCGGTTGCGTTAGTGCGGAGCAGTTACATCGTCAGAGTTTGGTGCTTACAAGTTCGCGTTTTGCGACGTACGCGTTAAGTTCACGCGAACGAGATTGTAGTAAGCTAAGAACCGTGCGCGGCAGCATCGCATCGACGTTACGACGCTAATCTTCGCGAAACAACATTTTACACCTTTTCTACCTGCGGGAGAGAACAGAGGAGTCATAAAGATTTTTTTGCGCTATAAATATCGCGCGAGCGGAGGTGATCGACCTCGCTTCTTCCGTGGTCGCGCTCTATTTTTAATCCACGCAGAAGCATCCAGGTGCATCATGCTTCATGTTAAGATCTCCATTGTTATTGTGGCATTAGCGCTTTTTAATGTCAACAACAGCATCGATTCCGCGAACGATTATTATTCTCGATTCCGCGAAATGGTTAAGACCGCGCGCGGTAAATTACTTTTATGATTATGTCGGATTGAGCGAGATAGTGCTCCTAACATTGCGCGACGCTTATGCTCTTTATTCGAAAGGGGAGAATTATCTTCCCGTCTTTATATTTCCAAAAAATAATATTTTCTCTACATTTGTAAAAAAAATATAATTTTCTGAAGTTGAAAAGTAAGCAAATGAAAGGATGCTAAACATATTATTAATTTTGTATTATTTTACGAATGTTATTTTATTAAATAATTTTGAAACTTTGACCGAAATTGCGATTTTACGCGATATTATTTAAATATATATTATATTAATTTTATCTATAAAGTAACGTGTAATGAGACGCGACTCGCATGTTTTAATACATCGCGGTGAGTCTCTATCACGAGATTCACGGATAATATTTCATCGATAATATTTACTGCGCCGACTCGTTGTTTATTTACACGTTTGCCTACATAATCAATCAATTTATAAACTACGAGTGTTCGCATAAAATATATCGCATGCGCGGCTGAGGGTTACGTTAAGTATTAATTAACGAGAGACTGCAAAACTTGCCACATCGGTTGCCATCGGTAGCGCCGTTGGGAAATGAGATTCTAACGCGATCATTATGCGAAAGGAAAGCTCGGCATACACGGTACGCTCATTTCAGCTCCATTCCCTCCCCTCTCCTTCCTGTATTATCAGTAGAACATCAAATTTATAACAACTTAAATATTGTAATAAGCGGAAACGAAGGCGCGCGCGCAAGAATCGGCTGGCGAAGCAATTTCCGTACGTTCAGCGCAGACTGCTTTCCATATAGAAACGTCGTTCTCGTATGCCGGCAAAGTTTCGATTTCTTCTCGTAGTGCAACCTGCAACCCCCTCATCGATGATCGCCTGCTCCCTCTCTCTTCTAAGCTCGAGCTTAGATCGAAAACACGAGGAGTAGCCAGCAGGAGTTGTAACGGCGAGAACTTGTACCTGGAAGTCGTACGAGTATGGAAGAAGGTAGTAAAAGAAAAAAAAAATGGGAAGACACGGAAATGGAGAAGACAGGAAGAATTCGCTATAGGAGCGTAGCTGTGTGGCAGGAGTAAGCAAAGATTATAAGAATTCTCACAAACATGGAGAGCTCAAGACTTTTAGTCGATATCGCAGGAAGCTAGATATAAGAAATGTACCATAAATTCTTAAACAACAATCTCTTTCAAATATTCAGCTAATTATTAGATTGTATTAGAAACTTCAATTGGATTACACGCTTGTTTTCTAGAGTCTTTAGTTGTTTAGAAACATTATTTAATATTATTTAAATTTATATTAAATTAATATGAAAAAGAAAAAATTGCAAAAATTTAAATCTTTATTTCCATCGATCTATAGTTGAGAGTTTGATTAAATCTTCGAAGTGGTAAGCGAAAGAAACGGAAAATCAAGAGAGGCGGAAAGCAAAAAGAATGCGGCTTCCGTCGTCAAGTTACAAAATAAACACACTGGAGGGTGTGTTGGAAGCGAGTATCGAAAAAAGTAGAAAGTTGAGGCAGCGATTTCGTCATCGGTACACTTGGCAATACTATCCATATAACGGAGATCTGAGTAATGGTGACATTAGTTGCTCCGTTCGCCTCTTCGGCGACAGCGAAAGTATATGTCAAGTATGCGAAACTTCTTCGTTGCTGTGAATTTACTCAGTTCATAAAATTGAACGATTCAACGCTTAAAATAAAAGCGCGTTGTAGGTCACATATCGAGAGTCTGAATATTTCCAAATTTTCATTAAAAATTTGATCGCAATATTTTATTTTAAGAATTAACATTTTTTTTAATTTCAAAAAGAAGTATTTTGAAAAATACTAAAAAATATTATTTTCTGCAAAAGATAATTGTAACTTGTTAATATTAAATGCTATCTTTCTTTCATGACATTACAATCATGGCTAAAAGATACAATACGTTTTTATTGAATTGAATTGTAATTAATCTGGAAAAAGAAAAATAAAGAAATATAATTAATAAAATATTTCAAAAATTAGATTTTTTGAATAAATTTAATTAAATGTACTTCAAGTAGCTTTATATAGTTTCTGTTCTGTAATTTTAATTGCAAAAGATAATTGCTTTCATTGTGTAATATTACAAACATACGCTTGTAATCGCCCTCAATATCGCGTAATATCGCTATTTATAGTGTAGTCAAAGGATCGTTTACTTAATTAACCATGTTGAATTTTATGAATTGCGCTGTAATTGCGTTCACACGGTACGTTTAAATAGGACGCCGTCCCTTTTCTTACGACCAGCTTGCGTGTCTATACGATGCTTCGCGTGTTACGAAAAACACACGCGAAATCGCGATTGTCGTTATTGACGAGAATTATTAAGAAACTTGCTTTCGAGTTCTATCAACGTATCTCTCAAATTAATACCATTAATAAGTTTTCGTAACTGGCGATGCTCACACACATATTATGTCTCATTTCAAAAATAATTCTTTATAAACTCTACCAAATATTTAACTAAACAGAGGATATAAAATGAAATGGAATTAATAATTATTATGTAAAATTGTAACCATTGATTTTGTTATCGAATAATTTTTATTATTTATTTATTTTCAAGAATATAATATTCAATTATATCGTAAAATATTCGCCTCTTTTTCCTACTTTTCAGATTATTGATGTTTTCTTGCAAACAAAAAAAAAACCATGTATGTCGTGAATGTAATATCGCACTCGAAGCTCTTCAATCGTAACTCGCTTGTTGGCGGTCCTCTCGAGCCTTGTAATTTGCCGGATATATCGTATCTTTCCCGGAGAGTTGCCGTTTGTTTAGTTTGTTTCCTCCCTCGAGTGTCCACTTTAGCATTCGCTGCCTACGTAGTAATTATTCTTTCGATATATCTTCAATTATTTTGTGCAGATCCGTTCGGAGGCCACTCATTCAACCTTGCGAATAATCTAGTCTTTAATTATCGTTTGTCATCGAAACTTTTGATCGATATTTGTGAACACTGCCAAGTTAGCTCTCAATATATTTTATTTACTTTTTGTTAATATTTGTATTTTTCATCTCTCCATTTTACATCAATATCCGTTTTATACTCGTAAAAATATTGACAGGAATTTTCATTTTTTTTTCAGAATGCAAGGCTTCCTCGCGGGAGGGTTTCTTCCTGATTTTCAAGAAGCCTCACTCGTTTTCGCTATCTTTGTGCTGCCATTTTATAATTGTCCATCAGGGTCTTCCTCATTTCGCGATCTCGTCAAAAGCTCTCGATCGACGTAACGAGCTCGCCAATGTGCACCGGCATCGTTCAGCTCTCCATCTACGATACCGCCGAACGATCACGTCGAGGTATGTACCAAATACAATAGTCCACCCACGTGCTTCCACGTGCAAAGAGCGTTCCATCGAGCGTCCACGATACGCGAGTGCGTCAACATTCGTTATCGGCTCGCCTCCTTCGTTCTCGTTTTCGGTCGCTCGCGTGCTTTTTGCGCACATCGGCTGCACGGGTAATTGCAGGGCCTGCCGACCCACTCCCCGGCTGCTCCTTTCCCCTTTGAAACGAGGGCGTTGGATTTTTATCGGTAACGTATCTTTACCCGAGAGACATGACATGGTTCACTCGGCCTGTCTCGCTCGCTTGCGAAACGTTTAATTAATCTCGGTTTATCTTTGAACCCTGGACGCGAGCCGCGAACCGGAGTACGTTCAATTAATGATTTTTGATATAAGCTTTCGACCGTGCTGCGACCGCAGACGACAGTGCATTATATTGTCGGTGCGGTGGATGTGCACGGCCCCGATTAATTCGATTGCATCGCGTTCGCGCCGCGAATTTCAAAGCGCCCGTCGCTCTTTCGCGTATGCGTGGTAAAAAGGGCGGATCGGGGGAGTTATGAGCTCCCTTTCCGATCTCTCTAATTTTTAGTTTCGTTAGACGCGAACTTCTCATACAGATTCGAGCGCAATCAGGAAGGAGAAATCGAGATATCTCTTTAAGAAACTTTTTGAATATAAAGTTATTTTTTTTTTCTATTTTCTCGCGTCCGAAAGAATATATTCTGGTCCACTAGATGTAAAATAAGAATGGGAAATTTCTTCGCCGGATGTTTCTTTATGCGTTACAGAATCGATGGTCTAGGTTTAATAAAAGTCGTAGTCGACTCTTTATAATTCAGAATTAATGCGGTGACATTCGAGAGCCTGCTATTACGTAACTTTTGCGACGAGTCCGTTAGGCGATGGTATGAGTGCATGAATAATTCAATCCTTCTACAAATCGCTTCTTATTCGTAAAATTTTGCTATCGATTTTATTATACCGTGAGTTGCGAGAGCTATGTCATATTCGTTAAATTACATTCGATTATTTCTTTCAAATCTGCAAAAAATTATTGAGTAGAATAGATAATCAGTGATGACCAACTTTGTATTAAGGAAAAACTGTAGTATCCTGTCCATCTTCTTTTTCAATAACTTGTCATATTATGTAAGATATAATTTATTAGAAATTTGTATCATTTTATATAGTTACATTTTTTTCTTACGACCATAAATAAGGCTCAATTCAATGCTTAAATCCATTGGTGATCCATCATTTTTCACCTACGCTAAAATGCACTTACATTAAGTGTACAAAACTCGTAAAGTATCACGCTTCGTTGAAGCAACATTTTTACGCCGATCTCTTTCGCGCTCGATAAACAGCGTTAATTTATTTGAACGAGACAGGAAAGGATTACGATCGATCGCGAAGGGACACGTGCGGGAGGGCGAAACGCTGGCGTAACTTTTGTTAAGTGGATGCTGCGCAGCCGGCTTCTTTTTTTTTTTTTCTCACACGAGACCCTTGTCTCGTCGTCGCTTATTTACGGTTGTGGCGGTCATTCTCGGTCGTATACGAAATTACGAGGGCCACGCTCAGCTGTCGCCACGGTATCGTAAATAAGTTTGCTTTCGAAGATCGTCGCGAGACACGTGAAAGCACTTTCAGCCCGGAAGTGCAACTCGCGCCACTTAATTTCCCGTTCTGCGCAGCGCTTTTATTCTAATAAGGCTGGGCCGGTAGTAGAGAAAAATAGCGAGCTTCTGCAAATGCATTTAAATTGCTCGTCTATTTCTGAGCTACTTATGTTTGCACTCTGGAATAATTAGTTTAGAATTCTCTGAAGGTCATTCGGAAATTTAAATCATTAAAAAAAGATACGTTTTTCATATAATTGAATTAATAAAAAGATTCCTTATGATAATAATAACATGTAAAGCAAACTTTCGTTTATTAGAAAGTATCGGTGAAAAATGATTGTTTATTTTTTCTTTGAAAGGGAAATCAACTTTCAACATTTTAATAATGCATCCAAGAATGTGCTGTTAAAATATTTTATATCAAGAGAGGAAAGAAGAAAGAGACAGTATATTATTATCAGAAGATTTTTAATCTTCGATAGATATATCAGAATTATTATTGCTATACATTATCGCGACAATCCATGATTACGTCTGTCCCGAAGGATGAAAAAATGCACGATGCTTTGAAAGAGATTTATTATGCGATGTCCGGTACCGCGGGACAGCTTTTTTCACGGCGTGGACTCCAATGAGAGTAAAATCTCTTTGACATTTCTGACATCTCTCCACTCTCCGACGTTCATTCGCGTTATCCGCGATACGTAAAATTATACTTTGTTTTTCGCAAAATGCGCTTATTTAAACTTGTTCGCTCAAAGTTGAGTTTACTTTTTCGGTGCAATTTCTTTCGTGTGCGACTTTTACCAAGATATCAAAATATTTGACAATCTAATATTTGTTAAAAGTAAAACGATTTAAAAAAATGTTTTCTCTAAAATTAATTATAAATATATTTATGTAAATTTGAATATTATGAAAAATTAATGATTAAATATTATAACAAAATGGCAAAAAAGTATTGAGAGAGAATTTCTGTTATAAAAACAATTGATTAAAAAAATTTTGTCCTTAAAATTAATATCATTAATTCCGAAATCCGATATGTATATGAAAATACCGATATGTATATGATATATATACCGCTTTTTAACAATGTTTAAAAATTTTCTACTCGTAATGTTAGCTGCAACGACATTTACAACGTTGTTACAGCTAACATTACGATTTATTGTTAATGGCAAGCTCGAATCGGCGGCAGAACAAAGTTAGTTCATTATTGCTTGTTCGAAAATCTCCATTTCTTTGCAACTCGTTCGATTGCCGTTTAAAGAGCGATCCCTACGCGAACTTTTAGCCCTTTTAAAAGCAGCCGTTTGTCTTGCTGAACTTTGGCACGACAGCTGGTTCCTTGCAGGTCAGCGGAATGACAGGAGTATCTTCATGGCGAGCGAGGAGATATCCGTGTCGAATCTCGTTGTGTGATACTCGCAGTAAGCATCTGCCACGCCAAATTCGCAATGGACTTTATGCGACTTCCGCCATTTGTGAAATTCGATGAGCAACTTTGTTCGTCCGAAAAGTCTACGAAAACTCGGTACGAGATTCTTCACGTGAATCGGCGGGATCTAACAGCAACATTGTGAAAGATAAATTTATTTAAACTGATATCTACGTAGGATCTGAAAAATGATATCTGTCTGTTCCCCTAGTATGAGAGCATTATTGAATTATTTTTTATGGAGGATTTTTTATGACGAGTATTTTTACGATTGCGATTTACGAAATTACAAAACTATCCTTAGGTTCTTGTAAATAAGTTTATTTTCGAAGATATCGCAGCGAAGTACGTGTCGAAAAATCATTTTTATTTGGTAACATTCATCAAATTAAAAATTCTGATATTTTTTAGAAAATGTATTTTTAATAGGATTAATGAGATATTTTATTAAAGACATTTAATTATATACGTATAATTTAAATAAATCTTATAACGCGTTACTTGCATGTAAATGATGATGAAAGATCGACGCTTAATTATTACAATGTCATAATATATGAACTCATTATCAATTACCAATTTAAAGTCCGGTCGCTCTAATTACACGATTGCTTGTTGGAAAATTTATCATAATTGCTATTATGTATGTGATCATAATACATCGCAACATGAGCCATTGATAACAATCTAAAAAGCCATTCACTAATTAATATGCTCTATTAATTTAATAAGATGCCGATGCAGTTTAA
This sequence comes from Camponotus vicinus, assembly GCF_025532165.1. Lineage (NCBI taxonomy): Eukaryota > Metazoa > Arthropoda > Insecta > Hymenoptera > Formicidae > Camponotus > Camponotus vicinus. Next base: position 4,506,336 of record NW_028141949.1, read on the forward strand.
CATCAAAAATAAAAAGCCATTCGCTAATTAATGTGCTCTATTAATTTAATAAGATACCGATGCATTTTAACATCAAAAATAAAAATATTATTGTGATCAGTTTTTACATCTTTATGTCATTGCAGTGCAAACGAAAAATCTAGGCGATAAATTTTCACACATATACGGATGCTGACGGCTCTTGAAAAATTTATTGCCATTAAAGATTGAAACTCTCGCTATGTCACAACGTGCATCACGACGAATTCGCACGTAGCAAATGTCTAGTTCGACCTGACTAAAACAACTGATAGTATGTTTTCAAAAGAGATCGCAATTTGCTGTTCACCATCTCTCAGGCCTCTTGAATGTGCTAGAAAAGATTATGTTTTTAACATATCGTCGAGACACTATCAAATAGTTTATTACGAATTCATATGTCAAATTTTTCATTAAAATATCTCTAGAACTGGAGCCGTAATAAAAGTTTAATAGTGCTTTTTTATAATCTTAATGTAAGCTTTCAATTATCACGAATTTGAATAAAATTGGTACAGTCATTTCTAAGATTTTACTCATTTAAAGTAGGAATTGAAGCAATAGAAGAAAATGGGACTTTACAGGCAGCTTAATTTATTTTCTTACGATATGTACGGATAACTTTTATTTTTTTAATTATTTGATATTTGTTAAATCGAATATATCTTACATCGTGCTTTAACCTTTTTTCGTCGACATATATATATGTATATATGTATGTGTGTGTGTGTGTATATATATATATATATATATATATATATATATATATATATATATATATATATATAATTTAGCATCATTATCATTTTTGTATTAAGAGAATAATATATAAATTACCAAACTGAATAATTAAAGTAACAGAAAATAATTGATATATAGAACATAGATAGAATACACGAAGCATTCGATTGAATAATTTGGATAATGGAAAACCGTTATTAACCATTTGTTAATAATTAATCACGAAAAACAGAATATTTGGAATAAAATTATTTCATAAAACGTTAAATATTTGGCATAAAGTAAGCAACAACAAATCATACGGTTTTTTGTTTATGCTGTGTATGCGTGATGCATGTGATATTGTCATTAATGTAATTTATTTATCTCTAAATATTAATGGCATGTGTATCATGTTTAAAAAATATTAAATATAAAAAGGATTAAATTTAAGAATAGTTTTAAAAAAATTATATTATTATTTTATTTGAAATAAAAGCTATTTGAATGATGAATACAAAACTTTGTAAAATATACGAATGATATACATAGTTTTATGTAATATTAATAATTTTTTAAAATATTAATTATTTTAGGCGTTGTTATAATTTAAATTTTATATTTGTATGTTACGGATCAACTCTGCTGTTGCACCGGTGAGTGACAAACTTATTTTATGGTAAAAATGCCAACATATATATATATATATATATATATATATATATATATATATATATTTTAATTCTTTGTTTTTTTAACTTTTATTTGATACGTAGAATTCTATTTTAGCGCGTATGTTCTCTTATTTATTTTTAAAAAGCTTTTTATAATATTAAAATAATTGTTTATTCTTAACACAAAAGTGTAAAAATCCTAAAAAATTATCAGATTATATTTATCTTTTATTTTAATGAGTTAAATTCATAATATTAATAAAATTTTCATTTTTGTAGATTTTAAGAAATATGTTATGATACTTTTTTATTTCAAAAAGATTGATTCTATTCGAAAGAAATGTAAAATCATTACAGATTTGCTTAATTTAATGATGAAGATTAATGATATTTGCTATCATTTTTACAGACGTAAAATTTAAAAATGCATTATTTTATTTCATTGATAAATTAATCGCAAAATGTATATGTCGTACGAACTCTTTCGTATTTGTTGAAGTCGATTTCAAGATATAAAGTCGACATAGAAAAAGACTCGAAAATGCTCTCGTCGTCGCTTTCCGTGAGATGCATAGCAATATGCGCTTTTGAAGACGGAAGCCATACACTTCTGAAGAGTCACTATAAATTTGCGTTTGGATCACGGTAGAAATCCGTTATTTTTTGAATGATCTATTGGATTTATATAAATTGCCAATCTTTGCGAAATATATGGCGGAAGACGCATCTTTTTCCCTTGCCGCTTCCTTGCCTCATCGTTTATTCATAAAATTGGTGCTTAATAGAATGCATTATTCTTTATATAATGTCATAAATTGATAATCGGTATGGTAACGTGTTCTCTCTCTCTCTCTCGCTCTCTCTCTTTTTTTGCAATTATCAACATTTAATATAACGCTTTGGCATAATTATATTATTTATATGAAAAATTCTCGCTTTGTGGAATATATTGAGTAAATTCGAAATTTTCCATTCCCGTATTTCACAGAATGACACGTAATTGGCTATTAGCGAGTTGACGAAACTTGTTAAAGAGCGCGTGCCTAAATTAAATGTAGAGTAGATATAAAAATTGACTACTTCGTTTCTCCGCCGCATCGTAGATCGCACGCGGAAATAGTTACTAATTAGCTTTTCATTAGCGGCATTGCTAATGGATGTCTCTATACGAATGATATTAACGACCAGTTATTTCCGACTGGTTATTACTGCGTTTTAATTCGCATTAAAATCTTACAGGCGCGTTATTATTTGTATGTATATTATTTACGTGACCATTTGATTAGAAAATAATTGATGCGCGTAATTGAATGTGGTATTTACAAATTTTCAACGATTTACACGCCACATTGGCCAAACGGGTGCACGTGATCGTATTAAACGATTAAATTAAATTAACGATAAAACCGGACGTAGACAATTAAATGCGCGATTTTATAATTAATGTTAGACATGTGAATATAATATGAGGAGCTTAATAGCGCCGTATAATCCAAATTATCGCGATTTAAATGTATTTTGAATCAAAAATCTTGATTAAAACGCTGGGAACGTTTCGTTTCCGCTGAAAATTTTGAATTATTTTCCCGCGAAAATTCCATTATATTCGAGTAAAAGGAGAGAAGTGATTCTCGCAACGATAAGCGCGAGAAAGTAGCGTTCATGAAGTTCACTTTGCGCTCGATTGGCGTTGGTGCGAAGTCTTTTGAAGTTGCAGACAAAACTTCAACAGCGCGCGTTCTCTCCCTTCTTCCCTTATAAAGGATTCCTGCAAGATCCTTAAGTTATTCAGAATCGATCGTCGCCCCTTCCGCAAAGTTATATTGCACGTTTTTCTCGCCTCGACAGTTGATTATGTCTATGCGAATCGGAGTGCAACGGCGTGTAACTCTTGAACTTCCAGCACGTCGTGATGCACATTGCGTATCGAGTTTACGCGTTGTATAAAAATCTCACGCGCGCATTTTCTTTCACTTTCGCGAAAAAGAAGAAATACCTGCGTTTTTTTGCCATGTGCTCATCATTGTTAAAAAAAAATAGAAAGAAAGTTTATCATCGCTATGCTCCATTTTCTTGACTTTCGAAACCGTTGATATTTTAGTGCATTCAAGATTCAAGGGAAGCACTTAACGCCTAACTTTCTTGCGATATAATGTATTATACAAGATGCCCAAGATTTCTCGTTATTTCATTTAACCATAAATTCTCTGAGATAAAATTGATGCCTCAATTAAATTTTTTTTCTCTCGCGTGACAAGATCAAGTACGGACAGTGAAGACAGACGAATAGAGTCAGACAGATAATGAATAAAGATGTTCGAGTAGAAACGGACAAAATATTTACGAAAATATCATTTCATAGGTATTTTATATATACAGGTACTAAATATTGTCCAACACCTATTAATCTGTCCGACGCCTATTAATCTGTCTCCGAAAGAACGTTTTGCCGTAATACATTAAAAAAATTCGTTACAAAGTGGAGAATGTTATATTTTTCGATGCAATTGGATGAAAGCTATGTGCATGCGCGTGTTTGTGTGCAGCTGCAAGCTTTTCCGCCCACGATATTCGTCGTCCGTTCCAATCTACGGCCGTAGTTTCTCTCATATAATGTATTTCATTCCTCTTTTCTATGCTCCGCGGAGACTGCCGCGGCAGGGCATCTCTAGGACAGGTACGACGGCGTGAATTAACGTTTCCCGCGGCATGGCGGAAACAGACAACGCGCATTAACCTCTGGTAAAGCATACACGTCCTCGAGTTTTGATTTTCCGTGAGATCGGATGTCGTCCCACGTATATCCCGGAATATAAAGTATCTCAAAAGTCTCACGGTATTTCTTTATTATCGAACCTTGGCCTCTTAAATATTCCACATAATAATCTTTCTTTTTACTTTACTAGATATGTTGGAATTTTCGAGATATTTGTTGAAAATATTTGAATAAAATTTTTAAATAGAAGAAAAGTCCTGAAAAATCAAAGAAGCCCTGTAAAATCCTAAAATTTTAATTACAGAATATAAAAGATTAGTTTTTATAACTAAAAAGAATTATTATTAAAAAATTATTATTAATTCAACAATGAAATAATCATTATTTTGTTCAAGCTTTAAATTTTGTTCGTTTAATTTAGAGAAATTAGAATGAAATTTCTGATACAGAATGTATATGCGCTGTCAGCGTTTGTTCTGTTCTTTCAGTTCTGCGCTTGCGACCACAATGCTTGTAACACGCGGACAAAGCTTAATGCACTGGCCGAGTAGACGGCGGTTTCGCAAGTTCGCGTTAACATTGGACTAATTGGATGCTTTAATATTTGAAACGGTAACAAACGACATGGGAATCATTTTCAATGTTTTCTTCTCCAGGGAGAATCGTTAGAGAACTCGTCTTGTTTACTTGATAATATTCAGAACCAACAAATATATTTGCTGTATGTTAATTAATCTTTACTTTCTTGATTCATCAACAATCTTTCATCTACTCTCTAAAAATGTAAGATACTAAAAAACAAAACAAATTGAAGCTCGACAATCAAGTATAGTCCTCTCACTTTGTCACCGTTATTGATAAAAATATTCATTAATAAATGACAAACATTCAGTAATTCTAAATATTTACATAATTAAAAAATAAATACGTATCAAATTTGTAGGAATTTTTTTATTTCATATATAGATGTATAGAAAAAAATATATCATACATATTAGATATATGTATATAATATCGAATTGATATAATCAGTTTCAAATTTATTTTACAAATTATTGATATACGAAAAATATGAAATATAAATATGTTCTAAGAATAAATAGTTTGTTTAGTTTACTTAAAAAATACGTCACATTTTACACTTGCGATTAATGTAGCTTATTACGAGACGTTTAACTCATAATCGCGCATACGAACGTTGTTTATTCATGCTCGAACTCGAGACGCGAATCACGAAGCGAAATTAGTGATCTATCTGCTATCCGTCCGATTCATGTCAACATGTGTAGTGTATACATGGCGTGAACGTTCGTAGCCAGACGTGATTGTCGATTGATCGGATGCCGATAATCGGATTTCGATCGCTCCCTGATCACTTCCTCGTCGCGTTTTCGTCGATTGCTGTGATATCGTTATCACGGATATCAGTAAAAATTACGCAAGTGCGTGGGCGTCGCGCTCTCTCGAACGACCATCAACAATTATCGAATCTGTCATGAATCACGCGTCGTCTCATTTCTCGCTTTTTGTATCTGTCATGTATTTAATTAACATTTCTGTTGAATTTATTAATTCAAATATCATTAATTAAAAATATCAAATTAAAAATATCATCAACAATCGACATTGTTACATGATACATCGCGTATAGCGAAAGGGAAAAAAGGATTGTCAATCATGATAAAAGGCATCCGATGTAATAATCGTGACCAATGAATTACTCGGTAATTAGCTCGATAATGCGACTAACATTGTCGCGTATTAATTTTGTTTATGTAAGCTGGTTTTCACCCAAGAATTCCATGCATAAATAATAACAAGTAAAAAGTCATGGGGCTTATATGCGCGCGAATGCCACGTATTCTGGCGAATTTTATGTAGCTTTGTTCGCAAAATGCAAAGCGTTTCCATCGCTCGATTCGTTAATCCACTACTAATCAAATTGTTAGTTTCCAAAGCGTGCTACACGATAGGAAAATTTTTTTCTAAACAGGTGCAGCGCGTTGTTTTTTGTATCGTGCTTCGGTTCGTAAGCGGGAATAAAATAGAGAAGCAAAAAGTTTGCTAACTATCCCGGAATCAAATTCCTTAGGAGCAATAAGCAGAGAACAATACGAACGATAACAGGCACGTAACAGAGGGAAGAAAATAGCGAGCAACGAATAAATAACAGAGAACGCGAGAACCGAAGCAAACCACACGAGTAATGTAAATAATTTTACGTGGAATAAAATAAGATTAAACTCGAGAAAAAATAAAAAAAAAAATATATATATATATATATATATGCATACATACATACATATACACATATACATATTCATGTATATAACAAAGAGGAAAGCGCGGAAAAACGGGCAGAGGGGTGTGAAAAAGAGAAAGAGAGAGAGAGAGAGGAAAAGAGAAAGAGAAGAAAAAAGAGAAAGAGAGAGCAGAACCCCGGAGAGAGACGAGAATATCCGACGAGGCGCGCCGCGCTACCATCACCCCTCTACGCTGGTTCTTCTCCCACCTCCCATCTACCACCCGACCTCGCATAACGGCAGCAACCCCCGAACGGGCTTTCTCCTTCACCTCAGTAGCGCCGGGCGTCTCGACGCGGCAGCACGTTGCGTTGGGGGATTCGACACGCGGCTTCGGTCGTATTTCCAAAATTCAGTATACATTCTCAAACTATCTTTCTTTCTCTCGCTTTCTCTCCCTATTTATCTTGTTTGGGCAATTGTCACTCCTCTCTCGTTTCACCGTTTTTCAACCGTCGTTCCAGCCACCCTCGCGCAGCCCTTATCAACCTTCTCGAGAATTCACGGTGGGATCCGCCCACGCGCGTGAGTGACTTTTCCCTCCCCCTCTAACGCTGATCCTCCCCCCTTTCCTGCTGTGCCTCTCCATCGCGCAGGAAAACAGCGACGCGTGCAGTCGCGTTTGCCGAAGTCCCGAAACTGGAAGCGCTTTTTCGGGATCAGTGAGATCCGCGAGGAAAGACGGGTCTTTTTTCCGGTTTTCTTTTTCTCTCTTTATCTTTGCCTTTCTGCACGTCGCACCCTGTTCGACCGCGCGCCAAGGCGAGACTTGTCGTTATGGGGGAGGACCTACCCTCCGGAGACGCCCGGCGCGGTTAGTTCCAGGTGGGCTTGCGAAAGCGCGCCAGGTATCGCGGGGATTTTCGAGGATTTTTGTGAGGGTTGAATTTGAAACTTCTTTCTGTTTTGACGGCGTACGACCTGTCACCCCTGACCGTCGGAATCGGTTTGGAAGACTTGTCTATCTATTCTCTGTACTGTCTATTGTGTCGGTCGCAGCCTATCAATCGGAGGTGGAGGTGTCGCGCACCCTTTCAGTGTGAGTCGCAGGTGTATATGCGATTCATCCGATCCGTGTAACTGTGCCGATGATCGTGTCTATGACGATTCAGCCGATTGCTCCGAAGTGTCGTGTGCCGGATTTCTTTGTCGCATTGTTGATTTCCGAGTGATTCGGAGTGACATTGTGCAGTGACGTTGTCTCCTCGGAACATCCTAATCGGAAAGGAGGATTTTAAAAGCAATTGCAATTATGGCTGTGATGAGAACGACGTCGATGCTTCGATCGGATTGCGGGGGTTCCGACGACGGCCGAGGGTCGCGAAGGTGCAACCCTCGGACGGGGACGAGGGCCGGCGGTCGCCGGGTGTCAAAGGAATCATTTAGTATCGAAAGTGGATCGGTTGCGGCGAAAAGCGGTGGTTCTGGCAAGTTCCTTCTGGTTGGCGCTGTTCTGGCCATACAATTTGTCGGCGCGGCAGCGATATCCAGCAAGGGTGAGTGTTTTCTCTTCTGAATGAGTGCTTCGATCGAAAGGACATTCATAAATCTTTCGGGTTACGATTTGTGTGGGTATATATGTGTGTATATATTTGTATGTGTGCGCGCGTTTATTTTCTCAGTTGGAATCCAACGGGTAGGATGGCTAGAAGGGAGCAGCAATATGATTGATAAATAGCCTCGGGTTCTGACACGCCGTTTCCACCAAGTTCGAAATGTAAATAAGGTATTTTAATATTAGGATTTGAGATTTCCACGTCTAATTCGAAAGATCGTTACTTATCCGTGGTGAAAGAAGCTAAGGTCTTACGATTTGTATTATGGATAACATTAATATAATAATAAACATTGACGAAAGGTACATATAACAGATTATCGAGAAAAAATTTGTTAAAATGAAAACATATATAAATTTAGTCTTTTAATTTTAGACAGTATCCTCGTTATACTTTTCGATATGCATGCACAATTTTTCTATTTTGATAAAATGTTATTTTCTTTTAAATTAATTCGAGATATAAAAGATCACGCTCCCAATTTTGACACGAAACAGAATGAAGCTATCTATAGTCATTGTACTCGGATGTATGCGTTCACAAAGCCGTCTTTTATCTTCTAAATTCTACCGATCCCTCCTAACCCAATATCGAGTCTTCGACGTTCCAAACTTTGGTCGTTATTCCAGTCGAGAGGAACGTGTCCATTGATGAATTCTCCAAGTTTGATCCGCGAAATATTTCGTCACGGATCGAAGAGCTGCTCCGGAGAGCTCGTGGAGGGGGCTCGTTTTAGGGATTCGGTTCTCGCTCTACGAAAAATCGGCTTCCAATTTTTCTGATTATCGAACTGCGCGAAAAAGGAGCGACGGATATCCCGGGTGTATGCGACCCGGTCGATTTCGTATTCGAGATGCCCGACCGCCGTAACTGCGTACGGGATTTAAGAGATCGTCGGAGTAATGGCGAGAGACGGAGACGCATACTAAGCGACGTTACGCGACCCGATCGGTTCCCCGGATCTCATCTCCGAAGCTAACTAGTGAGCTATTTTCGCCTCTCATACTTGAACTGCGTTGACGTCAGAGGGACGAGCTTCGGGCAATCGTGATGCGATGACTGGCGGAAATAACTGCGGTTGGAATATTCTATCTCTTGCGCATATATTCGTAAAATTGCGGCAATTGTCGCAATTTCAGATGATGCAAGATGATGGACATAATTTCAAAATATAGAGAGAATACTTTCTATATTTTCCTTTCTGTTCAAATTCTTTGATAAATATTTTTCATTAATATTGACACGAACGAGGTAAAGCTTTCCTTTCTTTTTTTAGTTTTATTAATACGGACACACGTCGAAGAACGAGTGCACACAGTCGATAATAAAATCACAATATCGTTTGAATACGCTTCGATTAATAATGTTCTAGGAGATGCGTTATGATCATACATTGTGTGTGTATGAGGAACTAAAAGATGTTAATGTAAATTTCCTGCAATATCGTGGGTAAACTCTCCTTGTGTGCTCATCTCGAGTAGTTGCATTATATAAGGCAAAGAACAATATAGTTATCTAATCAACATAGACATAGCTTAATACTTGCATACTCATATAATATGCACACTTGCGATATTATAAACGATTTACCGATTTCATCGAAATTCAGAAGTCACCGGTTGTATATCTATAATTATTATTTTCTTATCTAAAATTACATTAATAATTATTATTCTACAATTATTTAACATTCTGCCTAGAAATTATGTTGAAAATAATGGAAATGATAGTGAAAATGCGGTACGACCATTATCACTCCTTCCATTTTTATTTCACAGTGAACATGAATTGTGTAAATTTCAGAAGCGGTATGATATTAAACTAAAAGTTTCATATGCAAAAATCCATTTTAAATAAAAAATGTCGAGTCATGAGCGTACATTGAAAATTATCAGAATATGTGCGTGATATGTTTGTCAAATTCATACGTATCGAAAACTAGAAAAATTTTCTTCATACCTTAAAATGCTCTGTTATATTGAAAAAAGCAATTTTATTTTATACATGTTATTATTACTTTGTTGTATTTGATTGAAACCTACATTGCGCGAGAGGAATATTCATCTTTGCTTTACACGCATTCTGATAACGTGTCGCAAGACTTTCGAACGAGACGAAGAGGGAGCTTTACTAGTTCTTTGGTTCATGGAACGTCGAATCACGTCGACGTCGATCGTCATCGTATCGGCGTATCGTCCGACGAGACCGACATTGAATTAATTGAAAGTCGTCGCCGTTGAAACGCCGTCGCTCGGGCTTCGCGTCATTTTGATCTGATTTTAATTAAACAACGGACGTCGCGTGCGCTGAGAAGAGGGACTCGAGAAGGTTGGACCCGCGCGTGTATGTATTCGATGAACGGAAAGTGTACAGCGGACAGATGAGGGTAAATGGGAGAGGGGAAGACTGACAAGTGGAAGCTGGATGATTGAGGACAACGATGGTACGTTTAACGCGATTAAAAAACGTCGCATGGTCGATCAAAGGCAACGATCGCTCGTGGCACGCGAAATTCACCGATTGTCGCTGGCAAGAGGACGACCATCTCTTTGCGTACAATGTCGCTCGAAAACGCTGATTAAACATCGTATCTAAAAGTGCAATGTAACTAACTGAGCGAAAAACTCCTCATTGGATAAATATTTACGTATAAATGAAGCTGAAATGAAGTTTATGTTTTTATTCCGTAAAAAGTAATATCACTTAGCGTTTCTATATTTATAATAACAAGATTTTAGATTTATCTTGCGTAATGGGTAGAAGAAGTGTAATACATTTTCTGCCCCGTAAATTTATATTTTAATAAAAATTTATATTTATCTTATATACATATGAAGGAAAAAAAGTGTGAAAAATAAATAAATTAACTTTTTTTTATACAAAATACAGTTAAATGATAATAAAATTTTACATTTTATCTGATCATCTAATAATGAAATCTAATAATCTCATTTATTTAATATTTAATATTTTATAATATTTTATAATATTTTAAAAATATTTGAAGGCTTTAAATTTGTTTCATCAAATTTTCATGAATTTTGCGAATAATTTATCAAAATTCAGCACGATGTAATAATAATTTAAATGTATCGAGAATATTAGTAAAGCTTTACGCAGTGACCGTAGTTTAGATGAAATTACGACTTGTCAATGGATTAGCGATACATTGCGTCAAGTCGGATATTTGTATAAAGTTTGTCGGCCGGTTATTATAACTAGTTATCGCGTTTGAAATGTGGCAAGCACACGCATCATTGAGCCGTAATATGAACCGTGCAAATTGTCACAGTAAAACAAAGATCAGTAGCAATCAAATTTATGGTAATTCTACTCTATAAAATAAAACTCTATTACGAAATATATAAATGATATTATGTTATAATTGATCTAATTATAACTGATATTATGTTATGTTTAATTGTAATATAATATTCTTTAATACACAAATACATATAAATATAAATAGCATATAAATATAATTTATATATGCGCAATATTATTTTATATTACTGTTATTATAAGTTAGGGGAAATTGATATGTTTCTATGTTCTATATACGTTTGTCGTTATCGCGATCTGATGACAGAAATAGAGTAGAAAGATTCAGGAAATGAATGTATATAATTAATATTATTATTAATAATTATTATTAATTATTATTGAAATATTTCATTGAAGAATTATCATGAACTTACTCGATTAACCTTCATCTATTATATAGTATTATATTACATTATATTGTCTCATAATTTTATGTATAATATGATGCGCGCTACGTGATTATCCTCCGTATGAATCGGGCCTCCTACGCATCATCCTTATAGAAATATGATCTATGGGAAGACTCGCGAATTACCGGCGTATAAACGCGTATTCACGGAGCGGCTTTCACGAGCCGCCAAACTCAGGCATATCATTAAAATTAACACCGCGTCGCGTCTGAGTGGAGCTTTAGGCGAAAGTGGTTACGGGAAGCCGAATACGGAAACTGCGAGAGGAAGCACGCTGCAAGATTTCCACGGGAACGTATATAGAGCTATCTGTTATCTGTACGGGAGTCACGTAACGCCACAGGTATACTTTCTTATCCCGCGTACGAGAAGCGATCTGTGATTCTCGTCGGCGCTTCCGCAGCTAGAATTATACGTGGACGTTTTATCAATTTTCATTCACGATCCATACATTACGAGATAAGTCTGCGTCGCTCTTTGAGAGTAAGAAGATTTTGGAAGGATAGTCAAGATTTCTAGAATTTTTTCCGGTGCACGATAAGGCATTGGAAAAATTGCAAAAGTGCAAATGGAAGATTTATTTTGATTTTAGTTAAGAATTTTAACGCAGATGTCTTATTCGTGAAAAATAAATTATTATCAAAATTAAATTTTATTTTAGAGCTGTCCTGGTATACCTAACAGCTTCTCAAAAGCCTGATTGATGTCACTTTTCGTAAATTTCTCGATTTTAAACACACTTGATTTCAACACATAATTAATGTTTCGATATTAAAATGAAGAAATTTACAAGCGCAATTAATTAGTTCAATTTCTGATAGACTCGTGTATAGCACGTTCACTATAGTTCTCTCTCGCGTTTCTCACGTCATGGACGCTTCGTAGAGGGAAACGGCTTGCCATAGCATTATAGGGAAGAGCGTCTGCGGTGGCTCTAAAATTGGGCGGACGACGCGATGTGGTCGCGTATCGAGTTTCCTGTGTCTAAAGTCTATAACGTCAAGAGCCATTCGGTGGTGTACGGGGGACGCGTATCAATAATGCTCGATAGCGTGCAGAGTTCACGGAGTTGAAACGCGATACGATCGAGCGAGTGGTCCGGCGGCTTTCCCGATGGGGCTGCGCTTCTGTGAGGTATTTTTATGGAAAATTTATTATCCTGCAGAGAGACGTCACACGAGATATGTCGGCGTCGCGAAACTATAAATTAAAAAGCACCTTGTAATGCGATGTACATCTCATCACGATATATATATACGTTATCGGAGTAAAGTGGATTACGAAATGGATCGCGAAATTTTCGCGTACTATTGACAAAGTTACTTGGGGGTATAAGAATTTTTATGACGATGCGGATGACTCTGTCTGCTGGACTAATCAAATAAAGTTGCAGACTTTTATGGCGCTGGCTTATGACGTGGATTAAAGGACATTTGCTTAATGAATAATCGTGCTCCTTTTTTATATGTATTTTGTGCAGCAAACTTTAATTTATTTTCGTGTCGCTGTATTTTTATTTTTTTCATATATAATCACAAAAAAGATCGGCGATATATTTTATTAACTTTTATAATATTATATTCTATCAAATATTAAAATTATTATGCCAATCTTAAATTTTAACAATATCTCGTTGCAAAGTCACTGATACCATTCGTTCGTTATATTTATTATAAAAAAATCACGATGTGTATAAATGACAAACTGTGCTATTTTAATATTACCTGCACTTAATACAAAATTAGAATATATTTTTATATATTTTATAATTGAAAATCTCATAACATTTATTTTACATTTATTTAATATTCTTTGTCCGGAATCGATTTGAAAATTTATTATAGAATTAAAAAATATGAAAAAGAACAATGCATGATTAAAAGATTATAAGAGATCAAACTTTTATGGAAAAATGTACTCGCCAAGGCAGCACAAGTATAATTGGATAGAGCGGCATACATTTATGTATGCGAAACATTGTCTATTCCCGCTGACTGGGATCGGAGAAATTCGCGAGGGAACTGCAACGGAAAACGTCCGTGCGACTTACAATATGTTGCCGTTAATATTACAAACAGCGGACGAGACAGTGGCATGGGGGTGTTTACAATTTCGCGACGTTCATGTTTCCGGAGTGGTACGATCGCAGTTTGCTCAGACGGCAGGCCGCTTCCTCGCGCGTCGCACAAAGTGACTCGCTAGGATTACACGGGAGATTAAGACGCAACCAAGGTGCGGCGACACGGTGTATGTTACAAGTTCCAAGCATGTCTAAACAGTCTCTTAGCGACAGGCAAACGGACTAGACGCGTCGAAATTATTTCCGCCGCGACGACGATGCCGGATATTGCGAGACGCGCACTACGATTGAGGCAGTTTATGGTGCAGATGTAATGAACTTCGCGATAACTAACTTATCTTTATACGCGTAATCCTCGGATGCGCACGTGTGCGATCTTACTTGCTGTGAATTTAAAGTGAATTTTACTATGGCACGAGCGAAACAGTAGATGTGTATAAGTTATATACCTTCAAAAATACAATCATATGTAGCTAAAAAAAACCACTTCTCAAATAGTATTGATTTTTTATAATAAGAATTTGTTTAATATTACGATTTTATTTGAAGATTTAGTACAATTTGCAAAATTTTAGAAGTGTGTGTTTGCAATTTCCAGAGTTCTAAAAATTACAGAGTTAAACATAGTAGCACCGATATCGCGAAATATCACGTTAATAATAGCTGCAGCTTTAATAAGATAGAATACATAGCGCCGCGTGCGCCAATTAAATTGGAATTTAGTTTATCCCCCGCGAAAGCAGATGCTCTTTCTCTTTCTACGAGAATACGATACAATCGCGCGTCTCTTAACGCAGCCAGAATTCCGTATTATTAGTGTAGTAAATTGTTATACCCAGTTTCGCTTAATCAGCTTATCGATCCTTACGTGTGCGAATGTCTGTCTTGCTTGATATCTCCTGCTGCATCTTTCCGCTCGAGTCGTAACGACATCATTTGCGATTCGTGAATAACCCATGGTGGTTGCCGGCAAATCGAAAACGTCGATACGCAATTTCCATCGCTTTTTAACGGCCGGGCGATATTTTCTTGCGGCCATCTGGAAGAGTTCGTTAACAGTTACGGCGATCGGGTCCTCGCTCTATTCGCGGCGTCGTTAGCTGATTGAACTAGATAACTAACGGACCGCGGCTCGTTAAAATGTCACCGATCGCAAAAAATGTTAGATAGACCGACCGGCAAAAACTATCCACCGATCTGTGCGAAGCGAGTACGGAATTCGAATCTGATTGGGATACATATATATATATAATTAAATCCGCGACTTTTCTGTATTACATGACCGTTTGGATAATTAATCCATTTTGTCGTGATCGTTTTTTGTCGCTATATTTTAGTTAATTTGTTGCTTGATTCTTTGATTAATCCGCTGATCAAATTTTTGTTAACTTTATCATTATTTTCTAATTAATTTCCTAGTTATTTTCTTCTCAAACTTTTAATTTTTTCAGTTACATTACCTGGTTAATTATCTGGCCAATTTCCTGGGCAATTTTCTAATCGATCTTACGATTAATCTCTGTCATAAGTTATCCGGTTAATGTTCTAATTAATTTTCTGCGCAATCACTTCTCTGGTAAATTTTCTGATTAACTTTTTAAGAAAAAAAAGTATGATCGGCGTAAGGTGAGATACGATAACAGATTCAAATGGCGACGCTGTTTCCATTTAGCGAGCAACCATTCGATTCGAGGACCAGCTGGAAATCGTTAACACCGTAGAAATGTGCCGGCGTGATTAAACAAGGCGCAAAATAAACCAGCGAGCGCGACGAATTGTATGTGTACGCGATACGACGCGAGGGTCGCATTTACGAGACCGATTAATCACGATTGGCTTATCCGCTTTAATTGCGCACAACGGATCGCGAAGAGTCATGAATGTCCAATGTAAACGGCATTAATATTCGTCACGCAAAGTGGATACGGATCGGGTGCCAGCGATATATGCGCCGATCGGCCATTGTTCCGCGAATTCAAAGTGGCATCTATGTATATATATATGTGTGTCTGTGTATATATGTGGGTGTATGCGCGTACCTGTTTACGTTAAACCCCCTGGGCACTCTTGTGTGCCGCAGATAGCATCCAGGAACACGCTACTCATGATATTTGTGCATGTACTCGCTCGCCTATCCGACCATCTCGCTATGAATTTATTTATACGCTCATGAAATTACTCCAAGTCCCCCGCAATTCACACGCTTATGTACATGTATGTGTCTATGCATACTTCAACCTAGGATTGGATCGCGTAGCGGAGAAGAAAGGGGGGAAAGGGACATGTCGCTCCCTTCGTTCCATTCATAGGTAGGCAATGTTCTTCTGTCGAAAGCACTCCGTGTGCATAAATGAGCCAGAATCGTGTCGTACTCGACGATGTGTTAACGGCCATTTGCATGTGGAATTGTCAAATGACACTTGACATTATGACGCGAAAGCGTTACATCAAAAATCTACTATTTAGCATGTAATTAAAAAGATTGAAAAAGAGGATATGAGTATAGAAAAAAGCAATATTTCACATCGTATACGAATGAAGAGATAGATGCCATTGATATAGAATAAAGATTAAAATCTGTTTTTCTCTTGTTAAATAGATTTATTAAGAATCGCTAAGAGGAACTCTCACGAAACGTAATCTCCATTTGCGAGCTCATCGTTGGCCAGCGTTTCGCCGGCATGGGCGCAATTTTGCTCGAAAGGTAGCACGAAGG
The DNA here is from genome assembly GCF_025532165.1 of Camponotus vicinus. NCBI lineage: Eukaryota > Metazoa > Arthropoda > Insecta > Hymenoptera > Formicidae > Camponotus > Camponotus vicinus. The sequence continues at coordinate 4,522,853 of NW_028141949.1, forward strand.
GCATCATTTGCCCTCGCCCTTTCACCAGCGGCTTTATCGCCAGCCAGGTATTCACCTCTTCGACTCGCACACACATATACACACACATGCGTGCGCATCTATACGATATATATATTTATACGATAGGTCAACCCAGATCAATATTGAATAACATACTGATTAAATACTGACACGGATTATAGCGAGAAGCACGCTACAGGGGTGAAAGAGGAAGAAGAGGGTAGCGGTACCTCTCTCTCTCCCCCTACTCGTACTGTACGTGCGAAATGAATTTAACTCGCGACATATGTAAACCCTCAAAGCACACGTGTGGTCCGTCTGTGATATATGCAAATTCGTTCCCTGGTCCTTCTCCTATTTCGAGAATTTCTCATTGTTTCGTGTCGTTTCGTTTCGACGCTTTTAACATCGGCTTATTCCTCGATGGGATTCGGAATGTCCGGGGGTGAATGATTGACGCCTTCATATCGAGGGCGCATCCGGCGGAAGTAAAATGTACGTAAAATGATCGGGTTTGCTCGAGACGAGATATTTTACGCGACGATTCCATAGATGGAAGTGTGTGATAGTTAGGAGACAAATTTTTTCATCAGAAATATTACACGACACAATTAATTTAATATAATATAAGAAATTGAAGAACAGTAAATACTGAATGAATTTCGTGGTTCTTGTGCGAGAGCATATAATCATTGCAGCAAAGTAGAATAATTTTCTCGTTCGTATTATCTCTTATATTTTTATCAGAGACAGTTTATCAGATGACATGTCATTAGACCCGCGATCATTGAAGTTAATAATTGCCTTTATTCTATAATTGTCTTTAACTTGTACTTTTCAAAGAGAAGTTTTAATTAGGAAATCCAGACGCGCGCAATTCTATTATCTTCGTTGTGTCTTGAGACGCAGTTATTTTAAGAACTATTATATTAAATTATCGGTAAATTTAAAGAGAGAGATTTCTCCAGTAGACTATGAATTAGAATATTAAATTATTATTATTAATTATTATTAATTAAAATAACAGCAACGATGATGGCTCTGTTTTAAGGCAATCTTTATAAATCGATTAGTATAATCTTAGATTATTATTTATGGTCGAGAAGAAAAATATAATGTTTCTTTATCGATCGCTAAAGATGCATTGAGCAATATTTGTAAGCTGACGATGTCCGAAGGTAGATTCAACAAGTAGTTAAAGATACGGTCCATCCTAATCCGCGAATAACTAGTAGGAGAACGTTCGATCCGGACGATTTCTAGAGTAATCTCAGCATGTCAATATAAAAAAGCTTCGCGTTAGCGTTTACAGATCAGATTAAAGTTGGAAAAATTAGGGTCAACCGCAAGCGATTATTCGAGAGTGACCGACTACGCCTTTAATTGCGACTCGTGAATGTTGAAAAAGAACGATACGCGGTCGTTTTCCGATAATAGAGATTTATTTCGCATGCTGCACGTCGTAGCGAATTGCCTCTAAATAAAGACGCATCGTCCGAGATGAGATCTTTTTTATGTCGCAAAAATGGAACAAAAGTGAACAAAAGCGACTGTTCCGTGATTTAAAACATCCGGAAATAAATTCACTCATTTCGACAATATTCACGTAAAGAGAGAATCTCTTTAGGAGGGATGTGTTTCTCTTTTTTTTCTATAAAATATTTTAAATTTAATCATTTTATGTAAAATTGAAGGAAAAGAAAGAGTGAAGAAAGATAGTAAAAAACATATTTGTATTAGTCTCTGAATACTGAAGATCATTCGTAATAAATGATAAGTACAATGTCTGTCAATCAACGTGCGTATTAAGTCCTTAAATAAGTAAAGAGCCTCGCAAATGCGAAATGACATGGAGATCAAGCGACAATGGTCGATAAAAGTGGAATATCACAAGGGACGTATCATATATGCGGGATGCCGTGTCCCGGATACATTTTTTTCTTTCTCTTTTTGCCTCTTTTCCTTTATTCCAGATATACGACTCGCCCGGGCGGTTCCGTCGCCCGGGACTCTTAAGGCACACGATCCACCAGGGAATCGAGCTCTCTCTCTCTCTCTCTCTCTCTCTCTCTCTCTCTCTCTCTTTCTCGCTGCGAAGAAGAGAAAACGTACATACGTTGCTTTTAGATCTCGGAATAGTTCGACAACCCTCTCGCTGTGGTTGAACGCGTTAAAGAGTGGGTCATTCGCTTCTAAAAGTTTGAAATAGGGTATTTCATGTGTACCTCGTACTCTCGTTTATTTATGAATTTTCGATTTAAGAGGTTTCTCTTGACGAAAATGGATGGATCATAACTTTGTCTGCAAAAATTACTTTGACCTGATTAAGGAAAATCGCTCTAAGTAAATGAAACAATTTGTCAAAAGAGATTGATGGAAAGTTTTATAAAAACCGTCTATTTATACTGCAAACAGCATTAATTTTTTATGTCGTTTAAAAAGCTACTCTGAATAACAGAGAAAGAGTAACAGAGAAAGTGCGTTTCTTGAATAAAGTACCGCACGTAGAAAAGTTATATTGCTCGGTACAAAGCGAGCGGTTTGCACATAGGAAAGACACATTATCGTTCTATTTACATCGCGCATCATATGACGCGCACAAAGCAAACGAGCTGGCGTAAGCTCTCGCGAGAGCTTACAAGGCACAATCGACTGCACGAAAGACATCGCGTCTCGCTGCAACTGTAAAACGCATCTCTAACTACGTACGGGGACGCGAATAATCTCGAACGAAGAGAGAGACAGAGAGAAATCGAGAGACAACGACGATCTGGTGAAAGTACACGATGGGAAGGACGAAGACGGGAAGGATACGCAGTGTCGCTGAAATGTGCGAACGAGTGGAGCCGGGGGCGCCTAGATGAACAACCATAATTTCATTTGCGCAATGGTCCTAGCCGAGCAAGTTAGGAGGGGGCGGAGGGCGCCTTTCCGCCACATAACCACCGCCGATGTGAAAGCCCCATAATTCTCGCCGGCGCAGCCGGTCGAGCTTCACCTCTCCGCGCGTGGGCTAAGTCAATTACGGTGCGGCGCATATACGAGGGCGATAAAGCGGAAGATGAAGAAGAGGGGCGGAAGACGCGAGAGCGAGCCGTCGCCTCTCGAAGATTTTCATGGTCTTGCTACCCCCTCGGGCGTTTTTGCTCTTCGCGTATCCGCGCGCGCTCTTCCGCCTCCCCCGCGGGAGAAAAACTTTATTTCTGCTCATCGATCGCGTTTGTGAGCGGCGGTCTCGCGCGCGCGGGGAATACCTTCGTTTTAGTTTCGTCGGCGAGTTCTGTCAATTATACTTAAACTACGCGCATTGATCGGAAATCAAAGTTCCTGACCCCTTGGGGATCGCACCTCTCTGCCTCCTCTACCCCTCCTCGTATTCTCCAAGAGCGGAAATATCGCGAATTCCTCGGTAAACTCGACATTCGAGCGATCGGATTTTCAGAAATCGGATTTGCAGAAAGGATACTTTTGAAATTCTGCTGATGTTTTAACATTTTAATTATTATTACGTTATTTTTTTTTTCTCCAAGTAGGTTGGAAAGTTTTGACGATGTGTTTTCTCTCCGATAAAGGCCTCCCTTGCCTTGTCACATAGGTGCCTTCGAGTAAAAGGCGATTCAGTTGTTATACAATAAAATTGGATCACGCTTCTTTTTTGAGGATTAATCGACCGTTCTCGCGTTATCGAAGCTTTTAATTCCAGTATTCGGACACGCCCTTGGCTGCGGCAAGATTGAAGCCGCTCTACACACATAAATTCGGCGAGCACGAGAGCATGTACAGAGGCTTTCAGAAACGTTTACTTTGCACTTTTCCGTTTTCGGATAAAGACATACAAACGACTTTTCAATGCCACCGCGCCTTTGTGAAAGAATGTCGTGGATGTTTTACGGTTCGATAAATTTTAGCGGCGCGCAACGATGTGTATGTAGACCAAGGCATAACAATGTCATCAATGTCTTCCGGTCGACAAGGCACTTGCTGCTCTCGTTTTTCTGATGCAGGCTAAATCGCATGACGTTAAGGGGGTCTCAGGAACGACGCGGGCCGAACATACGGGAAATCTTATCGCGTATCGACATCGCGTATCGATGTGCCGTTCCTCCACGTCGTGCGTTTTTATCGAAACGTGCAGTCGCGCATTTTGGAAAATGTCTAGAATAGAAATGGAACGCTTGTTACGTATCCAGGCGCCTTCCGAAAAGATTTCCGATTGCGAAAAGTGATGAAACTGAAAATTAATTTATGAAAGAATATTTCTCCCCTCGATATAAATCAATTTCAAATATAATTTATATTATATTATTATTCAATAAAATTTTTCCAAGAAATTCCATACTGTAAAATTTATTGCACCATGCATTTGACAAGATGTAAATCAATCTTTGGCGGTTTAATATTCAAATTAGATGGCGCACAGCTTTGTATTTAATTTCGCAAATCGAAAGAAAAGAAAGATGGTAGGGGCGAAGGATTTCGCGCAAAACGGGAAAACCATGTTTTAACATCGTGAAAAACGTGCTGCGTTATTTTTTCCGTTTGCACCTCTAACACCGTGTTGTATCCTTATCTTCTCCGGCTAAAATACAAAAACCAGGTGACGCCGGAGCGAGAGAACTGTTCTCTCATCTTCCGCGCGGATACGACCGCGATTTCTCTTCATTTTTGGCGCTACACACATTATTTACCCGCACTTTATCACCATTTCCGCCGGTCTCTGGTGGTCGCCGCAACACGGCCGCCGTTTTATCTCCCGTTTCCTCTCTTTCACGCTATCCCGCTTCTTCACCGGCAACTTCGCCTTCGCGGCTACACATATGCACGCTTTCAGCCGACGACGCGCTCTTTGCCAGATTCAAACTTCCTCGTTTAAACTTTATGCTTTCAACTTTAACCCTTTGAATCTTTCTTACATGAAATATTTCTACAGCAGATAGTAAAAATTTAATGAACGATTCCTAGTAAAGGATTATTTAACATCGAAACTTATAGTAGCACTTTAAAATAGCAATTATTTAGAAATTTCGAAGCTTTTAATGAAAATCTGGAATTCAATTTTCGAGATATTCAGCGCAATAAAAATTGACAATCAGAAAAAGATTAATTTGAAAAACTTACTAAAAAATATTTTTATTATCGAGAAGTGCGATATACGATAAAATTATACGCAGGATAATTGACTTTTACCATATGCATTGCAGAGACTAATTAAACAAATTCTATGCATAGGAGGGTAATTACAATATTGTAGACAATTACAGTGGGCAAATACATTGACGTTGCATAAACGTTATGCAAATTGCCGCGTCAGACATGTTATTTTGCAACGCGCGCGCCGCGTTTCCATTTACAGCCGCAGATTTTTCACGGCAAAATTGCGTTGGCAATTTCGACGCGGAAAATATCCCGGTACCTCGCTCCTCGTGAACGTATGTTAACGTCGAAAACGCGCCGAAATTAAATGATTTTACTCCTGTAATGGACGCACAAGTGCCTTACTCGACAGGATCCGGCAAGTTGCCTGTGGGTCTTGTACCGTCGCGGAGTACAAAGGATCGAGGAGTACTTGGCCGGGAGTCACGTGACGGGGCGCAGAAGAGACTGGGATGCGTGTCTTTGCCAGGATATTCGTCACGGAATTAATGGCTGGTTTGGGGGGCCCGAAAAGGGAAGCATTATTCCGGCGGAAAGGCGACGAGGCAAGAAATTATGGTTTCGCGTTCATTGGGGGTCGGCCAGAGGGACCATATCTCCCGAGGATGGGAAGGGCGAGGGGTATCTGGTTTATTGGGGATTATACCGGGGATATTGGAACATATGCTTTCTGCCTCGTGCTCGTGGGAAGACCTCGACGAAAGTTATCGACTGCTTGATCATCCCGAAAAATATGAGAATGGCTTTATCGCGTTCCGAGTTACCGTTCAAATAATTGCGCGAGAGGAGAATGCGAGGGAGAAAGTCAATTGTAATAAATTTATCCCTTGGCCGATAGACTGAATAGTTGCGAAAAAGAATTCGTCCAATCTCTTGCGTCACACAGGAGAAGTGGAAACTTACGGGAATAGGTTTTGGCTTGACGTTTTTAATCAAAATCTCATTTGTCTATTAACTTAAAACAAACCTAGTTTCTAGAGAAACTTCATTCTAAGATATTCAACATGGGAAATTAAAAGTCGCGAGTGGCTCGCAAAGTTACAGGCGGATGTCCCACGTGTAATTTTCGCTCAGAAAACTTCGACTCCGAAAACTCGTTAAGGAGTAACGCGTCTCGCATCGTAGAAATTTAGAGTTGCCGTTGCATTAAAGCGACGATGATACTCGTTGCGCCCGATACGAGTGTATCTCGGAATAATTGATCGCGTGGCACGACAATCGCATGATGCATTTCAGTCGCGTCTCCCCGTAACCCTCTCGAGATATGATGAAAATGCGCATACATACGTGTCTACGTATTCGACATCCACGATACCGCGATGGCGGTCGAAAGATCGTCAACCGTGTGTCCCGGGTGCGATTTGCTGACTCGCTTCCATCCCTGTCTGCGAAGTTAATCGGCCCCGAGATAAGGGATGACGCCTCACTTCCGCGGTAATTAGGTTGTGCGGTTCAGCAACAATGGTGATAGAGCGCGATAACGAGCGGCCCCCGACGTACCCGCGGAAATGCGCCGGCGAAATGCTGGATTTATTGTTGCGACGTTCTCGGAGCACGATTCCTCGACACCACCCGGGAATTCTTGATGATGTTCGCGCGTGGATGTTCCAGCACGACGCGATATTTGCCGTGAAACTTTGTTGCGCCTAATTAAATTTCATTCTAATGAGCGTTTTCGCCAAGTTGCACGTTCGCTTTGCGATTGGTATAACTCTTTTCATACGCAACGAGAGATAAACGAGTGTAAAAATTAATTTTGCCTTTCATTTAACTGAGAGGAAATATAACGTTCAAACATAAAAATATATAAAAAAATGAATGTCATATTTGAAATATAAACGACTGATTTTCAAAACATTTTGCAATAATACATTGCATTGGATGAGTACAATTAGCTGAATGTAAGTAGATTTAATTTATCTGCGAAACAAGTCTTATTGATTTCATTCGTTTATTCAACGTAGCATACAATCTTGATTATGAAAGCACGAAAAATATAATTATCAGCAACGATCGTTTTTCCTTCTATTTTGAATCATTATAGAGACGATTCAACCGACATCGATAACAAGCGATTATATTGAAGTACGTCATTGAATTACGGTATCGTTATATCCGATCGATGCGTTATACACAGCAACATACACAGCAATCTTATTTCTCAATTTGAATCCCCTATTTCTCTGTTTAATGCGCCACTTAAAGAGACATTCGCGTAAGACCGCGTACATATTTCCGGAGAAATAAGATAAAAGTGCGACGCTACCGCTTTCACTGGAATTGGGTCGTGTAACCCAGTAATAATAATGATATAGTGTCTTCGCGGAGCCCTATTATTACCTCATATATTACGAAGACAGTTCTAAGATAATAAAACGACGAATGAAACTGCGAAACGCGGCTTTGTCGCTATCAATAATTCGTTAACTCTTAACAAAATAGAAGCTTTCGTCAGCTTAGCAGAAACGATAATTCATCGTATCGGTTTAACTACGTAATTCGCACCTTGAAGAATCGTGATAACATTTTTTCGCATAATATCGAAATATCGGCTTTAAGGTTTTCTATTAACTCTATACTTATACACTTAAAATATAAATTACTCAAAGATAGTATTATTAAAAATGCTTTCGACTTTTTTAGCAAATATCCGAGATTAATTTATGAGAGAATAGAGACGATGATCGATTATGAATAACTTTGAATATCGAGACGAATGATTCTGCAAAAACTTTGGTGAAAAGAGGGAATCGCTGTTTTGCACTAATTAAATTTCCCAGCTCAACAGTGATTACGTTATTGAATAGCTGACAGCCCATTGCGTGCCAATGTATCTCTAGCTTAATTTACTGCACACGGCTTTGCGATTGCCTTCCAGGTAGAGATATTGAATTGGCTATTCAATCATGTATGAATTAAAACGTAACAATTTTCAACAATATCGCAGAATAATTATGTAACGTTTCATACAATTATACGACGTATTTTTTTGTCGTAGATATATTTATATAAGGTATAATTGCAAGTCCCAGGTTGTATTGTGATCATTTCTATTTGTATTAAATGTATTTATTATCTTCTTTCGCGAAATATTCGTAATTTCTTGCACGGTTTTATGGAAACATTGAGTAGAAGAATTAATATTTCAAGTCTTTTTAAAAGAAGTCTCAAAAGTGATAAATCATATTTGTTATCTGTTGTAAAATATCGATTACAACGTCACGTCCAACATTCTCGCGCTCGCCAAGGGCCATTTTTACGGTAGCGTGCTTTTTCGCGCGGATACGCGCTGGCAACGGTTTTATTCGCGAAATTCCGCTTTTATTGCTGGCGGATATACATAATTATGCAATAAAGTTATAACCGTATTTTACGTCAAAGTATTGATTACAATATCGCATCCGATAGTTTCACGATCGCTCGAGGCGACTCGCTGCTATTAAATTAAAATGTTATCAAAACATTATCAAGTACGTTCTTTTTCATACGTGTCGAAAAAAGACCACTGTCAATTTCCAGCCGAGTATCTCGATTCGATAAAGAAAGGAACGAGTCTCGCGATAAAATCCTTCGTAATAAATAGCCCATCGTGATATCGCTAATCGACACCTATCTAATTCGCACGAATTAGAGACAACAGATTTACCCGCGATACGCGGAATCCGCCGATCGGTAGCCGCATATGGATGAACATGGCATTGTTATTCGGCGATGCTAATCGTCAAACGGGATAAGGGCCCGACGGCTGCGTCGCGCGGCAATTCGATTACGTGACGCAATAATGATAACGATGACAATTATAACCGTGTCGACGAGGTAATAATTCCGCGCGTTCCCGCCTGCTCGTCGAGGGAAAGAGAGAGGGAGAAGGAGAGAGAGAGCGTCGAATTGTTTCGCGCGTTTGCTTTCTCGTTCATCGACCCATCGCTCACCGTGATAATCTTCGCCGGACAATGGACTCGATAACTCGTTATCCATCCGGCGACGACGACTATGATGATGACGATATTCGATCCATCGAATATCTTCCATGCGGTTATTTATTAACAGTCCATGATGCGTCTCACTTTCGCTCGCGCACGCATGAGTTATCGCCACGCGCGAATAAAACGAGAGCAATTTACCGTCTGTGTCTCTGTTCGCGCAAGCGAATTTCGCCGTTTTCGCTTTTTCGTCGCGGCCGATTGATCGCGTCGCATCTCGCTCTGGATTTATTTATCTCCCACGGTTTTGACCGGCGCGATTTTTCTCGTTGCGCACGTTACAACGTCGTTTAGATGCCTCGATAGGGAATGCGTTACACGATGATATAGGTATTTTTTTTCAGTACTTGTTTTTCTGCAGTTTTCTGTACGATACCGAAATAAGTCTCTAAATATGCGCCAAATTTAATATTAATAATTTACATTGCAATCGATTATATTGCCGATTTTAATAAAGTGTTGTAATAATATCTTTCGTCGGCTTTTCTCGCGAAAATAGTAATTATGGCATAGCTAACTGTCTGATACATAAAATTTAATAAAATTTAATTGATTAATTAATATTCATGTCAAACGCAGTTGCGTAAAGAGCAAAGGAAACGAGTCACCGGCCTTTGAGATGCTCCTCCTTATCATGCGACGTATCTTTCATAACTTTGTATTCTTATAAATTTTCAAACGGAGCGCGTTGTGCGTAAATATCTACATTGATGCATCCCTCGGGGGATACAAAAATGTTAATAATGCTTCGTTTCATTATCTTATCCCCATCCACGCGGTCAGATCAAAGTACAATGAAGATCCCCAAGAAGAATACCCCGTGGGTACAATAAAATCTCCGTCAAGGCAACATTCTCCTTAATTACCTCACGGCATATAGCTTGTGCGAGAAGGCAGGAAAACAACGTCGATCCGCGATTTATTTGAAATATTTGAGTAATATTTCATCCGTGAAGAGATACAATGTCATACTTTTACTTGTAGTCTAATTATAATGTAATCGCACGCACACACATATGCACATGTTCAATCACTCTCACAATTTATCTCATAACAAAGTTACAGTGGAATATTTACTTTGTTTGTCGTTTTCGCGTTTCCGCTGGGGGCCATCTTCTCGCTCGTGGAATTTCCGCGCGATTTCACGCGAATTCGAGCCAACACGAGCAATCACGGGCTCGTCCTAATTACTCGCGAAGCCGCCAAACGCGCTCGCAATACGTCCGATGGCAATCGTGCATTGAATCGGCTTCGCGCTTCTCGATTTAACGCGTGTATTTTTCTTTCTTTTTTTTTTTTTTTGTTTCACCCCTCTCGCCGGAATTTCATACGCGCGTGTGATATTTGCGCCCGCTATCGCATCGCCGCACTTCGTTCGTTACACATCCCGCGGGGAGGATCGCGTTCCATGAATCGCAAATCTCGCGGCGCATTTTTAAAGACCATCATCGGTATCCTCGACGCGCATCGCGTTCATGATTTCAATAGGGAGAAAAAGGGAAAAAGGAGATATTTTAACGCGAGTAGCAGGAAGAGCGAATCTATGCAACTGATGCATCCAAATGCAAGTCTCGCTCTCCCTCCTCCTCCCCTTCGACAGTCCCTTTTCATCCTTGTTCGAATGTTGATTGCCGGCATATCTTTGAGTACGTCGGCTTGCGCGCGTTACGCCAACTCTAGCCTTTATTCGCGTATTAACGGCCCGAAGTGGGCATTACGCGGTGGTCGAGTTGGTTTATGGTATGCCGGTATACCGTAAGTACTCTGCACGTAGGTATACGGGAGCGTAAATTCACCGATAACAATGCGCCGCGTCCTCGCGAACTTTGGTCCAACTTTCGACATTGACCATCCGATGCGCCGCGGAATTAATGTGCGTCCCCGTGCACGCTGTGGACAATTTTCTCCTTTCTCGTGTATACAGGGTGTCCCAGGTATCTTCCGTCCAAAAAAAAAGGCAGATTCTCTGGCCAATTTAAAAACGATTTTTCCTCAGCGAAAATGTCGAGGGAGATCATTATTTTTTGCATATTCCTAATTTTTGTCATCATGTATCTTTCTAACTAAGCCTTAAATTAAAATTCTATTAAAGTAAACTCTACCTAAAATTAACTAAAGAATGTGACTTTATTAATATTTTATTCCCATAAGCCTTAGTTTGCGAAAAACCCTTTATTTTCAATCGTTTATAACTCGAAAACTATTAGTGCCGCGACATTTTCGCTGAGGAAAAATCGTTTTTAAATTGGCCAGAGAATCTGCCTTTTTTTTTGGATGGAAGATACCTGGGACACCCTGTATATAAATACTTATGTCCGTATTTTCGATTTTAAATACTTGCGGTAAAAAGTGCGTATCATTTGCGTTTAAATTTTCCAACTCGGACAAGATATATGAATTTAAAAATAGAAGATAAAATAATGAAATCGAAATGAAACGAAATTTAATGGCGAGAAAAATGTAATGTGTTCTCAGAGTACCGCGCGAAATGATTTTAAAGACGTTGAAATTGTTACTTTGTTCTGCACTTAGCGAATTACGCCCGACGAGCGATATGAAAATTTAGCCGTCACTTTAAAGTTTATTATGTAAAACTTTAGATAAGGCGCAAATTGAATAGGACATCGGAGGGTTAATGTCCGTTGCAACTGGGGCAGGGTAGATCCACGATAATTAATAAAATTAGGGTCGATCGAGGCGCAACTTGAAAGTTGCTACTCTCGGCCATATATAGTTCAGATTGATTCAGATATTAATCCACTACGATATCTATTATATAAGAGAGGTTTATTATATTTGTTGCATTTTATTATTATTATTAATACGCTTACAATATTAGATCATAATTAATATTGTCTTAATATTACTAAATATTTAGATATATGAACAAATAATATCTAATGTAAAAAACATATTAAGACATTATATTTGCAAGAAATAATAACAAAAGGACGAAATAACATTAGGATAATATTATCCGATTATAATAATCGATACCGTTGCTAAAACGAGATTCTAAGCGATCCTGATTTGTTAAACCCACTGATCGATATAAAAAATAATCAAGATCTTGAGTTGGGAAATTCATGTGCGGCAAGATTTTCAGATAAATGCGCAAAAAACAACGCATTTCTACACAAATATATATCGCAAACGAGATAATCGCCTCAATTTGCATGCTCGACACGAACCAATATCATCGGTGTGGTAAACTCGCGCCATAATCGTGACAATAAACGTGATTACTCGCGGAACAGGCATAAAACTGCATTCGCAGCTGCAACTACGACGCGCATCGACACACGTCTGACGCGTAACGGGCCGGCGTTCGCCATTTATACGAACGTCGTGCGAATGGATTCGAGTGGGGTATCGGCGCATAGAAGTATCGCACATGGAGGGGTCACCCATCGTATGCCGCTCGATGGGAAAGGACGAGGGTTGAACGGGGAATGGGGGAGGGTGGGATGTTACGAGGAAGCGCGACGTACGGATAGGGTGAAATGGAGTGACAGTCGTCGAGTAGTTACGGACCAAAGAGGAGGGGGAGTAGATAACGTTAAGTGCATTACGTTGCTGCACCGGCTTCGTGCTTACAAAATGACTGTCTCTACGTCCTCTATTTTACACATACCGCTCACACAGACACACGTGACTATGCGCGATGCACGCGTACTTTCGCGTTCGCCTCTTTCTCTCCCTCTTCCTCTTTCTTTTTCTCTCGCGTGCCTCCATCTCCCTTCTTCCGCTTTTATAGCCTCTCGTTCCGTCTCGTTTATCGCTCTCCATTGGTTTCTTTTTTGCTTCTTTTTTCCGGAACTCACTGGGGCGGTTCTCGAGCAGCGTTAACTCGCTGGGGCCTTTTACGTATCATTGCCCGGTCGAATCGACCGAATGGCTCTCTCGTTCCTCTCTATCGGTCTATACCTGGATGCTCTCCATCTACCGGTCCATGTTGAGTTTGAAAACAAACGGGCTACCCGGGACCCGGGACCACTGACGACGCTAGAGGAGCGGCGGCTCGTTGTCGTTGCTCTATATACGTATATCGGCCGTTTCGACGTTCTAACGGGACGCTCACACGCGGCGGATTCACCGCCGCCTCTATTTCCTTTCGCTTTTACAGCCGCTTTTCCCAGCTTCTGCGACGAGTGTTTGTCTATTTCTCGCATCGTCCGTCTTTCCCGTCGCTTTTGCGTCCCTCGTATTCGTACGCCATTTGTCCGGCGATTCGCGAGTTCGCTTATATTCTCGGGCGTGGCGTATAAATGGGTATTAACATCAGAGAAAAAAAGAATAAATAGAAAATAATGTTAGGTGATAATGAAACGATTCTTTAAAAAGATCTGTTTATCCACTTTACATTATTATTAATGTTTCGATAGAATGCCAAAATATTGTTGATATTAAATAAATGACATTTGCAGAAATTGATATGACATGCGTTCGATCAAGGAGAAGATGCCTTTCGTAAGACCATCTTTCACTGCGAATAAGGAATAAAGGATAATGCAAATAAAGGAATATGCCATTCGACGTAAGATGAGAGGAGGAGGAAACGAGAGGCAGATTTTCGTTTGACTTGATGGCGCGTGAATTATAAAGCAACCAAGATCCGATGATATCGTCCTTCCCGTGGGAGAGCGAAACTTCGCCGAGGAGGAAGCGGGCGAGACGTGGTCCCAAGTCGGCGATGACGAAGCACGTCTCTCTCGTCGACGAGGAAAAGCACGGCGAAAGTTTCGGTATGCTGATAGAGCCACGAGCTGACGAATTCCTTCGCAAACACGTCCGTAGTAGTGACGCGTTCGCGATTTCTGAAGTCGACGACGGGATTTTGTGCGACGCGTATTCCGCGGGGACTTCGCGCGAGAATCTCGACGTCTATGAAAAGGAGTCGCGAGCGTTTCAGCCATTCACGAAGACACCAACTCGCTGTCCGGTGTTGTTCCGGTATGTCAAAGGTGCGTTAAAAGTTTCCTTGGGCGAGAACTTGGACGTGATAAGGAGATACGGACCTGCGGGATTTATCAATGCGAAAACGTCAGCGTGCGATGCTCTCCGAAGTTGCGATACCATTTTTTACAAAATCTCGACCTGCGCGCGATTCCGTTATTCCACTCTGTTATCTTTCCCTCATACTTTATCGGGAGACGCAACATCTGCGGATCGAAATTTATCTTTGTCGCGATCCCGAAATTCGGCGACGAATATTCAGTCATGAAATAGCGTGCGATTATTCACGCGCGTTCACCGAAACATACACGCATACACGCTTATTACACTGATAGGGAGAAACGGCGGGTGGATTCGCTGCGGTTGAAATTCGCGAAGCGCATCGTATATCTATCTATCACTCAAGTTTGATCGCGGTATTTTAATAGTGCATTTGATACACGTAACCCAACGACCCCATTCGAGACTAACGGCGAATGCGCGCGATAACTCGGCCTAGTCGCGAATCGACTGTCGTAAGATGAAATAAACGACGAGGGGGAGGAAGGGGGCGAGGAAGTATTGGGAAAATTTCCGATTTAACTTCTATGCATACCAATCGACCGCGGATTTCGCGCTGTCGTTTATTTTTGCCGTCCTGAAACCCGATCGATATTGGATAAACGATCGGTGTTGTATTCTACTGATATCGGGGCATGTGTTGTATATTTTTCGCGAGTTATTTATGATTTACGGAGAAAGAGGCACGATTATTCAGCGGATAAATGGACGGCTTTTAGCGACATTAAATTGCGCGCCCGTCGTGATATTTATTTATAAATGTTTATATATATATATATATATATATCTCTCTCTCTCTCTATGCGAGCGATATAAAATTATGTTTATTATAAAAATCTTGATCCAAAAATTATATATATTAATTTCTAAGTTGGTTACGTGAGCAATTTCCATATCTGTCATGTTTCGAAATGCAGATATTCGCGTCCTTGCAACGAATGCGTACGAATGCGCGGAACGATAAATCTAATTCCGCGCACGGAATGCATCGGGGGACGTTACCCACAATCGAGCGGTGGACTAGTTGCGCATGGAGTAGTAATCTCTGTATGATAGGGAGATTAAACGGACGTGAAGTTCCAACTGTTGCCTCTGGAGATAGATGCATTATCAAAGCGCGAGCGTTCTATCTCTCATAGATCGTGCGCGAAGCACACCGCAATAATGACCTCACTTTGTAAATTACAGTTGGATTGATATTACGAGCGAATTCAAGATATTTAGATATAGTTTCAACTACAATCTCCATAATTTGAATTCGAGATCGATTTGCGGTTGGTCATACGTCTCGCTCGTTTTCGCAATCTGTCAAATAATTAAAAATATCTCGGCTCGCTTAATCGATGCAAGTTAAATTTCATATCGAGGGAAAAAAAAATCAACCGAGCAGGAAAATTAACGCGGAAGAAACGAGATGATTCGTGCAATTTATTAAAATTTATTCAATCTTGTTCTCTCGCAGCGTGACTTTCAATTATAATAAACAAAGGCACCGATAAAAGCCAACTGATTCCTTTCACACGTTAAACGATCGAAGGGATCACGGTTCATAAAGAGACTTGATTTTGGTATCTTTGGCAAGAGCTACGGCTCGCCAAAGTAGCAGGCAACGGTGGTTTCTGGTGGTGCCCAACCTTACCGCGTAAGATCAAAGCCACGTCGTAAAGTTGAAGCACGCTGCAAAAGTTAGTGAACGCCGGAGGGGGAAAAGAGGAAGGGAATCTGGTAACGGACGTTATTCATGGCGCGTCGAATACAAAGTAACGAGAGCAATTTGGCGTTCACTTGTCATCGTTGGCTGGAATAGAATATCATACCGTTGTCATATCATACTGGGTTATGGTCCTCGTGGTCGCGTCTTCTTCTAACCGATGATACCAGCAGAGGATCTAGTCTATCAGTGACTATCTCTTTCTCTCTTTTGTCCAAACACAAGACGTGAAGTTCGGTGACTAACTTAAAAAAGCTGAAAATCATCAAGTATCAGATCATCTAGAGAAATCTCTTGCTTTTGTAGCTAGAAAGAGAGATAGGGAGAGAGTGGGAGAAGCGGGGAAGGAAAATTTTTAACGTCATTCCCGGCCACATTGTTGGAACATGAGACGTAAAAATAGAGAAAGAGAGTGTGCACGCGAGAGGGAAGGGGACAGGGGGTGGAAATGGAAGTTGGGCACAATGCGAGGAAAAAGTGGAGCGGAAACTAGCGAGCTGGCGGGAAGATCGAGCTGGGTCGTCGGCGTCGATCCGCCCTTGCTACCGACGATGACAACGACGACGACGACGACGACGGCGGCGGCTAAAAAGTTGTGCTTGCTCGGCGAACTGCTGAGCCTGTCATTCGCACGCTTCCGTGAACGTCCTGGAACTGATTTAAAGACGAATGAAGGTCCACTCTTCTCGCGCGTGGAGACTCCAGGATTAAGGGGACGGGTAGCTGTGCGTCGTTAATTGCACGAACGTCGTCCTTTGACCCGGCGAAAAAGCCTGAATCGGTCGATGGAAATGAAGGTGTTGACGGGTGATCGGAGTAGTTGGCTTTTATACAGAAAATATACCGCGAGGTATAGAGGATGGCAAGTAATTCCACCGTCACGACAGTATCTGATTTATGAAGTTCTACAGGATAGATCTTCGATAAAACGACGAAGACGACTCGTTCTCATTAATAAAAATTAACGAACTCTCTTTGCGGGCTCTTCCGCAATCTTCATTTTAACGATAGATAAATTTCTTGGCTTATATCTGTGCATTTAGACAATTTTTCATCTAAAAGTACTTTTAGATAGAATAATTTTTATATTATATAAAATCTATGTATGTGCGTATATTGAAAATTTATTGGTAATTTTTATTTTTTCTTTCATATTTTCTTTATTTTGCAATTCTTGGTTTATTTCTATTTTGCAAAGTTTGACGTTATATACGCGATAAACGTGCCCGAAGAGCTGACTGAATTATCGATATAATGTAACGCGCGTCGGTTTTATTACAACAAGACACTAAAGTGTTTTACGTCCATAAATTGTGGCATCGGCGAGTGAAATACTTTTGCACGGCTGGAATATTACAGTCGCGAGTCAGCGCTGTTATTTGCATAGAATTCCACGCGACCTCCTAAAAAGCGGACGCGCGCGCGTTTTCGCAAAAACACCGGAGCCGTCGCAAAATGAGAAAACAGAATGAGAAACCGGTTCTACGTTTCCAGGCGGCTAAATGACGACCCCCGTTGTAAGGAGGAGCCCGTCATTAATGAAGTAAGAGCCTTCCATCCCTCGAGACGACGCGTTCGCCGGGACTAAAGTCCCGCGCGCGTGGCCTTTTAATTAAATTCGTTCCTCACCGAGCGCGGTGGTATGCTTAAACAGCTCGCGAATACAAAGTCCGTATTTTGAGATTACAAACAGTACTCGCGCGAGCGCACGCCAATGAGTCGGAGCTATGTAAAAATGTCGTGCCGAGAATTTCCAAGGGAATGGCTGGCCGGTCGGTGAGTGCAAGATGCATCGCTGAGTCGTGTTTAAGAAGGATGAATCTGCAGCCGGTTATTTCTTCATAAAAAATTTAAATAGCAATATACCGGTGTATCAGGTAAATGTAATTTAATATCGAAAGTATATTCATACAATACGAGTAGTATCTTATTTCTCAACAGATACATATTTTACTGGAAGTAGAATTTACTCGAGCGCGAACTCAATTTATCAAAAGCACTTTTATCCGTCCAGCAATTTCGGGAAATGCTTCTGCCTCATCGCACGCCGGAAGTCTCGGTTTGTCCCATGTCAGCGATGCGCGAGAAAGACGCAATATTCAAATACCTCGGGAACTCGCGTCGCGACGCGATGCACCAGGTCGAAGAGATGCGGTGGACGCCCTCTTTCGAGGGAGGTGGGGAGAGGGGACGGGAGAGGAGAGGAGGATGGCACCCTTTCACCCGTTAAATTACGAAATATCCCACGGGAAATTCTTCAGCCCGTGCACCGGAAGTTCGGGCACCATCCTGGCGGGGCGCGGCCGCCGTTACGTTGCGAACAACGAAGATAGATGACGCGGACTTTGGCGGCCGGATACTGTTCCGCATCTCCTTATCAGGCGCATAAATCAACGATTTCACCCAGCGATGTCTCATCCCGTCTCTCTTTCTTTTTTTACCGCTCATCCTCTTCTCGTTCTTGGGAGCGAGAGGACGGGATTTCTTCGTTGCATGTTCAATATGCCTTCGACGCGACGACGATGAGCGTTTTGAGCGTCTTCTCTCGCCATCTTCTCCATCATGTCTTAAATTAACGTCTTGGTCGCACGTATACACACGCGCGATAACGAGTTAACTTTTCGTCGTCGATAATCGATGCAACGATTAGCGACGTGAGTCTGGGTAACTGCATCATATTATAATGTTGCGGTTGAGAAACGTTTATCTTGCATAGCTAATATCGAATGGAACGAGTTCTGTAGATTATTTACGAGACACGAAAATAATGTTGAAATTAAAAAATATTATTTTACATTTTATTTTTTTTTATACACGAATACGCTACCTTTTCTCTCTAGAAAATATGTATTATATAAAAATATTTTATATACACACATACACATAGGGATATATTTATTTCCATACAGTAAAAAATGCATAGACTACAGCGAAACTAAACTAAACCTTTTTTCCTCTTTTTGAGGAAAAATATTTTTTATTTAAATTAAATAAAAAAACATTTTTTCACAGCGGCGTGTTTAGCTATATTTTCAAAATCGTAACAGATAACTAACGATGTCTCACATAAACGAATTACTTGAATGCCACGAGATTTTTATTATTCGACAGCGAAAATGGTATTCGGATTTATTTCATCGTGCACATCCTCATTAAATGTGCTCCTTTCTCTCTCTCGGAAGTATTAAAATGCCACTTGATTCTGCGATACACCGCGGAATTTAACGAGTGTCGTGTTTTTCAGCGGCGCGCGGAAAAACGCGACATTTGCGACTTATACGATAATTTAGGAAATGGGAGTAAAGTTCTCTCGAAATGATAGATGATGAAGCAGCTTTTTTCCTGCAGAGCTGTGTTATTCTTCTTTCGACGTATTGAATTTGCTCTCTCATGAGTGACACATTAAGAGCGCATCTCATTTTTTCGGTAGAAGAAAAAGATATCGTCGAGATAATGTCCATAATCTGGATAATTTCTTATCGCGCGATAACGCAACAAATATTATTTAAGTGAATTTTGTGACAGCGAGATATTATAACTTTATTTACACTTCCCTAAGTTATAAATATTCCCACTTCTCTGATATTTAATTAATTTTCTTGTGACGTCGTCCAAACTCGCATAGACGGGAATTATAGTCTTCGTCTGTCGCTAATTTAAATTTCCTTTTTGCGCGAATCGAGCCCTTTACGAAAATAACTCAATGAATTTATTATTGAACCATAACATTCTTCATTATTTCAGACAATTTAATTGTTTCTTTATCGCGTATTTTATTTTTAGTCTCTCAATTTTAAAAGTAATTCTGATATTCCCAACAACTTTGTCATGACATAAGATACCTTCTTATCTCTATTTTATGTTCTCATTTTTATTTTTATTTTATACTTTTGTTAGGATTTTTTAACGCAAGAGAATTAATGGCGGATTTCTTTTTTCCTTTTTTTTTCGACCGTGCAACAAGTCCGCGGTACACTCGACGAACATTTCACTGTTTCTGTCTGAACGTCTCACGGGCGACACTAGTTTTGAATGATCACCTAACCGAGAGGAATGGTTGTGTCACGTTCGAGATGAATCCCCGGGATTCGTTACGCTCTCCCGATTTCAACCGCCCGACCGATTTATCCCCCTTGGCTGGTCTGACCCTCGCGGGATTTCCCGCAAATTACCAAAATCTGTCTGCCGACGTTGACTTTCCTCGCGCAACAGATTTCAATTATCCTGATGAAAAGCGGGCGGGGATCGTGCGCGAAATTCGTATGGACGGCAAGAACGGGGTTTAGTTGTATCTGTAGTTTACAGTGCGCGCGCGCGCAGACGGATTCCTGTAGATTTTACGAAGAATGCACGGTAGTGATCTTAGGAGTTTACAATTTCCAAAGCAAACATTAAATTCAACCTTATTTATTGAATTATCAAATTAAAATATTATATGATTATGTATAATTATTTTTATATATAACTCTTGTAGGATTATTTTTTTACTTTATAATGTACTATTTTTATTAATATTTATTAAATTATTTAATAAATATTTATTAATATTTATTAAATAATTTAAGTATATATATTCGATTGTTGGGGATTCGGTTTTCTTTCTTCAGTTAAAATTTACCATTCTGTATTATTATCATGTATATGCAAGTTAAATACGAGAGTCAAACACTGGAATCTAAATACACTCTATTTATTGTTAGTCGTAAGCGCCGTTATTGTTCTAAGAGCTTATTTTGAGAATGATACATCGTTCACGTAGATGCCATAGCGGCAAACAAATGGCGACTCGTTACGGAAGCTCCTGAAACCTCTTTAAGATCTTGGTTAATCCTTCGCTTCCACTTATTTAGCGGACTAAAATTATTTGACTGAATGTCTCTCGCCGAGAAAACGTTTCTTATCTGACGAATGCGTTCGATAATGACGGAAGCGCCGTTTATTAATTCGCTCGTGAGAAAATGGAAAGCTATCTAGAAGAAGATGACTCTTTCGTCACACAGTCGCTTCCTCGCCGTCGGTCGCGCAAATATTTGTGCAACGGAATTGCAATAAGAGGAAGTGCTATTTAAATTGCAGATGAAACGCGCGCCGGTGCCGCGATTAGAGTTATTAAATTTGAGTGGTTAATTAAGCGCGAGCGCATTCCGCATCGCCACCGCGCCTTTATGCGTCTCTTCGAATGCGCGATAGAGCTGTTGATGAGTCGGGGGAATCTAAATTTCCGAGGGGACCGAATCGCGGATTTCATGATAACATCCTTATATTCACTTCTCGCGGAAATTTATAGCAAATCAATCGGAAGAGCTACAAAAGCGCGGACGCGGATAAAAATAGCAATACCGATTTTAATCGCGGCTTTTAATTTGCAATGTCGAAATGATAGATATTTCTATAGAATGGCACGATCTCGGCTCTATTATTTAGCGCGGAAATCGTTGAACCGTACGCCACCGTTTATTGACAGTGAGATGCGTGTGCTGCTCGAGATCGGAAATCACAAACGGCGGAAGGAATTTTTTATACGTCGTACGTGCAGAGCACAATTGTGTTTCTCCCGGTTCGTTGGAGGAAATGCATTATTGGAAAGCTGCCACGCGATGGAAACTTTGTTGAAAACATCATTTAATATATGTCCTCCCTGATATATATATCTCAAGAATACATCGAGAGGACGTGAAACAGCTGCGATAATTCCGTTTACTTTCCTAGCCTGACAAGCGAAGTTTCGCGGAAGCTTAATAAAGACCAGAGAACTTCAATACTCGTGTGCACTCGTCCTATAATTTGCGAAATTAGGTAACTATTGCCATTATATATAGTGAGATATTATTACACAATAATAGATAATTATATACTTATACACAATATCAATATATTACAACACGAGTAGAGAGAGATTTGAAAAAACTTTTATATGTACTCAAATATTATTTACATATCGTCTAAATTATTGCAGAATAACTCTAAAAAATAAATGCAAAATAATATAACCTCCGTCTGTGATAAATAAAGGGAATTAAATGATCAGTTATTAGAAATAAATTGCTTCTAATAAATTCACATTCATCAGGTTCAATCATTATTAGATGATTAAAAATAAATTGCTTTGTGCAAATAAATTCTCATTACCTTTGTGCAGAAATACCGGATATATACAGAAAAATTGCTCAAAGTGTCTTATTTAAAGCGTACGTTTAGAGAAACCTATGAATTATTTCGAGGATGACATTTTTTGTGAATAATCGAGAGAAAGAGAAAAAAATAGATACATAGGTGATGATACCGAGTGTAATTATTTTACGTCTGTTTTTATCATTAAGCGCTCTTCTATTGTACGGTTACACCACGAATATGCTTAGAATTTAATATTATGTATGCGATAATTTAAGCGACCTGAGTCTCGCAACCTATATTTGCATCTTGGACCAGGTCATTGTATTCGGTATTTAATAGTAAGTAAGTTTCCCGTGGTTTCCAGCAAGAGCGAGAATTGTTCTCGCAAGAAACCAGTTCTACAAATTTGCATGTAGGAGTTTTTTGAAAGTAAGTAATACAACTCAAGATACAGTATCTTTCTTTCATTTTTCGATAAAAAATTTGATAATCTTTAATAGTACTATACTTACAATTAGTGAAGAAATCCACTTCTGGATATGCATTATAATTCGCATACATAATGGAAGCGTGGAATTCGAGTGGAATTTAATTAAACGAATTACCATCTATATGCGCTACGTGTCCTTCCAATTAACGTCACACGCCTTCCGGATACGAGTGAAATTCGATGGACTCGCGATGGTGAAACGAATCCGGGGAATCCTCTCCCGGATACTCGTGCGAGAAAATTACTTCTTTGACCGAAGAGGCGGCGCGAGGTCGAGTCGAAAGGTCGGGTCGGGTCTCACCGAGGGGATTTCGCGTTACAAAGCCGAGCTGTACACCACCCGCTTACGTTCCAACTTATTCGTATAGTGTGCGCGCGGAGATCTGCCGCGGAAATTCAAAGGGAGTTTGGCGAACATCGTTCCTCCCTCTTCTCGTATCTGCAACCCACCTAGGATAAGGTTTATGTTACGAAACTGCATCGCGATGGGATTGTCCCAATGGCCCGGTGAAGTCTTCCGGAATCTTGCACGGAGATCATAAGAGAGGTAGCATCGCGATTCACGCATGCCTCTCCTCCACCAGCGTGATTTCACGCTGTAATCACGACTACAGAATATCGCACAGGATCCGAATAGCGACTGAGAGCGCAATATACGACTATGCACGTTACATACTTGCAGGAATTAGAACACGTTAGTAGACTGCGTGATGAGTACTCAATATTATATCATTGAAGCTGGAAAAGCTAATATTTAGAAGCTCGTATGTAAAAGAAAGAGAGAATGATATCAAAATGTATTCTCTTTTTAATCGTGTTAGGACTATATTATTAATTAACGTGATATATTAATAGCTTGAAGGTAGGACAGTCAATATAGTCTTATTCTTTTGCGAAGTAGAATAAAATAGATACATTATTATATGCGATCTCATTATTAAATATTTTTAACATATCTAGTTCCAAGTTAATTAATAGGCGAATATTACTTTATTTTTTAGATGTAAAGGAAGAAAGAGAATTGAATTAAAAATACGCGAAGAGTGGCGGGCAATCAACTTTCGCTAAAAAACGCGTTTAAAATTGACAGTCGAAAGTATGATTACTTTTTATCGACTTCCAAACTGTATATATTATCTTACGCGCGTATAATACTTTCCACATTTATTTTAATTTTTCCAATTTTCCCTTAAATTTCTCTTTATTATTTTCATGCATTCGACAAGATCTTTTATTTAATATCCTAAAGCAATAGCGAAAAATTCACATTTTCGCATTTGCGAAAAAGTGTATCAATTATAATTAATTAATTAATACAATACATTCTTTCCAGACATCTCTGGATGCAGGCAAGTGAACAGGCGCACAGCTGCATTTCCGGGGACAAGATTGTATCATCTTTGCGACAGATAAAAGCCATCAACCATCGTGATAATATCGATACACACGTATCGTCGTGTACGACGCTCTTTATGCGTTAATTACAGATTAACTATTCAATGAGCCGCTCTGTCCGATGTTGCGACGATGATGGGCGCATCGTTTAGCTCCTTTTAACGAGACCCATCATCAGTTTGTATCGTGATCGACGATAAACGGCGGGCGCGCATTTCCGATATACAAAGAGACGAGAAATACCTGTACCTCTCTAATTATGAAATTTCACTTGCGCCAGATCTTCAATTACACGCTAATTGGATCGACCGGCGACGAACGGATTCCGAACGAATTTGAATTCGATGAATGAAGTTTGTGTGAACGCGCCCGACGAAAAAATGCGCAGCGCTACGATACGCCTGGATTAATTTTTATCGGCTGCACGTCGGTGTCGAGTATCGCGCTGTGATTTTGTTTTCCTGGCCTTTGGCACCGGGTACTGTAGTTACTAGCAATCAGCGGTATGTTGCGATGAAGTTGATTACATATTGATTGACACTCGCATTGATTAATCTCAACAACGTTATATTAATTATCTTTGCTGAAAATATAGCCTGTGATAGATTGTGATAAGTCCGTCTAGTCTTTATACAGAAATTAATGAAACGTATAAATAATAACTGTTGTAGAATAATAAATTTAATTTGTTAAAATTTAGGAAACAAGCAAGTAGAATGCAAATAAGAAAAATTGCTCTCGCGCTTATTGAGAAAATATACGAGACGTGAGGAAAAAACTAAAAGTAGCGTTAGAAAAACGTTAACCACGTGAAAAAAATTGTCTGAAAGACAGCAGGAACCACAAAAGCCATTCGCTGATGAATCCAAACGGAATAACAATGTCGCAAAAAATCAAACGTGAATATCTCTGCCTTTCGAGAAACGGAAAAAAGAATCGAGCCCTCGGTCAAACCACATGCAATTCGATGGAAGTGCTGGCTCTCGGCCGCAGAAAGGCTAGCCCGTGTAAACAGAACGCGAGAAGAGGGTCGGATGAGAGGAAAGCTAAAGAGAGAAAGAGAGCAGCGATGAAAATGGCAACCGCGAAAATAACCCGGAGGTAAATCGAGTCTTTGCCTCGAAGGGATTTACCGCGATGAGAAACATGCGCGATTTTCGACTCTCGCGTTTTCCGATGTGCGAAATAATAAAAGCCGGTAATGCCGAGTTGGCCGGAGAGTCGGCCCGACGAAGAAAAATGGACGAGGAGAATCGTTAAGCGAGTAATTACGCGTTGGCGCAGAGATGGTGACGAAATTTCCGGTAATGAGAAATTCTCGTTTTCCGCGTCGCGGAAACGACGGCTATTTATTTTTATAAATGAAGTCGGCTCGAAAGAGAAAGGGCGAGAGAGAGAGAGAAGAGCAGTGGAATAAGAGAAAGAGGTCGGGAGAATGGTATGCTGAAAATTAGGTATGTTTATGGCACAGCTAGGTGCAAATAATGATCTTTTTATTTTACCTTTCGTTCTTTCGTTTCTTTGGTTCTGTTAATTTTCGATATCACGATTTCGCTTGTCTGCGAATGATTGCGCGTTCGCTCGTAATTTATTCTATTTCAAAACACCGGTCGACCATAACTGCGGCCGAGAATGCAAAATCAATTTGAGCACAATTTTTCTGGAGAGAAAAAAAATAATAATAAAAGCACTTTTCCCCCGAGCTTTCAAATTGAGTCTACATTTTCCGAGATGAAGCTTGTTCCGAAAATACTGTACAAGTGGAGATTATACTTGTATCTCCTGTTAATTTCTCTCTGGAAAAGTAGTAATATATTTTTTATTGGCCAAACAATGGAAAGGGGAGAGGATTGAAATAAAATTAGGTAAAATATTGCATTAATAATGTCGGATATAAAAATTAAAATTATATTTTTATATAGTATATCACTGAAGAGAGAATAATTCTTGCCTCTTCGGAATAAATCGGGTTTTTCTAAGCTTTCTAACTTTTTCCCCCGTTTTTCTGTAGCGATTATCATAAATGGCTAATATCGTTTGTAGATAAATCACCCACTTTTGCGCAACTGAAAGTTCCATAAAACCAGGGCGCACCTTTATACGCGAGCCAGAGGCGCAATCGAAGCTTCGCAAGGATATGCGCTCGACATTCGCGAACGAGAAACGGGAAATATCCGGGGGATTGGCGAGGATAAGGGAGATGGGGCAGATTGAGCGTCTGCCAAACGGAGGATCGACGCGGATACGCTATTACGTCTTAATGCGCTGGCGATGCCAACGGGCGGCCATATCGACGCATCGTAACTTGCCCGAAACGTGCCAGAACTAGACAGATGCCTTATTAATAGCCATATAGCCCTCCAGTCGGATCCAATATTGTGGATGAAGCACTGGCCCGCGGCAAACAAAATGGGGCCCATGAACGGGACCGCCGAATAGCCGACTGGCGTTTTTATCGCTCTTCGGTAAATATCAAGAGAGTCATTGGTCTGTGTACTCGTAATTCAATTGTTACGGTAAATATTTGATAATTGTAGGATATAATGTTTTTCAAAGATGGACGCGTACAAATTAATTTTAATTTTTCTGTGTTACACATATGTGTACAGAAACTTTCTCTCTTTCTCTCCTGTTTTGCTATCAAAAAAAAAATAACTTTGGAAAATCTGGAACATTATATATATTTTGTATGATAATGTTTAATTTCAGTTAATTTGGTTCAACGTATAATCAAAGTGAAAATAATGAGCATTTTCAAGTTTTCTATTAAATATATAAATAGGATTGATTTTTTTATTAGTGACATCGATAGAGAGACGTTTTAATGAAGATAAGAGAAAAGTGTTATCTGTTGACCATACCTGTTGCGCTCTTTTTCGAGATATTTATATATTGCTCTCTGCATCTGTTTGCCAATTATCATTATTTGTGAAAAAACTCGCTCGTATTTCGATAATATTATACTAAATAATTGTCTTTAATCCCCTTACATATACTCTTCCGCAATAACTAAATGTGAACTGATATGAAAATAGTGAAAATTATATTGTATCTTCTGTTAAAATGCTAATAATAAAATCTGTTAGATTTTATAAAATATTATATGAAATTAGCGTATTTTGTAGAAATTAATTGATTTATTTTTAATAGTTTTATATATATATATATATATATATATATATATATATATATATAACTTTTTAATAATTTAAACAAACAATTTTCTCTGATTATTGGATCAAAAAATTGTTTCAAAATAAATAGCATTTTGTAAAACTTTCCATATTACCTTTTTGTCAAATTTTAAAAAACTTATAGTTTTACATGAGTTTTAAAAAGATTACTTTCAAAGATAAAAATTAATACTCTTAACGATCACATAATCTTTTTAACATGATTACAGTTTAATTTATCGAATAACTGATGACATATTAAGCGAATTATTAATAATAATTTATTCAAACACGATCAAGTTTGACGTGAGACATCAAGTTGAAGTAGAAATGCGTCGATGCATATAACAAAGCCTCGTAAAAGGAAATTTGCTTTTTTTCCCAATCCGCTTGTCCTCCCGCGCGAGAACTTCCTTCTTTTTTAAATATCAGAGACCATCAATCCTCTTCTTTAGCACGGACAGACTCGACCGCGCCGCATGATATTGACAAGCGAAAATTCGCTGGACAAAGAAGACGTAGGGGTGCGGAAAGACGAGAGATTGTAGGGGAGGTGGATATCGAAAAGAGGAGGCAACGGGTTGAGGCCGTCGACGATGCCAGTCGTACTTCACTGTCCTGCCAGCCGTCATTCTTGATACGGGACATTAAAGCCGCATTTTCGCACGGGGATGGAAAATGAGCGAGAAATATGCAGCGTTTGACATGAATCTTTGAATTTTTGTTTGATTCTTCGAAGAATCTAAATACGATATACGAAAGAGTGCGTAGAAGAATCATTTTGAAAAGAGAATAAAGGTTTTTTGTATTGGAATTTTAAAGAGATTTTTTAATCATATTTTTTACTGTAATCGATCGTACTAATTTGTATGTGATAAGGTACGTTATAAAATGATCTCAGACGTATAAATTCGGAATATTCAACTTTATATTAGTCTTTATTTTTTCCATAAGTTATCTTTACATTCCTTTTGACACTTTAAGAGTGACATTCATGGGAATCGAAAGTAAAAAGTCTTACGATGCCCAATAAAAACACAGACATTGCCAATAAGAACTTTTAGCGAATAGGTAAACTTTAGTGATGTTATCATTTCCATGATAAAGAAGAAGGGAAACTAAATGATTAGAATTCTCCGCTTTTATCTCCGCAACTTTCGATTCTGCTGAAACGATTGTTTCACGGTCGCAAACGACCGCAATAACGACGAGGTTCGTTGACAAGAGTATTTTTCGCCTCTCATTCTCAGCCCTTTTCCACAATCGCGAGCCGTGGCGATCTCCGGGATTTTCTTCCCTTTTCCCAGATTTCATTGATGACGTGGCCGATAGTGAGTTATAATCCACGTAGGGGTCGCACATGCGAAGTGGTTAGTTGCATCAGAAGGAGAAAAAAGAGAGAAAGAGGGACGCAAAGGGCAACGGGACAGCGAGTGGGAAGAAAGGTAGAGGGAGATGGCCAGTGTTCAGCGGCCGTTATAATCCGTCTATTGTGATCGACACAATGAACGGTCGAGGCTCAATTCCGCGTGAAGTATAGCTCCATAAACGGCGAACCGCTATAACTGTGTAATAGATATCGCGTATCGAATATATATAATGGTCTCTCTCTTGGTTTCCTCCCACGAGTTTCCCCGACTTGGCCATCTTTCACGCCTTTCTCGACACCGCTGTTCCTCGATCGCGATTGTGGCGGAAACGACAACGATTTAAGGTCCCCATCGTCGGCACGAGAGAATTTTCTCCGATCGAGGATAAATCGAGCATCCCGTTGCGAGGCGTTAATCAATTGAAATTACAGGTTTTCGCGTTGCATCAACGAAAATTTTAATCAGATAGTACAGTAATTTATCGAGTTGCATTTCAAGATTTAACATCAGATTTAATATAGATTTTTTTCGACACGCTTTAATAATTATTTACTTATTTAGTTCTCTGTTCTATCTTAAAATATATTATTTTTTAATATTATTATTTTTATTTTTTAATATTATTTTTTCCTATAAAGTCGTGCGCTCTCCCTATTGTATTTCTAAACTACTCAAGGTATTTCATGCATAATAACGTGGAAATGCTGATCACGCGCGCGATATTATTCCTGCAGCTGCATAATGATTTAAAACAGCAAAAAGCTTGCCGCTACATTTTTTTATGATACTCACACCTCGCATTAAAGTCATTATCAAGTTACTATTCGCGTGGCATGAAAATGTGAATTTTGTGTCGCAATAAAAATGCGCCGCGTCTATTAAGGATCTAGTGAATATAGAAAGAAGCGCGAGAAAGAGAGAGAGAGTGTACGCATAAAAATCGACGGTTACGCGTGTCGATAAATTTTTCATACGTCGTTGGAAAATGCGCAGGTGACGTCGCTGGTGTAAGCCCAGGTTACATTCATTTTACGTCGCGTAACCACGGCACCGCATAATTTGAATAATAAGCGGGTCCTGCGCCTTTTTTCCTCTTTCTTCTCCCCGCCCTCGTATCGTTGTAACGCGCGTCCGAGGCTCTTTCATTATACCGATCCGGTGTTTTCTGAACGCAAAGAGGCGAACTGCGAACTACGAAATACACGAGATGCGCGCTATCCCGTTTCGCGCCGAGTTCGCATTGTCACGTGTTTTTCGTGTTTTTCGTCTTCCCTCCCCCGCATTCTCTTTTTTCCCAGGTCGACACATATACCCAAGCGCGAAAAATAAGTTACGGGGTCGCGCAGAATGTGTAGCACGGAGTTGGACAGAAAAATGTTGCCATATACATGTCGCGACATGTTATTTCGCCTATATACGAGGGTTGCTCCAAAATCCTCGGTGTGAATTTAAATCACGATTTTGCCGACTGATGTAGAGTCGATTTTTCTCCAAACTAGAATCTTCGAGCTATCGTTCATTTTTAAGTTACGAGGAATTGAAAATCTTGCTATTGAGAAAGTGGTTGCCGATTTTTGAATGGCTTCAGATATATTTTGAATATTATTATATAATTATATTATCGAATATTATTTTTGTGCTGGAATCGCGAATATAATTGCATCTCACTTCGCTGTCGGAGATCACTAAAGAGAATTGCAAGAAAAATATATCTTCACTTTTATTTAGAGTCACTTGAAATATATTTCACATCCATCCAATCTTCAAAGTTTCAAAGTAAGGTGCAATTTGCGAAGTTCGCTTTATTATAGATCTTGAAGAAAAAGGTGCGGCCGTACCGTTACTTAACTACTTAAGACTAATTCGAAATATTCTACATCCACCGTAGTTTCAAACTTATAGGCTTGTGCTGCTTAAAGACTGTAAAAAATATCAACCAAGTTTATAGTCGATAATACTGTCACATAAAATATAGCGCGCGGAGCTTCAATAATTTCGAGATGTTTTCGCGGACAAGTTTTCGAGTTTTATCAGTGAGATTTTGTATGACGACAGAAAAGAATATATCAAAGTCGGTATCAATGCAAGCCGAAAAAGAAAAATATTAATTGCCTATTAAAAAGTTCTCTCCACGCAATGAACGCGAATCCTTTCATTTCGCGTCTTTTATGCTCTTCTGCGCTTCTCCCTCCTATTCACATCGTCGTAACATTTACGACGATATACCGCTTTTAAGGCTGGAAAACGCGGTATATCATGGAAGGCGACAGGAGGAGGGGATCGGTGAGAGGAGGGAAAGGGGAGGTCACCACGACGAAGCAACGAGATTTACAAGACCCCCTTTACTTTATTCCGCCTTACCGTTTATGAATTATGAAATCATTCCAAACGTCGCCCCGCGTGTTTCGCAGTCGCGCATTAAAGTAGAAATATTCCTTCTTCCGCAATTACGCTTCATAAGGTCCTGCGCGCGATAATGTCTCGTAAAGTGCCCTTTCGCGTAATGGGAGTCCGTGTGTAACCGCGGCCTCGCGAGAGAAATTGCTCTCGTCTCGTACTCCTTTGAAATTAATTTTCGAAATTAATCACTTTTCTTTATGACACGTTCCGTGACATTCCAAAATTATCTGCATTTCTAAACCCTGAAGGAAATATCTCCAAATTAAAAATTTCTTGAAGATTCTCCACAACTTACAGTATGTCAAGCTTGAAATAGTGAGATATTAATATTTATATTAATAGTTATCTCGTTCAATTTAATATCGCTTCAAAATAATTATTGATAATAAATAATTATTACAGTTAAAGACATACAATTGAGAAAAGATTGGCTATTTTTGATTGTGATTCACTATTATCGAATGAAGAAGTTATACGGAATTCGCCGCGGAATCGTTACGGCAAAATTGCACGTTTTCTACTTTACTTACTTTATGTCGCTGAATTTCCTCCCTTACCGCTCGCTATTTCGCGTCGAAAGAACGCCAAGTAAAGTACCTCCTCGAGGACATTCGCTGTCATTATTCTAACGACAGCATAAATGACACTCGAGGCGTCCGATATAGTTTTGAGCTGCCGATTATTCGATGGATTCGCGCTTATTTCAGAAGCTACGCTTCGCCAAAGTCGGAAAAAGACGCTCGCGGCACGGGAGAAAAACTTGAATCATCACGGAATTTCCATGCAGCCGCGGATAATGAAAGAATAATGACCGGCTCTTATACGAGTGGAAATCGGAGGTGGAAGAAAAATGAGACTGCGAGGGAATGGCTACGAAGGGCGGAAGAGGAATAAACGAGAACGACAGATCGCGCGAGATATTTTCGTTACGAGATGGGTAAACTTCCACAGTTAGCGATAGAAACGGATCTTCCCGTGTTTCTTCTTTTACGACGGGTTCTCGATTCCCATGTCTCACTCGTTCTTTTTCCACTGGTGGCTCTTCGTGTCCCTTGTCGAGGTCGCCATGACATCGGCAATATTACTAGTCGCGTAGGTAGGTGGAAAAAAAAGATGTGCACATAGCTTGCGTTTTGACGCGTCTCATTTAACATTAATTTCTGCTTTCTGCAGAAGGATAATAATGCGCAAATTCAGTTTAATCGATTAATTAAAGATTTAAAATGTTGACTAAAATAATAAAAAACTCGATTGTTCTTCTTGTTATATATTTTGTATTTAAAATATATAATTATTAAAAGAAGATGATATTGCAGTGAAATTGAAATATGTACATATATTATATATTAAAAATTATACTGTAAGATATTTATATATTACTATTGGATTACGTAACCATTACATATTTAAGAATATTATAAATATTGAATATAATACATAATACTGTATTAAATATAATATTATATGTATTTTGTTAAATCTAACGATTATTATTCTTTGATATCGGAAAAAAATTTGTAGTTTTTTTTTACAATTTTTGTGATATTCATAAAAATAAGATTTAAACGAAGGAGAAATGTTTATAACGAAATTTTTTATAAAGATATTTATTCCGTTTCGAGGGAAGAATTTCACAGTATATATTATAATTTCTACGAAATATTTTGATAATATACTTGTGCAATTATTCAACATTATTATTAAAAGTAAATCGTAATATATAAACAAATTATTATAAATAAAATCGAGGATAAATTATTCGCGGAACGAATAAACGCATTGGTCATATCGATAAATATATCGTCATTGCGAATTTTCCATGTTTTGAAACTTGCGTATAAAGTTTGTCTGATTCCATATTCAGGTACATTAAACAAATTTACACATTTCGGGACATGTTGCGTGCATATGGTCGGCAATTCGTTAATAAACGTACATACCTAACAAATTGCATATTGCGCCCGGTTAAACTGCAATTAGCGCAAGGCGCGTTTACTTACGACATGCAAAATGTAGCGCCGCATAATATTAGCAATGCTCTGAGCACCTGTCGGAGGTGATTCCAGGCACAAGTGCTACAGACGCGCAGTCAATCTTGGCCTCATCCCTGACTTACGTCAACGTCAACCTCCTCGCCGTACTCGGGCCCTCTCTCGCGAACCCCTCAGGGCTGTTTCCCCTGAATAATACTGGTCCGGATGATGGAACAGACTGAGTGAATATCGATGGAGCTTAACCTAGCAATCAGGCGGTAGTTTCCCTCGAATGGAACTATCCCAATATCTGACGAGGCAACGAAGAGCTCCATTCGACGTTCTAAAGACGCGTAAAAAGCCGCAATGTTGTATATCTTGACTCTTAAGATTTATGGTGGAAATGATGAAATGACTTTTTATTAAAATTAGTGAGGGGAAAATTGTAAATATCTCCGGGTACAGCTAGAATAGCCCGATGCTAAAATTAATTATTGTAGTAATTATTTAACTTTGTAATATGTAATTTTTTTAAATCAATACTTCTTATTATCAAATTTTTAAAATTTTTTATCGCTACAATATTATTATGTGTTATCGAGATAGAACAGATTATTATTTCTCCTTATTTTATCAAGAGATGTTTTTTATGCAATTAATGTCCGCGAAATAATAATCTGCTTTGTTATAATTTTATTTTATAACCCAACCACTAACGCATTATTGGATGCATCCAAAGATAATTAGTGATAAACATCGAGAATTTACGACAGGATATACAATAGAATTTTACGGCTAATGTTCCACGGTTTTGGCAATCTCGAATATATGCTCTCCCTGTGACGTTCATTGCATAACCGATCCGCCAGCGTGTTTACGAATATAATTAATTATTGCCGAATATCTGAACAAATAGCGTTTATAATCATCGCTTGCCGATTCCGCATATAGAAATTTTAAACGTTACACAATTCATAATGAAAGAGAGAGAAGAGAGAGAAAGAGAGAGAGAGAGAGAAAGAGAGATTTAATTGATCGTTTGAAAATCATCGCAACACTTTCCGATCATGAACAAGCAGATATACATATAAAAAGTAGCACGAATAATTATTGTGTATGTGTACGTGTAATTCAATCGCGGCGATATTGATATATTATTTGATCAACGGAAATTTTCAATGTAACCTATTTATTATTATTTACAAAAATATATGATGATTTGATGCAGAATATATCGACGAAATGTCAGAAAATTGTTACTGCGGAATAATAGCGAGAAGTTGATTAAATTTGGAAATGACGCGAATGATATTTTTTGACATTTGCAATAATTATTGTATTTTATAAACATAGTGCTTTGTATTATCTCTTGCACAGTAAAGCGTCATATTTATGATATATATAATAATACTATTCATAAAAAAATACAAATTAGGGCTTAAATTAAGCCGATTAAATAATTGTGAATTCAAATTTTGTTGAGATAAAAAGTTCTTTGTATAATTAAATATTTTTAACGTTTTAAAATTTTTTCAAGAAACAAACGCATTCATATTGGTCAAAAAATGTGAAAGCAACTGTCGGCAGCCGTTCGAGACTTCGAAACGAACTTGTTCTATAATATCCATCTCCGCGCGATTCTCTCGCGCTCATTTTTGGCGCGAACAATTTTTTAGACGAGGACATAATCGCGATGGAGGGAGTGGGTAAAATAACACGTGCCAGGAAAATGTTGGAGGAACGTTTGCCATGTGGGAGAGAGGTACCGGCAAGTGTCGAGGGATCGAATATCGGCTGGTAGGTCGCGCGGGGGCTGGAGGAGAATTGGAGGGATCGAGGTATGTTCGATTTGCGAAAACGAGATTTGCGCGTTTGATTTGCGGACTGGGATGGCCGTCGGGTCGATCACGGATACGGCTATGAAAAAGTAAAGCTTATCCAATTCGATGCTCGATACCCTCAACCCTCCAACATGGATTCGCGCCACGAATCATGTACTCATCCGGATAATTTAATTCTTCTTAGATGGGGCGCGTAAGGATGTAGGGCGAACGTGATTAGCTATCGTTAGCCGTCATTCAATGTTGATGCTTCATTCATCACTAGAAATATATTAGCATTTTATTTTTATTAGAAATGATTTTTCATCAATTGTAGATTCATTAAAAAAATCCTGAAAATATATTCTATTGCTTTTGATTATTTTGTATATTAGAGTTCATTTAAATCCGCGTTTTTGAATCTGATCGATTATTGAGTATTACCTCTTGAATTTGCAAAATTACATATAAGAAAATTAAATATACATAGGTAAAGATTGAAAATATATAAACTGAATATAATTCTGCACGTGACATTTAGATGATATGTGTTTGATTTCTGAATATAATTATAATTATTCGCGTAATATTCGCACGCACGGGTTTTATTTAATTTTTGACTTACGAAATCGTATTTTCACATTTAACTCAACGAAGCAAAAATATGTATTGATAGCAGACGAGTTATTAAAAAACATGATACCGTTAGTTATATATGGCGCAAAGTAATATCTATGATGGCTCTATTCGATTGATCCTCGATAATTTAAATACGGTAGATACGAATATGGAATAATAAATCCAATTTCAGTTGATGCGATACGATTTCGAACCGAGTAGCGATTTCACGAAATGATTTCATTCCGTCAAATATCACATCACGTATATCGACAGCGGTGGGATTGACGAAAATCGCTACGCGTAAAAAATACCGTTTTTTTCTTACTTGTCTCTCATTTTCGTCATTTCTATTATTTTTCGCGACAAAATACACATTCAAGTTTCTTTAATCGTCACTATATTAAAATTGATCAATATCGAGTTATTATATGATTTTATAATTATAATTCCATACAAAAACTATACGCACTATATAATTTACTTCTGCAGAGTACAACTTTGTTCAATTTTATTTATTCTTAATTATCTCTCTCTTTATCAGTCATATATCGGTTCTATATAATAATTATTGGCAATTGAAAATTTTTAAGAACAAGAGATTAAATAGAATTTTTTTACAGGAAATATAAATTAGAAATACTCGTAGAATTTCGGCGGAATTATTTTGATAAAGTTGTAGCGGGATTGCTATGAACGCCATCAATTGTGTAAAACCAAATATTGTAATCTTTGCAAATCCATGAAACCGAACGGGGATTACATGGATTGGCGGGCGCTGCGCTTTATTCCGATGATAGACGATGTATGTGTGTATATTTGTGTATAAAAAGGGAAAAGATTCCTATGCAATTCGATCAGATATCGAATCCAATCGCGATTCCAGGAGATGATTTAATTCTGCCCTAAACAATGCATATCGAATGCAGTGCGGTTGGTGAAAATCGTTTTGCGCGAAAGTCACCTATTTGTAACTACACGTTGTTATCGGAAAATGCTGTTCCGATATATTAAGATAACGTCGTGTAATTCATACTGTTGGGTGGCTTGCGCATTATATGCGAGAATATAAGCTCCACTTTACAGAGGCAGACAGAATTTAAAATCTCTGTATCTTCTCTTGCTCTTAATAATAAAATCGTGCATAAATTTAGCTAAATTTTAAATTTCACAATCAGTTTCTTGCGCTTTGTATGTTTCATATTTTAAGGCATTAAATTATAAAGCGTATCGTGTAATTACTACGCAGTGATGCGTAAACGTTTGCGGATTAACTCGCGAAAAGGCTATTTGTGCAACAGCAGTAGCATACGCGGATGCAATAACGGTCAGCGACCTTACCGTGTATTTTTCCGTATGCAAAGGAGGATTTTTTGTTAGTCTTTTCCTTGCAATTCTTGCAGCGGTGTTGTATCCGCACGTAAAGAGAACGCATGCGAATTACACTACGCGGACACAGTAAAATGCAAGCGGTGTGCGTAATGTTGTTTTATTTTGGTACGCGCACGACGGACCAAATATACGGGCATTGTTTCCCTTGAGGCGAGATCCACGCTCCGGAAACTCTATATTTTTTCCCAGGCTATAAATCTTTCGTTGAATTTGGAGCGGATCCTTCATTAACGAAAATTTGGCCGGAAGCCGCTTTTCCCTCTCGAAACACATTGCGCATCTTAAGCAATCAATTAAAATTCTTGAAATCAAGTGCGCTTGAAATTAAACGAGAGGAATAAGATATTACTTTTCCAATTTGCATCTTTAAGATTTATTACTCACCGCAATATTTTAATGAAAATTAAATTGACGAGAGATTTTGCAATAAAAAGAAAAGAGTATATAAAGAAAGTAGAATAATATTTACAAGTGTAACAAAATTATTTTAATTCGCATAATTTTTAATGAATTTTTCTTTCAATTAGTCCGCTCACGATGCCGGAAGCGTTATCTGCAGAAATCTTACACGTAGTTGCA
This sequence comes from Camponotus vicinus, assembly GCF_025532165.1. NCBI lineage: Eukaryota > Metazoa > Arthropoda > Insecta > Hymenoptera > Formicidae > Camponotus > Camponotus vicinus. The sequence continues at coordinate 4,560,041 of NW_028141949.1, forward strand.
ACACAGTTGGTACACACGCGAAAGGCCCTTCGGGCCGCAGAATTTCCAAATCTCGAGATGTTCCGCGAGTTTCGTTTGTCTTTTCCGTCGCGAAGGAGGAAGCTCCGTTAAATTTTCTCAAAGTCTCGCCCCTTTACCGCGCTTCCGCACGCGAAAATATGCGAAGCTCACGCGAAAATCGTATAACGTCACCGTGAAATTCGCAATCCCCCAGTCATAATGTTCGTTCGTCGACCGATTTATGCCCGCGCACTCGAGGTAACAAATTTCCAGGATAAACCTACCCCTGGTACACTTATCTCAAAATTCCTCCGAGTTTCGTTTCGCCACTCGTCCAAGCGTAGCTCCTGCTTTTGCTTTTAACTCACGTCGTTCGCTGTTCGTTCCGAGAAGAACTCGGTTCTCGTCTTCTCGAAAGTAATGATTTGTAGGACGTGATTTTTCATTAGCCGAGAGTCTAAGTATAATATATATTCCGGCCAAAAAGAGGCAGCTCTCAGCGACCTGAGTTATCGCGTTATTCGCGATACTTCCACGATCTTATTTTATATCGGTTGAGAAGGTTTTAAAATTCACAGCTGATCTTAAAGACGAGAATAAAGAGCGATGGCGGGAGGGAGAGGAATTTTTATTGGCTGTAAATTTCTCGGTTTTTCGCTACCTGGTACACGTGAAAAATCGCTACAGCATTGAGGACATGAGGACACGATGCGCCATGGGAAACAGAGAGAGAGAGAGAAAGAGATAGGAAGAGAGAGAAAGTGTATGTGGCATGGTGGCGAAAACAACATTTTATTTGCCATAAAATCGATTTCCAATTGCGTTTACGGACTTTCCGTGCGCGCGATTCGATACATAGAAACGCTGAGTCAAATCGACATGCGCGGGCGGTAAAACGACGGAACGATGAAACGGTTTATTTGCTATAAATTCGAGTTAGATCAGTGATTCTCGCATAGCTTTCGCGCGCGATCACGTCTAAAAAAGTTCTCGAAACTCCCCCGGGGAAATTTCTCCAAGATAATCAGGAGTAAGCCGGTCGGAAAAACGCTTTTGTATCGCGGAAGAAATAAATACTAATAATAGAAAAGTTGGAAATAATAAGTATGCTAAATACAATAAATGAAAAATAAATAAATATAATAAATCAAAACTCTGATGGTGAAAAATAAAAGTGAAATAAAAAGTTTTTGATCACTGTTTACTTTCACAAAATAAAGAAAATATAAATTATGTATATATATTCTTCAAAAAATAAATAATAAATATTTTTTTATTTACTAGAGAGTTAACTAAAATTTATATTTACATTATATATCTTGTGTACATTAATTTAATATATCGTTAAAATGCTAACTGAAAAATATGGACAACAAAAATTCGTTGTAAATATATGTTAAAAGTTTGTATTAAACATATTGTATTTATAATAAATATGTAATATAATTTTTTTTCATCACAAAATTCACCGACAATTCTGTATTATTTTCGAACTAAAAATATTAGAGTTTCGAAATGCTAGAGTCTGTCGGTTAAAAGCGTAAGCTTTTTTGTCTTGGAATGGACAAACTATCACCTTCGCAGCATCACTCTGTCACCGTCTGTTTGTAAACCATTAGCAGCCAAGAGTTGGGGGCTAGTCGTGCTCAGACGGAGGCTTCCTAGTCCTCCATCAACGCGCTTCTATTTCTCTCATCTTTCTCTCTTTCTCTCTCTCTCTGCCTTTTTCCCTGTCCGCCAAGCATCCCTATTTATTCTTTCCTTCTCCGTATCTACTTTCAACCACCATTTCCGTTCAAGACTTCTCGTAAGGATGCATGCGGCATTCACAAGGTTCGACTTTCAAAAGTTTGCACTTGTGTTTTCTCACGTAATGGTCCCATAACAAGATGGTTTCACCATCATGTTAGAGAAACGGGAAAGATTTCAGATTTGACAGAATTTATAGAAAAAGATCGATATTTATATTATTTTGATTGGTACATAGATTGATATGTAAATTATATAAAGATTGAAGAGAGATACAAAATGTAAATGCAAAAATTTCTATATATGCATAATTTATATGTAAAATTTGAGTAAAATTTTTAGCTATACATGCAGATTTCGTTTAATAGAAGTAATAGAGATAATAATCTCATACTTTTTTTACATTTGCTGATTTTGCAATACACGCAAAATTGCATATATACATAAATTTTATATTCCTATATGCTCACAAAATATATATATATATATATATATATATATATATATATATATTATATATACATATGTATACGATTTATCTTTTCTGTTCCGAGAAGATCGTGATTCCATATTTCCGATGCTGTCTTATGATTGTCTGGAAAGGATTCGTTTGCGATTTTAATGTTTCTCGTGTCGCCAACGTGACCGGATCAATGTATATCCTCTTAAACAGCCGCAGTATTCCTTCGTCGCTTCGCCACAATGCATCTCGCTGCATTGCACTCGACGCGCCGCAACCCAATCGCACAAATCCCGGGAACCACCGTCGGACTCTGCCGTCGAAAGCCCGGGGATGAATTTCCAAGTCCGATAACATCAATTTTTCATACGTATCGTCGCTCGTCGTCGACCGCCCCTTGGAATCTTCGTCTGGCTCTCGATGTATCTTCGCGCAGAGCCGAGTTCCAGCTTCGCCATCGAACCCATCCCCGAGAGCCATCGCTCCGCCGAGAGTTCCGAGACGCAGAAGGAGATCCGTATCTGATGAGCTCTGTTCCGGAAAAGGCGTGAGAGACACGAAGGGATTAGAGCGCGAGCGTGGTAAACGCAAGAGGCGGGAGAGGAGGCCAACGGGAGGAACGAAAGAAGAGAGAACGCGTAGAGGGTGGAAAAGCTGCCAGAAGTGCATTAACCTCTCTACGAACTAGTTGTAGCGTGGAAAGAGGGGGACGGGGGTTGACGGAGGCGGGTCGCGAAAATTTATTATGAACCCGTCCTTCTTCTACTTTTTTGCAGTTCCCCTCTCAGTTTTCCGCTCTCCTTTTCGTGTCCGTGTTCTTTCTGGTTACCGTTCTTTTTTACGCATTTTTTAAAGATATAACCGGGAATTTGTTTCGCGAAGGATTTTTTTTCCTTCTTTCCCTGTAAATGATCGCGAATCATCTGATTCGATTAATTTTAAAGGGAACTTTGATTTTGTCTCCCTTGAATCTTTCTCGGTCGTCTTTTCGCTCTCTAGCCTTTACCCCTCGATCAATGAGGTCTCGCTTCGATGGACGGTGGTTTATTTTTTCGGGGGATTTTTCATGCATTTTTTTTTGTTTTCTGAGAGTAAAAGAGTGGCAGAGGGGACGAAAAAGAGACGAAGGACGCAGGGATGCAAGCACGACTCATCGCTGTTTTGTTTCCCGCTCATCTTTTGTCGCGCGCCGGTGAGTGAGTTTTTCGGGCGTGAGCTTTTTTGTCGGGCGTGCTAAGCTTTGTCCCGCTTGTTTTCCGGCACGTTGTTCGTTGCGTGTATGTCCACTTTTTTTTCGACAGGCCGAGTTTCAAGAGGAGAGCGTACTGGTTCTCTCGCCATCTCTCTCTTTCTCTCTCTCTCTCTCTTCTCTTCCGTCTCTTTCTTTCTCTTTTGCTCGTGAATGAGATATCATTCAGTAAATACTTCTCGTCAAGATTCGCGACAGAAGTTAAACATATTTTAATCTTAATAGCTTTGAGAGAATATATTTTCGAAGCAGAACAAGGAGAGATATTACAAATAAATTACATTCTTTTTGTCTAATGCTTTTTCTCTAAAAGAAATTATTGAACTTATTTCAAGATGATTTATTATTGTATAAAACACATGGAAAAGGAAATATTTTGTAAATTTTCCTTCACTATTTCTCGCGAATTTTATTCGTTTGGAATTTAGTGACTTTACGTGCAAAAATTTCACAAACGTCGTGAAGCGCTATAAAATTGTCTATAACCGTCTTGAATCTCGGAAGGCCCCAGAACACCTATGAAATCTGCATGAGCCCGTAAAAGGGATCTCTTTTCGCAGAGAGTCTTGGGAGGAATCTTTAGTCCCTCGAGAAACCATGTGCGAGTTTCTGTCTCGAGACAGAGAGAGATTCAGGCGATTGCCTGTCGCGATCATGTTGCTTGTGAGTTTTGCCGTGAAAATAAATTTTTCCGTGCTTTTTCCAGGGGAACATTTCGTGTCGCCTCCGGCTAAAGTTCTAACGAAATAGAAGTTTGATTTGTGTTCCAGTATATTGTCGCATTAATCATCATGTTAATATTTTCAAAATTTTTATCTCACACTCGCGTGACAATTACAAACGTAAACATAAAAAGTTCAAATAAATAGCAATAAGTTTAAATTCAGCAGAGACTTGTTTCAGTTAATAATATTAGAAAACTTTTCGTTTAGTCGTTAACGCGATAAGGGATTCAGAGAGGATTCAAGTTGCAGGACAGTGTATAAATATTTCGTTACAGCTCAGGAATTAATTATCACATCGGGATGCTTTATCCACTCATCAGCGATGAAAAAATGACAAGGAAATAATTCCGTTACCTCTGAATAAAACATTAATCTACTCGACCCCGCTTCATAGCTCCGTAAAATAACGGAGAGATGCGCGCGCGCGCCATTATTAATTTATTATAACTATTTGTACAGAAATGCGCTGAAACGATCCCGTGAACGCGCAGCCTTTTTTCTTTTATATCTGGCACCTCGTAATTAGAACGTCGGCCCGGGTTAATTATCCGCCGTCCGAGATCGGGGCGGGCCAGTTACGAAATAGTAGATATTTTCTCAAGTGCCATAATGAGCCGGCTACGTAAATTAATATTGGATTATGCGTCGTCCCTGTAGCTGGCGGATCCCGGAAGGGGGAGGAAGGGGGCGTCGACTGGATTATCGATTAATTATGCTCGTTAGGCGGGCACCGGAATCACCGTTGGCCGCAATTAAAGCAGTGCTCTTCCTGTTCGCGTATTTAGGATTCGCGACGGCATGCGCGACGTCCATTAATATATCGCAGCTATATCGATGGCTTAGTTGAATCCCCGACACGCGATTAAAATCGTGTAATTCCAAGCGCCAAGCGGCCATTCGTGCGAGCGGCTGTTATTGCCGCCGCTCTTGTTATTATTGTTGGCGTTGTTGTTGTTGTTGTCGCTGATGCTGTTCCTGCCGCTGTTGTCTCACGGATGTGGATTCTGCTTGCGTTAATTTATCGATTATCCCCGGCCAGCCGTCTCCTTTTTTCGTTCTTGCGCTTTGTTCGCGCCTGGATTATTTCGTGCTAGATAGGAAAACAATCGATCGATAATCGGCGATTGTAATTAGCGCCAACTATCGACGAACTTCTCACTGTGTAAAGATCTTAAATTTCCGGACGCCTTTGTTCGACGTTGAAGTCTAGCGCGAGAAAGTTCGGAGCAACACCGAGCGTTTACGATAACTTAACGGCGATAATTTGAAGGAAGCGCTTGCACGCCTCTCGAGAGAGTTTCAAATATTTGTCATCGAAAATTAAAAAATAAATTTAAAAATCGAAGAAAATCATCACATTTAAGTTTTTCATTTTATAAAAGCAGATATTAAATGTACGTGTAAAAGAGAGGGAATAAGCTTAAAGTTTTAGGAAAATATTCTGTATCTCGTACAAGAGCGTACGTATATTATGATTAATTTTTCACATGGCAATTACGTATCGAGAAAAACGCCGAATAATATTACGAGATCCGGCGAACCAGTAACGAGAATATCTTCGTTCGGCTGTTACGGTGCGAGATGCTGTTGACGCCCGCTTCCGATCTGTTGGCGCGAGCTTCCCCCGAGACAGGCGACCACGCTCTATTTCCGGGCGCGCCGGAAGCCAGCCGTTACCCAAGCTCACTGACACCGGAGAAAATCTCCGGTCGGCGCAAGCTGTCGTCGTAGAACGCGGCGCGTTCTTTAGCGGCTCTATCGCCGGCACCGCAACGCGTGCAACTGACAATCTCGGTAATCTGCGCATAAAAGCGTGCATTTACCTATTTGTGCAACGGTCGTTCCCTGCGGATAATTAACCCCGCGGCGTCGATTCCTCTGCAATAAACTGTAACGACCGTCTCGATGCTGTTCAGTTCCCCTCCGTTGAAAATATGCAAGATTCCACGAACTCTGTTTAAAACTCTCGTCTCGCTTCTCGTAAAACATTGAATACCAAAGAATCACGTTTTACTTAGAAATCGGTATCTTTAGAGAAAACGCAATAATAATAATCGCGCACTTGACGTTACCGAAAGAATATTAGGCGATGAAAATTTGTCTCTTCTATTTCGGGAACGTCCTATATTTCGACCGATAACTCGTTTTTAATGATCCCTTCGGTAAGGTTTTTCGATAAGGTCTGCCTTTTGACGTACACCGCGATACCATTAGCGTTGAAAGCCGGTCTCTATAGCATCCTGCACAGTGCATAATCGCCGTTATATATATATATATATATATATATATATATATATATATATGTATTATAGTATGAATTTAATAGATGCAACGAACTCGGCACACGAACGCATTGATCAAACCCGGACATTTGCGGAGCAAAAAAAGTCCTTATTAATTCAAATGGAATTATTCGACCATTCAACGCAACGACATCCTTCAACACGACTAATTTTTGCGTTGCTAGCGCTTGCGAATGACAATTTTAATAATTTGCTCTCTTTCTCTCGTTCTCCTTCTCTCTCTTCTTCCTTTAAAACAGCTCTTTGTTCGGCGACGCGCGTTGGCTGTTTGCGCCATGGCTGGACGCACGTTGGAAAACAGCTTTCCGTGCCAGGGAGATTTTCCGCGGCGCGCCCCGCTTTTCCTTTTTTTATCCCTTTTACGCGGGATATGCGCGCCGCGTCCGAGCGTGAGCCGGAGCGCGAACACAATGAATCTTATTACGGAGTTCTGACCCCGGGCGGCGCACCGGGTCCTATTGTGACTCCCTAATCCTGTTTAGCATAGACGAACCCGTTACGCCGAGGCTCTACCTATGTCGCGAGTTAACGAGCGAAAAAAAACGGCGCAACGAAAGCGTATTATCCGATCTGCTGTAATTCAATCGATTTGCGGAACCTGCCAATTTATCCTTGATAAATGGAATTTGGAAATGTGATGCCTCGTTCCATAGAGGACGACAGTTCAACAAAAGGAAAAGAGGAGGAAATGGAAATGGCGAGGCAATGGATTAGATATAAAAAGGAATAGGGAAAAATTTGATTTCTATGTTAATATGTCGATTTATCGGAATTTTCTTTTTAAATATGTTATTAAATTTTATGTTGTACAACTCAGATAACAGCTCAATTGTTTAGACATCATATGTTTAGAGAGTATTATACGTAGATATTATATAATATTTATATTTTTCTAATTAATATGCTCCCTAATTGTATGCTTTTTTCTTTCACATATATTTTTTACAGAACTTTTTTTACATGTATGCGTATCAATAATAATGTTAATATTTAAATCAAGTAATATTGAATAGCGCGTCATGGAGTTAATATTAATGCCAGTGTTCCTGATGTGAAGATAACATAATTTTGTACTGTCATGGCATGCGAGTGTCGTTGTCGCATTGCATTCCAGTGACAAGGCTAAATGGCGCGCGAATTAATGTTCATGCAAATTCACACGATTATCCATATTAATGCCGCTGTTCTGTTAATCTATTTCTTCTTGTTTAATATACGCCAGTTCCGAGAGGATGGCGCATACTCTTGGGACTTGCATGAATCCACATAAAACAACACGGCCGGGTACAGTTAACAAAATGTTTCGTTCTCCGACGAGCGTCACGCGAATCCCTCAGGATAGCGGTACAGCAAATATCCTATGCGATCGATGGTTCCGAAGGGACATCAGCACGTCAAAAAATAAACTGGTTCTCACAGCAAAAAGCATATTTTCAAACACACCTCACATATTTATTTTATTTTCCGTGGTTTCAATAATATCGACATTTTTTCCTTTTTTTTTATATAAGAAAAATAACAAATTTAAATAATTTTAATGTATATGTTAAATAAAGAGAATTAGTATCCTTATCAATAGAATTTCATAAATATCACAGTATATAAAGTCTTTTTGAATACAATCGTACTAACATGAAAATTTTTGAATCACAATTTTAGAATGCTCCTTTCATTTTCAAAGAATAAATTTCTGCGTGAAAAATAATCGCATGTAACGAAAATATCTACAAACTAAAATATCCACGGCTTTTTTTAGGGGATACATCTTTTAACAATCAACGTCGCAAAAAGGAAATCGCGCGCGGCAAAAATACGCGTTTATCGCGTCCGCGATGCTAATAAAAATCATCTCTATATATCTTTAGCACGGCAACGCGCGCGCGCGCGGTGAGATTAAATAGAGATAAAATATTTCCACCGTCGCTCGCGCGTTTGCGAGTCCGGGGATTTAGAAGTGAAGAATAGCGGGTCGTATCTCGACGAAGCGCGTGGCGGTGGCATATAAATTCCATGTACGATTTCGGTCTCGTTGTTATGAGGGCCGAAGCGACCTCACTTTCTTGCTTTAGAGGAGAACGAACGGAAAGAAACGAATGGAGGAGAACGAGAGAAAGAGAGAGACAGAGAGAGAGATCGAAAGGGTGGTAGAAAGAGACGACGATACGTCAGACGAGTAGAGAAGCGACGTCGGCGCGGAAAAGTAGAAAAGGACGGTGTCGGGCCCGACGACACTCGTCATCGTCACATTAAGTCGACTTTATCGAAATATACAATCATCTTTATTACTCCCGCGCGAGATCTCGCTCGCTTGGAATACCAAGCACGGAATACCGTGACGAACAGCGGTTACGTCGCTCCTCGTAGTAAATTTCAGCCCGCCTTTTTATTGCGTCCTTTCATCTTCATCAGTCAGGCTCGACAACGTGCAGCGCGACGATAAAGTTTCGCGCTTTTAGTAAGAGTCGCGTGATGCTTTTTTTGCGTTGATAATAATACCGTCAAGAAAATCGCATACATGAGAAAATGCATGAAAACTTGTTGAATTACTCGCTGATTTAGAGCTTAGTTATTAAAGAAATATTATAAAAAATGTATATTTATATATTTAACAAAAGAAAGATGTATACTTCTCTCTCCTCATTTTGGAATACATATGTGTATATTACGTTGCAACTGTCGCGATTTGCAATTTAAACAATTTATGTTTGTATATTATCAGATAAAAATTTAAAGTTTACAGAGAAAATTTTTGCTATTTACTCGAGAGCATTAAAATGCAATTCGAAATGATTAAATTTACAGATTAATTTTAAGATGGAAATGTTTCTGAACTTTTTAGACTTTTCTTCAAAGCTTTATTCTGCTGAAAATTAGAATAAAAAATGTGTATCTTATAAAATATTTGTCGCGAAAATTTTATTCGCAAAATGAAATACTATTCATCATAAATTATCATGGATTGCGAGGGGAAACGGAAAAAAATTCGCTTTCTGTACAGAGCGACCTCGTCACCCTCGTTTAGGATCTACTCCCTTTTGCTATAGGATTTGCATGTAATATACGAATTCCTTTAGACTTCTGAGTGTAAAATTCCTTACCTTGAATTTCGATTCCGCGTGTCGCTGTTTGCATCACAAATTTATGAAATGACATCGAAAGTTGTCGCTTTCGCGACGATGCGAGAAAATAACGACTACAAAATATAATCGCGCGTACATATTATTTAATATTGAATTTTTTTATATTATAGTGCATATTTTTAATGCAGATTCAATGTAGTTGCTTGATTAATGACTCTGTTAAAGATGTTGTTATTACATTAATGAAATCTATAATTTAGTCGTTTTATATAAATCTCTTAACTAAAAAATATATTCTCGTCCTTTTATTTAAAAATGTAATATAAGATGTATTTATATATAATTTATATACATTAAAATCATATTTCTCTCTTTGTAGAATATTCGTAATATTATGCAACAGTCGCAAAAGAAAATATTTGAATCATATCACTAAACTATGAGAAGAAGAGAATGGTAAAGACATAGCACAAATTAAATTCTAAGAATCTCGATTTCAGAAATTTCTAGAATTTTAAATCTGGAGGTTCCATTCGGGAAATATTAAATTTTAAAAAAGTGACAGAAGAATGTAATTAGCAAAAATATGACATAAATTAAATATATATTCGTAATTTATTATTTAAAATATACAAAAGATAATGTATAATGTATTAATTGTATAAAAATATATAAATGATTTTTATAATCATGAAATAATTTATAATATAATATATTAATAATCTGTATCTTTTCTAGTTTCATCAGATTTGCTCACGCTTTAATATTTTTTTATGCTACCTTCTTTCAGTTTTGTTAATTGAACAGTGAAAATTTGATCTAGCTATCCGTAATTATATAACATTAATTCGGTGACAATAATATAATCAGCCACACGCATGCATTAGTTGAGCAACAAATCGTGAGAATTTTGCCCGCCTGTTTCGCGCCGCTCATGTATTTATAATTGCACGAGACATTAATTAAGCCGTTATCGATGCCACTGATTATTTTGTCAAATACAGCGGTAAGTGCATTATGATAGACTGAAAATCAATATAAGCCGCTTACAGTAATCGCTCATTAATTACAACGGCGCAAAATCGCGCAACGAAACGACAATATTCGTTGTTATATGTCATTCGTTTTCCCAATGACTGAAATTGCGAACAATTCTCTATGTGGCGAAAAGTAATAAACATGAAAATGGAAAAGATACGCGAGATTATGAAATAGTAAAAATATAAAAATATAATCTATAAAAAATTAATTGTCCTGTATTTCAATATTAATTGCTTTTTCGCAGTTCGCTAAAAAATTTCAAAAATCATGAAATTTTTCTCTAATTCTTATAAAAAAATCTTTTGCGAGAAAACCAAACAGTTATTGAACATTTTGCAATGGAAATTCAAACATCATCCATGACAACATCTATGTTGTTAATTAAAACATAAGGGACTTACAAATATAAAATTTTTATTAATTTTTCTTAATTGTGTTTAAGAAGAATAATCTTTAATTTTTTCCTTCTGCGAAATGCAATATCAAAATGATAAATTATTCGATGCGTGTGGCGGATGAAAGTGCGATTGATCGTCCGGAGGGACTTAATCGTCCCGTCTTAAATTATTTCTTCTACCGAGACTCCATGTGCCTTTCGGCCGCGATATATCTCAAAAATAGTAGCCACCGACCTGGCACGTCCACTGAGCGGGAATGGCGGCTCATCACGCTTCACTATATAACCGAGAGAAGATCCTGCCAGCCTCCTCTCCTTCCTTCTTCTTTCTCTGTCCCGTCTCTCTCGCCCGAAAGAGAACTGCTTTCAGGCAACACCGGCTCCGTCGTGTAATAATTTCATTTATTTGCTAAATCCCGCCACGTACGTGTCACGAATGATTAACGGCAGTGCGAAGATTCTCGCGTCTCGGCAATATCGCTTTGAACGAGGAGGAACCAGCTACCTACCGCTTTTTCACAAGGTACGGGCGAGAAAAAGGCGAGCGAAACGACAGGATATTCTCGGATTGTAATTCGTTGGAATCCGACTCGCGTATCTAACGGCCTTTCTCCTCTTTTTTCAGATTTTTAAAAAGGCATTTATATAATTTGGATCTTTTTTTTATTTTTTTTTATTACACATTGCGAAAGAAGTATGTTTTTCGGAATTACACTTGTACAATTTTTAATAAGTTATGCGCGTTTAAAATTTATATAAAATCATCTTGAACTTTTCAGCTCTGCGTAGATTTCACGAAACATCCTACATATAATTTCTCAGATGTTACTTAAAATAAAACAATTCTACTCTTTCTTTTATTCAATAGAATCAATTGTTCGGAAAGAGTTAAAAGCATTAAAAGTACCTGCGAAAATCCCCGGAATGTACCAATTATCTAATACTTGCGTAAATATTGTCCCTTTTCCAGGGACAAATTTGCTCTGAGATTTTCTCGGTAGCAACCATGTCGACTTTCCCGGAAATTCTTAGCGCTTCTCTCTCTATTCCTCTCTTGCGCTTCTGGCGATGGAACCTGCGGAATAACTATCAGCGTTAATCAAGCAATTTAATTACCGACTTCTCGCGGGAGAGTATCCTGTTCGCGCGCGAATAATCGAAAGCAGTACCTTAATGCGGAAACGGATAACTTTCCGACGCGCAAGAGGATCGTAAATATATTAGCCGCTTCCGCGGATGAAAGGAGGAACTTTTAATTTCTTTTAGAGTACCTATCTTTCGATAGCGTGTGCACATGAAGCGCAACTTTTTTACCGTTGCTGACATGCGAGAATAAACTGTAAATGGCGAGAGTTCGCGTGAAGATAAAAGGAAATCGTAAAACATTGAATTATCAATGGTCAACGAATCAAAAGACGAAATAAATCAGTTTTCTTTAGCTATAATTATTAATCGATTTGAGATAATATAATAATAAATTGGCATTGTTAGTTAAGCAATAAGCTCATAAAATATGATTAATGGATGTGATATAATGTACAAAATTAATCTATACTTGATAATTATGAAGCTTCATAATTATTTTTTCATTCGTTGAAAGATAATATTTTTAATTAACTTATTTTATATATATATATATATATATATATATATATATATAATAAAATGCATGAATAAACATTTTATAGATGTGCATTATACATTTAGCGAGATATAAATATAAATGTAATATTAATGTCAACTATCGTAGACATGACTAACTTGCTATATTTTGCGAGAAAATAAACGACGAATATACGATAACTGTCCACGAGAAAGGTAATTTCCGCTGGATTATATATACATACGTATATGTGAGACTAGCTCAAGACTATGTCAAACTATCGTTAACCATGACGTCTAGCTTAAATTTAATGTAAATCGATGTAGAATGATGTGTTCTATGGATCTTTATCTTTTCATGTTACAATAAATTAATGATAAAACTTTATTTTTGACAGAGTATATATTATAAATATCATGCAAAAAAAATTCGAGGTATAAATTCACGCTTGAAATTCCATTGATGTAATCACGTGAAGAAAAATGTGAATAACAGATTCGCAGCGATAGATTTATCATTTTGTAATAGCAAAGTTTCACTTTGAAAATATTTCCTATCTTCTATAATAAATATTACTAAGCCGATAAAATATAAAGTACAATATGAAGAATTGTGTCAAGTGCAATTCTCATAAACCATGCTTGTCACCGATAGAAATTCTAGTAAATAAAAAGGCAAAGGTTATAATCACAGCGGCAACATAAAGGATTTGCAAAATTACATTTGCTACCAAGAAGGATGAAAAGCAGCTTACCGAACAACAATTAAATTCCGCGTCGCACTTAGATTACAATATTAAGCTTGGGATAATTGAAATTTTTTACGCACGATCTCGATACGTTGATGCGGATCAGTTTTGAATATAACGCTCAAAACAGAATTCGAGAACTTTAGCGTTACTTTAAAAAGTAAATTTATCTATCTTATAAATTAACAATAAATATCTATTTTATGTCGTACATCAATTTTATAAAATATGATGTAGAATTGGTAGCACGATATTCTAAGTTCAAAGTTCTTATTACTTTGCGAGTCGAACGTTCGAAAGAATTATTTGCAGCATCGTCGCGTTAGTGCGAGATGCACTCCAATTATTATCGAAATATTATCCCATGGCTTGCGGATGTATATCGAAGGATGTATACTCTCGAGCCACGTAGCGGCATGCTATACTAGCTATATTCAATAAGCTGTACCAGATGCGTCAATACTATTATATGCTTTCAACTTTAACTCAGCTCCAGCGAAACTAAATTCGACAGTTAATTTACAAAATATCGATATTGCGATAAGCAGCTTTACCGTCTGAAAAAGATGAGACCCATGAGTCAGAGATATTTTCCCGTGCACCCTCGTACACGATGCAACTTCTATTCACGCGTTTCCATTTAAACTACCAGCATAGTTGATTTTCTCATACACAGAGTATTCCAGAGAGCCAAATTATTCAATATTTTATAAATTAAATAAATCTTAAGTCTCTCTTTCTCTATCAATTTGTAAATTATTAATGCAAGATTTTAAAGTATTTTAATTCCAGTTAAACTCTTTTGATGAACTTATTCAGATTTATCAAAATATTTAACGTTGATAATCAAAATCTTCGCTAAGATCCACTCGAAAGATCGACTGTAAAATTTTCCGCAGAATTTGAAATGTCAGGATACACATTCTCAGTACACCTTTATTCAAGCGAAAACTCGAATTGCGAAGATTCCGGCGCGGCGCGAGTTTGACTTTCTAAAGCTCGCTTTTCGGAACTTATATAAAATAGAAACTCAACCCGCATCCAGTGTCGTCACACGTGTACGTGGGCGCATGTGTGTACACATGTACGCACAGATCCCCGTGTTGGGAGATCGTACGATTTACGAGTATTAGGAAAATCCACGGGGGTTGCTGCAGCGGCGCGCGTTTCGCCGAATGAAAGGGAATAAACGTTCGCGTCGTTTCGCGTTCGCGCTCACGCCAATTCGCAAAGTTCGGCCGTCCCTTTTCTAATGCGAAAAGTAATTTCGTGCCGATCGAAGGCCTTTGAACTACTTATTTACCGGGGATAGAAGCGAGACGTAGCAACGATCGGGGCGGCGACCGGAGAGAACGTTGCTAAAGACGTCTGGGACATTAGCATGGCTCCTGGAAACGTCGTCGTATAAATCGGCGAGATTTCTCCGTTGCCGTAACGTTTATCGAACCACCCTTCGACGCCAGCAGAAATTGGAGAATCGGAGGTTAAGAAGAAAACGATTCAGGCTCCTTGGAGACGACAGGGTGTGCGAGAGAGCTGATCGATCGATTGCAATTGGTCGGCTCCAATTTTTATTATGTAATGAAACTCTCACTCGTGGCCGACTCGGACTACTCCAATCGAATTACATCATGAGATATCGTGTGTATTCTATAAATCGTTACATAATTCCCGAACGAGTAGTTGTGCTTGTTTCCGAGATTGCGTTCACTTTCTGAGATTAAAGCTGCGAAATCCGAGGAAAATTAATGTCTCGAAAATTATCGAAAATGAAAATAGTGGAAAAGATATAAATAATTTGATAAGAGTTGATCATTGTAAAGAATAAAGTGTTATTAGACTTATTAATAATTAAAAAGAAATTTATTGATTTATAGAAAATCTTTAAAGTATGGATTTTTCAATAATTTGAAATGTAATATGTTTAACGTTATTGAAGTCTACGTTAGATATTTTTCTATAAGAAACTCAGTAATTGATATCATTTACCTGGGATTAATGGACTTTTCAACGTGTTATCTGATATCTACTTCGTTAACAAGAGATGTTTAATTTTCCAAATCGACTATACATTATTCATTTCTACGTATCGGAAATAATCTTCAATCTTTTTATGAAAGAGATTCAAATAAGACAACGATGATTCATTGTTACAAGACTGATAGTTAGTGCGCTTCTGAGCGATGAATTCACGGTTGGTTTTGCACGGAAAAAGATGCGGGACAAGAAATAAAGCCCTTTGCAGCGCTTGATGCCTCGTAATTAGGTCGACGAAGGCTCGTCATTCTTTCTAACAAACCTCGCTTATGACGTAAAGAACGAGGAGAATGAACCTTATTAGCCCCCAACGAAATGACGAGGGATTCTCAATTACCGTTTCAATCCATCTCTCTCATTAATATATTATGATTTATAATATAATATAATATTTCTAATCCCACAAATTAAAAATTTTGTATACAAAAATTCCCATTTAAGGAATGTAACAAAAATTTTAAACAAAATTATATAAAAATGACTATTATGCATTTTTTCCAAATTGTTTATCGCTCAAAAAATAAAAGTTTAATGCCCAAAAATTGCGTGACATTATTTTTAAAATTTGTGAAATTTGGATATTTTTTTATTTCGCAAAATGATAATTACTGTAGATTAATTCCATTCTTGATTTCAATTTTTCTCGATTCTCATCATTTTTTCTTTCTCTACCTTTATAGATGCATCGTATCGCTTTCATCAAACCCAAGTAACATCCGCAATCCGCGAAAATGTTGGTTGTTGCCCAGAGCTCGCTCGCAAACAATGAGGAAAAAAGGGCGAGAGGGAGAGGAGGGGATAATAAGCGGCGGTGGAAAACCAGCGCGACGTGAGCGCGGGAAAAAGGACGTCCGGTTCAATCAAAGGGCGCGAAGGTGCTAAAACCATCGCTGTCGCACGTCGACATCCGCGCGTGTTTGCTCCCCATCGTGTGAACGACAACAATCACCGACACCGTTGCTCCTCCGGCACGTCGGCACCCCACGGCTTTTTTCATTCGGCCCACGTCCGCGCATCTCGTGGAAAATAATATCCTGTGTAAATGGACGACTCGTGCTCCATGGGGCTTCTTCTCACATTTTTTTCCTTTTTGCCGTCGACCTTCGCCGCCCTTCGTCGGATAGCCACTTCTCCCTGGGCGACTGCTTTTTCTTAATCCTCTCGGTCGTTTCCCGCGGTAGGATAACGACCTCGTTTTGTTTGCAAAATTTTTCTCCCTGTTTAAAAGATATTTCCTTATACATATTGGTAAATAACGCGAGCGGCTATTTTATTAGACTGTTGGTTACTCGTAAAGGCAAAATTCTTCGCATGGCGTTCGCTCGCGGTGATGATTTCAGGATTGCATAAACGTGCATCAACAAACGAACCGATGGCTGCGTGCATATTTTTGCCTTGGAAAATATCTTCTTTGTTTTGTCACGAATGGCCCGAAGGCGTTGATTTATCGAGATGGTAATGGCCGCGCCGCGCACTTTGTGCTTTCTCTCGCTATTTTTTTTTGCTTTTGCAACTTTCAATTTGCCTCGCGATCGCTCGCCTTATGTCGCAGCTCACCGTGATGATTTATGTCCGGTCCGCCAAACACGATAGATATTTTTCGGCGTTTATTAAACCGCGAGAGCGTCAGGATTCTGATAAATCGGCGAAAAAAGAGTCCAATCACGTGATTTTAATTCTGCTTGAAATTTTGAACGTCGCCGAAATAATTTACTACTCAACAAATAATAAAATTAATTATTAACTTTAAGCAAGAGATGCGCGTATTCTCAAATTTTTAAACTATCATAAATAGTATATATTAATAGTTGCTGATATAATTCAGTACAAGTCACAATGCAGCCACAATATCGATATGCCATAGATATAGCATTTTGGTTTTCGTTACGGTGGGAATGGAATATCTTTCGCGACGATGCAACAGCATTCGATTTAAAATCGGGTCGGCACGATTTGCGATGCAGCAGATAACGTTTATTGCTAGCGGAGCGCAAAGCGGGAATCCGATGAGCGGGGAGTCTCTAATCCGGGAAACGAATGTAATTACGTACTTCTGTCGCCAAGTCATTAACAACGTATCCATTTGGTCGTTTACGAACTTTTCGGCGTTCGGTTGGTACCGCACTCTCGCTATTCCCCTCGTTTATTACGCGTCGATTCGTTCTTTTTTCCGCATTCGAGAGAAAAGGATCTCCATATAGAATGTTCATTTTCTCTCCTGCAAATAATTACGGTGCTGCAGCTCGTTTAGCAGCGCGTATTATTTTTCGTTAGCTCTCAGTGTTCGAATTGGAAAACATGTGTTAACGCAGTAGACTAATAAAGTATAAAGCAAATTTCATCTAAACTGCAAATAAAGACGATGAAGAAATGATTAAAAAGACTAAAATTATTTTTTCTCGTGAAAATTGTTCCATATAATTTGGAATTAACAAATAAAATTTGATATGTGATATCTTTCCTGTAAATAATTATTTTCATTACAGATTTTTATTTCTAGTAATTTTATTTGCAAAATATTTGAAATAAATTTTCTGGAGGAAACTTTTATATAAACAATATTATACGATATTTATTAAAATCATCGACATCATCGTGATTATAGTATGTATATTAATCGTCCTCATAGAAATTGCATAATCAATCAAAATAGGCACATTGCCAATGATAATCTTCTTGACATCGAGAAAATTGACGTTTTGTGATAAAAATATCCCTGCAGCAATATGTAACGAAACGTTTGACATGGACGACGCATGGGCACATTTATAAATTATTACGAGCGATTGATTCGTCGGGAAAAAGAACGAGATTCTCGCGGCTGACCAATCCATACGCCGAAGTTTTACGTGCGGCTGGGATAAAAAATATTTTCGACTTTAGTGCGTCCGGTCGGTTTATACGTCCGCGAAATGGAAGGGGGCCATATATATTTCTTTTTTTTACGCCAGTCCCCGAATTTATACGATGGCATCGAAGGACAGAGAAGCGCGAATTCCCGACGCGAAATCATAACGCGTACCGGACACAGATCGTTCGTCACTAAAGTATTATTTTTTTATTCGCTGACGCGAGAGAGAAGGAAAGAGGGCAAGCCTGATGCATCGCGCGTCGGATGTAACCCCCATTTTTCGCTGTTATTTTTTTCCTTCTTTCTTCCGGCAGGAGGCAACGATGCGAAAGTCGTGACGCGACGAATTACGCAAATACGCGTTTTGACGCGGCGACGTCAATATCGCCGGATCGCAATAATATTTACGGCCGGTTTTTGTAAAACTTCAAAACAAAATAATGGTTGCACGTTATATGATTACGATAGAATGCGATAGTGCTTATCGTGCGATCTTTACGTTTATAAAAAATGGCATAAAAATTGCAATTGTAATTTTTCAGTGTCACATTCTTCTTTCTGCGAAATATTGAAAGCTTGCACTAAAAGCGGCGCTGGAAAAAAATCTCATGACTCAGCTGTAATTAAATATTCTTTTTTCCTTTTGCTCGAAAGTTCAACTTGCTCTTCACGATGCCTACGTTCGCAATAATCTATCTTGTCCGGTGGCGCGATTGCGCGGCATTAAGCTCGAGCATTCGCACCGTCTGCCTAAGCCGAAAATAATTGTGGTAGGAAATCCCCTGGCACACTTCGACTCTCTCGGATACGTGAGCCGAGTGTTCGCTGGGAAGTTCTTCGGCTTCGTGACGAGATGATGCCGTCATGACCTCTTGCCTGGCTCTCACGAAAAGCGATCGTACGGTGTAAAGGGCGCCTCCTTCCCTCGTTAATGCCCCCACTTTTACGATGGCGGCGGAAGCCAATCCTTCTAATAACGACGCTACTCGTCGCTTTCTGAATTCGTGCCAGGTCGCATGTGTGCGGTCGAGGTTTTTATAAAATTCTCACGATTCGGCCGCAGCCAATCGATGGGCCTGCCGAAAGCATCGATATGGTGGAACCGTCGGTGGAATTATATCAGAAACGATATCCTGGCGTATCAAACGAACAAAAGTCATGTATCGGAAAAAATAAAGATTGTATCAGGTGTTGTGAAAAAATAACGCGTTTTCTATAAATCGTACATTTTGAAAAGTGGGACTGTAAAAATAAATAGTATCAATTTAAACGACGAGAAATGACTCTAAGTAGAAAATTATAGAATAAGAAGTCAAACTTATATAACGTATTTTATATTATAAAATAATATATTAAAACAAATCTCTTAAAATTATTTTAAAATTCCAATCTAAAAAATTTTTCAAGAAGTTTCTTTTATATATGAGAAAAATGAACGAATCGCTAATCATCGCAAATAAACGAAATATCAGTGAAACTGCGCTATACAATTATACGCGCGATATATACTAATTGAGGGTATAATAGTACATAACTACCGAGTACAGTAGTAAAACCGAGATAAAAGCAAACCATGTAAAATGAAAAAAAGATGTCACAGTGCGTATACATAGTTACCGCCAATAATGCTCGATTTTATCGAGAACATGAACGGCGGCGGGGTCCGCAACGAAGAAATTAAAGCGCGCGCAGGAAATAACGTCGGATTTTTACGGTGGCACCGGCGCCACCATAACGCAGGACGTAACTGTTACCGGCACGATCAATGTCCGAGATACATATGTATACGTATATCGCATTGTCGAGGGGGGCACGCACGTTGCAGATCCGTTGCATTTAGCGATGCGTGTGCGGGGAAGAGGGCGTGCGATTTTTTTATCAGACGCGGAAACCCAACGTTCGCGCGAGAGGCGGTATTGAAGTATTCTCGCCGGGCTTTTTTTCCACGTGGTGCTCTTGCGGCGCAATCGGATTAATCAGCGGGATAGAGAGACGGGCGATATCGTCAAAGTGCGTTTGGATCGCGATGGACGCGCGCATTGAGCCAGCATTATTTGCTCAAATGGGGGATTTCTAAAGCCATCGGCTGCCCGAAGCAACGTTACTCGTTGCCAGGAGA
Organism: Camponotus vicinus; assembly: GCF_025532165.1. Classification (NCBI taxonomy): domain Eukaryota; kingdom Metazoa; phylum Arthropoda; class Insecta; order Hymenoptera; family Formicidae; genus Camponotus; species Camponotus vicinus. Next base: position 4,580,403 of record NW_028141949.1, read on the forward strand.
ACCGCTCGTAATCGTCGATGCGTTTGTTTCCACTTGGCCGTTCGATTATTAATGTAACAATCCGACGCGGATCCGTTGAATCGCTTTCGCACATAAGATTATTCCGCGTGAATGAGCGATGAGAAAATGAATGAATATTTTAATGAAAATTGTTAATCATACAAGTATGATAAATACTTCTCTCTTTCTCTTTCTCGATAAATCTCTCAAAATATCAGTATTTATATTGGATTATATCACGCGTTTATCCAATAATCCAAATATTAATGTTGCTCCATTAATCCACTTATTCTGTGTTAAGAAAAATTAATTTTACTATTTTTTCGCGCATATATCCGACAAAATCACCATCAGCGGGACGAAAAGCAGGACGAAAACGCTTTATCAAATCCCACGTACAATTTTTGCGAAGCAGCGCGAAACAATCGGATAAATGGACACAGTCCATATTGTTCCAGCAGACCGGTATTGCCAGATCGCAACCGGCTGATACCTTGGCGACGTCGCTGAAGTTTACAGCGATGTATCACGCACCGGGTTGTACAGCTGCCCGCGTACGTCTGTATTGTCGATTTAGCCAGGGTAATTCCTGTAAACATACTGCACCGTGCGATACACTGCGAGTACGCGGACAATGCTGACGCGTAATAGCCAATCAACGGGTAGCGGCCCGTACCATTTTGACAGCTGAGGTTAGTGCACGCTTCGCACTGTATGAAGAGCAAATCGTCACGGTCAGTTGTGTCGGAGTCTAACGAGAATCGCTTACCGGTTTGATTTAAGCGCGAGCAAGTGGATCAACTGTAATATTGGTCAGACGGATTAAAAATTAAAATTCCGTATAATTCAATATGTGCGCGAATAAATCTTCTTTAATTCTCTTTAAATTCTTAATACCATTAAATATCAATTATTTTTACGTGAATTTTAACGTAACAATGTAACTTCTCTATCCAACGAAAAGAGTTTAATCTAGTGGAAAAATATATTACAAACATAACACGATGTAGAATAAATATGCAAAATAAATATTGCAGCGAAATTAAAAGTCATTCGAGAATTGATGTTCGTCGAGCTATCAAAATTTTTGTGCGTGACAGCGATGTCGATACATTTTCAATAGTAAATTTTTGCTTAAAATTTCTGTTACACACGCGTTTCTCTGCGTCTCTATTTGGAGCAATTTTTATCGAATATTGATCCGCGTATATACATATATTTCGGACTCTCCATTTACGTTGATTTACTATAATTCGAGAGAAGTATGTTTTGCGATCTCTATGATATTTAAATGCATTTTTAACTACAACTCATTGAATTCGCGTTAAATTTAGGTCGCTTGAAGTTTGACAAGAAATTATTTATCCGTCATTATCACGTGAGCATTATTTATCAAACGATATAATATAGACGAGAATTTATCTTGATTTATTGCTGAAAATAAACGCTTTAATCCGCGGCACATACATAATATGCAATGCATAATCAATATACTGGGTGTCACGCTGATTTTCAAGTTTAATGCATATTTCATATCGCTTATATAGCGAGTTTGCAATGTGCGTGCATAATCAAGGTTCTCTCGCATAGATTAAATATCTGACTAAGTGCCTGTATAGAAATTATTCATTAAGTTATTCAATTTCTCCTTAAATATAAACTCGTCGACCCGACGATCAAGCTTTTTTTCCGAAGATAATTATACAATCGCGCCGCGAGAGACGCGAATTTTATTCGAAAATGATGCGAGCCACACAATAGGAGAGGGGCGATTAATTTCGCGTTAATCTCTCCGAATGACTCCTGATCGAAAATGCAGCCGATCGTTATAAAAGTGCACTCGACGATGACATTCACACCGCGCGACTAATTTAGCGTCAATCGACGACGTCCCGCTTTTAACCCCTGAAACCATCGGCCATTCGCACGCACGCCATGACATAAATCGCCTTTCTGCTATGAAACCGTACGATAAACGTGACGCGTTCATACCTCGGATCGAACCTGAGCCGTCGCTCGTTTTTCGTCGACTTGCCGAGAGAAGCCATCGGCGATATCCATCGCACGGTCGCGATTTTATCCGGCCTTTCCGGGTCATAAAATGTTTCTCGACTGGAGGGTAGATTACCCTCTAAGAGAGAACTCCATTGGGCAGCTTTCGGTGGATCTCGCGGGAGGGAGAAGGAAGGATGTGAGCGGCAAAATATATTCCACAGCTGAATGCAGACGCATCCTAAAAGGATCATAAAGTCCGAGATAAGGATCGCGCTCGACGATAAGGGAATTTCGTAAGGTCGCTCAGCCCCGTTCGTATCCCTCTCACCCCGAGTCACATGGTAGACTCTGTAATTAGATATACGTACAATCGGATATGTTCTTTCGCGTCAATTTCCGAAATTCCCATCTCGAGGAATCAAACTTATCAAGATGGCCATACGTATCATCCGTCGTATCTTTCTCGACGTACCTAGATGGAAAATAGGAGGCGATAAGGTTTTCAGTAACGTGCGGCGTGTAAAGTTGATATTATCTAGAAGGTAGAGAGATATCATTCGCGTAAAAATGGCGGTATCCGGAATATTTCGACGAGACGGAGGCGCGATATCGTGTGAGTTCGTCACCGACGTGTGTCATTTTGGAAGATCTCTCCGAGATACTTTTTGTTTAAGCCCACGCCGACGTATTCGCGGCACGAGCGATCGAGAACCGCAAGCGCGCGCTTCTATTGCGCGTCACGTTTGCTTTATGTATCATGAAAGCAAAATGGCTCCGTTTATCGGGAGAGAACGGTGACGAAATCTCAAAGACGATATTCTCGGTAGCGAGAGGATCCTTCGTCTTGAAATCGATTACAATGATCTCTTTATCGAGATTGCGTCAATGATTGATAAAGAAAAATTCTTCCCTCTAGGAAAATCAGATATTTTCATTGCCTCTGAAAAAATGGTGGCGAAATAACGCGCATAAATCACATCCCTTTCCCTGCTTATTATGTAGTATTCTTTTTTATGGTACTATAAAGAGGAGAATCGAAAAGATTTCGCGTTGAATAATTAACATACATTTTGCGTTAACTTCAAAGTTTTATGTCACGCTGTGAACTCGATTCCGCGTGAAAACTGGTATCTGTCAAAGTTTTATTTTTATTAGCTAGCAGCCCCAAAAAGACCCGTGTGTTACGTATAACGTAGAAGGATCCCTCTCGTTTCGTGCTTGTAAACTTCTGCGAAAGCCGTGTTTTTCCTATGCTACACCCTCGGGATAAGTATGTATTTAAAGTAAGATATTTCGTGCTCTAAAAAGCGCGTTTTACATGCTTTGTGTTATTGATATAACGAGGAAATATTGTATGTCCGATTTGTTACTTATCGTCAAGAATTTTAACAAATCGCAGACTAATTTTAAAAAATTATAAATGCCGGCATATTATAAATGAGGAGAAAAGTAGATCCCCGTAATTAAAGCTTGCCGGAGATGAAGACTAATGAAAGAAAAAAAAGAGGGTGACAGGTAAATTAGACAGCCGTTAACAACTCTGCCGCTGAAATGCCTCGGAACGGGAGGGGGAAGTTGAATTTCCGCCCCCGTGGTGCGATGATCTGCAAGGAAAATAAGGGAAGGAACGGACACGGGTGGCTGCGTGAAAACAGTAAGGCTGTTTGTTAAGGTCCCTTTGTAGCATCCAAGGGCCTTCAACCAACCCTGACTCCCCCATTCGCCTGAAATCCAAATGTCTCTCTCTCTCTCTTTCTCTCCTAACGTAGAAACGAGTGAGCGTTATCTTCCCTTTGTCGAGGATGGTTGAAAGCTTGGGAAACGCCCTATCGAAGGTCACGGTGTAAGACAAACGTCTGTTCCTCAGCAAAGCTCTAGCCGGGCCGCCCTCTCTTCCTTAGGGAGTAATAGCAAAGTATAATCGCTCCGACGATTCAGTTCTGCATGATTTTCCCCAGTGCGTGATAATGACATTCAAGCATGAAGCATATGAGTGATAATATGAGGAAAAGAATATTAAAGGAAATTAATAAACGTGTAATATTAAGTACCGAATTCTCGATCAAGTTTGCAAAAAAATAATTCTTACTATCTATTTTCTTATTAATTTACTTGCGACACATCGATCTCAAATTTATATTAAAGAAATTATACATATAATAAATGGAAAAATTAAAAAATAGAAGCATTATTCAAGCGCTTCTTAATTTTATTCTATTCAAGCACTATCTTAATTTTATTTTCAATATAGTCCTCTATCTCGCCGCATATTTATCGGATTACGGTGCGCAAGCAATCTAAATATTTCGCCGCCGTTTTGAATATATGTATATACATACAAAATATCCTTTCGGTAAGCTGAGAGTAGAATATAGTGCATCAGGGGATTAATACGCGACCACATCGCCGCGTCCGCACGTTCATTCGTCTTTCTCCATGCAAATCCCGCACGCAAGCAACAGCGGAGAGTGCGCGGCCGTGTACACACTTCATTATTTCGACACTGTACATTTCAATCTCGCCGGCGATTATGAAGAATCGTTCGCGCGTGTACGAGCGCTATGTGCACGAGTGATCCCTTTCGGCTCGACAATTTCAAAAAGATCGTTTCGCGTCGAAACGAACCGCAACAGATCCATCCCGCTGATATCGCACGCTCCGTGTCGGCCTCATACGTGGCGAGTGATATACCTTCATTAAACGGGCAAAAAACTGAATAAAACTTCGCCGGATGAAGTGTGGGAGGACAATATTTGCAGCATTCTTGCACTATCGCCATCACTCGTCTTTTTATATATCATCTTTTTATGTTATGCAGAAATCGCCTCGAAAATATAGTAAGAGATAAAATTTATATTATGCTACAAGATGCTAAATTGAAAGAAAAAGAACTATTTGTTTTCTATATCTTCAATTTTCTTTTTATATTATAATATAATTTTTTATTTTTTAATCATATCTTTTGTAATCATACTTTCTTTACTTTTATTACCTGTTTATACTTTTATTTTTATAAATAAAAGTATAAACAGGTAGGTAGGTAGGTAGGTTCTGACAATTTTGACTTTAGATTAAATTTAACTTTGTTGTATAAAATCTCGTTAGGTGAAATGTAAAGATGGAATCGTCATAATGTTCACAATTCACCGCAAAACGGCGACGATTTACGAAATCAATTGTAATCAATTTACGCGCGATATCGGTCTGTCTGCCGCAGAATTTTCCGCCGAGCAGGAAAGACCAGGCGACACGGAAGAAAACGAGCGAATCTGGACCCGGTCCAGACTCGGGGTTCAAATGCATCTCGAACGAGTGTCCGCCCCATCGTTGGCCGGCGCCGATACCACGTCGGAAGGTAGTCGACCGGGAAAAAATCGTGAAAACTGCGAGCGTTCAATTAAAGGCAGAAAGTGTCGCGACGAAGCTGGAAACAGATGAGGACCGGAGAATGGTGGAACAATTGAAAACGCGTTAATGGCTCGCTGTGAGATTAGTAATTAGCGTCCAGTAATTCACGGTTACCTGTCGTTCGCTTCCCTCTGGTCGGGCATATTGTAAAATGGCGAAAACGATCGTCGAAGGGCGAAATTTCTTCCCAAAAAACGAGAGAAAGAGCATCAAGCTTCATGATCTGAAAAATACAAAAAAATTATAAAACGTTAAAATAATATATTGATATTCTGTGTTTTTAGGTAATTTGTAATTTCTTTAATGGTGAAATTATTTTCCTAAATAACAGTCAAATTTCAAAAACTAAGCAAGAACAAAAATTATTTTTATTTATGCTTTTAATATTGTTATCGTTAATTTGATTGATCTTTTTCTGATTTTTGTGGTAAAAAAAAAATCCAAGTTTCTTTCTTGATTTTCCGAAAGAGCTACAACTTTTTGTATAAAAAATACTCTTTTTTACAATTCGTCATTTTAAACGTATCATAGCGATGGCAATGTTCGAATTTCATCGTTTTTGACGCAGTGATCCGGTAATCTCTATTCATAATATGTGTATAAAGTCGCGCGAGAACATCCTGGAGTAGTGGACGTCGTCGTCTCGAAATGAGATCTAGGACGAAATAGAACGCGGAGGAAGATCTCCGCGACGGAGATAAAAATGAATATATGCGCGACAGGAGAATCGCCACTGGTATGGCCGTGGCAATCATCTGCCCCCGTGCATCCCTACCCCCTCCAAGATTCGAGTAGTTTAGCATTTTTCCACCTTCTCCCTCTAATCCTGCACCGTTTCTCTCAACTTCCTCAGGGGACGGTTCTCGCCTCATGAATAAAGATGGCGGATTCCGCGGGCGAGGAAGAAGAAAACGAGCTAGGAGCAAGTAGGAAAGAACACGGCGAGAGGAGTGAACGAAGCGAAAGATTAAGGGGGAACGAGACTTCGTGGCTTGAACAACGGAAGCGAAGGCAGGAATTATCGACGAGTCCTTCAGGAATCTCGACTTCGAGGCGGGGTCGCCTTTGAATGGAATGAATACCGGGCGAACCATCGTACGCAGGACTTTCGGGGGCTTTGGCTGAGAGGTGTTATCCTCTTGCCCGCGGGAACAAGTTTTCGCGGTATCGATTATCCCCCTGTGTCGCATAGAGAAGAACCTGATGACGACAGCAGAAGAAGGGGCCAAATATTTTCATTTGTTTTAAGTGAATACCACCGAGGAAACGGAGAACGAACGGAGATGTTGAAATATCCGACGAATCCCTCGAGGACTCGATCGTTAACGGAAGTAGGTGGTTTCGTAACAATATCGGGTACACTATTGCCCATAAGTTCGAAAACATGAAGAAATTTTGCGAGCGAATTTCGCGACGCATACAAATAAAATATGATACAATATCTTTCTATTGTATGTATATTTATTATTATCAAATCTCATCTTAACTTGAAATTTGTATTTTTATTACATTTAATCAAGTTATTGAATTTGAAAAATTTCACTATATGTATCAAATACAATAACAATGTATAATTCCTTTATTGCTATACTATGTATCAACTTTTATACATTTAAATTTTAGCTTAAATATAAAGTTTGCAAAATGCGATTATTAATAGTAAAATAAAAAACTTAATATCTATTTTTATCATTTTCAAATCTGATTCTACTTTTATAGAAAATTCGGAATATGTAACTGATTTTTTTAGGTCTATTTGATCAATCCAACTTCAACAAAAGTTAAATATTAACTGATGCTGATTGGACCGTTGCAAATTTTCATCTGAGCAAAGCCTTTTAAATATTCTGTTTAATTATAATGTTATATGGAAATGAGAAATGAATTTTGAAGGAACACTAGAGTAAGCAAATAAAATTTAGTTCCCCGTTTAATAAAATATTACATTTTTAATTTAAATCTTTATAGATTTCCCAATCTATGATTCTTTTGGAAAATCTAATTAGATCCCAATTCCAATTTCAAAAATTTCAAAAATACTTTTTTACGGGTTTTTCGAGCATAAATATAAGAATATTAATCTATGTATACTTCGCGCTTTTCTCTGAATCTAATTGTTCAAGAAATTATCTTTTTGGTATCGCAGATCATCTTGTGTAGGATAAATCGTTTACAAGAACAATTGTTCTCACTAATGCGATCGCCCACTTCCTTAACCCGGAGCATAATTGTACTCCACGGTTCGTTCTACTAGAGGGAATGCTATATGCGCGAATCTTGCACTTTCACTCGTCTGTTTGCCTGCTTCCTTCTTGGAGGGAGGAGAAGATGGATTTCGTGATTATGCGAAATTTATACAGCATGAATGGGACGCCGGTACAGCCGTAACAATATCTCGGATTCGCGCGCCCGCGATAAATAAGGATGCCGGTACAGGAAACGCTCTATAAATTGGACGGCTTTTATTTAAAAGGAACCGGACGTTAGTTGCCACTATTTCGAGAGAGCCGCGAGATGAAGATGCTTTTGAAAATTTTCGAAAAAGCGAAGATGCTGTTAACTTTTACAATAATCTGTAAATGTATAAATATAAATTTATAAATATTACATACACAGGGAATGTATGGTAAGAGTATATTATTCTGATATATATAATGCAACACTATAATATTATGATAATTTTTTCTATTGAAGGCTGTAAAGGTCTATTCCTCGATATATAAATGCTTCTGTAATTGCTTCTCTGCATAAAAATCATCCAATTGAAAAGTAAAAAAGGAAGTAGAAAATCAAATTGCATAAACATTCGCGAATTTCTTTCTACAGGACAGAGAACGACGTATATTACGAGGCACACAAAAAAATATGATGACGTTACATTACCGACATTACGGTCCTATTTTCTTCTTTTTCTCACGCATGCATTCACGGAGGCGGAGAAAGATAAATCACCCGATTACAGGAAATTGGTATAGCGCCGGAAATGAATGAGACGAAAGAAGGTGAAGCGACACATCGAAATGGATAAAAAAATGTCTAAGCAAGATACATCGTCGCACTTAATATAAGTATAAACTTGGAGCGAGACTTTTATATCGTAGCGATGCCACGATAAACGATGAAAATTCCTTTCCCCTCGATTCTTCGCTATCTTCGTACGCAGAGAGACGAAAAATGAGGATATTGCACGAGCAGAATTTACTTTTTCAAATAGAGACTATACAAAGAGAAAGAAGGAGAGAAAGGGGAAAGGAGAAGGAACATCCAGAATTATTTCCGCTCGTGAAAAGATGCGAGACTACGAAGGTACGCGTCGCATACCTTCTATCACTCTCCTTCCCTCTATTTCTTATTTCCTTTCGTCTCCTCTTTTATCTTTAACCTTATTCTTTCCTTTTAGCGAACGTCCCGTCGAGAAGATGGATCTACCGATTATGGGGAACCGGTATGAACACGGGGGTTGTTTGTACATCCACAGTAACATCTCAGATCTGTGTGCGGGTAAATAGGAACACACCCACCCACGCGGAGAATTAGAAAGAAAGAGAGAAAGAGAAGGAGAGAGAGGGGGGACGAGGGGAATGTGGATGGCGATGGTGGATGGTACGGATGTGAGGTGCGGGATGCGAGGATGGTAGACGGCGTACAAGTTCGTGAACAGTATATATCTGTCACGAAGCGTCGCGTGATAAAGGGTGGTGTTGCCGGTAGGTCCAGGTTAATTTATGACCGCCCGACGAAATATTGTTCCCACAGCAGAGATTAGTATAGCAGCCACTGTCATTGACCCATTCCCTTGTTACTCTCTCCTTCTTTCTTTTTTCCTCTTTTTTTTCTTCCTTTTGCTCTCTTTCTCTCCTTTTTATTATGAGAACGCAGAAATGCGTCCGACGAAAAGCGAAGATTACTCAACGCGCTGAATGAAAGCGCTAATTGGGCTCGACTAATTAGCTAGGCTATTTCGCAATGCCGAGCGATGGATTTTCAGTGTGGAAAACGTCGAGTTTTAACTTTCGCCGTGTCATTAAATTTAGAAAAAGAGGGAGAAATAGAGTTCTTCTATATGTACATATTTAAAAAATTATTAAGCACAGATTATATTTTAATCTTCATCAATTCCAGTGCTTTTATTTTTAAATAGTGAAATTTTGCGCTTAATTAGTTGAAGTAAAATATTAATTTGAAAATTGTGCAAAATTCGATCTGCAATATTGACCAAAAGCACGACGGTCGATAAATTTTTGAATTAAGCTGCATATTATAATCGAGTATAGTATAATACGTTTTCATTTGGCCTCTCGTGAATCGCGGCGCGTATCCCATCCCGAGACGCGCATTAAATTATCAAGAATGGCGGATGAGAGTTTCACGAAGTGGTCCAAAATTTGTCTTGGACACCGCTGAAAAATGGTCGGCACGTTCCCCGATAACACTGCGGAAATGGCGGGCTCTCTCCACGCTCAATTAACGTGTCGCTGGCTCGGTCAGGAGTAATTGCGGATTTAATTAAGCGACAGGGGAGTTGGTCCTAGGAATATACATCACACCAAAAATGCAAACAACTCTTGTCGCGATTGCTCACTCCTATGACAGCTCATTTTCAATGGATATACACATGGAGTGCAGATGTAAGGGATAAAAAGTTACAGAAAGATTCAATACTAACTATACGAAAGTAAAGTTGGCATTTTTGCTATTTGTATTAGAAAAAAATGTGCTATTTTTATGATAAGAATGATCAGATAATATATAATAATATATATGTCGCAAAATTATATATAATAAAATATATACTAATAGATGATATATAAAAATACAATAGAAAGTAAAAAAAATTTACGTTTCAACTTAAGTCTTTTATATCTTTTAAAAAAATATAATCTTTATATAAAAATATAATATAAAATATATTCTTATACATATAAAAATAAAATTGACTGATAATTCAAAAATATTGTTCATTTAAATATCTAACAAAATGGTGATTATATATGCATCCACTCAATGAAAGGTTTTAGTAATATTTAAAATATATATCAGTTATTATATTAATTTCAGTAATGCAAACATGCAAATCGTATTACTATATTAATTTCAGTGATGCAAACATGCAAATCGTATTACTTAATATTATAAAATTTTAGAATTGGGTTAAATGTAAATATTCTCGATTATAAATGTCTTCTCTAACGCATCTATTTCACTTAATAAGCGGTATTTGCAACATTTTTCTTCAAAAATCACTAAATGTACCATTATGCAATTCGTTATTCGTCTCGATCATTTATATCTCTAGCTGCAAGGAAAAAAAATAAACGACCGAAATGTAATGACCTGTCTTGACGTAAAACCGATTTCAGGATATGAATTCGCGAACAATCAAAAAGAACGGACGGAGAAAAAGAGAGAGAAAGAGAAACAATGAATTGAAGAGAAGAATAAGAAGACGCAAACATCGAAATGTGGTTGCGTTGAGGCGACTGTTTACGGTGGCGGGCAGCAATGTTTGACGAGGGTGGGCCAAGGGAAGGTTACTACGGCCACAGATAACGCAGGACCAACGGATGATACCCCGGGGAACGCTATCCAGGAGCGTACCCAATAGTACATCCGTAGATAGGAAGGCGACCCAGCCGGCAACCCCATCCTGACGACGCGTGGCAATCCTGCCAACTGTCGCTCTTCTATGCTCGGCTACGACGGGATATTGCCGAACGTGGTCCTCGTCCCAATTGAACGATAAGCCTTGCTCCAAGACTTTAGAGAATGAGAGAGAAAGAGAGAGTCTGGCAATTCGTATGGACGAAAACGCTCCAAACAGTGAATGCCAGTCAACGAATTCCTTGAAAATTATTGAGACTTTTCTTCGGAAGCTAATTTTATGCGTAAGATACATCACGGATAAAAATCATTTATGGGGTATGTGCCCTATTATACTTCAGAAAAGTTTTAAAAATCAGCATCTTTTTTTTATTGCTATCTGTTATATTAATATAATACGAGTATTTATATAAAATAGATGAAGTTCTCTGTCTTAAGAAAACTTAATTAAATTCTTTAATTTCTAATATTCCTAAATTAATTCTTCTTTTCATTTAATTCTTAATAAATCTTAATAATTATTTAATTCTTAATAAATTCTTAATAAATTTTTTTAATTATTTAATTCTTCTTTCTCATGTGATGCTCAAGAAGCTTTTATAAACGATCTCTATGCACGATAAGTCATCATGTTACATTCTATATCTATGTAATTATATTATATTTCATGTCTTATCTGTAACATAAATAAAATTTGCAATATGATGATAAAATCATATTGCAAAATAAAAGAAGTGAGATAAAAAAATTCCGATATTTAATACGTTATTTAAAGTTGACTGCATCTACTAAAAAAGTTAATTCGATTTCACGACTCAATTTAAAGCTCGATTATCCGAGATTTCAATCCTAATTTTCCACAATATTAAGTAGCGGTATCGCGAGAAGAGGTTGTTCTGTTGCGGATCGCCGCTGAGCATTCGCATTCGCATTCTCGAATCTACCGATAAATCCTGCCTCGACGGTTCGAGGGGCGATTCATCCACTTAGAAGCGGAAAGGAACTTTCGAGTACGATGAGCAAACGGTCCATCGGCTTTCAAGCAACCCGCGTATAACGCATTCAATAATAATTAAACTCTCAATCAGAAGAAATTTGAGTATTTTCAATAAATATCGTTATCCAAACATTATGAGTTATGATAATTAATTAATTAATATTACAAATCAAAATCACATTAAACTATATAAAATAGTGTAAGTAAATCAATCAAGTTTTTTTTATTTAATCTTAAATGAATTGTGCTTGGAATTTTAGATTTTTGCTTACTTTTAATTGTCGAGAAATTGAAAAATTAAAAAATTGTAACAAGTAATCTCTGCTATTAAATTTTCTTTAAGGAAAAGTATTTGCTCAAACTTTGCTCGAAAATCTATCATTGTAATTTCATACAATAACAGTGACGAATAATTTTACATAGTAGCCTTTCATAATTGAAGTGCGAGTTTAATCGCGACCCGGCGAAGCGCGAGATGCACTCGCACGTATTAAATTACACGCAGCTCACAGATTACATTACCGGCTGCTTTCCGAAACTTCAAACGCGCATGTAACTGGACGTAACAGGAATATTGATATTTCGAAGATGCCGGAGGGATGTTAACATGAAAAGCAATCCAGCAAGAGTAGGTTATCCTCGGATCGCTTTTGACTGACCTTCCGCCATCGGCAACGATTACCAACTTTCGAGATCAGGCCGGTACGCTATGTAAATGGACATATCGTATCGAATTAATGGCATCCAAATGTCAATATCTAATTTACGGTGGAGGCAAACAGAGAGGATAAGGATTCATGGAAATTGTATTTATCATTAATAGTGTCGTATTTAAGGAAGACGATAATATGCTTGTACATTAGAACAAATGATAATTCCTATTCTAAACGCAGTGGAATAATACAAGAATTTTTTTATATAATTTGAACGTAGGATATAAATATGTTTAAGTATCATACACACCCTGCTCCCTCTCCGCTTAACGGATTATTAATTAATTTTTCACGATATATGAAAAATGTGAACCTTGCGCAATTTCTCTTTCTTCTTACATCACATTTATGTATTTTTATAATAGATGTATAAAATCTTGATCACATAAACTCATGAATCATAGAACTTTATAGAAATGCAACGAATCCATCATGTGAAATGTCTATTCGCTGCAGAATTCTAATTAATTGGAATAGCGCTTATGATACAAGCAGCTCATTTCCAAAAGTGGCTCTGCAGTAAAATGAAAAATTATGACTATCGCTCGCGAAAGCAACGTATAATTCTATTAGGGTCGTAAAAAATGAGATTTCTCTATGGTCAATAAAGTGGCTATATTCGTGTATTATGATGAATGTGAACGTGTATCCCTAATACAAAATTCCTCTTCTTCATTTAATTAAATTAAATCATCCTTTCGATCAACGAACCACAATTACTAATCACAATTGATATTTACTTGATCTAAAATAAAATTTGTGCAGCAGAAAATTAAACATATATTTCTTAATATTAATATTCAGAATAAATAAGATATAAAAATTCGTTTGCGCGTGGCTAACGTCAAGATAAATGTGCAACAAAGAAGAGCGTTCTTCACGAATTCGCGATCAGTTTATTTTTATTATACCAAAGAGAATAAAGAATCTCGCTTCAAGGGATCAGAATCGTCATTTCTTACGCGGGGGAATTTTCGATATCCCGCGTAAAACTCGAGAAAATATAGCGGCTCCCATTCCTGGAGCAGGATGTAAAGTTTCTTTCGCAAAGGGGCGGGAAAAGATCGGGAAGGCGAAGGTGGAGGGTAAGGGCGAGGTCGAAAAAAATTCATAATCTCGCAGCTCCGTAGAATGAGATATAAGCCACGGTCGGAGAGAGAAGAATACAAGCGCAGCGCGAATATATACAGGAATCTTTAAAGTTAACTGCGAAGAAGACTGCCGCGGTATAAAGCGTGCGAGAGATGAAATTTCAAATCTAATATTTGCATCGTAAAATTAAATTCGCGACGAATTCTCTCGTTGTGTCGATCCAAAATTCACGCCTACGTTGTCATCTCCGTTGTCTTTAATCCTTCAAATTTATAGATCTAAAAAATTTAATATCCAGAACATATTAATATTCAGAATGAACAAGATATATTGATATATCAGAATTCATTCTATCTCTCATTTTTCTAAAGTGCACACAATTTCAGAGATGCATTTTTATTTCTATATTCAAAGTTGTGCAATCTAGATTTAACATCGTTTAAAATCTTCCTATAGAATAATAAAAGGAATTTTTCTTTCCGTTAATAAATAAATAAAATAAATAAATAGAAGAGAGATAAAAATGTATCGAAAAATTGTCCGAGATTTGTTGAATTTATTACTTAATGAAAAATTCAAATCCTTCCTTCGAGAAAGAAGATATTCAATTTCGTAGGATTCAAAGGGTCGCGAGCTCGCGTTAGCGTTCGCCGATCGATTTCTCGTCTTTAATCGGGATTTATCGGCCGTAAGTTCTTCGGGGCCATTGTCGATCGCGCTTGACGCACCGGGTGGTAAATCGTGCGGAAGTTACCGCGGCGAGGCCATCGGGTACACACACTCTCGGCCAAGTTCTCTTCAGCCCGGTTCGACGGCCACCACGGTCGATCAGTTCCCGATGCGGTTTGATCCTCGGCCTGCCCGATATCCGCCGTGGCCTTGCATCTCGTTAATTCTTGATGACTACATCGAGGCGGTCGTAAAGTCGATCGAGGAAGGCTCCGCGAATTCGCAGTACTCGCTTAATAGTAACACCCACCTAATTGATATATCAACCCGTGCAATCTACTCAATTTGTCGATTGGTTTCCGTGTTATCGCGACAGAGGAATAATCTTAAACCTGAATCTTCTACAATCGATTATTATTTATGAATAACAATTAAATTGAATATATAATACATATGTATATTTGCTTTCGACTTTAATTTATCATGGGGTATAAACTATATTAATATATGTATAAACTTAATAAATTCAATATATTTTATATTCACATTTTTTCAATGGATCGATATCTGATAGTTTGAAAATTGCGACAATACTAATATCTTCGAAACTTGATGTATCGATACCTTTCACATGACCATCCGTAAATATAGTTTGTTTGCTTGGAGATTAGTTCGAGGGCCATCATTGTTATGGAAGGACGAGATCAACGAAATTGCGATTTGCAAGTGGACGGCAAGGGGAAAAAAAGCAGAGTGTGAGATTGTAACCTCGTAGCAACCCGAATTTACGAGGCTCGCGCACAGTAAAAGCCGGCCGAGAACTCTTTTACCGTTTGAAGCGACGACCGGGGCTGGGGCGGTGTTCGTTTTTATGGTTTTCGAATTTTGGCTTGCACAGAGCACGGTTTTATTCTGCTGTAACCGCAGACCGGCTCGACACGGCCACTCGATCGAATGTCGGTGTTATTGCTTCGTGGCATTCGAGGGATCACAAGCAATACGAAAAGGAAGTAGTGGAAATAACGACAATAATAGCGCCAAACTCGGAAAACGCCGCGATAGCGATTTTTGGTAACGTCACGTTGTGTGTGCCGGATATATATTCGCGTTACAAGGGATTCTTTGCCTTTTCATAAAGTCTTCTGGATGAATTATTGTTTCGTACGATTTTTATATTACTCGATAATTATTATTCCTATCAGCGCGTGTCAATATAAGCCTTTTCCAATTCAAATGATCAAAAATATTAAAGAGCAAAGTTATTTTTCCGACAATTAGCTTTCTTTCTGAGGCTGACGACTCTCGTGTGTAAGCGTTTCACTCAGTTAAACATATAAGCTTAATAAATTTCAAGTCCGCGTCTTTGGCAACTTTCCTTCGTTACAGGAGTCACGTCATCGGGCTAACAAAGGAGGTAACGTGATCAGCGCGATCTAATTAATCCGCCGTAGTCTGCCGCCCGCGCTTTCAACAAAATTCGATCGCGACTTGCCTCCTAATTAGCCTTTTCAATGAAAGTTTGCGAGATGTTGCCGCCGCGTAACTTTCTTATAAAAATCCATCTACAGGAGATATATAAACAGCACAAACTTCCAGCGAATGATTCTTATAGCCGCTGCCAAAATACTCGACTTATGACGTCGCGACGAGAGGAAGCTGGGTACAATTGATTTACTCAAGAACGCGGCGATAATACGCGCGACGATAACGCAAGAGAAGAGTCGCGAAACTCTCGAAAAGCTGCGGGGCAACTTTCAAGAGAGATTGTTTCTCTCTCCGGCTTCCAGCGATTAAACACGCCGCTATAAAGCGCAACAAACGGGCGCTGGCGGAAGATAACGCGATTAGCGATGATCTAATTAATCCATCATTGTGTCACCTATTTGAGGGGGTGGGATCCGATCGGGCGTGCGTCCTAATTAGCCACGTCGTCGGCTAAGTTTGCGAAACGCAACGATCCGGAAAGTGCATCGTCTCTATGCGAACGAGCTGTATGATTACGTCGTACGCACTGTGTGCACGAGTGTGTCTATATATCTCGACGGTAATACACACATGTGGCGCCCGAGATCTCTCCGGGGTTCAACGTCGCGTACATTCACGACCTCGGAACTTCGATTCATATCCGGCGCAGTATTGTAGCTGCGCGCGCGCGCGCGCGCGTTTCCATCGTCGTGATAACGATATCGCGAGATCCCATCGGCGACGTCGTAATCTCCACGCGCGACGTGAACAAATTTCGTGTGGAAATTACGGCGCTTGCCTTTTGCCTTTCGGCTTGATTTATCGTAATACCTCGTCGTTCTTGATTTTTTTTCGCGATATCAAATTCGTGCCGAATCGAAAACGAAATCATGATGCTCAGATCGCGGTGCAGAATTGCGCAACGTCCAAAATCAACGTTCTAAAATCTTCCTAATGTAAACAAATAAATATATTTACGTATAATTTTTTTTTGAAGAATGATTGCAAAAATTTGGGAAAGCACAAAACATATCGAGATATTTAGAGCCGTGAAGAACGAAGACCTCGTCTCGTTGGGAGGATCATTATCCGCATCGAAACGCGTTGCCTTTCTATCCGTCGAGGTTATCGAAGCGCTGAACTCATTAGAAAGTTCCTTCATTACCCGGCGTGTAACGCGAAAGCTCTTAATCCGCGGAGCGGTGGATAAAAACAGCGCGGCCTTACGCAAGTTACACCCGATATCGTTGATGTTATTACATTCGATATTACCGCGAAATTGCGCGGCCGCACTGTAAACTTATTAATCTCGCGGTGTTACAAACAACGAAGACGGCTCGCAGTCGGCGAAAGCACTGACATGATCAATGCGATCTAATTAAACCACTGTCACGCGGCTTGATTACATCTGGTTTAATTAGATCTAACAGTTACGCCGCTCTCTGTGTTGCGCCAAGAGATTCCATCGATTATGTCGCGCGTGGTTTATATACGCTCGTATCCCGTGATACGTTTCTTCGTCGAGCGCTCATAATAAATCAATGTTTTAACAAACGCGCGACGTGATTAATTTACATTTTGCATTTAATGAACACGCCCGGTATAATTACGCGCAAACATCTGGAAATTGGTACGATTCTCTCGAATGATATCGCGATGAGGATCGGGATCAAATTTCCCTACATTATTATTTATATATACATGTACAAAAATACTTATATGGATATTAATTCGCGATTCAGCGAGCTTCCCATGTTTGCATAAAAAAAGGAAAGAAGGAGAATTTTGTAAATTATTATCGAAATTAGCTTACCGCTGTTATATATAATATACATATAATTTTTTTGTTTTATTCTTTATAACATTTTTATATGTATTAGGTAAAAAATAATTCGCGCGGACGTTGATCCAGCGACTTTTCCCGCGAGAGGGTTAAATTACTCGCGACAAGACGGATGACGGTAATTTCGCAGGAGCAATTTAGGGGCTAACGAGCCGCGGGAAGACGTCAATTATGGGCAACTATTTTTGACCGAGATGCAGATGCACGCGCTATACTCGGCTGAATTAAATTACCAGCATGGCTGCACATACGTAGGTACACATACACACACACACATATATATATATATATATATAGACATACACACATACGCTCCCTCTCTCTCTCTTTCTCTGTTTCTCTCCGAAGCGGGATTCGTTACAGGCGTCCCATAATTGCCTCATCAGGCGAGTTTGCGAAGTACAGATGCCTTGGTGCAGATCTATACCGCGTATTAACTACCGTATACGCCTAATTCCTGTGCACGTATGACGTGCATACATACCTTACAGGCATACAGTCGCGACGAACATGCCTGCCGCGAACAACCGTGAACTCCGTTTCCCATATCTGACGACGTGTAGTCGGCCGTATAACTCCGCGTCGTGTAATTTCTCTAACCTCGTTCTGCCACGGGATACTACTGCCGATTATATTGTACCCGCAGACGCGTTTGTGTGTACTCCCTCGACGGTACAGTCAGGGCACATCCCGCGTAAATCATCCGCCTCTAATTTTCGAGAGGAATTAATATCCGCGACGTTGCGCTGGGATTAACAACGCCGATGTTGGTGCTGTCCCACTAACCCTTAAGTAACACACTCTCGTTTCCATGTTTAACTGACATGGTATAATTTCTAGATTCCCTATGAGTCCTCTTTTGTTATAAAAGAAACTATTTTATTTATCAAGGAAAAATTACATTTTATTGGCTTATTAAAAAATTGTTTAGATATAATAGTATAAGTACAAAGTTAAAGACTGATTATAGATTATAGATTTAGTTTTATTAATCACGTATTTTATGCAGAAATAAAATTAATTATTTTATAATTCAAATTATATTTTGTTTTTCAAATTACTAAATTATATATATATATATATATATATATATATATATATATATAATTATATGCATTTAAAATATATAACAACTCCATAGTTGTGTAGGAATCGAATCTATAATTCTTTCCTCTGAAACTCAACCGTAAATAACAGATTTCATAATATTAATCGATTATCGAGACGAAAATTTTTCGTTTTAATTATTCATACTTTATGACATAACGTATAATGGATCTCTTCAACGAATACTATTTTCGCGCGATTCCGTCATTCTCTTTGTGGTATTATAAATAATTCATAGCGTACCATTTGTTGTTCAGCTATACCGTTACATTAGTCGAGTCTCGTAATTGCTCGCGGCGAACTATCCTGGTGTTCCAACGTCCTCGATCCAAGTTCTAATTAATCCGACAGCCAAGTTCGAAACACGATCGGCGATCGCGTCCGCCCTTTAATTGGTCACCCAAGTAGGTCTCCCGTTCTCACAGACGCGTTCTCGATGCAATGGGCAAGGAACGGTGCATCTCGCGTAAGCTCGCAAGCACGAAGTGGCAGGCATGTTTCGCCGGATATATCGAATCCGGCTCTGAACTTCGGCTCGCTTCGTCGAGACGTTGCTGCGTCGCGCTCGGACGTAAATCAGCAACGTCTAATTTCCTATCCACGTCGTACTTGTAAGGAGAGAGACCGAGCGAGAAGAGGGAGAAGGATGGCGAGAGAGAGGGGGGGGGGTTTTGCATCGATTCAATTGCATCGCTGCGCCGAGGCACGTATGCGCGTATTAGAACCGACTCCGGACGTAAATCACCGGCGTCTAATTTCCTAAGGATAACGGAGAGCGCTGTAAATGTGCCTTCTGTAAAAGGGCCAATGGCCGAGCGAAGATTCCGCCAATGCAATTGGGTCGTAAAGCGATATACTGCAGCTGATCAAAGCTGGCCGTTCGAACGAGGCGATACGATTTATACATAGATAGAGAAATCTAATTAAGTATAGATTGGACCTAAGAGATAGGCACTTTATAGTAATTCTATTATAATTGTATAATTAATAATTTTAATTGATAATAATTTAATAATTATTATATAACAATGTCAGCACTATTATCATTTTCATTTAGTGGATAACTGTATAATTTAAGCCATTGGATCTAGAATTTCGTGCCATTAATTAACCGTTAAAGAGCGCAACCATTCATAATAATGGAATAGATATTAATTAATTACATAAAGTATGTTATACACACATAACAAATGTGCTTTTATGATAGCTCTTACTGAAATGTAGAATTGTTAATGCACGATGGAACATTCAAACAAATATTATATTTTGCTTAATGTTACAAACTCAAAGGGGAAGCAAACGAATGAGATAAAATTAATTATATCGTAAAATATATATATGTTTCCCGTTTTATTATTATTATTATTATTATTATTATTATTTTTATCTTGCTGTCGTTTATTTCTCCAGGACAAAAATGGCGTTTGATTAAACACAATTTTTTTCAACATAGTTGACAATCGAGATAATATCGTGTGCGCATAAAGGTTAACGATCTTGTTTATTTCCACTAAAGCGAAAAAAGATGATACAGCACTCGTGAGGAAAGAAAAGTCGATCACGCGAGAAAAGCTCGTGAGAGGCGATAAAGACGGAACTGTCTCTTCATTAAAAGCTCGGTAATCGATACGATGAACTCGGGGCGATGTTTCATTTATCAGAATCCGGCTATAGATTCCTCGGCTAGATCATCGTGCGAGATCCCTGCTGCTAAGGTGATGGGATCGATTGCAGACGAGGCAAGAATTTCTCACCGGATGGATGGACGATCGCCTCGTATCCGGATACTGACCCCTACGGAAAGGATAATCCGCACCCGCAGGATGAGGATCACCCGCTAGTCTAACTCAAGCACCAAGTTTGCTCTAATAAAGCGGGAAGCTAGATCTGGGGACTAAGAAAAGAAGAAAATAATAAATCGGATATAGGCATGATAAGAAAAAGGAGAATGTCGAAGGAGCGAGAAAAGTGAAGAAAGGCAACGTGGGTCGGACAGTGGGAATGAGAATAAACAGTGAAACCTAACTCGAAGAAAACAAAAGGAAAAATAGAAAACCGCAGATAGCGAGGAATGAAGTGAAGGAGAGAATAGGGATTTGTACGTTTGTGTCTGTGTGTGTGTGTGTTTTGCGGAGGGAGGGGTTAAGATTGAGATGGATGCAGGCGAGAAAAGGTAGCGGGTGGTTGTTCGAAAGTGGAAGACGACACCGCGGGTGGTCGACTGGGGAGCCGCTGCTGTGATTTAACCCGGTTTCGTGTCCCGAGCTAAGGCAATGATATCCGCGTGTGCAGAGAAACTGCAAAGTTTCTCTCGCGCTCGAAACTTTTATGATACATCGCGCGCGGCCGGAAACTCCGTAATTAAAACTGGCGTGTAAGCGTGACCGGCGTAACGAAACGGAGACGGCGTCGCGAAGGCGGTTACGTATGTAACAAGGAGACGATAGCGACTAACCAATTTAAACTTATTCGCGGTGCAATCTGAACATCGAAAATCGCCTCGAAAAATATCTGATATAATTCATCGATACACTTACATTTTTTACTATATTTAAATTTATTCAAAAAAGATCGATAATACATCATAAGAGATGTAGAAATTCATTGTCTATAAAAAAATCATATCATTTTCAATTTATAATTCCATTATTGATTTTTAGACATATTGAAGATTTGTTAGATAAAGGGCATAAGTTTTCACCACGCAAGTAGGTCTTTCATTTTCGACATCGTCACATATGCACGAAATTTTTTCGCAGATTTTTACTGATCAAGTTCGATGGAATGAAGCTGAAAGGAATAATAAAATTCCGCAACAAAAATCAAAAAATAGACGGGCGATTTAACGGAAGGAGGAGAAAAACCAACAGCGCGCGTCCCGGCGGCGAGATGAATCCTGAGGGTGGACCTCTCGTTCTCTCCCCCTCGTAACGTGACAATTCATCGGAACTGCTCGAATCACGGGATTGAATGCGACGAGCGCGCGCGAAAGGAGATCTCGCGATGACTAGAAATCCGGAGAATAGTTCGCGCGTTAGTTTCGGAGCTAATATTTGAAGTTCCTGAAATAGTTACACGCTCGGTCGCATAATGAGCCGAGCACTCCGGCGGCGACGTTCCGATAATCATTCCTCACGAGAGAGCAGAAGCGGGCGCGCCGCTTCGTGAATCTTCGCGCGAATCTCTATGAATCGACGTAGCGATCTTACGCGGGAGAAGGACAAGTTCCGAGAGACACTCGCGAGCGACAAAGAGCGGCAAGTTTAATAAGCTCGCGTCCCTGTGGGTAGAAAGAGGGAGAGAGAAAAGGGGAGCGAGAGAGAGAGAGAGAGAGAGATAAAGAGAAACGAGGGAGAGCTTTCATTCGTCGAATGCAGCTTCGTATAGCGACATCCGATAGACGAGTAATATTACGAGGTATGCATGTCGTCGTCGTCGTCATCCGTCTACTGCCTCTCGCGATGTTCGCTTCATCGTGATTCCACTGGCTATACATTAGTCTTCGGGACTTCGGGACGATGTTACCGGGAGTTGACACGAACGTCTCATTGATTTCGCGATCTCCGGAATGCGCCGCGCGTCCGTTATGACGTCCCAGTCACGAATTATGCATTAGATCTCGACTCCTACGGGGGAAGTGGAAGCGAAATCTTCGAGGAAATGTCAGAGAGACAAGAGTAAGAGAGAGAGAGACAGGAAGAGAGAAGATAGCGGAATAAGGACTGCTGTTAACCATTCATCATCATACCGAATATCTATTTGAAATTACGCTAAAAAGAATATGCCGAGGTGTGTTTTTATTTCAGTGGAAAATAGTATTTTATATCTGTGTCTGATAAATTAATTAAAACGTATATTGATCTGTCAAATTTCGCTCTAATTAAAATCAATATTCGACCAAACTAAAATTTATTTTAATAATAGAAAATATGAAATAAATTCAATATTACTTTTAATTAATCGAAATGAATTCATATGATTTCTATCTATATTACAAATATATTGAAAACGTTATATTTTTATTAATTTATAAATTTTAAATTAGCTTCTCTATTTTTTGGACGAAATTTATTCTCTGTAAATTGAACTTAGATTTCGAATGTAACTGAAATTGTGCGAAATCGGCGAAAGTTGCTGCGCCGCAGACGTGATGTTCCCGAGAATCAGACATCGCGTAACTTTGACAGAAGGGTACGATCGACGGTGCTTAATTGAAATATTAACTCTCGGCCGTCTTCGGGCACAAAGCTTAAAGGCAGGTGGTTCTAAGCTCAGGGGACAACGATTGCTCGACTCAAATCGAACTGTACGAACGGAGGGGAACGAACAGTGACAGAGGGTAGAGAGAGGAAAGGGAGAGAGGGAGGCAGGGAGGGACAAGTTCCGACCAAATTGTAATCCGGTGATCCCCGCCTGTACAGCCAATCCCGCGGCCGAACTTCGACGGCAACTCCGGACATAACTCCGGCAGAAACTTCCGAGTCGCGGAAACGGGATTAAGAGGCGCAACGTGAAAGCTCATCGCCTCGCCAAAGGAATCGCGCCAGTCTTCGTCGGCGGGCGTTGCTTATTAACTCGCAGCGAACTCATTTATTTCACCCTACCTTCATTCCGTCCATTAGTGTTCATAACTGGTCTTGATTTCTGCGCGCAATATATATATGCGCGCTTGACGAGGAAAGATTTGCAACATTCTTTGAGAGAACGCCTGTCGCACAACGGCTAGATTAGTTTCGCGCGGAATGTTTACCGCGAAAATTTTTATTTCCTGAACCGTCGTTTAAGAAATTTAGACAGAAATTTGATTCTTTCCTTGATGAGAGAATTTAATAATTCTCTTTCTCACTCGCTAAAACCTTGAATAGACTATTACTTTAATAGAATTTTTCCGTGCAGTTGCGTAGTTGATTGAGAGAATTACCGATAACGAACGAAAAACAAATATTTAAATAAATGCTTAGCTATGGTATCCTAATTCTGTTTAATTTTATTACTTGCCTCGTTTCATTTCGCGACATTAAGATCCAATTCGTTTAAAAAAGTCGTTACTATCGAATAAGAGGGTCGAAAGACCCTCGTGAAAGGATCTTGTAATCAGATAAACTTATTAATATTCCAGTCTCGTTGAACACTTTGCGGTTCACTGAATCATGCACATATAGTTCACTATCGATTTAACGATACCTATAGCCATAGAACAGCAACATAATATTCGTAAAGATGAATGAACATTACGAAGGCCATATCGATGTTAATTTATGTGTCGAGTATCGACATTATTTGATATTTCAAAGAAAAGTATATGATTTCATTTTTTATATTAAATATTGATATTTATAAAATTCTTTATTGATTTATTTAAATTTTAAACATTAAAAGCATAAACTTCACATATCTCACTTTAATATAAAACGATTAAAAACATACACAATGATATAAGTGTAACATATATATAACATATGAATGTGATTCAATGTTAAAAGAATATTAAAAAAATTATCGCATTTTCTCATTGTCTAAGAAATATGATTTAAAGTATTGAGTTTCATTTCCCTGTGTGTCTTTTATATTACTTTTTATATCTGTTATATCCGCTATATCTGTTATCGATTCACATTCAAAATATCTATCACTCGCGCCCTGATAAAGACGCATCAAACTGAAAGCGAGGGATTAGTTTCGCGAACATCCTACTTACTTTGCGCATAAAGTATCGATGGTTTCCGAGCATCAAGGCATCGGGAGCTGCATTCCTAATCGCCACCCCGTGAAGGGGAGGGAGCGCGCCACTTTTGGGACCGGATGAGTCGGCGTCGGGTTCCCTTAGGAAGGGCGCGAATGGAAATTGAATCGTATTATCAGTCTCAGCACGCTCGCCTGCTTGCCTGTCTTCCGCGTGCGAGAAAGAGACGAGGGAGAGAGAGAACGTGAGACAGAAGATGGAGCGTGACAGGCCTCGTGTGTCGTGTCTCGTTATTCCCTGTTACCAGACCGCGCGCACAACGTAGATGTGATGTTCATTACGGGAAGTGTGCGGTGTTTTAGGATGTCTCGTCGTTCTGAAACGCGCTACTCTCTCCTATATTCGGCGATATCTTAGCAAACGTGCGCTTCGCGTTCTCGCTTTGTCTCACGTTAGATTTACATCTAATGTAAAGAGATTTCGTCGTATAACTCCTTATTACGTATCACTCGAGTGGCTCTCACTGGATTACAATTGTTCGCCTGTTAACAGCGCTAACGAATCGCATTAATTATATGCGACTTTAAGTATTTCAGAATTTCTCTTGAAACTTTTCATTACTTCGCAGGATCTGCGGAAGCTATATTTTTTCTAGAGAGAGGGAGAGAACATTGTTTTCCCATAGACTTTTATTTCTAGAATTATATAACATTTCTCTCTCTTTTTCTTTGAAAATTAAATTTTCCTGACATTCACTTTATTAATAATTATAATAATCAACGATTTGTTTTTACAAAGGAATATCCTTCATTTTGTCTACTCTTACAATGTCAGACATATTACTGTTTTTCTCCGCTCGTGATTACTCGCACAGCTGTTTCCACTGTTATAATATTTATGCATTGCGAATAGTAGGATTCATCTGTGCATGCACTCGAGTAGAAACTTCCTAGGAGCGCGTAATAAACGCCACTTTCTCTCGCTCTTTCTCTCCCGCGCGTATCTAACTTACGCTTCATTTTCCCGTCGTGTCGGATATATCTCGCGCTCGTACTACTGTCTCGCCCGACGGGCTGAGTTCTCGTACGCCGGCGGCGGCGTAGTCTCCTGCAAATTGTAGGCAAGCTCTCGGCGGGTTGTGTACATATCCCTAGGATTTAACTCACAGCTCCTCTCCAACGTACCCGAGGACTCGGACAGACGTGGCGAAATGGAAATCCGCAAGCTCGACTGCGCCGCGCTCACGATAATTGTTATTGCACCGACGACGAAGAAGCCGAATACGACGACGACAACGGCAACGTCGACGCCGACGACGACGATAACGAAATACGAATGTACACGTACACACGGTGCGGCAGTTGACACTCGCGGTTTCGTCGATGAGAATCCACACGAATACGGAAATGTGATTGGAGTCCGGATTTTAGCTCAGATCAGGTCCCGCAGGTTACGGACTGTTATTATATGAACAGCGTGCGGAGAAACATGCGGTTTTGATTCAAAACCGCGAATAGTGTATTATTATTTGTTCGTGCCAGAGAAAGGGACGGATATTTAGAAAGATTCGTTCCTTCTTAAGCAAACTTTACTTATCGTCAAGTTATCAACTGTCACTTCTGATTCAACACAACGCGAAATAATTTTAATATAAAATAAAAATATAAAAACAAAATTGCTTCTTATTTTTAATGTTAGAGATCTTGGGAAACCAGATGGAAATTACTTCAAGATTGTCGTAATTATTGGAGCAATCTCATTTATCTCTTTTACAGAACTATGATGTAACTTATATTTAAAAAGTGAAGTCACACTTATATATGAAGACTCCTATTTTTGCTTTATCCATAAAAATAAAATTACTTTATTCATATATATAATTTCTAAAATATACGATTTATCATTCATATAATTTATAATATATAAGTATTTGTAAAAAAACTGGAATATCTTTTGAAATATCCCAGCTTCAATGTTGTTGTGACAAATGTAAAAAAGTTCCATCAATCTTTCCGCGCTGGAGAATCGAATCTCCTCGTTTCCGTCTTATCGGTCCTTTTCTTTTCGACATTAGACTCTCCCTGAAACACACGAGCGGCGTTTTTATTTCCGTGGTAATATCGCGTTGCTCGTCCGAAAATCCTTCCGACTGCGGTACGATCTCAGCATTGTCTTATGCGAAGCTCGACTCGTAAAAGCGTCCCGTCAGATGGGTAGCGATATCCGGATCGAACGATTCGAACGATCGAATGAATCTGGACTCGTCGTGAATGCGATATTCGCTTGCAAAATCTGCGATTTGCGTGCATACGCGCCGATACGAAATTTTCAGAAATGTATTAAATATGTTTTATCTCAAACAAAAGATAACA
Source organism: Camponotus vicinus (assembly GCF_025532165.1). Taxonomy (NCBI): domain Eukaryota; kingdom Metazoa; phylum Arthropoda; class Insecta; order Hymenoptera; family Formicidae; genus Camponotus; species Camponotus vicinus. Next base: position 4,607,347 of record NW_028141949.1, read on the forward strand.
TTCTAACAAGAAAATCATGTTATACCTTAGTTGGAGTTTGATATGTTCGAATGTTTGTATACGAGTTATGTTTAATCTATTTTCCGCTATTAATTAGTTGACGGGAGTTACGGATATATATTGAGTGCTAACTTTGTTCAAAGCTCAAAGCAACCAAAACGGCAATAGCGAAAGCTAGCGTAATTAAATAGATTACGGAATTGTCATCCGTGTGATTTGCTCAATTTGGTGAAATTTGTTTGATTTTGTGTCAGTCTTGTAATAAACTATAAACAAATTATTTATTAATATACATATAACTTGTATTTTTTATTGACAAATTTAAATGTACTTGATATTATTTTATAAATTTTGAAATATATTTATCATATAAAAAGAAAAAATTGATAAAAATTAAATGATTAATTATATCTATATAAAAAATACAAATTATATTACTAATTTAACAAAACAACCAATTCATTCTGCAGTCTGTAGACAGAACATTTTAATCTACGATTTAAACATACTATGTTACATTTCATAAGATCAATTATTATTCTCGAACAAAGTGTACAAAAGCGATAAATCGACATTTATAATTCCGATCGTGAAAGTAATAACGTTAAAAAATCTGCACCATTTGCACGCTTTATTAACTACGTACAATGTTAGCCAAACTTAATTCCATCGAGCGTGTAACAGATAGTCGGTGCGCTAAATATGCGTGAATTCATGATTAACGTGTGGCACAGATGGTCAAGCATATCATAACATGTATACAAAAAGAAAACCTGATTGTGTAAAATTAAAAACGACTCCAGATAACGGATCGATTTACCAGTTAATTTTCTCGCTCATTTTTAATAAATCAGATTTTATCTAAGAATTTAAGGAAAATATTTGCAAATTTATATATAAAAATTACTCTTAACTTATATAATATACTTACATAAATATATAAGGAAAGATTAGAGAATATATATTTATATAAGGGTGACAATATATTTATAGAGATACTTTATAAAGGATAAGAATAAAGCGATGTAATATTAGTGATTTAATAACTAGAGCGAGGATGAAGAAAAATGAAATAAAATTAGAAGGAGAAAGAGAAGGAAATATCTTCATTAATCTTCGAAAGGTAATTGTGTGAAAATATTGAAATAAAAAAATGAAGGAAATGTTTGATTCTTTTTATATAACTTCTCTTCCTTTTTATCAAAAGAGCTAAGGAATTTTATTTAGAGAATAAAATATAAAATACTTCGATCTTACGTATAAGATACATTTCGATTATTTTACATATATTATTATATTAATAAGATAAATTTATTTTACAAGAAAAAACTAGCATTGAAAGCATAAAAAATAATTATATACTTAATGATTTTTTAATGTATTTTTTTATGCAATATTGATTAGGATGACAATTTTACGTGAAAGAACGACTTCATAGTGTGAGAAAATGATTTTGAAAATTAATATTATAATAATTTATTAACAAGAAAATATAAACAGTCATTACATTCATCATCAACGTACCGCTATGTGTTCATCGAATTAATTCTACTGGATTTTGTTTAATTAGTGAGCTCATTTACTGCACCGCTCACAACTCATTGTTTACCGCCCGTATGTGCGCGGCCTAACACGGGACATTAATGTCCCGCGGATTATTACTGCACGATAAATTACGGTTGTCCTGGACGGCGCGACACGACGCGACGGCTTCCCTTTAACGTATGACCGAAGCCGCGTGGTTTAATGGCTATCCGATTCCACCAACCCCGATTCCACCAACCCCGATTCCAGCACGAGTTTATTTATTCGCCCCAGCGATATTGTTTCTCTTACTCGTCGAATCCTACATAAGGGTTTTCAAGAAAAAGTCAAGTGGACTTTAAGAAATCTTTAAGGACTCGACGACCTGTCATCTCTCGAGATGATCGTCTCTATAAACGATTATGAATTTATTACAGAGATACTGCCGAGAAAATTTTAATGTAATTTTAGATTATATCAAAATTGTAAATAATGCTGGTTTGGAAAATATAATAAACTGTCATGAAAAGATGATTACGAGTTTTCAATTTGTGAGATATATAATACATGACGAAACTTTGTCGCAAGAATTAATACATTCTTGGTCAAACAGTGGAGCCGATTTTATATCGACTTCGACTACTTCCGGTCAGAATTATGCTGAACGAGAAGTTGGTGAGACTTATCGATCAGAGTTTTGCTTCGGTAACTTCTTAGACAAATTGGCCAACGAGAAGAATTAATGATGCCGCCGGCGCAGTGCGGAAACGCGAGACAATAAAGCGGTGCGAAACTTTGTTTGATGTATAAATAATGGAGCGTAGATCCAATTACTTGTTACAGGAACTGTAATAAAGTTACGTATATAAGAGATACTATAAAAATTGTAATTCGTATCGCGAGATTAAACACGATATGTCCCTTTTCTGTCACGTGATTCTTATTAACTTTTCTACAGATTTTTGCACAGAATAAATCACTTAAATTTCAGACCCCTCCGGAATAAGTTTTATCATTTTTATCGAAGAGGAGAACTGTGCAAAGTGCTTTATAGCGTCAAATAAATTTCTATCTTCGATTTTCCTATTAAAAAAAAAAGGTGTCAAAATTGCATTTAAATTTGCGCACCATTTTTACTTCTTTTTCTCTAATAAAGTTCTTATCACGCCGGCACCTTCGACGTATTTCCTCGTTAATTACCCGAGAATCGCGAACACGCGCGTCTACGTGACCTGCGAATTTTCCTGCTTTCTCGTACCGGAACCAACCACGTGTACGATGCGATGATGCACGGTGGATTACAGGCGAGCGGTAAATTACGGTCGCCGGGAACGGCTTTCGCGATGGCGCCGCCAATGATACGAAAGGTGGCACACGGTATATGTACGGTCGAAACACAAGTCAGTCGCGCGTGTCTCGGCCTGAGCGAAAATGTCACGGAAGCGCGTTAATCTCATCCTGGCGTATAATTCAATTCCGGTTTAACCTCGTTATCCGCCGGCTACGTTTGCTCGTTAAACACGACAGGAACGAGTCCGCGGCTTTCGGAACGAATTATAAACATGCGCCCAGCTCCTCAAATCCCTCCCTCACCCTCGCTTCCAGATATACAGCGCGAACAAAAATTTTTTTCGTCCCGCCCGCGGTTGAAATTTTATTCGTTATAAATTTCATTCGTTTCGCGCGAAAAAAGGCCAGCCATGTCGATTCGTTTCAATTAAGCAGCATAGAACTCCTGACATGAAAATTGCGTAGTTCCCGGCAACATAGAGAGGCAAAATAAATACGAACCGATGAATGAGATTACTGAGAAATATTGTTGAATAAAATGTACCGCTTTGTCCTATTATATCCCTCAAGTATCCATCAAATTCGCCGCTTTATTAATTTTTCATAAAAAATAAATCGTTAGAAATAATAACGAAAAAACTATGTTAAAGTGAGTATGTAATTAAAAATATAATTAAAAATAATATTATATGTATCTTGAATAAAAATGTAATTTAAAAATTATCTACTTTTAAACACAATTAAATTATACTCATAACCCAAGTAGGATCGAAATGTAAACTCTCCTCCTTGTGTAAATGTAAAAATTCAATTACATTACTTCATAGAACTACTTCGCCAGATTAACTGGTGCATTCATCCCATCTTCTTATAGAGAACGTAAAAAAAAAAAAACGTCGAAATCACCATCATTCGCATATTGGAGTATCGCAAATGTGATTGCGAACGACGTTGAACGACAACAACGACGATGAGGACAATGAGACCACGAGGAAGCAGGGCGCGGGATGGGTTTATCAAAAACTTCGATCACCGGCAAATGGGATCGAGAATGGAGGCGCTTGTATATAGCGAGACACACGATGATGAAGAGGAAAGAGAGACAGAGAAAATAAAGAAAAAAAAGAAAGATGAGAGAGACTCCGTGGATGGAGGAACTGCAACGCAACGACCGCTGAAACTTTTAGCAATCTATCTTAGAAACTCTCCCCTTTACGGATCTTCGGGTCTATGCGTTTCTCTACTGGGTGTATCAGAATACGAAGAACATAATATTCTTCGGCAAATTTAAAGCCATTCTCGTCTTGGAAAAAATTTATAATTCGTTGCAATTATAATTGTTTTGATTTATTAGTTAATTCGTTAATTCGTTATCTCGAGAGAGATTAATTTTCACATCAAATGACTGAATCTCTTTGAAATTAACCAAAAAATACAGTATTTATTATACAGTTATTTATTTAAAAGCTTGTGAAACTTTTAATATTATGCATGAACCTTGTAACTTTTAATATCAAATGAATCTTTGATCGAGTTTTGATTTTTGAGTGAAAAAATTTATCTAAAAATTTTACGCTGTTTGCCGAGCACTCTGTACACACGCTACGTCTTCGGTGACCATGTATATGTGAAAATAGGCGGCCTGTCCCCATGTTGATGCAAGGGGGAATAGTCAGTCCCCTATACTGCGAGCATAGATTTTAATTATGCGACCACGTCGACCGCGTTTCAACCGCGTTGACACAGTAAATACAGCAGGCTTAAAACTTTATGGATCGCCATTCGTTGGAGCGAGCAGTGGGAACACTATAACGGCCCTTGTACAGGGTGAAGGCTTTGTACGTAGATTGATTAAAAATTTCTTACATGAAACTTTAATCTCCGATGATATTTGTTCTAAAGAAACGCAACGTTGCACGCTTTTATCTCATAGAATGTGTGACGTGCAAGTGATTTAGAATGTCTACCATGAAAGCCATGATAAAAAGACAGCATAAAAACTTACAAGTATTAATAATAATGAACCGAGGAAAAAATATAGAATTCAATATTTAAAAGAGATTAAGAAAGAGTTAATTATATTAAGGAATTTTTTAAATGCTTTATGCGCAGTAATTTCTAAAGGAAAAAGAAATTCAAGAAAGCTTCGATAAGAGTTTTATTTTACATTCACTCAAATATTGCAGAAAAATTTTACAATATCCCGTTTTAATTTCCGTAAAAGTTCGGATCCATACCTGTAAATGTAAAACGCTTTACTTTTTCCGCGTCAAGATATGACTGTGATGGAAACCTACTATTGATATTATCTTTTTGACAGGTCGAACGATACTCAATATTCGGGAAATTCGTTCATACGTCCCGAGCCTCGACGATATGAATATCAAAAATTCATCCGAGTAAATTGCAAGACTACGTTTTCGGTCTCGGAAGGCATCAGAAACTTTGATCAGGAAAGAGTCAACTTTCACATTATCGAAATTAAATCGTGAACTTTAAGTGGCACGTTATAAGCGCGGTTGAGGGCGCGAGAATTATCGCGAAGGAATTCGTCGGTGCATGCTCGAAAGCGCGAGATCAAAAGCGTAATTTCGCTTTGAGGCGAAACAAGTTCCTCTTTTATACCCGCGGAAACAGTCCGACTCGATGGCCAATAAAGGTTCTACGTCGAACTTTTATGAACCTGCAACACCAATGAAAGTTTTGTGCGACGTAAATATGATTTAACACTGCGAGGATCGCATCTTCTATCTCGCGTGAGAATCGTTTGGCGAAAAAATACGAATTCTGCAATTAATCGAATCTACTAACAATATAAAACATTCAATTAGATTTCTTGAATAATAAAGCAACTTATTAAAGCATAAAATGATAGATTTATCGAAACATGGTAACTACAAAGTTGAAGACGAAAAAAATAAATGTATGTAATAGTAATGAGAAAGGAGCATATAAAGAGAGAGCAATGGAATTGAAGAAAAATGGTAAACATAATAAGATGATAGATATTAAATTTTCTATAATGATTCGCGATCTTAAAAATTTAATAAATAACGATGTACAGGAAGTTATGGCATGGTTGCAGTTTTCATCTTCGGATTCCCCTAATCGGATTCACGTGACCAAGGACGCAGTTACCAACCGCCAACCTAACCGGGGCAGACGTGAAATAAAAAAGGCGGTTAATCCGCTTTAAGCTCTTCCGGTTCTTCGTGGTAATAACAACAAGTTAAATTCACCATCGCCAGTTGGAGGCCAGCATGGGGTGGAAACCATAATGCAAACCAGCGGCGAACCGCGTCGTGAGTTTAGTGTCGCCGCGACAATTATCAAGCTTCCGGTGAGAGTTTCTCGGATTAAAAAAAAGGCTTCTTTCTCATTTTCTCTCTCACTCTCCCTCTCTTTCACGGAAAGGAAAGAGGAGGAAACTGCCAGAGGCAACAAAGATGCGAGGCATAAAAAGATTTTTTACGATCTCCGCTTTTTCTCATCAATTGAAAAATAAATCAGGATGGAAACATGTGCATGGATAAGAAAGTTATAACGTTATAAGAAAGAAAGAAGAGGAAAAGGAAAGGCATAGAAATGCGCGGACCGAACCGAGCTTTTCCGCGGCAATCTCGTTACCTCGGAGCTTCTGAAGTCTTGTTTCTTTCCGATCGCGATACAAACAGGATTACGTAAATCCGATTTACTAATTACGCGCGCCCGGCCCTTCCTCATTACGGTGTACTTTAATGGCGCCTCAACGCTTTCCGGCCGTTACGCGCCGTTGATTTTATTTCTCGCTGCAAATGATGCCGCGTGTTTGTTCTTAGAAAATTTTTATGACTCTGCATGAAATATATACATTACGTGTTTCAATTACGACACCAGCTTTCTTAATAAGATATTGCATAATAAGAAATAAATTTAATGAATAAGTATATGCGATAAATTACAAGACAAATTAGTGTAGTAATTTTTTAATTACTACAGCAATTCGATTCGCTAAGAAATTTTCTCAATTTTATTATATACTTATATATTATGTATACAGTTTGTAAAATTGTGATATTATTTTTTATGGAAATTAAAAATATACTGCGTGCCGCTTGTTTCCATGTTAGAAAAAATGTCATAATTTAATTATAGCAATTTTATCGGAGCACCGAGAAAATGAAGCTGTTGTTTCAAAAGAAAGCGGACAAGAATAATTAAATACGCTGCGCCAGTGAAACAGTTTGTGTTTGAGTTAAGCGCTTCATTTATGATCCAAGTTCGTGCGATGGTGGATAATAACTAACGCATTTTGAGATAATACAACCCTCGAGGGCAACTGAAAAAAAGAGAGAGAGAGTTTCGTTTTGCATCCCGTTATGCTACCGCGCTTACGGTGCACAACGTTCGTCATATTAGCTCTGAAAAAGAGAATTTTATCATTAACGGATCAAATAAAGGGCGACGGTGGCAAAACTCCTAGTGGGTAAAAGAAAACTGCAAGTTTCATCCTTTACATTATGGCGCGAAAGGGGATTGCATATTTCATTCGAGAAGAAGGGCAGCTTTATCTACCGTCTTCTCTTCGCGCGGCGGCGATATTACTTCGGGCTCGATCAAAGAGAGAGAAGTAAAGCCGTACCTCTTGTATAAAGGCGCTTTACTTCTCTACAGAGCACCGTATAATATCCGCGAAATAACCACGCTAACGTGAATTTTCGCGAGAACGAGCGCGCGTGTAATTCTCGCGGATTGTTAAGTATTCTCGAAAAATCAGCTAAATTCTCCCCAAAGAATTCGCCCCAGATCTGTCATCGATGGAAAATCTTCTCGTATCTTTCCCAAGGATAACTCGTTGTATTTCTAGGTCAATCAACAAGATTTCTCCGAGTGCAGGTGAACAGAATCGAGCGAAATTTACAATGAAAGAACGACAGGAGAAACATTTTCCGGAGAAGTGCGCTTTTTGTGCGCGCGTTATCATAAAAAGAACATTCACGTTTACATCCACTTCAAAGAGCAGCTCTCCGCGAAATTGCAAGGGGAGACTAGAGGCAACCTGCTGTATCGACCTATTGAAAGAAAGCGGCGTCGTCGCGTTTGCATAATCCGGAGACAAAAGGAAACAGTCCCGAAGTGGCCGTCTTGTGTCTCTGCGGAAAGCACCTAAAACGACAAAGCGCTTTTATTTATCCCACAATCGCGAACCCGTCCGCCCCCGCCGTCCCTTCGAAGAAAGGGTGCTCAATCCTCGAACGGTAATGAGGTTTCGAATGGCGGCGAGTTAGCCGGAAGTCGTTTTCCCGAATCAGAGTGTTGCAGGATTTCACGAGCGCGCGTCAGGCAGAAATTGGTTGCGGGCAACGACTGGCAATCGGAAAAACGAGCTCTCGCAATCAGAGCCCCGTAAAGCTGTGCTGCTGTCGAGCCGTACTCGTGCGGTTAACGAGCGCCGATTATGAGCAAGGAGAATGCCGGAGAAATGGACGAGCTTGTTATCCGTTGCCCGCGTGACTTGTTACGCGCCACGTGATCGTACGTTTCCGAATCCAAAAATATTTCCCAGGTACTTAACGCGCTAACGATGGTTCTCGATAAACGTCAATTTTTATTTCGAATTATCCAAGCAATACTCTTCTCTGGATATAAGCGAGCGTTCTAAAAATTATAATAAATATATTGGACTTTAAAAATTAAATTTCTATTGTGCGATTACGTGTTACTACTCAAGTGAATTTTGCTTCTTCAGAATTTAAATTCGAGGTTTAATTACACAGGGGGTAATGTTGAATACATTAGAAAATTCCACGCGGAAAGATGTAAAGTGGCGCACTTGAATGTTTAGTAATGTAAATATGAATATTGAGCGAAATATATTTTATACATTCGCATGTTATGTACGCAGTTACTATCAAAAAGCCGGAGCAATAATGCTCCGACGTAGGTAAAACGATAAAGCGAAATACACACGAAAACGCTTCTCTTGTCAGAAATATTATTTCGCTTCGCCAAGCGAGACGAAGAAAAGTTCGCATCTGCAAACGTTTTTGATTTGGCGCAAACGTTTCTACTTCGCGGATGAGGAATCGCAAATCTAGACGCGCGGCAAGACGTCTACCTTGTTTAGAGATAAATTTCATGTCGAGGGAGGGAGAATGGAGAAGAATGGACGTGAGACGAGGGTCGTCGCAAAGGCCAAGAGGTAGTTCAGGCATTCGATTTCAATTCGCGAGGAGTCTTGCATGACTTGAATGGAATCCGGTGGAGATCAGATACTTTAAAGGAAATGCCTCGGAAAAGACTCGGACAGTTTGAAAGACTTAGCTTTAACATCCGCGATGAGCAAGAAATATTCTCACTGTTGCGTCCAGAGGGAAACCTTGATGGCGAGGCGACTCGTGATAGTGGTTCCCGATCTAGACAATTGGACAAATTCTTTTGCGTAATGTGCCACCTTTATCGCGAGATAGTAACGAATAATAGAGGGAAGGGATAGAATTTATAGGAACTGCGCGGCAAGAACGCGGATAACGAACTGTACCGTCACTTTGAACGTATCTTAAGGAAGCTTTTGTCTCGCAGCTTCCTCTCCCGGAGCGACTTTATTTACGCAGAACTGCGGGAAGATCTCTGCCAGATACGATCATTTAATATACCTGCGTTATATTATCTCAATAAATTTCCAGACTATTTCTAGACTATTTGAATGCATTATTAATAGGTTAAAGATCGTTGACGAATTTACCCTTAATGGTCTCATGGAGAGAGCGAAATATTTACAATTGAATTTTTGCAAATTAAAAATACAATTAAGTTAATATATGTTTGAGAAATGTTATATTCTCCAGAGAAGATTTTGTTCAAGTCTTTTTACTGTTTACTTAGTTGTTATAAAAATAAACAACCGCACGTACATTGCGTGATTAAAGTTCCCTTTGATTGAAATGTATCGTGACTAAAATAAAATCGATGGTGACGTATTTTCGACATTTTCCTTTCCGAACGTCCCATCGCAGCAAAACAGTTTTCAATACGCCAGGTGCCGTTGATAAATGGCACGGAAACGTCCGTAATGCAGTCTCAACTATGAGATGTCAAACTCCATTGGCAAGTTAACGACTCGGTCGTTGTAACGACGGAAATTGACGACGCGCGGACGCGAGATACGGAAGGAGAAAGAGAGAGAGAGAGAAAGAGGGGGAGAAGGGGAGGGAGAGAAGGCGATGATGGAGAGATGCGTTCGAAAATGCATCGCGAAATGCAAACCGCGGCGTTGGAAGCAACTGCAACTGACACCGACGGTTAGACCAATTCCGTGGAATGTCAACGCGCAATGTTCTATATTCCATAGTATAATCTATACATATATGCATGTATATATTCACATATACATGCATATATTAGCCATCAAATTAGAGATGAGTTTCTTTAATTAAAACTTGAGGATCTTACAAGTATTTATAGCTTCTTCTATAAAAGAAATTTATTCTTCTTCTTATAAAAAAATTATTATTTATTAAGTAATTGTTTAGAGAATATTTTTAAGTATCTTAATGCTTTATATATATGACAAGCGATATAATATAAACAACCCTACATCATTCAATTGTGCCGTTTATTTGCAGTGGCATTATATTTCATACGTTTTTCCGTTTGGGATACAAAAATGAAGATTTATTTCCCGACCGATGAATCTATCTATTCACGGTGGAATCATAATTCACGAGCATTATATTGATACCGCGCGAGATTTGCGAGAGCCCCAGTTTTCGCTCTTTGGATACCTTGACGCGCAAGCCGAAATTCGCGCGTCATTAAATCTTAACACGCGCGACTGTAAATTGCGGACACTGACCAGGCGATGCGAGGAGCAATCGAGCTCTCCCCACATTCCGCTCGATGGACCTTTAACGGCAACGGCCTGCGCACTTATACCCAACACGCTTCGTGATCCCTCACACCGCGCTTTCCCAGCCGCCCCCGCGCTTTGTCCCCCCAAATTAACCCGATACCTGCCGTATTATGAGCCGTCCGGCGGAGTTAATGCGTTAACGCGCCCGTTATTAGCTTGGAATAAATTCTCTTCCCGCACGACCGGCATTCCGATGGCTAAGCTCGCTTACTATGATTCGCTATGAAATCTGAACAGAAACAATTTAGACAAAATTAACGATATTATTATGACATCTTGTCATTATTAATAATATTCGAATGAGATAAAAAACATAATGATTATGCCAGTAACATATTTAATACGATGCTTCACTCCCAAAAAATAAAAAATTAAGAATTTATATTATATATATTGTATATATATTAAGATTATATATTAAGAATTTTCATTGTATATATATTATATTATACACTATATAAATTACAACACAATATTGTGCATTAATTATATATATTACGTCGCTTGCGTCCTTTCTCTCTTTCCATAATTATTAATTATTTACAATTCGTTACTACTTATAAATACATACACGACTTAATATACTTTTCTTAACTTTCTATTAAACTTAGAAACTTTAATCCGACCCAGAAACGTTATTCTACAATGTATATCGTAATAACTCGTGCAAGTTCTACTATCTATGTATGCACAGCGAAGTGCGTTCGTTTCGAGTTTCGAAGGAACTTCGGGCACGAAACTCTCAGTGGCATTTGCCTCGAACCCGCCTAGCCCTTCTCCGCTAACCGCGGATATTTATTCTCGTGCTTAACACACGCCATCCTTTTACCATCCGTGGTCGCGCTCGGTTGACAGACGCGGACGGTAATTGCGAGACATCTGCGGACTCTAAACGTCGTTTCTCATATCCGCCTCCGTGAATTAACGAAATAGGAACCGGAATTGTGCGCCGCGCGAAATTAGGAACCCTATTCGTGATCAAGAATTAGAGCGAGCTTGATAACACGATTCGCGAAAGCTGGATTGCTCTTTTGAAACTCGTGCGGAATCGTTCTCGATCTGCAGATTGGAGAATACCATGTCGATGTAATGGATGAAATCGTTCTAGTTGAGAAGAAGAAAAGTTTGAGAATAAAATTTCCAGAGGAATTTCTCAAAATTTATCTCTGCCATCTTAGTTTATAAATCTTTGATAAAAATATAAAAATTTCGTCAAGTTTGAGATATGCACTATTTTTCGTGATTTTAATTAAATCGAAATCACAATAATTTCATTAATAGTGTGTCATTCCTGCGGATACTAAAAATGCATATGTCTGTGTTTCAGCGGGCAATATCCAAGTGGACTTTACGATGCCAAAAGAGGCTACAGTGGGTTCCTCGATCGATCTAAGATGCGAGTGGCGAATATCGGGTGGCGATCTCTACTCGGTCAAATGGTACAAGGATGATCACGAATTCTTTCGATTTCTGCCCGACAGCACTCAAAGGACCCAGATATTTCCTCGGCCAGGCGTAAAAGTTGAGGTACGTCTTAATCTATATTTCCTATTAAAATTATATGAATTATATGATTAGTTCTGTATCATCAATCTTGTTATATTAACGTTAATTATCTATCGAAATAATAAATAATAAATAATCTGTAAGTACGTAGATACAAAGAACTGAAATATCTTTCTGCATAAGACATACATATTTCTTACAACACATTTCGTAATGTTTGCTAAGAAAGTGTGCTTAAAAAATGCATGATAAATCAACAAAATTAGAATAAAAGAGACGGAAGAATTTTAATGATAATCGCATCGGGGAGACACATTATCACAAATTCGATTTTCCCCGATTAACGGAGTACTCTCGCAAAATTCTCTCGCTCGGTACAACCGCGTCGAAGATGGAACAAGCGATCGCTCACATCGAGCGTATCCGAAGTGGTTCGAAATGTTCATCCCTATTCATGCGTTTCGAGGTCGGAGGAATCCTCCTTTCGCGGTGCAAGCGAAATTCCTTAAAACGCCGCTCAGAAACTCGACAGCACCGGGTTCTTTCGTCGTACCGTACGCGGAATTCGATGCAATCAATCTTCCCCCCTCGCCATTCCCTTCTCCTCCCTCTCTCTTTCTCTCTCTTTCTATCCCCCGTTCCGGAGCATCGAGACACGAAAAGCCCGAAGAGCACGCGAGCCCCCTCGATAAGACGAACGCGAGGAGGAAAGCTCCAAAGGGGCCGGAACGTTGTCGACGTGTGTCGGGATCCGTACACAAGTTTTCGCGATTCCAATCAGTGGCGCTACCGTGAAGCAGACGGCACCATCACGTCCCAGTGTAATTCATCTTCCTGGGTCTGGCTGGCTCGCTGGCTGGCTGGCTGACTGGCCGGCAAAACGTGCCGGGCAGCAGTGCATCCAGACCAGCGTTCTTACGCTGGTACAAACGAGGAGCGAGTTCATCGCCGCTGCCGTTGCCGCCAACGCGATGCTACATCATCTTTCCCGTAACTCCTCCGTACAAGCTGTCAGCCGCTATCTTCACCCAGGGTCGGTAAAAGGAAAGCGAGGCCGCGGTAAGCTCGTTGAATAGTCTTCCGCACATGTTACGCTGATGGTACCGCGTATAACCGAGCCGGATCGATGAAAAGGATTACGTCGATATATCAACGAACGAGAAAAGCAACGTTATTCTGTAACTTGAGGTGAAAGCGATTAGAGCTAAAGGAATATCCTAGATCTATATACACAGGATGCAATCGGAGAGATCGAATAAGAAAAAGAAATATTACTTTTTTAAAAAATTCCTTTTTCATAAATATTTCGAAAACATCTTATTTATCAATATTACATGTTTTCTCTTTTTATTTATAAATCGCAAAATAATATTAGCTTCTCGTTCCAAGATGTTAATATAGCAAATTTACAATTGTATTATAATTTATATTAATTAATAATTATATAAAACCATGAAATTGTATTAAAATGTATTAAATGAAATTCTTAATTTCAAATTGAGTATAAGTGAGGCGCGAATTTATCATTTTGCCGTAACAAAGTATCAGCTGCGACGAAGTCTGATCTATAGTTTAATAAAGAGAAGTGAAACTGTAGTTCAACTTTGTTAAATGGTGTTTCATATATATATAATGCCGATAATATATTAAGATAAACGTGATCAAATAGATCATAGCAGATAATAAAAATAATTATTAAATGTTTTGTTCATGTAATATTTTATAATATTAAATTATATTAAATGTTAGAATATAACTTTTTTTTAGAACTTGTATTTTAATATTCTATTTCATTTTGTCCGACTATAAATTGGTTCTTTTTACTTGTATTCCGTTTGTCTAATCATATGGTATGATCACTTCTGATCACATCCCATCTGTTTATACTGCGGTTATTACTACTTGCTATACACATAGACGCTGAGAATTTTAATTAAATTTACAGACAGCTGTATAATGTTGAATTAAAATATACTCTTTTTTAAAAAAATGCGACTAATTATGTATTACATATTATATTTATATATTTGATATTTATTTTTAAAAATAAATGCAGTCCTTAAAGAGAGAATTCCTATATCTATAAATTTGCCGATGACGTTTATCGATTTAATTTATGTTCCGCAAAGAGGCTAGAAAACGATCTATATTTTAAAGACGTTTCAAGGGCCGGATTAATCTGTAGAAATACGCTTGTAATGTAAAATTCAATCACCGATGTATAATTACGATAACTTCTATCAACAATGGTTAAACGCACGCTTCTTTCGCCCGTCGTTAACATCCTTGACAGAATCGATTTCCAACGCAATGCATTCACCGCATCCTTCTGCCGATATCAACGAGACAGGAGCTCGTTCGCTGAATCTGAGAATACGTCATTTTCTCTAGAATTCTCGATATATACTGATGGATTCGCCTGTCGGCATTCTTCGTAGGAAACGAGATCTCGCTAAAGTGAGGAAGAGCGTGAAAAGACGTTGAATAGCATATCGACACGATAGCGCAGATATTTCCTATATACGTGCAGAATTATGTTTTATTTCTTAGTAAAATATTTTTGCATGATTTATATCCGTGCGCTTCTTTCAGTATAGCAATACCTGTCAATTTGCATTTTTCATGCGTTTGTTTGTTTCCAAAATATCATTTCCACAAAAGACTAAAAAATAAGAATTTTTTATAATTATTAAACTATATCAAATTTATCGAGTATAATCTAAAAATGTAAGAGAGCTTTATTTTGAATAATAATTTTCTTAATTAACTAAATAAATGAGAGAGACAAATTCCTCAAGTTGACATTAGAATATGATTAATGCAATATTAATATTAATATATATATATATACAATAAATTAATAAATAAATTAACATAATAAATTAATATTATTTATGAATTTCTTTCGACGAAATCCTACAATATTTTGATATTAAATGCAATATCGGTAAAAACACGAATAAGTTTAGAACCTATTTCTGAGTGCCACAGTGTGTTATCTTTTCCTAAGAAATCTCTACTGGTTTTCGATTCTCTCTCGCTTATTTCTAGTTCTTTCTCCGACATTGAGGATTGAATGTTTCAAAGAATGCAATCCACCAGATTGTACTCCAATATTCTACAAATCACGTTTCTCGATTCGTCCCCCTCCTCTTAATATCACATGTGATATAATATATATGTATATATATATATATATATATATATATATATATATATATTACATCCACACACACATATACAGATACATGTAAAATCAATCTTTTCACGAATAATAAAAGAAATTGTAAAGGATATTCCTACAACGAAAGTTTTACATTTAGACACGATCGAGTTGAGTCGTTTCTTTTGAAAACGCTGCAACTAAATGTATGCAAATATTATACTAAATTACTTTTAATTAGTTATTGATCCGGTTTGAATTATGTACGTCGTTTATTTTAAAATTAGCATAAGTCGAGTTTTTAAAGTCCTGCTAAAATCCATGCATTAAATTATCTTTGCATTGAAATTCATAAAAAAATTTTCACGTATATTTTCAAGATAAATGAGTCTATTAAACTTTTACGCTGTACATACGTTTAAATGCATAAAATCAAAGCCGAATGAGAGAAGATGCAAAAAAGCGTTGTCGACACACGCTATCAATTTTTTGTTAATTTTCGCGGCACACGCTATCATCGATCGGTGGTAATCCCTATCAGTAAAAACGAGCTTGCAGTATTGTGAAATAAAAATGTAAATCCTCTTTTAAAATATAATCGGTATGCTATCTTTTGACTTACAATTAATCGACGCGAATTTTAAACATCAATTTATCAAACACTGATCTATGATAATCTAAAGAGAAACATGAAGGACACTAAAATGAGATACGTAAGCTGATATAATTATATAAAATAAAGATATAACAAGAGAGACTTTATTAAAATGTAACATACATTTTTTTCTTGAAGACACTTTTGGTTCATTTTTTGAAAATTATGGATTCAACGGCTCCACTCAATGAAGCAAACCGGAACAAAGTCGTGCTCCAACATAGTGCAGTAGCTAAAGCAAACAGAACTATTAAAATGGAAATTTCTTTGTGTGAATGCACACACTTGAGAGAAGGGGCGAACTTCCGCACAAGATTTTCGGCACGTCGTACACTCGACGCGGCTCGAAAACAAGGTCAGTAGCAACGATAGTTTGACGATAGTTTAAGGATAGTTTCGGGCGAGATCACCCTCGACACGAAACTTTTCGACGATTCGCGAGTCGGATAATATCCTTTTCCTCGCATTTTTTTTCTTTTCTCTCTCTTTTGCCCCCAGTCATTTTTTAAACTTTCCTCCGCCGGGAGAGCCCGAGTTTTACCCGCATGCGCGCGCGGTCGTTTGCGCAGAAATTTAAATGATTTAGCTTCCATCCCGGGGGAACACACGAATTTTTGATGTTCCAGCAGAACTTTGCCTTACGAGATATATCTCTCGATGCGAGAGAATGGCCGGATAATGGTGGCATAGAAACGATGCTTGATACGTTTCACATTTAATCTGGCATGTGATTTTAAACTTGAGAATTTAACTCTCTCAAAGAGGTCCATCTAAATCTCTATTTACAAAGAAGAACTTTTGAGCTCTTCTCATTGATTAATCAATTAATGTTTGAGAGAATCTTTTAAAATGTGGATAACTATATTTGTATTTAAATAAGAGATTATATATGTATTAAAAATTACAGAATATTAAAGTTTTTGATTCCTTTTATTTTGTGTTTTTTTTAATACTTTAGAAAAATTCACGAATCGATGCGACATAAATTATAAAAATGATAGGTGAAAATATGATTATCTCGAGACTTAAATATATAAATATATAAATATATGACATGTAAAGTAATAAAAAGATTGTTTAAACCGATTCCGCTATATGTACCGAGCTCTAATATTCTGACGCAAACGCACTTAATATCCTTGGACAACATTACACGGCCGCGGCTTTATGGTTTCCGTGGATTGAATATCATGGGAAACCATAACTACATTAATTATCCGTGCGATTCATTTAATGGAATGGAAAGCCGTTTTAAGCCGTAACGCATTCCTGCTTTCAAAATTCCTCATTTGTATGCAGTCGCTATTTCGTTCTCTCGACCGTGTCACATATCGAGATACTACCGCGACCGTTCATCGAGAAAATGAGAAAGAAAGAAAAGGTAAAAGCGGAGATAGCGAAAGAGATATGTGCCATTTGGCCGTGATGCATAAGCTCGCGCGAGATATTTAAGCGCATAAAAATAGCGATAACACAATCGTGCATGATAGTAAAAATGAGCGTAACATTCATCAGACTATAGCAAAGAATAAAACGTATTTATTTTGCGTTTCCCCATGGTATTTTTAAATCGTCAAAATCTCAGCATGCGTCAATTGCGAACGTGATAAGATAATCGCGCAGGTATCTCGCCAGCAATTTAAACGCAAAAATTTTATCGTAACGCCACGTTTGGTATAACGCGATTTTAAACGACAGGTCGTTTATCATTTCGCTAAAAAATTTAACTCAAACTATAGAAATTAAAATGTCAAAAGAAATAATATGAATATAATTTAAGCAAAATATTCTGTGTGTTGTGTTGTTGTGCGTTATAAACTTGAAATCGCTGCGATTGCTTTTAAACTCGTGAGCGGAAACGAGAGATTGTGTCTGAATTACATTAGAGCACCCGGTCGAAATGAATCTTTCTTACACACATACACGTACACGGATACGTAACCCAGGTAAGAAATATAAATCAACGAGAAACAGAGCGTTAACATGGCGCCATCGTGTTTCTTCGGCTCCTTCTTCGTTCGTTCATTCATTCATTCTTTTATCGCGCGATATTTGCATATGCTTCGCGTGCTTCTCCAAGCGACCCGTAAATAGAGCGACTTCTCGAGCAATCGCTACGTGGACGGAAAGCGACCGAAAGCTCGCGCCAGGATACGGCTCGGATCGCTGCGACCGGGTCGGCCTCCTCCTCGGTTGGCAGGAAACCAACGAAAATTTCCAAACAATCTGACTAATCTGCCGCGAGCCGCGATCTTCCGCCTCATAAATCGCCGCTTCACTCTGTTCTCGAGGGCCGTAAAATCTAACAACGTCACT
This sequence comes from Camponotus vicinus, assembly GCF_025532165.1. NCBI lineage: Eukaryota > Metazoa > Arthropoda > Insecta > Hymenoptera > Formicidae > Camponotus > Camponotus vicinus. The sequence goes on from NW_028141949.1 coordinate 4,625,692, forward strand.
GTGCGTGGCCTATATTATTCACGAATTCCAGGATCAATGCGGCATAATAATGTACATTCGTCCACAAACAGAACGGCAATGTTAGCAACGACCACGATCACGCAACGAAATGAGATGTTACATTAATGAGGGAACGACGAGAAATTACCGTTGCTCCTCTCGGGCTGATCGATGAAACGTCAAATTTTTATCTTGTTTTAACGTCGCGCGAGATTACCTATCTATCTATCTCTAAAGTGCACAAAGTTTCGCCCCGATTTTTCCGCAAGGGATGTAAAAGGATGCCGCGCGCGTCGCTTCGTCGTCCTTCCAATCTCCCACCGAGGAAAGAGAGAGAGAGTGGATAGAACCAACAACATCCATTACACGTCCGTATCCATCCATTAAGCGACGAGTCTATGGACGTCGTTTTGAACGCGCTTAATGGATTCCGCGGGAAGGTTAATTCAACGTAGATGAAAGTGAACGAGGGAGAGGGAGGAGGAGACGAGCATCTCTGGCGGGCGACGCCGGACACGAATTTCGCGAACGCGTTATCTCTCATAACTTTTTATCAGTCATGAATTAAAAGAAAGATTATTTAGTCGTTTATTATTTCTGTCGTGAATTTTGCATGAGGGTTCTACTATAGAATAATTTCAATTCAATTCTATAATATAGAATATTGGATTAGAAATATTCGATTAATATATCATACGCGATTTCGAGAATAAGGGATATATACTTACATCTCCCTTTTCTACATTTTCATTGCATCTTTTACAGATTTTATATCGTCGAGTCAGACAAATTTGTCATTAAATGTAAATCGTCAGTTTGCCCAGATAATCCCCGGGCGCCCCCGCAATAGCCGCGATGCGTTTAATGTCCGTCTGTCGCGGCCTTACAAGACAATTATACGTTATTGTCGACTACGGATTTTAACGGCCATAGTCGTTGTGACGTTTATTCGTGCGCGACTTTTATCCCCGGAAACTCATCGCGTCGCATAAAGATTCGAAGAGAAGGCGGCTTATAGGTTATTCAAAGTTAACGTGCCATGTAACTCAGCGGTCTTCGTGGTTCGCCGGATAAGACGGGTATGCCGTAAGTACATTTTAAAAGGTAGCTCGGAGAAAAAAAGGGAACGAGAAATTTCTCTCTCTCTTTCTTTCGCATTAATGTCGCTGGAAGATACATTGATGACGGCAATAAAAAGAATTGAATATAAAACTGGGTGTATATGCACAGGCATTAGAACCGCGCAGGAAAGGAATTTGAGTTTACGGTCAACTAACTGTAATTATCCTGTACCACAATAGGACAACGTTATGGTACAACAAACGCTAACTCAAGCCCCGCCTCTCTAAGAGCGAGAGATTACTTTACGTTGGAGGTAAAAGTAATAAAAATAATAAAAAAAAACATTGGATTATATATATGTATATAATCTTACATTTAAATTGTCTCTTTAAATTTTTATTTGCAATAAATTATAATTAAGATAGATAATTTTTTTTTAGGTATTTGAGAAGAGGATCGGTGTAATTGTGCAATGGAACAAATGGTGGAGTAGAATCGAAAATACGGATGAGAACGCAATTCCACTCGTCTTACGTCCGTATTTACTTCCGCTTTAATGACGTCTCTCGCGGTCGAAAGACAAATTACCATGGCACTCGCGTTTTCCGGAAAGTACCTAGGAGTGTGTCTTTCCTGTATCGAATGAACCAAAGTTCCATTCGGCGACGTAGATTAGCGAAGACGCTACTCGTGCACGCGCGCAAGATTTACTCTCTCTCTCTCTCTCTTTTTCCCCTCTCTCTTCTCCCCGCTCAGGTATTATACTTGCAGTCGCGGTAAGAAGTTGCGAATCAACATCTCGTTATCCGGGATTCGAAAACTTTCGCGTCTGTACCCAGCTAACTTCCGGACACCGCTTCTCCCCTCATCACTCACCTACGTTTCCACTCGCATATTCCCGAGAAGAGGCTGATTGTTACACGACCTTTTGTATAATTTCCGTCTATCTCTCGAAGAGATTGAAGTCTCCTCTTTTGGGGTCACAACAAAAGTAAGTAGACGAAGTTGAGAAATCCAATTGATGAAACAGCGGATTGTCGGCCGGTACAAAGAAACTCGCGAGAGATCCTCAACAACATCGATAACAAGGCATTACAAATCTCTTTTCCTTCTTTCTTTTCTCCTTCTCTCTCTGTCTTTCTTTTTATCTCTCGATTTTCGATATACATATTATTCGAATAATGACTTCGATGATTTCAGCAAAAAAAATGCAATGCGAATGAATGAAGAATGAAGCGATGAATGAAGACAAAGTAAAAGCCGAGAAAATTTTTGTTTTTCTCGGCTTAAAACTATATAATATCTTATTGTTAATGAAAAGTTTGATTTAAGAAAAATAATTAAATAGCGAAAATATATGAACGACGATATAAGTGACTTATCTACAACATATTTAATCATCTTCATAATCACATTCATAATCATATTAATTATTTCAAATATCTCATTTTCAGATTATTAATTAATCATTGACGAGAAGACGTAGTTGATTACCGCCTGGAGGTTGATATCTTTGTCGTCCACAAAGTATGTCATTAAATCTCGCTCCGCGCGATTAATTTTACAGCTCAGTGTCATCAAGGGAGTCGAAAACTTCGAGACGCCTCTCCTCCTCGTATCCTATTTCGGCAGGATCTGGTCTGGCGTAGTTTCCCTCATGTTCTCTCCTTTCTCCCTCCCTCTCCACAGGGGATCTCTTAATACGCGAACGGTGTACAATTTCGAAACTTAAAGGGCGAAGTCAAGAAGGGCTCGGAGCAAATTTGCCTAAGTTCCTCGACTTCGCTTCCTCGTTCATCCCTCGAATTATTTCGAGCTTCTATCCGCCGGTAAAAGTAATTTTGTTCCCGAACATAGAGAGAGAGAGAGAGAGAGAGAGAGAGAGAGAAAGAGAGAGACCGAATAAGATCGGCGTCGTGCCGAACCGAGTCGAGCAGCAGGGTCGAGTCGAGCAGGGTCGAGTCGAGCTGGTCGAGTCGAGATGGCGGCAGATTCGGTGGAAAGGCAACCGGGGAAAGATGCTTTTAGTTTATTACCTCGAGGAAATTACACCGGCGAGAGAGTCTCCGGTCGGCCTCGTTATTTTTTTTTCCCCCTTTTTTGCTCCTCTTACGCCAGAAGGCACCAAGTGTCGCGACGTCCGCGCGGGGGATTTAAAATCTGCTGCTCGAAATGTGTAAGCTCCACCGCGCATTTTGAGGAATTACATTGGGTCTTACGTTCGCATTATACCGTATCTCGCTCCGGTCGTTTCCACAGTGCGTGTAAAATCGCTGCGCTTTTATATTCGAGGGGATTTTATCCTCGGCAAAGTACGGCGCGATTTCCTCCTCAGAAGAAGAGAGATTTAAACAGAAGACGTATATTAAAAATGAACTATATTTTTTTTACTTATACTTATTAAAGGAACGCCCAAACTTTTATTATGCGTTATTTCTATACGTTTTTCTCTCTAAAAATTTTCTTTTTTTTTTTTTAATATTTCAAATTTACGCTTCATCATCAAATGAATTACCTTCGATCTATGACCGTCAATTTTCTTTCATTGCATCCACTTGCGATCATTGGAATATATAGCTTAACAAAACCGAGTTGAAACGACCGATATAAATGTTGACGTCATCCTAAGAAAATATTTCTCCTTCTCGATTCATGATCATAATAAGTTTCTTCCGCACCGATTTACATAAACATAATCTATCGCGCCGCGTTATCGACTGCTATATTACTAACTTTAAAACTTTTCTACGCCTTTTTTTAGGCGCCTTTCGTAAATGTGCAAAGCGGAAAGTTTCGAGCGAAATTAAGCAAGGGCTTGAGTTTGTTTTTCCGCGCTTTTATGAAGTTGATGAAAATTATAAAAGAACTGCAATTATTGCGAATTTCGGACATGGGGCTTTTTATCTCGAAGCTATGAAATATCAATTGTTATGAGTTACCGTATCATTCTATTAGCGCTATTAAATTGTTGATATTGAAGAAACCTAATCTGTATCATTTTTAGTTATTTCCCGCAATGAATGTATTGAATAACAGATTCATATGCGCATTATTAATAAATTGTTTAATAAATCATTCAGAGTTTAGCTGTGAAACAAAATATGTATCAATTATTTTAACAATGATTATACGATTGCAATGGCATATTCCACATGGATACGTTAAATTGATCAAAGTTTCCGCTATCTTCACTAGCGAGGATGAACGAACGAAAGTTTCTAATTCACTTTAATTAACCGTCACCACGAGCCATCCGGATCGTCGACCGAAAGAGCGGCACGCCTGTCACTATCAACGGCAATTTTCCTTAGCGTCTGAAATCGCGTGGATTATCAGAATATCGGAAGATCGACGACGCGATCACCGGAGGTGCCTTTAATGTAACCGGAAATTACGAAAGAGACGGCTTTTATCGGATGCGCGGCAGCAAGCCAGATGCGACGCAGCTTCGCGGGCGTCTCGACGTGTCCCGACGACCAAATTGAAAGCGGCCGCGTCAATAATCCGCTTTTCTAGCGCGCGTTACTCTGCGGGAGTTATCTCGAATCCCACCTCAATGAAGGAATCTAAAATCTTGATGAAACTGTGTACACAACTAGATCAATATATTGAATCTAAAAATATATATTATTGTTTATTTGAAAAAAATTAAAAGATTTATAATTAAGCATCAATCCATATAATTTGTGGAATATTCGATTTGAATTAGATTTGATCCTCAGTTATCATAGTGAAATTTCAGTAATGTAATTATATTACGTTCCTGCGATTAGATTTGAACTCGGACCCAAGCGAGCGCTATGAAGATAAAACAGAGATTCTAGAATTGAGAGTTAATTAGATTTTCGGCCCTTCGTATGCTACGGCATTAAATATTCATCGTTCGACAAACGAAGTCGCGAGTCGATCAGAGCCACATCGGGATTTGCAAGTATCGGAATATCGGCGTGTATGCGAAATCTCCAGATCGGTGTTCGGTGATCGATACGGATTTCCCATAAATGTTAACGGCGGGGACCCGCCGTCGTCGCGTCGCGTCGGCTTCGTCGTCGCATACGTGGAGAGCTAATTGGACCGCGAATGTACCTAATCGAACCTAATGCGAGCAGCCGAGGCCATGTCTCGGGCTCCGGTAACGGGCCATGAATTATCGATAAGCCGCAAACGCCCCGCTCGATCCACCCCCGCTATCAATGAAGTCGCATGTGGAGGATGACGATGCATGGCTCGCGAAGACAATGCGAGCGCCATTCTCATTCTGATAGCGACAACATGACTCTTCGAGCAACGGTAAACTAACGTGATAGACAGATAGAGACGCGGTAGACAGAATCTAATTAAACCTAGCAAGACCGAAATGCATGACCGCCTGGACAATCAAATAGAACAATGATATAAGCTACATCTTTTCTTATAAATTTGAAAAAATAAAAAATCTCATAAGATATTAACTTTACCAATAAGCTTCGAAAATTTTACGTTATGCAATAAATAATTTAGATATATTGTTTGATGTATGATGACATGTTTGCACCGTCTGTAAGATTTATTGTAATTTTTCATTTTTTACAACTATAATTTTGATATTGAATATTTGGAATATATATATATTTGGTATATATATACATATATTACAAACTCTATTATATAGCCATTCTCGATTCGAAAAATTGAATTTTGTGTTATTTCCGGAAATTCCATTATCTCGTAAATACAATCAAGCGTTGATTGTCTCGGAAATAATATTGGTTGCGCGCTAAAATACGTTTATACATATACAGTCGCATGAGGTAAGCCCTAACTTCGAATGGAATCCGAGTGTAGATCCGTTGCTAGAGGACGGCATCACGTCTGTGCTGCTACAAAAATTCTCCATTAACAAAGCAAATACATTTCCGTATTCTTTCTGTCCACAGACAAGACCGAACAACGAAAAGAAATCGATAAAATTGAAGGATCTCGTCCTAGAGAGCTCTGGCCAATACAAATGCGAAGTTTCCACCGAGGCACCGTCCTTTGCTACCACTTATCAGACTGCCAATCTAACGGTGATTCGTAAGTATCTATCATCTCTTAATAATATTGGGTAACCGAAAAGATTCGTGTACCATTTTCAATGTAAAAACATAGCACTGAGAAAATTAAGTGATAAAAGCTACGCTTGGTCAGCCCAACCTGTTACAATACATACTTACTCGTTAATATATTTACCGTTCTCAGTTACCATTAAATCTATATGTTTCATTAACGTTTAATGTCTTTTAAGTTCCATTAATACAAAGACTTTGCCTTTACATACATCATTTTTATTTACATGCATTTTTTGCATTATTTAAATATATTTTTATCGAAATCTCGCAATTTTATTGAGTTACTTAGCAAGTTTGTACTTTTTTGTAGTTTTTTAATTAATTTCATCTCAAATTTCATTTATACTTTCTACATTTTTGATGACAAACTGATAATTATGTGATAATATCGTCTCGTTACACAAAAAATACTAGTATCCCATTAATTCACGAACGTCCAATAGAGAATCTCGTCTGCCTGTTTGAGTTACCGCCAACAATATCTGCCATTATGGAATATTTATGTATAGCAGCGTGCGATAAACTATTTCAGTAACGCCCGCGTGGCGTGCTGTTTTATTGTAAAATAGTTGTCCACCAACAACCATTTCGCACATCCTCGCGCCATTAATTCGTGTCTTGTGGGTGCGCTCTCGAATATACTTTTTAATTATATCCGCATTCAGTTCTGTGTTTTATTGTTCTGTGCGCACATACGAATAATGATATTACATGACATGTATCTCCAATTACAATATTTTACCATATTTTTCAATATTTTCTTATACGTAAACTATCATGTACTCTCGCGGAAAAAAATGCGAGATTTATTTTTCTAATGAAAATATATCACCATTTTCTTCATTTATTATAATTTTTTTATTCGCAGCAAAAGATTTATTTCGTAGATTATATCTCGAAAATTATATTTCTCTCAAAGTAATATTTATTTTTCAAAATTATAATGTAAATTTATATTTATTATTCTCTCTGAATTTTTGTAATCAGCTGACAGATTTAATTATTAATTACAAGTATATTTAGAATAAAGGAGCTAACTGCTATTTACGTCAAAAAATTGCCGTTATTATCGATATATACATCTTTTCGAATAATTTTCATAATTCGTACGTTAATAAGCAATTATATGATAAAAGCCATGCATAGGCCAGCCCAACCTTTTACGATAATACACTTACTGATTTCGTTCACGTTTCTACCGCTCCTGGTCACCATTAAATCTGTACGTTCCAATTAACAGTTTAATTATGTACATTATAATTCATACACGAATCACGTAAAATACGCATCCCCTACGTTTATCAAATTTTACCTCGCTGAAACGGCATCAGCGACTAATTTGCTTGATTCAGCAATCCTAATAAAATTGTCCGTAATTCGATCGACATATAAATAGACAAAATGCTCAACTCTGTCGGGCCACGAAAGAAAAATAGCATTATTACCGGACGTATCGTACTGTCAAAAATCAATCAACGAAACGGCAGCCTTTAATAACCACCTCCGCTCGCGGTTCGTGAGATCAATTAAATCGTCATATGAACACGATCACTTTTCTTTCTTTTTTCCTTTTTTTCGGTAACAGAAAAGTTCAGAACGACAGATGCCGCGATATGAGTAAAATCTCTCAAAAAAGTAACGCGTCCGCAATTCTGGCTATCGCTCGCGGCTTTCAATTCTTGGCCGGAATATATGAATCATTCGCGAGTGACGAGACATGTCCAGAATAAAGCACTGTATACCTATCGAATAGTTGTATCGTGGATTGAACGATGAGATCACAAACAATTTCGGAAATAACTTTTGTTCTGCATTTCAAAATCAAATTTTGATATTTTAATATTACTACTCAATGTCCTTACTTTTAAAAATATAAAAAGATTACGATAGGAAGATTGATTGAAATTACATGCAGCTTAAGATTGCCAAAACTGCTTAATCGAATCATATAACGTGACATAGTAAGTTAGTATTTTAAATAAATATTTTAAAAAATTGAGATGCAAAGCATTGTTTGATCCGTTTGATGAATGTGTGACGGTTTAAACCAGGAGAGCGAAACAAAAGAGGGAAAAAAGAAACCGGAAACTGGCCAGAGAGTAAAAAGAGAAACAGCAAAGAGAACTCGGACTATCCAATTTTTCGAGCTCGGCGTGTCGACCACGCGAAATTTGTTTCTGTCGTGACGAAGGTGCCGCAGGAACTACCTCACCCCCTCTTCCTCCGCCAAAAAAAATTTACATCGTTTATCACTATACATCATCAGAAAAAAAGAAGCGAGAAAAAACGTATTCGCCTATCCCGTCGAATATTTTCACGGATGCGAGCCTATCTCCGCTTTCGATTTGTTCGTGTCTGAATTCGCTGTCGAAATGTTACGATCGAACGCAAATTTTGTAGAACCTGCGATCCTGCGTTTACCTGAAAGTTGTTTTCTCACAAACATCGTTGTTTCACGTCGTACTTGAAGTGAAATTAATCGAATCGTTCATCCCAATGACGTCTGAATAAAAATAAAATCTTTTTTACGTAAAGCTTGCATTTTTTTTATGTAACTACAACAGCACCGGTTTTTTGCAAACTACAATTCGTTGCGGTTCGATGAAGATAGCTTAGCAAACATAGATTGTAACGAGAAAAGAGTTTTCGTAAACATACACGATGGCAGTTGTGTTGATCGATACGGGTGGAAAATTACGGAATCGCGACATTTGCATAAAATAATTGAAATTGTTCGTCGACCGTTCCTGAAACACAATGAAAAAATTCGAGGGCAGCACTGGAACACTTTCGCGTGCCATTCCGCGTCGAATTAATTTTGCGCTGAATGAAAGGCGTAATTCGTAAATTCCCGGCGCCGGCCTTTGTGTTCGCATAATATTAAAAAAAAGTGAGGAGTAGAATAAAAATATTATTCGACGATGAATTCCGCAAATATCGTTGAGATTTTGTTGAGAGAATATTGTGAACGTCACAGTCCCGATTATATGAAATCTGTAATGAAAAAATCAGGAAAATGGTACCAAAATATCTTTCAGACATTAGAGAAAACACTGAACGATAATCAGAAATTATTGGAAACTTAAAAATCGATCGCATGTTTCATTCAACAATTTGCGGATATGAATTTAATTTCGTAAAGCGCAATAAATTTTCACGAAGACAAGCGAAAAGTGCAACGCTCATAAAACTGCGTTGGTGCTTCATATCCTTTTGGTTGCTGATATTTTTCATGATGAAGAGGTCATACGCTGTATTTGAACAACATATGAAAGAGATGCATCTAAAAAATGCATAAAATGCTCAGAAATACATATATTCTCACGAACGCGAGCGGCTTAATGAAGCATCTTTCTGTCTGGTATACAGCAGCTATTCTACGCGTTTCTACGGACGTAAAAAGTCCAGAGTAAAAACATTACCAGCAAATGTTCTTTTCAGTGCTCTTATTGTTAGATAGTAAGCAGCGACCTCGTCTTATTGTTACAACAGCCATTAATGTCAAGTTAATTAATGACATAAATAGCTTTTTGCAAGTTATATACATATTAAAGAAAAATAAAAAACTAAAAAATTGAAATTGCGTACCATAACAAGTTACTTTCTCTCTCACTCAAGATATTAAATAACTAAATTTGACAAAGTATCAATATTTCGTTGCATTCCATGACTCAATTTTAAATTCCGCGTGTAACACAATTTTCGTATAAGACGTTATCTTGGTCGCATTGTTCCAGAAATACCGCTAGAATATCGCGATGTCAAAGTACAGATGTAGAAATAAAAATATCTACCTAATCTGGAAAGCTCGAGCGAGACGGCATTCTCGAGAAGAGATACAAACTCCTGGATTATGCATGAGAGACGTCGTCGAGGATTTGGTCTTCTCTCGATCGTCCGTCCTGCTACGAGATATCCTGCCTGCTAGGTTCTTCGTGTCTTTTCGACAACATAAATCAACTGACGAACGAAGCAAGTCGGATAAAAATCAAAACTTCCACTTAATTCTCGAAGCACTTTGTTTATTGATGTTAAAGTACTATTTTTATGCTGTATTTTTCAATATCGAATAATTTTTATAATTCAGCTATAGAATCAATATTTTGTAAATTTCATACGTTTACAAAAGATAAAATACGTCTATTAAAATAAAATATTTACGATAATATTAAATTTATAACATTTCTTCAACATAAATATTCCACATAAATCAGTCAAGATCTTTCATATTATGTAAAAGGATAAAAATTATTATTATCGGATGTTCATAGATTACACAATAGTATCTAATTAGCGATTCATTCCTATAGCATACACAATGATATCAGTCAAAACAATGTGATCGATCGATAATTCGCAGATATAATACTGCAAATAGATTGATTGCAAATATATATTTTCGTTAAAGAACACAATTTTCTCTCTCTTTCTCTCCACATTATATCAATAAATCAATTATCTATTCTAAAATAATATCACATATAATTATAGAATATATATGTGCCGTAAATATCATTAAATATTCAAATTTTAATATTATAATTCAAATTTTCACGCATTCCTGATACAATGCAGAATTTCGATTATCGAAACTAATTAGGTGAATATTGAAAGAGAGAAAAAGAGAAAGAGAGAGAGAGAGAGAGAGGGGGGAAAAAATAAGAGAGAAAACTTGTTTGCAAAAACAGAATTGCTTTGTGTATGTGTATATATATGTATAAAACTGGAAAATGGAATCTAAAATAAGACAAATAGTCCACTATTCATGGACTAGATCTCGAGATCTCGAAAATGTTTGCAGCAATTTTATTCAAACTCATCGCAATGGAAAGCTTACATCAAATTTATAAGAAAAGTGCCATTAAATTTTTTATTACGATTCCAGTCTCCTAAAAATATTTTAAACATTTTTGAATTCCGAAAAATTACTAATGCCTTGATGATATAAACACAATCGCATGGCAAGTCGCAAGTTTCTTTCTAATTTACTCATATGTTTATTTCTGTTGTTCAAATGCCTATTTCTTTAATAAACGAAAAAAATAACGTATTCGGACATGCAAGCATTCTATTAAATAATATCTGGATAATCGAACTTTTGGTTAAATGACATTTAGTTATAATCGAAAGATTTAAACATCGGCACAATCGAAATTGTGGCCGCATCGAATCTATTATTGCATCCAATAACAAACTTACGATAGGCACTTTGACTCAATGGTTTGCTTTTAATTGTATGCGGTTCGACGTTAAATCTCCACGTAACAAACCTACGGTGAACGAAATACGAGAATATCGAATATGCACGCTCGCGGTATTGAGTATAATTCCGGCAAAGTGCATAATTGGGATGTAACAAACGGGTAGCATATGGATCGCGACGAGTCCGTTGCACTCGCGAATTGATTACAGGTACTCGATTGGCGGAGGTTGCACCCTAATGAAAATCAGCCACGATCAAAAAGGTGGGGGAGGGAGGGGCGGCGAGAGGGAGCGAGGAACAGGGGAAAATGGTGAACTTCCAATCCGCTCGCGGATTGATCATTTGCGGCTGACGCGCGATTGCTTAATTAAACTCGATAGTACTTCTGCGAGTACAATGCAGCGCGCGATTTCGTTTCGCTAAATGTTAATTTAACTCTCTCCATAATTCAATCTCGTTGTTCATCTCCAAAAAGTTAATATTGCGGTGACGAACGTGAATCATTTGTAACAAAAGTCACTATTTATGAATTAAAAAATCATTGCGCATTGTCAATAGTGCGTTTTCATATCGCATATTTGCATGAACTATCGAGTTCCTTTAATTTGTTACGTATAAGTAATTATATAAAAACTATTCGCGTAATATCCGTCTCCTGGAAACGCTAGACTTTTTATTTTAGCGCAAAAGATCCCGGAGGTACCGAGGTATTACATAAATGTAAAACGCTTCTACTCCGCCGGCTGCTTTTTCCATCATGATGTATATATCACATAATAATAAAAGATCTTTTTCTCAAGCGTTTTACTTGCAAAAGACTACAGTAATAACGACACCAGCGCAACAAGGATAATAGCAATGAAACTAATGATAATAATAATAATTATCGTAATATAATTTCTTGTAAAAGCAAGATGATGGAGAAAAAGCGCGGACAAGATTCGAGGATGAAACTCTGCACGAGAACAAATGGGAGGACAAAAGAATTTCCCGACTAAACTGCGAGCGAGTATCGCCCGTTTACCCGGATGCTCTTATAACCCCGCTGCTATTTTGTAATTATTTCAAACAAGTTAATTCGCGCGGCGTGTGTTCAACCTCTTTCCCGCGTCGTCGCGCATACATGGTCCTCTTGCGCTATTTACCTACCCTCCTCACCCCTCCCTCGGCTCTATTCCTAATTGTTAATTACAAAGTAACTTCCGGCGGACCTTATTAAACGTTGTGCCGTTGCCGGACCACGTGGCACGCATAACCGTGGTACGAAACAACAACTCCCGGGCTCGTATATATAATTAAGCGTATCTGCACTACGTGTAAGTAAACGCCGAATTCCGAAGTGCGGCGAAACAGCGGGCGCGGAAAACACGGCATCCGGAATTGAAAATAATTGATATGAGCGCGCGAAAGAGAGAGCGGGATTCCACTTACCGGATATGCGACGCGCGATCTACGATATTCGCGAGAATATTGCGTCTGTTGTTTCCTCTCGCGTTGTACTTGTCGTACATCGTGATCATCCGTTATGAAGATTTTCGCTTCTGGAACACTTGCGGAAAATGTACATGAGCTTTCGCGGAAATTCTCATATCTTTTATTCGCCGCGTGCAAGATGTGCTCCTCCTAGATTCCATTTACTCGAGAAGCGGCGCAAGCGTTATTTTATTGCTGAGTAACGATTAGTGAAAGATAAAGTATTTTTTTCACAAAAGTATCGCTAAATTATTATTTACTATATCTGATCCTCAGACAATATTATATTATAATACAAAAGGAATTTTAAAATTTAAAATTACTCATTAATTTATAGCTATAACATGGTTTTCAAGAAAAATATAAAAGTATATTTATAACATAAGTGTATATTTAATTCGTTTTTCATTTTTCATCTCTATTTTTTTATAACGTACTTCAAATAACTATTGTGATATAAAAATATTTTTTATTGCTGAAGAAGAGATTTACTTTATATCGGAAATATACGCTTATATTTTCAAATTAATTTTTTAATTAATTTTTTCTGTACATAGTATGAAATTGAGTGTAAAATTCAAATTCTGAATTAAACAAACTATGTACTTGGCCGTAAAATAATGTTTTTAAATCATTAATAGTACTAATATACTACGTTGTACTTTAAGTATACTCTTTCAACGCAAATATTATATTTAGAAGTTGCTTCATTACAGCGATTTGAAATTTTATAAATAAGTGGCGAGAATAAGTCCACTCGAGTCGCATAAAAACACTCGTTTTTGCACTCCGCGCACACGCATACACATGACTAAATATCCATCTTGAAAAAAAATATACGCCACGAATACCGAATGTGCATATCGTAGATTTTTACTGTTAACTTGCGTTCGCATTTACACGGTGCCGCGAAAGTCTTTCGGGCTTTTCGCAGAACTCACGTAGAAACTCCGGGTCGGGCGGATTTATTTAACGAGAGTATAAATGCGGGATGCGCTACAATGCCGCGTTCTTTCGCCGCTTTATCCACCGCGTATCACCGCGATAAATTAGACGGGCGTACGCCATTAATTAGTTTTACGCTCCGGGAAATATTCCCCGGCTGTGCCTTCTCGCTGTCTCTCTCAAGTGGCTCCGTACTTCCTTCCGGAGGATATTTAAATCCCCGTGATAAACACGGGAACTATACGCGAGGATTAAGAACTGAATTAATTTAACGACGATTACGTATCGTGAATATTACATCGGATCCGTTCGCGTAATAACTAAACGATATTGAATGTAAGCTGCGCACATTAAACACGGTATCGAAAATGTATTGACAGTATAATGAGATGTTTGACTTGTTCCGCGGCTTTGTATAATTTAATCGATATACGATATATTGATTCGTAAACGTAATACGCAATTGTTACGTCATTATCTTGATGTAATCATACTAGATATACACGGATATTGTATGTAACTCGTAATTATCGTCGGATTAAATCTCTGGTAGAATTAAATCAATAAGGTTGGAGTTATATGTACAAGGACGCATAATGTAGATACTTCGAGATAATAAGTGATATAATTAAATTATCGGCGCGACATGATCGATACGTATATCGCATATCCGTTCACATTTGAATTTGCATTGTGAAATTGAAATGTTCTCTCGAAGTCCTGATATAAAATATATGAACACGATAAAGCTATTATTATCTCCAATTTTTCTTTATATATCACTTGATCAGAAATACCACTTTATATATATTGCGATTGCCTTCATAATATCGGCTTAAAACTGATACTTAATTTTCATTAATGCACACACTCTTTCTCTCCGCCTTTTAATATATTTTAAATATCCAAAACAATAAAGAAAAAAATTTAATAATTTTTAACAATACAGAAATAATTTCAGTATATGAAATTCTTTATTTTGTATTTTATATGTATTATTCTTATATTATTCTATTTTATTTTATTCTTCTATCATACATTTATATACATTTTGTTATTATTCTACCATACACGCATTTTCATAAATTTTCATATTTTATATTTTTACTATCATAAAATATTACTTTTTTCAAATGATTATTTTTTAATTACTAACAGTTTGTAAGAAAATATTATTATATTTTAGTGCACAATGATTATGTTATTTCAGCTATATTCCTTTTTTAATAATAAAACAACAAAATGTCTTATCTTGATAATAAAAAGGTAAAATTCCTTTTTCGCTGATGATAGTGAAGTAATTAATCACGATTAGCTCCAATCGATTGAACGCGGTATCTTGGCGGCATTTCAAGAAAACGCAACCAACACACATAAACAAGTTGCGAAAAATGAATGACGCTAAAGAAACGATAGGAGTTACGCGAAAAGTCTTGACCGTTATCGATGCATCCTGACCGGCAGACTCTGTCAGAGTATCCTTGCAGCTTTGAGCGATGAGTAGAAAAAAGTAGATGAGTCTCTAACACGAGTTCGTGAGCTCTCTTCGTGAGACTTAGACAGCAGTAAAACGTGGCGAAAGAAATTTAGACAACGAGCGGAACAAGGATCACTGGCGCCTCGAAGCGAGCTTATATCGTTCGATTTCAGTGATGATTAAACAAGAATTTACTTGATCAGTTTATTGTGAATTAGGTTACTATGATTATTTTTTGTATAATGAAGATGAGAGAACTACAGCCAAAATCAAATACTTATTTTAATCCTGCAATAATATTTTAATCCTGCATAATATTTATTTTTTTTGTTAATATTTTTTTCCATTTTTTTTGTCTAACACAATTCTTTGATGTATAAAAAATGTCAGAAGAAGAAATATCATACCACGCGTCGCATGAATAACAAGAATATTGCTGAAACATAGCTGAAATAACATATTGCAGTTCAGTTTTTATTCAAGTATATTAAACAAATTAAACATTTCAAAAGACTTTCGCGCATATTAAATAAAAAGAAAATTGACGTCTCTATTTTACATGAGAAGATTATTTTTGTGTTTACATACAAAAAACATTAAAAAATATTTATGTAACAAAAAAGGATTTTTAGCAAAAAAAACGAAACAACATTGTTCATTAAAAATCACGATACTATTGCAAAATTAAAAAATGAAAATAGAGAAAATATAATATAAATTTCAACTTGGAAAAGACTTTTTCTCTCGAGAAAAAACATTTATTAATGATGAAAACAGTTCTTTTATCAAGAGCTAAAAGAAATATAAAGACTTTCGAGACAAAATTACAAGAGAGGAGAGGAGACAAAAAGAAAAAGAAAAGAAGTGAAAGAGAAGAGCATCAGTCAAATGCAGCGCGAAATGACAAAGCGAACGCATCGGAACAATGAAGGAAGAAAAGACATCAGTAATGGCGATACGTTCAGGATCGAAGAAGAAATGAGGATAGTGTGAGAAAGGTGCAAGAAATGAAAAAAGAAAATAGAGAGAGAGGGAGAGAGAGAGAGAGAGAGAGAGAGAGAGGCAGATAAAAGGAGACCGCGTGAGGATGGTCGAAAGGATTTGGCGTGATTCCAGAACCGGTCAATCGACAGTAGATAACCTCCAGACTCATTCCGCGCGACGAAAATTCTGCGAGTAAAAAGCTTACGTCGCGGAAGAAAAGAGAACGAGAAGATAGGTCGAGGGAAGAGAGGAAAAGGTGAAGGGAAAACGATATCAAAGGGAAGCCAGTTCGCAAGTCACGCTGGGCTTCAGCGTCGATTCGTCTTGAACTGATTTCTAGGCGGTTGTATTAAAACTTGGTAAAGAATCCTAGCCAGATTTCGCGGTAAATGCGAGTACAAAGTTTCGTTTCTGAAATCTATGCGAGTATACGATATTGCCCAACGTTATCATTCTAATTGAATATCATCAATTAAAAAATATTTTAAATGGCAAAAATGCAAAAATAGATCGAGAAATGAAATTTAACGAGAAAAACTCCAAAAAATTTAAAGAATTTATACCCGAAGAACTATTTTTTTATTAAGAAAAAATGATTTTATAATACTCTTGCTTAAAAATGATTTTATAATACTTTTATTAAGAAAAAATGATTTTATAATACTCTTGCGTTATAAAAAAGAAAGTTGAAACAAGCTGTCTCAAGGCAGATATAGTTTACTGAAATATAATTTTTGAGAACATCGGTGATACACGTTATGAAACCATATAAAATATATGTTAAATTGATGAGACTCTTAAAATATATTAAATTAGATTCCCTCACGATATTCATTTCATATGAAAGCATATTCTTTTCCAACCTTAATATAATATGCGCGCAAGTTTTCGACGAAGATGGAGAGAAGGCCTTTTGAAGTAGTAAAGATGTCGAACACAGTCAAAGATTGAATTTTCGACCGGAGGGCTACTGACTACACATAAGAAAGATATTTCCCTTGGAGCTTCATGTCGGATAAGTAAGTGGATAAATTTCTACCAAGGGAAGTAAGATCGACGAAAGAAAAGTTCGACAAGATGGAGAAACCAACTGTATAACCAACTGCGAGAATGAAAACATAAAATTTGCACCATTAACTCTTGGACTCTTTCCTTTTCTTATGTTATCCTAAAAATAGAGAGAGAGAGAGAGAGGGAAACAAAGAGAGAAGCTTGAAATATTTTCTATAAAATAATATCATATACCAAAAATAAATATCTTTCAAAAAATTATTTAATATATTTTAGCATAAACACTCATATCACAAAATCTGATTAATAATAAACGAGAGAACTAAAGATTATAAAGAATGTTCGTTATTTATGATGAATAAGAAGATTATTACGTTCGAATAACAAAAGGAGAGGATTTCTTTGCCGATGCGAGACACTGCGAGAAAAAATGCGAGGTGTAATCTAGCGTACCAGGAACGGGAACAGAAGGAAGCATATAAAAAAAGAAAGCGTGAGCTTCGAATCGTGGCAGCGATCAGGCGTGGAGGAAGGCTCTTGAATCTAAAATGTCGACGGTGAGACGGTAAGATCGTAAAGACGGCGAACCGGTCAAAGATCGAACTCTCGAGCCCCTCTGGGGCGAAAGGATAAAAGGAAGAGAAAAGGGAAGCGACGCAGACAGAGAGAGGGGTGGGGACGACCGAGGAAAGAAAAAAAAAAAAAAGAAAAGACGGCTGGAAATCCAGGAGTTACGAGGACACGGCCGATATCTGAGTGGATAAATTTCCGACAAAAGAGCCGCCCCCACCGCCGCCACCGTTATAGAAGAAAAGTAAGAGGAGAGGAGATGTAAAAAGGTGTTCGAGACACGTAGGGAAAGTCGGCGGGGTTGCGCGAGTGGATGAGGGGTGATATGAGCACGGAACGGAGAAAGATGAAAACGATGAAATCTGGCGAACGCTCTCCGGCTTTCTGCTTACTAATACAGCTCGGCCATATGCCGCGTAATGTCGCGATTTCTATGATAACGATACCTATTCTCTCTCTATCCGTCTCTCTCGCTCTCGCGGAGAAGAGACGGAGCTCATCCAAAGGAGGGAAGGGATTGGTGGGTCGGGAGGATTGGAGATTATGTATCCGGCGGATAAGTGTACTCCTATAGCCTGCTTATCTCGATCTAAAGAGGATATTCACTAGTCGCGGTACACTTGTATTTACTTTCGCGCTTATTTATCACGCTGATGAAGAAAGACGTCTAGCTTATCGTGCAAACGCGACGGGATTTTGTTGCACGTAGCTCGCGCTCTCGCGATTTTGGCGCTTGGGATTACCTTGAAACCCTTATTTAGAATTCTACTTTAATACGTTAACTTAGGATTATGAGAAACGCGTTCATTATAATACATAAATATAACATCTTTAAATTTTGATTCGAAAAATTGATAATATTCATTTGTATGTGGATTAATGCAAAAAATATGCATCAAGACACGCATATCTTTGTTTAATTTAAGTAGAAGATGACAATGTTGGATCAAATTTAATTCTCTGTACACACAACATTACATAGGAACATAGGTTACATAGATTGAGATGATTGAGTTAGGCACGAACCAACGCAGTTGCTTCCCAATATTAACTCGATTTGCAAACACAATGTGTATTCTGTGAATTTGTTGTAGTAAGAGGAACAATGAGTATTCAGAGGAAGACAAGGCTAGACATGACTATAAATTTAATAAAAAGCATGGATTTCCGCTTATAAATTAGTTAACACGAGCCAAATTAATCTTTAATGACATCTATTAACTTATTCTTTGTACATAATCGAGCTCATTAAATTGGAAATCAATACTTAATTTTTTATTTAATTAATAATCGAGATACTAATTTAAAAGTAGTAAAACAATAATAATTAAAATATATTTTGTTTCAATATTTCATTTCAATACTGCATGAATTCAGCATAAAATGTATCAGGTCTCTTATTTATTATAATGTTACTGTTTCGCTCTTGATCAAGGATTGTAGAGATCTGTAATTTATCTTTCGCAAAGAGGGATGCAACGAGAGATGCAGCGCTTATTCGCCGTGCCTTTTTGTAATAGTTTGACGGAACATTTCGTGAAAATTTAGCCTTCGCCCTCATTTCGCTGTATTTTGCAACTTCCCTTAAAACTGCGGCGGCTCGCGAAAGGAACGAGATATTCGCTCGCGGAAGATTCGTTCGCGACTCCCTCTCTTTCCCTTTCTTTTTCTCGGACAAATAGCAAAAGGAGATACTCGGAGAATAAGACAGAGAGATCGGACCAAATCTCTTCGAAGCGTACCACGATTGAACGCGATGTTTCCGCACGAGTAAACCGCAAGACTGACTCACAATCTTAGATAGAAATCCGTAACCCCCCTCTCCCCTCCCCTCAAATACATCGGCGAACGCACTCTCTTCTGCGAAAATTTGTGAGAGCTCTAGAATCTTCGCGGATATTTTCGGGAGCGAATCTTACGAATAGATGCAACTGACGCAATAAAATCTAGATCTGATCTGTGTGAGCTTCCCCAACATCCACGAAGAGTCCTTAAAAGACGAGATAAAAGCATGTGTATTAACACAGATCACAAAATTTCTAAATAAAGCTTTAAGATATGTTAATCAAAATTTAAAAAATTCGGTTAATTCTCTCACACTTAATCTTATTAATTATGCAAATAATTTCAATGTTCAGATAGCAAAATATCTAATAGCAAAATCTCTAATAGATGACAGACATACGATATCTTCATGAAGAGCATTAAGCGGAAATCTGCATGTATATATGTGCGACTACGTAGATCAAACTATTTAATCGTACATGTAACATTGCTTTCCATGATTAAGAGCGGCTCTCGCAGAGTCAAAGGGACAGTCCGTAACGTAATCAACAGCTATGTACGCGAATCTGTATCATTGCCTACTGGAATATTAAGATCCACGATATGAGATAATCGTCCAATAATCTGTCAGAACCAATGATTTGAAACGCTCAGAGGGATCAGCGTCAATATTATTTACTATTTCCACACCGGGCAAGTTAATTCGTGCGTAATAGTGATTAACAAGTACATCTCGCAATACGATTATTTAATTCGAACATTATACGAAGTGTTTGTTGTATAAAATAAATTATGTAAAATATGTAAAATAAAATGTAAGATGAGTAAAGAATTGTGATTATAACGTCAAATGTAGCAGAATTATATTTTTAAGAATCATGGAAAAAGAGTATAAATTTCTACGCGTATCTAATATATTTAATACTGTATTGGATGTTGTTATACTGGCTTTCTCGATACGAACGGAATGGGAAAATTAATTTCATCGAAGCGAGAAACGCTTGCCGAGAAATTGAAATGATTGAACAATCAATTGGTACGCTTGGAGTTGCTCTTGAAAGAAAGAAAATCGTGTGCTCTGTAAATGTAATATTTCTCCGTTATATAAAACGCGCGCATAAGTGTTATACATACACAAAAATATTTCAATTACAGTTAAATATTTCATTTTTGCCAAATTAATAAACTATTTTTGAAATTTTGATATAACAGTTTTAACTTTTTTCCTCGAAAAGTGTTAATTTTCTTGTTATACGTTTAAAAAGAGGATCTAAATGTAAAGAATAAAGAGATCGTTAAATTAAAAATAATTTTTTTATTTTAATCAGGATAGATTTAGATATCTTAATACTTATTGATGGAAATCCTAAATTATTTTCTTGCATTATTAT
This sequence comes from Camponotus vicinus, assembly GCF_025532165.1. NCBI lineage: Eukaryota > Metazoa > Arthropoda > Insecta > Hymenoptera > Formicidae > Camponotus > Camponotus vicinus. The sequence continues at coordinate 4,646,683 of NW_028141949.1, forward strand.
TCCTTCGATGAAATACGATCTACTGCGAATAGAATAGCAAAGAAGAAAACCAGAACGGTGTAAATGCCAAGCAGCAACTACTTGAGAAGGAAATTTATATGTTTCTCTACTTAGAGCTTGAAAATAGTACGTGTACACACAGAAACAGTAGACTCTCTGAAACATGAGTAAGTAAATCACGAAGATAATAGTACCAGAACATTGTACTTTCCCTTCTAGAATTCTCATTTCGTTCGAAGTATGACTATCGCTGTTCCTGGAAACTTTTGGCGGAATTGTATGCGGGTATTAATTAACATATATGTTACAATATAATAAATAAATTATTTATTGCTGTGCAAATTTTTTAAAATATTCGATATTGTTTTCTAGTCATAATATTCTATATTTTAAAATTGGTAAAAAATTGCTGCTCTTAAAAAAAAAGTGTCAGGGAAAATGTAATGAAATATAATCATATATATTATTCGGATATTTGATGGAATAATAAATGCCTTTTCTCATAAATTACTTCATCTCTCCATAAATAAATTATACGCGCGCGCTCTTTACTGCTTTATGAATAAATCGTTTAAATAAGTAATCCGTTTTAATCCGCGAAGAAAAAGTACGAAACGTTTTGCAAACGTAAGACGTGCGATTTTGTCGATTGCATCATACGATACCGCACGAACACATTAATCTTAGGCATTTTCACAAAACGCCGAAGTATTTCCATTTTCCGGCTAATATGCGTGTACATACGTATCTATGCACATACGTTATAACGGCGTACCAGCATGCACCTACCTTAGAGTATCATAAATATTCATGAGGCCATAAATATTCATGCCAACCCCGTTCAAAGGGAATCGTTTAAAGAAGGAAAAACCTAGAGAGAAACGACATCGGGCTTCTTCCAGGGATATATCTCCCTCTTATCTGATGTCACTTGAGAGGGAGAAACCTCTACATCTCGAAGGTACATTCAGATGATACGACATATTTTTGACGCATTACTACTGTTGTGATAAAAAGCTTATCGCATGCTCACCGATGTGTCATTTACTATTAAATTGTGACAAATAATCGAAGCTTTTTATTACTTTCATTGCGAGAAAAGTGCGAATGATTAATTATACTTGCATAGTACTTTAAGAGATCACTTATAAAATGGTTTCCAGTGTAGCTTACTGAAAAAAATGTATTTTAAAAAAATATTTCCTAATTTGTAAATTTATAATTTTGTAAATTTTAAATAAATTGTATGTTTTTAATTAAAAAATCAATCTGAATTGTTTTACTTATAATATTAAATTATAAATAAAATATATTATATTAATTCTCTAAATTAATCTTATTTATTTATATATATTAGTAAAATTTTTCAAATATAAGATCCGAATAATTAAAAAATTTCTAATAAATGACCTAAATAATTAGCAGCGTCTAATAAATATAATTATAATATTTATCTTTTTATTTTTAAGAGTATAACATAATATCTGAAAATTGCGATGATTCCCGAACTCTATTGAGGATGTGATTTCCTGACTTACGATCATTCCTTATACGAGACTCGAGAGGATAATTCAGCGAGAGAAAATTAAAGGGGAACGAACGTTCTAGGCTCAACCGAATCATAAACCATGAATTATAAACATACTTCATGAATACATCGTGAAGAGGTTGCATGAGGTTAAAGATTTCTTCGGCTATTTAAACATCTCATTATCATCATCGTGACTCTTATCATAGCTTTATATCGCGTGACTTGTGTCGATCAAATACGCATCGATGCCAATTTGAAGAAAATCTCTAATATAATTATACAATACGATATCGATCAAAAACGAGTCAATTAATTAGATATTATTTTTTACTGACGACCTAACAATGAAAATTATAATTCTCCTCGCATTATAATTACTTATACGAGCACCAACGGAAAATTTTATGTCACAATAAAGGTAAAGACAAGGTTTGCCATGTTATGTTTTTCCTTCCACCTATTATCTCGTTACACGATCATTGTTACGATCGCGCGGAATGGAATAGCAGGAAGCCAAGCTTAGAACCTGAGGGAACCCGCCCTTCAACTCGTCCCTCTTTCGCTGACCTACATTTCACCTAAAAAGCGTAAGGGAATCCTGGAAGATCTCGTTGAAGAAAATTCATTTCCTCGACAACGATCGTACGAGCATGTTACAGCCAAGTTTGCGGAATGGCGAGCCGAATGTCGACGCGAGAAGGAAGGTTGCAAGGAAAACAAGTTGCTGCAACTACCGGCCGCAACATGCAGCATTGGGGATACGAATTTAACCACCGTTGGCCGCGAATTTCACGAAACAGAAGCTAACTTCGAAACTCGAAAGATAAGATAGACGTTTCACAATAGATATTCTCGAGATATAGAATTCGCAAAATATTATGCATTCAATATAAACAAAAAGAAAGAAAGAAAAAAGTTACTTTCGGGTATATTACAAATATATAGATGTGAATAAATGAGTATGAATACACGAGAAAAAGATTTTACGCAGTTCGTTGCCTTGAAATTTTTTCGGTTTTCATTAATAAGAAAAACCAATACTTTTATATAAAAATTATAGATTAAATATTTAAATTAAAGCAAATACGACAGATGCGGATAAAATCTCAATTAATAATATGTCATTGGTTGTTAAATTCATAATATAAATCAATATTGTATCAATATCGTGATCATCAAGATAATTAACAAGCCTGCAATTCATGCTAGGATTGGAAACAAGAGAAACATGTAATCATATACGCGCGACCCTTTCTCTTGGTGCCCCCGTAAAGTTTTAATTGCTAATTAAGTCAATGTATGTCAGTGAGTTATATACTATTGGGAATGCGCCGCCTCGCACACCTAATTCAACAGCAATTAGTTGCGTGTCACGTACGGCGCGTCCGAAACACAATATGCGCTCTCGAAATGATTACGCGACAATTTTGATAATGTATATTTTTTAATCTAACGTTAGTCTTCACTCTTACTCCACCAAACTAGCTATAAGAAGCGCATTACGATATTATATAGAAAAAAATATTATTATAGTTGTGTATTTTTTTAATGCACATATATATTACGTGACAAACATATCGTTCAACATTAGCGTTGCTTAATAAAGAGAAAATTGATATTCAATCTTAAATCTTGACTCATTATCTCGCGTATTATATATATGAAAATTATCAAATCAACACACCGAATAAATTATCCTCACATTGATAGGATTTCCCAATATTTTTCTTCGCATGCATGCACACAGATTTCCAGTAGTGTACGTCGACGAATTAATTGAATTAAATCGTCTGCAGTTTAATATTCATTTCATGCCTTATAGAGATGCCGCGAAGCTCGCAATCCGTATAAATTGCAGTGCCTTCAAAAAGCAATTTCATTTTGTACGTGAAGTTACCGCGGAATATGAAAGCAGGCTATCTTCTCCCGACAACCCTCTCAATTAGGGACCTAACTCTCGCAGAAATTATTACGCCAGAAAATATTTGGAACGACGTAATACCAGAATTGCTATGTGAGCCGTGAAGTAGAAAGCAAATTTTGGCAAAAAATCAGATTTTTCGACTCACCGCGATGCGCCCAACAATCCCTGCGTCCTTCACCCTATGGCTCGCTGCGATTAGAATTTGTCGTTGTGCCACTTTACTGTATAATCCAACACATCCTGTAAAAGAAAGCAAAAGTTGACATAAGAATACGCAAAATCAAACCATGCAAATTTATTTGTTTATTAAAAGAGAGGATATATATAATATATGTAATTACAATAATTTACTAATTTTATAAAATTTGATGTTTTTATCAAATTTAATTAATTATTTGTTATCAAATCATTGTATTAATTGCCTATCTGTAATCGATCGTAAGTCGTGTAAGAAGAGCAAAACGAGAGTAATTTTTAACGCGGCGCACAAGATTTTGCCGTTATGCATATTAAATTCTACAAAAAAGAGAAGAGAAGTATAAAGCGCCGTCGTGCTTGCAATAACCCTCGTAATTACGCGCTTAAATCACTGTCGGCGGAGTTATTGCAGCGGAATACTTTCCGCGCGGCCGAATGCGCTAGCATGGCGAATGCTCGAATTCTGGCAGAGCGTCAGGTTATCCAACTTTCCGCAATCCTGACAAATTTCTTCTTCTCTCCCCCCTCTTCTCCCTTTCTGATTTCACTCCGTGTGCCCTGAGTAAGCGTGTCATTTCTGATTCTTCATGAAAATCGATGATGCGGCTACTTTCGCGATGTTTGAAACTTCAAAAAAAGATATTTAATCCTCCACCGAGGATGTAAAATAAAGTCGAAGAGAATAATGTGAGGTATGCTGAGTCATATAAATGAAAATCATATCAAATGAATTATCTATGTATATTACACACGCGACGGAATATATTCAAAACCATTATTCGGAATTATCATTGATCTAAGAGCGGAAAGCTAGCTATAATTCAGTTTGAAATCTTTATCAAATAAATAAATAAATAATACAATTAATTTTATTTTTTTACTTCTCTTGCAATTCTTAAAAAATTTCCCATTGCAATTGATTTTATAACAGTTTTCTCAATATTAATTAATATAATTGATGATATTAATTCATATAAAAATTTCTACTCATGATTCTTAATATGAATATCGATTCTATTAAATTATAATCTTTTAGCAATATACTTGTCGCTCGTTTCGCTTTAATAATTGCAAATCCTTTTTCTATTCTAATAGAATTCAGTGTGAGAATCATTGATGAGCGTCGTCAGCGAGAACAAAATGCCACAGAAGGAAATGGAAATCTCCACGAAATAATCGGCGCTATTACAAGCTTAATGCGCGGCAAAATTATCTGCGGCGACACATGCTCGCAAACGCGATTTTGCAACACGCTATTCCGCAATCTCTCGAAAATTTTCCTACATTTGTACCTTCCACGTGGTGCTCTCAGATGCTGCGGCTCTCTTACATTTCTCACTTTCCGTTCGTTCGCGTTTTATCCGAACAGACGGTGAAATCGACGACGACACCGATGGCGCCGGTCGGAGATTCCTGAACCGGAAATTCTGGGTTTTAATTGCACCCAGGATATTTCGAGAGCGGAAGGCATTAATGGACCATATCCCGAGGTAGAGCTGCACCAACGTTGCCGCTGCAATGTGCGACCTCGGACAACGGGGGTGAATGTTTAATTGAGCATTCGGTCGCGCCCGCCCGAACGCGAATGTCTCTCATAATCCGGCGTGCCAATTAACGCTATTAGAGACATCGAGCGCATCGGCACACACGGCCGATAGCGATAAATCCGATAATTGATTGTGGATCGACACACATGTGCAGCAGTCCATATCGGGAGGGCTGCGAAAAATCGGAGGTTCACGATTGCGGTGGCAAATCGCTATTAGCGAATGCGATGAGAATTATTTCTAGAACAATCTCTAAAAAGATTGCTAGAAATAAAAAATTTAACATTACGATAAAAAAAAATTTATAATATTTAATTATATCAAATGACGGAAAAAAGATGAAAGGTATCCATCTTTTCTTTAATTGTTCCTAAATGTTGTTATTTTTTGCAAGAGGACATGGACAGTATGTTAAAAACATAACTTTGATATTGTGTGAAATTATATTAAATGTTATTGTCTGAATAATAAGCTATGAAACCTTTGTGTACAAATCACGCCATACAAATCACGTTACTTCGCAAGCACAACAGTTACCACGTTTGATCTAATTATTAGTCCATCGGGCGATTAATTATCCAGAAAATTATGGCTCTTGGCTATTATTCTGCTATAAACAATCGCAGTATTCTATGTCGCCAACCCGAGTAAAATTTATTAATTCTTCGCGTCAGTGATCGCGAGTGCCATTTTAATCGATTCTGTCATAATTTTATTCATCACATAAAGTGAATATAGAACATTTCTATATCAATTATATTGCTTGCGATTTTTCAATCTGCGTAACCATTCTTTTAAATCGAAAATATACAGTTGTTCATACATGATTCGTGTGTTATCGTAACGGAAGGTATTCGTTGTAAAGTATTCGTTAAAATCTCTACGTGAACCGATGCGCTTTCTCGTTTAATCGCGAACGAGGAAAGTCACGTGCCTGAGCTAATTGAAAATTAATTCTCTCCGTGCTGAAGCGACGTAGTCGCGAAAACGTGCAAAACTTACCCCGGGTTCGTCGCCGGTCGGCCGGAAATTGTTTCAGCAAAGCGGATTCAAATCGCACGGATCGTGCTAGGAAAAAGCGCGAGCGAGAAAAAGTACAAGCTAGATCACATCGCTAGTCGAGATTTTCCACGTAGATACATAAAACAAGAAAATAAAATTCGACGCAACATTTACTATTCATTATCGATACGTATACAGACTAAATTATCTATCTGAACTTGATTAATTTGTTGGAACCGTTTTCTTTTTGCTCTCATCTATCTTACTGTTAACAGCTCGTAATCTATTACTCAAAAGTTTTTAAAAACTATTTCAACTATTTATAAATTATTAATAAATACAGTTTATCACACAATATGATTCATTCCTTAAGTGACTGCATTAAACACATATATTTTATCTTCTTGATTCTTATCATTACAGTATTTAATTCATCTTATTTGCTTAATTTTTAAATATTAACTTTCCCTTCAATGCACATTGCTAATATGTGCTTAATGCAACTTGTGACGTAAGAAAACACCTCGCGAGACGGAAGGGGGGAAAACGTTGATACACATCCGGAAAATTCATGTCGCGTCGCATTTCCGCGACTCGCGTCTTGCAAAGCGAGAAAACCTCCGTGTTACTCTTTCTCCCCTTGTTCCATTTCCCTCGACGAAGATAGAACGAACGAACGGCTCGGGCGCGGAGAACTCCGAGTAATAGTCGAAAGTTTATAGAGTCTAACCGGAGGAAAGTAACTGGTTTATGGGGAAACTTTCGCCACGTTCTCACACGGAAAATTTACGTTCGCAGTGCCTCCGGACAACGGACCGGAAATCACAGGCCTGTCCCTGCACTACGCCATCGGCGAGAACGTGACTGCCAAGTGCATCTCCTGGCCGTCCGTGCCTAAGGCCAATCTACATTGGACCATCAACGACGATCCGGTAAAGTACCCCTTCGCTTCCTTCGTATAAGCCAACTTCCCCAAGGCCACACCGATATATTGCACCAGTGACGTATATGCGTTTGCCCGAGCACGTGAAATGATCTCGTGAACTCTTTCGATCAAAAGAGTCAACAATAGAGATAAGTCGCATTAGTTTGTCTTCACTTTGAGAAATCAGAAATAATAATAAAGCTATACTTTTAGTTATAAAGTTTAGCCTTTCTTGCATTTTTTACATTAAATATGAAATTAATGTGTCTATGAAGGTCTTAAATAGAAAAAAAGAGAAAATACAATAATGGAAAAGTGTAGAAAGTACAGTTTAAAATATTGACCTTTTTTGCTGAAAATCAATCTATAAAAGCGTATAAACTGGATATTCTAATTGCAATATTGGAAAAGTTACAATTAAAATGAGAAAAAAGTAAACTCTAAAATAAAAGAAAATTAAACAAGATTGTGCTGTTTTATTGAAAAGTATTAATTTTTAATATTGAATTATCTGAATGATTGTATTTCAAACTATCTTTAAAAAATTATATAATTATATGCTCGAAATATATATCTTGCTAAAATATTTGCACGTGTTAAGTATAGTTTTCTGATATCATAGTTGAGCTTCGTGTCACGTTTTTCTGCAGGAAAAATCGGTTTTAGTCTCACCAACGGATCTGTTGTTAACGGGAAAGCTGAAACACCTTATACACCTACACGCGATGAAATTGATTTGATAGGTACACGCGTATACACTCCGATCTCGCCGATAAGCTGCTTTCATGGCGGAATCTGATTTCACGTAAAACGATAGTGTCCGCGTACGAGGACACCGACACGGCAAGGAAAGTGCGTTGTCGAGAGAAAATCTTATTTTCTTCTATAATGATAAAGTTGAGCTGGAAGACAATCCCTCGGCATGATTAATATATTTGTCATTTCGCGCGATGGATTCGAAAGCGCTCAATTTTTCAGAAAATTTTACCTCGTCCAGTCTCTGTCGGGATGAACGATTTGGGAAAATTCGACCGTCATATGTTCGAAATTCTACATGAAATTTACATCGCCCGCGAGCAGAAATTTAAACCCATGATAATTTCGGATCCTTTTATTAATTTTAACATGTAAATTTAATTCATTTCCAATTTGCACGAACCTAAATTTTTTATTTCACTTAAATAGAATCTTTTTAGTTATAATTTACATTTCTTCATATATGAATACGATTGCATACAGACATATTTTTACATGCATGGAATACTGTGAAAAATAATCTTTCTGAATTAAATCGAATTTTTTTAAATCTCGCTATGAAGATACTTTTCATGAGGTAGATTGAAATTTATGCGAAGTGAATTTAAATTTATTCATTTTTTGGATGCGTAAAATGTACACATGTATACATGATACGCTAATGATTACAACACAGGGTGTTCTTGTTTTTTAACAAATTTAACATAGTGCCACGATAACTTTATGTTCGCGCGCATATTATGATTAAATTTAATTTTTAATTTAAATTCTCCACGAGCGAGCTACGAAATAATATAATAAACGAATATTGCCTAGTTGTAGTACTCATTCATTAAAGTATACCGGATATAACAAGATTAGTGAGTCAAAACGTGCAACATCCTTTTTTTTTGATCAATTTAGAGTCAATTTTACTTTAACAAAAATTCGATTGGTCTCGTCATATTCTTTCGCAATTTTTTTAAGTCTCAAGGTCAAACATTTCAATCAAGTTATTTGGAAAATGTGGTATCTCGAATACAAATTTTCCTACGCTAAAGTCAATTTAAAATTAAGCGAACGAGAAAATTTGGTTACACATCTGCGTTTTCTGAAGCCTCCTTTATTTCTTTCTGCTTTCTAAATTTCCAAGTCGCAATTTCAAAGTTGAATTTTTTCATTTTATCGCCACTTACATATCGCGAGGGAATAGTCAGTGCACGCAATTTCCCGCTTCATTATGTGTTTACAACTGAAAAATATTAATGCCGTGAAGAGAAAACGTTATGGGAACAACGTGAAACGTAGTAATATTCGCAGAATACTCCGGCGTAAGAGGAAAAAGCAACGGACGGTTTGCTGAACGAGCTCGGCGTAACGTAAAAGATTGTCGTGCAATGTACAAAATGTGTTCCTCAGAAAAGCGTAATTTCGCGCCAAATTGATCGCCGTCGTCGGAGCCAAAGCAAATCTCCGTTGAACCATCAACAAAGCGGCGGGCAAAGTACATTTCCCTCCTTTCGCCCGAAGCGCTCTCGGTACTTTGATTGTCGCGGGCGTACCTGTAAATTAGAACGAACTGCACGCCTCGAGAAAAACGACAAATTGCTCGCAGCATCATTCACGTTTTGTATGCAAGTCGATTAACCCTCGCGAGACCAAATCTGGATTGCAATACAACGGATTACAGCTAGTGCAATTATCCTGCAATCATCCGAAAGTGCATTTTTTCGAAGCTGAACTTTTCTCCTTTTGTAATTAAGACATTTCTTCTTTAATTTCTTTGTCATTGATATCTCTTAAACTGTGTCGGGGCAATTATGTAAATGGATTAAGAAATAAAATGTACAGCTCCAAAGTTTAAGTGTAAACTATTTTAAATATTTTTTTAAGCTGACAGGATAAAATATTCGTATTATTGATGCAGAAAATAATGCAATAATTAAACAAATGTTAATACTAATTAAGTTAATAACTATTAATAATAATAAATAACGCCTCTAAAATCTCTGTTTATCGATGAATGATTGATAAGTTATGATTATAAGAATTTTATAAATAATGATTGTTTTTTATTATGCTATAAGATTTTTTATATAATTTAATTATTGATAGCATGATATATGAATGCATCAACCCGATATACATGTATACGAGTTTATTGCAAGGGCATTTTATTTTTCCGATAATAAAAGAAAACTCCATTGCAAGTTTTCATTATCTTTTTTTATCTCTTTCTTCCGTACAATCGATGTAAATTTTGTTGAGTCCATTCGCGCAAGTGAATGAGCGAAATATACAAAGTTGGCGACACGCTTCTGATAAGTTTTCTTTTATCTACTCCATTCCTTCGTTCGATTTCATTTCGCAATCGCACTCGGTATTACTTTGCGAATAATTCGAGTTTACGATTTCGTAGGAATGAAAAGAACATCGATCTAGTTTTATCGTTTCCGCTCGATGCAAAAAAAATGCATAAGGAAAATTGAGGCTTTTTTCATATATCTCACGTATATATATCGATCGATCGTGAATTACACGCACATCCTGCCTGTCTGCATTTGTTACGGGAATTTTATTTTACGAGCGCTCAATATAAGTTCGCAAATAATACAAATTTACGATTCCTATATAAAATAGAGGAAAGGTATCGATATGAACGAACTTTACCACTCGTCCGAGAAAGAAAAAGTGGAAACAAGATTTTTTCGCATCCTTCCGCGGAGCGCGATGAATCGATCGTAAGTCACCCCGGGCATTGTACGATAAAGCCAACCGACACAATGGCTGAGTGCGTGTGCCTTTTTATTAACATACGAGCCGAAACTACGATCGCGGTCGATATAGTGACACATGGCAGCGCTGAAAACCGCCCAGACGCCACTTTTTACACGTAATGGCTCGAATCCGACGTCGGTCGCACGTCTTTTTTTTCCTGATGCGGAGTGATATACGGGCGGCTGGCATCGGCGAGATGGGAATTTAATGCGGGCCCATATTTGAATGATACGACACTTTTTCAGCGACTAGCGCGAGAGATGGTAATAGTCTTTCTTTATTATTACGCTCCTACGCGGACAAGTTTCGGCCGTTTTTCAAACGAATCGCTCCAAAGTCGCACGAAAAGTTTCCAACAATCTTAAGTAATTTCTCCAATTCGATTCAAATCAATTTACAAAATAATCTATTATTATTATTTTTATCTGCGTAATGATGCATAAAATAATTATCATCCTGTGCTGTCATTTTCTTCCCCTAACTGCTAATTTTTTATTTTTGAACATATTTATTGTTAATATTATTTTTATTAATCAATATATTAATACTTTTCTGAAATTATAAAACATGATTAATCTCGCGTGCAAGACTTTATATATATAACATTAAAGAGCGTCGCACAATATTTTTTTTCTTTATGTTTTTTCCCTTGAAGCACGTAATCTATTTGAGGAACAATTTATGCTCTTTGCCGAACGCATTTGAACCCGTAATAAAATGGGTGTCTTTATGTGAAAGGGGATCCGTACTTGAACGTGATCTCGAAGAAATCTCGTAAAGTCGTTTGTTCATCGTGAATTCTAGGATACTTGCGAATTTCATATGGAGCGCCATAGATATAACGTCAAGACACATTTTGAAGGGACTACAACGAAACCGCCACGAATGATTCGCGAAGGACGTAGCAAAAATTGAGCAGAGTTAAAGAGCTGCGTTCTTCCAGAATAAGACTGAAGCTCTCGGACAATTTCTCGAATTATTGGGAAAAACCCTCTCGCTAACTTATATCCCATCTTTGGGAAAGGATATGATCGTAATGCTGCCCATTCCCCACGAATTCTTCCCTTTTTTCCCTCTCTCTCCCTGTCTTCTTGCCTTCGTCATTACCAGAAGGCTCACGCACTTCAAGATTCTGGAACAGACTCATCGTAAAGGGACGCCGTCGTTCATGCTCGAAAGTTATCAGGAATCCTCTTAGAACATCATTAAAATTCACATGGAATCCGCAGTGCTTCGAATTTAAATTATCTCATTCTGGGACATACGTCTAAAAACCCCACGTAGAACGCGCGCGTCGAGAACAGTCTTATCGTATATCAACTCTGCTATAAGAATTATCAATATGCTATAAGAATTTTCCTGGTGGATTTTCGGATGTACGTCTCAGAATGAAACAATTTAAATTCTCTTTATATATAAATATCTATTATTAAAAAGATATCGCGAATTTGTGCTCGATATTATATACTCCCCTTTAATACATAGTAAATTTCTATAAATATTAAAATAATTTTTCGAAAGATGAATAAATCGCCGATAAAAAAACGTTATGATTCCTATCATTACTTCTTTCTTTCTTGAGAAACAATAGCTTATTTATCGGGTTCAATTTTTGGTGGCAAGTCATAACTCTGCACATGCTCTTATTCTGGGGAAGAGATCCCAGAGGATCCTACGAGTCTGGTAGACCGACACACTCGTACTGAACGAGCCAGATCAAATTCAGGCATTCAACAGAATTAGGCGATCGACCAGCCACGTACGATACCCGCGGGATCACCGACGGAAAAAACGCCCGCGAGTCCGCCCATCGATTTTTATTATATTTACGAATCTCATAATACTTTGAAAAACGTTAATGCACACGCACGCACAAATTGACAATAGTTGCTATTAATGACACTTGTATAGAAAATGCTTATGCTACTTTTTAATAAGTAAATCTTTTTCTTTGTTTATATAGGAAAGATTGTAATTTGAAAAGAATCAAATTTCTGAGCAATTATTAAGATTTAATCCAAGCCATCATCTTATATGTACATATATATATACTTACGGAATTCAAAAATTATGCGATATATATATGTCGCATACTTTTTGCATTTCATAAATGAGTTCATTCATATGCCGAAAAGCCATTCTACAATCATTCGCGCTACTTATGTAGATCACAAATAGAATAATGTAAAATGCCCCCAAATTGGATCAATCGCATGAATTTGAATAAGTCGATATTTATTTGCCCGTAAAACATATAATGAACAAAATTATATATATTATATATTATATGGAATTAATTTACACAAGAATAGAGATTATAAAATTATAATTCCAATTTACAAAGGATTATGGTCTAAATATACAGATCTTAATAATTGCTGATATATATATATATATATATATATATATATATATATATAAATTACAATTTTATCCATAAAAAATCTGTAATATGAATTTAGTCATGAGCGAGATCTTAATACAATTAATTTTATAACACAAAAAATTTATGACTTGCATTAGCAAAGCTATCTATCGCGGAAATTGTTCTCTTCCGAGAGAAGATACATGGATTCGTGGACTTGGCGAGAAAATTGTCTCCGATATCCACAAGTTCGATTACCGCGACTTCGTAGATAACACGAGGTTCTTTGCGCCGGGATCGTCGTACATGTGTGTGCTCCATGTACATCACCGATCGGACCCACGAGAATTGTACATAGTATATATAGTTCATATATATATACTACATGTATCTATATGTACACATGTATTGTTTCGACGAGTGCGAGTGACCAGCATTCGGCGCATTTCATCGAAAGTCCTGACATCAGGATCAAAACACCGCTGGGAGATTTCCCGATAAACAATGAACAAGTCGATTTGTACAAGTTGCACGTATGCGAGACCGCCATTCGGATAGTCGCGCTTTTTGAAACAGCGGTTTTTAACCATCGTTATGTAAAATCCGCCGAATATGGCATATACGCGAAATTTGCATTTGCAGAAATTGTCTGGAAATGTAGCAGCTGTGCTGTAAAAAATATGTGCGCATAAAAGTCAGAAATCAAATATATCGATGTATCATACATTTGATTACAGCATTATAAAGTAACGTACGTAAGTAGAAGAGAAAAAAGCTTGCAATAGATACAAGATCCGATGTATGGAATAGATGTTTTTCATTATTTAGAAGTCTTTCCGATCACCGCTGGGAAATCATCGATAAACATAATATCTTGATACAAGCAAGAGAATAAAACAATCGGTCCAGTTTTATGACCCAGATAGCGAATAAGGGAGAAAATATGAGTGCATTTTTATCGATTATATCGTTGTTTCTATTTCTGTTACATGATTTCCGTCTAGCGCCCTGGATTTTTAAATATCGAAAATATTCTCCATTTTCTCGTGAGAACATGATGCAACGAGAATAGCGTCAGACACGTTCAGATATAATTTAAAAAATTCTTTTAAAAAAACACACTTTTTATTGCACGTTTTCACGGTTTTATTTGATACTATTCTGTCTCGCGGGGAAATTGCGATAGCGACTGTCGGTTCATTACATTACACGTATATCTTTCGAATAATCGCACGTTTAAGAAAAAAGAAGGATGTAAAAGAAAAGGGAAATAACCATAGAAAATTCATTATCATCGAGAGCGAGAAGAGATGAGCTCTCGAAGAGAAAGGGTAAAAAGGGAATCATGAATTGGAAAGGGCGCGAGAGGATCGGATAGTAAGGGCGAGGTCTCGAGGGGCCTCTTTGCCCGGGACAGCTTTGATCGTGTTTTCGTCGATGGGGAAAATTCGAAACGCTTTCGCGAGAAACGCGTTTCGTTTTCCCGCCTAAGCTACGACATTCCCTCCGCTACTAGAGAAATAAAGCGAACTGAAAAGATCACACGTGTGCATAGCGCGAGCTATACAGCTAGTTCTCTCCCAGCTCATCCTGTCTCTCCCTTTTGCTTTTTCGTACCAGCCCTTTGCCCTTTGCTCCGATTTCTTGTATGTCGAGTAGTCTGCCTGTGCGCGATGCGTGTTAGTTTTTCTCCGTTAGTTTTTAGGTTCATTAGCAAACGTCAAAGTTAAAACTCGACGTCGTAAAAGTTGTTATTGGTGTTTGCGTAAAAAGTTTCGGGAAAAACGCCCTGCTATTTTTGAACCACGTACATTTAAACCGCAATACTTTATGCGGGAAAACTCAATTTCAAACTAGTCAAAGAATCTGTAGAAAGAGAAACGTAGTGACAACTTGAAAAACGTTCCTTCTAACATAATAATTGTGTGAGATATAAATGTTGCATAATTATATTATTAGATATATGTATCATATATTTAATATTTTACTATTTACATAATATTAATATAACATTTAAATGCAATGATAAAATTATGTTTATTAAATTGATAATCGAATGAAAAATATGAGAATGTTTATTCTTAATTTATCGTTAATAACGTAGTAAAATTTTTAACACCACTGTGCCTCTTTTAAATTATATAGATGTCACAACTTGTAAATTCAAGAATTCTTAAGCAAAACGAAAGGAGAAACGTATACATACTCCATTTTTCATACTTCGCAAATTCAATTTAATGGCGAGGGGAGTGAATATAAAAGACGGTTAATCTTCTTATCAGAAAATACGGTACTCCTCTGCTCGGAGGATAAAAGCAATCTACACGAAGACAACTAGGAAACAATTTATTCGGTATCGAATGGCCGCATTTTCTTGTTTTCTCGAACTTGATTACGTGTCCGACCGATCGGTTGATCGAATCACTACCATCGTCTGCCTGTAGTAGTCTCGTGCTGCAATAAGTCTCCCCTCCTTAATTTCTATCACGAGACTCGATGACAAATAGCGCGCTACAGAGAAAGAAAAAACAATAGGCTCTGCGATTGGACGGCAAATGAAATTATTAATACCTTGCTATCTGCGGAATCGTGACGCCATGAGATTCATCAGAGACGGAAAATCGGGCGAGCAAATACACTTCTTCGATTCGTTAAGCGTACAGTAAACTAAAAGATTTGATTAATTAATTCGGGCAGGACAGAAAACAAATAGCGATAGAATCTAATTCAAATACATACGTACAATCGAATTAACTAGTTTTCCAAGATTGATTAATATCCAACGTGTTATCTATACATATCTAGCGATGTAATATGCCTATACAATTCATCGTTATTATTAATGAGACATTAATATTGCGAACATTATTTATCAGGGAAAATGTAATTAATATCTAAACAGCATTTACGTAATTGTTATGCATTACAAACGTATGAATTTAACGGTTTCCAATCTGACTATTGTAGGTAGATTACAAATATTTCAGCATATATATATATATATATATATATATATATATATATATATATATATATATATATGTGTGTATATATCTAGTACACATTATGGACAATCTAGCAATTAAATAATTGAATATTCTCCTAATAACGATCAATTAACTGTAGTAAACATTTATTATAGGATATTTCTTTAACAGATATCTTAATGAATAAAAATCTTTATAGTTTCAAAAACTATTTTAACGATTATAAAATCATTTAGATAATTAGACGTGACAAAAATTAATTTGACATGTAAACATAAAGAATTATTATGAAATTCAATACAATTTCATTTGTTAAGATTTTACTCGCATTGTTTTTTCATAATTTTCTGCCATATTTGTTCAAGTAGGAAACTGTATATAGGAATATTCTAATCCTCCGCTTTTCCCGCGAGACCGCATTGGTCCATCTAAGTGGTAATCCGGTGGGTCTAATACTCTTCATCGCGACATGTTAATCGATTGCTATTAATAGCCTCGGTCACACACGGTTGAGCACTGCAGATTATCAACTAATTGGATTAGCGATATTAATGTCGGCACGAGGGCACACCCCTCATTAGATTCACTCAATATTGCATGGCAATATTACTCGTTGCGGACCGCGCACACAAACGCACGCTCTCACGTGTGTCTTGCACACCCCCTATCGTAAGCCCCCGCTGTCACGTAGTCGCTCATATAATGGTCAGGGTGCGTAGCTTGCGTAGACGCGCGCAGCAAACAGAAACACACGCGCGTAGGCGTGCACGTGCCCGAGACGACAAATTCCGCGATCCGGCGCACGTGACCGGAAGTAAACACGAAATCACGAATCTCGAGCTCGTTAACACGGAAGGAAGGTTCGTCCTGATTATTACATTGATTCGCCTTTGCGCGCGTGCGTTGATTATTACCGTAATTTGTGATACTCGCGCGAGAATGCTAATAATTCCATGCGTGTGTGTTCCTCGCCCGCGTTGTCTCTCTTTGACAGATATAATACATATTTGATATATAGCCGCGTATACTGAATATTACATCGAATTATATCATCTCTCTTGCTTCGCTATTATATATGCTAGACATATATCTATCTAAATGCTGATAATAAAGTGTAATGTACGTAGGAATTGTCTATGCAAGATGTGCATCGTATAAATTATTGTTCTAATATATAAATTAATATATTCATATAATAATAAAAAAATAATAGAACATTAGTATGCACAGAAATTAATAGTGATTATAAATGCAACATTTTCAACAAAAATCAATATAATGTTATTTCAGAAGACTGAAGATTATGCTAACAATAAGATTAAAACGTTGCTATTTCGATCGCCACGGTCGCTGCAACGCGTGAAATACACACATTACGGAGGAAAGCTGCCGCGAAATTATGTTTCAATCTCGAAGTCGGATAGATTTTGGAAACGAGCTCTTCTCGCGCCTCGTTGAACATTTCGGTTAAATGTATAGCTGTCCTTCTTCTCGTGGAACATTTATATTCCAGCTATGTATGTTGGAGAACCGTGTGATAATCAATTCGTGCGAAAACGGCATTCACTTTATCTGGACGACTTCTTAAAGAATAATATACTCGGATCGAAGGATAACATCGAGGAAAGGTTTGCGCGCTCTCGAGTTGAAAGGAAAATAATTTTTTAATTTTTCAATAATTAATTCTTTCTGTGGAAATCTCTATTTTACTGTATTACATTAAATGTGGTTTCTGATAAATATTTGATTTAATGTTTTAGAAGAGAGAAGTGAGAATGTCATGCATAATGTTCAGTACCTAAATGCATTCTAATAATTAATTGACTACTATAAATTTATAGTTAATACGCGTGAAATAAGATGTTAAAAATTCAAAAGTGGTAACAATAGGATCAAAAAACGTTTCACGTCAAGCAACTTTGCGCTTATTTAATACTGCGGAGAGATGCTCTGTGTAGTTTCTCTGGAAAATTTCCTCGACACTCAATTCCAAAAGTTCTTGTTATGCAAATATACTTTCCGCGGCTCACAGCGAGTATTTATGTTAACTTCATTGCAACTGACCTCCTAACTTCGGCTATGCAGTACTTACAGCCGTGCGACTTTGCTTCTGGGAATAAGCAATCCGCGGCGAAAGGAAAGAAAACATTGATTGTGCAGAGGATCTGGCGGAAGAGTTTAATAAAGTTTCTCGAATCGTTCCGCTCTAATTCCCCTGTATAAAATATCGATGCAGTATAAGAAAGGTACATTTGAATAGCAGCTACAGTTAAGCAAATACGATAAATTAAATATGAAATATACTAAGGCGAACGTATTTAGAATAGTCGCTATTCAGAAGAAACACGGCCATATGCAATCACAATCTTGAAAAATAGCTCTTCTTCATTTTTCTATTATCCCAAAATTGATTTTACAGGAAACTTGTACACTGTTTTCTGAATACCTAATAGAACGAGCTAAAGGATAGTATTTTAAAAATAGAACGAGACGCTAAACAATCATTGCATTCCGTTTGCAATAGCGCAATCGTTCGAGAGTCGACAACAATCCATTTCCGATATTCACGAAAGCTTCAAAATTGGCAATCGCGATCGAAATTACTTCGCAAAAATAATGCGTGACATAAGGAGGTAGTTCGATGCAGCAATTCGATCGTAAAAAAAAGAGAGAGAAAATTCCAGCGGTTTGCAAAGTATTCTTGACCGACGCGTTGTTTATCCGCAGTTTGAACGAGCAATGAATTTTTACGCGGAACAACGATAAGGCCTCGCGCAATGCATGGAAAGCGGAAAACCTCCGATAGGAAACGCGCAACCGGTGGGTGGGCGCGAAAAAAAAGCAAGAAGAGAAAGAAAAAAACGGCACGCGGAAGATTTATTCCGCTCGTATCCGCGCGGCCGATACCGGCCATCGATTTTCCGGCCGCGTGCCTATCGCGCCCTGATTTCGCTCGCCGCAAGAACGTGTCGCTTTTGTGCAAAACGAACCGATCTCTCTCTCTCTCTCTCTCTCTCGAATTGTGTTGTATTGTATTTTACCTTCGCCGTGCAACGGATACAATCGCGGAGCGACGAGGATTGCCGCTCCTGACGCTTAATCTCGCTCTTCTCGTTAGACGAGTTCGAAACCCGACGCGCCGTTTTATTGCGAATGTCACATTGGAAATCTTGAGATATCTTCCGCATCATATTTCGTTACCGTTCGTTTTTTGACAAGGTATATTGTCAAAAATCCCATATACATCTATATCGAAAAAAATTATTAAATAAATTTAGATATTTTGATACCTCTCGCGTTAAATTCTCGATGATTTTAATTATAAGAATATTACTCGTGATTTATATATAAAATGAAATCTATTTTATCGAGATGATATTTTATCGATGATAATATTTTTATACTGTCGTAAATACATGTCACGGATATGTTATAATCTCCCCCGCGCATATATATTTCGTAAAATTTGTTAAATTATTTATCAACGAGATATTAACTGCGATTTCTCGCAGTGAAATTATTTTTCCTTTTTTTTTACGTACTTTACACAAAAATGACGTTTTTCACTCTTCTAGTGCATTGCGGGGATGTAATAAGCGTTCTCCTCGTTATAGCCTGACAGAATTTAAATCTCGAATATTCCATTATTCCTCCATCATGACATTCGTGCATATACGTGTGCGCGCACATATACATATGTATTGCAGAATGCACGGGTCAGCACGACATATCATTCTAAAGCAGAGCTCAAAGAAGGATCCATTAACGATGCTGTCGTCTCGTTAGAGCCGCTTCATGCGGACGTATAATTCGCTAACGACGCGATAAGCCTGTCCACTTGCGACATCGATCTCGTGTTAAGCGAAACAGACAATCACCCAATTTAGAATAATTCGAGAGAAGTATCGATCGAATATGAAAATTACAGGAGCATTGATAAAAAGAAAAGAGATATAAAAAAGGCAAAAAGTATCGTCAATTTATAAAATATCGCCAATTTACAAAATTTACTCAACACATTCACAGTTACCTTATTCTTATTCTTCAGAATTAATTATTAATTAATAAATACATTTTTTGAAATATGATCGTAAAAAATAAACATCAATCATTCAAATAAAGAATGATACTTTCTCCTAAAAGTGACTTTTTTGTCAGATTTATTTCCGCGATATAATTTCTCAGATTGCGTTGTATATATATTATCGTGCTACACTTATCGTATCTCTGTTTTTTTTTCGTCAACCGAGCGAGGAAACAATATGAGAAAAAAAAATCCCGAACAATGATCAACGAGACGCGGTTCAATCGTTAATCCGATCCTCCTGCTGAATGGACTAGGACACCGAAAGGGAGAAAAGACGAAATCGGAAAGGGAGAGCTGAGGAGAAACTCGTTCCAATGGCATCTGAGGGATACGTGACGCGTCGTACGTGGTGCTCCCACGGGAGATTTTCCTCTCTTCGAATTCTCTCGCGACTCCCTCTCCTCTCTGTTCATCGCGATATCCACTTATCGACATCCCTCGTCAGGAGATGCGTTACCACGGAAATGATACGTACGTGTCAAAACGACGAAACCGATGCTTTTCAATGACTAGCCCGCCATTCCGACCAATGGATCACGCACGGTTCTATTTCCTCGAGATTCCTCAGGAATCTTGAGATAAGAGCGCGCGTGTACCAGATTTTTCTGGCAAAATGTATCGGAAATGTAACGTGTTTGACATTATGTATTCAATGATTAACGGAAAAATGTTTTGAAAATTGCAAACTGTGGATTTGAGAGAGAAAGAGGAATTGCAAGTTATACGAGTTAAATATTAATATAATTGAGAGCTATAGATTGAAAGTCAAAGATTGAGAAAATTAAAACTTGAGGAAAGAAAGATGAAACTTAAAAATTGAAAATTCAAATCATACATATATAATCGAAATTATTGCATTTATATCATTCGCATTAAAGATAAGAAAAGTTAGTCCTCTTTCTCGCGCGAGGAAATGTAAACGCCTATGTTCAAAATAAATAGCAGAGTATAATACTGAGAGTTGAATAGCATCGAAAACTAGCTCCAATATAAGATCCAAAATAAACGAGTCGGAAGAATGTTTTCAACATCACAGAATCTATTATTCAAAGCTTATTTGGACTCTCCTATAACGATACACAATGTGCGCCGCCAGAATAAAACTCTATATCCACGGACATTTTCATAAATTTCCTATAGACTTTCTTATAGACTTTTCCTATAGCGTGTGCGCATAGAAAGTTGCAACAACGCTCTCGTAGAAATATCAGACAAGTGGCTAGGAATGGTACTTCATCTACATGCGAATATGCAAACACATAAACATACACATATGTAAATACTAATAATATTCGCAGCATACGCTTCGATGTCGCGCGATAGAGCTACGCAATATCCGTTTTGCATTTCTTTAACGATTTCTATTGTCCATTGAGATAAAAGAGAACTTGAATATGGTTAATCGACACGGAGCGATTTTTTCGAATTCCGAATTATCTGTATCTGATGTCAAATAGACTCGGAAATGTAATTTCATACAATTCCTATCTTAAAAAAGATCATTTTTCAATTGATTCATACCTACATACCTGGGTTTTACCAGTTAATCTCCCAGCCAAAAATACAAACGAGTTACATTTATGCGAGTTACCAGCGGGTGCAAGTTAAATATTTAATTAGCTGCCGGGAACTTTCGTGCCGAGTACGTACGTACCCGTGCGATTATCCGAGTGTCCACTCGAGATAATGGCGAAGGAGAAGCACGTGCTGGCATATGTAATTTATGGTACGAACTTCGTGTATTTATTTTAGCCCCGTCGTAAAATTAACAGATATCGCAGACTGGTAATTTTCGAGCAGCATATGTTTCGTTTCAACTTACCATGATGGGCTTCCGCTTCGATCCAATGCAGATGGCACCTTCGAAGCATACAACGAATATATAAATATTTAAGATATATTTCTCATATTGTATTAATTAAATATTTCACTATCTTTTTCACTATCTAAAGTGTAAAATGATTACAAGATCAAATAAAATGAAATAAAATAAAATTGATATAAAGTATATATGCTTTCTATCACTGTGATTTTCTCTCTATTATGATAACTATGTGGATTAAACTATAGTCAAGAAGGAATAACCGAGATATACTCGATAATCTGTTCAAAGAGGTCGGTGCAATTGTCGGTTCCATCGAGTAAGCAAACAACCGCATGTTTCACAATGTTGTGTCACCAAATGTTTCATTAGCATTCGAGAGAGAGAGAGAGAGAGAGAGAGAGAGAGAGAGATAGAGAGAGAGAGAGAGAGAGAGAGAGAAAGCATTTCCTGGCACCAAGTACATAGTTCGTCGAGGAGAATATTCGCGGAAACCCCACATTTTCACCATAAGGTGTGGGGAGTCGCGTC
The DNA here is from genome assembly GCF_025532165.1 of Camponotus vicinus. Lineage (NCBI taxonomy): Eukaryota > Metazoa > Arthropoda > Insecta > Hymenoptera > Formicidae > Camponotus > Camponotus vicinus. Next base: position 4,669,115 of record NW_028141949.1, read on the forward strand.
GGCAGTTTGTCCATCGAGGATGGTTACAGCACCCTCCGTTTGTTTTCATACGAACGGAACTTTCTTTTTTTTTGCCCTCCGACGTAGAGATACTCAAAAGTTTTTAACGAGGGCACACGGCACGAGAGAGCGAAGAGTTGTGTTTGTGAATGGGCCGTATTAATGGCCCGAAGCCAGTTCCACGACGTTCCCATGGAAATTCATTAACTTCATGAAATGTTTTCTCTCCCCGCTCTCTGTGCGACACGCTCGCCTCTTTACGCATCGCGCTCGCAGTAGCTTATGATTGCCCGCTGCAACATTAATTACGGTTTCCCTTTTACAACCATTATATATTTGCGACGATATGGAAATACACTTTATTAGTGTACCCATAATGTAATCAGAACGAAATTATTTATCGTTTGCTATATATGTATAGCGATAGTAAATATCGCGAAATGAAAATCGTAACATTTCAATTTAGGAATTATTTAATAATGCTAAAATAAAGGGGGAGGGCTTTATATGAAAATTATTCTACATCATTAAATCACAGTATTTCCGAAAGCACTTTTATGGCAGAATTAATCTCGTTGGCAACAGTGCAAACTCGTGAAATAATAATGAAAACTAATATTCATGTTTACAATAAATATCTGTTTTAGTTTATATTTGTCTTTCGATATTTGTTATCTCTCTCTTTAGAGAAGTAAAAATATCATTAGTTTACAAACACTTTTCAATTGATATTCATCGTGCAACTTTATTACGATTGTAAATCTATCATCCGCATAAGTTGATACAGCCATTGCATTTTGACTTATCTGCGAATTAAAAAATGCCATACAACGATCTGAGAAAGTATACGCGATACACGTTAACGGCCCAATTATGGTCTGCTAAAAGGCAACGCGGATTGAGATTTGGCCGCGATAATGATCCCGGCCGCGCTGTAATAACGATTACCAGCATGCAATTTGATAAATTACCCTAAGGCCAGCTAGGGTCGGCCAAGTTCATTCCAGTACGTGAAGTACCGTCGGTGCCTCAAACCCGTTTACGGCGTCTGGCGATATACCGTATCGTAAAACAAATGGCACGGTGATAACACGGAGATAAATCAAATTACGAACTCTATAATCAGAATTGTGCGACTGAATCTGATTAATTTCAGAATCCCAAGTAGCGTCGCTATGAAATTCAAAATAGTGTTTTGCAATTCTCCAGCTCTAACTTCTCTCCTCTCTCTCTCTGTCTCTCTCTCCTTCTTTCTCCCTCCCTTCTTCTCTTTCTTCGAAAAATTTTCGACTATACAAGGCAAATTTTCGCGGATTGTAAAGGCAAAGTTTCCATGTTGTTTCCGTAACTTTCAATCTTCAACAATATTTCAATATGTATAAAAAATGGGGCGGATTTATGCATGCAGCCATGCATTGTGCATTGCAGTCTGTATTAATTCTTTCAGCTGCTAGACGTATGTTTACGACATGTGCAACCGATCCTAAAAAATCGCGATAATATTTTTTATCTGTCAACAGCACGACTACAAATCATGAGAGCCATATCGGATATTATAAATATAAATCACTATTTTTGCGCAACTTTTTACAACAACCATATATCTATTTAATTAATGACAAAAATAGCAGTAAAAAGTATCATCGATACAAATACATGAAGAGAAACCAAAATTTAAAGAAATATTACTTGTGCACGTTTTTAATAGCATAAATTCGATTAACAAAAATTGTCAAACGATAAACGCGAAAGAAACCAGTCTAAAAATGAGTCGATAAACCTATGTTGGCGCGTAAATTAGTAGTATTAACCGCCTGTTTTTCTGTCGCATACGAGAAACGCAAGGAGAAAGAGTGGGAGACGGATCGATGTTGCGCGATCGTTTACATCCTAGCACACGAGTAGCGGCTAAATGTAAACGTGGCTCGACGGTCCTGAATATTCATTTAACTTTTCCCTCGGGATATACTCACCGATGGAGGACGAGTATATCCCGAAGATAAAAGAGAGACTAGCGCGCTAAGAGGAAAGAGGAAGAAGTTTTGCGAAAAAGAACTAGCGAGCGTTCCATCGCAACGTTTTTTCCTGAGCTCGAAAAGTTCTGACGCTGAAAGGAAGAATTACCGCGCGCAAAGAGAGAACCAGCGCATTATCAAGTTATTGCTGATACAAAACACGGACGACAGATTGTTTTATAGATACAATACGCAATATAATTATAAAATGTGTGATAAATTTATTTAATTAATGCACGAACTTGATTAATGTAGAAAATATCTGACGAGTATATTATCGGATTTATAACGTGTTACGCGTATCATCATGAACCGATCCTGCACAAATTACGTCAGATTACTATACAGAGAGAAAGAGAAAGAGATAAAAAGAGAGAGAGAGAGAGACTATTAAAACTAAATATTACATTTTATATTGTTAGGACAGTTTTGAAATTTGTATTTATAGCATAATTAATATAAATATATATTTTGTCTTGAATCTGTATATAACGATCTGTGAATAATATTTGTAAATCTCTAAATAAAATATTTTCAAATAAAATATGATATAACATGGATGTTATACAAACTTTTATGATTAAAATTTAATTAAATAAAATATTGTGAATTTTATGCCATATAATAATTATAACAGAGAGTATGTATTTAGTAATATAAATATGTAATCAATTTACGCAGTAATAGAATCACGTTTCATCAAAAAATCCATTTCGACTACAAAAGTACGAGGAATTCACAAACGATCAAATGAATTTCAGCGATACGAAACACATTCGTGATTACTATGGCGTGTCAGAAGACGAGCACGACCGCCACAAAGCAATGAAATATATGTATCGCTGCTGATTGATCGTCTGGTTTTCGCAGTCCTTGACTACCGCGAATGGAAAGACGGGAGGAAGAGATGCTAAACGACGTGGCGATTAGCACGTCGTGGAAACGGTTAAGGTCGATCGAGCGTGAAAGGGAGATGGCACGCTTTTTGCTAACCGATAAATGGCGGAAAGCATTCGCGACCAATTACGGAACGGATACTTCTTCCTGTGGTTCGAGCCGACCGATATTCGCCTTCTATTGCATCGACAGTCTGAACGGAAGCAGCTGTTACTACTGCCAGCCTCTCTACTGCCGGCGAGACTTTGTTCAATCGCTTTATATTTTCACGGCATATTAAAATATAAAAATTAAAATCATACCCATCATGTTTTATTAAATAAACCTCACAAACTAATTTATTCTTCTTATTAATTTATTTTTTTTTCTAAAATGGAGATCACGAAATGTATGCACAAAATTAAAAAGGTTTTATAATAATTGTATTAAATATAAAATAATACATATTTGATGGATAAAAACCATACTATTTTATTATATAAAAGATGAATTTTTTTTTTAAATATAAAATTGATGTATTTAAAAATAACTGAGTAATAATTAATAAAGTTTTTATTTTTTTATTTGCATTTTTAAGTATAAATAAACGATACGTTTGCGCTTCTCTGCAATTTTAGGAACACCACAAACAAGCCGCTATGAGTTTAACTAATATATCTTCGAAGAAAAAATTTAATTGTTGAAAATAGAACCATTATAAAAGAGCGAGTTTAATGTTCCGAGCAATTCATCGATACACCTGACAGAGTTTTGCCTCGCTCGCGGACGGATTATCGAAGCGAAATTTCATCCGCGACGTCATCATGTATTTTCAATGACACAAAACATGGGTTGGATTACGGTCGCATCGAGCGATGGCGCATTATTTTTATCTGCAATAAAAAGAGAATAAAAAACGCATATTCGCGTTCGGAATATTGCCCCTCTTAATATATGTACTCGCTACACGTTACCCGACATTGAAACCATCGCGCGATTCGCGCCGTTACCGCCGATTGATTCAACTAAAATCGCAAAGAGAGGCAGCGAAAATATAATTCCGCCTGGAGCCCGACAATTTGTCGAGCTTATAATTTACGAGAGCTTTTATCGCGCTGGGGCGTATACGCGTAATTTGCACTTAGCAATCCGTACGTCTTTAAAAATTGAAGGAAATGCCTACTAATTCTCGCTAGTATATTAAAAAAAATGAAAGAGAAATATAAAATGTTACAAACACATAATTCGTCTCGCGGTGAACGATTAATTTGCGCTCAAACACGTTATCGAAATGTCTTCGCGATTCGAATAACGTGTCACATAAAAATTTAACAATGTTTCGACACGCCACGAGATTGTTGTCGCGCGCAATAAATGTCATAATTACAATTTTAGTCGCGCTCGCGTTGACTCGTGCAAACTATTATCGCATCCGTCATATTGCACACGGACCGAGGTCACGGAAGGGAAAAATGCGCGTTGCGTTCGAGAGATTTCAGGTAAAGATTCCAAGCGGGATCAAGAGATCGACGAGCAACATTCAGCCTCGGGATAGACGAGACTCGTGTTTGTGTGAAACGCGTACAGCAGGCACTTACATTTAAAATCGACGATAAAACGAAGCTGGCCGACTGCCGCCGCGGATTTATAAGCTTTAAAGCACCATCGATCGAGCACGAGCTCGCAAAGTACCATAAACCCCCTCGCCCGCGCTCATCTTTCTCCATTTCTCTATCCATACTTCAGTTCTCTGTCTCGTGCATCTCCTCTTCGAATAAAAATTGATCTCCCTCGACGCGATCGCAAAGAACCGGATAAATCGCTGATCTCGAATGTACGTTCGCGCGAGACACATCGAGATTTTATTGGGTTCAAAAATTTCGCCTCCGATTGATTTACGTACCTAGTGTCGCGTCAAAAAAACGTCGTTTTATTGGTGAAAAAATCTAATCTTACACATATGATAGTTGCCAATATATTATAAATATTCTTTCTTATTAAAATTTCTTTAGTGAGAAATTTTCGGCTGAACAAAATTATGATTAATAAATTTTAGAATTAGAAAATTACAAAATTGAGAAATTACGAGTTAAAAACACAATTAGAAAATTACAAAATTTAATTATTTAACACGTTTGTATATATTCTTTAGATTTTTTCACGAAATAATAGCAATTGTGTGATACTAATTCTGTCACAGTTTATGACACATGACACTCTTATTGTAATGATAGCATTTCGCAAAATATCGTTCGAAGGACGATGACTCTAAATCCGGCGACATGGTTTGCAGGATTAGATATCGAGTTTCATTCGGCGACATCCCTATGAAGTGTCTCTCCCATCAAGTCTCTGGCCTCTGTGAATCAAAATTCAACCAGTATGTCAAGCCGTCTGACCATCGCGCAAATGGCGCATGCGAATGAATTATGCAGTGTGTCATGTCGTGGCAAGCAACTCATCAAACATATACGCGTGTTCGCACATCGCAGGAGGCATATCTACAACGGATGCGTGTTTCAGAGAGAGGAAATAAACATGCAGAGGCAGGAGATAGACAGTGAAAACGATATAATGAGTTAAAGAGAAAACGCGTGAGCAAGCGCGAGAAAGACAGGGGGAAATGCGAGATAAAACTATTAATACGAGCCACACAAAATCAGAGAATGGAATGGAACGCGTGAGCGCGTGGCGTGATTGATTGATCGGCACCAGGTCTCGCTCTGATCATGTCAGTTTTGAGTTTTGCATTTGAGTTTGCAAGGCTACGCTAACGCACGCTGCGATTAATAACAGATTCCGCGAAACGCATCTGGCCAATTAAAGGGAGGAGATTAGAGAGAAAGAGAGAAAGAGAGGAAGAGAAAGTGAGACATATATATTGCGGCAGATTATTCAAATACAAGATTGAAATCGACCGGAACGATGGTATCTGTTATTTCGTTGTAATTAACGTTGTCGACGTTATATAATCGCGATCAATGAAATGCGGCCGATTCGTTGGATATACAAATTAGTAGCATCACGAGCTGATATAAAAGATATTCGAGATTATCTCGTCTCCTCCTCTCTCTCAATGGCAGACAAAGAACAAAACAGGAAGTGTTCCAACATCAAACTATTAATATATCGACAGAATTACTATAATCTGGTTAAAGTGAGATTTTCGAGTGAAAAGCCTCTTATATTCAATAGACTTACGAGAGTTTTGATAAAATTTGTAATGTAAACCAAAAATAGCTAACAAATATTGTTATACAATATGTATAGAACGCGAAGATAATAACGGCAACAATCAAGCATCGCATTAAAGTAGAAGATGCGGGCGTGAGAAAAATGCGTCTCGCGCGTTTGGGAAATCCGAGTCCTTTATAACGAGTCTACAAAGTTTCCGCAAAATTGTGCTTTGTCAGGCTTTGGATTCGCGAGACGAAAATCCGAGGTGTAGCAGGGAAGCAAGAGAAATCGCGTACGCCTATCGCACTCTCCACTACTAGAAGATTCCGGCTGATTCTTCCGGTTAGAGAATAGAGCAACGAGAAGGGTAAAAGCCCATGCTAAGAAAGTAAAAGGTAAGAGAAGAGATAAAAAAAAGAAAGTGGAAAAGAGAGAGAGAGAAAGAGAGAAAAGGGAATGCGGGAGAGCCCGGTAATGCACAAAGTACGGATCGTCGCCGTCGTTCTGCCACTTAATCTTCGCCGTGGCAATAAAAACCGTGAACAGGTGAAAGAGAAGCGGCCGAAGTTGTACGGACACTTTGACCATTTGCGAAATGAACGCGGAAAAAAGAAGCGGCCAAAAAAATTGCCCGACAAACGGATATCATTTGATTATTTTTTTTATCGACATAAATTACAACGCTAAAAGAACACACAGTACATGTATGATAACGTAAGCATTCTTATATACTCGTACTTAGACTCATTGGTCTATAAAAGGACATTCATTAATTATAAAAAAATTATTAAATTACAAAGCTTGCATTTAAAATTCTCTAAACGTTTTTAATGCTGATAACGCGAAAGATTTTAATTCTAATTCTCGCATTCATGCTGCGATTAATATAAGTACATGTTTGTGGCAAGAATAGACGACGGAAAAACGCCGGATAGAGACCGTTATTTTTTCTAGCCAGTCTATAACAGGTAACAAAAGCAATTGAGAGAACGGAGGAAATGAAAGCCAAGTAGAAGAGAAAAAAAGAGAAAAGAAAAACGGAAATGAAGACTCAATAACGCACGAAACCCGGCGGATTGTCCGCATAGCCGTTTCACCACTTAATCTCTGTTTCTGGAATGAAAACCTTGAGGAAAAGAGAATCTCGTGCCGGAATGGACGACAACAAGAGATGATCCGACAATGTTGAGGAGATTAGATATAAAGGCAGGGTCGATAATATCGCCACAAAAATATTAGTGCATCATGATTACGAAAGCAGTAAAGAAACAAAGATCTTTTGAACAATGTAACAAAGACACGAAATAATATCATTAAGAATAAATCTTAGCGGAAGAGATCCGAGAAGAAAAAGTATAGAAAAGTATAATAAACACGTTTGTCCGTCTTAATTTTTCTCGAAAAAACAAAATCATGATTTCTTTTACATAATTTTATTATAACATCTAGCGCGCTGTTATTTTTTATTTAAAATTTAAATTTTTTTATATTTAAAGTCAATCTGATCAAATTCGAGGCAATAGTATCCTCGATGGTACTTTCAATGATCCAGGTTCGGACTGAATTCAGGTTGAGTTCAGGCCAACTCGATCACTTAATCTCTGCCGACGTGATGAGAACTGAAGGAAAGAAGGAAGCAAACATAAAAAAGAGAAAGAGAGACAGATAGACAGATAGACAGACACAGAGAGAGAGAAGAGACTACGGAGGAAACTGTAAGGATACCGAGATCAAACGAATGAGATAGAACGACCGCACGACAAAAGCTCGTTGAGACGAAGAAAAGACGGGGCTCGCCAAGCTCGAGAGACAAATCTTTAGCGGAAACCACAGTGCGCTACCGCCAGCGACTATTCAAGAGAAGAGGGAAAATTAAATCTCACCGTAGGATATTGGGGACGAGACTCAGGAAGAGAATCACGGTAACTTTTAGCGAGTAATCAACGAGACACGACGAGGAAGAGTCACGCGCGCTTCGATTCGCAACGTCATTTAGTAACCGGACGAAAGCTGTGAGAAAGTTGCGTCGCGTCTCCACCATAAGATAAATAAAGACTAGAAGTGTGCGAAACTGAAGCTAAGACGGAAGAAAGCCGAGAGACAAGCACGGAAGTTCGAAGGAAATAAAAGCGGATGTGATCATATATGCAAAAAAAGATGATGTATCCGCATAGTGGAGTTTATGAAAAGTTAGTGAAGTTTATTAAAAGAGAAGTATAGTCGCATAGCAAGAATGTTAAAAGAAAGAAATGCAACAAAATGAAACAATATAAAATATAAACTAAAAAAAATAATAAAAATATCACATATCGTGTAACAATCTCTGTAAAATAATAAAATATATATAAAATAATAATCTCTATCTAAAACATTATATCAGAATAATTTATAATCTGATAAAATGCGCGCTACATAACTTGAAAAGGAAATTTATGACAAAAATAACTGGGGCTAATGTATACGAAAACAAGATAAGATTGACTGAGAATGCACTGAAATAAATTGATATGCAAAAGTAAGTAAAGGAGGAAAAAAGTATGTAAAAAGAAGAAACTGCAAATAACAAATATAAGTTGCAAAGTGGATAATCAAAAAGACTATTCAGAGGAAACAGAAAAAATGGCGGAGGCGACGATATACTTGGCGTATATTTTACCGGTGAACCTGCGAGTTCGCGAGCGATACTAAGCGAGCGAAAAATGATTCGCATTTTTATTCACGAGCGGAAGACGGATATAAAGCGAGGCAAATACATTTTTCGTATGCAGATACGTCTGAAAGAAAGAACGGAAATGGGCTAGAAAGATTTGGAAAGATATGCTCCGTAGTCGTTAAAATTGATCATCATAAAGGAGCATTCGAGAAATAAGGTAATATGTTTTCGATACACACGTGTGTCTGTGATATGTTATGTCCTTATTCGGTTGAATTTCAATGCCTTAATATATATGCAAAATATATTCTCTATATCTTTCACGAATGCAATGCATGAAAATGCGAGCATCTAATGGAGACAAAATGTATAAATGACAGAATGAAAAAAGACGCAGCTTTATAATCAAACGGAATAAAATGGAATTGCATTTTTATTTACGTCGAAAATGAGAGATAAAATGTTATCCTACTGTTTCGACCAACATTTATCACAGTATGAAGAAAACTTGATTATAACGAAAGCAAACATTATTACACCGATATCCTCAACGTCTTTTCTTTCCATCTATTACATTTTCTTTGTATTAACAACTTGAAAGAACGCAATATTCCTCAGATATATAATTTCGGGATAACAAAGAAAATAAAGAAAAAAGCAGACGTAACACTCGAAATGGACGGAACGGAAAGGTAACAGGTAGCAGAACAGGATAACGCACGCGAGAGATGAGTTTGGCATTAAAAAAGAAAGAAAGGACGATAAAAGATATAAGAAAAGAGATATTCCAGGCAAAGCCTGCAGGCGAATTCTATGGCAGGATGTCCTATGCATTGTCGTCGGCAAATTTGCGCAGGGGAAAAAGTTTCGTGAGGAAACACGCCGATAACAAAGCACCAACGCCGATTTGAGAAGCGGCGTCGCGTAAGATGGGAGAGGAAGTCCGAAGGATGGAGAGGACGAATATCTTATGCATTCGCAAGACGCGCGACTTTGTAAACGCCACGAGATTTATCTCGCGCCGCCGCGACATTCCCTACGTTTCTTCTACTTGTCTGTCCGAATGCGAATTTTCTACGAGACACTGACGAATCTCGCAGCGAAGCAGACGCAATTTCTTGTTAATGGATATTTATATTATCCGTTATATCACATTCATATTATTCTCTCTTTATCACATATTTCTTTTAAATATTTCTAGGAAAAATTATCAATTGCAAAGAAACAAAAAAGGATGATACACATAGTAATATTTAATATTCTTTAGAAATTGTAGCGACTAGAAAAAAATTTCGAAACCAATATAATATTTTACAAGTCCTAAATATTTTAATAATGATTAAGTAGAAGCAAGACTGAGAAGCAAATTATTTTCATGCTTTCCTTAAATAATAAAGAAAATGAATTATCAGTCGGTTATGATAACGAAAAGCGAAAGGTTTAATTTCATGCAAAATAGTTTAATCGCGGACTCCGGGCTACTGGATGCGCAAAATTAGAATGCAGTATTAAAGCGAAAAATCGTCGACGTTTAAACGTAATTGTAAAACGAAACAGCCGCAGGCGACGAAAGAGAGACTTCCGACGATGAGACTTTACCCTGTCCGTTCGCGACGAAGATAATTTCAATCGCGGGACACAATTGTGCTACTCTCGTAATTAATGCGCGCTGTATCGCGCTCTCGTGATGCAATTTCTTTCTCATAATTATGTTATATGTTTCAAAGTGGCATAAAGTCTTGTTAAAATGGATATATAGAATTATATTCCTATTTCAGGAGCAAAACGGATATGGTTTGAAAAGTGGATTTATACTTGAAAATTAAGCGGGGCTCAGTTTCTAGACATTGCAATTTAACGGATCTTTCGAATAATATTTTCCGCGACGCTTTCGAGTCGGAGACAAAAGTACTTTCTCTTCGATGACAAAAACCTATATTGGATTTTGCGCGCAATTCTAGCTCTCCAGGAACCCAGTAAGTGAATTTGCCACCAAGCTAGCTTAACGAGAACGGACGTTTCATTACTAGCTTCTTACGAAAAGGGTTTGTGGCTCAAAGAACTTCTAAAAGGTTTGCGCGCTTAATCTCATCCATATCAGTAGCTTAAAAAAAAGAGATGTCTCGTAAAATTTTAAAAGGAACTTTATCTTATCAGATACTTACAAATTCTGCCGGAACTTTATCTTATCAGATACTTACAAATTCTGCCACTAATATCCTTACACACACACATATATATATAATAAAATTCAATTTACATATTTCTCGTTTTTTTCTAATAGTTTTTGCGGCAGAAGCAAAAAATAATTAAAATTAATTAATATTAGTGAAATAGAGTTTAAATTACTTAGAAATGGCTGATTATTAATGCGATCGTTTCACTTGCAACTCAGTTTATATATATAATATTAATAATCAGCCATTTTCAAGTAATTTAAACTCTATTTCATTAATATTAATTAATTTTAATTATTTTTTTGCTTCTACCGCAAAAACTAATATTAGGAAAAAACGAGAAATATGCGAGTTGAATTTTATTTAAAAAAATCAACGTGTTAACAAATTCATCTATCATGGCTGTCAATGGCGCGTTTCTCCAATCAAAAAATTTCTAAGCTTATCGAAATGGATCATTGATATGTGCCGTTCCATAAAAATCCATCGATGTCCCATTAGAATGACAAAGCCCCGGAGAGGTGCCAGTCGGCATGTATAATTCATCAAATGCCGAGAGAAGAGCAGCATGCTCGTTACGACGATGGCGCCGGTGCCGCCACAAGATGACATTCGCGGATTTAGAAGGGGCACGAGTCTCTCCGCGACTCTCGTTACTCGTAAATTCGGTTCAATATCGTGCGACGACCATAACGCCCATCCCTGCGTAAATCAACGATATCAGGGCATCCACGAATTACCATTCAGAAGCGATTGTTATTCGCTTCTACGAGACAAATGTCTCGAGCGACCCGATACCACGTCCTCTCCCTCGCGCCCCAGTAATGAATGCCGGCTTTAATGAAAACGGCGAAACGCAGCCATTATCCTGCGAAGATCAATCTCAGATAATCCTTTTAACATCGCGACATACGATTGTACCCGGCTGTTCGCGTAAACGGGAATTGAATAATTATAAGAAAAATATTACTCGACTTTTCTTTGCGAAAAATAAAATACAAAAAATTAATCATTTTTTTCTTTTTAAATGATTGTTGAAAAAATTGTTAAAAGACTCGCACTAAATTTTACGCAATTAATTCTATCATGAATCTTTTATGAAGGTTTTATTGTGATGCATTTCAAGTTTTGATTCATATCTCTCAGACGTATGATCTTTGTTACTCGCGCGCATAAGTCCCATCGGGCATGTGCTCATAAAGTCTAGATTATTTTCGCAAGCGCCACGTTGGCATTAAGAAACACGAGCACACAAAGCAACCGAAAGAAAACCGTGCACCATTGCAATTCATGCAATGTAACCCGGAGGCGCCGTTAAAGCAGATATTACGGAAACGTTGTTTTAACGTCGGCCATGAGCGCCAAGCTGTATCCCAAGGTGCAGCCTTTTCCACCATTGTTTTAAATTCTATCTTTGTCTTCCTCGTATCATGTAAGCCGTCCGAAACGATGTCACGGTAGAGTTATATTATTTTCTTGGGGCCTCGCGAGGTAAACGCCAAGGCAGAGCCTTGTAAAGTGATATGACGGGAAATCTTCGTTTACGAGAAGTGAGAAGTTTATGCTAATATTATTTTATAAAGATTACACAAACGTAATTTCGTAAATAAAAAGTAAGATTAAAGGAGCAACGAGAAAATGGTTAATTTCATTTAAGATAATTTCTAAACACTAAATGTTTTCAGAAAGAAAAAGAGAGAGAGAGAGAGTTACATTTCATACATCGTTGTAACATTTCGCAATTTTTGTTACTGAATTACGGTACATAATTAAACTGCGTAATATTTCTCTAGATATAATTTGCAAAAGAAACTTTGTTTAAAAAAATATACGCGCTTACACGTGCAATATGCGTACCAATGTTGGCGTCGGAAATGAGGATTTACACTGTTCTTAACCAGCCGGCGAGTGGAAGGAATTATTTCAAAAAATATAATTACACGCGTACATAGTACCGCAGGCTTCATTATTCTCGTGTACTTTTATTGTTACTGAAAGTTGCCGTTTACACTAGCGAGAAATACGAACAAACGAGATTGGAATAAATTATATTTTTCTTTTACCGTCACATGTAGTATTTGGCAATGTGTATATGATCGTGTATATAAAATATTTCTAATAATAAAATATTGTTTCGCCCTATTATTAACCGTACTGAATTGTTCTCCAATTGAAAATATGATACTAATTTTAATTGTGACGATATATTTAATTTTGGTATTTAATCAAGATGTTTGATATATAGTTTGAAAAATCTAATAGAAATTAGTAATAAAAAAAGAAATATTAATTATACAATTTTTAATTTCTGTATACGTATATATGAAATATAACGATGAAATCTATATTAAAACCTATATTAAAAAAAAATTACCCGTTTTCTCCCTATTATATATGATAATTTCGGATACGTCACACCTGGGAAATCACGATCTGGAAATCCTCGGTATGCGAGAAAGTGTTTCCTCGCGACGCGAGAAATGCATATTACACACACGTACGATTTCCCAATCGTTTCCCATTGTCGCGAACGCGCCCGCCCGCGAGAGATTCCGGTCACGATCGGCGATCGAACAATGGATCCTTCAGAAATTGCGGGCAAATCGCCCTTACGGTCGGGCCCGCGGGCCCGCGACAAACATTGTTCGTGCGGGGGGGGGGGGGGGGTTCGAACTGTTCGCGGGATGAAAAGACAGAGCACAATGCGCGAGCGCGCCGGACCAAACGACGAACAATGATCTTCCGGTATATCCGTACGGACGTGCATAAATCACGCCGATATGACATCGGCCAATCGTCGCCGATGCGGTCTCGACAACGGCCTTGAAATATCGCCAGCCAGCATACCCCGACGATTAACCGCCGTCGCCGATAATATAAATGCCTTCTGAAGGTTTATGGAGGCCGCCGCGCCACCGCGTCCCGCTGAGATCTATTGCCAATTACATTATTGGCGTCTTCGTTCGAGCGCGGAAGTTCCAGCGTCCGATAATCGGAGTCGGCGATGCGATTCGCGGAAATAATTGCATCCTTCCGAAATTAAGCCCGGTTTCCGCGACGAAAGGATCAGGGTAATTAGTGCGGCACACTTTTCCGCGATACGTCGCGCGCGTAAATTATGTCGGTGAAATTTTAACGCGCTCCAGATGCGAATTTAATTAAACGATACTATATTTAACGCGGTAATTAGCGCTGAAAAAAAGATAACTTTTGCGTATAAAACAAAATGGAAATTGTAAATAATGTACAGGTATAATCAGAATGCGCTTATAATAATTAATCTGTTTATTATTAGTTTAGTATGACTGTGTTATTAATTTATTAAAAAGCTGACGAATATTTACAAATTACTACTGTACTTCTAAAATATGAATGCGCATATGAGAAAAACAAGTAATAGAGATAAAATTTATAATCCCTAAAAATTTTTTAAAAAAAGGTAAAAAAAGGGCGCCAATTGTGTAAAAATGTTGTGTGTATTATCTACAAAAATAGCGATATAAAAAATTGCGCTCATTAAGAATAAAAACATGTACAAATTTAAGTAGTAATATTTTAATTGAAAATACTATTATGCAAAATAATTGTTTTAATTTCCAAAAATAATTGTTTTAATTTCCAAAAATAATAATATTAAAAAAACAAAAGTTTATTTAAAAATTGAAAACTGAAAATTAATATAAAACAAAAAAATAAAAAAAAAATTAATTTAATTAATTAGAAAAATTTGTGAAGCTCCCAAGCTGAATAAAATTCTTGATCTATTGATTAAGCCTAGTAAAAATTTGATCCATTCAAGCAGCTATTGAGATAATCTGACTCTCAAGTGTCCGATTCACGTATAGATTAGATATACGGGATACCTGCTGCGCGTGAACTTGGCGTGAGACACTATCGTGTCTCTTAATAATTGCATGTTACACATTGTAATTATATTCTAGATATATATGCATAGTTGTTCGTGAAATTTCGCGCAATGCATTTTTCTTTCAAAAAGCCAGAGCCAGATACAGTAAAATAAAACGTAATAACGAATAAATCAAAAGGATACTGGCTAATAAATTTGATTAAACCAGCTTTGCCATGCATTTGTTAAAATTCTCACTGTATCACGCATTAGACTCACGAATGCGCCACGTTGCGCAAAATGCAAAATACAAAACGCTGTAATGCATCAATAAACCCAAAACGACCGGTATGAATGCGAGCGGTAAAGTGCATCTAACGCACAGCTGACATTTGGGGGAAACGAGGGCGAAAAACAGTAGTGAACGCTTTTGCAGTTCGGCATATTTCTACAATTTTTTTTTTCTTTCCGTTACTATCAATCTCGATGGCATGTATAATATTCCTATTTTAAAAATATCGTCAGACATAATTTTCTTTCATTCTATTTATGGGGTAATAATGCGACGCGATTGTTTGCTCAGCAACCGTCCGCATCATACGGAAATTTCGAGTCACGCGGCGTCCATTATTCTCGACTTCAGTATGCGGAAGTTATTGGTAAGTAAGATGGTTCAAACCCGAGCATTATCTACCTATAGTAGTTCTCCATGGACTGGGGCTTTAACTTCGGAGTCGGCGATCCTCGCCACAAAGCGAGGACGATAGTTTGGCTCGGTCCAGTGTGCTAGTTCGATTAGTTACATGACTCGTAGTACGGCTTATGGTTAACGTTGAACGCTTAAAGCCAAACGCCCGCTGATCGTCCGCTGCATATGTATGCACGACCCGCACTACTCGAACGATCCTATGATCTGTCCACAGTTCTCCCGAAACTCCTCTCTTTAAACAAATATTGTCCGTTGTATTGGAACAATGAACTGCGGTGAACTTACCGCAAAGCCTTCTAGAATTATTACGAAAATTTGTTCATCAACCGAGTTGAAAAGAAATCACAAATAGGGGGATATTTTAATTGGTTAATAAGAAAGGAGGAGAGAACTTTTATTACTCATTATAGATTAATAAGAAACTTTGTGTCTTTTAGAGTCTTGATCCAAGATCCAATTACTCGACGTTAATTGCTACAAAATTAAGGTATGAGATTTTCTGCGACACTACGCATGTCGGAAAACGCGAAACAAAAACGAAATTTTCGAACAATCATTTTTTTCGCATCGCACACAATGGTCGACGGTCCGCTGCGAGGAACAATGCGCCGTGTAAAATAGGAAGTCGCAAATAATGGCCGAAAAAATTCGGTTAACGGAACGAGAAATGATCTGACACGCGAATTTTATTCCCACCGTCAGAAATTAAAGCGGACGTAGCTCGATTTTTCTCACCGTCTCCACCTGAGACTCGCCTTTAATAGCGAGACAAAAATTTCAGCAAACTCGTTTCTCACTCGCGTCCAGTCGCGGCTTTTCTTTTCTTGTAATCCGACACGTAACAAACGATTCGCTGTGTGTCGACTTTCAACAAAATTTTCCTCTTGTTACCAACACGCGTGTATATTTAAGGCACATAAAGCGACCTCTAATATATAAGAGAATATTTGAATTAAAAGCTATCGAGAAATCGCGCAAATACGTAAGAGAAAATAATTAAAACGGATTGTAACAATTCCGAATTAATTTTTAATCTCTTTCTTCTCAATATAATTATATGGCTAAATATACAGAAAAATTTTTCGCTATATAAATTAATGTTATTAAGGATTTTTTATTCTAGAATTATATTTTCTTTTATAATGAATCATTTATAGATAAAAAGAATAATATAATAGAGAGAATATATATAGAAAGATAATATATGTTAATCCATGTGTTATATAGTTAAATGATTATCGGATTATTTAATCTGAATTATCTATGTGCTATAATTAAATGATTATCGGATTATCTAATCCGAAACTGATAACATTGCTTCGATTATAATCATATTTTAATGGTGGACAAAACTAGATTACAATCAGCTATAATGGTGAACTAGCTAGATTCTCTAGCAATAAATATAACCATTTTTGCTAAATAAACTTGATCAGATTCTTATCGAAATAATAGCTTTACACCCTGATGATTACTTTCGCGAAATTAATATCCATGTTACACAAGAACGTTCAATTATTCAAAATCATTTACCTGCGTTATTTGCACAAAGAAAAAGTTTCAAGTTTTTTCGAGTAGTCTAATTTTGATAAATCGCCAACAATTCACCACTAAGTCGTTTTGTATTCATTTACAGGTACCACCCGATAACACTATCCAGTATGCACCGATGGCACCCACAAACAGCGGGGCAATCCCGAACACTCTGGGGCTAAGTTTGGAGACCGAACACGAACACTTCAAAGGCGACGGCAAACTAGTGAAGATCAAATGCATCGCCGAGGTGGGCTCACGCAAGTACGAGACCGAGCGCATGGTGCATATGGCATACGTAAACAATCAGAGGCTCAGCGCAGGTGATATGCATGCGGCCGCGCGCAGCATCCGTACCGGCCTCCTAGCCAAATTGCTGACGGCGATCCTCGCCCTCGTTCTGCTCACGACGTGACCTACCGGTTTTCTTCTCGCGTGAGTCGGCCTCCACGAACGGAAATCACGTTACAGCGCGCGCGCGATCGCTTCAGGAACGCGCGACGGGTTCAGTGTCAGTTGTCCGATCCTTACGTATATAAAAATTAGGCTTAGTTATTAAGCGACGAT
Organism: Camponotus vicinus; assembly: GCF_025532165.1. NCBI lineage: Eukaryota > Metazoa > Arthropoda > Insecta > Hymenoptera > Formicidae > Camponotus > Camponotus vicinus. Next base: position 4,686,669 of record NW_028141949.1, read on the forward strand.
ACACTCGATGATCGGCGATTAATCGATCGACCGGCTCGCTCTCGATCTAAACAGATGTGCCCTGCGACGATTCACTATCATTGATAAATTCTTTAGAAGAAATACATGGAAGATGAAAATCTCGTTGAGATAAGGCGATCGTAATAGAAGAATAAATTCTGATTAATTATTTAATTAGTTTAAAAATATTACTACACATTAATTATTATTATCTTATTTTATATTGTTATATTAATTATTGTTTTATTTGATTTATATCGATTCGTAAAAAGAATCGGGGGATCATTCGGAATCGATATAACTGCGACGTTAATTTTAAAGAAAGAAAATTTGTTGCATGAGCATCCTTACATATTTTACGCGACTTCCTAACTCAGTATTTCCCATTAGGCCGCTCAACCAAAAGTTACCCCATAATTTTCCTTGGCGGTTCCTCTCTCTTCGATTTCTCCTTATCATATTTAACTCTCAATCCTTTTAACGAGTTCCAGATCTGGAAGACTCTTTAAAGTTCTCTTTGATTATGGTCCATAGTCGTCATTAGCTTTTCATTTGAGTTTTAAGTTTTACTGCTAATAGTAAATGTCGCGAGTCAGATAGAGCGAGCGCAAAGTTATCGAATAATAATAACGATCAATGATACCTCGACAATTTAAGTTTTCAGATTTATACAATTCTTAATTTCTCTTATATTTGTCAGGAAGTTTTAAGTTCTCGAGACTTATAAATAAAATTTAATGCGCAAATTTGGAAAGTCATTTTTAATTCGTATTTTACTCCATTTTCATAATAGAGTTCATTCTACTTTACTCCGACAATTACCGTCATGGGGTTTAGATAGAACTAACTGTACGTACTTCATATAGCATGCACGTTGAACCGCGGAGATATAAATTCTGGTGCAACGCGTGCAAATTCCGTTTTACGACACGCGTGAGATTAACTACCGAAACGCATATAAGTCGCCACACAATTACGAAACACGCCTGCGAATTACGTATAAATCAATAAATGGATTCACTACGCTGAGGTACAAACAAAAACAAGATTAATAATTCGGATATCTCGCGAGCGCATGGTTGCATTTATAGAGATACGAATAATTTTATCGAAAAAGAGCCTCTCTCCGTTATACGGGATCATGTAAAAGTTTAAATTCTCGATTATTTCGACGAAAACAATTTGTACGCCATTGGTACGACGTGAATAATGATTCAATAGCAACGAAAATTCAACTGTAGCTCTGCCGTAATGAAAACATATAATGTCGAATTTAAAATTAGTACATCAATATTTTAATGCCGGCGCAAAATTCATTCAGCGGAAAATTTTTAATTAACAAATCAGTGGAATTTTTCTTTTCGGAACTTTTTTACAAATTTAGTCAGCCACGCATATATTATATTTTCCATCTGCGAATAAAGTTATTTTTTAATATGCGTAATTGTTATTTCGAAAGAACAATATTTTTATACGGTCATAAAATTGCATAACATTTTCCTTGGATACCCAATTGCGCGAAATATTCGGCTATCTTTGAACGCGTCACGTACGATCGTCCGACGAATCCGACGGATTTTCACTTCGCCGGATCTAGCTCGACCGTTGCAGTTTCATGTGTTTCGTCGCTGACGGCACAAAGCGTTTGGTCGCGAGAAGCGAGCACGGGCGTACGAACACGAAGAAAAGAAGAAAATCCTAAGAGAGGTTTCTGCGAGAGAGGCGGTCCATTTGACGCTATAAAAAGAAGAGCAAGCGTGACAGGAAAGTAAGAGAATGCGAGTGAGAGAGCAAGTGCAGGACACAGAAAGTGAAACAAAGTTCGCGCGAAGAAGCGAAGGAGAAAAAATGCAACAGGACGAACAGGGAGAAACATTATGTGTGATCCAGGCGGAGACGCGAAGTTTGACTTCAAGAATGAAAGTAGGTGTGATATTATAGTATCTAAGATATGACTCGTCTGTCTTCCAAAGTGGTCACTTCCATCTTTAATTTTTCTCTCTTGCTTCTGGAAAGTGTCGACTATATAAATTCTTTATCTCGCTGTGAATAACTTTTTTTTCATTAAATTTATAGAATTATATCACGATTGATTCATTATCTAAATTCGTAAAAAGTTCAATGATAAAATAAGTAGAGAGTGCATTTAATTCTTTTCTTTAATTCTTAAATTATTGAATCAATTCCGTTTGTTGGCCATGTTTAGTTGATAAATGCAAAAATTATTATATTATAAATAATATCGTGAATACCGAAAATGGCCGACTTTCGAAGAGAGCGAGTATTTAATGGAAATAAATAGATGCTGAAGCGCGTGTACGAGTGAAAACTTGAGAATTAACGCGACTGGCCTCGCCGCACATATCACAACACCGACATACACGTTAACACGTGCTTAACATACACGACACATCGCACATACACATACCGATGCGTGCACGTACGGCTGGATTAAGAGATGGAAGGAGCCACCAACCCGCAGAGTGCGCAGAATACGCATATATCACGAGACGGTTTCCTTTTGATCGCTATCGCTCATCGACCCGAGCGTTATTTATTGGCTGTAATAATTTACGAGAGTTCACGAGAGAGAGACACGCTCTACCGCGCGCATAAACATCGCTTCCGACGTTATATTCAACAGAATCATTGTACCTGTATGCGTAACATTTATGTGGAATCCATCCGTAAAACATTTCGGCGCATCTATCCAAAGCCATCCATTCCCGATGAAAGTACCAACAATACTTTTCTCTCTTGTATCATTTTTTCCGCATATCGGACGTATTTATACGCGCGACGAAAGAATCATAAAAGATGATGATACACAGCATTCTCATGACATGAGAAAATATAAAAAACATTTTCGAAAAATGTATATGTATATAATTTTAAAATGGAGGAAAAGCACATTTTTCGAAGATGTTTTTTTTATTTCTTAACATATTCACAATAAACTAATTTTATAGATTTATAACATTCATACGAGAAGTTTACATCCAACAGTTACTCTCAAATGAATCAAGTAAAGATATATTGAAGATAAAATGAGTATATATAGATTTATCGCACTCGTACGACGCTTTAATGACAAACCATTTGTCAATACAGCTCAAGTTTGGAATAAAAGCAGTTCGAAACGTTCGGATTTCGATTAAAGCATCATTTAATTTCATAGCCATTATCGCATTTATGCAATTATTATTTTTTTACAATTTTACAATTTAGACATCAGGGAAAATTTGCTACTAATTCGATATCGCTACGGTTAATTTCTCCAATTAAGCAATTTATATACTCTCATGATGATTTACGCAATTTATATACACATGTATATCAAAGCAAATATTAAGTGTTATATTACCGTAAAATTTATTTTCCTAATTAAATTAATTTAATTGCACACACGATATTATTTCCTCCTGTACAAAACATTATCCTTTATTTCCAACGAATAATTTCGCATGGATATTTTATTAATTTTTACTTGGAAAATGCAAATAATTCGAACGTAATAATTCTCCAGTAACATTTCTCAATAAAATTATATGATATTGTTTAAACAGTATCGACCAATCGCGAGCATAAGTTACACCATCGAAAGTTATCTATATTTGCTTAACGTTATTGGTGTCGCAAAACGCAGCTGGTCTCAAGTGAATGCCTAAATCGACAGTAGTAAAAATTTTCTTTGTTCGTCGATCGATCGATATCCCAATTTTACGACCCGTCGAATCGCGAAAGCCGGAGGCAGATTCGAGAATCCTCTTTGCCGGTTAGATTCCTTCCTTCGCATTCTTTAGAAAGACTTCAATAAATTTCTAGTAAACTTAAACGCGGTAAATGATTTCCATTTCGACAAAGCTACTCTCTTAAAAATTCTTGTGTGAAAATTTTTGTATTTTTGTGACAAAATTGTTTCTCAATCAAAACTTCGTTACTCATATATAAAATTTATCACATATTTAATAATAATAATTTATTTATATATATTTCTCGTTAAAAAAAATTATATAATTAATACCATATAAATTCAAAACTAGCGTTTCAATTATAATTATTTGAATAAATAAGGATTTAATAAACAAGAATAATCTTTTCAAAATTCTGTGATTGGAAAGGAAAGAAGATTTTAATATAGACAATAAAAAACTGCAAAATTTATCTGCGAAGGTATTTTGATAGCACAGATCGATATTTCAATTTTACAGTCTGTCGAGCACCAAAATTCAAAGACGTGCGAGACTTCAACCGAAGAATGTCCTCGAAATCCCACTTGGATCCCGCAAATTTGCGTCTCGTCGTAGAATCCTTTACTGGATTCCTCGAGGAAACTTTATCTCTCTTCGTGTATTGTTGAATCTTATTTTTACGGATGAAGCAAAGCTCAAAACAATATTTCCCAGGAAATTTACGATTTATTTTCTTTGTTTGTCATCAATTAAATATACGAACTCGTGCAAAATTTATATCTTGAACACTGCCATTTCAATTCAAAATATTCTAACATTCTTCGGTTTCCCACATTTCTCAAATATTTCTTTATTTCTTTCTTCTACAAATAAAAAGAATACACAGAATGTATAGCTGAAATCTATCATGATTATAAAATAATCTTAGTAAAGAAAACTGCCATTTTTGCAATTTAAATAAACATTGCCACTGCCATTGTTCGGGAACATGTATTGGGAAAGTATTTTGGAAAATTTTTAAGATAATTTTAACAAAAAAATCCGCGTTTTAATACTCTTATCTTCTAATCAGCTCACAGATCACATTAATGTATCTAAATCTAAAAAAGAGAATGCTGGATCTCTTATTAAAATCAATCTCCTTTAAAGAAAAAGAGAGAATAAATACGAAGCCATTTTCGTAGATCTACATATGCCTCACATGCCGTTCGAGGGTTAACAGTCGTAAACATTCCTTCTATTCGCCGAGTTTCATCCGAGCGTGTCAGCGAATCCGATAAAATCGTGGATCGAAGAGCATAGCCTTTTGTATGGGTGCGATCGATACTTCGATTTTATGGACCGACAAGCGCCGAAACCTCGCGAAAAGCTCGCGTATTCGGAATGCGCTCTCTCTCTTTCTCTCTCTTTCTTTCTTTACTTCACATGTTTTCTCGTTTCTTTTCGTTATTCGATCGCACACAAATCTCACGATCGCAATACAAAGTACGACGGCCTTAAGAAGTTCAATAAGGGGCACGTATTTTTGCAACTTTGTGTATTTTTGCGTATTTAAATTGCATAAGTTTAGTTTTGATAACGATCGAGTTATCCATCGTCTGCAGATCATAATATCACACGAGCACCCTGCGGATATACACAATATAATTGTGTAATTACACGTGCGCACCAACACAAGTACACATAGCACACATAAAATAGCAGACATACGCTGCCGGTCTACGAGAGCATTAGGTAGGAAACAAAGAGCCCCTCTAGCGATTAACAGCGTTTAACATGTAAATCGATAAAGTATTAATTTAATTAATTCAAGTGTTAATCTCCCTGTAATTATAAGAAAGCACCCTCGCGAGCCACAATCGAATCTCGTTAGCACGTGTAGCGTATTCATTCGATGTAATCGTGGATCGCGAAGGTTCACTAGGAAGGGTCGCGGGATTACGATCGAGTTGGATTAAACTTCCTTGAAAACTCGAGGTCCCCAATTATTCTCCGTTGCATTAAGAATTGTCAGCTATCCGAAGAACGAGACGACTTTCTCTCTCTTCTTCTCTCCCTCTTTCTCTTCTCTAATAAAATGAAATTAACGTTTCTCTTTCTACTTTCTTCCAGATAATCAAAACTACATCAAATTTTACTAACTTGTTCTCCGTGGTAAGTTTAAATCGATCGAATGATTTCGGCCGATTACGTAGAATTATTGAAACTATGAAGAGAATATAAACTATGTAAAATCTGTCAAATTTGTTAAAAATCCAACGCGAACGAATCCACCTTCTACTTATCGCATTTCGTATTTTTAAGCTCACGGATGCATTATTGAGATTTATGGCAACTTAAATAAAAATTGTACTAGGGATACTATAGTGATCACGATGAAAGATATAAATAATAATAGTTAAGATACTAGAGTAATTCAATAAATAAGGTAATATTAGCAATTGTATGCATATCTTTTGTTATCTTGTTTATTGAATTACCCTCGTACATGATGCACAAGATGTGCATAAGATATTCCATCGCATCTATTTACAAAAAAATTTTTCGATTAAATTTGTGAAGTATATTTTTTCTCTCAGCAAAAATTGGATAAAAGGTTTGATCAAAAATTGATTCCATATCGAAATATCTCTATTTCGAATAAAACTCTCTAAATTTGATATCTCACACACAAAACTGTTAATAATTTAAAATATCCTGTGAGATATGTCCTATTAAAAAGATACGAGAGAAAGAGGAAGACAGCGATGGGACATCTTGCATGTATGTATGTACGCAAATAAGAGAGGCGATCTCGAAATGCGGAGAGAATACTCAATTAAATATTTCGAAGCGTGGTCGGCGATTAGGATAATTGACCATACACCATGGTGCGAAAAGACGAGAATGATATAAATATTCTTCGTGCGATGTAAACATATATAATGAGGATAATATGAGGATCCCTGGGGAGAAGAGAAAATTCGACCGCGTGTGTTAATGCGCGAATACTCTATGCGTGCAATGTGCATATGCGTGCCGGTGTGCCTGCGAGGCAGTTAGATGTTTAAAATGTAATGCACAGAAACGCGTGGACGTTTATATACGTTTATGTAAGTAACATTAATTGTAAGATGAATATATTGACGAAAAAAGAGAAAAAATTCAAAGATTATATATATATATATATATATAAATAAATATGAAGAAGAAATATAGATATACATATATATATTATATATATTGCAATAATTGCCACTGTAAGTTGTCGAAGTGTTTCACGCGTACATATATATATATATATTGTATATCATTGGATATATTTTATAGGTTAGACCATACGTTTTTGCTAAACCGACGAATCCAGCGATGAAGTTAATACACGACAGCGTACATCTTATATCGATATTATGATTATATAAGGTACAGCACTCTTTTTTTTCTAGCTTCTTCTCGACACATTTGAGTAAGTACCTACCTATTACTATGTTTACTGTGATACATGTATTACTTTTTTCGACGCATTCATACGATTTATATCCGTATATATTTCTCCGATAAATTATATCATTCGCTCGTCTTTACATAGATTCACCTAGATTTATGTCACGTCGAAATAGCTGTGATTTACCGATTGATTTATAATCCTCATTCTCTTAGGAAGATTATTACGATATAGCATATTAAATAAAATGGACGAATTAAATACGACTTCGAATATCATGTAAATGCACCAATCTTACATTTCTTTATCCTTTATCCAAAACCTTACTTCGCGCTTACTTCCTAAATGAGATTTAAAATAATTCTATGTATTATTTATTTTTTAGTTAAATTATATAAAAAGTACGTGATATATAAATATTTAAATTTCTGTCTCTCTTTATTTCTATTATTTAATTCGCAGAAACTTATTTTGAGAACAATATCAGAAAATGCATAAAAGAGAGATTTAATCTTTTTACTCAAATAAAAATTTAAGTAAATGCAATTTCTGGAAAATCACAAGTGTTCGTAAAAACCACCGTAAATGAGATCGAAACCGATAAAAATCCATGTGTAATCATGTGTACGTGATGATGTTACTAAACTCGGTTACGCGGTCTCTATTATTCTGCCACATTAAGTTAAAAAAGGATCTTTTACGGCGAGATTTCTTTTTGATATCTCACGTTATATTCCAATTTTCGTTGAGACAGCAATACGATAAAAAGTAAAATAGTATCGATTGCATAAGATTAAAAAAAATGAACATGCTGCAATATATGAGATACTTAAAATAACATATCAATTTATCAATAACAAATTAAACCAAAAAAATTAAAAAAAAAAAGTGTGATTTTGTAATAAATGAATCTTATAAAGTACAAAAAAATACTTTTTTATAAATACATTTTTTAAATTTAAAATATTGCAACATTATTTATTAAACGTGAGCAAAATCTGAGTTTATAATACGGAGATTTGAATTAAGCTTCAAGAGATTATTCAACAATGAAAATGGCATTGCATATTATTCGGCACGTTGTAAATAAATCATCTCGACTTATTGCGGACGTTCTCATACGTATCTTCGCTACACCATCTGCTAGTATACGCTTATATCGCGATTGTTTCTTGTGTGAGAAACCGAAATATGCTACTTGGGCAAAACGCAAAACGCCGCAGTCGTAAAAACAGCGAACGTGACTGGAGCGTTACGCGCGCGACGAAGATTACGAGAAGAAAACGGAAGTGGATTCGGCATAATGCGGGCTGGCGCAGGCGCACTCCGGCATATGCACATTATTTTTGCGCTCACCGCGGGGTGTGTCGGAGAAAAGGATGTGCATCTGCATGCAATTCCGCGCGCGAGAATACCGCATTCGCGCAAAGAATGGCACTCGCATCTTAGATGCATTATACATACGAATGCGATGTAATAAAAATATGCCGTTTATTTATACACATACGTATATATGCGAGATATACCGCAGACGCATATCGGCTGTGCCACTAACCGATGAAAAGTCAGGAGAATAATTTGTTGTTCAATTATTTATAAACGCTTGTTATTAAATTACTTGTAAATAATAGTTTATAAATAAGTTATTTATATTATTTTTAATTATAAGTTATTTATATTATTTTAAGTTATTTATAATAATTACTTAACAGCTATAAAAGTTTTAAAGAACACATAAAAAGAGAGAGGAAGAGAGAGATTTAATTTGTAAACATTTTTTCAAATTAAAATAATATAATACCCTCCCCCAAATTCTTCAAATTTTATCGGAAAATTTAAGGAGACTCTACAGAAATACGATAATATTTGATGAGATCGCGTAAAAAAATGATACAAATTTTAAATATTATCCAACGACAATGATGCACGAAAAAAAGGATGAAAATAGAAGAACAACAAAGAGTCGCCAACTTCGGCGATACGACGAAATTCGCAAACTGCGGCAAACCTGTCGGTTGAGTAAAAGCACGAAAAAGTTTGTACCTCAAACTCGGCGAGGGCGACCAAGTAAAAAAAAAGCCTCAAAACTTGGAATTTTAAGGGCAAACCGTGAAGATTTACATAACTATATAAACGTTCGCGCACGTTGGATCGGTTAGGGACTTCGCGCGTAAAAATACATATCTTGCCGTAAGTTCACCGAAATGTATAAAATCTATGCTGATCAACCATGGTATTTATATGGAAATATCAGATTTTTAAATTATTGAATCACTACATTAAACAATATTAATATCTATTTAAAAATTGATGAAATAATTTCTAGAGAATTAAATATTTTTAATTCAATAAGAAGACATCTTTAGAGATATTTTTTGAATCTATGTATGAATTGCTGCGCGCTTCAATATCTCGAAATAAGAAATAAATTGATCCATCGCAATATATTACGTTCGTAGAGTGTACATTGCACAAATCCGGCAAGCAAATAAGAAAGATGAATGTATACGACTAATGAGGTGTAACAAGTACGACCAGGTAACAACAAGTGAAATTGAGCGCTACGATATGCACACGGTTTTGTATATCGCGTGTCGATTTTACGTCATATATTACAACATGTAACGCAATCGCGTTTGCGACAGCAAGAGATTAATGATCAAGTCCTGCATCGAACAACCGTTTCTTTGGATGACGTAAATGTAGCATACCCTTCTCATTTGCGTTTTCTTTCGATATCATCTTGTAAATCAGATTAATTATTAACACATTGTTGACGGGAAACGTGAATCGGCGTCTTTCATTGCTCAAGCGCAGACGACGGGAGACGTGAATCGGCATTTCAGTATCGAAGAAGCGACGCAACAAATTACATCTTGTGCGTGCAAGACCGTTATTGCGTAAGTAATAATCAAATAAAATAAAAAATAAAATAAAATAATAAAATGCGCGGGAACTAAGGCTCGATTGATTCCACAATATACCGTCAACAATGTGTTAAACATTACATTGCGAAATTATTCTCTCTCCTGCACAATTGAAAAAGAATCAGTTATAGTAAAAATATTTACAAAAGATATATATTGAATCGAATTTATATAAAACGTTTAAACAATATTATATACAACGTTCCAAAATTGCGACAAATTAACAAATATCACAAAATAATTCCTGATTCTTTCTTGAAGAAATGTAAGTATACATGAGATTAAATGTGTGTTTTTCGGAAGGAAGTCATATAATGCACGTTGCCACAATACCGTTGCCACAATATTTCTTCGCAAAAGAATCGCGAATTAAACACCGATGAAGCGTGGACCGGAGATAATTCGCGCATTATCCCGACATCGCAATCACGCGTGACGCTATTAAGGCTCATTTCGCGCGTCAGTATTAATTTAACCGCCTGAGTAGCACGACGGGGTAGCATCGAAAATTCCGCGCGCTACCCGCGTTGACGCGATTAGGGTTGTTTTGTCATGCATTTTCTCGCGACTGTATTTGCACGTTTCGTCGTGTTCCTGCAAACCGCATAATAAATAACAATGCCAGCGCATTAAGCGATCTACGATCCGCGCTATTTCGCAGCTGCACAAATATACGAGAATTACCTTTAAATAGTTGGATAAACAAAAAGAAAAATAATTATTTCAACAATTATATATTATATCTGTTTGAAATCTCATATTTCCTTAACAAAAATGATGCATTTAACAGATTAACGATTAAATAATAGAATAATAATATTTAGATAATAGAATATTTAAATATATAATAGAATAATAATTTTAATTTCCATCTCCAATCATCTCTTAAATTTATAATCATATTACATCTTGTAAAAAATAAAATATAAATAACTGAACAAAATATTTTAAAAAGGTATATTTATTTTATAATAATTGATTATCTAAATTTTGAATTAAGCCGCTTTGAACACTATATCTTGTAAAAAAAAAAAAATATATATAAATAACGAAAGAAATTTTCAAGCAGATTTTGATCGAATTTGTTTCTTCGTGATTTTGAGAGCAAATTCTTCAAATTCTTGAGGAAGTGGATTAAACGACATCTATCGAAATCTTCATAATTCACTTTATATGAATAATAAATATCATCATGTGCATTAATTGAACTTTGACGCGTGATTCAATAGCGTAAGAACTTTGAGAGGCTTTACAATTTATTTTCAACACACAAAGGCGTATTCTTTTGTCAACTCAATTTGACATCATCACGCGGTAATCACGTCTCGATCACGCAGCAATCACGTAACATCACGTTACCGATGAGTTTCCTCTTAAATAATTAATATTTCACGGCTCTACAGCCGAAAGATGTCGCGGATTTTGAAAATTCCGGTTTTGCAGCAGCGATTATCTGGCGTTTTTTGCTATTCCTGAAGCCGCGACAGGCGGTTTTAATGCCATTCGCTGGCCAACTGACGCTTAAAGGCTGACTCGCGTGTGTTCGCGGATCGTGGACCGCGGGATCTCTCGATCCTCGAGATCTCTCGACGAAAAAGTAAGCCAATCTGCACACGCGTGCGCACGTATAACGCGCCATCGACGGTATTTTTCGCGTCACCCTTCTCGTATATATTCGGTCAATCGTTGGTCGAATATCTTTGCGAAGCGACAACTTTCCCGCCAACGAGAGGCCCTGTTATTTGCGTCATGTGGCACACTTTATGATATACCGAGACGAAAAGTTCTCGGTTGATCGGGTCCCCCTGATGGAATTTCATTGACATTTCGTTGAATTCGAGATGGTATAATAAATAAATTCACACAGTCATTAATTAATAAATGATCTTTGATAATGAAAATCTCCATAATACACAATTAAAAATAGCAGATAACTATAATTTTAAAAATGCACGATCTTATCTATTATTTTTTAACATCATTCATTCAGTTTTTCAAATCGTTAATCTGTTTATTGCAAGCTAATGTTAACTAAAATAGCCATCATCTCTGAACTGAATATAATTCACAACTGGATATAATTCACAAACATTAAAAATATAATAAATGTTGAAACTCACCATTTTTGATGTGCGCTGTTACTGCATTTCTGAGACATGTATCCTCCATAGCTTCCTTCACTTTGGCACTTTGGCACTTTGGCACTTTGCACACACACTTCGCGACACGATATTCTCATCACGATGCAGATGAAAAATTTACGACTAGAAAAAAAACAACACGATTTCTATAATTTCATAATTCAAATATTACGCACGTAATTGCATAAAAATTACATAAAGAACATACGTAAATGTAAGATAAATGTTTAGCTTAAGAAAGGACTGTGGATGACTACTACGTCAAGAGTAACAAATCTAATACATTTCGAAATTGAATGAATGAATTTGACCTTGCATAAAGCACTCAGTCTTTTAAAATATAAAATTAATAATTAATTTATGTATTAAAGTAAAGATTTGCCTTATTGAATTAAAATTTTTATTTTCAGAAATCTTTATAATTTGTATAATTTATAATTTGTATAATTTGTATGGTTAAAATCATAGTATAGTCACTATAAAAAAGTTAGTTCGATATATAAGACAATATTTACGATTTTGGTATTTAATTATATTTTAAAAAGTGTTTTGCGCAATATCAAATTCATGAATCTAGAGATGCTTTAGATTTATTAACTTTTAACTTTTAGCTGATCCGTATAATTCTCCCTTAATATCTAATTGGATGGATCAAATGTTTAATCAATAAGATTTCGATGATCGCAATAATTATCAACGCGTCCACGAGCAAATTTAATCGTCATAATTTCAGCATTTTACATTATCATTTGCGTGAAATTATTATACGCGAATGAATTCTAGTTATTATTTAAACGAGCGATATCGACTTAACACGCAGAAGGTCAAACATCGACTGTGAATAATACGCGCTACAGTGATGCCGGAATACCCACTCTAGCAACACGCAACCGTGAGTGAAGGGGGTAATGATCATATGAGCGATTCATGTGTCCGTTACCCCCTCCATTCATGGTTGTGTGTGGTTAGAGTGGGCATTCTGGCATCATTGCGCGTCAAGAATATATACGTCACGCGTCAAGAATGTACTACGTCACACGCCCTACTAGGCCCATGACCTTCCAAAATCAAACTGCCATAACTGCGTGTTTGCTCGTTCGCTTCGGTACCTATGTGTATATACGGTAACATATTATTAAGAAATATTTAATTCAAGCAAATGAGCTATAAAAATATAATAATTGCTTAATGATTTTTATATTATGTGTAGCATATATGTATGTACATCACTTGCAAAATACAATAATGTAAGAAATCGATATATTAAGTTTACGATAATAAAGTTAACTTAATTATACTATTACTAAGTAAAATTATCGAAAATGCTCAATGTAAAATATTTTCTGCAGGTCTATTTAAATAGAGTTAAAAGTAATAATTGTCGAGATATATTATAAAATAAATAATTAGAGATCATATCGCAAAAGTACTATTTGTTTGTTTTTCTAGCAACATTGTTATGACTTTTATTCTCTATTCGCTTATCGTATAACGTTATAAAAAATACGAGATATTCCGCGATGGCGGGGAGAGGAAAGGAGTCGAGAATAATGGCGATAGCGAGCACGCAAATTCTGATTTCGCAGGGGGAAGCGTGACACTTTTCCGCGTTGGATTTCGCGGCTGTGTCATTTAACAATGAATTAGCGGCGTGGTATGCGGGATTTGTCGAGTGTATTTGATAGCGTCACACGAGATTAAACGATGTTGGCAAACACCTGGGATTATTTGTCCCGGAGAATATTGGATACGTGCCAGCTTTTCCGCGTAACCCCTTAGGTCTTATAATCAAGATAAACGCTGTATCCACAATACAGGAAATCGGCTCGAAGAGCAGACAGCTTTTTTTCGAAATTACGAATTTTCCCGAGTAAATATCAATCTCGGCGTAATATCGTTGTAACAGATACACGATCGCACGTATCGCAACTCGTTGCAGAAATAAATAAGTTTATATATGCACATATACATAAGCGAATGTCAAAATGGAAGATATATGTATACATATGTATACCTAAAATTGCGCGATAAAAAATAAACACTGTCGCGCATACAACGTCGGGAGTAAAAATTGATTGAAGCGCGTGGAATTTGATTAAGCCTCGCTGCCTTCGTAAAATGCCGTGCAAACCGAAAAATTTTTCAGTAGGTAAATTTAAAGTAAGTTATTTTAATTTTTGAACATGTGTATTTAGCGAATAGCGGTGTCGATGCGATTAGCTTTACATTCCTAAAATATGTTTACACATGTCTGCTGAAATATTTTACAGAGATTCAGCTCCATCCAAATTTTCGTTTAATAAAGTCACAAAAAATACGCAGATATACAAAAACGTAAAATTAAACGATAAATAAATATTTAAATTATTGTATACACGATGGGTGTAAAACGAAAATTACTGATATGTGTGTTTTTTCTTTATTTCAACTAAATATACATATAATTCTGAAAATTTACTAAAATGTCCAATTTTTTAAATAATTTTATAATTGTTGAAATTTGATGTTCCTTATATAATCCCGTGAGAAATTTTCAATTCAAGGAAAATTCTTGTGTCAAATATCAATCAAAAAGATTTAACTGTGCATGGCTGTGGGTACAGCAATAATTTGCGACGCGAGTGCAGTTTTTTGATTTCGGCGCTGGGAGGTTTAATAAACGCCCTCGCTTCGGCCTCTCGTGCAACGCGCGTAATTTAACGCGAAAGTGGAATATATTCGACGCTGATTAAAGCCGTTAAAAACAATTGCAATGGTAGGATTACGCGGGTTGTGCGATAACGCGAGGCGATACACGTGTAATAACGTCGTCTATAATCTCTATGTTATATTCGCGTGCGCGCAGAAATATCACCGTTACGATGTTCAAATAACCAGTTACACACGACCCCGTCGCAGAAATTTGTTCACCTGCATTCACATTGTAGTCGCGACAGCGTTGTCATATTACACACAGGCCACTCGAAATCTGACGATCGCGCAATAACGTTGTATAATTCCCATCTCTCCGGTTACATCGGATTTGATCTTACACGAGAGCCGATCAAATCGAACGATATGTTTTTCATTTGCAGATTAATCCACAAAACCTACGGTTATACTCGCCTGTTATGTCTGTTGAATAAATGTTACATGGAACGATAGCGCTCTGATTAAAAAAACACAAATAATACGCGTGAAATTGATCAATAGCGACGAAATGCGAGAAATCCGATTTAATAATAAGATAATTAAGAAGCATGATTGAAACATACAGGGAGATAGAGGAAATTTGCCTTAATTGAGGAGAACAACAAACGACAATGCAAATTAGTGACTAATTATTATAATTCAGGTAGACGAAACAATTTAAAATTATATTGAGTATACGCAGAAAATGTGATAAATCAATTTTATATCCAACTGTTACAAAATGTACGTATCCACGCCGGATTCCAGATTAAATCCAAAAATACGCTTGATGAGGCCAATGCGATGCAAGTCGCGTATGTAGATATGAAAAATAAAAATGCCTGCGTTGATGGAATCCGCCATGCTTTCATTTGCAATGTTCGTCAATTAAACTGGCTGATTTAATTTCTTTTTCCGCATTCCCATTTTACAGCTATCACGCGAATATTATTGTCTCCGGCTGGACACTAATTTAACGGAAAAATTCATTTTATCTAAAAATAATGTTTTTTAATTTTTTTGTATCGGCTTCTCAATTGTGCTTCATCAAAATATGAAGCTTTTATCGTGATCGCCAAATATACCATGCATTCAAGTAAAATTGCTTGTAATTTACATAGAACAGTAGGGCAAAAATTGCAGTAATTACAAATGTTCACGCTAAAGCGTGAATAATAGAGCGTTATTCACAAGCCTTATTTTCTGTATCTATTATTATGCGAAAGAAATAATTATACGTGCGTGAATCTTTATCACTCCACGTATCTGACAATGAAAACGCGTCTGCTCTTTTTATTGCAATTGCACGCGCAACGCGTTCATTGCCATTTATTCAAAGATTCTAACAATATACAATATGTATTATTTTTCGATATTGATATTTTTATTTCGCATCCTTTTATAAAGTATCTATCATTAATGAGAAATTTTCTTGAAATATTGTGCAAATCGGTGAAAATTTCGCTAAAAAATTTAGCAAAATAGGACTCTAAGAAGAAACTTTGGGACAACATAACTGAAGTGAAGCTGAAAAAGAGCAGGCTGAAGACGAGAGAAAGATGAAAGAAACGAGGTGATGAGGCAACGCGGGAAGAGGAGCAAGAAGTGGTAGAATGAAGTGAATAACTTTGGCTACGTGACTTTCTCGGGCATATCGAAAGATTGATACACTCCTTTCGTCACTGTTGCCATCCCCGGCGGGACGAACGTACCAGAGAGCCCTAACCCGGTGGATACAGAATTTACAGGGGGAACGCGCAGATAGCCAACTCGCTCTTTATCAGCTTCATGCGCTTCGTAACCTACCACATTGCTCTTCCGACGCAGTCCATCGATCAGCATCGACACACCGAATATTCACGATAACTCAGAGTGAGAAGATTAAATCGATACGCTTACTTGTGTGATCGTTTAATATATTATGTGTGAGCAAGTAATTCTTACGATATTATATTGAACTAAATATAAATATTTTTAAAAAGTTTAATTATGTTAATTTTAATTTTATTATATTCTAATATAATATTATATTTAATATAATATTGTGTGTTAATTATTTTTAATATTTTCTTATTATTTATTTTTAATATTGTTTCTATATTTTGCAACATAAGAACGTAATGATGTTTGCAATATCATAAATTCTAGAATTTGTTGAGAATATTCTATATGAAAAAAATTATGTGTTCAAATAAAGATCAAATAAAGATAATTATAGCCAAATAATTATAACCAAATAATTATCATTAATATTATACATGTACATATTATAATAATATGTCTTATTTTTTTATGGAATTAGTTTTAGCAAATAAGAATTAATCTCGCGTTTATTGTCTCACATTTTAATTTTCTTATTTGCATCGAGAAACAATGCACGCGCGCTTTTATTCTTTGATTCACGACTGCGCATATTTTTACACGAGAAAACATTGTCTTGCGCGTTGCAGAGACAAGCGCAACGCCTAGTTCTTACATCTCAAATAGAAAAATAAGCTTCATTTTTCGCAGGTAGCGTCGCGAAATGTCACGCGAACGCCTAGAATTCCGCTTATTTTAAAGCCGACGTTGTTCTCACGGAAGTACGTGTCACTTGCTACAAAGTGAGACCATTTCCTGCCACGTATATTTTAGTCGACAGCTTTAAAAGAGACAATCATTGTTCACATTTTCATCGATATCACTTTCACGACGAGCAACGTAAAAATTCGAAAATTTAAACGAAAGGAAAATAAGATTGAAAATAGAAATACAATAAAATAAGTTTGTGTGAATTACTGTCGTAAAATATATTAAAAATTTTTCTTTTGAACGACCAGATTTATATAATCAGAATTATATAATTATATATTATATCCTGGATAACTTTTAAGAAATAAAATACTTTTAACTTTTTTTTAACATTATATTGTACCAAAGAGTTATATTACACTTGCAAATTTAGAATATAGAAGTTAACGTGACGCATTTCAGAATTTTTATTGTATATTCTCATATTTGCAAGTCATTTTAGTACAACAGAAATTTTACGATACAACCTGTCAAAGTAAAGAATGACAGATACATCGAAATTTTTAATACACTTTTAAATATTCACGTTCGAATCGATTCACTTGCATAAAGAAAAGTTATTTCACGTGTCCTCTTCGCTTCCTACGCCAAAAGTGTCAACTTAATCGCCGTATCTCACTTGCATTTGACATTGCTACACTTTTTAAAGAATTTTACTCGAATATTTAAATTTACAAATGCAAAATTCAATATCATAAACCGATGTCAGACTAACCATAGAGATCCATAGTAGTGGCTCCGCTATTATTCCATTCGGAAATTACATTTGTTTTTAGTCGTTCGAGGAACATTGATTAAACAGCGATCCTCTACAAGCCCTGGATTTTTCTTATCGATTGCCAAACACTTATAAAAGTACGTGACAGTTTTCACGAGCTGCAGTTATTCGTACAAAAGAGTGCTCGCTCCTGCGAACCGGATAACGATCTCTTTTCACTGTGCGCGTTTTACATCATCGCACCGGGCGGGATACATTGGAAATTCCCGCAAGGATTTCGCAGTGCATAACCTCCGCTATTCTTTAGTATAAATCTTGATAATATCCTCGAGCTATACGAATCGCGAGCGAATAAAATACAATGCGTAATGTGCGGGAAAAACCACGGATCGTATCCCTCCCAAGGACGATGAATAAAAGTGTTGGACAAATGGCGACGTCACCCGCTAATTCGCCGGATTGTGCTTCTGCATCGACTAAGAAAATTGTTCGCAAATTATAGGACGAATGAAGAGAATCATTCTCGTCTTGTCGCGCTTGATTTATGCGGTATTAACGTTTGCTGTTTAAATCAAAATCGCATTAAAATTCAGATTACGCCATTACGTTTTCAGAAAGACGAAGCGTCTCGCCATCGCCGCGTCTCGCATTCGTTTTACATCGCGACTCTGCGGGGAATCAATTAACTGCATTCGTTACCCACGCGGCACGATGCTCCATCGCCATTTCCCCTCGTCGCCTTGCTAAAGATGCTTTAAGTGCTGTACAACTTCGTCTTAACAAGGATCTTTCAAATGTTTGTTTTTACGGGATTTTTAAGGGAACGAATGAATTATTTATTTGCGAATGTCTGATGATTCTTCTGATATCGCAGAGTAATTCCGATTTGTTGTTCTTTTTCTTTTCTTGATTATATGCGATGAAATATGCATCATATTTTTATTTACTAAAAATAAAAATATTTTCTTTGTACTTTAAAAAAAAATATCTTTTGTTTCTAAAAAATAAATCGTTTTTTAAATATTAATGATTGCATCAAAACAATAAACTGGGGTTATTTACTTCAGCAATATTTCTCTAAAATAATTTGCGAAATAAGCGGCTTTATATCTTAATATTCCAAAATTCTGCAGTATTAAATGTTATCAAAAGAAAAATACCGCTCGAAAAAAAAGTGCATGCTCGGTATTCTTTTGCGGATTCGTTACCATTGTCTTAGATGAGGGTCTACGAAGCGGAGATAACGCGATGCTCTCGAGCATTTATTTAGGAACGTCTGAATTATTTATTTATAAATGCCTAACGAGCCGTCGCCGACTCGCTTCTCTCTTCCTTCTTCTATTTCGACTTCTCTTTCTTTCTCTCTCTCTCTCTCTCTCTCTTTTTTTCTTTTGTCAAGTAATTTACGCGCGACCTGGGTATACCGCTGTCGGTATAGCAAAAGAGGGTGAGTAAGGCGGGGAAGGGCAATAGGACGAAAGTGCAAAGGAAGGAAGCCGAGAGGACGAACTTTCGCGTTGCCCGTCCAACGAGCCGTTGCCATTGCAACGTAGCCGTTGTTACGAAAAAGGAAGAAACTCGCGACATCCGCAAACAGAAAAAAAGAGAAGAGAAAAAGTGGAAAAGAAAGCCGAAAGAGAGTGACTTCGTTGAGTTAACCGTCAGTTACTCTGCTGGGGTCAAATTTGACCACAATGCGGATGCTTTAGAAAGATATCTACGAAAGAATGCAACCATAAGCCCATCCACGTAATTCTATTCTATTTCTCTTGGTCTTAATCTTCATGGTTGATTTATCATCTTCGGCCCTCTCTATAATTTGCTTAATGTTTTAGATTTTTATCTGAGAAAAATATTAAAAGACCCATTGCAGAAAAAAAGAGTAAAAAGACTATTCTACGTCTAGTGTTAATACTAAAGATTTTAGAAAAATATTGTTTTGTAAAATTATAGTGCAACCTTATTCTTTATAATATTTTTACAAACAGCTAATAATTAAAAGTAATAGTAAATGATAAAAAATAATAATGATAATAATAATAAATAATAAGAATAATAAAAAATAAATATAATATTATACATTAGATCCAAAATAGTTTATTTTATAGTCGTAAAAATATTCTGATTTAAAATTTCATCGGGTGCATCTTGTAGCATTTGCCACTATTCTATCGCGAATGGTAGAATTATCGGACAGGATAAGCAACGACTAACTTTCGCGGTAACTTCCCAGCAGCGTGTCGGCGCAACCGTTACGATAAGCCGACAATAGGAGAAAAATCGTCGACCTGGGTTAACGTGATTAACGATCCGCCACATTCCGCATTCGTCCGATGGCGAAATCGCATATCCGCACAATCCGTCTACTAAACACGAGCAGCGAGCGGAAGTGGAAGTGGCAGCGACGTAAATTACCAAGCTTTACACAACGACGCTATTTAAATAATACCACTGGCGGAGATTTCGTAACGACTCGGATAAGATTTGTCTGTTTCGGCTGCAACTTGCCAAGAAAATAGATATTGTATAAAGATAATAATGTCGTGTAAAGAGATGTATATAAGGAACTTTAAACAGAATAATATGATTAGATTATCATAATATAATCATTTTCCTTAATGAAATCAGAATAGAATTTTCTCTTATATTCCTCATTTTACATCTCTTTTCTTTGAAAGGAGGAAGCACTGAAAAGCAAATATTGCACTATGCATATTCACAGATCCTTTGTCTTTGAAAATGAGAGAAACACGACCCGCTTTACACAGCTCATATGTTGATAATATTTCGGTCTATTTAAGTTAAATAGCTTTGGAAATAAGGACATTATCCCGTAGATGAGTAACGTCTAGTATAATGAAACTCATGATAACCAACTCCATGATAACCAAAACCTCCTGGGACAGCAGCATTAATCTTCCATTATCTTTCATTATAGATAATGTGTAGATGCTTTAATTTATAATGAAATTTTTTTATATTGTATTATTAAAAATATTTATAAAATAACTTTCATATAAAATACAAATGTTGTGTAATCAAAATATTAACAATTATTATATTCTTCTAGAATAAGTTTTTCTAAATTCTTACGTGTAAAAAAATTATATAAAATTATTACTTATAAATATATAATTTGTGCTTTCGGCTAGATATTAATATATACGATTATTTTTGCAAAAATCGACAAGACTCCGAAACTAAATTGTAGACAGAGAATTTCATACTAAAAGATAAATCCCAAGTGATAGGTGATAGCAATTAACTATGACATGGTATATTTAAAAAAGCATTTGATAATATTAGCATCGGCGTTGTGTCGCTTTTACCACGAGCTCTAATAGACAACATAATATCTCCCGTAAATGAACGAGATCGTATCGACCGTATTATAATGCCATTATCCATCACTCGTCGAGTTCTCTGCGGTGCGATTATAACAGCTTGCACGCACTTGTGGCGCAATGTTTCGACGCTCATAAGCGCGCTCGTAACTCGGGCGATTATTGAACGTATCGATACTTCGAGACGGGTTCGATACTATTGGAGGTTTCGACAACACGTCGCAAACAGAATTTTGCCTTACATACATATGGTTTACGCAAAACGAGAATTCGAATACGCTTCGCACAAGATGGGCCTCGTCTAGGCAGACTCGCTTGCCTTTTATCTATACGTGCAACTGCAGGTGCACGATAGCATCCTGTCCGAATACCAAAGTCTCTAATGGACTCTTGCGGGCATAACCTGCAGAGACAATTAACGTAAAGTGAGTTTAATGGTGTGAATAATCGTTATATCGAGGTACGCGCCTATATTGTAACAGACTAGATGCAGGAAGAAAAAAGAGTTGTGATTAAAATGCGCGATAAATTATCTCGTTTTTATTGCGAGTATTTGCTATATTTCTCCGACAGATTTAATTGCGTCATCGATTGTCTACGAAGATTCGATGGAATCACGACTTTCTACTTTCGTTCTTTCATTTTTCTATCTCCTTCTATAATACTTTTATAATACCTTTTCTCTTCTCTTTTCCTTCATCCGAGGAAATCTTCCTACCCTCGCGGACTAATGTCGATAACGACATTGAGCGAATAACCGAGTTGCAGTATAAATGAAAACTTTCTCGAATGCAATGCAGTCTCTGAATTCATTTGCTCCAACTAATTCCGTGAAAAAACTTTAGCCTTGTAGATCGACAAAGCCGCGTCGGCCGCGTCCTATCTCCTAAACCTCGTCGCCTTTCTCCTTTTTTTTCGTCATCTGAGTCGCTTTTCCTTTGGAATTCTGTCCAAAGAAGTTTGTCATTTGAATCAATTTTCCTTTGGAATTCTGTCTAAGAAGTAGAATCTTGTCCGAGGAGGAGAAAATCTCGGCAACTCTCGCCATTCAATGTTTCTTGATATTCCCGATAATATTTCTTGAAATGATAGGGATACTAATTGGTAAAATGCAGAAGTTTTAAATAAAACGCATAAAACTAAAAAAAATACTAAAAAAAAAACGGTTACAAGAAAGCAAATTCTAATAAATTTGTTATTTTTAAATTCTGATAAATTTTTTTCCAAATTATTAGACATATAATCTATTATTCTAAATATCGTGATATTAGCGCGATTTTAAATTCACCCTTTATTTCAGTACATAAACGCTTTCGAAGCTTTTGAATGCTTTTTCGAAACTATCGAAATGGCCCAGGAATTTTCGGTGAGAACATTCGGCGACCAACCTATGCACGCCGGTAACATTTTTTTCTGAAATATTCCGATGGATCTTGTTGAAAAATGGAGAAAAGAGAATAGCGGGTAACATGGAAATACGTATTTCTTGTATTCCCGGGCGAATAGGTCGTGTATATATACGCGACTACGCGACGAGGAGCTTAAAATAATCCACGCTCCGGGAACAAGTAGATTTTTCACACGGCGACGCCGAAGCCGATCCTCCTCGAATAACCGATACTTCGAATAGTACACGATCGATCGCGATTATTCCCGTTGCATCGCTCCGCGATAATACATACATGACCTATAAAATGATAAATGCGTTCTTCAAAAGCAATGTCGCTAGTGGAAATAATTATTTTTCATAATATATAAAATTAATAATAAATTATTATAGAGAGGATTATACTTTAAATTCAAAGTTGCTTTAAAAAACCGTAATTAAAATATATATATATATATATATATATATATATATATACTGATTTAAAATTAGTGTATTTAGAAAGTTTGCTAGCATAAAAAAGTATGACTCTATTTAAATTCCTTTCCATGTTATTGCGGAACATAAACACACAGAGGAAGTTAAAATAAAATATTATATTCCATAAAGTTTTGCACAGAAGTCGAGGAAACTTTCGTGACAGGAGCGAGTCGGTTTACTTTAGACCTTATATTCGCCAGGAAAATGTACCTGACGAGCGCCGCGAATCACGGGCGTGTCAAGGTGCATCCGCGTGAAAATCAGCCTTAAACATTTTGGCGTTAAGTTGGCGGCACATTTTCTCGCTTACTCAAGTTGCTTCTGTCTTCCAGTTTGCGAAGTAGTCGCAGCAAAGACTGGACGGACAAACAAAGGCTTTTCACAAAGATTCTAACAGTCGGATCTACATTTAGCAAGCAGTTCTTTTACTTAAATGAATAAAAAGACTCAGAAATTTCAATCCTTTATTATAAAAAAATAATAATTTATTCAATAATATTAAATAATATATTAAATATATTATTTAATATATTTAATATTATATTCAATACTACAACAATATATATTAAATAATATATATGTTAAATAATATATTCCATACTATAATAATATACAATATATTAAATAATATATTAAATTCTATATTCAATATTGAATATAGTATAATAGTAGTAATAGATAATGATAAGTATCTAAAAATTTAAGAATACATGTCTCTCCGTCATTTCTATATAATATAAATCAGAAAAGAAATCTCTGACTTATGAAAAACCCTTAAATCAAGAGAGCTAACTCTATGCAAAGACACACAAAAGACAAACGCATAATGATCCATGCCGGAATCATAGCTCTCTTTCCAGCGTTATTTCGAGATTTATCGATCGATCGAACGCTTTAAGCAAGTTGTAGCTTCCGCGCCTTCGATTCAATTTCCCGCTCGCGAAGGCGGTTTATGATTTGTGGCACATATTTCCGAGGCATCGTATACACCCCGCTTCGCGACGCGGGATCCTCGCGACGATGGAATTAACAGAACAGCGCTACCTGCGCCATGAATATGAAATAGCTCGCGATGTGCATAGAAAGAGAGGGAAACAGAGAGAAGGAGAGAAGAGAGATGCCTACCTCGTCACGAAATTAAAATCCTCGCTGGCATAGCTGGCTCGTGCAGTTCTCTCTCGCAGCTGTCGGAAATAGCGCGTCTTGGATTAATCTTTCAATTATCGAATCAAGACGTTTGCCTTGCGTTCTCTTTTTCTCACGTTTCCTCTCGCGTTTCCATTTCTTGTTCCTGCTCGACCGCGCCCTAAATCATGCGCGTAATAACTGTGCACGCGATAGCGCCGAGCTTCTAATAACGGTGGTGGGCCTCGCGATAAAAATGAGGATCACGTTCGTCGGGTTAAAGTTCTATAGTCGCCGCGCGGCACCCCTGTAATTTATCAGACGGAAAATATGCTTTGCCACAAGCCGACGTCCTTTATTTCCCGGAGATAATTTGTTTCTGTTACATGCGCTTTTTTTATCGAGACGATTTTTTGTTATCTCTCATACTCTTGTCTTGTATTTTTCTAAAGATTTAATTTGTTCAATAAAGTGTGAAGATTTTAAAACATGTTTCAAAAATAAATTCTCTGAAAAGAAATACCGGATAGTATACAGAATGTCTCCCAACCCATCGTCTAATACTGTAGTGGTATTTTCTAAAGATTAATTGGAGTCAAAAATCTTCGTAGATCTCGATATTACAACAGTTTGCAAGTTATAAGCAAAAACTGTGAAAAGGTTTGCCAACTAAAGCTTTCAAGCTTCATGGTACACAACTGTCGAAAATCGGAAAAAGACATTTCCGAGTTTACTGAATAAATGGAAGGATATCTTATCCACCGATCGCGCGTCCCACATCATCCAACTTTATATCGACACGAAATACTTAAATATTGTCTTCTCGTTGGATAGATAAAACCGCATGGGAACTTGTTGAGAACGATGGAGAATAGCAAGTTTGCGAAAGAGTGAAGATACAGAACCGTGTTTTTCATCGAAAGGATGCTTTTGCATCGTACGATTATACTTTGCTGTTCTATATCGAATATATTTTACAGAAGAAGTTAAAAGCTTTCGTATGTTAGACGCTTGACACGCGCGAGATTTCTGAAATATTTTCCCTATTTCGAATTTTTTACACCACTTCTCTCTTGCAAATCGCAATTCGTTCAATTAATCACAATATCAATTATATATATGTTCCTGTATCAAGTAATGCTGATAAAATTAAATATGCGAGTATCGTTGAATAATGTAACATAAAATATCTACATATTGTTTATATATAAATCTAAAAAAAAATAAATTAAATCATTAAGTTTTGTAAAAAATTACTATTTAAAAAGTTGTATTCCGCATTAAATAAAAAGCATTGTTTATTATATACAGTGATGTATAATTCGCTCTTGTATTTTATGTAAATTTGAAATAGTAAAAAATAGCATTGATATTTTATTTCGCACGCAAAAATATGTAATGCAAAAGTCAAAATCAGAATCACTAATTGTAAGCATTAAGTTATACAACATCATCGATGCGAGATATGCATTGCTCGTATAAAATACGGCCACATTGTGCATAAGAATATAAATACATTACTATGAGAGAAATACTTGACATCTGTGCAGGTTATTTTTATTCGTTGAATTCTAAATAAAGAAGAATCGTTGAACTTTTTTTCACTCTGGCAGATTAATATTGATCATAATTTATCATGAATCTTGACTAGTATGCCCTGTTCATTCTTCTACGCCCTTTAAAGCAATCCTCCGCTCCTTCGGATTAAGTTTACGTCCTTGAACCTTTATTGTTCCTAAGTTTTCCTCCCATCGATCATCCGTCTGAGCACAACACCTCTCTCGAATCCATTACTGCCTAAGATGTATGTAGCCGGTGCAAAGATGGATTAGACAAATTAGTAGTTATCTTCTCTCGGAGCCGCGGACCTTCAAAATACATCAATTTTCCGCGGTGCATTTTCAGATACACGAGATAATTCCTTCTTCTCTAACGTCAAAAGAAAAGAAAGGTATCGCGAGATTTCTATTAGCTTAAAAATCGTAAAACCGCGGATAGTTTTTACCGATCACGCGACCTCAAATTTCGATGATATCTTCCCATCCGTATACATTCCAAATTCAAAAGATATAGCTTTTAAATGTCGCTCTTAAATCATACAAATACAATCCGAATATAATTATGCCATTCTAAATGATAATTTTCAAATGATAATTAAAAACAATGTATACCATCGATTATTCAAAGGTTTCCGCAAGAAAGAAACTTTATGATATTACTTTGAGTTCATTTTTTTTAATGAAGTTTTAACATTTTAAATTTTTGAGGACCACATTCTTATAAGTCGTGGTTTGCCTTATCCTCGTGTCACCGACTGATGTCGCACAAACTTAAGATATCCGACAAGGAGAAGCGACCCGTTGATGTATGGGGAACGAAGCATCTCTTGATGCCCGTACTGCTCTACAGGGAAATCAAGACGGACCACGTTGCGCGACTTATCCTTCTTCTCTTGGAGTTACGCACTGACATAACACGCCACTTGATGTTTCGTTCTAACGCATTTCATATTGAGAGACAAGATCACACTTAAAATATTGATGAAACAATAGTTTCTTCCTATTTCTGAAAATACATCTTTTTACGTGCAACTCATAATTTTTTATAAATTTTCACAATAAAACACAGAAAAGTCTATTCATAAAAAATTTTAATCAGTACACAATTAAAAATAAAAAATTATTGTGTGAATCTAATTGTAAAAAATAATACAAAATAAAAAATGGAGAAAAAGAAGATAAGTTAATTACGTAATTAAATGAAAAAAATTAAAAATAAATTTATTTATTAGAAATCTCTAAAGTTTAATCGTACTAGTGTAATTGGTGTTAAAATATTAAGATCGTAATTTTAAACAATTTATTCTTATAAATAGTTAAAGAAGTAATAGGTATCTTGTAAAATTGATCAATTTTAATCACATTGATATTTCAGTAAATTTTAGAACAAAATTGATTTGTTGCAAGCAAGTTATAAAGTTCTTCGACCCTGAGGGCACCCTAATTAAGTTTCCATCTTAATGAAAGTGTTTCGCCGCAAAGTCTACCGACGAAATGTCGTTCGACTGTGCTCAACCTCCCAAACAGTGCAAATCTTTTCTTAAGACTTCTTGGAACTTGGAATGAGATGTCTGCGAGAAAACGATTAAGTCTAGGCATTTACTCAACCGAAACATCAAAGCCAACCGATCTCAATTGCGTCCTACAATTGCTCTTAATCGCTTTTTATTTAAATTACATTTTATTATTTCGATATCCAAGCTGCCTACTTAAATTTCCACATCAAAAAAGCAAGAATTGTTTTAATATAATATTACATTATATTAAAAAT
Organism: Camponotus vicinus; assembly: GCF_025532165.1. Classification (NCBI taxonomy): domain Eukaryota; kingdom Metazoa; phylum Arthropoda; class Insecta; order Hymenoptera; family Formicidae; genus Camponotus; species Camponotus vicinus. The sequence continues at coordinate 4,714,478 of NW_028141949.1, forward strand.
TTTATATGTATATAAATCTTGCTCGATAATAAAAAATGATATTCACATCTTATACGCAAAACTATATTATTTGCATTTAATTTTCATTTTAAGTTATATAATATAATTTTTACTTTCCACCATTTCTCCAATCATTATCATTTGACTTCTCTGATGCAATTTTGATCCTTCAAAACACTCAATTTTTGAATTCCAAAACTCTTAACGTATAGAAAATACATTTATAAAAAATGAAAAAATAAAAAGTATACAAAACGCAAAATGTACGCGAACCTAGTGAATGAAGACACTCGATGACCGGCAGAAGCCGATAAAGCTTTTCCACAGCGGGCCACCAGTTCCGTATGTCAGAGGAAGGAAAGATGAGAGAAGGAGAGAGTGAGAAGTTACGATAAGACGGTAGACAGACTCGCGGGGTAAGCCGGAAGGATCAAGGACGAAGGCGCAAAGACGGAAACCTCCGTCGGCCAAAGCTCTCGAATCTGAGGGTTGCTGATCCTTGAGCAAACTGGATTACTATTTACATAGAATGCGCCCGAGCAGGACGGCGCGCGCGCGCGCGCGTTTAGAGAACGTCAACGTTGATTTTCCCGGGAAAGGCTCGCTCACCTTGATCTTACTCGCTTGAATCAAAGATCCGGGTCTACATTATGCCAGCGCGACCCTTCAAGCGCACACATTGTCCCCGGAATTCCGTATGCACGGTTAATTATGGATTGGGTCAACGAACTTCATCGCGTCTGCGACTTCCACAAGCGCGCCAGGATGCGCCTTACGTCTTAATGCGAGAAACTAAACAAGAGATTGAATCGTAACTCCTAGCTTGCTAAGCTAGTTTGGTGAATATTCGATAGTCACGACTTTGTCAGAAAATGTATTATTTTCAATTATTAATATTTACGGAAAACGTATCATAAAAATTTCAAAGGTAGAAATTATGAAAATATGAAAAGTAAACATATGTACATGTATTGTAGGTATGTTATTACAGAGAATTAAAAAATAGGCGCCGTAAAAAGGATAAATTGTATTAGAGAATTCGGAGCTGTGAAAAACTGTGAAAAGTAAAAATTTTGTCACCGAGATGCGTTCTATAAATTTTTAAAACACAATATTGCATCGTTAATATCCTATTGAAATATCGTCAACATTTCCCATACAGATACGTAATAGGCGAAACAATAATAAATAACGCACCCCGAATCCACCAATAAATTACCATAAATCCCACAACAGAATAAATTGTAAAATATGTTCGCTATTATTATACGCACACGCGAACACGCAGTCCAGGTTAATAACTGCAACGCGAAATACCTCTCGAGCTCGCAATAAATCTGTCACACGCGTCACTACCGCGCGTTTCATCGCCGGCAAAAAAATGATTACTGCTAGCGAAGCATTTTCGTGATAAATCCACCCCTCGATCCTTCGCACGAGATACACTCGACTCGATGGCCAAAGCTGTCTACTTTCCTGCGCAACGACCCCGGTTCCGTACTGCTGTATCAATACAATCCGGATCGGCGTCGTTCGGAAATCCGAATACTCGGATATCCGGTCCGCGCGCGCACACATTTCTACATCGCAACGTAAATCTGAGCGCGAGACTAAGAACTGCCAGCCGACGACATCGAGCTCTTTTCGCTTGATGTTTGTCGCATCCGGCATATTCTTCATGAAAGAAGTTACCAAGATTGATCATTAGATCGAGCTAAGCATTTATTTTAATAGGCGGAACAATAATCAAATTAACAGCCGAGCTATTTATTATCGTGAATATGTACTTATACAATTTATAGACAGAGAAAATTAAATTATTCCATATTTTTGAAGAATTATTGTCCGACAGAGAAACTTTGTATTTGTAATTTCAAACACGCATTAAAGTTATTATTTATTGGCTATTTTCATAATTCAAGTGAATTATCATGCTATCTCTAGCAAATATAATAAAATACCCTTTGAATATTCATAGAAGGAAAAGTAAAAGCGTAATGTGCTCCAAATTATCCGAACTTCCAAGTTTCATTCATTTACCGATATTATAATGATCCCATCCTTTTATATCATGTAAGGTTCATATTTATTGGTTCATATAATCGCACTAACTTTGACATTTATCTATATTATATCTGTATTATTTTCATATGTATTCATATTATCTAGAAAGAAATAAAGTATCGCGAGAAATTAAAATAAATTAACTTCAAAGTATAATAAATAAGCTTATATAAATAAATAAGCAAAATCAATCAATTAAATTTGTTTAGCGGAAAACTTAGCATAAATCAAACTTCAAGAATAATTCAAATATGACATAAATTGTATTCGATTCAATTGCCATTAATGATTGACATTGATATATGATGTTTTCGCTATCATGAGAGAGAGAAAGAGAGAGAAATATCGCAATATGAAATTTTATCGACTTGTCGATGATACTTGGCAAATCTTGACGCGATAAATGATATGTATCATGTATGATATAAGAAAACAGATCTTATGTTAATTTCGCCAATTTATGCACCTTTATTCATCACCTTTATTCATTCAAGATGGATTGTAAGGCGTGCGCTTAATTAGCGCTTACATGAGACCGCCTGAAAGGAAAGAGGACGTAGAAATCACGAATATTTGCATATTGCCGAGGACGATGGGCAATTACGGTAATCCCGTCTCGGTAAGACGTTTAATTCTATGGACGATCAATTTTGTGGACTCGGTAATCCTCGCGATCTCGGATCCGCGTTCGTTCTCGCGTATCCGCGTATCCTTTTATCCTATTTTCTTCTCTGTTTTCTCTTTACGTGTGGGGATTGCCTCTTCCACGCCACGAGAGAAGCTTTAAGCACTCGCGGAGTTGCTGTTGGAACCATGAAAAAGAAACATTACTTGAAATGGTCCGATGGCACAGCGCACTCGCGTATCTCCTATAATAAATTTTCTATCTAACGAATCTACGATTTTACCATCGACTTTTCGATAACGCCGCTCGTACTTTGATCAGTTATATTCAACTTGGCAAAAATTGAATTTTTCCGCGCAATTTTTATATATCGCATCGTACTCATTCATAAATTAACTGTTCTATAAAGGAAAAATATGACGAATACATTCATTATTTATAAATATTTTATATATTTTATAAAATTATGGTTTATATATTTTTTGCGCCACATGATTTCTTTTAAAATAATATTCGAGCGTTCAATTGTGAGAAGCACTCTTTTGTATTTTAAATATATTTTAAATATATTTAAAATATTTACCGACAAGAAAATATCACTACGTCGAATTAATTACACATTAAATGGAAACAAATTGCAATTCAATTAGCTCGGGTCAACGAAAGTAATGAAACTCCATTGTGCGTCATAAATATCAATGTATACAGAAAAATACATATGTCACTGAACGTGTTATTACGATTCTTAATAATTGCATAATAATTGCATGATAACCATTATGGCTATTGTGCTTAAAAGGTATATGTATAAGTGATCTCCCTTCTCGGAAATGCTATTGACCAACGCTTTTCTATGTCGAGAAAAGCGTCACGGTCAAAAGTTTGCTTTTTCAAAGGGCAATGGCCTCCTTCTCTTTCTCTCTCTCCTCCACCTGCTTCTTTTTCACGTAGTCAGCTTTCAGGATATACTTGAAGCGGCCACTACGTGACCTTTGAACGTACGAAGCAGGAGTTATAGGTCACGCGTGGACCAAGAGCCTGAAGGACCTTCCTCGCCGCTACATCAACCTCGATTACTCCTGTTTCCGCTCTTATCCTCCCACTCTTACCACGGAGACCACGTCGTAGTCCTTTCGGAATTACGGTCAGAGAGCTTTATGTCTCGATTCTCGCGACAGAATAACAGATCGCACTCTTCCGGCTACGTCGCTACTTTTGTCGATCTCTGTCCGGGCCATCAGAGCAAAGTCGATCTTTTCAGTCATCCATTCCCATTTCACAATAATTTTTAAAATACTAGATCTTTGTAGGATCTTTACGATGATACGCACATAACACAGGCAAAATATAGAAACGTGAGAATAATTACATTTATAACAGAAAAACCCTCATCTGATTTTTCATTTTGATTTTCCTTGTCGAATAGAATAGGTTATTTTTGCGTTTTCTCTTTTCTTGCTTTAAGAAATACAATTTATATATATATTTTTTTTCTTTCTTTTCCAATATTATCTTTTTTTAAATATTATTTTAAATATTATCTCTCTATAAAAAAAGTACTATCTTATTCAAGAAAATAAATCTTGAAAATCTATTGATATAGATTTATAAAATTGTTCTATCTATCTCTTCTATTGTCTGTAAAGCAAAACGTTTGACGAAAAGAAAAGAAAATCGAGAATTGGAAACGAGAAGGAATATTCTTTGCCGATATCCAGCCGATAATATCCGACTTTTCCGCGATTCGACGTCGCTTCGAGTTATTCCGATCCATTAATAGTAACGATAATTATTATAGCTCTCGTCCTTTCGCGAAATGATCGATTATTCCCGTGACGTTAATTCCAGCTTTTTTTTCACATCGTTTTTTAATATCGATTATCGCCAGCCAACCAACTCGATCGAGAGAAAGATAAAATTTTAAATGGTAGTACTAACTGGATTACTCGATATAATCGAATCGTCTCGCGAGCTTTGTCAATTTGGGATCTAACAACTTTAGCATACTCCGTGAAAAACGTGGTTAGCTCATACTCTAAGTTCGTTTCGCTACAAATTTTTTGACAGAACCGGTAAAAATATCGATGGGAAACGCACAAAGAAAGCATAGCGTATACAAATTACATTAAATGGCAGAATAAATAAAAAAATATAAAGTGAGGTTAAATTTTGAAACACCAAAGTGTGCGTAATCTTTCACAGAAAAATCACGTATGTGATTTATGATGTGTTTACAAATTTATTTTTTCATTGTACAATAAGATTTATAATCCTTCAAAACTGCAGATAAACATTTACCTAAGGAAAAATTTATTTTTTTTTTCATAATTATTTATTTTATTTTATTTTCACGAAATTAATTTTCTCTAATTGATTTTCTCTACTTCGCCTCTTTGTTTGTTGTTATGAGAATTCTTGTAAATATATAACGGTGTATAAAAATCGCTTTTACAATGTCGTGTAATAATCAGAGTTTATGAATAAATAGTATCCCGCGAAAATGATATAAATATTAAATCAAATTCTTTGTGTGGATGCAGTTTAATAGGTTGCATGCATGCGTGTGGTAGTGATCGCGATAAAGGTTCGAAATGTACGTTCGATTTTACGTCCGGATTGGATTTATGAGTACAACCTGCCGAATAAAATGCGAGATTCACCTCGTTCCACCGTTAATGAATCTGTTAGACGCCATGAACGTTGCTCGTGCTTGTAGCCGCTGCGGTCACGAAAAATTATTGAAATATAATATACATTTCGATAAAAAGAATAACATGCGCCCGCATCCATCAAATGCAGATACACAAACGAGAAATAATCCCGCGGAAATAATAAAACAAAAAAAGCACGAAGAAATAAATAACACATGTAAATTATCAACTATTTCTATAACGAAGAGAACAGCTTGTTAACATTGTTATTTTTACGAGAGATAAAAACGAATGTAAAGAAAATTCAGGGAAAATAAGTCTATCGGCGTCATTTTAAAAGATATTTAAAAAATACTGATTTTAAGTTTCTGTATTTTAGTTGCACCAGAGACAAGCATTGCTGGATGTTATTTATTCAGTTAGATATTAAATTCCTATGCAAATATCTTGGAAGGCAAGCTGTTGTCCTCAAATTCATGTAGCTAACGCGAATGCACCAAGGTAATTTCACATTTTAGTGCTAATACGGTATATCTTACCGCATAGTAAATGAAGAATATTCCTAAATTGCGAGTTTCTGCAACCGCTGCGTTAGTTGCGTTTCATCACGCATAGTAAAGAAAGAACGAATGTATCGCATAACTTTTAATCGATATAGTCGCAACCTAATTCCGCGGTATATGTTTGCGAAGAATAGCGTTAATCACGCATAACACGCGCGCGCGCGTGTAGACGACTCCCACTACGCGTCATAATTCTTAATCACGATATCACGGTGGCGGTCCTGGGTCTGCGGTTAATTAAAACAGCGAGCGTCTCGGTTCTACCCGAACCCGGCCTTGAAATTAACACGGCAGTTTACGGTCTGTGTTTACTTCGCGTCCCAAGTTTGCATATTCCCCATTACGTAGCTTGTGTGCGTACGCCTGTAACTCGTGATAGCCGCAAGTGTGCGTGCATGCACGAATTCTCGCGTGGTCCTTCCGCGTATGAGCGGCAACCCGGAGATCCCGCAGGACCCGGAATATTGGTCCGACGTAGCGGTATGTAACTGTATGAGGTCGAATTGCTGAAGGAGATGGTTCGCTAAAAGAGCCCGTTCACCGCGAAAGGGAGGGAGAGAGAGAGAGAGAGAGAGAGAGAGAGAGAGAGAGAGAGAGACAGAGACAGAGACAGAGAAAATCTGGCTTACAATCCAGGCTTACGGGTGAATTAATTACGAATAAGACGCCGGCAACACGAGACACACATTATACTTTGCGCGAAAGTAGCCTCGTTTTACTTTCTAAGCACCGGTTTCAAAGTATTAGAATCACAGGGTGTTCGCATGTAGGTAAAGACAGTAAATGTTATGTATCCGCAAAAAAGAGGAATTAACAATTGCATTTTACAATATATATTTTTACAAAATATAATTTCTACGTAATTTGTAAATTTCCGCATATCAATCATGATAAAAAGTCATGATAAAATTTTCTGTCCGCTCTTAGATACATACATGTGTGTATATATGTATATATATCTGTATATGTTATACATATATACTGTTATGTAATATTATCTCTTTTTAAGCGACATTTCGTAAAAGATATTAAACGGAGAATATTCAAATATGAAATTTATAAAAGCTACTCGCCAGAAACTCGAAGTGAGTTGTACTCTAATCTTTCGACGACTTTAGCGAGAGAAGCTGCAAAGTTTCTTATCAGCGCGCGCAAGATATATCCCTGAGTATTCGTCCATTGGACCCCCTCCAAGTAGTGGTGGATAAAACAATATTCCTTATCAAGAATTCGTAGTCGTGAGAAGTTTGTGAAAGAAAATCATAGTAGCTGTCTGCGAGATAACATCGAATTAAGATAACTCGATGAGTGCGGAGAAAAAACACTTTTCTAAAAATTACATTTATTCTGTCACATGGTGTACGAAGTAATACAAGAATTTCAAAAGACTAATTAAATTTTATTCTTCTCATTTGATAATCTAATTCCCTCTACGATAAATTTTAAAAACTACAAAGAAATTTTATTTTAAATATTTAACTTTAACCAGTAATTGTGCGCATAATATAATTTAAATATTTTCGTCCGGACACGCAGGTTCAATTTATCCGAGACAAACGGAAATGCTATTTAACGCTCCGTGTTTAAATTTAAATATTTAAGGAACCTTAATTCACATGTAAGTGCACAATCAGTGGTGGCTTCATTAGCTTCTTCATAGTGAGAATCTCCGTGTATATTTCGCGCAGCCGCGCTTATTCAAAGAGCGTGGAGGGCGAGAGAGGCGAGATTCGAGGTTCAACATAAAAGTTTCGTGACGTGGTTTTTCGCCTTTTACGCAGTAAAATCCGCTCACGCGTTGACATTTCATTGCAATATGTACATGTGTGACGTATGCACGAAGCGCGAAACTAAGTTGTCGCCCCGTGGAAAATCCGTGCGCGCGCGACACGACTTCGCGCAAAACAATTGTTTGCTTTCGCAATTAACGCTCGGTCGCCTACGCTGCGTGCAGTTTTACGCATATCTGCACTGTGGATCTAGTCGGCGCCGCGATATGCATATGTAGCAACAGCACCGTAGAAATAGTGAACCGAAACTTCCAAGCGAGCGGTTGCGCCGCGTGAAACGACTCGACTATTTTTCGGTGGAAATCGAACCGCGAAAGCTTTCACACGTTTCTCGTATTTTGCATAGCGAATGACGAATCTAAATTTTACAACTCGCGCGATACCGTTCCTATCTCAAGAGTAATAATTGTACTTACACGTAAAAATAAAAGTCATTCTGTTCTTCTGAGAGCCTTCCCCGTTGCATAATTTTAAAAGTTAAAGTCTTGCGGTTACAAGATTTTTAATTACATTTCTTGTTTTTTTTCGCGAAATCTCATTACTGAACTAAACAGGAAACTATAAAAATATTATTCTAAAGTTTCAAGTTTATGAATACAACATGGGAAAATGAGAGCGTATCTTTATATATTTTTCTCTAATTACTTTATGTTATTATTATTTAAAACAGAAATAATAAAAGCAAAGATTCACGATTTAAAAAATTCGTAAATGCTTTTATATACTTGATATATTTTATCAAAAAGACACTGAATAGTCCACTGGTTTAGAAAATAAAAGATATGTTTTCGAATAAAGATTCGAGATAATCATCATAATTTTGGAGTGCATATGAAAAACCCTACGGGTTGCTAGCGCAGTTACAAACACGGTTCTGTATATTGCATCGCCGTTTGAAATGAAAAGCATTTGATAACGAGATCTTATTGCAGACTCTCTGAGCGAAACGAGGCGCAACATCTCGCATCCACGATCATGGATATTCTGTATCCTAATTCCACGTCATCGAGATTTTTGCATAATGATGTAGAGCTAAACGTAACACATTCGGATGTTATGCATCCTGTAATGGACAACGATCCCATACATTTCTCGGATATACGATTTTGCTTTACTCTCTTCCTCTCCCTCTTCTCCTCTCTCTCTCTCTCTCTCTCTCTCTCTCTCTCTCTCTCTCTCTCTCTCTCTCTTTTTTCTCTGCCATCCTCCCTTGTAGTAATTATTACTCGCATATACAGGTCGAGGCGTATAAAATGTGACAAGTAGATATTTCTATAAATATTATAATATAAAATAAAAATATTATTAGCCAAAGTTAAAGTCTTTCGGCAGTTGCCACATCTTTCGAGTATATTTACTTTTTTCTGTTTAAAGCCAAATTTTTTTAAAAAAATTTTTTGAATTTAATACACAGACATAAATTTTTTTTAATAGAACCTTATATTTTTAGCATGAATAATTTTATATTAAAATAAATTTTAAAATAAATACAGGTGAGATGTAGTCGTTCCATATCATATTAATCAATATTATGAATAGACAATAAAAAAGCAATTAATGTATTGTTAATTGTAAAAAATTTTTTTATTTCATGTAAAAAATAAATATAGAAGTAAGAAAGATATACGCGTCCCGAAATACATTACAATTTTTTATCTAATCAAATATTGTCTAATAAAATATTTTTTTATATTATCTACATATTATCTATATATTTTTTAAAAATTATTTTTAAAAATGCATTTCTCACTTGACATCAGAAAGAAAATCAAAAAAGAAATGGAATATCAAATAATATACACATGAATGGCTTGTAGTCGCTATATAATATTAAATAAAGCTTGAATGTTATAATGAATGTTTAATGTTATAATGAAATATATTTAAAAGTTTTATAATATTTTAAGATTTAATTCTTTTTTATTTTAATTGTTTCTACTTTTTATAAAATATGATTTGCATGCTCAAAGGTTTCTTTATTATCGACTGTAACGATAAATTCTTTCTTGGCTGCAAGTAAGTATTTTCTTATCATCCACTGTTATTCGAATTTTGTTATCTAATACAGATAAAGTAGTTAATTGAAACTTTTAGTATAAATTATATATTTTTTTCATAAATAATCTTGTGATCAAACACCATTTTTTAAAAACATCAATATACTATATTAATAGTCTTAATGAATCTTAATCTTTTTCTCTAAAATATTTCGAATCTATGATAAAATAATTATGATAATAATTATGATTTTATTTCGTGATTTTAGTTTTACTTATACATTTGTATTAAGATTGCGATAAGATATAATATCGGAATTACGCGGCATACTCATAAAAAAAAGATTTTCTGATAATCAAGTTGAATTTTTGCTTCACTTTGTTCTTGATTAAGTTGTCTCTATTACAATTTTCTTCAGACGAGCTCGCACTTGTAATAAAGAAACTCCTTGTTTCCAGATTGAGCTCTAATGATAGCAAAAAATATTTAAGATACCGTGCTAACGTGAAATTAGTATCTGTGCTTCTCATTTTCATATAACACCTATCTAAATATCTTTTTGTTAAGAAGTAAAATTTCTGAAATTCCTTAGAAAATTGAAAAATAAATCCATTATTTTAAAATAGAGATTCTGAAATTCTTAGAAAAATTAATTTTTATTTTCAAATATTTTTTTCCAATAACGAAAAAATAATAAATTATAAAATTTATAAAACAAGAAAAAGTATATCTGGTACATAGATAATTATTTAGATCAAAATAATTAATTTTTCTATTATAAATATTTTTCCGAAATGTTGCGAAATGTGATCGTTAATTATGTATGATTACATATATCTTATTTTTAAAATAATTTTGAAATTATTTCATGAATAAGGTACAATGATACATAATTAATGCTCACACTAAAAAATTATTAAATTAAAAAGTTAATTTTACATTAAATCTACAAAACAATCTCAAAAGCTATAAAAAAATCATTGGTAATCTTTATGCTTGCAATATTTTTTAAGTTCTGTAAATATAATATCTGGTAGCGGACAGATTAAAAGAGCCATTATAGGTTGTCGCATTGCGATAACGAGTAAGAATCGTAGAGATACTACTGTAACCGTGATAATCAGCCACTGATCACGGTAGCATTATCACAGAAACGTGTTTCCCCGTATTATCACGTGCTCCACTCGCGCGATCCACGATCGAGGGACACGCAAGACTCTCACCTGTCTCACGTGTCGATAACCGTCGCCAATCACGAGACAGAAACCTTGATTCACACCTCTCGAGACTTGAAATCGACCACGAGCTTGCAACGAGCGTTCTCTTCGCATCATATTGTTTTTCAAATACCGCAAATATCGCCCGAAGTACTGATCTCATAGAGCTTTAATTACTTATTTGTACAAGACTTTCTCGTCTTCGAAAACCGCTGATTATTGCACAATCTACGAGCAGCGTGCGTCAATCGCGCAATATATTGACTCAAAATATGCTGAAGCTCAATCGAATTCCAAATTTCACAAACTAAAACTTATACATATTTCCCTTTTCTCTGTTTCTTATTTTCTTTAGCAAAAAATTTTACTTAATGCCCATACAGCACAGAAAATTGCAGCAATATTGCGACAATATTGCAATGTTATTGCAATGTTACAACAATATTAATAATTGCTGCAATATTCTGTGCTGTATGGGTACGCGTGCATCATTATTTCCAAATTTCCAAATTACCGTGTTGTATTATCACAGGCTTAACAAGAAATATGCATCGATCTAAATGCGCAGTTGGGGAAAACAGATCTTTCTTGATGATAAATATGATAATGTAGCTTGCAATATAATTATCTTAAATCAATAAGTATATTTGAAACTTAATTAATCTGATATTACAATTAACTCATGAATAAATCATACGCGGATTTACGTGTTAACATTGAATTTTTCTTATCATTGGCCGCACATATAATGCAATTTAATGCGTTAATCATAAATACTGAATATATTTGACTAATAATGAATAAGGCAATTATCGCAAATGAATTTGTAGGCGCTGTAATAATTTTTATATAAACTTGAAGATCATCACGCGAAGAAAACTTCTACAATTTCATATAAGTAATGGATGCAGAATAAAAGAAAAAAATTAATTTCTGAATCTATATTAGTAATTGAGAAAATAGGTGCACTATGTATAGAGAGTAATAAATAAAATTATCATAATCCGATAAATATGTTTTTAAGCTACATAATGCATATCGATATCAAATCTTAATCTATATAAAAGAAGAATCTATATATCTTCACCAAAAGCATGATCAGTCATGTCAATCGAGAATGTCAGTAATCAATTCGGCTAATATCTTTGATCTTGTATAAAAACTGCTATATTAATTATTAAAACAAAATTATATATGAAGAATTATATATGATAATCAAATTTAATTTAATCAGTTAAACAATCAAGATAGAATTTAAATTGATATTATTATCGAGATTTGAAAAGTGCACTAATCATCAAATCAAATAATACTGATATTTTAAAAAATAATAAAATAATTTTAAAACTGGTTATTTCTTTTTTTTAATAAAAAATAAATTTAATGTAAATTTTATATATATATATATATATATATATATATATATATATATATATATATATATATATATATACAGGGTGTCCCATTTTAACTTGGACAGTAAAATATCTCAAAAACTAAGCCCAGCACACAAAAATGTTTCAGACAAAAGTTGTATGGTTTCGAGGGGGCCATAAGATGGTACCATTGGTTTGACCTTGAAGAGTCATTTGAAGGTCACGTGAAGGTCATTTCAATTTTTTTAAATGGAACACCCTATATATTTTTGCACATTCTTGTAGCTTATCTCGAGAGCTTTCCAAAACACTATAATTAAGTACCTTTTCGTTAAGTACTTTTTGAGTTATGAGGCTTGAAATAATTTCTTAATTTTATAAACCGTAAAATATCTTGTAAAATATTCATTTTTCGATTATCTTACCTTAATACTTTTATGTACAAAATAATGAGGAATCAATTGGTGTAAAGAAAACACATAGTTGTTTTTAAGAAAAAATATGGAATTGTTAATTGCAAATTACATATTTTTTCTTCAAAACAACTATGTGTTTTCTTTACACCAATTGATTCCTCTCATTATTTTGTACGTAAAAGTATTAAGGTGAGATAATCGAAAAATGAATATTTTACAAGATATTTTACGGTTTATGTAAAATTAAGAAATTATTTCAAGCCTCATAACTCAAAAAGTACTTAACGAAATGGTACTTAATTATAGTGTTTTGTAAAGCTTTCAAGATAAGCTACAAGAATATGCAATAATAAATAGTAGGTTCTATTTAAGAAATTGAAAGTGACCTTCATGTGACCTTCAAATAACTCTTCAAGGTCAAACCAATGGTACCATCTTATGGCCCCCTCGAAACCATACAACTTTTGTCTGAAACATTTTTGTTTGCTGGGCTTAGTTTTTGAGATATTTTACTGTCCAAGTTAAAATGGGACATCCTGTATATATATGTAAATCATTAAGAATAATGTATGATAGAAGTAACGCACGAATAAATATTACATATATCTTTAATGGTAACAAAAGTAAAACTCTAATATAAAAAATGAAGAAATACAAATTAGAAATTTAAGTTGCAATGCTTAGATCCTTTTTAATTTACAAAGTTTTCTTGTAAATTAAATCTCGACTTTTCGAAATTTTTTAGATTCTTTTTTTTTTTAATAGCGAAAGCAGTTTCTAAATACTTTAATGACGATATTATCGGGATGCGATCAATAATATCGTTATCAAAGTATATTTAGAAACTATAAATCTATAAAAACCTAATTATATAATGCATGTAAATTTTAATAGATATAAAAAAGAATTTGATTATTTCAAGTAAATAGACAGAAACACTTAAATAAACAATATAATATAATGATAAGATATTTCTAAAGAAATCTTATCTTAGTTTGAAGATAAAAATGTAATTCTAAAGAAATAGATGTAATATAAGAGCTAAATCATTATTTTATATCAATGCATATACCCACAATACTGCGCATTTTGTAAAATTACGATGGAATGTCAATTATAATAATTCTCGGAAAAAAACTTAATTCTCGGAATTTCAAACTTGATGCCTACAAATTGTGGATTGTTATTATAATAATCCTCATATATATATATATAAATATTCAGTCCATGATATGTAATTAAAATAGAATTTTCATTTTAATTAACCAAAAAAATTTATTAGATATTTATTTAGATATTAAGAAATATATAAATTAGATTAAGAAATATTAACAATATTAATATAAATATTAAGAAATATATATATTAAGAATATATTAATAAACAATTTATGTATTTATTATTTATTTTTGAATTTTCCCTAAGAAAGACTATGTTTGTATTAAATTGACAAAATTAATGCATTATATAAATAAAAATTTGTCAAATTAAAATTAAAATAAAAGTGGAAAGTTTACTATTTTCTCTTCATTTGTGTTAGTTCGAGACAAAAGTAGATTTCGCGATAAGGTGCCTCGTGCGCACGAATTAATTCGTATCGCGGACATAAGACAAAATGACACGGAGCCTGTCAATTACGGTTGGATTAGCAGCACGAGGGGGATCTCTCTGCCCCCTCTCTTTCCGCATGCAGAATCCGCGTACTCAGTGTCCCTTGCACGCTTCACCACCTCGTGCACACATAATCTGCCACGGCCTTTGAAACACTATATAAAGTGACAAAGCTGGCTCGCTCCGGTATCTCTTCGACTCACTTAAACTCGCGTTTTCCGGTCGCATCACACAATTCTAAAAGAATCCACTTTTGTCACGATCCTATCAGCGACCAATCGACTCAGAGAAGCGGCGATAAGTGATTAAGCGACGAAATTTAAAGGACGCCGCCTGCAATATTCGAGCGCTTTATTCCCGAGAATGTCACGCTTCAAGTCGCGCATCGTCAAGGCATCGTTGAATTAACATATCGACAAGCCCAATCGCATTGATTTGACACCATCAAGAAGTGCTATATAGTACATTAAATACATCGTATCCACGTATTCCTTCCCGTGACGTCTCAGGTAAGTGAAACTTAGTTTCCCCTTAGTTTATTGCATGCAAGATTAAAATCCCACTTTGGGGTGCGAAAAACACGTGTAAAGAATCGAATAGTCAGTTTGCAGATGCTGAGAAGATGACGAGATAAGAACTAGGTCGACAAGCGACCCTATTCACATGTACATACTAATATCGTAGGTGCGTATCATGTATCGAACGATATTCTATTAGATTACTAGATTGTTAGGAATTAATTCACTATAATTTTTTAATTGACTTTAGATTTAAAAATATATAAGAAAAAAATTGACTTAAAAAGCAAATAATAAATAAAGAAGACTGAAAATTATTATAAATATTACATATAATATCCAAAAATGTTTTTCTATGAAAATATTTAATATACTTTTTAATGTACTATAGTATTTAATGTACTACAATATTAAAATAATAAACTCATCTAGACTTGTTAGTAATCATGCTACTCCTCGAAATCTTCAAGACATCGCTTATAACAAGTATATAACAACATTGTGTATAACAAGTCACCGTAACCGAGTAATTACTAATTGTTATGCATGGTGTCGTAACCAACCAATTTTCGAACCGAAGTATCTGTAATAATATAAACATCTCGTAAAGAAATTATAGAGTACAACGCAATAATTGTTTGCTTCAAAGCGGGAACATAAGAAAAAATCGTACACAATATTTAAACCACTTGTGTAAACGTAAGGAAATTGTGTGAACAGATGTCGAATTGAAATTTCCCGATGTAAACAGGACATTCAGTGATATAGTAACTTTATTATATAGCTTGATAACCGACCCCTGTGTAGTTCCCCTTTCTCATATGATAATCGTAAAGCTAATAGCGTATCAAATCAGGAACAGCTGATCGCATCGAGTGAGCTACGATTTATACTGACTACAATACCAGTAAACGCGAGTCAGTAACTGCAAACATTAAAGAAAACGAAACTGGCGGACAATTTATGCACAGGCGCCGCGTAAAAAAATGCCAGTAAAGCAAAAAAATAAAGCTGATATGAGCTAATATCTTTTTTCCGAGGTATTTCCGAGAACTAATTATGTATGAATATTGTTATGAATATTTAATTTATGAATATTTAACTTAGCAAATTGCATGCAATAAACTATCTGTACTAAATTTAATTTGTCCGAAACACGGAGAGTTAATGAAACTTTCAAACACGATAATAATATAGCAATAATTATTCAAGTTTTTTAACAAAATTTTTTGCTTGAATTTATTTTCAAATATTTTATATGAATATTATATTACAGTTATTCATTTTGCATTATTTATGTTATAAAATTTTCGACTAAGTAATATAAAATAAAAACAAATTTTGAATAACGAGTGATAAATCACGATAATCGACATTAAAACAAAAAATATACTGTAAAATGTACCATTAAAATAAGTATTGATAAACTTAAAATATGTATTGATAATTTATGTTTAAGCGAATTTAATGTCGACGAGTTTTTCACAATTCTGATAACAATACTTACTTACTATACAACCGATAACAATAATTATTATTCGATCTGGCATTAAGTGAATAAGAGAAAATAAATTGTTTTTCTGCAGAAAATAATGGCGAATTATTTATCTTATGTTACAGAAGAAGAAGACATACACAATGAAGCAATATATCTTATTACTTTGCATCATAGCTGTTTTCCGGGATTCTAAAACGCTACGTAAAGGTTCCACGGATTACGAAGGTTTGTTATAATTTATAAAATAATTATTATCTGAATTAAATCCCAAAAATTTTGAATAAGTATTTTAGTAAGATTTTGAGTATTAAAATCTCGATTGATTTCCATATCGTATATGTAGATATATGCTTGAGATTTCCATATTTTTTAAATTATTTTTCACAATTACAATATTAATAAACAAATGCATCACAAATTCTAAATATATAATATACATACAAAAAAAGAAATAAATTATAAATAATGTATACTATATGTATTGATAAATTTAAAAAAAGCAGATTGTTTTTTTATTATTTAAATCAAACTTGCACGAAAAACGTCTTATAATAAAACATCGATAAAATGGCCATCATGTGAAGTTCGTTTTTTATTTTATTAATCATTAATAGTGTATGTAAACCGATAATTTTGAAATATTTTCATGTATTCCACTAGATAAAAAGCTATTTATATGTTCACAACGAACTTTATATATTGGAAAATGCATAATATGCATTTTATTTCTTAAATTTTGTCCTCAGATATTCTAAAGAATCAATATCTAAACGAAATAAACGTTTAAAAATTGCTTAAAGTTTTACGCGATTGTTTATTAACGTTAATTTTGATAAATTTTTCTCCATTGCACGTGTATCATAAGATAAGATTACAATCTAAAAAAAGCAAATCTCACTAAAACATTATTTGTCCAATGTTATTGATACAGCCATGTCTAAAAAACAGTTTAATATAATGTCCCTTAGAGAACTTCTTTGATGCCTCTTTTGAACTTTGATGTTGCTTACGAACATCACCCGATTAGTATTAGTCTTGGCAACGAGGCGAAACTTTGATCTCTCATCAGATATGTCCTTCTGGCTGAAGTCCGGCCAAGACACTCTACATAAGATCCTGGCGCACCGGAATAATGAAAACCGTGCCAAGAACGTGATCATCTTCATCGGGGACGGCATGGGTTTGTCTACCATCACGTCCGGTCGAATCTACGTAGGTCAGCTTAAAGGTCAATCCGGTGAGGAATACCAACTCGAGTTCGAGAAGTTCCCCAACACCGGTCTCGCCAAGGTAGATATTTAAATCGCATCGATTGCGCCTTTAATCTCGACAATGGTCTCGCGAGGCATGACGATGTTTGAAAATCCTGTCACGTTAAGCCGCTTAATTCCATCGCTGCATTTGATAAGGACACGCCGCGTTTATCCGTATCGAGAAAATATGATAAACGCGATATTCGCATTACAATTAAATCTTTATTAAATTTATATTATTATATTATTTATTTAACATCGTGCATCAACATCAACGACGCAATTAATATATTTTATCTTACCGGAAATGATAATTTTAATATATCGATAAAATGTACTTTGAAACTATTGACAGATTAGATGTCAATAATTATTGATAAGACATAAGAATCTGTTTCCTCAATCAATATTACGTTATTAATTGTCAAAATCATATTAAATAATAAATATAAATATATACGCATAATTGTTTCTCCATTATTACATATTTATAGACTTACAACGTGGATAAGCAAGTACCCGATTCCGCTGGAACAGCTACTGCAATATTTTCTGGTGTAAAAACGCGATATCACATTATTGGATTGGATGGCAGAGCTGAAGATCAAAAATGCGATAAAAAAATCGTTGAAATTAGTAAATTGTCCACCATAGCCAATTGGGCACAAGAATCCGGCATGGATACAGGTGAGAATTTCTAAAGACAACATTTTATTAATCTTGAAAGATTTCAAAACGGCTCACATTTTATTTTTATACAAATTATTTCTTAAAACATTTTGCAATTTATGTGAATTATAAATTTGGCTTATTATTAGCTTAAAATTTGAGTGCTTTATTTTATTATTTATATAATAACAAATAATAACAAATAATTAATAGCTGTATTAAAAGTATTTTAATCAAAGTTATATAATAGTACAACACTGATGAAGAATTAAGATAATAATTCTATCAAAAAATTACGACATGGCACAAAAATATTTTTTCTATATTTCCGTTAGTTTAGAATTATTTAGAGAGTTATAAAAAATTATTAAAATTATCAATTAATTAGTTTTAGAAGAGATTTTTATAATATTAATATAATTTCTTTTAAATTATAAGCAATTTTGCTAAGAAAGAAAATATTTAATAGAATTAATTAAAAGTTAATTGAAACTTATCATTCCTGATAACAAATCTTTCCTTTGATTGTCGTTTAAAACTTTAATCAACCGATAAATAAAATAATAAAAAATTTGATCAATCTATATCATATTCATTAATAGATCAAACCTTGACATAAATTTACGCTTAAGATTTAAATATTACAAAAATTCTTAGGAGGTTAAATTTGAAAAACAGATTAAAATCTTTCTTATATATCGATTATTATCAATTAATTAAATTTTCTACAACGCGATATTTCGCGAGATAGCAATCTACAATAAATTAAATTTATGTAATATGAAATTAAATTTTATATATGATTACATAGGCTTATAATTATATACATTAATAATTTTGCTAAAATTATAATAACTTTTCCTACGTCAATATATATATATGATGTTTATATTATATCATATTAAAAATACAGCAAATTTACACGGTCGTTTGATAATATGTATTTTGTATTTAATTACAATTTACATATATTAAATAAACAAATCCAAATCGGAATATTAGTAATTCCAAATTAATCTCATAGTAAAAAATGTAATTTACATTTCTTATATTAACAAATATTGGATTTAATGAGAAAAAAAAATATATTTTTATACTTTTATTTAATTTATGTTTTGTTCAAATTAAAGCTTAAAATATACATTTAATTGAATACTGTCAATTTTAATATGAAAAATTTGATTTTTCCCATTATTATTAAGGATATTCCTAAAAGTGTTATGAATATGAATATTGTACCCGCATAATGTATGAAACAGTATCAATCCTATAGAGAACACGTGTCACGCGTGATCGGCTATTCCATTAACATAAGTGTTGGTGCTGAGTGGATCTTGTTGAGGTTATATATAGTGAAAGTCTTCTTAATAAACGAGAAGGTCATGAGCCAACCTTCTATATTGTCGAGGACAATTGGTCGCCCATGACTGATTTCTACTTTAGTAAAATAATGGAAGCTTTTTATATGCCAATCTAACTCGCCGATTAGTATTTAACACGTTTATCTCCCATTGTACCTTAGCAATCCATCAGTAGCTATTTTATGCGACTAAATTTGTATAAAAATATCTTTTATAGACATAATATAACGCAAACGTAATACAATGCACGCGCGTATGCGTATACATTTTTATCTATATTTAATATTTTCTTTTATATTCTCTTTAATATAATATTAATATTAGAAACTTTAATATAATGTTGAATTGTATTAGAAACTTTAATCATTTTCAGAAGTAATTTCCTGATATAACAAATTTAAAAAAGTTATTAAATTAATAAAATTTTAATTTTGCTCTCCGCTATCATTTTTACTGATAAATAAATTTCAGGGATAATTCATGTTTAATTAATTAACAGGATTTGTTACCACTACTCGTATTACCCACGCCACTCCTGCGGGACTTTACGCGCATACTAATAGTCGAGAATGGGAATGCGATACCTCGATACCAATGAACCAGCGAAATTGTGCTAAAGATATCGCTAGACAACTCATTGAAGATGAACCGGGAAATCAATTTAAGGTAATTTGTTACATGTGCATTCATATAAATCAAAATATAATCCCCAAATTACAGATTAATAGATTAATAGATAAAAAAAAACAGATTAATAGCAAATAGCAAAAAGAAATTGTATATATATATATATATATATATATATATATATATATATATATATATATATCTAAAAAATTTGAATTACAATTCTAAATGATTGTAAACAAATAAAGTATATATAAATTTATCAATTTTATCTGCTTCATAGCATTTTTTTAGAAATTTGCATACAATATATTACATATTTTGAATCTGAAATGAAAATAAAATAATATGATTTGCCTCTAATATTGACGATGTTTTTTAAAGGTTATTATGGGTGGCGGTGCGCAATACTTGGGTATGAATGTGAAACCAATTGATTTCGATGCCTGTCTCCGATCTGATGGTAGAAATTTAGTAAAAGAATGGCAAGCGAATCATACCAAAGGAAGAGTCGTTAACAATACGCAAGATCTCATGTCTATCGATATCAATAATACGTCGCACATCCTCGGCGTTTTTTCGCCTGATCATATGCCCTATCACGCCGTTAAAAGCGCCGAAACTCCTTCGTTGGTGAACATGACAACGCAGGCAATAAGATTACTGAAGAAGAACAAAAATGGATTCTTACTAATGGTCAGTAATCATCACTGAACATTAAATATTTATACCAAACGCAAGTTAGATTACGACACAGAACCGAGTATTATGCAAGAAAAGCGCTCAATGAATATTAAAATGACATTAATGAGATAAAAACGTTAATCGAAATTATACACTATAAAATCTTAAGGGATTAATGATGATACGATTCTTATGTAAATTACGCGGTGATGACCATTTTCGCGTAATACGTTCCTAAATACACGTTCTTAGGGTTTCATCTTCCCGGATGCTTGTCGAGGTCGTATTACTTGAACGCATTATTCTATACGTAATTTGAGAGAGCTGCAATCTTTGCCTAAGTTCAAAGTCTTACAGAGAACTCCGAATTGGAATATTAACAGAATCAATAGAAAAAAAAAATATTTTTTTCTTTAGCAATTTTTTTTATATGATTTTCTAGGTTGAGAGCGGTAAAATCGATATAGCTCATCACAGCAATTGGGCGAAACTAGCATTACGCGAACTATACGAACTCGAGGAAGCGGTCAAGGTAGCTCTTCGACTCGTAAACTTGGAAGAAACATTAATCATCGTCACAGCTGATCATTCGCATTCATTCACATTGAATGGATATCCTCATAGAGGCAATGATATTCTCGGTTTCGCCAACAAATCTAAAGAAAACTCCTATGAGACGCTTTCCTATGCTAATGGTCCTGGATTTTTTTATCATCGGAGAAATGATAGCAAGAACGTTGATGAGACTTGGAGAGACGTCGCTGAGGATCCGACTCACAATGATCCCTTTTACATGCACTTTGCTGGCAAATACCTCAAGGATGAGAGTCATGGCGGAGAAGATGTCGGAGTTTATGCTATTGGTAAGAAATACAATTTTTTTCCTTAACAAGGTTTCGCTCGCTAATAATAAGATTTCTATATTTTTAAAAGTTATATTATATTTTTAAAACTGTTTGCTTCTAATTATTTCTTTTAAAAAACAGTTTTATTATATAATTAAAGAGTAAAGAAGACTTTGCGTCATTTCATGAATTTAAATTTTATATTTGCCTATTCAACGTGCTAATTGCTACGTTTTAATTGTTTGGATCAATAGAATTAACTTGAAAAATAAAATGAAATTGCAATTATTCATTTTCGTAGATAACTTTGACAAATGATAGAAGATATAATATTAAAATCTTTTACAGGTCCTTATGCGCATTTGTTCCGAGGTACTTTTGAGCAGAATTACATCGCTCACGCCGTGGCATATGCGGCGTGCTTTAAAGATTGGCCGTCTCATTGCGACAATGCTTATAATCGCTACTTTTATGGTATCAATAAAATACCACAAAGTAACAAATTTAATTCGGCACGACAAAATACTATATCATTCACAGCTATGATCTTTTTGTTAACAATAATGTTTATACAACTCTAATAAACCGAATATATTTCTTTTCAAGGATAATACATTTCATCAGCCAAAATGAATGATTATATGCAGTCGCGAGAAAAATTCATTTCGATAAATTAATACAAATAATATTTATTTTATATATATTGCTTTTTTCTCGCATCTATTGAAGAATATTTTAACTATAAATTTTGTTAATAATGCAAGTAAAATAAGTCGTGATCGCGAATATATTTTTTTAACGACATGCTGATAACTTTCTTATAATTTTATTTATTATAATATTAAAGTGCAAAAAATGATTACGATTTAATTGAATGATACAGATTGTAACACGATAATTTTAAAATAATAATATTTTCGAGCAAAAATATATCATTTAATATACTATCGAAAAATTAATATGAAAAAAATTTTAATATTTTTTATACAGTTTTATGTTTTATACAGTACATTTAGTTTTACGAAAAATATGACAAATTTATAGACAAAATTTATGTAAAATAAAGAACAAATATAACAACAATTATAAATATTGATTTTCAAAATATATGAAATGAAATAATTTTATGTACTTTGACACGTTACTTATACAAAATGTATACAAATCTATGTAGATATTAGCACACAAAAATATATTTTGTACAAATTAAGAACACATCTTTCGACCTAGATGCTTTGTGACTTGGTAATTATACGTAAATTATTATGTAATTATGATTAAAATAAAGTTCCTCATATCGTTTTGTAAATGTGTTTTATGATATAATAATTACATCATAATACAATATCTTATTTCAATTATTCTATAGATAATAATTTAATTTAGCTAAAAGTAAAAACTATAATTTAATAATAAAAAGCATTTTTATATTATGCATATTATGCATATTATGTATATTATGCATATGTATTGAATTCGACAATTTACCAACACTTTGATTATTACACAACTTTTTTATTAAATTTTGCAAACATTGATGTATACAATAAGTGTAGAAAGTAGTGTTGAAAAAGTAGTGTTGAAAAATTACTATTTACAGATAAATTTATAAATTTAAAATTGCAGAAAAATATTCATTTTGAATTAAATGCAAAAGAAATTAAAAAAAAAAGAATCTTTTGTAAATCTATATGATTTTATCTTTATGATTTTCCCCTAATAATAGCGAGATAATAATTTTTATAAATAAGTGGCACTGCATCATCGCTAACGAAGTTTCTATCGGGTTTGATCGAGGCAAATGGATTTTTTTCTGGCTCTAGTATTGTTTCCACATCAATAATCGATTTTATTCTGATCATTTCTCGAGGAATTTCGTGTTTTGTGTAAGATGTCACGCAAACGGGAACCTGCGTTTTGCAGAATTCCCTTATCGTCTCTGGCCACGTATCTCTGCCTTCAAAGCCAGTTTCTCGATAAAGACCCGGATTAAAGAGACACACGAGATGAGGTTTTATAAACTGTTTGGAACGACAGAAATTATGGTAAAATTTTCCAGGATGAAATGAAACATTCACACATCGACCAAATGATTTGCAAGCCGAGCAGATTTTTACAGCGGTTAAAAGATTTAATGGTACTGCCGGCAGTCTCAATTCCGGGCCAATAAATATTAATTTGAGATGCTTTAAATTCGGAAGAAAATGTAAAAAGAATTTTTCCCACACGTGCAAATTTATGCACTCAAATTGAAACTCAGCGCCTATTACGTGGACTACAAAGGTATCGATAGTTTTCCAATCCTGACAAGAAATTTGCATGGAATATAAAGTTGTCAATGGAATAGTCGATATATGAGAGAGACTGCAATAGGTATAACAATCCATGCTGCAATAATATGTCGAACGATTATAAAGATGTGCCATTAACAAATCAAAATTATTCGGTAGATGAAGCGGACTATTTTGAAAAGTATCCGGAATCTCGGGATCCACGTGACCATTTCTGTGCTGCATAAATAACACTCTTCGAAACACCTGAAAATCCTGACACCATTCTTTGTGTTTATCATCGTGATCCTTGCAGAATAATTCGATTTCGCATGTCGAACAGTATTTTAGAGCTTTTGAAAAATAACGACAGCTGCAACAAACGCGAGGGTAAAGAAGGATCTCTTTCTCCCAGGGCTCGAGAAATCTTTCCAAGCGGCATTCTACAATCTCGATTAATTTTAGCCGATAAACACGATAATCGTCGGCGGTGAGGTCCGGTAGAAATGACAAGCCTCCTCCGTTTGTGCAGACCTCGGTGAAAACTTCACATAGCTCGCGATGCTTCAGCCATCCTTGCTTCTTGTGTTTAACGGTGCAATAAGAAACCATGCCGCAAGATTCGCAGATCTCCTCCGATCGTTCCATGCAGATCAAGCACAGGTTCGACACGAAGACAAAACGTGGCCAAAAGTTTAGCACAACGGTGTCCTCCTCTTCGTCACTGTCATCTGGCGATTGGTGCTGCATCGAATGTACCAGTGGCAATTTCAAACGCTGATAAACATCGATCGCATTTTCGAGGGTAGAAAAATCTTCCTCTTTTTTTTCCGTTTCCCCTTTTTCGTCGGAATTCAGTTTTTCTGATATTTTACTCTCGCAAATTTTTTGACTAACGCCCGAGAATTTTTTTGAATTTCTTCTTCTCCGACCCATCTCAAAGAAACTGAAATAATTAAACAGAATGAGTAGATCGAACTTCAAAACATTTTTATGAGAAAAATATTAATTTGTTTCGATTAAACAAGTGATCGCAATTTTACAAGTTAAAGTCACGATATTAATACTTCAACATGTATAAAATAAAATGAAACACGTGACTTAAAATTAAAAATACTTCCATTTTTCGAACCTGCTATGTATTACATAATGTATTACATAATGTAACGGTATATGAGAGAGTACGAGTATTTCAGTATTTCTAGCGCGCGAACATGATTGATTATATAATCGCAACCCGCCAAAGAATATGTAAATGGACGATCGTTTTAAAATATTACAACACGAAAAACACGTGCGTGCATTCTGTAATTAACACAAATCGCAATCGCTAATAAATTCGACTACGACAAACTCTATTTAGATTTGATGACTCATTCTATTTCTATTTATCAAAAAAAAAAGAATTATCTCTTAATTTAGCACGCCACTAATTACAAAACGCTATTAATTACAAAAAACTAATTTGCAATTTTGAAAGTATCATTAACATTATTATTTTATATGTATTTTAATAAATAAAATCAAATAAATATTTAATTAAATATAATTGTTCAAAATTCGAGTACTTACCTCAATAAGTTCTTCAAAAAATGTTCTTTTCAATCCTTAATTAAAAATTCTTATACGCACAATATAAAAAACATTGTGTAAAAAACGATATATCACTATGCAACATATTGCTCTACAATTATTTTAATTTTGAGCAATTCTCTCGCGATTCAGAGGAGCGATTTATGTTAATCCTTGTCGATTAAAGATTAGACGTCTCGACCGTTCAAGACATTGCGTGGTATTGTTAATGCGATTACGCGATGGGCACTATGCCTAGTCTCCCAGACATAAAGTATTTCAAGCACTGTACACTACGAATGGGATTCGGGAAGACGGATAGTCAAACTCAAGTGACGGCTCTCTCGAGTTTAACTCTCAAAAAAAGTCATATATTTTGGAACCGATACGTCAATTAATACACGATAAGTGATAAAATAATTTTGACATCTTAATTTTTGTAAGCATAGTACATTTTAAACAATTAGATTTATGCTATTAATATAGATATCAGGGCTTATATGTGCCAATTGATATGTGTGTGTGTGTGTGTGTGTGTGTATGCCCTACGTCTGCAGGTTATTATTAGGAATAATTGTATGATGAAATGAATGTATTCAATGCAAAATTTACTGTTTGATGGTTGCGAAATATGTTGCGCAAATAAACGACGTAAGAAAATATACGCGAACGAGATGACTCGGCTATACGTAATAAAATATTTTTAAATTGACAAATTATTTCTGTGTGTAAAAAGTCTCTGTTGCAAGTTTGTAAACTTTGGTTATCGGTTTACAGCTAAGCACAATTTTATGTTACCACAGAATTTTTATTCTTCTCTTTCTCTCTCTTTGAGAATTAATAAAAAAAATATAACAATATTCACCAAACGCAGCAACGCCTTCATAGATGTAGAAGCGTAGAAATCCAAGCATTGAATTTTCACATATCTGAAATACAAATACATATTTTTAATTTTATTATTAATATTATGTATGTAATAATATAATTTTTAATTTAATATTATTTTTATATTTTATATTACTTTTAAATTACATTTTTTATATACACATAAGTAATAATAGTAATATTACTTTTCAGTTACATTAATTTTTATATACATATATACATGTATATAGTTTTTAAAATTTAACTATATTATATATTTAATAGTATAATTAAATATTACATATTTAATTACATATTTAATATTATTTTTAAATTTAGCTTTATTAATTATATATTTTTATATATATTATATATTGTAATAAAATATAATTATATATTTTATGTATATTTTTAAGTTAATAAATTTTAAGTTAAAAAATTATTATATTCTTATTATTTAAAATATTTTTTCTTTCTTTATAACTTTATTTATTATTAATAACTTTAATAACAATATACAAAAAATATATATAAAATTTTATCTTTTATAATTTATAAGCTCGCAGACGAGATATATTTTATTTCGCAAAATAATAAATTAATAAAATAATAAATTATCTTAAAATATTTCTTATTTTCCTAAGAGCAATAAATAAAATATGTTTTATTAAACAAAGAACATTTTGTATTAAGTTGTAGAAAGTGTAGAAAGTGTAAAGAGAGAGAGAGAAAGAGAGAGAGAGAGAGAGAGAGAGAGAGAGAGAGAGAGAGAGAGAGGCAGGGAGGTAGAGACAGAAGAAGAGGGAGAGGGAGAGAGAGAGGGAGGGAGGGAGAGAGGGAGGGAGAGAGAGAGAGAGAGGGAGAGGGGGAGAAAGAAAGAGAGTTGCGTGCATGCACATGTATATATATCTATTATTCTGTTTATTACTTATGATGCATTCTTTTCAATTGCATAAATTTGGCTTATATTGCTCTCAATCTCTGATTTTATGCACAATTCATCTTGTAATATAATTCCTTAACGGTTACGCACCTGCGATCAAGTCGTACATTATTCTGTCACCATCTGCATTCCGATATTACACTCGACTGTATCTACCCGATTTGTCGCAATATTTATTTCACCGAAAACACTGTATTTGAGCACATCAACGCGAATATACATAACAAAAAACAGAAGAAAAGCACCGCACAATACAAGAACGATCGCGACGAAGCACGCGCTGAAATGATGGCTACGACTTCGAGAATCGCAAGCGACGCTTCGATAGTCTCGAAGCTGCCTGTGACGTCATAAACGTGATAGATAATTCGCTGCCTTCGCTACACGACACGTAAGTGCATGGTGCGGTTATCACTAGGAAGGAAATAATCAAAAAACTCTGTTTTTTGAGAAATAAACGTGATTAATTCAGCATTGTACGCGGAAGCCGCGCTTATGATTAGCCGATGGACTCAAACGCGAAGAAAGACAGTTGCACATTCGAGGTACGTGGCATATTTTGAGGTTATGGCGGCCGGGCTGTCAAATACTTGGAAGGACAGAAAACTCGTTTTTTCGCAAAATTTTAAGATTCTTTTGTAAGGATTATTTGAAAAATATGATAGGCATTTATGATTAGACTACATTAATATGCATTTATACGATGTAATTGTCACAGTTATTGTAAAGGTTATAATGTTAAGTACCACGTATATATTGGAATATAAGAGGTTGAACTTCTTTTATTATGATAAAAATAGATAAAAATATTTTATTTAAAGAATTTTTTTTAGGAATTTGTGAAAATATCAGATTGAAGCTTAAAGAAAGAGAGATTATAGTATGACGTGTGCCAATATTTTAATTTAAAGTATGAAACAAAATATAATAATTTAAAGATTATTTTATATAAATTATTCTTTGGAGAGATTATTATATAATTTTTAAGACTTATTTTTTAAGAGGTCAAGTAAAATTTAGTAAAAATTATGCATTGAATTATGCGTTGAATTTATTTTGCATTTGCAAAATTTGTAATATTTCTTAAAAATTAATTATTTACTTTTATAAGTCATTCTATTTAGATTTTATTTGTTTTAAAGCAGGATTGTAATTATTTGTTTTTCTCACACCTGATAAAATATAATATAATGTAATAATAAAATTTATATATATTAAGAAAGAATAATTTTTTGTATAAAATATCATTTTATATTTTTTACTTACGCAAATGATTATGATTATCACTCAGAAAACTTGAACTTTATCCAAATCATACTTGAGTATAAAAATAATATTGTCCTTTTATGCACATATATTAAAATTTAATCATGTATTATGTGTAACAAATGCATATGAGTATATGATGTACTATAATGTATAATAAAAGATTATTATATACGTTATCGTTACTAATTTTATATCTATTATATTTAAATTATTTTTTATTATTTTTATATAATTTAAAATTGTTAAAAATTATCAGTAAAATTAGTAAAATTTTTGATAAATAAATGAATTATTATATAAGTATTTCCAATTATTTAATAAAATAATTAAATTTTATTACTCACTATTATTTGCTTATCAATTGATGACTTTACAAATTATTTATAAAAATTATACAATGTGAGAACAATTCATGCATTATTATCAAATTTTTTACACAAATATCGGAATATATTATGGCCAAAAAACTTCGGAATTTTTGTAATACGAGTATTAAATCTCTCGATTTTTATATTTTTATAATATGAACTTATGGTTATATCAATACTTTTTAAATACAACATATATCAGGCGCCACAATGTGACTAAATAAAAAAAAAGAAAAACAGAAGGAGAGAGAGAGAGAGAATCAACGGGTTGTAAAATTAACACCAGGTCTAAATTAAAATTAGCTCTAGAACAGAGTCAAGCTAGTAAGTGACGTTAGATGTGACGAAACATATCTGTCGCTTAAACATGGGTCTAGTTAAACACTCAAATCATCACCAATGCTAGAACAACAGCATTATCAAAGTCTACAGGAAAAAAATTTTTAATATTTTTTATAAATTCTGATCATTAATACAAATGTTACAAAATAATCGTAACCAAGTTAATTTTTGCAATCTTATCTATAATATTAATATTTATTCACATATAATATTCCAATAATTTTTCGTTTTATTTTCGTAAAAATCTTTTAATATAATGAATATTAACATTTTTATTAATTTTTAATAAGAAAAAATTAGATTAAATTACATATAAATATATCTATATATATTTATAAGAAATATGTCATATATATTTTTATTAAAGTGTTTCATGAAATATTAATTTCAGCCTGTTTTTCCTGTTTTTCATCCTCTCTATCTATCTAAATCTTAAAGAATTATCTTTTATTTGGATCTATTGATTTAATTCAAGAATGAAATATCAGTCATCAAATGTCAACTATCTCGTTTGAAAATTACAGAAATAAATATTTGTTTGGCTAAAGAAATATTTTATTTTTGATTGTAGCATTCTTCGGTGATTTATAAAAGGAAAGCTAACAAGGATGAGCCATGCGAAGATGCAAGAAGATTATTGTGAATACAGTAAACTTCGTCATAGGAAACTAAAAAAGAGCAGTTCATCGCTAAATAAAATGGTAGGATTAGGTAGTGACGAGCTATTCGTTTCGAATATCGCCGATATCAACATGGAATTGGAGATCAGTTCTGAGGATGAAAGTGATGACAATGAAAGGGGCGATATACAACGGCTGATACCGTCAGTGAATAGCGAAATTACCTACAGTAGTGGAAAAAAGGACAGCCAAAAGAGCGAGGCGAAGAATGCAGACGACGAAAGCGTCTGGTCTATATCCATCCAAATGTTCATACCCTTTTTACTCGCCGGCTTCGGTATGGTCGCCGCTAGTTTGCTACTAGATGTAGTGCAGGTATTAAAAATCAATCCCCCCTAAATTATTATAAATATATATAATTATATATCAACTTATTTTTATGCTATATTTTCATGCATATTTTTCAATAATATTAAAATAAGATATATATATATATAAGATATATATAAAATATTTTATATATATATCAGTAATCTGTAGTTTATTAAAAATTATCTTATTAAAATGATATTAAAAATTAGAGATGAATTTATAAGCTGATCTTTTAACGTAAATTAAAAAATGATAAGTTTGATTTTTTTAAACAAATGTGTTAAATTTTAGCATTGGCCAGTTTATCAAGTGGTATCCGAGGTGTACATATTAGTTCCTGCATTATTAGGCCTAAAAGGAAACCTGGAGATGACATTAGCTTCCAGATTGTCAACTCAGGCTAATCTAGGTCAAATGGATACAAAGAAACAGCAGTGGACATTAATCGTCGGAAATTTGGCTTTAATTCAATGTCAAGCTATGGTGGTGGGTCTGCTAGCGTCCTTAGCCGCCGTGAGCCTCGGTTGGGTCCCAGAAGCTCATTTCGACATCCACCATGGACTTTTACTATGCGCTAGTGCCTTGGTCACTGCTTCCGTAGCCAGTTTCCTGCTGGGTCTTGTGATGGTCGCAGTTATACTATTGTCGCGGCAAATGAATATTAATCCCGACAATGTTGCTACCCCGATTGCTGCTTCTTTAGGAGATTTAACTACTTTAGCTCTTTTATCTTGGATCGCTTCTTTGTTATACAACGCAATAGGTATATAAACGATTTATCCTTAAATTGATTTATCCTTTCATACTTTTTATTATACTCGAATATTCTAGAAACACGTATAATTCTCTCCAGGTTACGCTCCATGGATAGCTCCAATGCTAATAGTATTTTGCGTATTCGTGACTCCTGTGTGGGGTTATATAGCAGCCAGAAATCCATTTACTAAAGAAGTATTGGATTATGGCTGGACGCCTGTGATATCCGCGATGTTAATAAGCAGGTGATTTTTCACATGTGCATTCGAGAAAAATATTTTCAGAAGACGAATGCGCAATTCAATGAGTAACATTGATTTCAGTCTTGGTGGACTGATCTTGGATTACACCATATCGAGTTACAAAGGTATAGCAGTTTTTCAATTAGTAATTAATGGCGTTGGAGGGAACTTGGCTGCCGTTCAGGCCAGTAGAATATCGACGTCTCTGCACAAAGACTGTCACACGGGTGTTCAAGGAACTCTCAATGTTTGCATCAGTCCATTCCATGCATTTTTTACAAAAGGTAAGTTTACTGTAAAGGTCCATATCACAAAATTCAAACATTGCGAATTATAATTTAACAAAGAATTTTCATTGTAGGAGGACACGCAAGGACAGCTAGAGTATTATTAATGATGGTGATACCAGGACACTTGATCTTTAGTTACACTATTAGTTACCTTCAGGCAGGACATACCTCATTTACGCCTATATTCATTATGATATATTTAATCGCTGCAATGTTGCAGGTACAATACAAATCTGTATAAATTATTGCGATATAAATTGCTTCGTAGATCAAACAAAATTTAAAAAAAATAATAAATATGATTGATTTCATTTCTAGGTAATCTTGTTGTTATATATCGCGCAATTGATGGTCGTTTGGATGTGGACGAGGGGTATAGACCCGGATAGTTCTGCGATACCATATTTAACGGCAATTGGCGATCTTATAGGCACTGCGCTTCTCGGAATTGCTTTCCATATCCTTTATGCCATAGGCGATGGCGATTCCGACGTAGGAGATTGATCGGTCCAAAAATTTATATAATGCTGAAATAACCTGTATAATGTTTCAGGTTATAATATTCGAAAGTATTCTTCAAAAGACTACAAGAGAAGTTTAAATTCACAGAATTCTCGATGTGTCGCGCTAACCATGATTCGAGATTATCAGTGGCACTTTCATTGCTGTGAGTTTTATTCTTTTGAAACAAAACATTATGTTTTACTCTCAAAACAAAACATTTAACATTTCTTTATATGGAAAAAGTATGTTAAAGAGTACAAACTAAATTAAGTATATATTTAGTAAAGATATATATTGAATGCAAAAAAGAAAAATATATATTAATAAATATATATTAATAAAATTAATAATAAAAATCATAGTATTATGATCAGTTGGAAATAAGTACACATATATTATTATGTTTTATGTCATTCTTTGTTTGAGGGTAAAATGCCGTGACAAGTTATTTTTTTAAGATTGATTAATTCAGTCGTAAAATAACTGTATATAAAATTGAGCTATAACAATTTGATTTGATTAGGAAAAGTATACAATAGATGAACAGCAATGTTTGTCACATACTCATTTAAAAAGAAAAATTTCGTACTATTTTTTATACAATTTGTACGAAATCATATTTGTATTACATCACATTATATTTGACATAATACTGAAATGAATTGAAGATATACTAACGTTTAAAATTTTTGATAAATCTTTTCAATGCTCTTTGCATTTTGTGAAACTTTTTGCCAAAAAGTGACTTTTTAGAATATGTATCATATTTATAGACGTTATTCGCAAATGTTCAATATGAATAATACAAGAAATATAAATTTATTTTATATTATAATTATTTCGTGTATATAGTTGAATAGCAAGTAATTTTTTTCATTGAAAAATATCAAAAAAAGTATTACAATATTTTGTATATATTGTATATTAGAAAATTAATTTTTATGAAAACATTTAATAATATTTCAAAGAATCATGTATAAATGTAAATATGATAATATGTGTCACTTTTTTTTACAAATAAGAGATTAAATACTATGTATAAATGAATTCTTTTATTATAAAATTATTATATATTCTTGTTGTTAAATTAAATAATGTTAGATTTAAATGATTTGTTTGATTTTGCCATGAAAGGAAATCTTATATATAAAATATTTTGCAATGTTACTAATAATATTTTGCTGGTATACAGTATATTCTTAAATAAAAATAAATTAATCTTTTTTTAAAATGCTAGAAAAATAAAATACTAAAACTTTATTAACGCTTTTTAGTGCTTAAAAACTGCTATAGATATCCGAAGTAATGATGAAGACTTACTTTTATGTGTGTGTGTGCGTGTGCGTGTGCGTGTGTGTATATATGTATGTATGTATGTATGTATGTATGTATATGTATACATATACACGATGTGTGTAATATATAAAAATAAGATAATTTTAAATAGTTATTTTTAATTAAATAATTTAATCGCATAAACATCCTGCGTATCAAAATAAATATTCAAGTATGCATAGTATTGTAAGATATTAAAGATTTGTTGACAATTAATCTCTCTCTATATACATATATATAATAACAATCTATATCATATTATAATTTAACTGCGCGCGTATGTCTTCGAACTTACTTGATATTTATATCATATTACTTACATTTAATTGTACATGAATTTTTATCATATTTCTCTCATTGGAATATTATTTGATAATTTGCAGCTAATGGATAATTTCTGCGAGCTTCGCGCATACGAATAGGTTTTTTCTAATTCATGCACCGATGCGTATCACACGCATGTATACATAGATATATACGTACAGACTGAGTGCATATGTACCGATCACGACGCAACAGGATCCATGTCTTCTCGGCTGCAGTTTAGAGCCCTGTCATACATCCTCCCGCTCGTTCTCGCTTCGTAACCACCTACACCGTAATCGCACCGCTCGTCTCTCTCCTATGTGTGCATCGGTTCATTCATCTACGTTGCCATGTCACGCATAACGCGTCTACACGCACACGTACACGACGACGTTTCGCGCGGTCAAGCCCGACGACGACGACGACGATTTACGCGGTCAAGCCCGACAACGACGATTGTGAATGAAATAGTTGGATCTGTCAGTGCCAACTATCGCGTCGTTCCCGGCGCGTACACGGTGCTTCTCTCTTAGATCTTATCTAAGTCGTCGTTCACGTTATGCGTAAAGCATAGTAAGTGGCCGCGAAAAGAGAGCGCGATATTAGTCCGACCTAAAGGTCGCGCATCATTCAAGGCTCGAAACCGTTCTTATTTTGGTGAGTTCGATTCTCGATGCCGCGGATATAAAGAAATTCGATGGTGTTTGTAATCGTAAACTGATCAACAGAGAAAATAATTAAAAGAAGGAGTCTGAAATCTTTTTTTTTTACACATGGAATACTATTAGAGAATGAAAACAATATTAATTATAATACAAAAGCTACAAAATGTGTAGCTCGATCGAATATGTAGCGAGCAACATTTTTTATAATCTTTTTTTATAATCTTTGTCTTCCCGTTATTTCCGTGCAAAACTTGAATATACACTTCTAGTTAATTAGTTTAAGTAGGGGAATTTTTTATTATTTTAAATGCGGCTAAAAAATAAAAAAATACAACTCGACACATATATCTTCTAATTCAGTTCGACCCTGAACTACTTTTATAATCGCTGAATTATAAAAGTGACAAGGGTTACTGGTTATAGAGACTCATTGATAAATCAGTTTCAATTCTCGTGCGATGCCCCCCCGTCGGGATCTATTTTTTTAATGCAAATTTTCTCGTAGATCTCTAATATTCTGGAAAATTTTCTGTCGAGTTAATATGAAGAGACGACTGATAACGAATATGAAGTAATCGACCGCGTGATAACAGTCATAAACGAAAGATGCGCTGTGATCTCTGATACTAAATATAATTGCAAGCTGAAATGCTGGATTGAATGATGATTTCAGTTACTGCAAAGTTTCGTCACTAGCTTCTTTTCGTGGCGTTCGCGAGCATCGAATTTATTGCGATAACTGGACGATCCACATAATTTATATCTACATTCTAATCGAAGATTCCTCTTTCAAGATTACCCAGGTAAAAGCGCGAAATATTCGTTTTCTTTCGCTACGTCCATTTCGACGAATAAAAAGAAATTATAAACAAATTCATCGGGAGATCATCCACCGTCTCGTGCAGCATCCCATGGACCATCGAGCGAAAATCGAATGAGTGCTCTCACGTGCGCGATCGTCAAGATGCAAAGCAGCACCGCGGACTCTTCGACCGCGACGACGAGCGAACGCATCATCGTCCGGTGTAGCTGACCACCGTGTAAGTATATAATAGCTAGTACATATCAGAGAAAGAGACCACCCGCGCGCAAACTGTTGCACCTCACATGCGATCTCCATCCGGCGACGAAAATAAAATAATCGCGCGACGCGCGCGAGCGAGCAACAGCCTGGTGGATAAGATACAACGGGAGAGGCGAGGTATCAGAGCGGTATGTTAAGTTATTGCCCGTCATGGTCGAACTTAAACACGTGGAGTAATTTATCAATCTGCGAATATGTTACGGAAGCGCTTAGGCGCTCGTGTCGCCCGGAGAGCGGACTCGTCGATGGAAAAGCGTCCCGATGTAAAGCGCTGAGAAAACGGACTCTGGAAAAATTCGCGTTCTAATAACAAATCCATTTGGAATCTGACAACGAAAGAAGATGATAGAAAATTGACGTAATTATTCAATGCATTTATATACGTGCGATATCCAAAGATACGGAGTGATATGTCAATATTAGGCGGTATAAAGTATAAGAATTTTGCGAACACTTTTGAAATATCGAATTTTTATTCGAAGAGGGATTGAACTAATTGTAGATAAAAGATTATATTAGAATTAATACAAGAGCCATGTGTCGCAAAAGTCTCTTATCTTTATTACTGGGTGAATTTATAAGCGATAGGGTAAAATTAGAGGATTTATGGTTTTCGCGATACGTAAAACGTACGTGATGCGCCCATAAAAATGTCTTATCTGTACCACCCGCGGCAATAATTAAATATAGGACTGAATATGATTGACATACAACACGAGTTCCTGCATTTTGATACGGTATGTTTACAATCGCAGAAAAGTAAGAATTTAGTTTTTAGTGCGGTGTGTAAAATGACGATGAAGAGCATGACCGACGAACGTGGAGACGAGTGTATAAAAATATCACACGACGAAGATGGCAGTGCCAAATCGCGTGTGGTCCATCGCATCGAGAGTTTCTCTTGAATTGCACGCGATAACACTTTGTGTAAATTAGTCGCGAGTTTCATCAAAAAGATACCGATGTATTCGCAACTATTGTTATCGGTTTAGTCGCTACCTATCGTGACACGATACACTCTCGAGAAAGCTCACAATTGAGGAACAAGGGCGCGAGACAAACTCGATTAATCGATGTCCATTAAATGCCTTAATTTAATTTTTTGCTGAAATTTCGATTAAATTTTTAAATGAAATTGCAATCGAATAATTTGTATTTGTTTTTTGCATTATCCATAGATTTTCCGCATATTTTATTTGTACTTGTCTTATATCTATAGAAAGCTGAAGTTGAAGATTTTACGATAATGCATTTATTTAACGGAATAATCATGTTTCTCGTTTAGTTGCTCGATTGTGTGTTATTTGTGTATCCGGTTTTATTATACGGTATAAGGGTCCGTAATTGAAGAAGCAAGTATAAGATAACACTTGCGTAATGCTCTCTCAATGATGCTCTTATTGTTAGCTTTTAACGTATTTACGATATATAGGTGGTACATATAAGAACAATTTAAAAATACGCGTATAACAAAAGATTCAATATCTTAATAATATTCATCGAATTATCGAAAGTATAGATTAAAAAGTCCCGGTCTAAAATTAAACGAGTTATCCAATGTTATATATTTGCTTCTATGTTATCAAATATATTCATTTTTTGCAATTTATAGATAACCTGTCATTTCGCGAATATAATCATTTATATTTCGTCGAATAAATCATTTATATTATCGCATAAATTTTGCAAAATGAATTTAAATTGCAAATGCATTTTAATTTACACTCGACAGTTAGATTAATTTCTTAAGAAATTAATCATAAATTTCAACAATTTATTAACGCATTATTTCATCGTATATATGAGAAAATTTGAAATAAAATAAATACAACTAATCCGGATAAATTACAAAAAATAATTAATGACATTTGATTCGAGAGTTGTGAGATCGAACATGTGATCAATTAATTGATGGTGACAATGATACTTCGTTTAAAGTGATTCTCACGACAAATTTCAAATGAAAAACATATGCAATTCATCGCTTAGGAATGGCTTCATGAATCTAGCAAATTAGTATGTTAATTATATCATAAGCCAGTCACACATAAAATCTATTAACATCAATATATAACGGATATTTAATTCATCGCCATCATTTATTCGAATTGCTCAATGACAGATTTTGTTAAATTTTTTATGTCGCACACACACACACACATAATTTTTTCTCATTTTTAATTATATTTTTTTACTTTCCTTTTTTGAAATTAGAATTAGTATTTGATTGATGCTTATATTTATGCATACATTACAATACACACACATAATAAGTTAGTTTTATTTTTTAAATTATTTATTTATGCTATAATATGATCTATAAAAAATTATAATTGCAAATAAAATTATAACATTAATGTATACACTATTTTTTTATATCTATAGTGCATATTTTAACAAATAAGAAACGAATGATATATTTATTTAACAAGACAGATCAAATGTCAGAGGATTATTTATTTATGCTACATAAGGATTATTTATTCATGCTACATAAGATTATTTATTTATGCTCTATGCGATCCATCTGCGACGAAAAATGTCAAAGAACGATTAACTTTTAAAATATACAAGATATTTATCAGGGGCACAGTCTTATCAAATGCATATTTGTACAATGATAATAATTTATATTGCAATATATATAATATATGCTATTTTTTAAGAAATATCCTAGCGTTAAATTAATACAATTAGTCATGTGAAATTTATGGCAAAAATTATATGTAATTGCAAATATGTAACATTAATGTAAATGTAACGTATTATTTTTTCATATTTATAACGCATGTGTCTATAATGCATTGACTAATGAATAAAAAGAGAGTGACATACTGACCTAACAAGATAAATCAGGTAAAATTCGGGATAGTTCAGGTAAAATCTGATGTCTTTATTTATACAGACAAGAGAATCTACGCGCGCAACTAAATTACACGTGGGTATACGCTGTTTTATTGAAATTGCCGGGGAAAATCATCGCGTATTTGAATGTGTTCTAGTTACACGGTTCATTCGGTCCGGTTTCAATGTCGACCTTTGTCGAGTCAAGAGCGGACCTTACGTAATCGGCGCTTTAAAAGGAACCACGAAAGGTATGCGTGTGCAAGCAATTTATATCGCTTTAAATCGGATATGATCTAAACCTACGCTTACGAAGGAAGTAGAGATCGAGTTAAAAAATGTCTTCTGCAAAAGAACCCAATAATATTTTAAAAAGTGTGATATATAGCGATCAGAATATTAGACCTCCAGAATATCATTATTCCCTTTTTAAGAAAGAAAAGAAAACGTCATAGAAAGAATCATAGAGAAAGAAGAAGTCAAGAATATATCAAAAAAGGCATTGAAAATCTTAAAATTATAAATGAAGAGCCTTTGACGAACTGAGGTACAAATATATGATTAAAATCGATGAATCAATTGCAAATTGACTTCAATAAAGTAAGACTTGTGCATCATACTTGGATCGTTAAATTAAAAAATGGTAAAAATTAAAGTTTTGTTTTTTAAATAATTTATATTATAAAATAAAAAATTCTCGACCATTGTTCACTTTTACATTCCATTTAAATATATTTATAAAATTAGTATGCTTTACGCTACCACACATAAGGTTGATAATGAAAAAATTATCCGAACAATTACAATGACACATTATGATTGTTCGAAATTGTTTAACAAATAGACGATAACATAATCGATAACGTACAAACGATCGAATACACATAGAAATATTATTAATAATGTTTCTGCCCTTGCAACCGCAAGACATTATTGACCTCATTATTGTTGGATATAAGATATCGTGTTCGAATCGTGTCTGCAATAAATATACAAAAGCACGATTGTCCATTGCATTGCTCGATAGAACATCGCTATCAACTTGATTGCGAATTTCGCAGTGCGAGACAAAATCGCGAGGAGAATAGCTTCATTGAATGAACGAATTTCTCAATGAATTTCTTGATGAAGTGAATAGTTGTGAAATTTAGACAGATATAAAATCAAGAGTAACCAAAGAACGATATTCAATCACGAGAAAGAAACTTGATCGAACCGTAATATGATCTCGAAGAGTAATTGTATCATTAACAACGTAGTCGATCGTGTCAATTACTGGATCTCGATGATGTACATCTTCGCCTTGTTGATCGAAGTGATCACGAATCGACACTTCAAGTGAGTAGTATTCTGTAAGCTTATCACTACTTGATACCGTACGCATTAGTTAGGATTGACATAATTAGACACGCAAACATATCAATCTGTCACGTTTTCCATGAAATAACCGACTGTTATTCATCAAGGTGCGAATTGCACAGTCGCGACATCATTAATGATGTCATTAGAGATTTGCGGTCACCAAGTTTTTAGCACTTACCGATTTGATCGCAGTTTCTACGTTATTTTAAACGATAACTTTCTTAAATGATATAATCAGCTTTTCCGTCGATCTCAAATATGCAAAGTTTAAATTTCAACTAAAAGTTAGAAAAATAGATTTTTAAACAATTTTATTTTTTACTGCATTATTATTATACGGCTTTAAAGTTTTTTTTAATAATTTCTCAAAAATTTTATTTATTCTCTGATAATTTGACTCTGATTTATTCTCTGATGACATTGATTAATCGTTGAGTATCGCTTTCGTTATTTTTTTTTCTTCATTCGTGATTCAATTCGCGTGCATCTTTAACGTCAAAAGAGCTTGTACGAACAGGAAATACTAACGTTTCAGCGGAGTAATAATTAGAAAAACGAGACTATATAAGTGTGACCTAATCCTCAAGTTACCAGAATACAAATTGTCGTGTCACGAACGGTCAGAGTGCTGCTCCTACACAGGATACGGTCATAGACGGGCCAGTGAATCCTATTCGCGCGTCATTGACCGACTGACTGTTATAAGCGAATTTTTCCGCTCCACTTTAAATAGGATTACGCTGAATGACAAATGCAGCACTTAGATCGATAGAGATTGTAATTTCAATCTTTTCGTAAAACATAATAAGAGAAATGTCATCTTTCTCTGAAGAGAGAATTGAATCACGTACTCTCTAAAAGTGAATCAGTGTATACTACTTTCACTAGACTGAATCAGTGTATTATCACTGAAAAACAGTAAATACTCACTGATTACAAGCAGTTATAAGTACAGCACTGATTACAGTGATAATACACTGATTCACTTTTAGAGAGTAGTTCAAGCTATAATATACATTTTTTTTTTCAGTATAATTTCATTCAAATTTATTACATCAACTCGTTAATTTAATCGGTAAATTGCTTATGAGAATTCAAATTGTTTACATAAGTTATCAAGCAATCGATTGTATTTATGTATTATGCAATTATGTATATACTTTTTTCCTATCGCGTTCATGGTCAACACATTTTATCGACGTAGTGCTAACACGATATTGCGCATAAAATCGGAATTAAAAGGAAAAAAGAAATATGACGAAACAAGGATATTATAAAACGTAATAGAAATATACAGCACACTAACTTAACAATCGTGAAAGTGTTTCTCAATCTAGAATCTTATCTAAAAAGACGTAATCGCGAATTCTTGAAGAAATTCAGTCTAATTTTATAGAAAGCGTAAAAACATATGCGGAATGTTAAAACACTTTTACACATATTAATGCATGTATATATAATGATGCCTTTCCTTTTTTTAAATTCTGCTATCTTATAATTATAGAATTATAATATAATTAAAGGGAAGAAAATATAAGTAAGCCTGTGTATTGAGTGTAAAAGTATATTACGTAAAAGTATACTTAACGAGCTATCTTTACTCTCTCAGGAGTATTATCGGATAAATTTAGAAAATCAATAGCAATCTCCACACGTTGGCGGAAGTTACCGTACATAAAGCATTGAATACGAACGTTGCAGTTGAAAGATAGTCATCGACAACTTTTGCATTTGTATCAACTGGACAACTGGACTTCGACACGCGGTATTGTAATGTATATTATATGTGTGTAATTGCAAATCAAATTTTAAAAATCATTAAAAATTTTATAAACTCATAATTGTATTTGTAAAACTAAATAAAACATGCACGAAATAAATAAAATAAAAAGAAATTAAAAAATTATGACAATTATAAGAAATCATAAGTAAAAGTATAATATTAGAGACACGTTCTAATTACTTTATTGATAATCGGTTATAATTGGAAAACTTATTTGTAGCAAACGAAAAGTTTGTTCGATATTGTTTTACAGTCTATGTGATATTAATCGATTACTGAATTAGTATAAGTTTAATATAACGCTTTAATGAACTCGGAACACAAAAATTCACGGAATATTATTGAGATGAATTAATGTTATCATTGAATTATACAGCACATAAAAGCAAATCGCGAAAATTATGCGAAATGAAGGCGATTGTGTTACTCGCGCGTAAATTCATGAATGAGCCAGAAATTTCTATATGTATCAGCTGATGATTGATGACGTAAGCGATGTTTGTGTAACCGCCACATGTGTGACGTCACTCGCAAGGGAAGATATCGAATATTGTTCGTCACATTATATCACATGCATTTAAAAATTTTTAGAAATAATTTTTGAAAAAAGATCCTATGCATATCTTAAGGATATGCAAGGAAGATGATAAGAGAGAAAGTATTGATCAGCTCAAATCAATTTCCAACAATATAGAAGACGAAGTCATTAAAATGATTTTGAAGAAATGTTTTTTTAAAAACGAATCTGACAGATTACTAAGGAAAATAACAACAAACTATAAAAGAAGAATTATAATAACAGAGTGCAAATTGCATCGAAACGACGAGGTAATAAGTGCTCACGATGGAACATTTCAAGACGACGTCACTAGAATTTCCAGCGCGGTGGCTCTTTTTGATAGGAAATGATGACTAAAATATTGACAAATCCACACAAAAAACGTAATAAATTATCAATAACACAACGCGATTTAAATGTATCGGAACTGATGACGCAACTGTCGACGATAGATCGTTCCCAGTGACGTCACGTTGGGATTTCAAGCACGAAGACGACCCTTCCAGACATCTGAGAATGACGATAGGGTTTCGCTATTGGCGTACAGATACCAGAATAGCATCGAGGAGTTTGCGGACTGACTGGAAAGTGGCTCGGATCGATAAACATGCGTCTGCTCCGTCCGGCGCGCCACCGACGTATACATACACGCGCACACACAAAGACACATGTGTCCCCAAACTAGTTTTAAGGAGGCATGCATACACGCGGGCACGATGCACGATCACGATCAGTCGCGATGTAACCGCAGCGTGAGACGGCCTCGCACCAGGCCACCGGGTGACCGCCATCAGATGCTCGACGTAGGCTGATCTCGTGCCGAAGAACCGATCACCGGTCACCAAAACCGGCGATCAGCGACCTGTGACACTGAAGGGGGTCCAACGGTGGGTCTTGTACTTAGGAATCATCGGGGGTCCGTCTGGACCACGCCTGAAGAATCAGGTATGGGCGGAAGGGACGAAAAAGCTATCCATAGTCGAAATTTGTTACTCTAACAAGATGTTTTAGCGAGAAAATATTTATTTTTGCGACGGATTGTGAGCTTTTTTTGTTCAACGATTTCCACGGATTAATATTCAACAAATTTGGATGGAAGTTTCAAAAATGTCTAAAAGTTTTATGTCATGAATAGAATGTAACAATTATGCGTGCAGTAAATTTCTTTGAGTTTAAGAAAATCAAATAGAGATTATGAGTGATTGAATAGTTCAGTTCCATCCATCTTTTAAAAAAAATTTAGAAAAATATGAATCCTTAAAAAATTAAATTTTAATTGATTTCTTTACGATGTTAAAGAATGAATTAGATTCTGTATTCTTTTAAGATCTTTCAGCTTCTTGCAAACATCGTGATTTTCTCTTTTAAGGGTGTTACGTCGATATTTGGATTTGATTGCACGAGGCGAAAAATGTGTGTTCGGAATAGATAGCCGGTATCGCAGATGCAAGATAGTCAGCGATAAACCTTATGAATTTTTGAACGTTTTTTTCAAAGTCGAAATCGTGCCAAATCGATTAAAAGCGTTCCAAACGAAAACACGCGTGCAAAAATCCAGTTTGCACATTCGCGGGAATATATTATTCGTGTGTAATCGACCGCTCTATCTGCTCATTGTTGATTCAAAAAACGACGATGAACGCAAGATGCAGATAAGCGACAGAGAACTCTGTCGAG
Source organism: Camponotus vicinus (assembly GCF_025532165.1). Taxonomy (NCBI): domain Eukaryota; kingdom Metazoa; phylum Arthropoda; class Insecta; order Hymenoptera; family Formicidae; genus Camponotus; species Camponotus vicinus. The sequence goes on from NW_028141949.1 coordinate 4,758,274, forward strand.
GTTCTTTGACTTGATTGTGCGTAGGTTAAGGTTACAAGAACTCGTGTAATTTGCGTGACGAAATGCTTTTCAGACCTAGCTGTGCGATCGATGCATGACGCAAAGCGAGCAGCTGATCAGACAATAAATATCAAATGCAATCGCGCGATTGATCATCAGGCAGTTCGCGACACTCATTGATCTTTATCGGATATTGCAGCCTAATTGTATCAATATCATTTGTCCCAGATCTTTTTTCATTTTAATGTGATGGGAAAATTAGAAAGAAAATTAAATGTCTTAAAAGTATATCGATTAATATATCGATAAATAGAATTGGTAGAGGAAGGGAATTGCAGATTCTTAAATTTTTTATATCATATATGAATGAGTAAAGAGGCACAGCAATCAGAAGAAACAGAAAGAATTCAACAATTTTAAAACCAATCCTTGTTCCAGACAATTAAATATTCAGTTTCGAAATAAATAAAATCTATACTTATTATACATTTATAAATATCATAATTTAATATAAAATAATATAAGATTTAATATAAAATAAAATTTATTCATTCTTTTTAATTCATAATACCATATTAGTTGGCTGAAGATATTGATGTCTCACAATCAGTTACACTTGTACTCGTAAAAGCAAAGTTACCTTTTTAATCGATCAGCCGCACAATGTGGTCTTGATTAAACAGTTTACAATCTCAATTTCCACGAGTAAAATTGCCACGCGGTTGAACATCGTTATCATTATCATCGTGATGATCTCATTAATGACAACATCGAAGCGCGTCCATTTCAGATTTCGGATATTGATAGTCAAATCGCGTAAAAATCAATCAGTTGGATCATCATTCTTACTAGATGAAGAAAATTAAATTAATCCTTGTATTGCGAATGACTTATTAAAATGTATAGTTATTCATTATCCACGCAACTTATTACATATAATTAATATAATGCATTCACGACAATAATATTTCAAAATATATTATCAACTTGTTTCGAGATGTAATTCAAGCAAGAAAAAATTGAACATGTTAGATAATTAGCGGCACACGTGGCATATATAAAATATTTATTCGTGATATCATCTGCTTGATATATGCGATAATTTTATTCACAAATCCAACGCAAATCACGGAATTATGTACTCGAGGAATTTTAATATATATCATGAGACTGTTTCATAATGTCTCGCGTAGATAAAAAATTTAGATACATAAATAAAATAAATCAACAATACAGGATTGATTCTCACTGAAAGAATTAATTCATTAATAAGAAAGAATCATTGATAGGGAATCTCTAAAATAATGTAAAATTATTGTGATAAATGTGTGTGTCTCTGTGAGAAATAATTCAGTAAATATGTCGCTTTGATACATTGAAGATTATGTGATTTTGAAGGTATCAATTTTCTCTAAAATTAGGCAATTATATATTATTATTATTAATTTAATATCCTTGCACACTATCATTAAGCTTTGAATCTTCTCAAATAATAAATTTATGGAATTCTAATTAGTATTCCACGTGATCTGCTAAACTTGCGATTAGATTAATATGACGATTCTTTAACAGTGATCCTCCACAGGAAGAGGTCAGTTACCTTTCTTTGGCACATCGCTGGATGATTCATATTTTGATTTTCGCCGTGATTAGCCGACAGCAGTTCTTCAGAACATCTAATCGAAAGAGAGAAGAAAGATAGTGACTGTCTCCCCGGTATAATTACGTAATTTACGTTATTTGCGTCCTGAAATACAATTGTTGTCGTCATCGTCGTCGTCGTCGTCATCACCATCGTCGCCGTCGCCGTCGTTGTTGTCGGCGGCGCGAGTCTTATCATTCTCAAAGAAGAATGGATACATATTCGCGGCAAAGAGTTTCATACAGCCCTCAGTAGGAAGATGATAGAGGGCCAGGTGCATCAACATCCGGTACGAGTGCCGCCCGACAAGTCACAACCGTCCCAGACTGCCAATACCGGCATCAAGTTCGAAAAGTATGTTGAAAAATATTGTGCAGAAAATATCCCGTGCTCTTCACGTATCTCTAATGAGAATTAAGAGTTTCGAATCAAAATTTCGTGTAAAACGCAACGACACGCATGGACGATTAAGAAATGGGTGACGGTGTTCGACGGAATCACGCATGAAATCACACGATAGAATTAATTGTGGATTTACGCGCTTATGCATTTAACATGCGCCATTAATTAATCACATTCGTTCATTCATCATTTAATTGCATCATTTAATTCAGACTTTAGTTTTTATCTTTTCATCATCCGAACTATATGTACTTCATTATCATGCAGTCTTAATCCTTCGACTACGAAATAATTTGGCGCGATAATTATCGCATCAAATCGAGCAATAAATAAAAATTGCAATATATGATTTTTAGAAATAAAATAATATTATTAAGTTATGATAAATTGGATAGTTGCGAAAACTTCTATCAAAAACTGTTTTAGATTTGTCAATTTTCTATTTAATTGTCTTTATTTGTGGCTCGAAATCAGAAAGACGAGTGTTCTGCATAATCACAATGTAATATTTATTATTCTATTACTAAATCGTAGAATCACATTTGTCGATTTCGTTCGAATCGTGATTTAAAGTAATACTTGAAAAGTATTACTTTAAATCACAATACTCCGATTTTATCTCTTGAACAAAGGGCTAATAAATATTCTCGACATTGCATCTATTCGACATCAACGCAACGGAAATCTGTTTTTCTGTCGACAGTGAGCAATGTAAGGAGCCCTTGCTTCCGGAGAAACAGAACTCCCACAAGATGACACCAATCGATGGCCGTTCACAAACCACCTCCGAATCAAAAGACACCAATACTAATGGACAGGCGACTACAGCGAATTCCACTATTAGTGGACACAACACCGAGGATTGTTTCGAGGTGACCATCTTCGACGAGGGCACCGATAGCGGTCGGTTACCGGATGTCGTTGCCGAGAGTAAAATCTACGGTGCGGCCGATGAGAATGAACCACTCGAGTCGTACTTGGCGATTACCATCCAGGTCTTCATACCTTTTCTTATCGCCGGTCTGGGCATGGTGGGCGCCGGATTAGTTCTCGATCTAGTCCAAGTACGAACAGAATTCACATATCTATCATGCGGATTCTTTTTCTCTTCCTTTCTTCTATCCCCTCTCTACCAAAAAATATTTTACGAGACACGATGTTAATAACATCCATAATATTTTTATTAAACTAATCATCCAGCTTGCAATCTCTTGATAAATCTATTATAATTTTTTTTCTTCTTTTTACTTTTGGAATAGATTAAACACCTTAGAATAGGAATGGAAAATATTTGGGAATATAAATTTACGTAATCTTAAAATTAGAGATCTTGGCAAAATCTTTAGATCCATTAAATCTTTAGATCCATTTATATATTTTATCTATTTATTCATTAGTCTTTCTCTTCTATCTAAAAAGAAATCTACTTTAAATTAGCTTAATTTTGATTTTATATTATTAATAAATTTTTATTTCGTTTGCTTACAGCACTGGGTAGTCTTCGAAGAAGTCAACGAGCTCATGATTCTCGTACCAGCACTTTTAGGATTGAAGGGTAATTTAGAAATGACTCTAGCATCACGTCTTTCTACTCAAGCGAATCTCGGACATATGGATATGCCGAAAGAGCAATGGCATATGATCGTTGGGAATCTCGTCTTAATACAAGTAAGAATAATCAGTGATTCAATCACAAATTTAAGAATAATTCTGTAATGATGTAATTCTGTAATTGCAATAATTTCGCTAACTATTCGTTGCTAACTAATTCTTTGATATTAACAACTGGCAATCTTAATTACGATTAATACATGCAAATTAAATACAGAATATCTGTCAAATAGATTTGCATCCTTATAAGGTATAATCTAATGTATAATGCTTAATGTAACAAGATATAGTTCATCAATCCTTTCACGTTTAGGTTCAGACTTTACTTTAGCGAAACTGGTTTTAACTAGATGTTCTATAATTAAACGCCGATATTTACCATTCGTCATTTGAAAAAGTCATAACTTAATTCCATCGAATACATTGCAAAATACATATTGATTTAATTCGATGCCGTGTGTTTTTCTCTTAAAACTTCTACTGCTTCGTTTTAATCGATGTTTGGGTTCTTTGATAGATCTCAAGCTTCTTATTTAACAATTATGCGACAAAACGCGCGGAAAAATTTTGCGCTATTAATCATCCGATTCCTTATCATCTAGTATCGTAAATACATTCGCAAATGTACGCTTTACGTATTTTTTTAAATTCAAGTTCAGTCTCACGAATTTCCATCAGTAAATCAATGGCATGAAATTCTTGTAACTTTGCTAATTAATAATAAATTAAATTCGCACATTTTAACAAATCGCTGCTATTTGTCAATTAACGAAACGATTCGTCATTGCTTATGCATCCTGGATATCGTAAATTGCCAGAGGATACTATGATGTGATGCGATAATTTGACCTATGATTAACAGTTAATTGTTAAATGAGCCGGCAACACGATTCTGAGAAAATAAGCAATGTTTTTCCTAGCCGTTCGATTTAGCAAATTGAATTATGTTCTCTGGCTGTCTTATCACATTGGCGCCACGATTTTATTTGGCCTTCGAGAAGTCGACTGTTTGCCGTATGATCTTTCGTGCACGACACATAGCTGGTTACTTCATAAAACATCATGCTTTAAACGATATGTGTGTTTCCATATCGTGAATCTTTATCTATCTACATAAGATAAGTTAATATATATTTCTGTATAAAATCAGAAAATTCTTCCTATAGAAAATATAAAAAAACACATTATAGAAAATATAAAAAATCATACTATATCAAATTTTACAGTTTTCTTTAACATATATCTCACCATTTTTTTATTTTTTCCACAGCATTCTAAATATATATCTATCTTATAAATTAAATATTATTAAATTTTATTATGACTTGTCAAAGGTCTTGCATTTTCAATTAGAATGCCATTCACGCTTCTCCATTAAAACGAATATTAGAAAAAGAAATAAACAAGAGAATCTTTCTGTTTCAACGCAAGTTTTTGTTGGTATAAAAATAAAATTTTCCTCAATTTTATAGTGTCAAGCAATAGTGGTGGGCTTCCTGGGTTCCGTGGTGGCGATCGTGATGGGTGCCTTTCGCAACGGCACGGTCTCCCTGGATCACGCCTATCTGCTATGTGCCAGCAGTCTGGTCACTGCATCCCTTGCTTCCTTTGTTTTGGGCCTTATTACTGCGGGCGTAATCGTCTTCTCCCGTCATTGCCATATCAATCCGGATAATGTGGCCACGCCGATAGCCGCCAGTCTCGGCGATATCACCTCCTTGGCACTTCTCTCTTGGATTGCCACCGTACTGTACGAATCTATAGACAAACAAGATTGGGTAGCGCCCCTCGTCATAGCTTGCTATGTCCTTGTAACACCGCTCTGGGTATGGATTGCCAAGAAAAATAAATACACTAACGACGTGCTCTATTTTGGTTGGACGCCAGTTATGGTGGCTATGTTAATCAGCAGGTAAAAATAGAGAAATCACTGCTCATTCTTAGAGTTTGCTAATGGATAATGTGTTATCTACCAAAGGCCTACTGCCACCTGTATCATACTTCAAGTAAAGCTCAGTCTAACACAGAAATTTTCTACACAGTTGTGGCGGTCTCATATTGGAGTTCATGGTGTCGCGTTTTGAAAATCTGACGGTATTTCAACCGGTTATCAATGGTGTCGGCGGGAATCTGGTGGCCGTTCAAGCCAGCAGAATATCAACGGCACTTCATAAACAAGCCGAACTTGGCACGCTTCTAATTCCACCAGGACTTACGCATCCCGTCATATTTATTACTCCTATCGCTAATTTCTTCGGGAAAGGTATCTCTTCATTCCTCGATAAATAATCGAAAAACATTTTTTCTCAGAATATTTCTTCACCGTTAGTTCTTTTCTTCAGGTACGCACGCCAGGACGACGAGAGTCTTGATGGCGATGGTGATACCGGGCCACATCATCTTCATTTATCTGATCAACTATATGAAAGATGGCAATACGTCGATGACGCCGCTCTTCGTCTTCGTTTACCTCTGCGCGGCGATGTTGCAGGTCGCGGCACTCCTCTATATCGCCTATATAATGATTCACTGGATGTGGAAGCGAAAAATCGATCCCGATAACTCGGCGATTCCATATCTAACCTCGATGGGTGATTTGCTCGGGATCAGTCTGCTTGCGATTGCCTTTCAATTTCTGTACCTGGTCGGAGATCAAGATTTCGACGCGCCCTGAACGTAGTAAGACTAATTTTTGTGTGGCTATGAATGCAGTTAACGACGATCATGGTAATTAGCATGTTAATTATCACTTGTACGCATAATTAGAAAATTTATCGAAAAATTATTATATTTCTAAGAATTTATAAATATATTAATCGCATTATGTGTAATGATCTAATTATATCAGAGATATCAATCAAGAAAAAATTACATCATTTACATATATAAAATTTCTCTAACTTATTTTTAAATTTCCAGATATACTGCGTTCTAAAATTCACTGCCAATATAAATCTATAGATCACGTTACGTATATATTCTAGATTTCAAATACTAGGCAGTAAATTTCGAAACACAGTCATAATATCTGAGAAACATTAATTGTTTAGTGCTTCGATTTATATCAGTAAAACGATTTATGGATACTCGAATGAAATATATTACATTTTTTTCAGGAAGTCATAAATTGTATAATGTTTCCCGGCGGGCACAAGTTAGAGCTGTCGGATCGAAAGGGCATTCCTACGAGGCTGTGGTCGTCTGAAAGTATATTCCACCGAACGCTATCTTCGATTTGCCAGTCCGCCGATGAGTTTTCAGAAGAATGGACGGTCGCAGTATTTATTGACAAAGTATTAACAATTCGTCACCTTTTTATTTCGCCTTTTGTCAAGAAATTAAGAATAATCATCAAATATATGAAGATTCCCTCTTTATATTTTGCGAAAACTTATTCGTCGAATTATTTTCGACAGAATCTTGTCCGATATCTTAATATTTGATAACTAATAAATTTCTGATATATGCAAAATAAAAGTAACGGATCGTTAATACCTTGTCAAACCGAGCGGACATACTCAGGTTTTAATTAGGTACTAATATATCAGAAGATTACAAAGGTTGGTATGCCAGATTATAGCTACTAATATATTAAAAAATAACACGAGATAGATAGTGGCAAATTAATTCGTCGAATATAAAAATTGAAAAACGATTGAATTTTTGCAAATAACGTTATCTTCAAAGTTTAAGCCTAAAATTCAAGAATTAATTTTTTCAAAAACGGCCGATAATATAAAGATAATTCATAGTATTAAATTAATTATATTTACTAAATGATAACAATAATTTTGCGAACGAATTTTTCAGTAATATATATTTGGCGAAATATTTCCCGAGCGTAATTCAAAGCCTAAGACTTTGATCCTAATTCCAGAACTTAGATATATTTTGAAATTCAAGGACACAAAATTCTCGTGGACTATAAGGAAAAAAAATTAAAGCAAAGATTTTCATATTTTCTGAATATAGAGTGGGGGAATAGAGTCTACAAAAATATATATTAAATTGCAATCGCGAAAATTGCACTAAAAATTTAATATATAATTCTGTAGACTGTCATTCATTTTTTTGAGCTCAGCGAGAATTCTGGTTCTTCCATTAGGCACACGTAAATAAAAAAAAAATACTTGTAATCATATTACCAATTGCGCATGTGTCTTCGAATAGTTGCCTTCGTATACGACGAAATTTAGATAAGTATTTAGAAATTGCCATGCGATCTATTTTTGGAAGCTTTAGAAGCTCTCGAATTTGCTCGATTCTAAAGTATAAGTATACTCTGTATAAACTATCTTAACTTTTGCAGTTAATCAGAACTTAGTCTTCCTTGTGCAGATAAGCAATCCTCATTTTTTCTAATTTTCGAAATTATTCGTTAAAAATATTCAAAGTGTTTCTTGTGTTTCTATGAAAATAATCGTTTAAAAAATTAAATGCATCAAAAATTGAGTCGATGAGCGAGTCATCATCAAGTTCGAGAGCCAGGAAAATCACACGAAATCTCGTGTGACAGAATGATCGATGATGGTTTTGTGCTCACTAGTATTATCACTTGGTCAAGTAAATGTATTTTCAAAATGTATTTTAAATGAATTCAATTTTGCATACATGGATGTACCGTAACTTATATATAAAAAAAGAAAATTATGCAGATTTGCGACTTGAAAGAACACAATAATTCAAATTGATGTAAAAACGAATGCGCAGTTGTTAAGAAAATATAATCCAAAATTTTTCGATTAATCAAATATCATGATATCATTGCAAATTTTACGAAAAAGGTGCAGAGATGATGATATATGTGTGAATCTTATTATTAGTAAAATTATGCACGATAGAATAGCATCTCTTCGAGAAAAGAAGAACGAGTGTATTCAGCAATGTAAAATATACATTTAGTTAATGTCCAGTTGGCAATTATCTCACACATCGTGCGAGTAATTTAATTCACACATTGATTACGACACGTAGTACAACACATTTCTTTATGTTCAAAGATAAAGAGATTTCACAGCTACTCTTCGGTCAAGATTAATTTCATTCGATACATTTATCAATTTATGTGAGTATTATACTAATATAGTATTGTAAATTACAATATTCTATAAAAAAGGAGAGCGAAAAGAGAAAACGTCGTTATATTTCCGTGTACATATTACTGTGTATAATGTACGTATTTTATATGTACATTACGTATGCTAGGCATCGTGTCGGGGACTAATATTTAGTCTATGTGATAGGAAAAGGGATTTATATCCAAGACGATATCGCCTTTCGCATGTTCAGTATTAATATCGCTTTACTATTGCCTAGAATTGCTATAAAATAAATGCAACTCTAGCAGAGATACTCGATTCCACCGAAAGGACATGCACTTCTTTTGACACATGTATTTTGTAGCAAACTGCGTTTAATTGCGATCCGATTATGATAGCACGATGTATTCTTGTATGAGAAAAAAAAAGATATAACATGATACATTACAGTTGCGTTTTACACGATTAGCATTAATTCATTATTCATTAATTCATTTTGTCATTCATAATATCGAATTATTTCATTCATCTCGATTCGCGATAGTCACTCCACAAATGTTACCAATACCACAAAGGAGATATTGCGAGATTAAGTAAAATACGAAAATATATGCTCGCATATTTGCGAACATAAATTCTCTTAGCCATATGCATGTGTTTTGTTATGCAATCGAGTACTTTAAACGGCCTTTATTGATCGTCTATTGCTCGTGACGCCGTAGTGAATGTCATTCGTTTCATTTTATAATGTGAAATATACCCCTTTTCTTTTTTTATATACGTCTATTATTTCTAACGAGCACAATAATTGTATTATGGAAGGGAACGTGCTAAAAACGCAGACAATAATAATTAATTGCAATTTGAGGACGGATACATAAAGTATTTTGTATGTAAAAAGTTGGAATATAGGATCCCTTGTACAGAGCTGACTTTTACAAATAAAAGTGGAAACGACATATATATTTTAAATCATCTTTTATTCTACTTGTAAAGGAAACTGATATCGCAAGGAAGAACGATGCTGCCGGATCATAAACTCTTGTCTCGATGTATCTCAAGAAACATAATCGTCTTTAAGTATTGTCTGTAATCTAAAGTATAGCGTTTAATTCTCATATAAACTAGAATGACAAACATACAGACAATATAATAACGAAAATAAAGAAAAAGAGAAATATTTTATATACAATATTGCGTGTTAAATTGTATCTTATAAACAATAGAACTGGATATTTTAACGGAGAAATCGAGCACACACAGTGTACTTCGGAAATATGTTCCTGTCTACATTATATATATGTTGAAATATATTAAAAGAAAAGAAGATAGGCACTCTCTTTGCATCGTAACAATCAATTTCGTAAACACACGATAGCGATATCTATAGTCAATTGCGGCATGAATCGCACGAGTTTTATGACGAGTGTGATATAGTGCAGTGATAATTGCGCAATGATATCCGAATGTCTAACTGGAATTATGCTTTTAATTATTAAACACGAAATCATCGAGCAGCATAATATAATTGAGAAATACTTTAATGTAGATCTCATCGAAATGTAAATTTTGTAAAATATGTATAAAGAGAAAAAAAAATAAAATGTGAAAGAAAATGTTCTAGCTTTCTTTTATGCAACGATTGTATATTTATTTAGTACATATAGCAGAATACTTTAAATATCGAAAGAAATAGATTGTGTCATGTAAAATTTACATTATATTATTTTGATTCTTTGTTCCTTTTAAAAGAGACTTTTTCTAATATTATATGCATATAAATTATATATAAATTTAATACAAACTCTTAGACGAGATTATAAATAAATACACACATACATATTATATATATATAGTATGTACATATGTGTGTGTATGTATATATATAATACACAACTAAAATTAATTATTCATAATTATTTTTAATAATTAATACACACATTTACCATTTCTCTTCAACACTTATTGCAACATTATCATCTTTCAATTTGTTTCTAAATTGCTTTCAATAAATTATATTTTATTCCTAAATTATAAATATCAAACAGCTATATATTAGTAACAGTCATAACTGTTGTTAATATCGTAATTGCTAGATTAATATCACAAAAATATGTATGCATCATCACGATACATAATAATACATTTCCACAAAGCCCTGAGATACTTTTTTATTACAACGCTATTTATTATGATTATAGCAATTATCCATAAAAGCACGTTTGCATGATACATAGGTGTCAATCATATTTGTGTGATTCAAAAACTCAATTGCAAAAAAAATTAATATATTTGTTTCCCTCGAGTCAAACATGCAATATTACTAATATATATGTATATGTATATATGTCTACTTTTATATATATATATATATATGTTGATTTATTACAGATCCTTGAAATACACCTATATTGTGCAAGGTTGGGTTAATAAATAAACAGATGCAACGTATCTCGTTCTTTTAATGCTATAAAATATAAATAAGCAATAATATAACGGAGTATAAAAATATTAATCGAAATATCGTGATGTATATATCGAAATCCTTTACATCCATCTATTATCAGTTGTTCATGATTTGCATATAAATGTCACAAGATTGATGTCGCGGATGTGTGATCTTATCAACTATGTACGATCTCGAATTTAATGTGAAAAGAAATCTTAAATCGACACAATAAATGTATATTACATTACATGTATATTACATATTTATACATAAGAAAATATGATACACATACATACGGCAGTAAAGTATGCGCAATAATACGAGCTGTAGTCTTACAGCAATAGTCGCACGATGTTCGTAATAAACTGTAAGTGAAACATTGTTATTGTAATTTCGCTGCTTCCTTCACTTTCCAACGAATTAACTCCATGCAAGCGACGGCATCTTCTTTACTGTCATGACCACCAACTAAAATACAAATTATTATTAGATCTTATTATATATATTCTCTCCCTTTTAAACACTTTTCTTTCCTTTTAGATATAAAAGATTGCACCTACTGTCATTTTGTATCAGTTTTCTGAGATATTCAGAACAGAGATTTTTCAATGCCCGTTTTTGTGGATATCCATTTTTATGCGGAAACATAACGCTGGTATCCACAACGGTATCATGAAGTAGCCTCAAAGCTTTAAAATCGCTTTCAAGGCTATGACCCACCAGAATTGTTTTGTCCGAAAACATTGTAAGAAGTGTAGCTTGTACATCTAATATAGTCGTCGTCACGTTTTTCATATCTTCTTCTGTAATCCCTGAGAATCTACCATAACATAAAAAATTAGTTGTCACACATATAAATATTGATATTTTTAAACAACATATATAAATATATATTTAATCAATTTTAGATTTTATTATCATTTACCTTGTGTTATAATCAATTATCGAATTTTGTGGTTTGACTAACGTTTCATATATTACGTTACAATCTTCATCAATCACTGTCACTCTCGTCAATTCTAAACCATGTGTAGTATAACACATTTCACAATCAAGTGCATAAACACCTTGTTCGTCCATAGAAACATCTTTGTTTTTATGGATACAAAATGCAAGAAATTAATATATAATACACTGCACTTGGATATATAAGAAAAATATAAGAAACTAAAAATATCTTACCTTTTGATAAAGTTCTAACATAACCACGAAGATTTTCATAATCTGTGTAATCCCATACGTGTGTCTTTGCATCACAGCAACCAGTAGCTGATCCATATTGCTGACAACAACTATACTTGCCTTCACCTTTAATTGTAAACTTCCTTCCCCAGTGATATATACAATTTTGTTGCTGTACAGCAAAGCCCTGTTTATCTACCATGTATGCTTGGCCACATCGGCTACATATTCTTTCATTAGGCACTTTTGACAAAACAGTTTGGTTCCGTGCATTAGTTACATACACCTTTGCTCGCCCCTGTAAAGTGTAGGACATATTTTATTATAGATAAAACGCCATTTTTTGAAGAGGTTGTAATTGTACGATATATTATTTCTTCTTTTTTCATTCTTAGTTCTAATAAATTGCACTAATTCTTTTATTTACTTTATTATTTAAGATTTTTTCTTTTTTACCTTTGTACCATCTGGATGTCTACGTGGAAATCCATTATCTCTGAGCTGCTGCTCTGTCATGATCCATTTCTTGAGCATATTGTAAAGCGCAGGTCCTTTAAAATCTACCACACTCTTTTTACTCTTGACTATGCTCCAAGAGCCCTTTGATTTGCCAGCAAGCATGGCTTCGTGAGATACCATACCACAGTTTAATCCAACGGACTTTTCATTCGATTTATTTTGATCGACTTCTTTCCTCAGTCTATGAGCCGCCAGCATACACGAATTTTTATATACAGCAAGCGCCTTACATTTTTCGTGACATGCGAATTCCTCTTTAACGGCGCGTTGCGCTGCATCCTCACCGTTCGTATAAATTTGCACGCATATATCGTGCATCATATTAATATAATACTGCCGAACATTTAAGGGAAACTTCTGAGTAGCGACTTGAAGCGGTTCTGGACGTATTAGTTGAGGTACCTGTATACAAATAGAATTTTAATGAATATGTAATGTATGTGGACAGGATTTATGTAATTAAATTATATTGGAATACTTAACAGTTTCTAATTAAATACTTACTATTTGCGGAATGTGAGCGACGCGTACACTGCCCTTTGTAGTTTGCGCTATTGTTTTGTTATTTATTTCTTTGTTCTCGCAATTTCCTGCTGTTACTACTACCTTTTTCTTTTCCATTGCAAGAGATTGTGCATATGGAACATGAGCGATTCTAATACGACCTATAATATACATTATAAAACATTAATAAAAGAAATATTCATTCAAAAATAAAACATAAAACTATAATTTAATTGCTATGTTATTTTTAACTTGCCATTCACATTCGATTGCAGATCGCTATTGCTTGTTGATGAGATGGTCTCGATATGCTCTTTATGTAAATTACTTGAAGATGCTGACGCAGATGTAACTTGAGTCTTCATATCAGCTGTCGCCTTCTCTGCGGCCTTTCGAGTCGCTGCTTCTCTCATCAAACGCCATCGCTCGTACATTTTCTGTTGTGGTGTTATGAGCTTTTTTGGTGGCTGACTAGGACCTAAGTGTCTAGTGACACTTGTAGCTGCTGAAGGATGCGCGACTCTTTTCTTACCAATTTCTTCCACGTCTTCGGTTTCTTCTTTTAAAGATTTTTTAACTGATACTAATTTTGGATGATCAGAGGCTTGATATTCCTTAAAAATAATTAAATGTAAACAATAAACAATAAATGTAAATATAAAGTTCATCTAATGCACTAAGTAAAAACAATTAAATTACATTTTTTTTTATTAATATAGAATTTTTTATTTTTATCATATAAATTTTATCACATAAGTTTTGTAACATGTACATATTTTAATTAATTAAAATGCAAATCCAGAATACTACAAAAAATAATAAAAGAAGATAAATGTGTTGAACAGATTGCATATTAAATAGATTCTGAAAGATTATTTCTGAAAGATTATTTCTAATATCATAAGTATATAATATATAAATGTAATATGTAAATATTTATATAAAAATTTACCTGAAATATTCTTAGGCATTCTTCTTGTACATCATGATCAGAATCTGATAATTCTAAAATTTCTTCGTCCATGTGTTCCAAATTTTCCCCGTCCATAAAAGAATGAATACTATCTGCAGGACTATCAGAACTATCAGATGAATTCCTTTCGCTACTATTTTCTTTATGTTTGCTGGATTTTTTAGAAGAATCATTATATCTTCGATTCGATTCCAAATGATGCTTTCTATCGCTTCTGCTGGATGTATGTTTATTTGATATAGAATTCGATGAATTTGATCTTGATTTATGTTTATCATGCCGGCTAGATTTATGATGATTGTTTCGATCTCTCTTTGGAGAAGTATGCCTATGTCTTCGCGAATCGGAATGTTCTCTATTTCGATGCGAAGAGTCTTTATTATCACGATTGCTTTTTTTCCTATCTTTATCTCTACTAGAGGAAGGACGATGCCTATCTCTGGAATCTGATTCATGTCGAGATTTTTCTTTGTCTCTCCTCCTAGAACTATGATGATCTTCTCTATCTCTTTTCTTGCTTTTACCATGACTTCTGTGTCTTTCTTTCTCCTTATCAGTACTCTCTTTTGTACTTTCCTCTTTTTTCTGTGATAATTTACTTGTGTCAGTTTTATGTTTAGATCTATCACTACTTTTTGTATCACCCGTTTTAGTATCATAGTGATTATTATGCATTTTTTTGTCTTTATTGCTTGTTTGTTTATCTATAGTATCAGCTCTTGCATGTTGCAAATTTTCCTTCTCCTTTTCATTCACATCTTCTATTTGCTCAGCTTTTTTAATGTTTGCATTATATTCATTATTAGATATGTCTTCTATAGATTCATCATCAGAAAATTTAGGTTCAATATCCAAAGAATAATCTTGAGAATCCTCACTGGCTGATGTTTTAGCTTGTTCTAATGTATTAGAAGCAGTGTGATCAGTAGTAAGAAGCTCATCTATCATATCAAATTCTGATTCAAATTGATTCAAAGTAGCATGATTTAATTGTTGAACTGTTTTTAATGGCGCCTTAACATTTTTAGGAACATATTCCTCCCGCCTTTTCTTAGATTTTGGATGGTATATTTCCTTAAATTTAGACTGATAATCATTCGAGTTACTGTCATCATACGAATTTGATGAGGATGAATCTGATTTAATTGTTGGTATGTAACTCTGTACAGTATCTTGATCGGTTGAATTGACTATTGCAGTAGGTTTATATGTAATTTCAGATGATTGAGAGCTGCTGGATTCCTGTTCCTGAATATTTAACCATGGTTTAATCCTTTCCGGCGAGAATTTACGCTTCACAGCCACTCTACTTTCCCTGGTTGGCATATATGAAACCACAGGTATGTGTCGCTTTTTCAATTCCGCTATCGGGGTTGGATTGTAAACACATGCAACTGGCTTTGTAATGGGCGTTGGAATTGTAATATGCTTTCCTACTATATTTGATGTAGCACTGCATAAAGGGGCAGCAGAACCAGAGCCTAGGGTTGGTTTGAGTCCTTCCACTACTTGAGAGACAATGTTCTGTGAAACTTTCTCTGTATCTGTGACTTCCTGATCCGCAAGTACTTTTTTTACAGCTTCTGTCACTAAATGTTGTAACATATCAGGATTCGAAGCTATGACATCGGCAGATTTGTCCTCCTGTGCTTGCCCCGCCGCCTGGGCCTCCACCACCCCAGCCATTCCTGCTGTGCTTCCCGCATCTTCTGTGTAAATTATACATTAGCTTTTATTCATTTACAATTATTATTTGATAAAACAACTAATAATTCGTCAAAGTATTGGTATCTTTAATTTTTTGTACAATAAGTTTTATATATTTAAGAAATTTTCATTATTAAGAATCAGATTTTAAATTTCCAAGTACATAAAATTTGACTCTCAGATACATAAAGCAATATATATGTAAAAATGTAAAAATATGATATTGAATAAATAGAGATACAAGTCTTTATTAAAACATGATACGTCACATGATGTACATGATGTACATAATGTACAATGTACATAACATGATGCGTCAGAGAAAACATCAGTTTCTCAATCATCTTTGTTAATACTATAGACAAAGGAAATGGACAAAGGATCTACCAACCCAACCGAGATCTCAACAATTACAATTTGACAGCTTTCAACGTTGAACAATTTCATTCAATTAGGACAAAAAACAACTTGCGGAATATGTTTTACAGACAGATTAAATAGCTTAAGCTACGTCGCGAGCGCTGAAGAGGATCTTGAGGTCGCACGTTCTTACCTCGTCTAGCATGTTTGAAATGGCAATAGGGTCGATCGCACGATCCGCTGTCATAAAACGGGCAATTTATCGTTTTAAAATAACCGGTGGAGGGCAACATAACTGGTTCATCGCATTCCGCGCTTCGGAGAGGCCATTCCTCGCGACGGATGCGTGTGTTGTCGTCGCCCTTGCGTTACGTGCACCGCGTTTACGAGATTATCGCACGCTAGTCGAATCGTCGTGCAATGTCAACGATTCGAGACATGACATACTCGTCAATCGTCGTCGCGCGTCAGAAGAAGAGATCGATGCGACGAATGAATCCGGCAATTTCGCTCGAGTCTAAAGTTAATATAAGAGGTTACGTTACGCCGTCGTTCGGCTCGCAAATGCGACACCTGACACCATCGCGCGACGCACGCATCAGCGCCCTGCACGTGCGCCCCTTTAAACGATGCCCCGGCATACGAGCGGCATATCCGGCAATATGCGTTGACGCATTCGATATTTGATCTTTATACTTATAATCTTTATTCGAGTACTATGATAAATCCAGAGTTATGCCGCTGATAACATTGTTGCGTCAAATTAAGAAATGATATAGCGTAATCATATTTATTAAAATGTTTAAATAAAAAAAATAAAAAACGCTAAAGGATACACGTACAATCAAATATATTTTTAATAAACTTTATTTAATATAATGGTAGAATCTTTACGTGATCTTCAATACAAAAAATGAAATGAAATGTATGGTATGGAAATTGATAAATGATAAAATAATATAGATTAGAAAAATTAAAAAAATTATTTTAACAAATGCTCAAAAATGCTCAAAAATGATATCAATTAATTTCGATATACATATTTTGGAAGATAATGAATAATTCTCTAGTCCTTTTTATTTTCTAACTGCTAAACTTGAATATGAAAAATATCGGAATGTATAGCCACATAGGTAACTAAAAATAGACTTACGATATATATATATATATATCGTAAGTCTATTTTTAGTTACCTATGTGGCTATACATTCCGATATTTTTCATATTCAAGTTTATATAAAGACTATAATATCATAAGTCACGACATTGGTCCTTAATTATTACTTAATTATTTTATTATCACCTTAATTATTGAGATAAATAAAAATATGAAGTTTTATTTTTTAAAATATCAATGCTCTTGAAAACTCAAAAACATATTGAAAAAAATTTTTTTATTAACGTAATATATTTATTTCCTTTCAAACAAATATTTTTCTTCGATATTTTTTCGTGTCATTAAAAACAAATGAGGTATTTGAGATATTCAAATTAGATACTTTATATGTAGAATATAATAAAAAATGCGGACATACATACATACACATACACATACATATATACATATATATAGTTTCGAAATAAATTATCTTCAGAATATTTGTATTTGTACATAAGATTATATTCGACACATAAAAACATAAGTACAAACGTACATAAACCCATAAACGCACATATACACATCTACATACTTGTTTTATTTGAATCGAAAGTATATTATACGAGAAGTTAGATTACAGCAGACAGTTGAGATCTGTCTATTGAGCAGTTTAATTATGAAGCTGCGAAGTAATAAAGTTTTTTGGATATTTCGGTAAGATCATCATATCTATATATAATATTTTTCTAAATAAGTCGAATTGGTTCAATATACATGAATTTTATATTTAATAAATTCTAAATGTTTTATAAATTCTTATTTTATAAATTCTTTCTGATTATAAATATCTTTGTTTGTAAATTGTGAAAGTAAACCATTTAACATTGCAAATATGTCAAAAAATATATGGTGTATTAAAAATTTTCTATAAAAATTAAAAGATTTTAAGAAGAATGTAATTGTATAATGATGTTTGATGTTTGTTTTTTTTATAGAAATAAATCCTATAAATATAATTTTATAGGATTTTTATAGGAATAAATAACCGTATAGAGAGAGATTAAGTTGAAAAAAATTATTATTGCTGCATAGTAATTATAATTGGGTGTACTTCCGAAAACCGATTACCTCCGATTTGAATGAAATTTTGTAGAAAGCTTCCTTTTAGCTTAAAATACAAGCCTGTAAAAGGAATTTTGGCGACTGCTACAAAAAAGTCATTTTTTTAAAAGCGAGGTTCCACATGGGTTTGTAACTTTCCACGCGAAACTAGGGGGACGGGGTGGGTGCGGGAGGGAGCCCGAAGGCCCCCCCCTTGCACCCCTCCATGTATGCGTGTGTGTGTGTGTATATATTTGGCTTGTTGCGCGACCTTGTTTACATTTGTTACGATTTGATTACATTTTTTGCTAGCCGTTATTCGTGATCTACGTTTCGATTTGTGCTGAATGCGTATGTATCGTTCAAAGAAGTAACGTTAACTAGTAAGCTAATAAAGCTTTGTTCAGTTATTATATTTTTCATCATTTTCTTTAAAAAAATGACTTCTTTGTAGGAGTCGCCCAAATTCCTTTTACAGGCTTGTATTTTAAGCTAAAAGGAAGCTATTTACAAAATTTCATTCAAATCGGAGGTAATCGGTTTTCGGAAGTTTATCTATTTGATCTTTAATATTCTCATAAGATCTCTTATAATAGCTTGAAACATGAGCTAAAATCGAAAGATATTAGTCAGAAAATAATTTTCAAAATAATGATTAACCACGATAAAACCGTCAATATTAACATCCGCTATATGCCACATGCCATATATTGACACACACTCATTAATGCACTTACGCTGCATTGATATATAATTTAAGAAAATGCGCATTTATCAAGTCACATTGGGATCGAGGTTATCTCTGACTGCATGTGCATCTCTGACTGTTCTGGTCGCGAAATTTTAAGACGGAAAAGATAAATGATAACATTGATAAGTTAAGCCTACGGCACACGGTACAATTTTTCGTACTGGATTTGATAAGATTTAGTAAAATATTAGAAATGCTGCATTCTGATTGGTGCATTTTTAGTATTTTACTATCTTATCAAATCCAGTACGAAAAATCGTACCGTGTGCCGTCGGCTTTATATTCGACTTACTTAGTATATATATTTATAAAGAAGAAAGAATTCCTCTTTCATTTCAAGTCACGAAGCTTTGGTGAAACGATACGCATACAAGGAAAAACACTGTGTCAAGCTAAAAGGAAGCTTTTTATAAAATTTCGTTCATATCGGAGGTAATCGGTTTTCGGAAGTTTATCCTTATAATTAATATGTTTAATAAGTATTCTTGACATATTATTTTATATTTTTGAGCGTAATTGAAATTTTTTAATAAATTTGATCTTTAATATTCTCATAAGATCTCTGCGTAATTATATAAAACGCATGCATATACACATATACATATTTTTACATACACATACACATATAAATACAAATAATATTTTTCATTTAATTTATTCGACAAATTGATAATTATATTATATTTATATAAAAATCGTTAATAATTTTTTGGCAAATTAAAGATTCACGCAAAAAAAATTGAGGAGTGTACATCGATCAACCCATACTGCCACGTAACTTAATTAACATGGCTTACTTGTTGATCTATTGTTCGACGGCGCTGGTAATATCTATCAGTCTCTTCTACATATACGCCAAATACAAGCTATCTTACTGGAGCAGACGTGGTGTCAAAACTCCTCCAACGAATTTGTTTTTCGGCAATTTTAAAGACTGTATTACTTTAAAGAAGCCACCGGGTGAGATAATACGCGAGATCTACAATAGTGCTGATCCAGATGACCCTTACATCGGCTTTTATATCTTCCACAAGCCTATGCTGCTTCTGCGAAACCACGATCTGATCAAACAGATGCTGATTACAGACTTTGATGTCTTCCCGAATCGACGTTTCGGTTCAAGTAATCAGAGAGATCCGATAGGCCTGGACAGTATTCTATCTATGAAACAGCCTAGATGGAGATATCTGAGAAGCAAATTGAGTTCGCCCTTGACGGGACAGAAGTTGAAGAATATGTTACCACTAATGGAGGAATGCGGGAAGCCTATGTTGAAATTCATCGAGAAATTACAAGAGGACAAGTTTGGCCACCAGAAGTGTGAAATAAAAGATTTCACCAGTCGTTACACCAATGATGTCATAGCTTCTATCGCGTTCGGCATCAATACAAATTCATTTGATGGAAAGGAGAATACTTTCTGGAAAAACGGTGGGATATTGTTGTACTTTTGTCTGGCATATAGAAAATAACGATCGAAGGACTACTTGCAAACATCTGACAGATATTTATCATGTCTTATTATTTATCATTTGCATGAGAGAATCAATGGTTCTTTATTCATCAATACAAAAATAGTACAAAAATAAATAAAATCAAAGCAACGCAAAAGCAAAAAAAAGATACTTAAAATTTCGGAAAGATTTAGGTTATCGATAGATTAGATAGATTAATCGAAAAAATTTAATTCAAATATAGTCGAGAGATTTAAATTAGATTAGAAGAGTTTGATTAGACTCAAAAGAGTTTGTAAATTTATGCCGCATATTATCACATTTGACTCACACTTACAAAAGTTTTATATAACTAATAATTCGCAGGTTTTACGAAATAACAATTTATTATTATTATCATATTCATTATCTTTTTTTTCATAGAGATTAGTAATTATTAATATAAAAGGTTGCAGTAATCTATATGAAACATGTGATAAAATAATAACAAAATTGTCTTATTTCATTAATGTAGAATTATACATATATATGTGTAGAGAAATTAAAACATATTATTTAATATTTGCAGGTTTAAAGATCTTCAGGGGCTTCAGCCGCGGCATAACGTTTATTATTCAATTCTTCATTCCCGAATGGGCTCCCTTAGTCAAGCCTTTTATTCAAGAACCCGCAAATTATTTTCGCGAAGTATTTTGGGATTCTATGAACACTAGAGAAAAAATAGGATATAAAAGAGGAGACGTTATAGATTCTTTATTAGCGCTTAAGAATGGAGAACAAAATCCTATTTACAGTAAGGATCGTTCGAATCGTAAAATTTAAATAATAATACACAATTCTTTTTTCATATATATAATAACAATAACACACACACACACACACACATATATATATATATATGTATGTATGTATATCCATATATTTTATAAATTCTGAAAAAAAATAATCAATGAATGCATTAATATTAATATAATAATATTAATCTATATTTATCTATATAGAATTTGAAGGCGATAATTTGGTGGCGCAGTCGGGCAGTTTGTATATTGCTGGAATTGACACATCTTCGACTACAATCGCTTTTGCTCTATACGATTTGTCGCGTAATCCGGAGCATCAAACTACTTTATATAATGAGATACAGACACATGTGTTAGGAAAAAAATTGACCGTAGATTTAATTAATGAAATGTCTTTCTTGGATCGTGTTGTAAATGAATCACTGAGGCTACATCCTCCTCTACCTGTTATCGACAGAACAGCTACAAGAGATTACAAGGTAATACAGCATAATATTATAAATAACTGAATTATATATATTATCATTTCCTTAACAATAATATATATTTTTACATTCACAGCTTCAAGGTTTTGAGTTAATAATCGAGAAGGATGTTTCAGTATACGTCTCTGTAAATGGGACAAATCAAGATTCTAAGTATTTTCTTAATCCGCATGATTTTATACCATCGAGAATAAAGACAGAACAGGACAACAAATTTTGTGACTCTTTGGCATTTGGTATCGGACCACGAACGTGTGTAGGTCAGTTATATAAAATCTGAAAAAATATGTTGCGTGATTAATAATAGATGTAATTTGTATAATACTTCTGCCTTTCTTTATACAAACAGACATATAATTTATATAATTATATCTGTCTTAAATTTTCAGGACAGAGATTTGCTGTAATACTTGTAAAAGTAGCGTTAGTTATGATTCTTTCGAATTACATCGTTTGCTACGACAAGAATGAAAAACCTACTTTAAAAGATAATAACGAAATTCACGTATTCACATATGCAGCTGACGGCCTATACCTGCAATTCAAGAAACGTGAACAATAATGTGTGCAATTCTTTCTTTCTCTTTTTCTCTCTCTTCAGCAAGTATATACATATATTTTTATATAAGTCTATTTCTAGTGGACACAACAAGATTTATAATTTGTATAGTATTTGTAAGATAGAAAACTACCTCTCTAGATTTTCGTAAATTTCTTGATTAATACTATTTTTTATCAAAATTATTAAAAAATTTTATGTTGTTTATATTTATAATTTGCATAATATTTGTAAGATAAAAAACTACCTCTCTATATTTTCGTAAAGAATGACTGCAAAGTTCGCCCGTTTCGTGGACCTCGAGTTTTGATACGATTTTGGTGGTAAATGATTGTATATCATCAAACATTCATCCCCTAAAAATTTCGAATTGAGCATACCTTTTATTGCTGAGATATGAAGGGTTGAAGTTGGTATTCACGAATGAAGGGTACGCCATTTTACACGTTTAACACTGAACTTGACTTAAACGTCGATTTGAGGTCACGATAAATTATACCGAACGCGATAGAAGCTATGACATCATTGATGTAACGACTGGTGAAATCTTTTATTTCGCACTTCTGGTGACCAAACTTGTCCTCTTGTAATTTCTCGATGAATTTCAACATAGGCTTCTCGCATTCCTCCATTAGTGGTAACATATTCTTCAACTTCTGTCCCGTCAAGGGCGAACTCAATTTGCTTCTCAGATATCTCCATCTAGGCTGTTTCATAGATAGAATACTGTCCAGGCCTATCGGATCTCTCTGATTGCTTGAACCGAAACGTCGATTCGGGAAGACATCAAAGTCTGTAATCAGCATCTGTTTGATCAGATCGTGGTTTCGCAGAAGCAGCATAGGCTTGTGGAAGATATAAAAGCCGATGTAAAGGTCATCTGGATCAGCACTATTGTAGATCTCGCGTATTATCTCACCCGGTGGCTTCTTTAAAGTAATACAGTCTTTAAAATTGCCGAAAAACAAATTCGTTGGAGGAGTTTTGACACCACGTCTGCTCCAGTAAGATAGCTTGTATTTGGCGTATATGTAGAAGAGACTGATAGATATTACCAGCGCCGTCGAACAATAGATCAACAAGTAAGCCATGTTAATTAAGTTACGTGGCAGTATGGGTTGATCGATGTACACTCCTCAATTTTTTTTGCGTGAATCTTTAATTTGCCAAAAAATTATTAACGATTTTTATATAAATATAATATAATTATCAATTTGTCGAATAAATTAAATGAAAAATATTATTTGTATTTATATGTGTATGTGTATGTAAAAATATGTATATGTGTATATGCATGCGTTTTATATAATTACGCAGAGATCTTATGAGAATATTAAAGATCAAATTTATTAAAAAATTTCAATTACGCTCAAAAATATAAAATAATGTGTCAAAAGAATACTTATTAAACATATTAATTATAAAGATAAACTTCCGAAAACCGATTACCTCCGATTTGAATGAAATTTTGTAAAAAGCTTCCTTTTAGCTTGACACAGTGTTTTTCCTTGTATGTGTATCGTTTCACCAAAGCTTCGTGACTTGAAATGAAAGAGGAATTCCTTCTTCTTTATAAATATATATACTAAGTAAGTCGAATATAAAGCCGACGGCACACGGTACGATTTTTCGTACTGGATTTGATAAGATAGTAAAATACTAAAAATGCACCAATCAGAATGCAGCCATGGGCGCCGGCAGAATTACTTTTAGGAGGGTGCACTCAAAAGAGGATGCACTGGAAAAACGGTTTTTTCCCAGTTCATAATTATATTTTTGTTAACGTCGTTTATGTTATTTATTGAATTTTAATAAAGATTCATTACTGTGTCAGCGTTCATAGAAAAAGAGTGCAAGAGGAGACTGAATTTATTGATAATGTGACAAATGAATTTGGAAAGCAACCAAGACGGCTCAAGTTTTTGTTCAAACATTGATTTTTCTAAAATTGATTTCCCAAAGGCTTATTACAAATGTTAATTAATATTTAACCATTGCATTTTTGTTCAATTGAAAAAATTATCGATATTATTCTATATTACATGATTTTTTTATTGAATTTTTTCTCTGTCTCTTCCCCACTTATTTCATAGGCCAGGGCCAGGGGGGTGCAAGTGCACCGCTTTGCACCCCCCTCCCGGCGCCCATGAATGCAGCATTTCTAATATTTTACTAAATCTTATCAAATCCAGTACGAAAAATTGTACCGTGTGCCGTAGGCTTAACTTATCAATGTTATCATTTATCTTTTCCGTCTTAAAATGTCGCGACCAGAACAGTCAGAGATGCACATGCAGTCAGAGATAACATCGACCCCAATGTGACTTGATAAATGCGCAATTTCTTAAATTATATATCAATGCAGCGTAAGTGCATTAATGAGTGTGTCTCAATATATGGCTTATGGCATATAGCGGATGTTAATATTGACGGTTTTATCGTGGTTAATCATTATTTTGAAAATTATTTTCTGACTAATATCTTTCGATTTTAGCTCATGTTTCAAGCTATTTAAAAGTTATAACTTTTTTTAAGCAAGTGTATAAACTTTTAACTTTTTTTAAGAAAATAATTTTCTAAGTAAATTTATCTATTATAGCATATGCTCATTTTAAGAACAATTACAAATTGTTTTCAACAAATTCATGTTACAAATTGTGACATGATATATTTAACAAAACCAAATAAGAAAGAAAGGCTAAAAGACCGTGGCATAAGATGTTAGAGCGTAAAAAATAATAAAGACTCTAAGTAAGAGACATAATATATTAATAATCAGTTAGATATAAAAATACATACGTACGTTTCGATCTTTTCAAGATCCTTTTCAATGTTCAAGCAGTCGTTAGAAAATAAACAAACATTAAAAATTTAAAAATAATAATAACGGAGCGCGATTAAACAAAGACAGGCGCGATAGGACACAAATAGACATTGTGTACAGTAATAACGGTCGCAAATTTTAAACGCTAACAATTGATGTGACGAATGAAAGCGCATAGACAGCAGGGATGAGAAAGTTACTTTTTAAAAGTAACTTGTTACCGTTACTCGTTATCGAGTAAAAGAAGTAACTCGTTACCGTTATTAATTACTTATTTTTAAAAGTAACTAGTTAGCGTTACCGTTACTTCAAAAGTAACGATTCGTTACTTTTCCCGTTACTTTTAATGTTAAAACAAGATAGAATTAAATAAAAAATTTACTTTGGTAATATTTTTTATTAAAATATTAATATAAAAGCAACAAATTCTTTATTTTAAATTTACAAAACCGTAAAAAATTTAAAGAGATATAGATTTTAAAGCACTTAACATGTAACTTCACATATAAATAAAAAAATTTTAATTTTCATTAAATTTATAAATACAGCTAAATTTGCATTCTTTTTGTGCTCTCGTCCGATATTACATCAAACTTAAAAGCTGGCCAATCACATCCATTCCTCAGACGAATGAAATAACTGGGATTGACCAATGATGTCATTAATCGCTCCAGAGGTGGCTGTGAAGCTGGCACGACAATCTACGAATTTTAATGTTCTTGACCAGTATGACATTTAGACCAGCATGACATTTAGACCATTCCGACCGTTTACTATTTTATAAATAATTATTTAAAAAATCTCTGCTTGAAAAATGTTTCTATAGAATAGAACTTTTATAGAACTGTCCAGAACTGCTGTTAAATCTACGGAAAATCATCAGCACGACACATTTTAACTAACAATAAGTGTCGTGTTGATCGAGGACATTAAAAATTCATAAAAAATTATTAATTATTGAAATATCGGTCAGAAACTGGCAGACGTTTAACGACTAGATTAAAAGAACATAAGTCTATGGTTAATTATTCGTCTGACTCCCAAACAGTTGTTTCTTCTCATAGACTTCTTGGTCATGACTTTAATTGGGAGGACACGACAATTCTTGATGAAGAACCTTTTTATAGAAAAAGATTGGTTTCTGAGATGCTTCACATTAGCCAGCAAAAAAATGGGTTGAATCTATAAAATGATACCTCATTATTAAAGGACGCTTATCTTCCTATCATCAAGAAATGTCTTGCTTTTTCAAGTCCCCCGTTCCTTTGCCTCCTACTTCCTAAGTTCCCCTTTTTTCCCCTTCCCCTTAACCTTACTTTCCGTGCTTCTTTCCCCTCCTTCTCTCCTTCTATTCCTTCTTCACATTTGATCGGTTATCGTTCAGTCGTTTCACAATCCGCCTTTAGATATGGTCTCTGCTTTGTTATCTCGTTTCTCTGTTTTCCATCTTTGTAAGTA
The DNA here is from genome assembly GCF_025532165.1 of Camponotus vicinus. Classification (NCBI taxonomy): domain Eukaryota; kingdom Metazoa; phylum Arthropoda; class Insecta; order Hymenoptera; family Formicidae; genus Camponotus; species Camponotus vicinus. The sequence goes on from NW_028141949.1 coordinate 4,785,193, forward strand.
TCTAGAGCAGACTCTTGATTTTGCTCTAAATAATTTTTCCATACCGTTTACGTAATATTATGTACATTAGTTGCCTTTATAACTAATTTTTTCATCTTTGTTAACGGCTTTTTTGTGATTACTTTTATACTTGGCATGTGCTTCTTTGTTGCTTGATATATTGCTTTCTTTCTTGCTTTTGTATTTTCTTACATAAGCATCCACTTCGTTCATCATTTAAGGGATTTAATTTGTTTCTACCGACTCTTTTGTGGATTTTCTACCCGGAGAGACTCCTAGATTTTTAAAAAATTTTGATCAAGCTCATTTTTATCCTCACGACTTCATGACCTATCTGGAAAATTTGGGGCTTTTTTTCATCGGGGGATCGTCACACAATATATATTTGCGAAGAATAATTTCACGTATGCGATTTTATTACGCCTTTTGCCGATGGAGAGGTGAATGTTGGCCTTTTTCAGAAAATTTAGCTTGTGGCCAGACATTATTAGCCTTTTAATTTACTAACTGTCTATGCGCTTTCATTCGTCACATCAATTGTTAGCGTTTAAAATTTGCGACCGTTATTACTGTACACAATGTCTATTTGTGTCCTATCGCGCCTGTCTTTGTTTAATCGCGCTCCGTTATTATTATTTTTAAATTTTTAATGTTTGTTTATTTTCTAACGACTGCTTGAACATTGAAAAGGATCTTGAAAAGATCGAAACGTACGTATGTATTTTTATATCTAACTGATTATTAATATATTATGTCTCTTACTTAGAGTCTTTATTATTTTTTACGCTCTAACATCTTGTGCCACGGTCTTTTAGCCTTTCTTTCTTATTTGGTTTTGTTAAATATATCATGTCACAATTTGTAACATGAATTTGTTGAAAACAATTTGTAATTGTTCTTAAAATGAGCATATGCTATAATAGATAAATTTACTTAAGTTCTTAAGTTACATTAAGTTCTTCAGTTACATTCGAGCAAATATAAAAATTCATAAGTGTGTTCTGAACCTTAGATTGGATCGAAATTATTTTTTAATCGGCGTTTTCATCATAGTCATAATAACAAGAGATGATAGTGTTTTTTTAATAAAAATTTTCACATTAAAACTTTCCATCGCATTATCTCTATCTACTGCAAATATAAGAGTATGCAGCAAAAATAAAAAAAAAATACTCTTTCACTTATTATATAATAAAGATTCAAATTATTGATTGAATCTATTAGAAATTTCAATTCAGATCAAGTTAGAAAATTATTTTTTTAAAAAAAGTTAAAAGTTTATACACTTGTTTAAAAAAAGGTATAGAATAAATAGCTTGAAACATGAGCTAAAATCGAAAGATATTAGTCAGAAAATAATTTTCAAAATAATGATTAACCACGATAAAACCGTCAATATTAACATCCGCTATATGCCATAAGCCATATATTGAGACACACTCATTAATGCGCTTACGCTGCATTGATGTATAATTTAAGAAATTGCGCATTTATCAAGTCACATTGGGGTCGAGGTTATCTCTGATTGCATCTGCATCTCTGACTGTTCTGGTCGCGACATTTTAAGACGGAAACGATAAATAATAACATTGATAAGTTAAGCCTACTGAACACGGTACAATTTTTCGTACTGGATTTGATAAGATTTAGTAAAATATTAGAAATGCTGCATTCTGATTGGTGCATTTTTAGTAAACATTTTACTAAATCTTATCAAATCCAGTACGAAAAATCGTACCGTGTGCCGTCGGCTTTATATTCGACTTACTTAGTATATATATTTATAAAGAAGAAGGAATTCCTCTTTCATTTCAAGTCACGAAGCTTTGGTGAAAGGATACACATACAAGGAAAAACACTGTTTTTATTTATCGGATCGGAGCAAAAAGTAAATAGTTGCGTATAATTTATTCGATACAATAATCATTCATGTAAAATATACTCTGGAACACTGAATGATATGTTTGCGAAAATTTAACCATATTACAATATTTAGCATTAAAATAGATAATTTCTCGTTATATTTTCTATAGATGATTTGTGTTGTATTATATCTTCACAATCTTGAAGACTTATTTGATACACACAAAACTACGTGAAGTGTTAGTTTTATACAAGCCGATGCGGTAAAAAAAGTTACTTGCATAAATATATAAGAATTAAAAAGAAATTCATAAGAATGTCTTTTGTGTAAATTTGATTAAAACATTATCTTGCTTAATATTTGATGTCTCAAAATACCTTTATGCTCTCCTCTTAAGTTACATTCGAGCAAATATAAAAATTCATGAGTGTGTTCTGATCCTTAAATTGGATCGAAATTATTTTTTAATCTGCATTTTCATCATAATCATAATAACAAGAGATGATAGTGTTTTTTTAATAAAAATTTTCACATTAAAACTTTCCATCGCATTATCTCTACGCAGAGAAAAATATCATTCTACTGCCAAGAAAAGCGATTACTCGGTTTATTTTTCTTTTTCTAAGTAATAGTTTTCTTCAACAGAGAATATATTCTTGATAATAGTCTTAAAATATACTCATCACAAATGTTAGAAAATCTCATTATCATGTACTCAAAAGAAGAATTTATTTTCTCTTCAAGAATATTGTAGTTCTATAAAAAAAAAATCAAATCTACTTTACGACAACTTTATATAGTAAGCAAACCAAATTTTTGTTTTAATTTAATATTCTTGATTAAAATACTGCACTTACTAAAATTTAGAATATATTCAACTAAATTTAATGCTTGTGGTGAACTTATGATATATTTGCGGATATACAAACTTATGATATACTTAAAATAAATAATATTTACTTGAAAATACAGTATACATTTTTCTCTGTGTATCTACTGCAAATATGAGTATGCAGCAAAAATAAAAAAGAATACTCTTTCACTTATTATATAATAAAGATTCAAACTATTGATTGAATCTATTAGAAATTTCAATTCAGATCAAGTTATTGACAATAAAATTTAATAATCTAAGATAATAATAATATTTTAATAAGATACTCTAAATGAATGGATCGCGTTTGCTACGCAGAATCTTGCACAAGATACGATCTTTTATGATAAATTATAATATATATATATATTATATCGTATCTTGCACAAGATACGATCTTTTATGATAAATTATAATTATATATATTACGATAAATTATTGATAAATCATTGATATTTGTTTTCTATTTTAATTATTCGATTATAAAATAAATCTTTTTTTGTCAGCAGATCAAACTCTAAATTGTGCAAAACAGGGCAAAAATACACCGATTCACGAATATCATAATATAATTCGATCAATATGAGCTTGATCTACTGCACGACAATATTAATAATTTCTCTCAGTCTCTTCTACATATATGCCAAATACAAGCTATCTTACTGGAAAAGACGTGGTGTCAAAACTCCTCCGACCCACCTTCTCTTTGGTAATTTTAAAGACCTCCTCACCTTGCGAAAACCGGCAGGTGAAGTAATGCGCGAGATCTATAACAGCGCCGATCCAGATGATCCCTACATCGGCTTCTACATCTTTCATAAGCCCATGCTGCTCTTGCGAAATCATGATCTAATCAAACAAGTGATGATTACTGACTTTGAGATTTTTCCAAATCGACGGTTCGGTTCAACGAAACAGAGGGATTCGATTGGCCTAGATAGTATCTTGTCTATTAAACAGCCTAGATGGAAATATTTAAGACGCAAATTAACCCCGTTCTTGACCGGACAGAAGCTAAAAAATATGTTGCCATTGATAGAGGAATGCGGAAAGTTTATGTTGAAATTTATCGAAAACTTATTGACAAATAAGTTTGGAGATAATAATTGTGAAATGAAGGATTTCAGTAGCCGTTATGTAAGCGATGTTATTGCCTCTATCGCATTTGGTATCAACACGAATTCATTTGATGAAAAACAGAACGCTCTCTGGAGAAATGGTAAGATTTTATGCTATTTATATATATCTTATATCTATCGTAGCTAATTAAGAATTGAAAGCAATTGATAAATAATAAATAGGGAAAAAGTTCATTATTAATGATATATAGAAAATCGAATAAATTCAATTTGAATAATAAAGTTGTTGAGAATTATTGTCTGCTTCTTGCATGAAAGAAAAGTACTGCAGATAAAAGGAAATAACATCCAAATATCAATACAAATACACAGAGGATACATAAAAGATATATTGAAAAAAATTCAAAAATCATTTAAGCATTTAAAAAATTTTGTATTTTTATTTGTTCTGAAAACATTAAATTTGTATAAATTCTTCAAGTTTGATCTAGCAATTTAGTCATTTATATAAGATTAACATAATTTGATTATTTCATCAAAATTAATCATTAATATGATGGAGAGTTTCTTTGTAGCCTATGCAGTGTAAAAAATCATGACACGTAAAATGTTATATTATTTACACATTATATACTTCTTCATTATACAGGGTGTCCCTGATGGTCTGTACAAACTTTGTGAATAAATTCCAGGGACCTAAACAAGCAGAAAATGTCCCATAAACATGGGGTCGGAAACGCTTGCTTCTGGAGTTACGACGGTTCGAAGTTTTTCTGCAATAGCTGGAGAAATTATCACGTCAAATCGCATAGGTGTTACAAAACTGTGTTTAAAAACATGAATGAATCAAATTATTCATTTGATGAACTGGCGGATATCCATATGGCCGTGCTGGTGGAAATGGACGGCCAGACAATGCGGCGATGTGCGCAGGCTTCCTTGGAATCTAACGGAGGCCATTTCGAGCATTTGCTATAGCAAGTGTACTGTCCTGTTATGTCCGTGACAAAACCGAGGAAATAAATAAACACAGTTTTGTAATACCTATGCGATTTAACGTGATAATTTCTCCAGCCATTGCAGGAAAACTTCGTACCGTCGTAACTCCAGAAGCAAGCGTTTCCGACCCCATATTTATAAGACATTTTCTGCTTGTTTAGGTCCCTGGAACTTATTCACAAAGTTTGTACAGACCATTCAGGGACATCCTGTATGTATATACATATATATAAGATTATGTAAATTACACTATACAAATTAATGTGTTACATATTCAGGTATGAAGATCTTCCAGGGTATTAAAGGTGTTTTATCGTTTACTATCAGCTTTTTCATTCCCGAATGGTGTTTTTTAATGGAACCATTTACTAAGGAACCTGCAAAGTATTTTCGTGAAATTTTCTGGGATTCTATGAATATGAGGGAAAAAATAGGATTCAAGAGAGGAGATTTGATAGATTTTATGTTGACGCTCAAGAATGGAGAACAGAATCCCATTTATAGTAAAGATTATTTATCTCAAATAAGTAAAAAAAAATTCAATATGTAAAAATGATTCAAATGATAGAAATTTAATAAGAAGTAAAAGAAAGATAAGAACCAAAGACGTAATAGTAATAATATATTGATAAAAACCTTGTAAAATTATTCCACTTACATACAATAAGAAGCGCAAAAATATATGTTTAAAATGTACTGTCAACAACGTTTCGATTGTAATAATACTATTATATTAACATAATATTATTGTAATAATATTATATTTTTCTTATTTGACTTTGAAAAGGACCCAGAGCAGGGTCGAATCGTCATCGATAGCACACTTTAAATATATATTTTTGCGCTTCTTATTGTATGTAAGTATAATAATTTTACAAGGTTTTTATCAATATATTATTACTATTACGCACCATTACCTGCGTCTTTGGTTCCTAGCCTTCTTTTACCTCTTATTAGATTATTTGTCTCGTAAAATAATGTGAGCATTAATAATTAGCATATAAAACATAATATACATATATAAAATGTAATGATATATTAATACTATAATACTATAATACTATAAAATTCATAAAATACTATACAATTCTTTATATATTAAAAAAGAAACAAGAAAGAGAGAGAAATAAAAGATTTTTATTAAAAGTTTATATTATTATTCAATGATATCTTTTACAGAATTTGAGGGCGATAATTTAGTGGCACAACTGGCCAGTTTATATGTAGCTGGATTCGAAGCAACCTCGAATGTAATCGCATTCGCTCTATATCATTTAGCGTGTCATCCGGAGCATCAAGTTACTTTGTACAACGAGATACAAACACATCTAACAGGAAAACAATTAACGGTGGATCTAATCAATGAAATGTCTTTTTTGGATTGTATTATATCCGAATCATTAAGATTACATCCTCCTCTACCTATTGTCGACCGAACAGCTATAAAAGATTACGAGGTGATCAGCATAATTTTATAAATAACTGAATAAGTTATTTCGTGTTATATGTTTCTTAATTACAACAGTATTCTCATTTTTTTAGTTACCAGGCACTGGATTAATTATCGAAAAGGATAACTCGATCTATATCTCCATAAACGCAACGATTCAAGATCCTGAATATTTTCTCAATCCAAACGATTTCATTCCATCAAGAACAGTAGAAGACAAAAAGTTTTACGATTCTTTGGTATTTGGCATCGGACCCCGATCGTGTATAGGTCAGCTATAAAAAATTATCAGAAAAATATTGGAAAAATATGCCATAATCTGTTTTTATTTTCATATCTTATATTTCATATATATTATATGCATACACAAGTTTATATGATGCAACATATTTTAAATTTTCAGGACAAAGATTGGCCTTGTTAATTATGAAAGTAGCGTTAATCAGAATTGTTTCGAATTACACTCTCAATTATAAAAAGGATAAAAAGATTACCTTAAATGGTAATGATGCCATTCACGTATTCACGTATGCAGCTGGTGGCCTTCATGTAGAATTTAAAAAACATGCGCATGAATAGGAAAAGCGCATTAGAAATACGCTTTTAATTAAACGTTTTATTATTATTAGACATAAATATCATTAAATATATAAATTTTATAATATTTATAATTAAATTACTTAAAAATACTTTAAAAGGCTAGAGAATTTTGACTACAAAAAATTTAATAATAAAACTATAAAATTTATTGCGTGTTTAATAAAATCGATTTTCACATAACTTGTAATATAATATATTGTAATATATGATAATATATAATAATATATTATCACTGAACTGATTATTTTTCTTCAAGCACTGCGGCGATCGATCGTGAATTATGATCAATACAATTTATGTCGCGATTAAATAATATTATGGGTATAATCATTGTAGAAAATACAAGTGATGCAGCAGCAGTCGCTCTTGACATGTTTTCTCTCTCTCTCTCTCTCTCTTATATATTACTAAAATATATATTATCAGGTAATATGTATTTTAGTAGTGTATATAGAAGAGAGAGAGAGAGAGAGAGAGAGAAAACATGTCAAGAACGACTACTGCTGAATCACTTGTATTTTATGCAATGATTATACCCATAACATTATTTAATCGCGATGTACATTGTATTGATGATAATTCATCAATAATTTATTATTTAATTTTACTGATCAATTTTTTTATTCATCAATAATTTATTATTCAATTTTATTGATCATAATTCATCGATAATTTATCAATTTTATTACTCAATTTAAAAGAAACACATTTCCCTTTCAATCATTCTTTTTAAATGTTTTGCTGGAAAAGACCATTACTTTTCGACTATGAAATATATAAGTCGCAGTTGACATCTTTTTTTATGTTCTTCTTGCGAAGAATACTATCTCGAGTAACATTTATTGAAATGTGAATTCATTCTGTTTTAATAATGTAATTTATTCCGTTCTTTTAAATCATAGCTTTTTGCTTATTAGCAAAAGCAAGCAAAATAAATAAGTAAGTATAAATATGCTAATTCACAAAACAGGTGCCTCATATCATTATAGTTTATTTGACTTTTTTATTTTACAAAATATTACATATATTACAAATAATTATATTCCAGAGAAGATACAGAAAACAATATAAAAAATTACTAGAAAATTGTGTATATATTTAGAAATGTAAATGTACAAAATATATGAATATATCTCTTTAAATAGCATAACATCTTAAATTCAATATTACTAACTTATTATCTTTTTGTATGTATGAATAGAATGTACGATTTCTAGTATATTCAGGTAACTTTATATAAAATATCCCTCATACATATGCTAATTTTAATAAGGCACTTATTACTCGTTCACTATTTATTTGTTTCTAAAATTTAAAAATATTAGATTATATCGTGATTCCGCATTTGGACAATTTCATGTAAAACACTACGATAAAGTAATAATATAAAATTAAGTTGTATCATTGCAAGTAATGCACATTAATATACTCACGAGAGAAATCTCTTTATATTTTTGTGCATGTATCTTGCGATGTGTACATACTACATATTGTACAATTAAATATATCGTCATTTCGCGAAATCAACAGTTTTATACTGTTAATATTTAAAGAAAGGATAAATTTTTTAAAAGATTTGCGATCACTGGATATATGTCATGGCAAAATTTTTAATTATATATTAAACATATAACTTAAAGTTTTGTTTCATGTTTCACTCGTGTTCTGAGTAATTGACTCGGTCGAAAAACACTATGAGAATTATTTGAATAACAATTATTGGACATAACATTAGACACGTTGCACTCTAAACTAGGATTAGCAACATCATTATTCTCATTATTTTCATACACATGACACTTTTGTAAGGCTTTGTTATGATTACGACCGTGATTAGCCTTTGTTTGAATTTGTGCCTCCGAATCTGTCTCATCTTCGTTATCAGCACTATCTACATCACCTGGAAGCATTATTAGTGCTAATAAAAGTGTAAATAATCTACAACTAATAAATCTAAATTGTAAATAGTTAAAATTTCCTTGTGATATTATATATAGAACAATATAACTATAATAAACAAAAAATATATTTACCATCAGAACTATTAGTAGACGGTAAATAAAAGCGCGAAGGTGGCAATTTATTATTTCCCGAGCGACGCTCTCGTTCTCTCGCGACGCTATTGGGATGATTATATTTAAATTCGCGAGGAAGTGTATAGCTTCTAGGTAGTGAAATTTGGCTACCCTCCATATCGCTAACTTCCGCTTCTCCTTCACCTTCGCACTTGGAACTTTCTTCGGCACCATTTTGATTTGCGTGTAATCTAATGAAATAAATGATTAATCGATCATTCAAACATATACAACAATATGTTCAACGCATTTGATGGATTTTTTATTACCTATGACTAAGATGTCCAGATGGAGACCAATGCGAATAGTGATGCGGAAGACACCGCGGCGCTAGTAATATTTCTGGTGTGTCTGCTCGCTCTCGTTGAGGCACTGCTCTCCACGAATTCGATGAATGCGGATTGGGATAGTATGAGGAAGAAGGTGGTGGAGGTAAAAGGCAGTGCATTTTCACTGGTGGCCAAGATGACAATGTACCATTTTGCTCAGAAAATGATGGTGGAGATGTGAATAATGGAGAACTTGGTGAGGTATGCAGTTTAGTATTCGGTGGTGGTTGCTGATTAGACGCGGAAGGAGAGGATGAGAAGGAGGATGTAGAAGCAGACGGAGGTGGAAACAATTTACCTTCCTTGATCTCTTCTTGTATGGCTCGCAATTCGCGTAGCTGCTGTTGCTTTTTCTCCTTCAACTTTTCTCGTATTAACGTGACATTTAACGAGCCACCGAGTGCCATATCAGTTTCATCTTTGCGTTCATTGGAACCATCATTCTGTATCAAAAAAACAATCGCATTGTAATAAATACGATTAGTGAGTAAATTAATAAATAAGTATCTGTCTGTACCTGTATGACGTTAGAGGATATAGGTTTTTTCCAGAATGGAATTAATTGTCGCGATCCATTACCCACATTGAGCCATTGTTTTGAATCTGCCACTGTCGTCATGGAATTCATTACCGTGCTTGTTTGCGATTGGGGCGGCGGTGGCGGTACAAAGGTAGTCGGTTTTTTCTTTTTGCGATTCGGATTCACAGCCGTTGGATTCGCAAAACGGCAGTTAAAGACACCTGGTATGCCGCCATTGCTTAATTTTACTTTTCTCATGCTGATACTGATATTAACTTTCTTTTCCTCATTATAATCTATTTGTTTCTCTTCCACATTGTCCTGAAAGTTTAAAAATTATATAACAATCTTTCTCCAAGAAAATAAATCTATCTTGCATTATACCTGATTAGACAATGTAGTGAGATTTGAACCAGTCATTCTTCCACCAGACTCATACCTCAACCTTCTCACGTGAAAAAATCTATAACAAAAAAGACGATAAAAAATCATCAAAAACTAATTATTTATCAATTAATTAGTAAAATAATTAAAATATTATATTTACCTATAATAAAGACCCATAAAAAACATGCCACCTGAAAATAAAGCTAGAAGAATAAGTACTAGAGTAACTGGTTGTAGACGATGTTGATGAGTTAAAAGATCAGCGCCATTAACACCGACCATCCAAACGCCAATGAGTAAGCTATTTTCCAAGAACATTACAATGTAAAATATCGCCTGCAAAAAAACGTAATGTTAAGATAATATTAATATAATATAGAAGAAATTGTCTGTTCAAAGTTGTTTTAAGTATGCATTTTTTTAGATGTAAAAAACGTTCATCTGCTCATATATTTAACTAACCATTTTTTGACGATGATTCGTCTCATGTAGATTAACATACGCAAATATATATACAAAGGCAAGGAGAGAAGCGAGGAAAGTCTTTCTAAGAAGGGGAAGACGTTCGCCACCGTGGAAAAGTCCGTCCGGTGTGAGCAGTAACCATGTCAACATTGTTAACCAGTGCAGGGCCATTACAATCAATAGCCATTGTCCACCGTACAACGAAGCGTATGCGACTAGTACTCCGACACGAGCACTCACTGTCCCCAAACGCCAGAATAATTGCGCCAGTACCCCCAACCATGTTAACACTAAACGTTCCAGATTACGAAGACGCGCGGCACCTTTGCTAAAACTGGCCACTGCCCAACACACGCTCCACAACGAAAGCCCTGCCGACACTAACGTTAGCTTCGCTAATTTACTATCGTCCTTGCTCTCGCTTTCTTTTGGTTTCCCGACTTCTATTTCACCATCATCGGTAGCGCCGAACAAGACATATAGCTGCAAAAGTAGCATTGGAGCGGCTTCACAGAATGCGTGTATCAACCTTAAAACACACAGTTCCCGCACCTAGGATAAAATTCATATAAGACAAAAAAGACAAGTTTCTTCTCTCAGATAAGAGATTCTTCTTGAAAATATACCTCGTGTTTTACATAAGTTAAGTTGACTGGTATAAATAGCTTGAAATATCTCCATAATACACCGATTTGAGTAGAATGGAGTAATAGAACACAGCCTACAGTCCAATTGCCAATTTTATTTATTGAATTAGCATGGTAATCATTTGATGCATTGTTATTTATTAATTTGCCTCTAGCTCCCCAAAGATACCATCGCAAACTAACAATCTGTAAAAATAATATAAAGATAACAATGAAAAAGATAAATACATTGTACAATCCATTTTTGTTAATTCAGATACTAACTTGAGAAACCAACAGAGAAGTGGCTATAAATGTAATACTTAATGGAAATAATACAGGTGGTGCTATTGCTTGATGGGCGAGAGCATATACCATTGCAAAATCGAAGACAACATCGCAGAAATAAGATGCTAATGAAATAATATTAAAGAGTACATCACACAAGGGTAGAAATTCATGCTGATGTTGTAGTTGATGACACTGGGCCATAATGGGCTTTATTACCCATTTGGAATATTTAGCAATATTTTATTTTATTTTCATCAATCCATGGTTTCTCCTCTCTGTAAAAATAAGTAATTACATATATCAATCATTAAATTGTATCATTAAACATGTATCATTAAATAAGATCATTTTTCTATAAAATTACTATTACATTAAGGATATTAATATTAATGACATAACAGACAAAAGAAAAAAAAATTCTTTTTAAATCTTTATACATATAAAGTTAATTTCTTTTTGAAGAAAAAATATTGATTTTTTCAGCAATAAAAGAGAATTTAAAAAAATAATTTACATTTTTATATTATTTTTTCATCTTCATTATTGTTTACTTAAAATTTTATGAAATATGAATCATATATATATTTTTCATTTTTCAAATTGAAATTAATTACTATTAAATACTCTTAAATATCAAAAATTAATATATGTATATCACATAATTTTATATAATTTAAATATATAAAAATTGCTTAATTTTTTATTATTGACACATATAATAGAAATTACCAATAGAATTTTTAAAGAGAATTACAAATAAGCAGCAATGTTCAATAGTTACAAGCGGATTTATTTATCCGTTATGTACGCGGGGTCAAACTAACGTCGCTCTCGCGACGTCACGAGATCCGCGTTTGCCCTGCGCCGCATTCAAAATCCACTGCACTCGCGTTTCACTTACATTACGACGCGATTAGGCGATTTTTTAAAGACGAGCGTTACGAGATGAACGTCGCAACAATGTCGGCGCGTATAGCGCAGCGTGGGATCGCACGCTCGCTCAGCGCATTCCGCGCGTGTCATTGACGAGAGCGACGATCACAAAAATCGCTCTCCCGATCCGGACGCTGCCGCCGCAGCCGCCGCCGCTGCGCCGCTCGCGGGGAAGCTGGATCAGTGGCGTTGGTATGCGCGGAATCCGCCCGTGCACGTCCGCCACGGAACAACGCGCTTAAGAGAACGCGCGTTTCCACCCGGAGCGCCGTTCCCTCCTGATGATCCCTCCGATCGGCCGCCACTCGCTGTCCTTTAACAAGACTCGTCGCCTTCGTCTTCTTCGTCGTTGTTGTCGTGCCGTTTCGTCGCGACACTCGCTCGCTCGCGTATCGCATCTTTCGCGAATCCGGGCGCTACGAGAGACGTCGCGCGTACGACGTCGTCCCACGCATACCGACCCGCCGGGTCGATCTACCTGTTGATACAGTGCAATTCAATGCGGCTATTTTACGCGCACACCGTACGCTCTTTCGTTCCTTCTTCTTCGCTCGCGTATCCATTTGCTCGCTCGCTCCTGTAATACCTGTAAACACCTGGCGCCGCCGGTGAGGAACGCGAGAGCAAATCTCACCTTAGGCGGCCCAAACGCGCTCCACCATTAAAGATTTTTTTCCGATTATTCTTCCTCTCGTCTCGATATACAAGCGCTAACCGAGTTTGGGAATCGCATAATCATCGCGCGAGATTCTAGAATGCATATGTATACACATAATTTTCAATGAAAATGAAATATTTATTCATAAATGAAAATTTATTGATAATATGTACTTACGAAAATATATATGGAATTATTGTATATATTTTGTGCCTGGCCGTTATTTCTATGTACATAATTCAAGGTTTCTATACGATAATATGTTTATAATATGTTTATAATGTAAAAAATTTTATGTTACAAAATTATTTTAAAAATTTATAATTGCACAATTCAATGTATAAACAAATTATTCCAGAAACTTTTGTATATACTATAAAATCTTGTAATATACTTAACATTTCATCATTTGTGCGATTCGTGTATTATATGAATCATAAATATATCTCAATGATAAATATCATGATAAACATTAGGCAATTAAAGAATAATTTCATTCTTATAATTTCTTGTAAGTTCCTTATGTGGTAAAACAATTGAATTCAATAAAATTTTTTCCGCAGCTAAGCTAACACTGGTACCTGAAAAAAAGAAATATATATATATACATATATATAATTTCAAATTGGAGTTATTATTAGAAAAACAATTTTATAATATTTTATTTTTCCTTACCGAGGATCGTGATGGAAGGATTGAGCTTGCCATTGACATTAAATAATGGCAAGTTTTCCATTTTTGCAAATGGCTTATTAGGATTAGGATCGCAAGGAGTTCCTTCAACGCGTGCCCATTCACCTACATTAGTACCTGTTCCTATAATGCTATGTAGAATCAGAGAATGGGCCTGGATATGTGCATTAGCCAACACAATTGACTCCCTAATTCTTACACCAGCTCCAATAGTCGTATTTGGACCTACACTCACATTAGGACCTAGCTGCAAAGAATATAAATTTTGTGTTATAATATGCGCGGGCAAACTTACATAAATCACATTTTAAGAATAATTTATCTTCGTACAATGGAAGTTGGATGTACAGTCGCTGATGAATGAATATATACATCTCCTATAATGTTACAAGAATCATTACTCGTAGAAGCAAGACGGTTTGGATGTTTTTGCTTGTAGAGGGCCAAGTAATGTCGATTGGCATATATTGCAGAACCAGCAGTTTTTACTTGTGACCACCATCTCAATACAGGTATAGCGAACAATCGTCCAGATCCTGCCAAACGTGTCAGTATATCTTGCTCAAATGAAATGTGTGCTGGGTCTCTACCATTATAGCACAATTGCCTGTAACAAATCATAACAAAATATGAGGAAAGAAACAATTATTATTTTCTTTCTCTTATCACACTCAAAGTCTAAGAAACTTGCATAATATGTTCTTGCTGTTGATTAGCATGAAAGACATCTGCCATTGTTTGAAAGATTTCGAGAGAAGCAAGATATACTCCACAATTAATAAGAGTAGACACAAATGTTGAAGGTTTTTCGACATAATGCGCCACTTCTCCTTCTTTGCCCAAAACCATACATCCATAATTTAAAGATTGTTGTCGAGTAGCTTCCGTTGCCATGATTGTAAGCAATGCTTGTTTACTGTTGTGAAAGTCTACCATTTCTTGTAGAGGAAAATCAGCACAGACATCTCCATTCATAATAAAAAAGTACATTGGGCTACCTGAACGAATCTGATCACGAAAGTGATACATGCCCCCTGCTGTTCCAAGAGGAGTAAATTCTTGCAAATATCTAATAATTATGCCATAAGTGCTTGACATTTCCTGTACAAACTGAGCTAAATCATTTTTAGAATATGCACCAATTATCAATATTTCGTTAAGATCAGGCACCTTGGCACATGCCTCGATGTGATGTTGTATCATAGGTAATCCGGCCACTGGAAACAATGGTTTTGGAATATCCAGAGATAGAGGCCTAAATCTTGTTCCTATAAGCAAATAGAAACATTTAATAAATAATAATACATGAAAACAAAATATAAACTTAGAGAGGAAAGAAAATTTATTAAAGTTTTAATCAAATTTGTATATAATTATGCAATTAAAATAATATACGTATACTGTTTTTTATAATTCTATACTTTTATGATTTTAATTATTTTACAATTTTTAAATAAATAAGTAAACTTTTAAGTGAGTACAAACCTTTCAAAGGTCCTCCAATTAAAATGACAGCTTTCAACATGATTGCACAAAACGATTCTCTTTCTTTAGATAATTAAGAATATTTTTATTTCCAATAAAACGACACCAATCATCCAAGAATATTTTTATTTTTGTAAAACTGATAAATTTTTCAAAAGAAATAACAGGAAGTTTTTAACATCAATTATACCACACCACGTAGACATATTCGCATACTCGGGACGTGGATAGACGTGTTTGGACGTGTCATCATTGATATATTAACGTTTACTTATCGATGAATCGACTTTGTGACAGAGAACGACGAATGTCGGAAAAGTCTTTTTCTTCACATAAATATTATTTGTCACATCGATAACACTTTGTTTATATTGAAAAGTTATCGAAATATTTGAAATGTTGCATATATAATTTAATATAAGAATAAATTATAAACTTCAATTGCATTTTTAACTTTTGCGTTTAAATTTCATTATTTTACCGGACTTATCAATGTTCTAACCTTCTTTTATATAATTTATTTGAATATAATTTTTCATCTCGTTTGCGTTAAGAAAATAATGAATGGCTGAATCAGCTGATACATGGTATTTTATATGAAGTAACTAGCTCTCTTCATTTTTTATATTTTTCTACAATTCAACTGTATTTTATCTTTTTTCCACTGTGTCTTAAATATCATTTAAAATAAGAAATAATTAAATGTATTATATATAAGTAAAATTTAATACTCGATAAAAGAGTCTGTTTCTCGATTAGAAATATGTTTCTCCTTATATAAAACAAATTTTATTATTGGGGGATTATGGATACTTGAATATACACTCGACACTAAGTCTTGAAGTTGCATTAATTCTTTTTTATCACATTCGAAATGCGCGCATCTAGATATTCGTGCATCATGACTGTTGCTTAAGAAACCGATAACGTAACGTGTCAAAGAAATTGTTTAGAACAAAGGAAATCGACTTTTATAATTCTACATCAAATAATTACCATAATAAAAAAATTGTTACATACAATTTCCCTCTATTGTGTTACTGATAATTACTTTACAATGTGAAAAAAAATTAATTCATCATTTTATTTATTTTTAAAATATAAAATTGATTGTAAAAGAATGTGTTATTAGTTTATGTTTTATAATCAATTATTTAGTCATCGATTCTTTACTCGACGTTGTCCACTACTATCAGATTATCAATTACATACATAATGTATTCTATCAGCTAAATGACATTTTTGATAATTCAAATTTTATTGAAATCTCTAAATTAAAGAAAACAAGTTTTAATATTCAAATCGTGTAATCTCAAATTTTAAGATATATTTTTACATACAATAAAATAGTAGACTTGTTCCAAAAATATCCCATAAATCTTCTTATCAAGAATGTCGATGGATAAATCAATGGTTATGGAGTAAATGAGGAAA
Source organism: Camponotus vicinus (assembly GCF_025532165.1). Classification (NCBI taxonomy): domain Eukaryota; kingdom Metazoa; phylum Arthropoda; class Insecta; order Hymenoptera; family Formicidae; genus Camponotus; species Camponotus vicinus. The sequence continues at coordinate 4,801,955 of NW_028141949.1, forward strand.
AATAAAAAAAATAATTGTGTGCGTCAGAATCAAAGAACATGCTGTGTATCAGATAATAAAAAGATAAGATATAATATTTTGGAAAAGTGATTAGAAAAACGTCGTAAAATAAGGTTAAATATCTCTCAAAACGATAAATATAAAAATATACAAAGACATGCCGTACTCTCAGGTATGTATGCACGTACAGCCCTTAATGCTTTCGCAAAATTTCCGTTTTCATTTTTTTCAATTTCATTATATATATATATATATATATATATATATATATACATATATATTTATTTATTTATTTATTTATTTTTATTTATAATACAATAAATTTGTGTACACGCAATTTTCTTTGACATTACGCCATATTGTTGACACCGCACTCGCGTCATCCAATAGCAACGCAACGCGGAGATACAAGAACCAATCGGTCGCTGTCATTGCCAGTATGTCAACGTTTCTCGTCGTGCGATCGTTTACTTGAAGGCAAATTCATTCGAAGTAATTTGTCTTGGTCGAGAAAGGGTTGGCGGAAGGACGAGAGGAAGAGGGACCGGAAGAGGGAAAGAAAGAGAGAGAAAGAGAAAGAGGGAGATCGCGAGATGTTCGTCGCGAGTTGAACCGAATCCCGCGTGCTTGGCGCGGGAAAAACTCCGTCGTCGTTTCCCCGATTTACGAAGGGCGCCGATCGAGAAAGCGCAGGGAAGAGCAGGGAGCAGCAGGGAGAAAGGACGAGGAGGGCGCCCGCGCGCGACAAACTTGGTACGGCCGTGCGCGTTTGAGCGAGGGCCAGTCGCAGCGTGCCGATGGCAGCGTAAAACGTTCGCATCGTCGCCGTCGTCGCCGACGACGAGCGAGGGATACGCTTTTTTTTTGCGGTGCGGGACGCCGACGTAGCTCGCGACCGGGAAGTGCGAAGGAAGTCCTGGTGCGTCGCGCGAGACGAGCATCGGTGTATTTGCGCTTGGGCGAGCCGTGCGCGAGACAAGGAGGAGGAGACAGACGAGGAGGGGAGGAACGAGCGCGCGGAGCGAGGGAGCGAGACACGCGCATACGCGCGCACACATACGTAAACGCACACGCACACGCTGGTGGCGCGTTCACGGAGCGCAATCTCGCTTGGCTCCGCACAGCTCCGCAGAGACGAAACGGCCGAAGTTCGGAGCGGACGAGACGGACGGGACGGGACGCGCCTCGCCGCCACCGTTTGTCGCTCGTCGCACGTTGTCGGAGTCGATTCGCCGTTCGGAGAAGAGAGGGAGTCTCTCGCCGCGTCCTCGTTCGCTCCCGCCTGAGTACGTCGGGCACTTTTGGGATAATACACATCTCGGGGTTGTCCGTCGTCGCGCGCTGTTGCTGATTCTCGAGGACGAGGACCGCGAGTTGACCACCTGCCGGGAAGCATGGAGATATCCAAGGGCTTGCAGAAAGAGATCGTCGCCGTGCAACACAAATTGCAGAGCGCGATAATGGAGCATCAGGTAAGAGAATACGATATTATACGCGAGTATACGATATTGCGTGCATGTCGTACGTGCATGTACGTACGCGCGTGTGTCGATAGCGATCGAGAGACGGAAGGGGATGAGAGGAGGAGAGAGCAAGACAGAGAGAGAGAGAGAGAGAAAGAGAGAGGATACGGCGAAAGAGAAGCTTCTTCGCGAAGGGGTTCTTCGAATCTTTAGCTCGACTCGGCGAAATTTTTCTTTTCCTTTTTTCCTTTTCCGTGATTGCAATCGCCCGCACCGGAGGACATCGGGCTAGCCCCCCCGTGAATTTTTCCGGCCGACGCGATAGATCGATCGAGACAACTCGAACGATAGATCCGACAGCGTCTTCTGCGGACAATTTAAGCGTGCGCGCGCGCGTGTGTCACACGCGAACAATTTGGGATTATTTATATGACGCGAAGGGCGGCGTGCAAAGAGCGAGTCTGTGTGTCGAAAGTTTCATTTATGGCTAACCATGTTTGTACCTTTTCTATCCGAGGCGTCACCGAGTGCGCCCTCTTCCTCTCTCTCTCTCTTTCTTTCTCTCCCTTCTCTGTCCGTCCATTTCTTTCTGCGCTTTACGCGCGTACGTTACGCGCGTCGTTTACTCATCGGAAGCGATTTCAAGTAGAGAGATTCAGACACCAAGTTAATAGTATTTCGCGAGCGTAATAATCGCCGGCCTCGTCTCGCCGAAAACTTGTTGATCGTTCCCACTTGTCTCGCAAAAGCGACGTCGAAAGTTGCAATCTCTCTCTAGCGCCCCGTACGTTTGCACGCGTCCATCTTTGTAAATATATCGATATTACATAGAAATCTCTTTTTACTGTCGCAGCCTTCGTTAGGAGACAAAGACGGAGAGATCCGAGATAATAGTTTGGCGTAACGAGACATTTTACGCGCATATTATCAATCAATATCGTATCCAGCAATGATGTTTCAGCGCACAAATCTCCGAACATTGATTCTCATGACAATCAAATGCTTATTAAATGCGACGGCGCCTCAAAGTTTGCGCATTCAATTAAACGGTCACCTCAAACTCGCGAGCGACGTCCTCGACGGACAATCGATACTTCCTGAATTATGCGACATACTTTTCACCACGAGGCCGAAAAGAATTTTCTCAGCGTTGCATGCGTGTGGCACATTGAAATCGGCAATGGCAATCAATAGCTACAATAGATCGATATTATAAGACGAGTATCGATAGACGATCGGACGTGAGATTTTTTTTTTCTTAATTTTCTTAACGATTTTGTTTATTTTTGCGGGTTGCAAATGGAGAAAATTATCATATAGAATGCAACGAGGGGAAACAATGTGCGTTGTATCGTGGTTTCGTAATAGTTGAACGCGATTTATGTAACCAAAGTTCGCTTATTTTGTTGGAGGGGGACAGGTGCAGTCGATACTTGCGCCGAGAAGCTTCCCAGAGTCGTCGAGTCACGCTTGATTGACTTTTACTGCGAAAATGTTGACGAGGACATTCTCTTTTACTTTTACGCGTGCCGAGTACACCCCGCTCGACTTTGATTAATATTTCATTCAAGAGTTGTCAGCGAAATAAGTCTCGTCAAGTTGCTTACAAAATTGTTTATCGATAATTACATCGGGATAAAAAGATCGTGCTCGATTTTCTTATGCACGAGGGAACGAAATAATTGAAATTTTATAAGCGGCATTTCTCGCTCCTCGTGAAATTGCTTCCACAAATTCTACGAAATTATAATCACCATTATTGCGATATAATATCAGATTAATTAATTGCGAATATATAATATCGCGTACGCACGTTAATTTTAAATACTTTAATTTTGTATTTTAAATATTTTGATTTTTGAAATAGGAAAGAAAATTAAATGTAAATGTAAATTAAGAGCCAAGTTGACGAGATGTTAAAGACGAAATTCAAGAGAGAGAGAGGAACAGAGAATTTGCATCTTTATTAATTAATGGAGATATTAATGGGGTTGAAAGTGTAATGGCGTAATATGGCGCATCATGCTCCAGTTGATCATATACGCTGGCGGTTTTCGCAGATACGCTGGATTTTATCCCCCTATAAGATTCTGTAAAATGTATTACCTACTTTTTTCGCATAAATATTAATGACGACCCTTTAATTTTCAGACGTACAGGAACAGACTGGAAACTGAGCCAAATGTAAGTATATATGCGAGGTTTTTTTAATAATTTCCATATTCTAAGTTTGCATTTACAATTTATTAGAAATTTATTACGATGCGCTTAAGATTCGGACAATAGGCAATAACAGAGCGAGATTTCGCAGGAATCGCGTGGTGCGTGTGTGTGTGTGTATTTGGAATTCCGTAAGTCACATCGCGTAACAAACTTCGGCCAAACGTTTCATCTCGTTTCACCTTCGTTTCGCAGTAACTAGCGAAGGACATGCATATATCAAAGAAAACTTTTGCATTTAGATTGTCATGCGCTTAAAATCAAACAAGACACATTACATACAATCACAAACCAATTTCAGCAATTTTTTTATAAAATAATTCTTAACATATTGCATAAGATGTTAGAGTTTCTTTTATTAGTAAATCTTATTTTTAAATCGTGTTTATAAATTAAAGTGTATTTAGTCTTTATTCCTATTGTCAATAATGTCATCAGATGCGCATAAATGTATAACAATAATATCCCGTAATATAATTATTTCACAAAGATCTCAATGAACACGAGTTGACCTACTTTTAACGGTTATGTAGTTTTTCTTCGAGTCTATTCAGACTCGATATAAATGTGATGCGCCCTGTTACAGAACTCAGAGATTCGCGGTGAGATGAAAAGGATTCAGATGTACATTTATACTTTGGGAAAATTTCAGGTAAGCGGACAATTGATTTTCTTTCATGTCGCATACACGTAGAATATTACGATGTATATTCATGCATCATCATTTTTCAAATTCTTATTAAGAGAACTTTCAAACTTTCTCTCAATCGTTTGACGAATCTATAGCATAACTCTTTTTTTGAACACATATATATATGTATATGTATCTATGTATGGTAGTTTGAAAATTTTTTTATCAAACGATAAAAAAAAAGATTACAGTTTGAAGACTGATAATGAGCAAATTACTTTGGTCACGTCAGCTACAAAAATACTAGAGAAATATTATAATTCTAAGAAAGTTACATTTTCAGTCATTATCGATCCAAAGAATCTACTACAAAGCGAAAACTTTTGACGTGTCTTGCTTATATTAATTTTTGCAAAACATATACAAGTTTTATTGTTGCAAATATAACTCGGGTGGCAAAATGTATATACAAAATATCAATCATACATTATGTGATATTATGCTAAGTTATGAAATCTCTAATAAAAAAGGAATGTGAAGTAAATCTTAACAATAGTTACATATAGTAAAATTTTTAGAATGTCTTTACGTTTATTGTTTGCGGTTCTCTTATACATATAATTGTACTTGCTCGTCTTTTTTTAATATATTCAATATGACAATCTTTTCGATAACAAGCGAGATAAATAGTTGGGACATAATGGACGAGCATAGATAGATAATACATACAGGCTACGAGAATGAGAAGGCGTGATGCGGCCGCTGGTGAGCGGATGAGGAAGAAGAGGGAGGAGGCGACAATTTAGAAAGAAGAAGCGAGAGCAACTTAGAGCGAAAGAAAAGCCGAGAGGTAGAGAGACGGAGGAGTTTAAAATCAATAAATGCCCCGCGAAAACGTTTTCGGCTCTTTACAAAATCTCGTCTTCCTCATCCGTTTACATCTCTTCTCAACTTTCTGCTCTCGTAGCTTTTCTCATTCATTTGTGCCTAAGCGATTTTTTTTCCTCAACGATTATCTGTTCCTTACTTACTTTAAAAGCAGTGAAAACTTTCTAACTTTCGAGCATGAAGTAAACGCGTATTTTGTTTCGCAACTCCAATCACATAAATGCATTAATGTTCTATTTGATCACATTATCATTTATATTTCTGGTTATATTTTAATATTTCTATATATATATATATATATATATATATATATATATATATATATATATATATATATATATATATGATTGTAAGAGATATCTCCGAATAATTATGCGACTTATGTTTTCCTGGGACATGTTGAAATTAATACATCTAGTTTCTGCTGCTTCTAAAGCTATTACTAAAGATTTTTCCTTTTTTATAATTATCGATAATTCTGTGCTATATATATGTACATATATATCTTGTTGTTAATATAGAGGAAATGCGTGCAGCAGCTGCGCATAGAGGTAGAAGCGCTCTCGGTAGACAACGCAAATGGATCGAAAGTTTCCATAGCGGCTCTCTTGGGCCTGAATAACAATCATATTACGAACAACAACGAGACGAAGCATGAAACAGCCGCCAATGATTTTGAGACAAAACCTTCAAAGGAGGACTATGAAGAAATTGTCAGAAATGGTGATGTTCATCATGTTTCATCACCGACACAAGATAATGATTGTGCAAAGTAAGATTATTAAAAATTTAATAAATTGATTAAAAATGACAAAAATGTCTATTGTTGAAATGTGTTGAATGAAGATTTTGAAATTTGTTCAATTGAATATTTTTTTACAGATTACCTAGTCCTAGTTCAGTGGAAACTATTTCCGGTGAAGATGATGTCGTTGCGGTATCGATGGACGAAAATTCTGATGAGAAGCAAGAGGAAGAAAAACAAAAAGAACAGAAAAGTGAATCAATGGAAATAGAAGACTTCCTCGGTTGCCTCGGGCTTATTACTCAGGCAAGATGTGCAGAGCTCCAGAACAGAAGAGTGGAAAGGAAGCGTCGTAGCACGGCAAATCCGCATTTTGTATATCCTACCTATAATCAACAACCGTCTGTAAGTATATCAATACTTTTATTGCTATTTAAATGCTTGTTTTGATACACATAAAGTAACGTATAATTCTCGCAAAAACAACAGTGCAAAATTGTATAAAAGCGTTTTACATTCTAAAAAAAAATAAAAATTATGAAAATAGATGTAGAGATAAATTTTTCATATTTGATGTCGTTGAAAATATACGATAATTAATATTTTGGCATATTTATTTTTTAGAAGCGGAGGAAATTGTATTCGTACTTTCAATCGGAAAATGCCCCTCACACTCGACAGACGACTGCTCGTATGAACGGTCCATCGCCACCACCTAACAAAACTCAGCCAGCCAAATCTACCTCGCCACCGGCACAAACAGTAACCAAGTCGCTGATCCCAGTTCAAAAATCCACTACCAGGCCAAATATTCTCAGAAATGCGGACAGTAAAGTTTTTGTGAACAAAAACAAGATAGAAGACAACCAAATGCGATCGTCCGTACCTAGTGCCAAATCTGTTCAGCCGATAAGCAATAAGGCTGTTCATATTCCTGGATTACCATCTAGTTTGACCATCGAAAGAATCGAGAATGAACCTGTTGTGTGTATCTGTTGTAGAAATCCAGGTGAGTAAAAAAAATATATCATTTTAGATACATTATCTCTTTTAACTTTTTTTTGTCACAATATAGCGATTGAACATAAGTAACGATTTCATCATTTTCTATAGATTCATTAACGGTATGCAAAAATTGCTCAAGTAACTATCACGTCTCGTGTCATACTCGACCATTGGTTCCACCCAGAATCTGTCCAAGATGTGCGTTAACAATGGATGAAGAAGGCGCTGAAAAGGACGAAGACGCAGAAATTAAAAGGGAAGCGGAAGCAGAAAACAAGCTTCCGCGTTCTAGAAAAAATGAAAAACTCGGTAAAACATTTTCGACTTCACGAAAGAGGAAATCCTCTTCCAAGACAAGCGCTAAGCGTGTGATTGACAAAAAAGTTCTTGTTTCTACAATAATAGTTATCAAACAATCGCGGTAGGCTTATCTCAGTTGCGGCAGCAACTCGGCCGAGAATCATTAATATTTTTTAATCGTGACGAAAATCGGCAATTTCTTGCTGCCTTCTCAATTGATGGATTCTAAAAGTAATGACAAGGTGCAAAGCAATGCGAAAAACTTGCTCGAGATAAAATCAAAACAAAGGACCGGCGCAAGCACATTATTTTAAATAAGCACAGGAATTTGTATAACATGAGTCCATAACTTTTAGATTTAACATACAACGAGGTATCGCAGCGTTGTCGCAGACTTAATTGAGCGTAAGCACACACGCACTGAATAAACGAGAGAGACAGCCTGCCGGAAGAAGTGCTCGCGTCTCCGGCTTCTCGAATACGGCCGAAGAATTTGCAATTAAGAAGAACTTTTTGGTCGATCGTCCACGATAGGGCACAAAAAATACAACGTGTATTTTGAACGCAAAATATCTTGCAGAGGAAAAAGAGAGAGAAAGATATGAGCTGCGCGAACGAAACTCGGATCTGAGATTGCAGGTTTACGAGTTGGAAAAACGTTCACAACTACTCGGCCAGTCACTTCAGGTTCGTCCTGTGGCCTGCATAGAAAAAAAACAAATTATAAAGTTCACTTTCATTTGGAATGCCCTTGAGTTATATGAATTATAAATTGCAAACAGTTTTCGTCCTTTTGTTTTTTCATCCAGAGGAACCTGCAAGATCTCTGCGTTTTTATTGTCATATTTTTTTTATTTTTCTATTTACACGATGCTTTATGGAGACAGGTCGATTCTATTATCTAAAAATAATCGTGGTTATGATTCTTTACACATATACATGTATCTTTACACATGTACATATGTATCTTTTTTATACATCAGAGAGTGCATTTTCAGAAATAATTTTATGAAGAATCGATTAGTCTTTGATAGTTTTATTCATTATTAATTTTTGTATATGTATGAGAGAGTTAGCTTCGTTTCCTTAGTCGTTGATTATCATTATTACATTAATAATTTATAAATATGATGTATTTACATGTATGTACATGTGAGAACATAGAATGCATGAAATATTATTCAAATATTTCATTATTAATATATTAAAAACAGTAATTTTGATATAATGCTATATTTATTGATCATATTGAGATGTTTTTGTTTAAATATTTTTAGAAAACAAATTCTTTATTAGATATCACATGTATGTAGAATATCATTGAAAAAAAGCATTTTTATCGTTTTAACGTCGGCTATAGTAGATGAAAAGAAAGAAATATCATATTTCAATTTGAAATGATATGATAGACCAATCATAGAGCATTTGTGTAATATCTTATCTTGTGAAAATATAGTCATTTTGTATATATTCATTATATTTTATTATCAAAGAGAAAGAGAGAGAAAGAGACAATTATTTTGACAAAATTCTTATAAGGAAAAAATCATTTGTTATTTTTTTTACAATTACTGATACTAATATTATGATACAGTTATTATAAGGAAACATTACTTTTAGAATCTTTGAAGTATATATTATTGTTTCTTATAGAATTTCTTTCGTTTTATCGCATCATGTGAATTAACAATTTTTATAAATTATTATAAATTGACGACTAAGAAAAATGCATGGCATTTAAAATTTATGTTAATTCTTTATGTTGAATCTTTTTATACAAAGCGAAAGTTTTTAGCAAGCCATTATAGTGGCTCTGTATGCAATAAATGTATATGACGAAAGTTATTAGAATAGTATATGTAAGTTATTCTTACAAGGAAACATATGAAAGTGCCATCCTTCGCTTTTGTAGATATTTAGATATTCACATAGAACAATTAAATTTAAAAGACAAAAATTTTTTTAAATGCTCAACTGTACGTTTAAGATTTGAAACAATCTCTCAAATCTAAATTGGTATAGTACGACTTTAAATAAATATCATTGAAAGCGTATAATGTATAAAATATGTTTTAGATATAAGTTTTATCATCTATTAAATATATATAACTATATATATAGATTTTTCCAAAATATTTTTTTCAAAATGTTTTTACACCACACTCTGCGTTATTATTCTTGACTTTTAAAAAATTTTTATAAGAATAAGAATATATAAAAAACACTTAATACTATGTATTCATAATATAACAATATTGTTGATTTTACTAAATTCCATATGCGTATTCTTATGCTCATTTATGTACTTATATCACATATTGCTGCTAACCTTGTGGCAATTTTACAAAGTAACATATTTAAAAGCAAAACTAGAGGCACACACTTGATGTTTCCTTGTTAATAGTGATAGAATTGAAAATTTACACTACATACATGTTCGAATTAAGAGCATTTCTCTATAAAATATGTAACATAAATTTTTTTTTTAATAGTTACAACAGCGCATGCGTCAGGAGCTATTGGGAAAGCAAGAGAAAACTCAGAAGTCTATAAAACGGCTGGTGGACTTCATAAAGTTGATGCAGCTCAGAAAAAGCGCATCCTCTCCACCGCCCTCGTCAATCACTTGCCCGCCTCAACCTTCCTCATCCCAATCAGCTCAAACAGTACCTGTACTTCAAACGTCGAGCAATCAGAAGGCAGTAAATTCATCGATATCGAACACCGACAAAACATCGCATCTCGTAACTCTTGCATCATCGACCAACATTCACGATCGAACATCACCTATATCCAAGCAGAGGAGCAAGTGCCACACTCCTACCAACTATCCGGCACCACTGTCCAGCCAGAAAAACATCAATCATATCTCATCATCAAGAAAATCCCCGAATCGACTGGAAGGTCCGATCAGTCTCTTGGCGGTGAAACCGAAGACCAAAACCGCTCCACAGTTTTCAACTATCAACCGACCGGTAGCAGCGCTACCCTTCAAACCGGCTTCCACCCCCTCGTCCCCAACTCCTTGTTCTACGATCGTAACATCCGCAAGAAACAGAACAATCGCGCAACTCCCCTCCATTGTGTCACCGTATCAAAATTGTCAAATTCTCTTAACCCCGTCTCGAACGACTATCAATTGGACCGAGCGACCTTCAACGGCAGAAAGTCCTGGGCCAAACTTTCAGGCGGCAAACTCTGTATCAATCAGTCAACCAGATCAGAAACCTTATTGCCTTTCTATGCCGACGCCGAGAACAGCAGCAATGAACCAGAATCAGTCGGACCAGCGGAGGAAGCAGCAGCAACGAATCTCGACGGTCGTAGCAAACACCGGTCAAGAGCCGGCGCTTTCATCCACTCACTGTTCCCAGGCCATAATAAGTCCTATACTATCACCGATCGTCCATGCGAGTTACGAAGCCTCGGCCCAAACGATCGAGACTATCCGCTCCTGCGACAGCAGCTCTGCCGTGCGGAACACGAGCTGGAATTGCGCGAACAGCCAGACAGCAAGCCAGCAGCAGTCCAACTCCAGCGGCGCGCCCTCTCGAGGTTCTTTGAGCACGTGAAATTGGAAGAAGCGCATATATCAGCGCCACTTGGAACAAAGCTAGCACACAAAGACGAAGTTGGCGACGACGAAATTGTCCGGGAAGACGCACCCGTCCAACGATACGATGACGATGATGCCATTGCTGAAACTCCACTGTTGACATCGTGCGATGACTTGGACGAGGATCGCTTAGTTGTCCGCTTTCCTTGGGTAGAGCGTGATACAATCTCGGAAAATTCTCACGACGACAATGCCGCGGATAGGTCACCCGTTCGTTCTGCTTCGGATATAACTTTAATAAAGCCTTCCGACGATTTCTCCGACCAAATTGAACTTACTTGCGTTAATACACAATCGTCACGCGCAATGGCTTTCCGACAGTCGATTGAGAATGATTATCCAGCGGCGAGTGTCTTCTCAATTAACACCTATCATGCGAGGCAACAGCAAGACAACGAGGTGATGGCAGCGACGACGGCGATGCGTATCGCACAAAGCAATCTTTCGGATCTTCGTAATGAAGTTTCAGTTCCTGACGATAAGGCTGATACCGAGAGGCAAGACTTACCCAGTGGTAGGCGATCGAGAAGCAGAAGCGACAGTAGTAGCAGTACCAGTAGCAGCAGTGGCCATAGCGACACTCCGGAACAAGCGATGAATGCGAATAATTTCTCGGACGATTTCGAAATTCTGGCCATTGGTATCGTCTCTCCGCAGGAAAAGAGAGAGGAGTTGAGACGGCATGAATCGGCGACGGCGAGCGAAACCGATCGCAGTGACGCCGCCACTGGCTAGATATAATTAGGCTAATTACGTTGACATTAACGTTGTTGATTGTGTGCTCATCGTGTTACTACATCGTGCACACGGTACCTCGACGATATGTTTGTAACTTTTCTGAATCATAGCAATTGTGTCAGTATACGATCGCGTTGTACCCTAGAAATATTTTACAACGATATAGTTCAGCAACATCCTGGAAGTTTTTTTGCGCAGCGTCAGCTGATCGCACTGTATCTCCCGCTATATCGTGGCCTACGAGACGTAGGGTAAAAAATGTTATTGCTACAATTAATTGTTTTGCCCTTCCATAGATCTTTTTAGAATTCGCTTGAAATGGTTTTACATAATTGAAATATTAGATTGCTCAAGACGAGGCTTTTTTCATAAAAGTATTTGTTTTTATTTCTTTCACGGAATGCGATATAGAAATCAATTAGCTTTCTCTGATGATTATATTGTTAATTGAAAAAAAAAATGTGATCGATATTTTTATGATACAATGATGAGTGATTTGTAACAAGAAAAAAATTTATTTCATGTACAACCGATAAACATATTATTTTTATATTTTTGTGATCCTACGATTAGAAAAACGAACACATATCTGAGATGTCGCGCAATTACGTCGAGAGGGAGGATACGAGAGGAAGCCTAACTATATTACGTAAATCAAGTCACATTACCATACTGCCTTAATAGTGATGTAAAAGTGGTACTTTTTAAAAACCGGTAATCGGAGAGTTATACGCATCCCAATAAAAAAATGCGTATCGCGACACAATCGATGATCGTCGATCGGAAAATGAGCGATCACGGTGAAACATACAATTAATCAAATCCTCGTTACCATAACCGAAAGCATAGATATTAAGGGCAATCGTCCGTAAGTTTAAAAAAAAAAGAGACGCGGTAGAACCGATCGTCCTATTTCTTACAAAAATCGTATCCTTGCCGTGAAGAGAGAAAGAGAGAGAGAGAGAGGAATGTATGTATGTATGTGTATCCGTAAGCGATTACTATGTGGTCAAAGCGACTGCAAAAATTCGATATTAGATGTTACGTTGATTTTAATTCGTTTATAATTGTTTTCCGCCCGCGGATAGAGAATAAAGCTGTGATTTTCTGCAGCGTCTTACCTGCACGGGGGACCGAAAAGTAATCGTTTGAAAGATGCAATTACTTCGTCACGAAACATACGACGATGACATTATTATTATTATATTGCCTGCAGTTAAGTTATAACGTCAATTCATCTATTTATTTCGCGTTAAATGTTAATTTTCGCCGGGCATCATCGCTAGCTTGCCCAATTACATTTACATCTATAACTAATGTATAAAATTAAGGAAAAAGTTGTTATGCAATGTAGGCAACGAGATATTGAGATCGAAATTCGTATTTTTTATGGAATAAAACCACTCAAAAAAACCCAGCCATACTTATGTCTATAATTGTAAGTATATTTTACTTCGCTAAGAATCACTTTTTTGCGCGAATCTTTAAAAAATGCGCTAAAATTTCGCGCTACGCACAGGGAGGATTTCCGGAAACGAGCGAACGTTCGACGCGGTGCAACATTCCGTCCAATCGCCGGATAGATTCTCGGTGAAAAATGGCTGAACTGCGGCGGCGCGAGGGAGACGCGCGGGTGGAGTTACCGACTTGGACAAACAATCGGCTAATGACATGTAAATATGGCGAAGCTAATCAAGCGGCTGTGCTAACAGGGCACGAGAAGAGACCCCGTGCCCCATTCGTTCCTGCGCGGGAGCGCGCGCGCGCGCGCGAAAGGGAGTGAGGGGGACAGGGAGAGGGTATTCGATACTCTCTCGATGTATTTGCGCGCCCGACCTGCGCACATGCATCGCGCGCGTACATATTTAATGGTTGCACGTTAATTGCGCTCTGTTTGCCCATTCCCCATTCTACGCTCCATCTACACGTCCACCTACATTCTCTTCACCCTTTCCGTACCGCAATTCTCCTTTGTTAGCGTGCGCCGCGCGCGCGGTTCGATTTTAATCAATTCACCTCGAGCACCTAGTTGGTTTACGCTCGCAATCCCACGGAAGCCTACTTTCGATACATGTATACGCGATAAATTTCGAATCTTTTGACGCAAACGCGAATTATATAATTTCGCGGATGAGCGAAATTATTTTTGACGACGCGATGCGAACGGGAGCAAATTCGTGACAGTTCGTAAACCCGTCTGCGAGATTCTTTTTGTCTATGGCGTAATCCTTCGCGGTCTGAATTAATCTTGAATCAAGCCAGTAGTACTTTATTTTCGTCTTGTCACAACTGTCTAAGGTAATCGATTCTCTTTTATTATTTAAAGTATTTTATAAAGATTTTGGAATAATATAATCAACATAAACATTGATTATATACATTTATTATATATTTACTATCCATTTTTTTGACATAGAGAAATGCAGAGGTTAACGCGTTATTGTTTGAGGTTTTTTAATTATCTTTATATCATAAAAGAAGTGAATAAGGAAAATGCATTTTTGTGTCAATAAAGAGAGAGAGGTCTTGTTCTTCTTAAATATACTTTTTACATATACATTTCTTTCTCTTTCTCTTCCCAAAGCATGAACGCGGACTTGCTTTATGAAATGAGCTCTTAATTAGGAAATTCTTTCTGGTATATTTTCTGTTTTTCCTTTTCTTTTGCACTGGACAAAAAAGAGGAATGAATTCATAAAGCTGTTTTTGCGTCTTCATACGTTCTTGTAAATACAATTAATACAATCGCATACATAAATATATTGCGACATTTTTCAGGATAATTCCGGAACTCTGGAAAAAAAGGCGCAAATTACAGACGAATTTAATTCCCGCAGTTTGCAGCTCAATGGATCAAAAACTGAAGCTGAACTTCCTTCGGTGAGTTCATTTCCTGATATCGTAAATAAAAAAACTTTATTTAAATATAATCATACTAAAGAATTTTATTTATTAGAGCATCTTTAATAAAATTAATAATAACTTATATAAAAAAGAAACAGTCATGAGATAATTATAGTGTCGAGATAGCATTGAGATTCAAATTCGATAACAGATTATAGCGGTCTCAGGATTTCGAAAATACCGAATAATTCATTTACTGAACACAATTGCCCGCAAAATTGATTCACCTGGTCTCCCACGTCCTCGCAGTCCGCAGGGATTCAACTCGCAAGGCGAGGCTTTTCGCGATCGCAAATGGTGCCGTTAACGTTGAGCGGGCACCGAATCTTTTTCGGAGATTGTGTGTGCTCGTTACACGCCTCGCTGAGATCTCGACGTTAATTGTCCGTTAAGCGGGTCGAAGCGCGCATCGTTGTCCTGCAGGAGCCCGCATGTGGAGGTTGATGAGTATTCCCGGATCGAGAGACAAACGAACGCCGTACAGGATAGGGATGGAGGAAGGGACTCCAAAGAAATTTTAATCAAGCCGCCCTCCTCTCCGCACGCGCGTAGGTGGACGGGCATGTATGTGTGTGTGTGCGTGCGTGCGTGCGTGCGCCTCCAGTTCCGTGGTAAATTACACATACGGGTTCCATTACCGGACCTCGTTACTTTGGAATCGAAAGCCTCGGCGTCTCTCCCGGCCACCGCGATGCTTCCCCAGCTACGAGCAATCGATATCCTTCCAATAGGGGACTATCAAGCATCGTTTAGTGACGCTCGCCGAATTCGCCTAAGAATGCGATTAGAGAGTTTCGTAAAGAGAGATTTTTGCAAACTCTGTGCGAAAATTAATAAAATTTTTGTGTATTCATACGTGCCTTTTCTTTTGATAAATTTAGATAGGGATTATTTATTGCCTTTAATAGCACAGTGCGAAATAACGTTCACTAGCGGAAAAGTTCCTCGAGAAAAGAAAAGTATACGAGGGGTAACGGGAGAAAACGAAGGGGGAGACAGCTCGCTACATCCTTTACAATCCTTTAACGATGACACATTACTTCCGAGCCTTCCCAATGGTCGCAATTCCGGCTACGTTACTGTCACTTAGCGGACCGAGTCGCGAATCTGTCTCGAAGGATACCGGCAAGTAATCTCTTCTCGAAATTTACTCTGAAAGACAAAGTCTCGTACGGTATATAGAGCCTTGATATTTATAGCCTGCATTTTTTATATTTCATTAATTTATCCTGGAAGCAGTATGACTTCATTATTATGTAGAAATGGAGAAAGGATTTAATCTTCAATATACATCTATTTATATTTACATATATATTTTATATTTATTTATATTTCAGAATATTTTTCTATTATAATATAATAAAATGTTACACAAATAATTATCTTCTCGAAAGAAACATTTATGTCACACATTTTCTTTTCTTTTTACCGCATTGATTTTATTTTAAAATGACAGAAGCGTAGGAAGAGAACTGTATATATAAACTATGTATAATTATATTTTATGTATATATATTTTTTTTTTGATAAGTTCAAGTTAGATTTTACTTTTTTCTAAATTTTCATGCCCTATATTTTATTAATTTAATCTTATTACATTAAAATATATGCTATTGTGAAATTAAAAAGTATGTTACATAAAATTCATTTAAAATTAAATTAAAATAAATTAAAGAGATTACGAAAATTAATTCACGCGAAGAACCTTCTCAAAGACTTACAATACGAAAAGGAACTTTTAAAATTCAACATTTCGAAAGAGAGAGCCATAAAACTTTCTCCTCTAAGTTTTTGAATTCTCAACACAATTCCAAAGTTTGTACATATAGTTTTTTTCCTGTATAAGGCGAGAGTTCTGCGAAAATACTGCTCGCGTACTTTGCACGCGGTCATTGCAAATTGCGAGCGATAGCCGAGGTGAGAGCATACCTGCGACGTCTCGAAGTCATTCGCGAAGTTTTTCCTAGGATAACCGTACAGCTGTGGGGACGGTGGGGAGGATAAGAACGTCGAGAAGATGAGGGTGTGGGTGAAGATACAGTCCTTAGTGGTGTTGCCATCGTCGTCCTCGTCGTCGTTGTTGCCACCGTTCTTCTCTCTTTCTCCATCGTTTTCTCCTTGGTGCAGGCAAGTGCGACCGATGAGACGTCCGGAGGACGACCGGCGAACGGTTAGTTAAGGAACACGAGAAAGCACTTCTGGATCACTCTCGGCGCTCGCGTCCCTCCTCCGCGACCACCGTCTCGAATGCGAAGATACGATCGATTCTCCCCATAGATATCATCTCGTGCATATAATACGTCAATTTCGCATCCTTGTCGAAGCGCCGTCGTGACACATGTGGCAAAAGATCTCCATTCCTCTTATTATTCCTTAATCCCGAGCGGAATGTTCGCACTTTCGGAGCGTTTTGCTGACCAAAAGTTATCCTCTTCTTTGCGGGATGATAAAATCAAAAGACATCACGTCTGATAAATAATTTTATTGCTTTTATCTTCAATGAATATATTCTCAAAAAACTTTTGGATCATATCCATTACTTTGGAATCGATACAGCCAATCAATATTACTTAAAATTATCTTAGGTACTGCGTCATTTAAAATTTTGCGATTCAACTTTTGAAATATAATATTTTCTCCTAGCTTTATATTTATAAATAGTGTGTCTATTATGAGTACATGGAAAAATAAAGAGTGATTTTCCGAAAAAGGATTTTCTGAGATATTCGACGTAAAAGAGATCCTCCTCCGTCTCATCTTTTCTCGTTGTGCTACGGTGGATTTTTTAGCGGCGCGCGCCTTTTTCGCGCGAAACCGAACTCAGAAGCGATGCATCATAATCAGGCGGTCAACTTACTTAGTCCGGAGTGCTGCGCGCTTAAGTTAATTAGCTAATTACTAATTTTAATCGGATGACGTATGCGCATCTCGGGGGATACAAGCAAACCCTCTTAGCTGGGGATAGCTCACCTCCCTCTAACTCCTCGTATACTCTCGCACAAATGCACACACATACATACGATCTCTCTCTCTCTCCCCCTCCTTCTCTTTTTGACTTGAGACTATCCCCTGTCGTATACGTCCGACAGGGCAATCCCACGGTCTAAGTAATTTAACTAAAACTTCTCGGACATTTTTCCACCATTTTCGACCGTTGGGGCTTTCTCTTTTTCTTTCCCTCTCTTTTTCTATCCTTCATTTTCGTCCGAGTGCGAGCGTTCGTTTGCAAACGCGTAATTTCTCAGGCTTTGTTGACCGGACGTACAAGAGCGTTTTATTCAGTAACGAGCGCTCTCGCGCGTATAAAAGGCAACGGATGTAAAAATAAGAACGGTCGCATTTCGCGGAAAATCGTAGTAATTATGTCACGCTTAAACGACGAAAGAACGAAACTCCCGAAATAAGACGTCTTAAAATAAGGCGAAAATCGGAGCATATCGTATTTTTAACGATCACGGATATTATTAGTTATCGTTCGAAGCATCGAGATTTTAATTTGAAAATAATGTTTCAATTTAATTTAAAATTTAATTTGAATTATCACTGGAAAATTACACATTACCATCGTACAACGAAATTATTTAAGACACAAGTATTATAAGTAAATTTATCAAAGTACACAAACATTACGTGAAAATATTATCTTAAAACGGTTATAAAAATTCTGTCACTTGATTTGAAATTATTACGAGACGATCAGTTCGACTCCAATATCTGCTACAATTTGCTATTAAAATTAATGACTCTAACACGCTGCGTTAGAATCTTACTTCTCCTAAATGTACAATGACACAGCGAGCAGAGCGATAGCGTCCGAGACAAAAAAAAAGTTTGGTCGCGCCGGAGAGCGCGCGCGAGGAGATAGTAAAATCTAGACTCGTTCCGTTAACGAGACACGGGTACGATTACAAGGGGATAACGACCGCCCTTGGAAAAACATCGGGGTCCAAACCGCTGGCCGGCTGGAACGTCGCGCGGCGCGGTCTTTTATCACCGGCCGCGCCGATAATGCGGCGTTGTTAACGCGGCTGAATCCAATATCTACGTCGACAAATTGGCAACGAGCGGGAAGAGGAGAGGGGGGGAAAACAGAAAAGCCGTCCGCAAACAGTTGTTATTAATAATATGCAATATGTATCGGAGGCCTCTCTGCTCTCCGCCTGCCTGTATTTGCGGCGCGTAAGCTTCGCGATATCTGGCCGCCACTTACAGCGTGCGCAGAAGAGGAGAACGTTGGCCGCGTTTGCTAATGAGGTAGGAATTAATTAATCGGGACCTGCGCGAACGCGAGAACCGAGGGGGAGGTAGAAGGGAAGAGAGAAAGGGGAGATTGTGAAGAGGATGGTCCAGGAGAGCCGCGGAAGAGGAAATGGTGCTGATGTACGAGTAACGCGTTAGGAGGATTCGATGCTCTCTTTCTTGCGGGTTCAGACAATTGTACGCTCCGCGTATGGTTCCCCAGCTTCATCGTCGTATTCGATTGTTGATCAAAATTGTGGATCTGAAACATAAATAGATGAATAGGGATAGTATTTTGAATTATTTCTCACAAACAACAATTAAATACAAGTAAACGTAACAATTAAATAAAGAACTAAAATAAAAATAGAACAATTAAAATAGGATAAGTGAATAATTTTTATAGAGAATAATAAAATTACAATTTTAAAAAATTCAAGAACACAAATTTTTTCCTTCGACGCTTTAATTACGAGAGATTCGAAAATTAGATGGTTGATGACATCTTTTCTCTAATAATAAACTTTGATATTCGCGTCGTTCCATTTCCCATCAGAAGCTATAGCAGAGATACGGTCGCGACGAAGCTATGTGAAAAGGGGATGTCATAATTAGAGGTCTATAATTGCGTGGAATTATGGAGCTAGAATCGCGCGAACCAACCATTCAATGTCATGCTGTTCGCGTTCGCGTTCGTATTACCCAACAATCCAGCCACCTGTCCGCGTTAAAGCGAATCAGAGAGATGCGTGTATGGCAATTGCATCTCGGAATTGCGCAGAAAATTCGCATTCGATCCTAAACGTATGCGTAAGATTCCGCGACGAATTTCAGGAATAATCCTTCTCTTTAATGAGAACTAGATGATAGAATATATATCGCACGCGCGCGCACTCGTATCTGTCTTTTAATTAAACATCTCGACAATTAGTATCACGTAGATAACTAAGGCGCGTGCATCATTCTGACGCGTTACATCGCGTAGGAAGCTTCTATCCGTTCCGCTCCGTAATGAGGCAGATTATTCGCGTCGACTCGACTGACAAGAAAACTAACGAGAGTGTGCATAGGAAACGGTTTGTCGTTTGCATGCCGATAGCATGACGACATCCTCAAATTGAAAGATAAGTGCATCTGTCAACGACGGGCTATCCCTCCTTCCCCCTCGTTCACTTTCTCGAGTATCGATATATTTTTCAGCTTCGCAAATGTAGGCGGAATCTATAATTTGCTGGTTAATGCGCATGAAAAAAAGACGAAAAAATATATCATAATTCTAATATTTTTGCTCTGCAGAGAACATTACGGTATAAGTAGTCATCTATATACACAGTATCTCAAAATAATTTCAATTCCTAAACACTAACATAAAATGTTTTAGTACACATAAAATTTTTATAAACTTTAATTGATATTATTACACAATTACCTTATACAATTGAAAATTAATAATATACATTTTTTAAAATAAATGAGATACTTCGCTCTACATATAGAGCTTTTATATTCCATATAATAATTAAAATGGACGACACATAATCTTTGTATAGCATCATTTTTATTCGTTATTAATTTTAGAAAAAGTGATGCATTTTCTTTTCATTTTATTTAGAAATACACATTATAAAGTATTACAAGAAAAATGATAACGTTCCAAAATAAATATTAAATATAAATTAAATATAAATATTAAATATAAATTAAATATATATATGAACAAGAACAGCTTGTAAACGAAATGATATTTATTTTTCGTCAATCGAATGAAAAATTATTCCATGAAGACATTTACGAATTTGGCCCAATCCACAGATGTCGAAGCTCTCTCATGTCTAGTAAAAATAAAACTGTGACCGTCCCAACATGGAAGAGACAGAGAGAAAGAGAGAGAAAGAGAGGCTTTCTCGCACGAATGGCGCTTTCTTCGGGTTGGCAATCCTTCACAGTTAACGCCCCTAATCGTATTCATTAAAGTGCTCTCAATGCTTTTACACGGCTCTCAAGCTCCGCTACCACTTTCTCGCTCCCGCTTCTCGCAAAAGCTTCTTTCTCGTTCCCCGCATCTCCGTTCCTCCATCGCCCCTTCCGCCTCCGCTTTCAACGTCCAAGATTTCGAGCGGATTCCCTCTCACTTACCTCATCCCTCCTCCTCCTCTTTCTCTCTTTCTCTGCAAGTTAAATAAAATCTATCTGTCTCTCCTTCTCTATTTTTCTCCTTCGCCCATTTCGCTGGGACCTCTTGGTCCCTTCTCTCTTACTACTTGGACCTGATCGTTCATCAGGAGAGCTTTTAAGTTGGCAACAATGCGCGGATTTATAAACCACTGGCACCAGGCATTGTTATCGGCGAGTGATTGGAAGGCGTCGTTTCGACACTAGCCGAATACCAACCATCGGTTTGCCCGGCCCATTGTTAACCCCTTTATCTTGGAAATTCGTGGGTGCTACGGTCTTCTACCTTCTGCGTGCCCACCCGTCCTTCTGTCCCTCTGCCCGTCCAGAGACTCGCTAAATCACTCGGGTTTTATTGATGGACCGCGCGCGCCCAAGCGCGGGTCGGCGAACCGGTATCACGGCTCCTGATAAACGGTCCATTGTGGACCGTCTTTTCTTCATGATTCCTTCGTATGTCGCGTGCGCGTAGTTTCATTTCCTATTCGAGACTGCCGAATCGGATTTACTCATTCGTGGCAGTCGAATGACGCTCTGATGCATGTCGGAATACGGATTGATATAGCGTAACTTTACCACCAGCAAATGCCCGATTGCAAGTCTTATTAAGACAGAGAGACATTATTACGTTTGTAATAGTGCCCTATTTGGAGAAATAGAAGCACATTTAATTAGAACATGATCTTTAGAATTCCAGGAGTTGCAGCTGTCGATTTAATAATGACAGAAATAGATAAACGGTTACCGCAAAAATGTGAAACAATATGACATATTTTAACTTTGAAATTATTTCTCTAAATTAATCAGTATGAAATAACGATATAATAAATTAAGAACAAAAAAATCTATCATTTATTTTAAGTTTTATTTGCTTTTACTGCGAGACCATCTCAATTTTTGTCAAAAATATGTAGCAAATAGCTTTGAACTAGTTTCGAATAACTCATCTTTTTCTATAATTTTTATATTATTTTTCGCTCGAAGCTAATTTAAATTTAACATTAACCAGAACTGCCTTATATTGCGAATTATTGTTCTTTTTCCCATTGAACGTTCGCAATCAAAACTGGATACGTCGAAGAAAGAAACGTGACCGCTGTTCGCAATATGTAGATGAGATTTCAAGTTCGCATTTAACTTTAAATCAGCGTCAACGTGTGTCGTGTCGTGCGATACGACATTCTCACCCCACTGTCTATGTTTCACGTTTTCTATACCGCGGTGTAGCTTTAATACGGAGCACGTGGATGCGCGCCGATCTCACCGAATTATACGCGTCGGTGACAGTCGTCGTTACAATGGGGTACCGGGGTGAATCGCGCGTCTCTATCCCTCCCTCTTCTCCTCGGCGCGCAAGCTGACTTTCCCATGATGTGCTCGTAATCAGATCATCTCTATCCTATACACCCTACCAATACCAATACCATACAACGTGCTGTATGCCGCACTATATATATATATATATATATATATGTACCATTTACCCTGTCCTCTATCCTTCCCTACCATATTATGCTGTCCACCACACACCTCTGTCAGCTTCGCTTCCATCGCATCGGCTGCGTCGCACACGCACGCAAAATCCCGCACTGTAATCCCTGCGAATTTTCTAACTAACTGCTTTTTTAGCCGCCGTTCAGCCGAATAATCGATCTAATGATCAGTCTTTGTGTTACTGAAGGGTGAATATAATGGCGAATATATATTGTATTATCGTGCGCTTTGTATTACGTGTCCGTGATAGTTTTACGCACAGTGATCTCTTTTTCAAAGTCCCGTAATCGAAACTCGAATACTTGGAGATGCAATTTCAGTAGCGGTAATAAATTTAAAATTTTTTAACATGACCTTTAACTCTACGTTATTTACATTATACGTTCATTATTTAATTATATACTGTTAAATTGATTTGTCTTTAAAATCAATATTGTGGCTTGATTTTAATCTGTGCAATATTTGCAAAATTCTATATTTTTTCTAAAATTATTGTAATCCACAAACGGCATATTTCTCGGAGTCTAGTTTCTATCTCTCGCATAAATACCAGAGTTGTAATAAATGCAACACTGCTCGCTTTGCGGCGCATCGCGAGAATTCTTGTACGTGCTAAAATAATATAACGCAAAGTCGGGGCGCGTAGAAAGAATTATCGATTTTCAAGAGCGACTGGCACGTGTCCCAAATACCGGGACACGTGCCGGATCCATTCGATTTCAGGGAACCGCGAGAGATGCGCAACCGGAATGAGGTATCGGCTTTCGCACGCGTATCCGCGGTGCGTTTGCATCGCGTGTACATTACGCGCGTATAAATGCGTTTACGTATCGACCCCACACGCGCGCGAGATTTCGAGGTTGCCCTTCTCTCAGCCCGCCCGTGTTAGAGAGAAGCAATCTCCCATCGATCTAATCCGTAATTACGTCGCTGAAAGAGCGACCCGGGAGTCACGGACACCTCGATAACGGAGAAACCGAGTGCCCCAGTCATTTTTCAGGCGGGTAGGCTTTTTCCCTGCGATCAACTTTCGCCCCTCTTTCTCTCAGAGAGATGACATCTTTTATATTAATACTATTAATGGAGAACTACATACAGTTCTTTTTCTATTAATACTGTGAATAAAATATTAATTTATTATATTGAACTTTAAATTACTTTATAAATTATTCCATGCTCATTTCAAATGCTATTAATAAATAATTTTATCAAGTGTAAGATTAATTTAACGTTTTCGATCCTAGTTGTAGGTGTTTCATTTTTTGCGTCATAGAATTGCAAATTGTACATATTATTCAGATCGAATATATGTGTGTCACATCTCAATTTAAATTTTACATTGATTAAAATGAATTAAATAACATCGTAAACTTTTAATAATGCTGACATATCCTAAACTTGTTAATTCGAATACACGTATTACACTAATAATATCGTTAAATAATATCGCCTCTGCTTTTATGTCGCTGCTATTTAAGATTTTTCGTATTGATTACAATTGACGCAATTTTATCCATAATATTCGCCCATGACGGCCATAACGGTTTCGTGTCTAAATACGCTCACACGCTTCTTTGCCGCGCTAATCTGTCCCTAATCGTCTACCGACTTTGTCACGGCCGTACCATTTTCCCCGGCGATTCAATGCGAACCACCGTGAAGGATCCGCACCCCACAACGGCTCTCTCGCAACACGACGGTAAACAACCGGCCGGGTTTTTCTTTGCACAATATGTTGCAGGACCATTACTTAGTCGTGGCAACCTCCGTTCTCGCGGGGAGAGTGGCTCTTACCTAAATAACCACTCAGTCACTCGCAGACTTAGCCAGAGAGGATGGCGGAGTAAGAGAGAAACAGAGGGTGAGTGAGCGAGTAAGCGAGAGAGAAAGAGCGGTCGAGAAACAGGAATGGGAGAGGATAAAGGATGTGAGGCGAGGGGCAAGCGAGCAGCCCAAGCGGGCGGAGGTGGCCCCGATACTATTACGTGATGTAAGAGTAACCGAGCATCCAGAAACCACCCCGTCAGATTAACGAGGCCATTCTCCGATTGATTTCTCGAGGAGCGCGCCTCGACTGTTAACTTCTATATCACACTCGCGAAGGAGGAACGACTGACTGGCTTTTTGCGCGATCCGATATATAGGATGTTATTGAACGCCAGTCGGTGGATTTTCAAATGTTAAATGGATTATTTGATGAATTTTGTATTTTTCCCTTACACGGGAATATTATTATTATTGTTAGTATTGTTATTATTGATTTTATATATATTTGTATATTGTAACATTGTTTGTTATGTTCTATGATAAATTCTTCTTGACCAATTAAATAAAAGAACAAAATACAATTTGTATATAATATAATAACAAAATAATATTATATAAAAAATAGAGAGATTAACGAAGATAATAATGATTTTAAATTTTATGTGAACGGAATAGTTTTGTATATTATATTAAAAAAGAAAAAGCCTCATAAATATTGAAGAATTCCAATTATTTAACAGCGTTTGTAAAGAAAGATTATTTTGAGAAATATTAAAATAAATGCGAGTAAAAAGAAATTTTCTCTAATAAATTAACATTTAGAATTTAAATAGATTTCAAAATTTCGATCTTTAATGATTTCGAAATGATCTTTATTCTGATAAAAATCTATTTTTCGTTGCAAAAAGATGTTGAAATTAAAAAGTTTCAACATTTTCAATATATAATAAAAAATATCGACAACATAATGCGGAATATATCGTGACAAAAGGATAAATCACGCGATGGTACCTCGACTCGCCGATTTCGCGAAAACGACGTAACGCAGCACGCGAAATGCACCGAGTGACGTTATTCACGCCACAGAGAAGCGGAATTTGAGACACAGAGGTGGCCGGGAGAGAGCGTGCGAAAGGAGGCGAGACGAGATGAGACGAGACGAGACACGTAATGGCATGTCGGAGTTAACCCGTTGATAACCATCGGCTATAATTAACTCGGGCGAACCGGTGAACGAGCTTCGAACCCGCTAACTGCACCGAGCCGCAACTATGAGTTTACGATACACACGCAATACATTTGCATGTGTGTGCGTGTGTGTTATGTACACATACGCGTGTGTATGTGTGTGTGTATCGGGACTTCTTGCCCTTTCCGTGATCGCGGAAGGTCCTTGAGGAGGTCGCGTTACGCGCCTTGCAACCCTCAGCCAGGAACCGACTGTAATCGGAATTACGTTCAAGTGCACTATGCGCCAAGTATGCGAGCATATACGATAATGTCTGTTTTACGGCCGGATGGCTTCGCTAACCGATGATAATACGTTACTTGAGCGTGGATGAAACCATCCATTAAAACCGGAGAGCGAGCGATGTTGTTATGTTCGCAGAGAGAATTCTGCTCTTGGGATATAAAAGGTTCTGGAATTTTGAAATTACTTAAGCAAAAATGATTAAGAAATTCAGCAATTATTTATGAATTTCGAAATATATTTTAATTAGTCGTTTATAGATGTAATTAATTCTGTGCGTTAAATACAAGAAATATATATTCTTGTAAAGTAAGAAAAATGGATGTTGTTTATGTCATATTTTTTATTTTACATTATAGATCCGATTACAAAATTTAAATATAATTGAAATAATTAAGCGCAATAAGATTTCTTATTTTTTAATGCGAATAACGTGAAATAAAACTGTTATTCAGGTAGTAAATTAAATAGGAAGATTACTCGCGGATATCTGATTTTTTCCGGACAGCATATGGCAGGAAATCAAGTGCAAATAATAACAAGTCACATTTGACAGCTGGATGATGATCAATTCGTAATCGAATCCGCAATTTTCGTTAAGCAGCGGTCGCTTTTCCTCTTTTTTTCCTGCTCGCGGGAGTCCGACTCGCCTCGATTAGAGCTGCTAAAAGAGGAAGGAAGGCTACGCCGCGCCGCGCAATCATCGGCCAGTCTTTTAATTTCCTATATCAGCGGGGGAGAGAGCATGTGTACACATGAATTTGGTGAACTGGTGTGCGAACAAACGTACGTGAGCGACGTGAGGATCAGTGGCGGATGTATAATAAACAGTGCCTGAGGCCTCGCATTATATTCAGATGAACTTAAGCTCTCGGTTTTATTGTATGATTTTTGATGATCTTTAATTCTAAATTGTCAAAAAAAAAAAAGAAAGAAAGTATCCATTATTAAAAATTAATTCGTTTATTCTGGGACATCCTGTATAGATATATACAGATTATATTTTGCAAATTATATACATAGCATTTAGGGTGTCAAATTGTCTTGATCCGTCACTGACGTGAGGTGAGGACGAAAGATCGACAGAGAAGGAAAGGAAGCAGGACGGTGGTGAATGAGATAGAAAGGGTCAGATGAGGTAGCGATGAAGGAGAGGGAGACAGGAAGGGAAAGTGAAGGGTAAGGAGAGGAAGAGAGAGAAGGAGCGATGGCTCGTGCGCGAGGGTCGGCACGGAGTGGTAATTGGCTGTCAGTGCTTCCCAGTCCTACCAACCGCCCAACAACCCCGAGAGATTGGTATCGCTTATAATTAACTTCTCCGTGCCACGAAGCCACCGTTTCCATCGGCGTCCACGAAGAAGGGGAAGGAGGTAGCTGGAAAACACAAAAGTATAGAAGGTCCTGGACTCGCGGTGGGACGCGAGGAAGTTGCTTCGTATAGGAGGGTGGATGAGTGTTTCTGGACGGTCCGGAAGTCCGAAAGATGACTGGATGCGGGTAGCCGGATATCCGCGGACTCTCGGCTTTCTCGAGGGGATGTTTGGAAAAAAATGTACAAGTCAAAAATTCATTGATCATTGAATGAATGTTTGAGTATAAATTTTGGTTTATTGAATGTTTGATGTCCTTCGTTCGATTCGATAATAAAATAAATATTTAAATAAAATTCTTTATATTATAGCTAGTCTTTTATAAGCTAATAAAAGACTAGCTCAAATCGAAAATCTAAATCTCTTTTATTTTTATTTCAACAATCTTCTCGTTTCCTTCCTCAATAATGTCAGCATTTGCGAACATTTGCGAACCTCGCACGTCATGACAACGGCGTCGCCGTGATGCCAGGCGACAGTAATGCTAGACCAAAGACAGAGCAAAGCTAAACGCGTGCAGGTTGCGTCAAATCAGCGGGCTAACGAACTCGCAGCATCCGCAGGTCGGTTACCGTCGTGGAATACGACGTGAGTCCGGGGTATCAACCGCTGCGTCGAGCGTGTACCACCGCCACACATATCCGCCTCTCTCTTTCCCTCTTCTTCTCTCCCTCTCTCTCTCTCTCTCTCTCCCGACCGGCATATAGGATCCACGGAATATCAGTGCAACCCTCCGGTAACTAGTTTCTGAGCAGGTCACCCCAATTAACGTTTCCACGTAAAGCACGACCGCCCCTATCGTCCTCTCCTCTTCCCTCTCTTCAACCTCGTCCCTTCTCTCACCCTGTCTCTCTCGCTCTCTCGTAAGCATCTCCCTTCTAGTTCCGAGCCCTCTACGCTTTCCGCTGTATGCCGCGCCGCGGTAAGTCTCCCAGAAACTTATAATTGCGAAAGGAGTCGGCAATTATAATTGCCTCAAACCGACGGAGACGGCTATAATTATCCAAAAAGTCGGTGCGCGAGAGGAGCACCTCGGTCCCGCGCGCACCAACTAGAGCTCCGCGCGTAGTTTTCTCCAAATCGCGAGGATTAAGGCAAATAATGGACGCGAGGGAGAGAAGTGCGCGTTTGTGCGCTCGATGGAAAATCTCGCGCAGCTCTCCGGCCGTAAACGCGGCTACGAAACGCGCCCGGACTCGAAATTAAAGTTTGTTAATTATTCGCATTCTTGATATTTAACGTCGTTCAAATCGGAACTCAATTCGAAGCTATTAGTACCGGGAATTACGAAGCATTGTTTCGCTCGTATTTCGATCAATCTGTTCATTGGCGCAATCTCCATTTTTGCAAAATATGCGTGCTGACAAAAAAAAAGAATAAAAGATCGAATCATGTTTTTTTCAGACACGTGTCAAGTGTCGTTAAATTGTTGTTCGATCATTATCTATATTATTCAGAAATACACGAAAGCCGGCTTGTCGACAAAAAAGTCGATACGCTGAATCCTCATCCGCTCGGCGGAAAACGCTCGCAATAAAATTCGTCGCGCCAAATCGAGTTTCTCCCTCTTCCCCGGCGTTCGGCGGCGTTTTTGATTAAGTTCGCTCAGGCGGAGGCATTTAACGGAAAGGCATCCTGTTCCGGCCGCAATCGGTAAACTGATTAAAATATAATCCCCGACCCGGCAGACAAACAATCGACACGATCGCGCGTATCGACTGGCCGTCGGCCATGCAAGCTCGATTCTTGCGCAGGCGAGCAAGAAAATTTAGTTGGCGAGATATTCGATTTCACCGTTGACCTCTCGATATTCATCGTCGATCCAAAGGGTCGGAGCAAATTAAAACAAAACCTAACTAATTTAACGCCATTCAATCAACGCGCCTTAGGTCCGCGTCGCTATTTAATCGCGCATTTTGCGCTAATTGCGATGCGTCTGAATGCCGCATTTCATTCATCTGATATGAATATTGCATTCAACGTTATCATGGTCCGGGAATCAAATAGCCGTATTTAACGCTGGTTGCGCGCCGTGGATACGTCTCTATACGTAATTCCTACATTCCGTCCGAGGCGCGTGTAAACTTGCCTGTCTTATTAGTCGTATTTGCCGCGTCAAGAAATAAATATGTTGCGTTAAAAAAATATCTTTGATTACTTTTATAAGAAAAAAGAGAAAAGAGGGAAACAAAGTACGGGAAATATAATCGAGATACACGTTATATTTCAAGTTCTCTCGTTGGCTTTTGCTATCGAACTCCATCGATTAATTGTACCGGCATTTTTAATCGCGTCTTTCAAAAAGTTGCACGATCTCGTTAAAACTTTTGTCGTAAGGGCAGATTCGCCGGGACACGTCTTGTGAATTTAGCACGCACTTGTGACGTCGCTTTCGAAAAATCATCGAACGCCTAGGAAGAGAGAATGCCGCCCGCCGCCGCTCGTTGGCCGATTGCGGATGCCTCCTTCACGGCCCCCGATGTAATTTTCTGAATGACTGCGTAATTAAAACTCTAATTTCCTGCGCTTAATTGACCGGAGTCTTGGTTCCCCCTTTGCTCGATGCCTCCCGTTCCCCGCGCCCCTCCCCGTCCGGCTCACCCACCAGTCACGCCGCTCGCTCGCCCCTCGTAAAGTAAAGACGCAAAGAAGGTGAAGATAGATAGATAGGTCTTCGTGCCATTTTTGAGGCATTTTTTTGCGAAAATTCGACGTTTTTGCTTCTCGAGTATCGAAATGATAATATCGCGATCATGCTAATTCGCCAATTATTTCTACGAAAAAATATGTATAAAGCGTGAATACGTATAAATGTCTTTAATGAAAAACGTAATTATCGAAAAGACCGAAATGCTTGAAATCTCGCTGGTATCATGTCGGACGTGAAAACGTTGATGTTAACCGACGCGCGCGTTTGCGAAGACAGAGATGAAAATGAAGAAGGAAAGTCGGGGAAGCCGCAGCACAATTACAATTAGGAAAATAGATTTTAAATCCGGAATATAGCACTCTCTGAAGACAGACGCCGGTAACGGCGGAGAGGGTCGACGTCAACAGCCGCGAGGGAGGTTGCGCGCGACAGAGGAGACAGGGAAGGGGGAACAGAGGTGGAACTCCAATGGAAATTAATTCATTACTCTAATGCATTGAGAGCGAGAGAGAATGGGCCAGGCGCTGAAGCGTTCCGCTAAAGATGGATGTCTCGTTTTCATTTCGAAAATTAACACTCTTCGCCGTTACTTTCCGAGCCGGCGAGGATTCCCTTGTTTCGCGTCCTCTGAAACGCGAACCGCGCAAACCCCTAAGGACACACGGCTTCGCGTAAAATAATTCCTTGTACGAAATGAAAGAAATTTACAATAAAAGGATTAAGATAAGGAGAAAAGATGAAAAAAATATAAAATAAAAAAATAATTCTTCCTAGTACCGCAAAATCAATTACTTAAGATAACATTTTTTTATTATATATTTTGTTATATTTTTATTATTTTAATTTAATTTTATTATGTTAATTTTATTATATTTTTTTATTATATAAAGCGCAAATGATTTAATGATGAAAAGATAATTATTTTAAAAAGTAATTTGTATTCCGAGATAGGTTTGTGACGATTTTTGGCGCTTTTTGCGTCGGGCTTCGATCATTAACAGGGTCCATGTGCGCACTTCCTTTTCGCGCTTTATAAATTCCGTTTTCCCGTAGCTGTGGCGGCTCCTTGGCCGCTGGCGATGCGCGCGAGGTGTGTAGCGCGCTCGTTAACGTATTCATAGGTTTATGGGACAATTAACCCTTTGAGGGACAGTTTAATTACAGAAGTGATTAAACATCTTAACGTACAAACTCAGTGGGCTCCGGACGACGTATATGCATTCGCAACGCGATGTGGCAGGCAGCCGGGTCGGCTGGCGTGGCATAACAGGGGCGAGAGTCGGGGGAAGGGCGAGGGAAGCACAAGCCTGGCTGTTACCAATTAACATACTAATGACACGAACCGCTTTTCGAGGGTCGGTGTAACCGGCCGGTCCGAAGAGCCTTGTGTGGGTGCAAGCATGATGTAAGCATATATTTCTCGTATGTATATACGCCTTAAAAATCGCAATTGTCGGTGATGTTTGTAAAATCGACTTTATGATCGAATCCATTGATTTAAAAGACACTTTTATCAAAATTATATAAAATAATCTCTTTCTATATTTAAAACAATTTGAAAATAAGTTATTCGAGTACAACTGCTTTTTATTTAATTGATGTAGTATGAGACCACAAACAGGAAAAAATATGTGAAACACTGAGAATCATTTAATTTTAAATTATGTCGTTGTATTTAATTTATAATATTAAGTTTTTTAAATTAAAGAACCTTCATAACAGCTGTTATTAAATCTTGGATTTAAAAAGCTTTATAAATTAAATACAACGACATAATTTAACGCTAATGATGATAATTTAATGCTACTTTCTTATTTTTCAATAATAAAGTTTATCGGTTCAAATTGTGAACGAGACGAAAAGCATCAAACATTAAGCATAAGATATGAATAAAAACGTCAAAAGTATAAATTGAGTACGATAAAAATGAGAACATATAAGAAGTAAAAATTTGTAAATTCGGCTCTTATAATCGCATGTAATTATATGCACCTGCATTATGTATTGTTTGACGCATGTTAAGTGACACCGCAAACAAATCAATCAGTAAATCGGATATATGCGACGAGAAATGTATAATATTCATAATATAGCGATCCTCCTCTACCAAAGTTGAATTTTAATTAAAAGCTCGGACATAATATGAGACTCAGATTACAGATCGATTATTCGTTACACGCAAGCTCGTTCGCGACACTTGGATGCTCGAAAGAAGTCGCAGTGAAATATCACGCGAAGACGACGTCTAATATAAATCCCTCGTCAGATAACACCGTCTCGAGGCACGCATACGAGAAATATGTAAACACGGCGAAACCAAAAAGCAAGTTGCATTGTCGCCGAATGAAAATTTTAATAAATCGCCTCTCACGCACCTCGAGCTCGGATTCGCGTATACTTATGGGGCCACGACATTCAATTAGGGGAGTAAACACGAGGTGGAATGCACGCGATTTCCTCAATTTTCGCAATATTTTTCTCCAAGATATTCCACGTATGATTCGTGATAAAAATCCATAAACTTTTCCTCGTGAAATTTAATTAAACGTTTATCGGGGCGAACAATTATGCGTCGAAATGCCGCGACAAGAAGCGCACGAGCGATTCCCGATAGTAAATCTTGCTCGACACGATTGAATTTCACGATATTGTGTATCTTTACGGTGGAGAGAGCGTCCGCGCGCGCGCGGGGGGGGGGGAAGGGAGATGAGAGATGCGCGGGGTACGGGTGGGGTAGGGTATATAGGTAGGTTGAGTGCGCTAGATTTAATTAGCTGATTATAATGTTTATTTAATTAATATAATTGGCAAAGCCCCGCGAGCGTGTGTACAGACTTACACAGGCGCCCCGCGGCCATTCCGCCGGCGTTGCATTTAATGACGTCCATTAACGAACATTTACATTAGCAGTAATTATTATCGCGAGGGCGACGTCAGTGCGCGCGAATCGACCGAGGAATTTTCGGGCATTCATTATCGAGTGTGGAGGCCGATAAAAGCGACGATTATACACACCACACACACGCATACACTCTTTCTCTCTCTCTCTCTCTCGTGCGCGCGTGATTATTAACGATATTTTGTTAAACTTTCCACGCGCTACGTTATATAAAACCCGATCGACGCCAAAATCACTGTTTAACCGATATTCGTTACTTGATATTAATTGAGCGTTTACATCGACGCGATGTTTGTTGTTCGATACCGCTTCCGGCAGCAATATGCAGTGTAAATATATGCGGCGTGATAGCTGGCGGTGCAAGTATTTCCATGTCGTAATTTTTGGCATCGTAAACGATCGTAAACTCTTCGCGATACAAAACATCAACACGAGGTGTTTGCGTCGTGTTTACCCGACTTTTCGTTCAACCTCCCAACGCGATAATGACATTTCGAGCGCGCATTTCCAATGTTTACAAGACCATCAAGTTATCATTAATACGCGCAAGAGAGATACTCTTCATCGTTCGCAAGATTCGCATGCGGATCGACTCATCATCGCGTCTGTGAAAAAGAAGAATCCAACGAGAAGTTAAGGCGATCGGCGAATTTCACGTGGAACGGACCCACAATGAGATCGGATCTCGCCACGCATGGACGGGCCCGCAGCCGCGCGCACCCCACCGCGTGACGCGATCACCGCTATGACGCAAGGCAGTGATGCCAGGATGCCCACGCTAGCAACACGCAATCATGAATGGAGGGGGTAACGGACATATGAATCGCTCATATGACCGTTACCCCCTCCACTCGCGGTTGTACGCTGCTAGCGTGGACATTCTGGCATCACTGCGGCAGAGGACGCGCGCGCGACACACACAGAATCCGTGCATCCTGCGCATGGAGGAGAGAGGGTGAGGGGGCGAGAGCGCGAGCGAGACAGACAGGTGCGATCGTCGCGCCGCGTCGGGCGCTCGCGGCGAGCGTCGGCGGCGCGTCGCCTCCTCGCTTCGCGTCATTTCGCGTCTGACTGCCGTCGCGGACGGACGGAGGAACGAGTCGTCGCCGGCAGCGCGGTTGCGCGCAGCGACGCTGAACGCGGGTCGCGGCGAGGGGGTGACGAGGGGTACGCCTTGCCTCAGTGCACGACTTGACGCAGCGGCGGACGACACGGGACGACGGGTATTTCGGAGACGACAGTTGGGAGGAAAAACTCGGAGCTCCGCGAAGTGTTGGCGCGCGCGGCCGACACGGCCGAATCTTCGCGTGCGACCCGGATCGATCCCGTGACACATCGGGCCCACGGAACGAGTGAGTCCGGAATATCGGGGAGTCTTGTTCTTGTGTGAAACGTTTTGCTCCCGCGAATCTCGCGTAAATCTTGTCGACGGGCTTGTGCTTTATATGAGTGCTACGGACCGCGACCTCGCGTTGCACCCAGTGGACGACTACCTGTCGCGAGGATTTCACTGCACGGATCATCGGCCGGCGACCCTCTCGTCTTCGCATTGGTGAGTAAATTGAAGAATTTTCAAGTGAAAAGTGTTTCTCGTTTACAAGAGATCGATCTATCGCAAATAATCGGGCGATGGTAGGCGAAGGAAATAACGCGATATAATTCGCAGAAAGAAGAATGATAGTAAGCGGTGTAATGGGAGCGATAAACGATGATGAATGATGATGGATCCCAGTTATGACGATTATTTACGCGTAATTCGATCGCTAGCGCGAATAATATATCGGGATAAATCATTGCGTTTTCGAATGAAGCGAAGGAAATTGGCGGAACAATCGGACGAGTGAAATTTACGAGGTATTTTCGCTTTTTCGCAGTCGCGTCAAGTTTCCTTGATTTGAAAATTAATTTGCGCGCGACTTTTAAAGCGTTTCGCCGCGCAAGAATCACGTTTTCCGTTTTCGCGCGTTTTTAATAAACATTTTTTGTCGTGTCTCCCGTCTCCAAATTACAATTGAATATGAAAAAAAAAAATTAAAATTAAATAAGAAATTAAATAAAAAAGAAATGCGAGTCGATCGACGCATTAGTGCGATGTTACGTCAAACGTATGTAAAAGTCAAATTATCGGTTTATAATTGGATGGACGTCGACGGAATGCGTTTCGTCGATTCGCGATGCGATCACGAAAATCGAGACACTCCGCATAATTTGCATTAATTTACGCTCGCAGCAAGATGCGTTGCATCAAATTACATTTTCGACATTCGATCGATAAACGTGCCGTATTTCCTATTGCCCGTCATGAAAATTATATCGAAACGCTTCTGCATTCTGATAAAAGTCTACCGCGCACTCGTGAAATTTTGGCGACAAATTGAAATTCAAATCGCGTCGCCAGTGGTTCTCAGTTTACTGCCACGTGTATTTATGTACTTATTAAACGAGCTGTCATACAGAATGGGTATTTAAGATTTATCTATCGACGAGCTTATTTCTAAACTATCTTAAATCTTATTCTTCTAAGAAATGGAAATTATTTGTTAAAAAAGCTGTGAAACTATTTTCCAAAAATTTGAAGCTTTAGATAAAGATTAATTTGAGAATTAAACAGACTTGAAAAGTATTTATTTATACTTTTCGCGTATACTTCGCGACCAATAAATTCTTCGTTGTGTTATTACCGTCGTTAAATGCGAGTAATACAAACAGAAATGAACGCGCGCGACGTGATAGGATCAGTCACGAGCTGCTCTCTCGATAGCTCTCAATAAGATCGAAAACGGGCGCACAGCCGACCGGATGAGGAATCAGTGGCGAAACAAGGCACTTACGAAGAGAGGGTAACGTCGGGAGAGAGACTCGCGCGCGCGGGTCACGGGGGAGGGAGGGATGTATAGGATGGAAGAATCAACGCGCGCGTGTGCGTGCGCGAGTGTACGTATCCGCGCGTGAATCGACGCAGGCGCGTTCGCCGAAATGGAATAGTATGACCGAACTCGAACGAGAAAAGGGAAATAGCGATAGGAAGGGTGAAGGGAATGAGATGGAGGTGCGGTGGTGGAGGTAGAGGAGGAGGAGGAGGAGGAGACGAAGGACGCGAAATAGAACGAGGGAGAAGAGGAAAAGGGGAAGGCGAGGGGGAAGAGAGAGGCAAATGCGGCGTGGGGAACGGGCGTGAAGGGGACGGGGGGTCCAAGGCGTTGCTTGCTTAATTACTAAAAGCTAATCAATTCCGGAGGAAGTAAAGTTTAAATTGCAAACTAAAGTATAGCTACCTTCCCCCGGACGTAACCCTGCAAAGCGATATTACCGCTCGCTGCATTCTGCAATTAGCCCGTGGTAAATCATTGAAGGAAAATTATGGTCCGCGTATTTGCTTCTGAGCGAGCGGCAGTTTATGCAATTGGAAAAATTAGCGGCGTGGTTTTAACGCCGTTCAGTTTTCGATATCTCTTTTTCTTTCAAGAATTCCTTTAAATAGTACCTTTATTTTTCCTGATTTTCTTTTATCGCGATACGAAAATATATCATAGGAACGATCTCAAGGGTGTATTTAAATTACGTAGGTTATAATTTTTTTTTAATAAGATCATTTTTCATGCCGAACGATACGTCGGAATCCTTTGCGCGAAAACCAATGAAGTAAGGGTTGTCGAGATGGCAGCGAGAAACATGTCACGGTTCAGAGCGCGGCGAGGGGGAGGACGAAGGAGGGTAGAGGGGGGAGTAGGTGAAGGTTGGAAGATGGAGAAGAGGGTAGGATGAAGTATACAGCGCTGGAAACAAGCAATAAAATCAATGTCGTTTCCGGCGATTCAATTCGCAAGACACATCGCACAATTTCACATACAATTTTACGGCAGAACGACCACGACTCCTATTTACTTCACGGCCGCCATCCCCCTTTTCCCCCGTCGGCCGTTCGCTAGTTCACTCGTTTTACCGTTCTTCGATTTTGCTTTTACCCCTGTATATGTGTGTTTTTTATAAAATAATTCAAGTTTGTTTATGTTGATCGATAAATAAGGAGGAGACTTGGACTCTTTTTCGGGAAAGAAATATTTTAAGAAAATACATAAAAGAGATGGAACCATTTCGCGGTACTTTCGTAATGATTGATTGTAGACGAATGGTAATTGAGAACGACATATAGATACGTGAGTATCGGAATATTTATCGTCGCTGTTAGTTTATTTCCTTTTATAGCGTCTATTTTGCTAAACTCACAGAGAGAAAGCTCATTCGTGATTCTCGAGTTTGGATTATCCCTTGCTCCTTGGCCGGGATCGGATTCTTAATCGGTGAGCACTGGCCGGAAAATAGCCACTTTGCCCTGGCACGAACGGGCGCGAATCTACAAGCGCTTCTATCGCCTGTACTATTGGTTACGAAACAACGGAGAGGATGAATGTGAAAAGATCTCGATTCGAAAGTTCTTTTTTTTTCTTTTTAAACGAAAAATTAATCACACTCTCAAAGGGAAGTATGGAAAAAGACCGATGCTGCGGTGCGGATAATTCCTGAGTGTCCTGTACGATTTTTCAGTGATAGATTTATTCGCGGAAATTGGTTTATCGGACGATTAAAACACCCTCCTCTCCGTTCTCTAATTCGTTGGCTTTTTCGTTGCCGTTTGATTTTTTGAGCTTTCTCGCAAAGTGTTAATTTTTGCAAATTAATATCACACGGCGCGGAGCACGATATGATTGCATGTCGTTCAATCGGTCGGTTGCTCTCGCTCTCGTACGTGTTAACTCGCGTGCGCGTGTGCGCATGCCAAGAGAGAAAGAGAGAGACAGAGAGAAAGAGAGAGAGGCGACCGTGTGCCCCGGACCAATCGATAATATCGGCGGGTAATAAAATTTGAAAGAATGTAATTCCGAGAAAAGTAGAAAACGCAATAACGCTTAATCGTATTTGCAATCTGCATCCTATATCTGGCGGAGTCGCGTCGAGCGCGGACGACCACCGCCGCGACCGATTCGATCTGCGATGCGGGTATCATAATCGCAGCGCCGCGTAATATCATTTTTATCTGGCTTCGATATCGATTACCTATATACGAGCCCGCATCTCTTCGGACGGCGATCGTCGAATGTATACGTGTACATGTGTGCCGTAATAATGTAACTGAATACGTGTGCATTACGTGGCATCTCGCCGGTTGTCTCTCTCTCTCTTTCTCCTCTCGATGTAAAATATTTTTATACGCGTTTATAATTATCGTACACACATCTATAGCGCTATATATATATGTAGCGTGTCTCCGTTCTCTCTCGAATTCCACCGAATCTTTGATAACGCGCGACGGTTTCCTTTTCACGGTTACACAGCGCTAATTAATCGCGCATAAATAACGCTAAGCGAACTATTATTACATCCGCATATTACGGTATTACGTATCGCGATATTACAATATCGCAATATGAATATTAATCGTCGACGTATTGTTCGTTCGTGTAATTAAAGTGGACGTTCCATCGAGTTGGAATATTGTATCAATCAATACGGAGCTCGCCTAATTATCCGTTCCCGTTTAGACGATTTTTCGTTGCTTTAGATCGGATTATCATGCGTCGACTCATCAATCGCATAATGATGCAACGCCATTGCGAATGCTTTCGATTGATGT
This sequence comes from Camponotus vicinus, assembly GCF_025532165.1. NCBI lineage: Eukaryota > Metazoa > Arthropoda > Insecta > Hymenoptera > Formicidae > Camponotus > Camponotus vicinus. The sequence goes on from NW_028141949.1 coordinate 4,840,159, forward strand.
TTCAATATAATAGAAATGGTCGATAACGCAATTGTCCTGCAATTTAGCATTATTATCAGACAGAAAGAGAGAGAAGGGGGGTGAGGAGGAGAGAGAGAGACGAAATAACTCGTCCCGAGAATAAATGGCAGCGGCGGCGGCGGCGATGGGATGAGTTTCCGAAGTAAATTTTCGGGATTTCATTTGGAAAACATAACGTGCCCCGTGCGGTATTTACGGGTTCCATTAGGAAGCTGTCAGTCGGTGATCCTGCGGCGCATCTTCGTGCTGCACATATCCGGTGGCCCGGGGGTAGAGAGAGGCGCGACATACGATGCAGCCAGCGGTGCACAGTCCGTGCGCCGAGCCCGCTGTACGAGACGCTATACGTTCCGATGGAGGACAAGCTTATGGGATGGAACGTTCATCCGCGGTGATCCTCGGAGTACCGTTTCTTTCGGCTGACTTCCCAGTTTTCCCTCGCATATAGGCGTCGATCGAAGCGTGAGATAGGTTCGCGGCCGCAATATCCCCCCCTTCCCTCCTTTTCCTCAGCTCCTTTATCATCGCCGTGTAATTTTTTTACAATCTACGGCGAATTCACGCGAAAAGGAAAACACGGAAAAATCTATTTCTGACGCTTGGATTACAATTCAAATCGCGAGATTCGAGCGACGATGCGACCGACCCGCTGCCGAGCGTTCCCCATGAATGAAACATCTCGGTTGCCGATGGTCCGCGATTTTCCTGGAATTCGAGAGATTTCGGCCCGCTACCAATTTGTGCTACCAAATCCAATTACGGTTACGATCGGGCAAAAATAACACTACATGATGACACGTGTGTTTTTGAGCGTTTTTCGCCCACCTGAAATAACTCGACTACCGCTGCCCGGGTTGTTACGAAATTTGATATCCGCGGAGAGCTTCGCCACAATTTCGATGTCACGAGATCGAAGGCATCACTAATAAAAATGTTTTCAGGAATGGCCTCAATTCGAACAGCTCGGTTGTCTATTAGGGCTTCGTCTTTTTTTTTTCCTCGTCCCCTTTTTTTTTATTTAGCGACGTGTTACATACGCGAGGTTACTGCGATTGAACTTAAATTAGTCGCAAAACAATTTAACGCGCCAATAGATATCTCTTTTTCGTTTGACACGATTGTAAATAGTGTCCATAGCTCTGCTTTGTAGATATCGATTACCCGATATCGTCGGCTAACTGCACAATCTTTATTGAAAGTAATTGATCGTTGATGTGTGAGCGCACCGTAAGAAAATTTCAATTCAAACTTGGTTTATTAGGAACATTTTTTATTTCAATTTATAAAAATAAAGGATTAAAATTTTTATATTAGATAATTTTTTTAAATATCGAATTAAAATTGTAGTTTTATTTTATACATTAAATGTTTATACGTGTGCAATAAGACTGCACTTCTAACTCAATATCGAACAGACGAGAATGTGATTCTTTTTATTCTTTATCGCTTATGTCATGTCACGCTATTTTCAATCTCCTTATGCTGTTCAAATTTTCGTGCGCAAAAATATATTTATTCGCGAGATGGAAAGTCCCGTAACCGGTTAAGTCTTTTGAAATATTCACGAAAACGCGATCGATTAGCTATCGAATATTGCGTAATTATCGGTCCACGCGTATTCCGGATAACTAAGTAATTAGGAATTCGCGCGACGAGTTGTTACGCTGGTAACAAATGATCTTCATGAGATTGGCGTTTTGCCGCGCGCTCGCGATTGACGATAATGACTTTATTAATTTACGTAACGATTAATGCGACCGCGATAATTGGTCGATGTTACTTGGATCGTGTTACTCATGCAAACGAGCGTAAGTTTCGCGCACGAATATAATATTACGCAAATCGTCATCGGTTTGCCACCGTCGTTAAAAAAAACTCGCTTTTTGTCGCATCAGAGCTCAGGTCGATCGTCGACGTTGTCGGATGCGATGGCCCGATATGGAATATTAATTTTCGCTAACTCACCAACCTCTCACCTCTCTCCCTCTCGTCGATCCGTCCTCCACCCCTACCCTCCCTACCCTCCTCCTCTCCCCCGCCGCTCCTTCGTCACAATTCCGTGTCCCGTCCCGTCCCGTAGTACAATGTTTTCCAATTAACTTTATTCGAAATCGAGCGAACCGCCGCGCCGTTTTCCCACCCCCTCGCGCCCAGTCGCACCCCCTTATTCGCTACACTCGGTCGTAATAGCCGGATTCCATGTACAGAAAAATTTACGAAATACTAAAATATCGAAAATCCAAAGCGTGGTATTTCGTAAAAATGCGCTTAATTTTCATGTCCCACGAAAAATAGGAGCGAAAGATCTGTTTTTGCATTCCATTACTTTCCGTCATAAATTTAAATGAAAAAAAAAAAAGAAAACACCTCAGAAAACATTATATTGCGATATATCTATTTATATTTTCTTTTGTAAAGCGAGTGTGTCTCTAACTTCCAATAACGATAACTGACGTCAGTGAGCATTCAACAATCGACCTTAAATTCATCAGTTGATTAGCACGTCCCACCCGACGGAGATGCGTCATAGTTACCTCGGGCGGAAGTCCTGTATTATTTCACTCGCGCGAGGTGATATAAAGTTAATGATATTTGGTGCCGTCACGTTCCAAAAGTTAATTCGTTCTCGGTATTAATACGGCGAGTGCATCCCCGATAATGAGATTGCGTTGTGCGAGGGGACGGATATAAGAGGTAGGTTATAAAGCCGGATCGTAATAACGTATTGTCTGGCCAGGCCAGCGCGCGTGTCTATCGAAAACGAAACACAACTCGTCGCGTATTGCCGTGATCCAATACATCAAACGAAAAGATTCGTAATCCAATCTTGTGTATTTAATAATAATAATCGTACATAATTTTTTTGAAACTTAAATTATATTTAGAAATTCTATTTAAATAATACGGCCGTAAATTGATACATTGTATATCTATTTAAATTATTGAATAATAACGCGTTTCATGTTTTTGAAAAAAAAAAAGATTATTAAATATGAAATATTAAACATTAAATAATTGTATAATAAATAAAAACTTACTAAATAAATAAATAATGTTTTTGAAAAAATGAATGTTATAAAATATTAAATATTAAATAATTTTATAACAAATAAATAAAATAAATTACTAAATAAGTAAATAAAGATTTTTCAATGTTTAAATAACAATGTTTATCACAAAATTCGAGAAATATGCGAATGCCATGATATTTCCATTTTTTATTATATTTTAAATAATTTTATACGTAATAAATCTGAGCTTTTACAAAATACAAATTATATGATATTATTTGATCGAAATACATTTACATTATAATTATAGCGAACGAATGAAACAAGATGTTCCCAAACTCGATGGGCTCTCAAAACATGAACGGCTCATTTGGAACGTTGTCAACACTCCGGGCGCGGCTAAAGTGTTAATAAATCATAACCGCAAGTCGTAATCGCAATTTCTTGCGGTACCTTTATGACGCGCTGGTGGACTAAAAACCGCGCCTTTCAAGTCTAATGCACGGACCTCATAAATCGAGGCGGCTTCTTGTCGGTGGGCCAGGCGATGCGACGGTCCGGCCGTTTTTAGTTCCGCTCCGTTGCTATTATTGCGCCACGCTTATAGGTCAGAAATCCGCTCTTGTACGGGAAGATATTTATACGCTATTCCATTTGGAGCAATCATGGATGAAACAAGTTGGAAAGGATCCTCGCATTGCGACACATAAATTATGCGCGTTTGCGTTGTACATTCTTCCTCCGCTCTCGGATACCTTTATGTAAAAATCTTTATTTCTCCTATTGCTTTTTTTTATCTGCTGAGAGATTTTAACCCGCATATTTGAGAACAAATTTCGTCTCTCATAATTTCAAGTTTTTATGATCCGATTGAATCTTACGTTAAATCATTTTTAATAAACGGATATTAATGTTTTTATTCGCCGTCATCCTTTTATTTCATTTAAAATTTAAAAACTTGTCATATGGGGAATCAAATATTATTTTTCAAACTAATTTCAACATTTTTTTATCAATTATATTAGAGAGAATTATGCGACATTGACTGAAAGCGTTTTTGTCCGATTCAAAATATGATCGCGGTTAATTATGCATGATTGAACGAAAAAAAAAAGAATATTGACGTTGCCGGTATGTACCGTGACCAACGTGTTAATTAGACAGGTTTTCTTCTGAATCGCAATTACCGGTTTCGTCCCTCCTTTTCCTTTTCACGACATCGCGAAACGACCCATCGAGGCGTTCGTCGGCCTCGTCCAAGAGCCATTCCGTTTCTTCCGTGAAAAAGAGACGTGACCGGCCGTTCGGAAAGATTCAGATAATTACTTTCGCTTCTCGGGCGTACGCTTCGACGAGTCCGAATCCGAAACAACCGTATCTTGCGGTCATGAATTTAATTAAATATTTTCGTGGCCGAATGTGTCCGTTCGGTCGCGATTATCTCGCTGTTCTTTCGCGCACGGAGACGAGGCAATTTACTTTTTTAATCTCCGTAATGAATTAAACGCTTTCTCTCCCCTCGGTCTGGCTGTTCCCGCGATGGCGACCTCACTCCAATTCTGTCGCTTCCTCCTCTCCCCTTCCTCCCCTGTACGGTACTCCATTCCGTTCTACCCTCCCCCCTTTACCTTGCCACGCTGCTGTATTAGCTCTTCCGATCATTCTTTGTTGCCCATTGAGCTTTGTCGGTTGCGATAGATATGCATGCGTGCAGCTGTAGAGCGATATTGGTTGAAAGTGATCACGATAATACGTGCCACTTGCAAATGGATAAGAAAAGAGAAAGGAAAGGCATGATTTTTATGAAGAGGAAGAAGAAAGGAGATTTTTGCTTAAATTTTTACGATAAAGGATAGCAAATGCAATTTAAGAATTGTCAAAATAGTATTCTGAATAATATTTTTTGATACGACTTTTAACATGGAATTTTCTGTAGAACAAAGAATGTTTCACGAATCACGATATAATTTACGAATTTGTTGATTGATTTTCAAATAAATTCTTCCTTAACAAGAATATTAAAGGAGTCGTAGTTTTTAAATTATGAGCGATTGAAAATGAAGAAAGCTTTTTGAAAAGCAAGTTTCAAAGTAGCGTGAAAAGGTAGTAAAAACTTATTTCTCATTTAATTTTAAATAAACTACTTAAACAAAATTTTAATTTGATGATTAGTTGCAAAATTATTTAATACTGGAAACTTATATTAAATGACTTTTCTCAACTTTCGCTAATTGTAAGCAAAAAATTTAATTAAACACATTAATCAAAGATTTTATAGATGAAAAATGATCTATTAGATGTTAATTCTCTATATATTATACATTTTTTATGACCATCTTTAAAAAGATTTCCATTTTTATCTTTCATTGTATAACATACATATAGATCTCTGAGATTCTCCTGGTATTTTCTTCCTGCCATGAAAGTTTGACTAAATTTTAACAATGAATCACGATCTCCTTTATTTGCTCGATTGTAAAATTGACTCCGCGTCATGGTATTGCCGCTGCTTCCTCGATTAATCTCATCCCCGACGCGAAATCGGTGCTTTTCGGTGCACTCAACGATGGAGGTGGAGAAAGAGAGAGAAAGAGAGAAAGCCGTATCGATGGGTATATACGTCGCAATGTCCCCTTCCGCTCGCTCCCTGTACTCGGGATAACAATCGGAGTAACCAGCGGGAAACCACGAGGGAAGACAGTAAAAGTGGCCGTGCGTCGAGAGCGCGCGCGTTTCCACCCTCGCCGCGGAATCTAATTTTGTCGAATGTCATCCCGGAGACTCGGCTCGGCGCGGCGGTGCAGTCGATCTGCATTCGAGCGCTCGAATCGCTCGATAGCGATTTTCAGCTAGCGTCGAGGGAAAGGAGGAGGGACGCGGAGAGGGGCGGAAGTATCGGGGATGTGAAACGGAGGAGGGGTGGATGCGCTGTCCGTTTTCCCGAGGAGAGCGCCCCGTCGAAGTATCGAGCCCACGGATCGTGGTGCCGGCTATAATATATTTTTTATCTGATCGAGGGGATCGTCTTTATGGAGGGTGTTCCATGCAGGCTCCGGGCAGCTACCCGGGGTGTACCGGGTAGCGCATAGTTACGTATTATCGCGACCGTTTCGCGTTAAAGGAAAGTTTAAAAATATGGATGGCTGACTCTAATATCGAGCGCAAAAATGTCCATGTCAAAAGGTAGTCGTTATTCGGGTTGAAGTATCAATATCTCGGTACTCTCGTTACTCATCGTGCTCACGTTCTCTAACTTGTGTTAAAGCATGTGGACGTACTTAAACTCCGATCCGTAATCCCGCATCCACTCGGGACGCGCGTACTCTGTGGACTTTCGTGAGTTGCGCGTGTTTGCGTACGCAGCCGCGTATTAGGGGATGGTATATGTACCGATGGCTGCTGTTTCCCGAGCGCTAATGCGGGTGAGCAACCCTTTGAGCTACGAAAATTCGTCGCGAACTTAAAAGCATACGAGAGTGCCCGGACGGATGAACCGAGTCGTTTGCAGAGATGTGTGAGAGAGCCCGATTTATCGGGAGAAATTTCAAACGGAAAAGAAAAAAAAGGAAATAAAAGCGCAATGTTGTGTCGCATGTCGCGTGATAAATCAAATAATAATTTCATCTGTTGTAACAGTCTAAAATATATCGCGAGCTCGCTCTTAAACGTGTGTGTCTTGTGAAAAATTGAAAGGTGCTTTCAAGATTCGCGCGGATTTTGTACTATTAGATTTCTCGCATAAATCCGACTTTTGAGAGCGGATGCTGTGGCAGCAATGACGTCGACGAGAGGAATCTACCGGGTGATACGCGAGCCGTATAGGAAGAGCCCGAGGGTGAAACAGAACGGGAGGAAGGGGGACACGCGGAGGACAGACGGAGATGGCGGATAGTCGCGGGTGGGGATCGCGGCGGCTTCGCTAAGGGGGTTGCTGGCGGCGGAAGGGGGGACGGTATAGGGGATTGAAAAGCAATTTCCCCGCGACGGGGATGCGCGGGATGTGGGCCGAGCTTTATATTAATGATCCAGATATATTATCGGACGTGACCGAAATTGCTGTCAAAAAACTCGGATATTGGAGGGAGTCGAGATCGCGAGACGACCGCTCCTCTCCGCTCGCTCTCTTCCTCCACGCTTATACGTATACACGCATACAGACTCGCACACGAGCGACGCTACTTGTGGAAAATAGCATCGATCAAATAGCGCGGGAAAAGTCGGGACTTCACGGCCGTTTAGGCGTTTTTGCTCGTACTTGTAGCAAAACTGTCACGACGGCGATGGATCATTCCCAAGCATTCTATTGAGAACACTCAATCCTACGTGATTATGTCTGTGTGTTTTTTTTTAAAGATTGGTATCGAAGCTTCATAACAAATATATCTTATTATCAATAGCGTTTTTCAACTCGGACATTATTTTATATTTATCAATTTTATCGTACAATTAATTTCTCGAAGAGTCCTGTTTTTATTTAAAGAAGGCAAACGTTTTCTATGCGCGAGATATTTTCATAACGCTTATCGAATCCGTGCGTGCGTGTCGAGCGTGCGTAATAGCTGGATGGATGGCTCATTTTAAGGGATATCGTTTATGCGGGTACGTTAAGTAGGAAAACCTGTCTTGCCACATGCGTATCCGGACCATGTCTCATGCGCGTCTGTGATAAGCAGCTGCAACTGCGAGCACTTGCGAGCGCCTCAAAAAGATACCGCTTACGCATATGTATATCCCCTATACGGCGTACGCTTCGTAACATCCATATCCTTTTGCCGGCAAAGATAGCCCGACGATTAGCGATTAAGTTCATTACGTTCGTTAATGAACTTTTTAACGTAATGAGAACGATGTGGGGATGGTAATTGACCGTCGTCAAAGAGATAACATTTGCGCATACATACGAGTACTTTTAGAGTATTACGTCTTTATCCGCGAGCATATCTCTGTAAATGTTAATACAAATTAATTAACGAATGTTATTTTAATTAATGTTTATTGTTACATAATCAATGGTTTTCATCTGACGCGTATATATCGTACATATTTTTCTGAGTACTATTAAAAAATTTATGGGCGTATAATTACCGGTTCAACTCCATTACGCTTCCATCAATTTTTCATTCGCATTCGAAAGAACGTACACGGTATTAAGAAGTCAAATGAAAATCGTTGCGTAATAATGAATCTTTCGACATAATAAATGCATTATGTTGACGTTTCAATCTTTTGAAATATTACACAATAATATTTGAATCGGAATATAATGTAAAAAAATTGTCACAGATTTTACTCATCAGTCATTACGTAAAATATATCATTACGCGAGACACATTTGTGAAATCTTTTACGAAATGATTCAGGTAGAATGCGGAAGCGTTCATAAATGATCGATTATTCTATAACGAGGTATCGATTATCTCATCAGGCATTATATAGGAGATTCGATTTGTCGGTCGGTCAGTCGGTCGTTACACGAGCGGGTATAATCGCGCTTGAATTAATAGTGCTGCAGTCTCGATTCCGGATCTTCCCAAAGATCGCTTTTCGTTGCTCCCTATTTACATAGCGGGACGCACGGACTTGGTAATACAGTCCCCGTTGACCGCCGTCGCGTCGGTTAGTCGAAGGGTAACGAGCTCGTCTGTTCACCCGGTCGTTGAATCGGACGCTCCATCCATGGCGTTCGTCACCACACGAGGAGGGACAGCGAGAAGGGGCGCTGCCGTGAGTTATAACACACGGTAAGATGCTTGGATAGGCGTAGCTCGAGAATTTCCATATCTCGGGGTGATTGTAATGCACATTTATTAGCTGGTAACGAGAACGGGCCGGAATTAACATTCGTCAGGGCCAGGTCGCCCCGACGAGTATTTATATTTATAGCCACTGTCCCTAATGCGATTAGCACGACTACGTGTTCCTCCCTATGTCAGCTTGTCACGTTCGTGTATTCGTGCGCGTTGGAAGGTTTCCGTCTATTCTGACCAATCAAGTCTGGCAAGCTGGTGGTGGTATGTCGATGTACACGCTTTTAAGAGATATCGTAAGTCTAAAGATAAGTCGACGTTAACTAACGTCATTAGCATTCGCGTCATCATAAATTGCTAATCGCGATGCGATTATTACTTCGTTAAAGCGTGTTCAACGAGAGAATAGTTGATAAATAAATTACTTGTCTTTCTATTTAATTCATCGGATCGTCTTTCGCATTTAGACAATTCAAATCCATCATGCGAAATATAGACAATCATTTCCTAATCGCGCATCAGACAACATTAATTTCTCGCTCGTCTATTCTCGCATAAATATTTAAATCGTAATCCCTAATGGATCCAAATAAACTTGTTTCGCGACGGACGCGCCTAATCCGATTGATTGTTTCCATCAAGCAAAATGCATTCCGATGGAAGCCTCCCGCCCGTGATAGGTATAGCTGAAATGTACGTCGAGTCGACGTATCACGGGCGACAGTAAACTTCCACTATCGTTGAGTGCACAAAAACCGATCCTGCCGGGCGAAGTAGTAAGGGAGACTCTTCGACTGGCACTTTGCGCGACGTTCTGCAGCAGCAACGTCGTCGTCCTCTCTCGCGTGGAAATCGAACGTGGCGTGGCGTCGCGGCGAGGCTGAATCGAGTGGCGGCGGAGTGTGAGATACCGGGGATGGATGTGTCGGTAAGAGCGGATGGGAAAAGACGGAGGGACGGGGGTGAGAGTGAGTGAAAGTGGTTTGTCGAGCAGTGCGAGCCACCAGACGCGGCTTGGCGCGGAGCAAGCGGGACAAAAGAGAAAAAAAAAAGATAAAAGCTACTGTAGAAGATAAAATAATAATAGCGCGATAATGTAAGATGGGACGGCTGAAAAGAACGAGTTCCGGCTCTTACCGGATCGACAGTTCGCATTAAACTCCGTACTCCGTCTACGGTTATTAGAGAAACACAAGTTTTCAAATTCGGGAGAAAAGTCTTAGAAATTTTTTAGCGAGAAGGAAAGGAGTAAATCGAAAGACTCGGCTTTTAAAAATTGATGAAAGTTGGATATCATTTCATGTTATATATTCGCACATAATCGCTAGAATCTTTAAATAATAACCTTTAAATTACATAAAAAAATCTATTTTTGAAACAAAAAAAAGGATAATTTCACGACGCAAAGAAATAACGTAACATTATATATTAAGGTGGCAAATTGGTCAAGTATGCAATCGCTGTAAAAGGAAACGGAAGTGTGCATTGCATTAGCCAGACAGGCGGGATTCAAGTGCGTCGCTACTCGAATCTCGAAGGTTTGCGGATTCCGAACGAGGAGCATGAAGCAACCGCTCCGCAGAGCGGCAACTGCGAGGATGGAAGAGAGATTCGACGTGCAGTCGCGAGGGGCACGAGAGCCCTCGGAGATCAGTAGGTTGGCGGCCGAGGGCTGTGGGTAGGGCTGTGTCTGTACTTAGTTAACGGACAATGCGGCCTCTAATGAACAGCCGGGGGCCGACGACGCGCGCGACTCGGCGCCCCGGAGCAACCAGTGGTGCGCGTCGACCGGTTATGCGCGAGACCGAGAGATCGCAATGCACGTTATTGTACCACGGCGTTTAACGTTGTTAATGCGAGACACCGCAGAATCGTAATGCGAATCGTTAACGTCTGTTTCGCGCGGAGCTTTAGCTGGGAATCGCGAGACATAGTATAATCATCTCGCCGTTTTTGCGCATGTACAGCTCGTTTACTGTCACGTTAACGCAGCGATCGTTCGGTCCGTCTCTAGTCGAGACCCCATGTGCGTTTAATCGCCCGATCCTAGTCATCGATTGATGAATCCGAAGGTTCGCGAGTCTCGTAAGATTCTTAGCCCCACGCGTTAAATAGAAAAAAATGTCGTTTAATTGAATATCTTCCATCAAGCAAGTAATGTATCTCTGATGGAAATTTAGATACCGAATCTCATTAAAGACTTACAGTCTCGTTTTCAATCTCGCGGCTTAGCATGTGCCGTTAGCGAGTCTTTTAATAGTTACCCATAATGGAGAAGAAAATTGACGGGCCGGGAAAAATATTACCGTTGCCGGTGGAGCTCAGCGTTGGCGCGCGCAATATCGACTCGATAGAGAATTAGAGAGACGGGAAAAAACCGCGACGCGGAATGGGCGGGATTGAGTATCACTGGCTGCCGCGACGGTCGTAATTAGATTCAATTGTCTCGCGTTAAATCAGTGACTGCGTCGCGCCGCACCGCGCCGCGTCGTCGCTCCCCATCCCGCGCGTCTGTCCGCCGCCGTCCTCTACTCCTACGATAGATACGTCTCATTGAAATAACTCGGCCGCGATGTTACGTATGTACGTAACATACGGAAAATCGAGCTTCGGCGCGCCGAAGACTTGAAAGAAGGTTCCGCCTTCCGCGCGTCGAAAAGATACCGATTCTATGTCGCGACGTTCGATTTCGTCCGCTCGCTTTTTATATTTTTTTTTTATGTCGTGCGTAAATAACGCGACGATATCCTCATCTATCTGCGTTTTTTTCCCTCGCGAACGATCGACACGCGAAAGCGATTTCCGATTAAAATCAATCATTATTTAAATGTTAATAAAAAAATAATGAGTATAGTGTAATAATATACAGTGATATTGTAAAATCACGGGAGATTGTCGAAGATTGTTGAATATAAAGTATCTTTACGCATTATAATTTTAGATTAAACGCATAGATTGGCACGTACCGACCGATCGTCGACGGCGCTTCATGCGGGTCATTTAAAGACCCGCGTCGTTCTCCTTGGGAAAAATTCTTTTGTACGGCAATTTAACGGAAATCAGCGTTAACGATCCGAATTGAAGTCATCAGGAGAGAAATGCCGGCTGAGAAGGAGGGGAGGGAGACGAGGGAGGAGGGTCGGGAATCGATTCGACGACAACGCGCGGCGTCGAATATGCCATTCCATTCGGATCTCTCGAGTGGAATTAATAAGAGCGAATTAATAACGAAACATACCCCCTGCGCGTAGCAGGTCCTTCCCTTCCCCCGGGCCCCCTTTCGCCGTCTATATTTTTATCGGCTTAATCTCTTTACGTGCGGCCACTCGTCTACAAAAGCGAAAGACTTTTGCAGCGAGAACTCGCCGAGTTTAATGAAAATAGTTCTTACGTTTTTACCTCTCGGGGATCTCGGTCGGCTGGGAGGGCGAAGGAGGAGGGGACCGAGAGACGAGAGGGGACTTACGCGTGGCCTCTTAACGAAGATTCTAATTAAGCGAGTCTTTTATTAGCCACCGCTCTCTCCTCGCGATTCCCAATTTTCTATCTACAAACTCTTACGATACTTTGCGCAAGTATCGGCACCTACTAAAATAGTATTTTATAAATCGCAGATTAAAAAATGGAAGAGAGTTTCGAGAAACTATATATTTTTATTATAAATGCATCGTTTGCTTTTTCTTATGTTTACATCGATTTCGATCTTTGCAATTTTAAGGTTTTCTCGAAAATTGTAAGTTAGATTTTTTTCTACAGATATTTTTATTTATTACATGTACTGTTCGTACATCGCAATCCATCAGTTTATTACACCGCCGTCAAACTCCGTGTAACTTTTTTCTGAAAATGCAAAATTAGCGCGTTATTTCCGTCTCGTTCGTGTTTTTTCGCAAAGGGACACAGAGAGGAGGGTAGCTGGAGGAGAGAGGGACACTACTAACGGCCACGACGGAATTTCCATAATTCCAGCTTACAGAAAACGACAGGTTTTAGCGTTGATGTTCAGTTTGTACCGGGTGTATTATTTTAAGTGGCGCAGTCTGTATAATTCAAGACTTGCGGTGCGCGGACAAGATGAAAGACGAGAAGGACGACACGGCGTGAGAATTGGAGAGAGACAGGATGGAAAGTAGGAGAGAAAGAGAGAGAGCTAGTAATGGAAAAGCGAGAGAGAGAGAAGAATGGAGAGGTTGAGGGTGTGGGAGAAGGTCGACGCGGTAATGGCATCGTCGTGTCGCCAGCCTCAAGCTCCAGTGATCCTCAATCGCGCGAATTCGCTCGCCGGATGCGCGTCGTACGCATAGGCACTTTACCACATGGAAATAAAATCCCGGGGGGGGACGCGAGGGGCAGGATTTACCTCGTCGCGCGGTAAACATTGCTCTCTCGATGACGCTGAAGCAAGATTCTAAATTAATACGACCGCGCATAGAAGCGATCCTATCGAAATAAACACGCTCGAACGCGGGAACGCCACGTGGTGCGCTTTCGCAGGATGTCTCGAGATCGACCAGTTCTTGCGCAGTCGTCTTGCCGGATACCGAGACGCCAGTCTTTTCCGTCTAATTGTCCGCGTTCCACTTTGTATCCCGATCCCGATCCCTTTCTCTCTCTCTCTCTTTCTTTCTCCGTCTTTCTCGCTCTTGCCGCCTCATTAAATCGAGCGATTAAAATCGGGAGCAGTGCAACTTGCGAGAACCCTGTCATTTTCATCGCATATGGTAAATTCATAAAGATAAGAAAAAAATAATGTGTAAAAAATAATGCGGTAAAGGTCTGATATTTCTGTATCGATTATACAAAGTATCCTAATGTATGGAATGGATAAAAATTCCAATCTTAATTTTAATAACAGATTTTCTAAAGTTAATTTCGTCGGAGATTATTTATCAGAAATTCAAATACCTTTTACGTAGAGATACTGTGAATTCGAATCCGATAAAATTCGACAGCTTCCCAGGATTGGACGGCATTAACGGCGAACGCGGATGAGAGAAATCGAGTACGTGAATCGTTCCGTGGAACCGCTTAGTCGCTCTTCCCCGATACCGCGCGCGGCGATGGTTAATTCAACGGAATTTACCGACGTTTGTGCGCGGGTTGAATAGCGTATAAATTTTACTGAGCGAGACGCATTACTTCTCTATTGTGCCGTGTTGCGGTCGTCCTCGCGATACGAAAATCTCGCTCGACCTTTCACGATGGTCGTCTCGTTTTGACCGCGTTGCATATTGGCGAGCGATGAACGATGAACTGTAAACTGCAAACAGTAGTCACAAGCGGAAGAGATTATTTATTGATATTTTTGCTCACTGATGAATTCTTTCTGAAAAATGTATCTTATTCCTAAAGGTGCGATAGGAAATAAAAATGTTTAATATTGTTAAAGATATCAAATAACGATATTATTTAATTTAAAATATGATGAGAGTATTCCAAGAAACTTGCAGTGGAGAGATTATAATATTAATATAAATTATGATTTTCTTACATTTTTAAAGAATATGTATTCTCCTTTATTGTTGAAATTTATTAATTAATTAGAGAAACATCCTTCATAATGATGTACATAACTTATATGAGTAATTTCACGCGTGCCCGATTAAACTGCTTAATAAGCTCGAGCTCATCCATTTTACCGCTCACATCTGCCTCATATCGCTTATCGCTTATCAATGTGCACATGATCTTCATCTCGACGAGGCCGTACAGGAACGGAATTCCAAAAATCCGTGACGGTAGCCGGGCGAGTGTATTTAGCGATAACTGCCGCGATATTTAAGGAACGATCGGATCGCCGCTGATGACGCCCCGGTTAATGCGAGGGACGGGAACGGTAAAGAGAGGGCGAGGGGAAGGGTGGCGAAAGGAAGGGGGACGAGGGCCGATAGACGTAGGCGCCGTCCAAGTTGTGCCGTTGATTGCACCACAAAGGGTGCAATTATGCGGCCCTTCAGCAATCACCGCGCATTCTGCCCGCCATTTGACCCCTCCAGTTCCCCCCCCCCCTCCCTTGCCGTCTCAATTCCCTGCATCCATCCTCCTCCTCTTCCTCCTCCCCACCTCCTCCCCCGGGGTTTCCAGTTCTGAAACCAACCAACCAACCCGATTTTGTCCCGTGCCCGCGCGAGATATATCGCTCGGGTGAACGGGGGCTATCGTGTCTTTTTATTTAAATGCACCCCGTGAACGTGTCGACGTGCACCGGCCGACTTGAATGCAATCCGCGGGGCCGATGCGATTTAATTCGCTGCCGTGTCGGCGACGCGACGCTGCGAAGAAATCTGTTAATGAGCGATTGTGAGCGCTTCCGAGATCGGGATGAAAGGCGTGCCGAGCTGTAAATTGGGCCGTGCATAGAGTGTGGCCCTGGAATTATCGCGCTTTCCTTCGCATGCGGATTTCACGTGCAATTTGCAGTCGATTTTTCCACGGAAAAAATTTTATTGCAATCCGCATATAATTTCTCCTTTTTAGAAATCTATAAATTTTCAAGAGTAAAATTATAGAAATTTATAATTAAAAAGTGTGTGCATAAATTTTGCATGTAAAACATTTCTACGTACATAATATTATTACTAGTATTATGACGACGTAATTTTGACTTGTATTGGTGGCGTAAACAGCAAGACGTAAGAAGAAAGCAAAAACAGACAGATGAGAGAGAAAACAAGGAAGCAAGACGAGAGAAAGATAGCGCGCGGGAGATACGTTCCAGATGTTTTCCCTGGTTTCTCAAGCAAGTTCAGAGTCAAGTTGCCAGACCGCAGTCTCATGGCATGACCGGCGGTAGGCAGGAAGTGCCGCATTAAGGTCGTTAATCCATGTTGTTTACCGCACGTTATTCTCTCGCCCATAACCGATTTATCACAACTCTTAAAAAATTAAATTTAAAAATATTTTTTTGACAAAAATTTTAGAGAAAAATTATCTAGATTGCAGGTAACATTTCTATTTTTTTGTTATATTTTTTTATTATACGGACAGCGCGCGAGATACACACAATTAATGTATTACAATTTATTATATATACTTAAAATTAAACTCCCTATTTTAATGTAATGTCATAATTTTTTTCATAGTATTATGAATATTAGATTTAATAGTCGCTTTAACGAATAACATAATAATTGATAATTATTATTAAAAATAATAAGATTTAACTTATTATTATCATATTATCTCTCTCTATCTCTTTCATGAATGATCTAATATCAATTTTTAAATGTACGGGCGAGAATTCTTACAACCGGTCCGTTTATATTTTACTTTAGACGGCGAAACGTTGGCAATAACGCGCGAGCGAATCGAAGGGAGCAGGCGAGACGGAACGGAAAATGCGGATGTAGCGCGTCGCGCGGCTTAAAGTAAATTTTGAAAACGGCTTCGACGGTCCTCGACGGAAATCTTTCCCTGCGGCCCGCTTCCGTAATCCGAGAACATTAATTTGTCGGCGACGGTAAACTTACGAGCGCCAGCCGTAACGTTTCCCCCGGGGGACTTTTTGTATTTTCTCAGGTTGTCCTGCGGGAACAGGAGGGCGGAAGACTCGCGTCTTGACAAAATTTTACGGTCCCGCACGACCGTCGCGTTGTGTACATTGCGCAAAATCCGTCTGGAAATATCATCTCGATAAGTCTCGAATTATATCGTCGCGTCCTACAGCTCGAATTAAGAGAGAGAGAGAGAGAGCGCGCGCTTTAAATATTCATCACTAACGCGTGTAATGAAAATTATATTAATAATATGTTGCGATGAAAAGTGCCGCTTCGTTCACGTTGAGAATAACGATCGACTATTCTGAAAGTTGTACGTATGTCTAAATTTGTGCGGGCACATATTATACTAGCAGCAAGTTAATATCGCGCGTCGGTTAATGATGTTGCCATAATTATGGTAATGCTATTGCGTTTATTATCGTCTGATCGTCTAAGCGTCATTATGTCCTCTCGCAGTTGCCGTGTCTTCGCAGCGTATAATCCGACGACGTAAAACACTAAACGCAAACGTTTGCGGAGCGGTTGATTACCATAAACGCGACGGAAACGAAGATCTTACGCTCTATGCACAGTAGAAGCGACTATACTTGGGCTCACCACGTGTCAAAACTTGTATATGTATTACGTATCTATAAAGTCCCAGCGGTTTAAAAGTGAAAGTTGATTGATTCCGCGCTCTCTCTCTCTCTTTCTTGAGATCAAATATTATTCGTATTACTCGTCAAAGAAATTTACATTTCGAGTGCAAAGTGCAAATAGTTAAATATTTTCTATAGAAATTATATATATTATATTTTTTATAAAATATTTTATATAGAATTTATTATATTTGCTATAGAATTCTAAAAATTTTTAAGTATTTTAAGAAAGGACGAAATAACATTAATTTGCAAAATATTAATTTTGCAAGATGTGTCACATAACACATAGATTCATACATATATATTTTTGGAAATTTGAAAAATTTAAAAATTCACACATTACTTTATGATTTTAAAATCAAATGATAAAAACAGTTCTCTTTTAATATCCACATTTAGAATAATTTGTATTAACATAGAGGTAAATTTATTATATTAATATATAAAATTGAATATATATGTATATAAAATTATAAATATAAATTAATATTTTGAATGCAAAATTAAAACGGACCCTGAGGATCAAACTTTCGTTAATTGGCTATAATCGGGGGTTAAGATTTGCCAGGACCGAGTCAACCGGAAGCGGCGTGAAATCTCGCGGCCGTCTCGCTTCCTCCGAGCTGTGTCCGTCGCGGCGCTTAGCGTCGAACGGTATCGCGTATCAGTGCTGTCGGTGGCAGAGATCCGAGGTGGGTAGCGAGTCGGCGAACGAGAGCGCGGTGCTAGAGGGGGTAGGAGGGGGGGATGGACGGGCGGTTATTGCCTGTTGGGTGATTTATCTAGTAATACTAGCCGACAGGCCGCGAGAGCCCGGGGCATGGGCAACGGAGCGAACCCGTGGGCTCCTAACCCCCTACCCGCGGGGGGGAGGGAAAAGGAGGGGGAGGGGTGGTAGGGAAGGAGAGGGGAAGAGGGCCAACCACCGGCACTGGTGGAAATTAAAAACTCACTTTATTACACGTCTCATTCCGCGCCCACCCCCGTCCGCCCGTCCACCCTCTTCGGTCGCTTCCACCCTCGATCTTTCTCTACACGGCCTCTCTCCTCTCCTCACCCCTCCTTCTTTTCCTCCTCCATCGTGCTACCTCACGCGTCCTCTTTTCTCTCTTCCCTTTACCCTTCGCCCTCCACTCATCATATTCCGCCGCTCCGCCGGCGCCTCGTTCGCGCGGACCGACTTAATATGAGGCCGGCCATACCTGATGGAACGAATATTATTAAAGTTCGCCTGCACGCGAAACCGGTGAAATATCGTCGGTTCCCCTCTTTCGATCCCCTTTGCAACCGCCGGTTACCGCGTCGACCTTTCGTTCCCTCGCGACGGAGGGCCTGCGGCATCATCCTCCCTTTGCCCTTTCTCTTCGCCGGTCTTTATTGTCTGACTTGTAACTGCATCTGGTGACATTTGAGTGTTATGAGGATGTTGTTTGATGTGTTATCTGATAATGTTATCGCGTAACGTTTCAAGTTTTGAAATAATACTTGGGCTCGATATATGCTTTGGAATTTAATCAGATGTGTTTTCAAGAAAAAACTACAATATTAATGACTTTAACTTGGTATCCATAATTTAAATCGATACGCAATATATATAGATTAAAGCAATTCGGAGCGTTAAAGTAAAGAAATCTCCAACTTGCGTTAATTCGACACACAATTTCCCGCACGAGAAAGTGAACGCGTATAGGCGTGCAACAGACGGACGTTTATGGGGCTCACGATGACATAGCCGTCGGTATCCGGCTCGTTTTATTAATGTCAATAAGGCAATTATTGCCAGCGGGCGGGTGTGGGTCGGTATCTCGTTCATACCGCCGGCGTGGCGAGTTACCTGCCTCGACTGCCGATGGCTTCGAGCGTGCGTATAATCCTGCACATTCTGCGTCGGG
The DNA here is from genome assembly GCF_025532165.1 of Camponotus vicinus. Lineage (NCBI taxonomy): Eukaryota > Metazoa > Arthropoda > Insecta > Hymenoptera > Formicidae > Camponotus > Camponotus vicinus. Next base: position 4,858,970 of record NW_028141949.1, read on the forward strand.
AACAGACGAATCATATTAGCTGCGCGTTTCGACTATAATAATAATATAATCGATTCATCCAGAAATTCATAATCGCGTCAAGCAAATTCAGACTCGTCAAAATAATCGATTTCGCGATCGCGTCGAATTCAACTCCGCCGATTTCGTTAACGACGTTCGACGTCGCTCTTTTGCGAATCGAAGAGCGATCGATTAGGAATTATTAATAGGAGAACATCGGGGATTTGCGTTATAATTGACGGGACATTGTTCTTTATTCCGCTTCTTCCGTTACGGGACGAAAGGTTTGTATAGATGCGCCTGGAAGGAACAAAGTAACCCGAATTTACGGCACTTGAACGCTCGCGCGGCACTCGGCTCAGTCGCTGAACGTGATCTGAAGAGGTTGGGGAGAAATGAAGGGGTTGGGGGAGAATAATATAGGAAAAGAGGGGTTTCTCTCCCTCTAGTCTCGCGGGCTAAGCAATATCCATCCGCCCACATGCTTGCCCGCCCGTCTGTCTGCCTGGCTTTTCGGTGCCGTCGCTGTGTGTACAGACGCGCGTTCAACAATTTATTCATTACTGTCTCGCAAATATTCTCGATGCGCGCTCCATTATTCCGCGTTTCGCGATTCGCACTCGGGATTCTCGACGAGGTGCATTCGAATATCGTTTCTCCTTTTTTGATAAATTTCATCGATCTAAAGATTAGCGTTGTATATTTCGGAGCGATTGATCCATTTTGGAGATCTTGACGAGTCCACGTGATTCGGAGTCGCGCATCGTCAATGATACCGCGATTAAGAATCCACGACACGACGCAGATACTTGGCGAGTATGTAATCGCGTGAGTGCTCGTATACTCTCGCAAGTAATGCATTAGCCGGTAAGTGATTGCCGGAAGGACAGACTAGCTGCTGTTTGCGCGGAGCATTTGTGAACCGGAGCTTACATTTGAACAGTCATACTTATTCTTTGGGGAACTCGCTTGTTTTTCGTTTATTCTTCACTTATTCTTCGCTTGTATATTCTTCGTAGAATGAAATAAATAAAACAGAACAGACTATACACACACAAGGTGTCTTATGATATAAGAGTGATTTTCTACGTGAAAAACATGAAGCTTATAAAACAATTTTATCATATTTTCGAATTAATTTTTCTTTCGTGTACTGAAACCAATACCATGAATAAATTTAATATCTTCGGAGATACACGTTCGAATATTAATTCGTAATTCAAAACAGGTCGTAGTCAGTACGGCAGAAGCGTAACAATTTTGCAGAAACATAGAATTTCAACGGATTTTACTTTATTCGAAAAGTACTGCCAGCTCTCAGGAGTACCTCGGGAGACGCGGCAAGCTATCCGAAAAGTCTCGGGATAGCCCGTGGTGGTGCCTCGTGCGCATAGCAACTCCAAAGACGTATGTCGGTTTGGGGCAGCGAAGGCTCGCGAAGGCCCGGTGCGGAGGGAGTAAAAATTTCACGGAGTGAATAAATCAGGGGACGCGCCGCGGCGGAGCGGCGCTCTTAGTTTAAGTACATCTGGCATGGCATCTCTCCTCTCTGCTGCGTTTGACTACTTTCTCCCTCTCCCTCTCCCTCTCTCTTTCTGTCTTCTCGCTTTTGCCTGCACTCTATTGCGAATAATGCGTCAGGAAAAGAGATTCTGTCCGCTGTGTTTCGCGAACGGCACATTCCGTTACTCACGAATAATAAGATAGTCTGTAACGCTTTTTGTACAAAAAAGTAAATATTTCTAGCTAATCAATTCGTATAATATGCACAAGAGTCGAGAAAACTGACGATTTTAATTTTGATTGAAATTGTGATTGAAATGAAATTAAAATTTTACGCAAATAAATTCCAATTTTCCGGCGTAAATTATAAATATTTATAAAAGACATGTATATTATTTTTAGATATAAGAGAGAGAGAGAGAGACATTTTTTTTTCGCGGAAGCATTGCTTATACGTGTAGAGAGCTTAAAAAGAAAAAAATGATCCCGTACAAAATTTGAGTGCGGTCGATGTTCGTTCGCATTCGTCGACTCTTCAGGAACGCGAAGCCATCTTTTATGTCGAAGAACAGGATTGATCTTTTAAATTGCATCGTGTTTACGGTCTGGCGTGATGTATATATATATACACACATACACATACACACACATAGAGGAATGAGAGTGTAGGAGAGCAAACTACTAGCGAGTTTGCGTATCTACGAGCAACGTGTGTAGATCGCGATGTGTCAGTAAGGGAGTTGGAAAGGCGGACGGGTGGGGAAGGTCATTCGGGAGGATGGCGGCTCATCTTGTAATGGACTCAGAAGACAGGCGAGTCGGCTAATGGAGCCCTGCTCTTCCAGAAAAGCTCTTAGTATCCGTGCCGCGCGAGCGTCGATGCTGTCGGGCTGCGTCATTCCAAATCCGCAGCAACCCCCGGTGGTTATTTGCGCGCGCGCAGGTGCGAGAGACAGATGAGAGCGTCGGATTTTTTTAGAATATTTCGAGCCTCCAGGGTACGCGAGTGTTTCGAGAAGCTTTCATGCAAGATAAGATAATTCGAATAAAATGCGCAAGATTATTTTGTAGGCTATTATTACTTCAGAGAAGTCAATCACAAGATATAATTTAATATTAACACTGTAAAGTTTTTTTATCGACTATATTTTATCGTGCATAAATCCAAATTGAGAGAAATGATGATCTTTTCGGAGATGGTTCCTATTATTATTATACAGATTTGTGTGACATACACACATACAAATCTTACGTATGCCGCTTCTTCAAGTTCAACGCGGAATTTATCGTTGCGTTAGCGCGACGCGTCGCGTCGTTAAATGCTTTTTCGCGAAATAAGAGCATCGCGAGAGCGGCGGTCAGCGAGAGCGAGAGAGAGAGAAAGAGAGAGTGCCGCTTAGTTTAATACACGTAACGCTACTTTCCGCCCGCTTTTTCTATCAAATGCTCCACGCCGAGCTCCAACGGGGTTCGAAGTAGTATAAGTCGTGGACAAAGTAGACGGCGTACAGAAAACCTCCATTAAAGTCCGTAGAAGTGATTAGTACGCTCCCCACTCCCCTCTTCCGTCCCCTCCTCTCGTCCTTTCCACTCTTGCCCTTCGTTTTACACACACACACACACACACACACACACACACACACACACACACACACACACACACACACACACATGCGCGCGCGCGATACCATTTTCCCCTTTCCCGCCTGTATCTTCCTCTCTCTCATTTTTCTCTGTCTCTGTCCGACTTCTTGCAATTTCAGAGCTCTCTCGCATTTCGCTTTCTCCTTCGTACGGAGGATAGTAGACTTTGGAAACGCGCGTCTCGCGATACTCGTGGGAGACCTATTATCGAACATCGTATAACGATTTTGGATCTGCGACAGTGTATTGTACAGGGTATCGTGCGCTCTCTGTCAACCATGGATTCTGCAGAATTGATTCTAGAGTTGATATCTGTTTAATGAGAATCAAGTGTAGGTTGTTTTCTTTTTTCTTTATTCCGTAGTTCTCAATCTTTTCAGTATTAAATATCTCGACGTGCGTTTTTAATTTATGACATTCAATAACTTGGTAATTAAGTCGCCAATTAAATTTCTGTTAAAGTAAAATGCATCTGAGATTAATTGGCAAATGAAGTTTTATTACCTATTTATACTCTCTCGAAACTTATCGCAATGCACACACTCTCTCTCTCTCTCTCTCTCTCTCTCTTTAATTTACAATATTAACTCGTAACTCGTAAACGTCGGATTTTAAAATTCGAGAAAACGTCGACTTGAAACTTATTATTCTTTTATCTTATTATTCTTTAGACCATTCAGGATAAGACATCGAATTTTTTACGGGAGTATCGTTGAAAATATAGAAGCTGCCTCTATTTATTCTGATAATGTCGCTGAGATTAACACGGGAAGAGTAATATAGGCATGAAGCCGGATAAAATCGCGAGGCATTTTTTTTTCTGATAACACTGCTACTTCCCGAGAGGTAACCTAGACTTTCCGTGGTTGTGATAGGCCTGATGTCATAAATCAGTCGATAATTAAAAGAGACCATCGACAATGGCGGCGACGATAAGCACGGCTTAATCCATTTCATCGGTCCGGTATATGGGAGTGGAAAAAAGGTCGTAGCCTTTCTAATTTAATCTGGCGAATGATTCCGTGATTCTCGAAGCCGGCGGCAACCCTTTCATTACTTACGTCTCTACCCGGCCCCTCTCTCGCGGCTCCTTGCTCACCTCCCTCAATTTCCCCTGCCCCTTTCCTCCCCGCGTCCCTCCTCCCCCTCGTGCGCCACCGTGAATCGGCGCAGAACACTAAATCAGCGACCGGTGTAATTTTTGTAATGGGAGGTGTGGCTTCGTAGGGGTGGCGGACGCGTGTCCTCGGAGTAGGGGTTGCGAGCACGCGGTAGGGATTGCCACCCCTGCGTCGGCTCGCGTGTAGGTGGAACGGTGGGGTGAAATCCGTAAGGGCGATTCTAGGGATATCCCGTTGAGCGAGACGCGCCACATCGGAGGTTAATCCTCCATACCTATTTCACGAGCGTGATCGTCCTTTAGAAGGATCTTACGGAAGCGGAGAAGAGAACTTTGCCGTTAATCTATTCGTCGATTTGTAATTATGATAACATTGTCATCTATCATTTCTCATATGCTATTTGTTTTATATATTATTTATATTGCATATATTGCATGTTTTTATATTGTATTTTGTGTTTTCACACATTTATTTCTCAAAACAGATTTAGATTCTAGAATATATAATAAATATTGTTGTGTATTTTAACAATATCAAAATTAAAAATAACTAAATAAATATTAATATGTTTTGCTATTAGTTTTAATTTTATTCCCAATTGATATTTTGTCGGAATCAAAACATTATAAATGTTTCCAGTAGATAACTAATCTTTAGAAATTTATATCGTTATTTTTCGGTCATCTACAAAAAATTAAAAAATTGCCAAAACAAAGCAACATTTTATTAACCATAATAATTAAGTAACCATAAATTGATTGAACTTTTTTACTAATCTTGGCAAGTAATTTTTTGATAGTTTTATTAATTTAAATTGTACTTTAGAAAATAAATAGGAGATTTATATTATTATTGATTAACAACATTACATTTTCTCCGTGATTGATATTAGATTAATTTTATTGCATAAAAACTACCTATATATAAAATAAAACCAGATTACACATTACTGTATTAATAATAATGTTACGTAATAATATCGTATATAATATTAAAGTTATCGATATTGAAAGAGACCCATCTATAACGGAGAACCATGAATAATATAATCGACTTTTTTATTTTTCGCATTTAATCATTCATATCCTCTACATTATATTTGCCATTAAATCGGCACGATAAATTATCGATCTATTACACATTCATTATGATAAATCGCTGATAATTGAATCCCTCGTTCGGTCCTGATTGCGATCGCACGTCGCCCCTTATCGGGTCCTGGACAAAGTCGATTCTTACCCGCCGCGGGACGTCGACAGGCGCGAAATTAAAAAGAAACAAACACCGGAGCGCGCGGACCATAATCGATATCCCCCTCGCGTTCACCGTCGTCTTCGCTTCGTGGCATCGTAGCGGCACGTTCTCTTCCCATCCCTTCCATCATCCCCGCGTCCGCTTCGTCGTCGTTGCTGGAAATCGAGAGCTCATAACTCGCTTCCTAAACGCGCCGCCTAATCGACTGGAGTGCGACCGCTATCCCGAATCGGGGTACATCCGGCGTGATCCGCCTCGCGCGGGGGTTAAATTGTGCGGTAGAGCGCGGACAGTTGAAGAATCGACGCGCGCGAGCGAGCGAGCGAGCGAGCGAGCGAAGGGTTGAGGAGAGAGAAAACGCGCGTGCGAGGGGTAATGTAAGGGCTGGCCGTTGGTGGTGGCATTTGTGATAAAGTGGGGAAAGCGCAAAAGGGTAGTATAGCAAACCGACGGCGGGGAATGTCGGGGAGGTTAGCCCGGTGGATAGTGGGGATTTATCACTCTCGGTGGCGTGCCGTGGCCGCACGCGGCTCTCGGCAGTTTACAGCCGACCGCCGAACCGGCGGTCTCATGCTACTTGCGGAAGGAACTATCGCGCGACGCGTGCACGCTTCGTCCCGCGTATTTGCGAGGGTTGCGCGCGCCTCAAAGGGTTGTAAGATACACTGTTCGTGAAGTTTCGGTCAAGAGGGAAGTCTTGGGTGAATCGGTCGATCGAGAAAACGAGAACGAATCGGTCATCGATGAAGGAGAGCGCGCGAATCGGGATTGATGGTGATCGTTTCGTGCGTCTTGTGCAGTGCCACGTGACGCGGAGAGCTTAAAAGCGTAGAAGGACCGCCCCTAGCACGAAGCCCTCGCCGTTTCTCAGCGATTGTTGCCAGGTAAATGCGATTGCAGATCGCGATTAGATTAGCGCGCGCGAGACGGACGGCCGAGAAATAGAATGAGACTTTGATGAGAACTTGAGATCGCGTCGAGATTTGATTAGTCTGTGCAAAGGATCGGAATATAATTATCCAGTTCAGTGATAGATTGCATTTACCGATATCAATCTCGAAAATCTCGTATAATGCAATAGCTGTGCGAGATACTTTTATGAAAACGTAAGATGCGGAATGCAGGATAAAAGAGAGAGAGAACGAGAAAGAAAGAGAGCATTAAAGAAAATAAAGCACGCCGATAAGCTCGCAGCGTATATAGATGGTGTATAAATGAACGTGCATTTGCTAAAGAAGTCGCGTGAGAGTCTCGCGTTAATTATAAACTGTCTTGCTTTTTAACTTGGCAGATAAGCACGCGCTGGCATACTTGTGTATAGTCATTCACCCCCTTCTTGCACTTGCATCTCGCGCGAGCGTCCCATCTCTCATCGACCGACGTCTGTTCCAATTACCGGTGGCGTTTTAAGGCGATTCCGTTGTAGGGCTGCCGTTACCGACGCGGATTAACTGCACCCTTAGAAATGATTCGCATTGCTCCTTTACTTCGTAATTCCTTTGTTCCGAATCGTTGTAACGACGCGCGATTATCGACTAACGCGAGGGAATGCGATTAACCGATGCCAATCTTTGCTCCGTTTAATTAACCGGCCGCAATAAAAAAAAAGAAAAAATACGACCTGAACGAGAAATCGTATTATTTACATCGTATATCTTTCTCTCAGCATTAATACAAAAATTCTGTTTATTCCCCGAATATGTGTAATGTGTGTGTGTGTTTTTTTTTCACCATCTAAAATGACATATGCTCTTTTTACGACGCGAGAAGTTTGCGCGGAAATTTCTTTATATTATTCTTGGTTCTAAAACTGAAATTGTTATATCTAAATTTGATGAGGAAATTCCATCCATTTACGACAATGAAGGCACGTCTCTTTATTGAACCGTCTTATAGTGAAGTTTCAGACGGATGCCATGAGATAACATAATGCACTATGTATGAATCGTTTTCGAGATATCGTCATCCAATATGCAAGAGCGAGCCGGTTGTAGCGCGTGACAAAGCTTTCACGAAGATTAGCGCTAGGTGCAATCTCGCAAGCGATTCATCGGAATGGCACGTTATTATATAGCCCCTCGGAATTTATTTCAAAGCCTATTATGAGATAAGCGAATTACAAATATACTCTTACTATATTGTATATAAGAAAGCAAACAGTCGATTTAGGATACAATGAAGATTCTATCCTCGAGCTAAAAAAAAAAGTAAAGCAGAGTAAACGCTTTATTTTTTAAATTCCTAAAACAAAATTACTTTTCATACTTATTACGTTATCTCCAGGCAAATTTAAATATCCCACCATTTCCACGGAATATCTCGTGTTACCTAAAAAAATATATATCGCTAATAAGATTGACGTGACGCGTTGCGCTTTCCATTTACTTAACGAAAATTTAATTAGAAGTTTAATTAGTGAATTATCGAACGCGTCAAACATCCGAAGTCGATAAGATATTAAAAAAATATTTTTAACGAGTATAAGTATTTTGATAAATCCGTTTGTTAAAATGAAAACTGGAAATATTATCATCTTTAATCTTTTTCCGCCTCCTCTTCATCATCGGAGATAAGATACAGATGTATCCTTCTCGTGTAACCACGTTTTATTCCACATATGTCGTCGGGCGTCGGTTAAAGTCGAAATAATGAAGCTAACTGTCCGTCTGGACGAGCAGCATCCCATCGTGTTCCACGAAGGCCGTCTCTTCTTCATCATCCGACCTCTTCTGGATCTCTCCTCTTCCTTTCTCCTTCTCCTCCTCCGCCTCTTCCTTCTCTTGCTACGCCGTCTCGACGTCCCGCCGAGAGAGCGTCTCAACTGTCGGCCACCCGCGTGTACTCGTCCGTTTGAATGCCGATAATTGGCACTAGTTTCAACCGGCGGCGGGCTCGTTAGCCGGCCGGCTAAAGAGAATCACTTAATTATTTCGTTTGAAGTTCGCTCCCGATAGGAGAGAGATAGATAGATGCAGCTCGCTCTCGGATCACCCGTGGCGCGGATAAATCGAGAGAGAGCTGGAGCGAGCGCGAGACCTTCGACCGGGCGTTTGTTTCGCACCGACAAATTGCTGCGGCTAATTAGCCTCGCGGGCTAAAAGAGGAAGCGCCACGGATATCCTAGCCGTTATTTCCCCGCTATTTCGCCGGTTTATTACCGCGGTTGCTGAGTCAAAACTGAGCTGCTACTTTTGCCATTGGTTGGAAAAATTTCCCTGCTATTTGCGTATGTATGTACTTAGCTGCTGTATAAATAAACCGAGTCATTTTCGCTTCTTGATACGAGTGTTCTTTTGAAAAATGGGCCAAAATTATTAACACAGTTTTTAATTGCTTGAATGTATGTGACGTGTAAGATGAAACATTTCATAATTTAAAAAGATAATGAAATGTATGAAAAAGGTGATGAAATAATAATAAATTAAAAAAGTATATAATAAAAACCAGAATAAATTTAAGTAAGTAATCCAGTATATAAAATAATAGTAACAAAATATATAGATAATTTGATTTTCAAATAATTTAAACTTGTGATAATGCGACTCATAAACTTCAAGAGGAGGCAGGGCAGGTACATTTAGAAAATAATAGAAGTACAAGTAGTATCTTTCACCAAAACAGATCTTTCTCGCGAGCGGCGCTCTCCCGTTTTCTGGACATTATAGCGTGCTAGCGAGTCGCTGCTATAATTTAATAACACCGGGGCGCATGTAATGCCTTTCGACACGAGTCAGCGATAATTCCACGGCGAATGTCCAATAAAAAGCCACTTTGCCCGATCGAAATATCAAATGTAATCCTCTTAAGTCGGCCGCACCGTCGAACATGTATCTCGCGAGCTGACCATCGCGCCCTGTCCTTCTCCCGCCTTCGCACCCCCAATCCTCGCCACCCCCGGCCCATCAACCTCTCTCGGACTCTATCTCTGTTCGCCTCTCTGAGCTACTAACTTTTACTTCCCCTCTCTTCTCTCCCTACCTCTCTATCTCTCTCTATCTTGCTTTTATTCTGTCCTCTTCTCTCTATCGTGTTCTTTAAGTCGGAGGCGTTGCTTTTACGGCGATTGAAGTTTCTCGTGGGTCTTTGGGCAGACCGCCAGGTGGCAGTGCCGCGTCCTTCTGGGCGTCGGCCCTGGGTGCCCTTTTCCTTCTGAGATTTTTCTCAAAACAGAGATATGATTGTATACTTAGGACACGCTGCCTTGAAGTACCGCATCAATCCGGCACAATGTACGTCGAAACGAGAGGTAGGAACGCTGAGAATCGAAACTGAATCTGATTTTCCAAAATAATTTTCAAAAGATCGTACATTGTTTCATTTCAAAACAGGTTTTAACTTTGCAGCAAACTGAAGGAAAAATTTGAAGACGATGTAAAATTGATAGATTAATACGGAATTATCGAGTTACGTGATATTTTTCTCCGATCATAACCCGAGGGCACGAAAACAACGCGATCACGGCACTGGCGCAAATTCCGCAACATTCTTTTATCGATCGTTAAAAGTTTCATTGGCGTTCATGGTTGCTCCTTGGACGCGACGCTATTGAGAGCACCTCATGTACAATTAGCTCCACTCATTAAAGAACCATTCGCAGCGGCGTCGAATGCCGGGCGATGTTGAATAATTAGCATTTGCTACCGACCGAAATCGATTTGTTAATTAATAAAGCGCTAACGTTCGCCGTACTAATAATACCGGTCAACAATTGAATAGAGAGCGCGTTCATTAACTCGCCGCGCGCAGCCAGCTAACGCCGGATCGACTTTGTATTGATTCATATAATCGAATTTGTCGCGAGTCCTCCGAGCGATCTCTCGCCGGTGTGTATCGCGCAAAACGATGTTATTTACAACGGTGAAATGTCACTCGATGAAGAAAAAGAACCTTACTTTATCGTCGGACATTTCGTCGCGCAACCCTTTTCCCTTCTCTTTTTCCGTGTCTCTTTCTCATCTCGTTTTCTTTTTTCTGTTCCATTGCCACCCCTTCCCCCAAGATTTCGTGCCGCGAATTTTCTTCTCGTAGAGAGTAAGCCCGCGCGGAGAAAAGTTCCTTTTCCAACTTGGTGCTCCAGCTCGGTTACCGGCTATTGGCCAGGATATCTTTCGATTATCAAGACCATCCATACCTACCGCCTTAGCCGAGCCGGCTCTATTGTCTTCTCGGCTCTTTCAATTAATGTTTTGATTGATTTCGGACCCTCGCCTGGAGAACGCGATCCTTCCTCACGATCGGCGCACTTAGCTCGTTTCTCTCTCCCTCTCTCCCTTTCTCTCTCTCTTTCTCTTATCCTCTCTTCCTTTCTCTAAGCAATACTCAGGTTGGCCGTCCATAATCGGCATTCCGTGGAAGACAGAGTACGAAAACGTGAGAATTTAATACGAAAGATGGTTATTGAACCTTCGTTGATTCTCTCTTTTACCCGATAATGATACAATATTTGTGATCGTTCGATTAAGTTTAGAACTAATGATTTTTTGATCAAAAACTATTCTTAAAAAATATAAATTCTATGTATATAATTTTCTTTAAGAAATTTGTATTAGTTTTTATATAACATAAAACATACAAGTGTGTTTACTCAGGAAAACACAAAATTCCAAAATGATATTCATAAATTAAATGAATGAGAAATAAAAATGTCCACTGCCAATCACACATATATAAAATATATAAATATTTGCAAAATTATCATCGACCAAATGACCATTCTAAAGTTTATTGTGTGATGCTTTTAGATAAGGCGAAGATTGGACAGAGCGCATTAGAGAGTTAACGATTCTAAAAAGCTAATTGCGGTCTCGGGCTCGGGGATTACCAGAGATTTTCCTCTTGCGGAATACTACGTGCCGCAGATAAATCCCGTCTCTCCTTGAAACACACCGCGGGGGAGCAAAGGGGTGGAGATGTTTCAGTACGTACGAGGAACACGCGCGACGTCGCCGACGACGGCGTCTTCCTCACTCGGGATAGCGACGACTTGGCTGCTGGTAGACGACGACGACCCCCCTTTCCCTCTCCTCGAATCGGCGGTGTTATACCGGTAGCTGTTTTATTGCGAGATTTGCGGCGTGGCCTCCCCGTGTAACAAGACTTACTGAGATCTTAATAGAATCTGAGACCACCCTCCCTCCCCCTCAGCGAATCTTATACCATGGTGGGACTGTGACTCGATTCTCGTCCATGGTTTCGCATTTTTCCAACTCTCCCCCGCATCGCCAAGGTTTCCGTCCACGGACTTTCGGGGAGGGAGAGTGGAAGGAAGTTGATCGGGCGGGAAAGGGATGGACGAGAGTTGATTCCACTGCATCCCTTCGGTGAAAAAAAAACTGGCACTTATATTCTAAGCGTATATAAGAGGGGTGAGAAGACACGGGCGAGGGCGGAGGCTGAAGCGCGGCGAGGGAGAGCGGTCTGAAGGGTGATTTATGAATATTGCTTACGGAGAAAAGTGTATCGCTACCGCGCTGCTACGTCGATTTCGCTCTCTACTTCGCGAAGACTTCGAAACGACTTTTGCGCGGCGATTCCTTTTGTATACGTTCGTGTTGTTTCCGGGGGGAGAAGAATAATCGCGCGGAACGATCGAAAGTTTCGCCGAGTTGTCTTGACCGGTCCTCTTGTATCGATAAGAGTACATACAAATACATGATAAATGATTCACTGCCTAAATCCAAAATCTGTATGAATATTTCCTTAATAATGAAAGCCTCTTTGATCCAAAGCATCGGTGGATTCGTTTAATAAAACTGAATATATTGTGATTATAAAGAAAGAATAACTTTTCATGATAAATCTTTTAATATAAAAAATGTAGTATTATATATATATAAATTTTATATTATATTACGAGTAATATATATCGTATTAAATGCAAAAATCTTATGCCATCGAGTCCGTTCGACCACCGTCGTATTTCGTTCTTTTGTCATTTCGGTTTCTCGCAGTCGGATCGATATACAACTCCCCCCTGCGAGCTGCCGCGCTCCGAGGCTCACCCTTATCCCATAACGAACGCAATTGGCATCGTCAAGACGATCTCACGTGCGTCTTAATTATACCGTAGAGCGGCGCCGGCCCGGTCAGGAGCATCGGGTTGCAGTGAATATTTTATGGCAGCGATGCTGAAGAGAGAGAGGGCGGGAAAGAGAGAGGGTGCGAGGCGTCGCGGTGCCGTGATAGTCGCCGCATATAACGACGCGAGAGTAAGTCTGTCTCCTCGCCCTTTCTCTCTCCCCCTCCCTTCTCCTTCTTTTCCTGCCACCCACCTTCCCTCAGGAAGCTTGTTAGGCGACGCCGTGCTCCGCTATCTTCTAATTGGCGATATAATGATCCTGAAGGATGGAATACCGTGGGTACCCTGAAGAACTCTAGAGGAGAACGCACCCTCTCACCGCACCTCGTCTCTTTGTTAGAGGCGAAATTAAAATTTGGTTTTGCTCTGCCCTCTCGTACATTTCCATCTCGTCTTTGGACTTATGCCTCTGTGGCTTTATTTCGGCGTGCTCTCCTTCGACGCATTATATTTTCGCGTAATTGCGAATCTCCGAAAAATGAAGAATAATTAAAAACAATTCATTTCGTTTGTGGAAGAAGATGAAAAAAGAAGCTGCAATGTCGAGATTCGGTACTGATATCTCTCTCTCTCTTTCTATATATATAATCATAAATACGTATTTGTATCTCAAGAAATCGCGTGGGTTCAGCTATGGTTGTTTAAGGGCCAGTCGCGCATAGCGAACTATTAATTAATCGACCATTACATAGTTCGAAATGCGCAGCGCGCGGAACAAGTACTCGTTCTAATTACGCGCGCCCTCATTAACCATAGTAATATAGTAAATTTACAACTTGTAATTATCTCTCATCCGAGACGACGACTATACATATAGCTCGCAGCCAGCGCCGCGACGCAGTTTCCCCGTGTTCGCCCAATCAGCGAAGAGCAGTATATCCGTATCGTTATCGCTGCTCGTCCATTCAGAATTTACGAACGGACCCTTGTATAGCGGTGTTGATAGTTACCAGGCCGGTCTCAATTAGTGGAACTTACGTCGCTAGGGTCCAATTAGACGTAGGCCAGCGCAGCTACACCCTGTTTGCGCAAGTTTGCCGTGCACCATCCTTACCACCGTCGTCCTCATCGTCGTCTTCGTCGTCATTGTCGTCGTCGTCGTCCGCAGCATCGTCGGGTAGGATTTGCCCCCTCGTCCCGCAGCTACAGCAACGCGGTTGAAGGTATCTTTTTCCCTACGCTAATGACTAATTAGCAGTCTCTCCACTTCATAGTATAATGATACAGTCCGGAGACCGCGGTCCTCATTATCAAACCCCGAAATTGCAATCGTGCCTCTTCTTCAGCCCTCTCATCCTTCTCCCTATCTTAAAAGATTTTCCAATCCAGGAGTATTAATAAACGGATTTTCTCTCTGTATATCTTTTTCTCTGCGTGCTATTGCGCTACGACGAGAAGGCACCATATTTTATCGAGCATCTTCAATACGAGAGTATCCCGACGCAAGAAACGCTCCCGATTGAATCGGCGAGTGCAGTCGCTCACAGTTTGAGTCAGCTGGGGATGCGTCGCGCTGACCTCTAACCGTAATAATATATCGAGTCCATATTCCCGTTCCTCTTCCGAGATAGTTTCATTCCTTCCCTTCTTCTTCCTCTCTCTTCATATCGTCGCTTTTCTTCGTCCGTCTATCCGTCTACATATTTGTCCATCCCGCTCTCTCGATCTCTTTCGTCCCACGGAAAGACTTTCTTTTACATTTATTTATTTCCTAAACGTCCGTCCCCACCGGCTACTTTATATTTGACATTTTTATTAAACCACCTAGCGGCCCTGTCCGCCCCGACGGGCTCTCCGGGAGGACGACGGGGGGGAAACGTGAGGAGGACGACTTGGCGCGGGGGTAGATTTTTCTTATATTGCTGTTAGGGCAATTTCGTAATCTCGCAAGGGTGCTCCTTATATTGACCGAATAAAAAGTCGTATCCGTTGCTGATTCGACGATCGAATATCGCCAGTTTCCTCGTAGTTCGCCCCGTATTTGGGGGCTGACCGTTCGCCGCGTCGCTCCATACCCCGGAAAAACCATAACGCTTGAAATCAGTTTGCCATTTTACGATTATGTTATCTCGCATATGAGAACAGCGTAGCGCGACCGACGCGACGTGAAAGTGATTCGATATCAGAAGCGAACGATCGAATTTCTCCAAGACTTTCTCGTCAAGAAATAAAATCGGTGGCTACTAATAATATTCCCAAATATGAAACAATGAATATCTCAACTATACGCGATAATATAACTATTTCAAGGATTTTTGAACGTTATTAATATTTTATCAGTGTCTCTTATTTACGACAAAACATATAAAATTTTTATTCAGTGTAATATATGTTTATTATGAAACAGCCACATCTCTGAAAATTCTTGAGAGGATTCAAAAATATCACACCGCAATAAAGTGTCTAATTTCCATAAGATCGGTAGTAGTAAAAGATGCTATATATGTTTGGCAAAATTCGCCCTTCGCAATTTTATTTTATAAGCGATCAATTTATAAGCGATTTCGACGTCATTCGCACTGACGACATTGGTCAGTCTACAAAAGAATAATATAATATTTCATATATCCTTGTGTACAGAGCGGCCAATCACTCAGAGACAAACGGAATTATATCCTAATAGAATATTAATTAGCAATCGCAGAAAGATTGTAGTCCAAATGTCTATTTTCTTATGTAAGATTTTCGCAGTTTTTAATTTTGATTTCTATCTAAAAAATTTTGTCAGTTGCATAAGTTATCGTCGCTTTCGAAAGTAAAAAATAAAAGAATTAATTTCCATTTATTAAACATAATATTTTGTTGAATATTTGTATATTTTCTTTTATATAAATTATTTGCTTTCACAAATGAATTAGATAAATTACAATTGCGATAAACGAATACTTTCTATCAAAGTACAATGTGCGAATTTTCGCAGTATCATAACAGGCTCGAAATTTTTCACCCACGCGAATGATTAATTTTTTTCCGACTATTTTTGTTTGATATTTTGGTATCCATGCATTGAAGTTTTAATTTGCTCGCGAGTATCGGCAATTTCAATATCCACTATTTGCCAATCAAAAGGGTAAAGTAACACCCATTTTTTTTTTCATCGTATCTCTGCACAACCATCGCGATCAAATATATGTGCATAATTATGGTGTTTGCAAAGCGCGCGTAACGAAGGCGTAAACTTCTTTCAGTCGCAAATTCATTCATCAGACGAACTATTCCATCGGTCATTCATTTCGATCCGTTATTGATCGCACAATTAGCATTACCACGCTTTCTCCCGGGAAGAGAGCTTGAAAATCGTCATCGTTAGCTATTTTTACAAGACGCGTTGCAGTGTGTGCGTGTATTTTTTCCCATTTTATCGCAATATGAATCGGACTCTATAAGGGAGAATCATTAAAAAAAGCTAGAACCAAGCAAAAACGGAGCGTACGAGTCGTTTGACGAATCACGAGGCCGCTCTTGGATATACCGACGTGGGTGGGTGGCGCGCTGCGGGAGGCAACAAGGGGGAAAGGGGGAATGATGTTTTTTTCCTCGGCGGCGCCTCTTTAATTTGCCCTCCAATTAACGAACGGGGTCCTATTTGAAAAATACCTGCCACGAGGGCTGGCAATTATACTTCTTTTTTTTTGCGTCACGAGCGCGTTATTAGCGCTATCCGTCCAGCTTCCCTTCCTCCCTGCCGCTTATATCTTTCTCTCCTTCTTTCTTCTTCGTCTCTCGTTTGCTCTTTCTTTCCGTCCACCATCTCTCGCACCCCTTCGCCCATCTCCTGCACCTCTCTCATCCATTTTGTCTTAGCGCATGTGAGCGAGCGTATCCGCGCGATTGTATGCGTTTTACGTGTATTGCGGAGCACGCGGGTGAAGTGATGCAGCGATAGGAAAGGGGTGAAGAGGATGGAGCGAGATAACGAGATGGGGAGATGAAGAAGGGGAGGTGAGATAGAGAGAAAAGGGGATTGGTAGCGAGAGAGAAAATTGGAACCGGGAGTGGAAAGCAGGGTGGCGGAGGAGAGGACTTGGTGTGCGGTACGGTGGCTGCGAGCTGCGAGGAGTCAGGGAGGGAAGGAGTGGCGTTTATAACTCGTGCCCGGGTCTCTCCCGGCTTTGAGAAGGCCAATTAGCAGCATAAAGCTGCAGCTCGGCCCCGAGGCCGAGGATGTTTGTATGTAATAATGGATTGTTACTCAAAGTATCCGGCTAATTAATTAAGCTCCCGCCGCGCGTCCGCCCGCTCGTCGTCGTTCCGAACGGCGGCGGTGGCGGCCCACTTCTCTCACTTCCCCCTTCCCTCCCTGCCATTACCCCTGTCCGCGATGTTTACCTGGGAAGTGTTACGCGAATCGCCTCGTAAGAACGTAACTGCAACCTCGCGATTACATTTTTGCTCATGGTGACTTTTGCGCAAATCCAAATCGAATATAATTTTTTATATGAGTGCTTTTTAATGAGCTTGCAGTGGCTATTTGGTTACCCACAATTTTTTTATGAAAAAAATCAATCAGAAAAATCTTCATCTTTCGCGTGTGAAAGGAGAAAGTAGGAAAAAAAGAAAGATTTTGGACAATTTAAAAATTAATATGTATTATTGCTATCAATTTTATGAATAATAAATTCGTGTTTGAAGAATAAGATAAAAGGAATTTTATAGATACAAAAACGTTAAGATTTTTAAATGGCATAATGTATAAAATTTAAAGATATAAACGCTTAAATGAAGTAATGTATTTTTGTTTTAATTAGGAAATTCAAGAGTTGAAAATAATTGGCATTATAGAAGAATATATTTTCGGTGAGAATTTCGACATTTAAATATTGAAAGACGCTGCTTCGAATGTCGGTAGACGAAAAGAAATTAAAAAAAAAACATTTTTTCTCGCGAAAGATTTCGGTGGTTCTCTCGTGACGCAGCGCGTCGCTGCTTATTGGAGTTTGGGACGCGCGAGGATGAGCACAAGGAACGGTTCCAATTAGCTGCGCTAATTATTGCGTGCTGTCAGCCACTTACGACGCCGGAGACGCTTATAACCGCGGGATACGGCGTGCATGACACGCCAGCCGTCCGCGAAGTTGCCCCTTATAAACACGCGCGGATGTATATGATACAGTCTGAATATACGGGTGAGATCCTCATTAATTCGAGAAATCAAATTTCGGGCTACGAAATGACGCCGCATCATAATTTTCTCGTTGCACAAATACAAATATTTTAGACTATTAAAGATTTTATTCTTCTCTGTATCGAGATCATAAATTTGACAAGCACGAGATTTTAAATTTAATAATTGTATTCTTTTTAATTCTCTTCCGTATGTAACAAAATTAAAAAAAATATGTGAAATATTGCTTTTTTTGTCGCTATTTTCTGACGTGAACATGTAGAGATACAGCTATAGTGATTCGATTTACTTTTATGTTTCAGACGGCGCCGTAGTCAAGATCACGATGACTATGGATGTGAGCAAATCTGAGAATAAAAATGGTTCGACGCAGCAGGTCTGCGCCGGTTGCGCGAAAGCAATTACAGAGAGGTAAATATCGGCACTTTGTGTAATCTGCATTCTTAAAGAAAGCATTTGTCGTCTGTTTCTTACTTTATTAATAACTGCTACGATATTAATATTTTAAGTTCGAATGGAGATGTAAATATCGATCTTCCTATATAGCTTTTTTATTATTAAAATGATTAGCCATTTTATCGGAAAAAAAATATATATATTAGATATCGAGATAAAAGAGAAATTTCCAAGGCTTAACGGCCGGTAAGAACGAAAGCTGCAGTGATATTGTCGGTTCTTCAGGTACCTCCTCAAGGCTCTGGACTCCTACTGGCACGAGGACTGCCTCAAGTGCAGCTGCTGCGACTGTAGGTTAGGAGAAGTCGGCTCTACCCTCTACACCAAAGCTAATCTTATCCTCTGTAAGAGGGACTACCTCAGGCTCTTCGGGAGCACGGGATGCTGCGCGGCATGTAACAAGCAAATACCAGCATTCGAGATGGTTATGAGGGCCAGGACGAACGTCTATCATCTGGACTGTTTCGCCTGTCAACAGTGTACTCATCGGTGAGTGCGTGCGAATTATCAGACCTATTTTTTTTAATCAGATATCTATTTTCGCACTTTTTTCTATTTAAACCGCGTAAATCTACCATTGCATCATTTTAAGTATGCAAAGCATACACAAAGATGCAACGGCAAAGAATAGACTTGTTTGTGATCGTACGAATTATAGAAAGACTTATACTCTATCCAAGATATAGAGATAGTCTCAAAACGGAAATAAAAAATTGGTTCATCAATTATTAAAAACGAACGGCTCATTAATTATTAAAAATTACTACGCGCGCGTAAAATGGTAGAAGCTAGAGAATTCGAATCAGTAAATTTGCTACCGCGTTCCTGCCCCTTCTTCTTCTGCGCTTTCTCTCTCTTTCTTTCCGTGCTTTATTTTCCGCCGTTCACGGCTTTCACGGCGATGCATCTTTCCCGCGTGGACACAAGGAGAGGGTAAGAAACGGCCATGGAGTGAGACAGAGCCCATTGGAGAGGGGAAGGGGAGAAGGTTGCTTTACAGGTCAGCTGGGAAATCACCCTGCGCTTTCCGCGCCATGACCTCTTCTTCTTTCGCTCGCGCTGCCATTCTCCGGTCCGACTTTATCGTGAAATCCCGCGGCATACACGCTCTCGCGCATCCCACGATCTCGGTTCTCAATCCGCCGAAAGGCGCGATATGCCATCTGCTTCCTCTTATTAATTCATTCCTCGCATCCATCTTTATGTATTATATTTTTGCAATCCCTCGGTTCTAAAGCGAGATTTGCCATTTCCATCTTTGCGGTTGCCGAACGGCAAACTGATTGATGGGAGATGAAAATATAGATTCAAATTTTTGTATGCTTTTTATTTTTCTTATAAATATATCTATTTCTTTTAAATCTCTCTTAACATAACATACGCAAGTTTTATAAGTTTCTTGACACAATGCATATATATTCTTATAGAGGACTTGCTGCAAAGATAAAGGCTTTCCCTTTTCATATTTCATATATTCCGTCTTTTAAGATCAGTGATGTAATATCCAAGTATCGGTGATATTCTCGCGTTCGATCGAGATTATTCTCGCGGTAGGACATCGATATATATCTAAGTTATTACGAATTGTTATATGTGTTACATAAGATACGAATGTAGTAAGATTAACCGTCTGTCAAAGCCACGCGTTATCATCCGTTATTCTTTTCTGGATCGTTTTAATTATCTTCGGGCCGCGGTACGATGTAGTAAACAATATGTGGCAACGACAGAGTAGCAGCGACTCCTGTCGCGATTCAATAGCGAGGAAAGTACAAACGAGAGCACAAAATCGCTGAAGCGGTTACAATGCTAGCTTACGAGCGAAGTGACTCGTTTCGGGGGTAACAACGTTCAGGAGATAGAGAGTCGGTGGTAGCCGCTCTATCGGCGGAGAATAGTGAAAGAGAGAGAGGCTGGGGGATGATAGAGGAACCGGAGGTGAAGGATGTTTCAAGCCAATAGCAATGGCTCGTCCAGGCGTGCAGCAAACGTTGCGCAGCATCTCAAACAATGTGAACAAAAGAGCATCAATTTTACGTTTTTATCGTCCTGCATTGTCTATCTTCGACAATGCGCCTCGCTCGCGCGACTCGCGCTGAAAGCGAGGGGTGAGAGACACGAGGGATGGCGAACGTGTCGCGCGTGAGGATCAAAACCGAATCCCGAACATCCGGGATGGATGTCTCGTCGATCCTTTCGGGAAGAATCGCGCTTAAAGACGCGAGTGACGAATCGCCGACTCCGTTTCGAGGCTGGAAACGAATGGCGAAGAAGCAAATTGAGACAGCTGCACTCGGCTCGGCCATTATATTTGTTGTAACAATTGCGTTGCGTGTCGCGGATGATGCACGGGCGCAATTAAAGCGCGCGCTCGCGATAAAATATGCCTGATGCGGAATATTCGGTGCGCGAACATCCCCCCTTGCCGCCTGCCCCTTGATCGTGCCGCTAAAAAGCAGGTAGGTAAATTTGAAGAGGGCAATTACTCGCAGCGCTGCGCGTCCTGTAACGAGGCGACTTAGAGTTTGCAATTAAACAGCAACAATTACACGGGGTAACTTTAGACTGTAATAACACAGAATAAAGGGTTGTGCCAGTGGCGGCGACTAGGCTCCCACCCTCCCGGTTAGAGGATGATTTACCGATGCAATTAGCTCTTTCTCTTTCTCTTTCGCTCGCTCGTCCTACCTTCTCCCTTTTTCTCTTTCTCTCGCCCTCGATGCACACGAATATACGCATACACTCGTGCATGTGCCCTAGCGCAAGCGCGTATCTACTCCCCACGATTTCTTTGCTTCCGTCGAATCCGGTTAAACATAATGACTACTCGATTAAACTTTCGCCCCTGCGACTTGGATTTGATATCCCGTAGGATCGAAGCTCTCGGCGAAATTACAAATGATGTGAAATTTTTTTATTCAGACGCGACTGCTTCGAAACAATATCATACAAAATATTATTAGCATTTACAATATATCTGATCATATATATATATATATATCGTGCTTATCCGTTTCGAAAACATCACGATCACTCGCATATGCATCTTTAAACAAGCAATACTCTTGACCCGCAATTTTCGCAAATTTACACCGCGGCGAGGGGGGGGGCAGAGGTGCGTCGAATAAAGATTTCATCTGAGAAACTGGCGTATCGTGTCCCGGGCACCGAGACGCGCAACGATGGCGGAGCCACTGAAACTTTGATACGCCGAAGCTCGCGTAGAGAGACGGTATTACTCTTTGAAGGATACGGTCGCGCCGGCGAAGCGGCCCGTAAAGTGCCTCTCTAACGGGGTCACGCATTGCCACCACGACGCTATCATTTATTGAATCGCAGTGGCTCCTTTCCGCCTTTGCACCTCGTCTCGTCGAACCGCGCCGGACGTTGTCCTCGCTTTCGCTTCCGTTTCCTCGCGTCGGTACCGTCCCCTCTATCCTCCGTGTCTCTCGATTTCTCCCTGTCGCGCATTGTCCTGTAGCCGGACTACCCTCGTTAAAGATTCAACCGCGTTTTCTGAGCGCCGTCCAGATTGAAATTTTCCATGCAGACCTGAAAGTCATTCTCTCGCACGACTTTTATCCGTTCCCTTCATCCTTCCTTCCTCCCTCGAACCATCTTCCACGCAAATGGTTCACCAATCTCAATCAGTTGATGTTTCTCACAATCAGCTAAGTGCGGAGTCGATTTAAGATGATCGCATCGTAGGGACTGCGGTCAGCAGAGATTATGAGAGAAATGTCGTTTAATATTTTACGCAAAATGGAAATCTAGTATCCTGCTGGAATTCTGATTTGACGAAACTTTACAGATCTGAAAGATAGACGCAAGTTTTCCGTTTTGCTGACAAGTACAAGGCTATCTGCCGATCGGTGATACTTCTCTTGCATTTAAACGACGAAGAAATTGCAGCGCATCGCGGACTCCCGGGTGCCGTGAAACGTGTCAGAAGGGCCGTAAACAACGTGATATATCCCGACGACGCGTGCTGGTATGCGTACGACGCAGCGCAGAGGGAGAGAGGAAGGGCGGCTCTGGCAGGCACGTAATAAAAAGAAAATTGAATGGAAACACTTACGGAATTGCGCCAATTACGTAGGTGTGGGCGTACTGGACGCGCTCGCGCTGTATAATAAAGCGTTCGTAGGCGGAGGCGAATTTGTTCTCATTGCGATGAGCGCAGAACGAGAGATAAATCAAATTTTAAGCGTTTATGAGTTGGCTCTCGCGCGAGCGTTACACGGATGAGCTTTAATACAATGGGAATTAAAACTTTGTAAAAAGAGCCTTTACCCGGCACGATTTTAATATTTCGATCGTGACGGTGGATAAAAATATTTCTCCTTCATGCTCGATGAAAAATGGAAGCCTTGTAGTATATTTCTGCGACATTATTTTTATATTCCGCTATTACTAATTATATAATTTCTATTTCAAATAAATTTCCGCGATTCTCTGGTGATTTTCATATAATTTACAATAAACTTTCCGCTTTATTATTATAACTAAATAAATGTCTATAATTATCAATTAATCTCGTATAGAGATAACGAGGTACTTGTGAGAGACATCGTAATTAATGTCGTGCCAGCGTTACTTGTTTTAATAATGTCGATATGTAACCAAGGCTATCCGTTCAATTAGTTCCTCCACCCGACCCGAATAGAATATCCGTCCCGCGTATGACGTTGCTTGATGTCTCACTGATTTTCAAGCTGGCCACAGGTCGTCCGTATAAAAATTACCCGGAGGGGAAAATTACGGAGACACACAGCATGCGCGCCGATATCATTCCACGGCAGACATTTGCGCCGTTTTCGCGGGAAAGGATCGGGCTTTGCGCGGCATTATTCGCGCGCGCATAATGGAAGGCCCGGAATGACTGCGCTCGTGCAACGCGATAATTCTATTGCCCGCGCAATTACGAGCGGTATATCTGCCTCTAGCCAGGCGGCCGAAAAAGATATTCCAAAGCGTTACAAGGATTATTTTCGTTTAAGCCGTCGAACATTGGAGTCCGCCCGCCGGATATTAATTTTTTTTTCACGCCTCCTCCACCCCTCTTCTTCTTCTTCCTCCGCGCTTCGCTCCGCGAATCGCCTCGAGGATTAATGGGAAATGACTAATGGTGAAATATAAATACGCTTTCGTCGATTATATCGCGCGCGTATGATAAAAGGTCGTAAGCATATCAATTAACGATAACGACGAACATTACTTTAATTAATCGGTTTAATTTGCCTTCGCTGTAAAATCTTCTCAGTTATTTTTTTATTTCGTTCCGACATATCGCATTTTGATATGTGAAACGCGTCTGTTTATGTGATGCGATATTCTTTGTCGGGAACAGAATCTCGGCTAATTAAAGCCGTCACACGGCTATTACAGTTTGAAATGAAATAAATATTTCTCGATATATCTTATATAACATATATATTTTATATATCTTAATATCATATATATCTTAAATAACACGATATACTTATCGTATAACTTAATGCATGCCGAGCAATTTAAGTTAGATAAATCTAGATTAAAAATTCAATAGAACTGTTAGATATATATATAGAGAAAAAGAGAGAGAGAAAGAAGGGTACGAGCGAGAAGAGGAGAGGGTAGGTATCCGATTGGAGTGTGGCGTCATTTAGCAGACGACGCGTATAATGGGGGAAACGAGCGAAACCCCGGTATAAGCCGCGCGCTTGCTGCCAGCAACGGCCACGCGCAGCAACGCGATAATTCTATTTGCCGTGCGATTATGAGAGTATCTACCCCGAGCCAGACCCAACGCGGCGCCGCCGCAGCCACCGTGCTCTCGTATTTCGCTCTCGTATTTCCTAGCCGGGATCAAAGCGGATACGTGGTCGTTCTCGCGGACAGAGGCTCCGATAATAATTATTTGTTCGATGCGTTACGATATGCTCGTTATCCAGCGAAACTCCTTTTCCGATCCCCTTGCCCTTGTCATCCACCCCTCGCCGAGTCTTCTCTTTCTTTTCTTTCACTCGGCATTAGGATCGATTGGATTAAAACATGAGATCAAAACAGGACAGATTGTGCCTTAATTTAATCGCGTTGTTTTTTAATCTCCCTTTGAGTCCTTCGAGAGCAACAAATTAACATATGCGATCTTTTTATTAATTCCAAGAGAAAAGTTAATTTTTTGCATAATTATTTATAATTGTTCGTTGTATGATTGATAGAAAACAAACACTTGATAATTTACATTGGGGGAAATGTGAATCGGGGATGGATTTCTATGGCCGACAACATAGCGTGTTTCTCCTTTTTGCTTGCAGGTTTTGTGTGGGCGATCGGTTTTACTTGTGCGAGAATAAAATTCTCTGCGAGTACGATTACGAGGAGAGGCTAGCGTTCGCTAATATGGCGATACAATCACCTGCCTCATTAGCATACATCAAAAGGCAACTCCCTCCTACACCGACACCTCCGGGTCAGAACATGCATCCGGGACACAATCCGCTCCAGGCTCATCAAGGTCTGGGACAGTCGGTGGCTCAGCACAATCATGTGCCCAACGTAAGTTAACAAACTATGTGAACGAGTCTGTTCGACAACGAATTCAGAAATAAGTCCGGTACCAACATAAATAAAAAAAATCGATAATTATTATAATATTTA
This sequence comes from Camponotus vicinus, assembly GCF_025532165.1. Taxonomy (NCBI): domain Eukaryota; kingdom Metazoa; phylum Arthropoda; class Insecta; order Hymenoptera; family Formicidae; genus Camponotus; species Camponotus vicinus. The sequence continues at coordinate 4,883,793 of NW_028141949.1, forward strand.
AATACTTCATTTTTCATTCAATTGTTAATTATAATCTTAATAGTTGTAATTATACAATTTTAATAATTACGATATAATTGTGATAAACCGCTTCCTTATAATTTTTAATAATTTCTTTATAATTTCTAATTCACTTTCTCAATATTGTCAAATCGACACTCGCGAAGATGTCGCGATACGAAAGCGACGTCTCACGCCTTTCGGGCCTTTTATGACTTCAGGGTCAAATGTCAGGCGGCACGCCAACGGTGAACGGGACGACTATAGGGGTCGGCGGGCCGAGGGCGCCGGGTGACATGAACAACAACGGTCTGTCCGGACCCGCCCTCGGACCCGTGAAGCCACCCCCGATGTCTATGCAGGCGCCGACCAGCTGAAACGAGGCTTCGCCGCCTCTGAAGAAGCTCAGGTGTCTCAGCGGTTATTAAAACCGACGCGAGAGTAATTTCTCCTCGCTCGTGGAATATAATCGAGGATTCCAACAGCAAGAGATGCGAAGGAAGCATACGTTACGTCGTTGAGAATGTTGGGATGAAAAGGTTTGGAGGGACTGAAAGAACGAGATGTAAAACTGGGACGTAGACAGAACCAAGAGGAGGGGAAAGTCGCGAGAGGGTCGGACGAACTCGAAGTGGAAATCCGAGGTTTCGTGGACAAAGTGACGGGATTGGAGATTGGAATCACTGTGATCGTGAAAAATGAACAAATTTAACGGAAGATATATTAATACAGTAGGATACGCGCGCGCGCGAGATACGAGCTGGAGCTCGATATACTGTATTTACTGAGAGAAACACACACACGTACACATACATACTTGTATACACTGAATATACGAATACACGGACAATGCAAGCGTTTAAATGACGTCGTGAAATTCTCTAGACATCTTTCAGGCGTCTCTTGGACTTTTGTGTCGTCTGTTGATGCATGTACACGTCTTGTAAAATACGATACGATACGATACGACATCCGACACGTAAAAATAAATTAGATGATTCGTGTAAGATATATTTCTAGCGACAAGAGATGGGAGAGAATGTGTGATTCTGTGCGAGTACGAAAATTTACGTGTGCGTGAACGGCGGAGTCGTCTGTAAATATATCTGTGTCGTATCCGACTCCGCGAGAGTGTGTGAGAGAAGACGAAACAATTACCAGTATACGCAGGTCCACCGAGATGACTCTTATCCCGCTCGTGATATCGCCATCGTCCATCCATAAGGACGTAGAGCGTCGATTCAAAGGAGAGAACTTTTAGCGAAGAGGACGCGAGGGGTTCTGTAACACGTGCCATACTATCCATCCTACGATCTCCCGTTTTACAGCAGGCCGAAAATGCGCAGCCAAAGGGAAAGGAGAAGTAAGATAATAATCATTTCATATTTCGCGAAATTGGAAGAAAGATCTCAAACATTTAATATATCGTATCGAAATTTATATTAAATTTTCATCGCGTAGTATTGATCCGATTAAATTATTTTTCGTAAGGCTTACTAATCTCATGAAATTTCTATTACATATTGCATCGCAAGCGAGATCGATTCGCAACAGCTGATACCAAAGATTAATTAAAAACGTTAGGTTAAGAACCCCTCGGAGAACAAGCGCCGCGGAAAAATTCAGTTCGAGACAGCCCGACGTGCGTCATAACGAATTATTTTCCGTAGGCTTCGTCCGGCAAGTTTTCGCGAAAACGTAGAATTTTCAGAGACCTCGGCAAATTGCAAAAAATTATTTTTAAATATTTTATTAATGTCATAATTAATGTTTTCATAATTTCCACGAGTTTAAAAGTTTATCAAAATAAATTCAAAGTAATTTATGACATTGAGACTTTTAAATATTCCGCGACTGGGCCGAGAGTCGCGAATTCCCGCCGGATAAGAGAGCGAGGGGCTTAGTCTCATTTAGCTTTAACGCTTTAATGCCAAAAATACAGACGGCGCTTATTTATCTATACCAAACGCCATACATTCGGAATACACTCGTAATCGCATAGGAGCAGGAAGGAGATCGACGGAAACGCTCTTACCACATTGGTTGCCGCGACATTATTAACCGTGAACTCGTAACGCTATTAACTGTGAGCAATTTCCCGCGACGCCGGAAATACCGATCCGTCTCTCATTCCCGCGTATATCCGGGCTTTCTCTCGTTTCCGGCCGGTTGCATCAATATCGCGCGCCGGCGAAAATAACTATAACACTACCATCACTTTTCTCGTCTGGCGTTACACACACAATAACACTTTTTTATCTTATAGATCTTGTTATGGCTCAATCATTATTTCATTCTAGAGACAGGATTATAATAATTACGGTTGCATAATTAAAATGGTCGGCGCGACGCCGATTCTGAATTCGAACGAAGCCTATCGGTAATCATGTCCGTTGATATGACGTGCAACGGACGTACATATGCGAAAATTGAGAAAAAGTGCGCGTAATTTAGTTTACATGGAACACTTGTAAAACTTGTCGAGCAGAGCAACGGATCGAGGCGCCCGACGACTCTGTCGTATCGCTAGTACAAAGATCCCGCGACATGGCGAAGGGAGAGAGGTGAGACGATCGAGCCGAGCGAAATGAACATTATCTCCCATGTAGGACAGAGAGAACAGGGAACGACTCTTTCCCATTTTTTATTCATCTGTATATAATATCACTCTTACCTAGGATTCTATTAATATATTAACGACGGTTTCTCCCTCTTTACGGAAGGGGAGGGACACTCCCATTACTACCGAGAAAATATAACATTCTTATAAATACAACCTGGTGTATTCCAAGAGTGTTTTTCATTTCCAGCCAAGAGGATTCGCGTTGCGCGACTTTAAGTCGACGAATATAATATCCCACGGCAGATCCTACGCGACGTCCGGGACGTCTCTCTTCGACATCGCTCTCCATGTTTCGATTCCTTCTTCGCTCCTCTTCCCATTTGAACACCCCCGCCGTCCACCTTTCTACCATGCCAAGAAAGCCGAAATCGAGGTAAGTCGCCCGCGCGCGAAAGTTCGCCGATCCGATCGAGAGGACCATTCAACGCATACCAGGGGGATAAAAAGAACAGGAGGGGAAGGATGACGGCTCGCGTGGCGTCGAGCTAATACGAGGAGGGTGGAAACGCGATTTCCCTAATGCTCGCCAGCCTGCGGAGCCGAATGCTATTACGCGCGGTGAAGACTTTATAATGGGACGTGGAACTCCTTAAAACTCGCGGATACGCGCCTCCGAAATCGCCGCGCGGCTCCGAGAGCCATAACTGGAAACTTATGCCGCCGCGATTGCGTTATGTAGGTCGTTTCGCTCGATGGATTGTTTCACTTTTATGTGCGCTCCGAACGGCTCGTAAATTGATCGCCATTATTTTCGTTGTTCTCTATGAAAAACCTATCGCTCAATCTAATAAGATGCATTGCGATTAAACTCGCTCAAAGCTTAGTTGATAAATTTCGCTGGTTGCGCGATTAAAGAGAGAAACACGGTGTAATTACATCGAGCACGTAACATTATTGATTCTTTCCAGTTAAAAATCACACTTCTGGGTTAATAAACTTTACGCCGTAATAAATTACGCGATGTGGTCCGAAGATAGCGTTAAGCCCCAGTTTAATCAATTCTTATATAAGAAGTCGTTTTAATTCGTACCTCTACGCTACTTTAATCCGTATTTCACCGGCGAAGATATTATCAAAAATAATATCCTCCACCTTTTTATAATGCGTTCGGACCGGAAGGGGTTAACAATTTCAGCTCGCTTCCGGTGCGTGCTCGGGCGAATTAATTCGACGTCGCGCGAGTAGCCGCGACTCGTCATCTCGACCCTCCAACCGCCACTACCACTACCACTATCGCCACCACCACCGTCAGCGTCCGCGTCCAGAGTCGCATTAATCACGTCAGGCAGGAACGGTAGTGGCGCGAGCGGGGGAGGGACCAAGGAGCGAAAGGGAGAACGGAACCCCTTAAAATAATCTGGCTCGAAATGAAATCAGCCAAGGCAATTTCCAACCCCCCTCGTATCCGACGGCGATGTTAACAGCGGTGGCGGTTTTATCCGCCCGACCGGCGGGCCCGTCCTCTCCCTGCCGTTCCTTTCCTGCCCTCTCCTTCCTCATCCACCCCCGATACCGTCGCAGTGCAACCGACAAATGACAACGTGGCGGTAACCCCCTCGCGGCGGCTCACGGAATTAAAGATCATGAGATAAGGGTGTCATCCTTCGCTATGCATTATGTGTTCGGCAAAAAGCTCGCCCCCGGGCCATCCTGCCGTTCCGCCGCCTTTGTCCCTCTACTCCCCTCTTCCTTCTCTCTGATCTCATTCCTCTTTTCCCTGCCTGTTTCTTTCTAACACACACATGTTTCGGAGGTAACGAGGGAGAGAGAGAGAGAGAGAAAGGGAGAGCTCCAATTAATCTACTTCGTCCATTTTTTGCCTGTTCAAGGCATCTCTGCTGACGTTCCTCTCGTATCGACATTCTCATGCTAGGAACGTCCGTGATTTCGAGCACGATGCAGATATAATGAAGAGGGACATTTTGAGTATCTCGCGCGAGAATTTATAGACATTTTTCTTAGAAGCACGATTGAAACCAAATTTAGACGAGAGTGTATCGGTTATGAACCGTACATTCTTCTCGGTCGAATGGCAAACAAGATTCTGGTCATAATTAATAGTCGTATTTTAAATCTTATCGCTTAAAAAACATAAAGTAGTTATAACATCGGATTGGATTAACTTTTGAATCAAATTTATCGAATCAAAAATGTTATTTCAAAATATATTGACGAAATAACGCGATAATTACGAAACCGAAAAAGTTTCAAAAATTTAAATCAGAAGATATAAAACGAATGCAAAGTAGAAAAAAATATTTATAATTCTATAATTTGCTAGTATAATATCATAAAAGAGTTTATTAGAATTTTATTATTAAAAGTATTTAGGTTACATCCAGTGTGTGTGTGTGTGTGAGAGAGAGAGAGAATTTAAAAATTGCACATCAAGACTTTCAAGTAAGTAAATTTTAAATCAAGTTTTTTTACGAACGAATTTTTTCTAAAATAAAATACCGCAAGACCCTTTTTAGTCTGGACGTTAAAGTTTTTTCAATAAGAAAGGCAGATTAATGATTTTAATTGAGATAAATATCCACGTGACAGAGAGAGGAAATCGCTTGATATCATCGGTGAGAATCGAACTTCATGTTTAGGAGTCGCCGCCGCATGTCCTGAAACATTCTGAAACAATCACACGGTCTAGTCGTTAGTACACCGTATACACACAACAACCTTACGGCCCTTGGTTCGAGCGACGGCTTGGTAGGGCCGCGCGTTATGTATAGGGTGTACCGAAGGAAATAACCGTCATCTGTATTCGCGATAACATCGTAATTGAATGCGGTTGACGGGGATTTGCAGTGTACGGACGGCCGACCACCAGCAGCCCCGCAAACGGTTTCCCTCCTACCACACTCTTGCACTTTTTCCTTCGTCGCGTCCTTCCCTCTTCGCGCCCTCGTAACCACCAAGATGTTTCTTCTCTTTCTCCCCTTTCTCCTTACTTTTCCTTCCTTCGTTCCTCTTTGATATTTTTTCATTCCCGCCTCATTCCTCATCCTCGGAGATGGATTTAAAGAACGTTATAGATACGCGAAGAATTAGATTCTGCACGATTAGGGAATTTCCAAGAAAAATTGCACACGCGTGTATATTATATATACTTATTAAATAAAGAATCTCGGTTCATCTTAAAATTGATGATTTTTTATTTCTGATATAAATTATTTCTCCATATTTCTCGTTTCATATAATCTTTTGTCGCGATCTCCTCTTCTGTTTTCCCGTTGTTTGCTCTTTCTACCCTACTTCCTTGGCCATCCCCCTCGTTCGCGCTTCGCCGTTTTCCTCCCATCCCTCATCTTTTCCTTCGCTCACTTTTTATCTCTCGGGAGTGGAGCATTAATCATATCAAGGCACGGGAAATCTACTTTCTCGATATTTAGGGTGTGTCGTTGTATTGTCACGTGTGTGCACACGCGTGCGTCGCACGTGGGGAGAAACTGAGGGGTACTGAGAGGGAAGGGTAGTAGTGAATAACGATACGAAGATAGAGAGGAGAATAGCGAAGTTTATGAAGGGAATTTCGGAAAAGAGATTCCGCGAGGGTTATTATTTTCATTTCGAGATATCTATTATCTTTTCTTAACGAGTCGAGCACGAATGTTGTTTCACAAGATGTGTTTAAGTCAATAGATCTGCGATATTCTAATTATGTCGCAAACTGTTACATCTATTTATATAGATGAATGCTCCCAAAAGTAAAAAGTATGTGTTTTGATTCTTTAAAAATAGTATGTTATTTTATCATCCTATGGGCAAAGAAAGATATTGGAAAAATGCAAACTTTATTAAATATTGAATTATTTATTATTATTTTTATTATAAATTCTTTAAGCGATTTATTTAGAATAGATTTTTTCTTATTGAAAATAATAGAAACATGTTTAATCAACGATTAAACATTAAAAACTCATTCAGCATATAGAATTTTTCAGGAGAAGAAATAGAGATGACGAAATTATACTCTTCATTTTATTATTAAATTTACGCTAATAAAATTAATTAAAAAATTATATAATAGTTAAAAATCCGCAGGATGAGTTTGCATCATGTAAGTATATGTATACAAAAAAATACAATATTTTACAATACAAATATATTAAATACAACAATTGTCTCGGTTCCAAATTCAACATTAATTATTGCCATTCAGTCCACGTAATCCGCTTACGAGATTGGAAGAACGAACCGCGCACACATCGTCGCTAATCAACGTAAAAGAGCTCGTTTTGCGATCCGGAATAGTGATCCTTGCATGCGGAATGCGCTGATGGGAAATACTTGTTACGTCGTGGCTACTGTCACGGCCGCTGATTGGCGCATGACCATTGGATTTCGCGCTTTATTAATGGCCGTCTGTCGTCGTCCTTCTCCCTCGCGCTCCCTTATATTACAGAGGCACGATCTCCGATCTGGATCCTCTCTCGCCTTTTCAGGGTATCAGCTATCTTTCGCGGCGTCTGGCGCCTGCGCCGCCAAATTATTTACGGAAAAATCTCTCGGTTTTTCCTGGCGTCCTGATTTCGTCCACCTCGATGCTCGTGACGCGAGCGAGATTTTATTTCGGGAACACATCGCCAAGATCGATCGACGCGCGACTCGGATAACTTTGCAATTTAATGCTTGTTTTCAACTTTTCCGAAGGGTGGAGAAAATAACGCAAGAGCCTGAAATCGCCCACTTAAAACCGTAGTTTGTGCCAAACGTATTATTTTGAACATATTGATCTGCAGTTTTACAGATATCGCTTCATTGTAATTTGGAATAATATGAGCACATATATCGGTAATTATTCTAAATTGTATTGCGTAGAACTATCATATAAGGTGAAAATTGATAATACATCAAAGGGTTAATAAACATGTTGTTATATATATATGTTTATATCGATTATGGCCGTGCTATATATAGTTATTCCATCGGCTCGGTATTCGTATATCGCCATGTATATATATATATATATATATATATATATATATATATATATATATATATATATGCAGACTTAGAATACAACGGGATATACGATGTAGAATAATGTGGAAATAATTGCCGCGCGCGAGAGAGGCTGATTGAACGATGTACATATTAAATCGTTGCATACTATTTCCTGATAATCAATGCAGCAACGATGCGTTTCTATGTCCGATATAATGGCATCGTTATATAACCGCGGTTACATAAATCAGTGATGAAGTTCGAACTACAAGCTCGATGCTTGTAATATTCCGTTTGCCGGATTTCCGCGCGCTCGTAGAAAATTATAATTATGCGAGCTTCGATCGTAAGCCTATAAATGTATATTGTAATTGGCCAACATTTTCGTTATACTATATTAGTCGTGTTGTACAAATTGCCTCGATTCTATCGTAAAAGATCCGGAAATGGATATTTCGCGCAATAAATTTGTGTGAGTTAGCGATTTTATAAATTAGCCTTATCAAAAATCCATCATTTTAAATTCTCTCTCTCTCCCTCTCGATATATAAATAAACATATTATAATAAATAAAAAATAATTATTAAAATAGAATTAAATATACTCTTCTATTAGATTCCATTCGATTCATTTTCATTTTTAAAATACGATCTTGTTCTTTTTAAATTTCATTATTTTATTAGTTAAATAGTTATTTTTTTATATAAAAAAGACAAAAGTATATTAAACTAAAAATATGCTGTTAACGTTTTTGTGAACTTATTTAAACGAATTTAATAATAAACGAATGCGGAGAAAATGAACAAAATGGCAGAATTAATCGAGAGTGAAGATTTTATCGTTCGTTTACATCTTTGAATAGAATTATCCATGTCGGTCGGAAAAGCATGCGTAAGCAGAATATTAAGAATGCTAAACTTCCTTATTTCAAAGTTCCAAAGTCTCATTTATCGTATTACCGAGTACAATTCGCAGACTAGGAGCTTTACCGAAGCGAGCATAACTGTTCGGTGGTGGATGCCGCGGAGAATCTAACGCGCGAGGATATGGACCGACGAGACAAACTAAGAATATTACCTTCGGGAATACGGACTAACGATCTACCGATGCGTATTAATAGTCTCGACGGTGCTAACTGCTTCGCCACTTAAGCGTCGAAGTCTCGTAGTCGAATATTTATGCCGCCTCGTAATAGTCTCTCGACGAAAGTTTTCGAAACCCGTCGACTTCCCTAACATTATGCATTCGATATCGTAACGCGTTAATACGGGTTTTTAGGCCTTAACCACTTAGAAGTTTTCTACTCTCGAATGCGATTCTTTTGTAACGAAAGTGATTCCATGAAAGTAAAATCGAGCCATTCAGGTTTTCTTATCTTACTTTTTACATTGAAAACTCTTCAACATACTTAGCAGACATTGAATAATATTAATATCTAAACATTGAAAAAATATAAAGAGAATTGCTCCCACGATTTTTTGAAAAATTCCTCTTTTCCTTTTTTCTTCAAACGTGTTTCGGAAATTAAATTTTTCTATTTCACTAGATAATTGTATTATGGCACGAAAATCGTTCTAACTTTCCGCCGCGGATTTTATTGTCTATAAGTGAACGGTAATTCGCGTCTTTCGTTCTCTCCCTAAACTCCGTCTATCCGTGGTTGTTCTTCCTGCCCCACGAAGACGCGAGAGGGGAACGAGAAGACCGTTCATGGATTTTACGAGGGACCAGAGTCGAGTATCGGTGGGCAATTATCCGCGAAACAAACAGGTCCGCGAGGGAAAGTCTAACGACTGCCGGGGTCTTCCTGGCGATTACCTCAAAGCAAACCGCCTAACAAGACATTGTTCCGAATAGCTTAGCCATTCCCTACCCGCCATCTCCGACGGTGGTGGCTCTTTTCCACCCTCTCACCCACTCCTCCCGCGGTACCGAGCTCCCACGTGAAGGAGCCACCACATTCACCGGGGACAACCGAACCCAGCAGCAGTTAACAACCCCGGTCTGGCGACGGTCGTTAGCAACCGACGCTGTTCCTTCCAACCAACGAATCACCACTCGCGCCACGTACCAAATTTAAATCTATGCGTATACAACGCGTCTCCGACGATGGCCAAGTCTTAGGTACAAATATAATATAATCTCATTCTCTTTACTAACGCGATTTGCAATAATTTGTTTACGATTAAAATATATTTTTGAAAAAATATATCAATTATGTAAATTTTATATATAATTCTGAAATGGAGAATGTGTATTATATTTCTACTAAATTCACATCCGTGACTTTGTATGTGTTATAGCTTCTAATTTTTCAGAATTATTATTATCTCTTTAAAAGAGAAAATATAGGTCTCTATTGGAGAATAAGAATGATACTGGATGCTCTGGCGAGACATTAATACTGTTTACGAAAGCTCTCGTATTAGGCTCTCGATAAAATGGATACAGAAAAGGGAGATTTCCCACAAGAGGACTCCGCTTCTTGCCTACTCCTTTAAGAAATCCCGCCGCTATGTACTCAAGTACATATATATGCGCGCGTTAGCGCCATTATCGCCGTCCGCGATAAGGTCCCTCGGGTGATAATATATTCCAGCAGGCATCTCGAGAAAAAAATAGAGATTAAGGCTCCTAAGCACGGATTTAACGCTTATTTATACTCCGCTAAGTACCAGCATTACCGCGTATTACGATCCAAATGGTCGCTCGAACTTTTTCACTGTCACCTGCTTCGCGATTTTCTCCGCATTTCCCATCTTTTTCGCTTTTTTCTCCATCTTTTCGCTACGACTTTATCGCAAATATATATCCGCGATTTCTTCAATTGTAATTTATTTATTCTTTTTTTTTACGCAGAAAGGATATTGCAATTGACATACTTGCAAGTTAATACTGCAACAATTATTTTTATTTCGGCTATTTTTATTACGCGAAATTAACTTATGAAAAATATAATTTTCAGAGACGTCTCTTCGACTTTCGAACTATGGCTGATTTGCACGGACGGGCGTTTCTTGCAGAGTTTGTGCCATTAACGGTCCTAGAATACCTCGTTTCCTCTGCCCTGTGCGAAGCGTGCGTATCCCTCTGGTGTACCTAAGGGCTCTTAACGGACGATGGGCGATAAGAGCAAACGGCTTACGAGCCCGTCAGATTCGAAGTACTGCGCGATTCGGATGCGTCTATTCACTCGAGTCCTTACTACACTCGTGGATTTTCCGTTCACCTTCGCGGCTCCGGCTACTTCGAAACATTTGATTTTGATTGCCGCGAAGCGACTCGGTAGTTACATCAGTTCTTTACGTCGGACTTGAAATCTAGTCCTGATGAAACTGCATGTACGGCATCAGCACGTGGCTCGAGTCTTACGCTAGTACTTTGTTACTGTGTCGTTAATTTTAACGTTCGCTACGTGTCGGTGTTTTCGCCAGATTTTTTGCTCCGTGTAAAAGAGTTAGTCGCGAGAAATACCACGCTCGCATTGTCGAGAAAATGATCGAATCTATGATAAAATAACAACTAGAAATTTTTTAGCTTTGAAAAAATTACATTATAAGAATCTTATTTTAATAAATTCACTAAATATCATCGAAATTATGTCTTTTTGAAAAGCATTCCAACTTTCATACAATATATTTTTTGAAATCATGAAATTATGTAGTTATATTTCAATAATAATTGCATGGATTGATTAGAATGGCGAACCTTCCTATTGCTGGCCTTTGGTTCATTTTATCAGTCGACGACGAGATGCGAAATGCCAAGGATATTTATCGTGGCCAAGGGGACGAAACCTAAAATCGAATTGCCCGCACGTAATTATTCGGTCTCCTTAGCGTAATCGCGGCAAGATTATCGCCTATCTTGTGGCTCGATTCGTCGTCGTTAAAGGGAACGCTTTCATGTCACCCCGGGGAGCACGTTGGGGACATTATGGTTGGTAGCTCTCCGGAATTAGTAAGAGGCGAGACGATGGCGATTTGATTTGATCTGTCTTGTCGCCCCGCGCGCAAGTCATTCGCGCTCTTTTTTTAGATTAAGAGTAGTGCGTGACAATTTTCGTGAATGCAAATTTTAAGTCATTTCGAAATGTAAATGTAACGCGCGTGGATCGTCGCGAATCGTTCAAAGATCGTATCGATTAAGCCGATATAGGCCTCCCGATGATAGCGAACCGATCAAAGCATTAGCTCGTCTGTGCCGTGTCAGGTCCGCGGAGTGAAGTAAAATGGACTCGAAGGGTTATGGTCGGCCATCCGCGGGGGCTTATGGGCCGATCGCCGCCGATGGAATCAGCGTTCTGCCTCCGTCCAGCGCTGCTCATAATCAGTTTTAGATTAATTAAATTTTATGGTCGCTATCGTCGATAAACATTAAATTTAACGGGCCGGTCCTGCCAGGTTGTTACGGCTCGTTATACGACCCTATACGCGCCATGGACGTTCACACGAAATAGCAATCACGTCTACAGACGCTTTGGTTGCGTTTTTGGTTTGTCACGTGTCGCGGTGACATAATGAAAATCGATTTCGAGATTCTTATGCATTCAAAATTATAGACGATCAAGTTTATCTCTTAAAAAAAATTGAGATGTTTATTAAATACTAAACAAAATACAAAGAATCTGAATTTTTTAAAAATGAATTTGTTTCGACTTTTTCTTTTAAACTGGACACCTTATATTTATAATAAAAAGATTTATTCTATATTAGTTTCACGTGAAATAATGATTTCTACATCTGCTTTCAAATTACGTGGAAAAATTAATTTGGTTCGCCTAAGAAGATGAAAATTGAAAATACGTTTCGTTCACTGCAATTTTAATTAACGTATAAATTTTCGGCGGCACTGGGACACCTAATATAGACATTACCGAGTCGAATCATTCCGGTTGGCGGTTGGCGATGCGCGAGTTTCGGGCGAATTGTTATCCCGCAGCCGTGAAACGCGAATCGTCGGTCGGAGGACGGCAAGCGCGGTGCGGTGCGGTGGGGTGGCGGGCAGGCCGGGAGCTAAATCTGGTGAAGGCGGTAATTAAATTAATTAGCTATCTCGAGGATGCAAGGATGTACCGTGCCGACCGAGAAAGCGGCCGCGCTCTGCCTCTCGCTTGTTCGTTTTCTCTTTAACGGTCTTAATTATCAGGGACTCTTCACCCTACCTACGTGCCCTCTCCGTTTCTTCCGCGATCCGCCCTTCTTTCTCTCTCTCTCTCACTCTCACTCTCTCTTATCCTCTGGTTCGCGCTCCTGTCTCCGTTCTGCTTCCGGCTATTTATTAGGTTTTTACTTATGGAGCCGGTCGCATTGCAGTAGTCCGATCTGAACCAGCGCGCGATCGAATTTCTCCATTATCCTCGGCCTCTTCGGTTGGACGAAACTTTTGCCGGTCGGTCGGACGACCGGCGGCAGGCGGGACGGTTTCCGTGAAAGAAGCAAAGCACTCCGGGTAATTAGAAGCGGAATTATATTCCGCCGCGTCCTGTTTCAGTTTATAAACAAGGACTCTTAAATGAAGTTCCCCAGGAGCTAGCCGCTTTAATGCCTCGGCCAATGCGTTCCTGTGTTTCGATCTTGAAACTCTGGGCTCGTTCGCTCGCGTGAGTTTCGCCGAGCCTTTAACCCTTTCTTATGGCCAGCGGCATACTTAATAGAGACTCATTTTTCTTTAAAAGGATACTCGGAAAGTAGGTTTGCCAGCAAACACAAATTTGGAAGAGAGAAATTTATACTTGTATAAATTTCGTCAACTGAATCGGTAATTACATTATTTTCTGCTATATATATTGCCTGTTTTTCATTGATCTAATTAGTGTCAAATCGTTAACAGCACCGCTTAATCATTTAATCGAGCTAATGGTTCTTCCGTAGTACTAGAAGATAGAAGAGTGCGTATTCTTGCCTCTATTAATTTCGCCATTGAGCTAACTCAGCTTTAGCTCATCTATTTCGAATCACGCGGTTACGATTGTGAGTAGATCAGCTTTGACATACATATGTTTATATTTAACGATCTTAGAAAAAATTTCACGGGTTACAATTCTCAAAACATTTCTTCAATTTTTATCGCTAGAATGTCATTAAAATCTAATTCATTTTTCATTAATAAGCAATACTCGGCTTTTCAAAATGTCTTTATTAAGTACATCGCTACTTATATATTTGTCTTAAAATAAATGGCTTTTAATATATTTTTTAATTTCTCAACTTCTTTTAAATTAATTTTTAATTATTGTTTCAGGATGTGGAACAACATTGCGGATTATTATCTCTTCTCACATTCTTGCATTATACGCGTCAAAATCGTTGAAAGACCCGCATTTATGATCGATCCGTCACTTTTATCAGATACATATATGTATGTGTACATACCTATCTGTCTGCACGATATTCTCAGAGGTACCCTATCCCGATATAGCGCGCAACGCGCACGACTGCGAAATTAACGCCAGGTCTCCTGCGCTTGGGAGCTTTCCTCCGAAAGCTTCAACTTCCTAAGCTCGATCCAAGTTTGGTCCCTCCGTCGACGAGCGCCCCGGCTCTGTCTTTCCCTCCTCTCTGTTCAGCTCTGTTTGGCTCGGTTCTCGCGCGAGAGCGAAGGGATAGGAACACGCGTTTTAGTTTTTAATGATTATTGCGCCCAGGTAGGCAGGCATTACCCGCGGTCTCCCTCGCGCGCATTTGCATATCTTTCCACCCGTTAGGAATTGCCTGCCGGCTGCTTTCGTTCGCCCCGAGTGGGCCGCCTTCAACTTTTAAGCCCCTTTCCTCTTCTCCTCCTTTCTCTCCTTTACCCACGGGGTGTTCCGTAAAATTGCGCATTCTCCCTTGAATTCCTCTTGACGAATTTTTGAATAAAATTTATCTTGAAAGTTCGATTAAAAATTGTTCTTGTATATAACTCTCCAATTTGTAACGATATACATTTTGCATATAATGCAATGTATCTTGTAAAATGTTGAGATAATTTGTTTAAAATCAACTCTTTAATGTTGTATAATAAAAATTGAGACGTTTACACAGTAAAAGCAAGTGAAATTATCACTTGAAGCTACTCATTATTAATATATAACACTCATTATTTCTAATTAATGATTATAATATAAAAATTAATAGACATGGTAATTTAAATTTCATGTATTTCTATTTTTTTGTCATGTAAATTCAAAAGTATCTTTCATATATCGTAGATAAAAAATTGAATATTGAGCTATACAACGAATCTTGATTATAAAAAAGTTTTAATGTTGCATCGCTGAAATTTTTTCTCTTCCGCGGTACAATGTTTGAGGAACACCCTGTACAATCTCTCTATCCCTATCTCTTGTCTCTTACCTACATCCCTCGCGCCGGCCGTTCCCAAAATGTCGACGACTCTTTACGGAACGTCGTGGGCGTCGCGACGTTTCGCTCGTGCTTTACGAGCGGCAGCCGCGTGCGCCAGTGATTTCTCTCTTGCTGGTCTTCGGCCACTCTCTCCCCCTTCATCGCCACATTCCTATCCCTCTTTCTTCTCTTTAATGGGACTTGGTTTGCGAGTGCATTAATTAGCGTTTTGTATCGGGCACCCTTTAATTAGGCTGCTTTGCAAAAAATCAGTCAATGAGTTTGTGACTCCTTCTTGTCGGAGTTGATGCCGTGCGATTCGATGTTTATTACCCAGAAGAAGCGTAATGGCAAATGCTAATTTTGCATTAATAATTGATGCGACGGTAGAATCGAGGGTGTTTCTCGCAAAGCGGATAGAGTTTCCCTCCTTTTTGTCTTCGTCCCCTCGCGGAATGTCATTGGCATAACATAAGTGACATGATCATTCAATACCTGTCACTGATGGCGATGGTTTTAAATGATCGAGTTCAATCGATAATGGAATTTTCTATCCTCAACTTATGTCTATCGAAAGACGCAATTCGAGGCGGAACAAACTGCGACTGTAAGAACGTATACGATTTCGCCGCCACCGCAGTCGAATCTATCGCATTATTTCCGCGAATGCTTTCCTCTCTCACGCGCCATTGGATGCCGTTCCTTCGGCGCGGTCTTCATAGTTCATAGCAAGAGTATCGCGCATTCCTTATCGCGAACGCGGTAGGTTCATAACCTTCGTATCGAGCCCGCGGTGGTTTACACGTTATTTAGCAGACACTCCCCCAGCGTAAATCGGGCGTCGGCGAAACTATTGACCTTGTCTCCGTACGCGGTCCTACGAGTGTGACTTTGGTTCCTCCATTTCCGCCGTTTCCCCTCCGTTATTTCCCACCTCGAGTACATCGTCGATGTGACGCGACGGTACAAAAAGGAGCGACGCGTTTCTTAAAATCATGAACATGCACGGTTAGCCATGTCGACGACTGTCGAGGACTCGAATGCACGGTGACAATAGTTCGCCATTGGCGACGGATGCTCCCTGTACGTGGAGATGGTATCTGTATTTCATTAACATTATTCTCCGCGCTGCTGCTCCATTCCAGGCGCCCGATTCTGCGCTACAATATCTATGAAGGCGAGAGGAAAGACGAAGTTGAGATGACCGAACTAAAGGAATAAACAACGATGTAGTTAGCAAACTAGAGAAAATTTTAGTGGCACTATTACAATAAAAAATATTTTGTTTATATTTATTTATAGCTTTAAGATTAATTTAAGAAATTTTGAAATCTCACTCAAAGCGTTTCGTACAGTAAAACTTTAACTTTCTCTCACGTTCTTTTTTATTATTTTATATATATATTACAATACACAATTATATTTAAATTAATATGTATTTTAATTAATCCAAATCAATTTGCTATTTTTTTTATTCAGTTTAATATAATTAAATTCACCAAGTACCCTTTGATATTATTATAATCTCTCCATCAGCCTACTCAAATAGAACTAATAAAGAACGAGATGTTATTTTTGAAAGGGAACAGGTGAAGAAGTAACCGGAAAGAAACGAAGAGTCATGTGTGAATGGTAGAAATCCGCGTATAAAATGGCGCGTAGAGCAGAATAAGCGGCATCGCAGGAGCGTTACAAAACGATCGGGGAATTCAATAGCGACAAACTCTGGCGCGGATATTATTCGGCAGTAAAATTTTATTTCGTCGAGGCATTTATCGGTGGCGCGAAAGCTGGTTCGCGCAGCGAAACGTATGTTATCGCATCGTTATTTGATAACGACAAATTATTGTTACGAGAAAAAATGGACGCCGCCATGCACTCGTTAACCCTGCACCACCCTAGACGCGTCCCAAACCAACTCGAATGCGTTGATCATGTACTATACGCGAGGGGGAATCGCGTATATTTCACATTTTAGTAAATACAAAAATGATAACATACGTAAACAATTAACAGCTTCGAATAAATGCGAAAAAAATTCTATTATAATTAATAACGACAGGTAGTCACTTTTCATACGGCTAAAATTAAATTAAATGCATTAAATATTCTATTTTTTTCTACATAAAAGTTTATATAAAATATATTTAATAATTATTATTTTTTTAAATAATATTATATGTATATTATTTAATAATTATTTAATATTTGTATATGCATTCTAATGTAATATAACTTTTGTCCAAACTATTAAAGAGAGAAAAAAAAAGGAGCAGTTAGTTTAAAAATTCAATAATTAAACCAATAAACAATCGATGAAAAGCACAAGAAACGAATAGCGAGAGACAAGAAATTTTTTACACGAACACAAACTAGAGAAAAGCACCAGTTGCGTGGGAGAGCAAAGACGTTAGCTTTGGGCTTGATATATGAGGATTTATCGAACCACATGTTCGAATGTTGATCTCTCGATATATTAGTGGATTTATATTTTCAGTATTTTTCGGTAGAGCTCTACTCATTTCCTTAAGATATTTATTTAGAAATGCGCGAGAAATGTTTCTCTTCATCTCTTGCCTCTTGGCATAATTTTATCTCTATCGAATGTTTGTTTATTTAATCGATATTCAACTACAGTTACTTTTGTAGTTGCAGAAATTAAGAGAGAGAGATTTGAAAATATTAATGTGAAGTTTGTAAAAGAGGATTATAAATGATAATAATCACTCGATTATTTTTGACGTGTTTCAGAGAGCATCGCATCTATATCTTGACTGATATATTATCACTTTGTTATGCTAATTACATCCTATAATTTTTCCATGCAATTACATACATTTGAATTCGAATCAGTAACATGTGCGTGTTTCATTGGCGGCACTCAGCGTCGAGCTTTAATAAGCAGCGCCCGTCGCTTCGTTATGCTTTATTAACCATTTACGTTATCAGCCAGCCGACATTATATCACATTTTATCAGCTGCAAATATCGGTAATCGCTAAATTTCCAGCTAAATTATCGCTAGCGTCGTTCGATCAACGATTCAAATGGCGATTCTCGAATTTGCGTGACGGATACGCCGGACATGACGCGACTTCCCGTCTTTTGCGCGCACGCGTTAAGTTGTCTCACGTTACGATCACGTAACATATAAAACGTGCGTTGCGAAAGAGGGGATGACAGGCGGGACGAGAGGGTCCGTGCGGTGGTTAACGCGTTCAACAAGAGAGGGAGAAGAGGGTGTAGGTCTCGTGTAGATACGTGGATATATCCTGGCTGCCGATGGTGCTCGCTGCACCTGATCCTAGTCGGCGAAATTGATGATATAATCCTCCATAACTCAGGATTACCGAGGAGGCCGGAGGCGTACAGCCTCGCGGGGAGGAAGCGGCGAGAGGAGGAGCGCGGTTCGCGACTTGCACATCACCGTGTTATACTAGTCGGCCGGACAAGCGAGATGCCTCGAGGCTTGACTTGCACTACTGCGTGGAAGAATTAATTTCGCAGAGCCGTTAATTGTGAGATTATAATTTCAAAGCGGGTGTATTTGTTAGGAAATTTGTATGTTTTGTATACTAGCGAGATATACGATTAAACCGTAACATTTAAAAAATATTTTTCCCTGACTTTTTAACGCTTTTTTTTTTGTATTTTTCTGAGGCGTATGTAGACTTTTGTTATTAATGGTTATTTCATCGGCCTTTCCGAAATTCTCGTTAACGAATACGAAATTGACGATCCGCCAATTTTTAATGGTTCGTTAAAAGTAGAAGTGATTTAACAATCGTTAGCGCTAACGGACGTCGCTGAATAAAAAAAATTGCATTTACAGGTTTTATTCAACCCGGGTTGATTCCATCGATCTCCTCTCGAGACAGTTAATGTCCGTTAAACCTTTGATTAGCGTAGTTATTTAATAGACAGGTTTAATATCGGGGGAAAAAATCCGATCGAAATTTTCGCCGAAATTTTGCGAGCCGTTCTTCCTTAATGTAAACTGAAAAAGAATCGCTGTTATGCGGAATCATGTATAACTGTAAAATCATCTTAACAAACATTCGCGGTATGTAATGACCATAAATCATATTTAATATCACTGCATCCTCTTAGATACAACAATGAAAGAGAAGCTGAATTTACACATTTTCCGAATGTAGACTTTTCGGTTCATGTCGATAACGAAATGATAATTCAAGTGACATTCGACTGATCGAGGTATCGTAACCATCGAGCTTTGATCATACGTCTCTTGGCAGATATATAACGTGGTATGTTCTCGCTCCTTCGGTTCCGATTTGTCTCATCGTTAACCAACACCTTCCGGAAAATAAACAGATACCTGTGGTGGTTCTAATGCAGTTGACGTTTTACAGTACGGCTTAAGATCTCATTAATTTCGCCCGTCTTGGAACACTTGCATTTTACGTTATCACGAAATTTGTAAACAAGTTAGACGCGATAGTGAATTGTAGCTTTAACATAATTGCCAGTCACGATCTTGCGCTAAAACGATTATTCTAATTTTTAGAAATGTCACAACGGTTTCTGGTTGAAGAGGGTATCATTAGAGGTGGTAATCGTTTAAGAGCCGCCATAAAAAAGACCGTTCATTTCCGGCGCGACAGCGAGTATGAAGCACAGGCAGAAAAAATCCGTTGCTCAAACAAGCGAAACGTCGAAATTTACAGCCTTACATTTCGGATAAAGGGTGGCAGCTTTAAGCAGATTTGCAGGTAGGTGAACAAGAGAGAAGGAGAAAAAGAGAGAAAGAGAGAGATACTGAAGAGAGAGAGAGAGAGGAAAAACATCGTCTGATTTGTCTGGTGCTGGAGAGCTGTCGTGTAACGCGAACGTTAAAAAATTCATAAATACTACTCCTAGGTGCCATTGCGAATTGTCTGTGGCGGAAGAAAAAAGGTACGAACGAGCGCTCGTCTTGCAGTCTGGTACATCGCATAAATCGCATTTTACGAGATATATCCTGAATAGTGTACCGCCGCCTGGAAAAACGCGTTTGAAGATCGTCGCGCGTTTTTATGGAACTTTCGAAATTATTCAACGAATTTTTCTGGAGAATACTATACGCGCGAGATTCTGCGTCGCGGACCTATCATTCTATGTAATGTAATAATATCATTCTATGTAAATAATCAGAAATAATATTGATGTTAAACAACATTGGATATTTGCATCAAAATTATATCGCATGTCAAATAACTAGTATTAGTTAATTATTATATTAATCTGATAATTTATCAAAACATAATATTCCCAGATTTACAATATAACATATGCAATTATATATCCATAGTATTTATATACAGAATAATCTACGTGCTGTTTTCTCTCGCGCATATTAATTTCGTTCGCTTAAAGTCTCGATTTTACGCAATCGCGCACAATATTTTCTCCCTGCGCTCCTCTTCTCGTTTAAACATATACAAACTGCATCGTAAGCTCAACGAGAGTATGCAGAAATTAGAGCGATAAGAACGCTCGTCGCGAGATTCGCGATCTTTGCCGCGAAGGGTACTCATCGTCAGGCGTTCCCCTCGAGGATGAACGCGGCAGGCGCAAAATGCAAAATTCCCCTCGGTTCTTGCCTGCCGCGCTTGATCTCGGCGGAAAGCGGTGACAAAGTTGTCCCGATAATGTTTCTCAAGCTTCCTCCCCGCCGTTCCCTTTCACGGAGTGAAGTTCCGGCTCTCTAGTGCCACGCCTGGCACTCTTGCTCGGTATGTTAATTAACGGCATAAGCTTCCCTAGCCACGGAGCTTGCGAGGAGACCCTTTATATAACTAATTAGCACGGGCGGTATTCAGATTATTTACTTCATTTGGCTCGGCTTAACTCCATCCAACGACAGCGCACCCGCAGCACACCCTCTATCGTCGTCCCTCCCTCCGAACCTCCCGGCCACCCCCGCCTAGCGCTCTAGCAGTTTACAATATCCTAAACGATCACCGAACACCGTAGCCGCCGGCAACGCGCTCAAATTTTAATTGTCCTCGTTTGCTCGCGTCGTCAAATTTCCAAATGACGCGACGAGTCACCCGATCGCACCGCTCGTACGATATATATTACATCTCGCGCGTCCTTTGCTGTATCAATATCGCGGATTTTGCGCCGAAGCGCAATTAAGGTGCGTATAAAGAGAGAAAATAATCCGGAACCGTCGTCTCTCGAACTAGAATCGGAGGGTAGAGGCCAGGATTAACCGCGTGGTAAACCCTCGCCGTCATCCATTGCTGCGAATAATATAATTGTTTAGGCAATTTCGAATACGCCAAGGGTGGTTTGATAAAAAATTAATTAACTTAAAATAAAAGTTAATCTTTTTAGCTTAGAAACATACACACGCGCGCGCGTTTTTCAGAGCAAGAATAGAATAAACTTTGCAAAGAGTTTGCAATTAAAATAGATATTGCATTATCGTTCCAAGAATTCATCTCTTTACGTAATCTTTCTTCTCTTAAGGCGTTTATTCTTGAAACATTTTCTCAAGGAGTCCATCTTTTTAATTATTCTTTTTCCGAGAACATGCGTTTCTCGACATCCTTGCTTAGCGATGAGATGTCGAAGATATCTAGCCATCGCGTAACTATTGGAAGCGACGCCGTTCGCGACGAAGCATCGAGCGTCCCGGCCATCGTTTTGCGACGACGATGTCGTGCAAGATTTTTAATTAATCGATCGAGACGCGAGCGTTGTGCCGTCGTCGTTTGCGGCGCGGCTGGTTCATTAGAGGCTCTTAATTAACTTGCGGCGCTCACGCGACTTCGCACAATGGATCGCGTTCGTGTATGCACGTAGTGCGGCGTCTGCCTATATACGTGCGCGTGTGCGTGCACGCGCGTGGCTTTGCACGCGCGCACACCAACACGCGTGTCTCAGGCTCTCTCTCGCGCCATTCAATTACATGTTAATAATATACACAGCGCGGAGTTACATTGGCTCGCTTCCATGCCGGAAACCCGCCGAATCGAATCCACTTTCACGTAAAATCGAGCTCGAGGTAATCTCGAAGCCGGCGTGCGAGCGCCGGTCGTGCATGCGCAGATCGATCAGTAATTACATATTCGCACGGTGAATGCTTCTTTATCGAGCGACAATGGAATTGATTCGCGACGGCCGCGTGCAATTAATTAGCGGTGACCGGCGCGCACCGAGTGATTAGCACATACGCGGCTGACATTGCACGCCCGCGACTATAATTGCGCGCTTGTATGATATGCGCACCGTAAAGAGCGGAAGTATTCCGATATGTGCGCTTGGCTTGGAATTAATTCGCTTTTCAGCGAAAGCATCGATACAACGACGTAAACGAAGATTTTTGTGAGAGGATGTAAAAGAAAAAATAGATGCAAATATTTTTACAATGAGCGATTAAAAGAATTAATCTTTTTACAATAGATTTCTAACAACTAGAATCGCAAGATAATATTAATAATTTTTAAATAGTTATCGTTAAATCCGGATAAATCGCGTAGGGCTTTAGTGCGAGCCCAACGATGACAAGTTGCAAAATCGTCGGATGCACGTGCGTAATGACAGTAATGTTAACGAGGCGCGAACTTTCGCAGTTAAACGCCAAAATTTCTGTCGTCACGGACGATCGCACGACGGCAAGTGACAAGCGGCAGCGAGAGACACCGCTCCTATACGAAACGGCGATGAAAACGACCCCGAAACTAGCAGAAACTGGCAACATATGTTCAGACAGGGTCGCCGCGAATGCGCCAGCCATATATATTCAAGGACGACACCCACGGTGTTCCGGCGAGCTGGTTAACCGCACTCGTTAACCAGTTCGTTCCATAACGCGTTTACTCCATAATCTAAAATCCCGCACGCATCAAATTTGCCGCATCGAGAGTCGCATACACGTTGCGTTTTGCCAATTTTCGATTCGAATTCTTATAATAGTAAATTAACGATAGATGAAATAAAAGGATCAGGCGAATGTTTAAAAAAAGATGCGATATAATTTGAAGAGTTTAAAAAATTTGGATGTAGAATAAACGATTTCCTCAATTTTTACAAACATATATATTGTCACTTTTACATACATATTTTAAAAGACAGAGGGAGAGAAAGACAGAGCTCTTATCATCTAAAATTAAAGATATTTAATAAGAAGAAAAAGAGAAAGAAACGCGAAGAGAGATCGATATTGTCGAATTGGTTTACCGTCGACTGAGCCGCTCGAAAGACTGGTTCAACAGCTCATAAAAGGGCGCGCGTGGAAAATATATGTCGACATTGAAAAGTTTGTCGAACAAGCCCGGCGACATGTTGCCAGGATAGTGCTATAACTTAACACCGCCGTCGATATAGGGACTTACCGGCGGCAACGGCGGGTGTCCCTTCTCCTTATCCTTATCCTATGACACCCGCCATCCAGTACACTTCCGCTTCCTTTCACCCTCATGGTCCCTTTATACGGCGCGCCTACAAAACTTTGGGTCGCGCGGCGCCTTCAGTTATATGTGAGAGCCCAGAAACGGCGAAAATATGGCCGCGCGATTTACGACTCGGTCTAAAACGGTCCTCAAAGGGGTGCGGTGCCGATCTTTGCAAACACCTTTGCGACATGTCTACGATCGCTTTTTTTATTATCCCCTCACTTGTTGACATATAATGCATTCGCATGTACTACGCTCTTTACAGCATACGTATTATATTTTGCAAAGAATTTTAGTTAGAATTTTAGTTAATATTAGAATTTTAGTATTTTTAAAACTGCTGTGGAAGAATTTCAACTCTCTCTCTTTCTCAGTCTGCATTATATTTAAATTTTGATGCTAAATCTTTCTCATCCATTTTATTTTATTTTTCTCCATCCATTATAATAATTTTAAATTATTATCAATCACACGTCAAATAATAAAATAATGTGACTGAAAAAAGGAATCGCATTCTACTATTTCTTTTATTTGCTAGCTCACTGTACTTTTAAGAGAGAGAAAGACATTAAGACATATTTTTAATATCTTTAAAATATTAAATATTCTAAAGAGAATATATGAGATGAGGAGAAATCCTAAATTTATTCTGTGTTCTAACAGAGATCTATGAAACTTTTAAGCGCAATTTTCGAAAAGTAAAGGAGCACTAAAATATGAATATTTAGCGAAGCGTGATCGTTCGCGAGAAATGCCAGCAACCATGAAAATGTACGTCGTAGGAAGCAAATGGCGCTCAACTGAAACTCCCTCATATCGCATGAATCCGTAAAACGCTCTAGACAATTAAAAAATGTTTCGCTTTCGAGGTGGTTTTTTAACCGGTTTAATCTTTCGCGTCCTCTCGCGCGAACTATGCGCCGCATAGTTCTATCGGCCAGAAGATGAGCCGCACGTTCAGCGCTGAAAACGAGTATTCCCGGTGTACGTGCAGCCCTGGCGGTGGTTGTAGGCTGGGGTCGGTGCAATTAGGGGTATTAATTAGCGGGTACTTCATACCGCTCCTCCCTGCCCCCTCCTTTCCGCTTCACCCCCGTCTCTCACTCTTCCTCGCCCCGTTCTCATCCCCGAATCCGCAGTCAGTCTCTCCCTCGTCCTCTTTTGCCCTCCGTTCTTCTCCTTCCCTCCGACGATGTGTCTCTTTCTCTTGTGCACGCTCTAAAGTGCACCGCCAGTAGTACGAGCCAATACGAACAAGAGGCATACATAGCTAATTACACGGTTTTATGTCATCGGACGCGCGGAGTTGGTATAGAAACACCCCGAGAAACTTGTGACGTCAACGGGCGCGCGGATCTGGAACGAGGGGAGACGCGACCGTCGTCGTGAGCCGCAGCGAGCGATCGAAGGTTCAGTTATTATCCTTTTTATCGCTTTTACTACGCGTGAATACAAAAGCGCGGGTAATTAGCTACAGAAATATCCGTACAGCAGCGAGTCACATTCGCGTCAATATGACGGGGATGCTTTGAGATGCGTCGCAGTGATGTGTTACATTAACGGCTTTTTTATCTCGATTATTGGATTCATGAATTGTGTGTGTGTGGATTAAAACAAATAATGAGATAAAATATTTTATATAATTTGTAGTTTCTATTTTCATAAGAGATTTTCGCACATACAGCTGATTTTTCTTCAATGAAATTATCGAGATACTATCATTTAAGACGAATTTTGTATCTTCAACATTATGTATTCTTATAAATGAAACTCAAAGAAAAGTTTTATAAGAACAAAATCGATCTATGAGAAAAGTGTTATATAATCATTCTAAAATTTAGTTTACAAAGAACATTTTTCATTTTGAATAAAGTATTGATGTATACCAGAATATTTTTTCGCCTTTCAGAGAAAGCGTTGCACACATGCATCATCGCGAACAATTGGAAGAATAGTTGGCGATGAGCTTGAAGATGTTCTATTCGCTTTATTTACGCGGCAATATCCGTTAGAAACCGCAAAGCCGCTATCACGGCGTTTAACGTCCGTGGTTGGGGGTTAGATATTCATGTATTTAAATTTATTTATTGGCAGGATTTTTGCTCTCTCGAGGGTGACAGTGGGCGGAAAGCTGGACCGGGTTTTCACCCCTTCTGGAGTTCCTCCCTCCCCCTCCCCCCATCACTCTCTTGCCATTCGGTCGGTTGTTAAACCTTCGATGCTCTACAACCCCTTCTGGGTAATTTTCTCGCTTAAAGAGATCTCGGCCAATTACACGGGCTGTCCGACGGGCGTTGAATTTTAATCGAAAAGGAAGAAAGCAGAGATCCTCCTTGCCGGCTCTTTACCCCCTTTCTCCTCGAGCTTGCTTAAACGGATGATGGAGAAATCGCGACGCGTGCACAACTTTGTAGTGGCAATGCGCTACTTCGATCGTTTCGACATTCAACGTCGCGGCACGTCCTTGGAAAACGCGAAAGAAATGCTTCCGTTTTGCAACTAAATAGTTGAAGATTCAATGCATACTAAAGTCAATATAAGTTATAGGAAACTAATCTCGAGAATTTATTCGAATTATTAATTAAATAAGTTATCTTGGACGCCAGAAAACTCTATAAGATAAACCTATCATCGAAAATTATAAATGTTAAATTTTATGTACATTATTGTTTCTCTTGTATGTCTATTCTTGACATGAGACTATTTATAATTAATTATAAATAGTGCAAATTTTATTATAAATGAGAAATAAGATCGAGATGAAATGTATAAAGGATTATAATTAATGCATTAAATTCTAAAAAATATTACTTAAAGATATACAAATGCTATGTATACTGTAGCAAGGGGTGAGTTTTAAGAAGCGTTTAAAAACGAATTTTACTTCATCGTGACACGGGTGCTGCCACGTTACGGAGGCGCAGCAAACTAGGTAGCCTCCCTCCTACCACCCTTCCGCAACCCCTCTAATCAATTTCCTAAAGTATCCACACACGATCACGATATCATTTTCAAGATTGGATACATCTTTCGCGTGTATTTGATACTTGGACGAAATCATAAATAATTATTTGCGTTATCGATTGCATTATGGAAATTGTTTCAAATATCATGCGTCATCCTTTCGCATTTCAGAATTGGAAGGTGAAATAAAATGTACTTCCTTCTTTTTATCGTTTACATTTATAGAAATGTTAAAAATACACATGTGTGACTTTGGTGCTAATATATTAATAAAGTTTCTTTCGAAATACGCGCACGTGTGTTCGCATGATTCTAGTGATTGCGCCTTTTGTCGATGGCTTTGTGCCGAAGAAAGCTAATAAGTATCGAGAAACACGAGTCGAAGTAACTTTTAAGAACTCTGCCGGAGAGACGAAAGGGACGGGAGGGTGGCTCCCGAGTTTACTGTGG
The DNA here is from genome assembly GCF_025532165.1 of Camponotus vicinus. Classification (NCBI taxonomy): domain Eukaryota; kingdom Metazoa; phylum Arthropoda; class Insecta; order Hymenoptera; family Formicidae; genus Camponotus; species Camponotus vicinus. The sequence goes on from NW_028141949.1 coordinate 4,910,506, forward strand.
AGCGGGAAGGGTGACGAGAGGTAGGAGGGTCGCCGTACTTTATGAACAGGCTTCACATAAATTGTCGCGGCTCTTTAAGAAATTGGAAAAAGGCGCGAGTGCCTTGTGTGGAACAGCTTGCGCTAAGAGAGAAGGCTGAGAGAACTTTCTCAACTACTGTCGGACACTAACTAGGAGGGGATTGCGAGACGAATGAGCGAGCGAGTAAACGTAATGCGTGCGTGCGTATGTTGCGTGCGTAGAAATGAATGTGGAAAAGAAATGGATACTCGGTGAAATAATTGAAGAGCTTACTTCTCTTCTAAGCTATTTCAATTTATATTTTTTTAAAAGATGAGATTATATCAAGGAGTATAATCTTTATATAATTTTGATTTTTTAAATATAAATTTAAGAGATTATTTATAATCTTTATGCATTGATTTTTTAATTTATAAAATATATTATTAAGCTTATATCCTATTTTAGAAAATATAAATATTTGAAACGCAATAATGAAACTATAATAAAAATAAATAATATTATATTGTAATACAAGGACAAAGCAAATGCAAATTTCCATCTCCATATTTATAGCACCCATACATGACACGCTTATATAGCGATCTTACAGGGAGATGGAATACAAAACTTTTTTTATTAATATCTCTCATACATGCAGACATACAAGCCAAAGGGCTTCTCGTTGGAGCGACGACAAGATCAAGCTAGAACGAGGAATAGGTCAGAGAAAGAAGGATGTGTACCTGTGGGACACATTTCCCGAGCAGGTAATCTTCGTTCAAAGGCGAGATATTACATTTGAATAAATGTCGTTGCCGATAACCAACGCCGATCGCGAAATATCTAAGCGAGGGAAAGAGAGGGAGGGATGGGGGAGATGGAGTCTGTCGCGCGACGAGGTATCTCGTGGGAAATATTTGCTAATATCGATCATATCGTCATTAATGGCTTGTCGCGCGGAGGTTCCCGCGTCTCCCAACTCTCGCGACACCAATCTCCCTCCCGCTCCCCCGCTGACTCTCCCGTCCTAATACCTATCTATCTATCTTTGTTCAACGCGGCAGCATCCCGCGAATTCACGATAGTTCGCATTAATCGAGTTATCTCGTAGACGGTTGCTCTCCTCCGTCTTTATTCGCGACAATGCGGCCCCGCAGACGCGAATTTCACCTCGCGCATAACGAAGTCAATTTTCTCTAATTTAATACGAATGTTTTACCGCGCCATTAATGGTTGCTATTGAGGAAAGCTCCAAAATTTATTAGAAATGAAAGTTTGATTATGTTTCATTTAATATAGATAAATCAAAATATAGATTAAATCTTAATAAAACATAGAATTAATATAGTATGTTTACTATGTATTTTCTTTGTGTAAAAAAATAAGTGCTTTTGTATATAATTATATAAACAATTATATAATCAATATTATATGGACAACACAATTTTCCATTTTATTGGTCGTTAGCTAAGATGAAAATTTTTCTTCATAACAATAAAACTGAAAAATGCTACGGATATGCCATCACATGTGAACGCACAAGAGTCGATGGGGAAGCGAAGGATTCGGATCAATGGCCAATAAGGTGCAACAACACATCTCGTCTATAATAATAATGCTTATCGTTCGGAGCGTGAGGGAGACAGACGAAGCAAACAAAGAGGGAGGAGGGGGAGGGAGGAGGAGTAAATCGGAATTTATCCCAAGCGGGCGCGCGCGGCCGCGACCGTATCTCGTCGGACTCACCCCCTGTGGCCACTCGACGCGTCCGCCGGTGTTTACCGCAATTATTAAATGTAAACTCATATTTCGTAATTGCCAAATATTGGCGGTCCGATCGTTCGGCCGCGCGGCTCGATGCGTTTCGCGCGAGGTTGGTTGCAACGAGAATAGAGGGAGGAGAAGGGGGGGGCGCAGAAGCGGGGACAGGGGCTAGGCGAGAGAGGCACTGGTTGCTCGCACCGTTTCATCCCTTCTCGAATAACAATCCTTCCTCCCTCGTCGCGACCCTCGAAATGAATTAAGCCTCGGCGAATCGATAAATGAACGTTGCAGGGGAAAGGGGAAGAGGGGTACGCGCGACACGTACCGAAAAATCTACATCAGACGTAAACGGATTGTTTGATCCATCCGATATATGACGCCTCTAATAAATCGGCGCGTTATTGTACATACGACGCGCTACAGTGCAGAATATCAGAATATCATGAAATGATATATTATAGCAATTTTCCGTGAATAGATGTGATATCTGATTTGTAATCATTTCGGAAGAGTTTAATACAACACATATTGTACGAAATAGCATATAATAAAGACAGATCACTTTGCATGTTTATAGCCATTATTTTTGTAGTACTCAACTTACGAATTATACGATCAAAGTCAATTTCGTTAAAAATATAAAAAAAAAACGAGAAATATAACTTGAAATTTATAGCAAAATATTGGAATGTCAATTTATAAAACGCGAGGTTTCCTGCGACTTTTCGATAGCCGGCGAGATGGGTAAGGGAGGTGGGAGGGAGGGATTTGCCGCGCGGTCCGGCGATACCGTGGAGGGTTGTCAACGGAGAGTCTGGCGTCAGCTTGTGTAACTATCGGTAATTAATCAGAATCATCCCCGCATATCGTGTCCGTCGGCGGACGAAGGCGCTCCGCTGTAGTGGTGTCCACCACGAGGGGTAGTTAACCGGTGACGTCACGCCCGTGGCGACATCTGGCCCGGCACTAACCGCGCCGCGCTGTCCGTCCGGCGGACACTGGACACCGAACACTGTCCCGGCACTAACTCCCGGATCCGGATCAAAATTACCCCTACGGGCCCGGCCGCGGTGAGGCCGCACGCCGCGCCGCACCGGCTGGCTCCAATTAATTTCGCATTCGGCACGTTCTGCAGTCTACGTCGTTTCGGCTTTCCTATCGTCGCGGACCAGTCACGGCAACGAGATGATGGTCGCTCTGCAAACTTCCGGATTTAATTCGGTCCGAGTAATCGGGGATATCGAGGGACTTGTAAAGTTTAAGATAAAACAAACTTGAACCAATATCAATCTGATCGATGAAACAATATAAGTCGTATATTTAGAAGCGCTAAAATGTGATTGTAATTTCATCATCGCTGATTCGATCGAAATTTTTGCCGAGTATTTTTTCGAGAAATAATTTTTTAACTAATCGACGTTTCTAAAATAGATAAATGTAGCCGCGCGAAATATTAATTCGAATCGCGTATGAATGCAATCGAGCTATGCCAACGGTCGCTCTTTGAACAGCTACGACTGCACGACAAATTCAGAAACGTCCCTCCATTCTCGTGGCTATCAATTGCGGCTAATCCTTACCCAAACCCGCCGAGAAACTCTTGTCCAATATACGTATGATTCTGATTGCGAGCTCGCGGTGTAAAATCATATCTGACATTCATCCGCAAAAAGGTCACGTATGTCATCATTAGTTATAACTCTACGTTTACAGAAATTCGCGTGTGCTCGATGATCGTCGCAGATCGATATCCTCGGACCAGTTTTTCGGTAGGACAATTAAAATTCGGGCAACTCGGTGGTTCGGTCATGTATATTAGATACCCAATTCCAGCGCGGTAATCCAGCTATAAATATCTTTGAATTATATTTTCTACCGGGTTTGGGGGCATCGCGCCACGGATTTGTCCTAAAAGGGTAGAGAAGGGACGGAGGAGGACGAGAGTGAACGCCGCGGTGTCTGTTTACCCGTCAATCGTGCGATTAAATTGGATCGCCGGTATTATCTTTTAATCCCGACGCGCCAGGTAGAATGGTGCGGCTCTTGAAAAATTGGTATAAAATTTCGGATCGCGCTGTCGGTCGTTGAGTTGTACTCGCAACAGGAGACTGAAACAATTGGAAAACGCGGCAATACTTTATTTCGTACTGTAAATTCAAATTTCTCCTTTATATTCATCATGCTTATTAATTTACCTTTATAGTCGCCAATTATTATTTAATTTGACGATTGAAAATGAGAGGGCAAATTGATCTTCAAAATATGAAAAAGTCATATTCTTCAATTAATTCCAAGTCGATTTTATTTTAATTCCACTATTAATTATATTAAAATATGATGATGACAATTGAAAAGATAAATGCGATAAATAGCAATTTGCTTCGACATTTTTGACAAGAGAAGATTGTCTTTAAAATAATCAAAGATAAATATATTTAAAAAGACATCATTCCTTGAATTTTATATTTCACAGTTTTATATAACATGCATATCGAGGTCTATAAACTTTTGTGTAATGTTTAAAATTTTTAAACTCTATTTCTCCAAAAGGAAGATATGTAAATCGAGACATTAAGAATCATAAAAGCTAGATAAGCAAGCATCTCATTTGTCGAAAATAAGATTAAAAATTTATATTGTTAAATATATCGTTTGCTACAAATATAGATGAATTAACATTTTTGTAAAATATCGTTTGTTCATCTCCTATTATCAGCATTTTAATTAACATTTAGCCATAGATTATTCTTTCGGAGAGAACATGTTGTTTCGCATTAATCGCTTGCTTACGTCGCGCGAAATAGAGCTGTATCTCTTGACAGACCTGATTTATTTATCGCTCCTCGTCGCGGTTTTCGTTATTGCGTAATAGAAGTTATTCTCTCTCACTCGCGAAACCGGGCGATCCAACGGCTAATCCAATCCTATTTACATCGCGGAACTGTCGCGGCATTGACGTGCGCGGAAATAAATCCCGACACGACTAACACGAGCGCTCACGCGCCGCGCCGCGTCGAGGGTACGTGTAAATCCCGGGCTTTCTCTCGGAACAAATCGAATGTCGGTCGATGTAAATGAATTCCGCTCTAATTGCAATTATGCGACACGAATGCGCATAAACGTTCGCGTTATGCGATAAATGACACGTCACTCAGAGGCCGCGGCGCGCTCGCTCCCTCCCTCCCTCCCATTCTTCTCTTTCTCTCTCTCTCGCGTCATTGCGAATTTATGAAATGGCGATCGTTATATCCGTATCGGGCCCTCTCGAAACCGTTCGTGTTATAATTGCAATTAATCAATAATTGACATTATATAATTGGGCGGCCGTCGAGACGACGGACCGTTAAACATTCACGTCCAGACGTCTAGTTGAAGACACACCGCATAATGATCTTCTAGCTTCTCAATGTTGCATAAGATGCTCGATCTTTAACAGGTCTGATGTTCTAAATTTAAATGCGAAAAATTATTATAATTATATATTCTTTATTGAGTCACATTTTGGTTTAAGAGTATCATCATAATTATATACATTCGCATTAGATTTGAAGGCGAAAAATAAGTAATTTTTATTACAATAAAGAAGATAAGAAATTCATCATTTCTTTGAAAAATCAACAATGCAATTATATTGAAATTCAAAGTTGTATTTATTTCTCGGATATTGATTCTATTATAAAAAAAAATTAATTCGTTAAAAAATATTACGTTTATTTCATCAAATTACGAGATACTGTCACATATATTATTATGTGAGATTTATATCGTTGTAAAGAATTATAATTGAACGAATAAATTCTGGAGAGATTTCTCTGACACGAATCGTCAAATAACTAAAACTCATAATGAGAACATCTTTGAATCTTGATGGAACGTCGACCTCGAAAATTCGAGCTATAATCGATAATACATCACGTCAGGGGCAGTTTCAACGCAAATACCACCCCGTCGAGAATGAATGGGTAAAACGACGAGTACGCCAATCGCGGTAGGCATATCGTGTAAATACGCGATGGAGATCACCCTTGTTCACTGAACCGAACGCCAATTTCTGACTGACTCGCTGTTTAGCCGACCCGATTTATTTATCGGCCAGCTGTGATTAGACTTTCGCTTTATCGCCGATTCGCGGCCTCGTCAAATATCCACAAGCCGTCTGCATTTGTTAATGTCTGACCAAACATCGCGCAAGTATACGAACTCGTTCAAACGGGTCGATGATATAATTTAATTTCGACAAATCGAGTGTTCGCACTTTATCTCCTCTCGTCGCTCCGTTCTTTTGACTCTCTTTCTTTTTCTTTTTCCCTCTCCCTCTCTTTCTGTTTTTTTTGTGATATGCATTTTGAATGCTTTCCACCTGTTGCTAAAAAAGGAAAACTATGCTGTATCATCATTGCGGTCAATATTTTAATATTTTTTTCTTAAGTTATTATCGTTATTTCTTAATATTATATAAAACTTTTTTGCGCCTTATAGCTTTGTCGGCTTGGACAAAGCGGAAATAAACGAAAGCTTTGAAAAACTGTAAAAATTTCAAATAAGTATATTTTTTATTTCATAAATCACGCTAAAAAATGTATTCTTTTTTCCTCAAGATATAATAGCTGTCCACGTTTCTCAAGATTTATAATTAGTAGTATCATATACGAAATTGATTTTGTTTTTGTGTCTAATGCAATGCATGTTCCTAAGAAATGTTATTAAATAGAAATGCTATTTATTATTATACAACCATATAATAATTTTCATTTTTAAATTTATATCTCTTACGTTGTTTTTTTTATAAAATTTTATTCACTCTAATATATCGCTTTATCGAACCATCTCGTACGTATACCAAGGTGTCTGACTTGACGCTGACGTTACTACTCGAGACTTAATTTCCCGCGTTCGCCGCGCGATTTCCCACGCGATGATGAACACTTGAGTGCCGCCATATCATTGCCACGAAAGAGCACGCCCGTTCGCGCGGAAGAAGCCAATTCGCAAGTTGGAAACTCGGACGGGAGAGCAGTTCTCGCGCTCGTTACGAGATTAAGGAAAAAGAGCTTTCGAGCTTTCAGCGGGGCGGGATGGCGACCGGGGCACCCGGTGACCACCCACGAAGACGTGCCCTCTCACGGGGTGTCCTATCGCCGATCCGAGCTTATTCCACCCCTCAAGCTCGGGCCACACCCGCAATCATGCGCAGTTTCCACCCCTCGGCCAATGGAAAACGCCGGGTGCTTGCAAGCTCGCCGTTTCGGCTCCGGCTTTCGTAGCCGTGCCACTCCGACCAAACACCACGTGGCACGCGTCCGAGTTGCACGTGCATTCGCGGAGTTGCGAGAGCCCGGTGCGCGCGCGAAAGCGGGCGCTTGCGAGAGAGCTTACGAGAGAGAAAGAGAGAGGAAGTTCCAAGTAACGGGAAGATATTTTCTCGTCGCCGGAGAACGTTACGCTTCCGCGCGAATCTCTTGAATAGCTTCTTTCTCTAACTCATACCCTTCAACCCATTCTACATCGTCATTCCCTTGCCTTTTTCTCACCCTTTTCCTCTGATATTTACCTGTCTCTCTCTTTCTCACCCTCATTCTCCATTCCCCTCCGATTTTAACGCTTTATATAAACGATCGATTGAGTCATTGTCATATTATATTACTGTGACGTGAAAGATTTAGTCGTGCTTCGGAAAACCTGCTGAGATCGAGTCCCCACTGAAAATCAAGAACAATCGACAAAGACGTTTCAACGTGAGTTACGGACAAGGTTAGAAAATTATTTATTTATATTACTTACTATTTGTAAAATTATACAAATAATTTAACCCCCTCCCCCTATATACATTTCTTTTACAATTACTTGTATAAAAATAATTATTCAAGTGTGCGTCTCCTTCAATTTATATCTTATTATGTCTAGTCAAAAATAGAGTCATTGGACATATTTTTAGTAGTAATTATGATAATTGAGATTCGTTGATGTATCCCTTTATGAGATAAAATATTTATAAAAATAAACATGTAAATAATAGACAAAAGAAATGCATTTGCATAAAATCGAATATTTCATTCGATAGTGTAAAAATTTCATACATGATAAAGAGGGTGAGAAAAACGATGTAAAAGAACATTTAATGATAAGATATATATATATATATATATATATTATTCTGCGATTAAAATATTATTAAGATGTATTATATTATATATATTATTTAATTTTTATTCATATTTATGAAATTATGATAATATGAATAATTAATATTAATAATTAAGCGTCAATTCTAACTCATATAATTTTTCTTTTGATATAATTATTTTATAATTAATTTACATCAATTAATAAATTGTTTTATATTATTAAATATATAAAATATATACGAAATGAAATTTTAAAAATTGCTTAATTTGCATATAGTAATGTGGACACAAATTAATCTGATACAAGAGACAGTGCTTTATTTTTATAACTAATCTTTTATGGCGCGCTTATGTGAAAATGTGATAAGTAAAAAATTTTATAGAATAGAACATAATATGCTACATATAAGAAACTTTGATGTATAATAGTACTTGGCGTCGGTTGGAGAGAGCCGATATTCAACAGTTGGTCCTTCTTTTATCTTTGAAACTTAACCCTCGATGCTACCACCCTTCAAATAGACACCCTATGTTCGTATACCCTAAGAGAAGCACTTCTTGAGGGTGTAACATGAAAGTATTTAAAAAAGTTGATGGAATTTTCTGCGTAAAACAAGGCGAAAATATATTTAGAATAATGAAATGAGAAAGAGAAATAAAACTAGTATATAATATTTAAATCTATACTTTAACAATTTTAATTTTTTTCTAGTAAAATAAAATTATGATTTACAATTATATACATATCTAATAATTTATATATATGTACATATACTACAATATGTACATATACTAATATTTTTTTTATATTTAATTATAGTACAGTTATAAAAGATAAAGATTAACGTAAAGACTAATTTTTATTTTTACATTATTTTCTTCAACTTAATATTATATTATATGAAAAGCATAAAGAAATAATAATTAGAATACAGGAAAGTATACTAAGATCGTATAAATCGTAAAAATTGTATAAATTTTAACAAATCGATTTTATATGATATTATATATACATTGCAGATCTTATATATGCTCCTTTTATATATATAGATTATGGATTCTCTGACCAATTTAAACACAAATTATTTTTCTAATGAATATGCATTAATTGTCACAAATTTATAATTTTTATTTAAATGTTTTTGTAACTAGAACTTTTAAATTGTATATAAGTGTAATAAAATAAAATTTACTTATTTATTAAATAAAAAATAACACATGTTACTATTTATTTACTATTATATTCCTAAAGCCTCTTCTTCTAAAAAAAATTTTAATTTTTAATCGCATGAATTTAAAAAAAAATGATCGCGATTTTTCAATGTGCTTAAGAGACAGATAACAAGATAATTCTAGATTGATGCCAAGAAGTCCACAGAGATAAGATTTTTATTTGTAGAAAGAGTTTCAGAGACTTAAAACAACCTATATAGAGCGTTATATACATATATGTATACAAATATATGAGGTAGATAAATTTTATATTGTATATTGCAAAATTATGTATTTCATAATACTTTAATTAATTAGAAATTTTGAAATTTATTACCTTACTTAAAGTATATATATACGAGCATCCAACGTGGCAAACGAGCCAATTTATTTTCAAAATATACCAATCCATCTGTTCGCCCGCTTGCGGACATTCTTTCTTCGCTCGAATTCGGCCGACAGTGGAGGAATTCGCGAACTCGGTGCAATAGGTGCGGCCATAGGTGTAACATATTTATGTTGTGAACCGGCCGAGTGTGAGCAATAAATAGCGGCAGCGTGGGGGAAGAACGAGAGAAAGAGAGAAAGACGAGACGCGTATGGGGTAAAAGGGGGGACAGTCCGTTGAGGCGCGCGAGGCCAGAGCGATTACGTTTCCCAAACCCCTCGGTCTCTACGTGCGACCGAGTCACCGGCACCACCATCCACCACCATTTCGCTCCCTTCAAACCCCCCCGAGCGAGCCCCCGCCCGCGTCTCCTCGCCATCTCGTACCATCGGACCCTTTACGGCGCCCGAACAACCCTATTCGTTTGTTTCCAGCCCGTATGTACGCGTACACGGAGGTATGCAATTTCGGTGTCGGGTATGCGCGTTACCGGACGAACGGTTCGCGTATCGCGTATCCGTCGCATTCGTAAAACTCTTGCAGAAAAAGAATCGTTTCATTCTTTCGAAATATCTCGGCCTTGCGCGAAACTTGGTCAGACTTTAAAACTTAAGTAAATATAAAGGATAATTATCCTGCTGATAATATATTTAGCGAAAATTCAACGAAAGTCTTATACAAGCCCTTGCATCACATAGATATTTTACTATTCGTTAAATAAAAATGCAAGCGATAAATATGATAGATATTCGATTTGATTTTCGCGTGTACCATCAAGATTTTCATGAAGTAAAAATACAGATTAAATGTTTAAATATAGTAATAACAGTAGTGTCCTGAAAATCAAGGTACGAGTGCGCGCCAATACATATTAACGTCCCATTACTCTTGCGCTACTATTACGATTACGCAATGTTCTCCAATAACGAAGCACACGAGTGCATAACGGGCTCGTCGCGCCGACACGCGGACATATCGGAACGCAGACTCATCGGGATCCGAATCCGACATTGCATGCTCGCATAGTTATGCTGAAAATCTTGACTGGAGGACCCTTTCGCATTCCGGATCGCCCGGAGCCAATCCGATCGAGGATGCATCTGGGTGGCACGCCGATCGGGAGATGCGCTAGTCGGCCAGTCGGGTAACCAAATGATGCATATCTCGTCTCGGTACGTCGTGTCCCGGATGTCTCGCACCCACTGCAGGAGCCGGCGAGGGGTGGGCGAGCATCGGGATCGTCTCTCTATCTTAGGAATGGACGGGGGAAGGAAGGGGAGGGGTGGGCGAGGACTCAGCTCGAAAGCCGGGTGGACTCGGGCAGGCCAACGTATCTCATGGTTGCCGATGAGGTCGAGAGCTTGCGGCCGGATGCCAGTCTGACCATGTCTATCGACGCGTTACTTGCGAGCTCGTCAGCCTCTCGCTCCTAGACGCATCCTCGCCAGAATCCGAGCAATGCGGCTCAAGAGTCCGCGCCGGCGCTGCAGCTGCACTCTAGGATGCGGTTCTCGGCCGCTCCGGCTGCCGAGTATACCCGGCTATACGATCCTCGACGGGGATTGGCCGGCCGAGCATCATCGAGACGGGGGGCATTGGGGATGGTCTTCAGCGGCTGCTGGTATGCGTAGTAATAGGGGGAATTTTCGTCGTGTTATCGAAGGAAAATTGCGAGCCACCCTAGACATAGGAATGATAACGCGAGAGCATCGTTGTTTCCGGATTTTGTATTTTTTTTGTCCTTGATATAATATTTGATATATAAAATACGATACAAATCATGTATTTCGTCGCTTAAACGCTACTCCAAATATGAAATTGTATTTAAAATGAAAATGGAAATATATAAAAGGATAAATATAGATTTATGTCCGTGGATTTATAAATGTTTTATTTAGTGGTTTAATTCTGGTCAATGATGTTTAAAAATTCAAAGGTATACATTAAATTCGTTGTTACGGTCATGAAATATACATCACCCACAGTGTATTATATTAATAATTAGGTCGATTCTTGTTTAAGCTTTTAATCGAATACTGGGAAAACGCGCGCACCGTTCTCGATCGCTCTCGCTCGGTGTGACACAGAGGCGCATCGAATGCGGCTTTTGCAAATGAATTTTTCGGGGCACGCCATCGTTCCGCGTTGATACGTTTGCATCGCGGTGATATCACAGGGCACCGAACTATATAACGCGCGAGGGTAACGAAATTCCCCCGATGCGTGCATCTCACGCATTCCGCAGCGAGATTGCGCAAAAATCGGGCGAAACAAACGCAACTAATTTAACTGCTTTCGAACAATTAATCCGAAGCATTTAATTTAATTGCGCCGCAGCCCGTCGAGTCCGGCCAGCGGCAGTCGAAACAACGACCGGCGCAAAACCCGGGACGGAATTTTCGGCTCGACGCGATGGCTCGAATTCTTTGGCGCGTGTAAAACAAAATAAAAACATTTGGCACAACGGTCGAAAGTTGATTCGGAGAAAGCGCGCAAAATCGTCATTTGGGATTTAATGCTATTTTTTTCGCAAAAATAATCCCATTTTAATAAACATACCTTCTCTTTATTGTCTTTTAATGCATCTTATCTTAAGTAAATTTTATTTAAATTTTGGTCTATTTTAGTGGCATAACAATAATATTATTCATTTTTTCTTTATAAAATTTAGTATTCTCTTTTTCCGCAATTTTTTACCTTCAATATACGTTTTAATAATTAATCATTAAATTAAGCTTTCTCTTAAAGTTTATTTAAAATTAATTATAAAAAAAGTGTCCTGTAAATCTTTTTTGCTAATTATATAGAAGCAAATGAGCGCTTACAAAAGTTCAAACGTGTATAAAGATTAAAAAACAACAACTAGTGACAGAGTAAATAAACGGAGGAAAAGACAGGGACGAAGAGACGATATGGAGAAAGTGGAGGAAGGATGGGCGCGCGCTAGTGGGTGGGTATAATTAATAGCAAACCCGTATAAATCAGAGACAGGTTGGATGCACGCTGGTACGCGGCGTTCTCGATGCAGGATTATTCCCGGAGGGGCGGTTACCCCACGACTCGCTAATTTTTCACACAGCCGCCATAATGGTCCGGGCTAATTACTGATTTTTATCTCCGCGAGTTGCTTCCACGCGAGTATGTGAATGTATGCGTGCACGTATCGGTATGATCGAGAGATGTAAGAAGAAAAAGATGGGCGATAAAACGCGCGAGAAGAAAAGAATGGTTCAAGACTAACAATGAGAATAAATGTTACATATTTGTCCGTCTAATTACATAGTGTTGCCACGAATAATTCTTTCTTCAAAGAGAAAGAAAGAGAGGACGAAACTACACGTCTGTAAGATCGTGTCTATAAGATCGGTGATACTCGTCGCCGCGACGCTTTCGTTTACACAATTCGTCAACGACGAGGAACTTTGCGAATTCGCGCGCGCGAGTTCTTCGTCGCGCTACAGGCCGCTCCAAGTTTCGTACGTATTTCGGGCGTATTTCTCCGCTTCAGTAGATTATAGCTAACCAACCCCAGACGCGTATGTACTTAACGTAACCCATGTAAGCTCACGCTAGAACAAATTTACCACCAACCGCCCGCTTTCCCCGTTTTCGTCGTTGGTCCTGCCTCGCCCCGCCGAGGCATACGCGCTCCTCGAGTCCCTTCTCGCCCCCTAATTCGCCCTCGAAACACCGATGTTATGAAGTTGTGTTGAACTTTTCGCGAGCATAGTTTGCAGAACACCCTCGGGTGACTGCGAGTGCTTACCTTCGCTCGTGACATATATCTACAGGAAGGTCGTCTGACAACGGGAAGGTGGAGATGGAGCAGGCAGGAGAAACAAAAGGTGAATCGAGCGGACTTGGTGAGGAAAAGAGGCATCGATGATGTTTCGTCCATCGAAACTCGCGCGCGTTTTTATCGAGAGCTTGATAGAGATTAATATTAGCAGCTACCTGTTGCCTGTCATAAGATTTTAATCGGCAAACCACATCGATTCAACGCTGCATGATTACCTTACAACATGACTGTGGAATCTTTGAAAAATTCATTCAATCATGAGTCAAATATATAGACTTAAAGTACAAAATTAAAAATAGAATTGCTTATTGTTTTGGAACAACGGTTAATTTTATAATCATTTTATAGTCTGCTAATATAAAGTTGAAGTTCGCATTATTGCATAAAACTCTTCTCTGAGATAGACGAGATCTTTCGCGATAAATACCAAAGAGTCGCATCAAAATGTACGGCCGTGTGTTCCTTTGTCTCAAGCTTCTTCCTTTTTTTCTTTCCAAGTTTGTAGATCCTACCTAGCGTATACGCGCGTTGGCAGCTAAAATGGTACACGCGCGTTAGGAATTCTCGGCACGGCAGTCGGAGCCAACAGGCTCGGCAGAAACTTACAGGACCAACTTTGAGGGGGGTAACGGTATTACAACGTTATTAGATTTACCGCAAGCACCTACCCGGAGGCACTCCTGCACATTACCCACATACCCCTACCGAAGTATAAGTAACCCTAAGCGTCCCATAGAGCTCACTCATCTCATGGGCTCTACTGCCGCGAGCATTAAATTATGCGCGTGCGTTCTGTAAGCTACTGCGAGCTGTTGTCAAATACATCGTTTGTTCTTTATATTAATCATCAACTATTAAATGCAATAAAATTTCTTACACGAAAACGATGCAAAAAACGTACAATTATTAAATAATATTAAGGATGATATACTTGTCAAAATTTAGATTATATGAACACGAATGTGTCTTTGTTTAATGAAAACTTACATTAATCTTTAATTATTTTAGAATATTATCCAAATGTGAAGATCGATAACATTCTTTAAAAACGGTGAGAAACGAAAGAACTTTACTCACGTGAAGAGTGTGATTTGAGATTGTGATTTGAAAGTAATATTTATTTGAAATAAACCTTCTCCAAAATTGAGACTAACATGCAAAGAGAGAAATCAACACATAAGAGAGAAGAAAAATTTTACTTTCTTTGAAGAAGAATTGTTAATATGAAAAATGTGTATATATATCTATAAAAAGCGTGATTCAATTTAAAAAAAAATTATAGAAAATAATTACTATTTACACACAATTACAAACGCAACAATGCTACAAATTCTTGAAGAAAGTTAAAAATAAAACGGCGATTTGACATATTTCTGGCGAGGCATAAGCGTTCCCTTTTTCAAAACAACTTCTGTTGATTTTTATTCAGAGTATGATTATTGAATTGTTAACATTCGTGTATATATTTCAATTCAAGTCTTGTGCTATTGAGGTAAAATTCAAGTGACATTTATGCTTCAATACGGATTTGACAATTCAAACTGTGTACACGTAATTCAAGCATAGATATGCATTACCCTCTCTTCATATTTCTTCTCTGTTCCCTACGATAACGTTTTTAATCCTCGCTCAATGTACGGCAACGTTTTCGAGCGTGGCATAAACAAATGTATCCCACGTAATTCCGCGTAATGGGCAAGTTCGTCGGGAGAGAAAACGGCAAAATAATTTAAACGCGCAAGAAATATCGAGTCGTGTGGCGAGCGGAGATAGCTGCGGTGCGAGAAACGCGAGAGAACGAGAGAAATTTCGGCGCGGCTGGCTATTGAGTAGCTACCCTTAAGATAAGGGTGGATTCACCCCGTCTCTCATACGTTTCCGCTATCTGACGCTAAACGGCACCGCCGCTCGGTGGCCTTCCACGGTAGAAGGGACGGCCCCGGCAGCGTACTCGGTTCTACATAATACGCCGGCACATTACTGTCGAAGCGCCGTTAGATAAGCGGAATTTAGAACGGCGAGACAGGATTTTTGTACGAGCGACGTTTGTGAAGGATCGCCGGATCGCCGGATTTGTGCGCGCAGCGTTTTTCCGTTCAAGCAAATTCGCGTCCGTTTTTGTCC
Source organism: Camponotus vicinus (assembly GCF_025532165.1). Taxonomy (NCBI): domain Eukaryota; kingdom Metazoa; phylum Arthropoda; class Insecta; order Hymenoptera; family Formicidae; genus Camponotus; species Camponotus vicinus. The sequence continues at coordinate 4,925,921 of NW_028141949.1, forward strand.
GAAAGAGATTTACGTAAGATGTTCGTCTTCCGGGGTTAATTCTCAGGATATCTGATAAGGATCGAGAATAATACTATTGTGTAAAAAAAAGAAAAAGAAAGAGAAAAGCAAAATTAGACTCATTCGTCATTTTGCGTAGACGTGTAAATTAAGAGATTATTTTATTATTTTTTCATTATTGTTACGATGGTTTAAAAAAATACAAAGATATATATATCTTCAATCTAGTAAAGGTAGAATAATGTGATTCTTATCGCTAAACTTTTCCGATGTTCGATGGAATAGAATCGCCAACGACAAAACTGATTTCGAAAGCCAGGAAAGACGAGACCAACGCAACAAAGGCCTTTACACGTCTCACCCCCCAGCTCATTTAAGGCTAACTGTCCACAACGGGGGTGCAAACTACCCTTATCTGCGGACGTTTATGCCCACGCCTTATCTGGCAGCCCCTGACTGCTTCGCGCTTGCTATAACAACTACGTATTCTCTCTTCCAAGCCAATCTCCTTCCTCGGACGCTCTTAAGTTCTCTTTCTCTTTTCTCGTCACTCTATTCTGTTTTCTCTATATTTTCTATTTCTATATATAATTTATAGATTATATTCAATAAATTTTAAATCTGTATGATGTTGCATCTAGTAGCAAGAGACGTTTTTTTTTATTTTTTCATTGTTCCAGGTAGAAATAGAACGTATTACGTTGCTCGAAACAATTGAGAGATTATTTTTCTAACGATTCTGCCAGTTATAAATGGAATAACAGCAAATTAAAAATTTAAAATAGAATTGTTATATCGATGTATTAATTGAAATGTTAGAGATGATAAGAGAAATTTTTAAAATTTGAATTATCTATATATTATAAATAAATAAAATTGATATATACTTGACGAATAAATTAGTTATTCTATTTATTATATATTTGATATGCGATTATGAGTGATATCATATTTGAACAGATTTTGGCAAGAAATTTATTAAATGACAAATTAGCACGATTTATTTCAATTTATTGAAAGATTTCACTCCGTAACATAGAAAAGGAAAACAAAAGACAATTGGAAAGATCTTGCTATTCCTTATCTAACTCTGTCACTTCTATACTTCTGTCTCATTCCATTTCGTGAACCGAAGCGGTTCCTGAACGACGGGAGGGTTTAGTAGGAGGATGTTGCGGTGAAAACAAAGACGTTACTCGCCCCTATCTGGGGGTTGTAAAATAACCGTCGAACGACGACGAAACAGGGGCGTAATAAATGAGATAAGCAACGGATAGATTTCTCCCTGCGGGAGCGGGGAAGCATTATCGAAAGCGTTTCTTCTTCGTTACGCGCGATCGGTCTCATCTAGTCATATCGTGGAAAAAAACTGTTCGTGGCGACGACGCGATAAATCTTGAATAAATCGGAAAGATAATAATAACTCTTACGAGAACAATTCGAGAAATCAAGAGATCCCGTTGTGTATTCCTCGTAAATTGGCGTACATTGCCGGACGCGCGATGCAGAACACCAGATTGTCCAGATTGATGCGGAACTAGTGGCATGTAGTAGTACAGATGAAATAGCACATCCGGAGCCTATCCGTAAGTGTTATTGAGTCCGAAAGTGGTGACTGATATCGGCGGGCGGAGAGTGCGCTCGTTTGCGGGATCGCGCGGATACTGACGCATAGCGCTTGTAATCGCACGAGGCGCGTAACGTTACAGCGGTCATATTATCGACCGCGCAGGTTGTTTTTTTTTTTGCGCTCGCTTGGATGTCTCCGGATGAAACCGCGTCCGGGTTTTAGCCCGCAATTTTTTTTTTCGGACGAGAAGCGAGCACGCACGCACGCACGCACTCGCGCATGTATGCTCGTGCACGCACGTACGCACGCACGCTCTCGGAGAACGTCGGACTAATTGGAAGTCTTAATGGCACTCGACGGTAATAACGCAGTTGGGATCCGGGTGTGTATGCATCATATCGATCGGAATTTGCAACAAACCCCTCCCCCCTCGCTTCCCGTGCTTCGAACATTCTCTCGCGATTTGCCCCCACCCGTCAATGACGAATCAACAAACGGGACTGATTTGATTTCATTCATTAATTCCGAGCGACTTCGCTCGGGTTGATTTCCATTATATTTTCTCGTCGATTGTGTGCACGTTAAGAGAGAGAAGGAGAGAGGGTTGCATAGTCGATCATGTGCGTAAGCGAGCGAGACAAAGAAGGCTGAAACACGATGAAGAGGATGCTCTCGCACTCTTTGGCGATAAATTGAAGAATCGAATAACGGTTGATAAACAAGGTATTAAATATATCATGAATCATTTACTTTCCCCCCTCCCTCCCTCTCGTTTTTCCTTCCGTTCACTTGTTAACGTTTTTTCGCTGTCACATACGACATCAATTTATTTCGACATATCCATAAAATTTTGATGTACGGGAAATCTATACCTAGAAAAATATTGAAACACAAAAACAGAATCCGGTTTGTTGGCAATTCGGATTTCCCGGTTGTAGGATGTGAATTCATCGAGCGTACGCGAGGAGGTAAATAGGAGCCGGAAATGATAACTGTTCGCGCCGATATAGTTATTGTTATCGATATCACTCCTACATATACGGTTATTAGGATAAAAGATGCACGGACACGAAGTTTATTAGAAGATTGTCTTTAACAAAATGTATAAATTTATAATTTCGCTTTATTATTCAAAAATAATAATACAGCACGCACAAATATTCAATATATATTGATTTATTTATATACTTATCGAGGCATTTGAAAATATCAGACAATCATCGTAACGTGACTGGTGACTCGTATAAGATTTTTCCTCAGTTTAATATCAATGTGTGCTTATCGAGTGCGAGGGCGAGGATACAGATATATAGGGTGTCTCGCACCTAACGAATCATTTTTCATCTACACATTTCTCGCTCAATTTAGAATCAATCTATCGAAAATATCGGGAAATACTATCACTTGTATCATTCATTGCTTTTAATTATAAGTATTAAGCACTTTCTAACTTTCAAATTAAAAAGATCTATCGAAATAAAAAAAATACAACTGAATAAAATTATATTTTTACTATCTATTCTCTTAGTCTTTAGTGAAGAAATTGTGTCATTGTCAAATCACCTGTAATTTGAATATCTTTGGCCACTTTTAAAAAGTGTTCCGATAAGTCTGGGACATCCCGTATACGTGAATATCGGCGAGGACTGCGGGAAAATGCCGCGAAGGGTGAAGGCCCTGTCTTATTGATATCCCGTAACTGTACTGTGATTTAATATAAACTACACAAAGCGCCCACCTTTGATAGGTAAATATGAAATACTCCGGTCGCGGACAAGTGCCCTTTCGGGCACAGGCTCGCGCTCGAGGGTGCGTTCGGTCTCTCGACAGGATGCATGATACAACGTATACACATAACATGCCTTCAACATGCCCCGCCAGTTCAGGAAAATGTTCTCGGATGAAGAGCCCAGATACCTTGTGCTTTGAGAACTTCGAAGACCTCGTCGCGTATGCGTCTTCTGCCAGTATCGTATTGTCTGAATTCTTTCCGCATGTGCATATCTAGCGAAACGAGATCCGCGAGATTGCCTGTGCGTCCAGTCGAATAAATATCATCCGAAACAAAATTATACGACGACAATGCATCACAACTATGGCTATTTAAAAATTAATATATTGACATTAAATGAATAAATAAATAGATAAATATATGATTTAAATCATTTGCGCGCTGAATGATACATCAAATGCTAATCCGACAAGAGCTGAAATTATTTTTTTATATTTATTTTATTTATATCATATTGTATACTTTTAAATAATATTTAGAATTTCACACATTTTTTGAGAATATCTATTTTTTAAGACAAGACATATAATACAATCAATTTCATTTAGAGCCAAAGGATCTTTAGATAAAAAAATGAACAATTTGCGATAAATAGTCTACGAATTGTATCGTTATTAATTTAATTATGTATTTACTTGATATTCGCACGTAAAAAGAAGAATGAAAATGGAAAGAGATGTCGCTCGAGAACAGGTCGCTTTATTTAGTTTATCCGTCTCAGCACGCAATATTCTTCTCGCCGGGCGCACGCTCTTTGATCCTTTATTACATTTTTACAAGCGATTACATTGGCCAGCCGCCGGCGATCCTCCGGGCCGATCTTTTATTTCCGTTCCTTACGACTGTCTTCAGATACTGCCTTGTGTTACCGGCGCGTGCCCATCTTCCCAAAACCATAACGAAGTTTCCTGCACCACGAGGAGGAAGATATTGTTCTTGTTTATAGCGAAGTTAACTCGAGTCCTGCCTCGCGACCAGAGTTCATTCGTCCGTAATTAAGTTTAAGGGATTATAGAATTGTTTCTCAAAGTCGATTAGAAGATCGGCGAGGAAATGGTGGATCTTGCTACGTGCACGGAGACATTCAGAATTCAATTTTTGAAATATCCGATAACAAGTCATTGATGAAAAGAAGCATGTGTATTTACAATTAATAAAATAATAATTGAAATTCTCTCCAAAACAAGATATATTCAATTCAATTCTCGTACATCTTTTTCAAAAAATTTATAATTCTACAACGCGACAGATTATCCAACTATTTGTCTCGATTCACTGCATCCCACTCGTTCGAAATTGTAATCACTCGTATGGCATTTAAGAGCGTGTGACAAGGAGATTGTCCCAGCGGCCTTTAATTGGTACCGGCTACTAGTTAGCGCGAAATCATAGCTTTTGAGTGACACACGTCATAGACAGACGCGTACACTCGCTCGCCGGCGTTCCTACGAAAGGCATCGGGGTCAGCTCAACCGCGCTTATTCAGGGTTCGCGAATTAAAAGTGGGTAAGAGAAAGAAAAAGATAGATAGAGAGAGAAAATATAACAGTAGGGTGCGTGCGCGCGTTCTCGCAATTTCAAACAGTCTCTCGCGACTCGATCCTCCGACGTGGAGTTCAGCTAGTGAGCCTGAGCGTGCAATGATTGATGCTGGGGCCAGCGGTCACGCGGGAAGAGAGAAGGGATCGGGGACAGAGGAACCGGGTGCTGATGGTCGACGAGGAAGAGAGAGAAGGAGAAAGAGAAGCAAATGGTGAAAGTGAGGAGGGCCGGAGGATCGGTTCTACGGCCTGGGGAAATTTAATTAACGTAAATGCCGCCGCCACGGCCGGCGCTACACGCCGTATGTGGCAATCGCTCATATGCAACTCAACCCTACCCCCTTCCGTTCTCATTTTCCTACTTTCTCTCTCTCTCTTTCTCTCTCCTTCCCTCTTCACCTTCCCCCGACACCCTTTCGCCGAACTGCGGTACCGCGCCTCACCCCAAGCTTATCCGCTATCACGTGCATCGCTCTGAGCGGCCAGCTGGGGGTTATTAAACATCTAGGAAAGGGGTGAGAGGTTTCGATTGCGGGGCGATTGATGGATCTTGAATCGCGCGGGCACACGAATCGGCACGATTTATAAGCCACGATCGATCGAACGAGCCGTCGAATCGCGCGCCTCGCGGCAACGGCGGCGGATAAATAATCGGTGTGTAATATCTTTGGCAGAATTCGAGCTGCTCCTTTTCCCCGGGGAGAGTTAATGGTCCGGGCTAATATATTCGGCCGACTCTCCCTCCCCCGCGCGCGCGCGCGCACCACTCGATACGGCGGAACTTCCGATAGCGCGCCTCACCGTCGCAAGAGGGTCTTTACGGATATCTGTTGCGGGTTGTATTCCTTTCAAAGCCAGGAGAGAAACCGTGGGATTCCGATTGTCGATCTAAAGTTCTTGAACATATATCTTGAAGTGTATACACATATAATATTTATCTATATCAAATATTTAAGTTTAGAGACATTGTTTGTACTTTCCTTCACATATAATTTTTGTAGCAATTTAGATAGTCATTTATAACAATCGCAATTATAGGTTTATTTTCTAAATTCAAATCACATCCGCAACATCTAATTTTATCAAATATGTCGACTGACTTTTATATGAAAACATCAATATAATTTAATTGTGATTTAGTTAATCGTGATAACCAATCATTTAAATTACTTTAATTACTTTTTTCGGAAAATTCTTAACCATCTACAATACTTCAATATTATCTCTAAGAGTGTAATTATGATAAGCAATTTCCTAAATTTATAGAATCAAGACTGTCTCAATTTATTTTAAGTAAGCAAACCGCGAAGAAAGCAAACCGTAGCATAGATACGAATATGAATAGATAGGAGAATATACATGCGCGGGGGAGGGAAAGTGGATAGAATAGAGCGAGTGAGACGAGCCGATCGCTGGCGCGGAGGCTGACGAGGGGGGTTGATGGCGGAGCAGCGCGGGGACGGAGGCGGCGGGGGCGGCGGTGACGGAGCGAGGGGTATGCTCTATAATGGCCGCGGCACGTGGTGCGTGCCCCCATTAAACCGATCGCACCCCGGATTGATTTTCAGCCTTTCGGCATTTGATCCGAGCAAACTTCGTTGTCGGTATAATTGAATCGCGAATGTTCGCCCGACTCGGCCGCAAATTGACCGAAACGCGCTGCCGGCCGCGCGCGGCGCAACGCGGCGAGTTGACGACTACCGGCCGGCGACCAGTTGGGGGTTGAGGGAGAGGAAAAAAAAGGTCGCGTCGAGGGTTGGATGGAATCGATGAAATCGAGAAAAAAAGATGCATAAAGGACGGATAGGGGAGGAGGAAGGAGATTGGGGAGGGCGCGCCGCGACTCTCTCACGAGACGATACGGATATAAAACGGTAACTTAATTACTCACTCACGTTGTACCGGCCGATGTCGATTCTCTTCTCCGCTCTCGATACGACTCGTGTCGTCGATACTTTGACAATTAGCGGACCTGATGGATTCGTTGTACGCCCGTCACCGCCACGATTCGATTGCCGCGTCACGTCTACGTTGTAATTCGATTTAACGTGCGCAGCAGCACCGAATATGCCCGCTGCACCCTCTCTCTTTCGGAGTCTTTCGCGAAAGGATCGACAAAAAAAAGAAATTGCGTGCGTAGAAACACGATTGGCCGCGCGGGCTAAACTGATTCGACGATACTTCCGAGGGACATTGAATTAGGCGCACGGTTTGAGATGGGCCCCGTTAAGTGAACGTAATCGAATGACATGCATGAAAAATTGCAAAAGGCTTCAAGGTCAGTTGTTCATTAAAAATATTCTCTTGAGACGTCTATCTCATGCAGAGATTAGTATAAAATATCTTTTCTGCCATTCTTTGTAAAATCTTTCTCTTTAAAGTGTCTTATTTAAAAGATAATTTTGCAAGGTAAAGAAAACGAAAAAAATAAATATAATTAAATCACAATGACACGATTATAAAACGGAATTTAAAGAAATACTCGCTCAATCCTGGGAAGCCTAAGAGCCAAGCGAAATAATAAACTCGCGTCTGGCGAACGGATGTGGACGATATTTTTTCCGAATTCGAGCGAGCTATTCGAGATGCAAAAGAGTAACGTGTGCGACCAAACAGCAGCGGCGGTAGCAGCAGCAGAATGCATTCGTGCGGTCCACAGGCCGTAACTGCTAATTAGTCCATACAGAGCCGTATGGCAGGCTGTGGAGGGTCGGCAGCCCGACGAAGCGAGTAGCAGGATGCACCCCTTTATTAAATACCATCGAAATTAAAATTATAATTGCGTTCGCTGCAGTGCCCCTCGTCCGCGCCAAGAGCGCGCGCGCGATAGTTCTCTCTCGCGAGAGATTACGGCCCCCTCTCTAATATCACGTCGAGAGTTTCGATTGGAATTCGACGCGCTTAAAAACGCTAACGAGTCTCGATGAAGATTTCGCGAAAACATCCCGTTATTTGATGGCGCAATTTCTAATTATCGATCTCACGGGAGTTGAAATCCGGCGAATTATAAACGCGAAGATGCTATGGACTTTTAGTAAATCTCCATAATAAATGTATTCAGTATTCAAATATGGTACATTTAAAATTCTATTGTATACAAAAATATATATAAGTATCAAATAGAAATTTTCTTCTAATCATTTTAAACGATAAGAACGGAATTTATCAGTTTATTATATTTTAAAATTAAAAATGTCTCAGTAAAAATGAAATTCTTAAGTCTTTCGTTTCTAGAATATAGTCACTTTAAATAATAACATAAATTATATCAAGCAATACTTAAATTATGAATTATTCGGCTAAATGTGAAGGGAACAATGCATGCAATACAAATAAAAATCAGCTGGATGCATGTTTGAATAATAATTAGTGATATAATATTTTTTTATGGCAAGAATCATGCATCCCGAAAAACATTCGTGTTCTATAAATGATTTGCCAAGTAACGTACGGCCAACATACTTTTTCGCATTCGTTCTAACACACGGAGTTGAAAAATAATTATTTAATAGAGCCAAAAGAAAGAGAAGCGTTTGACGGAAATGAAAGGAACTTTAGGACGGGACGAACGCGCACGAATACAGGCGTAATCGGCCAGCGGATATTCTAATTAGGGGTAACGCGTGTCGGTTTCTCTTGCCAGCTGAGTAAGGCACATGAGTACACATATAGGAATCATAGGTGGACGGTGAGAGGATGACGAGGGGAAGAAGGGGGAGAAGAAGGGGAGGGTAGAGGCAGTAGGTTGTATGGCTCCTGTCAGCCACTGTGCCACTGACGGCTCGCTAATTGCTCAACCAACCTCCGATCCTTCCACCCCCTCCTTCCACGTTATGCCACCCTTCAAATCCAAATCCATCCCTTCGTAACGCCTGGTCGGCACGGCCGTTTCTCGTCCTCCCCCTTCCTCCCACCCTGCTGCCGCACCTCGTTCCCTTTCCTCCTGGCAGAATTGCAAGCATAGATCGACTATCCTGCGAACGCGAAATTTCTGGGTCGACGCCCAAAGTGGCCGATGCGCCGGTGGATTCTTCATCGATATTGTGCATCTACGCAAGTTTAATTGAATTATCGACGCGACCGGCAACTGCGCATACTTTCACACCGCAGTGAATTATCCGCTATATTTACTGCTTTACCAATGTACAAATCTTTTATGATCGATTTACCCTTATAGACCGCTACCCGAATATGTAATTTGCGAAATGTTGCTTTCTCTCATAATACGAATTTGAATTCGGTAGACAATTGTTAAGACTATTCATCCTGAAACGTATTTAAACTTTTTTATTTAAAAAAATGAATCTTTTATAAATTCTTCTAAATGTCTAGTATCTCAGTATAACAATAAATTACATTCCATATTAACGAATTAAAAAAATTAACTAGAATCATACAATTAATGTAGAGAAGTTATAACGAATTAAATCAAAATTAATTAAAAAATCAAATTATACATCTTCTAATCAAAGTTGTGTTCTTAGCGTTGCTTTTAAAATTTCGCCGACAATAGGCGCAAAGTTTCAAACGCTAAGTGCGTATGTCCATGCGCGGGATCGATCCCACATGTGTGAGCGCGCGCGCGAACGAGCGAGCGAGCGAACGAGCAAACGGCCGAGCGGGTTAGCGAATGGATGGACGGACGTACGGACCAAGGGTTCGGCATGGTCGCGAATTAATCGAGCATATAATCGATGTGCGCCTGTCGATGTATGTATATGGAAGCCATCCGCCTGGTCACCCTCGCGAACGCAGAGCTTTCCCTCCGTTCCTCCCTCCCGCCCTTTTCAACCATCCCTCCCTGCCTATCGTTAACCAACGGCGCCGCGCACGGTAACGCTAATTTCTGTGCCGGACGTGTCGTCGTACTAACCCGTCGAAAAACGTCAAACGGCGAGCTTACCTTCTCGTTTGTGCCACGCGCGCTTTCGAGCGCGTCCGGGGGCGACGATATTTTTCCAAAAGTTGCCGCTTTGAATTTTACTGTTGACGGATGTCGCTCGCTCTCGCGCTCGCGAGAGCGCGAGCGATGTCTGGCTTTGGCAAAATTCAATTGCCGCGCTCTGTTATAGTTGGGATGAAAAGTAAACGTAAAAAGCAATAACGATACGATCAACGTTACGTTTGTACTATAGTTTTGTATCAGGGGGGTGTAAAAGTGCGAGAGAGTTAATATTCCAAAAAGCTCTCGAAAAGATTATAGCACGTGATCTCTTAAAGCTGTCAAAACGATGTAGATATAAATACGATATTGAAACTTGCTTTCTAAAAACGCGAGAGCGTAACTTGCAGAGAGAAGGCAAATTCAATATCAAACAAAGAATAAATTTAAAAAGAAGAAAAGAGGAGAGAGAGATAACTCTTTCTCGATAGAGAATATGAAAAACTCAAATACAGTGTAAACTCGATGCTTAATATCGTTGAAATTTTATGAAATACCGGCCGCGTGGATATTCGATAACAAAGCTGAAAACCGGAAGGAACGTTGGTGCAGTTTGCACGAGCGAGCTGCAAATTTTGTATCTGATGTCCCCAGGACGGAAATCAGGAAGGGGGGAGGGGGGGAGGAGGCACTGCAAAATTGATCTGTCTCCTGATTTATTACCGCGAACTAATAAAGCTGGTATCGAGCGTGGCCCGCGGCATCCTCGAAACACGCGATAGGTGCCTATCCCGCGGCATCTATACGATTGGTCCAAATCCATACTTTACAAGAGCTACCCTAATAGCGGCCGCTGTGATGGACAGCCGTGAAAGCGCCCGCTGTCGCCCGCCCGTACTCGATTAACGAGCGCAAATCGAAAGGTGGACAAATTTTCGATCAACGAGATTAAAGCAAATCTAATTTTTGATACAAATATAACAGGTATATTTTACGCGTATACTTGCATTCTACGCTAATTTAATTTAATCTCTACAATTTGTATATCGCAAAAATTAAATTTTAATTTCTACCGTCTCAAGTATCTTCTTGTCAAGCTTGTCATTTAGATACTGCAGTATATGCCAGTCATTTAGATACTGCAGTATTATTTCTAAAAAAAAAAACTAATTTTCGTGCAATCCCGTTTCTCTAAAATTTTCAACAAGAAATTGTTAGTAAACATTATACGCGAGTCTATCTTGAAAACATATCCCGAAAAAAACAAGCGATGTAACGTGTGCGAATGCAGCCGGACGCTTTTTAAAGCCGGCGCGTCAGATCGCATATTATACTCCTCCATTTCATTTGCGCGGGACAAGGCGAAATTAATTAAACAGCTGATACCTATGCCGCGTCGGAGAGCGAGAAAGAAAGAGAAGGGGAGCGAGAGAGAAAATTGGGGCCTCGGGCTAGGGGGTCAGTGTTCTGGAATCGGGGCGGCGGAGAGGACGTACGCGAAAACAAACGCGGGCGGCCGACCGCCTCTTGGAAATCAGCGATGCGGTCGCACCGGAGATTTTCAATTTGCGGATTCGTTAAGGGCACGTTATTCCTGGTTCCGTCACTCCGCGGCCACGCCGTTCCGCTCCGTTGTGCGGAATACGTCAGTTCGCATACCCTGTCAGCGGCCGCGCTCACCGGTAAGGCAAAAAAGTAGTCGGTAGTGATACAAAGTAAAATTAACCGGCCAGCCGGGCCTGTCGGATTGATCGGATTGGAAATCTGATTCCCGCTCGACGAGAGAGGTCAGGCGCGAGTGAACGCTAAATAATTTTTATCGCAACGCTGCCTTTGGATAGCAACGTAAAACAGGAACCTACTACAATCGCGTGTTTCTGTTAAATTTAATATCACGCGAAATCGCTGGCCAGCTGTCTGTAAGGACTGTTTGTCGCCCGGTAGAAAGTAGAGCATTAAATTCATTAATTTTAACGTCGAGAATTAAATATATAAATATTATTGAATTGAAATAATGGAGAGATGTTATATACTTAAATTTATAATATTAATTACAAATAATAATAATAATGACACAAAATAAAAAAATTTAATTTAATCATTTACAATATTTTATATTAATCCCTTCTCGCATGTGTGACCTATCTCAAAATTTTACATATCGCGCATATAGGATTTTCTTCCGAAGGAAGCTTTTACTAAAACTTCTCGAATCAAGGAAACTTTATACTATATCGTTATATTTGAGATGTTTGCAACTGTGCATCACGTACGTATCGCGTTATATAGCAAATTACAGACACGCTTGGCGCTTTAGGCCAAACCGCGCACACGGCGCTTTCTGGCATCCGCAGACGTGATCGTCGAATTCGCAAACTACATTTGCATAAATTCCGTGCTACCGAGACAATTTGGACTCATAAACGTAATTAATGGCGGAGCATTAATTCAGAGATTTTTCGCCGGTTACAAACACATGCCGCGTCGCGCGGCACCAAGTGCTCCGCAATTTAGCTAAATAATTACTAAACTTGCTCCGCTACTGCTCCCGCATTGCATGAAACACGACGACGTATCGCGAAACGCCGATATAATCACCGGTGGAGAATAACATATTACTCACTACAAAGCTTGGATCTTAATCCTTTTATAGAACATATGGGACGTTGAAATATATTCGCTGCATTTACTTTCATAAATAAATGTGAAATCGGTTATTCCTTTTAGAGAATGATATCATCTTATTGTATTCAAATTTAGGTGACATAAAGAAATTAAATGGAAAGATTTTTCAAGGATTTTCATGGCTTTAAAATTTCAATTTCAATTAACGAGAAATTTCGCACATGTCATTTAAATTCCGTCAAAGCTGAAAACTAAGACTAGGCTTTGTCTGCAGTATAAAAGTTGGATATTTTCAAGTACTCGTTCTTATATACGAGAATGCTCCCTTTCGCATCGAATTGTGGCGGGTGCTACGTAGTGAAATAGAGAGAGAGAGAGAGAGAGAGAGAAGGAGAGGGAGAAAACATGTACACATGTGTATGTATACATAGACGTTTGTTCCGGAGCACGGTTGCCATCCTAAGCCGGCTTGACTAATTGGCAGCGTTATAATCATGGGTACACGGTTAGGTTGGTATTACCGCGAGTTATAGCCCCGTCTCCACATTGGCGACCGCCACGCACATTCGCGCGCAAGAGGGGGCGTTTAATGACCCCGTCGTTTACGCAAATTTTCCCATTATGCGACGCGGTTTTGGACCGCCGAACGGGACGATCCAGGACGAACTAACGCTGTATTTTGCAGTAGCACAGTATTGTCGGGGCAAGTTGACACAGAGGGGGGAATTCGTACATTGAATTTTTTTACGCGTAAAATATCAGCAAGAAAATATTACTGTAAGATATTATCAAATGGCAATAATTTCAGAATCATCCTTGTACTTTTCTTATTCGATCAAGTTTATAATTATGCTTTTCTCGTCGTATCTTTTATAATATATATATATAGTTGGCTTAGGCTTCGTAAATATGAGATAAGAGATACATATATGTTTGAAGAAGATCTCTCTCGTTCTCGTGAAAATTGAATGCTACTTGAAACTGAGGGGTGAGTTTCATGAACCGATGTACGCACGAGCGATTTCTTTCGCGAGAGGAGATAAGACGAGAACGCGATATATTTCTCCGACAGAGAAAACGCTGCGATTTTGTGCGCTCGCCGTATAGGCACGTATGGTCGAAGGAGATACTGATAATAAAAAATCGTAGGATATAAAGTAATTCAAACAAATGCGTCGGCGCACGGTGTGCCGGTTCTACGACGATATATTCCACAAGGGCTTATCCGCGACTGGTCATTCATAAATGTGGGAAAAGATGACACTCTAATGGCCGGCTATCCGTAACGGTTAGGAAGTAGAAGAGATTTGTTGGCGACGGACGTCGGCAAAACCTGGCCATTCCAGTTCGCGTAAATCCTTCGGCGATGTCGAAGATATTTTTAGGAGGAGGAAGACATCTCTCTCATTTCAGCGGTAATATTTTAATGATAACTATCTCGAAAATGTATCTTTCTTTACAAAATTCAAACTATATAACAATCGTTTGAACCGGAAAGAGTTGTCAGCCAACTCTGGTACACGAAGAGTTCTGCTGAACTTCATATCGATAGCCGGCGCGTCCCATCAAGCCCGAGTCCCAGGGGTGTGATCGCCGGTAACTAAACTTGTAAATCTCTCATCCCGTCCCGGTCTTTCCCAACTGACCAGAACGCATTTGTCTATCTTACACGACCTATCACTAATGTTAGAAGTTTAATTTTCAACGAATTTGATTCCGCCGATTCACAATTTAAATATATTTCATAAACAAAATGCACTTACAGGATTAAAGTTGACTCTTGTCGTGTTCAGCGTCCTGATCTGTAAAATAACAAAAATGATGAAATGATATATTTTCTCTATAATATCTAAATACTTATCTAGGCATAACATTTTTAATGCAATATGAAATATCTTTCTAACCGCGCCTCGAAAAAGTTAAAAATGTCTTAAAGTAAAGCATACATTATACACGCGTTACGCCTCCATGACCGTTCGCATAATCGAATATTCACGAGTCGCATCTCGCGGCAAGTTTAACGACACCTCGTTTCGTTGTGTCTTCGTTCTCAGCCTATAAACTTTGATGTACGGATCTCGTCGAGACATAAAGGCAGTTTCTGGCGTTAGAAAGATACGTCGCGCGCGGCCGCGCGGGGGTATCACAAACAAAAGCTGGGCAAACGAGAAGTTACGAGGACCCTTTACGCCCCCAGCCTGCCTCGGCATCCGGTTGTCTCGCGTATTATGACTGATGTCTTAGTTAACCGTTTCGTTCGCGCCGCTCCGGGGCCTTAATGTCCCGGAGAAGAAAGAGAGCTCGCGAGATACGGCCACTTGTGCCGAGCTCGCATTGCTGCTGCCGCCGCCACCGCCTGCCAGAAATTGTGAAAAATGGTTATGGCGCCGCAGCCGCGGCGATATCACGGCCTCGGGAGAATGTATAGTGATTTGCAGCTGCGATTATTATATTTGCATTCGCGGAGTTATCAGCCGAACTTTGATAGATTCGCATTGGAAAATCCTAAAGATTTGTCTAACTAAAGCGCTAGTTTAGTCGAGGAGAATAATTTTTAATTTATCTGTAATAAGCGCTATTGATATAGCGTGACAGGAAGACATCTCGTTCTTTTTCAAGTGCGGGCGAACGGCTAAAAAATTCGCCGTCGAATCGGCAACGCCTCGTTGCCTCGATTGCGAATTATTAAAGAGCGTTTAATTCTTTTTTTTGCAAGAACCATGACGCCGTCTGCTTTATTTTGCGCAACTTTCGTTGCTCGGGCCTCCCCTTCCCCCTAACGCTTTGCCTTTCCACCGCCCTTCGCGTACGGACGGTTTTTCATTTCTGCCGTGCGCGCTCTAATCGCCGGCCCTTTTCCGCGGTAATATTTAATTTTTAATCCGCTCGTATTCAAATGTACCCCCTCTTTCCCCGACTAGCGCCCCGCTACTCTCCTAATGGGAATACAATTTATGCTCGAGCCGCGGCTTATTTTACATTTTATGCTAAATACTCGCCGACTACGCGCACCCATGGTTCGGAGTTTTGCTGGCAATTAATCGTACAGGCGTGCGTGTGAGAAAATGAACGATGTAATCCAGCCAGATGTATCTCTTGACGTGCACGTCACGAGAGTTTTTGCGAGAACGAGAGAAAAACACTATCTTATTAAATAATTTAAGTTTTTTTTATTTTCCCAAGCATTCTAGGGAATTTAAGCTTTATAGAAACCATCACAAATTTTTTAAGCTCGCGATATTAGTTCTGTATATTATAATTTGTATGAACAAAATTCTTGAGATTAATACATTTATTAAAGGACATATATTTTATATTTTTTAAGTATTTCTATTATTTTATATTTCTTAAGTCTTTTTTTGAATGACTTAAATTATGAATATCGTTTTTTATGCCACAAAATTTAAAAGAGATAATTAACATATAATAAATACTTTTTAATAAAGTTTGAACATGTCAGCAATGTATATGAAAACAGAATTTTCAACCAAAGTAAACCAAGATCAGAAGATTGCTGAGTTTACTTCCTCTTGCTTCAAGGATGTAAAAGTATACGCCACCCTCGTGATTATCTGCTCGAGAAATTTAGTCAACACAGCCCGAGGGCGTGTACGAAACTTAGTTACGGTTTGGTCAGCCGTGCCGGGCAGCTCGAAAACTCCCGCGGGGCAGCTTTAATCTGTAATTTTTAATCAGGCACCGATTAAGCACTAATAGGCAATTCTGGGTGAAAATGACCAAGACCCTCGTCCCACCATTCAACATAACAGTACGATCGATTTTGCGACAACTATTATTACAATAAAATTTTTCCTTTATTTGTTATTAAATATTATATTAAATTAATCAGTCTCTAATATTTTTACTTAGGAAATACTATAATAATTTTTCAAGAGCTCCCCCGATTATGCATGGTTACACTCCATGTTCATCGAGCTATCCTCCTGTCTCGGTGAATGTTTCGCCTGAATCAGAAATGAATGCTGCTTGTCTACGTTCTCATTTCCGGCGTGCCGACTGCCGGCCGACTGGAGAAAGGAAAGAACTCCCTTCCGGGCCTCTTGGACGCTTATTTTTTGACTGACTGTTCATGCATTATTTAAAGCTCGGCAACGAGCGTTAAAGTCTCTAGGAAAGCTTTTCGCTACCAGCGCGAACGAACAGCACGGCGGAAGAATTTTGGCTTCTCCTTTAGCTCCTTGAAAATTTCTTTCCAGAAGGGAAGGACGGTGCTTTTAATAGAGAACAGAATATCCGCACTGCGTCTTTAATGTTATTTCGATCGATTGTAAATGTGGCGCTAGCTATCGATCAGGTATCGGCGGCCTCGCGCCTGGTTGGCACATGCATAAATTATGCTTTCGTATGTAGCTAATGCAACATTTAACTGCACGACGAGCAAATTTAGATTTCCTCCCAGGCAACCTCCGGACATAACCGAGATCTCGATTTAGACCGACCTAACGAGGCGGTGATTTGAATAATTGAACGAATCCTAAACCTCATGTCCGGCTATTACGGATGTTGAATATTAAAGCAATCGTTCCCGTTCCGCTATCGCTCGCTGCCGGCGATTCCGATTCTCGAGAAATAAAAGATTCCTACTTTATTTGCACAGATTCTTCGCAAATGTAGCTCGGAAGTTATATTGTATTTCTTATGTTTAATATCCTTACAAACATTTTGTCTCAAAAAAATTAAATGTTTAATATATCATAGAATTTAATGTATCATAGAATCGATGAATCTTTCGAAATTCTCGAAAGAAATAAAAGATTTTGCCAGCCTTTAGACAAGTTAGACACCTTGCTAATTGAATGAACTTTTCTAAATGCAATTCAAAAAGTATATTTCTTTTAATATCAGTATTTTATAAAGATATTCTAATATTAAACTAAAAAAATTAATTTTTTTAATATAAAAGGCTAATTTTACAAAGAACATTAGAATTTCGTGAATGTTTTTCGATAAAATAAATTAGAAGCAACAAGTTTATATTAAAAATACATTAATGTCAATACTATTACACAATGAGCATATGTTACTATTAGGAAGAATTTTATATCCAATTAAGATGCTCGTTTTGCTGCCGAGTGTGAGATCTTGCCAGGAACGATTTTTATAGCATCCTTGCTAATGGAATCGATAATTATTAGACGGCGCTATTGGATTATCCTGCCATTACCTGGGGAAGGTTATTAAGCAACGCTTCGGTAGGCAGCGCGACAGTGGAAACATATATTCTTAAGCTTCTCCATGAACTTCCTTCTCCCATGGGACTGGCGTAACTTCCGCTTCAATCGTCGCATTAGCCTTATTAAAGTTCCTCACGTAGTTATAGAATCCGAGCTAATCGAAATATGGCGATCAAAGCACAAGCTTTATTTTGCGTCATTCTATTTATAAAAGAGCACGCTTTAACGCATCTTACATCACTCTTCCGACTTTTCTAATCTCGAGATCATCAACAAAATTACCATTTATCAGCAGCTTTATTCTTTGACGCCCGGACAACAAACGCAACGCGAACCCGCACATTTACTCGGCTCAAAATAGGGGGATATATAATATAAGGATTATTAAGTGGCCGCGCATTCACTTAATCCTGCGGTGAATATCGTCCGGTATCTCCACGCCGATCAATCACACCGCCAGTCAGGGGGATGGAAGTTGCATTACATAGAGGGTGTATCGCGAAGCCGAGGCGAAAGGGCCTCCGAGTCGGAGGGCGGGCAGGGCAAGGCAATGCCGGGTTTGGCTCATTTCTCGCCTCCCTGTATATACATTCGCACGAACGACCGAACGAATGAGCGAGCGAGCGAGCGCGCGCGGTCGCCATATATCATTTCGTTATCATCGACTCTTTATATGCGGTCGCGCTCCATTTTCTGTCTGTTTGCCCCGTTAAACGCCGGCCGCTCCGATTTGATTCAGTGAAACCATTAGCCGGATTTCAACCGCCGCCGCCGCCGCCGCATTTTCCATCCTCGCCTATCGCCTGTGCTATCTCAGCGTATCATCCGCGAATGACTGCCACCATTATCGGTAACGTACCGGCGCGAAAGATAACGCCCGGATATGCTACCGGCAAAAATAGCCGGTCCGTGCCGCTCCGAGATAAGCAAGATCGCGGATCGAACTTTCCGTTGTCGGGAGATGGATGCGAGCTAATGGCCCTTTAACAGCCCTATGCAACTAATGAGCCTTCAACTGGCGATCTAATAGGATTCAGTTGATGCCGCGAGAATAAAAGATTTACGTGGAATAAAGTTGAATTTCATTTTTTTAAAAAAGTATAATTCGTATAATTTTAAGATTTTTATTGGATTCTGATTTCTTCTAATATGTGTAATTTCGTACTTGAAGCAGCCATCGTGGCTTTTTGATAGCGTCACGGTACATTGTGTAATTAATAGCTATTTTATAATTTTGGATAATGTAATATATTTTCGTTAATGCCACAATTTTTTAATACTGACAATTTTGTCGCTAATAAATGGCGCGTGCTCTGTATATCCTATAAATTGAAAATGAAAAATATATAATACTTTCGGACACAGGTCTTTACTACCAACCCCATTTTTTGCAACACTAAATCTCCGGATGCATATGCGCTGGTGAACCGACGCCATCTTGTCGGAATGGCACGGTGTGGTGCCTGGTGAGGCGGAAACAACTGATAGTGACATCACTGATCGACGCTTACGGTCGTTCGAGGACGGTAAGCGCCGATATTATCCATTGTACTACGAATACTCGCGATAAGCCATACGATAATAGAATTTACGCGACGAATTCGTGCTCCATTCTCGCTGACGGTAGGATATTGGAGTTACAGCCGTAACGCGTGTCGAAGCCATTGCTGCATCTCCAAAGGAGACACAATTGATCATGGATCGAGAGGGAGGTTCACAAGGCACATTGTATTATATCGTCTTATCGATCACGACTATCAGTATACTTGACAGGTTGCACGTATTCTTCGTTAATGCAAAGTTAGAGAATCGAACTGGAGAATTAACAGCAAACGATTATAACAATTATAAAGTTAAGTCACTCGTTCATTAAGAACAAAATATAATATTTTTGCAAAAGCTCGATCTTTACCAGACGTAAAATTAATAGCTATAAATAAAATATGAAGGTAACATTATGCAAGAAACGAGGATTTTTTCGCAATCTCCGAGAAGCTCATGCTCCACCGTCCTTCTAAAGTCCTTCTTAGAGACTTTCAAGCTCGTCCGGAAGCGCGTTGAGAGGCCGGAAGAGGCTGAATAAGATCCGCCTTGGCGCATTTTCGGGACGCGGTTTCGCGCGACGGCAGAGATTGCGTCGGGGTCGTTGCAAATAGGGGTGTCAACGGCATCGGGGGCTGTATTGTGGAACGTCAATGCCACGGAAACTAACTCCGGTCCAACCCCTTGGTCTCTTCCACCATCTCCGTCCCTTAACCCCTCAATGTAACCAGAAGCGTCCGTTCTACCTATACTCGCTTTACAGTCTCTAGAAACAGCAGAGGAACTAGATTGGTTTGCTTGACTGCAGAAACATCTTATATCCCTTCTCTATTCGATTAGCTCATTATGACTCAATAGTATCTTTCCATGATATTATTGAACGCGGTAAATTATCGCATTTGCGGTTAATGGTAGTCGACGGTTTTTGAATATGTAATATATAATTTTTTGTAAATATTCTGTTTTTTATAAATTTATAATAAAAATTCAAATCTCTCTTTTTCTCTCTCGTTTTGTCTCTCTTTCTTTTTCTCAAATTCAGAAAAATGGATAATATGTTGCAAATATTTCGGCCTGACCAATCAAGATAATAGAATAATTGTCTCAGAACAATACGTATATTTTTACTATATATTTTTTAATTTCAGAATCTCGAGTGTCGTTCGAATTTTCTTATACAGAGCTGCCAACGCCCAAGCGTTGGTAATTGATAAAGATGATATGTGATTAGTGTCTCGTTTAGAATCAATCACATCGCAGAGAATCGTAATTAACTCTCGCAGGTCTCAAAGCGGGAACGATATTCGCAATTCGCAGGCACGTCAACGATAAAATTCGACGCGCCGTCTTGTCAAGGACCAGTAAGTTCGAAAGTTCTCGATAGCCGATAACCGATAACCGATAACCGATTGTCAGAGCGAACCACTTGTCCTGACACCTCTGTCGCTCCTGGTTATTCAAAGCCGACGGCGCACCGTCAAAAACGATGACGTCGCCTTTGTCCGCCCGGGTCCAGTGACAAAGCGAGCGCGTAGCCGACGACAACTATTATTTTCCCTAACTGGACTCGTTAGATTTCCCATTGTGCCGCGTGCGGTCGCGGTAGGCGTGGTCATTGATCTAGCTGTTCAGAGCTTCCGTTTTGTCGTTTAACTCGCGGCATGACGTAACGTCACGACGCCGGCTAACTTTAGCCCGGAAGCGCATTGCGACGCGTTAAACGTCGTAAAGTTGAGTCCTTCTCCCTAACCGAGAATCAATCCGATTGTAGCGTCAAAATTGTGACGGTTAGAATGAAGGTAGAAAAGAAGAGCCAAAAAAGAAACCGGAGCAATATAATTCTGACATATTCTTAAATTTTTTTTTGTTCAGAATATATTAGAGTTCGGAAATCATTATTCGAGAAAGATAAAGAGAAAGAGAGAGGAGAGAAAAAATTAAAGATTGTTATATATTATCTATCTCTCACTGATGTAGATATAAAATGCATTCGAATGCCATCGAATTATCTTCAAAAATCTTTGTTAATCTTTTATCTCTATTTTTGGCGCAAAAGTGTATCGACTCGAAGGCGGTAAGCCGTCGTTCTTAATAAATGACCGGCATTTCCGCCGCTAATCCAGAAAGCGTTACAGAGCGTGCTGATTTTCCCAAGCACATCGCGGAAGGTCCCCCGAAAGTAAACGAGGGATAAAACGATTATATGAGAAATCTCGCTTAACCCGACAGTGGTGGGGTGCCCAAAGGGTGCGAGTCGCGAGGATGCGAGAGGAGGGGATCGAAAGGAAGGTCTTAACGAAGGGTTAGGGCTACCGTTCTCCGCGCCGCGTTCTGACTCGAGTCCTTATTAATAAGGTCGGATTAGCATAACTGCTCGGATCCGTCGACTGAACTCCGCATAATTAAGCCGCGAGATCTCGATTACCATCTTGACCGGGCGAGAGCATCCAAAGCGTATCGGGAGACCGCGTGATTCGGGGAGATAAGCCGCTAAAACCCTTTCTCTCTCTCTCTCTCTCCCCTCACTTCAGTCCCGAACGCGGAATTCGGTGAAGTTCTAGATAGGGACCGATAGCGATGAAGTTCGTGCCGTGTTTCGTAATACCTGAGAGTTTGTTCTCCCGCGAGGAAATCTTCGCCGAGTATATAACGTCGCTCCGCTACTTCTTATCTTTGAAATTCAACTATATTTTCATATTTTAAGATGTATATATGTATTTGTAGGTGTTGGCAAAAAATACAATCTAGCTTTTACATTGATAATTGGCAGTACACATGTTGCAAAATATCAATTAAAAATATCTCTGTCGAACGCGGTACTTGAAAAATACGCTCTGATAGGAGATTAAATGGATGTTATGAAAATATTTGTCATATAACGCGTAAAGAGAAGAGAGAGGGGGAGAGAGAGAGGGGGGAGAGAGAGAGAGACATGTAACACATTGAAAAATACTCGATATTGTCGATCCTTCAAATATTTGTGCAACGTAATTTTTTGACATTTGTATCATACTTTTATATAAAAGTAATCAAACATCCTCTTTCACACAAATATTTTCAAGCCATGAGAAAAACCATTTTAAATCTAAAATAATTAAATCTAACGCGTGATATACAATAAAAAAATTACAAGAAATTTGTATGAGTTACATGATTATGCTTCCTCCTATTGCAACTACGCGAAGCGATTCGCGTTTTTGTTAACGTTAACAATGCTTTGTTTGATAAAGCTAACCACGCCGTCAACAAAGCTGCCAGCGATATTGCCTTAATACTGATGAGCTTATCGTTTGGAAGAAGCCAAGGTAAACTTGCTCGTCACGACCCTACGATGTAAACTGCTCGATAAATGCATTCTCGTGTAACAGTATTAAGAGATCTTATCGTAAAAAAATAATTCTAATAAATTTCTACGTGTATTTAAAATTAATCGCTGTTCACATCAGTCTTAAATTATTTTATCATACATTTATCGTGTTTATCAGATAACATTGCTTAGAATGGTTGGTTAACCCTTTTCGCAACGCTTGTATTGCTATCAAGCATGCCCGCAACGAGCCGATAACGCTCTGACAGTGACTGCTGCCACTGTCACGTGCGTCACAATGAAGAAAGGGATGTTTGCGCTTTGCGGGGCAAAAACTGGAGGCCACGTCACGACGGTATAGCAGCTTATCGGCCGGTGCGGTACATTAAGCACGGCCGTTACCGACGCTACCGCAAAACGGGGATCGTTCTGGGCGATGGGCGAAGGGAGGAGGCGAGAGGAGGGGAAGGGTGTCGAGAGATTATCTTGTCGTATTCAATATTCCTATGGAACGTTCGGGATGATAAATCGTCCTCGCCGATAGAAAAGATGCGTCGAAGCCACACATTTCGGAACCTTCATCCACTCTGCCACGGTTCGCTTCGTGGTTATACACAGGGTGTTCGCCGAAGTGTGTGTGGGAATAATAATATCACTGGTTATATACTGGAAAGAATTTGTAGCCGATTTTTTTTAATAAAAAATTTGCGAGATTGGTATACTTGAAAGATATTTCATAAGACATTAATCTTCTACTGCTTTAATTTTTTATATTAAATAGTTTAATAAAACGGATTAAATTTTTTGTTACGATTGAAGCTCTAACTTTCAGCCACCGTATATTAACCGTATTATTGCGAAATTTTGTGTCTCGTCTTTTTCGTTCCTTCTTTCCGGCAAAGTCCGTGATATCTCAAAACGACGAGTCGCGGAAATCATGCGGGTGCGAACGCGTCCACCAAGAAATCCCGCGGGTATCAGTATAATAAAACCATTAGAGTGATCCTCGTGCGTGCATTCAAACCGTATAAATATCCGGCAGAATCCCTCGCGCCGTTTCCAACTTCTGTGTAATGTTAAACTTGCGATAAATCCGAAGTGCCCCGCGACCGGGCGTATCTTTTGGCCCGTCGCCGCTAAAATGAAACCCGTCATAGTGCGCGGCGACCGTCGACAATAATTCTACGGTCGCCATACGTGAAGTGCGCGGAACCCCTATGGCGCTGTCGCTCGTATTACGCGCGATATATATATTTTTTTTGCTCTATCCCTTTCTCCCGTGCGCCGCCGCACTTTCGAGGTTCCATTATTTTATGTGCATTCGTCATGAAAACAATAATTCCGTTGACCCGATTTACTTGTATCGCGGATCACCCCGGATTCCATCACATTGATCGGATGGACGTGGTCTTTCGCGCAGTGACATATTCATAAATAAAAAGTAACGCGAGGCAGGAATTATAATATAAATTTTGTCCAAAGAATTTTTACAAAATTAACAAATTCCGCATCAAGTGTAGTCATTGAATCAATCATTCCGAAAAAACAATTCATTTCAAAAATGTCAGAAACGAATTTTCTCTCATTGTACACGAGATGCTTTTTTTTCTCACGTAGCTATCCATTTGTGTATAAAAAAGTTTATCGACCAGCATTAGAATGAAATATTTTTATATAATATTTGTATATATGCTAAAAAATATTGTTTAAAATATTTTGAAAGATAAAAATCTTGAAAAAATTCTATTTTTCAGAAAATATATCATCTTTGAAAAATCAATTAAAAATCTGCATTTGTCACTATAGCGTTATCTGCATATGACGACATGCGACGAGATTGGATTTTATCTTATGCCGTTTTGATTTATTTACCCTCGTCGGCATACATTTCTTGCATTCACTTGGTCCCTGCCGAGACTAACAAAAGGGACCGGTCATCAAGATCCTAAGCAAAGGCTGACCAAGCAGCGGCCTGCTGGGTTGCCGCGTGTAAACGTGTACATAATTATCGGGGAGTATACTAGGACGATGTGATGTCAGCAATGGTCATTTGCCGCTATCGGCTGGCTCGCAGACTATCTCCTAGCTATTCTATCCTCGCCTGTCCTCCTACCCTGTGTGCCCTGCGATGTATTTTGCTTCGTGTAACCGGACAGAGATCGAAGCAACTGTTAATGATCTGCCGCCTTGTCAACGACTACACGATCAATTAATATATATATATCGCCATTGCATTTATATTTAATTTCTACATAAGTCAATAATAAATAACCTGTATAGAAATTTTTCAATTATATATTTTTCTTCAAGATACCGATTGTTTCTCCATCGAACATCGTTTTTCTTCAAGAATACGAATCAAGTATCGAATTTTAGAGATAATCTTTTCGCTCTTGACTTTAAAATAATTCGAATGCCTTAAACTATTTTTATTAGAATCAACAAGTCCAATCCGGATGTTGCGTTCCCCATCTCATAAGACTGACGTGAATGCACCATAAATTCCTCCCATCGTCCGTGCTTTTACGGACTCTTCTCCCGAGCAGCGATATATCACGGTGCACGGCAATGGCCTGACGTTTCCTGTCATCGCTTTAACCAAGCACCACTCGGATTAAGTGTTCTCGTTCGCAAGCGAGCACGTCCGGTCTGGTCGCTCTCGAAATACATAGACGGCGACCACGAAGAATACCTAATATCCTGCCCGCTGCACTCCCTCTTCGTCTTCTATCTTATAATCTTCGCCCTTTATGTTTATCGCTTAACACCAACTTGTTCGAAACTCGATTTTCTGTAGTAACTCGATAAAGATTATGATCGATGACACAATAAAGGTAAGAAAAGTTTACTATCCATCGAGCATTGTCTGTCAAACATTGTGTTAATCTTTGACAGATGTTATAAACTTCTTAAACTTTCGATATTATGCTGTATTATACGATTTCATTTAATGACACGTCATCAAAAAATTAAAAGATATAGCTTATATTTCATATTATAAGAATAAAAGACTTAATGATTGCTGACAAATTATTGTGCGTATATTATCTACATATGAATAATTATTCATGAGTGAATAAAAATAATTGTTTTTGTGCAAAACTAGAATTGAATGTCTGAAACAGAGATTAGAAAGATTGTTCGAGAAACATGAGCCTTTCCGGTGAACAAGAACACTCCCTGGTTACGGCGTAAACCGCTTCTACGTTATTTACGTTAGCCGTTAACGGCTGCGATTCCTTGAGCGGTCCTAACTCACGCGCAACGACCAAGAATATGTCCCGAGTGTCCGGACCTTCGTCTTACTGCGGACAAACCGTCTCGAATGAGTTACTCGCGAGCGAAGCTTCAACTAGAATAGAGCCCGAGTTAATCTCACGCGCCGTTTGAGCTCTGCCTTCGCCGAATTCGAACAAAGCGCGGAATTTATTCCCGCAATACCGAACAATTCGTGGAATGTTCCTGCAGGAATAAATTTAATAATGATTTAATTAGCATTCCTACGCGCAGTTATTCGTTTTCAGTATAACGGCTATCTGCGAATTCAAATGATCGCGGTATCATCCGAAGATTAAGAACGGTGGAGGAGAGAGAGCACAGGGAACGGCGGATGAAGAATCATTGACGGAACACCAGCGGAACGATACCGTGACAAAACGACGTTACCGCGACAGAACGACACTACCATACAACATTCTGTTACAGCGGATCGCCGCCATGTGCGTTATCTTGCCGCGAAACATTAATAATAAAAGTTTTCGTTTATTGTCTCGCCAACGGCAAACCGACCGCCGTTAGGGGTGGAGAGACAGGGTTCTCTCTTCCTCTTTCCCCCCCTCTCTCTCTCTCTCTCCCTCTTTCTGGCGATGCAACTACGCGGTTGCACGCGTTTTGTCTTCGTCATGAATGCTCCCTTATCTTTGGGCGAGTCCATCATCGCGGGACGGTTTTGTCCACGGGCGTGTTCCGCGCCGTAGGACTGTCTGCGAATTGTAAGGAGACAGGAAGCGCAGCGTCTGGACGTCCAACCAGTCGGGAAATATTTCGAAACGTCGATCAGAGCCACGCGAAACGAGGGTCGAGAATGTCGGTGTACACGCGACATGGGAGTCTGGTTGTTGAACTAATGCGCCGATGCGCCTCTCTCTTTTTCTCTTTCTCTCACTCCGCATTTCCTGTCGAGGGTGTTGTTCTCCCTTGTCATCCTCCGTTTACCCTCCTAAGTTGCCCGGCGAGTCGCGTCATATTTTTTCCCGACCAATGTGTGCTTTTTTTCGGAAATATTCGACCATACGCAAGATTTTGTTTATTTTTTTTTCGCAAAACATTATATTCTTCTAAAATAATTGCATCTTTTTTTAAATGAACTTTATTTCTTCCCTCTAATTAACGTCACTGTGATTGGTTTCCCGTCCAAGCGGTCGTAACACAGGCAGAGATATACTAACATACATCGAGAGAGCGCGTGTAAATGAGAGACGAGATTAGTTACCGTCGCTTCTGCTCAATGGGGAACAGTGCGAGACTGATCACAGGCTACGTTTCTCAGCTGACCACAGCTTCCCGCCGACCGTGCTTACCGCGTCCGGTAAAGGGACGCGATGTAAATCAGTCTAGAACGGCCAGCCGGTTGCACTGGCCGTACATTAAGTTACCTCGAGGTGCTTCTCTTGGGAATGGAATGATTCGAGCTAGTTCTCGACCAAAATCGTACTCCCAGCTAAACGTGATTTCTGGCAAGCGAGTGCTCGATGTATCTAAAGATACATAATTGACTATATCGTATGCGACGCGGAATACAATCTATTTATTTTGCTATTATTAATGTTAACACGAACGATCTGTTCTCGCATTGTTTCATCGAACGTGAATCGCCGCCGGGCACGTATGTAGCAAGAGGAAGCCGATCGATCGTTAAGTTGGTGCCGGCTGCCGGGGACACTTACAAATTAGCCAATCAAGTTCTAATCCCTCTACGATTTACCCCAATCAGCCCGCATCCCGCCACAAATACTTTAATCCGTCCATTAATCCTGCAAGATAAAAGTTTCCGGAGTAGTTACGGCCCCTTTGTCGTCGGCACGGTCAACGATACGAGAGGATAGGATCGAATGGCGAACGACAGCGATTTAGCTTTCGATCCCTATTATTAGTACAATAAGCGATCGCCAAATTAAGCTTTGAGCGGTTCTCAGAACGGAATATGTCAGAAAACCAAATGTATGTTTTAAGAGAGATTCATATGTTAAATCCGTACTTTGATTTAAAATGCTAAGAACAAGTACTAGAGCTCCTCTCTATTTATAATTTTATATAACTTGTAGTTAATTTTTCTTTCAATTTTGTAGCTTAGAATGTATACTACTCAAATTTTAACTCGATTCTCTCGAGAAATGCTCATCTGCTAATTCCAATCATGTTTCCTCAAGAAATGTATATAATTCTTGAAACATTTGAATCGTAAATTTTTAAGTAATGTTAAAACAAAAAAATATTTTCGCACAATCAGATGGAATATTTTTTTACTCTAGATTGGTCAAATTTCATATTGCACGATGCGGTGAGGATTTTTTGTCGAGAGAACACGGTCGTGTTTCTGCGTCGTGGCATCGGTATCTCTTCGGGGTGGTCATCTAGTTTATTTACGCGCCCGCTTTGCGGATCGAAAAACCCAAAAAGGAGTAAAGCGGTTCCGCGCGAGCGGGAGGACCGGAGAGCGAGGTGCGAGCGTCGCTGGAATTTATACTCCGCGTCGTCGTGGCCGTCCCCGGGCAATTTTTTTTCAACCTCAACCTCGAGCAACCCCCGCGGCCTCCATCTCTCTGCCTTCCTCCCCCAAACTTCCACCATGGTCCTCTCGTCGTCCCGTCTCGCTCGCGCTACCGCCGGCTATACAGAACGCTGGACAAACAACAATAAATACATTTTCCCAGGCCGGGTGGCAAACCCGGTGAGGGGTGGAACTTCCATGCGAGCACGTACGGGCATAGCTTAGCGTAATCTGACTGCACACCACCCCATTTCAGCCACCGACCCTCCACGCCGGGACGCAACGCAACCCTCGCCCTCCCCCTGTCCCCTAATTCCCCTTTTCGCCCGCAGTCCCCGCCGTCGTACCGCTGTCAGGAGACTGAGAGCGCCCATGCCGTAGGAACGGAAACCGTCGAGAGGATGGGAGGAAGAGGGATGGGGACGGAAAAAAAAGATAAATACAAGAGCCGACAACGCAGCGGGGAGTTAGGTGGCATCACCACCTGACGAAAGAATTCCGCGACCTGACCAGAATTTCATTAGCTGTGGTCTGGCGAGAGATGGAGAGAGAAAGAGCGAGGCGGAGAGAGAGTGCAGCGAGAGAGCAAAGGCGGAAGAAATGGGAGGGGGAGGAGAGTAGAATGGAGACGCGTCGGGCGCGTTTATCGGCGCGAAAGAGCTTGTTAAACGGCCCGTTTCACGGTACTGCCTTTTCTTCTCGGTGGTCGGGGGTGGCGAGGGGGTTGAAGCGGACGGAGATTTCGTGCGCGATGACGGCTTAAGGGAAGCGCGTCGTTATGGCAAGAACGAAAACAATTTTCGTTCAAGTGCTTAATATTGTTTCAACCGGGATTCGCTGTTTGTACATCGTAAGGAATAAACATTAAATATGATTGTACGATAGCGTTACGTAAACCCACGAGTGAAAGGAAAGGTTCGAGGCGATAAAACGATAAGCCACGCGAGGCAAACCGTGCGAATCCTTCATACTTGTCTATAAATTTTGATCTCAATCTCTTTTACTAAAATGAAATATAAAATTGCTTTTTAATATAAAATTATATATATAATGATTAGAACAAACAAAACACACACTATATTCTCACTTTCAATAAGGCAGATAATATAATTATATAATCTCATATCTCTTTATAGAAATAAACATACACTAAGTTTAAAAGATACCTAAGATTGAAGAATAAATTTCATATTCGATTATATAAAAGACGAGACCCATGAGCGTTTGTTGCGTCGCGTATCGCGCCGAGAAAAATTCAAATGCTACAAGAATCGATGTCCCTTT
Organism: Camponotus vicinus; assembly: GCF_025532165.1. Taxonomy (NCBI): domain Eukaryota; kingdom Metazoa; phylum Arthropoda; class Insecta; order Hymenoptera; family Formicidae; genus Camponotus; species Camponotus vicinus. The sequence goes on from NW_028141949.1 coordinate 4,955,429, forward strand.
TTGCAACGGAGGTTTAAGTGCACCGTTCTCAACATATCCAGAATATCCCGACGATTCCGGCCATTCGGAATGCTAATGCGTGATTACGGCGGCCACGGTCGTAATACGCGAACTTTTTGTGCGGCTCACGTGTGACCCGGGGGCGCTTAAAACATCCCTTAAATTACCCCCATTAGCAAGGGTTGAACGCCGGGTAAACGAGGATTTCACTGGCGCTGTTACGCGAGATTTATTCCGTGGGAAATATTCCTTTCGGACGTTAAATTACGTCGTTATACCGGGGGCTCTTACTCCTAGCGCCCGACGAGTCGATCCAAGTATAAACTTAAGCCGATTTAGCAACGTATTGTACCGCTATCGCGCGTTTTCGCGTACGTATTAAATGCGAAGTAACGAGCTGACGACGAAAGGCGCGGGAAAGGGAAGTTATTGCGACGCAGGGAAAGCGATGATTCGAGTGGGCGACGATATGAGAACTTCTTCACTGAAGTAGTTACAGACACACGTGTTGGGAACAGTCTTTGGTAATCGTCTGGAAAAACGCCACGGTAGTCCTCTATCCGAAGAATAAAGTCGATATAATGCGGCGGGGATAATTGATGATAAAGATATATATTTGGAATGTCAGGATTATCGAGAAACATTTTTTCTGATGGATTATCTCTCTATAAATTTATTTTTATAGAAAATTTAACGTTAAAGACGTGAAATGTGTAACATGTATTCAATAATATGTCAAACAAGAATGCTATATTGATATTTATAATAATAATTTTATATGTAAATTATATTTTCGATTTATATAGAATTATAAATTTATAGAGATTAAGCTACGAAACAAAAACTGTCCAAAATCTGCCCTGACGATGCCCGCTTTGAAAAAAAAAATGTCTATAACTTTGGCTCTTAATTATTCAATTCGAGTACGAGAAACACTTGTCGTCGGACATTGCGTGCGATTGTTCTCCTTAAAGAGAATTTTGCCCTTCGAAAAACGACGATGTCGCGTTTTTCGCACGTGACTAACGGCACGCGGCTCGAATCTTATCTCCCTAATTTCTCGAGAACTACCGTCCAACGTAGGCAATGCGTATCGTCGGCACCGTCGGCACCGTCGGGGCTGGGAGACGCTCTCGCGCGCACGGGCGATTTACGGAATTTAAACAGCCCCCCGGGATAAGGCGGCGGCGGCGGCGACGGCGGCTTGGCGTTGCGTGGCAGGTCGGATTAGCAGGTTGCCCCCGCATCGAAATAATTCCCCTCATTCTCTACCCTGCCCTGTTCCTGTCCCCCGGCCACCCAGCTGTCTCTCTCTTTCTCTCTCCCGGCGCGACCACCCCCGCCGTCAGCCTCCGGGGTAGGTTACGTCCTTCCTGCGGGATAAAACAAAACAGCCAGCGGAGTATATTAATGCTCGGCTTAATGCGGCCCGCCTAATTAATGGACCGACTCTCCGGACGCCCGCCCGGCCGTTCTAAAAGTAAGAGATAACGCCGCTGCAGAAGCATTATTAAAGACAAAAGCGCGACCGCGTACCCTGGACGAGTGGAAATTTCGGTAAGCGCTTCCTGACGTAAGGGATTTTCTCCCTCGCGGGAGATTGGAGAGGAGGACAGGTGAATGTGATACATTCGTTGAAGCTGAATTAGGCTGTTTTAAATAAATGAGATTAATGGAGAAAAAATGACACGTATAATTGTCATCGTTCTTATCTTTCAAAGATCTTTCAAATATATGACTTTAAATTGAAATATTGGGGTGCCAATGATGCTTCAATTATAAAGTATAAAAACGGAAGAGATGTCAGCAGAAATTGAGAATTTTCTAAAATAGCAAGGCGGGGTGAGCTTTTTATTTCTTAAAGAGTTCCAGGGGTGGCTCGCTGGGAGTGTCATGGATGCTGCAGGGGCGGAGCCTTGAGAGAATTGCATCGAGACTGCTCGGCTGCGTCGATAAGCAGATTGCCTCCGCCCTACCATCGTACTCTTGATTTTACAAACCCGTTTGTATTACAGACGATATCGTGATAGCAAAGCTGTCTTGTATTCGTATCGAATTTATCGGATTGCCATATATTGATCGACCCAGAGACCGCCGCCGAATAAATCGTTCAAACATATCAATTGGAAAATAAATGGTCAAAGCTACATTGTTTTTTAATCATGCTGTCTCTTGCGGCCCTTCTCTCGATCATCAAGAGGACGGAGAGATGCAGAGACGGTCCATGGCGCTTCCATAATACCAATCGCAATGATAATGACCACCGAGAGAGCACACAACGGCATGGTCAAGGAGAGCACGTACACAACCGACTCGTGGACAGGTTAGCGGTTCTCGAACGTGTAGCGGCTAATCGAATTATCGATGCTTTGAGGATCAGCATCCGTGGATGATTCGATCACGTACCTGATGAACAGTTCCGGCGGTCAGCGATGCGAGCCACTTTCGTAGGGGAATCTCTCTCGTTATCAACCCTCCTCGGTAACGTTTGAAGCGAGCTGTTTCCGTCGTGCTTCGCTGACTACCCGACGACAATAACCTCGGTCGAGTAATTAGTCGCAAAAATCGATGGCGCCGCTCAAAAACCGAACCATTGACCGTGTACCGCGAATTTCACGCCAGTTTCTTTCATTTCGTGCTCGCACTAGTCGTTGCACAGGTTCGAGAAGAGACAGAGAGCGCACGATCAACGTTGAACCCGTGAAATTGATCCGAAAATTGGCTAAGGAACCCGATGAAAGGACGAATGCTCTTCTTCGAGGGAAACCGCACATCCGCCGCGCTGATGAAAATCGCGGTTAAATACAAAGTGGAAATTGAGCGCCAACCTAGCTTGGCAGTCGAAGGTTTTCGAGGTCGTCGGCGGAATCCAGGTCGGCGTCCGCAGGAATTTCTGCGGTGAAATTCCAGTGCACGTAACTCCAAATATTTCTGTAGTATCGTAGTTCGTACGCGCGGGGGATTCCGAGTTTCAAAGGAAACACTCTCGCCACTTTCGTTCGCCAACAGTGACGTTTCGCTAACGCTCGCGAGTCGCGAATGCGCAACAATCGAGCAATCCGACAGAAATTCCGTTGATAACTTTAAAACATATGGACGCGGCACAGCGTGCATAAAACTCGTGCGCACATTTATCTTGCATTAAAAAAAAAAATACGTTGAAAAATGTGTTTAATCTAATTACGCTGACGAGAGATTCACGAGAAGGACCAACATAAATTTAACAATCGATATCGCGTAGCGATTATTATGTGGGAAAGTTTATATGCAGGCGGATTTAATAGTTTGCATAATTTACCCCGCTAGTTAGTTATTCCATTAATCATTACCACGGGTAGGTGTGTGCACGCTCGCGAATAACAATTGTATTATTATTTATAACGTATTCAATTTATCGGTAACCCGCGGGCGGAGAAGTAAAGCGTGTAATCGATTCAACTCGATTAATTAACTCGCCCCCGCATATGCGATTGTAACCGAGGTGCCTCGGTTGTGCACGGAAGCATCTCTCGTTACCGTGAACGAAAACTTTCCTCCGTCGCGTTTGCCTCGCGCAAAAAACGCGCGCGTACACGCACACATACGCATACACCCTTGCGATGTGTATGCGGGTTTGTCCGCCACTCGCGACACAAAGGCGTTTAATTAGAAGCGCATCGGAAAACGGGGCCATCATCCGGCATCTGGTTTTTGTCCTCGGCAATTTTCGCGTTCCGCCAAGGCGATACAGATTTTTCCCGTTCGTCGCCGTTAATAATTAACGGATCAAAGGCATCGTATTAATATTTGCCCCGAAGTCCCCGACCGCACGGAAGATATTAACCCGCGTAATATTGTGTCCATGCTAAGGGAAGAGGGAGGACATATTGAAACCGCACAAACTTCGCTCATAGCATCCAACGGGTACGAGCTCGTAAATATACCGGGTGGCTGAGATCGAACTTGGTACAGTGCGACGTCGGTGGACATCGCCCGAGGAAAAAGACCGAGACCCGTCAACATGCCCGATATTAACCGCATAAACACCAATCTTGAACGCAACATCTTGTCATCGATCCAATACCTAATAGTTATGGGAATCGCATCCCTCAAAAATACTTTTCGTCGTAATCTTTCTGAACAACTCGATACTTTTCATCGATTCAGGATAAAATTTACATGGTCGTTTTACTCCGCGATTTGTAAAGCCCTGTGCTATTCTTTTGCGCTTAAAAGAACATCGTGGCTCTTTAGGGGGATATCTCTAATGTTTATCCGGAGCACGGACAGCGGTCGGTCGTCCGAGTCGTTGGTTGTTTCGGAGCTGGTGGTGCTTAAATGCGCAATAAGCGGAGAGAGACGAGAGTATGGGAGGGTCAAACTAATTCGATTCTAAACTCTGACCGCATCGCGAGAAAGAGACCATAGGATGGGACGCTACGATGCGGGAGGGATCCGAGGATGAGAAAGGCTACACGCTCAGGATCGAACGGGGTGGACACAGATGGCACTAACCGCGCCGTTAAATTCTCAAGCCGTAACTCTAATTACTCATAGACAAGCCGACATTCTAGTGCCAGATGCCGGTGAAACTTGTTAAAAGCACGTCAACGCGATTACTCATTCGATCCGACGGAATCGCTGCAGCTCCAGGATCGCGATAAAAATGCCGTAATACATGATTAACTCTTCGTCACAGCAAAATTAATCTATGACAATAATTATCTCCTCGATATATTTTCTATAAAATTTAAATAAAAAACCGCGTTTGGCGCAAATTTACGAGATGCGTTAAACTTGCAACTCGCGCGGTACAATACAACAATTAAGCAAAGTATTTCTGTATCATGTTGTAGGCGATAAAATGACTATGGATGGGAGCAAGAGCGAGTCGGGCAAGAACGGGGCCACTCAACAAGAATGTGCGGGCTGTGGAAAAGCGATTACCGAGAGGTAAGTGCTCCGCTTCGTTGCGTGACACCAATGTTTCGCATGTATATCATTATATACCGTATCTTTAGGAAGAATATTATCGTGTGTAAGAACGATTTACTTAAGGTTTAATCTATCTTTTCTCCGAGATCGAACGTAGAAAAAATAGGTTAAATGGGTTTTCATTTTTTCATAAATGAAATGTAAATCGCAGAGAATGCGTTTAAATTGACAATTTGAACGGAAATAAAATTGGCAATTATAAAAAGTAGCTTATATAAAAAAGTACGTAACATGTATTTCACTGTGCAACATCAGCAAGTCAATAAAAGAATAGAATACAATAAAAGTGCATTCAATTTCTTAATCATTATATAATACTTTGTACTCAAGAAAAAACAATCTCTAATTAAATAAATCTCTAATAAAATAATATCACTAGTTTCTGAATCTTTTCTCTATCGATATTATTGACAATTTTTTAAATATATGAATTTACAGAACACGTATGTATAATTTTGATATTAATCATTTTCAATATATTATCATTTTGCTAATTATTAGTTTAATAGTAATTAGTTAAGTATTTTAAAGAAATAATTATATTAGAAGCGTATTCTATAGCTCTATAAATTCGTACTTTTTTATATAAGCATTATAAATTTTCTTTTAATCAGATACCTTCTGAAAGCGTTGGACATGTATTGGCACGAGGACTGCTTGAAATGCGGATGTTGCGACTGCAGACTCGGCGAAGTCGGCTCGACGCTTTACACCAAGGCCAATCTCATCCTCTGCAAAAGAGATTATCTACGGTGAGTAGCGAATAAAAAAAAACCAATCCGATCGATCGATCGATCCGTTTCTCGCAAAATTCTTTCTAGAGGAATTTTCGCAGATTTAGTCGCGCGCGTCTTGCACCGACGAGTCAATAAACGTAGATAGATAGACAGATTGATAAAAAGCAGGATGAAGGACACGATCGTGGAGGAGAGAGAAAATGGAGGAAAACGACGGCAACAAATCGAATTTTACAGATGAGTTTCCCTTATTGAATACATCCACATCCCATATAAACAAGCGGGAGCAAATAAACCGTGTTGAGATTACAAAGTCCCGAGGGAATGCGCGCAGGTGGCGCGTCCGCACGAGGAATACGCACCATCGAAACATTGTGGCCTTTATTAATGGCCCAATATTTGAAGACGGCATATTCGTGGTGCCCGTAAGCTTATTGGTTTTCGCGACGCGCGGGGTAAAAGTTTCCGCTCGCTCTCGTCATCGAGAACGATTTTTTTGCGTTATAGTACGAGTCAGATTCCGCCAAAGTTTCAATAATATTCTTGCCATGATATATTTAATTATGGAATCTTTATTTGAATCGCGTGTAATAATTGCTTGAAATATTTGAAACGGCAATGATCGTTTTTTCTCTTGTGTGTTTTAACAGACTTTTCGGAAATACTGGTCACTGCGCAGCCTGCAGCAAAGTTATCCCAGCATTCGAGATGGTGATGCGCGCGAGGACTAACGTTTACCACTTGGAGTGCTTCGCTTGTCAACAATGCAATCATAGGTAAGTAAGAATGCGATTAATATCGCAATTTGAATATATTTTCTGGGAAAGATTAAAGCAGGATGAATCTCCATGTCAATCGTATTCAACGATCGGCAAAATTCCGAGAAATGCCGACGAAATCATAAGCTTCGAGGTGCGATTGCGCCAAATGCGGTCTCGTTTCCGCAGGCTCTCTCCGGCTGCGCTATTATTTTATTAACAATAATGAAAGCCGGTAATTAAACATTCACACCCGGCGGCGCCGACGTCGGCGGCGACGGCAAAGTCGCTTGCTCGAGTATTCCTCGTGGCAGCTCATCCGTATAACAATTTAATTCGAGCCACCCCAGCCAGGGGTTTGCCTAACTTCTGCAGCACTTCGCAACACTTCGCTTACTTATTCACAACAACCGAGTTAAGCCGAGACTCGTTCGAAAGCCGGGACTCGAGCCGAAACATCTCGGCTCGGATCTGCCGAATGGAGATAATCGGCGCGAGACTCAAGAGCCCGCAAGTCACGGCTTTTGCGAGATCGCGAAAAGGAGAATTTCCACGTCTATTCAGAGCTGGCGTGACGCGATCTTCTCTTTTACATCTTCCAAACTTTCTTTCGGAAATTTTATAATGCTAGAAATATATTATTAAAGGGCTGTAATTGTCGAAATTTTCTTAATGAGAGAGTTTTAAATATTATGTAAAGAATAAATATACGAAAAAAATATCTAATTGATAAATAATTTATTATTTTTGATGTGAAATTACGTGTCGATGTTTCTAGCAACTTCCGTCGCTCTAAGATTGATGCAAAACGGCAGTTAATTCCCCTAACTCGAGACATTCGAGAAGGATCAATGTCATAGAACAAGAAGAATATGCTCGACGCTTCCTCTCTTGACGAGTATAATTGACACGAGGGCTTCCAACGTAGATGCGAAGGTATTCGGAGACATTCGCGAAACAGAGAAGGGAGAGAGAGATAGAGCAGCTAGGAAAGTCAGAGTTGCGAACTATGCGAGCGACGTGTGGGTGCCCCGAGGTGCACGTCAGATGCAAATCATGCCGACTAATTTCTCGGAAAACTCGCGGATCCGGAGGGAGAGCAGACCGAATATCCGCGCGACGAGATACGTCCGAGCATAATAGCGTAGCGATAAAGCCGAATGGCCGAATTAATTATACTCCTGTGTCTTTGGTTGTCCAAAACAGTTCAACCATTCGGTGCTAACAACTCTCGGCCCAGCTAGTTAACAAAAGCGTCTATTTCATATATTCTACTTTATATGTTATGATTAATCTTTTTATATATACATATATATCGAGAAATATTAATATTTTATTTATTTATTTAATACAAATTAATAAAAAAAGCTCCCGCTAATGATCAATAAAAAGAAAATATATAATGTGATTTTAAATTTTTGATTTTACTTTTTGTAGAAAAAACAATAAAATTATCTATTTAATTCGGTGAGAGTGAGTTTGAGCTCGATATCGAAATGATTAAACTATATTTAAAAGATTATAATTATGCACTCTTCCCTATCTCTTGCTCTATTGTGAATATAGATTTCTTAACAATTTTATCATATTATTATACATAATAAATACGTTGAAAGAAACTTTATAGATAGATTAAATATTACATCAATATCAAATATATTACGTTAAATTGGAAAAAGGATAGGAAACAACGAAATCGCTCTTTTATACCATTTGATAGGGGTCGATGGCATTTCGGCGTATTTAATATAATGTCACTCCTCGACATTTGCTCGACCTTTCTTACCCTACGGCTTTCTACTTTGAATTGATTCGGGCTACGAGACCAAAACATCGAGCTTGTATATCCGTTAGAAGAGAAGTGTATGTATGCATAATTCAATAAATTAACGGATTATTATATAATTAAAATTATAAAACATTGGACTAATAATATGTACAGCTTATCGCAATTTAATGGCAAATTATTTTGCACTAATTTAAAATATTTTCGTAACGAAAAGGAGAGACATTTTATTTCTCTCCCTCTCTTTTTCTGTCTTTCTTTCTTTTCGGAGGATATTATTTATAGCGTGATTTTTCAACCTTTAATATTGTATATATTTATAATTAAATTTCATATTAAAACTCAATAAAAGTAAATTCTATCTGATATTTAGAGAATATGATTTATGTTTGCGTATGTTTATTATTTATGTTTTTGTATGTTAATTTGCATAGATTTTTTTATTTCGAATGCCATAATCTAAATTATAAATTATACTTTGCTGATTATATAAAAATAATGTCTGCAAATTTTGTTGAAAAAAAAAAGATTGACTGAATTCAAGTCAAAGAATCTGATTAATATTATAAGTATAAAGTTGTAAAACTCAGCTGTAATTTTTGCGCAATCGTCAGGAAATATACCCCTTCATTTTAGTTGTTGGAAGCCACTGTTTCACGCGATTCTCAAACGGATATCCTTACAGAACGTGGAAACAAAATCATTGTCGCGAGACGTAGTTGGATAAAGGAAAATTTAATAGCTCACGCGGGCAGCTCCTCGTCGGCGCGTGACTATCGAGCGGAGCCGATTACGGCTTAAAGATACGTCGGCAAAAGTATACTTTCTTTCGCGGTCGATGGTAACGTGCAACCCTTAAGGCGAACCATTGGTTAGGGGTCGAAGCGGTTGACCGTACGCAACAGCGGAAACGGATGTGGCCGTTGGGTCACGCGATCACTACGAGTCGAGCATAAAACACCTGAGTTGTTTAATCATACGCTCCCGAGGTAGAAGTCGTGGCTCGAGAACTCGCCAAGGGTGAAATCTCTCGATTTCTCTCTCTTTCACCCTAGTTTGTATAGCGATACGGAAGTGCGGATTATTCATTGACGAGAGGACGTGTAAACGCGACGATAATGAAGGCCTCGAGGACGATTGGGGGAAATTCTTCGTGAGTTCAGCTATGGAAATTTTGTCCTTGGAAGACTAACTAGATTATTTTACCGTGGCGTTTCTATATGTTAATATCTTTCGACGATAAACTTGCACGATAATTTTATAATAATTATATGAAAATTTTAATTTATATGCTAATGTTCTTGATACTACCATCTTACAGTCCACCGTTTCGACTCGTTTACTAAATAAAAAGAATGTTATTAAAAAGTAAATGGTACTCTTTAGAAAACTGTTCTAGTATACTTATCTTTATATACATTACATGTTATGTAAAACTAATTTTATTCCGAGATGATTAAATAACAATTTAAATTTCTCCATTGCGTTTAATACTCGCATGATAAAATGTAAATTACACGAGTGACCTGTAACGAAAAAATTAAAATACTAAGCGATTCTCAAATATTTTTTTTGTAATAAGTATATATTACAACGATCATCTTCGCTAATGTAATCACATTTTATCTGCAACGGTACCGTTATCAACGGTATTTTCTCAAACAATAATAGGAGGGCCACGAATCGAGCGAATCGAAACGCGCGCAATGAATTATAAAATCCCATCATACGGCATTAACGAGACGAACTCTTTCGCCTGTTTTCCCATCGTGATTCTCGGCTAATATCTCACGGCGATCGAAACGCGCGGATAAAAAATATCAAATTTATACCGTTCCATCGGTTGCGAGTATCTCTCGGCGCGTGCACGCTCTTTAAAGCCGATGACGCACTTTGTGCGTGGCGTAGTTTCGAGATTTATCACGGCTACGTTTTAACCACCAATTCGTCGGAGGTTGCACATTGCGACCATCAACTGCGTTTGATTTAAAGTGTCGCTTGCGCGGGTGAGAGCGCGCAGATGAATTGGACGAAATACGCAAAAAGGATAAAGAAACTTCCTCCTCTCGCTTTCACCCCCTACCCTTCGTGTCGTATTCGCTAGCAAGCAAGCACGAAAATAAGCCGGGAATTTGTTCATATTGCCGGGATTTTGCGGTAAAAGTTTTGGGCGACGAAAATCGGCTTTGGCAGCGCGATTGTCATCAACATAATACAATTAATGCATCGCAATAATTAATTAATAACCAGCAAAACGGGAGATATGTATGTACACACGCCACGTTATTAGCTTGTCAAATAATTGTATCAATAATCATGCATTGATAATTATCGTATAATGAAAAAGCGAATGTGCGCGCTCGTAAATCACAGCGTCGTCGGTCCCCGCCCCCATCCCCATCCCCATCACCACCCCCTCGCAACATTTTCTGAAACGTAAAGTTTCGCGCGCTCGCGCGAGCAGTCGGGTGGATTTTAATTAAATTCTACGATCTTCCTCTCCTCTCGCGCGCACTCTCTGAAACGACCGCGATGTGTAGTAAGACGCGACCGGCTTAAGCTCTTCCTCGACTTACGATCTCTGCCTGAAGGAAGGAGCCTTCGAGAGAATCTCGCTTTTGTCTAACGAAAGCACGGCGGGCATTGTCGGACGACCGCTCGTCCCTCCTCGACTGGCGGGCGCAGCATTGTTCGTGTTTATATTGTATTTTGGCATTACGAGTTAGCCGGTTTAATTGTTATTGTTCCGCGGAGCTTATCGAACACGGTGCCCTGTTGCATTCCCACGCGAATCATCGCCCGGCATCGCAATTACTCCTAAATCACTAAACTCCCTTACCTGCGAGCGAGCAGTTACACGTAACCTACGACATTGACACCGTTTATCGACTTTCCCATAGCGACGCCTGTTATAATAAGCGCAAAATGTGATAATACGCGCCTGATTGTACATTATCTTCTATTGCGTCAAATATTTAACGATATGAGATATTTCATAATATGTTTATATCAAATTACGAAATCTATATGAAACATTCTACGGCATTAATTTTTAAAAATATATTCTTTGACTACTCATTTAAATTCGACTTTAAAGAAACATTGGAGCATTTACAATTTTTGATTAATCAGTGATTAAAAAGTAATTATAGATTAAGAGAACAAAATGTTCTTCAAAGAGATAAATTACATTTAGCAAACTTTGCTTTAATAAAATTTTAATTTCAATCTTGATTAAAATGTTGATAATTGAAATGAAAAGTAACAATAAATAGCAGTTAGGAATTTTCATTAAATAAAGAGAGCTCAATTACACACAGAGATCAGTTAATATATTTGCTATTAATGCAACATAAAAATATAAATACAAGTAGGACATCTCTTCTGTGTCTCAGAGAAAAATATTCATTTATCGAACGTTTCTAATAATTAAAAATAGTTAAAAATTGCAAAAATCAAAAAAATTTGATCTTTCCGTAAATGTTACATTATATTATATCATTATGCGATAAATAATACGTGCTATCGTTATGCTTAATTATTAGTCGTTTGTCGAACTTGTGTCTCAACTTTCGGCTCTCCGAGAGCTTCCCCGCGCGATCCTCGGAATCTAAGGACAATGCAAAGTTAATTTCGCCCTACAATTCTCTCGAGAATAAGGCAAGGGTGAGAAAGAGGGCAGACGCTCTCGCAACCGAGTAAGTAAGCAGTATATAGGTAGGTTGTGTATGCGATAGGACGAGGTGACGGCGCCACGGCGGGAGGAGACGGTGCGGTCGAGAAAGGGTTGAGGAAAGAGAGAGCGAGAGAGATAAAGCGGCCATTTTGTTTCCGGTGTCCCGGGAGCACTTCCGGTCACCGTCACGCAGCCCCGCGCCACGGAGTACCCTCGAGCTTCTGAGATCTCCTTCCGCGATTATATTCAAATTAAATGCGTCGGCCCGACCGGTAATATACTGCCGCCAATTTAGCTACAACCCCCCGGGGGGTGGTTCGCCTTACCTTCCTCTCCGCGTCGCCGATCGTCTCTCGCGCATCCGAATCCAAGAACCGCAAGAACCCCGCGAATTGTCGCGTTTTGTCGGGGATGCGTGCTACAACGGTGTCAATGATTTTCGATCTGCGGTCGACGCCGGATCCTCGATAAAACGCGCTCATCGTGTGCGAACGGAGTGATCACGGTGAGCCAATCGACGCGGTAACACTAGTGAGTGAATCGTTTCCGGAATTTTATTCAATAGATGACCGAATGGATAGAAATATACGGGAAAAAATTCGTCAAACTCACCAATTTATAAATAAAATTTATGTTTAATTAATTATATTTTATATCAAACGTAAAATTCAATAGTCATGCGATAGACGATTCTTATTTACAATTATTTTATTAAAAATTCATACATCGTGCAATATCTGTGGTACGAGAAAAGAAACTGTCGCAGAGGAATTGAACTCTAGTAACAAACAACAAAGGCAAATCTGTGTAGCTCGAGTACAAAACCGTAATCGTTCGCGCCCCGAGATCGACAATAAATTCCTGTGCGGCGCGACAAGGAATTCGCTTCCGGTTTTGGTTGCGCCGCGCCGCGTGCACGTATCGCGTTCAAGCGCGGCTGCATCCGAACAGTGGGGTTTCGGTTGCATCATTTTCAATGGTGATAATCCGACGTGCCGAGAGGGCCTCGTTGCGCGCGCGAGTCGAACCTGCTTTGTCACCGGATAACCTAGACTCGCATTGCCGGCTCCGATGGCGATAGACCTGCCACTTCTCGTCCCTCTCCCCCTGCCCTCCCGTCGATGGGCCCCCCCGCGCCAGATACCAACCCCCGACAAACGCGCGCATCCCTTGCTCAGAGCTCTGTCAAGAGCGATAGAGAGAGACGGGGAGAGAAAGAAAGAGAGCAAACGCCATCGATAACATGAGCATTTGTGTGCATTTCCAAACGATACATAGCAGACGCGCGTGGTAATAGGTGTACCGCCGCGATTATAAATGAAATGCGCTACGGGGGAGAAAGGGGAAGGATCAAATTACTCGGGCGGATGACGAGACAATTCTCAAGTGCGACGAGCGGCACAAGAGATCGTTTTGCAGATTAACGAACCGTTGCGAATATCTATGCGACTAACGGTGATTCGAATTTGTCGTATGTAGAGGATTCATGGTTTCGATTCTGAGATAAACACAGCGGTGAAGAATTCATATAACATCTCTGCAACAATATTATTATAGTAATATGACAACAGAGCGCGGGGCTATTTAAAAATAAAAATTAACATTATCTCTTCAATCTTCCTTCATACTATTGTATCATCATTTTAAAAAAGCATTAAATATTTCAAAGATTGTTCTCATTAATGTTTAAACGAATAATATTGCCTTCCTTTAAAGATTCTAAAATGACTGATAAATTTAAATATTATTAAAAATACCACACGCTATTTATATTTTCCATTAGCATAAATAATGCTGCATCCGAATGTTATTTTATTAAACATATGACATTAATTGCAAAAAAAAAATAATTTAACAATATTATTATAGTAATATGACAACAGAGCGCGGGGCTCTTTAAAAATAAATTAACATTATCTCTTCAATCTTCCTTCATACTGTTGTATCATCATTTTAAAAAAGCATTAAATATTTCAAAGATTGTTCTCATCAATGTTTAAACGAATAATATTGCCTTCCTTTAAAGATTCTAAAATCACTGATAAACCTAAATATTATTAAAAATACCACGCGGTATTCATATTTTCCATTAGCATAAATAATGCTGCATCCGAATGTCATTTTATTAAACATATGACATTAATTGCAAAAAAAATAATTTAACAACCAGTGGAATTTGAGTGTAAATATTCTTTTCTTGTATCTCGATCGGCTCGCGGAATGTTTTCTGGTCTCTTATGCAGATTCAGATGAAAAGCGCACAAAATCAAAGATCACTCGTGTGAAAGGAAGAGAAGAGGCAAGTGTCACAACGTTTGCATTGGTCGTTACACGTGTATTCGTTTACTCGGCGAGCCGTGGCCGGCGACGACGCGGGGGACGGCGGAGGGCATTTGCCGGAGGCGCAGCGTGCGGGGGTGGTTTGTAATAGGTGTGCACACACGCGTACCGAACGGGTGCACGTACACATGTGGGCGCGTACGCATTTACGCGGCGCGTTGCCAATGATTTATGTATACCGCTAATTACCAGCGTGCACTGTACTGTTTTATCCGGCGATCATAGTTTTATTAGGCCAACCTGTGCATTGCGGTATTGTCAGCGCCAAAAGCACCTCTCGAACAACCCCCCGTACCGGCTGCACCGAAATGCATCAATGCACCTTGCGTTTCTAACGCTCCAGGCGGTTTTCAGGAGCGCGAAACCGTCACGAGATGCGTTTCGCGTGTCTTTGTAACTTTGAATACTTTTCCTCGTGAAATTGAAGATTCCTCTCCTCTCGTTTCTCAAGAAAAATATTACATAATTTCATCGAGAACTTTGGAAAATATCCAAACTCTCATCGAATCACATTTTATCTACAAATTACATTATTTCAAATATTCTTCTTTAAAATTTTTCTTATATTTTTAAAACACCTAAGGCAGTAAATTATTTTATGACAAAGTGGACGTTTACGGGGCGTATCTATTCGTGGATTTGAGAGAACGATGGGAAACGCGCAAAAAGGGGCCGTTGTTATAAATGAGAGACGCGATAGCTCTTAACGTCGAAATTAATTCATATCCACCGTCGCCGTTGCTGCCTAGAGTAATCCCTGGATTTTTGGAGCGCCCTCGCGCGCAGCGATGGCTTTAATCTCCGGTTTAGGGACCTTGCTAGAAAATAGGCGCGCCGTTAAGCCCTATACGGCTTAAACGTGGCTTTAAACTCGTACGCGATATACGCGGACGATCCGCGTCACTCTTACGCATAACGTGCGATACATCGGGGCACAGCTGACTCGTTCGTCGTGTATAAAGATGTAGGCAATTTGTCACAATTAAAATTATCAAACATATCGAAATGCAAAGCAAGTGAATAATCTTTTCCGCGAGAAGATTATTTAAATGAAAATTATAATATGCTTTTGCCTCTAATAATTCCTACTTTGAGTTTCTGCCGCAAGAACATTTTCCCTCATTTTTATTCGTATGACCCATTAGCCAACGGATTTCATAATTAACGTGAAAACAGCATCGTCAGTGCGCGCGCGAAATGCTCGCGACAGAGTAATTAGCGAGACACGGGATTCCGTTAAACGCGTAGAATTAATCGCGCAAATACGAGATTAGCCGATGTGGAACGTTCGTATATGTGTGCATAATACGTGAACGTACACCAATCGACCGTGTGCCGCGTTTCTCTCTCTCTCTCCCTCTTTATCTCCCTTCCTCTCTCTCTTCCTTTTCCCCTATATCCTCCTCTTTATATTTCGTACTCTCTATAAAATATATATATACACGAATTGTATATTACGCCGCCGATAAAACGATACCTAAATTGCCGCACCGCAGCAAATATCGTTATAGAAACTAATGCGATTCGCCGCGGGCTGGCCACCAGTGTCTAGATTTACTATAATTATGCTTGAAATGCGATCGTAAAAACTCCAATACGATCGGTTTAATTGTGCGCGCAAATGTGATGTATAAAAAGCCACTCATTATTGCGCGTAAAAACTAGCGTATCGTACAAACAGTTGCATTTTGAGTGCATCGTGCATGCAGCATCGAGTGCGAAACGTCAAATGATAAATTCTATAAATAGTTATCAATCCGCATAATTTAAAGCGCAGCTGCTTCTCGCGCGAGCGTCCTGCGTGCGAGATCCCCGTTTACGTTTCGCGAAATAAAATGCAAATCGCAGAAACGGCGGACAGAGACGGACGTTTATTTATTAACGCGAGTCATGCAGCGTCGGCCTGGCGGAAAAAATTGTCTCTTCGAGGATCGAGGATTACGCGACGCGATGTAATCGCGGCAACGACACGCGTGTTCGCGCTCGCGATCGTCCCGCATTCATTCGATAATCCGCGACGTGTTTTCCGCGCGATGACCGCGCGTCGTGCCGTGAAAACAATACATATATACATATGCGTATATATTTTTCGCGTTTCGCGGCGCATGGCCCGGCATAAAGCGAGCCAATTACGAAAAACGCGACGCGCGGTTGCGGCAAAGATAGTTCACCGCGCCGTCGTCGTCATCACGCGACGGGACTAATTTCTCACGAGAAATTGCGCGATCCGCACGATCGTGGAACGAGGAGCCCTGGTGTAAAGTAAACGAATCGCCGGCAAATCGATTGTAATGAACGTCATAAATTGATCCACGCGCGCGCACGCATGCCATGCTTCCCCTCTTTATGCCAATTCGGTGAGTGAGAAACGCGTGGGTGCGGAAGCCTTCGATAATAGCGACCGTGTATTATAAGTTTGTTTTTCTTTATGAGCGATATATATCGTACGTTGTCGTCGCGTAGAGAAAGATTTAAGTATCCATAATTACTAACTCGTGATTTCCGTGTCGTTAATTTCTGTATCGCAATCTAAATTTCTTATTCCGCCGGATCTAGTATCCGACACGCCATAATAAATGACACGATATTAAACGCGTCGGCGATATCGCGATCGGTTTTAATGCACAAAACTGCATAACGCAGTTGGAGCTCTTGCGATAATAGCGTTCGGTGCGTTTGCAAAACGGAACACGGGCCAATAAATAATAAGGGGAGGTAACAAGAGATCGGTCGTGCGCGCGTGACCGTCGATAAAATAATAATTACCGTCGACAATGCGCCCGAACAAATTGCCCGTTAATTTTTGCCGATAAACATTCGTAAGCCCCGTAGAGGCGAAAACCGTATGCACGCGACGCGTAAATAATAGCCAAAATGCGATCACCAAAATCGCGCTGCCCTCTCCCCCCACCTACCCCCTTCCCACCCGCGGAAGGGCGCGGTTTGCGCTCGCTCGCGCGGGTGCGTGTGTGTGCGCTTGTACACGCTTGTAATTTTCGGCGTGTGTAATATGGACGCGGAAGAGTGTGTGGAGGAAGGGGCGGTTAGCCTCGGCATAAATATCAATGCATAATAATTTTGAATGGTTATTAGCGATAATAAAATCCCAATTTATCGAACGGCAGCCGCCTCCACCTCCCGTGCTCAACATTCGCGATTTATAATCTGCCCACCCAGTGCTTCGTCACGATCGCGCACGTTGCACCGAAACAATGCGCCTACGTTTATCGACAATGGGAAGAATTTATCTCCGCCGTGATCAGGCGCGTAACGCCCGATTTTCTCACGCTCCTCTGGTCGAATCTCCCGTTTTTTTTATTTTCCGCAATCTTTTCCATCTGTCTCTAGTATCTACCTTGGAAATACAATGAAGTATGTCGATGCAAAATCATCGAGCTCGACAATGTGCTTGATTTTATTCCGTCGTGCTTACCAACGAGTGTATTTTCTTGACGTCGACGTTAATTAAAAAGATCCTTCACGATCGAACAAACATCTCTCGCAAACAGTGATGTTCGCGGGATCTGCTTCTGGCAGATCATAATAGTCGAACCAAGGCGCGTCGCCTTCCCCTCCGACGCATTTGGTTTCTGAGTTACGCAAAGTCTGCCGTAGACACCCTGTATCTACTGGCATGCAACGGGAGTAAACGCGGCGCGTTAACTAATAATATCACTTGTCACGTTCAACAGCACTTCGCTAGACAGCGCATAGTTGCCGCGAGATAATACGAGATTATGCGATATATACGTAAACTCTCCTCCCTTGCGATTATACTCGTCAACGCTTTATCGAGAGAGCCTAATCATCTGTAATTCATCCATTTTGAAATATTAATTGTACATTTTTCGCATATAATTATTATTTTACTAATTAGAAATTCGCTCAGCGCGGCAAGACACGAACATAAGCAGTAGCTTTATAATAGCTTACGCTATAAGCGCATTCTCGATTATGGTCGATTGTATCGCAACGAGCTCCAACACGCACGCATGTCTATACTGAAAAAAAAATTCTGGGTAAATCTATGAGATGCATTTAGTAATGCATTTTTTGAAATATTTAGTTTTTATCATCAAGTATGATAATAATAACAAAATATTTAGTAATAATTATAAACATTTTCCAAAAATAGTTATAAATATTTTACGTTTAATTGAGTTCACTAAATATTAAAAATAATTAAATAATTTCGTCTTAATCACCTATACGTTTAGTTGAAACTATTTCACCACAGCGGTAGGTAACATTTATCAAGTTTGGATTATTATAACCAAGCCTTTTTTTCAGTGTATAATCGATTCCGTTTCATCGGGACGGCCGAGAGAAACTTTCAAGGAACGGAACTTTCGTGATCGCTCTCTCTTTCCCTCTCTCTTTCTTTCTCGAGTACCTCTCGACTTGGCGCGACCGTAAGCTTTGTAGATCCTAGCACCCGTCCAGTGCATCAATTTCAACTTTGTCCGCCATCTCCGAGGGACTCGCGCCTATCCCTCCCGCATTCTTAGTCGACGCATTTTCTTCCACTTAACTTTTCTGGCGATAAAGGCGCGGCCCAACGTCGTCGTTCGCGTCGACAATCCCCTATCGTAACCTCCCCTGTCCCCTCTCCCCCTTTCGGTGGGTCGTCGGGACGCATGCAAAGTAAAGTTGTTCTTTAGTTCGTTAGATCGAGCCAAACGACGGAGACAAGGGGACGCTTTTCGCCTTTACTTACGGGACTCGAAGGTGAAAAGATAACCTACGAGCATTACTCACCGCGGAGGACGACGAAGTGGCGCGGGCTACGACCGGATGTGCCGTCTGAGAGGCAAAATGGGAGGAGGAGGAGGAGATGAGATCGTTTGCGCACCATCTTACGCGTCCTCGCAGTTTTTATCGCGAGCGCTCGACGTTTCACGTACCTTTTTATGCCGTTTTGATACAACTTCGAAGCTTCAAAATTTATCTACCCGATGCGAGAGGAAAGAGAAGGAAAATTCAGTGTCGTTTTTGCATAATTTATATATATTCTCACGTAATTTTTCGACGTTTTTTTATCGCGCGACGACAATTTGTACTCAAATGACGCATTATAATGTATTCGATCGAATTTTAAAAATACGTCTCTACGATTTACCCATCTTTTTACACAGTTTTATACACGACTCACGATTCCTGCATTTTTGCTCGACGCAAACATCCGTCGTCGTTACGATCTCGTTAAGGAGTGAGTTTTGCACAGCTCATCGCGAGGGCAAAAGAGGATGCCCAAGGGCCAGTCTCTCGATGGCCTTCTCTTACGAGGGTGGAGGATGGATTCGAACTCCCAAGGGTGAAATGGCTCATTCCGACGCACTTATCCAACGCAGGCCGTAGATAACCATAGATTAATGGAGCCTGGAGACTTGCCGAACGATAGACGGAGAAGCAAGAGAGAAGGGAGTGAGATGAACGAACGAGAGAGAAAAAGAGAATGCGCGATGGAGCGAGAGAGGGTTTATTTCGAAGAAACGGGGCGACCGAGTCGGAAACGAAAGAGAAGGTAGATCTATAAGAGGGGGCGTTATACCTTGCTAGGCGACCCCGCTGATTTATTGTTTATTGAGAAATATGGCCGTTACTTTGCTCCCGAGGATTAACCTCCTTCTTTCTCTCATTCTTAATGTTCGATGGATTCAAACTTAAGGTCGTAAAGAAAGTTATCCGCTTCATTTTGAATCATCTTCAAACTAGATGTGACAAAAGCTGCAGTGAAAAATGTAGTCCATTACAAATACACCGTAAAAACTATGCTTGAAAAATTTAATATAATAAATAATATCTTTAATAATTTAATATAATAAAAGAACTTTGTATCAAAAGAACGATTTAAGAGTGGCAAGATTTTGAAAGCAGCGGCCAAGTTGGTGGACTTTACTTAATGTAAAGCCAACCCATGGAAAGGATTAGACTGACTAAACTTGGTAGCAAGCCTGTCTTTCGCCCTCTCGCTTGCTTCATCGTACTCTCTACTCGCCCTCTCCTCCTCTCTCTCTCCCCTTGGTATTTCTATCCTACACAGATAGACCTGCGATATTCAAGTTATCAAATGCGTCCGGTCAGAAGGAGACATCGCCGGAAGTCAAACAAGCTGCCCTATGGAAGATAAGGCTGTCAGACCGAGGCTAAAGGATAAGGAAACTATCAGCTTGTTTAGGCTGAAATTTCGGACGAGGTAAAACTTCGGCGACAAGTTACGCGACGTCATAATCTATCAACATACTAAACAAATTAAGCGAACTTAATGATATGTCAATATTTCGATCTTGAGACAGCCTTTCTCGTTCATCCTCGCGTCAAAAGGCGCAGTTTCACAAATGCCAACGGAATTCGAAGTTTTCAACGCAAGATTCTGCAACCTAACTCTCGACAAGATCGGATAATTAGACTGCGGTTCGTGCAACTTTGAATTATGCGTGTTCGCGGCCTTATGCCAGAAGACCGAGAACCCTTGAGGGACCAATTTGTTGATTAAGCCTGCCATATATTCAGCTTCTTGTCCTCTATAGATTCTGGGAAAGCATTTTCTAGATAACATCTTATGTTATAAACTATCTAACTTTATACAGGATGTAATCAAGTAAGAGAAAAGCTTGGAATCGAGCGAAAAATTTTATTCTAAGTAAAAATACTTTCCTAAATATATATTTTCAGAGATTCAGCATATATATTTATACCCGAACCTTATTAAAAATTAATTATTTTTTTCTATTTCGAGCTACTTCTTTATTGTTTAATTATACTTTATATGCATTTTATATTATTTTTAAAAACAAAGCTTATAACGATTGAAGTGAGAGAATCATGCAAGAAATTATGCAAAAACTTGGAGATTCAACCAAGATTGAGACGGTCGAATATTTCTCGCAGGATTACGCAACTTGTTTTGATATTTTCCGGTCGAATTACAGGGACGTCAACACCACCGCCGGTATCCCTGTCATCCACAGCGCTCGGCTATGGATCGAGGGCAGCGAGCCTCGCTTTTGAGCGTAAAATTGAATCAACGCTTTTTAAACGTCCCGTACATTTCGCTCAGTGTTCCCTTGCGTTTGATGCGAAACGAAGATCGTTGACAATACCATACCAAATTGTTGCAAAATTCATGGCACGTTCGGCCATCATCCAACGATCGGACATTAAATGTGATTCAACGTAATAAAGATAGTTGTTGTGGCACTAATTAGCCTTGTTAGGATAACGATAATTAATACCGCGAAATATTTTAAGAAACGTTGCAGAATTTAGAAGTGTTCGAATTTCTTAGAAATTAGCGAATATTATATTGAAATTTAATCTGATAATTTTCGAGTATGTATTCCTACAGACCGTAGATCAAATTCTCTCGAGTGCACGCCGATGATAATCCGGGTGAATCCGCTCAGAGTGAAATCACGGGGCCGGTAAACTTGCCCGAACGAAACCTTGACAATGCCCGCCGGTCACGACTACATGGACGCGAGCGATGTTAACTTTGCCTTCCGATCCGACTACGCGCTCCCCGCCAAGGCCTCCCCTCCCCGACTAAAGTTTGGCTATGTTACTCCAGAAGCTACGTAACATTAGGAGAACTTAAGTACTACCCGTAAGTCATATTTAATCCGACTCACCGTACTCGGTGTGTTGCTGCTACTGCTGCTACGCAGATCTTCTCCAGGCTCGACCCATTGTACCTGCCACGAGCACCTGCGAGAATATATAACACAGAGTGAGAGCGAATTCAGACAGTTAAATCGAGAATATGATAATGATGAAGTTTGTATTTATCAATTAACTTATCAAGTATACATCCAAGAATTTGATTAAATTTATAATAAAGTTAATTTTTATATTTATATGCTCGCAAAATTTTTTTATATTCGTAATAATTTTTTTTATAATATATAAATAAATTCCTTTTTTTTTTGCAATAATTTTCGTAAATAAAATTCACAGTAAAACCTCGTATTCTGCTAACGTTCGGAGAAAGTCAACTATCCGAAATTTCATTTCTCCAGCCAATTTCTCGACCCCTGTTCAATCTCGTACTGATACATACGCCCACGCAGGTATTCGAGAAAACGTCGTCATTGCTGATCGTTACTCGTCAGATCTCGATCTCGCTTCGAACTGCGACGTCAATTTGTTTGAAGGAGACGAGAGCCCGCCGGGGCTTTCTCGCGACTCGTGACGTTGCCGGCGATCCTGGCGAACCGATAAGTACTCGCTCCGGGCGACCGTAGATTTATTGCCAGGCTTGCCGGTCTTCTCGCTACGAACTACCCCCTTAGACACCCCCCCCCCTTAACCTCTCCCGACCGTCAACCTCGTCTCTCAACTTTTGCCTTCGTCCCCGTCTTGTTATGCCACGCAGAGCGATTCGCGGAGCATCTCCCAACCGACTCGACTTCCGTTTTATTGGCGGAAATAATCTTTGATGTGATTCCGCGCGCCGCGTCTTCAAAGTTTTTTCCACCGTTACGAGGGGGTCGACGGGTAATCGATTCTCAGGCAAGAAGAAGACATCGTTCAACGTACGAGATAGACCATAACGCTTAATCGTTCGATGTTCTTATCGTCGTACCATCGTATCAATGCGAGCTACCGCGAGCTCGATGGCATCATAAATGAACAGTCGTTCGAACGAAACACGGTTGTACGTATCACCTTTGAGTTTCTGAAAGTGAGTAACTTAATCTTCCAGAACGCAAACTGGCATCGATGATAAATGTGACGTAGCTTCAAAAGTTTTCACGATTATTTCGATAGCGCACTAACATATCGAATAAATAAATTGTGTAAATATATAATAAAAACGTACACATTCTTATTTGCATATTCAATTTTTTTCGATGAAATTACGCAATCAAAGAAATTCTAACTCATTTCTTAACATGATTATTATAAATAAAAAAATAAAATCTCGAAGAAAATATATCGCGCATATTTTTTGCTTAATGTCCAAGATTTGCGATAATACCTCAATTCTGCTGTTTTTTAATTAACCAATACTACAAAACATATTGAGCGCTATTCTCAACCGCGCGAAAGGTATAGAATAGCACAATTCACCACTCTCCTCGGTTCAACCCTTTCACCGTAAGTAACAAAGGAACAACGCCGAGTCCCACCGCGGTATCTGCGACCCATCGCTGTCTTAATTTCCTTCGTAATCTACGATATTAATATGGCTTAGGGTTGGCCGACGCGCGTAATTTCGCGCCGCGCAGAAATTAATAGAAAGACGAATGTTCCCTCCGCGTGCTTTACGGCTGAACGCTCGACCGGAATAGTTAATAACGACGATTTCTGTGCGTTTCCGCGCCCTGCTTTGCGAAAACGTGCGACCAACGCAAAAGTGAATGCCACATCTTCGAGACAAAGTGTTTCGGCTCTTAAATACGATACCATTTTACATTGCATTGTATCGTGGTAGACACAGTAATTGATTATAGTACTATAGAACTATAGTATTATAATAATTGATTATAGTATTATAATATTGAAGCAATTATTTATTAGATAATTATACATATATATATTACTAAATTATTCATTATATAATCATTTATAATTTTTAATCATTAAGTAGATCATTATAGAATATTTGAAAGATTAATCTTTAGATAAATCAATTAAACGATATTACATAATAATTACATAATTTATATAAAATGTTTAAAGTAATACTTGCATTGTAAAGATAAGTTTTACCTTTTAATATTTAAAGTTTTCACGTTTTTTATACGTAATTAATTGATAAATAAATACGCACATAAAATGTGTCAAACAGAGGAATTTTTTAGTCGCATCCGTAATCATTCATTCGCGTAACACTAAATTTCTGGTATAATCGATTAGCAGCATATATGATGCGATGAACATATGTCTATAGATGATCTATGAATGGAATCTCAGTGTTTATTCTTTTTTATTTTTTATTTTTTTTTTTTATTTCTCTTAGCACGTGTGATGGAAAAATGTCTTGTCGCAAGCAAAAATTAATAACAGATATGTACACATACATAATTTAAAAATTCACCTTCTTTTAAGTATTATTAATTTAAAAATTGAAAATAAGATCTTTTCGTTTTATATATTACAGAATTAGATATAATAATATAATCGAACTAATGAACATTGAGTTTGTTTACTAAGTAATCAAGTAATTAGTAATTATGGTTATTTAATAATCAATAATATACCCCATGGTTAATGAATAATGGAAATAATCAAAACTATTAATTAATCACCGATCTCGATAAAATTATTAATTATTAAATAATAATATCTTATAATTAATTTGAAAAAAATTAAGAATATTTAGAAAGACATATTAACTATTAAATTAATTTCCTTGCTCGAATCTTCTTAAAATTCTATATCTAAATTGCAGCAAGAATCTAAATAAATGGAGGTTGGCGTTTTTCAATCTTGCTAAATACGCTGTGGCATCGAAGTACGAGTCAATATGAAGCTTGTTCAAAACGACATAAGCAAGATGACACGCTCCCCGACGTACATCTTGTTCAAACGTCGCGTCGTTCGCGATAGCGACGCGGAAGTCCTCGAGCATCCGTCCATCGTTCGCGCATGCGATCGCACATCGGACAATGAGACGTGATTCGAGACGGCGGCGCCCCGCTGTCTATGTGTTATCGAGTGGCATTCCGACACGCTTCTGGAGTGACATTTAGATAGCGACGTCAACTGTCTGCGGAGCAAATCCGTCGTGGAAGCGCGAAGGCTCTCCACCTCGGTACCTTCCCCGGAAGCCTGACGGCGAGAGCCCTCGCCACCGGAGCGAGCGAATTCACTGCTGATCGAATTAGCGCGCCACGGTTCCCCGATACCCTGACAGTCTGAATTAATTAACAGGAGAACGCGCTAGGTAAGCAGCCATTATCGCGACAAAGTGTGCGCGTCGCGCGACAGGACGAGCGAGATGTGACTATTCAGTAGTATAACCGTAAACACCAATCGATAGACGCATGAAAATTAAATCACTCTGTGATTTACCGAGAAAATATTACTATTTTTTTACCAAAAATCTGCGGTATACGCATAAATCTAAAATGTTAATTTAATAAGAGATATAGCAATTTTATAAGAGTTTTAGCAAAAAGCGAATTTTTTACATTCTCATGCAAAAGAGTGATCATCATCAGTTTGCCTCGAAATCTTTTAAATGTTCGTTTTATTCGTTAGTCTCGACATCGAAATGAATAAAGAAATATTCGCGACTCCAAGACAAACACAATAGAGGTACATGTTTTGAGATAGAGAGAGTTTTGCGTCTTTCGGCGCGACACGACGTCTTGACTCTCCATTAACTTCACACTTAGCGGCACCTTAGAAAGCTCGCTGCCGTCGGAAGATCTGATTAGGGGTTCGAGTCTCTGCTAAACGCGTTAGTCTCGGCTGCGGGGCGTCGCGCGAGAGGACGGGGAAGCGGCGCCATCAGGTGTTAGAGCGGCGGCCTCGGGAATAGGCAGGAGGAGACGAAAGGGACGTTCGGTGGTGTCTGTCTCTTCATAGTTTGATGCAAATTGAGCACGAGCACCATCAACTACCGGCAGTATAGACGTTTTCCTGGCTCTCTCCCCCTCCCACATCTACATACAAACCCGCGTACACACTTGTATACACCTATCTGCCTCGATCTAGACCTCTTCTCTCTCTCCCTCTCTCTCTTTCTCTTTCCCTCTTTGTCGTCGGAGAAGACTCCACGATCGAGTACGAAATTCATTCCGCGCGACCCTCTTCGGCTTCAAGCAAACCTCCACCTTTCCCACCGATCTTGACTACCGCCGAAGTGTTGCCGTTTGGGGCTTCCCGTCCCGTATTGTGGAGCTCGCACTGTTTGCCAACGAATCTCGGAGGCTTTCTCTCGACTTAGCAGCGATAGAAACATTTCCGCGTCGCGAAGAACGGTTAGTCAACAATTTCGATTTTTCGGTTTTTGAAAAGTGCTATGATTTTTTTATTCAGAAACCAACATTTTTAAACTGGAATTTACATAAAAAGTTATCGCGCGTTCTAAATAAATAAATTTTATAAATAGAAATAATCGCTATATAAAAATAATCTATATAATAAAATTACTTAATTCAATAAAATCAATAATTCTTAATTAAAGATATATTATAAATGTGTCATATCACCATCATATATTTATTTCGTTAAATATAATATTATTCAATAATGTTATTTTTTCATATCTCTTTTTTACCGTTTAAATATAACAATTATTATAATAAACTGCGCTAATCTTTTTATATCTAATCCGCTTTGATTTAAATAAAGTCTCTTGAAGAAATATCCTCTTTGATTTTCACGAGCTAAAATATGAAGACGATACTAAAATAACCGGCGATACTAATGTCTGAAACGTTTAGCGTTACAGATTACAAAAACTGCGTTTATCGGCAAATATAGCGCATATCTGGACGCGAAATCACGATACTATTATAAAGGATCGTTTTCTCCTGTCGTTCTGTCGACTCCTCCTTCTCTTTCTCCTCTCGCACCTACGCTCTGTAATGTTCCTTTTTATGGTGCATGATTCGAAGCTGCCCCCGGGATCGATTTTGCTTCGTAGCATGGCACTTATCGTACTCCGTTACGAGGGCGCGTTGCTTTTTATGGTGGTTCATGCTAGATGTTCCGATCGGCACACGTTGGCCTCTCTTTCTCGCTCTTTCTTTGCCCCTTTTCATTTTCTATTCCTCTTATTCCCGTGGAAACAAGGTATCTGCACGATACCGTAACAAAAATCATACATGCCCAAACGGACTTTCTTACAAATAGACTGACTAACGAAAGTTAATTTGTCGATAAAATCGAGAATAGCACGAGAAATGAAGGATACTAAATTAAAACGTTATAAGCTTTTTTCACGATGCATGAAAATTTTATTATTCACCATAAAATTAACTTAATCATTGAATTAATAAGTGAAATCGATTGCAGATGCTAAACCTTCGTATGAAAATGCTAATATATCTCGAATTCCCGACATGTCCTGATTTCACTAATAACAGTAGGGGAAGTATATTTATATATTACGATACTCTCGGCTATATCGATCGAGACATCGCGAGTTTCATATACCGATCGGAGGGATATTTTAAGTTCAATTATATCATCGCCAATCAGGTTGAATATATAATCATCGCTCGCTATTTCGGATCTCTAATCACATCTATATTTCTGAATCAACGAAAATCTTTAATGGCGATGAAAATAAAATCCAAGTCATGCGAACGCTAGCTTTCAACATTAATGAAAATCCGTGAAAATCCGAAAATTTTTATTTATACAGCAGAATTTATAATTTAAAGTTTTATTCAATTTTAACTATTTTTTATTATTGTATTAAATATATAATTTTTGAAAGAAAATATTTATATGTTTATGAATAAATTGTGTTTTACTGAAATTAATTCCAAAAAGTAAATGAGATAAACACTTATATAATACTTATAGTCTTTGTTTTTATATGCATTTGTATGTAAATATGATATGAAAAAAAAGTATCTCATTTCGAAGAAGAATTTCATTTATTTCGCGCGTTGATTTCGTCGGTGCGCAAATGACCTGGCCACATCCTGAGAACACATCGTTGAATCTACTAAAAAAAAATGCAGATTTCATTGGATATGGGCGGCATACGTCGTAGAATCTCATTGCGATTTCATGGTCCTCTCGGAAGGAGAAGACCGACTCGTTTCGAATGCTACAAATGTGCCGCGCGCGAACGTTCGCATTCAGGTGGCTCGAGTAGGTGGTGAAAAAAATCACGTCTGCATTTACATAAGCGCCGGTATAAACCACTCGACGGAGAAATCCCGACATAAAACCCAAACAGGATACCAGCGCGGGACAGCACATCCGTTGAATACGCAATGGCCGTATGTAGCCGGTGTACGTACACACACCCGCCTGCCCCCTTGCCGAAAAATGCTTTTATTATTCACCGGTGAATTACGAACGCGACACTGTATACGTTTTATCCCGTCGTTTATGCTGACGTGGAGTTTACACGGCTCATTGACGACGACGTCTTTAAGAGAAAGAGAGAGAATCGTCCATTTCATCGACATTGAAACACATTCTTTTCTTGTCTGGATATTCCATCGATTTTATCATCATAAATTCTGGAACTTTGTCAAGCACGATCACAACTATGTCATATATAAAGGAATTTATGCATGTTTTATTACATGTGTACATGCATATTAACTCACGCGACGACGATTTATCAGAAAAATTGGTTCAATACATATAAGTAAAATAAATATAAAATATATTTAGTACAATTCTTTTATCAGCTAGAAATAAAAAAATAATATAAAATTAAAGATAACGAGAAATAATATAAAATTAAATATAAGGGAAATAAGATAAATAATATAAAATTAAAGATAACGTGCTAAAAATAGAAAAATAGTATAAAATTGAAGATTATGTGCGCGACACGAATTGCACTTAAGAAATAAAGTAACAGATCGATTCTCTCTCAACGATTTACACCAACGATATCCAGAGGAGTCCGACGTGTTACAATAACGACTCAGAGTTTTTGCGAGCCCTTCTCTAAGACAAATCGCGCGAACACGCCCGTCATATCGCGATCGATATAACGCGCTACGTGGCATAACGTCTAGAGAGTGATGTTTCCAGCGCCTGACAGGAATTTTCAAGTCCCGTGGATCATGGCAAAACGATTTTTATGTCCCTCGTGGATCTTCGATCCATCGTGCACGGTAGAACAGGTCGGTTGCCCTTACGAGCCCGCTTTCATGGCTCTTTAGCATTTCCGGGCGTTACGTCCTTTATGCGGACGCCTTCCCCGAAAAGGGCGCAGGAGAGAAAAAAATTGACTTTTAAACCGGCAATAAAAACGAAAAATGTGAAATCTTTGATTTTAAAGGCTCTGCTGGCCCGCCCTTCGCGGGAGCGACAGTTGGTCGATGCGTATAACCCTCACAGTGGCAATCTTATTTCTTTCGATATCGCAAGCCGAGCACGTTCAGTACCTCGTCGCCATCCCGAAATCCGCGTGCAACAGTATGTATATCGTGTCGGATTACTCTAAAATCCCGGGCTTTTATATGCGGAATTTTAAAATACACTTCAGTGCTGTCTCGGATTTTTCATTCGGCCAGAAGTGGACAGACGTCAACTTGTTAACATTTATCTGATATATATAATTGCATTTATATATATAAATAAACAGCATTATTTGCAGATCTATTATTAATAAGTGAGGAGAAAAGTCAGGGACTCATCAAATCATGTATCGATACGTTTATAGAAAAGGAGAAGAAAATAAGAGCGAGAAAATTGGAGAAATTCTCAATTCTCGGTAATCACGATGTTTGCGAATCGACTGAAAATTTGCATTTAAAAGTCTTGGAAGATGCTAGAAGAAGCGGAAAAGGGGTGGCGTTTCGCTGCTTGTTTTTATTTTCTAGCAATTTCCTCGGCGGAGCAGAACGGAAAGTGACCTTAAAGGGAATTAGCACGTTTTACCGCCTCTATACCTGTCTCGCACAACTCTTAAACGAAATTTCTTCCCGTCCCTCTGCCACTATGAATCAACGTGATAACGATTATTATCATTTTTAAATCTAATAATTTAAATTATTAAAAATTCTATGTAGCATTTTATAAATACTATTATAATTTTCCAAAATTTGTTACAATATTATTTTTGTATTTTAATAACGTAGCACGATCTTAATGCGATAAAATTAATTTCTGATTGCAGATTTTGCGTGGGCGACAGATTTTATCTCTGTGATAACAAGATTCTCTGTGAATACGATTATGAAGAGAGGCTGGTTTTCGCCAATATGGCTCTGCATCCTCCACCTACCGCAACCTTGGCGCACATCAAGAGACAAGTGACCCATCTTCAGCCACCTCAGGTGAAAAGAACTTGTAATTATTTTTATTATCAACGAAACTTGCGCGCGGTAACTTATAGGTTCATGTAGCTTAGAATATATCTATCGATCAATAGACATACTTTCGTTACGAGATACCTATACGAGGTAAAGTACAGCAGAATGCACATCTAGTGGATATCTTCTCTGGACTCTGGCCATCGGGTTTCAAACTCGCAAGGTTTCAAACTCCTCAAGGCGCAACCCCCTTAAGGCGGGTTAAAGTGGCAGGTCGCCCGTCCTGACCCTCTCGACAACAAAGGACTCCCCCGAGGCTTCAGCTATGCTTTACCATCCTGCCATCGTCTTACGAGTTAGGATATCGCGTGTCCTTATTAATTAAGCTCGCCCGTTAAGCAAGCCTCGTCGCATACCTTAACGATTTGCTCGTTCTCCGTCGAAGACGGGAACGTGCGAAAGAATTTATTCTTCATAAAGATTGTTAGACTTTCAAGAGTTATTCCGGGAAATACGAAGCTCTGGAAAATTATCGCCTCTTTTTTTATAATTGCGACTCTTTGATCAATCGCAATATATATCGCGAATAAAAAAAATTTTAAAAACCTTTAATGTGCGCGTGAACGTGGAAAATATTTTTGAAAAGACTCTAACGAAAAATTAAAAAAAAAGCGTTGCAAAATTTAATTTAAATTTAACTCTTATTTTTTCAAAATGGTAAGAGAAATGTCATGTAATATTGAATTAAATGATTAAAGTAAAAACAGATCGTGAAATTATGATAATAAGGGACAAATGGTAAGCAAAGAAGAGATGGCAATTTTCACAGAGCAGGAACGTCCAGAATTATGAACTCATCGGCGTTAAGCTTGTTGGGATTAAGTCGTCTTGATTATCCTAAGGCAACAGCCTTGCTTCGAAACAATATCTTAAGCTCCTGCCGCACGAAGGACCACGTCCTACTCGACCCTAGGAAGCCTATCCGTTTAATCCGGGTGCCGTCTTGCAAGGATCCCGCCGTCTTCCTTGTATAATGACGTCACGTATTCTAATTCGCAATATTTCCTTGAAAATAACGATTAGAATAATCCAGAACTTGAAATAGAAAAAACTTTGCCCTCTAATTATTACGATATATCAATATTTATATTTTACATTTTAAATATATTTGAAATTATAAATAAAAGCCTAAGTATATGTAATTTTTAATTATGCAAAAAAATAAGCTTCTTTTAAAACGAGATAATTGAGTAGTTAATTGGGCCATTACTAAGAATATCATTTACTGCATTATTTCTGTTGTTAAAAAATTGTTAAAAGTTCGCGATAAAATAGTCATCGCAAAAGTTGGAAAACATTTTTCGGAACGTCTCGAAGAGGCGGTCTAAAACTCTGTAGATGCTTGCTACACGCTCGAATTGTACGCATGCACAGAATAACGAGGTCCCCAGCCCGATGATATCATGCTCGGTAACGTGTACTACTTATAATATGCAAATTCGCTCCCCTTAACCGCTCTTGCTGGCGAGCTGCGTGTAATTCAGGGGTTGGTAACCCTTGCGACTCTATTCCTGTATGCCACGTAAGCGTCGCGCGCTCTTCGACGACCATTCGTGCGTGCATGCGTGCGTGCGTGCGTGCGTGTACACGTCGTTTATAATGTTTAAAGAAATATCGGCTCGCGTGAACGGGCGTGTTAGCGCGTAAATATTTTTCAGGGACATCCACACGCGCGCGTAAATCTCTCTTGGCGAGGTCGAACGGGGTGTCTCACTCGAGACTTAAAATTCGTAAAGTCTCTCGACACCGAACGCGATGTGTCGCTTTAATTAATATTTTTTTATTGCCCAACGAGGGAAATCAAATTTGTTTTTTCGCTGTAAATTTCTGGCATCGTCAACAATCGGGAAAAATTGGCACGTCCGCGGTGTATTCCGCGATATTGCGCGATCCAGCAGCTTTCACACGCAATATCGATTCGCTTGGAGGGTTTACGGGTTATAAATGACCGGTGTGCGAAATAACGGGATGGCAGACTAATGCCAATAATCGGCGTGGCATGCTAATGTCGTCTGCGCATCTATTACGCTAAGCCTGATGGATCCCTCTTGACATCTCGTTCCTGGAGCGTGAATACCTTCGATCGCGGAGAGCACTCAAGATGTCTATCGTTTTGTTAGCCAGCATAAAGGTCATTTGACATTTTGCAGTTAAATGAAGTTAACACGTACATTGCTCATTTTCGCCTCAAATAAAATAATATCACACATACTTGCTCATTTTCGCCTCGAATAAAATAATATCACACATACATCTTGTATGAAATAAATAATTGAAGTTTTAAACGATAGCAATGAGTTGTGATAAAACCAATAATGATATTTTTTAAATGTAAGAAACAATTACATAAACAGAAAACATTGGGCTCCCGTTAGATTTAACACTCCGATAAAGCGCGATAAAACGGGAAGACGAAATTGAGAATACCTATAAAGTGTAAGAAGAGAAAGAGAGAGAGAGAGAAGAAGATATAAAAGGAGAAAGGAGGAAAGGCGTTAAGATTCTTAAAAACCGCAAAGAGGGTGCTCGTCCTAGAGGCAGCTGCCACCCTTGTACTCTCTTTAAGCCCGTCGGAGGCAGCGAAGTACCGTCGACGGAAGGTGAAAAAGGGGGCGGTAGTTTTTCTGATTGCCTGAGAACAGACAGCTGTCCCAATCTTTCTCAGCCCTGGGAGGATCTACCGTGCTTCTTGCGAATAATGCCGGAGATGTTGCTTACGAATAACTCGAGTATGCCTGATCCGAGGTAAATCGAGGACGGGGAGGATGAAGGAATGAAAAGAAGCGACGGGACTGGACCGCCTTTAGCCGTCAGTATCGACAATCGAGCTGTCTCGATGACGGATGATGGATCGTTTCCGATATTATCGTTGGTCTATTGAAACTTTATCATATATTATAAGGACTATTTCAAAATTGATTATCTTGGTACTGTTAGACAACACAATGAGATTTTTAATCCAATAAACACATAATTGTTTTCATAAAAACTTTCAATAAAAAATTAATATTCTACAATATCGAAAATAAATAATTCTGGATTAAAAAAATTAAAAAGATATTATTCATGTCATTAAAAGGAACTCGATTATATATATAAAATAACAATATAGTTCTGTAAATAGTAACAATAGCGAAAAGACTCGTGAAGCTTTAGCTCCATTTCTCGAACAGGAATTTCGATCGAGCCGCGCAATCTCATCCTCCTTAGAGACAAGTGTAACGCGCTTAAAAATTGGCGAGAACTTTTATTTCAGTCTAATTTTCCCCTTGGGACTCGGCGAAATGATAAGAGAGAAGAGAAGGGGGATGAAAGAGGAAACATTAGCGGGGGATATAGACACGGAGTAAGAATGAGAAAGAGAAAGACACGACGAGAGAGTTTGGAACGATTATCTGAGTTTTAAAACAAACTCTCGAGTGTCTGCGAAGTCCTTCGCGAATCAGAGGGAGGAGGGAGGCCGAGGTGCCAGAAAGAGGTTGAAAGACGCGATGAAGGGAAGAGGGAGTTGCGGAGGTGAGATAATATGCTAATGCCAAGACGGAAGGTACATGGGAATTTAAGAGGATCAATGCACAGTACGAGATTCGTATTCGGGGAATAAGGCATTACAACATCCTCTATATTGCTTCCAGGCGATTAGATCCCTGAAAGTTCATCGAATGCGAGCGACTAATTTCGGCAAAATTAAACTTTCGGTTTAACGTCATTTTTATTGAATCTGAGTGTTCAATATCCATTTATTCAAGGATGAAACAGATGCGTTATGGACGTATCGAATTCAGGATAACTAAAAAAATTGAAGATTTTATACTTAAAATAAAGATCTAATTTTTCATCTCATTTCCTATTTTATTTGCTTATATTTTTCTTATTAATATATTAATATAAACAGAATAATTCACAAAATTATTACAATATCACGAACTTGTTAGAATGGATTGTATTAGTAAAAGATTTATGATGGCAAAATATAAGAGGTATTTATGTATAATTTTCATTGTGAATATCGCGTTAATTGTACGTGATTGGTTTAAAATAGCTGTTTCGATATGAATGAAAGACTTAGGGATCGATATAACGTATGCATTAGAATATCCGAATAGAATGTGTCAGAATAGGATATGATACCATTAATAATAATTAATGTAGCGCACGGTTAATCCCTCGAAATGTAGCGTTTAGCGAAATGGACGTACATCATCGTAATGCAGTACTATACAGAGCCACAAGCGTATTCCCACACTGAACAAAGCCATTAGTCCATCATTAATCCTTCATTGTAGATACTCTATCGTTGTGCATGCGAATACGATCTGTTTAGAATTACATCAGAGAATGTCATGGAAATTATGTAAAACGAGCACATATTATATTCTCTCTATATAATATTAAATATAAAATATATAAAATATATTTAAAAATTTTTAAAATTTTCGCTCCAGAGAAAAAAAGATTGTCGCGAAATCTCAAAATGCCGTGATCAAAATGTTTTACGCGTAACAAACAGCTCTTGATCGATCGTCGATCGATCAGCCGATTAGATTGTCCGCTTGGTCAACGTAACACAAGTTGTGTCGTGACAGGAAGAGGAAGAGAAAAAGACAGAGAGAGAGCAAGGAAGAGGGAGAAAGACATGAGCACGTACATACGAGCCCTCGCACGCGCGTGTACACGTCGTTCTTGTTAACGAGCGCATTATTAGGTGCACCGTGCTTGGCTGAATTTCACGTAAAGCCTCCGCGCGGCCCCTTATATTGTACAACGCGCGCGTCCTGAGAAAGCTCGCATGGGAAAGCCCGGCTTGCGAGCTTATGCGAGATTATGAGTTTAGTTGGGAAACAAGAGAGAGAGCTATGTGCTACGTGGTCGAGAGCTTACTTTTGTAACGATTATTACCAACGACTATGGACCGTCGCAAGGACTCGATCATGGTCAAGCTTGCCTTTTAACAACAAATTTTAATGTAAAATCAAAATGCATCAGAAAATAAAGCCAAAAAAAAGACGATGATCAATCACGAATTTGTTTCACAAAAATTGAAATTTAAAAAATTTAAAAAAAAATTGAAGAATCTATAAATATGATTGATTAGTTTTTCTTCGACCTACACTATTTACTTGCAGAGAAGAAAAAACAGAGTATTAATAAATCTCTTTTTTTCTGAGGAAAGAATCAAATCGAAAGTGGCCGCGCCCTGGGGGCTAACGACCCGCCAGTAAATTCCGTTTCCAAACGATCCCGGGGCGATTAACGACGTCTTTCTCTAATTCTCATCTCGTGCCGGAGGTCGGACCACGAGCGTGGGTGGCGCTAATTTTTGCGCGTAAGAAAAGCTACACCGCGCGCGTAGAAACGGAACGCGCGCACCTGGCCGTTTCCCATCCGCGGGAGATCAACGGACAAATGACACGCGATTCTCCCTGGCAAACCCCTCACGCGTTGGCGATGCTTCGCATTTACCGTCAGTTACAAACTACCCGACCCCGCTTTAGTACCCTCGCGCCGAGTCACGATTAATGTCTTATTCGCGCGAGCGAGATCCTCTTGAGAGGAAGGAAAAACCGGGAGATTTTCCGCGACAGATGAGAAAAGAAAATGAACGCGAAAAAAGCTACTCGCGACTATCATATGCAACACAAAAACTCGTCTTTCCATTAATAAACTGGTGCAAGATATTAATTATGTTATTAAAATTATCTTTCAAACAATTACAAAATTTCTAATAGTTATAAACAATCGAATAAAAAAAATGTTTGACTTTGGTGGAGGATTATATACATAATTGTATAACATTCTATCTATACATATCGAATATCACAAAACGCGCGCTGTTTGATTACGATGCCGGCAGTAAATCCACAACTCGGTAATTCCTCCTCTGGCAATTGTAGATAAAACTTGAATAAGTCATAGACTTAATTTAACCCATAGTAGTGTTCAACGGCGGTCTGGAGCCTTCCACGGAGATTTCTTAATTACAAGCGAGACTCTCTGAGACAAGAGGGTACAAAGATAGAAAGAGAAAGGAAGACTTGGGATATATATGTATCCCAAAAACGTAAAATGAGAAAGAGAGACAGAGAGAAAGACAAAAGTCTTGGGGAAAAGGGTTCTCACGGCGACGAGATTTAAGGATCCTTCCTAAGGAAAAAAAGTCGCCCTCGTCGCGAAGGCAGATGATAAAGCATTTCTCTAGCAGCGCTTTGTCATTTTTATCGTAATTATTTACGAGTTAATTACTCCGCAACCGCACCCTGCTGGCTACACTTTTTTACGTTAGAATGAGAAAAATGCTTTATTAAGACACCAAAAGAGATAACACCTTTCACAGCGATCCCGTGACAGATCTGCGCTTTCATTCTTATTTTCCCATTGCATACAGCGAGAAACAAAAGCGAAATAAAATGAGGAAAAGTAAAATAGATAATTTACTCAATTTAATTTAATAATAAATTATGTATTGTAATTTATTCTTGTCTTGCATTCTTTGAAAACAAAAAACATATTGTAATTAAAATCGATTCGTTCGTTGCGTCGCAACGAAAGTATTCCAAGACGTTCCAAGGCGCGGGATAATTGCCGAAAATGGAGGCTTAATTCGGCGCCGTGCGAAAGTTAGTATGATCAACTTACGGGCCGAAATCGTGACGAGGGAGGATCTCGTCACGAGGGGCTGAGCCGCACGGTCTGCCGAATTTTAAGCCTGTATAATTTAACACCTTTACTGCAGAAACTAAGAGAAACTGAAGGGAAAGACGCGGAGGAGAGGCGAAAGGAGAGGCACGCGTGTTCGCGAGAAAGCATGAGACGACGACGGTTGTAAAAGACGAAGAGAAAGCGGGATCGACTGGATAAGACGAAGGAGGGGGTGAACGGAGGGAGATAGGGAGGAAGGGATATAAAGTTCGAAGTTTTCAACGGCGCTTACCTAGCCTAGTACAGCCTCCGCCTCTCCCACGAGTTCTCTGTACCATCAGCGCATAAATATGGCCACCAGAGAGATAGAGATGGATAAAGAATCGGTCGCAAGAACAAGAAAGAGAGATCCACTAAAGTTGAGTCGTCCCGTTCTCCCTTTTTATCCGGCCACTGAGATACAAGTTCATTCCTTCGGTCTTTTGTTTTTGAAGCAAAGTCTTAGATAATACATTAGAAAGGATGATGAGAGGAGAGAGGAAGAAAGAGAGAGATATGCGAATTCGTTAGCGTTGTCAACCCTTTAAGAGCGGAAGTTCGCGCTGGATTTTACGTACCCGCGACATGAATAATTGTTGAAATCGAATTACGAAGCAAATCGATCGACTGCTTTTATTCCTGAATTTCGTAAATTGCTCTCTAATCGGATTAAATTCTTCAGAATTACAGATTCGCATCTCCTAATACGTCTTTTGATATGTATTTAAAGATTTAATAAATGAATTTCGGAAATAAATTAAATGTAATTTTTATGCAACCAATATTTTTTACTCGATTAAATGCAATTTGCAAAGAAATCGATAGAATCGATAAAGGTTACCTCTAAAAGAGATTAAATATATTTTATACACGAATGTTATATAGCCATTAAAATCAATTTCAATAAATATGAAATGTTGCGTGTTTTCTTTATAGACACGTGTCGGTATCAGTGACGTGATTAAATTACGGTTAAATTAATAATTAAAAATACATTTATATTCCTACTAATATATTAATATTTCTAACAATTAATTCCCTTTCTTCTCCAGAAAGAGTAAGTATACATAAAGTGTGTTACTAAGAAATATTTATCTTTGTTAACGCGATGCCTCTCTCAAATATGTCTATGATGTCTTTTTTAAATAAGAAACTTTCACACTTTTTATTTTAAATAATTCTTTTTCGCGAAGATTATTGTTTAAACTAAATTGAAAAAGAAAATTAACCACGTGTCTTTTTTTCACTGTACAAACTAGTAACAAAATAGTAGCATATCATTTGCAGTGTATTATTTAACGATAACCATGGTTAATTAAAATTTCTTTCTCAATCTATGTTACAGCTAGAGTTATAATCTAGACAAGGACAAACGAGTCACACTAACCAGAATTTGTTAACTAAGGCGGTCAGTGCGAATCACTAGTACGGTATATCACTCGCATTGGTATAAATCATACAGTGTTGCAATTACTTATCGAGAAGACTTTAAAAGAGAAAAAACCGTGCATATGTAAGATTGATAGAAAAATACGAAATATACGCTGCTTCTCGATCGACGGCTCGATATTGCTCGACGGCACTTTATAAAGGACGTGCGTGCATTCGGTCGCATAAATTTTCCGCTAAGTCGAGATCGTTCGATTAGGACCGAATTGAATGAGAAAACCGATCCGTACACATCCGAATGTATATCGACGGTGTATAATCCTCACGCGTCTTCTTTTATCTTGCAGAACGTAACCGCGGGTGGCCCTCAACGACAGGCGAACGGGGAAGCGGCCCATAACCACAACGGATATCCAGCGCCAGCCAGCTCGAGCGCCCATAACGTCCTGAACCCCATGAATAATTTAAACGGTATCAATGCGCAAGCATCGTACGATGCCAAATGACAAACGAAGTAAGCACCGATATATCGATTGAGCCGCGCGATGGGGGAGGGAACGACTCGTGGAATCTCGCGTCGTTCTCATTGTCTTTGTGGTTTACCATGCCGATCGTCCAAACCCGTAATTTTAGCATATGACTCGCGGCAAATTGCGAGTGTAATCGAATATCCCTTAACTATCGAAAAATAAGATCGTTAAATTATCGACATCAAACAATGATGCGAGAGGGAAAAGTGTTACCGCGCACAGATATATATTATATATTCGCATTATGTTATATTTCGCTTTTCGTCGCGATTGAAAATCAACTAGACGAAGTTCAATTTTCATGTAAATAAAGAATTAAAAAAATATATAATAGTGTCTCTGCGAAACAACGCGAATAAGCGGCGTAGGAATGTATAACTATAAAAAAATATAAAATTAATAACACAAGGATATATCGCGACGTTCTGTTAAAAAAGGAACAGGGATATAAAATTTCCTAAAAACTGACAAAATTGCGGAGCAACTATATCTCCTATGTCATCTTCTACATCATTTAACAAATGCTTATTTTCCGGACGAATTATTATTCCATCTTCGAATAAATTCTCCAATACAAGACAGAACGTGAGGGAAGAATATATAAATCCGGAATGTGTGTCTTTCGTTCTCTCACTTAATTAGATTCATATATTTGAGATGTCGAATGGATTCGTCTTCCCTACGCTCGACTGGCTAGACGATAAATAAGTAGATAAATAAATAGATAAGTAGACAGTAGATAGGTAACGAATGTTTTGGCCAATTATGGCAAATTATTGGTGCTCTTTAGATTATAATTGATCGAGTGTCTGCGCGACCCAGTTTAAACAAATAAAAAGCCGCTAAAATAAATTAAGAAAAAAACAAAAAAAAATATAAAACCTGCATGAAAATTTATGCACTAGAAAAATATACCACAACTTCTTCCGGATTTATTTGATTTCATAAAATCCTTATATCGACATCTATCCACTTCCGGCCGGTCTTTTAAAGATCTTTAACAACAATCGTATCATATGAAAAGCCCGAAATTTGAGATGGTAATAAAGTTTAGTGTCTAACGTTTAATGTGCTCGCCTCGCCGAGGGCGGCATCTCGGTGAGATGGTACGCAGGATGACCCTTGATAGGTCCTATCGAACGAAGGCGAGCATCGGGAATCGGTAGATCGAATCGGCGGGCTTCGAGAGAGAAGCAGTGCAAGTAGCAACGGCAACTGCTCGCCATCCCATGGGACTCATACGTTAAGGGTGACTTAAGCATTGTTTCAACTTCGAATCTCCCGGCAGAGGCCCAGATTGATGTCGCGAACTTTTCCGTTGCCTTATTTGCGAGTCAGATAACGAGGCTGAGTTATGTCAAAAGTTCTCTCTCTTTCTCTCTCTCCGGCCCGGCCCATGCTGATCGTATCGGATCACGAAGAATACCCGTAGTCGGGAAGAATGTTTTATTTCTTCCCTTAGCTCTTCGGGGATTCATCGTCGATGCCAAAAGTACCTATGTCGAGCGATAATAGGCTAGCAGCTGCGTCGGAAAACTGCCGATTCCTTCAGAGGTGCTACCTTCACGGTTTCTTCCCGGCCGCAATAACGAGGTAATGAGAAAAATCTTACAATTAGCGAAGGGAGGCAATAATTAATTGTTGATCATCCGTGGCAAAAGAGAATTTAAGGAATAGATGTTAGAATCATATTTCGCGAAACTAATTGAAATTGACTGTGAATCTATTGTTAATAAATTACGTTAATATTATATTAATAAATTACGTAAATATTTTCTTATATGCTTCTGTTATTATAATTTTATGCAAATTAAGTATGAATATATTAGCTCGTCAACGTTTCTTATACATGGTACTTTCTTATACTTTCGTAATATTTTATTATACCAAATATATGCAGAATGTGTATGTATATAAATGATGGTAGCAATTTTGAATTATATGGTAAATAACATCATATGCATAATTAATAACGAGTGCCAATTATTAGCGCACCTCGACTTCGCGAGTAAAAACATCGTATAAGCATACAGTTCAATCTATCCAACCACATTGAATCATTTTGATTTGACTCGCAACTTGTATTTTCATACTAAAACATAACAGTAACCTTATTGTTGCATTCATCAAACGCATTAAAGTCGCCTAAGGAATGCGATTTCACTCAACATTAAAATATATTTCAACAATTGTAATGATTAATTCTCTCGCAAAATATATGACAATTCCAGCATAGTTCCTAAACGCGAAACTTCGTTTTCGACGAAACTACTGCGATTACCAAACAAATATTTATACCGTACTTATGCGACTATCAAATGAATGTTTAACAGGACACAGGCAGTGCGAGTAGTACCGAAAGTACATTTTTGTACATTGTATTCTACGGTATCGCTTTCTAAATCCCCGTATAAATCATGGGCAACATTATATATATCTAGTACTGATTATGTGCGCTTGGATCACGACGTACGAAAGAACCGAGATATTAATTAATTAAGAAAGTGTGTATGCGTTTACACTAGTATAGATACGTTTTATATTATAATTCTATCATAGAAGTATTAATAAATTTGTTTCGATGTTATGCAACAGTGGTAATTGTGAATCGTATGTCGTTATTTCTCTTAAATTGAATCAGCGAAAATATCACTGACTAAAGCAGTGATATAAAATTTCAGCGAAAAGTATTCTTCATATATTTCACTGATTATGGTAATAAGATTTCGCTGAAAAATCAGCAATAATCGTATTTGCAAGCTGTAGTTTTAAAAGTTTTTATTATTTATCATAAATGAATATATTTTTGAAAAGCTTTCATATACATATTTGAAATGAAATACATAACTAGTATTCAAATTCAAAATTATATACATATAATATTACAATTTTTCACTTTTAAGATGTGATAAACTTATAAACAAGACTCGATTAAATTCATATATTTCTTTAACAAAATATATTGCTATAAATTTACCTCATAATACATAATATATAAGACGCGTCTTTTATATAAAATATTCTCAGTGAAATATACTAATAATAACTACTATTATTAACTGATTCTTCCAATAAGGTTTTATTAGAAATTTATGCTTATAATTAAAACCGTTAGTGATTATTCATTGCTTATCAGTGACAACATACATTGATTCCATTTAAGAGAACGAGAAAAAAAGAACCGTCATCATTCTGTTTGCTTTTTTCTTAAAGGTTTATGTTTATGCTTCTATCGAGCTCGCGATATTGATTCGCGACGTTGCGACGCGAAAATCAACACGCGGAATGATTTTCGCCGCCGACGTGGCCTCCCTTTGCATCTTCCGTTCGTATTTCCCTTGAATTATTTAAGGGCGTTACGTGATTGGCCGACAAATCCGGTTCGCCTCAATAATTTACCAATCATACGCGGTCCTTTGTGTTTTATACGCCGCGTTTCGAATAAATCGCATTGTGTATTCAGGAGAGCGGCATCCAACTCTATTCTCTGGTGCGAACCCTCTCCGCGTATCCGGCGATGGAAAAAAGCGAGGTGAAGAAACGGAAGAGGAAACTCGCGAAAGGGGCGATCGCGCACGATTTGCACGAATTGACTCGAAATTCGGCTGAACATCGCGAATTTATGACGAGACTGCGAAGGAACGCAGTGTCTTTCCTCGTCCTTCGTAACTTCCCGGAATCGCAAAGTATAATATATCGCAATATTCTTAACACGAATATTAAGTTAATACTTAACAACTTAGCAATGTACGCATAATATTTCGCATGAAAACTCAATATTTATAAGTTTCAAAATATTTGAGAAAAAAGAGCTTTTAAATACCTCTATAAATTGAAGCGTCCTGGTGCTTTTTAAAAGACAGAGCAGTATATGTTCTGGATGGATTCCACCTGAAGAGTGCACATTCCGAAGTCGGCACGAGTTGATAACAAGTAACTGATGTATACACTTGCACTGAATGTAATAATTTACACAATTTTAATATACATATAATAATACTAGACATATCGCGAAAAACATTAACTTTCTTTAACGCGCGGTAATCGACTGATGATCGTCGTATCTTTGACTCACCGTACGCCGTGCGGCTGGAGGTGGGGGGGAGGTCGTATTGTTTTGTTTACATTCGTGCCGCTTGCTCGCGCGTCATACCAGCGGAATGTTTACCTGCTACGTCACGATTGAGATCAATCGCGACGCACATTCACAACTCTTCGAAATTCTGTGACGTACGCATCGTACTACGAAGCAATGTTACTTGAAAATTACATGCATATAATACGCTCGTGATATTTCTTGTGAAATCGACGTATCTCGATGGGGAGATTCAGCGAAACGACCGTCGCTGGATAAGGGAAGGTGATTTAATGTCGCAGGCGAAACTACTTATCTATAATCCAATGAGCGGGTAAGTAAATGAAGCGGGAAACGAGAGAGACGGTCGAGCATTCGATGCAAATTGGCAATTTTTTCTCGTACGGCTCGCGGTAATCATTGGCAATTAGAGCACGGAGGCCCCCGATAAATGTTATTTACGATCACGATTATCCGGGGCACGCCTAGCCGCCAGAAGGTTCGCCTAACTACAACTTCCCGACCATCTAATTGACTGACGATTACTTCTGTTTGTACAAAATGCCGCACTTTAGCGCTAGCAAACGCGAGCCCCCTTCTGCTCGATTGCCATTTTCTCCTTGTCTCACCGAATACGTACATTGCTATAAATAGAGTATAATTATAGGAAGAATACTTAAACTTACTTCAGATTATTTATAATTTTAGAATTCGGGACATTTAATTTATAATTTTATACATCATATAATAAACATTGAAAAAACTATATACAAAATATATATATGTGTATATATATATATATATATATATATATATATATATATATATATATATTTACACGTATACCAGAATATATACAGTACACATTAATTATAAATAGATTTCTGTCACGAATTATCATGTAATAATTAAATTAATTAATTATTCTTTCTATAATTGTGTATGTAATGTATTATGTTTTTGTAAATATACTATCAAGACTTAGGTCAAAAAATTAGTCAATCTAATTATACAATATCAGAGTTTAGCTTCAATCAATAT
Organism: Camponotus vicinus; assembly: GCF_025532165.1. Lineage (NCBI taxonomy): Eukaryota > Metazoa > Arthropoda > Insecta > Hymenoptera > Formicidae > Camponotus > Camponotus vicinus. The sequence goes on from NW_028141949.1 coordinate 4,999,384, forward strand.
GCAAAGACGTGGCTTCGGGAAAAAAACGGGCAATGCCTTCATTCAGATTTTTTTATTTATAGCAAGATCAAATTTTAAATATGAGAAAAGATTACATTTCTTAAGATTATTTTTATTACTTATTTCTTTTACGTGATGTCTAGTAAAATATTTGAACTAGTCCGTGCCAATTATCTTGAACATAATATTGATATAGTTTCGAAAAAAATTGCTCTGAAAGCAACCACGAATAGCAAATAACAAGTCCGAGATTTTAAAAAGCAGACAAATAGAGAATCGTGATTATATATATCGGTATCTATTTATTCGTCGAGAATCGTTCTCTCTTCTCGTTACTTGTTATTTCCGTTCAAACTATCTCCCATGTTTAATCGCCGGCAAATTACCCCCTCCCCGTCGAATCGCAAAACTCCCCCGCAGCTACGAGAAACTTGAGAGGCGAGTGTTATTATCTGCCAACAATTTTTCCAGGCGCGCCCTTTCTTCGTCGCGATAATAAGAGAAAAAAAAGGGACGCGGGTGTGTAACGTCGCGACGGGTTTGCGTAAAACACGCAAATCACGTATCGCACGGAAGAACCCGGGGAAGAGGAAGGGGGTGAGAGAATCGCGGCTCTTTTCCGCGGTCTCTGAAGCAATATTATTACTAAAAGCCGCCGCTCGTCCTCGACTGCTTCGCGCGCGCGGCAGCGAGTACGCGCGAAGAGAAACGGCGGTCCGGAGGAGTGATTAATTAAAAGAGCAAAAACTGTTTTCATAAAATTCATTTGCGGAAATATGCGCCAACTGAAATAATATCCGGCCGCCGATGGGAACCGCGTGTCCCGTTCCGGCATCGTGTAGCCGCTACATTTCGTCTCGTCTCGTCTCGTCTCGTCTCGTCGCGTCGCATCTCGTCGCGTTCGAGAATAAAAAAAGTGAAGCGAATAAAAATGAAGGCTGCGCGCGCTATGCGAAAGTTTTCGCATTTTTTGTGCCCGCCATCGCCGAAGCATAACAGCCGTGTGTGTAAACGGGATTCGTGCGGCCGCTTGAGCTTCAAGTCGAGCGCGTTAATATTAAAGTCTGCTCCGAAATCGATTGCGTGCTCCTGAGAATAAAGAATTACCTCATTCACTTCATCAGTTTTTCATTTAATTTACATTTCATTGGACAATTCCTAAAAGACACATCAAAACAAGAATGTTTTTTTTAAGTAAGATTAGATAAGATTAAATGAGATTAAATTTTGTATTAATATTTTGCAGACAAGTGTCTCTAATCAGATATATATCGTAACTTTTCTATTAATATCCACAATTTTAGTAACAATGACATAAAATTTTTAAATTATATGATAACGTTTTAATATTACTTATAATATTATTTATCTATAATAATTATGATCTTCACTGTGTTGATTGATGTAGATTAAATAAAATGAAAAAAAATTATTAGAAAATAAATGGCAAAAATATTTTTTTAAGTATGAACAAATTATAAATATTACTTAGTACATTAAAAAATAGATTAATTTTCATAGCATTAATATAAATAACAAGATCGTACATTATGTGTGATGAAAAGAAATATTAACAAAATTTTCATATCTCTCTTATTCTACTTTACTCTCTACGTAACTCTCTTCCACAGATATTACGTCATAGATATCTATTCGTAACCACACAGTATTGTACTTATAATTTCGCATGTGATCTGTAACATGTATTGTTGGCTCCGTTCCCGCGTAACAAAGCACAGATACGCTTCGGCGCAAACTTCCGAACACGTGTATATTTTCGCAACACGATCATTCATCTAACTCTAACTGAGTGAATGAAAAATGTATAGTTTGGAACGCACTGCGCGAGTCTATAGAAGCTGTGAATGAAAAGTCTACGCTTAAAGTGTCAATAACTGCAATCCTATGTGCCACATCCGTCTGCGTTAAAATAACCACCTATCCACCGTCGAGACAACCTCGCAAAGTAAACCATTCCGATTCGCGAATAGAAACATTAAATATCTAAAAATATCGATACTCTAATAACATAAATACGCGGTAAGATAATTATGCAAGTCAATTAGAATGTAAATTTGCCATCCTTGTCCTTATTTTAAAATGATATATAATTTTTTTATTTTTTCCTTCATAAAGTTACGGAAAAGATTAATTGTTGCATCGAGATATAGTTTTGATATTCGATCGATAAATACTTGCTCGACTTGTCCGCGCTCACAACCGTTCCTCTCATCGCCATTCACTCGTAAAAATGTTTCCGCGCCTTTCTGAGAAAATCCTGGAATTCTTTCCTTTCTCGCTTTCCGTATCTCTCGCTCGCGCTCGCCTCTCGGCCCATCATTTCGCAACGGCACGTGATTTAAGCGGGCGTAAAAATGGCCGTTAAAAAACAAGAAAGCTCCTTAACTCTCACTTTGATTGGCCAACTTGGTTTATTAAAACGTTTCGCGCGCGACACGGCCGTTATCCCGTTTTTTTCCTTTTCTTTTTTTTTACTTTTTCAATGTCCTCTCTCGTTCTTGCGACGTTAACCTCTCGAATGTCCGTCGAGACTGTATTTTTATATTTAGTTGCCCTCTTCTCCTCGCCCTTTCTTTGTCGAGTTTTATTGCTTCTTCTGAATGTACTCGACCTAAGCGATACCTAGGCACATTCGACCCTTTCGTTAATGACACTTCTCGAAACTACGAACGCGAATTTATCTTCGCGGCCTCGTTAACGGCCGTATTAAGCGACCGTCGCGAGTAACCGAGACAATGTGAAAATGTTTGGTGAAGTCTCGATTCAATCCTGAGTGTAAATGGTAAGATCTTATTTCACACAATATCAAATCGTAAAGAGATTATAAAATTGCGCAATAATAAAACAAAATAGTAAAAATATATCCAACAAATATATGTATATATAGTATAAAAGAATTCAGCTTTTAATTTTTATTATTATATATAACTACAAGAATAATTAAAATTATTTCATTTAGGTTATCATTGCAGTTTTATAATTTTCTTAGCGCGTTTTTCAGATTTACATTCGAATTAACATATCTCTATATTTCTCAACACGCGACATTACAGCTTATATTTAGTTTAGTTACAATTAACATAGCATACGATTTAATCTCAACCCCCATTCTCTCGCGCAAAATTCTATGATTATTCATTGCATTTCACGATGCATATTTCACACAAATGTATTCTCTTTTACTTTAATAAATAATATTTATCTCAGCAGCTAAATCGTGTAAGCAAAAGTCACGTCTCATAGAAAATATCTTTATCTTTTTTCACTCCTCGTCCCCTCGCGTTTATTTTCTTTCTTTCTCTTTCTCTCTCATGTCTCTCTTCTAAAATATTAATTAATAAGGCAACTTCCGTTGGACGAGATACTTGCTGCTAATTAAGAAATACCTACCGCGCGCTCTTTTCCAGCGCCGGGGCGAGGAGGTGGAAAAATAAGAGGTAGAAATTCCACGCTGCTCTGGCACCCTTGAAACGAGGTAAACTTAATCCTCGGCCAAGTTAAACCAACTGCTAAGCTTTTCATTATGCCGAGAGCGAGCGAAAAGGGAAGAGAAGAACGGAACCCGGTTGTGGGGCACCGCTTCTCGTTAATGCCGGAAATCTCGCACTGATATCGCATTTTTGGAAACGCAACTTTACTCTTCTTAAAATTAAATATATGCACTTACAATCGAGATGTATTCATCGCGATAAGATTACAAATAATACTTCTGGAAAAAATAATGATCACGATAATATCGATTAGATAATGTGCGACGCGGATGTGACAGATGATTATAAAATGCGTACATAGAGTTTAATAAAATAATTAAACACGATAAGAAAATAACAAATATCGATTAGATAAATTTTCACGACAACCGAGACATGCGCATTAACGAGAAAACGATATCGTCGTCTCATTCGCGTGAGATTTCCCGCGAGCGAGATTACGAACGAGCTTAGGGTTACTCGCTTAAGGACGACGGCATAATTCCGGACGACGGAGAGCAGTTCCTAGGAAGCTTGATGCGTCCCAGGAGTGCCCTCGGCGAGTGTTTTTCCGTGATGAGGACGGAGGATCGGTGGCGAGGAAAAAGCCGGAACTTCGAATTCGCGTGCGACGAAAGTGCGCGGAAGGCGACGAAAAGTTTTACGAGCTCGCCAGGCGCGCCGCCGGCGGCTGGTTTGAATTGCATCAATTAAAAAAAGCCGTTCCGCAAAAATTCCATAACGCCGCGTCGCGGCGCGACACGACGCGGGGAGAGGGCGGAGGAAAAAAGAGGGAGAGTACCCGCCACGTCAAATGTCCGAGCTCTTTTGCTGCTTTTCCGCGTTTCCACGTGGTGGTAAAGCTCTTTTATTCGTTCGCGCCCCGTTTTGTCGCGCGACCGATAACGATCGACTGCCACGACTTAGGCATCAGTCGCAATTAATCCGGACGCGTTGCCCGAATTTATTATTAATCGACGCGCGGGGCTGTTAAATAAATTTTACCACAAAAACGCCAAATAAATTTTATTTCATGCAACAGCGAAATTTATATACGATTTTTATATATTTCATTATATATGAAAAACATGGACGATAGATTGATCGATCGATCGAATCGATGACGTATTTGAGGAATTTGTCAGTAGATTTCAGAGTAAAGATTCCTCTGACGCTTTGTATAGTTTCCAAGCAGAAAAGGGAGACAAGTGGCGGTCTTACGTGCGTCTCGCAGTCGATACTATTGTTCGCCGTCTATAGAGAGGCGAATAACGTAACAACGGTACAACGCGCGTGCGAAAGTATGCACATGTAAGCGGAAGTCGAAGCATCCGAACTATCTTTTCATTTTGCTTTGTCCCGCCTGCGGAGCGGAATATATACGTATATGTATATGTGTATATGAAAATATGTGAAAAGGGTCGTCTATCTTGCGCGAGGGTAGCGGGGCGACGGGGAAATGCCGTCAGTCGGACAAACAATTTCTCTGCGACTGTCGTCTCGCTCGTAGGAAACAGAAAGGGGTGAATTTTTAAAAAGGACGACGAAAATCGGCGAGTTTCTGGCTAGATGCTTTCTACTATGATTTTGCGGTAAACAACGAATATATATGCGATTAATATTTTGAAACAGAACAGATAAAAAACCTATATGTTTGATACAATATAATTGTTTCCCTTTATAAGGATATATATTCCAGATATTTCAATTTCACGCGATGGAAACAAAAGTTGAATCACGAGCTTTAAAACGAAGCTAAAAATACGCGAACAATTTATCGCGTAACAAAGTATCGGAAGCCTCAAAACTCGCCATTTTTCTCATTTGATTCTCGCGCGAAAAGAGAAAACAAAAAGTTTCTTCACGAGAAATGCGAATATCAAGTCGTTCAAAGACTGTTATAAGTAGTCGTTTCTATAAAAGGTAATTTGATTAGCTCGAGTCGTCGCACGCAAGACTGAAATAATCTCAGCGGAACTAGGCGAACAAATACCACTTAATTGCTTTATGGCCTTTCGCGAAAGGGAAAGAATCTCGACTGCGTCGCGAAAGACGCTCGAGGAAGTTCAAAGGTTTCGATGCGAGAAAGACGAAGAAGCCTTTGAAAAATCATGAGGCGAAAGAACTCGTTACCTATCCTCATTCTCTTCCTTCTTTTTTTTCCTTAGCAAAAAGTGAGCACTTTTTCAATCGCGCGACTCGTAACTCAATTTAGACATAAATCACTTAACTACAGATGAAGAAGAAGAATAAAAGAAAGAGAGAAGAAAATCTATTATATCACATCCAAAAAAGTATCTTTACATAACGTGTAAAATACTGTAAAAAAATTCAATTTCTTATTACGACAGGGAAAAATTTAAAAAAGAGATTAAGAAAACTGAAAAATTACAGGAGACATAATATTATAAAGTTTCCTCCATTTTAAAATATTTAATTAAAGGCCAAAAGTGAGATATCGCAAAAATAAAAAAAAATAATAGAATATATTTCTGGAAATATTGCTAATCTGATCAAATAATATGCGAGCGTTAAGATAGAAAATTTACCTAACAATGTAACCAAGATTAATCTTACAATTAGCTTCATTATTATATTCGATTTATGATTGACTAAGTCAATAATAGTCAATCTTTCGCGTAAATTAGTTTAGAAATTTGGAGTTGGAATTCACGTAGCACGAAAATGATAAGAATAATTATTCACATAAATCTTATTTACTAATCAAATCGCGGATTTAATACACATAATTTTCGACATCCGGCAAATCTACACGATAGTCTCCTTAGATATTTGCATAAATAACGATAAAAGATCACATTATTTGCGCTTACATATCGCATAACTTAAAATAATGAAGCTCTAATGGCGAGAAATTTCCGATTTTAGTATTTAATACCTTATCAAACTTCGGATTTATCAGATCTTCCGGATCTGATCCGGATTTCGTTCGCTCTCTTTTTGCGTGACATTAGACAGACTCGACGACAATGATAACTTCTCTCTTAAAAGGAGTAACACGGAGGAAAGAAGAAGGGAGGGAGCGCACGATTCTTCCGCAGGAATTCTCGAATGAATCGAGCAATCTTGAGGTCTTTTGTTTTCGAGAACTGCCACTTGTAAATATAATTACCCCACCGCACTCCCTTTGGCTCACTACCCCCGCCTTCCCACTGTTCCTCTTTCCACCCTTTTGCCCTACTACGCCGTTGTCTCTAATTTGATTCCGCGGTTGTTTTCACCCATCCCCTTTCCCCCTCCCCTCCCCCTCCTTTCTTCTCCTGCCTAACCACCAGAATACTTCCTCTCCGCCCCGGCGTTCCGTTCTGTTCTGGGCGCTTCGCCCACGCATTGTCTCTTGTCTCTTCATTCAAATTACCCTCCGCTTTCCCATTCTCACGCCGGTACAACTCGCTGCCGTAGCCCCTTCCCGTCATCCCTCTCCTCCCCGTCCCCGTCGTTCCGGCCTCTGTCGCTATTCCTCGCTGGGCGCGCACCAGCCTCGCAGTTTTCACCCTTATTGTTGCGGTTTTATTGAATCCGCTATGCATTGTCCGCGCGCGAGCGAGACGCCGCTGTTGTTCAAATAAAATTGGCGCGCGGTTCGAAAACGCACCCCTCACCCATCCTCACCCTCGTCCTCGTCTCTCCTCACCATCTCGCATCTCATCCTCCGTCGTCGCGCTCTTCTGTTCATCTTTCAGCCGGTCGCGCGGCCCGCTCGCGAGATCGCGTTTCACGGCGGCATAAATACGGTGAAAGGATTGACGACGTAATGTCGTAATATCCTTTTGTCCTTTGGTCACGTTGCGCTGCCATATATCGAGTCGGTACGTATACGCGACCTTTTACGTGAGCATATTACTACACGAATTTTCCGGATAGCGACAGTCCTCAAAAGCAGTCCGAGCGGCGATTATAAAGCAAATTATAATACAATTATGTATTAAAAGCATCAGAATCAACTATGGAATTTGATATTTTTCACAGGAATTGGAAAATTGTAAATTTAAAAAATGCAAGTTCCCATACACATACTAATTAAATTTTGTCTATATCGATTGTTCAATACGAAATTAATTAAGAAATGGTATTCTACGTGTACACTATATTAAATAATATTTGATTATATGTACGGATGGATGCTTTTATCACAAAGCATATTGTTTTATGATTTAATAAAACACTCGAATAAGATCTTTACAATGGCGTAGAACAAAATGTGTCGCGGGCTATGTTTGAATCCCCGGCGTTCTCGCTGAGAATCCATAAGTTCGTTTCGGAGCAGCGGGGAACGGAAAAAAGGGCGCTTAATAGCCGTCAGCCTCGTGGCTGTTGACTCGTGTAATGAAAATCAAGAGTAATCGAGAGGGCGATGGCTTTTGTCGGGGACGCATGAATTTCGACGGACGACCATTAATTATTCGAAATTAAATATCCTTCGCCAGCTTTAATTAAAATGTTTACGATATCGTTCAACCGGCTTATCGGCGACATTTCGCGCCGTTGATATATTAAAAACAAGCGAATTCATTCATCACGAGCGCGCCGATATTTTTCGCTCACATATTCGACCTGCATAAACCGTAAAAAAAAAAAGGAAAATTATTTTGCCATTAAAAAATACTTTGATCGACCGTGCAAAATCGAATATCTAGCGTAAAGTCTCGTCACGCTTACCGAATCTTCGCTAATTCCTTATTTCAAAATCGACTGGTACAGCTATTCGCGACCTCTCAGGTAATATTCCCGTAATTAAAATTCCGTCTTCTCCCGAAAGCCGGTCCTTCAACCTCCACCACCGCTGACTCTTGCGAGCAAACGATTCTTGTTTGTCTTGCAAACAAAGGGTTTCTCGCGAGGGTCGGAGAAACGTCGCGCGGTAGAATGACGGCGGTCGGCGAGGCAGAGGGAGGGGGAGGAAGAGATAGAAAGGTGGTGCGGTGGAAAACACAGGGGCAGAATTATTACATCTTTTGTTCGAAGGCTCGGAATCGCCCGTTTGCGGAATTACGCGATCGCGATTCAGCCGCGATTGCGGACGCCGAATGCCGGTCGCGGGTCGCCAAAGCCCCTTTGTTAGTTTTGACTAATTTCCGCCGGGTAATCTGCTTCAATTCGGACTGCTCGCGAACGGTGTTCGCGGTCGTTTCATGAAACTGGATATGGTATATTTCACGCTTCTGTGACGGAAATCCTCGCCAGCTACTACAGAGCGATTCTTAATTGCACGTCAGTACTTCAGAATATATTTTTCTATAATTTTCCTATAGTCAATTTTTCTTTCACGTATAAGATAATTCTCTTTTCAATTGTAAAATCAATAATGAATCATTCTACAACATATTTTGCATGCGCTCGTATGATTTTTTCGATAAACTACGAAAAAAATACACACAATCTCTAAGAATTTAATAACATTCAATGATAAACATAGAACAAAAGATTACTATTTTTATTTTTGTTAAATTCCAAATCGATAATTTCTCCATCGGGCAATTAAACCGAGAGATTGCCAGTATATAACAGACTTTAAAATTTAATACCTATTTGACTCTCGCTGCACCGTCGCCGATCTACCCCTTCGGGCGAGTTTAATTCTTGTAGGTCCCATCGGTAACTTTATCGCGAGAAATTGCCACGCTCCGGAAACCGTCGTTACAGCATCGTTACCGTAAGAACTTACTGCGGGCATTGTTACGGCTAATGGTACCGAACTTGGTTAACTTTCAGTTTTACCGTCGATTCGGATTAAGAATTTATGATAACGACTGGTTCTCGGTCTATTATCCACCGCGAAGGGGCGAGCGAGACATTTTCCAGCGTCGCGCTTTAATTACGACACTCGAACAGTTATTTTTCCATCTACGAGGGCATTACATCGCGTTAGGGGATGTTTATCGTTATACCATGTAAGCACTTTTGTGTTTGAGATTGATACAGATGATACGGAGCAAACATAGCGTCGCGTATCTGTCATCGTGGCGAAAAAAGCTTAAAAGCTCTATCACATATCGAAGATTCTTTTTCGCAACTTTGTGAAAAAAATTATTTCATAAAATATCTATTGACTTTTGTAATTTTCGAATTATAAAAATTTTAGTATGTGAAATATAAAATATAAAAATTTTAAACAAATATTCTTTCCTAGCATTTCCAATTTTCCACTTCTTTTCACGATAGCGTGATACAGCTTTAAAAGCTTTCGACGAGGATAAAAACACCGTTGGTCGAAGAAAAGATGCGAGTCTCGTGTGTCATCTAATCCGAGGACCTCCCGCCGACAGGCAATTGCATTAACGAAGAAACATGGCGCGACAGGAGTGAACGCGCGATCAGAGGCCAGAAGTTATAACTCCACTCGACTCTATTTTTATCCTCTCGCCTACCGCTTCCCTCCCCCCCGCCCGAAAGTACACCCGTGGCGTGGCAACTTCTTCGCAGTCGGCTAACTTCTGCTAATAATGGCGAGACATTAATTTCGTGCGATTGGGCCCGGCGGACGGTCGCGACAAAGGCAACAAACGGGATGGCTTGTCGGGGAAGGGGGTGTCTCGAGCGAGATGATCCTCTCTCGCTCTCTCCTCGGCTCTTCCTCGTGCGCGAGCCCTTCCTCGAGCATTCGAATTCTCTCTGCGACGAGACGCGTGAAGAGGAGAAAGAGAGAGAGGAAGACGGAAAGAGAAAGATGCAGCGAGGATGTGCCGTTTTAACCCTTCTTCTTTGCGTCGCGGCCGTATAATCCTTCCCCTCCCCACCGAAATGGAGCGGTCTGTATAATCGCGCCACACTGCTGTTCCCGTGGGAGCCGTTACTCCCGACACGATTCTCCGAAGGACGAAACGACGAAAAGTTTAATGAGTCCGCCTACCGCGCATTCTCGGTCGCTAAGATTACCGCTACCATCGTTCCCTCTTATGATCCTGATTTGCAAGGAGCGCGAGATTTATCCGCGAAGATGACGCGAAAAACATTTTATTCTTTTAATCAATTTAAACAAATTTTTTTTTTTAATTACATTTTTATGCTTGCTTCAATTATGAGCATACAACTGAATTTCTTTAAATTAAGGTTGTACATATGGCTGGCGTTTCTGACATCTTTATCAATTTTTTATTTTTTATTTTAAAATTTGCCTAAAAAGTCATGAGAAATCTTCTTTAAACATAACGCTAATAGAAATTACGTAAGGTCTTTTGTGTTCAATTAATAGTATAACCGGAAAAACATAATAATTCTAGAAAAATACATTTCAAATCAATTCGTATTGTTAATTATTAAACATATAGAAAGAGAAAATATTGTTTACATTTCTTGTGCATTCTCATATACAAGTCGTCTATTAAATTAATTAATTTTGCCTATTTGTCGCTTATTAAATTAATTAATTTTCCGCTTTAAGAGAATCAATTATCATATTGCTTGCATTCGACAAAGTTGGATTGATTGATTAGATCGAAGGATAATCATCAATCATACACGTTAGTTACATGGTGCCATTAGTGCAGTACAATTATGTCGAATGCATCCTATAGTCTATCGAACTTGAAAAGATGTAACGTAAGACCATACTTCGCGACATTTCGCAGCGCAAGCGCCACTAGATACTAATGGGCCATCTTAAATATGTAAGGGTAGCCTGCCCACCGGGTACGGGTAACAATAAACTAACACTTAAGACATACTTCGGGACACAATGCCAAGTCACACCCTTCGCGCTAACGATCTCACGTACGAGCTTCCTACATTGAGTCTCGCATCCACGTGCTAAGAATACTCTAATACGCGAAATTGCTTTCTACAAAATCTACCAGTTATATCTTTATCATTTTGTCAATTAAACATTAATATATATGTATATCTTATTTGATAGGAATAGTTACGTGCAAAATATCTCTCTTTTTCTATTAATTTGCAATATATAAATTATAATAATTATAACTACATAAAAAATATGTTTTATTATATATGTATATATATTTTTTTTAATTTCTAGAAAAAGCTTAAGTGAATTTTGAAATATTTTAATCCTAGTTTTCTTTCAATTTGATCCGGGCCGATTTTTATTTTTATTTTGCTAGAAATTAGTCTCTCTCTCTCTCTCTCTCTCTCTCTCTCTCTCTCTCTCTCTCTCTTTCTTTCTCTGATAGGATATAATTTTTATTTTACGTGCATACGTGTATTTTGGCTAAAAGCCCTAGCATTACGTATTCAAGTCAACCCGTCCAAACAGAGTCTGACAACGACGGGCGCACGTTTACTTTAGAGACGAACGATATGAGCCGCGACTCCGGCGCGCCATAAAAGCTAACAATGATGGAAATATTAGTTCTTAAAGCCGTACGGGGTGTCGTTAACGATTCTCCTGCTGAAGCCGCGACTTCGCGAGAAGTTGCCGCTCCCTCGACGACCGTCGAATTCCTTTACAATTTTTTCGCGCCTTACATCTCTCTCCCCCTCTTTCTCTCTTCTTCCTCCGCACACGATACGAATCACACAGTTATACTTCCTATAATTTCTTTTTCCACTGTAATATCGCGGCCAACTAACGAAAAAGGAGAGCGAATTTGCTTAGCAGTCTTAATCGCATCGTTTGTCCTTCCCGAGTGCTGCCGGTGCACGTTCTAAAGATATAAGCAAAAAATACGCAATAAAAAACGAAATAAATCTTGATGAAAACGACAAAAGACTATACATGTTTTGTTAGACATCATATAAATATATGTATATATATAAAATTTAATATATATTTATAATTTATATTATATTATATATAAATATTATTATATTTTATTAATATATATATATATATATATATATATATATATATATATATAAATGCATTTTCATTATTACATAGAGATTTTTCGAGAAAAATCGCTTGTATTTCCACCTATCTATATATGTGTCGAAAACTGGCAAATATTTTAGGGATAAATGTCAATCATATTATATACAATCTTAGATCAATAGAAATAAAACTTGCAAAAAAAAATCACAAATGTCACGAATCGCGGCAATCAATTCCAATAAATACAAAGCGGAACATTTTTTTGCGTAAACGAAATCTCTTTCGGGATATCCTTAAATTCGGTCTGTCGCGCTGTTTGCGAACGGCTAACCGATAACGCTCGACCATTATAAATTTAAGCGCTTTTAGCGAAAGCTACGTTAGGTCACAGCCGTTTTGCACGCAAACTGCACTTTGCATGCCGCATTCCGGACGGCTTGCCACCCTTGTTTGAGCTGACCAAGTGGTGTTGCGCTCGAAATCCGAATGCATAATTAATCGGGATATCAATTAAAGGCACACCAGTCTCTCCAAGAATTTATCGATTACTTATTTATGTCAATGTATAACAGCTCGTTGATATACATATAAATAAATGACCGGTGCTGGGACTGATCGATAAGTAATAAAATAGAACTAATTTAAAGACGCGTTGTCTTTAATTTATTTTTGATTTAATTTGTTTTTAATTGATTTTTGTTTAATTTAATTCCCTTTTTATAAAGGTTATTTAAATAACCTAAAATTAAAAAACTTAAAGGTTAAAACTAATAAAGGTTATTTAAATAACTAATACTTTAATTATTTTTTGAATTAAAATCCTATTAAAATAACCTTTATTTAAACTTAATTCAAGAATATGATTTTTTTACGTATTCAAAAAACTATATTATTTATATATTTAATTTCTTAATTGTTACATTAATTATATTTATAATTTTATATTCGCCAAAATTTAATTTTCTATCGTTCAGTACACAAAAGATATTAATATTCCGATATTGATATAATCATCATTATTAGTGATTTGATTTCTAATATTATCAATATATACATATATAATACATGACTTTCTACATGAAGTAATGTGATGCGTATTTATATTGCAGCAAAAATTATTTGATCCGTGCTATTGGGCAATAATCCAAAATATACAATGCCGCGTAACCTAACAGTTTATATGTAAAGATTAAATTATTAATTGATCTATTGTGCTTCTCTTTCTCTTTTTCTTTCTCTCTTGTTGTAACATTTAACAGGTAATAAAGAATAATAATAATCATGGCATTACACAACAAACAGTAGATAATTCGAAATAAATCAATAATCAATATTAAATATGATTTTTCAAAAATAGTTGTATTACTTTTCGATGCAAAAATTTATAAGAAATGTACGTAGAAATCGAATAATATATAAAATACTCTCGTATAGCGTGTAGATGTAATAAAAAAATACAGTACAAACTACATATATTTAATTTACACAAAATATTTTCTCCATCAGATATTAATATAATTTTTTCTACCTAAATTTAAATTGACGCTATATCTTTTTTCAATATTTTTACATTAAAAATATCTTGCTTTAAGTATTAAATTATTATTTATAAATTTTACTTATAAATTTTATTTATAAATTTTAATTTATTATTTATGTTCATCTAAGGCTTTTATAAAAAGACAAAAGAGATTTGCATTACATCATTATTTTTTTATATTTAATTAAGCATAATACAATATTTTAATAATAGATTACGGATATTGTTCAAAGCATTTGCTCCACTTTATTCATGATTCATTATATTCGCGTGATTAATTGCTCATTTAATTTGTTCGCAACGATTTAATGTCATCGCGTTATAATGATCACGCTTTGACAAGCGCGTTTCATATCACCTTGAACATTCTAATTAAATAGCGGAAATATACAGAAGAATAGTAAACATGGATATATTAAAATGTAAAGAAAATAAAATTAATATTTATATATTATATTATTAGTATTATAATTATATTCTCTTATATTAGATATTTAAAACCGTAAAATATAATCGATAAAATTTGATTACTTTCTTTTTCTTCTTATTATTTGAAGTATTTAAAATATATAAATTTCACAAAAGAATCCTCGAATTAATATTTGATCGCGAATCAATCGATTCCATAGTGCATATATTAAAAGTATGAGTTTTCAGACCGAGGCGTCCTCCCTTAGTCAATATCGCGATAGGTTAGATACCGACAAGTTAGACAAGTAGTTACCATAATAAAACGATTAGCGATTGAGGGTAAATAAAGATAGATTTACCGATGAACAAGTAACTGACTATATTACCGATTGAGACAAATACCAATGTCGAGTAACGGATCATCGATGAGATAATATTATAAAATAATATAAAAAGATATATATTCGGTAATAAACATGTATGGGTTCATACCTGCACTTCAGGAAAAGCTTGAGATATGCGTAGATGACTTTCATCGATCTCTCTCTCTTCATCGATCATCGATATCATAACCGTTAATGCACTACCTAAAATTATGTATATAATATTTAGTTACACATCTCGACTATATTTTTAATACTGAAATAGTTTTCGAATTTTATTTTTACCTTGTATAAAAGTATCGCAATTAATTTGCGCTATGTCGACAATCCCGATAATTGCACTCTCGACACTTTTCGGAACATTCGCGAAAGATACGAAACGGATTCGAAAGAATCTTCACTTCCCCTCCCCCTCCCTCCGCGCAGATTGGCGGAACATCGATATCGCGATATATTTTCGATCATACGCGGCACTGAATATACTAGGAGATTTTCGACATTTTACGAAACACTTATGATAAATATTCGTTCGTGGGATTCATTTTTACGATAGAAATCGTGAGAAATGTGGAACGGTTTCCGAAGTAATCTGCTCCCCTCCCCCCCCCCCCCGTAGATAGACGAACATTGATATCATGATATTACGATATATTGGCGTTCACGCGGCTAATGGACTACGACTTATGAATTCCCGACACTTTACGAAATACTCGCGATAGATCTTCACTCGCGGGACTCACTTTTAAACAGTAATAATCGTCGGAAAAACGGAGAGAATCGTGATGCGCGCGTACGTGTAAATCGCGAATTTAAAACCTATTGAAGTGAGCGCACATCGAGAATTGCATGTCGAAGTAGCGAGCCAATCACATCGCAGCAATCAAGGTCAGGTTCGTTGAGCATGAATTGCTGTTTAAAATAAATTTAAAAGACAGTGAATCTCGCGCGCGATTATTTATCGTTGGTGTTATCGGGAGTTCGTCGTAATTATGTAATTATCGAGATTGTCGGGCATAGCACAAATTAATACTTTTGTACAAGGTAAAAATAAAGTTCGAAAATTATCTTTGTTGATACTAGAAATATGATCGAGATAACTAAAGATTATATAGATAATTTTAATTATTACAGTAGACTATGGAGATGCGTTCAAAGTAATGGACTTTTCTAGGACGATTCTCTCACAGTGATACTTAATAATATAAAAATACAATTCGTTAGGTTTGTTTCCTTTGCTTGCAATCACCAGAAATGTTTGAATTTAAAACAAGATGACTGTATATACTTTCTAAAAATGAATCATTATATTATCACTGTAATCAGTGCTGTACTTATAACTGCTTGTAATCAGTGAGTATTTATTGTTTTTCAGTGATAATACACTGATTCACTCTAGTGAAAGTAATATATATATTACTTTCACTAGAATGAATCAGTGTATTATCACTGAAAAACAATAAATACTCACTGATTACAAGCAGTTATAAGTACAGCACTGATTAAAGTGATAATACACTGATTCACTTTTAGAGAGTATATATTTATAAAATTTTGTTTGTTGAAAAAGAAAGAAAAATTTGAATGTAAAAATTGCAAGCAAAACAAACAGTCCTTAAAGGAAAGAAAATAAATGAAAAATATTCCACAGTTAGTCTCAATAATTTTTTTAAATATTTTATTTTGCGATTAACAATTTTATTTTGCATGAAATTGTGCTATACAAATATTAACGATTAGAACGCATTCCACGGTTTTGAGACATCGTATATCTGATCACATATCTCTGAACAAAAATGTAAATGTCAACAAAAAACTGATTGCAACGATAGGCATTACCTTGCTTTACATATAAAAAGATTACTGAGGGAGGTCAGATAATTTTTTAAAAATCTAGACTATTTTTTTTCATTATGTTTAAATTTGAACGGCAGTTAGTATAGGAAAAAATTAACTTTAAACATTAACTTTATAATATTATTTTACTGAATTATATAAATCTCTTTTTTATCATTATTATAATAAAAAGATGGGAAATATATTTGCAACAATAAAACAAAATTATTTAAATTTTATAAATTTTATTAACTTATTAATTGTTCATCCAGCAAAAAAGTGGAAAGTTCGCATTACATATAAATTTTATAAAGCATAAAATCTTTCTTGATATTAAAGTGCTTAAAATTCTGTCTACATATTGGATTACTACATATACATTGATCTACATATTGGATTATTTTAACCCGTTAGAAGTTTATCATTTTTAATACAGATCCATATATATAAATATTTTTTTATGTTAATTACAAGCGCATTTACACTTGCATTTTTCGCCCGGCTTGCAATCACATTCATCTGAAAAGAAAAAAGAATATCAGTTATCTGCATAATTTTTTATTATAAAATATACATTGTTATTAAAAAAGAAAAAAACATTTATAAAATTTATAAAATTAATAATTTTTAAATATAATTATTATTAAAATAAACTATTAAATTACTATTAAAATAAAACTCCTACAATATTCTGAAATTATTGCTATTAAAAATTATCACTATTAAAAATTAATACTATTACTATTAAAATAAAACTCCTACAATATTCTAAAATTATTTTGGCCAATATAATTTCCATTTTTAATGCGTGTTTATTTTGTATAATTTAAATTTTACGTAAATGTACGAATCATAAAATTGTGAAAAATAAAGTTGATGAACAAAAAAGACAAAATATATGTAAGCAGGAAAATATTGAATACGTAATATTCCGAGAAGTCTTCTATTACTCATTTTATTACGTATAAAGATCGAAATGACCGAGACGTCGAAACGTCGCGCGAGTAACATTACATGTTATATGCAATTACGCCGCAGCAAAATCGTATCACAAGTCTGCAAAATTACGATGTACGGTACTAAGCTGTACGATGAACTGGCATCGACCGTTATTAGCCAGTCATTGTCCGGGATGAAAAACAAAAATAGTACAGTTATTTATCAGAGTCATTCTTGATATATTAAAGAGACTATATTAAAAAGATTTCTTTGACATAAAAACGAAAAATGAGCTAGACAACTAATCGTAATCGTTAAAAATATGATTTCTCATAATAGAGACACAACGAGTAAATAATGAATTGCGACTAAACTAATTTCTATTATTACCTTTGCATCCGGGTTTGCAACATGAGCAGTTGTCACCGCATTTACAGTCTGTAACAAATTTAAATATTGTATAAATATTACAATGTGTGAAATTAAACGCTGTACATACAATTCGAGAAAAAATATTTAAACATCGTGTATAAATTTCAAAAATTGTGTAATAGTGTATTGACAAAGCACTGTTAAATCAACGGTAATTACAAATCGATAAAAAAAATTACGTCTTTATAAAAAAAAAAACAGATCTTCTTTTATATTTTTCATTATGTATCAATGAGAAATTCCTTTATAAGTTATCAGCAACAATTGAGGAAATGTCATGTCATATCTCATGTCACATCAAATTATCTCTTAATATCTATTAAGAATTTATGAGTACACTCACCCTTGCATTTGTCGCATCCTGGTCCCGGCATCTTGATCAGCTTTTATCGCTTCACTCGTTGAAGTTTAAACTCTCGTGGTACGCAGCAGAATGCTCACTTTGCTAATACGACGTCGCGGCTTCGAATTTATCGATCGTTCCCCACCACGGCTGGGCTTGGTTCCGAACGGATTGACAAGCGTAACGCGCGGCGTGTGCAATCGTCAACATGCGTGCCATGTGCAATTCTGGGGCCGTGGGCAACTCTGTAGGCACGGGTTTACTAAGAAAACTTGTTGAACAAGCTGCGTAAATGAAAAAAACACACATATATACACTTCTATATAATTCTCTAAATGATTCATCAATTACTAGAGCATGTAGTAGATAATGTGTGAAAGCTATCTTATATATGAATAATTTTCACAATATTGTATTAAATGATTATTTGTCAAAATAACATTTAATTTATGACTTGTTATAAGACAACTTTTTAAAAACAATATAAGAAATAAAATATCATATTTAGATTAAAAGATATAAAAGTCTATATTTTTTAATATAATTTTAATATATTCGCGTTTCTTTTTTTTCTACCTATTTAATTCTTCAATTTATTCTGATATATATAATCTTTTATATTTTGTCTGTAAAGAATTTAATCTATAATATAATCATTAATTTTTATTTCATCCAAATTAAATATTTAATATAAAAGATAGTTGCAAAGAATAAAAATTACTTGTATAGAAAATAATTTTCATGCATTATCTAATTATAACAATCTTATTTTATCATAAACAAACTATTTAGAGAATTAAATATTTATATATACATTTTTCATGGAGCTTTAACGTCTATTGTATACATAAGGAAATGAAACGTTGTCTAAAATTTAAAAAAAATTTAGATCATGTGCGCTATATCAAGGACAAGCAAATCACGTAGTAATATGTCCTCGTGCAACAAAATCTGCTTCCTGTTCATATAATTAAAAATTAAATGTCCGCGCTATTGACAGATCTCGAAAATATTAATGATCTGCGATATGACGGTCCTGTCATGTCACTAGCGTATTAAACCAATCACGAGAATTGCAGAGAACGCAGTATTGTCCCGTTTTACGCAACATCGATAACGAGAAAAACTTCTCCTACGTTCTAGAATATGCAGTTGTAAATTTCCATGCATTGATTCATCCTACGAAATATTTCTATTTGGTCTTATTAGTCACATCGTTTTTCATGACGAATCTTAGGATGTTCTCTTCGATATTCGTTATTCTCATTAAAATGATTTGTGTTCACTTTTATTATTTTTTACTCGAGATTTATATTACTTCGTCCGTAATGCATCTTTTGCAACATTCTGAGCACTCTCAACAGATCTCTGCAATAACAATATAATATTTATATATAATAAAATATATATATATAATATATTTAAAAATTAGGTTAATAAACTTACTGTTAGACAAAAATGAGAATAGAATAGATTGCTGCAGATAATTTTTGAATGAGTATTTTTCTCTTTTTCAGATCTATTTTATTTTTCAAAAAATAAACTATGAAAAATATATTTATTCTTGTGTGTCAATATAGCAAAAGTAAGAATTTTAATTGTGCAATATAATTATAACTGTAATTAAATTCTTAAGAAAAAGACTATTCAATTACTTGAAACAAAATAGCTTATAGTAAAATAAGAAAACGCAAAATAATTGGTGATGAGAAGAAAATAATTTAAATTGCACATTTAATGAAACATCTTACATCTCATATATAAAAAGATTACAAGATATACAACTTTTAAAATTAAAAGATATAAAACTTTTATGAAAATATAAATTAACATGTATTATATTTCATTCTTTATAATGTATCATCGATCTTCAATCAACAGAAAATAGATTTAGAGTAAATAATATTAGAATATTAGCTATTAATTTTTTTGTATACGAGAAAAGCATGTTTTACGAGCTGTTTGCTCGATATGCACGGATTCTTCTGCGGAATCGTAATGAATTTCAGGTTGCTTTAAATAATCTGTTTGAACTGATTTTATTCGACCTGAAATAATGTGATACAAAAATTAAATTGTAAATATTGTTCCTGAAATCATGAACTCTTTAAAAAAAAAACTATGTTCATATTCATGTATGCAAAAATAATTAATTCGTGGTTTATAAATATAATATTACCTTCGTGTCGAATCACAACTTTATCTTTTGTCGAACGCAACAATTCGTTTATGCGGTTTCCCACTTTTTGATTTTTTGTTTCTTTTATCTAAATAAAATTATTATATCGTTACAGTTATATTGTATTTTAAATGTTCAAATTTAAATATTTCAAATTTTTGATATATAAATGAGATTTTTGATATACAAATTACATACCGTGCGTACGTGTGATGGGAGCTTATAACACACTTTCGGATGTAAAAAATTATCAGGTGTATTTTCATCTCCTACTACTGTTTTTGTCATTGTCTGAAATAATATAAAATATGATACATGTATGATTTCAATACATCTTGCAAACAATAACTTGTATTTATAATAATCTAAATTGTATTTATACTTTTATTAATATTCGCTTACCTCTTTTGGCTGTTTTGGAGATAGTCGAAATTTCACTTTCGGTTTTGGGCTAGGAGACCGCATTTGTTTTTTTTTAGCTGTTAATAGGTTTTCGTTCGTTTTAGGTCGTAAATTTTTCATCAGCTGAGGATCCGTACCTTTTATATACATTCCAACTGGTGATACTACATGATCATAATTTTCTATTTGTTGATAAATGCTTTTTGGGTGTGGACTAACATTCTTTTTTTTATTCATTCCCATTACTAGATTAGGTGAAGTAAAGTATGTGCGCTTTGGCTTACAACTCTTAATAGGCGTTTTTCCGGGAGTCACAAATAATTTTGGCTTTGAAACCATTTTATTAGTAGAACATTTCATCGGTGAAGGACTTCTTTTCTTTTTCATTCTTGAAAACTTTGATACTCCTAATGTCGCATTCTCGATTTTACCTCCTAAATGACGAAAACCGAAATCTTCTCTGGACATCTCCTTTGTTCGATCTTTTTTGTCAGGAATATGAGAATTGCTCGATCCAGTTCGAAATAAATTCAGTACAGATTTATGTTTTTCCAAATACTCTTGATATCTCTTAACAGACATTAATGTTTCTATGAATTTAATGTCGCTAGTCGATGAGGATTCATTGATGACGATCTCTGGGCATATTTGTTTCGTCGGCTCCGAATTCGTGTCGATTTCCATCATTACCTTTGCCGTATCGAGACATCTTTGTCTCTTTTTTGCGATTTCATACATGAGCGTATTTTCTAAATCATCTGGTTCAATCATTTCATAAGATTTATTATGTCGAGTCAATTGCTTAAATGTATCAGGTACTTTCTTTGAATCTTTATTGTGTTTTTCGTGTGTAAACAATCTAGATTGAAGATTTTGTGCTTCAGGTACTTTATATTGGCTTGTTAAATCCAAGGTAAACATTGCAGCTTTCTTGAGTTGTTCACGAATGTCGAATGAGCTTTCCAAAGAAGCCATTTGATTTTCACATTCATGTAAAATGCTATCTAGATTTTGTAAGGGAGGCTGTGATGGATTTTTTTCTTTTATTGGGACACTTTTGCATTCGTCAGCATAAAATTTTTCGCAAAATGCCTCTAAAGATTCAAATGTACTTGTGCTATCATGCAATGGACCTTTTGCGTTATATGAAATATTTTTGAGCATATACTGACAAGTTTTCTTCGGACTTTTAATATTACGTCGAGTTGGCGTGGTTAAGCCTTTATCTCGAGATATAAAAGTATCAAGAGATTTTTGGAAAGGAGATTTAAGTCCTTGACTTCTTCGTCTCATACAAATTGTCGACATTCTTTGAGGAGACTGAGGCCAATCTGGAATAGTCTCATCCTCTATAAATTTACACATTTTTCGAAGTTCTTCAGTTAATCTACATAAGCTAACATCTGGATATTCTAATTGTGCACAAGAATCATCATTTATAACTGATTCTTCAATAATCGTTAGTAACCTTTCTGTAAAAGTTTGAGGTGAATTATAAAAATTTGCAGACAAACGCCTCAGCAAAGGTTCTTGTACAGCTGCCTCTTTCAATGGCTTTTGATGTTCCAATGATTGTAAAAATGTTTTTAATTCAAAAGAATTAAATTGCTCTTTTGAACTAGTCTCGCTGCTTGTTGAATTGCAATTATGATCTTTTTCAAGAAGATGGGAATTCTTATTTGATAAAATAGAAGGCTTTGACAATGATAATGGATCAAATAGAGTAACTGTATCAATTTTTTCATGACTATTTTTCCTTGTAATAGTATTTATAGGTTTTATACAAAAGTAATTGGTTTTAATATTATGATTTTTATCTCTCTTCAAATTACTATTAAGTATACTGCAGCTTTTAGACCTTTGAAGTCTGTTGTTAATTACATCTTGATCTTTTGTTGCTATGATTGTATCTTCCAGTGAATTTAATGACATAGCATATACACGATCTCTAATTAAATTACATTGTATCTCTACAGTTTTTTTATTTAAGTGTTGAGACTCAATATCTCTGCTAACTTTAATTTCAGAGAACATGGAATCAATTTTATTCGAATATTCTTCAAAAGTATGATGTTCCTTGCTTAGCTGCTCATCTTGAAATAGATTAATACATTTATTTAAATCAGGTTTCAATGATAAATATGATGTTTCATCCGACACACTCAATGTATCTCTTAATAAATGTTGATTGGAATGTTGATTGTCACATATGATATTATGATTATCCTTGACAATCTTGCACAGATCAGATGAAATACATTGTTGATTGTCTAAATTACCTGCTATAATAATGGAACCCGCACGAGATTCATTACTATTTAGATGACTCTCCTTATCACTTTCATATTGCTTATTTCTTATAGAATTAATATCTGAGTTATCGTCTAAGTCTTTTTGAGATGTAATCGAATTCTGTCTTTCCTCAAATGTTGTTTGACCTGTAAACATGTATATTTATTTGAGAGACGATATTATTATATATATTAAATATCTACCTATAATAAGTGTAAGATGAAAGAAAATGTTATATCTAAAATTCAACTTATAATAAACTATAAAATAAAAGTAAATGTATATCTAAAATTGAATGTTTACATAATTAATTTATGGAAAGTTTCTTGATATGCGAAATATATAGTAATAATATAACGTACCACACTTTGTATATTATACGTATATTTAATGTATCATGAATTATAGATTGTTTAAAACTGACTTAACAATACAATAGATTTCACTTAAATTTCAGTTGTAAAGTACATACACAGAAAAGCATTATTATACGTACGAAAACTGGTCAAGGAATCTGTGAAATCATCAGCACGTCTTCGTCGAGTGCTCATTTTAACTTTGTTTTTTCGCAGAGTATAACAACCTTAATACAAAAATAAATCGATCTTTGCATTCAATTCTTTCAAAGATTCAAGAAAACATGAGACACCTGTAACGGTTAATCAAATTTACACCGTTCACCTATTTTTGAACAGTCAGGTGCACCAACTTATTTGATCACGTGTAATAAGAATATCGGCCCGCTTTTATCCATAGAAAGAAAAAATAATAGAGAGGAATGTTGCTAATATAATATATTGGACAAATACGATTTGCATCAAAATTAATGATTCAAAAGTCGGAAAAATTAAATTCAAAAAAAGAAAAAGATATTTTTATGTCTTGCTCTGACATTTTTTATTAATTCAAACAGAAGAAGGAGAGAGAGAATTTCTATGGCTGAGTTCCCACTGAGCGCGTCACGCGTCGCGTCATCCAGCGCGAGCCAATCAAAACATCCCATTGTAATAACACGGAAAACATGTTATTACAATGGGATGTTTTGATTGGCTCACGCTGGTTGACGCGACGCGTGACGCGCTCCGTGGGAACTCAGCCTATCTCGCATGCTGTCTGACCAGAGAGAAGACTGAGGCCGGTATTCATAGTCCGTTCTTATATTTAAGATCGTCTTAAGAACCCATTCAACCAATCAAATAGCTGCAATGCGGTCATTGATTGGTTGAATGGGTTCTTAAGACGATCTTAAATATAAGAACGGACTATGAATACCGGCCTGAGAGATGTCATGGCCTGTTTTTAGGTGATCCCTGAAAGCGATACTCCCTCTATGGACATTGAAAACGTGAACATGAACTACAAAGCCAATGTCCATGAATGTTCTCAGAGGGTAATATATAATGTGCACAATTTCTAGTTTTGTTCCGTGCTATGTGCACCAAATGCCGGTAGCACCAGAGTATAACAATCATTATTTTGAAAATAATATATAAATATGATAAATAATAATTTTTATAAAAATAATTTTTATAAATTACTTACCTATATGTGTATGTATGTGTGTCCATACGTTGTCCAAATGATTTTAAATATAAGAATATACTATATGAATATCGGCGTATGTTACCGCCGGCATAGCTCTCAAGTTCATGAGAGTACTGAAATCTCCTCACCTGGCAAATTCCTTCGTTAAGGCGGAGATACAGGGGAGGAAAAATTGAGGAGGAAAAATTTTTTTATTTTTTTTAATACAGTTTTTAAACAGAGAATATAATACATATAAAAAATATATATATTATATAATTATAATATATACAACGTAAATTATAATTAATTTGCAATTACATAAAAAACACATTACAAAATATTAAATTATGTAATATAAAAATAATTACATTACAAATATATATATTACAAAATTTAATGCAGAATATATAAAATACAATGCATTAGAAATATGTATTACAAAATATAATACAAATTTAATATAAACTATAATTTTAATATAAACTATAATTTTAAACTTAATACAAAATAAAATTAATTACACGAAAGTATCCAAAGTATACGTATAATATAAAATTCATTAAAAATTTTTACATAGACCAGACAAGATGATTAGTGATTATTAATTACGCGATATTTATTATTAATAATCGACATAGAATAATAGAATTTAATTAGTTTTATATAAATAACGTATAAACGTAAATAATCATGATCAAAAGAGTCATTAATAAAATTATTGATCATTTCTTCGATTGTAGAACAAAGTATTTGCATTATTGACGCATTTCGTGCAGACCATGAAAAGAAATATTTAAAACGTGTAAAGATAGAACAAACTTTGATGTAAATCAAAGATTAAATTACAAAATAAATTGCGATCTAAAATTCGCGAGAAAACGCAACGAATAAATAAATCGACAATAATCGAATATTCAATTGCGAGATACGCATAATTTTTATAATATAATAATCGAATCAATAGACACGCATGCGATATAATTATTATCACACAAATGTTGACAGACGAAGATATTTTAGCAAACATTTGTGATCCGTATTGTTTATGAACATAAAATTCACTGTCCGATTTATTTGCGATTAATATATACGCGACTTTATACGAATTTTACGATTGAGAATAAAAGATATATCCTATTTCGCGCATGATTAGCTGAATAAGAAGAAATGAGCTCTATAAGCTTTAAAATATAATTAAAAATCGCGTTGTGGCCACGTTTAATAGAAAATAATGGAACGAATGATTTTCATTAATATAGCTATCGATCGTCTTTTAAATTATAGAAGAAAATATTTGCACTACCAGCATTTTGCACGAACTATTAAAAACAATACTCAAAGACGTGATAAGATAAACAAAGCTTCAATGTATAAGTCAACGATTAAATTATAAGATAAATCGCAATTTAAAATTAACGAGAAAACGCGACGAATAAATAAGTCGATAATATGCGGAATATTTGATCGCGATACGTATAATTTTTATAATATAATAATCGAAGCGCCCTCAATAGACACGCGCGCGATATAATTATTATCACACAAAGGCGAAGATATTTCGACAGACAATTTGAGGTCTGTAATGTTTGCGAATATATAATTCATCGACTGATTTACGTGCGAATTTTTATAAGATAAATCGCGATAAAACGCAACGAATAAATAAATCTATAATATTCAAAATAATCGATGCGCATAAATTGCGCATAAATTTTATAATATAATTCGACGCCACTTGATACGCGGATGACATACCGGTAATATCCGATAAAAAGAGGAGCAACCTTAAAAATGGAGAACGATATTAACATCTTGTTTCTACATCAGATTTCGCAAGATCAATTTGCGAAGAAAAGTTAAGTGATCCATTGAACGTCGGGAACTTCACTGTAGGAGGGAACGAATCCCGGATCTTCCGGACTATTCCCAATAGCAATGATTTCAGTAATAAATCAAGGACAATTATCCCTCGTCATTATCTTCAATTCTCGAAATTGATATTCACGTCAGAAGACATGTTCTTACATTATTAAGAAATATATTTCTTCATTGAAAAATAAATGGATATAACAATTTTTTTTTATAGAAATGTGATTACGAACGATTATATTTATAAATAATAAAATACATGCATCATTGGAGCTTGTGTTAAATGTGCGAACACATAATTTGGGGTACCGTTTGCGCGCGCGAGACGAATCGAACCCGATAACAGCAAGATTTAAAAAATTTCAATTCGAATAGTGTGCAAAATAAAATAAATGAAATAGTTTTAAATATATAATTAATTCTAGATTAATTCTCTAGATTTTTATTCTTATAACGTTTAAATTAATAATTTTTTTCTTTTAATCAATATCTTACTGATATAGGGGTACCCATTCGATTCGTCTCTAAATTTTTAAGTATTCGCACATTTTATGTAACATTCATATATAATTTCGCGTATATATAATATATCATATTAATAAAAATTATAAAAATATTTTGGATACGTTAATTTGTGCATGTATTTTATTATACATATATATAAAATGGTATATATCTAAAAAATAATATTCTAAAATGGCGATGGATGTCCAATACCTGCAAATAGTTTCTTAAAAGAAACTAAAAACTAATATTAATATCCCCAGTACCTAAAAATAATTTTTCAAATGATAATTAATTAATAATTAATAAAATATATTCGTTCGTAATCCAAAGTCCAGTATTCCAGTAATCCAGTATTCCAGTAATCCAGTAAATCCAGTATTTTTATCCAAAAAGTTAATAAGAACTAATTATAATATGAAATTACTTGAAAAATAGAAATTTATACACAACGCTATATCCATATTTAATCTACTATTAAATATTTCTGGCATTAGGCAATAATAATACCAATCCTAATAATGACAGAACATTTTTAACGAAGAAAAGAATAGATGCATTTCTCTCACATCTGAATATATATTATTTAAATTAATTCGACTTTAAAGAAGCGTATGGCGTTCGTCGTTGAATGACCAGCGAAATCATTGCTGTCGGAAATTGCCAGGAAAACCTGGGATTAGTTCCATTCCTACAATAAAAATCCCCAATTTTCAACAGGGCACCGAACTAGACGTCGCGAATGGATCTTACAAGAACCGATGAGAAATAATTCTCCATAATGAAAATCGTTTCGACTCCTTGGCGGTACGAGTCACGCAACTTTCATTAACGTTTATCTAACGAAAGGAACAACGATAACTCTTTTATTAATCTCGTATAAGAATACGAAAAGAACGCGGGAAAAACACGGTGTTTTCGCAACCGTAATTTATTAATTTATTTATGAATATTTTCCGATACGAAATTCGCAAAATACACAAATATAACCGAAGAAACAAATTATTAAATTCATAATAATTAATGATTATTAGAATCTCGCGATTCTATAATATCGAAGGTGATCGTTAAATTTTGTGAAGCTAATATTTCGTAATAATCGTTGACTTATGACATCGAATTTTCACATTCTTATTCCATATTTCTTTATATTTAATTAACAATATTTAGCAATATTATTTGACGAGAGAGACAGCGATAAGATTCTTTATTAATTCAATCTCGTTTAAAAACGCAAAAAGAACGCGGAAAGAGCACGGTATTTTCATAATCATAATTTATTAATTTATTTTACGATTATTTAGTTACGCGCGATATGGAATTCATAAATAGATAAATCTAACGAAAAGCATATCATTAAATTTATAATAATTTGACTCGCGATTCTATAACGAAGGCGTTCGTCAAATTTTGTAAAGCTTATATTTGATCAAGCTTCGATGTAAATCAAAGATTAAATTACAAAATAAATCAAATTAATTAAAATTTGCAAGAAAACACGACGAATAAATAAATCGACAATATTCGGAATATTCGATTGGGATATGCATTGGGATAATTTTTATAATATAATAATCGAAGCCCTTAATAGACACGCGATATAATTACTAACACCTACAAGTGCCGATTTATTTGCGATTAATACACAATTTTATATAAATGTCGCGATTGAAAAAATATATATTGAAAATGCACAATTGTATTGTATTTCCAATGATAATATCAATATTAGATTATAATTAATATACAATTATAACTATTTACAATTTACAAGTTTATGATGCTATCAATATGAAATAAATATATTCAATTTATTCAAATGTTTAATAACATAAATAATTTGATATTGACAGCATTAACATTTGGATTTAATATTATTCAACTTAATCCACATATATTTTTAATATATTTTTTAAATAAAATATAACATGTTAAGATATTTCTTAAACATTAATAATTATGCAATTTCTTTAATATTCCTGAAAATTTTGATAATTTAAATTTTATTTTTAAAATATTTTTATTTTTATTTTTAACATGTTATATTTATTTTTACAACAATTTTAAAAATAAATTCAATTAAATTTTTTTAAATAATTTTAATTTCCAGGATTTCTAGGATTATTGGAATATTAAAAGAATTGAAAGAAATAATGATCTTAACAACCCTATGAGTCCTAACAACCCTATGATCTTAACAATCCTATGAGCCCTAACAACCCTACTTCCTGATTAAAATTATTCGAGATTTGGGGAGCCTATCTCTAATCATATATATTTTAATCAATGCCCTAATCGCGTGCGAGCTTTTCTTCAGGCCAGTTGACCCTACCTTTCGTTGATCCTGGCCACTTTCTCGCTTGATCTCTAATCAGAGATCGAAAGAGGAGATAAACACTCCTTTGCCGGTTAATTATCGACAAATGAGCGTAAATATTTCACGCTCACCGTAACGATCGTTCGATTTTACGATCGTTCGTTAAATATTTGAATACAGCTTTTTATTTTAACTTTAAAATAAAGCCAAATTACTACAAATTTCTATATATTATATTAGACTGCTAACACGGTCATATAGTAAGTCATTTATTATCATGTTACAAGTTATTTAATGAATTAATCATTTGGCTTTATATTAAGTTAAAGTAAAGTTTAAAACTAATATCTATAAATAAATTCTACGATGGATGAGCTAAAAAATTAGAATAAGATAAATGCGCGTTATAAAAATAAAGTAGTATCAGAAATTGATAAAATTGATAAAATTATTAATACGTGTTCTTTATTTAATAAATTAGACAAAATCTTTACTTGATCTTCTTTTTTTTAATTAATACTTCAATATATTTTCGCAATAGATGCAAAGCATTTCGAAAAAGAACTTATTAAAATTTATTTAACTTAATTTATTCTAGCTCATCCATTTTAAGGCAACGGATTTATCTACAATCTACATCTACATCTACATCTACATCTACATCTACATCTACATCTACAATCTCTACGAAACCGTTACCTTAAAATTAAATAAAAGTTTTTTTCACTCACCGGCACTGATGCGCAACAGCGGAGTTATCGAAGCTACGTTGTCTGTAATATACAAATATAAAATTCATTTACAGCAATGCTCAAAATAAAATCAATATTTCAAAAAATTTGTATCGTGCGGAATTTTATATCCGATGTGTAAAATAATAAGCAGAGATAAACACGTGTGCAAAAATTTTATAAATTTTTGAAACTGTTTTTTAAATAGAAAGTTTTATATAATTTTTATAAAAATCTTTCTCTCTAATTTTCTTTTTAATTCATTCAAATAATAAGATCGAATTATTGTTCATTTATAACGATTTATAACAATTGATATACAAATAATAGATACTCACCATCAGGTTGCTCCGCCGATGCAAGATGCCTCTCCCAGGCCTCCTCCTCCTCTCATGTTGTTGACGCGCGATACTTTTAACGACACTCCCGCACTCACGAGCGATATTTTTATATCGCTATTTTCGTTATTTTACGCGCGATACTGAACGGCACTCCCGCACTATTTCGGTACGATTAAAATTTGGTCGCGCGATGTATATATTTAATATATATATACTTTCACCGACACTCCCGGTTTCGGTACGAGCGAAAATCCCATTTCATTTATGAGAATCAACTTCGAGCCAACAGGTCGGGAATGCAACGATACAACGAGCAAAGATTTAGGCCCGAACCGGAAAGAAGACGAAACGATTGAGGAATAGAGGAAAATGAAGTTCACCAGCTCTTTTTCGCGCATAATTATCCTATCTCGTATCGAACCTGGACCCGCTAAGCACGATTTCAGGTGCTTCGCCCGGAACACGAAGTTTCCCGCAATTGCAGGACATGGCTACACCAGGCTGGTAGACGGCAAAAGAAGAGGATACCCACATTTTTTAAATGCTAACATTCAGCAATTTAGAAAATGGGGAGGCAACCCCTTTTACCGAGCGAAAATCGTGCCTAGGGGAATCCACTCGACTCCTCGACAGGGTTAACATACGCAGTGCGTGTGGCTGTAGACGAGCAAAGAGAAGGGACCCATTGACGACCATTCCGAGCAATCGATCGAGTTCTAACTAATTCGGGCCGAATCACTTGACGAAGCACGAAGCACGAAGCGCGAGTGTACGTTGCATAGCAACGTGTGCAAACTCGAAACATCCCAGTTAGTTGGCATCGGAAGTGGAGACTCGTTTACAAAAACGAAATTGGGATTTTGAAAACGCGAAAACGCGATAACGCGAAGAAGCTAAAAGCGAAAACGCGGTGACAAAACGTTGCCGTCCGCGGCACATTGACGGCACCGACGACGCGAAAGGGTACTTAGCTTCCCTTTCAGGCACCTTAAGATTTATCATAAATAGAAAAATTTAAGATAAACCTTAAGGCACCATCCAAGTACTAAGCCCTCCCACCGCGACAAGGTGTACCCCATGGGAGGGTTATATTATATATAATTTTATATATAATATAATACATAATTTAAAATTTATTTAGTAATATAGTACATAAATTTAAATTCGCAAATATAAACGATAAATAAAAATATAAAGGATAAGAGAACATCTCATATTATACAAAGCAATGTTCAAAATAATTGATTTTAAACCTAATTATTGCGCGCAATTAATTTTTACATTTTTACTTTTAAATAGATATATTTTAATGTTATAAATTGCGTAATTACAAAATAATTTATATTTCTGAAATATAAACTTTTAAAAATGATAAATAAAAAATATCTATTTTTTAATATATGAAGTATTTAAATAAATATATTAATATGAAATATTTTGCAAAATATGAGAAGTATCTGAAAATATTAATTAATAAACATTTTATAAATGTTTTAATTATTTTAAAATAAAATGGAATATTTTTTATAAGTATATGTATTATATATGTTACACAATTTAAAATCACTATTGAATCACAATCAAAGAAATAAAACGAAACGAGAAATATGTATATATTTTGAATATATTGTTACGTCCGCGGCAGCGACTTCGAGATATCGAAGCGCGTTCAACACAATGGGATACTCACGGACCGCGTAAAATAAGACACTCTTAACGGAAATTAAGAACTTTAATTAGAAATACAGAATACACAAACAATAAATAATAACAGGGGAAATCTCGCGATAACGATCCGTAATGTAAAACGCGTCCGGATAGCTTGATAGCTATTCTTCGACTCAGCTGACCATCGTTATTATACACCAATATATACTATTGATAAATAATTTATATATTATTGAGTTCGCGGAACGATATATATCGAACGCGCACGACACAATCGATCGGCACACGCTGACGTTCGCGCAGTAAATAATAACGCGGTTTAAGGTATAAAAACTTTAATAAACCACGAGTAACATATAAGAATTCAGAATAATCGTAAAACGGATCACAGATAGACGCGCGTCCGCATAGCTTGACAGCTGGGCTCAGACTCTCTGACAGTCATTGTTTATAACAATATCTTGACAACGCGCGCGGAAATGATCTTCTTCCATCGATGTACTTCCCGCCGAAAAAATTCAACAAGTGCCGAATACTTCCAGGGGGATGGGATGCGGGGACGTAACAATATAATAAATAATGAATGTGATAAATAATTAAAATATTAATGACTTACATCATATCTTATTGATCCATCCATTTTCAAGACCTCCTTGTTTTCTTCACTTTTTCCTCGTGGCACTCCAATTTTTGTTGCACTCATTTGAATTCCTCGTTGCACTTACACTCATTCACGAAAAGTTTCTCGTTGCACTTGCAATTGTATTTAGAGAAAGAATTTGATAATATATGAAACGTCTCACATCACTACTTCACTGTTCAAGAGCCACTGAGCGAATGATCGTGTCAGAAACATTACCGCGGTACTGTTTATATCGCCAAGGTTGACTATGTAAAGGAAGAATTTGATAATATATGAAACGTCTCACATCACTACTTCACTGTTCAAGAGCCACTGAGCGAATGATCGTGTCAGAAACATTACCGCGGTACTGTTTATATCGCCAAGGTTGACTATGTAAAGGAAGAATTTGATAATATATGAAACGTCTCACTACTTTGCTGCTCAAGGTTATATACTGTGTGAATGTCCGTAAGTCAAAAACATTACCGCGGTATTGTTTATATCGCCAACATCGACTTATACTAGATTGTTATTATAATTCATGTTGAAATATTCTATGAGTGATTGCCGAATAAGAAAATTTAAAATTTAATTGGTCGAAATTTATTTAATTCTAATAAGAATCGTTAGGGAAATTATTATAATAAGCATCAATAATCGAAAGATCATAACAAAATTAATTCTCTTATCTCCTTTTATGTATCCCCTGTTACAATTTTTAATCGCGGTAATAAAGCATTACGATTCGATAAAGATTTATCGTTGCGATACAGTTTTATATCGTTAATTAATTTTTAATTAATTGATTTTTATTAATATTTAAAGCAAATTATGTTTCGATATTAATCGTAGTTGTGTTTAGTAAAAAATTACAATATACGAAGCGTTTCTCACCACTACTTTATTATTCGAGAGTCACCGTGCGAATGATAACAAAGCGGTAACGTATAGCGCGCTACTGTTTATATTTTATATTGCCAAAGTCGAACGCCGTGTTATCGATAATTCCGAAATATTTTATACATTATAAAATATACACTAACGGAATATTAAATTATGGAAGTATTTTAATTTATTGATTAAAATTGATTATTTATTCAACAATTTATTATAGAGCTTTTCGTTATGTTAATTATTTGCATCTATAATTCGATTGTCTTACTTCGTGTTCTTTCACAATCTAAATTATATTTAGATTGTCAAGTAGAACGATAAAGTAACACGGATGAAATAAATTTGTGACTCTAAATATTAAAATAATAATTATTGTCCGTAAAAATCGCAACGATCGAAGTGATTATTTAGTATTTTGGATTCCTATAATTTAATCGATTCTCGATTAAATTGTATATTGTTTAATTAAAAAGTATTGAGAAAATTTAAAGCATTGGTCGAAATATATTTAATTCTAATATTGTTAAAGAAATATTATAATTAGCATCAATGATCGAAAGATCATTACATAATTAATTCTTTTATCCCCTTTTATGTATACCCTGTTTCAATTTTTAATCGCGGTAATGAAGCATTACAATTCGATAAAGATTTATCGTTGCGATACAGTTTCATGTCGTTAATTAATTTTTAATTAATTAATTTTTATTAATATTTAAAGCAAATTATGTTTTGATACTAATCGTAATCGTGTTTAGTAAAAAAATTACAATATACGAAGCGTTTCTCACCACTACTTTATTACTCGAGAGTCATCGTGCGAATGATAACAAAGCGGTAACGTATAGCGCGCTACTGTTTATATTTTATATTGCCAAAGTCGAACACCGTGTTACTGATAATTTGTTGCCAAAATATTTTATATATTATAAAATATACACTATCGCGTAATATTAAATTATAGAAGTATTTTAATTTATTAATTAAAATTGATTATTTATTAAACAATTTGCCCGAACTCACTACTCCTTCCCCACTCTCCGTCGCGCGCCTAGTATAAGGTTACAATCGGACGACTCTCGTTGCCTCACCCAAATTGGCCGATTTTCTTTAATTAATTTTTATTACTAATATTGCAAAACAGAGCACCTTCCTTCTTAATTTGAGCCAATCTACCTTCACACTTCGGGACTACAAAAAGTTATCAGACATCCTGTATACATATCTTATAGTACGTAAAATACATATTTCGGCAATGAATTTTCGATAACATATAGATAGTGATACGAATAAAATTACTACATGTTCTATATGAATAAAATTACTTCTTTAATAATACATATAGTCAAATATATTTCGTGATAAAGTATAATTTATTATTTTAGATTCGTTGAAACTGTTCAAAACGTAACGATATATCCATCAGGTAATCATAATTTTACTAATCGGGTAATAATATTTTTAATAATATTTTACGATAGTAATTTTTTTAATTAAAAAATAATATGAATAATATATAAAAAAATTATAAATCACTTACCACGCAATTTCATTACTCCGTATGTTGCCTGTCCTATATGCCTTTCCCAATATCATTTTCCTCCCTTGTTCGTCCTTTATTATGTTTTCGTGGCACTCACTCTCGAAAATACGACTAATTATAATTATGGAACGATTGTGAGATACGGCATGCCTCATCGCGGAATAATTATACAAGAAATGCACTTTATTATATTGTAAGAGATAGAGAACACACGAGGGACGTATTCGCTCGACATTTATATCGGGCCAAATTCAATACTACTTGTTAAATGCTATTTTCATTGTTGATATATGTATATATGTATATTAACACGAATTATAAAATCGAAAGATTAATGTAATTGAAGTCATGATATGTAATAATCATTTAATTATTAATTCGATAATATACAAAGTACTTTGTATCACTATCTTTGCTCGAGTGTCACTGTGCGAATAATACCAAAGTCGTGGCATGTAAATATTAGCGCGCTGTTGTTTACGCCACCAAGGCCAAGATGTTATTGTCTGTTTATCATCGAAATATTTTACATTCTTTAACAAATATATGCGCGGAATATTAAAGTATAGAGAAATATTTTAGATTATATAGATTAATTACATAATTATTTATTAAAAGATTAATGTATCTTTTATGGAGCTTTTCGTTATATGTTAATTATTTAGACGATTCTACCATTCGACGTTTTAAAGTGCGCGTTTTTAATCCGAATTATATTTAAATGATTGAAAAATAGATGAAACGTCGGAAACGAATTATATTTGACTCTATATAAATATCAAAAAATAATTTTCCCTCGTAAAAATTTATTTCATATTAATTAAATCAAAATTGCACATAAATGCCACAGCGCGGTAGTTGGAGCGCAAGAAAGAAACAACACTTCCTTCTTATTAATTGTTGTTTATTTCGAACTACAAAAATAACAAAAACTACAAAAATAACGAATATTTCGGATCGTCTTTGACCCTTCCTCAGCACGAGAATTAACAATATAAAATTATATATATATATATAATATTATAATATTATAATCACATAATATTTTATTATAATATTCATTGCTGCAATATTTTTTATATTTAAAATGCTCTATATTATATAATACAATGTACTTAATAATAAAGTATAACATAATTACAAAATATATTATTATTATATTATTAGTAAATTTTATAACTTTTTGCAAGCTGTCTTTTTATATGTCTAATCATTATGCGTCTCTGTCCAATGCATCTTTTTCTTAGAATCTTCGGATTGTTATGAACTATCGCACTGCCTCATCCTAAAAACTGTAGAAACGCTTCTTCTTCTTGTGATGTCCATCGGAATACTTTCTGTGGCCATTTGTTGTCTTCAAGCATTTTTAAGAAATATTCAAATTGCTGAAGTCTATTTTTCTTTATTCTTTCGATTATTGTCTCTTCTGCTTCATTTTACAAACATATTAATAATTCATTTTATTCAAAAATATTAATATAATAATATAATAAATATTATTATATATATATTAATATGTATTAATTAATATATTAATATAATAAATAATTAATATGAATAAATAATATAATAATTTTGGTATCTCTCTTAGTCTGACTCTTCCCCTTCGACCAATCCGGCATGGGTGTCCTTGCCGGTAACGACGGCCAGTATTCATAATTCACTCTTATATTTAAGATCGTCTTAAGTAAGTTGAAAAATATTATATAACTATTTATTATATAACTTATTATATAACTTATTTTACTAACTAAACGGAATCTTAAGAAGCAATCTAAGATACTTAAGATTATTTTAAATATAAGAATATAGTCTATATGAATATCGGCGTGTGTTACCGCCGGTATAGCTCTTAGATTCATTAAAGTACTCAAACCTCCTCACCAGGCAAATGCCTTCGTTAAGGTAGAGATATATCGAGGAGGAAAATTTTTTTTTATTTTTTATTTTTTTTTCAATACAGGGTTTAATAAAAAAGCTAATGTAAAATATAATTTGAAATTTAATACAAAATAATTTATTACATGGAATAATTTATTACACGAAATGAAATTTAATACAAAATAATTTATTACATGGAATAATTTATTACACGAAAATGTCCAAAATATACGTATAATATAAAATTTACTAAAAATTTTTACATAGTCCAGACGAGAATGATTAGCGATGATTAATTACGCGACATTTATTATTAATAATAGATATGCAATAATAGAATTTAATGTAACGTAATTATACGTAACGTAAATAATCAAAAGAGTCATTAATAAAATTATTGATCATTTCTACGATTGTAGAAGAAAGTATTTGCATTACTGGCGCATTTTGCGTGGACTTATTAAAGACAATATTCAAAGACATGGAAAGAGAGATAAAGCTTCGATGTATAAGTCAACGATTAAATTATAAGATAACGTTAAATTATAAGATAAATCGTGATTTAAAATTCCCGAGAAAACGCGACGATTAAATAAATCGATGATATTCGGAATATCCGATTGCGATATGTATAATTTTTATAATATAATAATCGAAGCTCTCAATAGACACGAGCGCGATATAATTATTGTCACGTAAATATAGAAAATCGAAGATGTTTCGACAAACATTTGAGGTCTGTAATGTTTGCGAATATACAATTCACCGACCGATATATTTGCGAATTTTTATAAGATAAATCGCGATTTAAAATTCGCGATAAAACACGACGAATAAATAAATCGATAATATTCAAAATATTCAAATGCAGATACGCGAGTGACATACCGGTATTATCCGATAAAAAGAGGAGCGATCTTAAAAATGGAGAACGATTAACATCTTGTTTCTACATCAGATTTCGCAAGATCAATCTGCAAAGAAAAGTTAAGTGATCCATTGAACATCGGGAACTTCACTGTAGGAGGGAACGAATCCCGGATCTTCCGGACTATTCCCAATAGCAATGATTTCAGTAATAAATCAACGACAATTATCCCTCGTCATTATGTTCAATTCACGAAATTGATATGCACGTCAGAAAACATGTTCTTCCATTACTAAGAAATATATTTCTTCATTGAAAATTAAATGGATATAACGATTTTTTTTATAGAAATGTGATTACGAACGATTATATTTATAAATAATAAAATACATGCATCATTGGAGTTTGTGTTAAATGTGCGAACACATAATTTGGGGTACCGTTTGCGCGCGCGAGACGAATCGAATCCGATAACAGCAAGATTTAAAAAATTTCAATTCGAATAGTGTGCAAAATAAAATAAATGAAATAATTTTAAATATATAATTAATTCTAGATTAATTCTCTAGAGATTCTCTAGATTCCTTATTCTTATAACATTTAAATTAATCATTTTTTTTCTTTTAATCAATCTTACTGATATAGGGGTACCCATTCGATTCGTCTCTAAATTTTTAAGTATTCGCACATTTTATGTAACATTCATATATAATTTCGCGTATATATATATCATATTAATAAAAATTATAAAAATATTTTGGATACGTTAATTTGTGCATGTATTTTATTATACATATATATAAAATAGTATATATCTAAAAACTAATATTCTAAAATGGCGATGTCCAATACCTGCAAATAGTTTCTTAAAAGAAACTAAAAACTAATATTAATATCCCCAGTACCTAGAAATAATTTTTCAAATGAGATAATTAATTAATAATTAATAAAATATATTCGTTCGTAATCATTTTTATCCAAAAAGTTAATAAAATTACAATATGAAATTACTTAAAAAATAAAACTTTATACACAACGCTATATTCATTTTATCTATTATTAAATCTCTCTGGCATTAAATAATAATAATACCAATCCTAATAATGACAGAACATTTTTAACGAAGAAAAGAATAGATGCATTTCTCTCACATCTAAATATATATTATTTAAATTAATTCGATTTTAAAGAAGCGTATGGCGTTCGTCGTTGTATTACTATCGAAATCATTGCTTTCGGAAATTGCCAGGAAAAACCGGGATTAATTCCATTCTTACAATAAAAATTCCCAATTTTCAACAGGGCACCGAACTAGACGTCGCGAATGGATCTTACAAGAACCGATGAGAAATAATTCTCCATAATGAAAATCGTCTCCTCGGCGGTACGAGCCACGCAACTTTCATTAACGTTTATCTAACGAAAGGAACAACGATAACTCTTTTATTAAAATGATAATCTCGTATAAGAACGCGAAAAGAACGCGAAAAGAACGCGGGAAAAACACGGTGTTTTCGCAACTGTAATTTATAATTTATTTATAAATATTTTCCGATACGCAATTCGTAAATACACAAATATAACTGAAGAAACAAATTATTAAATTCATAATAATTAACTCGCGATTCTATAATATCGAAGGTGATCGTTAAATTTTGTGAAGCTAATATTTCGTAATAATCGTTGACTTATCATATCGAATCTTCACATTCTTATTCCATATTTCTTTATATTTAATTAACAATATTTAGCAATATTATCTGACGATAGAGATAGCGATAAGATCTTTTATTAATTCAATCTCGTTTGAAAATGCAAAAAGAACGCGGAAAGAGCACGGTATTTTCACAATCATAATTTATTAATTTATTTTACGATTATTTAGTTACGCGCGATATGGAATTCATAAATAGATAAATTTAACGGAAAGCATATCATTAAATTTATAATAATTTGATTCGCGATTCTATAACGAAGGCGTTCGTCAAATTTTGTAAAGCTTATATCTGATCATTAATTTAGCTCCGAATTTTTACATTTTATATAAAAATTTTCCGAATTTATTAGTGACTCTTTGATATAAAAATATAAACAGTTACTCTTTTATGAGTATTTCAAAAATATATACTATAGAATCAAATATGTTAATTTAATGAAATTACTATTATATCATCATTATACGTACTTTCGATAATTTTTGTGTAATTTACATAAGAATGTATTTACGTAATTTACAATCGTAAATACAATTTCATATAATATAATTATAGTTATAATTGTATTTTATACACATTTATGTGTCAATAATTAAAAATATCAATATTATGATTAATATACAATTATAACTATTTACAATTTACAAAACACAATTTACTAATTACAAATTACAATTTACAAAATACAATTTATGTTATCAATATCAAATAAATGTACTTGATTTATTCAAATGTTTAATAACATAAATAATTTGACATTGACAGCATTAACATTTGGACTTAATATTATAGCTATATATTAATTTACACATATATATGATATATTTTTAATTTTTAAAATAAAATATAACATGTTAAAATATATCTTGAACATTTATAATTATGCAATTTGTTTAATATTCTTGAAAATAATTTTGATAATTTAAATTTCATTTTTAAAACATTTTTAAAAATAAATTCAATTCGCGCATGATTAGTTAAATGAAATAAAATGAATCCTACAATTTTAAATATAATTAAAAAATCACGTTGTTCGCCACGGTTTAATAGAGAATAACGAAACGAATGATTTTACCAAAGTCCCTCTCTAATAATTTAACTATCTAACTATATCTTTAACTATCGATGTATTAGTAGAGTTTAATAAGATTTATATAATGATTTAAACAATCGCGATTAATCATTAATAAAATTATCCATCATCTTTTTAAATAGTAAAAAAAATATTTGCACTACTAGCGCAGACTATAAAAGATAATATTCAAAGACGTGGAAAGACAGACAAAGTTTCGACGTATAAATCAACGATTAAATTATAAGATAATATTAAGATAAATCGCGATTTAAAATTCCCGAGAAAATGACGACTAAATAAATCGATAATATTCGGAATATCTGATTGCGATATGTATATCTTTTATAATATAATAATCGAAGCTCTCAACAGACACGAGCGCGATATAATTATTATCACATAAATATAGAAAATCGAAAATATCTCGACAATCATTTGAGGTCTGTAATGTTTGCGAATATACAATTCACCGACCGAATTACATCCGAATTTTTATAAGATAAATCGCGCTTTTGAATTCGTGATAAAACGCGACGAATAAATAAATCGATAATATTCAAAATACTCAATTGCAGAGGGACAGCGATAAAATTCTTTTGTTAAAACGGTAATCTTGTATAAGAGCGATTAAAAATTTTATATTTGATCACGCGATGTGTATATACTTAATATGTATATACTTTAGATGGCACTCCCGGTTTCGGTACGAGCGAAAATCCCATTTCACTTACAAGAATCAGCTTCGAACCAATAGGTCGGGAACGCAACGATACAACGAGCAAGGATTAAGTCCAAACCGGAAAGAAGACGAAACGATTGACGGAAATAGAGGAAAATGAAGTTCACCAACTCTTTTTCGCGCATAATTATCCTATCTCGTATCGAACCTGGACCCGCTAAGCACGATTTCAGGTGCTTCGCCCGGAACACGAAGTTTCCCGCAATGCAGGATATGGCTACACCAGGCTGGTAGACGGCAAAAGAAGAGGATACCCACATTTTTTAAATGCTAACATTCAGCAATTTAGAAAATGGGGAGGCAACCCCTTTTACCGAGCGAAAATCGTGCCTAGGGGAATCCACTCGACTCCTCGACAGGGTTAACACACGCAGTGCGTGTGGCTGTAGACGAGCAAAGAGAAGGGACCCATTGACGACCATTCCGAGCAATCGATCGAGTTCTAATCAATTCGGGCCAAATCATTTGACGAAGCACGAAGCGCGAGTGTACGTTGCAGAGCAACGTGTGCAAACCCGAACATCCCAGTTAATTGGCATCGGAAGTAGAGACTCGTGACAATAATGAAATTGGGATTTTTATACAAAAAGTTCAACGCGGAAGCGCGAAAACGCGACGACGCGAGAATACTACAACGCGGAAACACGGTAACGAAATGCCGCCGTCCGCGACACGTTGACGGCATCGACGACGCAATGTGCGTTCAACGCATTAAATGCGCGTGCCACATAAGAGCCATTGTGGGATCTTACAATAAAAATCCCCAATTTTTAACATGGCACCGAGCTAAACGTCGCGAATGGATCTTATAAGAACCGATGAGAAATAATTCTCCATAATGAAAATCGTTTCGACTCCTCGGCGGTACGAGCCACGCAACTTTCATTAACGTTTATATAACGAAAGGAACAACGACAATCTCGTCTAAGAACGCGAAAAGAACGCGGGAAAAACACCGTAATTTTTTCGCAACCGTAATTTATTAATTTATTTATAAATATTTTCCGATACGAAATTCGTAAATACACAAATATAACCGAAGAAACAAATTATTAAATTCATAATCATTAACTCGCGATTCTATAATAGCAAAGGTGACCGCGATAAATTTTGTGAAGCTAATATTTAATCGTTGACTTATCACATCGAATCTTCACACTCTTATTCCATATTTCTTTATATTTAATTAGCGCAATGTTCAGGAATATTATCTGACGAGAGAGATAGATAAAATTCTTTTGCTAAAACGGTAATCTTGTATAAGAACGCGAAAAGAACGCGGAAAAAGCACGGTATTTTCGCAATCATAATTTATTAATTTATTTTACGAATACGATATTCAGTTCCGCGCGATATGGAATTCATAAATAGATAAATCTAACGGAAAGCATATCATTAAATTATAGTTATAATTGTATTTTATACACATTTATGTCAATAATTAAAAATATCAATATTAGATTATAATTAATATACAATTATAACTATTTACAATTTACAAAATACAATTTACAATATACAATTTATAATGTTATCAATATCAAATAACTGGATTCGATTTATTTAAATGTTTAATAACATAAATAATTTGATATTGACGGCATTAACATTTGGACTTAATGTTATATATCATATATATATGTAAATTATATATTTAAATATTTTTAATTTCTAAATAAAATATAACATGTTAAAAAGTATCTTGAACATCTACAATTATGCAATTTGTTTAATCTTCTTGAAAATAATTTCGATAATTTAAATTTCATTTTTAAAATATTTTTAAAAATAAATTCAATTTAATTTCTTAAAAATAGTTTTAATTTATTACAAAGAATTACACGAAAGTATCCAAAATATACGTATAATATAAAATTTATTAAAAATTTCTACATAGTCAAAACAAGATTGATTAACGTTGGTGAATTATGCGATATTCATTATTAATAATTAATATGCAATAATAGAATTTAGTAAGTTTTATGTAACGTAAATATATATAATCGTGAACAAAAGAGTCATTAATAAAATTATCGATCGTTTTTTCGATTGTAGAAGAAAGTATTTGCATTATTGGCGCATAATACAAGATAAATAACGATTTAAAATTCGCGAAAAAACGGTAACGAATAAATAAATCGATAATATTAGTAATATTCGATTACCATATGCATAATTTTTGTAATACGATAATCGAAACCGCCAATAGACAGCGCGACATAATTATTATCAAACAAATACGAAGATATTTCGAGACATTTGAGATCTATAATATTTGCGAATATAGAATTTATTGTCTGATTTATTTGCGAATTTTTAGAAGATAAATCACGATTTATAATTCGCGAGAAGACGCGACAAATAAATAAATCGACAATATTCGAAATATTTGATTATGATATGT
Source organism: Camponotus vicinus (assembly GCF_025532165.1). Taxonomy (NCBI): domain Eukaryota; kingdom Metazoa; phylum Arthropoda; class Insecta; order Hymenoptera; family Formicidae; genus Camponotus; species Camponotus vicinus. The sequence continues at coordinate 5,043,121 of NW_028141949.1, forward strand.
ATAATTTTTATAATATAATCGGAGCCCCTAATAGACACGCGCGATATAATTACTATTACACACAAGTGCGAAGATAGATATTTCGATAGACATTTAAGGTCTGTAATATTTGCGAATTTATTTGCGATTTATTTGCGATTAATACGCTATTTTATATAAATGTCGCGATTGAGAAAACGCGTATTGAAAATATATATTACATCTTGCGCATGATTAATTCAATGAAATAAAATAAATCTTAAAACTTTACAATTTTAATATATAATTAATATATAATTAAAAAATCGCGTTATCACCACGTTTAATAGAGAATAACGGAACGAATGATTTTATCAACGTCCCTCTAATACTCTAACTACATATTTAACTATATCTGTAATTATCAATGTAATAGTAGAGTTTAATAAGATTTAAATAATGTAAACAATCGCTATTAAAACAGTCATTAATAAAATTCCATCAATCGTCTTTTAAATAGTAGAAAAAAATATTTGCCCTACTAGCGCAGACTTTAACGACAATATTCAAAGATGTGGAAAGATAAACAAAGCTTCGATGTAAATCAGCGATTAAGTTAGGTAAATCGCGATTTAAAATTCGCGGCGAATAAATAAATTGATAATACACGGAATATTCGATATGTATAATTTTTATAATATAATAATCGCGAAGTCCTCAATAGATACGCGCGCAATGTAAGTTAGGTAAATCGCGATTTAAAAAACGCGACGAATAAATAAATTGATAATACACGGAATATTCGATATGTATAATTTTTATAATATAATAATCGCGAATTCCTCAATAGATACGCGCGCAATGTAATTATGCTGTCACATATAAATGCGAAGATATATTTCGACAGACATTCGAGGTCTGTAATATTTGCGAATATAAAATTCACTATCCGATTTATTTGCGATTAATATGCAATTTTATATGAACGCCGCGATTGAAAATAAAATACATATCTCGCGCATGACTAACTAAATAAGATAAAATGGAAAATTTGTATAATATGATAATCGAAATCATCAATAGACGCGCGCGCGACATAATTATTATCACTCAAATTATCACGCAATTTGTAAATAATCGCGATTAAAACAGTCATTAAAAAAATTATCGATCGTTTCTTAAATAGTAGAAAAAAATATTTGCACTACTAACGCATTTTGCGCGGACTATTAGAAACAATATTCAAAGACGTGAAAAGATAGACAAAGCTTCAATATATAAGTCAACGATTAAATTATAAGATAATATTAAAATATAAGACACATTTGCGATTTAAAATTAAGATAAAAGAAAACGCGACAAATAAATAAATTGATAATATTCGGAATAACCGATTCCGCGATATCTATAATTTTTATAATATAATAATCGAAGCGCCCTCAATAGACACGCGCGCGATATAATTATTATCACACAAAGGCGAAGATATTTCGATAGACAATTTGAGGTCTGTAATGTTTGCGAATATATAATTTATCGACTGATTTACGTGCGAATTTTTATAAGATAAATCGCGATTTAAAATTCGCGATAACGCAACGAATAAATAAATCTATAATATTCAAAATAATCGATTGCGCATAAATTTTATAATATAATTCGACGCCATTTGATACGCGGATGACATACCGGTAATATCCGATAAAAAGAGGAGCGACTTTAAAAATGGAGAACGATCTTGTTTCTACATCAGATTTCGCAAGATCAATTTGCGAAGAAAAGTTAAGTGATCCATTGAACGTCGGGAACTTCACTGTAAGAGGGAACGAATCCCGGATCTTCCGGACTATTCCCAATAGCAATGATTTCAGTAATAAATCAACGACAATTATCCCTTGTCATTATCTTCAATTCACGAAATTGATATTCACGTCAGAAAACATGTTCTTACATTATTAAGAAATATATTCCTTTATTGAAAAATAAATGGATATAACGATTTTTTTTATAGAAATGTGATTACGAACGATTATATTTATAAATAATAAAATACATGCATCATTGGAGTTTGTGTTAAATGTGCGAACACATAATTTGGGGTACCGTTTGCGCGCGCGAGACGAATCGAACCCGATAACAGCAAGATTTAAAAAATTTCAATTCGAGTAGTGTGCAAAATAAAATAAATAAAATAATTTTAAATATATAATTAATTCTAGATTAATCTTCTAGATTCTCTAGATTCTCTAGATTCCTTATTCTTATAACGTTTAAATTAATCATTTTTTTTCTTTTAATCAATCTTACTGATATAGGGGTACCCATTCGATTCGTCTCTAAATTTTTAAGTATTCGCACATTTTATGTAACATTCATATATAATTTCGCGTATATATAATATATCATATTAATAAAAATTATAAAAATATTTTGGATACGTTAATTTGTGCATGTATTTTATTATACATATATATAAAATGGTATATATCTAAAAACTAATATTCTAAAATGGCGATGTCCAATACCTGTAAATAGTTTCTTAAAAGAAACTAAAAACTAATATTAATATCCCCAGTACCTAGAAATAATTTTTCAAATGAGATAATTAATTAATAATTAATAAAATATATTCGTTCGTAATCATTTTTATCCAAAAAGTTAATAAAAACTAATTATAATATGAAATTTATACACAATGCTATATCCATATTTAATCTACTATTAAACCTTTCTGGCATTAGACAATAATAATTCCAATCCTAATAATGACAAAACATTTTTAACGAAGAAAAGAATAGATGCATTTCTCTCACATCTAAATATATATTATTTAAATTAATTCGACTTTAAAGAAACGCATGGCGTTCGTCGTTGAACGACTACCGAAATCATTGCTGTCGGAAATTGCCAGGAAAACCTGGGATTAGTTCCATTCTTACAATAAAAATTCCCAATTTTCAACAGGGCACCGAACTAGACGTCGCGAATGGATCTTACAAGAACCGATGAGAAATAATTCTCCATGATGAAAATCGTTTCGACTCCTCGGCGGTACGAGCCACGCAACTTTCATTAACGTTTATCTAACGAAAGGAACAACGATAACTCTTTTATTAAAATGATAATCTCGTATAAGAACGCGAAAAGAACGCGGGAAAAACATGGTGTTTTCGCAACCGTAATTTAATGATTTATTTATAAGTATTTTCCGATACGAAATTCGTAAATGCACAAATATGACCGAAGAAACAAATTATTAAATTGATAATAATTAACTCGCGATTCTATAATATCGAAGGTGATCGTTTAATTTTATAAAGCTAATATTTAATCGTTGACTTAACACATCGAATCTTCACACTCTTATTCCATATTTTTTTATATTTAATTAGCGCAGTATTCAGGAATATTATTTCACGAGAGAGGAACAGCGGTAAGATCCTTTATTAAAATAGCAATTTCGTCTAAGAATAGGGAAAGAATGCGGAAATAAATATGATATATTTCCGTAATTTATTAATTTGCGAATATTTATTTCGGATACGAAATTCGTAAATACATAAATCGAATTGAAAGTAAATCATTAAATCCGTATAATAATTGACTCGCAACTTCATAACATCGAAAGCAATCGTTAAATTTTGTGAAGCTAATACTTAATCGCTAACTTAACATCGACTCTTTATACTCTTATTCGATATTTTTTTACTTTTAATTAGCAATATTTGAGAATATTATTTGAGAGGGACGGCAATAAGATTCTTTATTAAAATGGCAATCTCGTCTAAAAACGCGAAAAGAACGCGGAAAAAGCACGGTATTTTCGTAATCATAATTTATTTCATGAATATTCAGTTCCGCGCGATATGGAATTCATAAATAGATTTCGAATTTATTAATGACTCTCTGATATGAAAATACAAACAGTTATTCTTTTATGAATATTTCAAAAATATATACTATAGAATCCAATATGTTAATTTAATGAATTACTATTATATAATCATTATACGTATACTTTGGATAATTTTTCGTGTATTATTATTATGTAATTTTTGGTGTAATTTGCATAAGAATGTATTCATGATATTTCTTAAACACTAATAATTATGTACAATTTTCTTAATATTCCTGAAAAAAAAATTTTAATAATTTAGATTTTATTTTTAAAGCATTTTTAAAAATCAATTCAATTTCATTTTTTAAACTGAAATAAAGCCAAATTACAAATTTCTATATATTGTATTAGACTGCTAACACGGCCATATTTCATATGGTAAAATATAAAACAAGAGCAACCGTTTATAATTGGGCAGAATTTATGCCAAGTATCACAGAATTTAACATAACACTATCACTCTCGAAAGATGCAATTGTAATTTATATACTTATTGCTTGTATATTTATTTTAATACTATATTTTAATATTTTATAACTGCTTATATTTATTTTTATCTCGTTGCAGTTTATATTTATTTTAATAAATGCCGGCAAAATGAAATGACACAATATGTATATATTAATCTAATCTGTATATGTATCCTGCCCAATTGTAAATGGTTATCCTGACTTTAGCTGTTAGCAGCCTATAATATATAATATATAAAATTTTTATAATATAAAAATTTTCTGTACAGATTATCAATAAAAATTGATTGATATTATAATAATATATATAATTAATAAATTTTTATAGTATTGCATAATTTATAATAAAATATAAAATTAATATGTGTATAACACTTATCATATTACAAGTTATTTCATTAATTAATCATTTGGCTTTACATTAAGTTTAAAAACAATATCTACAACAAATTCTATAATGGATGAGCTATAAGAAATTAGAATAAGATAAGTGAATAAGATAAATACGCGTTATAAGAATAAATTAGCATCAGATGTAATTGATAAAATTTTTAATGTTCTTTTCAATAAATTAGATAAAATTTATACAAAAATAATCTTTTCTCGATCTACTTTCTTTATAATTAAAATACTGCAATATATTTTCGCGATGCATGCAATACATTTCGAATTTATTAAAAGTTATTTAATCTATTCTAGCTCATCCATTTTAAGGCAACGGATTTATCTACAATCTCTACCGTTACCTTAAAATTAAATAAAAGTTTTTGTCACTCACCGTGGCATTGATGTGCAGCAGCGAAGTTGTCGTTATCGAAACTACGTTGTCGTTAAAACTACGTCTGTAACATACAAAAATAAAATTCATTTATAACAAAGCTCAAAATACAATCAATATTTCAAAAAATTATTATTGTGCGGAATTTCATATCCGGTGTGTAAAATAATAAGCAGATATAAACACGTATGGGAAGATTTTATAAATTTTGAAATTATTTTTTAAATAGAAATTTTTATATTTAAAAATCTTTCTCTCTAATTTTCTCTTTAATTCCTTTAAATTATAAGAACGAATTATTATGCGTATGATTTATAACAATTGATATACAAATAATAAATATTCACCATCAGGTTGCTTCGCCGATGCAAGATGCTTTTCCCAGGCCTCTTCCTCCTCTCACAATAGTTTGTTGGTCTGTAACATACAAAGAAGATTCAAATTGTAGTCACGGTCAAAAAATTATTATTATATACATTTAATTTTATATCCGACGCACATAAATAATAAGCAGATAAACAATTTTATAAATTTTAAAAAAATTTCTACTAATAAGTAATAATTTAAGAATTCTATTGAAAGCTATTCGAACGTAGAAACTTTTAAATTACAGTTTTTATGTAAAAATTTCTCTATTTTTCTTTAATTTAAGTCATGTAAATAAAAAATCAAATTACGCGATTAATTATTTAATTTAAATCGCGCATACGCAATTAATAAATAATAATATATAAGCGATAATTTATTTACCATAGAGTTGCTTCACAGGTGCCTGATGCCTCTCCTAGGCCTCCTCCTCCTCTCAGTTAGACGCGCGATACTTAACGGCACTCCCGCACTCACGAGCGATATTTTTATATCGCTATTTTCGCACTTTTACGCGCGATACTAAACGGTTTCCGCACTATTTCGGTACGATAAAAAATTTTCTATTTAGTCGCGCGATGTATATACTTAATATGTGTATACTTTGAACGGCACTCCCGGTTTCGGTACGAGCGAAAATCCCATTTCACTTATGAGAATCAGCTTCGAGCCAACAGGTCGGGAATGCAACGATACAATGAGCAAGGACTAAGCCCAAACCGGAAAGAAGACGAAACGATTGACGGAAATAGAGGAAAATGAAGTTCACCAACTCTTTTTCGCGCATAATTATCCTATCTCGTACCGAACCTGGACCCGCTAAGCACGATTTCAGGTGCTCCGCCCGGACATATTATGCCTCTCGCGGTTGCTATATGCTACACCAGGCTAGTAGACGGCAAAAGAAGAGGATACCCACATTTTTTAAATGCTAACATTCAGCAATTTAGAAAATGGGGAGGCAACCCCTTTTACCGAGCGAAAATCGTGCCTAGGGGAATCCACTCGACTCCTCGACAGGGTTAACACACGCAGTGCGTGTGGCTGTAGACGAGCAAAGAGAAGGGACCCATTGACGACCATTCCGAGCAATCGATCGAGTTCTAATCAATTCGGGCCGAATCACTTGACGAAGCACGAAGCGCAAGTATACGTTGCAGAGCAACGTGTGCAAACCCGAACATCCCAATTAATTGGCATCGGAAGTAGAGACTCGTGACAATAAATGAAATTGGGATTTTATATGAAAAAGTCCAAAAGCTCCGCGAAAACGCGACGACGCGAGAATACTACAACGCGAAAACACGGTAACGAAGCGCTTGCCGTCCGCGGCACGTTGACGGCACCGACGACGCGAAAGGGTACTTAGCTTCCCATTCAGGCACCTTAAGATTTATCATAAATAGAAAAATTTAAGATAAACCTCAAGGCACCATCCAAGTACTAAGCCCTCCCACCGCGACAAGGTGTACCCCATGGGAGGGTTATATTATATATAGTTTTATATATAATATATATAATTTATATATAATATATATAATATATATAATATACATAATTTGAAATTTATTTTGTAATATAGTACATAAATTTAAATTTGTAAATATAAACGATAAATAAAAATATAAAGGATAAGAGAACATTTCATATTATACAAAGCAATGTTCAAAATAATTGATTTTAAACCTAATTATTGCGCGCAATTAATTTTTACATTTTTACTTTTAAATAGATATATTTTAATGTTATAAATTGCGTAATTACAAAATAATTTATATTTCTGAAATATAAACTTTTAAAAATGATAAATAAAAAATATCTATTTTTTAATATATGAAGTATTTAAATAAATATATTAAATGAAATATTTTGCAAAATATGAGAAGTATCTGAAAATATTAATTAATAAACATTTTATAAATGTTTTAATTATTTTAAAATAAAATGGAATATTTTTTATAAATATATGTATTATATATGTTACACAATTTAAAATCACTATTGAATCACAATCAAAGAAATAAAACGAAACGAGAAATATGTATATATTTTGAATATATTGTTACGTCCGCGGCAGCGACTTCGAGATATCGAAGCGCGTTCAACACAATGGGATACTCACGGACCGCGTAAAATAAGACACTCTTAACGGAAATTAAGAACTTTAATTAGAAATACAGAATACACAAACAATAAATAATAACAGGGGAAATCTCGCGATAACGATCCGTAATGTAAAACGCGTCCGGATAGCTTGATAGCTATTCTTCGACTCAGCTGACCATCGTTATTATACACCAATATATACTATTGATAAATAATTTATATATTATTGAGTTCGCGGAACGATATATATCGAACGCGCACGACACAATCGATCGGCACACGCTGACGTTCGCGCAGTAAATAATAACGCGGTTTAAGGTATAAGAACTTTAATAAACCACGAGTAACATATAAGAATTCAGAATAATCGTAAAACGGATCACAGATAGACGCGCGTCCGCATAGCTTGACAGCTGGGCTCAGACTCTCTGACAGTCATTGTTTATAACAATATCTTGACAACGCGCGCGGAAATGATCTTCTTCCATCGATGTACTTCCCGCCGAAAAAATTCAACAGGTGCCGAATACTTCCAGGGGGATGGGATGCGGGGACGTAACAATATAATAAATAATGAATGTGATAAATAATTAAAATATTAATGACTTACATCATATCTTATTGATCCATCCATTTTCAAGACCTCCTTGTTTTCTTCACTTTTTCCTCGTGGCACTCCAATCCTTGTTGCACTCATTTGAATTCCTCGTTGCACTTACACTCATTCACGAAAAGTTCCTCGTTGCACTTGCAATTGTATTTAGAGAAAGAATTTGATAATATATGAAACGTCTCACATCACTACTTCACTGTTCAAGAGCCACTGAGCGAATGATCGTGTCAGAAACATTACCGCGGTACTGTTTATATCGCCAAGGTTGACTATGTAAAGGAAGAATTTGATAATATATGAAACGTCTCACTACTTTGCTGCTCAAGGTTATATACTGTGTGAATGTCCGTAAGTCAAAAACATTACCGCGGTATTGTTTATATCGCCAAGATCGACTTATACTAGATTGTTATTATAATTCATGTTGAAATATTCTATGAGTGATTGCCGAATAAGAAAATTTAAAATTTAATTGGTCGAAATTTATTTAATTCTAATAAGAATCGTTAGGGAAATTATTATAATAAGCATCAATAATCGAAAGATCATAACAAAATTAATTCTCTTATCTCCTTTTATGTATCCCCTGTTACAATTTTTAATCGCGGTAATAAAGCATTACGATTCGATAAAGATTTATCGTTGCGATACAGTTTTATGTCGTTAATTAATTTTTAATTATTAATAATTATATCAAATTATTCGATATTAAACGTAATCGTGTTTAGAAAAAAAATTCGACAATATGCGAAGCGTTTCACACTATTACTTTATTGCTCGATTGTCACCGTGTGAATGATAATAAAGCCGCGAAACATATTAACAATAGCGCAATATTGTTTATACTGACAAAATCGAACACTGTATTATTGATAATTCGTCGCCGAAATATTTCATGTAATATAAAATATATACGCACGCGGAATATTAAATTATAGAAGTATTTTAATTTCTTGTTTAAGATTAATTGATTATTTATTAAACAATTCATCACGGAGCCTTTCGTTATGTTAATTATTTGCATCTATAATTCGATTGTTTTACTGCGTATTCTCTCATAATCAAATTATATTTAGAAAATAATAATGTTTAAAATAATAATTATTGTTCGTAAAGATACGAAATACGCACTTTATTATAAGAGAGAATGATTGTGTGGGTGAACATGACTTTTACACGAGACCAAAATCATACGCTACTTGCTACAACAATGTATTATTACTATTGATATACGTATATTATATATAGCTATATAATATACGAATCACATAAGACCAAAAGATTAAAGTAATGAATGAAATTGTGATATAGCAATCGCGTTTAATTAATAATTAATTTATGTTTATTTTAAAATTTATTTACTTTAAAATTGTAGGAAGTACGCGGGTCGATATTAAAAACAGAAACTTTTATTACAAAATGTTTAATTATACAATAGGTACGGTTCCTCGAAGATCTCGGCCACGACTGACTCTTTTCGGCTCGCTAATGCTGCTCCACCTTTGTAATCTCTATACGTGGCCCAATCGGCTCACAACACGCTCAGCTATTATCAAAAGAGAACGATTCGAACATTTCAGATCAAAACAAGTATAAAAACTAAGTATAATAATAATAAAGTCAGAGGAACGCAAACATGATTCGAAATTAAATTCTCTATTAAACGGAGAATTTTTTGTTATGCTAATTATTTGAACGTTTCGATATTTTAATTATCGAAAAGCATTCCATATTTTAATTATTAATTTGATAATGTACGAAATATTTCGCACCACTATTTCATTGCTCGAGTGTCACTGTGCGAATGAAACCAAGGCCGTAGCATGTAAACATTAGCGGGCTATTGTTTACACCGTCAAGGCTGACGCTGTTATTGTTCGTCATATCGAAATATTTAAAGAAAATTTGATATACAATATACAAAATATTTCGCATCACTATCTTACTCTTCGAATATCGCCGAGCGAATGATATCAAGACATATACACAGCGTTATTCATAAATACAAGTCATATACTGACAAGGCCGAACGTTTTATTATCCATTCATTGCCGAAATATTTTACGTACGTTAACATATACGTGGAATATTAAAGTCTATAGGAATATTTTAGATTATATAGATTAATTAAATGATATTTATTAAAGGATTGACGTAGAGTCTTTCATTATGTTAATTACTTCGATCTACAATTCGATTGTTCTGCTGTGCGTTCTGAATTCAAATTATATTTAAATAATAGAAAAATAGAACGATAGATAAAACACGAACGAATTATATTTACCTAATATTTTGCGGCGCAGAGTTATATTCCAAATAAAAATTGAATCGTGGAAACAATTAACATTAATGAAAGGCTCCATTAATCTTTTAATAAATAATCATATAATTAAAAAATCTAATATAATCTAAAATACTTCTATATACTTTAATATAATCACGTATGTATTAAAGTACGTAAAATATATTTCGATAACGAACAGACAATAACATCGACCTTGATGGCGTAAACAATAGCGAGCTAATGTTCATTTGCCATAGTCTTGAAAAATGTTTTGATAAAAAAAATAATAATAACACAGTTTTCAGTCTTGGCGGAGTATGATGTCAGATTAATTTTTTCGACTCTATTATTATTCGCGCGACGACACTCAAAGAGTAAATAATGACGCTCCGTTAAAAATTCCTTTTCTAGACACGATCGCGATCAATATCAAAACATTGTTTGTTGTATTAAAATACGTAAAATATATTTCCAGGAACGAACAATAACACGGTGTTCGGCCTTGACAACGTAAACAGTAACGCGCTAGTGTTTATGTCACACGGTCTTAGTATCATTCATGCGGCGACACTCGAGCGATAAAGATGGTAGTGCGCGCGAAATAGGTCGTAAAATTACGTTGTTAAATTAATTATTAATTAAACGACTATTGTATCATGACTTTCAATTACTATATTAAACTTTCGAATCTATAATTCGTATTAATATACATGTATATGCATATATATATATATATATATATATATATATATATATATATATATATCAATAATGAAAACAACGTTTGTAACGAGTTAGTATTTAATTTGATCTCATATAAAAAGAGCGAATCGTACTTCTCTCAATGCGTTTCTCGTAATTATTCCGCGATCGGAAGTGCCGTGCAAAGTATCTCGCGATCGTTTCTATATATAACTAAATATTACTATATTACAGGGTGCAGAGTTAAATTCCAAATAAAACAATTGAATCGTGGAAACAATTAACATTAATGAAAGATTCCATTAATCTTTTAATAATCATATAATTAAAAAATCTAATATAATCTAAAATACTTGTATATACTTTAATATATTCACGTATATATGTATTAAAGTACGTAACATATTTCGATAATGAACAGACAATAACATCGACCTTGGGGGCGTAAACAATAGCGGTTTTCGGTCTTGGTGACGTATGTCAGATTAATTTTTTCGGCTCTATTATCATTCGCGCGACGACACTCAAGGAGTAAATAATGGTGCGAGACGCTCCGTCAAAAATTCCTTTTCTAGACACGATCGCGATCAATATCAAAACATTGTTCGTTGTATTAAAATACGTAGAATATATTTCGAGGAACGAATAATAACACGGTGTTCGGCCTTGACAACGTAAACAGTAACGCGCTAGTGTTTATGTTACACGGTCTTGGTATCATTCATGCGGCGACACTCGAGCAATAAGGATGGTAGTGCGAAAAATGTGTACGTCTTAAAATTGCGTTGTTAAATTAATTATTAATTGAACGACTATTGTATCATGACTTTCAATTACTATATTAAACTTTCGAACCTATAATTCGGATTAATATACATGTATATGCATATATATATATATATATATATATATATATATATATATATATATATAATGAAAACAACATTTGTAACGAGTTAGTATTTAATTTGAGCTCATATAAAAAGAGCGAATCGTACTTTTCTATCCCTTATACGATATATTAAAGTGCGTTTCTCGTAATTATTCCGCGATCGGGAGTGCTGTGCAAAGTGTCTCGCAATCGTTTCTATATATGGTTAAATATAATTAATTGTTTGTTCGCGAGTGAATATCAGTGCTACGAGGAAACAGCAAAAGATGAAAAAGAAAGGAGAAGGACATCTGGAAAAGTATTGGCCAGCCAGAGAGCAGTGATAGAGCCTGAAGCAGCCAGAGAGATATGCGGTGAGTAATTTATAAAAATTATTTATTATTCATATATATTATTTTTAAAATAGATATATTGCTTAACATTTTTTTATTTTATCGATAATAAATGTATAATTGGTAATTATCCAAACTGGATAAATAAAGACCAACCGAAACATCAAAAGTCGAATTAAATTCATGGATTTGAATATTAATCTTCCATTGATTTAAAAAAAAAAATTTAGAAAAGCGCGATAGACTCTCTCAAAGATGGTGGAGAAAGTTTATATATTATATATCATAACTATATATAAAATTATTTATATAAAAAATTTATATATGAGACAAAATATATGATAATTATTTTCTCTTTTCACAAGCAAACGTAAATGTTCGAAATTCTTATTTGTTTTTTTCGACCGTTAAACGAGTGATTGGGAAATAGATAAATTAGTATATTTGTGGAACCCAATTTGTTTACCTCACGTAAAAGATAGACATATAACTTTGTTTAATCACGCAATAATTTTCTTGAATGAGAAATCTACGCGAAAAATATGGTTTATTTTAAATATATATATGATAAAACTCTACTCTTTTTAAAATTAGTGATTAAAGACAAAGAGAAGCATATAAAATATAATTATAATTAGATATTTAGAAATATTTCGTGATAATCAATAATTATATTTTTTTATCGTATACATATGAAATTGTTGGGCATGAGAGCTAAACGAATTTTTCGTATTATATTTGATATAACCAATATCAATGCAGCAGATAAATTGGTAGATTCGCGAATCACAGTCCACGTAGAATGGAGATTTATTATTAAAGAGGAGAAAAAATTTTTAATTTACTCCGAGATATTAAATGGATTTGTGCAGAAATAATTACATGTATATATAAACAATAAAAATACGATAAGATACTTAAATTTTTTATAAAATAAAAATAAATTAATTCTTATCGGTACGATGCGGAAGAGCAGAATTATAGTATTCAATAAATGTAATTAAATAACAATAAACTCAAGTCATACACAAAGTGGTAATAAAGCAAATAATTAAGATTTAGGAAAATTGTTGAATGCAATTAGATTTTTTTTTAAATATATGTACTTTTGTGGAATACTATAAACGAAAATCCATTTTTTATTTTAATCATTATTAATTTTAAATAATATTAAAATATACATACATGTATATTTATTTATATTTATGTATATTAATATCATTTAATATTTTATATAATTTAAAGTTTATATATACATATAGAATATATTCATAATATATAATACATATAGAATATTTTAATATTTCACATTGGTCAAATAAATTATTATTAAAGATAAAAGCAAATAATTAATTTCACAAATAATAAATATAATAAAATAAAATAGGTTATAAATTACTCACGATTATTTGCTATCGCACGATGCGGTCAATGGGTTATTTTCTTCATTTCTCTCATTTATTTTTTTCTGCTCCTTTATGGCACTCATTTAATATTCATTTACGAAAAATGTAATTACGCACTAATCAGCATACGATCATACAGAAATTTACGCTTTGTACAACACTCGCGACGTTACACCATGCCTTTTGTCATTTTGCTACGTGATAATAATGCAATAAATCTCAAAAAGTTATGACTCACTCGACATTAATTGAAATCAAAATCAAAACGCGCCACTCGCTGTGTAAATAAAAATCGTACAAATTAATAATCACTAATTGCAAAAATTATAAAGAACAATCGCGTTTTGTAGGATCGATTCTCAACGAACGACTCGAGTCTTCCCGCGAGAAGTCAAAATTTAGTTCGAACGCGTGACGCGCATAAACATAATATAACAATTCGTCATATAACAATTCTTTTAAGTAAATAACCAGTATATTGAAATAGTTTCACCAACTGGTCAATTGATCAGTTTTTATATCAGTAATTAAATCGGTAAAACTGTTTCGATATACTGATTATTTATTTTAAAAATTTATTCATTGTTGCCGCGATGTTAACGTATGGAATAAATGGAATATATTCGTGAGTTACAATTTTATTATTAATAAATCGTTAATTTGACCATTGCTCTTTCTATTATTTGAAATATTCGATTATACGATTGGAATATAATTTCGAAACACGTATTTCGCGTGATGCGTTCATTTAATTAAGCAATTAAAAAGAATCGAATATAATTAAGAATCGATGTGTGTGACGGGAATCAAAATTATAAATTATTTTGTTGCAATCCTCACGAACAATAATTATTATTCTTCTATTAATATTTATAATTAAGAATATTTCGTCCGATGCTTTATCATATAATTATTTGATGATCTAAATATATATAATTCGACTGAGAATGCGCAGTAAAACGATCGAATGGCAAAATCGAATAATTAATATAACGGAAAGCCTTGTGAGGTATATTAATCGTTTAATAAATAATTAATCTGAGTGCACGTGTGCGTGAAATTAAAAATATATTTGTATATAAATTTAATTCTCGTATATATACGTCACAGTACGCGTAAAATATTTCGGCAGCGAGGTCAATAACACGTTCGGCCTTGATGACGTACCGCGCTATTGTTTACATAGGCGAAGACCTTGTATCATTCGCATGGCGACATTCCAGTAGTAAAGTAGTGATATGAAACACTTCGTATTATTGAATTCTTTTCCTAAAAGTGCGATCACGATTAGTATCGAAATATACACGTAATTCCCTACGACTATTACAATTAATAATTAATTAACTCTTAATAAATAACATGAAATTATATGATGATAAATTCATCGAAACGCGATCCTTCATTATTCCAAATAAAAATTGAAACGAAAGGGGCAAAAATTACAAATACATAGACTTTGTATCATTCACACGGCACATTCCAACGGTAAAGTAGTGATACAAAACGCTTTGTATTATTGAATTCTTTTCCTAAACGCTATCGCGATTAGTATTGAAATATAATTCGCTACGACTATTGTAATTAACAATTAATTACTTTAATATTTCAATCTGATGATTCACGTTATTGTGCAAATATATTATACATCAATAAATAGAAATATCATTATTAGTGTAAAAATCGAGTGGTGTATGATTTTGCTTCGTTTAAATGTCGAGCGAATTGTAATATTTTTTGTGTTCCTCTCTCACAATATAATAAAATATGTATCTCGTATGATTATTTTGCGATCGGAAGTGCCGTGCAAAGTATCTCGCGATCGTTTCTATATATAACTAAATATTACTATATTACAGGGTGCAGAGTTAAACTCCAAATAAAACAATTGAATCGTGGAAACAATTAACATTAATGAAAGGCTTCATTAATCTTTTAATAATCATATAATTAAAAAATCTAATATAATCTAAAATACTTCTATATACTATAATATATTCACGTATATATGTATTAAAGTACGTAACATATTTCGATAATGAACAGACAATAACATCGACCTTGGGGGCGTAAACAATAGCGGGCTAATGTTTATTTGCCATAGTCTTGAAAAATGTTTCGATAAAAAAAATAATAATAACACGGTTTTCGGCCTTGGCGACGTATGTCAGATTAATTTTTTCGACCCTATTATTATTCGTGCGACGACACTCAAAGAGTAAATAATGGTGCGAGACGCTCCGTTAAAAATTCCTTTTCTAGACACGATCGCGATCAATATCAAAACATTGTTTGTTGTATTAAAATATGTAGAATATATTTCGAGGAACGAATAATAACACGGTGTTCGGCCTTGACAACGTAAACAGTAACGTGCTAGTGTTTATCTCACACGGTCTTAGTATCATTCATGCGGCGACACTCGAGCAATAAGGATGGTAGTGCGAAATATGTACGTCGTAAAATTACGTTGTTAAATCAATTATTAATTAAACGACTATTGTATCATGACTTTCAATTATTATATTAAACTTTCGAATCTATAATTCGTATTAATATACATGTATATGCATATATATATATATATATATATATATATATATATATATATCAATAATGAAAACAACGTTTGTAACGAGTTAGTATTTAATTTGATCTCATATAAAAAGAGCGAATCGTACTTCTCTCAATGCGTTTCTCGTAATTATTCCGCGATCGGAAGTGCCGTGCAAAGTATCTCGCGATCGTTTCTATATATAACTAAATATTACTATATTACAGGGTGCAGAGTTAAATTCCAAATAAAACAATTGAATCGTGGAAACAATTAACATTAATGAAAGATTCCATTAATCTTTTAATAATCATATAATTAAAAAATCTAATATAATCTAAAATACTTGTATATACTTTAATATATTCACGTATATATGTATTAAAGTACGTAACATATTTCGATAATGAACAGACAATAACATCGACCTTGGGTGCGTAAACAATAGCGGTTTTCGGTCTTGGTGACGTATGTCAGATTAATTTTTTCGGCTCTATTATCATTCGCGCGACGACACTCAAGGAGTAAATAATGGTGCGAGACGCTCCGTCAAAAATTCCTTTTCTAGACACGATCGCGATCAATATCAAAACATTGTTCGTTGTATTAAAATACGTAGAATATATTTCGAGGAACGAATAATAACACGGTGTTCGGCCTTGACAACGTAAACAGTAACGCGCTAGTGTTTATGTTACACGGTCTTGGTATCATTCATGCGGCGACACTCGAGCAATAAGGATGGTAGTGCGAAAAATGTGTACGTCTTAAAATTGCGTTGTTAAATTAATTATTAATTGAACGACTATTGTATCATGACTTTCAATTACTATATTAAACTTTCGAACCTATAATTCGGATTAATATACATGTATATGCATATATATATATATATATATATATATATATATATATATATATATATAATGAAAACAACATTTGTAACGAGTTAGTATTTAATTTGAGCTCATATAAAAAGAGCGAATCGTACTTTTCTATCCCTTATACGATATATTAAAGTGCGTTTCTCGTAATTATTCCGCGATCGGGAGTGCTGTGCAAAGTGTCTCGCAATCGTTTCTATATATGGTTAAATATAATTAATTGTTTGTTCGCGAGTGAATATCAGTGCTACGAGGAAACAGCAAAAGATGAAAAAGAAAGGAGAAGGACATCTGGAAAAGTATTGGCCAGCCAGAGAGCAGTGATAGAGCCTGAAGCAGCCAGAGAGATATGCGGTGAGTAATTTATAAAAATTATTTATTATTTATACATATTATTTTCAAAATAGATATATTGCTTATTATTTTTTATTGCTTATTATCTCGATAATATATATAATTCGCTCTAAAAATCACAAAATATAATGCATGTATAAAATATTCCAGGTTTTATTTTAACACATTTGAAGTATCTATAATAAAGTATCCATAATAGTTTTATTATTAATTAATACTTTTATATAGAAATATGTTAATATTTTATAAAATATTTTTAAAATAATATAATTATTTAAATATAATAATATAATTATAAAATAATATAATTATTTAAATATTTCATATTTACATAAAAATTAACATGCTCACCTTATTAAAATTATATTTTTCAAAAATTTATAATAAAAAAAATATTTTTTTGCTAGTTTTATATTTAAAATATTAATATCAGAGATAAATCTCTCTTAAAAGATAAAAAAATGCGTGTAATAATTAGTTTTACAAAATGAATTATTTTGAGATTTATAAAGAATAGATCTATAAGAGTATTAATTGATTATATTTGTATTTAATTTTTGACGTATTTACTTAAAAATAAAAGTGTGTAACAAGAATTAAAATTATATAAATTATTTTATTCTGATCTTTATAAGAATAATTATTTCTTTAACGATACTTAAAGATTAAGTGTGTTTTATTCGATGTTTTATTTCTCATTCAACTTTTAAACAATCTCAATCTCAATACAATTTAAATTGAGATTAATTAACTTCACGGTTAAAGATTTATAAATGTGTCAAAGTGGTCAAAGTTATTTACTGAACTAAATATTTCGCACAATTTATTCATTCTCAAAATAAAAATCAAAGCGACGAAAATAGATAATTATTAACTAATATCTCATTATAATATATTTTCAAGCAATAATTATTTTCATTATGATTCTCACATGTACATTTCTTATATTCAAATATAATCTCGCATCACGAATAATAATAGATCAAATGACTAATAATTAATTTCCGATACAATATTTTAAATAAATTTGAATTGTGTGATATGTATACTATATAATTTTATAATATATATTTTATAATTATTATATATATTTTATATATATTTTATAATTTATTTTTTAATTAAAAGGCGAATTAATCAGGATTTGAAGCTTGTTTTTTAGAAACATATCTGCATCTTTCTCTTTATTAATCGAGAAAAAAGAGAGGTGCTATATAGATAATTTTTCAATTATAAAATAAATTTCACACAAATTATACGTTATATTATAAATGTATATAATCCACCCCTCTATGGGTACACCTTGACGCGGTGGGGTGGCTCAGTACTTGGATGGTGCCTTGAGGTTTATTTTAAATTTTTTAATTTAGGATAAATCTCAAGGAGCCTGAAGGGGAAGCTAAGTACCCAGCACAGCATTGCCACGAGTCGCACAATGGCTTATATGTGGCACGCGTCGTCGACTTTCCGTCGTCGGTGCCGTCAACGTGTCGCGGACGGCGGCGTTTCGTTACCGCGTTTTCGCGTTTAGCTTTCTCGCGTCATCGCGTTTTCGCGCTTCCGCGTTGGACTTTTCGTATAAAAATCCCAATTTCATTATTGTCACGAGTCTCTACTTCTGATGCCAACTAACTAGGATTTCGAGTTTGCACACGTTGCTCTACAACGTACACTCGTGCTTCGTGCTTCGTCAAGTGATTCGGCTCGAATTAGTTAGAACTCGATCGATTGCTCGGAATGGTCGTCAATGGGTTCCTTCTCTTTGCTCGTCTACAGCCACACGTACTGCGTGTGTTAACCCTGTCGAGGAGTCGAGTGGATTCCCCTAGGCACGATTTTCGCTCGGTAAAAGGGGTTGCCTCCCCATTTTCTAAATTGCTGAATGTTAGCATTTAAAAAATGTGGGTATCCTCTTCTTTTGCCGTCTACCAGCCTGGTGTAGCCATATCCTGCATTGCGGGAAACTTCGTGTTCCGGGCGAAGCACCTGAAATCGTGCTTAGCGGGTCCAGGTTCGGTACGAGATAGGATAATTATGCGCGAAAAAGAGTTGGTGAAATTCATTTTCCTCTATTTCCGTCAATCGTTTCGTCTTCTTTCCGGTTTGGGCTTAGTCCTTGCTCATTGTATCGTTGCATTCCCGACCTGTTGGCTCGAAGCTGATTCTCATAAGTGAAATGGGATTTTCGCTCGTACCGAAACCGGGAGTGCCGTTCAAAGTATACACATATTAAGTATATACATCGCGCGACTAAATAGAAAATTTTTTATCGTACCGAAATAGTGCGGAAACCGTTTAGTATCGCGCGTAAAAGTGCGAAAATAGCGATATAAAAATATCGCTCGTGAGTGCGGGAGTGCCGTTAAGTATCGCGCGTCTAACTGAGAGGAGGAGGAGGCCTAGGAGAGGCATCGGGCGCCGGCAGAGCAACCTTCTGGTAAATAGTTTATTTATTTGCAATTATATATATTAAATATTGAATATATTTATTAAAATTTAAACAATTAATCGTGTAATTTGATTTTTATTTATATGATTTAAATAAGAGAGAATTGAAGAAAAAGATCTTGTAAAGATACAAGCTTTTATGAAATTATTAAAGGATTATTAATAATGTTTTTGTTTCTAAAATTTATAGAATTATTTTATTAATCTGCTATTATTATATGCATCGAATATAAAATTCAATGCAATAATTTTTGAAATATTAATTATTTTGAACGTTATTATAATTTAGATCTTCTATTTGTATGTTATAGATCGACCCAAATGATCTGAGAGGAGGAGCAGGCCTAGGAAAGGCATCCTGCACCAGCGGAACAACCTGATGGTGAGTATTATTATTTTTATTAATTGTGTATAAATAAGTAAATTAATTTAATTTATTAATTTGATTTATATGAATGATTTAAATAAGAAAAAATTGAGAAAATTTTTGTATAATTCTTTCTATAAAAGTTTCTACTTAAAAATATTAATTAATTATAAAATTATTTAATATTTGTATATCTATTTATAATTGCGTGCATCGGATATAAAATTCAATGAGTCCAATAATAATTTCTTAAAATATTAATTATTTTAAACATTGTTATAATTTGTATTTTATATTTGTATGTTACAGACAACGTAGCTTCAATATCAACTCCGCTGTTGCGCATCAGTGCCGGTAAGTGACAATCTTTTATTTTGAAGCAAAGGATTTGTAAATGCATGAAGAAATCCGTTGCTTCTAACTCTCGGTTGGCGGGACAATACGCGTGTAAAAATTAAAGTGAAAAAGTAAAGGAAAAATTTTTAAAATAAAGATATAGATGATTTTTATTGTAATTTTATGAGAGACATATACATGAAATTATTTATTTCCATTATATATATCGGCCTTTATAAAAAATAATTTTAAAAATATAGATTTTTAATATGTAAATATTTAAATATTTAATCTATAAGATAAAGATATTTATAAGTAACCCGCCGACCGAGAGTTAAAATGCATGCTAATTATATTTTATATATGCATGATGATTTATATTTTGCAATTTTTGACGACTGAATAACGTGCGTTAAAGAAACGATCATAATATCGCACGATCGATCGATTTTTTAAACAAATTAGTCGTCAAGATGAATGGCCAGAAGTAGAGATAACTGGCTTGAAAAATATTTACATGGTCAATATTGGCCAAAAGATGTGTTGCGCGGCTAAGGCCTAAATTTTATCGCGGATTTTCGGTTAAGACTCCTTAAATTCCTCATTATCGCGGATTCCTAATTAGGGTTCCCCTTATTTCACCTTATCGCGAATTTTTGCTGGTGTAAGCCAGCAAGTAGGGCGGCTAGGACTGTTAGGTCTGTTAGGTCTGTTAGGGCTGTTAGGGCTGTTAGGGCTGTTAGGGCTGTTAGGACTATTAGGGCATATAAAAATTAAATTTATTTTAAGGGAAAAACATAATTATTAGGACTGTTAGGACTATTAGAGCTGTTAGGACTGTTAGGTCTGTTAGGGCTATTAGGGCTATTAGGGCATATAAAAATTAAATTTATTTTCAGGAAAAAAGACATAAAAATATGTTATTTTTAGGAGTATTTTCATATAATTTATTTTGTATAAAATTAAATAAATTATATGTAAAGAATTGAAATTGATTATAAAAAAATTATAAATAAAAATAAAAAATTAATGTATGGAAAATGTAAAAAATGTAACTTAAATACATAATATACATTTAAGTTGCATTTTATTATACGTATAACATGTATTAGATTTAATATTTTATTTTTTATAAACTGTATTAATAATTTATTTTATCACTTGAATTCAAATGTGAATGTTATTAGTATCTAATATGATAATATTTATTTGATAAAATATTGAGAATAAAAAGTAATTCAAACTAAATAATTTTTTTTCTAAGTTATTTGAATCTATATACATTGATTATCATTGATTAATCATTTCAAATAATAAAAATTTGGCAATTTCCTTATGTTGAGAATATTGATACTAATAGCATCTATAATATAAATTGTATTATTTTTTATTTTTCATAATTTTCTGCACAAATGTATATAAATTGTAATAATGTCTAATTGTAATAATGTAAAAGAAATCTATTGTACATTACACGAAATTAGAAGAATACGTACAATAACAAAATTTGTTGAATTAACACATTTAATATATATTTGAATATTTGAATTGTAAAATTATTAAGGTATTTGGATAACTTACTTTTTATACTAAAAAATTATTAATAAATTCGAGAAATTTTCCTAATCGCGCAAATACTGTAAATTCAAAATACTGCAAATAAAAAATTCTTTTACATAATAAAGATTACTAAAAAAAAAGTATCAAAAGAAACACGATGTTAACCCAATAATTAGATATTAGCTTTTTACTCGTAAAATTTGTCGCGCTTTTAATATTACAAAAACACAAGTATATTCGAAAATAAAATATTGCGAAAGATTAAATATTATTGATCACGCGGAAATTAAAATCTGTAAAACGAAATAATTTTCTTTGATTATCGTTTTCAATTAAATGTATTTCGAGGATGTATTTCGTATCGGAAATGTATTTCGTATCGCGTTAAATATTTATTGAACGATTTTATAATAAATTATATTGCAAACAATTGCGTTATTTTCACGTTTTTGGACGTG
The DNA here is from genome assembly GCF_025532165.1 of Camponotus vicinus. Lineage (NCBI taxonomy): Eukaryota > Metazoa > Arthropoda > Insecta > Hymenoptera > Formicidae > Camponotus > Camponotus vicinus. Next base: position 5,065,884 of record NW_028141949.1, read on the forward strand.
ATCGCTGTCTGGGCGAAGAAGCCTTATCGCTATCCCTCATGTCAAGTGGACGCTAGCAAATGCACGGTTCGTACTGGCGGATAGTCGAAACGATTTTCATTGTGAAGAGTTATTTCTTGTCGGTTTTGGGAATTTATCCGCAACGTTTAGTTCGGTGCTTCATTAAAAATTGGGAGTTTCCATTACAGAGTTGGAATTAAACCCAGGTTTTCTTGGCGGTTCCTGAAAACAGTGTTTTTGGCAGTGATTTAACAACGATCACCGTACAGTGTCTGAAATCGAATCACAAAATTCATTAAATATATTTTGAGAGAAGATATATTTTCCTTTTTTTTGTCAAAAATGTTCTTCCATTAATATCTTTTCTATTAATATCAATATTATATTAATAATGAAAATATTTAATAATAGTTCAAAAATGGATATAATAAATAAAATTCACTTTTTCAAATATAAATTTCATTTAATAAGTTTTTGCAGACTTTTTTGTGCAAAATTTTTATTATTTGAAAAGTTATGGTTACAAACAAGTATATTTTATTAATTAATTTTGAATTAATTTTATTTTTGGTCTCTTTTAAGAAACCACTTGCAGGGATCACTGGATGCTTCACTATCTCAGTATATTATAATTATAGTTTATTTTAGATAAGAGTGTATATATAATAAAATACATGTGCGTAAGTTGTGACGTATTTGAAAAACTATTTTTTTATATTATTCTTAATAATATATTAGGAATGCATGATATAATATAAAATGTGTGAGTAATTAAAAAATTCGAGACAAATCGAATGGGTACTCTGATATCAGTAAGATGTCTGCAAATTATTGTTACGTGCTAAGTGTTAACTGTTAAATGCAACAGAAAAATTAATTCCTTGATAATCTTTCATTTGATGTTGCTAAATATTCAAATTGAATTTTTTTTTAATCTCACTGTTATCAGATTTGATTTGTCTCGAGCACATTTGGTACCCTAAAATTATTATTCACATATTTAACCAAGCAACGATAAAAGCGCATGTATTTCATTTTTTCTAAATATACTTGATTGTAACATGTATATAAAAATCATTATATCCAGTCATTATTTTGTAAAAAAAGATATTTCTTAAAATCGAAGAACATGTTTTTTTCACGCGAATTTTAATCTCATATATTGAAAATGATAAGAAGGGTAACAGTCGTTAATCCGCTGCCGAAATCACTGTTATCGGGAGCAATCAGGAGGATCGGGGATTCGTTCCTTCCTGTAGAGGGACTTCTGATGTTTAATGAATCACTTAACTATTCGTTGTGAATCGATTTCGCGAGATCCGAAATAGAAGAAATAAGACAAATTGAAGTCGCTTTCCACTTTTAGGATCGTTCTTCTCTCTGTCAGATATTAACCAGCGTGTCACCCGGCAGAGGGATTTTGATCTGGTCTAATCGTTGGGCCAGTTATCCTTCGTTGAACGTGGCGATAACGCGATTATTTTAAGGAACATTAAAGTTTAGCCTGTTTGCAATTGTCCGCGGAACTAGATATATATTTTACTTTTGATCGCGAAATTTACATGAAATTGTATATTTGAAAAGAAATCGAGTATTAGATTCTGCATCCGCGTTTCATTCCTTACGTATATTATAATTATAATATTGTACAAATTATAATTAAAATGCGCCTCTAATGTTGCAATATTTTTATTGTCGCACAAAATGATAATAATTATATTGCGTGTGCGCACGTGGTATTCCGATTATTATAGAAATTATATGTATTGTGATTAAATATTACTATTATTATTAATTTATTTATTTATCATATATATTCGCGAAATTTAAACCGCGATTTTTTCTCTGATTTAATCATTGGGTAACATCGAAGTTTTACTTATCTTTTCGCGTCATCGAACATTTTTTTTAGAAAATCTTACAAAACGCATTAAAATTCCGCATTAAAATTACTCTTTCTTAATTGAGAGGAACATAATCGATAAATTTATTAATGATTCTTTTAGTCGCGATAGATGATCAGCTACGCTAATCTAAAAATTTCTAATCAATTTTACGTTGTACGTATTGCGGATATTTTCGTGTAATATATATAGTAAAATAATCTATGTATATATTCTACATAACAATTTTTTATGTATTATTTTATGTATTATATATAATGTATATTTTATTGTTATAATTATGTATTATATACTACATGTTTTCAACGAAAAATTTTATGTATTATCTTATGTATTATTAATTTTATATATTAACAATAATGTAAAATTTTATATATTAACAATTTATTTATGTATTATATATATATATATATATATATATATATATATATATATTATGTATATATAATTTATTATTGTTATTGTTATACATTATAGACTTTCAATTTGATTGTATCATTATATATTAAATTAATTTTGTAATTTATATTTTATAACTATATTGTATTTCGAGCTAAAGTAAAATATTATGTATTAAGTTATACTATTGTGAAAATGATAACAAAATTATGTGTAAAAGTTATTTATAACACTTACAATAGAGAATAAATCTTGAATAAAAGTCGAAAAATGGAAAATATATCTTGCAATATTTTCATTTTTCTAAAAATTGTCTTACTCTCCAAACTTTCCTTTCTTTTTCTTTCCATATACATATATACAATATTATTATAAGTCCAAGCGTGTATGTTAATGCTCTCAACATCATTATCCGTATTATTGAAAATATTTGTATAAATTCGAATACATATTTATTTGATGTTGATAGCATCACCAATTTATAAATTGTACTATAATTATAATATATATTTTGTAATATATTTTTATATGACTGCAAGCTATGTAATTATACACTATAATATTTTATAAATTCTTTGTATTGTTTTCTATTTGGAAAATTTGAAAAACCTACACTATTAAAAGAAAATAAAGTAAAAAAATTTTACCTCCTCGATGGTATCTCCACCTTAACGAAGGCATTTGCCGGGTGAGGAGGTTTGAGTACTTTAATGATCCGGAGAGCTATGCCGGCGGTAATTAGACCGGTATTCATACAATCTGTTTTTATATTTAATCATCTTGAATATGATCTTAGATCGCATCTTAAGATTCTGTTCAATTTCAATGAAATAACAAACATTTTCTAAATTTTACTTAAAACGATCTTAAATATAAGACTATATGAACACCGGCCTTAATTATTGGTAGGGTCACCCATGCCGGATAGGTCAAAGGGAAAGAGTCAGACTAAGAGAGATACCATTATTTAATTATAATTATTATATTAATAATTATTAATGTAATAATTATATTATAATATATTATAATTATAATAATTAATATTTATTATATTTTTTGAATAAGATAGAAGTAAAAGAATGATAAAATCATAAGAAGAAAGAAGCACTAACACCCTAATATGGTCTTGGGAATGCGACAGATCATAGCACTGCAAAGATTTGAAGAAGAAGATGCATTGGATAAAAATGCATAGTAATTAAGTGTTTGATGTCATTTTATAATCGCAAAATTTTCCATTAAAATTATTTTCAAACGAATAAAATTCATTTGATTTTCTACAGTAAGATGACATATACTCGTGAAATATTGTAGAGATAAATAAAGTTTTATATAAGAGACTTCGGAATTTTCGACATCAGAAACATTTTATTAATAATGTTTTCAAAGATGCATCAAGACACCTTTTGTTATTAATCAAGTGCATATGTACTTGATTACATCAGATTTTTACAATCGATTTTCTCAAAAATACCTTACGAAAGAAATTTTGTTCACTTTTTATTTACATTGACATAATAATTTTATTTACATTAACGTAATTAAGGAAATCATTTCTACATATATTTTGTTTGTATTCTTTAAACGGGTTCATAATATGTATTAAAACAAAAAAAGATTACACGCAGTTAATGATATGTAATAAATGTTAGTAAATTTATAATATATTTCCGTACTTTTGATCCATAATTATGGATCTAGTACGGATATGAACCAAGCGGTCGTTTTACCATGGGATCAAAAAGTGAATCTAGCCATGTAGTTCCATCGGCTCTGAAATGGATCTAGGAAGCGCCACTATACAACTTAGTAAAACCAGAGAGAAGCCTGAGAGGGGCCACGCTGCCATTTTTCATGGGACGCTTTTTCTACGTCGTATACTAGCGGCGCGTGCATCCATTTTACGCCGCCTGGAACTACATGGCCACATCCACTTTTAGGTGCCGATAAAACAGTCGGTTTTGGTTCATGTCCGTGCTGCATCCACAATTTATAGCTCAGAAATAACATCCCGCATATAGACGTAATTAAAATATACTTTGTTAGCTGCGCGATTTCTTTTCCACATTCAAGTATATATTATAAATATCAATATTAATGAGATGCTATTAATGAGAGCTATTAATGAAATAAGTTTGTGTAATATACGTGTGTAGGATATTTTCTCGTGAATATTATTCTCGATAGAAAACAGAAAAGATAAATTATATAAAATTCAATAAATTGAATTTTATTTACTAAACGATCTTAGAAGAAAGACAATTATAGACCATTTCCAGGAGATGTCACGTGAACACTACATATTTGATACGCAACATCTATAACTCTTTTAAAAATAAATATAACATTAAATATATTGAAACTAAATTTCTTTATATTTCTACTAGTTTATGTTATTGAACATAATTTTAGAGTTAACGAGATTCTTGCTAAAAACTAAAAAAACTAAAAATTAATCACATAAACCCAACATTTCTCATTCGAATAATTTTCTATCAGATACAATTTTTTACTTATCTAACAATAAGGAACAATTATCCGAATTATATCATGTTTGATGTCACTCTCGATCCTCGGGTCCGCTTATCTTTCCGAGCTGTCTAGTACGATTGTGAAGTCTGACAGAGAAAGCGAGACCACGAATAGAGTGCGAGCGAGTTGACCTATCATCAAAGAGTTCCGAAGTCTTTAGTAATCGGTTTTCTCGCTTTCTCTATCCATTCGCAACTCACGAGAATGCAAACATCTTATAAATTAAAAACTAAAACTTTTATTTTGTATTTTATCGATTTGAAAATAATTTTAATGAATTAATGAGATTTTTACGATTAAAATGACACCAAACACGATATAAATCGGACAATTTTTAATTAGTCTGATAATAAAAATTTGGATTATATATTTAACTACATTTATCCGACTTATGTCGTGTTTGATGTCATTTTAATTGCAAAATGCTCATTATTCCATTAAAATTACTTTAAAACGAATAAAATGCATTTTATTTTCTATTCTGATAAGATGACATACTCGTGACATACTATAGAGAAAGGGTGTGTCGCGTAAGAGACTTCGGAACTCTTTTGACGATACGTCATCTCGCTTGCTCTTATTCGTTCTCGCTCTCGCTTTCAATAATATCGAAAACTTTTTTTTCGTTATGTATAATAATTTATAATTTTAAATATCCATAAAATAAAAACTAAAACTTTTATATTTTATTTGATCTTTTTGAAAGTAATTAAAATAAATTAATGAAATTTTTGCGTTTAAAATCCCTGGCAAAAATGAGACGTTTGTTTGGCGTTTACATGAACGTTTGTGGAAGTTCGTCGAGAGTTTAAAAACGATTAATAAAGAGTTTGTAGAACAAAAATTGCAACACTGCAGCGTTTAAAAGACGTTTGTACGTTATAGCGTAAACGTAAACGTTTGAAAAGTCTGAGTAAACTCTGTACACGAAGATGTATCAACGTTTACTGAACGTACTCTGAAAAATGTTACCTCAGCATTGCAAAACTTTCATGTAACATTATATAAAGAGTTTGTAGAACAAAAATTGCAACACTGCAGCGTTTGATAAGCATTCAAAACCCAACAGCGTTATGTAAGTGCTCTTACAAAGTTTGAAAAGCATATAAACTCTCAGAAAACCCTCACTCAACGGTTGTTAACGCTTTATAAAGTTTCTTATTTTCGCCAGGGATGACATCAAACATGATATAATTCGGATAATTGTTCCTTAGTGTTAGATAAATAAAAAAATTGTATCTAATTGAAAATTATTCCAATGAGAAATGTTCGGTTTAATGTGATTAATTTTTAGTTTTTAGTTTTTAGCAAGAATCTTGTTAACTCTAAAATTATGTTCAATAACAAACTAGTAGAAATATAAAAAAATTTAATTTCAATATATTTAATGTTATATTTATTTTTAAAAGAGTTATATATGTTGCGTATCAAATATGTAATGTTCACGTGACATCTCCTGGAAATGGTCTATAATTGTCTTTCTTCTAAGATCGTTTTAGTAAATAAAATTCAATTTATTGAATTTTATATAATTTATCTTTTCTGTTTTCTATCGAGAATAATATTCACGAGAAAATATCCTACACATGTATATTACACAAACTTATTTCATTAATAGCTCTCATTAATAGCATCTCATTAATATTGATATTTATAATATATACTTGAATGTGGAAAAGAAATCGCGCAGCTAACAAAGTATATTTTAATTACGTTTATATGCGGGATGTTATTTCTGAGCTATAAATTGTGGATGTAGCACGGACATGAACCAAAACCGACTGTTTTATCGGCACCTAAAAGTGGATGTGGCCATGTAGTTCCAGGCGGCGTAAAATGGATGCACGCGCCGCTAGTGTACGACGTAGAAAAAGCGTCCCATGAAAAATGGCAGCGTGGCCCCTCTAAGGCTTCTCTCTGCTGATAGTAAGAAAACAGTGCATTTTTTAGTTCAGAGGAAATTTAGATCTTTAGATTCAAAACTTTCATTCGCTTTAATATTCTAATGAATCTAGATGAAGAAGAAAACGTCGGCTTTTCACCACCTACCATATACGATCAACAGTATCCAGATTTCGTAGACAATATACTAAAGGAAACAGCCGATGATTTTGAAAAAGAAAAAAAATGTACGTAGTTTGTTTAAAGTAGAATTTATTGATTATTTGTAGAGAAAGAGATTTAATAAACTCAGAACGAGAGAGAGAATAAATTACAAAATTTGAATATCATGATTATCTTTCTGCTTGTCTTGATAATTTTCAGTTTCTGACCAAAATTTGTTAAAACTATATAAGTTATTTAATGGAACATTTGAAAGAGCCTTAGATTTGTATGAACAACGACGAGTAACACAAGTTTCGACGTCTAGTACGATTATAACAGAACCATATAAGAATGCAAGCGAGGCCAGTTGGTTAATGCAAGTTAGGGGACACTCTGGAGCATCGTATACACTTTTTCCTGAAATAAATTATTGTACTTGTACAGCTTTTAGGTATAATTCTATATAAATCACTTGTGAACTTTTTAATAGAGTAGCAAAATTATACTTTCAAAATTTTATACTTTATAATAAATAACTTATATATGTTATAAAAAGTTTTAACACAATTCTTATAATGTTATAGACATCAGGTACTAGGAGATCGGTCTGCTTTCACTTGTAAACATGTTTTGGCAGCTTGGTTAGCCAGTGTTGATAATGAGAAATTATTACACCAGCAATTAACACAAAAACAGTTTGATAATTTACTGTTATATCAGGTTTCGTACAAACATAATGCTCTCTAATGTTGAAGATTACTTATTAGTTGCAAAAATGGGATTAACAAATTTAAAGATTGTAATACAATTATTAAAAGCTATCAATTTTAAAGAGGTACTTCAGATATATTTATATTTATGTTTGTTTTTCTACTGTGATGCAAAATATTCATATATATTCAAATATTACTATTCAGACTACAGCTATTTGCTACGGCAGTGAAAATGGATTAAAAATTACAGTAGAAGATGCAAAATGTATGCAGGCTATTGTATATATTCCATCAGCAGTTTTTGATGAGTTTGAATTAAAAGAAGATGTAATCTTTTCACTAAGTTTAAATATATTAGTAGAATGCCTTTGTATGTTCTGGCCTGCTTCACAAGATAATTCAGTTGCAGTGCAAATATTTTATAAAGTAAACTGAATGTTGGAATAAATCTAGTATCATATAAATTTTAAAGCAATATTAATAATATTATTATCTATCATAGGGTACAGGTTTTCCTTTGAGTATTATTATTGAAGAAGATGGTGTAATAACAGATTGCTCTTTGAAAACGCTAGAGACAGATACATTATTAGATTTCCATCTAGAAGCCGAAAACATTGTAAATAAAGTAGTGTTGCAAACGGAATTGTTAAAGGATGTTATAGCAGAATTAGATCCAACTAGCGAACTAGTAGAGGTATAATGAGAATAATTTTATTAATCATTATTTATGCTGAAGTAATATTTCAGTTTCTTAAAAAAAAAATACAATGTTCACGTTTTAGTTTCATTTATCACCAGATGAGCCTTTCTTCAGAATTAGTACAAATGGTCTAGGCGGTATTTGTCACATTGATTTGCCTCATGATAGCGCTCTAGTAGATACCTTTCAATGTACATCAACGGCAACATCCAGTTTCAAATTAATACACATTAAACCGGCAATGAAAGCGTTATCATGTGCTAACAAAGTTTGCCTAAGAACCAGTAACGCCGGACTATTAAACTTTCAATATATGATAAAAACCGAGAATGGGCATACTTGTTACATGGAATATTATGTAAGACTTTTTATAACAAAGTGTAGTTATCAGAGTGATCATAATTAATTTTCACAGCATGCATTCTATACAAACAGTCAGTTAATATGATACTTTTGATATAACAATTTCATTATTTCTTTTATTTACAGATATCTCCATTAATAGATACGGACGATTAAGTAGTGATAATATGGGTTTAATACATATTAAAAATCGAAATATGCCTATTTTGTAAAATTCTATTACTAAATAACTAAATATATTTAATATATTTTCATTGATGCTCTCTTTTTATATATCTTCAGATATCTTAGATCTTTTTTTTAAATATACAATTTTATTTTTCGTCATATATACGCGTTCTAAGAAAGTTACAAGGTTTAGGTTTATAAAAAGATTGTGATGAAAATGCATGTACACATTTCCATTAATCATTATTTGTAGAAAAAAAACTTTTTATTCATATTCATACAATAAGTAAGGCAGTTACACTGCTTTATGGAACATAATTCACCGACAATATTTTATCATATAATACGTAATACGTAAATATATTGGAAAATGTGCACAACGTAAGCGACTAACGTTTTAATTATTATTTACTACACTCATTTTATAATCACATGCATATATTAAATATGTAAATTCTAACTTTGTAGGAAAAGAATATATTGTGTGTAATTTTTTCAATTATATTTCAACACGAGTTTTGAGTGGTTTACATATGCGATCCAATACGCGCACACCAGAATATAAACGTATTTTATTGTGCTCCAACGATAAGATTTTAAACAATAACTTTTACACCTTTTGCTTCTAAAAGCATATTGCATAACCATACATGGTTGTGCATGCGTTTCAGTTTTTAAACTGACTTATTCCTGGAGTTTGTACACCCTTGTGCAAATAATGTCATCAACTTTCATGATCTGTAATAGAAATAACATAATTTTAGTAAGATTTTGCCATAATAATAGTAATCTTTTGTATCAGTATTGTGACAGTAATTTCTACGCAAAATAAACAGAGGGAGAAGGAGAGAGAAAAGAGTGCGGGAATTATTTGAGCGCCGGTGTCTCACGGCATTAACACGTATCGCCAGACGGATCAATGGATCTTTATTGGCACCATTTTGGATCTCGGAGCTGCAGAATTGTACGTGTCACGAACAGGAGAAGCGCACGCGATAATTGGCCGGACATTTGACGGATCATTATAACATTAGCCGCTCGTGCAACGGTCCCTTGATACATTGCGTTCCTGCACGTAGCTTTTGTACTTTAATCGGGAACCGCACAAGCGATATACGCATCAAAGTTTTGAAGAAGTCTTTAAAGAAGAAGGATATAAGCACGTACGAATATACCTTCCATTACGATTAAGTACGTCATTGTTATAATGATCAAATTTCTATTCAATTACGAATTATTAATACATACTATTCGAGTGAACATACTGAGATATTTAAAACAGTATTCTCTTGAATGTTTCTGTTCAAAATAGATAATAGAGAAAATTGCCTACTTTGAAGGAGAAATATAATGATAATTGAAAGATAATTTTCCTCAAGGTAATAATAATTTAACTATTTTCTCTATGTTTGCGCGCAGACAAAATAATAAAAAATACACTATTTTATAAATTTCACATTACAAATTAATGATATTATTTGTTATTATATTAATGACATTCCGTTCAAATGTTTTTAATTATTTTCAATATAATAGAAACACAATTACACAAATTTATCAGTTTATAATCTTTGCAAACTTGTATAGGAAACATGAAAACATAAGATAGTTTTTGCTTGTATACTTGGTTAAAGGTCATGTTATCTTGCTATCCCAAGTACAACGATCAAGTATTATTGATCTAAAAGTAGCAAGATATGAATAATAAAATCTCTCACAGCCACATAATTGTAAGTTTACATAACAACTTTATCAATTTATAAGACGTTGATTGTTTTCATGTGTTAAACGTTTTTTACATTTTAAATGTTGATTTCAATTTTTTATATCAATTTTGTATGTAAATTTCAGTCATAAGCTATATTGATTAAGTGTGTTGTATAGCAAAAATTATTATTTATATCTTACTAGTTTTAGATTATTAATAACTTGTGCTGTTTTATATTATATTATTCTATTTAATCGTTTTAATCAAAAATTAACAATGTCTTTATTACGATGCGTAACTAAATTAATGTAACTAAATTAATTTTTCTGATATTGAAAATTGCTTACCGCTGTCATCTCCGTAGGTGTGAACTCCCTTTCAATCGTAGTATCCTTCTCGCCTTTCTGCACCTGGATGAGTTTGTTACCTTCCAAAGTGCAAGTACTCTTCACTTTTCTGCCGTCCGCGGTCTCCTCGTCGAACTCCTCGCCGAGTTTGAATTTGATTTCCGTGCTTTTAAAGGTACTAGTTGTCTTCAGAGTGTACACTCCGTCTTTCTCCGTCAACTCGACGACAGGACTGACAGTAGCGCCCATTTTCCGCGTCACCATACCCACGCCTGAAATAAGGTGAAAAATACTTTTTATTAGCTTTTTCTATTATAAGAATTCTAATTTGATAGATGCCATTTTTACATAAATGACTCGTTTTTTTCATGTTTAATTGTTAACATTTTGCAAAGTATAATTTGAAATAGAAAAATATCAAAGCTCCTTCCATATGGTAACAAATTCACATTAATATATACTTAAATTAATTGAAAAGATTTACATTACAAGATTTGAAACGTGAAAAAAATGTAGCCCGAACAAAAATTAAGATAAAATTATATAACTAACGAAGGATATATTATGATATCGTATTGAATTTTGATAATCTTTAAATTCCGTGTCTATTAAAAATCCTCTTGTAGTTAAATGGAAGATGAAATTTTGTTATCAGCTTGCACACTTGAAGTTTATCTCTCTCGAAAGACTTCTCTTTTCGTTTTTCTATCACTATAATTAATTTAAAGACCAGTAATCCCACATTGTTGTCAAGAAGTAATCGGAGATAAATCATTTGTAAAAAAACATCACGATAGTTGTCGGATAATCTATCAAATACGCGTGTCGTCTCACCTAAGGTTTTCATGTATTCGTCGAATTTTTCACTCGTTTGGAGCTTGTAACGTTTGCCTAGAATACCGGTTAATATCTCGGACGACATTGCTCGATGTTTCACCGATGCTTGCGTAAACGAAACTGACTGATGGCGCGGGTAGTTTGCATGTTTTATACACAATTGAGACTATACATATCGATTATACATCTAGATAGGTAGGCTGAGTCGTTACAAACGGTAAAAGTGGTATCTCCGAGTTCGAGGAAAGATGAAACTTTGGAGTTTGAACCCAGTCCGTGAGTGAGTGAGTGTGCTATTTATAGACTGCGAAAAAATTATCAAAATGATGTATTAACACATGCAAATTTATTGCAAGTTCATGATACACTAATATGAGATGTCGAATATTAATATCGAATTAACAAGAGTGCTTTGAATGAAAATCTAGAGATCTCTTCTTTTACAGTGATTTTTTTAACTGTAGAATAGTTAATCACATGTCTTTCCTCATTTTAAATGCGAGCATAAGCTGTATTCTAATATATTTCCATAGAAATTATTCTGATGAGAAGAATATGCAAATTATCAGTGATAGTGAAATCTGTCATCATTGGCCCGAGACGACATTGACGATTCACTTGATTAACATATTTAGTGGACTACCATAATTTTTACATCAAAGTTATTAGAATGCAACGCGATTAAAAAAATTATTCGTCTTTTACAGCGAATATCATTTGATTTGAATTGATTTGATTAAAATGATTTCGTGGCTTTTTAAAATCGTATTCAACAAATGCATCGCGAAAAAAGATATTTTTCTAACAATAAGTGATTTGACGAGAAAAGCGATATAATTTTATCTTGCGACCAGATGATAACAAAATATCAAGTTTATATTTGTGCCGAGCCGATGACGTTTATTGATTTTATCGTCGCCTTGCCGCGGTTTCGCATGTATGTGTTCTCAGAAAAAAACGAACTTTATTTTCTGCGTCGTAATCGACCTGATGCATGGCGATGCGTCGAAAGACGCAGTGCGTCTAGACTTGCTCTCTTATTTAATTTCCGGCGAACGACTCTCGATGATTACCGTAACAACGTCGAGCGAGGGTGGGAATGTTGACAGTCAATGCTTCTGCAAACTTTGCTCAATCCGTTGTATCAAATTGCTGATATGATAAGAGAGAGAGAGAGAGAGAGAGAGAGAGAGAAGCAGAAAGAATATATCGTGATGTTATCTATTTTTTCTCTTTATCTATTTCTTATTTTTAGATCGACAAATATTAGATATGTAATCAATTTCAATAAAGATGCAGTTTCGATAAAGTCGAGGAAAGGAGAATTATTCTCCTTTTATGAAAAAAAACAAGTATTTATTTAAGAATTTTTTATTTCAGAAACAAGATTTAATGTTACTTACTTTCGTCATTCGTCAAAAAAAGATACATGATCGATAAATCACGAATTCTACAATACTTCACAAGAAATTTAAAAAAAAATTGAAAATCTTTGAAAATGCAAATGTTTTGAATTACGCGTAATTACGTGACCCGTGGCTAAAAATTATGATTTATTAATCTCTTTGATGAATTAATTCTCAAGTGTTAAATTAGACAGTCAATCAGACAATCTGCAGTACACAATTAGAATTAAGATCGAGGTCAGGTCATTGTACGAAGATGAGAGATGTAATTTGACATATTAAAATTGATTACCTTTCCCGTCTTTATTGATACCTTACTAATGCATAAGTGCGACTCCAGCACAATTAATTAACTGATTAAATTTATGGTACAAATATAGGCGAAAATGATTTACATTGAAATTTTATATATATATATATATACTTTTGTGCTTTTAATAAACGAAATAGCTGTGAATAGACGGAATTGTGTGTTGAAATTAAAATGGAAACATTTAAAATTATATATTATTACTATTTCATATTTATATAAAATTATAATTATTATATATCTCGACCGATCTGCCAAGATTAATATGTCTTTCGATGATATTTTCGAGCACATATAATGCTCTCTTGAAATTCTATGAATAAGCAAATATTATTTTTGAGTGTCATGTATCGTTCTTTGAAAGGTTCTTTGATGTTTATATCGTACTTTTCGTGTCTTTCAAATAATAATCATATGTTTGTTCACGTTCTGTACATGCTCGCAAAACCGCAATATGTCTATACCTTCGAATATATATAACATTACAAACATAGCGTGTCTTAATAACAGATCTTATTATGATATAGCATATTCTCATAATATGTACATTTATCGGTTATTTATACACAATTTAGATCGCGCGATAATAAGTTATTTACTAAAGAACTCATTCTATGGATTGTCTTATTATCGTTTATTACTGTACTAGAGGACTCAGATTTTTTAGGTGTCTCTCTTTAATAATTTGTAATAATTATTATTAAAGATTTGTCGTATTGTCAATGGATATTGTGTACGAAATTATCTAATTTTGTAACGCGAGCAAAACTATTTTAAATTTGTATCAGAATCGAACGATGCAATTTTATTTATCGTATTTAACATAATAAGATATTTATATTAAAATGAGGCATTTTATACTAAACACATGATGATATAATCCTTTTTTTAGGAAGATCTTTTTAACAGAGAATAATACGTAAAGGAAAAAACTTGTTAAATATTGCGCAACATTCAATATCCGGCTGTCAAGATTTAAAAGAGATTTGTAGAACAGATCAATCGAATTGGAGATTAAATTAACACAGAATGTCAATAAAACTGCAACAAAAATATTTGATAGTGTTTTAACGGTGAAATAGTAACATTTCAAATTGGTAAAGTATCAGACAAATAACTATAATCTAAAACAATTGCTATGATTAATTACGAGGATATTAAAGAGGACGTATCACTCTTTTCAGGTTTATCATATATCTTTCCACGCTAATAATCAATATAAATACAATCGCGGATTCTAAATTAAGACTTCTAATTTCACCTTGGATGATCGAAACGATGCCAAAAATAACACGATTCGATTACGTACCGAGTGCCTTCATGAAATCATCAAAGTTTTCGCTACTAGAGAGCTTGTAACGCTTTCCGAGAAATTCGCTGGACATGATGCTCGAACAAATGCTTCCGGTAACCCGTGAAGAACGAGAAGAGTGGTTGGCGTAAGATTGGTCGATACAGCCGAGATACCTGACAATCTGCTGCTGATCCGATCGTCACGTTTATACGAACTGATGCGAACTGAGCAGATATCAGGATGAGGATGAGGAGTGCCTAGATATGAAAACTCCGTCTCCCTCGAACTATACTCACTTCTCTCTTTCTATCTCTCACTCACTCTCTCTCTGTCCTTGTCTCTCTCACACTTGCTCTCTCTCTCTCTCTCTCTCTCTCTCTCACGTTCGCTCGGTCTACCTTCGATGCGGTCGTGTTCCCTCCCTCTCCGTACTTCCTTCTCCTGCTCTCACCCGAAGCCGCCCTTTTCCGTCGTTAACTCGCTCCGTCTCTCTCTTTCTTGACTCTCCATCCTCTCCTCGCTCCCCTTACGGTCCTTGCGCCCTTCCACTGGCAAGTTCGAAATTCTCGATTCGCTCACCCGGATGCTTCCCCCTCTTCGAAATCTATTCGCAGCTGCGGCGCAGGACACCGGTACGGTACCCGACGTCATGCACAGGCGTAATGTGTTCATCTCTTTCTCACTCGCGTAATAAGTACGTAGACTTTGTATTCACATATGAATGTATGACTTGTCGGGCAATAAATACAACTCTGCCAACTAGAAGAACTATAAAGCCACCGCGGCAAATTATTACATATCGATCCAATAAATATGATTATTAGAGAACAATTACAATTTATTATTACTTTGATTTCAATGGCATTGAGATAGAAAATATTGCGATTAATGCTGACAATTTGTTCTTCAAATTGAATACAATAAGCGCGATAATTAGTTCGATATGTATTAGGCGATTGACACAAGGTTCAAGAACGGCGCAAAGTCGAATAATGTTTACTTTTGATACTCGCTATGCGTGACGCGGGGTACACGTTGAATCATACGATTGCTCGTTCCTTATTGATCGTTGGATCAGCGCGCGCGACTTTGTGACGAATCGTTCCTACGTTTGAATAAACGGCACTTACTGTGAATTAATGCCACTTACTGTCCCTTGTAATCTTCTCGTAATTTTACGTTCAAAGTTCTACATTACACGGCTTGTTATTCGTATTCCGATTCTCATACATTCATACGAGACCCTATTTTTATCACGACACTTGTACGTACGATATCGTGTCTTATCTCATTCTTTAATGACTTGTTTTACGGATTGTATCATTAAGATATTTGCAAGCAATCTTTTATTAATTTATTCGTTGCACTTTTTCTAACATTACAACGAAATTAAACCGCCACTGAAAATACCGCTCCTCAACTTTCCCCCTGTATTTTTCCCAACAGTTTTTTAAAGTAAAGTAATCCAATAATTAAAAAATAGAAATTTATATATAGATGCGATATGTAGGACGTAGTTTTCCATCGGAACAAAATGTAAATACATCGGAAAGATAAGCGTTAAAGGAAATAGCGTGTGACTCGTGGCGATTCCACGTTTGTCCGATACGATAGCGTCGATTTCGTTGGCGATCCGCAACGGCTGCCACGGTCGATAACGGTGCGGTGGAAACGCGTCGACGTTGCCGTGACCACGCACACACGTTCGTCGCACACGCGACTATGTCGCGTGATGTCGCGTAGCAACACGTGAATTCCGACACCGAGGGCGGAGAGCTTGGCAACGTTGTGGCGGCACGAATTCCGCATTCGTGTCGGAGGGTGTATCTGCAAGCCGGCTTCAAAGTTCATCGATATATCGATAAGGATATTAATTCCGAGAGAAACATCTCCGCGAGAGGTAGATCTCCGCTTGTTTGTGTAAAGGAAAATAGCAATCGACTGCAAAGAACCTTTATATTCTCTCCAAATAATGTGTATGATATGATTTATCGTATATGATGTATATAAAAAGAATCTTTTACGACTGTCATCTTTATTTTTGAAGTTCGTTATCAGGTAAATTGGTCTCTCTCTCTCTCTTTTATTTCGATAATCGCTCTTATCTTTCTCATTGCAAGATACAGAGAGAAATCCAATGCACATTTTAGGATGATTGTTGTTCGATATATTTCTTTTTTTATGCTCAGTCTATTTATTCAATTTACGTAGAGATTGTCTTATTAATTTGTTAACTCGATGCAATTATATTATTTATTATATTTGTGAGACATTTTTATAAGCTAATCTTAATTTATTTGGCATTTGGCAATTAGTATTTTTTCCATTGCTATAATAAGCCTGCTGCCACATATTTCGTGTTTATCAATCTTTACGAAAAATTGAAACAGGCTACAAGCTTAAGAGATTATTTTATCGAAAGATGAAATAAAATTCTAAACTTTTTCTCTCTCTCTGTATTTCCATAAAATTATGTAATATATTTCTAACTATTCGTTGCAAAATATTGTTGGTGCAGAATCTGGAATCCTTTGGAGGAAAGAATAAATCGCGAAGAATATCTCGATGAAAAAAAAATTGATACCAAAGCCAACGGCAATTACTTAATAGCATCGAAACTGTAATCTCGCGTTTGGGCTTTATTTGACGAATACGATGACGAAAGCCTCCGCGATAACAGCTTAATAAAACGCAACATCCTGAAAAAAAGAATCCTGCACACGCGAATATCTCGCCGGCAGTCTACGTGTCCGACTGGTGTTGCGCGGCGACGCGATTCCGCCGTCTTTCAGCCCGCTCTTGACCCGCGCGCGGCCCGACCGATGCGCTGGTCTGGCAACGTCGCGGGCGGCATAGATTCCGCTCCGCAACCGCAACCGCATTTGCCGGGTCGCCATGATACCAAAGCCGTGCTGGCCGTGCAACGGTTTCTCCGCAGTGACGCGCAAGCCGCTGCCGAGGACGCGACGTGACGCGAACGTTGGACGCGCACGGCCTGCCTGGGACCGCCTGCGGCTGTTCCGTTGCTACCTTTTTCGTCGACCGTGCCGATCAATCGGAGAATCACCGGTGTGACGGAAGAGCAACTGTCTTACGCAGCGAATGGATCGTTGATCGCCGATCGATCGTTTGCGTGACTCTTCAAGTTCCAGAGACTTTTCTTTCACGCATCTTCGGATGAAAGATTGTCCCTTCATCGCCGATTTCCGATCTCGATCGCGAAAAGATTTTCAAATATAGAGCCCAATCGTCTCGCGGCAAAAGGTGCGAGATCGACTCGGGAAAGGTAGAAGGAAGATCGAGCGAGGGACCGAGGAAAGGGAGAGAATCTCGGAACATGTTTGACACGGAGCGGTTTATCGAGGAGATAGAGAGGCGACCGGCGATCTACGACGTGAATCGCGGCGAGTACAACGACCGTAATGCCAAGATGACTGCGTGGGACGAGGTCTGCCAGGTGATGGTACCGAATTGGGCGCGCTTGACGGACGAGGAGAGAAACGTGGAAGGTATATAGCACGGTATATGGCGCGCCGCGATTCATCGATCCGGATTCCTCCGGCCGCGTTGCCGTCCACGTTGTCGACCGCGATGGACATTCAGGATTCGCGCGAATCGATATCCTTCCACGCGACCGTCGCGATCGTACAGATATCTTCTAAGTAGATCGCATTGGATATGAATATAAAAAGAGTTACAGAAAAAAGCAGGATAAATAAATACGTAGGGATACTAACTAATGTTAATATGACTTTGAAGAAATAAATATATATGTATGGAAACATCTTCAAAACTTTTAAGTTTCTTCATAAATATCTTTGAATTTATTAATTTAATAAGAAACTTAATAAAATGCCTAATGTAATTAATGTCACCGAATTAAAATACATCTCTTTATGCAGAGGTATTAGAGAAACTTTCTAAATCTCTCCGTGATTTCACGTTTGAAAATTATGAAGAGATGCATTTTAATTTTGTCATTAATTACATTGACATGCATTTTATTACGTTTTTAAATTAAAATCAAAGATATTTACGAAGAAACTTCCCAAGGAGGACACAAAAGTGAAAGTAATGTCAATTTAATGTCAATTTAATGTAATAATATTAACCAAATTTATGTCATGTTTTGGTCAATTTGACGCCAATATAACGTCAATATGACGTCAATATGACGTCAAATGATATTACTTTGACTGTTGTGTTTTTTTCCTTGGATTAAGAAAGTTTCGAAAATTTTTTTCTGTATAACTTTAATATTAATATTCCCTGCGTATTCATGTCCCCCTTCAGCATAAAAGGAATCAGTGTTATTAAAAAATTTGTTTAGGTATCTAGACATTTATTTATGAGGATCTCGTTCTCTTGCGTATTTCAAAAATTTTTAATATTTTACTGTAATCTTTGCCTCGCGACATCCTGAGAATAATTTTAAATGAAATTAATCCAACTGTGATATTTTTAGAGAAAAATTTGCGCGGAAAATGGAGGAATATACGAGATTATTTCATGAAAGAACTCAAACTTCAAAAATCGCAAAAGTCCGGGCCTGCCGGACGGAAACGGAAGAAATACATGTATTTCGATCGACTGCTGTTTCTCATGCCGACAGTGGAAAACAAAAGGTATCGTTCATCGATCTTTATAACAAAAATTGATATAATTGATTGACGACGTAATAGTTCGATTAACATTCGTGTTTCTTTGATTTAGAAGTTCCGTGATGATTTCTTGCAAGTCGGAGGAGAGCGAGGGTGAGATGGACAATCCCGTGATCGAAGAATACGATCCCCTTAGTCAAGCAGGTGGTACTTCCGTAACGGGCAGCAGAGAATATCTTCAAGCAGGTACTCCATCCTATAAGGTGTGTCCGCGTTATTCGAAACAACTCTGCGAGACGTCCTTTACGCCTTTCGACAACGAGATACACGACATCCTCTCCTCGCATAGCAGCCAACGCGTTACCTTCGACGAGGATGACTACGATAAAATGTTTCTCCTATCGTTGTTGCCGATTATTAGACAGGTGCCAGAGGAAAAGAAATTAGATGTCAGGATACAGATGCAACAAGTCCTGGCTATGGCGCTCCGCTCGTCTGATAATAAGTGAGTCATCTGGCGTGTTTTTTGGAGGAAAGGAGGAGAAAGAGGAGAGGAGGAAGAAGAGTAAACACACGTGCCGTTCCGGAAAAGATTTTACGATGATTTAATTACATCATTTGTATCCGTCCTGTTTAAATATTTTATATCTCAAATACGTTATTTTTTACGGATTTTTTTACAACGGAAATGATTTAATATGATCATCATTCTTTCTTCTTTCTAGCATAAGATTCAATTCTTCCTAACAGATATTTAAATATGGTACTTTGATTATTGTAAATCTCTTATTGTCGTGTGTTATAGTGATGTTTGGCAAAAAAATACTTTGATAAATCTAAAATATTAGCATAAGCTCTTTAATAATGCAAACATGACGCGATTATAGTAATACATGTATAGCATAACACAAATTTTATAAACTATATAATCTACCGAAATACATGTTTAAATATTACGTTTAAATATATTTTAGCATAAGATATAAAATTATAAAAAAATTCTAGAAAAAAATTATAAAAATACTCTAGAATATATAATTAATAAATTTTATACTATGTAAAAAGAGTGAGGATCTAAATATATAAATACTGTGATATTAAATTCTACTTGACAATCGAGGAAACAAAGTAATTGTAAAGCAATCTTATCTTGATGAGATGACTTAATTGAAATATATGATATCACACAACGTGTCACCTAAATTTTAACTTTCTAATATTTTGTATTTTGTGTGTATGCGTGTGTAAAATCTCTCTTGAATTATTTTCTTGCATGCATTGTAATATCACCAATTCAGTTACCGAGAATCGATATCAGTATTCGGCTAATTCCCTAATGTATCGAAGCCATTGAACTTATCCATTTCTGCAACATTTGTATGACTGGTGGCAGAGAACGAGATGTAAGCGCTTACGTCTTATTCTCTGCCATCAGCCTATATCGCACATGGACAGATATCGATTGAGTAGCAAACTTAATATTATCGACTACAGATAATATCACATTTTTTATTAAACTTATCAAAGAGAAATCAAAGGAGAATTTTATTAATTATTTGAATACACTTGGATAATTGAAATTTAATGTCTCGATTTTTTGCCAGTACAATAGAATTGATAATACGCATTGATTTATCATTTTTTATAAAAAAGAATGTATAAAATTATTTTCTAAAATTTACATCAATCTTGGAAAGATATATTGCACATATGATTATGCTTTCAACGTGTTCCTTTGTTAAATTGTTCGTAGAAGGCGGCGGATGGCTGGTTTCTATAAATGACACGGTTCAGGTATTCCTGATGTAACTTTTGTTGCTCGGCAAGCTGCAAATTTTCTTCAGCAATTTTCTTGTTCAACTCACTGAAAAATAATATAATTTAATATAAAATATAATTTTTAACATAAAACGCCACACTCTTTCAGTCAAAAATAGTTGCAGAATCTTACGATTTTTTTTTATTTAATTCGTGCTCATACGAATACGCAGCTTGAAGATGCGAGTTCATTAAGCGATCCCAATCCTCGTTCATGTTTTTCTCTTGCAACTTGATTTCCTGAAAAGAAAAACATATTTGTAATTTTAAAATTAATATTTTGAAGTGAATTTATATGAATGTCGGCAAATATTTAAAATATATTGCGTTAAATCGAAAACACCTGTTCTGAATATGCTAATAATATGTATCATTATGGACTGGTATTTTATGGCGTCATACATAATGCACTCAATCTTTATCTACAGATATCATTAACGTATATTATTAAATCATATATATTTGATTTGCAAAATTTTTAATTCTGAAAAATGAATTTACGCATTGGAATCCGATTGTTAAAAAATAATTGTTTTAATCATTTTTATAAAATAGGTATAAATTTTTCGTATCGCGAAAGTTACAATAATTGACAAAATAAGTATAAAAAAAAGAATGAAACCAACAGCAAAATTGTTTCGTGGAAGTTATATTGTGTAGTTAAAGAAGATTAAATTTCTTAGACTCTCTCTGTTAATATGATAAAAAGTTCAATTCCTTTCCTCGTACTAACTCGAATCTCTTCCATTTGTTCCAGCTGAGCGTCCCTGAAGACCTTCAACTCGTCCGTAGTCATGCCCTTGTATCGGTCCGCCAACGGCCTGTACGGACCACGAGTGCTCTCGGCCTGTTCCCTAGCTTCGGTGAGGAAATCTCCAGTCACGTGATTATAGATTTCCGCTTTCTTGTCCTCCTCATCTTGAATGGCTTCGCAGTGACGGCGTTGCTGCTGCTCCTCTGCCTGCAATCGAGTGGAAATAAATTCCACGAACCTGCTGTAGGGACGAAGAAAAAGGGCCAGGGACGCCAGCGCAAGCGAGGAAACAGGATTAATATTGAGTTAAATACTATGACGGCGGAAGGAAGGAAAAATTGACGGTACTTTGTTATGGTTATCGGAACAAATTATCGCGGCACTTTGTACGATGATGTCACGATGTTTATTCATCGACCGCGAGAGAATCGTGTAGGCGACTTTTATATTCTGCGATGAGTTAAAATGTATATGCGGACTACGCAAAAAATCTTTTGTTTCGTTGCCTTTGTGATAGATTACAATTAAACGTTTCTCGATCACTTTTATTCTCGTGACAAAAGACAGGATTAGCTGTGGCAAAAACTTGTTTTCTCTGGAAACACAGCTTTACAATAATAATAGCATAAATGAATATCGACTTTAATTCTATAAATTTTTGAATGCTCTATATGAAAATTCCTTTAAAAATATTTTTAGATTAGCATTTATATAATATTTATCTTTCTCGTATAGTCTTTTTACTTAAACAAATGCAGGTTTTCTTGCAGTACAATTTATATGTAAATTAGATTGGAATTTTCTTTTGGAGATCCGATATAAAAAAAGAGAGAGAGAGAGAGAGAGACTGATTCTGTAATATATATTAAGAATGGAAGCACAAAGGCATACATAAATAGACAAGTAGCGTACATATTCTAATATGTCAACATTATTATATCAAATGTAGAGCAATATTCAGATTCACTTTACTCATTATAAGTGGGCGTGTATTCAAATATAGATATTTTTATCCTTTTATCGGACATGCCATCTCATGATGTTATTTTTTACTCGTAAAGCAGTTTCTAATTGCAAAACGCGATTTGTAAAATAGATTTGTAAACAATAGCATCGCACGCGAATCAGTGTATCAATTTAGAAAAAAAACCATTTCGAAGATCAGTTAATTTTGCTAATTTGTTAAATAAAGTAGATAATATGGGTACACAATCTCTCGTGTTTTTCGCGTCAGATTTCGTCAAAGACGTAAATAAAGAATATTATGTACCAGGGCTCGATTAAATGTCGCCGTAGCTTCATTCAACCTTCGTCGACATTCTTCCTCCATCCGTGCTAGCATCATCGCGCGCTTGTCCCTGGAGAGAACGACTTCCTGATAGGCTTCCTCGGTATCTCGTCGTGCCTTTTCAACCGCCTCGCGTTCCTCTTTTTGCCTCTGGATCCACCAACGCATCTGCTCCCTCTGTACTTTCAATCGCTCGCGAAGATTGCGATCCTCGCCCTCGAACCTGCACAGCCGTAATATTTCACTGTTTCTTCTCTTTCTTGCGATTCTTTACGTTCATTATCATTGCGCCAGGGTGAACAGGTTGTGAGTTAAATTATTATCTGCTTCGAAGATCCTCACGACAAGTATAGAATTCGTTTAATCGTACCGAGAAAAAAAAACATTATTATATTATGCATAATCAAAATATTATAATAATCGTATACTTTAGAGATAAATAAATAAATCATTCCATAATAGGCTCTGATATTTCGACATTAAGAGAATTTTAATAAAGACTGCCGAGAGAGAGGTCATTGGTTACAAAAAAGAAAAAATTTCATAAGCGTTGCGTACATTCTTTTTTATCTTCTTGGAAGGTCGAGATAAACTTGCTTTTATCTTATTATTTTATTACTTATCTATTCGTGGAATTAATCAGACTATTTGCGCACTTTTGAGCAGATGCTGGTCCCAAGCTCGGATCATCGTCGTCCACTCGCGATGGGAGTGATTTCTTTAACGTTTCAGGATCATAGAGGTCATAATCTCGACGGTCCTCGACTCGTTGATGCACCCGCCGAAAGTGTTCGATCTCCTTGTTTACTCTTCGTCTTTCCTACGAACAGAAAAGCGTTCTCCACCACGATCGAGTGTTTCTTATCGCGACGTCTTCACGTAACTCCGAAAAATTGCAAATACCAGCTGTATCGAGTGAACATTCCCGCGTAATTATTGGCATTGACGGCACTCGATTACCTCCTCTTGCTGCCTCTCCAAATGCACGGCAAGCTCGCTATTGCGAATGAGTGCCTCGTCCAATTGACATTCTTTCGCCTGTTCCCACTCATGCTGCCGTTGCTTTTCCTCGACTTGCTTATCCAAGAATGCCTTGTCTATCTGTAAATGCCAGGGAAACAATCATGCAAATACATAGTATCATACATAGTATCATATTGAAACAACTTTTACAATTCTAACAATTAAAATTCTATGTTAAAATTCAACAATTACATTAATGTTGCATGCTGCATTAAATGATACTTTTGGAATTTATAAATTAAGTACGAAGAAATAAGAAAACGTATAAAGTAGTCGAAAATATATTTTATTTAAGCGAATTTTGTTAAATGATTAAAAAAAGTTACAACTTAAATCCTAGTAAGTAAGATTTTAATAAAATTATTTTAAAATTGAAAATTGGATAGTGAAAAAAATAAGACATACAAAAATTTAATAAACGATTTCTTAATGTAGTTAGAGAGGCAGAATTTGACTTACTCCAATTTTTCTAACGCGAGGATTAAAGATACGTAGTTTTCTCGCTTCTTCGAGTTGTCGTTTACGTTCTATGGACGCGGCGATCTTGAGATCCTCCGGAGTGGCACGTTGTTGAAATTTCAACATTTCGGATATTTTTCGCGAGAAATCTGAAAGAGGCACGACTTTCTTTCGCGTGGCAAGGTTATATATACGGTGACGGAAGGCGAGAATATCCAGACCTTTCAACCTCGAAGTTTCCAGCAGTCCACCTTTGTTACCATGGAGAGTTTGCTAATCAAGGAGGGTTATATATAGCGATAGATTTTGATCGTGCAATAATTATTCAGAATTGGAAGAAGATATAAAATCATGTAATCTCTATTAAATCTTGAAAAAAACGCGCTCAATCGAGCGGAATTAATAACTTTAAGCGACTAACAATAAGTCTATAAAATAAAGCCAATAAAAAATACACGATAATAATTAATTTAAAATACAACAGACAAGAGAAAGAAAAAAATTTTATATAATTTTATATTATGTTTTATTTTTATATATGTATATGAGTTAAATGTTTCATGACGACCATAAATTGGCATACGATGTTTTCCTTCTCCTCTCTCTATCTGTCGGTGCTCGTTTTTGCGACTATTGTGTCACTTTGTTGTCATTCACGCGAGAATTGCTTCGCGTATTTTCGTCTTAAGTTGAGTATGTACTCAGTAAACGAATAGCAAGTGTGAATTTTCGGACATTTACGTTCATGCTCCTCGTTTGTTCACTTCTTTTCACATTGTACATTCATATTGAGATTATTTATACTGTGCATGATTTTTCTTTGATGTACCGCTTCATGAGTAAATCGGTCCAAATACGAAGCTGACAAAGATCTCATTCGTACATTCTTTCGAACTTTAACAACGAATATTTGCATTCGCTTGGTTGGTTCATGTATTCGTGAACGTAAATTTAGTTAGAGACGAATATTTTAGGCATTTCATGGAGGAATTTCAATAATGAAATTCGGTAGAAGATGTTTATCATTTAATATTTAATTGATATCAACTTGTACAGAATTGAGATCATTCGAAGATTAATTTAGACACGGTAGCAGATATTCACGCAATCACATAATGTCAAATAATTTGTATCTCTATTTTTTACCATATTTTAAGTAGACCACGAGATTTCTGCATTCAACATAAATAGCATAAAATACACACAAGTAGTTCTTTCAAACGATCACGTGAATGCAAATGACACGTGTACTTTTCTTGTTACAGAATTGACAAAGTAAATGTATTAATGGCATTTTGAAGGAGAGTCATAAAAAATAATAAACGACATTTTTAACGATGCGTTACTTAGGATTCTTCATATCGAAGAAGACATTCGTAAGAAATGATTTTTAGTTACAGCTTCGAAAACAGATTGCTTTTGCGGGTATCTATCTTGCCTGCGCAATTTATTAATTTATTTTTCTATTTGACGGACGATTCTCTTTGATGGCTCTCTCAAGCTCTCATTTATATTCGATAATTATGATTTTACGATCAATATACACAGTGATTTCAATGTTGTCGCATGGACTTCGTTGTTTGGCTTTAGCCATATGATTAACTATTTATAAAAAAAAATGCTCGTCAGTCGATAATTATTCAGCTGTTAGAGAGAGAGAGAGAGAGGGGGGGGAGAGAGAGAGAGAGAGAGAGAGAGAGAGAGAGAGAGAGAGAGAGAGAGAGAGAGAGAGAGACATTCGTGCGAGTGTGTTACATGGAGAGCAGCTGTGGAGATATTAACATGTGTATTGCATTATTATCTGTGTTGACTTCGTGAAATTCATTTTATTCTTTCATTACACAAACATTACGTCGACTCGTGTCCATTTGTCATCGTGTTGTTGCGGCGACACACATATATACAATAACGAAAACAGAAGAAGGGAGGTGTTGATTAAGCGATTTAATTGGGTTATCGTATCTATTTTTGATAACACTCTCGGATTCTCATAAACCTGGGGCATGATCTATAGGGTCATATTAAGATGGTTTAAGTGTAGATATGAGTTTTAATCTTTATTTGCTTAGAAATAACAGAAATAAAAATAACAGAAGAGAATGGCATATTTATTTTAATTAGTAAATTTTATGTAAACACATGAAGGACCGCCAATTAAATTACAGGAGCTTTTATAATCTTATTAAAATATTTTTTACGAGATACGTAATAATAATTTTATTAAGGAAGATTTATTTAAATAACAATTTTGGTAAAAAATTATTATTTTATTACTTTATTTTTAAACGTTTTACATTTAACCACGCATTTTGTTTTTTCCAACATAAAATTATCGAGAAATTATTTAATTATCTTTTTTTCGAATATAGCTATATCTTTTAAAGGTTTTTTTATGCATCCATTTGAAGAATTTGTTTTCTAGATGTATCTATAGATGTCTAAAAGTAAATTGCACGCACTGTCTTAATGAATGCATTAATATTAGAAAGAAAGCGCAATGTTCCATGATATCTTTATCTTTCTTCGACTCAGATTAGAAAGAAAAAACAATACTGATTAAAATGCTTTTTCTTTATTTAAGTTGCGTGCAATGCTTGATCGGAAGGAGGGAAGGAGAGAAAAAGAAAGAAATGCCTAATTCATGTTTATTACGTCTATAGTTATTATATTAGAAAGTAAATTCTTTTTTTGAATACCGAATGTGTTCCGAGGGGATTAAAAAAAATAATGTTTTAACTAGACAATTTGTCATCAATTATATTCCAGAATATCGTCGAAAAAATATGAGAGGTAATCTGGGTTTAATCACATATCTCTCGTAAGTCTCGCTTAATTAATTTCAAAGCGAGCACAATGCGTGTATCTCGTTTGCGAAATCGATTACTCGCGCGTTTGCATTACAACGTGCCGTGAAAACAGCGTTGCAATTTTAATCACGCGAAAAGGCGATGCGATCGATAGATATGCATATAGTTAATCCAACCCAAATAGTGTCTACCAAAAATTGAATATCCCTTCAAAGTATGTACCGCCATTTGTATACGTATATGTGTCGCGGGACGAGAGCGCATCTTTGCGGGACAGGGGGCGCGAAAGAGAAAGAGAATCCGCGCGGGATAGAGACGCGTTCATCGGGATAACAGCGTGCTCTGAAAACTATCGTTGACAAACAGTCTCGGAGTGATTCCGATAAGAAATCACGCGTCGGCAAATTTACGGCAATTTGCGCCGCAGAAGTATCCATCCGCGATATCGCGATGCGCGCTTCGCTCCAGAGTGAGAGGGAGGGGGAGAGAGAGAGAGAGAGAGAGAGAGAAGATGCGCCCGCAGCATGGCGAGACTCTCAGGCGCCTGCGTAGCCAGGTGACGTCATTGGCGAACCGGGCAGCTCGCAGTCTACCAGACACTCAGTCTCGTCTCGGCGCTCGAGCGGATCGTATGTGTTGTTCCCTTGTCGCGCTTCGCACCAATCTGCCGTCGCGGAAGCTGACGCCCGCGCGATCGACGTCGAGAGATAGATCCTTAGCAAGATTCTCGTTGGCAGAGGAAGATTTAAGGAGCGCGAGTAGAGCGCCAGGTTAAATCGCCGGTCGTTCACCCCAATATGCGCAACTCGGAGATATTCTTATGCAAGACTATACGGGGTTAGACGTTGAGCGGAGAAAAACGGTGCCGAGTCGAGGAGAAGAAAGTCTCTCCGGGAAATCATTTTTCTCGTTGGAGTCGGTTCGAAAGTAGGACTGTGGAAATAGCGACCGCCGATATCGCGAACGCGACTCGCGACTCGACGCGTAGAAGCCGAGTGATAATAAACACGTGCGACTAACGTGAACCGTCGACTACATCGAACTATATATATATATATATCGCGCAGGGATGCGCACCGAGTGAGATACGGAAATCCCTTGGTGTTACTCCTGCCGAGATCCAGCCGGGCCGTCCCGGATGTGACTAATGCACCGTCGTCGCGATTGATCGACTTTACTATGAACCCCGTTGCGATTATCGCGAGAGGATGAGCTGCTCGGTGAAGATCTCTTGCGGCAAGAACTGGAGCGGCTCGCAGCGCAGGATCAGCTCCCTGGCGGAGGAGACGTGTCCTTCGAATGTCGCCGTGTCCAGCTGCGCTGTCGGCCACCAGGCCGCCCAGCCGACATCATCGACGAGCTTGACGACCACGACCAACACCACCGCCACCACCACCGTCACCGTAGCCTTCAACAACCCCGTAATTACTACTACGAGCACTACTACCATCACCACTGCTGCCCCCGTCGCCGCGACCACCGCGCCCGCCACCAACAACATCAATGTTACCGTGGTGGCTGGTAATCAAAGGGCTGTCCCACCACGCCCCGTCAAGTCGATCGCCGCGAAAAAAGGGGAGGACACCACGAAGCTGCTCAAGTATATCGACGATAACGTCATCGGCAAGAACGGCACGTTCTTCGGGCCGTTTGGCCGCAGGAAAGGTCAGTGATCAATATAGTAGTATTGGACTTTGCCACCCTTTCTTTCGCGCCCTTCCCGCACGCATGGCGGCCGCGCGAAGAAACGGGCGATCGCCTACGCGATCCATCGATCATTATCGATGTGGAATATTAAACATTCAACCAGCTACAGAGAGAGCCTTCGGTTAGTTTTTTGCGCTCTTACTGCTCGGTCTCGCTGTTCGAAAGAAATAGAGCTTCGTCTTTCTGACGAATCGTTGAGACGCTTCGAGATTATTAATACTCCGATCAAATTGAATACACTTGCTCAAGGTCGAAGATAATCTCCTGGAGATATTTTTTCAACGTCTCAGAATACGATACGGTGTCGCGTTTAGAATTATCGGGAAATTATGTCACCTTAGTACACTTGGGTTTATAGATTATAATACATCTGTGTTTAATTATAAACTTAATATAATTATTTAAAATATGAATGATAATTTGTTAATAATTTTTATATTTTGAGAAATGATTATTGAATTCTTCTATTGATTGGAAAAATATTCTAGAATTATTTAACGTGCCTTCTTTTTTTTTAAACTAAGATATCACAATCTGTATAATTGTTGTAATTATTTCTTAAAAAAGAGCAAGATTATTTTACTGGATTAGGATAAAAATTATTTTATTGCGGGAGACCGTTGATTAAAGAATACAATATTGCGCTGTTCGCAATGTTTGTATATAAAATTAAAGTGTAATTATATTCGATATTATTGTCTGCAATAATTATTATCGATAGATTAATATGTAAAAGCTCGTGAGTCACCTGCAGCATAATGTGCGTGAACCTAATAAAGTTTAAATTAATAATTAAAAAATTATAATTAACAAATTATAAATTATAAATAACAAAATCGAAGCTGACGTAATTCCCTGATAATTTCGCGCGCGAGCCAATTATAAGCGCGAGGTTGACAATAACGGGGAATTTGCCTCTCGAGTTATCGTGGCGTAAGCTTTCGCCCGCGCACGATTGGGATACCCTCCAAGTGCCGTTGGCGTATACCTTCCGTAATTCGATACTACCTCGAGTAGCATGGAAACCCTTGCCGTGTTTCGAAGTATCTGCAATTAAGAGCATAAAGCCGTATATACGTATTTTTAGCCTTTCATCGATCACTCGCGAAAATCTTATTGTCGATTCGCACTCGATCGAATCGATATCGGAGCTGACTCTATTGACGCAGAAGATCGATCACGTGAATTCCACGCGAGGCTCTTTCCACATCGTTTTGCGTCAAAATCATATCATTATCTACTTTCTGTTTTTCTTTTTATTCACGAACGCATATACGTACGAATCAAACGCGAAGATACACGGCTTTTTAATTAATCGAAATTAATTTTCTGATCCAGCCATTTTGTGTCAATTGAAATACACGAGTTCTATGAATGCACTCTTTCTTTCTAAAAATAACAAATTTGTTAAAAATAAATTTATTATAGGATATAAACGGAGAGCAGATGGGAATATTTAAAAAATTTTGATTTATTAGATTTAAACAAAAAATAATGAAAAATATTAATTATAATTTCTAGTGAGTTTTTTCAACTAACAATAAGAGAATTTTATTAGACACAAATCATATATTTTTATTTACAATATTAATAAGAATTTTGAATTAGAATATATCTGGGAATTGATTGAATTTTTTAGATTTACATCAGTAAGTTAAAAAATTCCACTAATTGTAAAAAAGAAGTACTTTTCACCTACTTTTATAATCAGTATCGAAACAGTATAACGGTTGTTCGATATATGGCACTATAAGAAACAAGTTGCGGTGCGTAATGGTTCTGCAATTTACTCGAGCTGATTTCTTCTAACAAGTCGAGTAGACCCGTTCTTATTAAGCGTATCTATCGGCGGACGCAAATATTTCTTGCTCTTAATTATTCAGCGGTTTCACGCGACTATTAGGGTGTCATTGCCCGAGAATCACCTGAAAGGCCACGTGCTACCTTGGAAACTCGGCTGGTCACCGCCGATCAATAAAGCGCGCGTGAAAAGCGTCGCGAAAGACCTTGAACACGAAAAGAAAGAGAGAGAGAGAGAGAGAGAGGGAGAGAGAGAAGGAGAAGGAGAGAGAAAAGGGGGAGGGAGGGTCTCCCTTTTTTGACATGTATCGAAAAATTGTCAGTGGAAAGTATCACGATGGGCGGACGACGGACTATTTGTAGTATTCGATTCGCGGCTTATTTGCACGAAGAAGTCGGCTTCGGGCGTGCTCATAAATATATCGGGCTGACGTCATACATCGCTCGACACGATGGCGACCTTAACTCTCTTTCGCGCGCGCGCTAGATAGCTCCTCTAACGGAATTGCGTGGCGGTCGAGAAATTTCGCGAGTTAAATTTCCTACGTTACAGCGATTTATTTGCTTAACCAAGTGCAAATTTGACGATCTTGGGATATTAAATTAATTTTTATAAAGCGCTATAGAGATATTTTGTTTGCAAATTTCAATGAATAAAATAAGTTTGATTACTTTTTGCTTTTCTTCGAGTTAGATATTTCCGAGAGAAGCATTTTGCACAAAAATATCCGGTTTATAATTTTGCATGCGCAGTTAAATTTATGGTATAAGGAAATATATAAATATCCGTATGCGCAGCGCGTTGTGTTATATATGAAACGATGCTTCGTGACCTCCTACGCGCAGTTCACAATCTCCGCCTAGACACGTGCCAAGTCGAATAAATTGCTAAAACTACGGTGCGTTTACGCGACTCCATTTAGCGAATAGACAGACGCGTTGCTCGACGCGATCGTTCTCGGTAATTCGATTTGCTCTTGATAGCTTTTTGTTCGAACATCAAAGCCACTTAATGGCTTACTCGTGTAATGATCGAACGCAGCAACGGTTGTACGTTGACGATAAACATCATGAAAAGAGCACGTTGGTGCATCGTGCAATATGTAATACATACAATCTATACTTAGGAATAGAGATCATGAGCCGGATATTTTTGCAAAAAATGCTTTCCTCAGAAATATCTGATCTATTGAAAACGAGTCAATATCTCTGAAAATATCGAATTTAAAAATGATATTTTTGTCACAATTTTCTTCGAATCGTTCCGTGTCAAAGTCAACACTTTTGAATTATATTGACTTGTAATATTTGGAGCGTAATACATTTGTATATGTGAATGATCTTTGCACAGATCTTTGTATATATTTCGGTAAAGATATATATGATACCTTATTAAAAGCTCATTAAAAGCTAAAACTAACAATAAATGAGGCGAGAAATAACAAGTATAAAAATGCGATTATATCGTTAGATCAGATAATGCAGTAGCAATATTTTGCTTATTAAAGATAAAGTATCGATAAATATTGTTTCCCTAAATGTGACGAACGTTAGGACGAAAGGTGGCCTTCACCGAAAAACAGGTTTGCCACGTGTGATTCATGAGCGACGAGACTGGGTGGGAAGTGACGCAAATTTGCATGAAATTTGCAAATCTCTTTTAAAATTCATTTTGCTTCATATGCAAGTCTTGAAATTGCAGTTAGATCATATTTTTGTGTTTCTACGACTGTAATAGTCGTAGAAACAAGATATATTATATCTTTTTTCATTTCTTCTTTTTTTTTACTAATCGACTATGCCATTAAATACAAAAAAAGATAAAAAGTGAAAATTACAAGACGAAAATATGGGACGCACATTTTCAATTGTTTTAGTCAATTGTATTAATTTTAAAATAGTATGTGTAACAGAGTAGATACGTTTATTTGCCAACAGCGAACGAATTTCTCGAGCGATGATTAGTTGCAAATGTTCATGATGGATGATCTGTTGTCTTCTGATAGGTTGATCTTGGTCTAACATGTCTCGAGGTCGATGGGAGATGCGATCCTGTTAGGCCACTATTTCGCGCGGACATGGTCACGTGATGTTTCGAAGAAATAAGGATGACTACGTCATCAACAAAGAATGACTCGTCTATATTTCATCTCTCCTCTCTAGCAGTTTTAACTTTTAGTTCTCGAGCAAAGTCACGTCGATATTTTTTATTGGAATTTAAAAATTATAGCGCAGCATCATCAAGTATTTGTTTAATTGGTTCAATATTTATTAATCTTTCACATCGCGAGATACATATTATTTCGAAATAGAAATTTATGACAGTCTTTAAAAGCCTTACAGACACATTATATTGACTATATTTTTGCAATCTAATTTTTTTGTAATAATAAAGTTCCACGCGCGACTTGAAATCGAGCATCCTTATCAGGAGTAAGTCTGAAGACAAGAATTATTAAATGTCAGCGTCGCCTTTCTATTATCTACTAATAATATTTCTATTATCTACTCTATATCTAATTTATCATCTCGCTGGACAGACGATGACAGAGTCGCGATTCGATTTCTGTTGTGCTTCGGTAACGGTAAATAAGCATCATAAGCGCGATCGAAGTTCGTAAACATACGCACGCACGCACGCACGCGCTGTTTCTCATCGATCCGTCAATTTCGTCCTGCCGTTGCGCGTTTCCGAAATACATGATAATGCGCTCCCGGGTCGGCAATAATGGCGCGTTTGACCCAGTTATTTATCTTG
Source organism: Camponotus vicinus (assembly GCF_025532165.1). NCBI lineage: Eukaryota > Metazoa > Arthropoda > Insecta > Hymenoptera > Formicidae > Camponotus > Camponotus vicinus. The sequence goes on from NW_028141949.1 coordinate 5,099,629, forward strand.
TATCAACCTGGTTGACCCAGTTTCTTCCCAGCATAATAATTCTGGATTCCGCGTGCAAATTGGCGCATTAAAATATTCTCACTTTGCTAATTTAGTTCCTGAGCGGTGACACGAAAATCGTAATTAAGCCACATCGTGAATCGTGATTTTTTTATGAAATAGCGTACCGTTGAGAATGAATTTCATCATTTGAATGCATTGAAGCTGAAAAAGGATTCGTAATCGGAGACGATTACGAGCGAGATAAAGAAATTTTATATAATAAGCACATTAAAAGAGATGAATCAAACGAAATAAAGTAATTTTGCAGTAAAAAAATAAAATCTTTTATATATTATTTTTATATGTCTTTGATAATATTTGATAAGATTAATCCTTCTGATTGATAATAAAATAAAATTTAACTTGAGAATGCGAGCTCTCTCTCTCTCTCTCTCTCTCTCTCTCTCTCTCTCTCTCTTTTATTTTCTCTTCTAAAACAGATATCTGCAAATTAAAAATGATCGCTCTTTGATAATAATAATCTATATCGGACTGCTATTTCAAAAAATAATTTATTAATAACCATAAATATTTGTACCGCCAATATATCAGTTTCTTGAATCATTTTTCTTTAACAATATTTTTTAATCGATTAGAGAGTTAATGATTTAGCATCTAACACGACCTTATCACGCACAGTAAATCTTTCCCTTTTATGCTTGGCTGATTTACAGATTAACTTGTTTATCATAGATGCAATAATTTATAGTAGAAAAAAAGTATTATATACTGATACGGTGTGTAACACTCTAAATAGAAAAAATATAATAATATCCCGTAGCGACAGATAAGGCAATATTGATCTCATAAAAATTAAGTGAGCTATGTAAGTATATTTATAGAGAGAATTTTGATTTATTTATTATCCAAATTAATAATTACACGTCAATAATTTTAAACATGTCAATATGAATCTGATATGCCGTTAACAGAAACTTTCAGAAATATTCAACAAAATCAATATACTCAATATCAGAATCTCTCTGTCTCTCTCTCTCTCTCTCTCGAGTCATTTCGTAAAAAGATATTAATTTTTATAAGGAATTAAATTATTAAGGATCTGAAGAATAATTTTCCTCTTGAGAAAAAAGATATACATGTAGCTAACGTCATGTAAATACATTCACATGTATATGTTGAATCGCGATATACAACATTAGCATTGTCACACAAAGCTAAGTATTCATCGCTTGATGTCACCGTGAGAAACATGATATAAAGTTCGTACTGAATTTTCGCTCGAATTACGATTCGCTCGGCTTTCGATCGGAAAAGTACTCATCAAAGATAACTAATTCGATGTTGAGATTGCAGTGAATCGTGCACAAATCGGATGTTCGCGCTTGGATTTAGTCAGCGGAAAATTTATCGCACTCGAGGAGCGCGTGTGAGTTGCTAACCTATCGACACACCGTGTTTTCGATTAAAGCAACGATGTTTGCAAACAGCGATTATCTTAGATAAACTAGGCGATTCCGAGCACTGTTATAAGTAGCATTGCGTTGTTATCGGATTTTAAAATATACTCCAATATACGCATCTTTCTCCCTCTTCGGTTCGCTCGCCTCGAGAATGTGCTTTGTGCGATTTTTATTATATATTCATACTAGATCGAATTCATCTTATGTACGGCTTCAATGTTATCGGAGCTATATTTTCGACGTTCGGTTTCGTTGACACACCGCAAACTACACGTTAATGCTTTTAAAATAATTACGATTACAGAATGATAATAACGAAGTTGAGTCATTCTATGGCTCGATTTGAAAAATAAATTCCTGTCATGCATGCAAATAATAGATATTTTATATTCTTATAGATAAAAAGAATTATATGGATATTTTGATTGATACAAATTATTAATGAAAAACAAATCATTTTCTTATTAACGTTATATATTATTATACAATAATTACATTAATATACAGTTACAGTTTGTCATATGTAATGTGAAAAATTCCCGTTCTATTATGAATAAATAGCTCGGTTCTTTTTTCCTTTAAAAGTCTTGGATTAATATTAGATTACATAAGCACATTTAACACGCTGTTTAGCAACAACACGCGAAGCCGATATTAATCCAGGAAATTGTCGCAAGTTCTCAAATAGCTAAATCATAATTTCCGTGCCGCGAAATACTCTCGATAAAGAAAGAAACGTGAGATAACAATAATTCTCTTGTTTGCACTGAATATCCACTGCATCGTCTCAGGTTTTGCTACAAACAGATGCCCGATAGCAAATATCTAGAAATAGCCGTGACGTCGACATTGAAAGCCATATATTGTAACCGAGTGAAAACTTAGTGATCTTGCACTTTTACTAATACAAATGTTTGATGACAGAAATGCATTGCAAATATAACTGTAGAATTATACATATAAAATCTCTATCATGGTTATAAAAAAACGTAAATTTTATTTTAACAATTTATTTACGCAAAATATAATATGAAAATTATATACGGTACATGGTATGAATAATCAATAATTAATAAGAAAATAATTTAGTAAAATAAAATCTTGATAAAGCATAAAAGACAAGGGATGTAAAAATCTTCTCTCTAATTTCATTTTTTTAAATATTCTAATTTTTTTCCTTTATTTCCTAGTCGCGAATAAAATGATATACGTGATGACCGTGACCGTTTCTTAAAGAGTTAAGGGTTATTGGAGCGACGGTTATCGGCTCGTCGTTTAGCCATAAACGCATTCGAGAGGTTGAAACACGCGGTCGAGAACGGGATACGTTTTGTCGCGTCTACTCTCGTATGTAGGTGACAGATCCGCGATCCGCGAAGCGAGGTCCGTTAACGGGACGCCCCGAGGAACGTATGTAAGCCACCGGCTGATCCCGGAGACGCGGATTCGCGTCCTCGAATGTCCCGTCTACCTCTTAAGGACGCGACACCGCGTCGCGTCTTCGCCGAAACGGGAGATGTTTCGAATTTATCACCACCGTCCGTATCGCGTCACGATCGCCGACACTTTAAGATATTAAATTAATAGGTATAATTAAATTCTTCATTTTCCGAAGACCCTGAATTGAAGGCGAAATCGCACAAATTTATTCGGTATCTCTTTCTCGTCCGCTCGAAGATTTTACGAGCGTTCTGTCCATAATGGACATTAATCCATATGCTATCTTAATCTTCCATATGATTATAATACTACGATGCGGTACAATTTTGTCGTTCGTTTTACGATTTCGCTACGTATGGTCTTTCAAGTGTAATTGGCCTTTAAATCAAGTGCTCCTCATGCGGTCGTGGAATAATAAAAAAATAAGGATTACTTATAATATATGCTTTATAAAGCATATTTTATATAAAATAATCTTGTGTGTCGTTTATATGATTGTCATAATAATTATCTCGAAACTGTAATACAAATAACGAATTTATTATACACAGTTTTCTTTCTGGGTATACGATATTATCTCCAACACAGAGCGTTTATCAGTACGCGCGTTAGTCAGCCTCGTGTGCGTTGAATAATTTGATATCACGGTGGAATCGTGTGATCGTGTAGAACGCAAAATCGTCGGTGAGACGTTTTTAACCTTTGAACGTCGCTTCGCGCTCGCATACTTCGTTGGACATGCACGCGATGTGCAACAGCCTATGCATTATAAGGGAACGCGTAATCATCTTAGACGATTATTAAACGAGATAACAGATATTGTGCACGAGGTCGATCACACCTTCTCCACATTTCTAAAACTGGAAATCCTTTGGTCGTTACATAAACGTGCGCGATAAATTTGAGAAGTTCGTGGTTGAAACATTAAAATACAGGATACATTTTCCACAACTTCTTTACACTTGCAATTAACACTAATTGATAATTATTCTCATGTCTATTAAAATTAAATTTAGGTACTGGCTTGGGCTTTCTTTTAATTATATAATAATGAGAATTTATGATAGCAATTAAAATAGTAATTCATCTTATAAAACTAAATTTTTTAAAAAGCATATTAATTTTTGTATGAAAATAGAATATATATCTATGTCAATTAAATGATGATTATTTTTTATTTGAAGCACACATGACATACAAATGTCGCTTAAAATTGCAGCGATAAATGCAAATGGTTATTAAATCATTAGTTACATAATCTTTTGTTTGTTTTTGAAAACAACTTAAATGCGATTAATATCATTTTTTAAGTTTTTTTTAACAGTTTTCGCGAATGTGAAAAAAGAGCGACAGTTAAATTGTAATGCATTTATGACAAAACTCGCTTGTATTCGATAAGAAAATAAAATAATTACATATATGTAACATCACGCATGATAAAAAAAAATTTATTCGATTTTTTTCTGACAATGAGTCAACTTTAGAGCCATATCGTAAAAATACTGTTAATATTACATTGATATGACAATTTGTTTACAGCAAGCGAGAGAAGAAATATTTCCATTATGACACTGCGCTTTAAATTCTATTTACACAAAAACAATAATATATTTACAAAATCAATAATATTTACAAAATCTTTAAATTTAAATTTTTGCATTCTTAATTTATTATTATAGAGAATTATTTTCCATATAAATAAAACAAAGCTAACAAAATATAAGCAATTGATCAATCTAAATACGATAATCGTAGAAAATTAAATGTCTCGAGAATTTTTTTATCACATCTCTTTTACATTTTCTCCTCCTAACAAAAGTTCAAGATTATTTTATCCGATTCAACTTTACCTCATTCCCCGATAATAAAATCGACGCGAAGGGTGTCTTGTACATAACGAAGTCGACATAACGAAAATCGCGACAATTATGCGCAATGTTGTTAGCACGCGTCGCAAATTTTCCGCGATCGGAAAAATCCACTGCCGATCTTCCCGTGATGTAGCGCGTACGCAAGTGCAACGCGCGCTTGCGCGATGATAATAGATCGGAGATGCAAGGAGTATGCACACACATATACATACAATATACACACTCACATACATGGTCGACGGTGGTCGACGCCGGTCGAATACAGCCGAGCGTTCACCCTCGCGTACGTTTGTGCACTCGGATCGGGACGAATAGTTACGCCTCGATCCGCTCGATGTATGTATGTATGTACGTTACGTAACGCCCTTTACGCACCACGTAAGCGTTGCAGGCGGAAGCGAGCTACGGCTATCTGCATTCCGAGGGGAAGCGACGACCATTGTAACGCGACACGCACTATCCGCTCATCTGTTTGCGTACACACACCGCTTGACGCCTCGACGTGAAATCAGGATGACATGGGAAAAAAGTCGTACGTAAAGCTACGCGAGAAAAGAAACTGTTAATTAGTTTAGAATCACCTGAATTTGCTTTTATTACTAAAGATTTCTCTCAAAAATGTCCATTAAAAATTAAAAAAAGACATATGAAAGGAGCCAGTGCGTTGAATGAAATTATAATTCACGTCATTTATTTTGTTTCGAGATATTCCGTGTTCTAGTTTTTAGGCTTTAACACACATAAATAGGGATGCTTGTAATTTCTCGTGTTGCTTTAATGACAAATGAGTTTTGATATAGGATACATCCTGATTCAGACTTTAGACTCCTTCGTACGTATTTTAAAACGTGTGATTCTTTTTTTATCCGGAATGATTCAAGGCTTGTACAGTCGAAAACATAATCCAGGGAGATTGCCAATTGCTACTTTGCTGTCAATTTGAGATGTCAGAAATAGAATAGAGAAACTAGGAATATCTTAGTATACGAGATGCCAATTTTTTTAATTTCTCACATTCCGTCGTGAATGAAAGCACCTGCAAAATGGCGAATCGTGCCACCTTGAAAACGCTTTATTAGAAGGTGCGCTTTTATAAATAGACGCCGTGGATGAAAAAGAATATCGTGGCCATTATATGTATGACACGTGAAAGTCTTAAAATAAAACGTACGCCCATGACACTCGGTAGATTATTATTTGCTTTTCAGCTTCTCTTTGACAACCTCCTTTCGACATTTCCGAGACTTAGAAAGTCCACAAATCAATATGTATAGTCGTGTAAAGAAGACATACTGCTCTCAATGTTTAAATGCTGTTTGCTTAAATAATATATCTTGGTCGACTTTTACATTATATTTGGCAAGGAACACGAAATTTCCGGCATATTTTTATATATGAAAAAAAATACATTTACAAAAAGATATTTATACAATTCCGAATTTTACGTATATTATTAGTATCTCATTGACATTTAATTTTTTCATATATTAATAAAAAATACCGATATGTGCCATTCATAAAAAATTCAATATCAGGAAATATACACTATTATTCTAATTTTTTTTCCGGGATCCATAGATTTATTGTTCGAATGCGCTTTTCACGTTGTTCTGACGCGCTTTGCTAAAGACACCAAACATGCATTAAGGAAATAAACTCGCGATACGAGGATCGTACGATGGAGTTGGGCTTCGAATAAGTACACCAAGAATTTCTTCCTCCGATGGCCTTGCGACGAAAAATTCTCGCGCCATCGCATCCCAATGGTAACACAATTTTATGAGAATCAAGAGGTTGGTCGCGCGCGGGTGTAATAAGGCGACGAAGAGTCTCAAGGTCGCGGTATCGATCCGTCAACCCTGCTGCTGCCGCCGCCTATTTCACAACTCTCTCGCGATCTGTTCTCGCCAGCATCACGAATTTCCGCAAATGCAGCCTAAGAACGTGCTAAAATATTAAATAATTAAATAATTAGTTTGTGATTAATTATTACATTATTATAACAAGTTAAATGAATCTTTGAATGTCCTTTTTCTAGGAACAATCTCAAATCCTTTATTTAGAAAAATATTGAATTATAAATTAAAAATATTAAATTATTTAAATAAATTAAATAATTTAAATAAATTAAAAATATTAAGTTAAAAATATTAAATTATTTAAATATATTTTTTAGACTTATTAAATTCACAACTCTTTTAAGTGAGCCAATCATCGAAGTTCGTTCTCGTACAATGATGTGAAATACAAATACAATGAACTTGTACTTTGCTTGCATATTTGGAAACACTGCGTGAATGAAAGAGGCCAGAATAACAGCGAATCTAAAAAGCAGCGTTCACGATCTCTCGTAGATATTCGCGTAGATATTTAAGACAATTAAGGAACAGTCGCGTATTCGTTATGCAAGACTTTCTATTTAGGTCCCGTTTCGTTTCTCGTGAAAGGCGCGCGAATCTGGACGGTTGGTGTTAATATTAAAGATGTGAATTCTCTCGCGAGAGATAAAGTGCCCCAACGCGAAAATAGCTTCGTTGTATAATTCTATGACACGACATCGATGTGATGAATAACACGAGTGGCTATTGTAGGCGCACGATATCGCCGATTGGCTCCTACGCTCTTACCAATTATCGACAGGTAATTCCCTCCATCCGACTACAATTATTTATCTTTGTCAATTGTATTTGCCGGTGCAATTACCTTGGATCTCTTTAAACGCTCGCTCTCTGGAAAAATTCCTGTCTCGAAGATGACAGCGCGATGCGGTTCCAACAACCGAAAGACCCGATAACTGTTTTACGATACGAGGTTCTAAATTGGGGTTATAAATTGTCTCGTAACCGCTACAGCCTACGACCAACCTTAGAGAAGCACTTCGATCGGGTGAAAGCGCTTGGATCGGCGTCGCGCATGATCAGCCGCGGTCACACGTATCCGTGATTCCTTCTGGTCGATTTCCTTCCGTACAAACGATGAAAATACGACGGAAAACTGGGTGAAGCTATAGCGAGCCGAGGCGTGGTCGGTGTCGATAAAATATTCGTTTTCTGCACACTCAATCTTTCATCGCACACATATCTCCGCACGCGCCTGTAACTATTTTTAAAAATATTTTTCACGCTAGAAGAAAAAAAAAACATTCGCAAGAAGCGACAAAAGCAAAACTTTATTCTCCAATTCTTTTTCTATGATGACTTAGAAGCACAATATAGGATAAAAGTTCTATATTTTGTATATTATGTCTTATTTATTATTAGTTTTTTTTTCTTTGCTAGATAAAAATATGTAAAATTATTCATATATATAAATTCTATAGATATGAGATTCTCTCAAACTCCTTGCAAAGTGTCCAGAATGAAAAATGCCGTTTTGTTTTCATACATAAATTCGAGAATGCAAGAGAAATTTAATTATTGATTGTATCTATTTTAAAAAATAGTAAAAATACTTCCCCCCGATATTTAAAATCCTCGTATCTGCGTACGAAAGGTTGGAACTTACGCAAATTTACCATCACGAGCGAAAGGTCATGGGTCAACTGATGGGACGACCAATCGACTTTTCTGTGCATACTGCACTTGGTCTCTTCGGCGACCAAGTTAGCTCCTGATTTATGTGTTTACGGTAGTTGGAGCGATGGCGCTCTCACTTTCCGCGTGGCCGCAACGCGTCGTGATTCCAGCACGATTCATGATTATGGTCGACATATGCGCGAGAGAGGGAAGGTAAAAGGCGCACGGTTCTGAGAGATATCGACGCGGCTCACCGGAAGAAGCGACGACTCCATTTGTACCCGATCGTGCGCGAGGATATCACGCGCGCCATAGGAAAATATCTTTGAATAATTAGAAAGTGCTCGTTCGCTTTTCATTCCGGAGATCGCCGACACAGCCTGCAAATATGGTTCTTGCATCGTAGAGGGATTACATTAAATAGCCGCTAGCGCAATAAGAGAAGTAACCTCGAGCGCAATTGATTCGCAGGTGAATTAGTTGGAAAATAAATCCATACTCTCTTTACACAAGTGATTAATTATAACGTCGAGTTAAAATAAATTTTCCTTAAATTCTCGCCAATAATTTCGAATTGATATTGATTATTAATTTAGTCGACACGAAAGGGTAAATATTTTCAAACGATATTAATCCCGAGTTAAATTCACAGCGAGCGGATAATTAATGGAAAATTAAATTATGCGAGCAAAATCCAATATATGCAGATACTTGACCGAAGACACAAAAGAAAAACGGATAAAAATGTACGTGGGCTTTCCCCGCACCTTGCCCTAATTACGCCTTCTATTTTCATCATTTCGGTCCTCGCGACGTCCAGCTGCCTCGCGTACGTCATTCTCGAAATACTCGGCCACGCGAGACGTTTACTCATCCCGTACAAGTGGATAAGAGACGGTATCGAGACGAGAGATGCGCGGTCATCATCCTTTTTCTTCGCTATGATACGATCGCCCGACCAAGTCCAGGTTAACGGTAATAACTTAGCACGCCCCGAAAATATATTCGCGACGTCCGTGACCTCAAACTGTCCGTCTATGTCAACTTCAGGCGTCGTCACCACTTTTTCGCCAACTTTTTCTCCTTCTTTCTTCCTCTTTCTCTCTTTCGGTGTATAACAAATTGATCGATGACCAATTAAGGAGATACGGGCCCGAAAACTATACTGAAGTGCGACCTCACGATGATGCAGAATTCGCCCATTAAAGCATTGAAGGTTATTCTCTTGAATGAAGAAACGAAAATCTTGAGATTGAAGAATTAATTAAACGTAGATAATATTTCGTAAACACTGACACATTGTAACGATTGATAGCGCGACACGTGATTCTCGACTCAGGAAATAAACAATTCACGAAAACACGGCCACGTCACCGTGTAGTCTTTATCTCGCGTAAGATTTCGCGGAATTTAATTTGATCCAGATCGCTAGATGCGCATAGTTTAATCTCGAGAGGTAGGTTTTGAATTACATAGTATGACGATTGTTGGAGGATAAAATTTGCACTTGTCCAGCGAATCTATCTATGCGAGCCTTGAATCGAAGGCAAATTTGCAAGCAACTTAAATTATAGACCAAGATAGCCCCGTGTTGCGCCGATAACCTTGCTTGATTAACTCTGATTGTGAATAGCGATTCGTTATCTCTTTCTAGATCATAGGTGTAATATAGGCAGGGAAAGGAAATTCATTTTATCAGATACGGCTGTTAAGGACATTTGCAGTAGCAACCATGGTAATGAGTTACGGATAGTAGTTTCCTTTTCCTATCTAGAAAATGCAATCGTACTTATATAATGCGCAGAAAATTAATAAACCATTCTAAAAAATTAATTAACCACTTATAATATTAATTATTTTTGCCATCTTCATGTTTAACGGATTTATAAGTACAATGATTAAAAACATAAATCAACAAATACTTTTTTTTAGATTTATAAATTGTCGAGTTTTCTTTATTAGTTCAATTAAAACTGAGAGTCAATAACTTACGCGTAATTTATGTAATTACTTCAGTAAATCTTATTTACGTCATCAAATTTGTATGCAACAGCAAGATGGATTAATGTATATCCATTTGCGTTAATCGGAGTAAAGCAGAAGTTATTGCTAAACGTATTCAAGGTAAACACAGTGCACATGATTCTATCGCACATTAGCAATTCATCGCCGACAATCGATTTTAACGAACTTGTCAGAAAATGGTAATCTCATTAGCATTGCTAATATGTTATACGTCGTAAACATCAACTTTCGATACTAGACATATAAACTTTCGGCGCTTGTCTACGGGATCATGTATTTTTCAGAGCGGAAAATCGCGAGAGCTACCGTCGATAATCAGTCTTTTTCTAATTTACTTCCTGTAACAGGAAGTCCGGAATACGTACGTTGCGTAAATAATCGCCGACATTTTCCCGCGGAATAATTCGTCTCGTGGAAATGGTTGTTTCCCTCCAGTTTCCTTTCACCCGATCAATTACATCTCGTTGTGAGGATCAATCGACGTGGCACGCGAATTGCATTTCCCCTCCCTCACGTTCCTGACGTCGTTGTCGGCCGAGTTAAAAGGCCTGATCACATTCACGATGTCGTTCCTGGAAGTGTCGGATGACGTAAATATCGCTTTTACTGCAGTTATTAGGAATCTTCGAGTCTTAAGTATGTGACACGCCTTGCGCGATGCATCTAAAATTTTCATTTTCGAAGGATCGATCCGCTTCGATTGTACTTATTAATCGTTTATTGCCAGGAAAAAATCGAAATGGATGGAAGTAATTTTATTACCGCGTCAGAGTATCTCATCTCTTATATGATGTCGATATGATTTTTTTTGCCAAATTTAAATTAATATTTTTTTGAACATAAATGCACAAATGTCATCATTTATCGTTCGACTTTATTTTTAATATTACAATACATATACGTTTTTATAATATTAACTTTCTTGAATTAAAGTCCTGTTAAAGTCTATTTAAAACCTAGTAACCTAATAATAGTGTGTTATCTTTTTTTTTTATCAAAGCTTTGCAAAGAATTTCTTATTTGCAATCGTTAATTAAAAACAGTCATTTAAAATAGTTGCGTAATTAAATACATGACTATTTTATTTTGGAATATAAGCGGTATAAATTTTCATTAATTATTTATCTCATATAGTATGATTTATCTATTGTTCTTTTTAATCTTGAAGGATGAGTTTAAAACTTTCTTCGTACGGGTACGAGTTGCGAAATAGGTTGTAGAAGATCCGCAGTTATATTCCCGGAGGAAATAAGATTAATTTCAACGTCAATCAAGCACTCGCGAGCGACGCATCTTGATGCGAGGCTTAATAGTTTCAGTTATTCGGATTGAAAACATTAAAGCGCGAGCCAGCATGCGTGTCGCAGTGGAATAAGCCCGCATCGTCGTTATGCATCATGCGACGATGCATTTCCACGATCGCTCCGCGACGACGGCCTTCGAGGTGGATGCTTATATTCGCGCCAGCCAAGCGAATTCCTGGCGAGGTGCCTGCTGTAAAAGCCGCCCGACACGTGTATCTATGCGGATGGTACGGGCGACGCGGAATCGAGTGATTAGATTCACGTCCGATTCTCAGACTCTCGTGTCACTTTGTCTCACTTGTCTGTTACGTCTCTTACGCACGACGGCTATTTCCCGCGCGGCGGTCGCTATTTTCGCGCGCGAGACAAGTTGCCGCGGGATATGCCAGGTGTTGGAAAATCTTCAAGTTTCCTGTTGATGGAAAATGTTGAGGGAAATATAAATAAACCTCGTTAACGTGTTTAATGATTTCTAAATTCTGAAAAACCTCCGGGGGATTATCTATATAATAATGCACGATATCTCTAAAACTTGTGCAAGAAGATACGTAAGTTACTTGCGTAAGTCATTATAAATTTTGAGGAGACAAGCTATTAGCCAACAATGCAAAGTGAACAAAATCACGTTTATATTTTGTATATTATAGAGGTGCGTTCAAATATAAATTCAACCGAACGTATTTCACTAATACACCCTTTTTCTACAACCTAGATACAGTTCCCAAGATTTGCGAAACGAGAAATACTCACGACAGAGGTAATTTGCGCTATAAAAAAAAATAATTGTACGACTTACTTGGAACGATTATACGAATCTTATCGCCCTTATGCCCGGCTGCGATCCATTTTCAGTGTATTAACTAACGGCAACTACTTATTTTGTCGCTCGCAATTTGAATCAGATGTAGAAGTTGTGCCGCGGGAAATTTTCGCATGCAAATGATATTCCGTTTAATTGCGTTGTGTACAAAAGAATCTCTGAAAGCCGATGTGATGTTTCCAACGACACGTGCTCGCTTGTGTTATTGAAAACAATGAAACGTGACTTCTTTTGCGAGATAACGCACGCATGATCGCGCCTCCATCCAAGAGATGGTATTCGATTCGCGGGATATCTACGTCGAATGTCAAAGTGCATTCTCATATTTCTTCGAATTTTTTCGTATAATTAATCTCGCGGCAATGCGGGAAACTATATCGATTTCCTTATCGTGGAAACTGTATCACTTTGAATTATCTCTATCAAATTTCTAGGATGTGCATATACAGGCTATTCTCTGGTAAATTTACGCCAATGCTTCCAGTGCAACGTTATCGTCAGATGTACGATCTCGATATTTGCATTTTCTTCAAATAAGTGTGCCACGATTTGCAACAATTGCCGTTATTACACTCTATGCTTAACGAATCGATACACGAACGTCACGTCGGAGTACCTTATGAATTTCGAATGTTTCGCTCGATAAACGTATGGCACGTTTGCGCGGTTCGACAAAGTTTATGGGCGACGTTAAAAATACAGTGGAGAAAAATATATCACATTGACTTCCCGTGTGTCTCGGACGTTGACCCCGAACCCGTACCTATTTTCGGTCAGTGCTTTAATCGCCCGTCAAAATTTTCCCTTCGCATCCGAGACGAAGGTAACCGGTATCGGCCACTTTCCGAGAGAATCTCTCAAGTTTGCGTGGTCCGGTGAGCAAGAGAGAGATAGAGAGAAAAATAGAGACTATCGTTCCGAGAATCACATGCATTCTGTCACGAGACAATGTCCTGGAAATCGGCCAACTTGCGTCTTTGATGCCTACGCGGTTTATGCAGCTGCTCTCCTCGCGATTCATTCCCCTGCTCCTCCTTTTCTCATTCGAGTCTGTCCGAATGGATCTTCCGTTGTATAATGCAGATATTCTTCTTCTTCTTTTTTAGATAAAATATTGTACATGTTTTCAGTTGATGTGGACGATTTAGATAAAACGTTGAACGATACTCGAGCAAAAAGATCATCTGTTTCATTAATGATAAACTTTGACTGATGTTGACAGTGCAGTTTTAATATTCGCGTTTACTTCCTCTAATCTATATCAATCGCGGAAAGTGATATTTATAAAATATCAATTCCAATCGATGGCGTAATTGATAAAACTAACCACTTGATTTATCATGCGGTTGATTTCATTATCGTTACTCTTCTGCGGTAAAGAAATAATGAATCTATCCGGTTCTTAATTATCCAATTTTTTTTTAAACGCGTTACACCATCGCAACCTTTCGCTGCGATCTCTCGATCATTTCGAAAATTTTCAGAGCTCGTGTGTTAAAGTAGCGCACGTTTCTCCTTTGTCTCTAATGCAATTTCAATTTCCCATGGTCTTCGCGGCTGTACGTGATAAAGCCGGTGAGAGTCGGACAACTTTTCCGCACCTCGGCACGAAGGCTTCCGGATTAAATCAATAAGCGTTTTAGATTGACCGGTTCGATATCGGGAAAACGATAATAGAGGAATCGCCGGGTGAGTACGCGAGTTAGCGACCTTTCCCATCCTGCCTGTCAGAGGTTTCCGTTGGATAAAATCAATGAAAGTGAACGCCGGACGCGCGTCGTATATATTCCGCGATCGCCGATCTTTGTAAAAGGCAAGCGGAATTCGAGAAAGTAAGACATCATCCACACCCATATTAACGCGGCGCGATCGCGCGGAACCTTCCTTATCGCGAGCTGTCTTGTCGAACGAAGCTTCGCGGCCATTTCTTCGCACCTTGTGCCGTAACACGATGAAAATTTTCCACTCGCTAAAATTATCCACGCGCCGCCAATTACGCCCAAAATAGTGGAAGTCGCTGCTGACGTTTCTTTTCGGGCCTCCCGATGTTCTGCGACGTAAAAGCGAGTCACGCAATTTTCCCTTAGATATATCTCATGTTGATGCACAGGATGTCCGCCCAAATGATCGATCTTTAATAATCTTCGCGTCTATAAAAAGAAATTATATTTTAAGATATATTTTTCAGAAACAGAAGCTTACTTCACTTTTGTCAATAAAAATGTTAGAAATAGAAAAATGATATACATATACAGGGTGAGTTTTTTATCTTGAGACGTCGAAATATCTCGTAAAGTCGATAAAAATATGTAATTTGCAATTAACAATTACATATTTTTTCTTAAAAATAACTGTGTTTTCTTTACACCAATTGATTCCTTTTATTATTTTGTACATAAAAGTATTAAGGTAAGATAATCGAAAAATGAATATTTTACAAGATATTTTACGGTTTATGTAAAATTAAGAAATGATTTCAAGCCTCATAACTCGGAAAGTACTTAATGAAAACTAACTTAATTATAGTGTTTTGGAAAGCTCTTGAGATGAGCTACAAGAATATGCAAAAGCATATAGGGTGTCCCATTTAAAAAGTTGGAGGTGACCTTCACGTGACCTTCAGGTGACTCTTTAAGGTCAAACTAATGGCATCATCTTATGTCCCCCTTGAAACCATACAACTTTTGTCTGAAACATTTTATCGTATCTTTTAGACTTTACGAGATATTTCGATGTCTCAAGATAAAAAACTCACCCTGTATATTAAAGATCGGTACTGTTTTATATCTATATATATTAGGAACGACTGGGACATCGGTCGAAGCTCTGGTGGTAATCTAGAGTTAAATATAGCTGCCGTGTTTAAATCGCACTACGTTGCCCTAGTCAAAATATCGCTCGTGCAGACCTACGATTTCAACTTCACGCCCATTTCGTGCTTTCTCCACATGAATAGCTCTCCGCTGATAGCGTGATCATGCTTGTGCACGATCAGCCTCTATAGACAGCGACCCAATTTACTGTCGTTAGGATCAATGAACATCGCGATACATGGGACACGATCCACTCCGTAGAAAGTGATCGAGTATTTCCGGCTCTCCGGTGTGGACAGCACTAGAATAGCGAGAGGATAGAGAAGGAAGAAAGAGAGGTGGGAAGAGAGAAGGACAATGAGTGTGTTTCATCGGTTAAATGTTGATGCGTTAAAGGTAAACATCGAACCGACCGCACGTGATGTCCAACGAATCTTTCGTAAGGTCAGGAATATTCCTACAGGCGATGCGTACGCGGAAAATTTGCGTGCGACGTGATGTAATCGCGTATCTTGGAGGTGGCGGAGGTGGTGGGCTCCTTGCCATCTGCACGAGCCGCCGAGTGACGAAGAGAGGGGCTTGAAAACGTCGCATATCCCGAGTATGTCAGAAGTACCGCACTTTCTCTGACTCACAGATATTAGGAGTAATAATGGGAATGGAGGTTGCACGAACGTTGCGACATTTGCGGTTTTAGAAGCATTGAGGATATTTGAAATATTCCGCAATATTTCAGCATATAATGCAGCATATTACTTGATATATGTATATAAATCAAACGGTACAAAAATTATTGGAGTAATTTTCTGCTTGAATTAATTTGAAAGATATAAAAAGTAAATAAATTTATTAGAATTTATATTAATTTATTACTCTTTCTCTTTTATCTAACATAAGTAGTATTTGCTGCATTTGAGAATTAATACAAAAATATTTTGACGCTTTAACAACACTGGCTTGACATGTGTCACCGGCATGTCAACGCTGTTTTGAGGATAAATAAACGTAAATTTTTAAATATTCGTTTTCAAGGAGACAGAACAAAATATATTATTTTGAAATATCGATTTATGTAACATTAAAATACAAAAGCATATTAACAGGGCAAACTCGTCGTCGCGTAAAATATGCACAACGATTGAATAAGTTTAAACTTTCCGATAAGATTTGGATAATTTATGCCGAATGCAATCGATACAGCTGTTTCGAGCAATCAAAATACGCAGGAAAAAGAGCCGATAACAAATCAATCCTAAACGTTACGGGGGCATTATCCAATTTTGCTGATCGCGAGTTTGGAAAGCAAGCCTTATTGCGTGGCAGCAGTCAATTTCATCCAGTCTCGCTAGCAAGTAATATTCACTACGATTCCAGAGGGAACAATTTCTATAATAGCGAATGTTCTACTTCGCGAGGTAAGAATAACAATACGAATCGAGGTACACGAAACATGAAACTTTATACTGACAATCGACCTCATTTTGACAATCGGTTGAAAATTTGGATCATTTTGAATCGGCGAGAAAATAATTCGTATGTTTTCGCAATTTTCTCGCAGTAACAGATAAATTAAACTATAGAAAAAGAAATAAGAAAAAAAACTAAATCATTAAAATTTCATGTTTAGAATGTTGTTCTAAACATTTTTATTTTTCTTTTTGCATTTTTCGTTTAATATATGAAAGGAATATGTATCTATAAAGTTTGCATAAAGTAATGAATATTAAAAATAAAAATATGAAAAAAATTATATTTATGATTGAAATAATTGAGGCGATAAATTCCCATGTATGAAAAGCGATTTCGATCGTTCGATCGGCGAAGGTTATCCTTATAAACATTTACAAGACTATTCCAAGGACTACATCTGTTGCGTTGGCGAAATTCACTTAGCTGGCGGCTGTATGTATCGTGCCTTTCATTTGGCCCGAGGAATTTATTCAGCTCTAGCGAGCGTGACCCAGTATTCGCAGTCCTGATTGTGTACATACACGCCGCTTGATATCCTTGATCCTGCAACGAGTTCAGGAATTAGAAAAATATGAGGGAGAGAAAGAGAGAGAAAGGCAGAGAGAACTTGACATCTATTGTATAATACAACTCTAAATCTCTTTATATATTTATAAATCTTATAAATAGAGAAAAAAATTTATATTCTTTTATGGTCCAGAATAGCGAATGCGAGAGACTTTTATTTACGAGAGGAATTTTACATTTGACTTCACGAAACCTTTATAAAGATTTATAAAACTATTTCAAGAATTACACACCTGTTGTGTTGTCGGCAAAATTCACTTTTGCTAACGGTTAGTGTGTATCGCCTTTCATTTCCACTCGAGGAATTTATTCCAGTTTATTCAAGCGATCACGATCTAAGAACGAATTTTAGCTGATTTATTCACTGTCGCAGTATCCTTGATCCTACTCAGGACGAGAGAAAGAAACATGATTTCGCGATAGAGTGGGAAAAAGAAAGACAGAGATCGAGAGGAGAAGAAAGAAACATTAGAGAAAAAGTGTTGTGCGAACAAATGAAACCGTTCCTATTGGTTGACGGCCATCAGTCGTCTCGCCAGACCCGGCGTCGCCTGCGGTATACGTCGGGTTACGTCATCATCGTGATAAGTACACTCATATATGCCTATCGTGCGCGCGCGCGCGCGGTACACATATGCGAAAAGTACATGTCAGAATGCTGTATTCATCGTGTACACGAGCGGGCACGATAAGGAGACACACTGATATTAAGATGCATGTGAAAAACCTTGAATAACGAATTGCGTTTATGATGCGTGCATTTTGATCGGTTATCAATGTTTTGGATACTAATTTACGTCATGCGTAATAATGCGCGCTGATCGCATAACGCATTATAATTAATTTATCTTTACCATCATGTTTAAATTCGCGGAATTTTCCAGCCGATTGCCTGAGAACGCGACAGTTATCTTATCTATTATTCACGCCAGATCGACACAGGACAGCTCGTGAATTTACAAACACGGTTGTCTTCGACCCGGAGAGAGGACGAATTATATTTTGAGAGCCTGTGCTGATTTTTCAGATTTTACGGTATTAAATTTCTCTCAACCATTCTAACGTGTCACTTTGCAGTTATGATATTTATAATGCGAGATACACCACGGCCAGCTGGATTGCGTCTTCGGCGGATTCACTCGCTTTGCATAGTTTGTTTATGTGACAGCGCATCGGTTATGCATTGGATAACTTACGATTTGTAGACGGGCTTTATGCCAAGATCGGGATATAAACGTACTTTTACACTCGACTATCGAAAGTGGTAAATTTCCATAAATCGTTTTTTATGTATAATAAGCTTGTCGCATCGTTTAACAAACAGTTTCGTAACACGTTTGGAAAGTTTACATCGGTAATTGAAAAATTCGCGAGCGAAAAATTTGCAAAGCGCGGCGAGAATTTCTAAAATTATCAGAGCGTAGCGACAAGATCATTTTCTTGGAAAATCGGTGCTCGACGTTGAGTCTGGAGACGTGCGCGCACGTGGAGCATACGTCAAAAAACTCGCCCGCTGCGCGAGTAAAGCTTTAAAAGCTAAGCATCGCGTTGCGTGCCTACGAGATTGTTTGCAAAACAGAGATAACGTATGATTTTATACGAGCCTTTTTAACGCACTATCCAAGCTCAAACAAGTAAGTCATTGTATGCACGCGAGTTACGTAATGCGCGATTCGCATTAGTTGTGTGTCCCATGTAGAAAGACTCGTTAAGAAGAATATTTATGATAGTATAAAATAGTATAAGTAACTCTTCAATGTAAATGAGTTTTTTATCGCGATCCTCAATAATATAAATTTTTTTACATTTCATGTGCCATCATAATTGAATTTATTAACAATTTTTTTTTGTTTCAACAAAAGAGATGAAATATCGTGATGTTTACAATAAATATCTCGTTTTTCTTATCATAGCTAATATATGCATAATATTTCTTAATTATATTTTTATATGGTGTACATTTATGTATTGAAAGATCACGTTTTTTAACTTAAATTTTAATCTTTAGTTCTTTTAGCATAATTGATTTTTATTTCGATAAAATTTTTTGTAAGTGATTTTTCATCGCGTTTCTTAATAATGTAAATGATTTTTTATATTTCATATGCCATCATAATTGCATTTAACAATTTTTTTTGTCTAAAAAAGAAATGAAATATCGTGACGTTTACAATAAATATCTCGTTTTTCTTATCATAGCTAATATATGCATAATATTTCTTAATTATATTTTTATATGGTATGCATTTATGTATTGAAAGATCACGTTTTTTAACTTAAATTTTAATCTTTAGTTCTTTCAGCATAATTGATTTTTAAATTTTAATAAAATTTTTGGTAGGATCACGTAACATACAATATTTATAATCTACAAGTATATTACAAATAAACTATTATAATAAATAAATAGACCGTTATGTAGTAATAAATCAAGGTAAATTTTTTAAATAATATATTTTTAAATATACAGAGATAATATATGTAATATAAAATATTGAAACAAATCTTCCATATTTGTTAATTTTGTGATCTTCTAAACCAATTTTCTCACCTCAATAATCTGTTAATCTTATTAGCTACGAAGATCAATTTTCAAAGCACTCCCGGACGAGGCATGAAGACCTGATTTTGCTCTGACGTAGTCTTGCCACCTTGTTAACAATGTTGGTCGTGTTCTTGCAGAGTTGGCTTTACGTAATGATTCGCGATAAACAAGGTGTCGAACATCTCCGGCAATTATTCATTCCATGTATCAGAAAACAACGCGATAATCGCTTTTAATTTTCCGCCATCGATGAACATTTTATTGTATGTGCAGTTTTAAAATTCTGCATTTATATTCCTCATGATGTTCTCTGGCCTGAAAGAGCGTCTACAAAATACAAAATTACAAATGAAACTTTTTTATAATTAGCTTAGTCTAATTTTTTAAAATATCAACAATTATATATATGAAGAGAAAAAAAACAGAATATAAATAGGACGTACCGTGTGTTCACATGCGATGCATCTGTATTTCTTGCGCAACTCAAGTGTCTCTTGCGCGCAACAAAGAGCGGATGAATTCAAATGCATCTCTCTTTCATTGTTATGCGAAGATTGGCTTTACGTAACTGCAGTCATGTAGCGAACTGTGCATCGAGTCGCATGCCATGATCGCGTGTGCGAGCCGCGATTCGTTCGAGCCGTGCTTATCGCTTTATTAGTCGATCCTTTATTGCACCGGCGACCCCGTTGACACGTCTCGTCTATGATAGCGATGCAGACGCAGCAGCGCGACAGATAAAGCGTTCTCTCTATCATCGGCAGCTGCTGCACGCTCCTAAGATCTTGGAAAACTTTATATCACTATCGAGTAATTTTTTCTCTAAATATCTCAAGCAAATATCGCAAATTTGCTTGATACATTGTAGCTTAGGTCAGTGTCGGCGACACTTTGACATTTCACTTATTGACTGAAAAAGCGGCAGTCTTATTTTTTTATCAAATCCAACATGACGTAAGACGTAATAAATGGCTCGTCGTTTTTCGTAGCAACATTTTAAGTGTAATTATATACGCTGACAGGTCTGTCATTATCGAGAAATGCTAATGAACGAATGTAAAATGCGTTTGGAAACCGACGCGACGCACCGACTCGCGAGCCTCGATACGCAGGATCGCGGCGATCGCACTTCAGTACAACGCCTTTGACCTTGACATTGGCCGTGGTTACGGAAACGCGTTTACGTAATCGCCGCCAACGGGCCACCGGCCACGTGCTAATGTAACGCACGCTTAATGTGGCCGATGCACGCGTAGCCACTTGTTATACATACGCACTCCCGTTATTACCGCGCGCATCTGGACGCATCTGGAGACGCGATCGCTTGTCACGCCTCTTAAGAAATCGTGATATACGAGCGTGAACGTGAAAGAGAAACGGACGTAAATAGCGGCCAGTTTAACTGGCTGGTTGGCGCGAGCAATCGAGAGGTTTATTCGTGATGGATGCGATCTCGTTGAACCTTGACCGGGCATTATGTCACGCCCGGCATCGAAACCCGGTATATAATTGCAACGAGTCGGGATCTCGATGCGCGAATATAATCTAATGTCATTTTCGATTGATGAATGGTCAGAGATACTGGATACGGAAAATATTCAATTCCTCAGCTCGATTTAAATTGAGAATATATTTGATACGTAGATTTATACGTAAGATAAACTTGTTCAGCGCCACATCAAAGTGTCCTCTTTTATAATAATTTTTATTAGTCAATAAGAATGTCGAGAGAGATTAATTTTTATCGCGCACTTTGCAATTTTCAACATTTTACATACTTTTATATAAAAGTTTCAAAATTTAAAAATTATATTAAAATATTCTCTGCTTAAATTTGTTTTGTTAAAATTCATCTTCAACTATTAATTATTCATAAATTATAAGTACCTCGATATTTTCCTCAATATAAGTACGTCGAGGCAAAGAATCTATAATTAAAAGGACACTTGATGATTCCATTAAATCTTGTAGAAAGGACGCTTGTTGAGAGAATATTTTATTTTACGTTTCATATTTAACTTTCAACTTTTATTTATTTTTTTTTCGATGTTACAATCAGCAAGACCAATTGACGTTGTTAATTACGTCAGATCGAAAATAGATAGATTGTATGTACATTTTACTTGCACTGTTCACGTGAGAATCACGATGAATACACTCGACCAAACACATGCTTATCGCGTTAATTGTTGTACGACTCAGACATCATTACTCATTACATAAGCAATTGCCATTACATTTTCCGTATTTTTACGTACCAGAACGTACCGATCATTTTCCGCGTCCATCTTCATATATGTATTTATTTTTCTCTTTTATTTTTTTCATCGAAAAGACAAGAAGCGGTCGTAATCTCGGAGAATATCGAGGTGTGCGTCCGAGAATCTACTCGATATTCTATCAATAATTACACATCCATCCAGGGATCGCCGAGGACATACCTGCCATTCCCCGCGATAACGATTGCGCCTTTATTTGCGCGAGCGTTTTATCTGCGTAGCAGAACACAAATCCGATTTAATGGAGTTTGCGTGGAACTTAATTGTGACCGGGCATCCTCTCTGGCGTTGGTAAAATGGACTGATGTGTGCCATTTGCTCCAATAAAGATCTCGATAAAAATATTATGACGTCAAGGTCAAAACACACACAAATACATACACACTTATATCCAGTTACACTTCGCCATGATTCGTTGACAATCTCCTCGATATTTCTTTCGCAGTCACGAAGTGTTCTCCGATCGTATAACGCTATTGATGTTTATTGCGAGGACGTAAATTCGTATGTTAGTTCTCTCTAGTTTCTATGCGAACAGCGATCGGAGATCGCGCTTACGTAATACGCAGATAAATGACATTTATTACGAATTGCGGGAAAGAGACAGATGCATTTAGAGAAATAGAAAACTAAAATTTTAACGACGATGAAAATAGACCATGAGTTTAGCTATAAATACTCCGATTAATTTCATATTACGTAATACACGCGAATGCGATATTGTTGGATCGCATAAATTAACTTTAATATTTGCTAAAAAAATACAGACAAGATAAATCCATAAATGATAAACGACGGATTAACTCAAAATCCGGATGAACCTGCTTTAAATCGCATAATCCCCTGGTAAGTCTCTATAATCGATAAATGCATAATCGCATAACTATTACTGTCGATTTCTCGCGTATCCGCATAATAGGCATCTTCGTCTCTGTACGTCATTGCTTCAGGGTTAAACGATCGGCGAGGAAGTGACAGTGATTTAATCGCTTTCGGTTTTTGCGGCAAGTTAACGGTTAAGTCGCGGCTGTGAGTCACGATCGATTTCCTTGATTGCTGAACGGATGAGAGATAAAGAAATCGGATTCTACAGCGTAATCGATCGGGTCTTTCCCTTGAAGAGAGGCGTTCGAACGTTCCCAAGACGAGACCTGTCTGTCAGTTGAAATATTAAGGCCGTACTTGGTGCTTGCACGTGTCGCTTGATGCAGCGAGCGATATATACGTCGGCGAGATAAAAAGACATTTCACAAGCTGAAATACTTGCACGTATATCGTGCGGTATATACAGGGTGTTCTAAAAAGTATGTCAAAAATTTAAGGAGATATTCCTCACACCTGAAGGATGAAAAAATGTTATATGGACATAGGTACAGAAATGCTTATTTCAGAGTTATGTTGAAAACACTATTAGCTGTGTTACTTACACAAGGAAAAATTTAGGATTAATTATTGTAGACGACAATCGTTTAATTAGGCTTATTTACATTTGGTTTTAATATGACCTTGAGTATGTTACAATAAATGTTGAAAATGTTCACCATTTTCCTGAATACAAGCAGTGACACGTCGACGCATCGATTCACGGACACGTTCAAAAATGCCACCAGTGCGTGATATTCAAGATCTTTGCGACCGTATCACTGCAGGTTGCGAGACAATCCGCTGTACGCCAGGCATTTTTGAACGTGTCCGTGAATCGATGCGTCGACGTGTCACTGCTTGTATATATTAGGAAAATGGTGAACATTTTCAACATTTATTGTAACATACTCCAACATACAAGGCCACATTAAAACCAAATGTAAATAAGCCTAATTAAACGATTGTCGTCTACAATAATTAATCCTAAATTTTTCCTTGGTAAGTAATACAGCTAACAGTATTTTCAACATAACTCCTGAAATAAGCATTTCCGCACCTATGTCCATATAACATTTTTTCATCCTTCAGGTGTGAGAAATATCTCCTTAAATTTTTGACATACCTTTTTAGAACACCCTGTATATGTGCGGTATACATAATCATCGGATAGGCCGTATCAGCGAGCGCTAATTGACGTCAAAGACGTTCGCCGGCACGATTTTAATAAATTCACGAGGCAATTGAGCGACGCGCTTCTGGACACTGCGACTTCCAATTCGAAAGCTTTTATTGTCGCAATAATACACAATCTAATACATACGATTGTCGTGGAAACTAGGGAAAGAAAAATTGTAACCGTATGTATCGGGGTTATCTGGCAGCGCGATTACTCTCAATCGCGATACTCATCCCTGACCTAATCTATTCCGCGTGAAAGCCGGCACGAGGATATTCTTTTCGCCGACTTTCACTGTTTGACATTTCTGTGGCGCCGATCGCTTTCCAGCGCCTTTCGATTTCCACGCGCGATGCGCAGCATCCGGCGTGGTTTTCTGCGTGGATCGATCGCATCTCCGCGGCCAAAGTCGAGGCACGATCAAAGCCGCCACCGTCAGCCCCCAGGGCGACGGCGTGAACGACGAGAGAGAGAGGAAGGCGAGAAAGAGGACGGCGCGAACAACTACTACGCGCGTACACGCTCGAGCGGACAAAGAAGGCAGCTTACTATTTTCGTCCGCCGTTTCATGGAAGTGTCCCAGCACCCGTACGCTCGATCCCTTCGTATGTAGGTCGCTAAAGCTGCTCTTTATCTCTCTCCCTCCCTCTCTTTCTTTCTCTTGCCGCGTCGGTGTGCGAGCCTTGTTCCAAATTTAGTGATGCTCTCACCGCGCGCGAGAACCTTCCACCCCTTGCGACGAGGTTTTTTTCGATGCTCTTCGAAGGTTTCAAGGATAGGCTCGGGAAGAACTGCTGGTGTGGCAAGTGGTCTTGATTAGGCGCGGAAAGCGGTTGCAAAAAAGCGTATATATCACTCTTAGAAATTTTGCAAGAAAACTCACAAGAGACGATGCTCATTTAAAATATTAAAGTATTAAATTAAATATATAAATTAGATTCGAAATTAAGTTATATAAATATATGTTCTATAAACTGACTATATTATAAGTTGAGAAAAGCTAAATATAAATATTACGTAAGTCTAGTGTAATACTCTGATTTCTGATTTATTCTGAAGTATATTAGATAAAATGACTAAACAACTGGTCGAGGACATAGCCTCTGTTTTTGAAACATTGCTTGACATTTTTTCCTCAGATTTTTTAAACTTCCTATGCGTTTGTTCTAATTTTATTTTTACTACATGTTATTAAGAAGGCAAATATATATTTTATATTCTGTTTGTGTGTGACCTTGTCATATAAAAATTTCAAAACGAATATATCATTGTAAATAACGCTCTTGTTGTTTCATTTCGCTATAATTTACTCAATATTAATGTAATCTGTTGTAAAAACGTGTTTTAAGAAATGTTTGCAATATTTATTAATCATTCGCGTTCAAATAATTAATAATAAAATAATTTTTATAAAAGACAAACGTACAAAAAAGAGATGCGTATGAAAATAAGTTAATTTTGTTTTATAAAAACTGTGCGTCATTTTATTTTCCTTTTTTCGCATTTATACAAATATGAGATCATCCTATTTTCACATGATATGCTGACGAACTTCAGCGTTTTTTTCCCAATAGTTAAAGTTTCAGTAGACTGGCTTCAAGCCGAGAGTTATATTCTACGAGCCGAGGTGGATCGAACATCGACGCGACTAAAAAGGTGGGGGGGTAATCGAACTTGGAACTGGGTCGCGACTGTTCGATCAGCGCCTGCGACAGCAACCTCGATGCGCCACTCATAATTTTTTTTATACTTTTTACATTATTCGAGGTGTTTGAATTCACATTGTAGTTACCTCTCCTCTCAGCTTCTTTCTTCTCCGCGTATAAATTTCAATATTCAACGAATTTACAAATATGTAGGTTCTACTCGCAACCCTTTTGTCCACGTACATTGCTTTGAAGTCGCATGATGAGAAAAGTATATGTACTGGCTCGCAATTATAAATATTTATGCAAATAGGACATGGTACATATTCTATTTGCTCATGAGCATTGTTTCAATAGTCTTTGATATTTCTACAATATCCAACAACTGCGTGCGATAGTTTCAATAGTTACAAAGGGATTGTGCCTATTGAATTGTGTGCTATTGTAGTCAAAGATTGTAGGATGATTTTACAATGTAGCAATTCTTAATTAGTTTTAAAAATTAATAATAAATCATTCGAGGCAGTCGGAATAAACAAAAAGCTTATTTTACGATATAGTTTTTTCTAAACATTTGTTTTTGAAAAATTGATAAAATAGTTTAATATCGGGATAATAGAATAATTAACAATGTTAAGATTATTTATTTAGAATGGCAAAATTGTTCTACACATAAATAAAGATAAACGTATATTAAAAAACAATCAGTAACTGCTTAAAATTGATGAAAGATATCGGAGACAAAAAATGCAAAAACGCGCGTAAAAATATTTTAGTTCATAGAAAAATGAAATGAGAAAATTGAATTATGATATGCATAAATTTTTTAAATTTTATTCTCCCAATAGTTTTTAATAAAATGATTGTTTTCGAAGTCGTAGCATCTTCAATTTCGAGACGATCCGCGCGAGCAGACATCGCGTCGCGTCGCGTTAATTATTTTCCACGTCTAATTAAAGCTTTCTTCCTAAAGATGCGCGTTGCATAGCATTCCGGATATACGGCTTGCGTGACGATGTGCCTACGACTGGCCCCGTATGCTAATGAATCTTGCGAGGTCAAAAGAGCTCGCTCTCCAACGGTCTAAGCGCAGATGACGCGGCGCTGGCTGGACTCTACGGATTATGACTGTGTTTAGTCAAGAAAGAGGCTCTCTCTCTTTTTTTTTCTTTCTCTCCGAGCGCGATGAAAACGCGATTCTCGCGAAACGCGAGACGGAAGAGCATGTGCATAGTTGGCATGCGGCTAAAATAATTCCGCGCGGAAACGCCCTCCAGATACGCGGAAACGCGCATGCGGATGTAGAAATCTATTCCTATTCCCGCTAAACGCGCCGGTAATTACAATCGACCGACTTCCCGCCATCTGCTACTATCGGGACATCAAAGTGCCGCGCTTCCGTGTCGTTCGTAGAATCGACGCTGACGCGACGGGACGAGTTTACATGTCATTCGTTATCGCCAGCTAACTATGTAATGTCATCGTATCGCGCTGTTGAAATAAACGTGTGATGTGCGATGCAATAAAGACAATAAAGCGAGTCTGCGGTCCCGCAGTATCATCAAAGCGATCGCCGCCGCGTGACTTTTTTTACTTCCCGATGAAAACTGCCTCTCGTAAGCTGTGGAGGTGCCAAATTTAAGCGCCATTTAATTTATCGCCTGTTTTTGCGAAAAATATCCGGTATATAAATAATATCAGCGATACTCTCTTCGCGATGTAAATGCCTCGTTTCTCGCCTCTTTTCACGGACGCGACTCGCGTCCTAGTTACGTAAAGGAAGAAGGATGCTTGTATAGCAAATAAAGAGTCGTTCGATGAAACACGGCCGACTGACGTCCAAGTGTCATCCATGAAATTCAGATCGATCTACGTCCATCGTGGCGAAGACCCGCGGGTCTCTCTCGAGAAAGGATCGATCCGCTCCTCGGGCCGATTAATTCGCGATTATATTTCGGCGAATGCAAATATCGCACCGGGAGAGAAAGTGATTGTCTCCGAGATATAGCGCGTGACGCTTTTCGAGTCGCCGAATATCTCGAATGCTTAAAAGAACTCGGAATTCAGACGAGATATTGTAAACATATTTTATTTTTTGGTAAGAAAAAAAATGAAGAATTTTATATAATATTTTTGGAATATATTATTTGTGTGTATTTTTACTTCGCTGTAACATACATTTGCGCATAATGCGTCGCGACTCTACATGCCCCAGGTGACATTATAAGTATTCCACGGATCGCGCTCGTTACGTATTCAAATTATTTCCGCGGAATCGGTTATCGGCGGAACTGAAAGTATAGTCGGCTCCGTTTTCATACGCGATTTCATATCCATTCCGTTCACCGGACTTATCGACAAGATCGCGCATTTCGCCCTAAGCGTCGGTTACGAGCACGGCACGAACATTCGAGGAATATATCTTGACGTTACATCTATGACGGAAAATAGAAGCGGCCGGACATAATTTAATAAAAATCATCGGCTTATCGCCGACGAACGAATTGCGAGCTGTCACCCGCACACTATTTCGATCCGTACGATAAATAAATTAAACCGCATTCTCTCTTTGTACACCAACGTTCGATAGTAATCTCGTATCTATGCGATCGAAGAATGTTGCATAATCGATGATACAAACTGTAAATAGACCAGTAGATTTCGAGACAACTCTCTTCTCTCTTTTCAAGCTTATAAAAATATTTTACTCCGATAAATGCACATCGAGAGACAATGAGATCAATAATAATTACTAGCTCTCGACGAGGAATTACTGGAATAATTTCCGAGCAATTAAATTAAAAAAAAAAGATCGCGGCTAGAAAGAGGAAACGACAGTAGGTAGTAATCTTCGCGCTATTTTAACGATGTTTTCCTATCTAATTAGATGCGGCGAGAGCGAACACCAGGTGCCCGCAGACACAGAACTCGATAGCGACGCGATGATGTCCGTTGCCGAGTCAGCGGATCGTATCGCGTCACCGCGGTTCGCACGAGGAGAGACGTATTAGAGGAGCGTGGCACTCTAGCGTGCCTAAACTCTCGAAAGTTTTGCGCGCTCGCTCGCGTATATAATTTCGCACCGCGACCGGTTGTCGATCAAGCGCTTTCGTAAGAAACACCTGCGAGTCATTATCCCTCGCCTACCTTGGCTTTCCCCCGGCGATTCGATTTGCTTGCGTAAAAAAAGAAGAAAAGAAGAAGAAAAGAATTGCCCGCTCGCCGCTCTAAGCAATGAATGGATTGTCTCTCGAACGGACGAACTGCACGCTAGGAATTCGAGAGACGCGATGGATATAATATTGAGACGAAATGTCGAGGTAAAGTCGTATCTCGGACGGGGAATGTGGATTGAAAGAGCGGTTTTCTCCGCTTTTCGGTCAGCTGATACACCGTCAAAATACAAAAGTCCATCGCGCGGATTAGGTCTCATCGCGGCGCGTTCTATATACGAGTTGTATAAAGAGATCGGCGAGATTTACGACGGCGATCCCGATCGTGTAGAGCGATTGCGAGAGAGCGCAAAGTAATTATGGAGATGTAACGGATTCTCCCGCGAATAAATTTGCATATTTTGCGATACGATTCTGATACAATCTGATCATTCGTGCCTTGGGCGCGAATCTCATTGAGGAACTCGATACCCGAGACACTCCGCGGACGATATTCCGAACGGATTTCGAAGTGGTAAAGCAAACCGACTTCAATCGACGTTTGCCGCCCACAACGTTGTTTGCGCTGCGTTGAGCCATTCTTCGGCAAACTCGACTCGGTAAAGATTAGAAATAGCGACGGAAACGCAGCTTTTTGCAGTTTAAACCAGATATTTTAACACCTCGATACACACAACGTTGACAACGTATATCCATAAATAGATTCTGTATTTTCTGTTTGCTCCCATCACGTGCATCTTTGCGATATGTAGTGAAGTATCTTTGTAAACATGGAGAATTATATAAAAAGAGATAAAATTTGATATGTAAAATATTATTGGAAAATTAAATAAGATTTTTTTCCAAGTTGATCTAATTGTATGATCGCTATGAATTAATAAGTAATCAATTTTTCAACAATTATTTCTCGTGCTTTATAAATAAACTGTAAAAGACAATTATCTTGTTCTTTATTTCTCTATAAAATCTCAGCGCAATAAAATAATCCACGCGTGACACTATTTTATGCGACCTGAAAGTAAAAAAAGTAAAAAAATGAAGTTTTCGCGCTCTTGACTTGAACTTTTCGTGAAAGCAGAGATCTATTATTTACATTCACCTTTCACCGGCGTCATTTTGTGTTTCAGTGGTTTATTGTGACTATACTGCCTCGGGAAGGTCACTACAGTTCCTTGAAGATTACATCGCGAAGGAGGTGTTGCCATGTTTGGGCGACACTCGGGCATCGACGTCCATCTGCAGTCTACAATCATCTCTTTTTAGGTAAGCAATAATGGACCTGACAGTTCCTGTCCTTCGAAAGAACAAATGTGCTCTTTACGATTTATGCAGAAATCTAGTTCTTGCTGAGATCGCACATAATAAATTATTATATGAATGAAAAAAGATATTTAATTTATTGCAATTTATTATAATAGAATTTTATTTATATTAATTTTTTATTTTTTTATTCTCTCATTATTATATTTTTATACCACAGATTCGTCTTCCAATCCATCTCGCTTTACGTTTAATTTTTAATTTTTATTTTATCGTTTTATGATTTATTGTAAAAATATTCTTTTATCTCCTGTCTCTTTTTCTTGTATTCTTTTATAATTAATTTCAATAATAATATAACTGCTCATTCAAAGTATCCCTCTCTGTCATAGATTAATCTTAATTCAGATTTCATCAGATATGTGGGACACTATATCGTTATTAGGTAATTTTCCGACACCTTCTCGTATCTATAATGCAGATAATCTCAAGCACGTGTGTCGTGCTATTAAATCTCCCTGCAATTTCAGATCCGTTATTTTTATCCGTTAAGATGCGATTTCGTCAAGTTATTCTCGCAACGACAATTTTGTGCGTTTTACGTTGTTTTGTTCACGATGCCAATTTTAAAAGATACACATGTCTCGCATCCGGAAACTTTCCCGACCGCGACATACATAAGCTCGATCGGTGTCGCACGTAAAGCTCGTGCATGTTTGTTCATTAAAAAAATATTTATCGCAACGACGAAGTGCCCGCCATTTATTCGTTATCGTCGACGACAACTTTCAACCGTGACGACTCAGAGAAATGTAGATCAAGTCGCCTGTAAATCTCGCTCAGCCGGGTCGATAGCATGAGACGATCTCGTCTTGATTCTTCCGTTTATTAGCGCTGATATCCCAGATCAATATCCACCCCCGAGGTCGTGGTATTTACCCTGTGGCCTGTAGCCGATGAGAAAATTATGATAATAATGACGACACATACAGCCTGATCACGTGATGAACGAAACATTCAGAGACACGTGTACACAATGTACGGTAAATTGCTACGAGCCGCAATTTTATCCCCTCTGTCTCATGATTACGCGTTGTTTATCTCAAATGACACGTAACAATGCTATTTTCAGAGAAAAGATATAAGGAAGAGATATAAGTTGTTCTTATAGCTTTTTCTAATTTATTGAATACATCTATATATCTGTTATTAAAGACTCGCAAAATGCATTATATTATTATTTAATAAAAAAAAGTTATCATGTTCTTTATATTTTAACCCGCGAAGTGTATTTAAATTAACAAAAGTTAATTTTTTAAATGACAAGTTGCCTTTTCTGAAGAATTAGAGTTGTCAAGTGAATAAGTTTGTTTACGGATATGACAGGATATGTGTCGCCGAAATCGATAAAAACTATGTAAATTGTAAGGTGCATACATTGCTGTTCAACTCATGTCTCATGTCTCACGTCAGACGTCACGCTAGATCTATATTGACTCTGCATCAATTGCACTAGCGTGAATTCACGTGTCTCTATTGCTTATAAATATCATTAGACACGTACCTTATAGCTTTATTATCATACATAGTCTAAAGCATAATAGAAAGTATATTGTCGTCACTGTCGATTGCCACGTCGTCTTCTTCGAGACGAAGAAATTGTACGCTAGCTAGTCCTTTATCTCCGATTCCGCTTCACAAGTGATTCACACGCATTCGCACGTTTATGTTTTGCAGGCACGAGGCCCGAGACATTGTCAGACATGCGGTTGGAGCTGGCGAGCAGGATGCGGTCCTGTTCACAGGTCAAGGCACCGCCGCCGCCCTTCGCACACTTTTACGACACCTCGATCTCTCGAAATCCACCGTGGTCTTCGTGGGTCCGTTTGAGCATCACGCCAACCTGAGGCCTTGGCGCGAGCTCGATGTCAAGGTAGGACAGCCGGCAGATAAATTCACGTGAAAAAGCCGAGCGGCTGATTCGAGAGCCAGATAAGAGGAAGCGGGCAATAAAACGTGCGACGGTGAAGTGCATCGTTAAAACGGGTCGTGATGCGAAGAGATGGTGCGTGAGCGATGAAGAAGTACGCACCGAACGCGACGTAGCCAGCTCCGAGCTTTTGGCAACGCGCCATTTACGCTCGCGCGAGCCATTCCATCTTTTCATCGCGACCTTATACGTTGTCTTTTAGTCTTCTTTTATTACCCTTTAAAAATCGAGGAACTTGATCGTTAATAGAGTAATAATGTAAATGTGTAAACACAAAATATACGTATAAATATTTAAACGGCCCGATTTCAACTCCGTCGAGGAATCTGTCCCTAACATATTTTGCAGTAACCTCGGGAAACATTCCCTATAAATATTTTCAAGGCGCGATAATTTTCAAATAGCCTTTAACTTAAAATAGTCGAGATTGACGCTTGATCGTTCTTTTTCGCCGTCTAATTGTGGACATACTTGTCGCGTTATTGTCACGAGTGACGACAATCGTTGATGGAAGCAATTAAACCGCTTTGCAGATAGTACGAGTTTCCGAGACCCGGGAGGGCTTCCTAGATCTGAATGATCTCGAACGAGGACTGACTAGAATGCGGAGCGAAGGCGTTACGCAAATGATTGGATGCTTCAGCGCTGCCAGTTGCATAACGGGGGTTTTGGCAGATGACGTCGCGACGACCCTCCTGCTGCACCAATACGGCGCGTTTAGCGTATGGGATTACACCACTGCAGGTAATGCTCGTGAACGTGGATAAAGGAGAACCGGTTGCGAGCCGATCCGATGTGATTAGCTAATACAATCTCCCAGACGAGTTATGACGAGAAAGAAAAACAGGAGCTAATTAATCAGCTGATTGCAAAAACTAGATTTTCGGTAATTTTGTGTCATGCTAATTTTGGGCGTAAAAAATTTTAAAGATTTTGCTCGAAGCTTTGTCGATTCATCGTGTATAAATGATATATTTCGTCATACGAGACAATTAGTGTAAATATCTCTACACAATTAAGATAATTCAAATATTATTATTGATGACATAATATGCTTTTTATATAAGCGTGCTCTCGCGTTACGTAACGAACACGATAGGCAGTTTGATATCGGAATGGAAGCTCTCGACGACGAGCGAATCACCAACGTGTTATTTTATCGTGTTTTCAGCGCCGTATGTTCAGATCGATATGAATCCACATTTACCCGGAGTCGGGGAGACCGCGGTTCACAAGGATGCCATCATTTTCGCGGGTCACAAATTTATCGGCGGCGTGCAATCGCCTGGTATACTCGTGACCAAACGATGGCTTTTACGAGAGGACGTCGAGGCAGAGGACATGAGGGACTCTCATCGCTATCATCGTGATCCCGAACTGCGAGAAGAGAGCGGTACCGCTGGTGTGGTCGAGAGCATCAGATGCGGACTGGCGGTGCAGCTGAAAGAGAACGTCACGCCGAGAGCGATTGTCGCTCGGCAAGATAAGATTTCTAGGTGAGCGATCGCTTCTTTGAGGCCGCTCTTAAGAGCGAGGTTGTTGCATGATCGAAATTGCGGATTATGCAAGATAGCGCTCATTTTTTTCGCGCTATCCAGGAAACAAATCAATACTGATCGTTTCGAGTAATTTTCTTGCCGCAAATGTCTTCCTGTTTACGAGCAAGAACGACTATCATAGAAAGCGACGGAGGGCTCTTGGTGCTCTCTTTTTCATTCGCGAATAATTCATAATTTTCTTTCTTTCGGAGAATTGCCTTTACACAAGTCCAACTACAAACCGAAGATATTGTGAGCTTAAATACGTCTATAGCATTATATACAGAGACAAGTTGTTTTATAGTTATCCGGTAGTTCTTGTCAAAAAAATAAACATCTTTTTCTTTTGGAAAATTTCCAAATATGCATTTTCGAGATATTTTATTTTTTCCTATGTTAATTCAGTACATTCGCTGTTTCTTCGTGTAAAGATTTTGATAATTCTATTATAATTAAAAATATATTTATTATTGTACTTTCTAATATTTATATTTTATGATGAAGTACTTCAAATTTAATTGAGTTAATAAGACAAAATAGTAAAACAAATTTTTTTTTACGACAACGAAATGTTCTGATATGAAATGTAGACGTTATTTATCCAATCACCATGAAGTATTCACGCGAATATTTTGACATGCTTATGATTTTAAGAAAGTATCGTAATGAATATTTCGATGTGCTTTTCTCTTAAATGCTAACAAAATTTCTAATAAAAACTCTTGTCTATTTTGTTAAATTACTTAATATTACGTTATGTTTTGCATATTTAATAAAAAAATGTGATTTAAATATATAATTATTAAAATACTACCGATTAAATCTTTGCAACCAGGATGAGTTGATTGAAAAATAAGATACATCGAAAACAATGCATTTCCAGAAATTTTGTCAAAAGAAAACAGATATTATTTTGACAAGAGGCACGATAATACCAAGCCATATGCTTATGTGAAACATCCTATACGTAATCGAAGAAATCTACAATTTCGTGAATTAGTCAATTATCTTTGCATAGTTACACGGTATATAGATAGTTTTGCGCAATACTGAATGTGATTATCGCTTTCTCTTTCCAGGCAAGTTTTATCCCACGTGCGTACAATCCCGGAATTGATCCTACTCGGCAGCTCGTCGCAGAACGTGAAACGACTGCCCATCTTCTCTTTCATGGTACGCCATCCTCGCGGCACGTTTCTACACCATAACTTTGTCTGCGCCGTCCTGAACGATGTTTTCGGCATTCAGGCTCGAGGAGGATGCGCTTGCGCGGGTCGTTATGCTCACGATCTGATGGGGATCGACCGGGAACTTGCCAAGGAATACGAAAACATTCTCTTGGAAGAGTATGTCTCAATTTTTTTATTGGATTAATAATCATTTAATTTGAAACCTATCTATTTCCGATGAAATCTCTCATTTTTCTTTGCTGTAAACACGAAACAATATATATTTGGTATCAGAATTGGTAAATAATTTCATTTAATAAATAGATTATAAATTTATTTCAATATAAGTCGAATATGTGATAACAATTTTTATCAATATATTTATAACCGGGGTTTCGTTTAAAAGTTATTGAAAATCGAGTAAAATCTTAGAATAAATGTTGAAAAATTTCGTACTACTTATAGAATAATTTGATAACATTTTAATAATTACGATTGTCAGATTTGATTTAATGGATTAAAAAAAATAAATCCATAGAGAAAGAAAATATTTATAAAATGAAATAAAATTTGTTTCATTCTTTGACGTCGATTATATTTTACAATAATATTTTGTTCTTACAAATAAACGTAAGGGTTGTCAGAAATTTAAAAAAAATTTAAATTAATTCGCATTATATCGATTTCAATGATCACTGCTTTCATCGCTTTGTATTGAATGATACCGCCGCACGTGCGAAAGATTATGTACATTTTGTGTCGTATAGACCGACAATGCAGGAAGTAATTGTCTATTAAACTTGGTGCAATGTAATTTCGCGTAATGGACATGTGTAGAAATAGACATTACGTCAACCGCGCGGCAAATCGCCGCGTTTTACTTGGCGCAAGATTCTATTTTTGATAAAAGTGTCATGCACATTGTGCAGAGAGTTTAATACATACTATTTTATTTTAGACAACGCAATGGCACCGAGGAGACCACCGCGGAGGGTCTCAGGCCAGGCTTCGCTAGATTATCCTTTCCCTATTTTATGACCGAGGCGGAAGTTGCCTTCGTGCTGGAAGCTCTCAAAATGGTTGCCACTGAGGGTTGGAAGTTGCTGCCGCAATACGTATTGAATCC
This sequence comes from Camponotus vicinus, assembly GCF_025532165.1. Taxonomy (NCBI): domain Eukaryota; kingdom Metazoa; phylum Arthropoda; class Insecta; order Hymenoptera; family Formicidae; genus Camponotus; species Camponotus vicinus. The sequence goes on from NW_028141949.1 coordinate 5,135,684, forward strand.
CGATACCGGCGAATGGCGGCATCATACCAATAGCGTCTTCAAGGAACGCAAATGGTTGGGCGCGATTAGATACACGGACGGCAGAATGAGCGCCACGGAGAGGCGAGTTTCCGGTTCCGGCATTTTTCCGCAGACTTATGGCGATTGCCTGCAAACTGCCCGCAACATCTTCAATCGCGCGCGTAAAATGGCGCAACGATATCCGCTGCAGATCGACAAGAGCTTCAATTTCGCGTGTCAGCGTATGGAAGCGTTACGTTGGTTTATGTTGCCGAGTGAAGCGCAGGATCTCCTCTTGGGAAATTCGCAGAACGTCAAACAGGATGTACCGTTCAACCCGTTGTTAGCCTCGAACAGGTTTAGCCGCACAAATGCCGTCACGTGTCACGATAGTCTGGTGAACTGTTTAACGCTAACCAACGGCATCCGACGACTGAACAGCGACATTCCGCGTACAGGCAATACGCTCATTTCGTCAACCTCACCGAGACATCGTAGTCTACCAGCGCTGAGCACAGTTAAGCGAGCCATGATTGCGGCTACGATCGTACTGAATCAACCATCGTCTTCGAGCAACAGCGAAGAGGAGAACTCGACTCAAAATGAACACGGCACTTTCTTTGGTGGGCATCGATCACCCGCTACGTGTCCAAATTCACCGATGCCAGTCAGATTTGCGGTAGGCGAGGCCGTGACCGCTTCGGTTTTGGGATCGATATCCCGTACAGCCGTTCGACCGACAAAGGAGCAGAGAGAATTGATAAACGCGACCAATGCCGGTCGTGCTAGATGCAATTCTTTGGGGAGCACTACCGATGGATGCAACGTTCCAGGAAATCGCGCTGGTACCGCATCAGCGTCCTCGCCGATTCCGCCGCTTCCCTTGAGCCCGCAAACTTTGACCAGTTTGGGGCTGAGTACGATAAACGGTTCATCGAAGCATAAACGTCTTCATTGCAGCTGCAGTAGTCAGACAGAGTTGAACTCCTTGGAAATGGATTCTGCTGCCAGCCCGAGTCATTCGATTTCTTCTTTAAGCTATAATCATAATCCGGCGTCACCACCGTCTTCATATTCATCAACCAGCGATTATACCGAGAGATTGGTAGGCGGTGGTAGATTGTCACCTATTTCTACGAGCCAGAGATCCGAGGACGATTTAAGCGCGTACGTAAAGGAAATGACCAAGGAATTAGCGACGGAAATCAAATCAGAGATCCGAGAAGTTATATCTAAAGTCGATGACGCTTTATCAGAGACAAATACATCCGAAAATACACCGCAACATCATTCACGAGCGCACAGCATGGTTAATCAAACATTTGTGGAAGACAAACAATTAAGGCATGACTCATTCACAGCCAGTGATATCGCCGAATATTTGATGGAATTTTCGAAAGAAATGGCGAGCGAAGTTAAATCCGAGATAAGGTATTTTATTGTTATTAATAAAAAAATTTATAATGTTATATAATATTATAATGTATATTATATTGTGAATTTTTTAATAGGTGCATGGTGAACGCTGTTGATGGACTTCACAGGTATTCGCCGGATGCTTCCACTTCCGATGTTTCCTCAAACGGATGCGGTTCACCCGATCGAGGAAGAGTCGTACTCCCATCATCTCCGCGTTTGTCAAACTCTAGGAAAAGTGGGCAGATCGAAATAACTAGCAAGGTCGGCGAACTATCGCAGCAGGAAAGCAAGATGTCTAGTGAATGTTCTTCAGACGAAACGGTTATCTATGTGATGAAGCCAGAGAATGAGCAAATAGTGCGCAATCGTTCAAAGACCGAAGATGAGGAAGTGGAGAACGATGTGGATGATTATGTGGATGATGATCCACAGGAAGGACGTGGCGGTCTCGATATTGGCGATACCCGAAAAATCCTGCCAAAGATCTACTCTGCTGTGAATTCAGTCAGTTCTCAAGACAGCGGTATAAACTTGTCTTTTCACGAAAGCGATAAATCGATAGACTCACTGGATCTAAAACGAAGCAGTAGCGCTGAATCCAACTCCGCCAACAGTCATGGACGAAAGCCAAGGACGACATCGATGATGAGTCTATCGACTAAGGGTGGCAACAAACAGCACGCGCGTCAAAATGACAATCTCTCAGAAGATGAGGAGTGCACCGGTGATCTAAGAGAGGAAGAGGGTGATAGTCAAGAGAATAATTTTGAGGACAATGAATCAAGACTTGAATTTTCGCGAACTCAATGGCACTGCCCACCAAAAAATGTTTGGAAACCTTCAGTGGAAGCTATGCAGGAATTCGATATGATACGGGACAATGATAGGGTTTTAGTTTGTCTATCAGCAAATGGCAAGGACTCAGTATCTCTTTTGCATACTCTGCATCAGTATAGATTTTATGCCAGGTCAAAGGAGATTGATTTTGAAATTGGTGCGGCTACTATTGACATGGGTGGCTCTGATCCCTTGGAAATGATGAGTTATTTAAAAGCTCTGGACGTTCCTTATTTTTATGAAGAACATATGACAGACTCGACTAACACTAACGTTGACAATCCGTTGGACGCTAGTGTCGCTAGCGGCACTTGTAGTTTCTGCGATAAATCAATCAGAACGCAATTGTATTCTTTGGCGAAACGCAATGGATATAACGTGCTGGCGCTTGGTCAACACTTGGACGATCTCACGGAAAGTTTCCTCATCTCGGTATTACATGGTGGCATATTAAAAACCATGAAAGCTCATTACTATATACGTCGAGAGGATCTCAGAGTCGTTCGACCATTTATCTACGTACGAGAGAAGGCGTTAAGACAGTTTACTGAAAGTAAAAAGCTTCCGATCTCGCAGGATTTGAAAACTTCATCTGAGGTAAAGTTCAAGTATTTTTCAGAAATTTTTTTAAGCAACAAAATATATATCCGTGAATCGTAAATAGACGCATGTCATTACATTTAATTATTACGGCTTAAGAAATCTTATTATCACAATATCATGCAAATAAATATATTTTTATTAATTTTTGTTTCTTTTCATATATTACAGAAAAATAAAAGGAAGGAGTTGATGCTCCAGCAGGAACGCGCATATCCTCGATTGCATTGGTCTGTACGCACAGCTTTACGGCCCTTGATAACCGCTCATGGACAAATCACCGCCTTCGATTTGACTTGCGGCGGAAACGGTGGCAACAATATCGTGAATAGTCCGAGTAGCAGCACCAGCAGCAGCATAAGTAGTACTTGTAGCAGCACAAGCGGTGGTGGTAATAGTAATGGCAGCAATACCAGTAATCAACAGAAACGACATCGAAGAACCAAGACGAGCAATTCCATGGCGACTACCTCTTCATCTCAACAAACTGACGAAAACGACGAAACTGATGAAGAGCCCGTGCTTTGAGGCGGGCCCGTCGCGAGATGGGATCCCGATCGTCGTGCGGTCTCATCCTCGCGTCCCCGTCGCAGGTGTCCGACGTCGACGTTTTCCCTAGTTAGAAGAAGACGATTACGTTTCGCAGCCGCGGTCGCTGCCGCTAAAGCCAACGATCAAAGATGCGTCGAGTATGGCAATTGAGACGATGGGGAAGGAAGCATTTAAACGCAGCGATTTTGCGAAGGAAATTTGAAAAAGATGTGTTCCCCATGTTTCTCTAACATTATTCGTGTGTGTAATTCTTGCTCGTCGCGCGAGAATCTTGACGAGAATAACCCGTCGCATCAATCGTTGAAAAGTGAAATTATTACAGTGAATACTGTCTCACTTACTCGAGAAAAATGACTATTGTCGCGTTAATGGTGATCTTGGATACGAAGAGTTGCATGCCGAAAATTAGACAAACATTTTTCAGGGAAAAAAAGGAAAGTGAGAAATGCGGCCGGCAGAATGTTATTTACTTAAAACACTGGTAATGTCAGGACGATGTAAACATAAGTCCTCTTTTGTGTTTACGATGAATAAGAAATTTGCTTGCTTATGGATAGTTAAGCGTATCGGCAGCTGATTAGCTGCTTTACACGGAGATACGATACAATGATAATCGATCGATGAACCGATAAAGAACAGAACGGTGCGTCGCACTGTTATATCATGTCACGTCGATCATTAGCACGTGACGATAAATAGGTCGTTGCGTATACAATGTATTAAGGGACGCGATACGCTTGAGAGACGCGATAAGCGATAGCTGCTTAATATTGAGACAGATATTATGTGTTATATATCTTATAGAGAAGAAGTCATGCAGCAGGGAGACTAGGAATAGTTTCGTGAGAAAGCCAAAACCTCGACCGATTCCGCGACAAAAGATCGTTCCACGACACAATTATATCTTTTATATATGTATATACATCTTTTTTTTATTTGATATGTCGCTGCCTTGACATCGCTCTAATTAAAATCATTGAGATCTCGTGATTGAGAAGTTTTCTAAGATGATCAACTCTTTTGATCTTTTTTGATGTCTTTTTCTAATGCGCATTTTTGATGGTATTTTCAACTTTCTCGATGGTATAACTTGATGATGGGCGTTATTTTTTGCGGTCAGAAAAATGCGTCCTTCAGATGATCTGTCGGGAAAATTTGTCGGTTTGCGGAACGTCATTTCAGGTGAATTGGATACGATATCATTCGTTGGATCGATTAGTCCGTTTTCGAAAAACACATTCGCTCGATCAAATTTCAGTTCGAGATAGAGATACGAAAGGATCCTATTGAGAGGTAAAGGTTTTGACGAATTCTCACCTGCATGAACTTCGATGAAGAGGGGCACTCACGCACGCATGCGATGCGTAAGGAATTAACGTATACGCTTTTCGCAAATAAAACATTAAGACATTGGAGATTGTCTAATTATTTCCAAATAATAAAAAATTTATTAAGACATGTATGAAAATTATATACGATAATTAACGTATGAAAAATTAGTGTGTTTTGTTTTCTGTGATTTAGTGTGATAAATACGAGAGGCTTGTAATAAAATATTAATTTAAGAATTTGTTAGAAGAGACAAGTTTGTCGTATCTATCGGACAGATATTTGGATAGCGATCTCCAGTGTTTTAGATTGTGCAAAACGAAGGCTTTTTCTTCTTAACTGGCATCACCGACAACGCGGTGACACAATAAAATCGCGCTTCTTTTTCAATGTAAGTTTACTTATCCGCGATACAGCCCGATCTACTGTGATCGATAAGTTAAGTTTCGATACAAAAAAATAACGACGGCGAGTGATGAACGAGTTGCAAATAAGAGCAGTTATATCGGCGGTTTCTTGAAAAATGTAATAACGTGATAGATCATTCCATCCTACGCTTGGATGGAATTGGTGAAAAATATCAATCAAATAGAGTAAAATGCTAAATCTTCGAGAAATAGGAGAAAAGTTAAATTAAACTTTGATCGAAGGTGTATCAAATTACTCTAATGTTTTGTCTAACGATATCAAAGACTTAAACACGATTGCACCAATAGTCAAAGAATAAATGTTGGGTGAATGATTCTTTTTTAGATTATAGAAACTTGTCTATTAGATAGACAAACTGATAAAATTCGGTTAATACGTATCACTGCTAATCTGCAATGACGCGATGCGATTTTGATCACACAATGAAATATAAAGATTCTCGAAGGATTATTATATAGGATTTACGAAAGATTATTATATAGGATAGTTATCGATTATCGAGAATAAAATCGACGCATAATAATAGAGGATAAATGATGTTACGTTGGGAGGGAAGCGCATGTAATTTGGACCATGTAAATGCCAGTTAACAGAGAATTAGCCGGATGACAGATTAAAGAAACTTAAGAGGATAGTCCGAGAAAAATTAATATCAAGATTTAAAAGGACATCCGATAATATATACATATACATAATTCATAAGCCGATAGGCACCAATCGATTATGATACTTATAGAAGCAGTGGTCTTATGTTGTTCACTTTTTCTCTCATCGGCTGTTGTACGCTCGCTAATTGTTAGGATTATAAGTAAGTAAGACTTAAGACTTGTATGTAGAGATCGCATGTACAACAACGTACGCAATGTAGACGATGATCGTATAAAATAATACGTACGTACCGTTTGTGTCGTACTCAGTTTTTTAAAGCGTTCGTTCATTCGTTTGTTCGTTCGTTCATTCATTCGTTCATCGTTGTACCGAAGATGATAAAAGGCGGAATTAACAACCAAATGCGATAAGCGAAAAGGAAGTCTTGATCTATATGAATCATTGCGAATAGATATTCTCATATTTTCCGAGAGTTGAGCGAAAGGGACATTGTTACTGTAAAGATATGTAAGTTTATTTATCGCTAATAAAAATGAACGTTTAAGAAAAAAGTATATTTTCTTCATACGCTAGTATCTATTAATTAATTAAAATTAAGATTTCAAGATAATCACGATTTCAGGAATTTTTATATCTTGTGAATTGGAAAGATTAACTCTCGAAAGTCGGAAAAGTATCAAAACGTAATTAGCAAAGAAGTAGCACGAATTAAAATTCCGAGAATCGCGTAGGAATTTTTAGAATTTTAATCTAAACTGGAAAAAATTCTTGAAAATTGGAAAACTATTAGGAGAACAAAATTAGCAATGAGGTGGCACGGATTAAATTTCTAAGAATCGCAATTCCAAGTATTCCTAAAATTTAAAATCTGCCGATTTGATCGGGGAAAAATTAAATTTTCGCAAATCAGGAAAACATCAGGAGAATATAATTAAGAGGTGGTACAAAAATTAAACTAAAATTCGAAGAATCGCAATTCCAGGAATTTCTATTATTTTGGATTTGACAACTAGAAAAAATTGAAAACCATAATAAAGGGAAGACATACGATTAAATTTCTAAGAATTCTAATTCCAAAGTCATTGCTAGGAAATGGGCTGAAAGGAATTGAATTAATTCAACCATAAAATGTTTTTTAGCGATTTATTAAATCCTTTAAAATATTTTAAACAGCGTGCGGCTTTGTTATTGGCGTAACAGTGATATAGTCGTTTAAGGTACATAATACGAGGCCCGAAGAAAGTAAAGCGAGCGAAGCTCGACATAAGATTCGCTCGCCTGTCCGGCTTTTGGACGCCGATGATCTCGGGCGACCATTTCCAAGAGGGATCATGGAAGGTCCATCGATTTGATACGATTATGCAAATCAGCGGGATTGATCGAGAAACGCGATCTTTCGGCCTCCTCTTTCCCCTCGCTCAGGGATCGCGTTATCGCGACGCATGCATTGGCGCGATCTGTTGAGAATGTGCGGTGCGTTTTGTCCCTCTCTTAAGATTATTTTAAATGGAATATAACATTATCTAATATTAGACGCGAGAGTAAAATCGAGAGAAAGTCCACATACGAGACGGAATTCATTACGATCTAGTCGATTTTATATCTTAAAGAATCGCCGAGTGCGGCGTCGAGAGACTTGGAAAAAGATAGAGGCGGCGAGAAACGGTGCCGCCTTTGATATCGAAGCAGTAGGATCGAAAATACGTGCGAAATGAATAATTTATCTCAACTAGGTTAACATTTCTCGCACTTAATGCTCGCTTTTCGTGTCGCGAGAGATTATCTCATACCCTCACAGCTCATTCATTGGGATGACACCAGCCGCACTTTCCGAGCAACTTCCGTATCGCGAGATGAAAGTCACCATAGCCGACCGCTGATGATTTATCCATCGTTTTAACAAATTTATGGCACGTCGCCAAAAACGCTTATCGTTGTCCAGCGTGGCAAAATCTCACCGAGAGATTCGTTACCACCTGTCTCATAATTATGCGGTAGTTATCAGCGACTCGTTAAACGTGCCAAGAAGCGCTTTTCGTAATCTCATATTTTATTTCTGTATTCATTCGTTCAATTTACGTTGCAATTGGAAATTTTATTTGATTTAATATTTTTAAATTAATCTGTATTCTCTCTCAAATAAATCCTTTAATCTCTTTAAATAATATGTCGCATTTTTTAAATTCATTTCATTCATTATAATTTTTGGGATTATAATTTACAATATTCATATTGCGCTCATTTATCAGCAGGCGGCTTATAATAACTAGTAATCAAATAAAGTTTCACGAGCCATTGAGTTATGGTACTCGTGATTTATCAAGAATCCCTCGCTCGAAGGAAGCTCAGTTATTTAATATACATCGAAAATGCAAATTTGTGCTGTATTCGCGATCATTTGCAGATAATGTAGCTCAGTGCAGATATTTTACCTATTCACAATGCGCTTAGCGATACTTTCGCGTTCCAGCGTTAAAATTTAATTCGAAATTGGAGAAGGGTGAGAACTAATAAAACGTAAACGGGTTCGCACAGTCAAAGTTGAGCCTCGTTTCGTTTGTGAGGCGCAATCGCACGCGATTCGAATTGCAAACGTGAGAGAAGGAATATTTCGTGCAAGTCGAGAGATTGCGCATCGTTTTTGCCTGATCTGGCTTATCTAACAAAGAGATTAGGATAAACGTGATCTTAGAACAGCGGAGATTGCAGGTCTTCTTCATCGTCTTCTTCATCTTCGTCGATTCCCGGCTCGCCGAGAGCATGAACGAATTCTGAAGAATTAAAAAAAATATTAAATAGATATTAATTATTAAGATAATAACGTTTCTTGTCGTGGATTTATTTTTACAATCAAGAAAAGAGAAAAAGAAACGGAAATATATATTTTTTCCTTTTCTTTATTTCTTGTATAATTCTTAAACAGCTTTTACCATTTCATACTTTCCTCGGAAAAATTACGTTTTCTTTCTATTTTAGATACAAGTCCATCGATCATCTTATGGATGAATTATGCTCGAGAATAAAAATTGAAATTTCTGTTTTTACTGTATTTATTACTGCATTTTCTTTACGAGAGAAACTGTAATATAATACAAAAGAAATCTTACCGTAGAAATCAATTCGACCATCCCCATCTACATCCACTTCCTTAATCATATCTTCAACTGAAAGCAAAACAAAAGCTTCTTATATCGTGCAGTTGTTTTTATTTCGGGATTGCTGAATCACTGAATGAGAATTGTTATTATAGGAATAATCTTAGATATTTACTTCGAGGTACATATAGATAATTGAGCGAATTTTTGCATATTTTTATATTATCGTCGATTACGATTGGACATTTAAGAAAAATGATATGACACATTTCAGATACGATTAAAAAATGTGTGTCTTAAATTCGACGCAAATTCAAGCGAACATTTCTATTAGCTTCTCGCATAAAAATTCATATATATTTTCTTATAGTAATTCAATTAATATATTTTTGCCGTGTTCAGCAATGAGGATTAATTCGTATCACGAGTGCTGTCATCGATGCCGAAAGAAAGATATTGCCGATACCCGCATTATTTCCACGCAGAATTTATTGCTACGAAAAGGAATGAAGACGGCATTATATATATATATGGTCCGTTACGGGACAACATTGGCATTCGAGGACTTTTCTTGAAATGCTTTTCTGAAATTTCCAAAATTAATTTATTAATAAAAAACTATAATTAAACATCCTTATTATTAATTTCGAGTTTTATAATTATTCAAGCTAATAAGGACTTTATTTTCACATACATATCGCTTAAAATAGATAATATTCCGAGAATTTTTCATATTTTTCAATTCAAAGTTGATCTTCATTATAAACATATTTATGAAAATATAACATTTTAACTTTCTTAATCGCTGATATTCAATGATTTACAAAGTCATTCAAACAGCGATGTCTTAGTTGTTTTGAACCATGTGTCTGATATCACGTAAACTAATGTTCGATCGTAAAATTCAAACCGCAATACGTAACACAATTTAATGTTGCGATATATAATAATAACGTAACGTAGAGATGTACAATAGTTTACAAACCATAATTCTGCCAATTGTGGCGTCTGTCCTGAACTTTGTGCGATTTAGTTTAAATTGATTGCGGCCAATCAAGAAACTTGTGTTGATCGTCGGTCGTGCGAGATTACTATCAAATTACTATCGATTGATAAGCAGGATTTTCCGGATAGATGAACATATTTTACTTACATTTCGGTGCAGAAACATTATCTATACTTTATCTATTTCTTACTTTATCTATATTTTCGTTTATATTGGATGAATGAACGAATTAATGCGTACAATTACCGGATATATTGAAACTCACATTTTAACTTTGCGATAATGCCAACATTCTTTACATTTCTTTATTCGTCTGTAACGAGCTAATAATTATTAAATCATATTTGAACAATAGTCATATCGATCGCAACTTCCTTGCTTCTCGTTCATTTTTGTAAGAACATAACTATAAGTAAATGTAATTACGCTCGCGCAAAAGAGTACTGTGCGCGTTTACTTTAAACGTCAATTATTTTTTTTAATGCTCTTTTAAATATATAAACTTTTACTACACTTTTCCTTAAACTTGCACTTTATCATGTCAGAGAGATTACTCCAGAGCAATTAAGATCTTCCAGAAGAGTTTTGCCCGAGGATAAACGTATGGGTAAAACGTGAATCTTTTCACTCGTGTCTTCCCCAGACTCGTATCTTATAATCTATTTAGTCGTCTTTTAATTAGGCGGTATATATTCACGAACATTTGTATCGCAGGTCAAAACATCATTCTTTGTCAAATGAAAAAGATCTTGTTATCGATAGATATGTGGTAAGATATATCTTGCGATTTTCGTACATTTTTTCAGATATTATTCAATTAAGATTATTGTTATAATCGTAATTAATATCCGAGAGGAATTATGTCGTGATTTGCGACATGGTTGCGGCCTGGATTAATGATGCATGCATTGTGTCCGAAGAATATCCACAATGGCGGTACATAAAGGCATGAATTCTATAAAAGCAAATTCGTATTAATTAATAAAATAACTTTGTAATATGTATTCCGAAGGATATATAAGCGTATCTCTTTCAATACGTTTTCCAATGCGCGTGAAATTTGTGGAAATCGAATTATCAATAGTTAATTGGAAATATGTCTTGGAGATGATCCACGTAATCTACGGCAAGAGCCGTACGATAATCGATATTGTGGCGCGACAGGGCATTTACGATGACACGAGTGATTTCGTCGAGTTCGTTGCTTGCTTTATTTGTGCAAACACTTGATTGGCACGAGTGCAAGAGAAAAGCTGACGTTTTCACGGTAAAATAATCGTGGGGTGCGATAAAGACGTGGTCTTTAGGATTTGCGATAGGCGTGTGTCAACAAGCGGAATTAGGAAATTCAAGTTTTGTGACTCTGTGAAATAACAAGGGCAAGTGTGCAAATAATATTCCAGAGCAAAGATAATAACTGAAGAGCGAATTGGAGAAATGCTACATTTTCTCGTGGAAATTCTGTTAAATATTGCACGAAGAAACAATATACAGTGCCGTTTTATTTGATCAGACAAAATTGCAATCCGATTTATTTTCAGCAAAGTCAGACTGAAAATGGACCATCAATTTTAGTCTCTTTGAAAAATAGCTAACTTTAAGCTGATTTTGAAACAAAGTATTATCTAGAAATTATTGAAATTTAATTGCTTTTGTAAAGTTGCGAAATCGCATTAGTTTATTTATAATTAATTAATTATATTTGCAGAATTATATTACTTGTTTACGAATACAATCATGATGGTCAATTGTTTTTATAATATCGATATCAAGTCAACAATAATCTTAATAATAAATTTTGATGAAAAATAATGTATTAAATAGATATTGATTCGAATAGTACCACGCCACAATTCTACCATAAAATACGCTCTCGGAGAATCAATTGGTTTTAGGTGTGCCAGTTTAGACGGAAATGGTCTATTTTAGCTTTTATTGCTAAAGTTTCTCTTATCAAAAGTATTTTAGATGGAGAATATCGACGCAAGTTATATCTATGTAATCGCGTCACGTTCGCAACAGACCATCAGTGAATACATTAATACTTAAATACTTTAATACTTACTTTCCTCCTCCGAAAGATCCTCTCCCAAACATTGCAATACTGCTCTAAGATCCGATGCAGTGATATATCCACGATTATGTTTATCAAACACCTGTGTGACGAATAAACAGGAAATTAATTCAATTTGTAACGATGCAAAATGTTGCTCATTTATTTTTTAATTCTTTTGCGGGGAATATTATTGTAATATAAAATATCTCAAACGGTAAGAAATAAAAATTTAATTGCGTCGTTTATGTCAGCAACTTTTATTAATTCCAATTTCTTTGAAATGTTGGATAATCACGGATATAGCGCGAGAGAAATCGATATTTTCTCACACTTTGTTACTACATCCCTCTACCGCTAAATTTGTAATGTCGCAATCGAGACCGAACATAGCGGCTTCGGGGGAAAAAGGATGCGGCAAATATTATTTCTTTTCATTTCGCGGAGAATAAGCCTCTCTTTGAAGCTCATTTTACGAAGAAATTTCGCTTGTCCGTCTTTATTTCCACTCATTATTACACAGGAACGTTCCGACGAGCGGTGTCAACTTTTTCATTGGGAAAGGAAACCGAGACGGACAGATACGGAGAGGCTGTAGACGAGGGATCAATCATTCTTTCCTATTATTTATTGTACACACGACAGTCTAGTGGCACAATTTGTATGAAATCGAAGCAAGCAGACGCGAAAATCGAATCGTTCAGATCCTTCTCAAAATAGAATTGGGATTGATGTTGCATCGGAGAATTGCTCTCTTTGGAACGTTCACGTCTGGTACACGATCGCTTATGCTACTATATTCCAGCAATGTTCCGTTCAATGATGCTCTGATAGATTTATCGAAGCAATAAGAGAAAAGAGCATTGTCGAAATTTGTCAAATTCGCACAAGGATTGCTCGCATAATTCTTCATCTCCGTTCTTCGCTTCTGCGAAACTTGAGATCGTGGGAGGATTACTACGAGGGACATTTAGTATAGAGAGAATGCAGAAACACCTGCTATTGGAAACAATATATTGTTGTGCATGATATTACTAACTCGAATATTGCCAACTTGTTTCACACGGCTTGTCTAAGTAATATTAATGAGAAGTTATTACAAGTACAGAGTAACAGAGCTTAGAATGCGTCGTCGAACGTTTGCAATCTCTTCCTTGTTCGTCCGATACCCAGTAGAGCATCCCTTTGTTCCTTTGTAGAGGCAAAGAGGCTTATCCTAAACATCGAACTACTGCTTTTCTGCGTATAATTTAGATAGACAAGTTTCACAGTGGCCGTATTTCGCAAAATATGGACTCTTACACAGAATTTTATTTTTTCGTTCCGACAGTCGGATTTGAAAAAGAAAGATATGAAAAAAAGAGAAGGATTGAAAAAATAAATCGAAACATGTACAAAATCAAGTTTAAATAACGTATATCAAGATGACATATGACTTTTATAAAAGTCATATGTCATCTTGATATAAAAATTATAGAAATATATGAATAAAAAAATAACTTATTTTATTTTATAAAAAGTAATTTAAAAAATATGTAATATGAATTATATTAGAAAAGTTATAGCACACACATATAAAATATTAAAAACTTTTATTTTAAATAAGACATTTTTTAAATTAATATATTAAAATTTTTATTTTAATAATCATTAAAATATATTTCTTAGAAAAGATCATTCTTGGTATTTTATATTTTGATAAGATCATTGTATATGAAAACGAGACGAGGATCTTTGAGGCCCTAGAAGCCTAAGTAAATAGGAAAATGTAATTTCGGCCTGAAAAGTTGATTTTCTCAAAAAAAATAAACTTTCTCAGATAAAAAATATTATTGTACAATTTCAATTTATTTCTTTTTAGGAGAACTTCACTCTTATATCACGATTGCCTCGTGATCCATTTTTTCTACATATCTTATATAAATATGGAATTTATATAAAACTTGCAAAAAATATATATGTGAAGTATATATAAAAATTTACAATATATAAAGATATAAAAAATGTATAATTTTTATATTATTTCGTTTAAACTTGTGAATTTCATAAAGCACACGTACGTACCTCACATATAAGACAATTGGTACAATAATCGAAGAAATAATCAAAAAATCATCTTACGCTGTAATTTCATGAATAATTGTATCTTTATGCTTACATAACTCGCTACATGTGATGCGATAACACGAGCTAAAGTGTGTGAAGAAGAATATTCTCGCAGTGTGGCACAAAGCTAACATGACAGATATGTAGATATTTGTCACTTTCCTCCGTGGAAATTATTGAAGTGGTTTCGTTTTCAACGAATGTCAGAAGAAAAAGTACCACCTTGTCAAGGAAATGGGACATAGAAGGTTGGAAAAAAAATCACCGAGTTGGAAAAAATATAGGCCTAAGTTTCTTATCACCGTTCTCGTCAGAATTTGAGAGATAGTCTAGTTATATATATCCTTAATGTATCGCTATTGACTGAGAGTAATTGTAATTGGACAATCGTTAAAACAATTAGTAAATCATTTAGTTTAGTGACTATCCGATTATTCCGACTAATTGATGTTAGTCAAGGCCTGTTTACGTCTTACTAGTCTCTTAGAATTATGCATTAACAGTCTTCAAAATTTATCAATTTAATTATTGGAATTAATTAATGACAGTTATAATTATTAATTTGATTAATTGTGCTTATTTATAATTATAATTATTAATTTAATTGATCTTGATTATCAGTTTTATTATTACAAAGTTTGAATTGTTTACTGAAAGCTCAATATATTTTCATGTTCAGCGATGTAAAAAATCACAATATTTCTATTTGCATTAAGAAAATAACGAATGTTGATGTTGCTAATAAAACTATGTATATTGTATACACTTTTGAATTTCTCGTATGAACGAAACATTTGTATAGATTTAGGGCACCGATTTCCATATCTCGATGTTAGGGATGTACTGTGTGCTTTTTCTCTTGTCGGTTCCAGACATATACATCGGAGGATTATGCGAAAATAAATCACCCTTTACCCTAGTAACATTGTCTGTCCGATAAGGGAGTCGAAGAAGAATACTACGCGATTAACCGTTCATTAGCATGCTAATGCAAACTAAGGAATCTCCTAAATTTTTTCCGGAAGTGCAATGTAAAACTGCTTCCGCTGCATCTTGCCGACGTCATCAAATTTTCTCGGAACACGTTTTATTTCTTTTTTTTCTCCTCCTCGTTTCTCGAAAGTTATTCACGTCAAGTTTTGAATCTTTCGCTGGAATACGTCAGCATTTATGCTCCAACATTTATTCATGATATTTTAAAGTTTGAATTATGGCACTTTCAAAACGACGAACTTATAGATTGCTCGTAGGTTTGTAGCATTCGTATCACGAATGTGAAAATTCTAGAATAGTATACGGTTGTTCTTTCGATATCGTACAAAAGAAACTTATGCGTTATAGTCGCAACATTCGTTGCCGACGTTTTTGCGGTTTGACAGTCGAACCCTCGTGAAAATAGCTACTACGCGCGAATCTTCAATGACTCTCTCTTGTACTTTGCAATTCGATATTGCCTGCAGCGGATACACTCGATTGCTATTGTTTGTTTTTGCACGCTTGCATCTGTTCTATATATTTGTTTTTCTCGCTGTTTTTATCTTGGCGGTTATGTCATGCTATATTCGCTGTTAGTACACTGTACTTTGACTTTTTAGCTTGCCTCAAAGGAATTGTTGCGATTTTTGAAACGTTCCGTGCCTGCGCATACTTTCTTTTTTTATCGTATTCTCCTTTGTGTCATGAGAATAGTTTTATCCTTTTATTCACAATTTGGAAGGCTTTTCCCAAAACGATTAAATCGATAGCGCAATCGTTAGTTACAATTGATTTATTTCCGGATAAATGGTTCTTGTGAAAATCATGGTTTTGATATAAGATAAATCTCTTTCAGATTGCAAAACACACAAACATTGTTTGGATATTAGATTTTACCAGATCTCGATTTCGGCGTTATTCCACAATGTAATCTCGTGTCTCTCTCTCTCTCTCTTTCTCACATGAGAGAACTTCCCTTTTCTCTTCTCACGTCATAAATCTTACTATCTATCCATGATACCCTTCGGCAGGTTGCGGTTAAATCGCCCACCCCCTTTTTACAACTGCTTTCAAGTTGCTCTTCTACTCTGACCACTTGTTTTCTACCTTTATACCTTTCCTGTGCTTTCTCTCCTTCATTTTCCACTTCTCCTCCTCACTTCACATCTTTTATCCCAGATATGATACAATCTGGTGGCGTCACGGTGATAGTCGAGTCGCGGAGATTAAAATATCGACTTTGTAACTACAATATGTCGCGTTTGACCCCAATGTCCCGATCGTTAAACACTTTACCGAGCTATGCAATTTAAAGAGTCAAAAAAGCTACATGGAATCGCATTTCATTGTTAGCAAACTCTATACAAATGTCAAATATAAAATAATTTTCAAATAATGACATTTCAAAAAATTTCACTAATTATCCTAAATTGTCGCAATATTTTTTAAAAATGTTAAACACATGAGATAATTTAATATAAAAATTTATATTAATTAAAATATTATATTGCTAATAATTTTCTTAATAAAGTTTGCTAAATAAAATACCCGAAAATTACCTAAAAGAATCTTTTTATAAAATGGCATTTTATATGTAACAATAGAAATTAAAATAATCAATTTAAACAAGGAATTTCAATAGGTGTATGCAGGATACATTATATCTTTGTATAAAAGAGCGTAAAGCAAGCTAAAGAGAAAAGAAAGGTTCCTTGATCCTGTAATGTATCTATTGTAAAATTGCGAAATATCGCAATATCCTGTCATCAAACTGTCACTGGAACAAATTTAAACTTGGGCGTGTTTTATTGTAAGTCCAATAATGCGTATGCGTGCCTGAGGAAAAATCTGAACGAACGATTTACATAATTCGCATAGATAAGGGAAAACGACGCAGACGGCGACATCTAAATGCGTGTTGAGACAGCATGGAAGAACTCACGGCGAACAATCAAAAGACAACCTTGAACAATAAGGAGCTCCTACGGGAAAGAATTTAATAAAAAAATTCTACATAATAACTTCAGAGATGACAGATAACAAACGGAACCAGCAGGAATTTAATGAAGGACAATTAGATCGTCTAAAAGTAGATACGATAAGACGACTCGCGCAAAGATTCGCAATAATTTACCGACTACAAATCATATACTGTGCTTTTATTTTCATTTTATTTTCATTTGTATTTATACTTTCATTTTATTACAGAAAATTTCACATTTCTTTTTTCGTTTCCAGAAAATATCTGGTTTTTTAATCTTGCTCTAAAAGTTATAGTCAACCAATATTTGCATGATTTAAATTTGAGTTAATTATATACACATCTTATATTTTTTTACTAAATTTTCATTAAAATAAATAATGTAATTCTATAAAACATTTTATAAAACGTTAAATATTAATATAAAAATTGTTATAATTTCGATATTTGATTATGCACATTGTTAAATTTATACAATGTCATACATCACTTTTGATCAAGATTTGATAATCTTTTACGACTTTGATAAGTCGTAAAATTCTTCGATCTTTGTGCAAATGTTTCAATGCACCATTTCGTTAGAAAGAAAGAATGCAAGAGAGTGATTTGCATATCTTTGAGAGAATAACATCGAAAAATAACACCGACACGGTGAGAATTCGCCGAGTAAGCAGACAAGTGACAGAGAAGTAGCTCGGAGAAACCTCGGTAGACAATTCGAAAGAGTCGTGCAAGGGGAGAAGCTCTTCGACAGAAGTCCTCCAAGAAGCAGACGTCATTAGAATGTATTGTGGCGTAACAGTTTGACACACTTGTTTCCATCACCCAGCGGCTATCCTAGGTGGGATTTTCTTTTCTATCTATCGCTTCTTTATCACTTCCATGCCAATATCGATTACAAAAATAAATACGCTTTCCGCAAATCGATAGAATTTATTAATTGAATGCAGTCATGTTATTTTAATTTTATCAATCTTTAATTTCAATTGTATAAAAAAAATGTTGAGAAAAATAAACTGAAGAAAAGATCGCTAGTTTGAAAACTAAAATATTCTAAAAGAATAATTAAGAATAAGATTTATTTTATTTTAAAAGTCGATTGAAAAATTTTCCAATTATTTTATATTCGATATTATAAAAATATGCAAATATGATTGCAGAATGAAATCAAAGAGAAAAATAAATTTTAAATGAATTATTTAAATCGAAGAAATACTAAATGCCAAGTCTTTTTATCAAAAAAATTATAATGAGTATATACTAACAAGTATGTGAGCAAACGGGAATGCGAATTTTTTCATCGTTAAAATTCGGAAGATGCATACATCATAGCGTACAAATACGAGATAGAATGTTCGTTAGAATTTAATTAACATTTGGTCCGATTCACTCATGGACGGTACATCAAAGAAAGTTTTAAATGAATTTGATTTTGTGTTTTTTTCGTTTGTTGGTTCGTTCTTCACTCGCTTACAAGCGTATATCAGTGTATTTTTTAAAGGTCAGTACGACTCGAGTACAGATGGAGGCGCGAGAACAAAAGAAGTCCAGACAACCGTAACAAAACTGGTTTTAACTACAGAAATGTGTTTTAATCTTTTACTTTTAAATTTTCTTCAATATAATACAGATAAAAGTTAAATTAATAACACAAAACAAAATTACATTATAAAATGATTACTATTCTGATGTAATAAAGTATCAAGATTATATTCTTTTTAATCATTGAGCATATTTTTATATTTTTAAAAATATATTTTTTTATGCTCTACTTTCACATTTCTCATGCATGCATCGTGGCTAAAATGCAGCTAAAACAAAGGGTAAAAAAGAATGAATTTATGTTCCTACAAACAGATACATGGTTAAACGTATAACAATTAATCTTTCGATAATCATCCACATGGGATGAACATTAGAGATAAATAAAGAATCTTTTGCTTAAAAGAATTAAGCCCAACGGACAAAGATAAGAAATGACCAAGAGAAAAAGAGGAAAAAAGGAGAAAAGAAGGAAGATATTCAGCACAAGATCGAGATTTGGTCTTTGTCGACACAGCGAAAACGAGGGCGAATCTCGACTGACTGGACGGAACACATTTTCGGTCGCGGAACCTAGTTCCCGAGGATGTTGGTCTCAGGTATAGTAAGAAACGGAAAAATGTGTGACCGGATTGCGAATAAGCGCGATGAATGGAGCATGAATACCGGGATGCGAATTTGTTGGACAAAACGTTGTTTTTCGAATGCGACATGTATCTTCCGGGGAAGAATGGTTCGAGAAGAAGACCCTGCCGGAAACTAGACGAGCGAGCGAGGTGAATGTTTAGAACCTGAACTGTGTACGGTTAATGGAGAGCCCCAACGTTCTTTTAGACGAAACCTGCAGCACTTTTAGCGCAGCCTTTTACTAAACTGCTGGAGCTTGAAGATATATATTCGCGAAGGAAACTCGCAGCATCGCTCCAAATAAAGTGCGCGTTAAAAGGGATGCGATCCGAGAGGGAAATTGGCGCTGTTCGTTTTTTACTTTACCTTTTTATTCTATATATTAGATTACCGTAGTTGCGCAGTCGCTCCTGTTTGACGAAAAGAACCGCAGTCTATCCGTTTTATATCTCTTTCTTTCTCTAGCACGAGAGAGCGGGGATCTTTCCAAGGCAAATATGCGGATGGAGAAGAAATTAGTTGAAGGTGCATTAATTAAGCCACTCCGAAACCACTACTAATATTTACCTACCAAAGTCGTCGATGCGATTTGACCGTGCTTTCTTCATCGTAATTAACTTGAAGAACTGTTGCACATGCGCAACATTTACTTTTGTTCGACTAACCGATTATATTATTAAGACATTCTGGCTAATTAATATTAGCCAGAATGTCTTAATAATATAATCGGTTAGTCGAACAAAAGTAAATGTTGCGCATGTGCAACAGACATATTGTTAAGACATCGAGTATTTCAACCGGTTTTATACTTCATTTTGATTCTGCCGCTTGGATTCTGTGTTCAGCCATCCGGATAGGTTTACAATCTTTCAGTGTATTTCCGGAATAGAAGCTACATGATGCAACTGGGTCGCTGCGAGGTCCTTTCATGCGAGGTCCTTTCATTGTCAGTCAAGATAAACCGGAGCCAAGGCGCTCGCGAAGACGCAGTATTAAGCAATACAACGTGCAAATCCCGACGATCTAGTTTTAAATGCGTAAATCATCGCGTACTCGGCATTTAATATCATGAAAAGTATAAATAATTTTGATTTGATTTCTCGGTATTTACTTTATATAACGTAATATCTTTTCGTCAGCAAATTAAATGACATTCTTCTCGATTATGTATCATCGTAACAGCTCGCAAGATTATTTGCAGCGCGTTAAATTGCGAAACATAAATAAATGTGATTACTGTAAATTTAATCAGCATCCGATTTCAATTAAATATCACCCGTGAAAATAAAATCTCTTAACTTCTCTTTAGAGATGTCGCTATACATCGAATTGTATTGGTTATTTGAGCACCTTGACGAGAAACTCATTTATTCCCAAAAGCGATATCGCGCTCAAATGCGGTCTTTAATCGAGATAAAACTCGGAGGGGAATCGACGGTTTCCAAAAAGCGACGTGTAATCTCGTTGGTTTGATCTACTCCGTGATTGCATCACGTGCAAAGTACGGGAGACAAAAGTTTTCTTCTTGTCCTCCTTCTTCTTTACGAAGAAACTCACAAATATTTATAGAGGAGAACTCGGCCCATGGGAAAGAGCAGAAGGACATAACGATCGAGAAAAATCTAAAGTAAATCGCCATTCTCTATTCCAATGTGACTTTACGAAGCGTATAAAATGTTCATTTGCCTACGCGACAGAAAGTTCAATGAGTAATAATCGGGATCAGCTGATGCTTGTCTCCACTTGGTCCCTCGATCTTAATAAGCTTTCTGAGATTTAGCGACTTTAATGGAATTATTATAATCTTCTACTCGAGGAGACGAGCGAATCAGAATTGCTTTATCACAATTTTCGCTGTCATTCTTGCTTCAGATTAAAATGATCCTGTTGAAAACATCACGAAATTCGTTCGCGTATTCAAAACCATATAGAATCTATTCGATTGAAAAATCCGCCAAAAACGTCTCGGAATCTACTCGCGTAGAATGAAATCCGTGAAATGTATTCAACCGAAAAATCTGACGAAACATCTTGAGATCTAACGGCGTAGATTGAAATATAAAATCCCGGATGTGTCCGATTGATAAAAAGAAAAAAATATATTTTTTTCGCGAAGCAAGTTTGCGACCATATATTATATCCTGCGCTTGTACGATTTATACGACAGTTATACGACTTTTCTCTACGAGTTTCTCGATTCGATTAGAATGTCGAAATACGCTCGTCTTTCGAGAATGCGAGGTCAGCGTGAATTAGATTCAGTATTCCGTAAAATCAAGCTTCGTATGTTCTTCGCGAGTGAATAGGATCGGGCGGTGACTACAGTCAACCGATGTGGTCTAGTAACCCGGACAAATACCAATGGTACTTGTAAGGGAACCGATTGAGCGCATTTTTGGTGAAGTCGACACTTCGTGTTTCATCCCAGTGTAACTTACTCCTCACCATCTTTTCAAGATAAGGTATCCATTCATATATATATCTTTGCGAATCTATCTCTTTACGAACTTTTCTTTCTTAGATTTATCTTCTTCATTGGAAAACTTTTACAGACTTTCGATAAATTCCGCCCCCGTCTTTAGATATTCTCTAAGTGTCTATTTTTCTCATAGACAAAAGATTATGTGTGTATTTTTCGTGCGTATGTTTACGTTGAACTATCCAATCTCGTTAAAAAAATGCGAAACCTTGTGCCTTTATCACGAGAGTTTTAATCGATCAAATTTAATTGTAACTAATATAATAACTTTATACGTATTGCAGGATGCATTTTTCTTGCAACACTAGCTTAGAAAATCGCGCTGCATTAAATAGAGTATTTTATGTTGATCTTGATTTATCCATAGTTTAACGAAAAGTGAAAAGTACATGTACGATGAGCAAATGCATTATTCATAGAAAAATATCTTCATTGATAACAAGCAGTAAAACGTAAAGCTTTATGATTCTTTCATCTTTCAGCGTTTTGCACATAAAATCCCTTAAAATTAATGTATAATCTGGATTAAATATTTTTATATTTCGATATTATCGAGACTCAAATCTTAAATCTATCAATTATCTGTTTTAAAAAATTTTTAAAAATATTTTGTGCAGTTTTTCCGCCAAAGATCAATTCTGATCATTTTTTTTTATTTCATTATATTAATTTATCTTATTCACTTTGATCTATACAAAACATACGCAACGAAGAAATTTTAGAAATAAAATAAGTTAAGAAATCTACCTCCTTACATCTTCTTTCGGTGACAAATGAAATAAAATAATGCCAGTTTATGCTGTAAAGTTTCGCTCTAAGCGGCACAAATATTGTATGCAATTTTTACTCGAAGTATTTATCGAATTTTTTATTCGTGGTACATATATATGCAAACGTACTTCATGCCACTTTCATGGCATTTGCATTTCGCGCGCAGAGATACCGTGTGAAGATTTTCTTTATTTTTTACCTCGCATCCTCCCACCTGTCAGTTTAAATAACCGCATTATACATACATAGCCACGAGTATTAAAGGATCGATGTCATCGAGTGCTTTATATATTTTTCACATTCGATGGTAGGTAAACGTGTCGGAAATTTCGATGAGGGGTAACATGGAATCGAAATTTATTTTATTATCGGAGAGATCGGAGAATTGCACTCTTCGGGAACACCTTGAGCTTAGACCTTCGGGTTTGCTCCCTATTTCATGATTATCTCGAATCAAATTTTTCGTAAATCCGATATATATAATTTATTTGCCCGTTTACTTACTTAATATTTATTTATTATTTCTTATGCAGGACAAATCCCCTCAAGCGAGTGAAGAATACGAGTATATACAACTCACATCCAAAGTAATAAGATCGTATTAATATTATTGCAGTGAATAAAATAAAAAACATGTTAACAAAGTAAAATAAAATAAAAAACATGTCAATGAAGCAAAATAAAAAATTGTTTAAGAAATTGTAATAATTAAATGACTTTGAAGAAGAATAGAGATATAATCATAAAATAATTTTGAACGTTCAAGATTTAAGGAATTTAAATGTACGTAAAGCCTGACCGTAATTAATTTAAGAGAAATAAGATTATTTGAATATGATTTTTTTTTTATTTCTATTAAAACAATTTAAAGACAAATTTTATGAACTCTCAGAAAATAAAAATTAAAAGTGATATACTCTTGATGATAAGAATGATCAAACGTCTCGCTATTCAACCATAAAACATCCGCGTAGCAGAAAACTTATTAATATGATGCATAAAGTATGCATAGAATACTCAAGTATTCACAGTGCATGTCGCTTGGCCATTACAAACTTTTGCATTCTGTGAACAATGTCATATCCTAAGGAGCCGTCAGAGCGTAATTTGCAAACTAGCTATCGTCTTATCTAAATCTCCCGCGAAAGAAGCAAGTTCTATCATCACGTGAAAGGATGTTGGAGCAAATCCTCTCACTTGTCTCGTGTAAAGAAGAAGTTGACCGAAAACGATCCCGGTAATCCAATCGAAAAATCGCCTAGTCTGCGAGAAAATACGGATTACGGTCGATATTAGCGTGCTTCACCTACGTAAGGCCGTGATTAAAATTTATCTAACAATTGCGTGGATCAATCTAAGACAAAAAAGCAGCCAGCCACGCGAACCAGAGATTCAAATGAAACGAACGACGGAAAATTGCTCTTATTATACTCACCCGAAAGGCATCTCGCAATTCTTGCTCCTCTTGATCTTGATCCGAAGGAGCAGCTGTGTTTGCTCCGATGTTACTCACAATTTCGACAAATTCTTCGAAGCTGACGTTTCCGTCACCTGAAAAACATCATCGTGATAAAACTATCTTAAAATCATTAAATATGATAAAAATTAATCTTTTATTATATGCATAATCGGTGATATGCTTAATGTACTCTTCGTATTATTTTAATTATTTATAGCTGAAGCAATAATAAATATGAATATAAGAATAAAATTCATATTAATATGTAAACAATTAAATCATCAAATAAATTGAATTACGATGAAGATATATTTCCTCAAAGATAATGACATTAAAAAGTGATATGGTAGATTTAAAAATGCTAATTTCAGAGATTATAAAACTGTGAAAGGAATTTAATATATATATATAATATTTTTTCTAGTAATTATTTTTTTACATAATCTATATAATCCATATAAGATTCTTCAAGATAAATTATAATGGTAGCAATAAATTTTTCACAATCTGTTTAATTAAATGCGTAATTTAATGGTGTAAAATACAGGAAGCTTTGATTGCACAGAAAGAGAAAACTTACTTCGTCATTTAAATGCAGAGCCAACATTTTCAAGTTCTCAGGAAAATTAGAAATCTTTTGAATAAAGAAATTAAATCATTCTTAATTTAGACTTTTTCTTGAAATTCCTTTCAGTTTCTTCTTCAGGTGAAGAAACTGATCCAATAGAAGATATAAATATAGTTGTATATTTTGTTGTTTTCTCTTCTGTTAGTTCCGTTAGTGTTAAATGTAGCCATCCTATCGAAATGCGTTATATTGTACATTTATCCGCCCACTCACGTTGATCTGAACGCGAAAGATTTCCTTGGCGTATTCCGGTAAAATAGCGACATAGTTTCCATTCTTTCAACGATTTTTATATCGCTATGCGCGCCATAATAAAGGAAGAGCACATAGCAATATTCACATAAGGGCATAAGGTAGGCGGGAGTGCAAAAATGAACGAATTTTATATCGTGAATAAAATCCTCGGATGTAAAATTTTTTTTCATCCGAGCGCGGAAAGTCACGACTTCTTTCTCGTCGCTTATAAGAGAGTCGCTTATAAGAGAGTCATTCTCTGTATAGTTAAATAAATTCTTAATGCGTTTTCTCGGCGTCAGGCGAACACTTAATTACGGTCTCTTTTTTTCTCTCGCTAGAACTTGGCATTAGTACAAGTTGTCTAAAAAGAGCCATTGTAATTCTTTGATCTATGATGTCGGTTTAATGAATATAAAAACTTTCGCTTTCTTCATCGTTATCTTAAAAGTAATTGAAAATACATGCTAATAGCTGCAATATTAAAACAATGAGTTAGAGTATAATAGAGTATACGAATAAAAAAGTGTACGAACAAAAACATTTTTAACAGAAATAAAAATATTTTTGTAAAACAAAGAGGAAGAGAGCATACATTTTGAATTTTACATTTCATGTAAAAATTATTTTACTGTAAAATTTTCTTTGTTTTGAAATATTTGTTTATAGATGTGATCAGAACAAATAATATTAACATCTTAATACATAAGCGTGTAAAGTAACTACACAATTCGCATATTTTTTATTTCGTAAAACATTTTCGTAAACATTTCTCTTTTCACCTCTGCAAATATTTTTTCCAATAAATAAATGCATGCATATATATTGTTTACTTTATATTATTTGAATCGCACAATATTTTTTACTGTGTTATTTTAACGGCAAAAGAGGACAAAATAAAAATATACGAATTCACAAACAAGTAATCGGACAGAAAGCGACAATCGTATCGATTGTGCCTGAGGAGAATCGAATTGGTGGATGACGAATATCTAGGGGAACTACTATAAATCACAATCGCGTGTGAACGAAATCCCTGAGCATCGCCTGCATCGAGGATTCCTGCTCGAACAATTCGATTGGTGCCGGCTAATTTGCATAATTTGACCGCCGCTTAAATAAACGCGCGATATACAGTTTACAATCCATTTCGCTTCTATCAGCCAATCCCAAACAAGTTAATTTCTGCGCAGTTGCAAATCCGCGTTAGTCACGTCACATGATTGTGCTTATGGATGAAGTCAGGTATTGTTTATAACTATACGGTATACAAACTAATCAAGAAAAAGATTAAAAAGATTTAGAATTCAATTTAATTTAGATACCAATGCTATCATTTAAAAAAATTAATATTATAATATACACGAGTTATAATTATTTTTTAAAAAAGTGATTTAATATATATTAGAAAACTTTATATTATATAATGTAATTTTGATTAAAGCTTTCTTATTAGTGAAATTTGAAATACAATGTTTATCTTACTTTATTTTGAAACAATTTTAATAGCATTGACACAAACATTTTGTTTAAACTAAAATTTTTATACAAAATGATGATGACGCAATTAATATACACAGAAAAAAAATATTTTGCTAATAGTTAATGAAATTAATAAATTTTACTGCAATTTTTTATTATCTTCTAAAATTGATTAATCTTATTTTTAATTATGCAATGTGTTCGCAATCTAGTAAATAAAAATTCAGTATCCAATGTTTAAACAAATAAAATCCACAAGTTTTAAATTATATATCATAAATGTGTCACAATCAGTATCTATCGAGATTTTTAGATACTGGATGATTTTCTAACTTTCTCTGCAATTCTGTAAAGTTATCGCTGCCGAGTACAATTCTATTCTATATTGTGGTCTATAAGTTCCTATCAGTAACGTTTGATTCAAAGGAAATATAAGATGCAGCCCTAGATTCCCACTCTACATAGTCGCAAAAAGATTGAAATGCGAGCCTTATTCTGTTATACAGTACATTTAACAATTGTTTTCAAATTTAAAAAATGCAATAATACACAACTCAAATATACAAATTCTCAAATATGACTAATATTCCTTTGTTTCACTTTTCGTCTACCTATTTATATTACTTTTTAGTTTGTAAATCTAGTATAAAACAGCAAAAATGCAGTGCTAGATATTACCTGCAAATTTTTTATGCGTTTAAATCTGTTACTTATTGACGTTTTTGTAGAAGGAATCTCAAATCTTACTTATACCAGATAATTTTGACATATGTAATTATAGAAAATACGCGCGTTTCGCTCTTATTTGCCTGGAATACACGATATGGAAATGCATCGTGAAGGAAACATCCCCAAATATGTATATGCGCATCAGGATAATCTCTCGCAATGATTTCCGATAAAGATTCACAAAACCGAGGAAGCGATCGTGGCATCTCGTGGCGCGTGTCTCTTAAAATCCAAGTACTCATTTACAGCGAGCGCGAGATGAACGTCCCGGATTTCTAGCTGCAGTCGAGCGTCATAGCATAAGCGGATTTTAGCCAGGGATAACCGTCGGTGTAAACGGGATTTAGCCGACGATAATGCCGAGGAGCGTCGCCTTGGGATTCTGCGCTACACCTACGTCGACTCTATAAAAGCTTTCCTGCTCTCCCGCATCTTGTGTCTGCAATTGCGACTCGCACGTTGCATGTGCATGCGATGACACGCACACAGATGCGAAACGCGCGAGATAGTTGAAGAGTGTTTGCAGGACTAGCTAAGAGCGTGTAAACGCGGCTATGCGATACGTTTTTACGCAGAGAAGGAGAACATAAAGTGTATTATAGTGTCGGCAAAACGTAAAGTATATTACGCTCTTTTGCGAATTCATCGGCAAAAATATTTCGCGCACGAACGAAGATACGTGGAGGTGCGCGAGGACAATTTACGATGCGCGAAACGTGACTATTCCGCTTTTCGTTCTTTACTGCTTCCTTGCGTTGTTTTATTTATGTTATTTAAGTCGACATCTTCATTTGCGTAGCGGAATAAGATGTTCAACCTTCGGCGAACATTTTGTAAATTTTCTCATTGGTATCATAGAAATTATGCGATACATTTCGCATAAGATTTTTAAAAGAATAATCATACTGCTTAATTTTTTTTTAATTTTATTATTACAAGAACGAAAAATTGCCAAAAATTATACTTAATGTTTCACCAACAGTACAATGTAGATAGTTTTTCAAAAGTTGTGTACATCTTAGGTATAATTATTGTGTTCAAAATTATTCGGAATAAGTGAGCGGACACATTTAATCGCCGCGAGAGAGATTATCCTGTCCGCAGAATCTCACTCTAGAATTAATCAATAGCGATTACCATCACTGATCTGTTCTCTGTACGACATAATTCGCGGTCCCATTTCCAGATAACCCATAGAACGGACAAGTGTAGGTGCCACTGTGAATGACACATATATACGTAGATACAGAGCAAGACCCGTGTGTAGCCCTCGGGCATTTTCTGATAGCGCGGATTCTCATCGCGTGTATTATACCCCCATGTATTACATGCCCTACGTACGTACGTATGCGCGGGCATACAAATCGACTGCGTGTTACGATACCGGGCCCGGGTCCGAGATTCCGGATAAATTCCATAGGCGTAACTCGAGGAGATAGGAGAGGAAGGGATTAGGAGATAGGAATCATGTCAGCTTCTGTGCGCCTCGGAGAGGTGCCTCTCGGTGGATCAATCGGGTGTAATCCGATAAGAAGGCCGCGATGTTGGCATATTACGAATGTCACAGTCACGTGTCCAGCATAGTCGAAAATGCTTGCTTCAGTTTTTCACTACTGTACACGGGATATCGTCGTTAAATGCGAAAAAAAAAGCATGAATTAGCTTCGTTTTGCGAGAGAATCCGCTCTCATCTATCCGATTGCATTTATCATTTTTTTCTTGTTTTTTTCTATTTTTTTTTTTTTAATTTTTTCCCCTGCCAATCCGTACAGTCGTTAAAATTCTCATTAAAGCGCTCCGGTATAGCGATCACTTTACGTAAATCGTATGGCAGCTGCCTCTCTTGTGTCCGCCCTAACAGAAGCACAAGTTGTATAACGAGCAATATTGCCGACGACGATAAACGAGTCTTCTTAAAAAAAAGAAGACAACATTTTATAGCTACACCTTCTCGCTTAGATGCATCAGATTGAATGATTAAATGAATGATTAAATCGATAGCTATTCTTCAATAAGAATGACAAACACCGTTACGATAATTTTTCTAGGACTTGTCGCTTATTGTATTCCTTTCGAGACTCTCGATTCCTGGACTGTCACCGCTGATTGTGGGTCATTTCGTTTCGTTTGTTAAGTAACGCATATACACACAACTGGCACGAAAACCACTCCCCGATGGGATTTAATTCTGGCGCGGACACGCGCTTGAAGATATGAATCCGTGAACTCGGCGTATGAAGCACTTGAGGCTTCCTCGCCTTTTGTTCTCCCTGATTTCAAATATCATCATATGAAAAATAGCGCTAAATTGTAAATAGCCTCGATATTTCTCGGTTTGCATCGCCAATCAGGCGAGCTTCAATTGCGTCATGTTACCCTCACTCTTCTGAGACATGAAAAACGAGAAACAAAAATAGAGTGACAGAGAGAAAGAGAGAAAAAAGCAAAACAACAATATACAGGGTAATCTAGGTTGCGATACGTTGAGAGACCGATGGAAACGAAGGCGATCCACGAAAACCGGACGATATATTTGCGAAACGTTATTAGTTTTTGCCGATAGAAAATCCATGCGCGAATAGATCGATCGATATATCGCTTCTCTGTGTGACGATGATGCTCCCGGAAAATTAAAATTGCGGAATAAAAACGATAAAAGACGAACGGGCACGGAAGTTGGATGGACGGATGTAAACGCATTTAAACTTGATATGTGCTACATGTTTTCGAAATAAAAAAAGCGATCTTTTGACAACAGGAACGAAGGAAAATGTAGTAAAAAATACTAGTAAGTTACAGTTGCATAAACTCTTTCATTCTTTGCTTACCGTGAATTAAATATTTTAAAGATTAGATTGTAAAATGAAGATTAAGAAGCAGTTTAGATTATGTTTCTTTTAATATATTTATATTAAATAAACAATTTAGATCTTAATTATTTTACATAAAAAATATTATGAAAAATTGAAAATAATGTTTACTAAAACAAGAGTAAATTAAAAAAGAAATGTTATAAGTTTCATCTGTATCACATAAATGTGAAATTATTTTTAGTTTAGTATAAATGCGTCACGAGCATAATCGAATTAATATCAAATTGTGTAATGTTATTATTTTATTATAGAATTAATTATAATGATATGCGCTGTTTAATTAATATAGTTATGTCCTTTGAACACACAAGACATTATCTCTATTTACTTCGAAAGTATCAAAATGGATATCGTACATTATCGTAACATTAAATAATTTAATTAATACTGCAATATATTTAATTCAATTTATTATTTTATTTATATTGAGAAAAATTTATATTTTGCTTACACATAAATATATTCCTTACGATCCATTCCACTATCATACGAGTTAGCTATCACACGTATCAAGGGACGACAATGTCAACTTATTTATCACGAGATATGCATTTCTAACTCCACTATAAATGCCTGGGGCAATGTAATAGTTATGATTGCGATAACTTCGTTCACGACTGCACTTCGCAACATGACGTTATTCATAAAGGGATTTTAACAGGGAGCACCAACAAGCAAAGTCCGAGGAAGCATGCAGGGACTGCTAGAGTTGATTCGATCCGATACGATCAACGATAATTTAACTTTGCGTCCAACATGTGGAGCTAACGTCGTATGCATATTTATAATCCGTTTGCACAATACGTCAACTAGTTTTATGCAGATTTATACGCTCGCGATAGCATGAATTTACGACATCGTAGTTACAACTGCGATGCCACACTCGTGTATGGGTGGGTGAAACCATAATGCGATTGGGACGACATGAATCTTTGTGAAACGGAAACTATTCCCCAAGAGTACGTGACGGAACTTCTTGAAACTTTCGCTTTTGCCGCAGCGGAACGACGTCAAACGGTTCCGCTTATCGCGATCGCTAGGGAGGAAAAAGACAGAGCGTTTAAGAAGCTTGTAAAGTCACGAAAACTCATCCAAGAAATATAATGACCGGTGTGTGTGAGACTGTCTCTAAGTACATAAGTCAAACGACAATTGTTTCATCTTATAAATGAATGGCGATCTCTTGAAAGTACTTCAACTTTAAGATGATTTATACTTGATATTTGCTCATATATTTTGCCTATCTACAGATTGACTCACAAAAATTTTGTCTTTCTTATTATATTTCTTCTTTATATATTCTTTAGATGATTTTTTAAGGTCTCTTCTAATATTTTTAAGAAAAGTAACAGTATTTCGATTTTTTAATTTTGATAAAATACATAATTAAATATTGTCGATTTTATTTTATTTCTTTCTGCCAATTTATCTTAATATTTATTTATATATTTTATGTGGTTGCTTCTTATTTAACATTTCTCAACAGATTGTACTTTAAATGTGACTTTTAACATATACATACATGTGTTTTCACAGAGTTTGACACCACCTTGTCAGATTATCTTAATACAGTCTCATCAAATTACTCTCTAAATAATGGGAGCAGAACATATGTCAAAGCTGCCAGTATAGTCCTGTCTAATAAGTTGTTGAGACTTAATTCCGGCTTATTAAACATCAACATTGAACTACCTTTTGCCAAGGTATTTGAAGCATATGACCTGTATTATCCATGTGTGTGTATATAGATAGCGCGCGCGTGTACTTAACATAAATTTTAATTACCGTCAGTCAGATGAAGAACCTCTGACTTCCATTTCGAGATATATTCAGAAACCTAAAGCTATTAAGTCGGTCGCTTAATAGACGAAAACGTTAGCATATATATATACATCATTATCTCTTTCTCTTTTACATGTAGAAGCTACATTTACGGTTGTATAGTAGCAGCTATATGACGCAGATTACTTTCCTTTTCATTTAACTCGCTCTACACGACACAATTCGACATGTGTCCATAATTACCCACTTAGAAAGCTATTACATACATACACACACACATATATATATATGTATGGTTGTACATTTATGTATATAAAATATTAGAATATTATGTGCGTTGAAAAAAAAGGAGTGGAAGAGGCGAATGAATAAAGGCCTACATACATACATGATGGTAATGGTGTGATAAATGGTGAAATCATGCAAAATTTCAAGCAATCTTGAAAAGCTTTGGGGGAGTTAATTAAAGTGTTATTAAAGCTGTCAAAGAATTAATTGCGCGCGGGAGGAGAAACAAATTAACTGCAATTACTCGTCCGGAATCTAAATATTGCTTTGTTCCGATGTATCGGTCGCGAATACGTCGATAAAGATTCAGAACCCTGTTCAGAGCAACTGTTCAATCAGTTCACAGTTCTTCCCTCGTTAGTTTAGCGGACTAACAATAAGTAATGGCCGCGCTTTCCGCTCGCAATCGAATCTCATTTGTAAGATAAATCGATTAGTTAAACGAGGAGACGTCTTCGTGAAACTCCCTCCCGGCCGCTCGCATAATGATGCATAAATCCTTGCCAATGAATCTTTTGCAAAAAAAAAGTCGGTATTCACCGCGCTAATCACTGCACTAACAATAACAATAACAGTTGCACCGATCGTGATAACCGCATAACGATAATGACACGCTATTAGAGCGGACGTGACATACAATAGATTCTCTAAATATTACCCTCGTTTTCGGACGTTGTTATGCCACAATTTTCATAATTGTGTTCGGCGCAATAAAATTTCGCCAAATAAAAGAATTTGGTTATCTTGAAAAATTTTATACTGTGTGATATACAATGATAACAAAGTTAAAACTCAATAATACAGAAGTTTTAAGAAATTACTTAAGAAATTACTTAAAGATATATTATATAAAAAATATATTATATAAAAAATATATATGTTCTCTCTCTTCGGAATATTTTCTTTCGGATAATGTATGAGCTATGATAATTTTCTTGTCTACTATGCGACAGTCTCAACAACATAACTATATAACAAAGTTCATATATATGTACGAACGACGTCAATGCAATACCTTGTAATCTACGAAAATGGAATTTTTCAGAACAAAGAAAATGAAAAAAACTCTTAAGTTTGCACACAATCTATCTGATAGAGTATAGCGAAGTTTGCGAACTTCCTGTCGATTCTCTCGTCTCTTTTTTTTTCTTAGCAACATATCTTTTCAGCAACAACACCTTCCGAACCGCATGACTAGGTCGGAAACTCATTTCCATAAGAAATACGAATACGAAAAAATATTACGTAGAAAGATTCTAGTATCTGCTTAGCAGGAAAGAATGTCATCAGTGAAAACATCGGGGTTAAAATGATGAGCACCAATTTCAACGACAGCACTCTTTTCTCATTGTTTTATTCATGTAAATGTGGCCGTTGGGTAACATAATCATTCGATACAATAGAATCACATGTAGCATGCATGGACGGATAATTTCGAATAATTTACGTGCGATTCGCGGTCGAGAACGGTACCGTTTGCAAAGCCATATCTCGTAACAAAAATACGTTGGATTTTTGAATATTTTTAAATGGGAAAAGTAATTTCCCTCAGAAATATGTCGGAGAACGAGACGGCTCCGCGCGAAGGTTGATGATTATCGAGATTCTTTTTTGCTCGTCGTTGCCGCCGCGCTCAGTCTTTTTTTACGACCGCGATTTTTGTATAATCCCGAGGATATTTCTCTTCCGTGTCGGACCGTTAAATTCCCTTCTTGCTCGCCTCGGAACATTACTGGGGTGTCGGGCGAGTTAAGGGTTAAACTTGGAACACTTTCTACCGCTGGCTTAATCCCCGAGATTGCGGAATTATTATCACTTTTGTGAATCCGCTCAGAAAGCAACGCGCGTGGCTACTTTTCACGCGAAATTTTAGCAGGCGCATAACGTCTCGTTACTCTGAAACGATTTACCTGGAATAATTATTTTACTTTTCCGAGAATGCGCAAATTTTGATTTACATCGCACAAAATATCCACGCAAATTTTAATAATATCTCCTCGTCCAATTTTTTGTCGCACAAACGCAAACGCACGGTCCAAAAGTACGAAATTTTTTGAAAACCCTTTTTTCCCGAGTTCTTTTTTGAGAGTAAAGAACGGTCGTTTTGCGATACGGATATTTCACTTTGTAATTCCCTTAATTAAAGAGAAAATGACTGATATAGCGCATCACTGCAGACTAGCAACAGGTACAAGAACTTGTACCATCTAGCGTCAATACATCGATTTGCTGCCACCGAATATTCAGCGGAAAGTATTGAATAATCGCGTATTATGAAATGCTAAATTGCGATAGATTCAATTATATGAAATACTTTTATAGCAATATATCATTAAACAAGTAATTACGTTTTGATTACTCACATGTATATCGTAGATTTTATAAATAAATAATTTAGTCTCTATTTGTGAAAGCCATTACCTGTTGCGATTGATAAAAAATTCAACGCATAGATAAAGATGTGTTAAAACAATACAATATAATTGAAAAGATTTTGTCTATTTTTTCCGCTGCTATTTATTTTGCTCCGAAAAAAATTATGTTCTGCATAGAAAAGTATTCTGATGATAAATATATTATCGGAAAAGTTTTCCAAACCATAATTCGCGTCATACATGTAACAACGAATTCGCTTCCAAAGATATTCCATAAATCCTACCTCCTAGGAGGATTCCTAGGTCGCAGAAGATAACGCAAAATTGGATATAGTAAAAGGCGTAAAAGGATAGAGTTGGGGTGAAATTGAAGAAGAATTCTCGAAATCAAATAAGAGAGACGGAAGATGAGCCAGCGCCGGAGGATTCGTTTGTAATAAAGAGTTTCTGCAAGAGAACTCTCGGCTGTTGTGGGAATACTTCGTGAAAATTAACTATAATTAAGGCCGATTTTCTGACAGACATGATTTTACTCGGGCGATGGTGGATACGCAAAAAGACGGAAAACTTTCGGACGATATTCTCTGCTACTTTAGCAATTTGCTTCGTTGTGCAAACCGTGGCATAGTACATACGGGTACCGACAGCTTTATGATTAAATCTTTAATCTTGGTACACCAACGAGATGCTGCATAGAAATAGCGGCGCGTGAAATTCTGCGTTATTATTATTATAATATCACGTCATCTGTGAGCTTATGTTATATTATAGTGCATTTTCATGTTACATTATAAGCAATAATAGTAATAGTCATTGTCAAAATTTTTGTGGAGATTTGCTCTTTAATTTATTTCCATGTTTGCTATTTTATTCGTGAATATTTATTGGTCAATCTATAATTTTTTCATCAAATATTACGTAAATCATTACTTAGTGTGTAATGTAATATATTTATCCGGTAATACATATTGTATATGAAATGAACTTTTTAAAATGCATGGATTGCCGGAAAAAATAAAAGGCGTTGATATCATATCGCACACGATGATAAATCATTTAATATCACGCGTTTCGATAGG
This sequence comes from Camponotus vicinus, assembly GCF_025532165.1. NCBI lineage: Eukaryota > Metazoa > Arthropoda > Insecta > Hymenoptera > Formicidae > Camponotus > Camponotus vicinus. Next base: position 5,171,023 of record NW_028141949.1, read on the forward strand.
ATGCAACATTTAAGTCTTCATCGAACCATTCAAATGTCAAATACAATTACCTTGCATAAATTAGCCTAATTTCTGCATATTTGTATTAATGGGATAAATCCGTTATAAACGCACAACGTTGTACGAGTATCAAAAAATTGCAGCATTTAAATCTCTGTCGAATGATTAATAAATATACTAATCATAAATATTAGTTTACTTTTTTCCTTTTCATAATAATCAGATAAATGCAGCAGTAATTGCCAATAATTATGCATTAATTGCCAATAATTATTTGTGTGTTCGACAATATAATATAATCTCTTAAAATACGTGGCGCGATGAAAATGTAAATTCTTGCGTTAATATTCACAAAGAATTGAAATGAACAGAGAGAAGAAACATTGCACAATTCCAACTTTTTAACTTTAGTATATAATCTCTAACAGATTGATAATAGAATTGTCGCTCACCATCAATGTCGATTTCCTGCAGCATCGTACTCAACTCCTCCGCTCTCGCAAATTGTCCTAGGGAACGCATAACCCTGCCGAGTTCTTCTTTAGTAATAGTTCCGTCGCCGTCCTTGTCAAACAGCCTGAAGGCCTCTCGGAATTCTGTCGAGGACAAAAAAAGCAAAAAAAAAAAATAATATGAGTAATTCCGTTTTGCTTTTTTTTCTGGAAATAACTGAAATTATCTCAACTATCCAATATCTTTCAAAAAATTTTATATTTCTTTTCATATATGAAATATTCCATATCTATCGCCATGTTAAGTGGTCTCATTTATGACGCAATTTTCGAGCATTTTTCTATTCTTTTTTTTACGATAATTTAGCATTTATAGGCTTTAACGAATAAATTTGAATTTTTCATGTTGAGTATCTTGGTAACTACTGTGACATCAAGCATGTGCTCTGGAATTGTTCCTTCCTTATTCGAAGTCGGTTACTGATGCCGATTAACTGACTATAAAGGTGGTCGCTAACAGGTTGAATTCCCGAGCGAATTTGACGAGCTACGACTGTACAAGCTGTACGGGTTTAGTTCGATGGTGCTTGACTCGATCGTTTAATAGCCTCGTTTCTCGCGTCATTGATTCCCGATGCACCTGCACGTGTCCGTATTCACGCACGATTGCTGGTTTGAGAATGGAAGCTACGATTCTCGACGTGATCGACGATCATTGTGTCTTATGTCTGCATTTATGATCGTTACTTGAATCTCATTTTAGAATCTCATATCAAATAAAATACTAGAAAATGTAAAATATTATATCTTAAAACGCAGACGATTTAGTAATCGCATTTTAAATAGAAGTTGAGTTTAAATGAGAAATGAAATAATTTCTTTTTCTTCATTTATAAATTTTTGTCTACTTAGGAACGTATTATTCAATCTTTGCTTTTGCTTCTTTTTCTAGTTTTATTTTCAGAAACTTTTGAAACATTAAAGTAGACGATAATATTTTACAGAGTTTTTAAATTAATTTTCCTTTCACAATAAACATTATTAATTACATAAAACGGCACAATTACTGCAACTTTTTCTCAAGAATTGACTACTGAATTGTATCAGAGAGAAAAGTTAAGCTTATGTCCCAAGACAAATTTCATTTGAGTTTCTCAGTTGAGTTGGAAATACAAATATGATTTCGCGAGTACCAAGTAGAATCTTGAGATTCATTTATAATCGTATCACGTTTCTCAAAACAAGTATTTTAAGAAGAATGCGATTATATAAAGACTTTACTTAAAGCCGCATAGTCGTGGTAATTTTTAAAGTTAAAGTTTACTATCGAAATATTTCGATACTAAACATCATAATAATTAAATAAATATATTGAATGGTTTTGAAATATCTGGACAAACTTTAGTAATAGTGTATAGAAATGTAATATATTATAATGTAAATTAAAATAAAAAGAAAAACAAAGGTAAAACGAGAGAGTGATAGAAAAGGAGAAAAAGATAAAAACAAAGTATAGAAAAATTTTTATTCTGAGTTGATAGAAAGATCAATGTAAAGGAAAAATATTTTAATTTTTTTTAATTTGTGTAATTCATGTTATGAGATAAAATGTAATAGTATGTGTATTTTTCTTTCTTCTTATTTTACAATTCCAATCGCAGTGTCAATTGGCAAAGCCGATATTAATATAAATAAAAAAATAATAAATAATAAGTGCAGAGTGAGAAAGAGAGAAAGAGAAAGATTGCTTTTTATATCTAATTATGTTTCAAAGAAAGTTCTTTAAAATATTTTTAATAAATAAGATCTTATAAAGTTAGTAATAAAAAAACTTTTTTCTCGCAGATTGTAAGCGAAATTTAAATCTTATAAATTTTATTTTTGTAAATCGTATTATATTTTCAAAGCAATTTTGAATATATTCGATAGAATTAAAAGGTAATCGATTACGTAAGTTGCGCCGTTTAAAACATAATTTGAAATAGCTTATTTGTAATTAGACATATTCCATCAAAGCTAAAGTATTTTTAAAATATAACTGATGAATATTCATTTTAAATTTTATTAAAGATAATCACAAGCACCTTGAAGAATATTATTTCTGATTTAAAGGAAGTTGTGTTAGATGTATAATTTATAGACATTATATAATAAAAATGAGCGGCAGATTGCTTAGTCAATCTTGTATAATAAATATTTCCATACAATTATTTATAATATATCATTATTCTATACAAAATATGTTATGAAATTCAAAAAAGAAGAAAAAATTGTTTATCTACTCATATTATTATATTGTTTATCTATTCGTATTATATTTTATTTTTTTAAAAAGAAATTGAAGGCATAAATTCTTTGATTAAAAATTTTTCCAGTTTAATTTCAAAGGATTTGTGATAAAAAATTCAAGAATAGCTGAACAAGAATAATTAAATGTAAAAAACAAAGAAAATACTACACAAAATGTAAAACGATATTAAAGGCATTACAACGCAATTTGTTTGACATCGATTGGAAATCACTATTCGTGTGCCCTCATGTGAGTGGAATAATATTCTCCAGCGTGATATTTATAAAGGCAGAAAGAAAAACAAATCGCGCACGTGACGGACAACACGCGAAAAACGTTCGACGTCTGCTGACACGATGTATGTACGCAATACAAAATTATTTATCTCACGTACCGATCTGTTCGATCAATTGGGTCGATTTTCGATTCTCGAATGTATGTCCTGTTAAGAGCGATAACGACGAAAAAATAATGGCTGCGAAACTAAATAAAGTCACAATGCTGAAGCTATACGACATGCGAATGTAGTTTTATCGGGATTAACGAGTGATGACATCAAACAGGTGAGATATCGTTCCTTCGGGCGTACCAAATTGAATTTACCGGTGTATCTCCATCATCCAGGATTTGACACCACGCCATCGAATAAAAAAAGTATAGATGAATTTATATTGCAACGTGCTAAAATCTCGTGATAATTATCGGGATGAGATTGCTTTCGCCGAAATTATTGATTGACATTTCGACGGGTTTAGACTTCAAATTTTATTTTTTGAATGAAAATATCAAAACTGTTTTCGTAAATAAATAAATTTCGATAATTTAAGTTTCGATATCGGATGTTTATAGCGTTGTCTAATGTATACATCGCTTTTATGATACCAAATATACGAATAAATTGCGCAAAAAAGATTATCTTATATGAAACAAATCAAATTTGTGATCAAATTGAATTGGACATTTTAAATCTCGACTTACCCTTCATCTGCGATTTCGATATAGGCGTCTTGCTGGACGAAACGTTGCTCGCCGATGATCGCTTTGGCGAAGTCGGCAGAGACAGGATGCTCGTGGGGAGGAGGGTTTTGTCGTTGATGGACGATGAGGGCGGGGTGACTGTCGTCGTCTGCGTCAAAGGTAAGTCTTGTGATTCCTGTTGCCGTCGTCGTCGCTGTTGTAGATCCATCGAGACATCGGTGGCGGGACATGCTATTGATAAATTCGGCGACCCCGGAACGATCGACTGCGGCACCGATGATGCCGTCATCGTCGTTGACGTCGGCGTCCGTGGGGGACAGTCCGAGCCGGTGTCCTCCTTCCCCTCCGCGCTATCTCCCGCATCACCGCTGCTCTGTCTCGTCTGCAAATAATTGTAAACTGCAATGCATCCACCCTTAGGAGAGTTCGGTTGCATACAAATGCGAACGGGAATTCGCCCACGAGCGATTCTGAGTTGACTCGGCGTTTACGGTCAAATGAAAGACGGGAATTTTTTTTCAATGTGTCAATTTTTATTCAATTAATTTTGGCATGAATTAATCGCAAATTATTACCATTTTTAATAGGAAAATTGGTAATTCTTTAATCTCTAGATTTATTCTGTAATCGTTCCAAATATATTTTTCGCGTCATCAAAAATGCAAAATTATATAAGACCTTACTTTTAATTATTTAAAAAATATAATGTAATTGTTGTATATATCACGCTAAATAATCTCGGATTTTAACAAAAGTATATCTCAGTTTTTGCGAAATCATTTTTCAAAAGTAAATGTATTTGTAAATTTCTGTTTAAAAAAAACATCTCTACATAAAAAACAATATTACATTATATTAACAATCTCGATATGAAACTTTATTATGTAATAAATTTCGAAGGAAAAAGGCCTATTATGGTTAAAGAATGTGTTCTTCAAAAAAGTGCTTATAAAAGCTAAATTGTTTATAGCTCTTCCTTTTTTATACGTCTTTTAAGATGTAATCTAAAGCATTGCTATAACCATTAACCGATAAACGTTGAGTGACAAGCAAATCGCTCAAAGTAAAACTGCGTTAATATTTAATCCATTTACGTCAAACGCTACAAAATTACGGAATATAAACTTCTAAGATAGTAATACGTGAGCGTATATATTTAACACTTTGACGACGCAGCTTTAATATCGGTCCCTTTAATGTCAGAAAATTTAACAACCACTAAACTGACTCAAATATTAATATGCAGAAGAGACGTCCATATTTAAAATCTAATAATATACTTGGAAAAATTTTCCGAGCTTAACAATAAAAAAATTGACTTTAATAATAAAAAATCACGTAGAGAAATGCGTATAAATCAATATTATCAAAGGTACCAGATTTCGGCATTCAGATTTCTGCATTTTATTATCTGCAGCCATCACTGATCTACGTCAAACCCGCGATAACACGAAGAACTAAACTGATCCAGGATATGAAGAGAGGCGCACTTCATTATCGCAAAAGTTCGGAACGTTGACGAATGATTAACCACTCTCCCGAAAGAATATAATAATGCCCGCGCATTCATCATTTACATAAATGCAAGAGCATCGTGAGCACGCGGTGTGATATGACAGGTGAAAATGCACAGACATTTCATTTTATCTGTATGAGGGGCAGGAAGAAGAGAAGAGGCGATCTGGTAATAACGTTCTGTTTTTGCGAAACTACGGCAGGCCATTGAATTGCCGCTCGCTTTTTTCGAAATTGCGATACTAACTCCGGTGAAAGTAAGAAGCACTTCAATCTCCCACGAAAGTGCCGCATAATTACCGAAAGCTCTCACACCGTAAGTTTAACCGACGATGCTTCTCGTTATCGAAGCGTTGAAACGATTAAAATCCGGATAACATGTCATCGTATGAGCGAGTATAATTGTACAACTCAGACTTACGAGATACGACGAGTTTACCTCGAGTCTTATGTTAGAGACAGAGAAAAAGAGAGAAAGAAAGAGAGTAAATCTCTCCGGCCTCGCGTTGCCGGACATCTCGTTACGTAACCGAGATCGACCAAGTTAATGGGATTCGCGCCGAGAAAATGAAACAAAACAAAAGCCATTCCGGAGGATTTACAATTAAAGACAGACACGCGCAACAAATAGTAAGTCGAGATACCTGTCTTGAATCCAAATTTAGACTCTGCTTATCTTCTCCCGACATTTCTGGCGAAGGACTCGGAAAAGCTGCAACCGAACGAAACCGTCGCTCATAACGCAACAAATGCGCATAAACGCGATATCACCGAGGAACACATTTGCATTCCCGGGTTAGTTACTCTCGGAAATCAAATTGCATTTAGCTTCTTCCGAGAAGAACGTCGAAATTGGAGCGACGTTTTCCGAGACAGACATCTGTCTCTTGACTCCAAGTCGCGAAGGTGAGAAACTTCTGACGGCACTTCGACGAAGCGAATGAAATTTGAGTTGGCGCTGCGAACATAGTGATATCCGGTTGATCAAATTTCACGAAGGCTCCTTAACTGAGGGAGAACTGAAGGGAGAATTACGCCGGTTATGCCGCCGCGGGCGAAAGTTTCGCGGCCGAAACCGCGCGCGAGAGAGAAAGTTTTCCGGACGCGTCTGGTAATAAAAGAGAGAAAGAGAGAGAAAAGGAAAAACTTCTCGAAAGTTTTTCGATTCCTCTCTTTCTCTTTTTCCCCGGTCCGGTGACAAAATTGAATCCTCGTTAAAGCGCCGTCACGTTCCGCCGATCGACATCGACACTTTCGTGTCGCGCGCCCGACACACAACCCAGATTCCGTTCCTTCCTTCCTTTCCGCCAGTTTAAATTACATTTCACTGCGTACCTTTGTAATTGCGATGGCAAGATACCCAGGGCAATTGTCTGTCCCGCGAAGAACGTGAACTGTTTGTATCACATCGTCTCGCGCAAAACCTCGGATTGTATGTGTGTATGTGATGGGAGTTTAACGACACATACTGTTTCGAAAGAAAAACATCTGCTGTATATATGCACATCTCGTGTGCATTTACAAACATACGATAAGCACTTTCACAATGGATGTTCTTAACAATATTTTTAAATGTGAATATGTTTCATTTTTATAATAAAAACAGATGATTTATTTCCATTATTATGCCCCGCATTAATTAACTTGACAATGTTATTTATTCTCTCTTGTAGGCAAGGAATTATGATGTAAATTTGTAATGGCTGTTTTAATAGTCATACATTGGCGCTTAGCCAAGATTATGCGGCCACTGTCCGCATTAAAATGTGTGCCTTTTATAAAAGCATTATGTCACATGATGTTGCAAAAAAGGCAGAGAGATAGGATTATATTATTTTTATGTATTTATCATGCTTTCAAAAAGATGATATTAATAAACGATCATGATATTTTTACGCAAATGACGCGATCCCATTTACACATTATAGTGTAATTTATATTCTTATGACATTTATTTTAATAAATATCAAATTATGCGAATTCTATGATATTTAAATACGTACTGCTTGTATGTGCAATAATAGCAGTATATAAAATGCATAAAAATATATTTATAAAAACGCATAAAAATATGTTTACATAAATATACATACTTATGTCTAAAAAAGTCAATGTGCAATTTACTTTCTCATATTTATAGAAAAGAAAACCGCTGATGAAACGCAAAACCAAAATCTTCCGCACATGTCAGAATGATTAATTTGATATTAAAATTTAACACAGTTGCTTTTTGCATGAAACAGAGATAATCGAAGATTTGCGGCTGGTATACATCCACTCGAGCATGACGATATGTCACAGGCAAAACGGGCGCTGGTTATCGATAAACGAATGTATCATAGTCGATCGCACTTCGCGTCTCCTCCTGTGAAATAATGATTTTCACTTCATCACTGACGGTAATCGTTGCTGACAGCCGGAGTCGGTTACCTTAATGAACGTAATTATGGAGAAGAATAGTTCGATGCGGCTGTGAATTTCTAACGCTTTTAATTGACAGCTTAAAGAAGATATGAAATTTATATCCATCTTGACGCGTATCCTTGTTGGAAAATCTTTCGCATAACTCTATTCGTGTCAGGAACAAAATTCAGAATTCAGAATTTTGTTCTTGTTTGAAAGAGCATTTCAATAAATTACCAAGATTTTCGTTACGCTTGTTAAGTATCTTAACAAATTTAGAGTAAATTTACAAGTCGAAATAAATGTATATGCATGATGGAAATTAAGCATAGACTCTCACAAAATTTTTTGATTGATAATAACAGATTAATTAACGAGTTCTGTGAATTGATTTATCCTCTAATTCTACTTCTTTTTACAAATTTTTAATATTAAACATACCCAGTTAATTAAATCTTAAAGTAATTTATGTTAAACATTTGCCTGAAATATTAACTTCAAAGTTAAATTTTGTTTTTTATTCTGACTCGCGAAGCTACAAGTTTCATTAAGTTTACGCAAGTTTCTATATGATTAAAAATTTTGTTAAAGTAAATTTCCTAACATGAGAGAAAGATGATAGAAATATTATTAGATTATTTATTGAGTGTGGTTACGAATATATTTAAATTACATTTAAATATATATTTTCTGGGACATGCAACATATATATCGATCCAAATATCGCACGATGATATAACTCCTGCAAAATTCTCCTATTTAAAAGACTTAAAAAGTTCTTGAATTCGAGGAAGTGCGCAAGTAACGTCAGATAAATGGTACGTATTTTTACCGAGAGAAAACGGAGAGAATAATCTACTCACATTTTTCTGATTTTAGGAATATATATATACCCGTTGGCCAACGACGACGTTGGCAGCGCGACAGTTCATACGACGTGCATTTTTGTTCTTCCCGTGATTTCTCAAGCATTTTTAGAAAATTCTCCGAGTACCGAAAAGACATAGAGTAGCTGCGCGCGAACATTTCTCTTATTAGATTACCTCTATAAACCGTGATATCTTTCGTCAGCAGTATATTGAATAAACGTGCCATTTCGTTCGCAAAACGTGCGGCATACTTGCGGGTGTAATCCCGACACGAACCGTTTTGCAAAACGTCATATACACGCGTGGCGAATTCAATATAATTCAATAATCAAACGTGATCGCATTCGTACAATTCAATAACGTTTTATTATAAATCAATTATATTTTGCTATAGAATATATAGTCTCTACAACGCAAAATAATTATTAGCTGTAACAATAATGCACTGTATCAAAGTCTGCCGTAAACACAATGCGATCGCGCCATCGATGTGTGCGCGGACGCGATCGTTTCACATTTATTACAATAGTAATATATACATTCGCCTTGACTATTGTGCCGATTTATTATTTACTTTTTTTGTTTAAAATAAAAAAATTAAATAAAATAAAAAACGTCGAATTTTGAATCGCTCGAAACTCGATGTTGCTTCGATAGAAAATGGAACTTCTAGTATTCGATCCTATTATTTGATGGAGCAATAAATCATTTTCGCAGAAGGGAAGACTCACGTGCTTTAACGAATCAGTGGATTCAATTGTTTGTCACATTCTGAAATTTATTCAGCAGCATTCGTCGATTCCGCTTTCATGGTTCGGCATATTGAAAATTAATCCGCGATCGATTCAGGAGGGGGGCGAAAGGGATAGGAGGACGTGAATGCATCAGAGGCGCGACCTTCTTCTTATCCCTCGCCCTTAATTCCTTTCCGAATACTTCGCCGCCCAAGGGAAACTTCGTTAACGCCGACGACGGCACTAATTGCTTCGCTTGATACTCGTCAGCCGGTAGGACAGGTAAGACAGGTAAGGCTGCCGTACAAGTAGATACCCGGTATCTCGTCGGTTGCAACGGCTAAGGCCGCGACTATTATCGTCGACCAATCCTCACCCCGTTCCCACCCCCGTTCTTCCCCTATGGTATGCCACTCACGTCTTGCGAAAGCCGGTTAAAAATAGCGAAACAGGGGGCGAGTCTCTCCCAATTCTCGAGTAATCCGACCGTGCGCGGATGCTGACGTTAGCATCCCCCATGTTGCATAAACATACGTGATCAGGTTGATTCTCCAATGGATAGAATTCGAAATGCGGCGCTCGATACGAATGGATACACATGCTGCGCGGAGGAGGATCGACATGTAGACGATCGATGAAACTGATAAAAAATGTGTCAGCGCACTTCGATGTGACCGATTTGAGGCGTACTGACGTAAAAAGATGCGAACAATGTTTGGCGGAGCGTTCAGTTCTACTGATTCATAATGAAGCTTTTAGATTTTCAATGAGCGCTGACATTCTTTTACAAGGACGTGCTGGCACGTGGAAATAAACCTCAAGATTAAAATTGAAATCTGAAAAATTGATGAGATTATATCCTTGGCATGAGTAATTTATAAATTTACTTTACAACTGAATTGATATAATTAAGCTATAATATATCTATTTCAATAATTAACGTAATTAACATGATAATATTATGACAAGCAATAAACGTGCACAATTAATATGTAAATGTAAGTTTGACGAGATTTGGTATCGTACTTCACATCGATTAAACACCCGTCCTCTTTAAAATGAACTCTTACCCAATACGTCGTCACAGGTACATCGAGATTTATGTTGTTAATGTCTCACACACGTTTGCTCCGGAATAATAAATCAGCGCTCCGAATCCGACATCATTTATTCTTTAAATAAATCATGAGTGCATCGCGATGACGAGCGATTTTGCAATGAGTCCTCTCGTATTCCGCACCCGAAAGCCCAAATACGCCTCGTAATTGGTTGCGGATCAGACGAGCGGAAACTATTTTCACGATGGTAATGTTGGTATGTACCGCCTACATAATGCATGGGAAATAAGAGGTACGCGCGTATTAACATTGTACGAGGTTGAGGTTGCGATTCGTTAATCCACTGGGATTGTGTGGAAAGGTGTGTATTATACTGTAAATAAAAGACTTATTTATATATCCATTCTACAATACTAATCTTTTCACGCATATTATTTGTATGTGTAATTCAATTTAATATGTCTCGTTACAATTGAAGACATAGCCGTAAAAACGGATACAACTGTGCAGATTATTAAACAATACTTTTTGCAGTATTTGTACTTCATAATTTATTTCAATTCATTCTCTTGAGAAGAAGCATATATCGGAGCTTTAGCAGATGAGCTATAACTGCCTTACGTAATGCTTTTCTGACAATGAGTTGAAATAACTAAAACACAGTGAAGTTAAATGTTTACAAAATAATGATACGAAATATAATTGCTTGGAAACAATTCAATGAAATCAGAATTATAATAGCTCAAGAATATTATTGCAACGCAGAAATAGCTGTAACTCGGAAATATGAAACGAAACAGATTATATGTTTCTGTGATCTTTTGTTTTTACTTCCTTCCGGCACTATATTCATTTCTAAAGCATATAATACATGTATTAAATTCTGTGTATTAACGATAGCATTACATTAACTAAAATCAGAAATTTCATTTTCTCCATTAAATCGTTTATATGCAAACGTCGTATATGAACGTGAAAATGAAAATATTCGTAAAAATTTATAAAAATAAGTCAAAATTTGAGATGAATTATTCATTAAGGTTCCTCGCTAATGACATCTATTTATTTTATACTTAATTAATATGGAAATTATAAAATTAGAATAGAAATCAAAGTTACAAGCGCGGCGTATTTTTATTTTGTTTATCAGTAATGTCAAAATAATTCTTTTGCATACGAAGATAAAAGATTAAAAAATATGAGAATTAGATGATTTTTTTCTCGCATACGTATCTTTAATTTCCCCCTTAATGGTATCCTACCATCTAATATTTGAGTTTTTTAGATCTCGTGAAAATCGGAGCAAATTTGCATACACGAGATTGCGCACGTGATGTTCGTGGCAATTAGCGCACCAATGGGAAGAAAATGCGCGGTTAAAGAGCATTCGAGGAAGAAGTGGAAGCTTGAGCAGGGAGAAGAAGGTACAGAAAAATCGCGGCTGAAAAAGGAGATTTACGAGCGGCAGGTGGAAGTACGATAAGGCGCTAGCACTCGATCACGCTGTCCTGCATTTTGATTGAATGAGATGGCGCGAAGCGCCGAAGAAGACATCAGTGCGGCTCATTTCCGCGCCGATCGCGGGAATTTGCATGCCGATCAGCGAATCGCGCGACGTGGAACCCGCGAAGATAGCGGGGCGAGGTGCGGGTGGAGAGACAAGAGAGACACGTGTCACAGAACGGCAGGAAACGCGAGTTCGGTACCGACCGATAAGCGTCGCTTTCCATTAATAGAAGAGGAATTCGCTATGAGAACGAAGCGAAGGGTCATTGGAGACAGCTATTGATGCCTGATGATAGAACGGGGATGAAACTCGTAATGGGATTGGAATCGGTATCGTAATCGGAATCGGTGCATATTATGAACGTGAACTTACAGTGTATTACTTACAAAATGAATTAAAAATCGTTTGGAACATAACATGAGACTTATTATCATATCAAAATTGTAGCCCAACTAAAAGCATTTGTATAATTTACGATTCGTAATAAATTCCCTCAATATAACCAACTTTTATTATATTTATAACATGAGCGAAAGAATGAAAATTGTAGTAGATTTGGAATCAATATGAGTACAGCAATAATCTCTTCGACGATTTATAAGATATATTACTATATTGATTCATCACTGAAGCAAAACTAAACGTATTTCTCTAATTTATGTACCGCAATGTATTTTATCAGATAATCAATTCTTTTTATATATCAATTCCCATTCAACGAATCCGGATTCTACGATTTCCGGATCGTTGAATCGATTTCAATAAATCACCGACGTAATAAGAAATTGTATTCAACGGGGAAAACAAAGATATAAACGCAATCTAATGAATCATCTTGCCAATCTCATTCTTCTTAGCCTTTCTCGAACGCTCGTGACGTCGTCGGCGGTTCGAAATCGTAGTGGAAATAGCAAATCGGCTAATTAACGTAAAATTGCGAATTGTAACGAGCACAATACTCAGTGCAGATTCATCTAAATGTTCGATCTCGTAATTCGATTTCCCTCGTGTACTAACGCTGCTGTAGTTTAAGCATCGCGCGTCGGCGGATAAGTAATTGCCTCTCGGGTGCGTTTCGATTTAACAGAACCGCGAAGCGCGGTTGCCTCTCGGCGGATAGCCCTGAAATCTAGGAGCAAAATTCACCAGCATTTCTCAAGATATCTAGATAAGACACAGCTACACTACATCAGCCGTCGAGTACCCTGTTAAGGCACACCCAAAGTTCTCGTCCCGCTCCCAAGCCATTCAGGAGGCTAATTCCCGTGAAGTTTTACAAAGTTCGCTAAAATTACAACGATGCCGCTCTCGTGGAACAAAGTTATGAATATGCTGTGTAAAGCAAGAGCAGATCAATTTTTCCCCTATTCTTTTTCTCCCTCTCTTCTTTTTTTCTCTATATTATTTCAGGAATAAAAGAGGAATATTTTTAAAAAGTCTGGACTCGTTCAGAATTAATAAGATATTCTCGGAAAAAAAAAACTGATCGTACGATTGATCGAAATGTACCATGAGAATGTTGAATTAAATCTAATAAAATAATATTAAATTTTAAAGTGGATCGCTATACACTTCGATCGATTTCCGCGCAACACGATTAAGAATGTGTTCTTTCTCTTTAGAATAAGAAAATATGATATGGCAATACAATAATCATACGTTAAAGAGATGCACATGTGTCGTTTATCATTATTTTAGATCACGGATATACGAGATTACCGGAAATTATAACCGATTAATCACCATAACGGAAAGGACGACAAACGCGCTGAGGGTGAACTCGTTAGCGCTGCGGCTAACCGCCTGTTTACAACCGATTTCGTGCACGATGCCATCGTTGAATATAATTGCGATTTCGATAAGGCTAATGATTGTATGTCGTAACTTACATAAACCGATCTGGACTACAATAGCTACTATGAAACGGATATTAAATTGCATAACCAGGAATTACTTTGCGTTGCTATAAGGCCTGCAGTATAATTTAATACACAAAAAATAATTTATCAGCGTCTCAGATTCAATTCTTAATTGTTAATAGTAATTAAAAATAAATATATACATATATTATCTCGAACTTTTAGAATTACGTAACAAATTATTTATAATATATTGGTTTACAGCAATAATCATTAGTAATATGATTCTTACATAATTATTAAAGATAAAAAATGAATATATTAATAAATGATTGTGAATATAATAATGGAAAATAAATACATTTATGATTTACAAAAATAAAATAATCCAAATACAGATCGATACACGATAATATGAGATATAAAAACTAGTTGCGTGTCGAAGAAAAATGAGTTATGTTAGTGCGAAACACAGGTGCGTAATACACGAATAGGGATAAGAAATAAACGAGTAAGAAATAAGAGATCGATCGAAAGAAAACATACATCGTCTACTCGCTAACACTCTGGCTGTAGGAAAAACGAAATATTGTTTTAACGCGAGCGTTCATTTCGACAAAACTTTTTCCTCTGTGTCAACGATTATACAGTATAAATTCACACGTTTCATGCGATTATGCATTAATTTAAATAATATTAATAATGGATAAACTAATGCGGTTGAAATATTCAGAGTTATTAACGTGATGTAAATAAATTGGCAATTTCATAAAAGGGATATATTTCAACGGTATAACGCAAACGACGGTCAGCTTTATTAAAATATTGATCGATTATAAGAGACTTGCGGTTTTATCGTTAAAGTATATCGAAATTTATTACAAGTCTGATAAATGAGACAAAAGCGATATGACTCTTAGCCGAGTTCATAAAATGCTGCACACAAAGGATCTATATACCATTCATTCCATAAAAGCATTCCGAAGGTGAATAAAGGTATAATAAAAAGTACGATTGCGCGCGCGTGAGTATTTAGCGCCGCGTGCATATTTTTCTTTGCCCTTATTATCGATTTTTCGCAATCTCATCTCTTTGGTATTTTGGCGGCGTATTCCTTTGAGAGAGCACACGTATTCTTATTATGAGAATTATAATATAATTTACATATCTTAAAAATACATAATATAAATATTAAATAAAAGATATATAATATAAACATATTATAAATTCCAATAGAATGAAGATTGTGTACTAATTTTCTGGGACGTGTTATATATTTTTTGCTTGATTTGTTTTCTGAAATATTAATTTCATTATTCAATCGTGAAAAACAGAACACATTTATGGAGTGATAAATATTTGTTCTTTCTTTCAAATTTATATACGCCTTTATGGTTTATTTCCAAGCGCACTCAACATTGTGGAAATATATTATGTAATAAAATTCATAATTTTCATCCACAAGAGAAATACAGGAGGTTCCGATATTGTAAATCATACATGATAAAACTTTTGGTCAGAAAAAAAATATGTTGCAATCAGAGTGCAACGATCGCTCAACCGGAAAGTAAGCAATTGTCAAAGATGTAACATTGTTTCGTTGGTAATGCATTCAATGCGACGAGCTTGAAAAGAGTTCCTATTCTTGCGTATGAAGGCACATTTCGCGCAATGCATCGATAGTCTGTCAAGTTATATAAATCTCGATTCAGTGATATTGAATCGTGAATAATGTGAGTTCGAGTTATTGGATGTGTAATATGAAATTGTAATCTCAAAAATCGTAATCGCGAGTCGGACGCGAATACGTCAAGTGCGAAGTAGCGCGAAAATCACTCGCGCGCTTCACATCCAAGACAAAGGGTGGAGAACAAGTAGAATGCAAAATGAGATCGGAGGAGGATGAAAACGAGACCGAGGTGAATGGTTGCATTTTAAAAGAAGAGGGGTAACTTCTCTTGGGGTTCTCTTGATTTAAAGTACGAGACGTTCAATTGTGATATATTTTTCACGACTTTCTTCTTTCTCTTTTCCTCTGTCTTGTATGTTCCATTCTGTTTACACTGTATGTTCTTACTTTTCATAATACTCTAAAACGAGAGCTTAAAGATTTCAAGACACTTTCTGCTTGTAACAAAAGCAATCAGCATTTAAATCCTGTATAATATATTACAAGATGTATCCAAGTTACTTTGCCACCGCGAATAATTCCGAAATTTTTGATTATGACGTCGAGTGATAAAATTGAGATATTTTCAGAGTATATAAGACATTTTTAACTAAATTCGTTTATTCCATCACGTTCATTTTATGATATGAATAAATTTAAATATATTCTATATGTATATATGCCAATATGCTAGAATAAATTACATTCTTGAATCGATAATAAAAGATTATATAGTTAGATATGACCGATTTATTCAGTGCGCTCACCTGTGTTTGCTCTTTACACAATCTATAGAATATTGAGCAACAGGAGGTATACGGCCGGCAAATAGATATATTCCCGCAGGGATACGTCAACTGTATGCATAGGAAACGCTTCCACGTATTATCGTTAACTCTCGCTTGTGCTAAATTCGAGTTTTGAATGATGTTTAACGTTGTAATAACATCAGTGGGCAAAGAGAAGGAGAAAGAGAGAAGAGAGAACTATAATTTCTAACTTTTGCTCATCTCCGAAAGATAATGCGAGTGCGGTTTCGTATAAAATTATGGCGGGACATAATTCTCTCGAGCGGCCGCGAACGACATCGCTTTGATGCGAAAGACGAACTGAATGCGGCGGGCATCAGGTCAATTTAAATACGAGCCCATTTCCTTAACACATTCAGGAAATAAATGTGCATTAAAACGCGTCAGTTGCATCGTGAAAACTTCGCGTCGTCGCGCGCCGCGAAATCCGCTTTTGTGGTCGGTGGCGAAGCTGTTTACATAAATCTTACCGATTATGTTAATTTCTTTTTTTTTTTGCAAAAGCTCTTTTCGAAAGCGGAATTCATTGTTTTAAAAGATTGCTTAAACACTCTTTAATTTTTCATTGTCAAATTAGATCTCGGAATTAAATATTATATTGTTATACGAAAACTACAAGTATATATGAGGATCAAATAGAAACGTTAAGTCAAACTTATGCGATTCTGACTAATGTTATAAGCGTTGTAACGAGTTAGTCACATTTCTGGTATCATTACAGCAGATCTCACTCATTCACGTCAAAGTATGTTGGGTAAGTTTTTTATCATGCTAACTATCCTGTCGCTTCCGTTATATATGTTCCGGTATATGTTCCATTTTTCAAACTAGAACAAACTCGAAACATTCCGAAATATCTGTTTTTGTCAAAATGTGAATGTCAAATGCTGATTAGTAGTATGATTAAAATTTTGCATTAACGATACTAGTTATTATTGAAAAGAGAAAAGAGAAAATCATATAATTTATTTATTTACATAATGAATACTATTGCAAATTATATTAATATTTTCAGTTGCAATATTTTTCAAAATATATACAATTATTAAAATAATGTACGTATAAAATCTTTTGCCGTTTTAAATTTAGTTTATTTGAAAAATATGAGATGGAAGATATATGTATATGTTTTCACGCATGCTGATAATGAAGTATCGATTACGAAACGCGCTTCCGCATTTAAAATCGCCAACAAATAAATTGAGAAAATATATTATCGCGTACTATATTTTATGCGTACTTATTTCCTTAACATTCGATTTAATCTGTTTCGATTCTGCTTTTATTTTCAGATAGATTTTTTCAATTTTGAGACCTGCAAGCAATTTGCCCGTGGCAAAAAATTTTTTTTCCATTTTGCAGTTTGAATATTCATGTAACCGTATGATCGAATGAATAAAGTTATTCGTATAATCAAATAACGTTAATTTATGTATAATTAAAACACCATTAAAATTTTGCATCTCCGGGAGAAATTTGTTCCGAACCTTTTGCAGCTATTATCCAATATCAATCAATTAAGTCAATTAAACTTTTATAAGAGTGTCAGAAGGCGGATTAGGGGAAGGTAAGTTTATCAATGATGAGCGCACTTAGTACTTTTGTTCATGCGCTACTTAAGGTGGGATTATAAAATTATGGATCACGTTAGTAGAGTAGACGTAAAATACTCTTCGATATTTTAAGAATAATCATCTTTCGAATATCTTTTCATATCGTTCCATCAGTTAATTTACTCCGTATATTTAACAAGTATGAAAGCATCTTTAAATAATTTTAAGTAATTTTACGAAAATACTTTTCCGAAAGTATATAATGATATAACACGAAAATTGCCATCCGCTATTTACCAATTAGAATGTTTTTTAAATTCATCTATAAAGCTGTATTTAATTAAGAATTATAAGTAAATATGTGTGATATATTAATAAAATTTTTTTTAATATGAAATAAAGTGCGTGTTATGTTTTTTTCACATTTTTTACTGCATCTTTTACTACGCTTAAAAGCAAAATTTCTGCCTGCGAAACATCGCGAAGAACCCGTACAGGAGCAATAAGGAGCCAGTAATGGTTCACCTCCTCTCATGCATATGGGGTTTTGTGATATAATGCACGCTGCCAACGACAGCGAATGATCGGTCCAAAGGACACGACGCGTGATTGCGTAGCTGCTTACACACGGTTTTCCAGAGGTATACTTCACCTGATTTCTTTATTCTCATTCTCTCTCTCTCTCTCTCTCTCTCTCTCTCGTGCTTTTAATAAAAACTTCACGCAGAAGGATGCAAAAAATCAATATGTTCTACTCCTGTGTCGACGCATCTCAATACGTGTCAATATGATACCAGTGTTGAAACTAAGATCAAAATGTCTATTTATAAAGAGAGATATGCATAAATTTGAGTTCGTAGCGTGAAATTTATATTAATACATGTCAAAGTAAATATAATATATTAATATATTAATAAATATCAAAGTAAATAATTTGCGATAAATTAATGTCTCTTTTTTCCTCTTCGCAGTTTCTAAATATTATATTACTAATTTTCATAAAATGTGAAGTAATATTTAATTAAACTTTTTATAAAACAGAAAACCGGAGACGATATACGAAATGTAATTGGCGAAAATATGTATTAAAATGTAATATATATCGCACAAGACAAAACGTTTTCATCAAGAAAACTTTTCATCTTTCATATTGTTTTCTGAATGGACAGAGTATTAGCGCCACCCATTTAACTAATAGCCCGACATTATTCGTATTTTAAAAAAGCCGTATAAAAGAATATGAAGCAATGTAAAAGCACTGTAGACAATGTAAAAAGACCAAAGGTAAAAATACATATGTTCTCTAAAATACACATGCTATAGGCGTAAATTGTATTTTAAGTGCACACTCATTATTCGTCGTGTATTTTGCTGCTTTTGTGCTCGAAATAATTCTAATAGAAACATAAAACGGCATAGCCGCTATATATAATATGTACCAGCTATACATTAGGTTACATTAGACTCGCGAAGCATTAGTGAGATACGGGCAATATCTCACGGTACGATCGGACGCATTAAAGCTATTGAATTCATGCACTGGCAAACGCCAGATATCTTGATGCAATTTGAGGACTGATCGGATAGCGTGCGATCGAGCAAAATATATACAAAGATTATTGCGAGAAGTAATCGAATTATACGAGAAAATCCCGCGGCAAGACTCAATATTAATCTGCTATTTTTGCATGAAACGTCGCCTCGCAATCCCTGATGTATCTACCGTGTTTACATCCTCGTGTCGCTGTCTTTAAGCTTATGATTTATGCGCGCATTTTGCTATAGGACATTTTCCGAGCATGTTCTCATTTCCATACTTTACACCGTTCCTTGCGCTAAAATCGAATTTATGCATAAAGTGCATCCGCGGATTGTTAATCGTTAAGACATTCTTAGCTGAGAGTTCGTGCGACGGATCGTCAGAGTCAGAGAGGGGCGCTCGTATCAACCGGACTAAGAGATCGCGTCAAATGAGATGTTCTACTTAATAGAGTTTGTCGCCGGGCTTTTCCCCAAGAAACAACTTTGTTCGTTTATTATGCAGGAATTGCATTGCGTTGAAATGTCCCAAGCAGCATCGTTAATTAAAGCAGTTGAATTTAACCACATGTAGAAGTTTCAAGCGCCTTTAATTAGATAAATTACTGAGAAGAGTTTCACGTATGAGTGGTAAAAAGTGGTCGCGCACATATCACGTTTTAATTAAAATATAATCAAGTGCTATCAGAGAAAATATGATGTAATTAAATCAGAATGCAGAAAAAATAAGAAATGATTTTAATAAATAAAAATATGAATGAATAAAAATCATCGTACTACATACTACATCGCGAGGGATTTCGATGCCTGAAGAATTCTTCAATTTCAATTTTTTGTTCAATTTCACATATGAGACTAAGAAAATGATCCCGAAGATCATAATTGCGTATCAAACTAGCGAAGAGATAGGGATCGATATCTTCGGTTTATGTTGTGTAAAATATCTCTCGTAAACTATCTCCGATACCATATTATTACGTACACGTATGACGACATATTGGATAGATCCAATAGGTATAGCCATCGTAATAATAGTAAATAAAATAACGAGTCTCTGTTGAATGGATATTGCCATAAATTCGCGAGATCTGAAACCAATTTTAATTATTAAATTTATAATTTAATATCCAATAAATTTAACGAATATTAAATTTATTTTTAATTAAATTATCTATGTACATCATAAAATGGTATTAAATGTCACTTGCCGTGCAGCAATTAATTTCTTAACTGTGCAAGCACGATCGCGGCACATTGTGCATTCTACTCGATTCAGAGTGATCTAATCGGGGCGCGTTATAAATCGCGACGCGTCTCTCGCAAAGTACGAACGACCTATTGGAAGAACTATCTGTACATCGATAAACCCTATCACAATTGACTTCGCAGACGATATTTAACGCGGTATATTGCCACGCCGGTCATATCTACGCCGCGTCTCTGACTATTTGTCTCGTCGTATGACAACGAACTCGGCCGGAATTTCCCGTCTGCACGGTCGGAACGTAACGTCGCATGATAAAGGCACTCGGGGTATGGCACCCCAGCAAAAGTCGAGGACTCGCCCCAGGGGACAATGCTCGGACCCTTCTGCTTCTCTCGTTCCGGCGCGCCGGATAATATACGCACGCATGTGTGTATACACATGGTAGATTCTCGCGTCGCCGAAATGTATCAGAAAATGGAATTTCTACAAGGAACTTTGCGCATCCCCTCTGAAGTGGCGGTCCGGATAACATTGATATGTATATATGAAGTTGGTATGTGAGTTGAATCTGAAAATACGCGAATGATATCATCTATTTCACGTCCCAAAGTGTTGTTACGTTGATTATCGGCATCACCGATGTTACTGAATATATTACATTGAACTATATTATGTTGGGTTTATTGGATCAAATTTTCGCATGTAACGTAGCATGCAAATGTAGGAGAAACTTTATTAGCACTTGGTACATTCGATATTTGTAGTCATTTCCAATATTTGCTTATTAGTAAAGAAAATAACGAATGCAAAATTGCGAAATATTAATATAATGTATGAGGAAACATAAAAATAAAATGAAATAAAATTAAATTTAAAATTAAATGTAAAGTAAAATTTATAAATTATTTTAAGGAAATAAATATTTCTAAAAGACTCTCTGCAACATATACCTTAAAAAATAATAAAAAGAAGTAAATAAAATGACAATATATGAAAAATATTAAATAAAATATAAAATACTTTTATCTAACTTTGATTTTACATATATTTCTTCTTTCTATATTTCCTATTTTCCTAAGTTTTGTAATTATCGCGAATATAAAGTTCTTACTGAACTTTGTAAATTACATAAAATGTAATGAGTTAATGAAAAATATAAAGAAAAGTCATTCTTTAGTTTATTCGATATTGGGAGAGTGAAGCTTTAATTTGTATCTTAGCGTATACGTTTTAAGATAAAAAATATGCAATAGGACTATTATTTAGTATTTTTACTTCAGTTTTAAAATAGAAATAATCCATTCAAATCTGCACTAGCAAAAATTTTTCAATTGATTTTATCGAAAATCTTAAAATGTGAAGAATGTAAGTTTTATGCTTTGATATTTTTCGAATGTAATTCTTTAAAGAAATTTTTCTCTCCAATAAATCATTTTTAAATCTTTATATAAATATTGAAAATATACATCTAAGATAGTATAATTAATTGCTGAAAAACTTTTGTATATTAAAATCTATGTGTACACGTTAATTCACTTTATCATTTTAATCAGAACTAATTAAATATCTCCACTGGATGGAAAGCATTCTATTCATTATATGAGCGGTACATATTCGATGTCCCGCCACCGCAGGCAAGTGTCGACCAAGCCACTCGCTTTGAACTTTGTAATCGATGCGTTCGTAGTAATGATCTCGCGGTTAACATTAATGCATGGCACGATCGGTAAATTCTTATTTTCTATCTATGCGACATTTCAAATATTTATGTCCTATTTCCTCCTCTTTTCCTGAATAGCGTGCACAGATTTTCATCTTAATACATAATATGATAAGATTATTTTAAAATAAGTATTCTCATCAAATAACTCACATTTATTAATCTCTTGTATTTATTTAATCTAATATTACTTTTATCGTTGGCAAACGCACTTGCATTTATTATTATTATTTATTATATGTATATTTGTATGTGAAAAGCTTGTCCTAGAACATTAATAAATGCATTTATCTATCCATCTATTATTTATTCCTAAAGATTTGATTTAAATTAATACTCGTGTGCGAAAAATGCGATTCGCATCGATATATGCAATATATAATCACGTCAACATTTTTAAATATTATGTTAAACATTAAATATTATTTTTAAATATTATGATATAATACTGATATTATGATATAATACTGATTGCGAGAGCTACTACTTCGGTAATTCTCGAGAGTGTATATTTTCTAAATTTCCAGGGATTCCTTGAAATATTCGTATTAGGTAAACAAAATATTATTTTTTTTATAAGTCGCGAGTCTTAGGACCTTCCTTGTGCTTTATGAAATATTCTATGGACAGGCCCCACTCAATATTTTCGATAACGAGGATGAGGAAAGCCCGATGCAAAGATTTTCCTTCAGATTTTTCTTTCATATTTTATAATAAGATGTATATCGGATATCGCTTGTCATATGATGAATGTTGGATCCGAATATGATTTGTCATTCTACAATTGAATTGTAAGTCGTGGAACAATTATTTTAATAATATATTATTTAATAATAATATAAGAGTATTAAATATCAAATTATATGTTTAATTAAATATTAATTTATATGTTTACGAATGAATGATCACGAGGATTTTTTAAACTTAAAAATTTAGTGCAACACTTCGATTATTTACACAATGTTCTAAAATCAAAATTACAAAAGCGACTTATATTGCCAGCCATAGTCATAGACTGCGTTCAGCAGAAAAAGCTGTTTTGCAACTATTGTAAAATTTGTGAATCTGATTGGTGTATGCTCTTAGATTCAGCCAAAATTAAGAGCATACACCAATCAGGCTCATGAATTTTACAACAGTTGCAAAGCAGCTTTTTCTGCTGAACGCAGCCATAAGGATCGGAAAAAATGGAAGTTGACCATCTTGTTGCGACTTCGATAGCCGATTGCGACAATTTTAAATGACAGCTGACAATACGCATGCGCCCGACATCCGACTTATTGTAGAACGAGTCTCACAATCAGTATACATATTGTATCGTACTGACATAAATTTTATTCTTTTTCACGTTCTCACTTATATCAATGGATAAGCTACTGGTGAATAATCGACTTATTAGAAAAATAGCGATATCTGACTTATGCATCTCACAATCAGATTATAGTGACATGATAGAGAGCGTAATGCAGGCACGTGTATCACGCATAACTGATCATCGAAGATATAATTGCGTGTAAACGAGTACACAGGAACGTAGTTAATTGTGCATTATTTCAGTATGACAATCACGCAAACATTGCGAATGAAAAGTGAAATGTAAATTTTTGACGAATTACAATATGCATTTCTGTTTACGATATAATATTTAGTGATAAGTCAAAAGTTTTTCAAAGCTGACTAAAAATAAAAAATAGTTATTTGAATATTAGGGCTGAATAGAAAATCTCTTTCAATATATTAAAAAAAAGCAATTAATTATCCAGAATTTTTACGGATTTTTTCTTATCATATTTACAATAGAAAATAACTTCATTTTTCACAAATATTTAACAAGGAATAGAACAGATGTGCATCTAAAGTTCTCCGAAATTTGAAAAGTAAATTACCGAAGAAAGGCAGAATTGTACATATTAATGTAAACGTTAAAAGTTAAGTGTCCTTCCTAACAACTTTTCTTAAGCTGTTAAGATGTCTGATGCCAAGTTAAATTAAAAAAATTCCTTGGATTTATGTAAAATATTTTTAGAATACTGTAAGAAGTATAGAAGATTAAGAAAGAAAAATTTGCGAAGACAAAAAAAAACATAAATGAGGGAAGGTATAATCGTAGTATGCATATCTCGAGGCAGAGTATGTCTCTAATTACTGAGAATACACTATGTTGCTCGCACAGAACTATAATCCTTGTCCTCTGGAAATTAACCAAGCAATTATTGTGCTCACAAACGCTCCTTAGTAATAGTGTTTCATCAAAATAGTAAAATTCCACCAAAATAATTAAATTACAAATGGATTAAAATTAAAGAAATTGCACGATTGTTTTTTTACATTATTTCATTTGTGTAAATTTCGATTCTATTAATCTCAATTATTTAGGTGTAATTAATGATAGTTATTAAGAGATGAAGAAAGTTAAATTACAAATATAATAATATAAAATGTTAGAGAAATGCATGTTTTAGTGATTTCTAAATAATTATCTCACTTACGTGTTATTATTTTCATATTTTTGCATACTTTATCAAATTTTCCAGTGTCGATATATATATATATATATATATATATATATATATATATATATATATATGGTATTTAGAAATTTCTACTTACAATTAGATTTAAAGCATTTTAATTTCGAGACAAGTTGCTAAAATTTAACGAACTCTGAAATAAATAGGTATTGGGTGACAAATATTCGATTGACGATGCCACGTCGACACGATCAGCGGTGCAAAGTGGATCGCCAATTATGCTTCACGGCCCGTCAAGCTTTCCACGACGATGGAAAGCAGGGGTAGTTAAGTTCCGAAGCAGAACGATGAATAATCGTAAATTATGCAAAACGTGAACTAAGTTAGGAATTCTAATAATCAGCCGCGTGCCCACTTTTATTGCTCACGTTTCAAGAGATGAAATTAATGAAATTTATATGCCAAATATTATGTCTAACATCCGCCACATTAATTATGATAATTATAATAAAATAAAATTATATTTAAAAGAAATAAACTTTGTCGCATTTGAAAAATAAAAATTTGAGAGTATCCAAGGATCGTAACATGAAATGAAAAACTTAAGACATTTTACATCTTAATAATTAGAAATTCGGAATTTGGCTCCTATGTCATGGGAATGGTGAAATCAATGAGAGGAACTTAGCTTGAAAAACCAATTTTCCCCGTCAATCAGAAATGGGAATCATGTCGATATCTTGTACCTTCCTCGCTGTAACGGCGGACATCGTCACCCTGAAACTTTCCGGAGGCGGAAGGTACAATCGCGACGACTGCTCTGCGACAACTGCGAACTAACTGCATTCAAAGCAGAGTTGTGTGTCCTCCTACGTCGAGAAAACGAGAAACTAAACGGGGGTCGAGTCAGTGGCCGCGTGGACGTTCGCGGTATCGTGTCGACAAGAGAGAAAGAAAGAGAGAGAGAGGGAGAGAGAGAGAGAGAGAGAGAGAGAGAGAGAGCGAGGGAAGGGAGAACAGAGCGAGAGACTCACCATCAGCAACTTGACCTTGTTAACCAAAGGGGACGTTGTAAGGAACTTGTTGACGGCCGTCAATATTTTCCCTTCCAATGTGGCAGCGTTTCCGGCGTCTCGTCCTCGCGAGCATCCGGGCCCGATGTCCGCCCCCTCACCGGGACTGGGCAACAACTTCTGGCAGTCGCCCGGCCCAAGCTCCCTCTTCTTCAGCTCTTCCCACGGGCCCTCGTGGCTCCGTTCGTCTCCTATGCTCCGCCGCACCCTCAACAATCGCGCTCAGCACGTGTCGGCATCAGAACCGGTCACCGGCTGGTTGACCCGAGATATCTTCAAGCTTTTAGAGCATTCAATGAATTATTATTCGTTCTTATCTTATTGTCGAGCGCAATTTCCTCTCGGGTGGAGAACCGGCCGGAAACTCTCTGACTATGCCTCGTGAAAACTTTCCCGGCTTCTCTCGTGCGACTCTGCACTTGCGTGGTACCAATGAAGCTTGGTACCAGTGTTAATCGGTGATGAACCGATTATTTGTATTAACTGATATTAATGTTTGATTAATTGATGCACGGTTAATTCAAAGAAATCGTATTCGCCGTTTGTAGATAATTTTTATCCAAAAGATCTATAATGATATGCAATGAATGCGTGATGAAGGGAGGCTTTTTTTGCCCCGAATAATTTCTTTTTTATCTTTATCTCTGTATCTTTGGATATCTATCGCTGAAAGATTATGGTATCATAACTTTAGACGATATTTACTGCCTAACAGTAACAATATAGTGTCGTGTACGCGATGTTGGCCACAAGCTTCCGGATGACTGTCACTTCCTCGAGGTCCCGACAGTGACGCGTTCTCGACGTGGACTGAAGTCCGGAACGGTCCAACGGATGCTGCGACTCGCTCCAGAGGCCGAAGAACGCGCGAGCGCGCGAGAGGAACGCGGCGTGCGAGATATAGGGAGAGAGGGAAGGGGGAAAAAGAGGGAGCGACGGAGAGAGAGATACAGGGTGGCGGAAGCGAGGCATGAGAGGGAGGATTCTCTCGTGGAAAATGGGGGAACAAGATTCTCTATCTCTATCTCTCTCCATCTCTTTCTCTTTCTCTCTTTCTTTCTCGTTCAATGAAGAAGGGGTGCCAGATGCGTTATAGAAGACTATAGAGCTCTTTCGGGGGTTCGGAGCTTCGACCAACGCCACTAGTTGCTGGCAAACCTCGCAGATTTTCACGCCCGATGCAATACCAACCCCTTCGACGATCCCTCTTCTAGTTTTTCCCTCCCTTTTCTTTGAGATATCTAATGGGTTTACACGAGTTACAGGTTAACTGGATCGATGAATGTTTTTGTAGATGTTATCGGGGAATTGATACCCTCATGAATCTGCCATGATACAGAAAAACAGCATCATTCGGATAGTGTATCGGTAATGGAATGTCTGTAGGAAGATGAAAAAAGTTAAAACGAGATTCAACGAATTCGATTCGTGACTCGTAATTTGATTTTGAAATGAATAATGCGACTTTGAGTATAATTTGTGTAATTATTGATTAAATGACTAAATGAAGATATCGCAACATTTTTCCGTTTTATACAAATACGAAGTATACGTACACACATACACACATGTATATATATATATATATATATATATATATATATATATATATATACATATACACACATATATATCACGAAAATTGATAAAATTGAGTTTTTAATTGAAAGATAGCGGAAATGTAACAAGTTATATTTATACAAGCAATGTACTTTGAAAAAAATTCTATCTGCCGGAAGAGTTTTATATTCACGAGTGGGTGCACGTGATCAATTTGCCAAACACGTTTAAAATTGGTATTCCCAGTATGTCATTGATCGATTGTTAGTTGCGTTGTTCCGGTAGAACTAATCGAATATATTTCTTCCGCAAATTGGTTCGCCGAACGTTCTCTTTCTGTTTTCTTTTTATCTCCTTTACCAAAACATCGATACGATGTTTGTAAAAATATTGTTAAGCATAATATCTTAATTAAGTAGAATAAATATTTTTCCGAATACGCCGCATGTTTTTCCACAATTGATTGATTTTAAATCGCCGAAATTAAATTACATTTCATGTTAAGGCACCCTTTTGATTTCTTTAGACTTATTCTGGAGAATATTGAGGGAACTTTTCGTTAGAAAACAATTATATAGAGTAAACCAAGTTAATTTACGGCCTATCAAAAGAACGAAATGGAACGAGCTGAGAAGCAAGAATTCTAATAGCTTAGAATTTGTAGGGAAATTGCAGTGACGCATTGAATAAGAAATTATTTATGCGGTAAACGAAATTCGATAAGAATACTTTGGATTTACTCACTTTCGGCTCGGTTTGTCATTTTCCAAGCATTTCTCGCGGGCCGAGTTCTTTTGTTGAAAAATTTTTCTTTGTTTCTATGCGCCCTCCCATCCTCGTGTTCCTTCCATATTTACCGCAACGCTCACGTGGGCGACTGTCATTATCTATATTGGCATTGTTTTCTGACACGTGGATTGTTTTTATCAGAGAGCGCAGAGTCTATATCGACGCTACGATGCGTCCCGTTTCTTTCAAGAAATTCGCGTTCGCGTTAAATCACGTTTAACGTCAAGAACGGCTCACGAGGCAAATCTCAGTTAACAATAGCGGTCGACCTTCTTTGCCAAAGTATCACAAAGAAGCGCACTTCTTTCGGATTCATCGCGAAAAATCACCGAGCATCCACGCTAATGATCAGCTCATTTATACTCGTTGATAGATAATTTTGCCGTTGTCAAAAGCATCTAACTAATTAGCTGATTTAGCTTTGCTTAAACGTACATCTTAATTGACTAGTAATATATATATATTTTCTTACACATACATACACAGACTTAAAATTTATTTTAATAACATCAAGCACACTGTGAGATGAGAGATAACATTATTCATTTCCAATAATTTCTTAAAATTTAGAGCAATTGCAAATTAAGAGTATATGTATGTACTTTAATGTGTATTTACTTTTTGCAGTTATTTATTAAAATCTATTGTATTTTAATCAGCGCACAAATATTGATATACTATATATATGATCAATAATTATATTATCTATGTTTTACTTATTCTTATTTTTCATAAAAACCATTCTTTATATATTCTTTATATGTAATCATTGTCTCTCATTATCTATTATACTAACTTTTACACCACAAGTTTTGTAAATAAGCAAAAGAAGAGATGAAGAAAGGAAGTCATAAATCAGTGGATAAGCTTCATGCTGCTTTTCAATTATAAATGCAGTTCATATTTTACATCCTTGCAATATATATTGCGCGCATAATGTAAATTCTTTATTTATATTATAATTTATGAATCACATTTTTTGGATTTGTTAATATTGAGTTAATAAAGTCTAAGGAATATATCTCATGTATGTAATTTTCAGAGCTTTTATATTCAATTTTACCCTATAAAAAAATTAACACTACATTTAATAATCTACAAACGTTACCGCGATATGATATCAGTTAAATTTATGCAGAAAACGAATGTAATCTAGTGTATTCGATGTCAACCAAAATGGAGTTTGATCAGTGTATCCTGTCGTGGTTCGTATTAATTGAAATTTGACTGTAAATTGGATAACCAATGTTGGTTAAGCCGCTCTTTTTATTCTTTTTTTGGAGCAGATGCTTTTAGTATTATGCGACCGCTACATTGTGAACGAACACTAGTGCAAATATATATACATTGCGATGTATATATACGTATATATACGTTGACGTTTTAAGCTTGTCATGTGCACACGACCGCTGCGCAAAATTGAGTTTTTATTCGAAACACGTCGCGATAAATTGCTATAAAATTAAATTTAATTAACTGATTTATAAAAATAGCGTGATTAATTAATTTGAAGGAATTATAAATTATTTTTCAAAATTTTTTTTTTCATTTGAACTATAAAATTTAATTTTCGTGATGTGGTGATCCAGATATAATTTTCAACGCTGCATATTACAAGGATGAAAAATATCGCAGAATCAGGGTCATATGGTTAATCGTGGATATATGCCATAATCTCCTGTTGCGGCTATAACGCGCACATCACGACTATTATACTGCGAGAGTACATAATATGTGGTGGGAAGCGCGAATAGATAATCCAATCTGAGGTCTGCTTTGTGCGAATAATACGATAGATGGGATCCTGATTGAGTTTCGTCCTCGTTTGACGGCCGTTTCGGATAGCTTTCGAATTAGAGTTATTGTTGGCGCGTTGGTATCTATATCAGATCAAAAAAGTTCTGACAGACTTGTGCAGATTGCATTCGAACAAAACCTTCCATACGAGTTTGCACGTTGCCAAGAGATTAATGTATATGTATGATCCCCTCCTTCCTCTCTTTTTTTGTTTATACAAAATATATTCTTTTCAAATATAACGAAAAGTCTGTAATAACATATATATATTAGAAGATTAAAATTTACCTTCGCTTATGTATAGAAGAAAGTTGAGGCCACTTCTCACAAATCCACATATTTGCTCCAAAAACAACTTGACACGAACGTGAACTGTGACACCTGAAAGTAAGATGTGAAGTATATTTCAAATAAACAATACATGCTATACGAAATCAATGTAGTAATGCCCTCTATCTCTGACGAAGATTCAAATAAAAGACTCAATCGGTAACATAAAAGGGGTTGTAGATACAGATTCCAAAATGTTTAGAAAGAAAATTTTTATTTTAATATTTCTGATGTTTTCAGAATTGCACATTCAATTTTAAGTTGATACAAAAAAATTTATAATGAAAACGTCTTGTATTGCATCGTATATGTTGAGAGGCACTTTGATCAAACTCCATTAATTAATTTATTAAGAATAATACTTGTAATACTTTGTTAAAATAAATAAAACTTTATCTTAACTTATAGAAAAAAGATATTGAAGGAATAATAAATTATGTAGTCTGAAATTTTGTTGCTGGCGATCAGTTAAATTAATTAGAGTTAATAAAAATTTAGTCATAAGCGCGCGAAGTCATCTTTAATCTTGTGTATGGGTGTGTATAATAAAAAGTATAGAAATTAGCATTATTAACTATCGTTACATAGAGTATTATTATTGTTTACCTCTTGAAAAAACTGCGTATCTTTTTTTATTTCGAGTTGTTGTATCTTGTCTGATCTTGTCTCCGTTCTTTTCCTCTCGAAATCAAGGCTTTGAGCCATGATGCACAAATATATAGATGTTCCTACCCAAAGATGCCGCTAAAAATCCGGAAGCGATAAAATTATTTTCTATGAAGATTTAAACCATGTAAATAAAGTCCCTAGAAAGTACGATCTGCTATTGGATATCGAGATTCGGCGTCAGGAAATTTCTTTTCTTGTGGTGAGATTATTAATTCTACTTGTTTTATATAGTTGGCAGCAAAGTTCAACGGATAGTTGATTTGAAAATTGACACGATTTATTTCACGAGTTGATTATTTGCCTTAAATAATAATGTGTCGTTACTTTTATTTAATAAAAATCGACAGAAACAGTTATTAACACAATTTGTAATGTGCATAAATATTGTGCATGCGAAAGTGAATGTACAACATGTTATAAATCTTATCATTCAATTTTTTTCTTCCAATGCGTTATATTTGTAGTTGGAATTTTTTTTGTATATGATAATTTTTATCGACGATCCTTCTTTGTTCAATATTTATTTTCTTTATTAAAGTCGATATGATGAACTACAAAATGCACTAAAATAACAATCATGAGATAAAAATTACAAAATATAATTGATCATTTAAGTGGCATGTATGTATGTTTTATATTTACAAAAACGCTATAAATAAATAAATATATATACATATTAAAAATTACTTAAGATTATAAAATTTTGTTTTTAGGATCGTGTGAATGAAAAGAATAATTAAAAATGACATCTGATTACAACATGACAGACTTTGTGAGCGATTCACAAAACTTTACATTACGACTCTCTGAAGGTTCTACTATTGAAGACACACAGGATCTTGTTGCAACTAGTAAGACAAAAGACAAGGATGATATTATTGTGATTAGTGATTCAAGTTGTAGCTCATCACCTGAGCATAATAGCAAATCAAGATGGAAATACAATTCTAATTCTATCAAGAATAAGAAGGAAAAGTATCCGAGATTATATTTCCTAGACACTTCTTCTTCAGAAAGTGAATATGAAAAGCCTAATTTGCCATGCAAATGGATTGCCAAATCTGATGATAAATCTCTGGAAAGAAAATATATAAATAAAACTACAATACAAATTAATAAGGCATCTTATACTTCTGACGAAACTGCTAGTAGTGGCAGTATAAATGATAGAAATACTAAGAATAAAATAAATAAATATAATGATAAATCCTACAAAAATCCTATATTAATGTTTCCAGAGAAAAAAATTATAGATTCAAAAATGAGAGAAAAGTACAATGTTAAAAAGGCAAATGAAGTAATTACTCCAAACTATGTTACATGTAGTGATAGTTCTGATATTCCTAACAGAGTAAATAAATTTCCAGTTTATAATACTCCGCAACAAGATAAAACAGGAAAGATGAAACTTACAAAGCAAGATACTCATAAAATTTTGAAAAATATAAAATCCACACAGGTTGTGTATAATTCTCCCAGAGAGAAAAAAGAAACTAATGTAATAATTGATGAAAGCACAGATGAAGATGTAATGCATCCAGCTATATCACCTAATTATGACAAAAAAATAAAATGTAATTTTAATGACAATCCTGATGTTATTGATACAAGTCTTAAGGATAATGTTAATTCGCAAATGGATTTGTTGAAATCATACAAAACATATAGTAAATTTCTTGATGTACTAAGAAAGGAGGATCTTCATAAATCTTTATCTGAAAGGAAGAAAAGACAAATTGCAGAATGGCTTATGACAAATTCACCTAATTCTTTAAGTGATAGTTCTTGCAGCAACATACCTCTGAGTATTAGAAATAGCATAGATTCTGGAAACAGCAGTCTAGAAAGATTAGAACTGGATTATGAAACTCCAAATAATAGAGGAAGAATCAACAAAGTACAAACTGAGAAGCAAACCACAACTGTTAATTCTGACAAAGTGATTAATTCATTTTTGACACATCAAACTATAACTGATGACCATTTTAAAAATTCTAATAATATTTCTAAGTTTAATACACCAGATAGATCAAAATTTTTGCTGAAAGTGAATACTGACAAAAAAGTTGCCTCTTCAGTGATAAACACACCTGCAAATATGGATATAATGAACTGTGCAGATATTTTAGATAAACTTTATGGTAATACATGGAGAGATAAAGCTAATGCATTATTACCAACAACTGAACCACGAAAGATATCTAATCAAATAACAAATAGAATTATCCAAACAGAACGGTGAGTAATATTTTTATATGTGCAATATTGTTTTATTTTAAAATATCTAAAATTTAAAAATATCTAAATTGTTTTATTTTAATAAATTATACTCTATTGTAGGAAACCTATATCAAAGAATAAATATTATATAACAGATTCAGATTCAAATAAATCTGATTTGGGTAAGAATCTTCACTCTATTTTATTAAAATCTGATTTATTGTTCTAATTTTCTTTTAAAAAAATTTGATTTTAGTTGAAAACATTAAATTAAATGGAAAAAAGAATATTCAACAAAAACAAAGAGAAGCAGACAGTTTTATTAATGACGAATCACTAAGTAGTGATAGTGAGAGTTTATATCACACCGCATTAACAAATCCAAGAACTTCTACAAATAGTACAGCATCCAAACCTATGCCAGTGATATCTTCAATTAAAAGGTATATTTATGTTATATATATTATTATATGTTGGTAAAGATACAGAATTTGATCAGATATTTTTTTGGTGCAGACTTCAAGCAATATGTGATACCGATACTGAAGATGATAAATCTAGCAGTTCCAAGAAGAAATCTGAAGTTCCAAAAAAGAATCTACACAGAAGAAGATTATCATTTAGTGATGATGAAAGTTCTAGCACAAGTGAATTTGACCCTGGAGATTATGTACCACCAAAAAATACATATAAAAAAGGTAAGAAATAATTTAAAAATTTCCATAAACATGATATACACTCAATCTAAAAATAACTTGATATAAACTTTTAGAAGTTAATAGGACTCCACAACAATCCAGATTTAAATCAGTTGCACCAAATAAGTCTGTAGGGTACAAAAGCTTTTTGACATCTTTGTCAAGTACAATTCCGATAAGTAATACTCATCCAGATGCACAAAAGTATAGATTGGATTATAAAAATAATAAAGATGAATTATGTAAAAAATTATATAAATTGTATAATGAAAAAGTATTTGATAACCAGTTGCCTCAAGATATGTCGATTGAGTGGAATATTCGTATGAGAGGAACTGCTGGATTTTGTTATAACAAGAAATCTATAAGAACTCTTAGTGGTGTTGTTAAATCTTCAAGAATTGTATTGGCAACAAAGGTACATTCTTTTTTTCTTCTTTTATATGTACATGGCTATAATCAATCAGACATAATTAACATAAGAAATAAATGTATTTTATAGATTGTGGATACACCAGACAGATTAAGAGACACTTTGATTCACGAGATGTGTCATGCTGCAACTTGGCTAATAAACGATATCTCGGATGGTCATGGACCTTTTTGGACAAAATGGTACATTATGTTACAATGCTTTTAACTGACAAATAATTCAAATATATAATTAAGTAGTATTTTAAATTTTATAATAAAATATTTTTATAATCTTTATTGTGCAAAATATTATATAATTTATTTTTATTATAGGGCTAATAAGGCAATGGATACATTTCCTGAATTACCACCAATTCGTAGATGTCATGATTATGAAATTAAAACTAAGTATACATATCGATGTACAGGTTGTGGATACAGGTATCAAATTTTGAATATGATACAAATTTATTCTTTCTCTGTTTATAATTTAAACATTTTATTTATTATTATTGATGTTATTTGTTGCAGTATTGGAAGACATTCAAAATCTTTGGATATTGAACGTAAACGATGTGGCCATTGTTTTGGCAAGTTTGAATTGTTAGTTAATAAAACGACTAAATCTGGCATTAAGCAAGTGCAAACTCCAA
This sequence comes from Camponotus vicinus, assembly GCF_025532165.1. Classification (NCBI taxonomy): domain Eukaryota; kingdom Metazoa; phylum Arthropoda; class Insecta; order Hymenoptera; family Formicidae; genus Camponotus; species Camponotus vicinus. The sequence goes on from NW_028141949.1 coordinate 5,205,859, forward strand.
AAAGAGAACCTTCTGGTTTTGCGCTTTATGTGAAGCAGAATTATAATTCAGTGAAAAAAGAGAAAAATAATATGAAACACGCAGAGGTGATGAAGACTTTAGGTCAGCAATTTTCAGCAATTAAAATAGCAAAGAAAGATAATGTATCTAGCAATTAAAAATGACCCAGAGATATCTGATTAAATATCGAATATATATATATATTTTACAATCAAATATTTTACAATCAATTTTAGAAATCAGGTATTTTTTAATTGTAGTAAATAATAAGATTTTTTAAATAGACAACATTTTAACAGATTTTTCAAAGTTGCCAATTATGTATTTAGATTTCTACAATTCTGCATAATATGTTACAGAGATTATAAATGTATGCAATTACAATGTATATATATATACAATTCGAAGACTGATATTTTACTTACTATATTGCAGGCGCTTGAGAGAATATGAAATATTTTATACATATATATTATATTTAAGGACGCATACAAGTATTTTTATAATTCATGATAATATTAAATATAATTAAGACTTGTAGTAGTTTTCTAATAAAGTACATTTATAAAAATTTTTTCTTCTCATAAAACATATTTATATAAATTTAGATCAAATTCTTTAATTCCACGATCTATTATTATTAATTTTACTGACACTTTTTAAAGCTGCCAAATTGTTAAATTAGCTTGGCTTCATTTTTTATTATTCATTAAATTTCCATCCTCTATAAGACACAGCATACTATCACTCGTCATACTCTTGCTCTATGAAGTTTTTCACATAATCAACAATCACGATGCATAAATACTTAGATACGCATGTTCCAAATACGTCTAAACTTGGTACAACTTCATATATTAAGGCGAGTTTAATTAAATAAAACGTATTTATGACGTCTCGATGTTGTGTGGACGCGCCCGAAGGCAAGGGGCGGCGCAGGCGCGTCGTCTTCGCGGTGCGTCAGTAGCGCACTCTAAAAACAGTCGAGCCGAAGATGGCGACGTGTGAGCGGCGGCGTCCGCGCGGTGTTTAGGTCGGGAGAGAGTGAGAGAGGGTACCATGTTGCCGCGGTCGCAGTGTCCGCAGTGTTTCCGTGATCCGCGTTAGGCTCGGTGCAAATGTAGGAATGTCAGAGGCGAAACGGGTACCCCTGCAGACCCTGGAGTTCCCGGAGTCCCTGGGCCACGCGACGAAGAAGGAGAAAAAGGGAAATATGGGCAAGCAGCTCGCGCCCTCCTTTCGCTTCACGCTCACCCTGCCCGAGTCGAACGAGAAGACATGCCCCGAGTTCAACTATGCACAGCTTCTGAAAGCGGCCGAGGTGAGACCCCCGTGCGATTAACTAATTCCCGTCGTGGGAAAACAAAAGACCGTATGGTGTCAAGTTCCACGACACGCGGGACATACGGTTAGAGGAGACGCAGAGGGAGAAGAAAAGATCAAGCGCGTGTATCTAACGACGGGAAATATCTCGAGAGAAGATAGAGACTAGGAGGAAAAAGTGCGAGAAAATCGCGCGGCCGTCTTGGACGCCTCCGGCCGCTTCGGCGCGTCGCCGCTTCGACGCGATTGTCACGCGGCCCGTATCTCGCGCGACATGTGCCAGACGCGACGTCGCGTCCATCCGCGTGTAAAGACATCGTCACGATGGCTGAGACGGGCGAAAACGGCTCCTTGATCGATTCGCGGTCCCTGCCGTGTTAAATCCGCGCATTGTCAACGTCATCGTTGCGTGCGGGCCCAACATATGCACGAGACTGTCACGAGGCTGCTGCGCCTCGTCGAGTCTCGCGACTCGAAGGCGATGCGCCTTTCTCGCGAAAACACGGCATTCTTCACGCGGCCCTTTTGCTCGTAAAACGTCTATGCGAGAGTTGCCATTGCGCGACGACACCATCCGGCGTTTCATCTCTCTTCGTCTTCTCTCTCTCTCTCTCTCTCTCTCTCTCTGTGTCTCTCTCCTTCTCGCTTCTTCTTTCTCTGTTCTTGGGGAAAAGAAAGAGATACGATGCTTTATTCGTTATGTGTAGCGTCTATTTCACAAACCACATATTCCCTTTCGTTGGTCGTTGTACGAAGGAGAAATAGATCGGAGACGGGAAGAGAGAGAGAGATAGATAGAGAAATAGCGCGCGACATACGGCGTGAACGTGTGTGTCGCGCGGAGTCTCTTATTTCACGCGCGCGCGAGAGAATGTGTTGCGGGCTCTCCTTTCTGAATTGTAGATCGATGCACTGGAGACTCGTGACCGCCGACACGTATCAGATATGCCGCTCGAAACGTATGTCACGCACTTTCGCGATCCTCCCTTCCCCTTCTCTTTTCCTTATACATGTATAAAGGGATACAAAATTTAATCTATTGCTGTCTCTTTTCTCGATAGTGTTGAATAATTGATGCCGAACTTTGTTTTTGTCGAAGAAAATACATAATAAATATTTCGAATAATGAAAATATGTATTATTATGTTATTTGAGGCATTTTCTCTAGTTTTATAATACTAACAGTATTCTTTATATATAGAGTTATTATTGAAATAATAGATAATCACGTATGCCTTGTCTGATTTATCTATATTATCAATACCTGCATACATATGTTTATATATATATGATTTTTTTTATTTTTTAAATGATTGATGGGACAAGCATTTAAGTATAAATAATAGTCTATATATTAATAGTATTATGTACTTATAATTATTACTTTTGTATTTGGCAGAATGAATGAAATTGACAAAATGAAATTAGGCAAGAAATAAAATAAATTTTTGTTTTTAAAGACTTCACTTTTTCATTTTTAATTTAAAGATGCAAAAAAAGTAATTATAAGAGCTAATTAATCATCAATAGGTATTTCGCCGATGTTTATGATTTAAAAAATGTTAATTATATTAATTAAAGATACAGAAAATACATATATCAGAAATGTATAAGGATGTGATTAATCGTAAGATTTAATGATGTTTTCGGCGTCTTTTTGTTCTGTTTTGATTTACACACGTGTTTTGAAAGCGTGATACAGATCACTAGCGAATCTAATTTCGGAAAAACAAGGTGCGTATTTTGAAAGTTTACAACGTAAAAAATTGCTCAACAATCTCCACGTTTTAAAATTAGTCTTAATATCATGCAATTAAATACAAAGTAAATATTAACAATTGAAAGTTCAATAGATCTTATCTTGCCTTTATCTGATCTTGACAAAATTCCATTGACATTTATAGATACAAATTTAACGTATGTGGTTTGCTTTATCATATTTTTTCTCTCTTCCTCCCTCTTTCGCTTTTTCTCTTTTTTTATTATTTTCCGACCATATGGCATACTACAATATGCTCATATGATATGCTTTTTGTGCTCTCTTCTTTAATTTAATTCTGCTTTAAATTTTTTTAATCTATTAAATGCGCACGTGAAAATTCTGTTACTAGGTTAATTCCATGTTTTTGTTAAGAATTCCGATAATAATTGTAAAGTCATATGTTGCGAGAAAAAGGGAAAGCGATATATTATACGATTAGCAATACATCTCATTGATTGATTGAATAATTAATTTCGACATAGTTTCGACAGTTAATAAAATTGATTCGAACGAGATGTATGTGTTAAAGATAATCGTTTCTCGAATATCAACAATTACATCGCTAGCAAGATCAATCACTCGATTCAGCGTCCCAGTATCAGGAAATCAGGAGGCTATAAGAGGTGGTTCGCGACCGTGACACATACATACGAGAGCGTGAAAGTGCAAGGATGATGCTCTAGTTGCTATATGTGCTCCTGGTATCGGTGAACACATCGAGCATCCTTTCAGCGACGATTCGTGCCTCTTTTCTTTTTTCTCCTTTGTTTTATCTTTTTTATTGTATTCAAGAGACTTTTATGCGTTACTCTTTTCATAATATTTATGCAAATTGAAATGATTACTAACACTCACTGCAATAATAATAATTGTTTAAAGATTTGTTTTAAAATAAGAGTGCTATGAATTAAATAAAAATTATTTTGCCGTTTAATTCTTTTATTTTGAATGTTACAAATAATAAAAGTAAAATGTAAAAGCTATTACATATATATATATATATATATATGTATATATATGTATATATATATATATATATATGTAATAGCTTTTACATTTTACTTTTATTATTTATAGCATTCATATCTATACTGCAGTGATTTATCATAGATCATTAGATAAAATAATTTCTTAATTATCAACAGATCTTTTCAATTCAAAGAGAATTTTAAAGAATTTTATTAAACACAAATCATGTTTTTATTTACAATATTAATAATAATTTTATAGGATATATCTGGAATTAATTGAATTTAATTAATATGAATTTAATTATATTGAATTTTATTATACATAAAATATATTCGCGCGCGTTTACGTAAGACGATAAAATTATGCATTTTAATTCTGTGGAAAAAAATATATTCTTAAAAAAGGCTGGAATTTTAATGCGCCGTAAGTAGCAAAATGTTGAAAAGATAAAAATTTGACATATGTTTGAATATATACATTAAATGTATAATATTTAATGTATGTGTGATGATATTAAATTATGTTTGAATCGGATGTACGCACTAATCGGAGTTTGCACTTGTAAATGCACTTACAATTAGATGCAGTGTATTCTCTCCGATCAATCTGAATTTTTTATAAATTAGTGAAAATGGTAAATAGAGAATCGAGATAGTGCAATTTATAACTGGGACTAGTTTCTGTGAGCGTATAACAACACATGCATATTTGATAGCAATTACGAATGAATTTATTTGTTATGCAGAAAAAACGAAGAAAAGATCAAAAGGATGGGGATGAAAATGCGACCAACGGATTGGACCCATTCGATGATGATGACGAGGATAAGCTTAGAGACATGGCAAAACGATTCGAAGCGAAATATGTAAGTTAATGTATGCATAAAATTGATTTTGATTGAATCTACAAATTCGATTAATATGTATGTTTCATTGGTTTTTAGGGAACATCTACATCTATGGGGAAAAAAAGACATAAATATGATGAATATGTGGACTTGGGCGCAGGATACGACGAAAATGATTCCTTTATCGACAATACTGACGCTGTACGTAAAATTTATATTTTGTGTATATAACTTCAAACATATATATGATATAATGTTTTTAAATATATTTCTGTTAATATTTCTTTGACAGTATGATGAAATCGTACCCGAAGAAATGACTACAGCACACGGGGGTTTCTATATTAATTGCGGGGCTCTTGAATTCAGAGCAGCTGATAGACATACGTTAGTTCATAATAATAATAATAACAACAATAGTGACGATGATGAAAGCAGCGAAAGCAGTGAGGAAGACACCGAAGATGTAGATAGCCCTAAAAGAATTGACAAGCGAACCATTAGTTCATCGGATGACGATGAGACAGAGGATATTACTAGTGATAACCCGCGAAAAGTAATTGAGAAATATATATGATATCGTTAGTTTTCTATTCAAATTTTATTTTGATTAACATAATGGTTTTCTTATAGAGACGGAAAATTGAAGAAAGCGGTGAAAAGAAAAGTAATCACGAAAATAACAAAAAGCGGAAAAAACCACCAAATCATCAAACTCAAGATGCACAAAATTCTCAACAAGATTTAGATCTTTTGAGACGGAAAGAGAAGAATGAGACTACGGATGCGGAAGGTGGCACAGGTAATTTCTCATTATGTATTATTCTAATTCTAATTATTAAAAATATCCGATTTACATGTATTATGTATGAAATAATTTTATGATTTTAGCTTCGGAAGATCAAGAAGAAAAGAAAAAACCTGATAAACTAGAAAAAAGTAAAACAAATGAGAAAAAGTTTGATCTAAAAAAATTCGAGAAAAAATCGTCCAATAGTAATGGATACGATGCAAAGAAAATAGATTTAAAAAGATTGTGTGGTAAAGATAGTAACATTGACGATGCGATAGAAAGCGTCGTCAACGCAGCTAGAGGAGTCGAAGATGATTCGAGTCGTGATACAACGGATTCAGGAAAATCTCGCGTTTGTCTTTACGTCGAATCTGACGGGGAGGAAATGGAGAATAAAGAAGCGTCTTTGCCCGAAAATCTTCCCGAGGATATAAAAGAAATAGTGAATAAATTAAAGATTCAAGCGGAGAATAGCAAAGATAGCAAGAGCAAGTTTTTCAATAGCGCAATTAATGAAGTACTATTTAAGTAAGTTTCTATATATATATATATACTATACACAAATTTAAAAAAATTACAAATCATGAAAGATATTTTAAGACTCATTTTTATATTCTCTGTTATAGTCTAGAGAAGAAATTACGAATGTTGAATTTGCCTAGCATAAGATTACAAACTTATGGTCATCTAGTGCGTTTTTTGCCCTGCAGTAAAATTACTCTTCTCAGTAGGGCTAAGAAACTTTATTTAAAAGATGCCGAATACAGAGTGAACGAGCCGATGCAAAAGTAAGATCGCAACCATGTATACACACATACACACACACACACACACACACACACACACACACACACACACACACACACACACACACACACACACACACACACACACACACACACACACAATATATATAAATTACAAATTATATATATATATATATATATATATATATATATATATATATATATATATATTTGTAATTTATTTATATAATATATATGAATTATTTCTTATATTTTTAAAAATTCCGATTTTGGTAAATTTTATTAACTTTACAGGTTAAAAACACTAATTGATAATGTCATGCCATCAGTTATGGACAAATATATGAAGGAATGTCAGAAAGTTGCTGATGAAAAGTGAGTAATTTTACTATATCTCACGCATATTTAATGATTCGATATATTACAGCTTTTATTCCCAATTTTTACAACAATTGTATACTATTTTTACTTTAATGATAGCTTGTTTTGTTAACAATAAAAACTTAATTTGAACTATTAATATTAAATCTAATCTTAAACATATAATTGAATAGAGGAAAAATCCAGTTTTTCAGAATTAGAACATATAACTCTACAGTTTATAATTTTTTAAATATAAACTTATTGTAATTTTTTATTTCTCAGTCCTCAATTATACTGGGAGATATATCGGTACTGTTGGTAAGGCGCCCCTCGTAAGAGGAACCCCTTTCTATGCTCGCCTCTCCGACTGCTCTTTCTCTTTATCTTCCTCCTATTTTTTTTGCTGCCTTTATCTTTTTCCCTTAATCTATTCATGCTTATATGCTTTTGCTCTCTCAATTATTGATCAAACATTCATACAATCAATTATGTTCGCATATGGAGGCAAATACATTTTATTACTTAACTGTCATTCTTCTCATCATGTTATTGAGAAAGCAGAGGAAGATGCGGGGCTTTTTATCATCAGTATCAGTGTTTAGTTTTCATCACTAGCATCATCTTTTGTATCGAAAAAAATTATGCATTTGATATGAGACATAATTCGATGATTAGGCGATTTGATTATATATGTTATTACCAAAACGAAAATTAAGATCGAGGAATTCTGTCACAACAAATGCTAATCATCATTCTTTGTCATCGCGATATCATGAATTTTCGTAATATTTTTGTTCAAATGTAATCAAAATCAATCAATTTCAGGGGCTTTGAAGGATCTCCTGCAGATGCAGAGAGTAGCGATGAAGAAGATGGTTCCTCTAAAAATACAGAAAAACCGAAAATACCGCGAAAACGATTTCCATGGACTGATGAAGCCAAGTATGTTACAAAAAAATATCACTTAGATGTGCATTTTGTTATTTTTATTTACATATACAAATATAAATGTTAATTTTAGGAAACTAGTCCTTGAAATTGCTAATGCCAGGAGACATTATTTCAAAATTCTTAGACCAAGAAAAGAGAGTATGGAAACATTTGTTGCCACCTTTATGGATACTAATGTTTTGCCGTTGTGGCCAACTGGTTGTGTACGATTGCAGACTTTGTTAAAATATGCTAGTCCTGTTGAACCTGTGTAAGTACTACATTACACTATTAATATATTATATTTATTCTCATATATATATATATATATATTAGTTTTTCTCTCTATAAATGTGATAAGAAGACTTTTGCTATTTGTGCTTTGCTTTGCGCATGAAACTATCTTATTGTAATTTCTTCCATTTTCACAAAGGTGAAAGGAATATGTATGCCTGAAAAGTAAGGTCCTTGAAAATTGATTTTATTAATTTCTTTGCAAATTTCGCGATCTGAAGCGAAAATCAAGAAATCTGGCACGTTATCCTCATGATGTCAAGTAGTTAGTTGGTTGCTTCATCATTTGATCATTGTATGTTTTAGGTGATTGTAGTGGATTAATACTGAATTTCTACTTCTTCACTCATTAACGGATTCCTAGAAAAAAAATCGTATTCTGCAAGAATCATATTCAATTTAATGCATTTGTGTAGACTATGAGATTGATTTGTATGCAAATATTTAATGTCGATACTAAATTTTTTTTTGAATGCTTTTTCATTAATTTCTTGTACATTAACAAAGATCGCATGAATTATTTATTTATTTGTTGTATTCAGCATAAGTACAATTTTTATTTTATTATTTATTTATTTATTTATCATAAAATATATTAAATATGCACACAATATAAATATTTTACGCTTTTTTCTTTTATTATTACACACACAGCTTGGATTTTTCCTAATATTTATGCAATCCTTTAATGTTGGTATTTATATGTTGGTTTATCAATGAAACTAATATGATTTTAGCATTAAGAAGAAATTGAAAAAATCAAAAGAAATGGCCAATGCAAACAATGTCGCCACTTCTGGGAATATTCAAATTTGCAATTCCGTTGCAAAGAATGATACGGCAAGCGTGAATAATGTTGCGTCTCAAGAAAACGAAAAGACAAACGTATCCAAAATTCAAATTAGCGGTGAAAATTCAACGAACTTTGCAAGTCAAGCAACAACAAAATCTAATGACATCAATGCCGATAGGAAGCAACATAGTAAGCATAAAGATAAACATGTTGAGAATAATGGCCAGCAACAGGAAAGCGCTATTGTCACCATTAACAATTCTACAGTTGGTAAAATTTCCGTCGTACCTACGGCACAACTAATGGCTCAAAAACCAGTTAAGAGTCACATTGAGAAATTTAATCTCATGGATTTAACCAGCAGCTCTCTGTCTATTACACCTGTTAATGATTATCACAAATCATCAGCAAAGACAACTGAAACAAAAAAGGATGTAGTTTCCATTACAGCATGTCCGGATCCCGTGAGTCATTCTAAACCGAACGAAATTTCTCAAACTGGACATCATTCCGTGTATAGACAAGATTCCTATTCGTCAGCACAGGTATTAAAACACAGATTCCTGCAGGAGAACGCTGACGCTAAATGCGACAAGAGATTAGACGATAAAGATGTCGACATGATGATTAATAAGACTGACAAAAAGGACAAGAGAAGGGAGCGATGTGTAGAGATTAAGCACAAATTGTCACATGACCCAAAGAAAAGGAAGAAGGATCAGAAAGTGATGGAGATAGGGCCTATTACTCAAGATGTAGTGCCTATGCCACAGCAAACAACTCTTTCAAAGGAGGAACAGGAACAAAGACAAAATGAGGAAACTATCGCTGCGACTAATTATCTCAGTCAAATTATAAATGATGATTCCTCACCGCGGGGATTAACGGATAAACGGAAAGATGGCTTTATTACAGATGATAATTTAGGAAATATGGTACAACCGACAGAACAAGAGAAAGATGTCCAGATGGTAATGAGATCGTTAAAGGAGTTGCGAGAGTTACAAGAAAGGAACTCTCCCAGTAATTCACCAGGCAGTGGTACTACTCAAAAGCCTGGTAAATCGAATGCGTACATTACTTATCAGGAGGATTATCAACGATTGTACCTCAAGGAGGATAAGGTAAGATCTAAGGAAGAAACGCAATGGTAAAAATGATATTATTCAATTGAAGCGTGAGTTATGAATACTCGCGACGATCAGTTATTATCTTCAATGAGAGACAATAGGCGGGACTCTCAATATTTATGTAATTATGTTTTTTTCGTATAAATGATTGAAATGAGTGAAAGCTGACCGGAACTTCTTCCATTTATACGCGTCATACTATTGGCGAAATAAAAAAAACAACAGTCGAGTAGCGATCATATTGCGGCGTAAGAATATTTAAATATTTTCAAATAAAAACCGCCAAATTATGTATATAATGAATTCGCTAGCGATAGTGTCGGTTGTATATGTACAGAGCAAGTATAAATTATATAAAACTTTAGATTACTCGAAAAAAGAGCGTATAGACTGGGCGAATGACGAGTGAACAGCAAACGTGATATCATATATTTAAAGTTTTAGTACTGCTTTATAATCGGACATGAATTAAATGCTACCAAAAGATTTTGTTTACATTCGTTTGGCGTACGTATTTCTAAAACTAATGAAAATTTTCACATTTGCTGTTCGTTTCTAATTCGTTCAGTGTACATACATTTTAATAAGTATTTGTACATAAGTGAGCAGCGCGTCCATTCGTCTCCGTGAATTGGGTGGTCTATATGAATTTTATTTTCATTTATTCGACGAACCGCCTGATTTTTTTTATTGTGATTTTTTACTAATTATCTAATAACTGATGTCTATATAAGATTTTTAGTTGCGTATCTGATACTTTGTTTTAATTATAAATGTAGGCATTAAGAGTGCTTCTTTTTTTTCCTTTTTTTAAATAAATACTGCCACAACGTGGGAGGAGCATATTATTAGTGTCACACAATAATTGCTTTATAACTTATATTTTTTGACCACCCTGTGTCACAGAGCGAGAAAAAAGTGTGTATTGTTCCTTTTTGTATTTCGACCGTTATTATCATTATAATGTATGTTATACGTCAACAAAGAGGGAGAACAAAGTTCAGTTTGGAATATATGTTTGAGAATTTAACGAAATTATATTATTGCCTTCCAAATTTTTACACATAAGAAACAGACAAGTGATTGTATGGAACTAATCAAAATGTGAAACCATAGTATCAGATCCGTTATTACAAAAGTAAAAAGTCAAGTACAATAAGATACTTCCATTACATTATCTTTATGCTAAATTTTTTTTCTTTTAACATCACAATAAAATATATGTATCTCTTCAACGCTTTAGAGTGTTGGAGGCTGGAGTGCGATTATTATTAGATTAGCTCAAAGAATGTATGTGCGAGCATTCATTGCTTTCTCAAATTGCAAATTTGTGTGGCTTTGTATACGGCTTGATTGAGTAATAGATATAATAGATAGCGTGGGAAAAAGAAAGAATGTGAAAAAAATAGAGAATGCGAGAGTAATGTTTGGAGAGAGAAAGGGAGAGTGAGAGAGACAACTAGATTATTTTTGGAACACATAAAGATGACTAGTACTGTATTATATATTATATACCTTACCCTCCTCCCCTCCCATTTTACCCTTATGATACTTAGAATACGTCTTGTACAATTCCGCATTGAGAATTTTCACTAAGACGACTTTTAAAATATAAGTTTTGAATATTTTTTACAAAAGTTATACAATTTTTCTACCCTTTTCTTCAATATCATAGATTATTGTGATATGTATTTCACATCATTAATGTCTCTTTTATTAAAGTTTTTCTTTCCATCACAATCACTGGTAAATGCAGTATGCAAAAAGATCCAACGCTGTTATGAATAGTGTATATGATAAAAGCGAAATTTCTGAAATTTTACAAATTGTACTTGCATTGTTACTAATTATATTTCTTGTACAAGCTATCCTATTGACTTACCAGAATTTTCTTCTTGTAAATTTAAAATGTTATCATAAAATATAAAGTGCATCATCGTTATATAAACATTAATAGCATTCGTGCAAGTTCGAAAAATCCACTCGCATTCTGAATGTAATTTTTTCTCAGGCATTTTATAATAATTACTCTTAATTTTTACTTTTACATTGTGTCATTTTCCAAAACAATTTTAAAATGAAACGAACAGTATAGCTCGTTTTTGTTATTTTAAAATTACAAAATTTACAGAGTATCTCGAAATCACCGAATACATTACGACACTACAGAAACGAGGTAGACTCCTGCAATTTGACCTTTGCTGAGTATTATATTATCTGCAATTATTCTTATCAATTTATGTTAAGACTATTATCCTGCTAATTACATTTTTCATTTCATATTTATATTTTTTCTTTCAGTCGGCACCGATCGGGAAGGATAAAGTCCAATCACACTGTCACATTCTGCATTATCAATCGGGCGGATATTCGGAAGAGAGTTGAGCCTTCCGTCGAGCATCGTCTCTACGATCGCGGATCCCGTGACGTAACACGACTCAGCGGTTCGAAGAGCGAGCGGGGGTGGCGGAAGGGTAGAGAGGAGACGGCGGTCCGATGTGTGACCTTGCAGTGTTTGTAAACAGACACACGTTGCCGTCGCGAAGTGTTACGAGTGATCGCCATCGCGAGCCACCCCGTGTTATTGTTTCCGAGGAGCGACGTGTGAGGGGCGCGCGCGACCTGGCAAATGGAAATGGAGCCCATGTGCATCGTGGAGAACGAGACGGTGAGTTGGTGACTTTTCAACAATCGGCCGTGCGCGCTGACAATGTGCTCGCGCGTGACGCAAACCTGCCATAGAAGAAACGACGGGTCTTGCGTGCGCGCTCGGCGGAATTACACCATGTTGTGCAAAGAGGGCGCGCCGATAAATTTTAGATTCGCATTTCGAACAATCGCGTTCGATTTGCTCGAGCGAATCGCATTGTCCCGATATCAGATGGTAGCGGGGCACCCCAGTTTGCGTTGACGGAGGTCGCGGGGCGGTGGGAGGCGGGCGCGCGCGGGCGAGGGGTTGCTGTTTAGCTGGCCGATATTTCGTTCGTGCGGTCAAGCTGGCGCCTGACGAAGCTTGACATTTTTCGCGACAGATGGCGGTGTCTCTCGCTTGCACTTGCGATCGCGCGCCGAGCGATGGCGCTGGCTCATTCCGCAAGTTCGCGCCCATTACGTGTGTATCGCGACAGTTTCAAATCTTCATTTCTGTTCAATCGAGTGTGATATAAGGCGCTGGAAGTTTTCGTAGTTTCGCGAAAAGTGCGCGCGTTAGCTCGTAGCATCGTTCTCTAATAGATTTCGAATCGCGTCGTTATTCGGAGACGAAATTATGTCGTACAAAGTGTCGCGGCGGATCCAATGGCTCTCGCGATTATTATCCAGAGTGAATATGCGCGCGAAAGAATTATAGAGTGAAGTTGAGCGTATGTCGTTAAACATTGTGCGCAGTCGCGATCAGTCATGACGAACGTATCGCGACAAATGTAGAGTCGCTCTCGAATCGTCCCGTATTTGTCGCGATTGTTGCTCCTCGCGGGTGAATTTCGCGCGCGGAAGACCAATATCCGCGACCGTCGAATCGCAAAGTGCCGGGCATTCGCGTAGTGCGTGAAATCGCGCTTGATCCTCCGGGATCTCCTCTTTAACAGTGGCTGCAGCCAGCGAAATCTCGTTACCTCGAAGGCTCGAAGTCGTGAATTAAAATGGCCGCGGGATGCCGCGCGATGACGCCAGCGTCATCTTCGCGCTCGTATCGCGTCGCGGGCGCGCACCGCGCGCGTCACGTCCCTGCCGAGAGCCTCTTAGCCCGTGAACTGCGCAGTTGACAGAGCCCGCACGACGCGTAGCAGCGCACCGGTGAGTTTTCCTCCAGATATATTTTCGCGCGCGGGCTTCGCCGCGTCGGCCCGCCGACGCGTCGTCGCGACGCCCTAGCGCGGCCACCGTCGCCGTCGTCCACCGTCGTCGCGTCGTCTCGATATTTCGCGATACGTCGCGCGCGCCCGATCCGCGAGAAAACGCCTTATATGCACACGCGTATGCAACGTTTCGCGGCGCGGCGCGGAGCCCTCCGTGCCCCGTACGTGTGATGTGTCGTCGCGACGCGTGGCCGTGCATACGTGTGCGCGGTCGGCGACGCGAGGAAACTGGGTCGCGTGCTCGTTTTCTCTCTTTCTCTCTCTCTCTTTCTCTCTTTCGCTCTTCTTCTTTCTCTTCGCGACGATCGTAATTCATAAAGCGTCGCCGACGCCGGTAACCGACGACGGTGGCCGCGCGAGAAACCGGTCGATTTCGGAGCCCGCCGCCGCGGGCTTCCTCGTCACCTACGCGCGACGCTACTGCGCAATTCAGCGCGTACGCAAGTCGCCGCCGAAAGAGCGGTCGTCGTCCGCGATTTTCGTGCGAGTCGCTCTCTCGCACGAGCAATCTGCGAAATTCCGCGCTATTTCACGCCGAGTAATCGGAAACTATTTTTGGGATAAATTGTTCTTCGTATGTTGTATGTAATGTATCTTGTTTGATAAACTGCCTTATATTCGCAAAAAAAATTGCGTCATTGTTTTATCAGTGTTCGTTTGAGGACGAAAACGCATGCGTCGTATAAAGAGTAATTCGGTTTCAGCGTGCAAATAGCTTTTATCAGATAGAGATATTTCAAGAAGTTTTATATATGTATATTATATACGTGTGTGTGTCGAAAAATGTAATTATTTTAATTTTTTGTCATTCAAAACTAAATCTTTTCTGGAGCAATTAGCATTTGAATACGCGGGATATAGTGTTTATCGATATGAAATTTTTATCTTGTATGAATCAACAGTTATCTTCTTTAATTTGCGCATAAATGCATACATTATGCATTTAATTAATCTTTTTTTTTTAAACTAATACAATCGGCTACTATGCTTTAATGTACTTAGATTAATTTTTTTTTTAAATATGTTATTTTTTATTTGTACTTTGAATATACGGTACAGCGTCTGTTATAAGAATATTTAGATTCAATATGATAATGATTTTATCTGCTGCGTATCAAGTCATATCTTCTTACTCCTATTAATGTCATTCACTGTTGCCTTTCATATTGATTCTTGCATCCTCATCAAAAAAATTATTTATCGATTTTATAAGTTATTACGTAAAGTAGCGTTGATTAAAACAATTTTGAAGTTTATTCTTCTGATATTTTATTAAAACAGTTATGAAGTTTATTCTTTATAATACTTTTAATATATTCTCTTATATATTAAATATTCTTATTAAAATATCTCTTATACTATTTATTTGATTCTTATCACAATGCATTTATATTAAAAATTAAAATTATATAAATTGGGAATTTTTATAAAAATTTCTCTAAAGAAAAGATTCTAGATTTGATAAATAGTCCGTAAATGAGGGTATATATACATACTAGGTTTAAAACAATTTGTATTATACTACATTACAAGAATCTATTTATCTGCCACCTCGGTTAGTTAAATAGAAAGAGAAATAATTGAGATTTGCAGGCGAAGGCGTCGAGGTAACGGCGTCTTTTAACGAATCCGCAATATTTTCTTTGTATCACGTCCTTGGAAACAAGGTTCGCAATCTCGCGAATACGAGCGAGGGAATTACGATTGTACGTGATCGTCGTTGTCCTTCGTTGCACTTCTTCTTCGAGGTATTGATGATGCGCACGCTACGTGAAACGCTTCGATGACCGAGGTAAAAACATTTAATCGCAGTCACGATAATGAAAGAATATATGCGATCTTAAAAAGGGAGACGGATAACCCTTTGCTATGCAATTATGCATTTTGCGCAATTTCTATCATTGTCATAACACGGCCTATAACCGTATCACGATGTATAGACGTAATTGTCACAAAATAGCCATTTCCGTGCAATTTCGATTTAAATATTTCTCGAACTTAGCAACATTCTTGTGAAAAAAATCAATTTTGAATTGTTCAAAGAATTGATACTGAGAAGAAGTGCTCGATTTTGTTTGAAACACCTTGTATATATGTATGAAACACCTTGTATATATGTATGAAACATTTCAAGATATATTTATTTTTCGATTATCTGATTTTATATATATATATATCTTGTTGGATTTTAGCAAAACTTTAACAATGCGTATCGGTCTTGTCGTTATCATATTATCATCACTAGTAGAACTTTAGCGTGTTACGTTGCCGTTGGCGAGCATCATCCCGACAATAACGAATCTTCACGTTTTCAACGTCATTCGTACTCTCGATCCCAACGAGCTAAGTTATCATAAGAAATCTTCCAGATGCTGTAGCATTGTGCAAAAGAACTTTCACCAGGTGCAATATCGCGATATACGATGATGTTTCCAAAAAGTAGAGTTTTAATATATTATAATAATGCTTTTAAATTTGTGATATAGCGAATTTATCACTACATTTATGAAAGTTAATTATTTGATTTATTTTTTTTTTAAGTATTCGAAATATACATTATAAATTTCGCATATATATTTTTTAATTATATCTACTTATTATTATAAATAATTATAAATACAATTGTGTGTGTGTGTGTTCATATAAACTCCTTCTCTTTTTATTATATTATAGAATCTAACTTTATTGGAAGGATTTGAAGGAGCATATGCAAATTCATATACAAGATAAAGTTGTGTCTCTTAATTTATACTTACATCTTATACTTTTGCGTTTTTTTAGGAATAATAAAAATAAATTAAAAACAAATTTTTAATTATTCAAATTTGTTTTGTCACCGTTTAATGTACATCGTTTTTTTTTTATAAAGTATTTTATAAATTTACAAGTTTGTCATGTGTTATATTTGTTTTACTTTTACTGTTGTTCGATAGGAAAAAATATTTTGATACATTGAATTGTCATATACGCGGCGTACAAAGTGCACACACATCGCACGGTTCATCGTCTTTCGAGTCGTCGGCATATTGAATCATTCTTATTTCCGTTTATATGCGTATTGCCTCGGCGATTGTAATATCTTCCATCGACGTCAACGCGGAGAAAATTTATATCCACCTCGAGAGATATTCCGAGATACTCCTCTTTGTCTTCAGGATCTCCGTCCTTTTTTACGCACATGCGTTGCGTTCTTTTCGCGCGCAGGCATACATGCATACATGTATGTACATATGTATATGTATATCGTTTGACTTTCATAAATTTTTGCCGACGACGTAGACGAATGCGATCGCATAAATCCAATCGTGCTCTCTTTGTCTTCTTATCAGCCACGAATGTGAGCAGGGAAATGTTACGTTCGTTTCTATGTACTTTCCTCACGCTGCGCGCTGCTACACGATAGATACAAAGTCGTATGCAATTTTATCTTAGAACGAAATTGTAGACGAAGTAAAATACATAGTTGAGAATCTAATATTGAACAAGTTAGGATGGTAAAGCTAAGAAATGGAAGGTAAAGCTCACCAAGTTATCAAGAATTTCGCGATAACGTAGTATAGTAATTTTTTTACTAGTTTGATATATTTTCAAAATAAAATTACGCTGACTTTTCGATTTGCTTTCTTATTCTAATTGCATAGAATTGATTGGAGAAATACGGTGGATTTTTATTTTAATTTTATTTTTATCGAACATATTTTTTTTGGCGCGTGATAGGTGAGAAGCGCATGAAATATGCGCGGCGAGGGACGACGAAATTTACGCGATTTTCGCGTTCACGCAACGATTTCGCTCGCACTAGCCATTGTGTTCGCGGAACATCCCCGTCCATTGTTGTACATAACGTCGCTGGAGCAGAAGCGGCGCGGCTGGAAAATTACGAGGGAGCTTTCTCCACCTCCCCTTTCCGTGCCTCCTACTCTCTTCCGGTTACGCTAGTCGGGACGAACAATGACCTGGAAAAGCTCAAGAAAGCTTTAAATCGCGACTGTACGTTCAGAGACCAGCACTATGTACTTTTCGTCGTCGCGATTTCAAATAGTAGAGGAGAGAAAGAACGTGTGATATCGCGCAAAAATACCGTAAAAATACCGCAATAATAACACGAAGTCAGGATACAACAGTTTCACGAAGTAATTTAATCGTATAAGCGCATTTTTAAGAATCCAACTTCATAAGCACCGTTATTCACGCGTGATTATATAGAATCTAAAATCGTTACTCCGAAAAAAATATCGAATATTTTGTAAAGCGTCACGAAACTTCTCAGCTTTTCCCCCCTCGAGCGCAAAATCCGCTTTACCACCCTCTAAAATCGCCGCCGATGGGATTGTAACTTTTGTAAAAGCTTTCAGCTGATGTAGATCGTTAAAAAGTCTTACTACACGAACGAAACGCAACGCAACGCGACGACGGTTAAATACGGTGTATATAAATTCAGGACCCGATGAAAATAATCCTCTGCTCGAGACAGATAAGCGTTGTTGCATATCGCGCGCTGGGGGAAATGTGCTCGACGCGCTACCGTTGTGTAAGCGGACTAAAGGGATTGTGCAACCATCGAATGGAGGTAATAATAAGGTCGTGGGCACGGTGAATCCTGTAACTCTTGCGTCGCGCATTCACCGTCCGCCATTTATTATCATGACGCACACGAGAGAGAGAAAGAGAGAGTGTATTCAGTGCGATGTATTGTGTGAAATGTTGACGAAAACTTACGTAAATCGTACACCGTAAATTCAGTGTTTATACTCGGCGAAGATTAAGATTTTATCGGCTACGCAAATTCGCGGGATTTTATACCCGCGTGAATTTTAATCGCGGAAAGTCGTCGACGGCTTTAATCAGAGTCCTCCCCTTTACCGAGCGGCTAAGCGAGGTTTTTTTTTTGCACGGTTTAAAATATAATATCGCGGTCGTGGATGTTTCAAGCTTTCGATGTCAAAGGATTCTTCTCGCGGCAATAAATTAGCGTTAATCGCCGCCGGGTGATTACAAAAGTTTTGGACACGCGCGAAATTTTCGTCGTAAATCATTCCGCAAAATGAGAATTCAAGACGAAAGAGTTAAGCGCGGAAAGAGTGGCCGGCTTTTACCACGCGACCACGGTGGTAAAACGTTCCTATCCTTCACTTACGTTTACTTTGTTCCATTTCGGTCCACTTTAGTCTAATTTGTCTAACGTCCATTTTTCGCCAAGCGCCGTCTTAAACAAGATAGAAGAAAAAATTGTAGTAAAACTAACTAGAGCCCTCTTTTGCGCGCGTGTCTTCCGGATGTCCGGCTTCGCCACAATATTCTCTCGAGGCTGTTTTCGTCTCGTTGAAGGGAAAAAAAGGCGAAAGAGAGCGAACGAAATTACGCTGCTTGGCCGGCAAACTTGATTGCTGAGGCAATTATAAAATCAGTCAGGCTAATAAAACCGTGTCAAACGTTGGAATTTGAGGGAATTCGAGTATAAAAAAAACATAAACAGCAGAGAAAAATGAGCGCGATATGGTTGATTTAAATCATAAGTGTATTTGAAGAAATGGCGCATGTAACAAAAAATAAGAGGAGCGGAGAAGCGTAAAAGCGTAAAAGTTGAAGCGTAACTAATGCATTTAAGAAGGTCATGCCGAGAGGCTACAAGAGTAAGTTGGGAGTAATAATGAAAATTAATTGCGAGCACGCATATCCTCTTCGAAATTCGAGAGTATTATAACTCGAAAAAGCCGGCGTAAGAACTAGCAAGTGGGCGGCAAGAACGGCGGTCGTAATTAAAGAGTTTTCTCTCGAAAAGCGATCATTCGAGACTCATTTGATGAAGCGCGAAGTAGGAATGTGGTCTAATGAATGGCTTTTGCTCGGGGTTTTAAATTACTGGTAACCATAAAGGAGAGAGCACGTTGTTAGAGTTTGATTTTCTGCACAGCGTAATATAATCTATCCGCACTTTTCGTTATTAATTATCGTGTAAATCCGATGAGAGAACGCCCTTTCCCTTCGCGATTTTATATACGACGGTTATTCAGTTTAAATTAGAAGAAACTGTAGATTCGATCCTTTTTCATTTCTTACGGTTTTTAATTTCTAACAAAATAACGTAACGAAAAAGAGTTAAGTCTAATAAATATTGCCGAAAGAAGAGGATATATGAAAATTTGATGAAGTTGATAATCTTCTGTCTACTGAAACGAATCGAAAGTTATTTATATTTTAGAATAATCTTTGAGCGGATTACGGACGAACTTTTCAACTATTCTGCATTTACACGCTAGAGAGTAAAATTTTAATAAAGTTAAATATATTTGGAGTTTTTGCAGCAAAAATCAGTTTTCAGTGAGAGTATCTGCCTTTTAATTTAAAAAGGAATGTTTTTCGCTCATCTTTAATATGTTTCCACATGGGCCTTTTAACGTTAGATTGTGCTTTGATTAGAAATTTCATTTTATGAAGTTATAATCCGAATTTTTATATATGTAAAAACACTCTTTATATTTATTCAGTCTTGTATAAATTATGTTTGTCTACATAATATTCCACTTTTGTCTCATTACTTTTTAATCCCGCGACTATTTGAATTTTTAACATTATATGTATTTTTTAGAATCACACAATTTAAAATTCTGTTATACATAAAATAAAGTTTGCTGAAAATAAACTAAAAAGACTACGATTCTGTCATTTATCTTGTCTTTTGAAACTTGCTCAGTCAGAGAATATTCGTGTTGTAAATCGTTAATTACGCGAAAATTACAAATATCTCGATAACTTTGTTCGACTAAAATTTATTCCGCGTTAAATCTATCACTGAAGAATATATATGGCGAAAGTTATATATCCTGTAAATCTGTAACAGAAATTTAATGCCTCCGCGGTTATACCGACTCTGATATCTCTCAGATTAGTGTTAACGGACGTCATTCAGTCTGAAGGTGTAAGGGTGAATCATATGGCTACGGCGAGAAGCGTGTCGCTGCATCTCCTGGATATTGTGCGCAATATGCTTTACGGGCATCCGTCCTCCGGTGCAGCAACGCAGAATCGAGCATCCGTTAACCGTGGCAAGACAACGGTTAAGGGTTCCCATTGAAGTGTGTTCCAGCTTGATTAATGTTAGAGCAGGGGAATATACGCATAGTGTCTTAAATCCGGTCGTTGAACATCGTCATTATTTACGTATTTTCTGGTTAATCTCCTTTTAGTCCCTCTTTTAACAATAAAAAAAATTTATTTTTTATATACTTTAGAGTATGTGACCGCTACAAGTGCAGAAAATGTATCCATAAAAGATAATAACATTTTTACTTCGCTGCTTTTAGGGCAAATACGTTTTTTCTAGACGAGTTAGCTTCCGTAGCAAAAAGCACGTTGTGTCTGAAAGCGGTGTGAAAGCATTATACGCAGAAGGGCTTGCACATTATGAAGCAGACTATCTCGCTTTTATCTTTTTGCCATCATTGTAGTTAATCCAAAAAGAGCATTTTCTTAAAAAGATATTAATTTGTGGTACAATTTTAAAATTCTTGATTAGAAGAGTATTACATTTTTGCATAACATTTCCGCAACAAGAAGAATTTTGTGTGCGTAGAATATTTCAGCTTTTGTATTGCAGAAAGTCAGAGAATATTGATAATATGCTAATAAATATTTTTCTCCATGCAAATACAAATTAGAAAGATTAAAATAGATATTGTCTTTCCGGAAACTTATACTGGTGGCCGTCCAATTTTCCATAATGGCATCAAATAATCGGATTTTAGATAATTGAAATTACTTTTTAAGCGCGAAACATTGCATTATACCATGCTTGTACTGATAACAATGAGAAACGTCAGAAAAATATCATAAAATTTTATGTTTGTACGATCGAAGCTTACATTTCTCTGATAGCTAGTGATCGTTAAAATCGCAAGCGCCATGAAAATTGGCTATATAAGTAGAAATCGATTGTATGTATGAACATTCGTACACGTACACGTGGTGTGCGCGAGAAAAATATTATTAAAAGATTTATTGCATATTTTTATTTTATACAATATATCAACAAAATGTCCGATTGACATATGTTTGACGAAGACTATCAATTTAAAAATGTATTATATAATGCGTGTTTCTCAACAAAATACATTTTTTCATAACACAGATACACTCAAATGCTTGTTTCATTGATAATATAACCAGACAGATTCTATAAAATCGATAGAAATTTGGTTGAAAAACATGTAAATTGGATTTCAGATTTTAATATTCCATTTTTATTTTCCGTTTTTTTTTTCTATTTTTCCGTAAATAATATCGAGAGACATTCTCATTCCGGCATTTATATGATTATGACGCAAAGAGACGTAATCAGAATGCGCGTTTCGCACGTCGATAACCATCAGATATGCTTTATGGAAATTTTACATCAATGGGATACTCTATTCTGGCACGCCATTTACTGACGCATTATGCACGCGCTCGCACTTATTCCGCATACTGTGAAAACGTTTTCTGCTTCGAAGCGACATTTATAAAATGGTCGTTTATCGAATCCCGGAAACGAACGGATTGTTTCTTGGTCGATCGGATGTACGTCGATCAGATGGGTTGTCGTATGCAGGAAAAGAAGTCGAATTTAGAATATATATATATATGTATACACGCTCGCGGGTGTGTCTCTGCAGGATGTGATTGCGAGTTGCGAGACATGATAGAGACAAGGAAGTAGACGGAAATGTCAGTGTCAGCAAATGTCTGGCAGATTCCGGAAAGGTTTATAGCCGTGGATCGTCCATATTCCATGACCTAGATATGATTTCATACGGTGATTGTAGAGACATTCGATGGTTCATTTTTACTTTTGTACTTGTATTTTTTTCTCATATTACAGACATTATACTTTCATTAACTTAACAAATAGCTTAAAATGACGTCAGAACTTCGAAGTGATAATCTTCTATACTTTTATAAACGGCTCTTTGCAGATATTACACTTTTTTAAGTATCCATATCTGATATTGAAGATAAAATCAATAAAGAATACTTGATATAAAAGATGATTCTTTTTATTAAATATATCAAGGCTTCTTTTATTTGTGATTCTTTATAGCAGGCTATTATGGTAGACTAATTGTAAGATATTTTTTATTTTTGGCTTGCGGCAATTTGCAATTGATATGCGCGTTCTCGCATATTTCTATTTGGCTGTGTATCTTGTAACTTAATTAAAATTTTATTTTATTTATTAAAACAATCTAAACTTGCATAACATTTAATATGAAATATTTAAGAATATGTAAAATATTTACATAGTATTGATTTTCGTGTTTAAAAGTTTAAATTAAAATTCTATTTAAATAAAATTAATTTGTAATTGAAAAATAATTTATTTCTATTTTAGAAAAAAAATTAATTATTATTTCTTATTTTGAAACTTTGAGACTATATCAGATAACTTTTTATTATTTAATTAGCATTTATATTTACATTAGAATTATTTACATAGTATAATTTATATATTATAATATAATTTATATATATTTATATTATTTATATATTATAGAAAAGAGTCATCTATAACTTGATAAAAAAAAATCTTACATTTCATAACGAGATGCTTACATCCTTATCGTACGCTTCATCATAATATTGCAAGATGCAAAAAAAAGTTAATTAACAACTCTCTGTTTACATATACTATTTTCTCGATTTACAGTTGCATAATTCAACTCGTGAGTTTTCGCGTTCAAAGTTACCACGTGTGTTTTTTTATAGGCGCGAATCAGTTCCAATTATCTCGCACAAAAACATACGGGTAAAGAAGTCGGAAGTGGTCGCGGAACAGAAACGGGATTCGGGGAGATTTAATACCAGATAAGATTGAGAGGAACGGACAGGTCGGAGCGGTAAATAGCGGTTTTAAAGGGATGCGAAATTTGTATTTTGTCACCCCTGAACGCGTATGCATATCTAAAGGCAGTGGTATGCAACAACAGTGCCCGAGGGGCGTGTAAATTTTAATGGCTCGGGTGGAAGTCGGCAAGATGGTGGGTGCGTTTTATCTGGTGCGTGTTCACTGACCACAAGTTTCCCGTACTTTCAAGGCAGCAAGATTGATGCGTGTGTATCCTGGCGTTTCCGCTTGTCTCGAGGTCACTTAATTGGTTTTAACAGTCACATTTAATTATTTCATCGGGACTTCTATCGAAAATTATTTAATTAATATACAAAGTATCAAATAGTGTTCATATTAAGATGCTAAAGATAAAGTCAAAACTCAATATAGTTGGAATTTCTACGAAATAATACGCTGGCTTTATGCACTTGCGAAATTGCTCCTCCAGGTAATTGTGCCGCGTTGAAATTATTTCCGCGTGCAGACGCTTGTTTTTCGCCACGGTGCGAAATGCATGCAATGAGGACCGCGCGAAAATGCATTTCGCGAAAATGTATGCACGTTGCTTTCTTGTTTGACTTGAAGCAGTTCGTATGCGCAGTAAACACATATACTTTACATAAATAATATTCTCGGGACAATGAGACTGCGGCATATGATTGACTGCGTTGACTTATAATAAGATATACATTATGCTTCGTGACGAATATGCGATTTTATAAACAATTTATATGCTATCGAAGTGACTTGCGCGAATAATTACATGTAAAACATTCTATAACAAATATAAAAAGTATATCTTATGTCACTCTATATTCAAAGAGAAAAATGTACTTAAATTTTGAATTAAAAAAGAATGTTTTTGGATTTTAAATTTCACAAGAAATAAATAAACATATATGTGCTCTATATGTTTACGTTATGATTATGAATTTAAAAATATAAAACCCAATATAGATTGCTGGGTAAAAAAAGAATAAAGTAATAAAAAATATATATAATAATAAAATAATATAGATTAATCAATAATTCAGATTTTTTTCGCGTATTTGAAGTTTTGTTAAAAATAAAATCAGATATTGAGGATTACACAGAACAAATAAAAAATACAAAGGATTGATGCAGCTGTTTGATCTAAAATTCGCATTTGCTCAACTCTCTCTCAATTTCATTTGACAAGCCGGATCATGACGATGATAAAGCCTAAAATTGACTGAATGAACGACTGTGACAGTGAAATGAGCGTTTGTCAAACATCGTTTGACGCACGCGCGCGCGCGCGTGCACACGAAAATTAAACTCGTGGCTACGAAAGAAGAAGGTGTTATTGTTGCTCGACTGCAATTGCCACCTTTGCGTTTACGATTGACGACACAGTAGACGATTTCCTCGAGAGCTTTTCACGAAACGGTGAACCTCCGACTCAATTCTCAGCCTCTGCTCTCTTCGGTGACACAATGAGCTTTTGTTTCCATTGAAAACGACACTGCCGCGTGTTTCGCCCAAGATATTAATCGAGGCTGGCGAAACTCTGGTGCGGATCAAGCGGCATTATGAGCGGCCAAGTATGCGTGCGTACGTGCGTACGCGGCCTGATTGAATCGTAAATTATCCCCTGGCGAATTATTCATGGCGCGCTTTCGCTCTTTGGTGGGGTAGCGTAATAATCCAACCGTGCGTTTTGTAACACGTCAATTTTTAATGCTCCATCTCGGTTTCTCGCGCAAGATTTGTCACCGCCGCGCGGCGTAAATATACCTACGGTACGATCATTAATCACAGGAACGCTTCTCCGTAGAATTATTTACTAGCATTTCTATTTACATAATCGGGAAAACCGACTGGCAAAGCCACGTAAAATGGATTGGTTTTAGTGAATAGTGCGACTTATATCTTCTCCTCTCGACGGTATCTCGACTATATTTGAGAGCAAAATGTATGACTATTTGCTCAGAGCTCTATTAATTTCTATAAGATTCTATATATCGCGTTGTCTCACAATTAATTATCTTGTCGTTTTATTTGCAGGAGGGATCTCGCGGTGATCGGAAAGAGGGGGGCAAGAGGGGACGCAAGCCTGGAAGGAAGGCGGCGGACAGGGCGGACATGAAGGCTAAGCTCGGTAAAGTATCTTCATGAACTATATCTGTTGACTCCTTGATATTTAATTGAAATAATTTATTTCGTCGCTGTTTTACTTGTAACGATACGAGATTTTGTCGATAATAGATTGTTTATCCTATCCCGATTAAAATTGTGATAAATTTTAGTCGCGTCAATTTTACAAAACGATTGCGACAATGTTATACAGTGATTAACTGTTTTGAATAATGAGGAAATTTTGAATCATTAATTAAGTAATCGTCATTAAGATTCATTAATTATAAATTGCATCCGCAGTTTGTCATCGTTAATCATTGACTAACATCGTCATTAATAAACATCTGGTAATCATAAAATGATAGATTATTGCTATTATTAAAACTGTTTCAATAATGCACGTCAATTTATATTGAATTAAAATAACATTCCCTGGTTACTGACCGACAATTGTGATCGATGATTATTTTTATTACTTCTTAATCGGTAGCATTTAAATATAAATCCATGTTTAATTACTAATTGTTTAATCACTGCAATAATTAATTATTGATTTGATTATTCAATCACATTTTGATTATCTCTATTGTTTTGATATTTGCATTGACTAGTGTAGGCATATAATATCATAAATTATATATGTATGGCACTATTACTGAGAGAGATATGTAACTATCATAATTTTATGTCGATGGATTGCGATCAAAACATTTGGACTAATAACATCATAAGATAAGAATATCCCGTTAGAGACACTTTCGATAGAATTATTAAATATTTTCACGAAAATTTGTATCGTATAATTTCGAATCGCGAAGAGTCTCGAAGGAATAACAACACAACAGATGTTGACTGTTGGTTGCTTTATCTCCATTCAATGTCTCGACTTGTCAGCGTCTCGCTAATCCAAGATGCAAAAACTCGCGTAAAACAGAAATATAGCGTGCTCTACGGGACAGTGGAAACTGACACAACCCGTAGATATCGGTTCGCGCCGACTTATGCATATACTCCCTGGCATCTCGATGCCACCACCGTCTCTTGATTAAAGCATTTGATAGCGACGCGCGCCGTCCTCCCGAGGACCGCGTATCCGCTGATTGCGCGAGTTGCCGTAGTTTATCTCATTCGCGAATGAATATTTATACCGGCGTCCCGCGGTGGGGCTCCTCTCGATGCCAACGAACGCGAGGATTACGGCGCTGTTCGGCTATTTTGCAATTCCGTCGTTTTGCGGAAAACCGAAGCTCGGAGCTTCCGTGCAACAAAAGCGGGAAGGAAAAGATATAGAAGGAGCAGTGGATGAAACTAACTCCCCCTCTGTTACTGTTGTACCTTGATGGCCGCACGGACCAACGGCGAGTACGATTCTAGGGGATTATTTATGGAACAAACGCGCATGGTCGTCATTCAAGAACGAAACTTTATAATCGTCCCATGGGTTATTTTGTATCTTCTTTTTTTTTCCGCCTTCATTCCTCCCCCCCCCCCCATCCTTCCCATGGGAAAAGCACAATGTTCAAATCTATACAAATGTCAGGGATGATGTTCTTCCGGAATTATAATCTTATACTTTGCCGCTAATTATTATTAGTAATAAATTTTTTCATATGCGAACTAAATTAATTATTTTCCATCGAAACATAGAAAACAAGAGAATTAATTGGATAACAAGATTGTGCTATTAAATTTACATGTCCTTGATTAGCCAAGGCCATTTTAATTTTGCAATTCTGTATAGAGGCCAGATTGATTACAAATTATTTATTTTATTGAATTTATATTTTTACGTTAGTCATAAATTTGCAAGATACTTTCGAACGTTTTGTTTTATAAATCTTAAATTTGCAATTATTCTCCTTTTAGACAAACGGTTATTTCCTTTTGAATCTTTTACGTCCAGGCTATTTGGCACGACTACAGTCCGTTAAAGAACAATTGTATTTTCCTCAGTTTGCTTTCTATCCATCGTTAAACAAGCATTCGATGGATACTCGCATACTGTGAGTCTGGTTCCGGTAGCTTTCTTGACCGCGCGAACGAACGAATAAACTCGGGAGCTCCATTTTATCCGGTACGCACGACTGACGGAATCTCGGCTTTATTTAAACCCGTTCGGGGTTCGCCTCGATTCAGTCCAGATGTCGGCCGTCCCAACGAGATCTCAAATGGAACCGCAAATTGACTGTGAAAGAACGCTTAATTTCCGCGGCGCGCTAATATCGATTTTCTCAGGCGTGATGCCGATTGCGCGTCGGTTTCAATCGGCATCAATGAATCTTTTTTCGATAAAATTCACGGCGCTAGCTGCGCCGATCGACGTTTACGAATCGCGAAAAATCGGTCTGATTATGGGTGATAGAGCAGGAGTACCTTTTAAAAGTCTGGAATAAGACGAGAGACGTTTATTGCTGCTGTAAAAAGCGCTCCCCGATAAAGGATGAAACGATAAGCGTACTCGTGGATGGCTCTAAAGATTTATTTTCATCTAACGCACGAAATGATTTTTGAAAAAGAAAAATAATTTCTGCTACTTCTGACTTTCTGTATTTCATAATATATAGTAATCTGGAAATCTTTCTCGATGTTGCACGAATCTCCGAGTTTACAAACTTTCAAATCTCAGATCTGGAATGTAATGGAAGAGAAAAAAAATACGGACTTTTTAAAAAAGAAACACCCAAAAATTCAATATCCGAGGAAATTTCAGAATACAAGGTATACAGAAATCGACGATCTGATAAAATTGGAGAATTGCAGAATTCAATCGCGGAAGATTGGAAAATTGCAAGTTTCAAATTGCACAACACACGCGCGCGCGTTATATGAATTTTTCTGTTTTAGTTTCGCATTTTATCGAACTCGATTTTGCTCGACACCTGATATGCGATACGTTTATTTCCCTCTTATGTTGGAGCAAAATCATAGCTTATCGTCTGCCTAAAAGTTTTCGCTGTTCGGTCACATATGCCGCGGCATTACCATGCGTCTTGCGCGTTCTGCGACATTATTAAATCCTGAATTCTTGTAGAGCTCGTGATATATATCTGCCACTTGGCCTGCCATTACGTTACAACCTGACGCCGAAAACCAGAGAAATTTATGCTCGGCGCGAATTTCGTTGAAACTTTAGTCGTACCGGTCTCGGGGATCAGCCTGCGTTTTGCATGTATTGATTCTCCATATTAATATGGATTAATCTCACTTCGATTCATTTGCTGTTTTATTACAGAACGGAGTCGGCAGAGTGCGAGGGAGTGCCGCGCGCGGAAGAAGTTGAGGTATCAGTACCTGGAGGAGCTCGTAGCCGATCGTGAGAAAGCAGTGATTGCTCTACGAAAAGAGCTCGAAATGGTGAGTCATATTTTCGACCCTTTTTAATAATTGAATGAAGGAGTAAAATTGAAAAATTCCTAGGAAAGAATCCAGGATAGAAATAGTTAATTTTTTCTCTAGAAATATTGTGTATGTTCTTTTTCCATTCTCATTTTTTATGATGCTAGAAAATATTTTATATATACATATATATACATAAAAAATGAGAATGGGAAAAGAACATACACAATATTTTCTAGGGTAATAAAAAATGAGAATAGAAAAAAAACACTTATTTGCAATATAAAGGCGTTTTCTTTTTTTTTTTTCTTAGAGAAGAGAATACTTCAAAGTTTTTTGAATTAGTTATATCTCAAATATCACAAAGCAAAGCTAATTTTTTGGAAGCTGGAGAACCTTGTAACTTCTTCTTTTCCATTATCTTTCTCATCACCTTTCTTAACCTTCCTTCGAAGTCCAAACTAAGTTACTCGAAGAAGTATAAAGTTTTGGTGGAATACAAAGGTTCGTTCTTTAGTAACATGGAATAGGAATATCATTCGCATCTACAATTACTTCTACAGAGAAATATTTATTAGAATTTATTAGAATTTGTTGGGATTGGTGGAGTTATAAAATTATTCACATCAAGTACATTGCTTGATTAATATTGAATTCTTATAGATGTTTGCTTATGAAATCTCTTACAAATAATTTCGTAATTTTATATAGGAATTGATTTTATTTGTATTTGATTATGCTTGATAAATATAAATCCGATATTTTATAAAATTAGAACACGACGGAATATGATAAAGGTAAAAACTTTGCTATATATAGCGCTCGAAATTATGAAATCGTATTATCCATCTATTGATTATTGATTGAGTTCGTTCTTTGCTTTTCGTCGAAGGGGACGCTTGTTAACGAAATGCTCTGAAAATATTTGACATCGATGTCTGATAGAAGCTAGTGTATCGTTTCATCGTAAGTTCTTTTATCGACAAGCGCAGATATTGCGAGTAAGAAGAACGGTTGAAAAGTTTTCGACAAGATTGGCGTTCCTGTCTGTCCACGAAGTCATTCTGAAATCCTTTTGATTCCCCAAAGATCTCCGGCACACAACAGCTTAGTACGTACAACGAAGATTCGACTGAGGTGGAGCTTACGTCCTTTACACATCACCATTTGTTATCTTTCTACAGTATCGTCAGTGGACGCAAGAATTGGATGCCGGACAAGTCCCCGAAGGACTACAAGCGATGTTGGAGGAATTCGGCTCGTTGAAGCGGGAACAGTCCAGCAGCAACTAAGCTCAAGCAAGGAGGCGAGGAAGAAACGTGGATCGAGCAGTTTACATTGTTATTTCGATCGAAATCCCCCTCTCGCATAATCGAGCTTACTTTCCGTCTTCTCTTCTCTTCCTTTCTCTTTCACGGTTCTTCGAGGCAGTAGAGACTATTTTAATTGGCTTGAAATTTGAAAATTTCTCTTTGCGTTCCTCTATTCGCTAATTTGTAGTCGATTTTTCGGTTTGTTTCGAGGATTTTTTTCGTTTTTTCGACTTTTTTCATGCGATTAGAAAGATTCCTCCTGTTATCTTCTCTCGATTTTATCACGAAAAGCGGAGTCGTCTCGAATTACCTCGTTACCTCATGCGTTATTCTTTTTTATACGTACGTTTTGTTATCGCGACTCGTTGACACATATTTTTTAATGCTCGTTGATTAAAGACATTGATCGGTCGATTATCTACGGCCTCACGCTTAAAATATACCTCCCTCGTACGCGATTGTTGCGCTGTAAGAAAGTATAGATATATCGCTGTTATTATACGCCGCGAAAGAAAAAAACAATCGTTGTGTATCATACAAAGTCTATATTCAGTGTCTGTTCAAAGAGCGTCGTTGCGGAAGCTTCTCGTTGACTGTTTATCGATTTGTTTAAATTTACTGACACACGGTATTCTTGTACCGTGGAAAATTATCATTTTGTACAAATCTCAGCGCCATTACAAAAGTTAATTCGTATATGTGTGCTCGGAAGAGTCTAATTATCGAATAAAACCGATATTTTTCGATGAAGATTAACTTATCGACATTTATTGTTCCTTATTATCTTTATTGTCCTTTATAAACATCGTGGCAACGTCATTTAAAATTTCCTCAATTTTCTTGTTTGAAAATGCAACATTTCTGTTACGTAAGAATTCGCTCCGATTGAGCGAAAATACGAATTTTTTTTTTCTGAATCTCGCGCATGTGGAAATGCATATCCGTCGGCGTTATTTCGAAATCGTATTTTGGATACTGCGATTTCGCATCGCTTTTGCGCGATAAAAATTTGCATATTTTGACGTAAAATACGTTCTGCTATGAAATCTTTGCTGCCATTGGCATAGATTGCAATGCACGATATCATCTCTTGCGTTTATTTGATATCATTCGGCGGTCCGTTGGAAAGAAAAAAAATTGATAGATCCAATATCGTTGTTATTGCGTTCAAAAATTTGAAGCGACAAATTTTGTTGCGCAATTTGACTTTAAGCAGCTCGAATAATAATAGGTGAGTTTAATATCGCCATGTAGTAATGATCATAACAATGTTATACAATGACGAATTAAATGTCACGAATAAGAATCTATAATTCGGTACAATAATTTAATGACATTTCTTTTATTCTTAAATGGGGATTACTATTTTTTGATCACTTGATATAGAAAAGTAATGAACGCGAATATCAGATCAATTTATTCAAATATTTAACTTTATGTCAGTATTAAAAATTTAATGACTTTTTTGGTCCTTGAAAAGATTACTATTTTTTTTGTTTTTTTTTTGTTTTCACTTCACAATATGTGGAAAAGTGATAATGGGTATGAGTATCAAATCGATTTATTCAAATATTTTAGCTTTATGTCGCTATTGCTGGAAATGTTTTGAAGTGATGTTTGTGCGAGATTTTGATTTCCTGTTTTTCAAAAGCTATTGATATCAACGAAATAACACGGTAACGAAATAATGGATAACACGAAAAATTCGAGGATTATATGAATTCATATGGCTCGGATAGAATTTTTGCCAAATATATCATTCATAAATCACCACTTCATTATGATGCACACGGAATCAGACTTTGCTTTTTTTATTAAGAAAAGAATATTGGGGCTCGGTTATGTTTCTCTTACACGCGAACATTGCTCGGTAGGAAAATCCTGCTGCTGTTATAAAGCGTTAAAAAAGAAGAAAGTACATCTCCTTTTTCTCGCCTAGGCGAAATAAATCAGTATGTTAAGCGAAGTATAAGTTAAAATATTACCTCGTAAATACCTCAAATTGTACTAAAGTACCGAGTAAAGAACCGAGTGGCTTCGCATTGTTATTAAACTTGCTGTGTATAATACACTTTCCAACATGATGGCTTTTGTCGTTTTTGAAGATGATATATTTTAGCCGGTAATTCAAGTGCGAAATAACTTCTCGGATAAAAGACTATTATACGAGTCAATTCTATCTAATAAATTATATCGCATACTATATATCAGTACCACACTAATAATACTCATATTGAAATTTTAATGAAAGATTAATTTAAAGAAATATACCTTTTTTGAAATATCTTTTCTCGAGAATTTATTCGCGATAAAATTGCATTAAGGAATAAAATAATTAAATACACATACACACATACATTTTATATCCGTAATGTATCCCGTGATTCAATGCAGAATTAAAAAATAAATTTTTTTTCTACAATTACCTCACTTTTTTTGCGTTGTTTCTAGCAAACTGCATTTGATGCTCTTTCGACCTCTTTTACAGATTTTCGAGAGAAACATTAGCGGCACTTGCGTGGATCGTAAAAATTTAGCGGCGCATGTGTACACATCTCACACATGCATGCGTGACTCGTACTCGATAACGATAATGATACGCAATTCCGCGCACCATGAACCGCGAACATTTAATTCCGTGTCGCGGAAAACGTGCGTTCTAGGTGGAGTATGTGTTGGATATAAAGTCCATAAAGTGTAGTGTTGCGGTGTGAAAAAAATGATAGCCACGTTTGAGGATGCGGAAATAAGGAAAAAAAATATGGTTATTTAACGGAGCGAAGAAATACTTATAGCATCTGTTCCTGATCTTTTCCTCGTGTCGCTTGGAATTTATTATTCCGATAGCTGTGCCTGAAAATATTTTCAGTCAATCTCTTCCTTTTTTTTCTACACTCGCGCAATGTGACAAGTAGTCGCAAGAAAATTCATTGCATTTTGCATTTATAGCGTCTTACAACTTGCAATTATAATTTTAATTCTCTGATGCATTTGAAGATAATCTTATCTTAACGCGAAAACGTCGGACCATCAATAGTTTCAAAATCGTAATTGAGAAAAATAACTTCGGAAATTAAATTTCAAATAAAAGTTTAACAGAATTTGATTTCAAACTTGACTACAAAAATAAATTGTCATTTATATATAACATTATTATGCGATATAAACATATATATAATAAAATTTATGAAAGAAAAATTGACTCCAAATACATTTGATAAATTGTTAAAGCGTTAGAAACGATGTCTATTCATCAATTCATTGATAAGTTTCGTTAAAGAAATTGCGGGTGACGTATAGTCGATAAAGCGGTGAAGAGAAGAATAAGTAAATGAAAGCTATTTTGTGCGAAACGAGCGACATGCAAAGCCCAAGAACGTGAGCTGAAAAACGACAAGTAATTCCATTCTAACGTCTTATCCGTCTTTTTTTTTATTTACTTCGAGGTGAATCGGTATTATCGCTGTCGCTGCTATTATTCTAAACAGTATTACACGCAATCAGATCATGATATTCAATCTATGATATTCTTTCCTATTTTAAAGATATCACGAACATAGTGTATAAGCTTTGAATTATTTACATACGGTTTAAAACTTAATAATTAATTTTACATATATTTATAAAATTAAAGGAATTTACAAAATAATTTATTCCTTGTGAAAGCATTAATATTGATGCAATGTTTGTTTATGAATAAATAAATCAAAGAATTTGTAGCTTTAAATAACATTATATCTTTAGATAATAATATATTTTTATGTGTTTAGTATTGATTAGAAATATGTAGAATACATTTACTCCATTGCAAGAAGATCTATAGGTTATTTTTTTATATCGAAGGAATCGAGATTTGTTCTTTTTTATCTACTTTTTATTATATACTTATAAAAAAATCTATCTTTTTTTTCTCGAGATTAGAATATTAGAATGTCAATTGCGGAAGATATTTTTAGGTCGAGTTTATTTGATTCAAATAATGAAGATAACGATTTTTAATATTATAAATAAATGAGATACAAGCCACATTACTAGGGACATCTTTCGTAATGCGTATTTTGCGCTATTCGAAGATGCGTTTATCGCTTACAAATATCTACATTGAAAACATTCATAATCATTTATAAAATATTACATCGATATAATATTATATTGATATAAATTTTTATACACGAAATTACATACGCGTTTATGATGAGAAAGAGAGAAGTTCTACTTCTCTATTATTTTTATTATTATCATGCTTTGCAAGAGTCTGCTTTCTTTTACAGCTATTGAGCAGCTAAAATAAATGACATATGTAAAATATGAATATCACATGTCTCATCTTCCGCGAATATCAAAGATCGTGTTGAATAATTAAACAAACTATGTATAGCATATTTCATAAAATTTAATGTCAAATCTCATAATCTCTTCCAAGATTTAAAAATTGTAAAAGATTTTTCATGTAAGCTAAAACATGATTATGCTTTATTTAACGTGGAAAATTTTCACATGTCGACAGATTAAGTTATCCGAAAATTAGTTTTATATAAAAATCCTTATTTTTTAAATTACTAGTATTTTTTTATTTTTGCGTGCGATCTGTAATTTAATTTATAGATGCTATCTCGACAAAAAATTTCCAACCAATACTAACTGAAGTTGAATTATATATCGATCGATAAATGTGTTCGTTTCTAATCCTAAGGAATGTTTTCTCTTATAGAATGACCACTTTCCGATAAATCGAACGAGATCAAGTCGAAGATACTTGTGCTGATTCAATCGCGTTGCGATATAATATTCACGAGCTTGGTTTCTGGCGGGTTGATCTCTACATCTTATTGCTCCGTGATAACCGACGGTTGTTTAACCCATGAGACCGAAGGTTCTCGGTAAGGTTTACGAGCAATCAGGGTTTACGATTGACCGAATCATAAACCTGCTTCTACCGCGACGAGATACAATTCTTGATCGTATAAGCTGAATCTCGAGCCGTTGGCCAAATTTCGAGCTATATGTTGGCCAAATTCCGTACAAATGCGGCATTAATTCTACAGCCGCGTCTCGTAGAGCGGGCGGTTAGCCGGTATCTCTCGATACCACCTCGAGGCATTGCAGAGACTATTCAGGATTCATATTTGTATCGCTTGTAGTCCGAAATTTCGAGAGAGGTACTTGATCCACTTTAGCGGGACTTGGTTGATCTTAGATTGCCTTAGGCGCTCTCTATACCCTTAACTGTGTCAAACAGAGCACTGTGGTTAACCAGTGAAACTATTGTATTAACGAGTCATATTGATATAATAATTTTGTAATAATAAGTTTATAAGTTATATAATTTTTATTAAAGTAATGTGAAAGATACAATTTGTTTGAAAATTTTTAAACATAAATATATTTCAAGAGATAAATTTATATTTATTAAAACAAAATATGTATAAATATACATATATATAAGTAGATTCATAAATATATGTAATAAATATAAAGCTGAATTAGAATTATTCGAAAAATTTAATGCCATTATTTATTCGAATAATCATTTAAATATTTATTTTCTGTTTAAGAGATCTTTTCTATTTCATTCGATTTTTATTTGAATTATTTATATGTATAAGTAATATAATTTTCTTTATTGTTTGTAGAGAATTATTTGAACGGTAGAATTATCATTATTTTATTCTATATAAGTATTTTTACTATGAATATTAAATATATATTTTAGATAATTATTTGGATAATTATTTTCGAGTAATGATTTCGATATAATTATGAATAATATAATATAATTATAAATAATTATTTTCTTTTAATTATGAAAAATTACAAGAATCACTTTTTTAAAAATGAAATAATATTTATTAAATTGCTGAATATTCTATACTGAATTGTACATATATGTATATGTAGAACAAATGTTTTAATATCATTACAAACTTATTTCTATTAAGTATAATAATTTGAGCTTGTAACTGAAATAATGTATCTTCTCCCACTCTTTCTCTCTCCATCTGTACACAGGATATGGTTAGAGAATTTTTCTAACTTTAAGACAGCTTTTTACTTCGCGGTTCGCGTTCACTTTGCAAAGCACTCAGGAATATCGTCCGCCAACTTTTTGCAAATCCAACAAATTCCGTCCGGGAAACGCGAGCGGGCCGGGTGAGTAACGCCGTCAGGCGTTTCTTAAAACGGCTGCGAGATATAACTCGCCGGTTTTATATTATACATCCCCGAGCTTAATACACGCGTATTAAGGGATGAAATTTATAGGTCTAGTTTCCACAGTAAACTTAGCCGATATCTCGCCGGGAGGCGAAACAAAGAGTGGTTCTCTCTTGGAGGTTGGTGCTCACCACCGGAGATTCTCCCTCGTTTCCGCTACCTTTCTCACATTCCTTTATTCGCGACTAGTTTACCCTCTCCTTTTTATTTCTTCTTCGCGTCTCGTCTCTTTGTTTCTGCGATGGAGTGTCAGTCAAACGACGGCAAGAAAAAGTTGAAGGCTGCAGCCGAGGCGATGTGAAAGTCTGCGAACGGCAAGAGGGTTGATATAGAATCAGAGAAGGTGGGTCATAAAGGTGCAAGATAGACTTTGGGAAATAGGGGAAAAAAGCAATCGGTTCCCAGACATGGCCGTAGGATACGCGAAGAAATCGGCCGTTCATTCAGCTCCGATGGAGGAAAGAAGCTTAAATGGTTTTTCCGTGGCCGAATTCGGGTCTAAACGTGTTGAAACTTTTTAACGAGCTCGTTAGGGTTCCGCGAATAGCCGAGGAATTAATTATCTTTGAAAAACCGTCCACTCATCTACGGACACACGACGTTTCCGCTTTCTTTTCCAACTTTTTTATTGTTTTCGATTGATGACTGCGCATTCGCATGCGCGGCTATGGTTGGTGATCGATTTTTTGTTTTTTACAGAAAAATTAATCTCTTCTATAAAATTAAGATCCGTTAAAGAATTTTTTCCTTCAAATAAATACGTATAAAATTACAAACGATATAAATTGATATTAATATTATTATTTTCATTTTTTTAAACGGATTTTTATAAAATATGTAATATAAATACGAATTTATTGGAGATATTTTAATATATTGAAAATTGTTTTTTGTATGATTAATTTTAACATGTCCTAATCTGGTTCAATTCTCCTCAAAAAATCAATAATCCAGATGAAGATGATCTTTAATAATATAGATTGTTAAATGTGGTAGTGCTACTTACCAAGATTATAGGAAAGGACCGAAATAAATGAGAACTCGGTCGCTTTCGCAACAACGGCTTTCGTTCGATCTGCCGTAGATTTATTTTAGATACCAGTATAACTTTCGAAACCTTATAGGATATTAGTTACGAGGCTCGCGTTTCATCGATTCTATTTTGTTCGCACGAGAATGGTCATTAAATCGGTTGAACGAGATTCTGTAAGAGATCGGCTCGATTAACTCTCGAATTGTATCGTATTTCTATAAATGAAATTTGACATTTTACACGTTTCCAAGTATCTTTTGTAAAGTGTATTATTTCCTGATGAAAAACGGAAATTTTCGTTTTTTTTAAATCTAAATAAAAAAACTTGCGGATATGTGTGTGCGTTCCTGACATAAAAACATTTTTTTTTAACAATTTTCGTGTCGAAATTTTTGCCACGTAGTTGCAAATTAATATGCCACATCGTTATGGCACCCAAAAAAATTGTGCACTCGAGATTTCGAATGTATAATCATCGAGCTGGTCGCTATGACAAAATTTTGTCGCAAAACAATTCACGCGAGGGCGTGAGACAAAAAATTTTGCGATTCACCAGAATCGTATGCGACGGTGCGGTGTAACCATGGTATAGAATTAAAAAGTTCGTCGTTCAATTCAATATACGTCGATATATATCAGCGTATTAACTTCGATTGTGCAAAATCGTAGGAAATAGTATACTTATAGTATACTTATAATATCGAGCAACGTATTCTCGTCGATTTGGTCGACGTTACTAGAGAGTTACTTTGCGATTTAACCTCATTCGTAGTGTCCTCGAAATTATGATTGGTCAAGCCCACCATCTGGAATCGTGGTCGGTGGGGCTAAAATATGATGAGAAGTCCTGAAAAAAAAAAAGAAAACACCCGCAAGAGAGAGGGCACCGCTCCACAATCGAGATACATGAACTTTTAGTTATATCCGTCGATTTCGCGTACATTTTTAACGTCTAGATTAAAAAGTATCGAGGACACTCGGTGACCTGGTTCTTCGATCCGACATGGCTGGCTTGACATGCTGAGAGGAATAATATGTTTTTCGACTTCAGGTACCATATGTACAAGTTGTCATTCGTTTATACATACACGCACGCACGCACGCACACATGTCCGATCGCTCTCTCATTCACAATTTTATATACTCTCATCAATCGTTCGTTTTGTCGCACGTACAATCGATCTCGTGATGTATTACATAAATTATTGACTAAGACAGATTTTTTTGGTTCCGGCTTCGACGAGGAAATCGCTGAGTACAAATTTTAACATCAAGTGTATGCCCGTGGCTAAATTGTTAAACATTTATACAAACGCGTTGGTCTTCGTATCGCAGTGATAAGGTGCGTGTTTGTTTCCGCCTCGTTGTTGCGCCAATTTCGACGCCTCATTCTTCGTTTTTAAGCGTCTTCCAATCGCATTGACACTTTGATTAACAGTCAATTGGCTCTTTTGTCAACAAAGCACGCGAGACATGCTTTCTCATTCAATCATCGCAACGACGAGTGTATCAGTACCGTAACGCTATATTAGATAACGATTTTCTATTATTTTATAAAATTATATTTCCTTATTTATTACAATTTATTCAAAATTTAATATTGATTATGAAAAATGTATGTTATTTTTTTAAATAATTTTTTTAATTAAATAGATAATGAGTTAAATAAAATTAAAATTAAAAGAGAGCGAATCATAACGTAAAAATTTTACTTTGAATTGTAAAGTCCGTTTTATAAGTTTCACATATCATATTATTCAACAAATTACATTGCGTAATTTTGCGTGTATTCCATCATATACGGCATATATTTGATTTTGCTTCTATGGTGAGTAATTAAATTGTACAATAACTCGCCAATAGCTCGTTCGAGTAATCAATAGCATTACAATAGCAGCACTCATGCTAGTTTCAAATTAATGGACCGTTTCTTCATTAATACACACTACACTGTTATTATCGATTAGGCAGGATATGGATAATAAGTATAATGAGAATTGTTTCAGATGTGAAGCAAGTCAACTGTGATGTAGATTGAATTAAAACTTTTAAATTAAATCTTAATTAATCTTTGTATACATATACGAAGAGAACAGTTAGCCGTATTAATCAATCCCAATTGCAATTTTTCTCCAAAACATCTCTAGCTAGTTATTGAAATATATTACTAATAATTCAATATTAATTGTGTTTATTATTGGTTAATTATCGATAATAATAATAATGAAAGATTATACATATAATAATGCAGATTACACATATAATAAATATTTAGAATTATAATAAAGAGAATTTGAGACGCGTAAAACAGATCGATCAATAGAAACTAAAAGACAGAAATAAAACTTGCAAGTTAAATCTTATTTTATCTGTAA
The DNA here is from genome assembly GCF_025532165.1 of Camponotus vicinus. NCBI lineage: Eukaryota > Metazoa > Arthropoda > Insecta > Hymenoptera > Formicidae > Camponotus > Camponotus vicinus. The sequence continues at coordinate 5,245,922 of NW_028141949.1, forward strand.
AGAAATAACTTGACAATGCTTGAGTGATGTAATTGCAACTCTTATTCGCGGTTTGATACTTTTAGTCACGGTACTAAACGTTTCACTGGCCGTCTCGATGTCCTTCGTAAACACTCATATCTTACAGTTCCGGAATCTCTGGCGGAAATCGGGTTTGTCTATCTACTTACGTACAAAGATGAGAATCTTGGGTAACGTCGAGAAGGATCGAAAGGATTAAGAGAGAGAGAGAGAGAGAGAAGAGAGAGAGTATGCATATATGTATGTGCAACAGACATCGTTCGTTTTGAGAAATGCAAGGAATCGCAAAATTGGAGGGTAAAGATATAAAGGATGAGTTTTATTTCTCTGTGAGGGCAGTGAGCTTTTTCCTTCTTTTTTCGATTGCTTCTCTCTCTCTCTCTCTCTCTCTCTCTCTCTCTTTCTCTCTCTTCTTTTTCGTTCTCTCTCTCGCTCTTTATTTCCGCTCCGATCATTCGATCGTTTGCGTTTCGGGGCGTTTCGCCGAGAGGATTCCGACAGCTTAAGGCGTCATCAGACGTTTTATGTTATAACGGCAGTAATCGCGACCGATTATGTCCTCGTGCGGAATCTCCTCTTCCAGCGGCTCCATCCCCTTCGAGGCCAACTCGTCGCGAATCTGCGCACACACAGAGAGAATACTGCGATGTAGTAAATGTGATTTATTGACTGTTAAAGCTTAGCTTATGGTGATTTATACGCTTTAGCCCTTTAATAAGCGTTACGTAATCGTCGACACCTATCGAGAGTTCGGCGCTCTTATGGGAACAATGCTACCAATCATGATTTACAATCGTCGATCACTCATTGTAATCCGCGTGTGCATCTATGAATTCGCCGTAAGTGGATCAATAGTCCGCGATGACGATAATACTTTTAGATTAGGAATTACGAAGGGTTTCTCGGGACGGTTGGATACTAAGAAGATTAAATTGCTCGCACACAAACATACAAACGCATCAGTGAGCAAATCGATATATTTACAAAGCGCTCATCGCGTGCTTGGAAGCTAGTTCTCCTCATTTTTCTTTCGATGCATTCCCGCGGAAAAAAGCCGATGAATTTTGACGTTACGTCGAGCTTCTGAAGGGCGCGGCGAAGATGGAAGACCGCGCACGTCGCAAATGTTCTTGGGAAAAATCGCCAGGCGCGATTGTAGGGAACAGGGAGATAAAAAGGCGCCACCGGGGGATGGGCTACGATGAAAGGCAAAGACGAGCACGCGCGCGCAAGGGGAAAAAAAAGGGCGTGCGATGCACGCGTATTTCACACGAGCACATGCACAGAGCCCATCAATTTTCGGTGAAGCCCATTAACTTCCCACGGGCTTTACCCGAAAACGAAACTTTCGGCCGCTGATGAACGCATCGACGATGCTCGCGACACACCGTGCCTCTCATCACCACGATGACGAAAAATCGCCGCAATGTATACGATATTAGTTAGGAGTCATTATATATCATCATATACATGTAAATTTATTTATTTATTTATTTATTTACATGTATATTTATTTATTTATTTATTTATTTACATGTATATAATTATTATTATTATGATATGTGATATTTATTTATTATTTACATGTATATACGTGTATATATATATATATATATATATATATATATATCATATGTGAAAAGAGGTTAACATATTTATAGTCTATTATATTATATCACATTTATACGATAAAAAAAATGAGATTGATGATTTAGATGTGAAAAAAAGCTTCATGTTTTGAGCGACTTCTCTGTTTTAATTTGTGATATTTACTATGCTTTTATTTTTCATATCTAATTATATTCGGGATATTCGTTATAATTTTATGAAATTTGATAACATTGCGAGTAGATGTATAATACGTTCTAATTAAACAGATACGAAGATTGATAATGTTACATCTGCAACTTTCGAATAAAACGTGTAAAAGAAATGAATGTTTCGCAGAGAAGAGAGTGATATAAAAAATATCATTGAATTTAAGTTCCTTTCTGTACTTTTTTCCCGGCATCTCGCAGAGTAAAACTTTTTTATAGCGCGAAGAGAGAAAAAGCGAGAAAGAGAAGGTCTCTCTGATTCGTACGAAAATAATTCGGTACAACGCTGGAATGTAAAAAGAGCTTTTATTGACTTGGAAATACCGGCCGCGCTTTTTTCCACGCTTTGCAAAATTTATTTTGTTTTCATAAAGTAAGAAAACGACGTTCTGCGCATTTCGTGTCAATTTCGGTGGAATACATATTAGGGCAGCGTAGCGTAAATTTCATTTTCGCCCGAGATCTACCTTGCAGTTTTTTTCAATTAAGCGAGCGCTATAGCAAGACAGCACGCTATCACAAATATTTACGCCATGGAAACACAATTGCAATTTTTCGGTCATTAGTTATCTGCACTGCGAGGAATCGATACTGCACATCAAAGAGAAATGGCAAATATATACATGTAATTCAAAATTAAGGAACGAACGCAATTTTTCTAGAATATTAAGTATGTTCAAATGAAACATAGACTGAGACTTTTATGAAACAACGATCTTAAATCATGGTTCAGTTGGACGTATCTAATAACTTTTATAAAATTTTTCTTGCGTGTTGCGTGTGTTACATACGCGGGCGCGCACGCGGACGGAAATTCTTTGTACGTGCAAAAACTGTTGAATTTACTTTTTGATCGATAAAAATTAAAAAAATATATAGGAACTTTAAAAGAAATTAAAGAGATAACTTTATTATAGCACTTGAGATGTGTGAAATTCGCGTGCGCAATTTATTTTTCATACTTTATATATATATTTACGTATATAATATATATAATCAAGAAAGAGAGAGAGATAGTTTGGAAAAACTAAACATACGTATCATATGATATTACAAGTTATCTTGAGCATTGATACATACATATAAACTTCACTTAATACTAAATAACATGAATACTATGTAAAGCTTCATTTTGCTTTCTTGTTTGGATTTCTAATTAACTGAGTACAAAGAGAGACGACGCACATCAAAAGAAAATCAGTGGGCGATGTCGAATCTAATTAATTTTATTGCCGTGTTCACACACCTTGTGTATATAATGTTAGGATATTTGTACATGTATGAACATCTCGCAAAAGTGTCTAATAGTTTTCTCTTCATAAACCGCTCCGTATTTATTTTACACAAAACTGAACTTTTTTCTTCCAGACATATATGCTCGAAGAAATTATTGAGTAAAACTTAGTGATACTGAATGTTGAAAGGTCTTTCTTATAAATGCAATCTCTCTTCTGTTCTTTTCCAAAATGAACTGCATATAAAGCTATGGAAATTTTAATTTTAAAAGTTTAATATTGTGGAATGGAAACTTTATAGTCTTGAATTTTGATATTTGAGTTCAATATTTGAACGTGTGTGAAAAATTATACATGTGATACGTTTCGTATTATAGAGCTTCTGTGCTTTTAAATGACATTTTCACGGGAATATATATATTATGCAAAATGTGAGATTAAGATATTAATAGATATTGAAATACTTTGCTCATAAATGCATGAACAATCTTGTTACAGTTTATATTTCCATCCTAAATGAATTACATGAAATTAAAGACTATTAATCCTCCTTCTCAACTTTAAAAATGTCAAAATTAAAACTTTTTAAAACTGTTGCATTAAATTAAATATATTAACTTTTTAAATATTTTAAATAGATTATAGCATGATGTAATATATACAAATACTGTGTAATATGAAATTGTTTAAAGTATATTAATATTATATGATATTACGTGTTGATCTATATATTATGATTTCGTTTTTCTTGAAAATACATACTTTTTTACGATAATGCATTTGTCGATATATATTTTATACTTTGATATGTACGTAAAATTATTATGAGAAGGATAAAATACGAATGAAATGAAACTTAGTGTTGAACATTGCACATGTTTTGTAGTAGCAGATATCGATGACAAACCGATAATAGTGTTGATATGCGACGATGGCTGTTTGTATCAGTGATTTCATTAACGAAAGATATGTCAATAAAAGCGGGACATGTTAAGAAAAAAGATCAAAATTCAATTCCGCCGCTTTCTATAAATACATCGATTTTCTTTCTCTGTTTCTGAAAAATTATATCATAATTTATAGATTGAATCAGTCATTTTAAAAAGAGCATTACTCTCTATTGTAAAAAAATATATATTAGTAGTATTAATATAATTAAGATATTTTCTGTTTCTATTTCTTCTAATGAAAATATATTTTGCTATATATAAATGTATGTATTCCTAAGAAAAAAGACTAGAGTGGAAATTTATTACAATATTTTTTAATTATATAAATTTCCTTCTAAAACGAAGAATCAGTTATGATAATTTATCTTAGGAAAATAAAATAAGAAAAGAAGCTGTAAAAGAGAACTTTGTTCGCCATTAACGTGTTTCGAAATGGCATGGCGATTTACATAATGCGAGTGTGACACTGATTGTATTACGCCCAAGGAATTTCCACCGCTGTTTCCGGACGACTCCTCGCGGGGAGCGTTCGGCGTCGAGCGGAAGCGTCGCGGTCTTACGAAACAGTATCAAAGTTCCTAGGAATTCCACCCCTCGTACGAAGAACAATAGCAAAATTGAATTTCAAAGTAACGTAATCGCCATCATTTCGTTCGCCACATCGCGCCGTAGGCATGGCCATTATTTCAGCAATTACGACATTTCTCGCCTGCCGCGTAACCCGAACCGCCACCGTGGGTGGTGGAAAACGGCGATGAGATGAGTCGAAATTGCTCAAAGGATTTGCCCTTCGCTGAACCTCGCCGACTTTACTGCGATGAGAAAAGCGAAGAGCAAGTAAATGTGTAATTGTATATGTGTGTGTGTGTGTGTGTGTTTCAGGTAAGAAGGTACGATTTCTCCGCGAATTTGCACATTGAAAATTAATGGCAACTTGCCATCTCTCGGTTGGAAGAAACTCGATTCATAAGCGCGGAATTTTCACGTGCTACAAATTATCTTCTCGGGCATAAAGTAAATCCCATTTTCATATTCCGATAATCAAATAATATTCTTCGGAGCCGTATCTGGAAAATTGTACATCTCGAATTAAATTAGGATAATTTGAGAGGGCGCGATTATATACGTGTAACACGTTTCCATTATGTTCTCAGTGTGTCCGCATTGTGTCGTGCGGATCCGCAGCTTTTTCCAGCGTCTCGTCCCACGAAGTCGCGAGAGCATTTTTTGCGCGACACGACGATAAATCACCCCCCGAAGAATTCAGGGCGTAATTTTAATTCGCCGGCTATCCAGCGCGATCGCGCGCGCTCGAATCTTTGTTCTTACGGAAACCGGCGACCTCGAGAATTGTTAGGCGGATGCAAAATTTACGTTTTCGCGCGTAATTTACCGCGGCGCGCGTTTATTATGTTATAATCCGAACGTGTAATACACATTCTTCTCTAAATATAATAAATGACTTTTGCTTTGGACAAATAACCGTGGGTTCCATTGACCACACCGCATCGCAATTAAATTATCACAGTAATTTCAACAACGGCCATCCTGAGCGTCCTCAAACATCCGGAACATCCGGCACACATAATTTCTCACATCATTCCTGTCGGGGCGTGTACCACCGGGTAATATCTGGACTGAAACATTTTCAGGCGCGATGGAATTCTCGTAGGACGATCTGCATTCGACTCCGCAAAACCGGCCATTTAATGTTGAAATATATATGGAACATTAATCGAGTAGTCGAAATGTAGAAGTCGAATTAAATTGAAAGGAATTTAATTTTAGCTAAACATTAGAGAATGACGAGGTGAATTTATAACGTTTTCATAAGCGAATTTTATCAATGTATTATAATCAGGTAATCGAACGCGAGCGGAAGAGATTCTATCAATTATACCATTTTTAATCCATTGAGCGCTGCAACTTTAATTTCTTGCATTTTTATATTTTTATAAAAAACTAGATGGAAAAAGATTATTTTATCATCGATTACTTTCATCATTTTGTTAAATCGACAATAACGGTTCTCGTAACTTTGCGCGCAATACAACACGATTCGAGCGTTAAATTTTAATTAAAGCGTCGACGAGAGTCGAGGGGCAGGAGGGTTCCAGATGCTGCTCTCCTTTAACGCTTATCTTTCGCGAGAGTATAAAATGTCGGTGTTGAGCGATGTTGAATGATGTTTCGGAGCCGTTTAATACACACGTCATGTATAGTCGTGACTGTACGTATGCGCGCTTAAAATAGAGAAAGAAAAAGAAAAAGGGAGCACACACCGTTGGGTAGGTTACTAGATCCTGCCAGCTGGTTCTACGACTGGCAGGGCTCCAAGGGAGCAAAAATCGTGATCCGCTCGACCGAGTTCTCTCTCGTCTGATGATGCACCGCGCGCGCCACGCCGGATGCATGATTTGTGCGCTTTATTAAATCCGATATTGGTCGACTCGGGTAACCCGAACCAGGCCATCGGTTATTTCGTGACGGAAACGAACGCTCCTTTCTCCTTTCTGTGTCTTCTCGTCGTAGCGACTTTTTCACCTTCGACATGCGTCTGCTTTTTTCATCAAGCCAGAAGCTGAACGCGCGGCAAAGAATGGTCCTATTCTTTTCTCTTTTTCTGAGACTGGAAAGAGTAATTTACCTTTTCCACCGCCTTGAACACCCGTATAAGATTCAGACCAGCCAGTTTCTGGATGTCTCTCTCCGACCAGCCACGCGCAAGCAATTCCGCAAAGAGCTCTGGATACTTGCTGACATCCTCCAGACCCGTTGGTGTCCTGAGGCAGAGAATTTATGATGAGATCTTATTGAGATTCGCAGATGAGACTGCGCGATGTGATCGATTAAGATAAAATCGCAATAGACCGAGCAACGTCTTCTTTTTAGGTGCAAAAGTTCAAAAAATTCGGGATTCGATTAAAGATATTCATAATTATAACAGTATTTAATTATTCTCTCGGGTTCACATTGTTAAGCTCTTAAATATTTTTATCGAATATAATAGTTTTTTAATAAAAGTTTTGATATATATTTAATAATATTATGAAAATAATAATTTTTATTTGGATGTAATAAATTAATCAAAATTAAATTGACCAACAATTTCGCGTTCTTTTTATATAAATAAAAATGGACAAATCTCAGCGATGATGAAATGATAGCTGGTAACTTATCAACACGCGATGGCTTATAACCGCAAATGTTAATAGAAAGATATGGGACGAAAATAATTTTGTCTCCCTCTTCATCTCTGAAAATATTGTTTTAAAACACTGCATCCACCGCGATAAATTTTCGTCGCCGGGCAAGCGCTCGACTGCGCCATAAAAGTCGATATGGAAATAATGTCCGTTCTGTAAAGCGCCAGCTTGTGAACGTACGGTGCACCTAAGACCACAATTTACATGAATATTTCCGCTCGATAAGATAGGGCTTTAATGAAGCAGAAAGCTCCGGGAGTTTAAATTAGAAAACTGCTTGAAACTTTTATGGGTCCACCTTCGTACTTTGCGTATTTCCGTATTATCTTAATTTTATTGCGTGCAATTCTTCGCGGCGATTCCACTATCTATTATGCACACTGAGGTACGGTGGATTATATTTTCGTTCACCTGCATTATTCAGTGCGTATAGGTGCAACCTTGACGCGCGATCGCGAATCTATAAAAAGCTCTCATCTATTATGCATGCAAGCGGCATGAACTAAAAAAGTTATTTAATATGTGTCTGTATGAGATTAATGACGTGGCTTTTATCACATTTTTAACGACGATTTGAAATAATGTCTCTACGTGGAGGCAAATTTTGGCCGATGGACTCTTCCATCATAAAAGATCCTGAAAATAATTATGCTAAGCTTCTGTGACGTTTATTATTGATTAAATATCGTTTATTCATATTCTTTCCCATATTCCCTCTCGGATAAATTTCGCCCGAACAAATGTTTAGTTTGAATTATTTTGCAAAGTACCCGGGCGAAGTTTCCGCGTTTCATGATATGAGAATTATCCCTGCTTTCAACCGTTGCGTTATGCTACGCCCCATTTCGTCTAGAATAATTATTTGCAGACTATCACCGTGGTAAAAATTGAATGTACGTATTAAAGGCACCCGGCAGAAGAAAAGTGAATCCGCGCGGAAGAAGGTCAAAGTACAATAATGAGCTAGTCGGGAAGCAGTCGCGGATAAATTACACGAGTTACTTCGGGCGGTTTATCCTTCATTACTTTAATTACCAGTACGCCGGGTGACTGCGGCGAACTTACTTTATCGCTGAGAAAGGCATGCCGAGAAAGCAACTCCTTTTACCTTACGCGATCCTTACTCGTGAATCTAGGGTGGAAATGTGCTATTAGACTGAAATTTCCGAGCCAATTTAATGCTCGCGCAGAAAAGAATGTATTTCGCTGAAAAAATATTCGTTGTGAAAATATTTCTGGAATTAAAATCGCAAAAAGTAATGAATCTCTCTATTTTAACAAAAAAAGAGAACGCTTGAAAAATATCGCTGTTTAAATTTTTATACATACACACGTACGTACACATTTGCTATCTTTTGTATTTAATAAATTCATCAAGAGTCCTCACGATCATTTAGCAAACGGTCTGAATTAAAAATTGTGGAAAATTATCAATTTAAATTTTAATTATAATAAGAAAGAGATCCATATATCTCTCTCTCTTCTAAGTTCGAGAATATCGTCTATTTTCTTATTTACTTATAGTTAACTGACGTAATTCGGGAAATATTGAATCATTTTTCGTTTTCGCAATCGTTTACAATTTCATTAATTTATCTTTAAGTCATTATGCGAACATAGTCGATATTTTTCTTATGAAGATATGTTGAATCGCGACGAGCGAAAATGAACCTATAAAAGGGCTTTAGGCTGAGAGATTCGACGTTCTCATTACGAGAGTTATAACGAGAGTTCGTACAAGACCCGATGACAACAGCACGGGAATGGGACGGTGAGAAGGGGAGCAGGCTGTTCGCTGACAATGTCGGATCAACAAGAGCGGTTAGTGACTTATTCACAGCGCGTCGTGTTTCGGCTGAAACTGGCAGTTATGCAATTGTATACTGTACGCACATCGACCGACCGCAACCAGAAGGCCGTTATACCAATCTCGGAAATTTCCAAATCGGGTGTGTCCATCATCATAAGCTGACTGTAATCGCGGGATAAACGCGTGCGATCCAAGAGAAGACACATTGTATGCTTGCAATCCATTACAATTATGGTTCATTTTTGTCTGATATATTGCGTGGAAATATAAAAATTCTATGAAAATATAAAAATTTGAATATTTTTTGGAAATATCTATGAAATCAATATTAAATCAGATGTGTCTTTGATATTACAATATTCATCTAAAATGGTGATTGTTAGACTTTTCATTTTTGTTGAACACTTTTGGAGAGTGTTTAATGGATCAATAGACTCATGTTCAAGAATTTATGAACTTTTATTTAAGCATGGTTTTTTTTTGCGTATCCAATAAAACTTCTATATGGATCCTTTGGGGCTCTGTGAAACACAGATTAAGAGTATTTTATCTAGAAGTTATTAAAGAGATATATAACTTGTAGTGCATGATTTGTTTCGACCATGGTTGGAAAAACAAATGAAAACACTATCTCCAGGGAATATATCTAATACGACTGGATTGCGTTATATTTTTATAATATACTGGTCTTTATATAAATTTTTCCATTAGCTCACAGAAAATATTGTCCCTCAAAATGAATAAAAATGATGATAATAAAGAAAGCGAAATAAATCAATTTGGCGTACAATTGAGATCGATGGCGTATAAAGATTGTTATGTAACGATAGTTACAGATAAATAAATAAACTCCGGATGATCACTGTTAAAAATATTAACTAATACTCCGAACTACGTCGGGGATGTCACCCATTGAAACGCGATGATCCGAGGATCCACAGTACCGTTGTAGAGAGTTGTTGCCTGATCACGGTTACGAATGTTCACAATTCACAATTCACGAAATTCCCAATTCTGTCCGTCGTCTCTCTTCGTCAATGAGATTGAGCTGACCATGTACGCGGAAAGCGTACGTCGTGTTCGCGTTCTCGCGCACACGTAAATACTTCTCGCCCCGGCGAGATACCCGGTGGCGAATTTATGCGGGCTAAATCTCCGTGGTATAAAAATATACGCGCCCGTGGACCTCGTAAAAATCCGCTATCGAGCAACGACAACCGTGGTTACCGGACATCGATCCGCCTTTCTCGGGACGTACGGGCTCTTTTTGCTCCCCCGTCTTGCTCTCGTACCTCGTCTATTTGCCCGTCGGTACGACCGAATCGAATTCAAAAATGCCGTTTCCACGGGAAAATACGTTTCGCTCAAACCCAGTGACAGTGATTTATGGGCGAGGCTGAAAAGCGCGAAGCTCGGTGGATCGCTTCGCGGAAGAAGTGACACGCTGATCTCGATTCCCCTAGGGAAAACCGAGGAAGTGTTCATCGACATTTTGTCCTTTTTCGTGATCGTGACGTGGATGTAAAGTGACGACTTCGGATGTAACAATTAACTTTTTATATAAAATACGATATATATATATATATATATAGGTACGTATATATATGTCATGTTGTATGATTTTATCAATATCTCTCTTGTGAATTTAAAGCCTATTTTTTTCTAAGTAAGAAACAAACAACAATTATTCATTTTTTATAATTTTTAAAATTCTACATTAAGCATTGCATGTAAATCAAAGTCTGTTTTAAATTAAACGAAGACTGATGTGACTCATTATCTGTCTTCCATTTCCCAAAGAACGTTCATTTTCAATCATTTATAACTTAAGAAGAATCTTTTTCAGGTATTTTTCTCTTTCTTTGTGTTTACGAAAACTATCCTTTTACATTTTTCTTCAACACATTTTCAAACTGTACACCAATCTTTCATTACCTTCTGTATAGACTTCCTCTCAAAAGTTTAAACTTGATATACTGTCTTTGTTTTAACGCGACGTCTATGCGCAAGATGAGAACTATAGTAAGACGGTTCTAAATTCTTCGCGTTCGTCCATAAACGGCTGCTCTACGATGCTACTATAACCGGTCGTTGGCGGGAAACTCAACGAAGGATCCCCGGTATGAATTTTAATCTAGCGTAAAAGCTTATTGGCCGGCAGCAGGACTATCAGCGGTGCCACGTCTTGCCACTTTTAACCTCATCCTCGCGTTTCCTGCACGTTCCGTCGTCTATTTCCGCATGACCCACTTTTTTTTACCTTTAGAAATAATTAAATACATTCTCCGATGCTTTTTCCAACCCATCTCATACGAATATTCCCGTTGCTTTTCTCGCCACGTGCGCGCTACCGACTCGTATAATCAACGAAACGAATACCTCTTACGATTAGCTTGCTGAAATTTTAATGATTCAATCTTAGATTTTATGACTTTCTTTGTTCTCGATTATAATAACGCTACTATTTTTTTTCTAAATATTAAATGAAAGCTAAAGATAGAACTTTTATTTACAATTCAGCTAAAATATCAGAGTAGAATTTCTGCATTTTTCTTAAGCATAATTTCTTATTGAATTCGACTTGAAAGCTGATTGATTTTGAAAATTAATGTTAACGTGGATTAATCGATTTTTAAATAATGTGTCAACTTGTTGGCTATGTATCATTTCAATCTTGTATTACTCGTACGAAATTATTCGCAATAGAAACGATTTGCAGACCGAAACGATTGAAATAGAAATGCAACGTGCGTAACAATAAACGAATTGATCGTCGAAGAATAAATAGTGTCATGCTTCCAGCTTTCATGAATTCCGGAGCAATTTCCTACGTGAAGGCAATGAGTCACGAGCCGCACACGCGGATGTTACACGTGGGACTGAGGGTTCCCCTGTGAAATGCTTCCCCCGATTAGCTCGTTGAAATTTTCACCACGCGCTGTCAACCGGTAGGGTTAATTTAACGTGCAATTAAGAACGCGGCGTTTCTGTCGTGCGGATTCAACGCGATTCTAATGCAGTAGCCAGTGCGAGCTATGCATGAAATTGAGAGACTACTCGATTCGTTTCCGTGGGACAAATTGCTGATTAATTTTGCAAATAGTTGCTATGTAAATTATTATTGACAATTTTCCTCATCTGAGATTATTTATTACTTTTAATCTCATTACTGCGATATTCTTATTTAATTTACAATTAGATTGACCAAATTTTTCGGAAGAATTATATAGCTTTTTTTTTAAATCTCTCTCTCTCGAATATCTTGTGAACTTTTAGAATTTTTTGGCCTGATTTTAGAAATTTTATTCTTTTTTTGAAAAATACAAATGCTCTTTATAATGCCGTTTAATACTTGCAGGAAATATTTATAATAAATGATGAGATTATGCAGGGAATTATGAAGGGAAGAAATTATGCAAATTTATGCAAATTTCATATTACGGCGTGTCAGTGGAGAAAGGTTCCCCAAAAAATTTTATAGGAAGCTATTCATTGGTCTCTGCTGGTATCAGTTATTATTATTAGCATGTTGAAATTTTAACCACGAATTGTGTCAGTCGGGACGCTTCATCGTACGATTCGCCGTACGTGATCATTCTGACCGAAAATAACGCGCGGTTTTACCTTCGAAATTAAATATACTTGCGAGAGAACAGTTTTTGTCTGCAATGAAAGCACGTTATCGAATTTATTTGCGGCGGGTTCGCCGCGAATACGAATAAAAGTCTGTCGGCGAATGAAATGCGCTTCGTCCTAAAAAATTCGATCGATCATTTATTTTTCACGTGTTCGCTAGAAAATATATATGCCATCAATGTTCGCAGAATTTCCAATTTTCAACGTAAGCTCGTTATGGAAGGTATGAAAGAAGGAAAATAGTAAACGAGGGAGAATGGTGCTTTTCTCCCTTTTTCCCCCGTTTCCATGCGTGACACTTTTTATTTTACTTTTTCATCGGATAACTTTTAACTATCGAACGCAAATGTGTTATGCACGCGAAAAGATTGGCAGTTGCTTTTTCTTTTATCACGACGGGCGTAACCTTAAATCCCAAGTTGCCGTGGCAGATATTAAACTTTCTTTCTTTCGTAGTGCGAAAAGCTAGGGGCATGCGGCGGGGGAAACAAGCATTGTTTTCATTCTGATGCGACATCTTTCTCGAGATTCCGGTCGTTCGTATAACGCCACCAAAGTACGTTCTTGTTATTCGCGTCGTTCTTCTTGAAATCATCGCATTCAAGGATCTCAGACTTTGCGAGAAAGCCGTGACATATTTAGGAATGAACGCGAGAATAATCTTTACGTGTCGCAATAAAAGAAATAAAAAATGCAGCGTCGTGTACCGTATCGGACGCGTTGTATTCGTGTTATTAATTTTGATTTGCCATGATTGGATATGAAACCACTTTAATAAAGTTTTGATCTGTCCAGTGCTCTTACCGCAAATAAATTGAATTTAAATGAAACAATATCGTGTCGTATGGATTGTTTCGCATTTAAAGTTGATAAATTTTAAACGATTACACAATATCAATCAAAGATTTAAAAAATTGCAAATATTTAAAAAATTCAAACATTTTCTTCCAATAAAGTTAGTTTAATAAAATTTAGTCTCCATTTCATTAAGTGAATGCAATTAATTATAATTACAGATATTGCATTCCCCCCATGATGTTTTTTAAAAATATTCTTCCATTTATAACATCACCGATAAATATTAAAAATTTATTTACAGATTTTTATATGTAATAATATCGTTAATTTAAAACACGATATGATATCAAGTATCTATGTTTTTATTCCAAAATCGCGATAGTGGAATATTTAAATGAAAACAATTTGTGTAAAATAAAATTTTGGGTAAAATATGTATTTTCCAATACATCAGTAATTAATGATTTATATGTTCATTTATTAAACTTTGTGTGTTTGTTTTGCAATTTTTCTCTGAATTTCATACTTCGGCACAATTTATTTGCTTGTGAGAAATATAAATAACACATATATAATAAATATATTCAAAATGAAAATACGTACATTCCGTCATTTTTTAAACCGTTATAATGAAAATAATCATTTTAAATTTAAATTTAGTTCGTAAATTTATATTTATCTTTTGCCTGAAGAAAACGAAAATATTAAAATTATTAATTATTCATAAATATCGTTATATCTGCTGCATGTATTTATTTTTCCGATTCCTCGCATTTTGTATTCGATATTGTCGTTGTACAAAAATACGGGGAAACCGTATATCGCGATGGTTCGATCAGCGGTGTGCCTTTTACGTCGTTTTTCTTCTTTATCGTTTGGTCTGCAAATCACGCTTCGATGCATCCACGCTGTTTTTCAATCCTCTACTATATACATCAGACACAACCACATGTGTTTTTTTTATACGGATCTCGGAAACTCAACAACTTTTTAGTCATCGTTTATCGCCCTCAATTTACTTATGGTTAGAATTGTTTTTCTTCATCCATCTCTCTCTTTTTTGTGCTCTCTGAATTTTTTCCCGAAAATTAATGGAAGGGACTGCGATTCCAGCAATGCTCGTGCTACAAGAGATCGACATTTTTAATAAAAAAAAAATTGCGATCATATGTTACTTGATTTTCACATTTATTTAACAGATTTCGTATACTTGCATCTCAAGTTATCGCGGCAAAGAAGAATTCTGTGGATTGTTTCTGCATTGAATAGACTGCGTGAAAAACGTAACAAAAGCGGGAATAATGAACGGAAATAATATCGGTCGTTCGATAACAAACGGTTGAATACCCTATCGGGTATCTCGCGAGAAGGATTTTATATATATAGAGTTTTTTTAAAAATGTATCTGTACAATAGTTTTCCTCGCAGTCTTGGGAGAAATAAATGAGCTTCGAACCATATTTATTTATGAAGTCGTCTTGACTAAACACCTCTTGTATTTTCTTATTATTTTCTCTCTATTGCCATCTTTCTCTCAGATTGTAAGCGAGATGTATCGAGTCAAATAGTCTGAATATTTATCTGAAATCGAACTAGTAATCTCTTCTCTTCTCATAAATTTCGGGGACTTTAACTATCTCCGAGTCTCACAAATGATCGGTAGCGCGGTACGTATTGATTTACACTCCGACCTATATCCAAAGGAAGTCGAAAACTTTCCTACATTTGCACTAGTTTGCAATCAGCTTGGCGGAACTGGTATGCAGAGGAAAATGCGTTTACGAATTTATATTGTTTCCACTTGACAAAAAATCATAATATTTATTTTAATGCGAACAATGCAACTACTATTTGATATTAAAATAGTTGTTATCATACGAATAATTATACACACATGTAATTACCGTTGAATCGATCATTTTCATCGATTACTTTTGAATTATGATGATCTTACTACTCCATTATTCATTTTGATTAATTAAGGCACTTGATGGAAAAAACAAAAAATTTTTTGCTCTTTTATTTTTTCATATTTTAGAAACTCTTGCATTATTATCGATCGCATTTGGACGTATAATTATATATTCCAAATGTATAATTACACTTACAAATTGATCCCGTCGTATCCAGCTCCGATGCCGACGTGATCCACGCCGGCGATCTTCCGCACGTGATTGATGTGTGCTGTAACATATCACGAAAATTGCACGTATTACGTAATCGTCATAATGCCCACTGTGCTTAGCGTACTGCGATACAGAACTCATTTGCCATATAACGAGGAAAATTATTATTAATAATTTGCTACCCTAACTGCGAACTCCGCTGTGAAGTAGACCGGGCGATTTTTCATCTACGATTAATATACCGCGTCATTTTTTCTCAAGAGAATTACCTTACACTTATTCGCTTTGTTCCTTTTCATTGTTGTGTCCGCCGGCAATGCATTTTTACACGTTTGACGTACAACGTTCTCCTCCGTTGCATTTGTATTCAAGCTGCCCTGGTTGTTAATCATAATATAGCGCGAAGCGCATAATAAATTCCGCTTTGAATATAAGAGAATATTGCGCTTGTGCAAATTGAATGAATAATCTGTTGATGTTGACTCATCTTCCTATTTATGTAAGTTGAAAGGGATGGTAAATTAATTAACAATTACTATGATTGAATTGCAAAAGGTAAGAGAAATTGAGAGAAGCGTTAGTAATCTCCAATTGATATATCCGGTACGCGGGATTCAAGTAAATTATATTCTGCTTACTGCTGGCTTTGTAATCATATTTATAAATACAATTTCCACCGCTAGGTAAATTTCAAAGCATTCTCTTTCTCGCGCGTGTTGAGGGTGGATAAAATCGAATAATAATTTGAACAGGTATAATGAAATCATGAATGCGCGCATAAACAATGAAAATTTGCATATCCGTCAGACGGATGTTATTGTTAACTCGGGAATTGTCACACGCGCGCGCGTGCATATATAATTTACATCTCGGTGACCTAATACATCACGAGTATAATTACATTGGGCGAAAAACACAAAATTCAAAAAACAATTTCATTCTCTCATCAGAATTATGAATAAATTTCACATCTCGGCTAATTCAACAAATCGCATTACTTACTTCCGTGAGTTTTTAAAGAAAATAAAACAATTTGTTATATTTTATTGATACATTTTTAGTAGCAGCATTTTAAAGTGTACTAAATAAGATTATTATTTTATATATTGAATAAATTAATATAAAGCTATTACTTTTTTATCTTGCGAGCTGCATTTCTCTTATCAAGTTTAAATTTGGTGTAAAATTGATATTGATGTGGTTTCATTAATTCTTGCAAATATCATCGTATCAGTAAATCTTTCATAAAAATTCAAAATGGATGTAATATTCAAATATTGTTTCAACTTTATAAAATATAACATTTTGATAGGATTAGTTATCTAGATTTATAATCGTGATCGGCCAATTTTTTTATCTATTACATACGTCAGAAAAATATTTATTTAGTGAAAAGCATTTATGAAAGCGCTTCCTTCATTCCTCTCTAGTATACGTAGTGAATAACGGCATGGATACAACATGCATAATCAATCGAATAAATGACATAATTCATAATCGATCAGGCCGTAGAATAACGGCATGCATCATTGCATCGCAATTTTGTTAGAGCTCGAGTTTCTGTGAAGCGGAACATATCAGAAACGTCATAAATTTCGATTTTCGTGTTTATGCCGCGCGTTGTTCTCGCGCGTTATCTCCATTATATCGTAAATTATATGTCGAACGACTCGGCGTAACGTGGTATGGTCTTCCAAAATTGATCATTATTCGTGAAGTCATGTCATTGCCAAGCACTAGCCTAGAAAATCACGTATCATGTAGGATGCTGAGACCAGCAGATAATCTCTAGTTCCTCAAAAATTTCGATTTTAATAATAATAAAACGGGAAATTTCTAAGTTTAGATATTTGGATAATTTTACATCTCTCATGTATTTTTATTGAATCAGAAAATTATATTTATATCATAATTTTAGCTGTGGATATGGCTAAAAGGACAAGAGAGAGAAGTGAAAATTATTTGTATAAAGATTTTCGTAAAATGCTTCTCTCTTAAAGAAGCGAACGACTTTGTAGCGTGACTGTTGCGTGTTGTCGTAAACGGAAGGAGTTACATTTGCATTGCATCTCGTATATCGTAACAGTTGTGCCATTAGCAGGTTGCCGTGAGATCTTTCGATTTGCATGTACGATGTAAACAGCACGGTTGATGTTTGTTTGGACAGAATAACGTGCGAATGTCTCTTGAGATGCAACGTAGGTGTATTTTGATGGTTCGCGTGAGAAACACGTGCAGTACAATATAGTCGCACAAAGCGAAGAAGCAACGCGTTTCCGTAAGCGATGTAAATCTTATTTACAATCAAATATTTACAAACAAATTATTATTTTACATTTTATAATATAAAAGAGATCACAATATTACATCTCATGAATTATTTAAAAACTTCCATTAAATATATTGTTTTGTCAATGGATTGGGAGTAATTTCGCGCTGAGAATAAAAAAAAATTATATTTTTTTAATACAATGTTTACACCGAATATTTGTAAAAAATTTCTCGAATTCGGAAATGGTTAAATTAGAGGTGCAGATAAAACTACGTGTCGCGCAAGTTAAATAAAAGGGCACATGTGGATTGAAAGTACTTTCGCAATCGTGAATGTATCTCGCCGGAGGAAGATAGATAGGTAACTCTTTTAACGCGCGCAAACTGCGAGCTGGAATCGAGAAAATTGCATTCGCATTGTAAACAAAGAAGCAGTCACTCGGTAAACGTAATGCGGGGAATTGCGAGCTGTGATAGCGCGCGTCGCGTTATTATTAACCGATGGCGATTGTTGAGCACGCGCGCGCGACGACGGTCGCTATGGGATCATCCACGCTCCGATGGAACGCGATGCAACGGGATGTGGAAAGCGAGGAGGAAAATGACGTAGCGAGCGTGGTGAGAATCAATCATAAGCGTAATACCCGCTTCGAATGGCCAATCCGGCGAATCGCGCGAATCGCACAATCCCGAAATTATAATTGTGCACCCGGTATATAACGCACATTTCCTGTTCGCGTCCATAATTTTCTTCCCCGCTTTCCCATGGCGGACATAATTTTCTCCGCGGCTCTGTAACAGTCGATGTAAAGCAATTATAGAGATGCCGGCCGCGGAAGGAAGCGATTATTCAGGCACCCGGACTACGCCCGATTACGCGTCCGACGCGCGGCCATCCGGGCCAGCGATTATTGTCCGGACCAGCGATATTCATTCTTTCTTTTGTTTCGCTTTTCGAGATATGCGCGCGGCACAATTTGACTTTTCAATTCCGCGCGATTCAATAGCACGCGATTGAAATTTGTAACGTATCCTATCCGAGGGCCGAGGAGATGCGTTCTATTCCCCGGTGCGATATTATACGTCACATTTGCCTATTCTTACGGAAGGCGCATGAAAACACTGGGAAATGGCGACACGGGATTATTACGATCCTAGTAAAACTACAAATCTTGCGGGGTTCTCCGAGTTTGCATCCCGCGAGATCCCGGGAGATTAGCATGAGAAAAATGGACGAAATTAAAGAATTTATTATCTCGCGTTTATTATCTTCGTGGATTAAGAATTATGATAGTCTCCTACGCCGTTTCCTCGGCTGTAATTTAACAGAGAGAGGGAGATAAACGTTCTGTGTCGATCTCGCCTTTCTCCTTGTAGATCTGAAAATTCACGTCCATGTACAAAAACTGACACCGCTTGGCAATACCATGGAACGGAATTGGCTGCACCCGCGGGAAAACGTCACGAACATTTCACTTTTTTGTCGCATTTGCCTGCAGAAACGTTCGGGTTTTCGCAGGATGCATTTGGAACCGCGGTTTGGCCGCGCAAAGTGTGAACTTTGGATTACGGGTGTACTTCGTACACACACGATGGCCTCGGCTTCGCGATCGATCTCGCTCGAAAGTAAAGAGTTAACTTTATCAAACGTGGCACACTTGAAATGCCAGGAAAAGTTACACCATTATACCACAATGGAATGGAACTGTATTTTTCTTTAGATTGCTTGGCTACCTAAATTAATGATTTAAGTCGATTCGCACTTTTTGAACGAAAAATATGATATTCCGTTTCAATTTAATCTTGGAGTCTATTGGAGCTACATTCTCGATTAAAACTTCGATTCTATATCTTTAATTGTATTAGATATATATATATATATATATATATATATATATATATATATATATATACATACCCAAATATACGGACAAAGCCCTTTACACTACGCGATCTCAAATATTAATGCCTTCGAAATTTCAAGTCGCTCTAACAATAATGCAAATAAGATAGCGATCTGTTTGATACTTAACGCTCGACCTAGTCGCTTTAGCAGAGAAAGAGCTCTGGAGATGTTCATTTTGCGATGTCAATGGCGACTTTGAAAGGCGTGGCTTAGCCGCGGAAACCATATCAGTCGTGAAAAAACTAAGTGCGATAATCTTTTCAATTAGCCTTTACTGAAATATAAAAGCAGGCGATTGTCATCGCCTGCTCAGAGCTACAAGAGATAAAAGCGGCAAAGTAACGTTGATTACACTAGAGAGAAGGAAGCTTAATGAAGAAAATTTTATTCAATGCTCCAATTTATCTCATTTCGAAAAGAATACAGAAATATAAATGCGGGAAATAACCGATTCCATCAGACGTCGTATTGCATATACGTGTATTGTGTTTTATTTTAAAAAGTCCGAGATAATGGTGCGTTTCGGCAAACAAATATCATGCGCTTTAAGCATGTATAGTACCTACAAATAATTGGATTTCATTTTCGAAAATTTTATTAACGCATCGTGCTGTGCAAACAAACTGACACTGTAATATCCGTTTTTACGAGTTCCGATGTTAGGTTTTGTGCAAATACTGCGAATGCATTAATAATTAAAATTAAACAATTCTCATTGCTCACCTGCTACATCCTCGAGCGTCGATTTTTCGCCACAGCTGATAAAATGGGGGTAGAAGGATACCATAACTATACCACCGGTCTTCGTCTGCGAACAAAATATCCACGTTTCGCTTAATACGATTTTTGAATTAAATAAACTATAGAAAAAATATCTGATTATTAATATAATTTATGAAATCTAGAGTTCATATGAGATAAATTATCATACAATATTTTCTGAGCAAAAATAGCAGAATCATTAAATCTGAAAAATTATATATGTAAATCCGTTTTGTATGAATTAAAACGTTGCATGCATTTATTATCTTTAACAATTTCGTTATCGAGGCACTTACTAAAGCTTGCAACGCGTGGTCAGGCACATTTCGCGAGGAATTGCAAAGAGCGTGGGCGCTGCTGTGGCTGAAAATCACCGGCGCTTTCGATGTCATCATGGCGTCTAGCATCGTGGGCACCGAGACGTGGGACAGGTCCACCATCATCCCGAGTCGATTCATCTCCAACACGACACTCTGAAAAATCACTTCGACGTTAAATAGTTTCGATACTCGCGAGCTCTCGCTTTCACGATATGATTTCGAGACATTGGCGGATTAAAATATTTCAAAGAATGTTACGATTTTAATGTCGAAAGACATGCCTTTTGGTGCATAATTTCTCGAATACTTACGATGGACATTAATCTAGATTATATATAAAGCGGCTCGAAAGGATCCATTGTGTCATGTCGATGACAGTGTAGTCGTGCAACTTTTTATCAATTCTTCTTTTCACTATTTTTTATAGCCTTGATAAATTTCGAGTCATCTATTCAAGAGCATCTTTCCTTGTTTATTTTTGATTTTTTTAAGATTAAGGTCTGACAGAAGGTTAGTTATGTATCTGCCGGGTTACTTTCCGAATTAAATTTCGCATTGGTGATGAAGCGAATGGACCAGTTTATAGTCCGCGCACGTTAGGTCAGTGACACTTATTGCGCGAATCGGATTGAAGTTTAGAACGAATTCTTTCCGAGGCTGCAACCCCCCGAGAAGAATGCCAATGCGAGTTGAAACGTCGGATTTTCAGTATCTACCAATCGATATGTTTAAAAGATAACAATATCATATAAGATTTGTAGAAACATATTGTAATTTATTGCAGATTTATAATGCGATACTTTAAAAATCTAATATAAAATATCGTATTATGTTCTAGAATATAAAATTACAAGATATATTTTAACAAATCTTATATAGTATTGTTATCTCTTAAACATATTGATTAGGGAATTTTTTTTAAATCATAGATTTTTTAGTTTTAAAAACAAATTCGCAAAATTATAATAAGATTACTGTGAAACGAAGTTAGTATTAGAGAGAGATATAATTTTAAATAGTATGTTTCATTAACAATGGTATTTGTATTTTCTGAAACCAAAATTAAAACTCGCTAAACGCTTTGACACGGAAGAATTATCCTTGTTAGGAGCCAAGTTGTTGCACGAATTCCGATTTCTTTCCTGCACGGAGAACGTTATCTCCGTTAAACGAGAATGCTTTGTTAAACTGGCAACGTGATAAACTGAACGTCTAAGGATTCCTTCTCGGCTTTCTTATTCCCCACAGCTTTGCCATAGTTGTGTTTCTACTCTTTTTTTTTCTCGCAAGTCGTGACGAATTCTTAGCGTGACTTCCGTCTCGTTTCCATTCTAGATGCTTCAAGTACGAGGGACCGAGACGGAATTCTCGTTATGTTGACAGATAAATAAAGAAAACTTCAATATATATGTCTGGATGAATCTTATAACAGATTGAATGGCGTATTAAATGAAGGATAAATAATAGGAAATACATAAACTTGAGCGTAAAAAAATTAACAGTCAAATTTTTGCACGATATTTTTGTTTTTTTATGATCTTCTTGAGTTCTCTTCTTGAGATTTCTTTATCATATTCTATTCTTAAGAAACTTAAAATGCACTTCTCTTGAACAAGAATTGGACAAATTTTCAAGAATCAGAGGAAGCTTGCGAAAAATCTCGTTGCATAGAATCGTGGAAAGAGAAGAGTTGGGATGCGGTTGGGATTGGATACGTGCGAGTGACACGCGATAGGGTGGTTTTGTAGGTTGGAGAAACCCTGATGAAAAGGAGAGAAAGAGGAACGGAAGAGAGAGAAAGAGAGAAATGCGCGTAAGCCTGGCTCTAGCGATTCTTTTCCATTATTCAAGCAATTTATTTTCTGAAGAGGCATCTCATGTGTTTGCGATCTAGCCAGACTTTTCACTCCGTTTACCTCCCCTTTATCTAGAAACAATAAATTTTAATGGAATTCTTTCACTAACGAGCAAAATAAAAAATAATTACGATTACTTAATTTGCAATTCTGTTTCTATTCCGGTAAAGTGGCTGCTTTCTTTTATTCTATTATTTTTATAAAATATTTTTTGCCCAAAAGGACGTAATTTACAAGTCATTTAGAAATCAGGGAAATGAATGGAATCATGGATAGAATATATTCATACATAAACATTTGATTAATGAAAAGGGGGAGACATTTCTCTTTTAGGGGACATTATTGCCCTAATCTATGAACTCGCTACTCCCCCAGCTCATTCATAGTAAATTTATTTCTTTTGGAGGCTGATGATACATATATTTTCTGGTTATTGGAAAGTTCACCCTTTAGTATCTCTGGGATGTGTTAAGGTAGCGCAATGGCGGTTGGTGCGACCTATCGGTCGACAGGATGACGAATAAGCTTCATTCTCCCATGAGTCCTTTTGAAAGGTATCCACTCGTATCATAGATATGTTCTTTCATTCATTGCTCCCTCAGGTATTTTTCGGAGCGAAAACTGAAGGAGGAGCCGGCACGTTTATTCATTCTCTCTTCACCCCTGTGTCTAATTTTTTATTTTTGATTTTGAGACAAAGCTAATTCATTTTGAAGAAATAAATCACAAAATCAATTTTCTTAATTTGTAATATTATTCAATTATTCAGAAATAAAATTTCATTTCACATAGAATACCTTCAATTGCTCCAATTTAAATTTTTATTAAAAGTTTGTGTTTTTATAAATTTGATATAGAATTTAAATTTGAATATATTAGAAATATTTATAAATAATATAAATTTGAAACATAAATAGAGATTTAGAAATTGAAACATAAATACAGAAATATTTTTCGATTTATGTATATAAAAAATGTTTTTTTAATGAAAATAAATATTCCTCTGTAAGTTGAATTTTTATACGAACAAATAATACATTTCTCTGGAAAAAGTTAGAATAGATAAACTATAGTTTTATTCTCTTTTTTTAATAGAAAATAAAATAATTGTAAAAATAGCTCTATAAATGATACATTTTATAGAATTGTTATTGATATTTACTGTATATTGTCCAAATAATTATATACTAATAATGTGATATTTTTTATTTATTTAATTTATAAAGTAGAAATTAAAAAAAACAAAATTTTTCTAACAACTTAGCAATTTTTTATCTATTTTCTTTACTTTACAAGATAGAATTTAATAAAAATTTTAAATTTCTTTAAAATTTTTAAGATAAACGTTTTAATTGAACTCTTCTCTCTTTCTTTGTAAACAAAACTAGCGCAGAAAATGTGTCATGTATTTTAATTTTGATGTATAAATCTCTGAGATTAATAATAATCGGTTTCTCTATAAGTCTTTCCAAAGAAATTTTAAAATTATTTCAAATAAACAAAGTTATATAACATTTATCTATAGCAGCTATTAAGATCTCAGCCATTGACTATAACATTGAGAAATAGTACGTTATTATATCTGGTTCAGCGTTACACACAATTAATTCGATTATCTTATGTGCATTTTCTGAATCTGTGGCATCCAAAATTGAATTTCCCGAAATTATACTGATTTCAATCCCCGCAATTCCAATGTCGCTTTCCGGGTTGCATTTTCCACTCGAGAGATTCGCCCGATCGAAACGGACTAGCTAAATCTCGGACAAGATTCCAGTGCGGACCACTTCCGCGGAAACAAAGGATCAGCGGGTGACGTCTCGCCTTGGTCGCATAGGAAATTGCACAGTTTGAAATGTCGAAAGTTTTTCCGATGGGTGATCTAACAGAGTCGGAGCCAAGTCGGGCCGAAAATGCGCCTCTGTCCGCGATTGCTCGCCCCGTGGATATGTATGCTCGTGAAACGTTCTCGCTTTGATTGATTCAAGTTGGCGGCGACGATCGGGATGGCCGATCATTCTGTTCTTCCTCGATGGTAAAACTTACCACGTCTGCAACACAGCCGCGCTTTGCCGTCAACACCTACGCCCGCCGTTATCGTCCAACTTCAGTTTGCGAAACTGTCGGCGCCCTACCGACTATTTAAACGCGAACTCCTAGAACAAGCTATCGCATCTGGCCTCAAAAGGGCGCGGCCGGCCAACCCGTAACGCTTTCGGAAACTTATTGGCCAGCTGTACTGCCATATTGCGTCTTTGCGAACATCCGTGTTGCTCTTTTGGTATCTGGCTGCCACGAATTAATTCAGAAACTGTTGCGGTAACCGTCGCAACTTTCCTTCGGATTCAGATTGCGGATTCTGATTCCGTATAAATATACGGTTTACTATATATTGATCGTAGATTTTGTGCAGTTTCCATTATTCATATTTAGATTACACTATCAGAACACTTTTTATTCTATTTATATTGTATTTGTATTTATAAAAATATATTAAAATTACATAAAGCATATAATAGAAAATAATCTTCTCTTACTGGCTTTTTCGTTTAATAATTTATTTTATTTCTGATTTGCAAAAAAAGCTCGAGTGAATAGCTATTTTGCAGATTTCCGATAATATTTCAATGTAATATTGCAGTGACTAAATTCGGAGAACCGAGTTCACCGTTACGTTAAAATGAATTAAGTCTTATCTATATCTCAAGCGACTTCAGCGAGGATAAAAGTCGATTTTGGTAGCAACTCGCTAAAGTTTGCCGGTGGATAAGAATGCACTCGTGGCCAGGGATAAGGGACGAGAGATAAAAAGCGAGAAAGTTAATAAAGGACCAGTGTATTCGAAAGTTTAGCGCCTACGAGATGGTCCGTGGATCTCGGGATTTAAGACCGAGTGGACCTTCCGTGAGGAAACGATAATGCAGTTTTAAAGAGTTTCAATATAGCTCGCGAACGGTAATGCGCGAAAGGCACTGCGCGAACTTTATGAAATTAAGGAGGAGGAAGGCTGCAATATTGATAACGTCGCGAAGTCGACCGTGATAAGTAGTTAATACCCGTCTGTGCAAGGCTCTCGGATGCGAGACAAGTATTTCGACGACGCGATTAATGCTCTTACGTCGAAGCCCCTGAGAAATGATCCCGCGAAAGAAATATCGACTATTCCTCACACGTATAACCCATTTCTTCCAACTCTTATCCTTTTTTCACGAAATATTAACCTATTGTCCTCGGAAGTATCTGGGATAGTGTGGCATAATAAATCACCCTTCTGCAGCTTTGCTCGCTCTCTTTCTCTCTCCTTTTTTTCTCTCTTCCTTTATTCTTTTCTCCTTCCCTTTTACTTTTATGAAAGTTTTTATCCTGTTTATTACAATCCCATTCGATTCCATCGAAGCTTCACGAAGCGATTAATCATAGAAGGAGTGAAGTTGTGCTTTAACAGCTACGTACATCGAAAAGCGGAATTTCATCCGCATTCAATAAAGTGCCCTACGTAAAAAATCACTATATTTTTTGTTTAATTATATTTTGCATATCGAAAAAAGCACTTATTCGCTCTTAAACGCATTCAGATCGAGATTGAACGACGTGCAAAAAGAATTACTTGCCCTACTTTGGGCCTGTGTGATCTTCCTATATCTTGCTCCTTTTCCGTGATTTTAGTCTGCGCTCTAAGGGCTTTGCCGAAGCAATTAAGCGAGAGCATCAGGGTGTGACTGAGGGTGCTTTTAGCGCGGGAGCAGCAGCAATCCATAGATATCGGCCACTTTTCGTGTGCGCATGCACGCGAGATGCGAATCGCATTCGACGGATTGCTTTTTAACGTGTACGCGCCTACAAGCGCACATTGGGAGATGCGCACACGTCGCATCGATACAAAGAATCACGTAGAAGGTTGGAAAACGTAGCTTCAGGATATAACAGGGAAAGAGGTGGTATACCTTGTGATACCGAAAGCGACGCTATTTTCCGCTTTCTCGTACGTGGCAGATCATGGAAGCGCGATAGTCGTCCCCTATCTTCTTTCGAAAGCGTTGTTGTAGATGGCTGATTAAATCGCTGATTCAATCGCTTTGATACGATATAGACAACTTAAAATCAAATAACCTAAATCGCATATCGTCGCATATCGATCGCATCACTTGCGATATTATGAAAAAGCCGCGTATACTCTTGATTCGATTATATAAAAAGTAAAAAAGTAATAGTATAGTATAAATATATAAATATATAGCCACAATATAGATATAGAAAATTAATGAAATCTAAAAATAGTTAAAATATGCTTGATTTGTCTTTGAGATCTTCTTTTTTAATTTAAAGTAATACGAGTACTCATTTATAAAACCTTGTTTTATTATACTGTGATTTTATTTCAAAAAAGCTCTTCTATATTACGTACGATTGTACTAGTTCAAAGCTATTTAAAGAAAGAAGAATAAAAAACTAAGACCTTTTAATTTAATTTAATTTTGTGATCCATTTATGTATAAATAAAATATGATTATGTATATAAAATATGATAAAATATTATGTATACATAAAATATGATAAAATATTATGTATAAATAAAAAATATGCAATTGCGATTTTAATTGCGGAATCGAAAAGAATTATGCAAGCTCGTTTTAATTGATTAAACTCATGATTGTATTTTTCATGTTACATGTCAAGTTAATTTTGAATATTGCAGATGAAATGTAATTTAAGATGTCAGCGGTATTCATCTCGTCTTTCACTTGATTAAGCATTCGTACTATTTTCAATTTTCGACAGTCTCTTATTGCAAAATGCAAATCAGAAAATGCTCGATATAACCAACAAAAATTTAAGCTTTTCTTTGATTTCAAGGTGTTCATTTTCTACACTTTCACTGACATTCTTTGTTATTATAAGGCCTCTTATTCTTTATTTATTCCCCTTTATTAACTCAAAATTAAGATCCTTTTATATTTACCTAATTAACTAACTTATTTATTAAATTTTCATAAACAATTTCATTTTATTAACATGAGCTGTAACTCAAATTATTGAATATTATTATTAGACAATTATTATCGATTATTTATTTTACTTATTTTTTACTTACAATTTTATTTATTTAATTATATATATATATATATATATATATATATATATATATGATTAATTTATATAGTTAATGAACTTGATTAAAAAGTTAATATTTTGAAAATAAAAAAGAAATTCTAAATTTTCTATTAACGTTTTAATTTAAATTATAATTATTAAAATAAATTTAAATCCCAAGATAAAACATATATACATTAAAATTAAAAGTAAAATAATTTTTCAACATAAATACATAACTCATCATATCGTATACGAGGTAATAAATCTCGTATTACAATAATTAAAAAACATATTAATTCAAAATACTATATAAATATATCTCTCTAATAAATTTGTAAATATAATTTATATTATTATTTTAAAATAAATAATTATCCCATATTCTCTTCAAAAAATAATTAAAAATAATTATAATGTAAAACCACCTCTAAAATATACAATATTAAATCCTGATATTATTTGATATATTTCTTTTTCACCGCTCATAATGTCCTTTTAAAGGATATTGAAAGCAAAAACGTATGAAAAAATTCGCGCGCGAACATTGTTTAAAGAAGTTTTTTAAAGATGTGAGAAGATGTTAGTCGAATTTTGGAAAATAATTAAATAAATTTCTGCAAATGAGATATTTTATTAATTCGTAATCTTATTAAAGAAATCTATTTTACGCGAAGCTGAGTCTCTGATGATTTTTCATAGTGGATAGATAGGAGTTTGTTTGGAGGGATTATTCTAGATAACGATTAGAAACCGGAAAAGGATTTTGCAAATTGCAATTTTCCACATTTTAAATGGTCGATAAAATATATGATGCGTATTCTCAATATCGCAGTTCCTCTTTTCTCGCGCCTTTCTTTCTTCTTTTAGTTTGATATTTATTTACATATTTCTTTATACTATTGCTTGAGTTGCAATAGTGATAGCCGCCTTTTTCTTTTACGAAAGTTTTCCCACTAGAACGATCACTGGTTCTGGTCGAGGGGAATGGACTGAAAGAGAGCGGGATGAAACGGTCCAGGTATCGGATCCTGGTACTTTTCTCGTAAAAGGCGGCTTCCGTACACACGGCTGCTTCATTGCTCACTAGACGAGCAAAGCTTTGATATTATAGTGCACAAGTCTTTCTCTTAATATCTTTATACGAGAAGGAAAAATGTATAAAACAAAAAGATTATCTTATTTCTATTGTACTAAAACAATGATAATATCTTAAAACGATGAAAATATCTTGAATGACAAAGAGAGGATTAATTCTTAGAGGAATTTTACTTCAAGATAATTAAGACATTGTGCAAAACATAAATATAACAAGAAACGACGACGAGTTATGATAGTGTATTCTACAATAAGGGCTTTCCATTATAACGGAAGAGTTAAATAATGATTTTAAAGTAATGTTGAGGAAGCTTAATATATACATCAAAGAGGTCGGTGGAATGCTCGTTAAAATGAAGGGTATGTTCTTTTATATCATCGAGATAAGGGGCTCTATATGACGGCTTCTCTTTTGAAACTTTAGTTCTTGGGATATCGCTGGGAATTTTCAGCGAGTACTTGAAAACCTGTTTATTGCTCAGGTGTAGGTGAGAAATGATACGGATACTGGTTCGAGGTATAAAAGAAAAGCGAGGGATCATGTATAAAGCTTATATCGCGAGACGGGTTGCAATATGGGAGCCAACGGAGCGGAAAAAGAGTACATTTTTTCTGAATTGTTACGCGAGAATATACAGATGTGTATATCAAACCTTATTACATAAATATCATGCGTAGAAACAAACATGGCTAAATTTTTGTGTTGTGTGTACGTGTGTAAATGTGTACGTGTATGTGTCTCTCACGCGCTTTTAGAGAAATATATAAAATTACCGATCACACAACATATAAGTAGAACATGTAGAAGATATGTATGGATTTAAGTATATGGATATTTAATTGTTTATAATTTGCATTAATGTACTTTCAATATATTTTCTTTAAAGTATGGAAAAAAATTCCTAAACATGTTGTACCGCGTTCACGTATTTTGTTATTGTTGCGAAATGACTGTTTTTCGTGTCATAAAAGTTTGAATTATTCCGATAGATTTCCAAATGGAAACTCGCTGGAAAACATTGTACTTCATCCATTCATCTTGATCGCGAGCTTTTTTATGGTCGAGCGGATCCTCCGTGCTTTCTGTAATCCGTGACTCGAAGCGGGAAACGCCCGATTCCTTTTTTACTGGTGAGCAGAACGTCGGCTTATTTACTCGAAATTGTGTCGATACGTAGGTAAGACGAACACGACGTAAATGGGTCGCATGATAGAAAGAGAAAGAGAAGGAGACAGAGGAAGGAAGAGAGTAGATCGGTAAAATCTGTCGTAGTTTCGCAGATAATGTGCATCACCTCTTATAGTTTTAGTAGCGTGTCGGCTGGTTTCACGGTACGTGAAGATTTATAATGTCTCGATTCTCTCTCGGTTCACCGGAGGCACAGTTAGCCAGTGTGCAGTTAGGTCGATTCCTTTTTCATCGTCAAGAAGCGGGAAATATCGCAGTAGAAACTAGGAAAGACGACGAATTCTCGAGTACTTGAATATTCAAGGAGTCGTCTCGTTTTGAATATTCGCGAGCGTTTCGAATATTTATGAGATACAATTCGATACATAAAGTTAAATACGTAGGGTATCGTAAGGTAGAATTCTTCCGTATTATTTATTAGTGACAGATTCTAATTGAAGATTTATCATCACAGAAATAATGCGATGCAAATTGGAATATTCTATGTATATATGCATGAGAAAAGAACGATTGGAGGATTTCAGGATATTTTTTCATCAACGATAGATAAAAACTTTTTCGTAGGTCAACGGTTCGATGTCGAGGAAACATCAGTTATAGCGTTGAACATGACGGCGGCAGTTTCATCGACAAATTCAGTAGATTAAATCGCGCCAGTTTGATTGTTTCGAACAGAGACACGTCGACTCGACACTATCCCAGATGACGGAATATCGGGACAGTTAAGCCAACCAACTGAATTGATTGCGTCGAATTGTTGCTGAGTTGAGAGAGAGAGAGAGAGAAGCTCTGGACTATGCCAGGCTCCGAATCGTATCGCTGTCAAGTTTGCCCCTTGACAGAGACTTGTCCAACGTATGGAAGTTTTCAACGTTTGCTTAACCAGGTTTCGACACTCGAATCGATATAAGGTTTACATCGGTCATCGATGCCAGACGAGTTCAAATTGTTTGTTTGCAATGGACCATGATCGAAATCGCGTGAAGTTTTAAAAAATTCGAGTATAAATAAAGTAATAACTACTTCGCGATTGCCAAAAGTTTGAATGATCGATTAATCAATTCGACATCTCACTCGTTTATTCGAATTTGAATGCGTTCAACTTGAAATATTAAATCAAACAGGGCTTACCGTCGATATTTTGAAGGCTTATAAAAAATAGCGCCTATAGATATCAAATCATGATAAAAGATTTTATCGATTTTTCAGATGAGTAGTTGCTATTTTTTTCTCTCTATTTAGATGTGGGAGATAATAAAATGTTATAAATTTTTTTATTAGTGCTGGGCATCAATATAATCGAAAATTCTCTATCCGGTTGCAATCGCGAGGCCCGCGTTCCTATTAAACTTTTTCCTTTATCCGTTTTACAAGCATCGAAACGATCAACTTCCAACCTCTGCGTTGCCTTTGCGTTAGACGAGGCTGCAATTTCGATAATAAAACCACGATCGATGGAATCATTATTGGAACGCAGTTTACCGGTTCGATCGGAATATTTATCCCAGCAATTGTCTGCTCGACTCCGGCCAAGAAATACGCTACATCGCGCGCGCACCTGCATGGTTATTGTGCGAATCGTCCCCGAAGGTAATCTGGCATCGTCATTTCCCTTAGTACAATGGATACGTGCCGCGCAACACGATTACCATGTTACACGATTTTGCCGCTGATGCCGCTCGGCAAACAGCTGGCGGAAGTGGTTGTCTGATTTAAGCTAACTGTATATGTGGGATAATGTTAAAGGGAAGAGAGGGGAGAGAGTACTCGCGGTACTCTCGCGAAAATTTCCTTCGGAGGAAATGGAAACACGTCGAGAGGGCTCTTTAGATCTTAATCGGTACCGCGTTAAAGCCGGTCGAATCTCGCGAAGGAGGACCGCCAGTCGGGACGCGAAGGGAAACGAAAGGGACGAGGACAGGAAGAACGGAAGGAGAGAGAGCCGCGCGGGTTAGCCGCATGAGGAGACTCTGTAAAAGTGAAATACTACCGTGGACGCCCGGCAATCTCGGGAGCTTGGTGACAATTTTTTATCTTTACGAGTCTGGCGTAGCCGTTGTTCCTATTGCATAAGTGGAAACAAGAAGAATTATGCAGTTACGTAAATTATGGCACCGCCACGGAAATGGCTTCCACTGGTCTCGCTACTCTTGCGATGTCACCACTTGTAAGGAGTGATGGTGTAAGAAAAAGATCAGGAAAAGAAAAGAATGAAATAAAAGGGGGAGGAAAAAAAGCAGAAATAAAACAAAATATTGTAGATGAATTTAGAAATGTAAAATGATTTTGTGGAATTAAAAATATATATCGTAAAAAAGTATTGCCAAAATTTTCTTTAAAACATAGCAAAACCAAAAAATGTTTTTTTTAAGTTTAAGTTTGCGATGTATATTTATGTTCGTATCTTTATCTGAAAAATCTTACTCTTTCCAAATAGCTTAGAATACACACACATATTGCTACGATAATATTTTTCTTTTCGTTATTTCAGTATTATCTATAAACTCAAAATTTTTCGAAAAGTCTGAACGCGTATAGAAGATTGAACTAACGCAATTATTTTTGTACAGTATAAAATTTACGAAGTAACACGAAGAGCACGATATTAAAAATTCGACCTGTCGATAACAGAGATTTCAAGTCTGGTTTTTCGCACGCGTACATGTTGCGAGTGAAAAACGATGGAAAGTCCGTGGTCCATTGAATTGCGAACGCAACGAAACGCACATGCGTTAAATTTGCAAAACGAAAATCTACAATATTTTGTTCCATCCCGCGTTTGTATAGGAAAATATTTGTTTATGATATATCGTCTAAAAGAAATAAAGATCTAATCCTCATGAAAAGGATATGTTATAGAGGATATGTTAAGATTATAAATCCATCATTTTGGTAACGCTGCTTGTTTAGATTACTTCCTTGTTCAATTCGTCTTTTCGTGCCTTGCGCCAGATTTAGCACAGTAGAAATTCATAAAATCTTGCCCCGTAAAATTTCCCAGTATGTCAAAAACGTTATCCTCGAGGGAAATAAGAAGTGCCTAAGACAATAGAGGGTAGAAATAAGGGAGGCCCTTGGGAGGCGTGGATGAGAAGGGGCGATGAAGCGAGAGGATCTATGAACATAAATAGCTGATGTGTCAGAAACAAGTCGAATCGCTCGAATAGCACACGAATTGTTCGGCCAATTGCAGTCGATACTTGGGAGTATCGAAGTCAGTTCGCTAAACAGAGGATCGTGTATTGGCGCGGGCAGGAGTCTTAGTTTCGAAATTTTTCCACCTTGTTGACATCGTGTCGATATTGGATGCGGAACATAAGTTACGATGCTTTTTGTCGGCGATAATAAAAAATAATAATTTGAAAATAGTATTAAATTTTGAGCACGTGTAACAAAGTATCTAGATTCCAATAAATTTATTTGCTTATTATTCGTTAATGTTCGAC
This sequence comes from Camponotus vicinus, assembly GCF_025532165.1. NCBI lineage: Eukaryota > Metazoa > Arthropoda > Insecta > Hymenoptera > Formicidae > Camponotus > Camponotus vicinus. The sequence goes on from NW_028141949.1 coordinate 5,279,460, forward strand.
AAAAAAAAGCATAGTTTATATTTGTTAAAAACAAAAATTAATCGTGTGGATTTTGAATTGTAAATCTCTCAGAAATAAAAGGAGATGTCGTGACAGCCGTTTGCATATTTTCCTCAAGTGTTATGAGAATACAATTCTGCGCAAAATTGCGGACGCTGGCCGCAGTCATGATTTCTCTTTTTTAGTTGTAAAATAAGTAATCCAAAGTGCATGTAATTAAGTGAAATTCCGAGCTAGCTCTCGCAAAAATTTAATCTAATTTAATCTCTGTTTTAAGAATGCAATTTTATATATTTTTTGCGAATAAAGATTTTTTCTACATTTTTTTCTAATTTTAAAATATCAATAAAATCGCGTTGGCACTATAATGCAATATTCATTCTTTTGTGATATTGAAAGTATCAACAAATTACAATTCATTTTACATTGCAAAATAATCAGAGAGATTCGCATTACTTGTTTATTTTTCTAAATAAAAAAAATTGCGATCGCAATGCATCTTATCGATATACTTCATTTTACACTATCGCTATTGCCGTTAAAACGAGTCGTACTTTTCTTGTCGTGACGTTCTACTGGCGACTGCGAACACCATCGACGACGAGTCGCGAATATGCGAGCGATGTAAATTCCGCGCGTCGACGGAAGTGCTCCGTTTCAGCTGCAGTTGCATATCCCTCCCCCCTGACCTCTCCTCGTTCTCGCGAAAGCATGCTGCGGTTTTCGGCGAATGTCTGGAAAGCACGTCGTTTGGTATTTTCCCGAATGGTAGAACGAAAGTGGCTTCGGCCGTTAGAAGCGGCGGGCTTTTTAAGAACAAAAGCGAATTCGTCACGGTTAACGTTTCCTCTCTCGTGTGCATTAATAATTTCAACTGTAACTCGCGAGAAAGTTATACGCAATTGTACTTTAATTTCAATGTGGCATTAATGTACTTGAATGCCGAGAAAGTAGCATGGTAATTCTGTTGCGTTTTTATAAGACTCCATAAAAAGAAAAATATCTTCGCAATAACAGAGACAATAATGGAGTTTCAAGATATTTGAGAACGATAAAACAGATATTTCTTTTTCGAATAATTTATATATATTCTTTAATGATATATTGAGACGACTTCTGAACGATCACAAAAGTTTTAAACGATTCTCATAGCGATACACAAACGGACTAATGCAATCAAACTTTTCCGGAAGCCCGAGTAAATCCAAGATTCTGTAAAATCGTACCGACTCGAAGATTTTCTATGAATTTTTAATCGTGCACGTCCGCGGGACTGCCTACCAGAATCCGGGATTTTCTACCTTATGTTCTGTACGTGGAATAAGATGCGAATGCCATTAAAGGACCATGAGAACGTGACACGAAATACTCATTGCAAAAGAATCAACCGAAGAGTATATATGTTTAATAGATAATCAGAACATTTGTCATAGTTAACAATATTTCTTTATGTCTAACAATTTGAACGAAATTTAAATTACAGTGCAAATTTAAAAGACAAGTAGTATATCTTATATACCCTGTTTTTAAATTAATCGATTATTATATCGATTAATATAATCGATAATCGGTTATCATAAAAATTTTTGCCATTATATAAAACGAAAACACTACCGTACGGATATTAAAAAAACTTGAAGCACTCCTTTTACAGGCAAGTTAAACGCGACAAAATAAATCTTTCTTTGTCCCAAAAAAATAAGCAACGGCGCACCATTTCCACTGAATATTTGAGCAATTTCTACATTTGCAAGTGGCTTACATTTGTACTACATCCCTAAAGTCGTTCGTATGCATCTTCGATCGTCGAAAACGCTCCTGGGATCCGCCACTCTCTCTATTTCCTGCTTCTGACCATTTGCTGCACATTGAAGAACGGCGGATGATATCCATCAGTACAGACGGATAAACGCGCAGCGGGAAAGACCCCCGGTCTTACTCTACCCATAAAATATGAATGAGCTAGTAAGTGCATCTCGTAGGAAGATCTCGTAGGAAAATTCCTCCGTCGTTTGCGACAAGCTACGTGTACTTTCGTAGTCGTGTCGTAGATGCATCGGCATGAATAGAATTAAGTAATTTGTTCAGTGCTTTTAACAATAGTTTCAATAGCTCCTCTAATGCATCTAAAATACGCACACGTAAGAAATAGAAATTGAACATCTAAAAAATAGAATATTCTGTTACTTTCGAATAAATGCTGCTTCTTAGAAATATAGAGTAGTCTTTTGCTGTGAATAAAATTTTTCAGTTAGATTTATTTATAAATGCATCTGAAAGACTCGAAAATAAAAATATATAAATTACATGTACAACATTTTTAAAGTATAGTAAATAGTTAGAAATGAAAGGAAGCAAATACACGTATCTATTGTTATATGAATTTAGTTACTCATCACCTTTAATACAATACCATCGATAATGGAACAAGACTTTAGGTGGTGCCCTGCATTGAAGACGGTGAAGTTCTTAGAGTTCTGTTTGAGCGTGCAACTAACAGCTCGAAGCAGCACCGTGGTGCAAATTCAATTCCTCCTTGATCGGCGAGGACTTAACCATACCACTGTCGCAAACACAATCAAAATTTCTGTTACGGAACATCTACGATAGTTAACGTCGTACGTATACATCGATTAATTGGAAACCAACGCGAAAGTGCTTCAAACAAGCTAGATAGATGATAAAGAGAAATAATTAATAACATAAAAAATGAGTCGAAAAATATATAGAATTTTACTTATTCAAATTTATAGCTCTACTTTATTACTACTTATTTGGATAATCTGAATGAAAATTCAATGAACTCAGATATAACATTAATAGCGTAAATGGAACTAAATCAATGATTGTAATTTCGCAACTTGGAAATGACCGAGGAAAATTTATTGTTACTGTTTCCTCAGCTCATTCGGATCCATGAAGGCTGTCGAGTGACAGTCCTGTTGCTCAGACTATTCCCTAACGTAAACTTTCGCAACGACTCTTCTACGTGACACTTTCGCGGGAAACTTACAGTTTGACAAGCGGAAGATATATCTTTGAAAGGTGAGAGGCAGCATTACTCTTAAGTGATTGCCTAGAAACGGCCCTCTCGTTTGCGAATGGAGTGGTATCCAAAGTTTACTCCAAAATCAATATGGGATCTTATATCACCGCACGCGCCATTAGTTGCCAAAGTCGCTAATGTTATAATCACTATGTGACTTTGAACTTTACTTCGCTGTCATTAAATTAAATTTTATCATAAAGCTTTTTTCAATATTTTATTAAATATTTTAATAAAATCTCGCGAATTTGTTTAAAGTATATTTTAAGTAAAAGTATTTTTTTAAATATTTGTTTGTCCTTTATAAAGAAAATAACATTCTTTAGATGTTCTTGAAGCTTTCAACGAAACTTATATATTAAGTAGTACTTTGTTGGTAATGGACAAAACTGGCGCATCAGAGGGTTGAAGGGAATTTGGAGACGACCACTAATCTGTTGAACTAACCGTCCTTTGTCATGTAAGTGAACAATAGCGTTGTAGAACTTCGAAACATGCTCCATCCATTTTAGTAGTTTTCAGAGGATCAACTCTATTGGTAAATCGCTTGAAATTTAGCTTGGTGAGATTTAGCGTTTGCTCTACAAAGACGACTCTTTCAAAGTATTGAAAGATTGAAAGTAATGGATTTATTCACTAATTATATATCAAATGTATAATAAATTACGCTTCGTTAGTAATGTGACCTCTAGTATCAAGTATCAAGCTACTTGTGGTTGGTATCTGATTCCCTATTAGAGAACAGAGATATTCAGAGTACTTGAAAACAACACAGTGTGTTATACGACACTACATGTCACATTAACATAATTTCGTTATTTTTTACGACCACATGCGATACAACGAGGAAATTGTATAACGTTTGATGTTATTACTTTGATGTTATAGCATCAGTTTTTCTGGTGCATATGCATAAACCCTCGCGGAATCACTGTGGTAATAAATTCGATATCACTGTTTCCAATGGATCTCCGATTGGACCAAAAACATTTCGGTTCCACTTTGGCGAAACCATTTTTCGTTTAAATTCTCATCGAAATCCGTATATTTATGGACGACACGTCAATACAAATGGCATAGAACATACCAGATTTACGATTAAACTCAGTTGAATATGGCTGACGTGGTCAAACTCGGTCATTTTGTCGCAATAAGCACGAAGAGAATGTGCATTTTAATTCTATTTGACACCATAATCGAACTTTGAAACTGTTAGTCCAAAAAACTTTCGAGAAATTTGTTTTGAAAAAAAAAAATATAATCAGATTATGACATATTGTATTTCAGTATATAACATAGTCATGCTATTTTTTTCGCTGTATTTCAGTATAGTATAATATAGTCGTGCTATTCTATTCACTTTTATAAATATCAAACGTACAATAGATACATAGACGATATTTTTTTATAAATATAAGTTTGTAGATTGCAGACCTGTATATGTTTTATAAAATTGTGTTCTCGATGCCATAGCCTCGCGAACGTGAATTTATAGTATCACAAAATCTCACGAAATAAGCGTTATACCTTCGCGAAGAATGAAATATGATATTGCTGTATGAATAATAACAATATTATATGTACTTTTATTCGTGTCGTGTTATATCTTCGCAAAAAATGAAAAAAATTCACATTATAACGCGCATCGATATAATACATCGACATTATAGATGAATTTGCATGTGTATTTCATACTCACCTTGCCGAAATTCGAGAGACCACCGATTTGAGGCACTTGACCGGGTTCATCCGCCGTGCTGCAGTCTGCCCTAACGAACCAACAGGTCAGTAACTCAGTAGCGACAATCGTGAATGTTATTGCGATAGAATCCTCTCTAATCACAGATTTCCACGCTCCCGTAATGCTAACGATAATGGCAATAGTATTATTCACAGGACAGTAGCTTGCGCCGAGTCGCACACCCACACACATACAATGAATGGTTCGCAATCATATCGTAACTAACTCGTCTCTATTCCGAATGATCTCGAGATATTCTCGCATGCGGCTTCATTAAATTTCTATTACACAATGTAGTTAATTTTAGTATTTGTTTTCGAAGTAAATCCACAAATATTTTAATACCAGTATCTTCAGTTTTCAAATTTACTTTTATTCTCGGAAAAGAGAATATTTTTTCTCTACACAAAACATATCGCAATAGTCGCCAGCCACTAGATAAAAACGTTACATGCGCCGTCTATCTCAATTTTTATATATATTTTTTAAAGTCGATTAAATTAAATGCGAAGCAGCTCAAATTTTCACGAAAAATCTAATCGCCTTTCGGATTTAGATACATATAAAAATTGGGATTGGTTGCGCGTGTAAAATACTCTTAGTGGATATGACAAATTCGTGTAGTGAAAAATTTAGGGGATTATTTTATCCGCAATTTGTCGAGTTTTATTTCGAGATAATTACGAGAACGATTCTCTATGGCCGTTGATAGGATCGATAGTGTATTTTTCTACAGCGTGATGTATTGTTAATTGGATCCTGTCATGTAACGCGCAAGTAAATGACGTTTCGTCGAATTGGATGGCTTGTATGCGAAAGAAATCGACCAGTTACTATGTCAATACCGAAAAATAGATTTCTATACAAGTCATTTTTTTTCTCGATCTACACACGTACCTTTTATAATCGTATATCGCATAATCCATTCCAATTTTCCACGGCATGTTATGTCATGTCTAATCGGAATAACTATTGGCGACGTAGCAAAGGGAGTTAAATATCTTATGTAGATGGGATTACGCGAGACATACAACGTGCTTTAGGTGTCAGCTCGAGGACTCGAGATAATACTACGCTGACAATCGCGCGCATTAGTGCCGATATCCTTTAAACCGTCGCGAATAGAGCAATGATGCGGTGGCAGCAATGATAGCGATAATCGATAACCATCGACCGTCGTGTACTAATCCTCGACTCGAGATCGGTTTGAAGTTTCAGCCGCATTACTGGATTTAATTGCGAACAGTAGACACACACACCTGCCATTAAATCACCGATCTCGCGGCTTTCTCTCTCGTTTGAGTGATCGGATCGAAACTGCGTATCGACGTCCTTGTCGAACGTTTCATCGCATCCAAGTTAAATCGTACGAACGCGATTTCACGAATTTATGATCGCGCGCGCTTAGAGAGGCGGCATTTTTGTTTGACCGCGTATCGTAATCGCTCTATCTATCGTAAAATGCCGAATGCTCGCCGGACGCGTATAATATTGTTACAATATACATTAATCCGCGCGGGGGATTTATCATGTTACACGCGAGATTTAATTACAAAGCAACGCAGGGATGCATGAAATATGTCGGCCGTCGTGTTCCGCCCGTCGCGGAAATAAATCGCGTCGGAGGCTGGTCACGGCAACGCATCTATTGTTAACAATTTTTATCGGTGCGGCTTTGCGCGCATTTCCTCCCGGCGCGGTATATCCTTAGGCCGGGCTAAATATACTCATAAATGAACCGAGCGAGTTGATCGCCGTCTTGCGTGTTTCTTTATACATCGCGTAATGCAACGTTCGTAATGACGAGAATAAGTAGGTATTATTCGACGAAATAACCTGAAATTCTTTTTTATTCCTGGGTACCCGAGATATATCGAGGACGTTTTAAAAAGCAGCATTTTAGATAATTTTGCCCTCCTCGGAATAATGCTAACTTGACGTAACGAATACATTGCTTAATTGAGTAGAACGGAAACTCTAATTTAGAAGTGATTTTTAAATAGTAGTATTAGATTGCACGCAAAAGAATTCCGCATCTAATATTAACCAGACAGAAATGTATATTTTTTATCGATTTTAATAAACATTTTTATCGTAAAGTTCCAGGAAATAAATGAAAGTTTGGAAAAATACTATAAATCCATCTTGATCATAAATACAACAATGCTATAAAATCGATCTATAATAGAGCTCCGATTTTCTGGTGAATGTCATAAAATAGAGAGCGATATTCTAGAAACACGCAGAAATACAAAACGAGAAGATATAAATTGGGACTCATCTGGCTCATATAAAAGCGTCGGAATACGCGATGCTTTGCAATATTCGTCAACTCGCTAGGAAAGTTTTATATTATGTTCCTCTTTTGCAGGCATCTCTGAGAGAAGTCTCGTAAAAATAGGCCGGCACTCGCGAATTTGTTCATTGTTTGTCGTATATAATAATATTTCTACGGTGTGTCTACCGTGGCATCAGCTGGGGCAGACGACCTGCGATTTTAACCTCGTGTACCCGCTCGATACTCTTCCTATCTCGAAACAAAACAACTTGACGTATAAAAGAAAGACTCGTGGATTATACCAGGGAATTTCACGTTGAAACATAGGATGACATGATATAATCGAATCACTTATTTTAGAAAGGACTTTATTCAAAAATTAAAAAGAAAAATGCGTTTTTACTTTTTATACGTAATAATCCTTTCATATAAAAATAATAATCTCTCTCTATATAATATATATTTGTATATGGAAAAATTAATGTTAACCATAATATTAACATAAATGTAGTAATAATTAATATAAATGTAGTAATAGAGTGAAAATGAATGTCCTTTCTCTAAAAATATATTAACTATCTACTGCATTTTTCTTGAGAATTTCGGAATAATATTCTCTCTAGAATAATTGAGTTAAATATATCTCTTTTTACTAACCATCTTACAAGTGATTTTATTAGAAAATTAAAATTTTACGAAATAGCCAGAATATTTTGGAAGTGCAAGGGATATATTAATCCACATAAAACTGGATAATCCATGTAATACGATCTCATAAAATTTCTCGATATTGCAATCGCCATCTTTTTCAATTCGACCTTTAAAGGGCCGAAACTAGGAATTTTGGATTATTGTACAGACGTGCGCAAATATATACATATACACATTCATACATACACATACACACACTCTGTGGTAACGTTGATCTTACGGTCCGTGCACGAACTATTATGGGAACTTTAATCCGTTTACGTTAAACGTTTTACTGCTCGCGTTCAAAGCGATAGCTTTTAATGCACGAGAAATGAACGAAACTGTGTACGGCTTCGAATTACTACTACCGTCGACCAGAGGGTATTTCACTTCAGTCAGAACACGGATGAAAAGTCCCGGCTGTAAAGGCATCGATGATGGCACGTCTACCGCAATGCTCAACGTTATTGCGCGGTTTGCGGCCCATTTTCAGCGACCGGACGATAAAGTTCTATCCTGGTAATCGCTATTCACGCATCAACGCGCATCCGGTGATCAATTTTTATTTCGACTACTGACTCCGACAACTTTTTCGTTCTATTCGATCTATTATACGCTTTCGCGGTACCAATATTTACGTTTTTTTGCGAAACGAGATACGAAATGCAAAAGCCTTGTCCGGTCTCCGGATTTTTGCGTTACAAAACGCAGTAATAGCGAACTTTCTCAAACACATATTCCCAACGCGAAAAATACACGTATATGTATATATTTGAGATTTGATAAATTAATTTTATCATTTGAAATCTGAATTTTGATCGTATGTGTAATTTTCTATCTTAATGAGATCATTTAGCATTTAGCGCGTTTAACGCCTCGATTTAAGCGAAATAGACTAGCTGCAGCGCGCGTGCACTTTGTGAAACTTAACATTATTAGAGTTTGAGCCTGTGTATGTGTATATGTGTTCGCAAATGTATAACGGCGACAACCACATAACGAGATTGCAGCTCGTACGATCTCGCACGAGTGTAACATTGTGACGGATGTCGGTGTAACGCGTTTTGCTTCTGGTTTCCTTATTGTTCCGCTTTACAGCACGACACTTTTATGGCGTTTATATCGCATTTCTGCGTTGGCACACTCACCAAGGCGTGTTGCACGTGTGCGTGAGGGTGAGATACCTGGCGCCCAACTCGTACAGCATCCTCAGGACCGCCAGACTCGCCCCGACGGCGTGGCCCCCCTCGACCCCTATCAGACTCGCTAATCTACCCTCTTTGTGCGCCTTCTCGATACCTGAAATCATACGTTATAATTTACTTCGCGATCCCCGTTTGCTCGCTTATTCATGATGTAATAGCACAAATAACTTTGAGCCTTATTCGGAATTGAGCCCATCACTATTACGAGCTATTATTCTGACAGAATAGCGGTGAATTTGTATCACACGCGCCATTTGAAATCAATAAAGGAGAAATGTGTTCCAGACGCGTGCGTTAAATAGATAAATCCCGACAATATACATAAATGTGAACGTTTAAACTCTTCGACGAACTTGAATCTAATTTATATTTTGTCCATTAATTTTTACATCATCGAAAGAATCTCATTTCCGTGATTTTTAGCACGTAACGCGAGTGACACGTGAATCAAATAATATATAGTTGAAACACCGTTACAAAGTTTCCCAGTCGTGCTCCCGATAAGTAATGCCGATGGTAAATGGATCTGAGAAAGTTTGCAAATTCTGTTTGCGCGCGACATTGGAAAACAACGACGAAGTCGCGCTCAAGCAGCGTTTTCGACGGATTTACGTACGCTCCGAAATTGTCGAGACGAAATATCGTCGGAGAAAAATACTTAAGCGCGATATTTTACCCGTGTGTCCCTCTTATTTCGTGCGAGGCCGAGCGTAAATGATACGAATATAAAATTCAATTACGACGCCCACAATGCACGACGCATGTGGATTATAATTAAGCGAGCTTATCCGACGTCTCTGATCTCTTTGGATTAATTAAATCTTTCAAATTATCTGTCGTTATCGAATGTTTCATCGCGACGATCGTTAATTACATAGTATAAATAGAAGTTAATTAAGCCGATGATGATCTCGGGCCGCTAAAATCCAAAACCCGGAATCGATCGAAGAAAACTCAGCGGGTGAAGTTAGGGCTCTTAATCAACGGGTAATCGAGCATTTTGTCATTCCGCGAATTCGATTTGCGACGTTTAATCACTTAACCAAATTTGTCGGCAGAAGATCCGGTCGATGGTATCGAGGAATTCAATTTCGCGGTATGCGTCATGCGGATTTGATTAAAATACCTTATTGGGTACGTCGGTTTAGGGAGCGTCTTGCCGTCAATACATTCGCATACAAACGCAAATTATAATTTTATCGTGTGTATAATTCTATCGTTTTTCCGTACGAATTCTTATTGCCCGCTTGAGCATACGTCAACATCGGCTTACAGATGAGTTTGATAAAAAAAAGCAACGTTGTAATTTATCATCCAATTACAAAGAATTCACGGCAGCTAGGCGGAAGTAATACACTTGACGTCAACGGATTACCGCGCTTCTAAAAATAACATTCCGGAGCGAGGTAATATCACACACAAAAGCAGTAAACCGGAATACATAATACGACCTGTATGTCGCATCGTTACAATATACAGATGTATTTTTACAGGTGTATTTTTAATACGTTCTCATTTATTAATAAATATCTGTACGTGTCATTCATATATTGATTCAACGATCGATAATTGAAGAGTTCATACAGATAATTGAAGAACTCGATGTAGGACTCTCTCTTGCATAAGAGAAAAAAACACTTTCAGAAATAAATTCAATTTTCTGGGTCAGTTATTTTTTAAGTCGGAATTATTTTACTTAAATTTTTTGTTGAGAAATAAAAGGCAAATTGTGTTAAAAAAGAAACAGAAATCGCATTATCTCTAACTAAATTGTTTTACATTCTTTTTTTTAGAAGCGGTGCGACTGCTCGCTGCGTTGGCACTGACGAATTATAATTTTGTTCCTACTTGCGAAAGTTCGTGAAACGAAAGTTGGTAAGTAGAAAAGTATCCTACTAAAATTTGCATACTTTTTAAATAATCCTCTTTTACAACGAAAGATCGTGGTACCTATCTTTCAATAGCCTTGTATGAAGACTCCCGACATGTCTATTTAAGTCACTTTAGATCCAAGAGGTTCTTCAATCCTCGCGGAAAATGAACCCTCTTCTTTTCTTCGTCTACGAACGTTAAAAAAGTTTAACAATGCGCATTTTTTCCCGCTCGAATCCCGAGTCAAACCGAATGTGTCACAGCGATGTCATTTGTCGCGGTGGGACGGCTTTAATTTTTCCCGTTGACATGGCCAGCGATTACGTTGTATTACGGCTTCTAATGGACGAATGGACAAAAAAGGAGCGACGCGAATAAAACGCGTGCTGTCGATGGGTCCTTGATTTAGTGCGCCTAGCGATTTATACTTTTGCACCCGCTCTCATGTAACGCTGATACATTTGCCCTGCGAATGTATCGGTTCGCCTGCTCTCATACGGATGTATGCATGTATCCTATGTCTGTACATGCATGCGAATGTATATGTATGCACTCGCACATATATATATATATATATATATATATATATATATATATATATATATACACACACACACATATATAAGATGAGTGCTCTTCGACATTATCGGAGGAACTACGGAGCTCCATGGTTTCAGAACATTCTTCCATTTCTCGTGGAATTTCTCATCTTCCACGTTCTACCGGCACCCTTTCTTCCATCTGGCAGATTGCTTCCCCAAAGTGCTATATTTTGTACCATCTCGCGTGCGCGCGCGCGCATGGCGCACTCTTTTCGCGCGACTCCCTTTTCCAGTCGGAAGAGATAACGCGCTACCGATGTGCATAAAATTTGCATATAATTTTAAAAAGACGAGCATGCGGTTTTCTTTACGGTGACATATGATCGTTTGTCTTCTTATCAACACTCACGTAATGCGCTGTGAATAAAGTAAAGGCGATGCTTCGAAAAATATGAATAAAGACCGAGTTACGCGCGGAAAATGAAGTACGTAATTTTTTCCCTACGTATATCGTAGGAAATGACAGATAAATACTGCTCCGAAAATTAAATGTAACCTTTTTTGATCAATTCAAATTTATTGATATATTTATATATACAATTTGCACCGAAATTTATTTCATCTAGGAAATGTCATTCTCGAGATACGTTTGACACTCTAAAATATCGCTCGAAAGCGCACTATAACGTCCGACGAAATTACAGCAAATATCTCTATGTTGCCTCTGAAATACCTTGGTCTTTTAATCAGCGGAGAGAAAGTCGCGATGGGGAATATGGGACTGTCGGTTTGGTACAATCAGATGTCCGTACATATGAATGTACATATGCGTATTTTATGTTCATTTACATATGCATGTGAGCGGCGACATGCAGTCGTCGACGTTCGGGGTTATCGAACGAAGTATATCGGTCGGCGTATCGGACCGACATTTTTCCATTCTGGTTGGAATTCACCATCCGGTGCATCTTTCTTGCGTTCCATCATCTTCTCATCGGATTTGCGTTACGCTTAGACAGCGCGCATTGTGACAGCGGGACAACGAAATCCAACGGCAAATATTTGCTCGCCAAATATAGGAATATTTTCTAGGAATTCCTGACGCGTACATATCTTCGCGAAATATGACATATTAAAAATAATAGAGATAGCAAGAAGAGAAAAAGAAAGAGAGAGAAAAACGTAACAGAAAAGAGAAATAGCGTAATAACAATAATTGAGATGCGGTTAAGAATTATGACAGGAATTTTATATTGTTTATTAAAAATGAGAAAAAGAATTTGACATATTCCAATAAAATTCAAGAACCTGTGTGTGAGAAATTTCCTATACCATCAATCTCCAATTTATATTTAATAAAATGCACTTGAATCTTCTCTGTTAATAATTTCTCTAAATAACTCCGTCTCAGTAAGCTGTTTTTATATTATATAAATATCGTAAAATATTTGATAATGTAATAATAACAGTCGATGTTGCCACTAGCGTATTTTATTATGTATATGTATAATCATTTCATTTGTGTGCCGAAGCTGCAATTTGTGTCTATAGTGTTTGCAATAAAAAAAGATATAGCAGCGATTTCCCGTAATATTAATCTTGAATTGTTTTCATAGCAAGTCTTTGTCCAGGAATGCATACGTCAAAACGAAAACCAATCGATAAAGCGATTAAGACTATTTACCGAGACTATCTTTGTTCGTTTTCTCGTTTTCTCGATGTCGCAGATTCATCACATTGTAGTCATTGCCTTTTTCTATCTTTTCTTTTACCGATTCAACATTTCTTCCATGCTTGAGGAAAAATCTCATCGAGGTTTTATGTATTTACGATATGGTAATATCTATTATTTTTAAATGTTTAATAGTTATAGAAATTAATGTAACATTGAACATTTTCAAGCACTGCAGTTTCTCGATGAATCAATTATATGGAGATATTATTAAAATTAAATTATAATAAGAATTGAGACAGTTTAGATGACATAAATATTTGAAAATCATTTAGAGTAAAAGCTTCTAAAAAGAAAAAGAGAAAATCATATTAATACGTCATATTAATATGTCTAAAAAACCTTTCGATGTTTTCTAAAATTCTAGAACTTTATTTTTTGGCATATTCATCAAAATTTTGTAAATAATATTTTATTTGGAAATGCTATATAATATTATTATTCAATCCAATTTATTAAAAAGCAATTACAAAATGGAAAATGACAATTTCGAAAGCTATAGCAATTTGTTGTTGTTATTGATAGATATGGAGCAAAAAGTGATGTACGAATTTATATATTTATTTATATAAATGTAATCTCTCTGTACAAAATACACCATGAAAATATTATTGATGTGATATTGCTCTGCCATATTTTTATCAATACAAACGAAATTGGACTCTCGTAATTCTCTTTCTCTTTTTCTTTTTTTTTTAAATTTTTCATGGAATCAGTAAATGAATTTCATTTCTCGTGCAGACTATTTCTCGTCTCTTCAATTCGGTGATACATGTATGCGTAAAAGCTCCGTCTTTTCCGTGTAAAAATTTCTCTTCTAAAAATAAAGAAAAACTGACGGGAGAAAAACCTCTCCCTTCAATCGATCTTATTACATTCTCGCCTTTTTCTAATTCTTTTGTGGAACTTCGCACCTGGAAAACTCGACTGTTCTGGCGGATCGTTCCGAAATGGATTTGACGAGGTCGAAAGACACTTCAAGAGACATTCGAAAGATGCTTCTTACGTTGAAGGAGCGATTGCTCGTTTTCTGGTTCGCGTTTCTTCTTCACTATCTAAAGTGCATTCTAAATTTTTGAAAGGAAAGTCCATATCGAAAATGACGAAGAATGGAGAACGACGTTTCTCGCTGACACAGTGCCAAAGGATCTCAAACATGTCAAGGACTCGAGCGGCAAATAGGTAATCCGATTCGATAATGAAAATTTAACGCTATAGCGATTTCGCCGGTTTCAAGCGGACATGCGTTACGGATAACATATTTTCACAGGCTACGGTTTAGTTATATTTTTATTTTCACGAATATCCATCAACGAAAAATGCCACACGGAGATTACAGGAGGAATGCGGACGTGTGGATAACAACTGGGGAAAAAATTCATAGGTAGAGAATCCAAAAATCTGTTTACTTGGACGAGGAGAAATCTATCATCGCATCAGCTTTATCTCTGTAATTTTAAACATCGTTGGCTCTGTAGAGAGTAAATTGATATAGCGAACAATTATGCAAGATTGATCCCGCGTCGAGTAACGCATTAATTTCCACGCGAAACTCGGATTATCAAGTAATATGGTCGGCATTAAAGGGTTAAGTGGAATATTTGTTGTAATCCGCGGTATAATAAATTCCCTGTCGAATGAAAAATAGCGAGTATTTTAAATTGATCGGCTTTCCAAAGTTCTCTCGCGGATCTTCGATCACATATTTTTCTGAGAGGCCAAGTGTCGATCGAGTGAGTGTTCAATCGAAAATATTTGAAATACTGAACGAAATTGAGGTCGATTCGCGAACTGGCTATGTGCCAAATGTACATCGCGAGGCGAATTTTCATCCTCGCAAGTCGCGATGCTTTTAATGTTTCGGGCTACTATATCTCATGTATTCTTGATTTTATCTCGCTGCGTTTGCGAGCTTATAAGTGCTCGGGAATAAAAATTACGAACCTTCCGCTGTGGTAACCAGGACCATATTTTCCTGATGCTTGTTAACTAATCGACGAATAAGGTCTATTTGTTCCAAGGCCAACTGCACCGAGTCAAGATGCTGCGACGAGCAGGGTACATATGCAGACCAGAACTGCAACAGTAAAACGGAAACATGTCAATTATTCAATTTATCAATTTGTTTGCTTAATCTACGAACATGTGTTGAATAATATTCTTAATTTTTTATTTTTAATATAAAGATCATTATATAATGATATATTAGATTATATTTTATAGATTATATACAACAAGCGAATGTAAATGATGATTATTATTTAATTATGTAAAAGATACATAAATTTTATATCGATAAGCTCAATCGAAAATTCATCATATTAATGGATATATTATGACGATACTGAAATGTAAAGTAGGCTATTTTCATGCTAAAGCTAAAATCGATAAAAAAGGTTGCGATTTATTACAAAGGATTACTTGTATTCAATATTGGCTCTCATGGGCTTATTCTAATTTAAAATACAATAACGTTAATCTCATTCGTATTCTAATTACGAGATATTTCTGACACATTTAATGCTCCGTTTTAATCCAGCATCTGATAACATTAGGAATATATAATTAAATGCACATTACGATAGTCTACAAACACGGGATAATTTGCATTTTAAATAACCGGGTATCGGCGGGGATCGTAAATAACAGAAACTTTAAGGGTCCCTTTGCGTAATGCATTCAAAAGCAAGAATATAATGGCTCGATTTGTGGAATAATTTGGCTCTGAATGTACCGTCTTTTAAGGTTACGCTCTATGCATGACATTGTACATGACATTACAAAAAACCAACGCGACTTCAAAAAGGCACGCGATGCGGAGATCGCGATTTCTGTTTTTAACCGTCACGCGAGATCGTCGCGCGGTGATATAATTAGTTCTTTTGCTCGTTACGACATCCGTTTGACATTACAGAATTTATGTGCATACTTTAGCTGGTTATCCTTATAGTCCGTAAATTAAACAACACTGTGATTAGATTGCTTTCTTTGTTGCGCTTCATTATGTCCTTAAATATACTTTTCGCAAAGAAAGCAGGAAAAAAGAAGAATAATTTTACATGAAGTTAATAAATTTTCATTAAAAGAGAAGCGCTTGATATCTCGTCAGGTGACACCGTCTGAACTCGGACATGATAAACATTAAGTTGGTGTTTTGTAATCGAAACTAGGACGAGAGGTGTCTTACTTTAGCGCAAATTTTTCGCACTATATTATGCACAAGTGCGCGCATCGCGTCGTCGGCGAGAAGTTTTATTCAACAATGCGGAAGAAATTTATGCTTGAGGCGTGAAATTACCGTCGCCGCGCCGTAAATCAACGGACGAGGAGGCACGAGGGGATTCTTCCGGTTTTTCTTTCAGTATCGCTTCGGTCTGCAGTTGACAGGAATTGCACCGTCGCGAATCGCGAAGCCGCCGGTGACGTCGCGAATAGTGACGACTTTAATCGCGCGCGATGCCAGCAGCCGTAATTACGGTTCGGGACTCGGGTATTTCGAGTACTTCGGTGACTTTTAGCCGCGAGACGGCTAATTGCGACGCGTAAATAATTCAACGGTAGAGAGCGGAAAGTTCAGCCTACGCTCGCGGTTTAATGTCGGTACGCCAAACGGAAACTGCACAAGACGGAACAACTTTTAACTCGTAATTGCTCTTGTATATATAGTCGAATGATTACTTGCGGAGCAAATACAGCCGTCGGAAAAATTAAAAAAAAAAGTAAACTTGACGTTATATCGAGTATACGCGCGGTATTTATTTAAACTAGCGCATTATCGTGTCAGACATGACATCTTTCGTGTCTAATGTGCTGCACTCACGTGTACTACATTATTTGAGATTACAGAAATTATATATGATCAATGAATAAAATATCATTCGCCATTAATGGCCTTTTTTCATTCTTTCTTACGATAATTATGGAGAAATATACGTTCATATACGCAAACAAGCACTATTTCGAGTTCGCAATTGCATTCCCGTTATCAGCAATTCCAGTTCTAGATGCGAAATCTTAATTTCAAATGTCACGATGGAAGAAACTTGATTTCAAAAGATGAACAACGCCACGTAATCTTACATCAGAGAAAATGCAGGGATATTAAGCGAAATATACCGACGTCTGTATTAGTGGTACAATCGCTCCTCGTATTCCCCCTCACGATACTGCAAGGAGGCAGTTACCGCAGCATTTTAGGTCAGACATTCACAAAACATGTTTCCGTATGTGTATATAATGTGTATGTATGTGTGCAAGGGGTTCCTCTTTTCCCTTCCGCACCTTTCTCAGCTGCGCGCAAGAACGAGCAGTAGTTGTGGCGAGTTTTAGGTCAGACGTTCGTAAAAATACTCTCCTCTCTGCGTGTATACAACGTGTCGTATCTGCGATTCTACTTAAAGGCGAACTGTGGTTGTAAGGACCCCCTGCTCTCTCTTTAGTTCTCTTTTTCTTTTTTTTCTCTCTTTATCTCTCTCCCTCTCTTTTTCTCTCTCTTCCTCTCGCCGTAGTACGAGATAAGTTTTAGCAATCTTGTAGCCGCGCAATGTGAACTGGCTATTAAGACGGCCGTTTTAACTTACCTCGCGGAGATCACTTCGCGAAGAACCGCGCACGTGAAAATCGATTTAAAAAATTGCTTTCTTTCTTTCTTATCGTGTTACTTTATTAATCCTCGCATCTGGCACCGTGTAAATTTCAAACGTATTTCGTATCGCGTTGTAATGTACGGATTTCTCTCGCGAGCTTCTTGCAATATTAGAATCGCAAAAATACTGCTCTCTATTTTATCTACTACTTGAGAACACAATACGGCGAACTATATAAAAATAAAATAAATACTTTTAAATATTAATTTTTTACAAAAAATAATAGTCTTTTACATGTTATTTGTTATTATTTTACATAGTTTTGGCGAATTTATCGGTATTGAAATTATTCGTATATTTGATCGATTTATTATTTTTATTACTACTCGATCGTTTAGTTATTGAATGTTAAAATATAACAAAAAAATGGAAAAGTAAAAATTCAATTTAATAACAATTGTCGAAAAAGAGAGATAAAAAAACGTGTTTTGCCGCTGGCGTTACATCTTCCCCATCAATCTTTTTACAATGGATCTAATATTTCGAAACAACTACGGGAAACGTAAATTTTCTCCCGTCTTACCTCAAATTGCTTCTCTTGCTGCGAAGTCGCCGAAGGTGTAACGCAAATTCCCACCGAGAGACGCGATAAATCGGGTAGCTTCGGCTCATCTCAAGTTGAAATGCACTTTCGTGATTTGTGATGTGCTGGAAATGCCGAGAATCTCGCCGATAGACAGCCCGAGGGTTCAAACGTACTTGTATCGATTCTTCAAGTATTCTTCGGATTCTACGATGCGTAATGTACTGTGCATGAGATCATAATGGGGAAGTGTGTTTTGGCTTTCTTTTGTATTAGATCTCCATTAAATGAGAATAAAATGTATACATTTCCGAGAAAATAATTAAAAAAAAATTCATATTCAAGAAACTAAAATTTATATTAATACGTAATAACAAAAGAAATTGATACTTTTATTTTCTCTATTTTGATGTGCGTTTGATTGAGAAAGCTTGTATGTTTGTCAAAAAAGGATCATTAGAAGGGAAAATCTTGTCCACGTCGTGATATTATGTAAGATTCTATGTAAGTCGACAGCACGCGATCAATGGAGTAACCTTTCACAGTGGATACCAGTCAGTCCGTTTGAATTAACCAGGACAGTGATAGATCGAGGGCCCCGGTTTGGTTACCGTATATGTGTATATGCGTTATATATACGTGTTATGTGCATGCATGTGTATGCGAGTTCGTCCCAATGGACATAACCGAGTGGTTATCCCTTTCGTCCTGACGTTGGCAGACTGGATACCTTAAGGGATCTGTTGAGGTCGGAACATAATCCGAAATATATATGGTATGAACAACTCTCATGCTTTGCTTTCCCTTTGATATTCTCTTCAATATTGCTATGCCGTTAATACTTTTAAATAATATATTTTTAGAAAATTATTAAAAAAATTAAAAATTAAAAACCGATGAAAATAATATGCATATTGGATAATATTATAATCATGCGGCTTTATTATTATTATAATACGGTGTTCTACGTGTAATATCTTGCGCGCTTTTATTCAGTTTAATTACAAAATTCTCGCGTTTCCATTTTAATCGCGTTATTAATGATTCGCGTATAAATGTGATATATTTATATTAAAAGAAAAACTCTCGCGCAATTATCCGACCATTATGCGTTGCGTTATCGTTCTCATAATTTTTTTTATGCGATTACGAGCTACAGCTTGCGCATCTCGCGTGATCGCAGATTGGCATTAATTATGAAAAATTGCTCGTAACGCATTATGTTGCCTCGCACGGTAAACATGACTATGCGCTCTACTACGTCATTATGCATCAGATTAATGTTTCATTTAATAACATTAATGATTTCATTACATTATGATGGTAAATGACGCGCATTTACACGTCTTCTCATTAGCGGTGGATGCTCGCTCGTTCCCTTCTTCCCTTCTTGTTTGAAAGTAAACGGATATCTTAGCGTTAAGGTGAGCGAGCAAGACCTCGATCCTTTTCAAAGGTTTCGTTCCATTTTTGCGCTTTAAGGGTCGACTTTTCGAATCGCGCCCCAACCCTTTTATCATGGCACTTCGCTCGTAGCTGCCATAACTGCGCGTCTAGACCGGCTCCTAATGGCTGAATCACGCGCCGAGACTGTCTTACTAACGAGAACGCTGGTATTTTCAAAGGTCTCTCGAGAAATTTTGCCTCTCACCGACGGGGAATATATCGGGTGATCTTCGATATTACGCTTTTATCCGACACCGCTCGGAAACATTCAATTTCTGTGCATCCCGCTGCGCGCCAAAGTTCTATTGTAACTGAAAGTTTCACGTCGATGTAACCTCACGCGATATATTATTTATCTTTACCAGCGTCGCAACGAATTGCTGTAACGCGTTCGTGTTAATTCGTAATGCGTTTTAACAGATCTCGCACGTATTCCCGTACGAGGTCTCGAATCTCGTTTGAAAAAGCACGGATTTACGCGTAGGACGCGAGGCGCGCAGGCACCTCGAAAATGAATATCGAGAGACCGAAATCCCGTAATCCTCCTTCCGATTTAATCCGAGATTCAATGCATTTAAGAATGTATATATCGCGCTTCGTATACGCTGCGTTTCCGCGGTCGTTCGATATCGGCTCTCTTAAATGGATTCCAGGTCCGCTATATCGTATTCGTAACGGGTCTATGACCGGTATACCGGCTATTACCGTGCTATCGAGTCGCATTGCTTATTTAATACGAGCCAAGAGTCTCGTTTGAATGAATCGCGAGCTATATGTATCGACGATTTACATATATGCAGCACGTTCCGTCAAATTCAACGTTCGAGCACGTTTCGGAGGAATATTTTTGTATCTTCGTACGCATTCCCTCTCGAAACTTTCCATCGGGCTACTTTGCCTACGCGTATATGCGACTATGTGCGACTCTTGTCTTCATCTCTTCCTTCTTTTACTCTCGACTATGTACTTCACGTCTTGAATACTGTAAATAAATTCCCCGCTTCTGTTCTCTTTTGAGAATTGCTTTAAATGCAATAAACTCGCGATACGTACAAAGGAAGGTTTTTGATAATGAGAATGCTTCAAATTGTAGGAAGTCTTATCATTTGAAAGAATTTTCGTGCAATATTTGCCTTGAGTGTTCATATCATTCATATGTATTTATTATTATGTAATATATTCTTTAATTCAGATTAATACATTTTTAATTTCTTATTGTTGGATTATTTTCATACCTTTTTTCCTGGGAAAATCATATGTTTAATAATGATAGTATATCAAAATCTCTTTTATAAACCGTTTATTATCCTGATCTTTTCACTTTTTAGTTTTTCGTAGCAAATTACTCTAGACAACCTTAGATGTACTCAGAAGCCATTCTCGATAGACATCCTATGTGCAAAGTTTCGCGCGCGCTATGTCGAAGTTTATACAAAACGATACCGTAAGCCATAGGAGAAAGATTTTCGTGAGATTAATCGAAGGTATTTCGGAGTAGAGGGAGGAGAAACCGATCTTGTCGTGGTAAATTTTCGGCGGCGCGTGAAGCACGGCGGGCAACCGAAGGAAATTAATTGCCCAAGTTCGCCTCGATTTTCCTCGGGTCGTTAAAGAGCCGTTTCCGCCGTTAATTGAACCAAGAAGCGATTTTTTATGACCAGATCTTAATTGCGATTTTAGATTAATCCTCGGTTATTAACGATCTCTCGGTGAAAGCGTCGCGCGCGAAAGCTTTAACTGCGCGATCGGAAAGACCGAATTTATATTTTCGTTAAATTCCCACGGCCAAAAAGAGAGATCAGATCCGCTGGTAATTCGCGTTAATCGGAAGATTTTGTCCACGAAATTGTTCCAGACGATGTAACACGATAGATAGTTAATTCCGTCACTATAACATGTTCACAGATGTTTTTTATTATCCTGGTATTTCATATAGCATATTTCGTAGCGTGTAATCCTCTTTGTGATGTAAATTTTATCGTATCTGTTAGGATAGAATTTACGCGATATTTGCGCAAATTCGCGTATTGGGATATTTCAACTTGCAAGCGTTACGCATTAGTGTTTAACTAAGCGTAGACACGAAATCTTCGTAAAATCGATTAATTGCTATTAGGCGCGGCACCGCAGCTGTTTGATTTATAGCGGAGTTACGTACACAGCACGCCATAAATTAATAATCCCATGCTTGCCATGAACAAAACAGGCTTCACAGAATACGATGTACATTTCATTGAACGGCCAATTGCATGCGATTCTAAGAGTCAGGCGCTTAAATTTAAATCAGATAGATTAACGTGACTTTAAATTAGTTATAAATGTCGATGATTCTACAGGTCGAATTCTATGTGCGAACATTTAATTGCAATTTGGCGGTACTGTAGCTTCGAATGACATGCGATTCCCTCATTCGCGTGGATTTAATTTTCACTCACGGGCTGCTGAAGTTGGTGAAAATAGCATGTTAAACTCGACTAATTGCTTGGTTTGTTTACGAAAACTGAGAAAGATGAAAATTATTCCACGATGAGGTTATTTTTTCTATTTTTATTTCTTTTTGTGATATAATATGATATACATTTTCGTTTCTAAGAGTAAATATAATCATAATTTAGTTATAGATTTATGCCTCTAGTGTGAGAACAAAAATTTTAAAAACGATAAAACGATAGAAATATTCGTGAGCGTAATATATATAATTAACGCAATTAAAATTGTAATAAAAAAATTATCATATCCGATACGCGTAGCTTTACAATAATTTTTTCAAGTATTTAATCGTATTACATAACTATTATTTATATTTATGTATAATTTGTTCAATTTCACATAATTAAAAGTATTCAGTTGCATATCATTATAAAATCAAATCAAATTTGAAAGCCTCAAAGCATTATTGAACTTTACTTTCGAAATCGAAGCCGCTTTTTCGCGATGTAAATATTAATAGCAATTAATTATAATAAGGTCGAATGTTTGATATTGATCAGAAAATTTTCGATACATTCAATCAGTTCAACGATTGGTCGGACGAACTTTACTCGAAGTAATAACGGGGAACTCCTGTTATTGCCGTTATTATTAAACTCACCTGCGCTGCAACCATGCCTTCCTTCAATCTCTTGAGATCTGTGTGGCTCCAGGCGCTTCGTGACCAAGGATGAGTGTCCCTCAGGTCATCAAACCTGAACTCCCTCAGCTGGTTCTTCAAAAACTTTCGTATGTTCCAGGGTAGGTCGTTGTGTCTGAAGAAAAACGAAAAATATTGATCGATATGTTCATGAGTTTTATGTTCTTTAAACTTTTTAAAAGCTAAACATGACGTATCACCGTGTGTCAAGCAGTTGAGAGAGAGAGAGAGAGAATAAATTTATTCCAATGAAACACACATTCTTTATGTATGACAAGGAATATATTTCGCGTTTGAAATTTACCAAATATCTCTTTTCCAGTAAAATTGTTTGGCTAGATTACACGAATGTGCGTAGTTTTCCGAAGAAAAAGCTAAACATTGCAATGCAATTCTTAAAAAAAAAAGGAAACAATTAACGTAACTTATTATTGACAGAATATTTCGTCGTTTAAATTATTTCGTCAAAGAACTTTGCTTTTATTTTACGTATTTTCTGCTTAATTGCGTTAATTACACTTGAAACGATAATATTCGATGTCCTGGAATTTCATTCTATAATGTAGCCAAAGGAACTCTAGATGGCTAAAGTTTGGTCTTTACAACAACATTACGTGATGTCCAACTTGCGGTAGACTCAGTAGCTGTTGTATCAAACTTATTTTCCATAAAGTTACAAGGGATGCTTCATGGAAATAAGAAATGTGTCTGCATTCTTGCTGAGATGAGACATGAAGTCAATTCACTGACATGCTGCATATTAAGTTTCTTTTTCCAAGATAAGTATAACTATCGTATAACTTTTATTTTCTCGAAGAAAATAAATTTTATACACGCGCGGTATGTAACTTTAATATATTATATATAAATAAAGAGAATAAATAAAGAGGAACAGAAAGAGAGAGATTTTGCATGCAAAATGAAGGTCGTCAAAAAAAAATAGCTCGTACTATTTTAGGTTGATTTAATTTATGTAAATGATACTCGAGAGATAGAGAGAATTATTGTACATATAATTGATTTTTAAAACAATATGATACAAGAAGCAGAAGTTGATTGTAAAATATCGCTTTTTATTTCCATTGATTAATTTTATTTGTCATCGAATTAATAGATGCGATTGTCGCATTTCGTAGTAATAATTTTATATAATTCATATCCAACAAAATTTTATAAGAGACTGCTAAAATATAATTCAATGTCAATGTTGGCATCATTGTCGCTGGTGTAAAATTGCTGTTGTTCATGCATCTTTTCATAAGATATTTTTAGTTTTCTTTTATCATAACGACAGAAAAATGTCAAGAAGATAACATGTTGTCAGTTAATATGGCCACGTAATTATGTAAGATATTTATTAATATTTATAAATGGTAATGTTTTTTGAAACGGGGAAATGCGAGTCACGCGCAGTCAAACGAGAGACACGTAGTCATTACGCGTCGCGAACGATTAGTGTCAAGACGTATCGAAATTGCTTTGAATATTTTTCTTGATTTTATGCAAAGAATGAAACTTGCGATTGGAAACGAATGTTGGAAGAGTTAATTGCAGAGCTGTAGACCGAATTGTTGTAAGTATTATGTAAGCTGTGTGTATATAGACCAGGCTTGGCTTATATATACGTATGTACGTTGATATTTTTCTGTTCAGTTTCCTTCAGAAGAATCCAAGTTAAATCGAACTTAGCCATATTGTGGCAGTTATTTCAACAATCAGAAAGATGATTTCATTGTTACTCCAACTGTTCTTGAGTTGCATCCTATTAGGATTGATTATGTTTGGAGTTACTGAAGCTAATCCTGAACCACAGGGTGCGTGGACTACAATCCTCGAACCATTTCTTCGTAAAAAATGGGGAAAATAAAAATGGTAAAAAATTTGATTAAAATAACATATAAATAAATTAATGAAATTATTATAAATTTTTCTTCATATTTTGTTAGAAATTCTATCGAATGAAAAATCATTATCAAAGAAAAATTTATTTTTTTTAAATAAATAGCACATTTTATTATATATTTCATATTAGAAAGTTATTATATTTAATATTAGAGTTTTATTAAATGGCGAAATTTGTTAATTGGTTTTCAATTTTTTTCATTAAAATTCACAGTCATGATATTTGCTTGTATTATTACATTATTACAACGTGAAATAAAATTTTATATTATCTAGAATGTTTTTTTTTATAAATAATTTCAATTTCGACTGTATTATGTAATATGATTTTGTTTATATTAATAATAAAAAGTTTTAATATATTTTAATATATTTTATTTTCTTTATATTATATATGTAATATCTTTTCTCAGTCTTTTGAAATGTATATCATGAAGACACGGCTACGAAATCAATCAAGGAATTTTTCTTCACAATTTTGCAGTAAATATAATCTTTGTAGTAAATAAAAATAGTAGTAAATAGTATCTTAAGAAAATGTACACTCGAACGTATCCTCTTTTATGTGTAAAATTATTGATTTTTATGTTGCAAATGTTTTGTTTATATGACAAATTAGATATTGTCGTAAATTGTAAAAATAGTTCGAAGAAATAAATAATATTAAATAAAAAAAAGATTTGATTTAATTTATAAATAACAAACTAACACAATATGTTACGAGCGAACTTAATATTTCCAATAAGTGTGACGAGAATAATATATAATTTTTTCTCATTTGCAAGGAGATAATAAGATAAATTAGTAAATTATACTTCGAAAATGCATTAGAAGTGAATGAGTTTTTTCAAATTTTCAGTATTACATAAAATATGTATGTTGTTACATAGTTAAATAATAATTTATATATATAATAGTGCTTTTCATAAAATGTTTAGAAGTATATTAAAAAGCATTAATTATATTATAATTATAAATAATTGGAATTAAATGTTTGTCTTTAGTATTAAATTATCGAAATAAATATTTAAAAAAATTCTAAACCAAATATTTTTGAAAATATGTAGGCGAAAGTATTCTAAAATAAAAATCAAAACTAATAATAATTTTTTGACATTTTAAGGGATTTTAATGTATTTTAACTTAAAAAAAGAAAATAATTAGTTGTAATATCTTATAAAATTGCCTTCGACAAATTGTCTTCGAAAAATTTTTTTTATTAGGAAATATTCTAATTATAATTTCGGATTTATTTTCATATGTTGTAGAATATGTCTATTAAAATTTTTTGATATCTTGATAGATTTTAATAGATGCTCCCTCTCTCTCTGTAGTACATATGTATATTATAGACACATAAAATATAATAAATATAAGAAACCATAATATATATTGTTAGTCATTAAAATGGTAACACAATATATGAATATACTACAACTTTAATCGCTAGCAGTATATATAAATATATTTCGATCATATAACAAGTAAATTTAAATGATTTCCGAGTGTGTGCACTAAAAGTGAAAATATGTGCGACATATCATACATCTAAATCGCGCGCGTTTAACCTTGACATACAACAATACAAAGCTAAAGCTGCTACTTCGCGTTGTGACGCCTCAAGCATCGGGACGTAACGTCGAAGTTATTCCGCATGTTTTTCGTGATTTTATACATAAAGAGTGACTTGTGATTGAGAAGCAACGTAGGAAGGATCGACTGCAATATCGTATAAGCTGGATTATTGTAAGTAATCGTGCATTTCAACGGTTGTAATAATATTTGAGAATGATCGGTACGTCTTTAACATAACCTCATCTTTAACCTAACTTCTTAGCTACGATACGCAAGAGTTTTTTCAAGTCCAGTAATATTTTCAATTACAATATTTAAATGTATCTCAATTAAACGTTTCATGAGCACAATTACTGCCTTGACTCGTTATTTCAATGTATTGATTATCATAAAATAATATAAGTGAAATAATAGCGGAAAGTTTCTATGGATTATTTGTAACTCTCGAACGTGTACGTAATTGATAATTACTTATTGTTAGTCAATTTGTTATGGAACACGGTCTGCGCGATGTATGCATAATCGAAATTCCATATTTCCGTGGATAATGATCGTAGTAAAATAATAAGTAATGTGCATCGTAATTAATTTCTCTTAATATTTGTAATCTATCACTATCGCGCTTTTGATGCGCACCAATTCTTTTCGTTTATTTCAATCACTTCATGTGTAATAATTATACAATTGTTATTATGTTAATTTACGTTTGATGGTGACTGAGATTATAACGAGACGGAATAATTGGCGAAAATCGCGAAGGAATATCGAAAGTGTTGAAAATTAAAAATGCCGAAAGTCGGAAGTGTTAAAAACCGGAGATGTTTAAAATCGGAAGAGTCAAAAATTGAGAATATTAAAAATTGGAAACGTCAAAAATATCGAAAGTGCCGAAACTCGAAAGTCAAAAATCGGATCTGCTGAAAATCGGGAGTGTCGAAAATCGGGAATGTGCAAATATTAATTTGGTGAATTTAAGTGTATTCAGATGATTTCTCGGATATCAACTTCATTTCAAAAACTGTCAAAGTTGTATGTTAGCTGAATATTAACCAGTACTGATGAGTACTTGATTTAAAGTTTATTGCTTGAATATTAAAATTACTTATCTTTTAGATTTTTATATGTATAGTACAAAAATTTTTTAAATCAATTTTTCGTCTATAGTTTTTCTAAATAGTACATTAATTAATTCAGAAAATAATTTTAATTTATATACTTCATTACAAGAAATAAAAAAACTAATTTAAAAAAAATTAATAACCATGAGTTTATAAACAAAATTATTGAAAATAAAATTATTTGATATTTCTTATGTATATAAAAAATATTGTGAATTACGAATAAGGAATTATACTTGTTTCAGCAGGGTCCAGGTGTAGCCGACGCCGATGTAATTTGGTGGTTGAATTTATTTGTTATATATACATATAATTATATGTATAGTAATATCCGAATTTGCATAATATAGTTTTATCCGAATATATTAAATAAATATATAATATTGAAAATCATGTATGAAAATTAATAATTAAATTATGTATATATATATATATATATATATATATATATATATATATATATATATATATATATAACCTAGATATATTCTTTTAATTATGTAATCTGTGAGATGTAGAACTTGTTTCAAATTTCAATATTAAAATTTAACAGTAAATTATTATGATAAAAAAACAGATATTTAATTTAAATAAAAAATCTGTAAAAGTTTTTTTTTATTAATATTTTAATATTCTAAACTATAAAATAAAGAATTTATTATTTATAGAAAAGTATTTATCAATAATGAAAAATTTTGATTAATAAACAGCACAACATTGAATGATGAGAGAAAGAATTCAAACATATCCATATCGAATATTACACTAGATTCTTTATGCTTTATTTATATGTGAATTTTTGTATATTTTGTAACTTTGGAAATTACTATACTTTTTAGTTTTTTAATGCATATGGCTTACGCATTTTGACAGATGTTTTATCATTCTAACTTGCATTCAACATAATAAATTAGTTCTATTTTTCTGGAGACTTTTGCGCGTTACAATTTTCGTGAAATATAGTATATTTACATATTTTTTCCATATAACTTCAGTATTTAATGACAATTAGATAAAATTATAATCTTTACTCTATAATTTAATTTTCGATAATCTATTTTTGGGACATGTTTAAAACGCACTCAATTGCATAAAATTTCTCTGCATGATTATATTTCGTTAATTCAGTCGAACGGGAAATATGTATTCTCTCGAGAAATGAAAATTTCTTTGTCTTTCTTCGTGTTGTAACAATCGCTGACGGTGTAATAATTATCTAATTAGTTCTCAAGACGCAAAATTGACAAACTTGTTGTATCGAAACGCCAAATATTCTTTGCATTTCTGGAATTTACTCTAATCGTAAGTCAGCAGACAGCGGCATAGTTTAACGTAAAGGAATTTCCGGTGCTTCATATATATACACACGTACACCGACAACGAAGAGGCGCGCGCCGCTTGCGCGAATATGTACGTGCATTGTTACCCCAACAAATCTGCCTCGAATCAGCGATGGATCTGCCGTCCGTTTGTAACTAACCGCACCGTACCCTCTCGAATGCACTTTGCATGCGGAGCGATAGGCGCCTAACTTCCAGCAGAATTAGATAACCAAACGAGCATTTCGCGTACATAGCGCGTCCGCTTCCTCCCTCTTCTCTTCTCTCCTCTTCTCTCCTCTCTCCTGCTCCGCGAGTAATAGTTCGATCATTTTGGGAAATATGGGAGCATTCGCAGACGCGCGAATATCCGACTTGATTTAAATATCAAGGACGCGCGTCATTCTGCCCGACAATGTCCGAGTGCATCCTTAGCTTTATGGAGGATCGGATAATTTTATCATCAAAGCATAAACACAAGCCCGCGTTTCATACGTTCATTGTGTGCGCTCGATGCGCGTTGAATTAATGTTAGTTAGCTTTGTTTATTCAGAAAGTTTTATTCTCGAGAGAAGAATACTTGCCAGAAGTGGAAATAATTTCGAGTTGAAAGAAGGGAGTAGTAGTAGATTGTTCGAGAGCTGTTAAGCCGCCTGCAAATGTATGTGTACACTAGTTGGCTAAATAGATACAATGGAGATTTCCTGTTTGCATATATACACACATTATATATATATATATATATATATATATGTATACACATAAGGAGGTATATAAGGAGAAATAGGGGAGGGGGAGAGATAGAGAGATCTCAAGTCCTTTTGTCCATGGATCGTCCATGCAGGATAGTATGACCAAACGCCGGTAAAGTCCTTTGTTTCATGTGGGTTACCACGTACTCAGAAGCTCGAGACACTCGAACTATATTATGTGAGAAGAGAAGTGTGCGCGAGAATATCCAATAAAATGTATTTCAACAAAGCACGTATAACTCCGCGTGTAATACCGAGCTCCGCGTATAATTAATCCTTTAATCGACGTTGTTCCGTTTACGTCTAGTGATTTACTTCTATCATATTCTACATTATACCGCGGAGAATTTCGGTACAACCGTGTAATCGTTATTTGGCACGAATCGTTTTTTCGGGACGGCTATTAACAATACGTAGGAAATTTTTAGTAATTCATAAAAGTGCCCTCGTAGAATTTGGCCTGCGGCCAGAGTCGTGTTTGCGTTTATCGATAAAGAAACGTTGTGGAAATCAGCATACTTATTCGTTTTAGTCGCAAATAACTTATTGTCTCTAGTTAATAGACATAGAATTGGTTATTTTTTTGTATAAGATGGCTTATTAGCAATTTAATTTATTTGCGATTTAATTTATTTATCCATAGAACGAAACATCTGTCAGAATACACGTGAGACAAATTTACCTAGTATATACAGGACATTATATGATTATAAATTCATGATCTACATTATCATTGCAAATCTAATATAATCATTATCTTATGATTGCAAATTATAAACATTCAGTTTGAATTCAATTCTGAGGGTGTAGGCTAGAGGAATAATACGTGATTTACGGTAGCGCACGTTACTATTCAGTTAAAACGTAGTGCAATAATAATTATGAAGGTATTTCCGTGCTATTAAAGTACATTTCCGTTAACTCCTCATACATATTCAGCAGAGGGCGTGCCTAAGAGGCGAGATATATCTCACATTAATTTCGGCTTATAGTGCCAAAACTTCTGTACTTGTAAAAGTAGAAATTTGCGGAGACTTTCAAATTGTCTTATTCCACAATTAATATAAAATAATAAATTTTTTAGAGAAATATTTATAGAATACATAAATATAAATTGTTTCTATCGAATTTCGAATTAATTTAGTTACCGATTAAATATTAAAGACATAACGTCGATTTTATCTCGCAATTATTGTTTTTCCGCGATGATAATTGATTGCCGATTGTGTATCTACGTAAATACGAATTGTATAAGTTCCATATTGACAGTTTGATATTTAACGGTTAAATATCTATATCTGTTGAAAAATAATTGATTGAAAACAAGCAAACGTTAAAAAGGAGGTAGAGAAACGCGATAATGAAAATGAGAAAAACAGGAAATACGAACGAAAAAACGATGCGGCGCGAATTTATAACATAAATTGTCGCTTTAAAATGTCAGGCATTTTCCACGCGTCACTACTCGAATCTCAAGTTCCTGAAAATAACTAATTCGAGCTAAATAGCATAATTAATAATTGCGAATGTATCTCTCGTACTTCTAAATTTTCTCTCTCCGTGATCTCATACATATTCAGGGGATGCAATGCACGCCTAAGAGCTTCGGTGTCGATTTCGCGAAACTACCGACGAATTTTCGCCGTTTGCCGAAACGACGGGAGAAGAGGGGCGGGGGAGAGTTACCGGCGAGATCACCGGTTAAGAGGCGGTGGGTGGTGTGAGCGGTGGTTAATTGGCAAAGCGCGATAAGGTGGCTGGTCCCCCGTATATGCATATGAATGGCGAGTATATTCCGTTTGCTGGCTGCGGTTACGTTGCTCGGCATGCAAATAAGTTTTCCGGTCTTGGGCGTCGACGCGATTCGGAGCTATCGCTTTTGCCGAAGGAAAGGGGAGTTTAGCGGCACGATCGTTTCCTGGGGGTTACCGCGGCTGATTCGAGCGACTGCTTTCCACTTAAAATGCCCATTAAAAGTGTTTGAATAAAAATCGACGTCCACTTGCTCTAGTTTTATCGCGCTGCGGATGCACGCAACTCCCACATCTTCCGGTTTTTCCCGAAATACGGACGCTGACGTATCGTTCCGCACGTGTATCTCTTTTTGGAAACATTGCGGCTGAACATATATATCGATATATCGAGATTATTTGTCGTCCGATTTTTTCTCTACGACTTTACGAAACAGCGCTGGTTTTGTTGGCTTTGCGAAATATCGCACGAGTGCGCTATTAATAAATGTCAGCGAATTTTTTCATTGCGAACATTCCAAACATGTCGAACAACGTGAAATAATATAAATATTTCAGCTTTTGTTTTCGCAACGGCCATATTCAATATTGAAATATTTAATAGAATTGATTATAATGGCAATAAACGGAAATTATATTATCCGGAAAAAGATTTTCTGTCTTAATGTTTTAATTTATTTGTCATTTCCCTCGCGATGTCACTTTTGCAGTATATTCTCGCAGTCGTTCCCATTTGATTCATAAAATCTAATCCACCGTGTGCTAACCGCGTGAGTCACTAATAAACTTCGTTAGTACCTCTTTAAAGTTTCTCCCTTTCTCCTGGGAAACTAACTTACATACAACATTTTAAGGTTTAATACTTCTCGCAACAGTGACAATTTATTTTGTAGTCCTATGCTATTTGCGTGCTACGATTCTGTTACACATTATTGACTTTTTTTATTAACCCTAACAGCAAACATAAACGTTACTGCCTCATGTATTCATATATTCATGAAACTCGCGAGGACTATGTTATATCGTGAGATCTAGAAGATTAAAAAATTGTTTACGTATTGCGCGTGTTTTATCACATCCGGCATTTTTATTATGTTTGAAAATTACACGTGAAATTAAATTAATAATTAAAGATAAATAGATTAAAGGTAAATATCTATTTTTTAACGTGAATTTAAATCAGTAAATAATCATAATAAATTTACCACGATGGAAAATAAGTAATTATTTTCTATTTTATCATATTTCGTGTTTTTCACGTTTTCAAATCTGCTCCTCGCAATTTTCAGTCAACTGATACAAGTTGGAATATTACGATGTGAAAATGAAGCTTCGGCGATATGACATTTGCGCGGGACGCGAACTTTGGCTACCTTAACGAAGCCAGGTAAGCAAATTTTCCCAATTTACCATTCGAACCGTGAACGGGAACAGAATCAATGAAATTTCGTGACAGTTGTTCCGCAAAAGTTTGCGTCGCTTGATTTTCGTCGTACGCGCGTCCGTTTCCCATCGTTTCGCCTGATTCTCGGACCTTATCCGAGAGTTTTCAGTCACGTTTCTGGATTCAAGATCCAGATCCGATTTCAGAGAACAGGACCGCGTTCCCGAGAGATTCCCGAGAGCGTCGCGCCGAACGCGTTCGAGCAACTCCGTGAAATAGAGTTACGCGTTGCTGCTACATTAACTCCACCGGAAGTTGATGTCTCTGTCGGTTCCTGCCGCGTACACATATATCGTGGACCGTGAGCGCGTAGTGTCGAAAATTAGCCTTACCACATTCGCCGTCGACCTACGATCGTCGTACCTACGAAGATTTGTCTTCTTTTCCGGATATCTGTCGAGACAGATATCTCTAAAGTAAAGTTGCTCACTTGTATTCACTTATCTTGATCTTTCGTGACCTCTTAGCTATGAATAATTGCTTTTTCTTTACATTCTTTTATATTTATTTATTTTTTTAATTTTTTATTCCATCTGTGGATGATTAAAATTTCTCTCCTTTGCTTGTGTTAATTTCTTTAATCTTTCCTTACATACGCTAACATACTGACTGAATCGCTTTTATGCGCAATTCTGTCAACCGTATCTATTTTCGCCTTCCTGTCTCCTGGTTGGTTTATCGTTTACTCTCTCCGCATTTCCTATGCACTGCAAATTACTTCGTTAATCCGTCTACTAGCCCGAGCGTTGGCCGAATGAGATCCTGGATTAGTACCTAGCGTGTTTTTGTCCGAATTTCGAGATGCCCCTGATATGAGCGCCGCCATCTGTCTTTCCTCCCATGCGAAATTTGCGGCTTGGAAACATCTCTCGGAAGAAAATTAATTATAACGTTGACTGATTTTGATTAATAAGCATTTTCTTTTTATCCAGTATTGCGCACGAAGAACTAGGTACGATGTCGATATATCTTCCTCGTCCACTCTTGCTCCCAATTTTTTATCGATTATTTCATTGAGTCTGTAGCGATACCTCTGCTATTGTATCGCTTTGTAATCGACGTAGCGCGAAATTGATACGTAACTCCTACGAGAATGACTTTTAAAGCCACGTCGGCCAGCCATCAATCGATCACGTAAATTCTGTAGCGAACGAGAGAAGTGATCTCGTTGCGTTATAATGCAATCTCACAGTGACCGGCCCCTCACAATTCCTCCGTTTCTTACAAATGGATTTAGCGGACGGTGCCAATAATTCGTTTCCATTCTTCTCCCCTTGAATTACTTTGTACAATGGCGGATTTAAAAACGGGGATACGAGAAGATGGGATCTCGATCGTTATCAGGAGGAGAATATCTTCCTTCTATCTGCATTCGTTGCCACGCTGTTAACGAACATCCGACGAAAGTCCACCCATCGAAGTTCCGCAAGTCTGACGACTTCGCAGCTCGTTAATAAAATCAATTATAACCAAAGGCAGTAAAAAATTAGCAAAGTCGTTTGAGAATGTTCGCGGAATTTTAGATTAACGAATCCAATATCGAACTTTGCGTTCGGGCTACTACTGCTCATTAGTTTTATAAGGTACCATGCCTTTCTTAAAGTAACATTTAAATATTTTTTCTACTTTTTCTTTCTCATGCTATTCCATTAAGAGAGCAGAAGAAATATTCTAATATATAGTGAGTAATATTGATAATACTTAAAAGATATTTAATTCTTTATGTGAATATGAAATTGCAATTTTTTTTTATTTGCTTCTAAAATAATTTAATTAAATTAGAATAATTTTCAGTATAAAAGAGAGAGAGAGATCGTCTTATTCTTATATTTTTTAGATTCTAATATTAAGTCGAAAAAGTAATAGGAATAATACAAGAAAGAAAATATGTACTTTTTTCCGGAGAGCCTCTCTTGCAGTGTCTTCCTTTTTTATGAGTGATACATCGTTAACTCAGTTTCCTGTTCCATAGTTCATGTTTCCGACCTCTCTCTTATCTCGATGCAGCTAGAGATCGAAAAAGAGAATGCCATTATTTCTCACTCCCGTCCATATCCGCGAAAACGGAGGAACGAGCTCGATGGTTCGATTGCATTCGATGAAATCGGCTGCAATCGTATGACGAAATAGATTCGAAGTAAATTGGAAATACCTTCTTGCGGTTTTTCTGATTTTTATTTTCGTATATAAATGTTGTATAATACAGCCGGATGAAGGAGGAGATGGAACTAAGACTCCTATATGTAAAAATATAGTTTTCTATAATAATTATTTTCATATCCAAAGAATCCAGTCCATTGTTATAAGATAAAATAATCAGACACAGAATAATCGAACGTTTAAATTCGAGTGTAATTTTGATAGCGAATTCTATTACGATCGCGAATATTCTTCAGAATATCGATTCTAGAAACTAAGTTACGATTCTCTTGAGTCTTTGACGCAAGGAAATACGTATGACGTCGTTCCACAGATCTTTCTGCGTTTGACGGTTTTACATCTTGCCACATATAAGGAATTCAATAGTTTTCTAAGTACAACATTTTCTTGAGAGCAGTCAATCGGAAATTCGCGTGCAATAAAAGCAAAATGTCATAAAATAACGTATTCTTTACATCAGCAAAGCAAACTTTACATTACGGTGCGTGAAAAATGCGGTGAGAAAAATTTTTCTCATAATTTGATATATTCGAGGGAGAGTATCGTATTTTGTCAATTTTAAAAGAGACAGGTCGTGTACGTAGTTTCTGGAATTTTAAAGATTTTGATTAGGAGAGAAAAGCTATTTTCTTATTTCTTCGTATCTCTTTCTCTTCCGCTTTTCATTTTGCGAAACGAAGAAGCTTACACGAGCATTTCGCTTGATATCGCGAAATTTTCCTCGACAGGTATAGACCGGTTAAAATGGCTCGCATTTTCATTATTTCGACGACATTACCCCAATTTTGCTACCGAGAGCATAAATGCATCTAATTATGGTACAAATGCGCGTCCTACTTTCATGGGCGCGCCGCTTAGACAGAAAGGGGCAACATTTCCATTAAATAGATCATATTTCGGCTTGAAATTTTCCGCATGTGTAGGAGGCATAAAATTGTTCATCGCACGGGACGTTGCGGTCTGTCGTCATGAGAAAACATGAAAAA
Organism: Camponotus vicinus; assembly: GCF_025532165.1. Lineage (NCBI taxonomy): Eukaryota > Metazoa > Arthropoda > Insecta > Hymenoptera > Formicidae > Camponotus > Camponotus vicinus. Next base: position 5,315,321 of record NW_028141949.1, read on the forward strand.
AAGAAACATAATTGCAAATAATTAAAAGCACTCGGGACACTCTCACGACCGCTCCCGAAGGAATCTCGAGAATGTTTCGGTCGAGCTCTGAATAGCCGGAACGTGCTGCTAACACGGGGACCGGTTCCCGCAATTCTTTCCTGCGGTAGCGTCACTCGGAAGTCTTTCGATGTGTTACGGGGGCGTGTGTTGGAAACCACCCTCGTTGAGTCGTACCTTTCTGCCTTTTAATTCACGATTCCACCAACCACCGTTTTGGTTTAACCGAGAGAAAATTACGAGGATGGTAATTAAATATTTCTGCGATGAGCGACGAAAGCCATAAACAGCGCTGATATATAACAAGGTTATTATGGCCGGTGGTCCATTATGATTACCAGGTTTACAGAGCCGTACATTTGAGATCTCTGACTGAACTGTCGGTCGCGAAATTCTCCTTTCGACGCGAGAAACTCGTCGCCAGTTTAATTATATGGCGACGCCACATTAAGCTATTTCAATTACAGACAGAATATACTAATTTAACGGTACCGACAAAATTAAAAACCGTATTTCTCGTTCTCGTAAAAATATAGTGAAATTTTCACTAGCCATTTTCCCAATATACATTTTATATTTTTCATCATTATTTATTCTCTCTCTCTCTCTGCCCTAGATTATTAATAAATATTTAATCGCATCGAAAGGATCTAGTAAGCTTTTAAAAGAATTCCGCATTTCCGTCGATCGTTTACAGAATATTATGGATCGAATGGAAAATCCGATTCACACCGAGAATATCAAATATATATACATCAGGCACTTGAGAATTGAGCTTCGCGGGAGCCGACACGAATCTGTAATGCGTGCGGGACGGGGATAAATGCGCGACCGATTGCTTCGCAATTTTTACGGCACGTTTACCGCTTCCGCATCCCGCGTTTCGCATTCCGTATTCAGCATCCATTTGTGCTTTAAGCGTTAATATCAGATGGAGATAATCGCGCACTTTAAGTACAATCGAGTCATTTTATCTATCGCATTTACCGCCGTTTGTAAGGATAAGATTCAAGCGCGTCGTCCTTTTCTTGAAAACTTGACGTACAATTTTCCCGGCTTTCTCAACGACACGTGGCGTTCGTTGCCCGCAGCTCCCGAGAGGCACTTCTTTTTCAGATCGGAGCAAGAGAGACGAACTATTATTTGGCGTACAATACGTCCGACGAGGCTTTCACTCGTTATCGGTAACGAGTTGCCTTCGGCTCGCCGACATGGGGGAAATCGCTGGCGCGTCTCCCGATGTCTTTTATCGGAACCACTTTCGAGAGTTTCTCGGAGTTTGCTCGTGGAATCGGTGTCCAGAGCGGAATCGGAGTTCGAGTTTCCGGAGGAAAGACGTGTTTCGTAGCGAGTAGTGATTATTACTTAAGGTTTACTTAGTTGAGTTGATTTTGCCAACGCGATATTATTGTACACATATCGTTTCGAGAGAGAGAGAGAGAGAAATATATCTTTTAAATTTCTTTACTTTACCTAAGCATTGTTTATGAAGATATTTAAACAAGAGATGACAGTATAAATATAGTAGATTTGAAAGATTCTGCGCGAACATGTTTACAAATAGTTGTTATATACAAAATGGAGGAATGTCAGACGTTATTTACATCGATATAGATACTCCCATGGCGAATACACGCCCGTGTACATATTTGTACACGGACACGCGCGCGAAGTAGAAATATACGGAAGTAGGTGGAAGAGACACACAAGTTTGTACCAGCAAGAGTACCGGAAATTCGTATCTACCCTCCGGTAACCCGAGAAACCCGGGGACCAACAGCCACGGGCCACTCTCCCGAGTAAATTTCATTCTCCTTGCGTTTCCTACCGATGCACCTTCCACTCCATTCTCTCGAGTTTCTTTTTTATTCTCTCCTCTCCATTAACGTCCTTTCTTTTCTGCACTTGCAAAACTTTCTCATTATCTGAGCGAAAATGCACAACTCTCTTTCTAAGACTAGTAAGATTCAATTGGTTTCTTTTTGTTTCTTTTTGTTTGAATGAAGAAGCAATTCCAGTGGTGAACCCGATAAACGAGTCCTATTTAGGCATTGCTGGTTATTTTTAATTCTCGTTGTATCTAATTTTATTTTTGTTCATCGTATGTTTCATTTTCGTGGTATCCAAGCGGTATCGCTTTCCAGTTTTGAACATTACATGGTGCGCATTGTAAAAAGTTTCGAACGTTTACAAATTTTTCTAATATTTTAATTTATGCTTTGTACATAGTTTGCATCATAATGATGAAATATTTGTTATTCAATATTTAACTTCTGTAGACTCAATCGTATTTAATTAAAAAATGAAATAATAAAATAGTTTTGAGAAGATGTTAAATACATTATATAATGCCATTGTATTCTCGCAAAAACAAAAGTATTATATTAATATTTTAATAACTATTATCATTCTTTCGACTCATCATATATACAAGTTAAGTTATTCGCGTAAAATAAGAATAACGTCTCGATTATTCTAATTTTATACACTTTTAATTTCTTCATCCAAATCTCACGAATTCCCGATTATTATATTAGATATATAGACCAAAGATCATTTATTTTTATTCGCTAAAAATGACGACAACAATATTATTCTCGAGTAATAAAAAAATCTGTTAATTGAATGCTCGCGTAATAGAATTATCGGTAGTAAATAGACAAACGGATACAACGCGTTATAGCGCAAATCGGACAAGACGGACGTTCCTTTGAAGTCTAATTGCCGGTGTAATTAGGACCACGCCCGGCCATACAAAGTCAACCGTGTGTGTCGTTACGGCGACATTGTTCTCGCCGACTATAAATTCGCTTTGTATCACGACCAACGATTATATGATGGAATTCAAGTTATTTGTTGGATTTTCGACTTGGCATTTTTCGCTGCTCGTCAACGTGACAAAGAGGCGAGTGGAATTCGTGAGAGAACAGGCGCATCATTCTACTGGCTTTTGTCAGAATTTTATGACGAAAATTTTCGCGCGGACTTTTGTTGCATTTGAAAACAACCGGATTATTTTTCTTCCGATGGCGTCAAGAATTTTTACAGAGTACAACGCATTGACATCTTGAATTCGATGTCGTTACAAACGCGCATTGTTTTATGACTAATATTAATTACATTAATTAAATCGTAGCTTTTTAATACGTCAGCTGTGGTAGATTTTCATATATTTGCGAGAGTTTTCCTCTCTATTCTCCTCTCGGACGCAAATTACACTAGTTTAGCACATATATTTCCCGTTTGTAGCTACTTCGTGAAATATTGCAGAACAAAGGTGACTGTGTGTGTGCGTGTGGGTATAATATACAATTCACAAAACCACCATCCATAATTCGCGAGCACAAATAAATTAAAAAAATAAAAACAAATAAAATATTATTTGATGTTTATTACAATTCAAACTTTTTGCGTTTAGATTAAAATAATTATTAAAAGAATTATAAACAAATAATTTCGTCGCGATTGAAGACATTAAAATTAATAATTTTAAGTAATATTATACTGTGATAAAATTAATTTAAAAAATAAATCCAGAAAATATTTTAAGAAAAATCCATATATTTCGGTGATCTGCGTCGAATGTTCTGTAATTTATTGAAATGTGTCCGGTTTACACGTAAAGTTTAACTTACCCATCTATCAATGGCACATCCCTGAGAATTCTGCGAGCTGCTGCGAGGCGATCCCCTGCGTGGGCCGCGAGCAGAATCCTCGTCAGTAACTGACCAAGGACCATCACGCCCACCACCATCCTCATCCTCCTCCTCGCTGGACCCGCAGCACGTCCTTACTAATGTCTTCATGCCATCACCGTTAACCCACCGGCTCACCCGCAGCACTTCCTTCAACCGGGTTGCAGGACGGCCGAATGTAACAGGATTCTTCGTCCCGATTGCGTGTCTAGTTAATTTTCTCGAAAAAATTATTTAACGCGATCATTCTTCACCTAGTTCTAAGATGAATTCTTTGTCGCGGTAACAATCACGATTTATCGCAGTCTTTCGAGGTTTTTTTCGAAAACTCTTAGATTCTTCACAATCTTATTAGTTCTCGGGGACCAAGAAGAGAGCGCACCGATAATATTTTTCACTGATGAGATCTTTCGAATCACGCACTCGATTTTATCGCCACACACGTGAAAGTCTCTCTTTTCTCCCTCGCTAGGATAACAGAGTTCAAGGATCAGCGCTTGCTTGCCTCTTCAGAACTGGTTCTTATCTTCGGCGCATTCGTCTTCGCACGTTTCCGAGCCCACCCCAATTTCTCACATTCAGCCAGCCCGAAGGTCCACTTTTTTCACTGTCGCGATAGCTACTTCAAGCCCACCTTTCCCCTTCGTTCCACCCAACCTTCCAGATTAACCTTCCACCCTCATCGCCATAGACTCTGTCCGATGCAGCTGCTGTCTCCGTGCTTCTTATTCCGTCTGGTTGCGCCTCTTCCGATTTCTTGTCTCTCCGGCCAGAATACCCCTATTTGCGTTCGTCCGTTACTTGTTCCAGCACTTAATATCTTTGGCAAAATTAACGTTTCTTTTAATGCAATCGTTGATCTTTGAGATCGCGGCGCATCTTGATCGATTCAATGCTACCGTAACTCGAAATTCTTTCGATTACTTTCGGAGTTAGTCTTCCGAAGCGTGGTTACTCCGAATTATACTCTAAATTCGCCGTTTGTCACTTTGTTGCTCGAACGTTTGCGGTTTGATTCCTTGTCGGGTATTCATTCTTATCGATTGAGAAACCAATTACCTGACGAGCACTTTCTCGATTGAACTATTTTTAATCATTCACGAGATGTACGTATTGTACTTTTCTCACTTTGATTCCATCCGCTGCAAAGATGATTATCGAAGCGCCGAGTCACCTCAGGGATTTGCCTCGATAGTTTGATCAGGGACAGGATTTTCAGAGGTTTCTCCCGCTTCTGTGTCGTCTCTTTCCACTAGTCTCTAAGGATTGGAAGTCCTTCCTATCGAACAGCGCCCTTATCGACTTCTTCGTCGACGCTCGAGAGATCTAAAGCCGTTCGGTAATCGAAGACATATCGCTTTCCACAATTCTCGCCAATGTAAAGTGCTGCTGGTTGAAACCACTTAAGGGAGGTTATCGATATCGATGGTCTTTAATTTACGTCGGCGTCGACCTTGAGCTCGTGTTCGACGCACTTTGATCGCTATTTGTAACGGGTATATTTAAGAAAAAACTCGTTTAATAAAAATGCTCTGCATATTAATTAAGACGTTTCGAAAGTGTCGAATCTTTTATTCGCGTTTTGTTCAACGAATCGGCTCTCGCGCTACTTACAACTCGTGCCATTTGCAGCTGAGAGTTTCACAAGAGATACCTCCGGGGGGATGTCCTGCTACGGGAGAATCCCACAGACAGTCCCGCTCGTTACGTCCCGAAGATTAATTAGAGCCGTGAGAAACGAAGGTGTTCCGCTATTCGAGCGCGCGAAAATATCCTTTCCGGTTTCTCTCTTTATTCCTGCGGTCGGGGATCATTGTCCCGGGATGTTTTCTGATACGCGATCCATCTTCCGGTGTCTTTCGCGCGCGACAGGACTCTCTCTCTCTCTCTCTTTCTCTCTCGGCAGCTCCAGGGGTGTGGCCTCTTTTCTCTTTCTCTATTACTATTACTAAATCACTTGCATCGGCGACGGCGTTTCATAATCGCGTCCGCGATTGCTATGCGGCACTGTCACCAAACGCGGCTGGAAAAGTCCGTCACGATTTATTCGGCACTTTTGATTAATTCCGCGATTAATTACGCACTTGAAAAGCGGCCGATAGATCTCGCGGCCGACGCTTCAACGTCACTCGGTAATGGATCGCCGTGCTGCGGTCGACTCGGATATTTTCTAACTTCCACTGACCTGTAAAGAGAGGTGGATTTTCGTAACTTGCAGACCGGAAGAATCGAATTATCGCGCGGAAGAATCTTCAACGAGAAATATTTTATTTTCTGTCGAATCTCTCGATTATGATAGCTCGATATAAATTATTGCAAGATTATAATACATAAATTTATTACGTTACCGAGAAATTGAATTCGATTTGGATGCTAAAATTAGTTTGCTAATAGGCTACATAATAACTCGTATCAACCGGTAATAGATCACACAAAGTGGTTTATAATTAAAAATTAATGTCCACGGTAACAATCAGCTTACGTAACTAGGTGTATACGTAACTAGAATTAATATAAAATAAAATGATATAAATAATAATATAAATAAAATGTACACGTAACTAGTATTACGTAACTAGAATTATATGAGCGATTGCAAAGATCGTTATTTAGAGTTTTTTGCGCGAAACGAGTAAAATTTTCTATTTGTTTATTTCCTTCTAAATTTTACTCTCATTAAGATAATGAAGACCAGATTGATCAGCGTCGCATCGAATTATGGAAAGGCGATGGAATCGGTGCACGATATGTCAGACATAATTGATGACTGTAATCTGGTCACCGTTGTTCCCGAGCGTATTATCGTTGCAATATTTCGAGTTATCATAAACGTTGAACATCACAGGGATAATTCCCCATAATTATCCTCTCTCTCCGCACTCTCTTTCTGACACGTAATCTCATTGTGTCTGTCACGTTGGACGCGTAATCTTCTTAACGCGAGCGCGGTTAGTAATTCGACAGCTTATAGAAGATCGGACAAACCGGCAGCGAGCAATGGCGTGCAACAACGAGGCCGTTAACGTCGACTGCGACTAATGAGTTAGCTTGTTCATAATTATCGGCAGACGCGGCCGCCCGCTCTCACGCCCGGTTATCGCCGTGATACACAGTATTTATCTGCATACGATGATTAATTAGCGCTGATGACCGCGCCTTTCCAACCGTTGCGGTAGAACATATGTTTGTACATGTTCGTATATACGTATATACTCTTTAACTTGGCGAAATTATCTATCTTCCTGTTTCTTTTTGCAAAGGAATACTTGTTCACAAACGCGTTATTTTAAAAGTTGATAAATATCGACCGATGCAAACATTTAATATAAGTATTAAAATAGATATATTTCGGTGTATGTTGATTAATTCATTATTATTTTTAATAAATAAAATATAAATATAAATATATATGATATAAAAAATAAATGTTTACTGCTTGCGTTTTGTAGCGGATATTATATTTATCTAGCACTGGCCATATATATCAAATCATGTGTTTGTTCGAGTTTAACAAAACAAAATTGATGTCACTCACGGAAACGACGTATAATTTCCTTTCCGATATCGAATCCAAGTCATCGCGGTAATTTAAATTTTGTTATTCATCGTTTGATATTTTTTTCACGAACGCGCATATTAAAGGACGTTAATTGGCGCGAGGAAACTTTGTCGACGCTCTCTGTTAGTTTAATATTCGAAGATGCGCGCGCGAACGCCCATATTTTAGCATGACGTGGAAAAGTTGACAAGTTAATTTAGCGACCTGTAAGATATACGGCTATTGCTGATAGTAGCTGACTTTTTCTCGGGACGAACACGCGAATCGACACAGATGCATCTGACAGTTACGTTTCTTGGTTGACATTTCGATCGTGTCTTTCAACAACGTATCGAATCGCCGGAGTTGCAGTTGCCGGAATTGTCGTCGACTAAACTGGATCTCTCGTAAAGAAAAGTTCCATTTACTTTTCCACTTATAATGTGTAATCAAACTTTTCTGTCAAGTATGAACGAAACACAATATTGCAGGCGATGTCGAGACAAATGTTGCAGCGATTACTGTCATTCGGTGAAATCACGCGAAATTATCTATATAATAAAGGATTGCGAAAATTATATTTTTAATAAGTAAGAAGAATTTTTAATTAAATTTCTTCTCAATTTATCTCGCTTCTTATATATAATGTATATAAAACTTTTAATTTTTTATATAAAGAAATTTCTTATATATTATATATTATTTGTGTGTTTGCAACGAAGGGACTCTGATTTAAATAAACGCGACTTTCTCGCGACCATTCTCTCCACCCTCTTACGAAAATTCCGATCGTCGTTCCGCGGATAGGTTCACGTTCCATAAAAATCTGCGCGCGGATCAGGGCGCATCTGTTCCGCTCGTAAATTCCAGAGGAAGTGCTGACCGATATAAGTTATTTTTCCGCGCGATTTTCTCGGTGGTCGCGCAAAACTTTGCCCGAGCTTTTCGACTTTCTCAAGTTTCCTTACAAGAGCGAGACTACGAGATTTACGGACGTACGTAGAGATGAAGCAGGATAACAGGATCTCGCTCCGGCGAGATGTGGCGTGCCTTGGAAATTTCGTATGTGATTCTCTACTTTGATATTTCTCTTTCTCTCTCCTCTGATCGTGCAGTGGGATAGGTCGGCGATCACGACCGAAGGGGTGGACCTTTCGTCGGGAGGATGCGTCGCGACGCGGACGACGGCGCGAACCGTGCCGTTGCTCGCGGTCCGGAGTTGAAGACCCGACTGATGGAAACGCACGCAGAAACTCCGGCATACTCGAGGGCGCAGGCGCCTCCGTGTCTCTCCGCTCTGTGATCTTTTCCCGTTACACGAAAGCTACCCCGTCGCCGCGCTGCTCTCGTACCGGGGGTGCTTTCCAAAGTGTCGCTGTCCTCTTCGACATCGCGCGTCTCGACCTTAGGGCGGTCACGCGCTACCTTCTCCTTTTCCGCCAGCTCTCTTGAACTGCAACATGTGCGTACAACACGTACATGATTGTACGGTTTACCAAAACGGGTATCAATATATACCTAATTCTGCTTTATATATTTTCAAATTTTACTCTATATACATGCGCACATATTTTTACAGGTGCTACTTGAAAAATAATATTATATTTTCGATAAAAGCAATATTGAAAAAATATATATGCATATATTTAAAAAGTATAAACATACATGTAGGAGAACAAAAATTGTTTAATTTTATTTGATCTCAAATAATTACCAAAAAGATTTAATAATATACATATATATTGCTGAATCTTTTTGAAGATTGTTTGAGATTGAATGAAATTAAACAATTTCTTTCCTCGCGAGCGAACATATCAAACTTCTACCACATATACATACGGGTTTTACAGCGGACTTACCCGTTCGTGTAAAGTAATGGAAAAAGAAAGTAGCGCGCACGGCAGCATCCTTATGTCGGGTTACAGCTGGTTTTCTTCCCTGGCGAGAATTACCGACATTCCCGAAGATAGGTCTGTAACCTCGCAATTTTATGAGAGAGAATTTTTATTTGTGGGAACAGAGTCTAATTAAATGCGAAAGAACACAGAATGCATTCGTAAGTACAGCTCGCTCTTATTTTAGATTTCGCTCCACGGAATGCATGCGATGTCGGTATCGAAAATGCTATTTGACAGTCGCACACTATTCGCTCCACGTTCCCCGTGGGCAGCTCGCGGGGAATTATTACTCGGAAAGTTGTTCGTAAGGAAAGTTATCTTTGCGTCATTGTTATGTATCATGCGACAACTTTATATCGTATCTTACTTGGACTTCCGACGCGGTAAGTGCGCCGTAATATATTGTTTCGCCAATGGTCGTGCTACTTTTACCTTTACTCGCACTCGGGATACGCGCAGTTTCCTCTTTCATCTCGAGGAGCACACGCGTCTTTTGCGAAGTGAATATCCTCTTCGACATTTCGCATTTCTATCTTACTTTGCCTCGCGGTGTTGCCTCTTCGAATGCCTCGCAAGACGAGGACCGTCAAGTTTTTCCACTCAGGGAACACTCGACTCTCGTATCTCGCAGCATAAAACATTGCCGTGGTGGTTACGAGATTTCGATATTTCCTTTGCTTCTTCTTTTGTGTGCCTGCATCGTATTTTGCATTAGTATATACGTCGGTGGCAAAATCGGCCTTGGAGATAAAATATCTGCGAAAAACAATAAAGGCGGAAAAACAGAAAGATATTGATGTCTCTCTGGAAATGTCACAGATTGCACTTTAGTAAATTACTTCAAGCTATTAAAATTAAGCGTTGTTTTTGTACACAGGCAATGATAAAGCGAGGAAATTTATATATTATGAGAGAGAGAGATAAAATATATCGTACAAAGTTTTTTTTATTTATTTATTTGTCAAAGAAAAAGAGATTAGCTTAAAATTATTGTTAGAAATATATTTAAATGAAGTTTCGCGTACGAAAAAAAAATCTGTTAAATATTATGACGCGCGAGTAAACGAGTTAATAATTTATTGATTTTTCGTGGGACAGCGTTGAAAGAAAGAATCAAACGTTTTGGCGATGCTACACAGATTCCTATAGAGAAAGAGAGCGAGAGAGATAGAGAGGGAGAAGAAAGGGAAAGATTCCAATAAGAATATCGAGATTATGCGAATGATCAGTCGAAAATCCGTAAATTGAATCGAAGTATTTGCAGAGGACGGATCTAATTTCGTGTACCACGATGATAAACGGATCCACCTGAAAGATAGGCAGGAGGAATAGGATTCGTCGGGATTTTATTCGGTTCGAGTCATCGAATTATCCTTGATTCCATTAAGTCGGCCTAATCTTCTTCTTCCTTGATCTCTTACTAAACGCTTATAACAGTATTTTCCATAATGTTCTTTCGGTACTTTCACTTTCTCTCTTTCTTGCGCTTGACTCTCTCGTACGGGCGGCACACATATTCATCCATCTCTCTAGTGCAATGCAAATTTCGAAAAGCCTTCGGCTCTGCTCGTAAATCAGGTTAACGTTACCCAGCTTCGTCCATCGGCTAGCCGGAGGCACATCGCACACGCCACGTAGAACAGGCGCTGTCATCACGATCTCAAGCTGACCTCTTTTTTGCTCGATCTCGCCGTGATTTCGGTTTTATTATTGTGACTATGCAATGACTGAAATGGTTGCTGCACGCTTCGACTATGTCACGTCACTGCGATCGGGATTGTTCGTTCGTTTCATTTTTCGATAATCATGAATTCACGTTCGAAAATTTGGCGAAAGATAAATGAGAAAGGGATACATTTAAAAAATTCGCTTGAAGCAAAGCATTTATTATAATATATTAATATTTTTCCTACGTTACACTAAACAGCTGTAAATTCAATAACAAACATCTCTTAAGTAATAAATTTCAAAAGTAATAAAATGGAATTATAGAATCGAGAACTCGCACTTTTTAATATATTAAAAAAAAATATATATATATATATATATTTTTAATACATTTTAAAAACATTCTCTTGTCCTAAAAAGAACACGCATTTTCATTCGTTATTTTATGTTACGTCCTTTTTTTTGACAAAAATTGTCTTATTCTTCAGTCACTTCTTTTCTTATAGTTTCTTATAGTTTTCCCGCTCGATTTGGCGTCAGCCGGCAAACGCAATATTCCGTTGACGCGCGACAGAGTCGGAACTGGCCACGATCCAGAATAACTGCGCGCAATGCACGACGACACTCGATTATTGGAGGAAATAGCGTGAGAAGTATAGATAAAGGATGTCGGAATATAATGCAACCGGCAAGAAATTCCGCCTGGTACGAGGTATCTCTTGCTGGATTTCGATCGGCGTTGCGTTTATTTCATGCGGAACTATACAATGCTTGTGGGCGTTATCGGATCGAACTCAATTTTAGCGAAGAATAAAAGCGACGACGAATGTACAAATATTGGGTCATTGTAATCGAGGAACTTGCATGGTAAAAGATGTGATAAAAATCCTGATAAAGCAGCTAGTTGAACAACTCTATAACATATTTGATTTCTCTTTTGCTTAAAATCATAAATTACATTTTTTTAAATTATTTTATTTTAAATGAGAAGCTTGCAATCTTTTACAATTTTATTTAAAAATTCTTTAATAAGAAATCCAATAATAAAAATATCGAACCTGTCTAAGTAGTAGCGGTTATTAATTAAAGTAGCCACAGTATAATATTTGAACTTACCTTTGAAAAAAATATATGCATAAAGTGACTTATAAGAAAGTTTCAAAATCTAATAGAATAATGTGTGATATAAGCTTCTTTTTTTTAATCAATCTTTTTTTTTTAAATAAAGATTTTTAAGAATACATTAACTAATTATTAAAATTAAAATACCAAAAATTTTATTAGACTGATTAATTTTATAAGAAATTTTAATCTTATTTCTTTTTCAAAACAATTTCTTTATAATATATTTTGTAAACGTTGCTCCGAATCTCAATTATAGCAAGTAAATAACACTTTCTAATGCGCGATCGTGATGTAAGGTATCGTTATAAACTATTGTCTATTATGTTGGAATAACTGTTCGCGATAGCGGGCGACATTCGATTATTGGGAGAAATAGCGTGAGAAATATGAAATAAAGCCGAGAGTATATATCGCACCATCCATATGGGATTGTGCAGTTATTCGTTTGGTATTATCGGGATATCTTTGAGTATTCGATTGTAATTAGAATTTATCGCAATAGAGATCGGAAAGCATTGCGATATATGGAAGATGTTTTGCATTGATTGCTAGTGGTGCATATTATGCAGTTTATTCTAAAAAGCGTAAATGTATTGGCGAATTTATTCTAGAAGTGAGTTTTTTTTATCTTGAAGTTTTTAATCGAATTATTCAATTTTTTCATATTTTGATGTACGCTCGAAAATGAAAAAGCGCTGTTCGTTCCGCCGTTAATAAAATACACGATTGATGAAATGGACTGCAATAAAGACATTTTTCATGGTTCATAATACACGGCTATCTCTTTATAATTGGGCCCACGCCCAAAGTGGCGATCTCGACGTAATAACGACATCGACCGGCCGTTACGCGATACCTACCATTAGCCTCATCGGCCAAATATCGATTTCGTTGACCCGCCGCGTGCGCCGCGGCCAGAAGAGAGTATTCGATAGATTCCATGAGGGAGAGACACGATTGTAGCTGAAAATACAAGGCGCTGATTTTTCATACCGCTCTCCGACCGCGTGAATTATTCATTGATCATGATAGACGTAAAAAGTTGCGGGACCATCGGCGATGAAAATGTTCCGACTGAATATAACCCGGAATCCCGAATACATATTTAAGGCAGACAGTTTTCGGGAGATTCGCGCTGTTTCGCCTCGTTGATCGCGTATGTGACGCGAAATATTTTTTAATAGATATTCGTGGTAAAAAATGCGGTAACGCGAGATAGCTGGTGACGTAACGATGCCGCGGCGAAATATTTCGCGATATTCTTTTCTATTTCGACCTTTTAACGAGAGAAAAATAAAGATTGATATTCTTTCCGCGATGACATCAGTCAAGAGCTCGAGGTAACTCGCCCGATGGATTATCCGCGCTCAGATCGATATTTGCCATCAAATAATGCTGTAATAAATTAATGGTAGAATTACAGAAATTCTGCTGGTGACATGGACCGAGGTATCGAAAATGAAGGTTTCTTTTATTCTTTTATTATTATATATTTATATTATTTTTTTACAAATTTTATTATACTATTTCTATATTTTTATTCTGTGTATTATCGATAATTTTGTTTCATCGGTTTGTTACTGAAAATCCGAATATGAGGGGAAGGTAATTTATCGCGACTCGTTTATTTACAAAAGCCGGAAAGGCGGAAGGCGAAAGGGTGCAAGGTTTATTTCCTCGGTTACAACACAAATCCCCATATAGAGACGCGGACCATTGCAGGTGGCAGATTGCGTTGCTGCCGAGAGTCGACGTGTCGCACCTATGAGAAATTGCCGTATGGCATGCGGCTCTCAAGCACCTGTCTAACGATGCATTTCCATACATATGCGTGGCGTTATACACGGGACTCCCTTGTGCATAGCTCCGTGGCTGTGTACAAGTCGACGCCTTGCCCATGAAGCCCTTGCAAGGTGCTCGTGACAGCTACGTGGAAGCCCGGAACAAGATCCTTCTTGAGTCTAACGGCTTAAATGCTGCTGCCGTCGCTCGCTTGTGAATGCACCTTTACCTGTCCCGCGATAACGGAGGAGAGGACTCGCTCGATGACGGGAGGGGCGAGATGAGAGAGAGGCGGGAACGAGAATGGAACCGTCTGCGATTCGGGGGTCTACTACGATCGATTATCGATAAATGCCTCGTGGAATGTTCCCGATGGTTTGATTGTTAGACGCGGCCTCTTCAGCTCCGATTAACGGCCTGGCGCTGTCGTAACCATCTTCGACGCGGAGATAGATGCATCTTGGAGATCGTAATAAATGGGCGAGTTTTCCCTACAATATTTATCGCTATGCAATCGGATTAATAAATAATATACAAGCCTCATTACGTTATTATTCGAATGATTTTTTAAAAAATTAATTTCTTACTCTATTGATGCTACAATTAACAAGTGAGCCGTTTAAAATAACTCGCGCTTTATTTAATATACAGTTAAATATGCAGTATAATAAATAACGCATTCATTCAACTCTGTAAAATTTAATTCATGCTCTCGTGTCGTTTTGCACTATTGTTTTTGCTAATGTAAATTGAGAATTCTATTTTAGCAATACGCTTGAATAAACCAAATCCTATGATCCGTAGGATTTACATCGAGCAGCATTATAATGCAATTTACGGGTGCAACGTGCGATCAATTATCGATAAATCGTTGGCGAACGCTTCTCGATGTTCCCGATCGTTATATGAATTCTCTTTAGGATTGGGGAATGTTAGCTAACCGAAGGGTGCCGACATTTCACATGGCAGCCGACTGGATTCTTTCCAGTCACTTAACACAACAGGAGAGAAAAATACACTCGCGCGACGATTTATAGATTTTCTTTACGCTGCGAAAAATTTCATTTCTCTCCTTCTTTCGTTGTGCGTTGAAACTTTTATCTAAAAAAAATTCTCGGATAAAATTTTACGCCTAATTATTTGAAAATGATGAAGACAGAGCTAGCAGAATTGAATCTTGTATATGAAGAAAAAAAAAGATATCTAGAATATATATTAATATAGAGAAAAGGTATAAAAATATAATATTTTTGGAAGTAGAAACACAAAAGTTTCATATTTTTCGCACTAAAGAGTGTTTGAAATTTGGTTATTCGCCAAAAAAGTAGGTGAAAGTAATTAATGAAATATTCGGCTGGACGATGTGCACGTGTGCATTTTCTCGAGAATTAGTCATTGTAGAGATACTTACATGCAGATGTGCAAGGGAAGAAACTTTTTATCGCTTGCTACAACGATTCGTGCTCAACAAAAAGATTTCTCTTCTCTTTTCTTAACGAAACGAATTCGCGTATGGCCAAAAGAAAATGTTCGTTTTTTTCTTTCGTAAAGTTCCTTTTCATCTTTCCTGTTGTTCCAACTTTGACCTAGATAGTCAACGACGCCGCTGGCGAACAAGTTCTACGAATGAGCAGAAATTGTTCCTAATTGTTAAATGCTGTTTCTCTCGACCTTTTACTTCTTCTCGTTATCATGTTTAAACTGGACCGAATAGATAAGGCTATTTTCTTCGTTTAAAATTGGAGATATCTTTAAAATGAGAATTCAAGAGACGCTACTAAGGCAGATTAATATGCGACTGTAAAAAATTACGCACGCATAAAATCTTCGATTTTCTACCGACATAAAAATTTCTCCATCGAGAATGCAATTTTAAGAATCCGTAAAAAGATAAATCCTTGATAATCTCTGATATTGGATCGGTACGTAACTCTCAATCAAATGGTTTCCGATATGATATCAGCTTTGCACCATAACTACATAATGGTATCGTATCACCGCGGAAGACGATAGATCCATTTGTCAGATTCGACATCGTGAGTTATGATCACCTCGTACCTCTCTCTCCCTCCGTTTCCTTTCGTCTGTAGCGTCCACATTTCATCCACTTCCTATGCACGAGATTCCTCCGGGCATTTGCCGATTCTTCTTGACGCGGCTTATCTTCCGCATCTCTCGCGTCTTGGAAGGAAGAAAACGAACGAGAACGGAAGATAGAAATAGCGTTTTCGCGCGCTGGCCAATGCATGCTGATAAACCATCGTCGGACGAATTTAAATCCCGTGACGGCATCCGCGGCGGCGTTTTCCGCTGCTGTTCGGAGCCTGCTCTTTCGATCCTGGATCATTCTTCGCGTTGCAACAATTCCTCCGACTACGGTTTAAATGTATCACGCTCGACGATTTATTAACCCATTTCACGAGCAGACACTGCGAACTTTGAGGATTTCGTCGAGATAGATACCGATAACTTTCTGGAACGAGCCTTCGTGCTCTCGCGGCTTTCGTGATTGCGATTCAACCATTTTCCTAGCGAGAATATTTGCGATCTGATGGATTGCGATGGTACCAGAGAACTATAAATAATATTTTTGTTGCATATTTCGTGATGCATTTTATTAAAATTGTGAGCCATATATAAATTTCTATGAAAGATTTTTGATAACAGAATGCGTTACTTGAAAAATGGTTGAGAATAAATTTCCAGATTGTAATTATTCTGCTGCGCACTTTTTATGACTGGAAAATTCATTCAGCATTGTAAAACACTGACAAAAATACATTAATACTCATTGTTTCTTTGTTTATTACTGCCCTCATTAGTAGAGTTTGCGTCAATGAATAAAAGACCCCCGTCGTTAAAATAAAGACGTATTAAAATAGCAGCTGGCTGAAAGTACTCTGGAACAAGTGGCCTGACATAATTATAATGTTACTGAAAACATAACATCCTTCTTCATTAAAAATTATTACCGAAACTTGCGAATATAAAAACGCAATAATTCTATCCATATTACAAAATTTTTCTTTTATTTTCTCGAGACTTACATCTTTATTGCATTAATAATTTTAAAACTTTTTAAGCCAACACATATGTTTCTAACTTAAGAATACCATCGATATAGAAAAAATTATAAGATATTTCGTAGAAATAGATTATAAATTTTCTGTAATATTTACCAGTGCCGTCTTAAATTTAAAAAATGACATTTACAGAAATTTATTAAATATATTCTGTACCGTATACTGTGGTATCTGTAAGAAAGGCAAAGCGATAATAGAAAAATATTATGATTCTCGACAAACTTTACGGTTTGTACAAATAGTATAGTGAAGGCAATTTTCAGCTTGCATGCAAGTGTAAATCGAATACACTCTCTCGGTGTTGCAAACTAATCACGAAGTTTCATATAATTTTATTAGTTATTTATGCGGTTGTTTCGTTAACCTGTAGTTGTGTTACCTTAATATATTTATCGTCATCGTGAGAAGATGATTTGTTTAGCGCTAAGGAAATTAACGCGCGTTTGCGATCAACTCGCGAATTTCATCTGTAAGCGTAGTTGATCGGTACGTTTCTCGAAATTTTTCGACTAAGAGAGCTCTCAGCGTTGATTGTCGCATCGTATAAACAATAGCGTTTTACTCTTTTGTTATTCGGAAACATACTTTATACAAATGCACTCTTCCTTGATTGGATGGTCATTATCGTCAGTTTCCTTATCTCGTAGCTACCTCTACTGCAGAACAATTGAATCGGCAACGATGTGACCAACGTTCCAACTCGCGTAAACACGTCATCTTCCGCTTCCCTATCGCATTGTTGCATTCAATTCCTCCGTTGTTTTCCTTGTACGACGACAGGATAATTCGCTAATGGAGGAGCAACTCTCGCGCGCGCTCAATTACTCTGGCGTCTTGTGTCTTTATCGTCTTTTCGAGAGACACTTTCTTGAAATATCCATTGTTATACCGTTTACCACCTCGGCATATTTTGCGCGCCACTCGAAGACAGCTTTATATCGGAAACCGTCGGCGCTTAATTGTATTAATTAATTAACTACGGCAACTACCGGTGAGACCAACTTACAGGCACATTACGGTAACAAGTTTGCGGTTGTGGAAAGACGGAAGTTGCTCTAGGTCAAAGTTGAACACGATGGGGACGTCGAGGCAAGCTATTCAATCCGCAAACAGGATTTATCTTCGCTCGCCCGCCTCGCGTATCCCCATTTTGTCTCTCGCGTCCTCTCTTTGTCTTTCTCCTGATTTCCACGTCCAAGAGAGACAATTTCCTGATGGACGAGCATTCCCCCCAAATGTTTCATTGACCTCGTAATGTCGCTCGAAACTTTAAAGTAACTTCAAAGTGACTTGCTTGTTGTTTAAAGCATGCATTTCAAAGCATACATTTGAAAGCATGCATTTAAAGCATGCACTTATTTAAATAAGGAGCGCTCGAGAATTATTTAAATTATAAAAATTCAATTTTTAAAATTATAAAAAAATTTGGATTGTTATCATTTACTAAATTTGGCTAATTATTATTGTATTTTCGTATCTGCAAGCATGAGACTATCAAAGACATAACATTTTGGTTCAAAGTTATGCGAGTAACAGAGGAAGATGGGACCGGTAATTCGATTTGCACACACGATTTATTTCCTTTCTTCTTCTCTTTCCGCTTGTCTGTTGCTTTTTTTAGCCCCTTTTTGTTCTTTGATTCACTTATTACGGTAAAAGACGATTTATTATGGATATTTAAGATAACTTCCGCTTTTCTAAATAATAACACTGCATTTCGTGCAGATATTATTTTTATAATAATTATTTAGCATTAATTTACTAACAATTCTCGCAAAGATTTTTTAAATTAATTAATTAAATTAATCTCTTTCTCTCGGAATTTACCGGGTTATTTGAAATAGGAAGAGAAACATATCTGTTTTTTATCTTAAAATATACCAACATCTTTATAGAAAAGAGTATCGTGAGAACGTTAGAAACAATTTAATTCACAACCGAGATTTATCGTCCATCTCCCCTTTCTGTTTCTTCTCCGAGATCTCTCGTCTGCCTTGATTTTCTTATCGCGTGAAAAGATTCTTCGATAAAGAGACGCTTTTAAAGATTACCAAAGCGTCTTCTTTCTTTCTTTTATTCTTAGGAAATGATGCTTATCCAGAAAGAGCCTCCATTGTTCGGTCTGTGTCATTTCCCGCGATTCTATTAGGGTGTCGAAAAGTTGCGAGCAATATAACGAATTGAGAGCCAGGATTATAACGCCTAGTGTGATAAGTTGTCTTCGGGCGACTTATAACGTCGACGCGAAGATCCTTGATGGTATTAACGGATTACGCGTGCTCACGCCCAAAGCTAAGTCGATTCTCATTGAATAATCGATCTATTATCCAACGTGCGAGATAAAGGTGCGTCGCTTCTGGAGTATCAAATCTAGGAAGGATCCTTGGCAATGTCCTAATCTTTGTTCCTAATCTAAGAAATTGCTTCCATGAATCGCTCAGTTTGCCATGAGAGATTAGTTTGTAAATTATTCTTAAATCAGAAATATTACATAGAGAAATTACAATTCCTTCTCGCTGCATAAGTAATTGCATTAGTCGCAAGTGTTCGTAAAAGAGAGAGAATTCTTTTCTGAACTATTATTATAATTATTTTTACAGAATATTTTCTCGTTATAATATGGTTGGAATTTTTACGATATTAAAGCGTTGATATTATTACTTCGACATAATTAATTTGTGTTTGTATATAATTGCGTTTGAGTTTTAATTTTCTACTTTTCGTTATTTTTTTGTGCTCTTGTGAATAAAATTTCTTGCAACAGCATAAAAATACGCTCTTTGCTATAAACTTTAAATATTGTCTCTCTTCTGTGGAAAAACCAGCCATCGTTTATCTCGGCTTTATACTAAGGGGCCAGGGCGGTGGAAAAATGAAAGGATCATAAAGTGGTGAAAACTTTATATTTCAAAGGTGTCAACAACGCTGGAGTAATGTCTGTCTAACGAGAAACAACGCTTAACGAGATACCCGCGAGCCTGTACTATGATCGAACCGTAATCATTTTCTCGAACGATGCTATCACTGAGAAAAAACAAAGCGGATAATATAGAACGATATTCAGTTGGGTGATCCTATGTCCGGACTGTAGAATACAGAGTTTAATGTTAAACATGACTTTTGTTGATTATATGTACCATTTAGTTCGAAAGCAGAGCACATATCACATTTTGTAAGAAAGATCAAATTTAAATAAAATAACATAAAATTAATACGGTTTATCTATTAAAAATGATCAAATAATTGAAAGAACCGAAATATCGAAAGTATCAAAATATTAGTCATGTAATGAAAAATGAAAAGTCTTAGATATAGTGATTGAAAAAATAAATTTATTGTCTAATTAAATTAAAAATATAACTCACACATTTATTTTTAAATTTCTCTAATTATTTTTGTTCCAATTTATCGAATTTAACATAATATGATACATTAACATTTAGCTATATTTTTTATTTGTACATAAAATATAAAACCAACAAAAGGATATTTAAAAATTTATTTAAAATAAACAATTATATATATATATATATATATATATATATATATATATATAACTTTTTCAACATAACTTTTTTAAATGTGTGCTTGCAATAATTAAACGAACAAATAGAGTTAAAGTATAAAATAGAATGATGTATAATTATGCATAAAACATGATATTTTTATTGTACATTAAAAATATTTCAAAGAAAATAGCGACAAATATATAAAATAAAAATAATAATATAATAATATCATGCTATTAAAATTTTCTATTTATGCTATTAAATATTTTTTTTTTTAATTTTTACGAACATGCTTATATATCAATGATTTAATTTAGACGTTTTAATTTTAACTCCCAGTCGCGTCTGCGTTATAATTCGTTTACTAAACTTATACGATTTCTACGTGCTCCGCGGATTCCCTTACTTTTGGTGGTTGCGTAATCTTTAGAACGCCTTGCACCGACGGTGTCACAGAAATCGTTACACTTTCTTCCGGAAATGCGAATTCTTCATGAACGGGCGAGGATTTGAAGTGATGGACGAAATTTTTGTAATGTCCGTGATCGTGTCTCTTTAATGTATGATGATGATTATGGTCTTCGTGATATTCATGATCCTCATCATGTTCATGACCTTCTTTATGTTTGTGACTATGATCGTGTCCCTCGCGATGCTTATGCTCCTCATGGTGATGATGATGTTCATGATGATCGTGTTGATGTTTATGATCATGGCCGTGCTTATGTTCTTCTTTATGCTCGTGGCCATGCTTGTGAGATTCATGATGGTTATGATGTTGATGGTGCGAGTGATGATGCTCCTCCTGGTGCTCATGTTTGTGGTCGTGTCCATGGTGATGCTTATGGTCTTCTTTATGTCCATGCTCGTGATGTTCTTTGTGTTCGTGTCCGTGATGATGATGATGATTCTCAGTTTCCTTATGAGTGTGATGATGATGATGTTCATTAACATGATGATGATCGTGATGATGATGGTGTTCGTTATGGTGGTAATGCTTATGATGGTGATGATGCTCTGAATGATGCTTATGTTCCTCGTGGTGTTCGTGTTTTGAATGGTGGTGATGCCCATGGTGATGCTTATGCTCTCCATGATGTTTATGTTCATGATCATGTTTATGATCGTGCTTATGACCATGTTCGTGCTTATGTTCGTGACCATGATGATGCTTATGATCTTCGTTATGTTTATGCTCTTCGTGATGACCATGTTCATGATGATGTTTATGTCCATGGTGGTGCTTGGCGTGATGATCATGTCCGTGTTTGTGGTGGAAAGAATGCGATCTATGGAACGATCTATCCAAGTCGTAAACTCTGCGCTGCGATTCAGTAACCGATGGAGTCACGATAGTGACGTGACTATTATTTGGCGACGATGTCTCGGTTACTCCGTTTATCTGTGCGGTAATGATCTGTCTAGGTTGCGGAGGAATTTGCGAAACGATACTGGCATCGAGACCTGTGCCAAAGGTCGTTCCGAAGAACGGAAGTAGATTTTGGTCATTCAGCGGTGACAATGACTGAGGGAAGTTCATCCCGAAATCGGCTAGTTGTCGTTTCTTCTGGTTTCTTTCGGCTGTCGCGGTAATTCGACCCGGCAGGTTCTGACGCACGGATGGTCGCAGTGACTGCAATTGTCGCGACAGCCTGATGGAGTCGACCAGTCTCTGCTTGGCCGCCGACACTTGCGGTCGAATCTCATCTCGTGTTGTAGATTCCTGAGCAGTCGCTGCTGCCAGTAACAGAGCGATGACCGGAAACCACGCCTAGAATGACAGCCGAGCTCGGTTAATGAAACTTGTTCGTAAAACAACATTGTTTTTTGGATTGCTAATCTATTAGTAACACTTCTAATTAATATTCAACTTTGATTATTTATAGTAATTATATTTTTTGAGCGGGAATAATATACGTCTCGGGTATTATTGATTCTCGTAAATTTTTAATTATTGTAATTTTACATTATATATTCTAATTAAAATAATTTAGATAGTGAAGACTATTATATTTATTATTTACTTTTATTCAAAATAGATGATATCCTGAAAGAAACGGCATGAATAATGAGTATGAGAATAATTTATCTTTTAGTAGCTCAAAGCGTGTCGTATCAGAGGTATAGACTTTTATCGCACACATATGTATACGTACATGCTCGAGCGGAAAAGCCGAAGATAATATCCGGTAAAGTCGGGGAGACATTTTATCACGCTTCGACCTTCTTCGCGGATTTCCCGAAGGAAGAAAGGGAGAGATCGCTCGGCTAACGAGAAGCGAAATCGCATCTCGAGCCGGTTAGAAAAATCAGCGTGGTCAGCTGGCGGCATGTTTGTCGCAAGAAATCAATTAATCACGCTCGAATATAATCGCGTTGGTGATTTATTTCCGAATTTCCGATAGAACGCGCGTAGGAATTGGGAATCAGCAGTAGACGACGATATCAAATTATATTCTTAGAGATCCGCTTTTGTGCGATTTACTTCCGATCGTGCGATCGAATGCGACGAAAGTAGATTGAAATGATGTGATTTCGCGCTTTATCCTCTTCGAGCTTATTTAATCGAATTATTTCGAACGCAAGGCTTTTTATATATCGTAGTTTAAAATAAACCGTTGCTATTTTTTTAATTTTACAGATCATTTTACGGTTCTGTAGAATCTATGTATATATTTCGTTTATATCTACATATATTTATTTAATCTGTTTTATTTGGAGATCATATAGTATTATTTCAACAATGGATAATTTTATTCACAATTGATATTATTTACGGATACTGTTAAATTATATTATACGTGACCTGATATGCATTTCGAGAATAAAATATCTGAGAGATAAAATCGCGACCAAATGCAATTATCTTCAACTGACACAAATATTCAGAGCAAATCATATTCTTTTAAGAGTTTAATTTAACTCTAGAAATGTCTAGAAATGTCATAATATCGCAGAATGTATGTCAATTGCAATCGAGATTCATGCCGAATGATATAAAAAAATTCTTATGACGATTATTTAACGCTTTTTTAATTGACGCAGAGACAATTAAATGTTGAAATTCAATTTGAATCGAAAGATTTCTATCGAAAGAAAGAAAAAATTAGAAAAAATCGAGGGATCTCGGTTATTCTCTCCGGGCTCTCTATCATTTCTTCTTCCGCAATATCTCATTTTATGGCGTCACGAAACCATCACCGCCGTTAATTTCCTCGCTCCCTCGCAATAGCCGCGACTGCAGCAAGCTGGCGTCTACGCGAAATGCTGATATATTCTTCTTGAAATGCAAATGTTCCGACGCTTAATAACTCTTGGATTTAATCAGCCACAAACTAATTTATACAAAAGATTCCGGATCTATTGACGACATCTATTGAAGACATGCCGTCCGCGACGAGAATCAGAAACAGCGAGACGTGTTTTATACGCGAGTGGCGTCCTTTTTCATTAGGACTCAGGCCACGTTTATAGCCGGATTAACGTGATACGGAGGGACGCGATCGAGTTTCCGAAAATTTCGGGACTCGTCCGAAAGTTACGTGCAAATGTCTCGGTCGCGTCAATAATAAATGTCCTAATAACTTTTATGTGTGACACTTGTACATCACGTGACTGTCCGCAAATTCGCGCCGAATATGGCCGGATCTTAAATCTAGACTGATGTCAACGATAAATCCCGGGCCTTGTATTACGCAGTGACCCATCATGGTGCTACAAGCTGACTAATGCGTGTATTAATCAGAGTAGTTGAAAGAGCGTACAAGCGGGTGGTAGTGGGTGGTACGAGGGAAAACAGATTTTTACCTTTAAAGACGAATTATTCTCGTAGATATAAATTTTCTTATACGTCACTGTATTATTTTACTGCAAAAATGTAGAAAACGATTATAAACTGTTCGCATTTTATTCGTTTGGCTTTTTTCGTTTTCATCGACTATAATAAAGACAAATAACTTACCCACGTAATCATATCGGCGTTATTTCGATAGAGCCAGCACAGAACAATACTGAATATCAAAACTGAATTACTACGTACTTTTATAGAGAGCACCTAACAATACTTTCTTCCGTGCTAAGCACCAGTATCGTTTACGACGAGACCTAATGTTTTAATCGTCGCCATAATGTCCGCCGAACCGCGACCGATATCGATCGCTGTTGCAATCGTTGAAATTTATTCGTAGCTAATGATTGTTCCATCAAATCTATTTCCTCTACATTAAAAGAAATCGAGGAAACACATATCTTCCGCTCGATACTGATATCGAGCTGACGCGAAATTATCGATCGAAATTTTTCATTGAAATTGATAATCTTTTTTTATCGGCGATACGACGCGATACATTTTTTTCAGAATTAATCTCGTTTATCAAAGAACACCATTATATTTTTCCGTATAAAGGTAATTGTATAATTTCTATGAATTTTTATATACTATTTTTGCGTAACGCGCGATAATAAAACGTACGGCAGATATGTGCGTAAGCGAGAATGCATATATGAATAAATGTGGTTTGCGGGCATTTAAATTTTTGGCGATATTTACTTCACGTATATAAAAATTTATTCCTCGCAAAGTAACAGGATAAAAATTATAGTCGCGTTTATTACCTCCTATTTTAAAAACATAGCTTTTAATTACCGGAAATGAATGTTACAGAAAATGAAATGCGACTGAAGATATTTTAAAGATCTATTATTGCCGGTGATTGTCGTAATTTTACTCATTTCTGTAATAATAATCGAATTTTCCGCTTTCACGTCACTTTCATATCCGTCCACGTCCCTTGAGGGCAATGACAGTATACTCGCGTACATAGACTACTCAATACGCGTATTAAGCACATGTGCTGCGCGATCAGCCAGAAATGAAGCAAGCGATGCGTACGATCGAACTAAATTAGTATACGTTTACTCAATAAGGTGAATTCTGTGACATTTTCCTACATCGCTCTTATTGATATAACTGCATGAATAATTAATTAATGCATTCGACGACTTTGATATGATGAATTTAGCAAATTTTACTTTCTTGAATGATTGGGAAAAATTAATTAAAAACATATTTACGGTAACAAAATATGTTAAAAATATATTTTCTAAAAATTCAATTAATTTCTAAATTTGTAAAAAGGATAATATTATATATAATTACAATATTTATATTGATCTAATATTTATTATATATGTATAACATATATGTAAAATTAACTGTTATAGAATTTATTGGAATTAATGTATAACGATAACATAATATTTCGCGCGCGGTTTATTAAAGTATCTAATTAAGTTATTTGTGTCGATTATACTTAACATATCGTTATTAGCACTAAATAATCATACAGATAAGCGATGAATTTCGAGAATTTCTGGATGTCTCATTGAAAATATTGTTTCCATTCACATAATCGAGAGGTGAGCGGAGAGCATTAGAATTCTCCGATAGTCTAGAGATTGTTAACATTCGGCGTGAGTATCTCCCTATCATAGTAAAATGTTCTCATGAAACAGCGATAAAGATAAACGCCCGACAGCGATAGTTGCCGCCATACTCTATACTTTTCTCATAAAATATAACTATTCGCTATTGAGTTCCGTAATAGTTCATTTTGCTTATTCATATCTGCCTGTGTTCGCTGATAGTCTTCATTCTCCATCCAATTGTATCTCTCGTTAAAAATTATTATGGCAATGCTCCTTTCACATGTTCTAATTTTCTTAACTCTAGAGTGCTACTTTAAATTCTACATCTACACTTTTTATTAGCATACGTTATATTTTCATGCTCTTTTTTATTTTTATTTTTTTTTCATCTATTGTAGTCATTTTTCTGTAAATATAGCATTTTTTAAATATTTTTTATATACAATTCAATTTAAAATATAATAAAAAAATATACAGAATTAATATTTTTTTCCATATGTAATATAGTAATACTGCAATAATATAATTCATTCTAGGCTTAACTCTATCGCGAGATTTCTTATCTTCTTTGGATGTCTTCATTTATATTCGAAAAAATCTCTATGCTTATTTATATTATACGTTTCAAAGTTAACAGCCTAAACTTTTATGTCTCTCGCTTCATTTCGATAGATTAAAAATGATATATATATATCTGTTATACACAAACCTCTCGATGTTTCTGCGAGATTGTCGTAAATTTAAATTGTACACGATTTCGACTTAGCAGAGAAACTTCTCCAAGCTTTTAGTACACCCGATTAGAGGGAGCGGTAATATTTGTTTAATGCGCAGCTAGATAGCGACTGGAACGAGAAAAAGGCTCGTAGCAAAGCCGTAGGGTATGCGGGACATTATTAGTCGAACCGCAAGCTTTCCCTATCTATTGTCTTCTCTCCATCTTCGATGCTGCAGCATTACCGTAGTAGTCTGGTAATTATTTCCGCACGATTTTCCCAGCGATATGGCGTCGTGTCGAAATTTAGGAAATAAAGGAGATCTCCGAATCGATCGAGCCGTTAGATTATAGTTTCGTGCAATTCGCAACGTTCTTATAATTACGCGATAGCAGGAATAATTACATCGCAACGGAAATGATTCGCGAATGCGAGGAAAGAAATTTTTCGATTTGTTGACGTTTTTTCGCGTCGAGACATTATTGATTTAAGCATTAGCGTCCTGCTGTGATAATAGAACAACCGTTTATATACACTATCGGTCTTATGCCATCAATGTCGTTAAATGATGGTCCCACGCTATCTTTTAAGCACCGCCGATTTTTCCTTCTCGTGCAATTACCGTAATGTGTCTTTCGACATACAATTGCATATCTGCAAGATTAATTTTCAATACTTCCCGCTCCTGTCATTCTCCTTGACTATTCATTTATTTAAAACGCGTGATTAGTTGTCTACATTCATTGTGTGTTTTCGAATGGAATAGCAATGTCTATAGGAAATAGGGAAAAGCTCCATTACTCAGTGAGCGTGCAATAATCGTGACTGCAAACATGATGATAATAATGACAGCATTGCAGTTCATGTGATATGCATCGCCGGCAATTTTGCATTTCGCGGCTTTTGAATTTTCCACGTCGGCACTATCCTTCCTTTTTTTGCGCCCGTTATCTGTCACGTCTCGTTGATGTCCTGAATTTTTCAAGGCAACGAACGTCGCGTTGCAACATCGAGCAACATAAAAAAGTATTTGCATTGTGCTGCAAAAATTAGCGGTACGTGAAGCTCGTTTTGCGCGTTCAGCAAATTTAGTTTTTTGATAGAAATTTTTATCACGTTATTTTCGAAGTGGATAGAACATGAATAATTTAATATGTAATTAAATAAATACACAGACTGATTTTAAAAAAAGCATATATAATATTCACGGAAAAAAGCCGAAAATTCTTGATATGAAATGTGAGAAAGATAAGAGAGAGATATATTTATTTTAATATAAATTATTGTGCATATATAATTTTTATTCCGAACATTACGATCTTTTGTATTAAATCGAAAGTCAGACACAGATAAAGCATTTTTTGCAAAAAATGGAAAAATAAAAATCTAATTGGAAAAATAAAGATTTATTTTTATTCCGCTTTGTCTGTGTGCGAATTAAATGTACATTTTTTGGCATATGTTTAATGTCCCTAAATTTTTCAGCTCTTTTTTAAATTACTCTGTATATAAATGGCATGTTTTTTTTTATGACAAAAATTTGATGCTCTCTCACAATATGGTCTGCAAATGTCTTTTTTTCGAGAAATATAAAAAACAATAAAATGACTGTTCTTTCGTGTGTCAGTGAAGATTGGCAAGTGTGTTTTTGTCGCATTCGCGAATGGTCTCGAATTGCGACGACTATCGTTAATAATGCGCCATAGTGTAACGCGTACAAAGCCGCCTACTTGTTAACGTCTTAGAGGTGAGGAGAAAAGACGGCGAAGAAAGCTAGCACGTGGTGAAGAATTCTGAATAATCAGCAAGAAGTTCGCTAACGAGTGCCGAGAGTACAAAGCGAGCTTGTTGCTTTTGTGCCAACAAAATAGTCGCACAACGATTTATATCACTTGAAATTTTATAGTTCTTATTTCATACCAAGCTGATACAAATGAATTTCGTACCAAACTGATACAAATGAAAAATATATCGTTTATGTTATAACAATCTTTTGCATGTTTTGCTTATTAATTTCTTTATACTTATAAATAATTAGTAATATACAAAATAATTATATTAAAATAATACAATTTTTAATAATTCTGATGGTAATTTCATTAAAGTTTATGATTTTTGTCATGAAGTTTCAACTTTGTAATTAAAAAAAGTTATTTTCGCGTTAAGGCGGTCAAAGCGTTATTGTAAACACCGTTATATATTACTGATAATGGTCAGGGCATTGTTTTTAATATTTTAGAAATTACTCATATATCATCGTCAATGTTTGTGGATTAGTTGAGTGGGGAATATAATCGATACGAAGCATAAACAAGCATTAATCAAGTTGACCTGAAAACGTTTAACCCTGTATACATGTACATAGGTCAATTTTCACGCAAGAAATATATGTATTTCTATTTAATACTTAATATTCACAACATCATAAAATGAAATAATAACACGCGATGTACGTGCGCGATGTACATGCCAGGTATAATAAATCGGGAGGCGGAGACGCGTGGGCGTCAAAAATAACGACGAGTTAATCGGAAACGGACGACGCTCCGACGCGAAGATATCCGGTGAAAAACGACAGCCTCGGTGTCGGGACGTCATGCCCTACAACATCATTTATTCTTCATCCGTGGCAGGAACAGCAGTAAGAGGCATGAGTAAAACCGCTAAAGAACTCTGGATGAACAGCAAAAGCAAGAGAAAGAAAGAGAGAGAAAGAGCGACGAAGGTAGAGGTAAAAAGTGCGGTAAATAGACGCCAGAGATACACCCTCGTAAAGCAACTGACACGGAAGCTCATCGTTTCTCCAACCTTCTCGCTCATCTCGCCTTCTGTCGTCTTTATGTATCCTATCTTTCTCGCGATCAAGATCGACGAGACTTGGTAAAGGAAATGATTTGTCGATGGCTGATAGAACTTTGTTCCCCCTTCTTTAATACGAATAATAATTATTATACGCGCGTGCATCTAAGAAATTTGCACACCGAATGATTTCTTCTTTCCTCAGTTAAAGTCACTAACGAGTATATTACAGGGGAGCTGAGATAATTGCATGCCTCTTAACGTCGCCTAGACCGTTTCTTACGTACGACAGTAGAGACAAATACTCGTAGAGTGCACTCACAAATGCATTTGAGAAAATTACGATTTTTTGTGCTTTCAGTCGCATTTCTGTTCTTTGTTGCAGAAGATATTATGCCTCGGTGGTTTCTGGGACTTGGAGAATTAGATGCGAATTATTAACACATTGTAGATAAAGATATTGCGGTGATAATATAAAAAAAAGAAAATAGTATAAGGTCAGGAATGAATGAAGTATCATTGGTAAAGTCGCGCATTAGCATCGTTGTAATAAAGATTCTTATATTCATCGTACTTGCTATATATTATCTTTTTAGATAATATTAAATTAGCAATAACGAGAGAACGCTCTTAATCAGAGACGATAACGAGAATTTCATCTTCCCTTCTTTCGTTGCTTCAGCCTTCTCGTTCATCTCCTTTCGGTTCCAACTCGCGCAAGCTCGAAGTTTAGCAGCCCGTTGTCTCAACGACCTCTTACGAATTAAGAATCGGCTTAAATTATAAACGCTCCCGCCGTATCTCGAAACGTAGAATTTGCATTCTAAAGATGCGGCGCTCTTCGCCTTGAGCTCTGAACAATTAGTTCGTTCTCTCTTTGGCGAATGCAGCGAGTTCGAAACGAGTCGCGCAGGAAGAATGTCCGACAAATTATAGGTATTTAGGAATTTATGAATTGACTCTATCATCTTGTGAAGGGTTTTCCCACGAGAATTATTTAAAATTTGACAAAGAAATGTGCATAAAAAATTTGATGTCAAAAATTAAGTAAAAAATACACAAACCAGAATATTATTATTATTATTATTATTATTATTATGCATACATTTATTATTTCGAAACTTAAATAAAAGAAAGATATCTCTCTCGCAATTATGCGATACATAAGTTAAATCGTTTTTATTGGAGTTGACAGAAATTCTTACAGATTTATAGTTTCGGTTGCCGCAGAATTACTTTTTTTTTTTTTTTTTGAGTAATTTACGAGCCGCAAAGTTCATTCGTATTATACAATAATAAGCCACTACATATCACCACGCGATAATTACCACTGGCGTATCTGTAACTAATCCGCTTTAGGAAGAAAAATTCGCTCGCTTGCGCGCGCGTGATTAAACGCGGCCCGCAATCATACGCGTCTCGGCAACATTTTTCTTTCTAAATCCCGACTTACCGGCCGGCGCCATAAATTCGCCCTGGTCCAACAAACATCATCGCGGTGGTACGATGCACACGATGAATCTCCGCCTCCCTCCTTTCATTCGCGAACGCATCGTTTTCGCTCGCCACAAACGTATTCAATTCCAGTTTCCATCTCGTGCAAAAGTACTTACCGATCTTTGTCCTTTTCTCTTATATTTCGTAAAACGCGCCATTATGTCGCGCTCGCGTTTTTCGCGTGAACGTTAAAGCGTGCGTTTAAATACGCACGTATCCGGAGGACGGGGAAGTATGTACATAAGCCGACCGTTGTTTAGTGGCTATTGTACTAACACCGAGTTGGTGCTGATTGCAGACCGTCTGTAAAACCATTAGCCACTCTCGTAGTATGGAAATTCCATCCCCTTTCTCCATTCAGACGGACGGCGGTTACTTTAGCCACCGCGCCATGCCATGCTATGCCATGCCATGCCATACCATGCTATGCCATTCCGGACCCGGAAAGACAGTCGGGAGCGTTTCCGCCGGAATGTCGGATTTCATTCCGCTCGAATTCTGGCGGGCTTATTGGCAAGGGGCGACAGTCGGTACACGTCCGCAAAGGGAAAGGGAAGGTCCGCGTGTGATCGTTATCCTTTTCTTCCTCTTATCCTGGACCGACAATCTTCCCTTTTCATCGTTTGCTATCCTTGACCATCTCCCGGTTCTTCTTTTCCGTCTTTCTTTCTTTCCTTCTCGGTAGCCGGAAGTTACGAGCAATCCTACTGACAGTGTTTCCCTCATAACGCGCATTTTTCGTACCTCTTTTGGTTCGCTTATTTCTCCTTTTTCTTTCTCCTCGTAATTACAGAGTAGTACGGTTAGTTACTTCTAACATTATTGTCTTATTATGAGAAGTCTACCATTTTTAAGCTTACAATCTATTATTATTGATATTTGCTTTAGGATAAATTATATTATGTTTTTAATATATGTATTTTATATTTTATTTGTTTTCAACTCTGAGTTGTTAAGATTTAATTAAACATTATACTGTAAAAATTAAATAATTTTACATGGATATTAAAAATACTTTTTTAATTTTTAGTTATTTTATAAAGTTCATAATTAAAAAATCATAATTTATATAAAATTTGTCTACGTGTTTAATACAATTTACAAATACAGTTACAAGATGGAAGCGGTTTTTGCTTTTAACCTCATCTTTCTTTATTTTCCATTACTTACGGATGGTTCGTGTACGTCAAAAATACAAAAAGCGTTGAACAATTCAACAAGTCTCTACGTCAATACCCATGCAAGTGTGTCGAGTGGCGATCGTCAAAGTTATCGTCTTCTTTCAGCCATGAAATCAGTCTTTTTTTTGTTTCGACAACGCTTCTTCTCAAACGAATTCTGCTCCGAGTAGAAAAATAACTTGAAAAAACTCTAAACTCAAAAATCTCAAAATTTTCAGCATTGATGGAAACATGACAGACTACGAAAAGCTATTTGATATTTTTATTTACGCTATCTTTTTTTATTTCTACAGATAATCGATATTATCATATAAATCTGTGTGAACTCTTTCCATTAATTCCTATTGATATCAGAAATTAAATAATTGTTAATATTATAATTGTATTCTCTATAATATTCTTTAATATTCTTTTAATATTTTATATAATTTAATATCGTATTACGATTTAAACGTGATAAAATAATTTTAGTATACATGTTTAATATATTTCAAGAAATTAAGAAGCTTTTTATTCATAATAATCATCAACAAATAATAGTTTAATTATTTAGTAACATTAGATACAAAGAAAGATAGTTGTATATTTTTTATTAATAATTTATAAATAATTTATATATATATATATATATATATATATATATATATATAATTAGAAAATATACTTTGCGCAATAATTATTATCAAAATACATTCATTTGTTCTCTTTAAAAAGTTTTCTCGTGTAGCACATAATTAAATAGTAGAATTAAGAATAACAGTTATAAGAGCCGACAATAATGAGTTTCTTATTAATAATTAAAAGCGCCAATAATGATAACTTTGCATATTTTATAATGGCGTATCATTTTAAGATATGCTCTATGATAATCATATATATTATACGTTTTTCCTGAAGTTCACGGTAGTAAATTCGGTCTGCGCTAAAGGCGC
Source organism: Camponotus vicinus (assembly GCF_025532165.1). NCBI lineage: Eukaryota > Metazoa > Arthropoda > Insecta > Hymenoptera > Formicidae > Camponotus > Camponotus vicinus. Next base: position 5,348,210 of record NW_028141949.1, read on the forward strand.
GCCGCGGGGAAACTTCGAAATCTTTTTTTTTGACCGACGATGACCCCGTGAAATTGGAACGCGAACCTCGTGAGCAAGAAGCCTAAGAAAGTCTCTATGGTTTCTCATGCGAAACGGCACTCGCCGTTGTGAGGCTTGACCATCGTTCCCGGTATAAGGTTCGCGTTAAACTCTCCACGTTGGAATCCTCCGAATTCTCGATCTCGTTTGATTTATGTCGCCGCCAAAGTTTTATTGCCTCCGTCCATCAAACCGCTCTCGCCAGCGATCAAATCCCGCGGGAGACACTTCGCCCGGAGGCTTTCAGATGTCGGAATTCACGAATTGGAGTCTCGCGGAATTCACGCTGTCGTGGAAAAGCCGCGCTTAATCCTCGTGCGGAGACAAATTTATATCCGATTCGATCATAAGTAATATGCTTGACCGAATCTCTTTCCTTAACATTTCATATCTATCCTATTTAGACATTATTTTCGGATTGATCGTAACTATTCGTATCATTGTATCAAATTCTGCTTTTGTTTTTCGTGTCTTTTTTGTCCTTCGTGGAACTTTTGAGCGCATCTGCTCAATTATCGATGATTGTTTAGTATCGTTGATAATCCGGAAGTTGAAAAAAATAACAATTTTTCTGAACGCGATATTTCGATTTCACGGCGCTGCATCGCGAGATATCGCCTTTGGAATTCGATCACCGCATTATCGCGAGAAGCGGGTTTACCATCAATAGGCCTCGTAAAACGAAAAGATACTGCGCGTGTTGCGGAAAAATGGAAGAATAAACAATCTCGCGATCTGAAAGTAAAATCGACCCGCATTATGCAACCAATTCGGCGGCGGTGCTGTTTAGCGTGACGCTCGACAAGATTTCCAATTCGCGGAACACTGGTTCAGTCAATTAAATTCACCATTTGTCTTCCGGGGTGGTCGTCTTTCCTTTCGTAATCCGTGCGGTCGGAAAACTTTTCGCCCAAGAAAGATGCAGCCGCAGGCCGCATCGCCTTGCTCCGCGGGAATAAAGAATCGAAGTCATTTTCTCTACGCCACCAAATTGACCCGGAGTCTCCCACGCGGCCGCACACCCGCCACCTCATCTCATAAATATTTAAATCTAATGAACTTTACAGACTGTGTAGATTCAAATCAGGATTTGGCGAAGGTTTCCTTGTGTCGTGCGACTGTGCAACGCGGCACAACGCAGCGGAATCATTTTTCGCGAGCGACCGTGTTCCATCGATCGGGAATGATTGAACAGTGTATGTAGACAGCTCGCGGCTTTACACGACTCAACTTCAAACATAATAAAGAATGTTGAAATACAAATGGAATTATTATTCTTCTTCTTCCTTCTTCCGCAAAAAAATGCTGCGGGAAAAGCAAGAAAAAGAATGACGTTTGCAATTGTGTTTGAACAGTTATGTACGCTACTTATACATTTATTATATTTTTTATATAAATTATATTTAATATTTTTATTTTTTTACATCGAGAACTTTTTATTGGAGTTATACGCTAATCTTACAATAATATTTTATCTACATTTTTACAAATATATTTATTCTGTAAGATTACAAATTATAAATTTTTCGTTAAAAACTTGAAATACATAATCTTAGAATCATGTCGTGTTATAAGAAGACATTTACTTAATAAGAACACTTCATAAACTCGAGACATTTCTCTCTCTTTCCTTTCTCTCGGCATTTTATACATAACGATCTGATGGTGTTATTTGAAATATGCCTGTTTTATTTGAAAATCGAACGAGCCTTCTTCATTACTTTTTCCATTATCGTAGAAAATTGAAATAACGATAATGTCTGATTTTTATTCTTGATTTGAATGCGCACTCTTCTTTCCTTTAAATATTTTATTCTTTTCGAAGTTTTCTTAGAATTTTCTTCGCCACTGCCAAAGTGTCTGGATTCAATCGGTTCTCTTTTTGAACGTCCTTTTTTCGTTAGGATGCAATATAATGATATGCCATAGAGCAGGGTCGTTTTCAACGAGCAATGCGGCGATCGCGCATTTTATCCACTCCATCGAAAATAATTGGACGGTCGACAAAAAAAGTGGCAGGCAACTTGTGTGGATTTACAGAACGGAGGCTGCATCGACAGATTGTAATTTCAGCATTAAGAATCGATGAACAGCAAAGATAATATTTTTTTTCGTTTTGGATTCACGTTAAAATTTCCTGCTGGATATTTATTAAGTTTAAAGGGAAGAATAAATTTATATAAGAATCAATATATATTGACTGCACTGAAAAATATGGATTATGCAGATGATGCTTTCGTCAACACGAAAGAAATAAAAGAAATTGAGAAAAAAATAGGAAAAAATTGGAGTAGCCTTACAAGTCGTCAGTGTGTAAATTCTTTTAGTACATATTGTACTTACATTATCGCTTACATGGCATTATACAAGTAGACTAGAAATCTTATGGACTTTAAATAACGATTCCGCCGTAAGTGCATAGGCTTTTGTGCTTATTAAAGTACCATCTGTAAATAATGATTATACACTGAGGTACATTAAATAGAACGGCCAAATGCCGAATTTAGGAGCGTTTTCAGTAAGAGACTCGAGAATTATGACATGCCATCGAAATTTCTTTCTATTTGGTTGAGAATTTACGATGCGCTGACTTCTGGCTGTGCATCAAGGCTATTTATGTGCGTAAGAATAAACGTTTGCTTATTACTAGTGCAATATTTCATCGCGAGAGGAATCTCGATCATGCGTACGAGATATTGAAATTATGATGAGCAATGCTCTGCGAGTCTTTTAATATCGAAAGCTTGGATATTTTGGAGATAGTTATTTGTCTTGTAGAGAAAATGTCTAGCTTGTCGTGTTTTCTGGGACATATTGATGGGATGGAAACAATGCGCACTCGATCCTGAAGACGATATTTCTCGCAATCCTCGAGTCAATTCGTATCGAGCAGTTTTGATAAAGCGAGAAACGAAGTGGAGAGAGCGGCGTTAAAGAATAGGAAAAGTTAGAACGAATGTTCTCGACAGGTCTCTCACCAAACACGAATCTCTATCTATATGTACATATATATATATATATATGTGTGTGTGTGTGTGTGTGTGTGTGTGTGTGTGTGTGTGTGTGTGTGTGTGTGTGTGTGTGTGTGTATGTATTTTTGTATGTATGCATGTATGTATGTATGTATGTATGTATGTATGTATGTATATATGTATGTATGTATATATATGTATGTGTGTGTGTGTGTGTACACGTGCTTAACCGACAGTGAAGAAGCGCATTACCGACAGGCGCTGTGCCGCTTGCAATATTGAGCTGCCCTCGGGACATACGTCGTAATTAAAGCACTGAATTATTCGCCGACTTGTTAAAGCCAGGGTGTGAATGTCGTTAGCGAGGACCAGCGGGGCGCACCCGCGACGTAAACACTCCTGCTCGTGAATTATACGTCGCTCGTCCTTCTACGACAAACTCTCCGTTCAATGTCAATATTATCCGAAAGCTGAAGAGGAGATTCTCCTCTTCACACCAGACAAAAGGCTACCCTTTATATCCACCGTCATGAACAAGCGAAATGCCTTTGTCTTCCGTTAAGCCTTTCCTCACCGAGTCCTTTGAGAATTTGGAGGTAGTTGGTAACGTCAATCGATTTGGAATTGGGAGAACGAGTGTTGCTATTAATAATTTAACAACGAGTCGAATGAAGGCGGGATACGATCAACGCGATGATTAAACGCGATTTTGTTTGGTCGATGCCTTTATAGATCGACCGTATGTATTCAAGATTATCGGTATTACGGTTACCACTTGAGGGATCACTCTCGAGCGGTGGCGATTTAGCATACGCGAGATAATATCTGACACTTCGAAGCTATTAAATTAATATGGAATTTACGCGTACGCGGAATATCTATTGTGGAGGATTGACTGTTAATAATGTCCAATTATTTGATCGCATTAATTATCTGTGATTTGCAGTAACTATATTAATTATCGACGTATCGAGCATACAGAATTAATTCTCCTTTTGACATTTACGACATTTCAATGTCATTGGAAACGATGAAGGTATCGATTTAATCGAAGCCCAGATAATCAATTAATTTGTTTTGCTATCTCGTTAATATTTCCTCTGCAGATTGGCAGATTTCCCGTTACAATGCCTGTCAGGTGAAAAATTATATGTCAACGATGCATTCGTGCGGACATAAAACTAATTAAAAGTAGATTTCCATAATAATTAATCTTCAGCCTGATAGTTTTTATTAATGAAACGTAGATGCTCTCGCGTTCTCCGCGTTTCACGTACATCAACATTAATTCACGGCCACGGGAAGGACATTGAAGCAACGATGTGCTCGATGTAAACACCCCCGTGTGAAATACATGCACGAAACACGTTCGCATAGCTCGTTCGTTTCATCCCCTCCTGCCTCCCTTTCCCTTCTTGCTTCTCTCTCTCTCTCTCTGTCTGTCTCTCTCTTTCTCACATACGCACACATTCAACCCTTCGTGTCAATATTATCCGAGAGCCACCCTAGTCGCTGTCGGTACTCGGTTTCGTGCATGTCAACGGTGAAAAATTGAGCTAGCTCTTTTTTCCTCTGAAAAAAAAAATATAGAAAACGATAGAGTTTTTCTCTGTCATCATAAAAAAATCTCTTTGTAGCGAAAAAATCTCGTGATATAGATTTTTAAGTGATATTTATAGATTTGTAAACCGCGCTGTGGCACAATCTTTGCAGCGAGTAAACCCAGAATAAAACCAGAAGGTTATGCGGCGATTTTAGACTCAATTTTCGACATACAAAGAATATGCTAATATAAACGTAATTTATCTTCTTACTTGTATCATACAAATTGTTCAATATTCTTGCTTTCCGGAATTAAATCCTCATTTTAATTTCTCTTGATATTTAGCGATTATACTCTAAAATAATATATATGATAAGCCGATTTTTATTTATAAATCATAAATTTTCACGAAATAACCGCAAGTTTTTCGTCGATGAAACGTCAAGAAGGAAACGATATATAAGCTCGCCGTACTTTATATAATTATTTTATTATAATAAAATGTACATAAAGGCCCAAGGTTACATTTGAATCGAGAATTCGCGTGAATGTCGTCGCGATTTAATCATCATACCTGATCGGGTTTATAATACATAAAACAGCATTCGATCTCTTTCCTATCGATTTCGATACAATGGAATTACTTACGAGAAAGCGGGAGGGACTTCATAATTGATATGCTTTCATTGTTATCATCGTCAAATAGGGTCCACTCCGGGATAACTCGGCGTAACTGCCGGGAGGCCGAGAAAGTGCGAGCCATTTTGTTCCACGTCGCCGTAAGTCCAATTAATTAAATCGGTAATTACATTCTCTCTTAGTCGAGTGTCGGCTTTGCGAGACGTTTGCGAGACGCGCGCGCGCACAATTGCTCGGTATTTTATCCAACTGTAGAATTTTTTGCCGTCCATTGTACGAGAAACGATTGCCATTCGCCTGCCTTTTCGTCCGGCAACTCGATTACGCGCCGGGTTAGTTTTACTTCTTCTTCTGGTGCGATCTCCTCTTTTTTCTTTCTGTTCTCAATTACGCTTTTTATAAAATAAAGGAATCCGGCTCTCCGACGTTGTCGGCTCTTCTACGTGTCTTGGCGGTAGTTATCTTTGTAATTACAACTATTAACTTTCGAGTACAATCGGTTATATACGATCTTACAAATGAATATACTTTACGCACTTGAATATAATAACTATACGTCTACATATGGCCAATTTTGCGTATCGATTATTGATTTTTGACGAGTAAACAAGTTAATGCGCTTTTTTTAATAATTAACAAAATTGTGAAGCGTTACAACATTGTTACGCCTGTGTTGAAGCGCACAAAATCGAGGCAAATGTAATCACTTTGTTCGTTTATATAGCGGATAATAATTGCATGTTGACGGAAATCCTTCAAGTGTAGTGGATACATGATCGCTTATGCGTAAATTTAATGGTCTTTATTTACTCAAGATAAATACACGTATTTGTATCAAAGCTCTCTGAAAATGTAAATTGTAATTATCCGCGGATGTGCATATCATGTTGATTTATTGCGGTTAAAATTGGCGTCGGGATTAAATGCTGGTAAACTGCGCGCACTCATTTCATCTGCCCTTGACTTATCTAACACTCTGAAAAGTGCGGTAAATTTCGTTCCGATTATCGTTTCAGAGGCGATGCTATTTAATTTAAATTAATTCAGGACACAAATTCGCGGAGAAAATTAGAAACGCGAAACTAGTTTAGCTTTTTGATCTCCGGGGAGCTGTGAGAGCTGAATATCATTTGCCTGCTGTGGATTATACGCAAGACAAGTGTTGAAACGCTTGCCGACGCGCTGAATCTTTCATTCACATATACCGAGAGTACGTGCTGATTGGCTCCGGCAGGTTGAATATGAAGCAGCGGTGAAGGCAGTTCAGAAATGCTAATCGCGCATGCATACTGTTTTCGTGCGTCCCGTTGGAGCGAAACAACACTTCCGCCGCGCAAAAATTCCGGCATAAAGCAGAAAAGCGTGGAGAAACCAAGCGTGCAATAAACGCTTCAGTTGATTTTCATGATGGTAAATAATTTCATTTTTGAATTTTCTGCTACATCTTTTTTCGCAAATATGCGCAAATGTATATAATATTTATTCAACTCGCGCTGTTCTTCCCCCTTTGCTTTAATTTGTTTTTATAAAATATAATAATATGGTAGTTTCAGTTTTGAGCATGTAAGCAACGTGTATCTCGTTGCTTTACTTTTTATATAAAAACTTTACTTTTATAAAAGTTGGATTATTTGCTTATATATTTATTCCACGAGAATTAAAATTGTTTATCTTCAGCTTAACATATTTTGGGAAATATCTCGGGAGATAGTTACATTGAATGATAAATTGTGATTTATGTCCTTTCCCCTCAAGGGGATTTCTTTTATTCTTCCACTGCTTAAAATGCAGCAGCTTTTATTCTACTTGAATATTCTTATCGCGAGGAGGCGCGCTGACGAGTAAATATTCATTATCCATACGCCGTTAACAAGCAACCTCTTAATAAGCGTCACAACTTTAATTCCCGCGAGTGACGAGGGTAGACTTTATAAGAGACGTTGTTGTAACTTTAAGAGATCGCGTCTCTGATCCTTAATCCTGAAGTGATAAAATTAACTTGGTGCTTGGTTTTAAAACGCATAGTTTGTTCATTTATTGAATCAAAAATTTCTTATCGCTCCAACATTCAAAGGGTAATATCCGCGTGTTTCTTTCGAGATCGTTGACGATATTAATGACACTTCTCGTAGTGCTCTTCTCTTCAATAAACTTATATATTCAAGAGCAAATTCGCGGCCTCCCGAGGAAATCTCGTTACAATCCGCGCGTCCAAATAACATCTGCTCCCGGTGCATCTACCTTATTTGTTTTTCCGCGGCCGGAAATAGCAATATCGTGCGACGTTCTAGTTTGTAGTTAAGTGTAAACGAGGTCGCGGACCGGCGGCGTACAATTTCGACGCTCGTTTCGTCGCTCGTCTAACGGAGCGGGATGAGCGAGTTTAACCTGACAAAATCAAACCTTTCCGGCTTTCCTTATAGCGTGCAACCGTATTTTCCCATTAAGAAATATCGTCGCTGACAAATTTATGGCGTTTTCCACAGGAACGCTTCTGCCACACGATATTAGAGAAAATGCCGGTGAAACATGACGAACGATAACGGTACAGATGTAGAGGAGGTTTAAATTGCTTATAAAACATGACATCGTCGCGCGATCATAATATTTTTCCCCTCGATAGTCTTGGGCGACAGAATCTCAAACCCGTTTATCGAGATAGTCGGCGAATGGAAGGATGCGCGCTCTTTAAATCCCTCTCACGTCGCTGGTGTCACGCAGGTTTGCCCTGAGGCCTTCAAAAGGGTAGATTCCTTAACCTTACGATCCGAAGGCTAAGCGATTCTAACATCATAAACCATAAATGTGACAAATCGAATCGCGATCTTTATCTTACCTATATGTAAATGCGCTGTAACTATTTTCAAGTTAAGGGAAAATCTAATATATATTTGTTTATTATTATAATAATTGTTAATCCTATCATATGTATACAACACATACATACACACTCACTCAATATGTATTTTTAAAAATTAAAATGCTTTCGTTTGTGTGTATGAAATAAAGTTTAATAGTTAAATTTGTTTAGAGAATGTCGATATAAAATAAATGATCAAAGTACATTGATTTATGCCCGAAGACAGTTTTTCTAAATGGAGAATCGATCCCGTTTGTGAGGCTGCGAAAATAGCGGAATCACGTGCTCCGTTTAGATCCTTTAGATCCTTCTCACGTCGTTGGTGTCACGCAAGTCTCGCTCCACGAATTTCCGAGAGAGAAAAATCCCCGGTTACAAGGCTGCACCACTTATAAGAAGCTGCGATTACGTATTCTATCCCGGGGACCTCGCTTTTACGCGAACCGTAGCGTCATCCGTTTCAGCTTTTCGATCCCCTTGTTCATCCTTCACATCCTGCCTATTCCATCAATTTCATCATACATTTTTTAAAGCAATAGCGAAAAATTTTGCTCTTTAAAAAACTTTAGTAAAAATTAAAATTTATGTGTGTCTTTTATCAATTTTTATTTCCATACATATTTAATTTTTTAAATTAAATTGTTAAAATTTATAACTTAAATATTATCATATACACATCAATATAACATATACACATCATATAAAAAAATTTTTATAAAAAAAAGTACATTTCGAAATGTCCTCGTTTTCTATCTTACCTTAATTCTCCACATTTGCCATGAAATAGAATGGGTTGTGAACTAATCTATATCGTCCTTTATTTTTAACCCACTCCTTTGTCGAGACTCTTCTTTCGGTGAATTTGCCCTGTACCATTTTGACAAAGTTAATCGCTCTCCTTTTATCTTAACAAGAAGCAGAGAGAAATAAATTATGGTCCCGCAACTACGATACTCTTGGTCGCCGACGAAGTTATCAAAGTTGCGGACGCGCACCTTGTAACTAGTGTTGGCGAAGACGAAGGCGAGGAGGAGCGCGAGGAGAGATAAACGAAAGATAGAGAATGCGAAGCAAAGAATGGAACGCCTGTGGTAACAACTTCGATGTACGAAAATTTACGAGATAACGGGTAAAGTTTAGTACGCGAGATTAATAATGGATGAATTATATCTCTTATACGTATTTATTTGTTCCAGAAAGCTTTATATTACCTTTCCCCTTTAATTTTATATTGTCAGATTTTAAGCGATCCATTATTCTTCCATATCGATCATCGGGTAACAAAATTGCGTTTAAAACATTTTATGTTTGTCGTAAAGTATTTATAAATGCAATTTTGAAAATGCGATGAATAATTGTTATCCTTCCTCATTATCTGCGCGGTTTAAAGATATTTGAACCAAATGCCTCAAGGTCTGCGAGATTTCCTAGAATAATACTCCGCTAAACCCAATTACTGATATCTCCGACTAGTACTTACTTTCACCTGAGGACAAACTTTTTATCGGCGCTACTATCTCTTTCCGGCTTTAGCGTCGTGTCGTCGAAGATTTGCATAATCCGCTTTTTCCGCGAGCCTACTGAACTTCTACGTCTTCTTTTTCTTGTCTCGTTTCTGGCTTCCGAGTCCTGGTCATTTTTTCCCTCATCTTACCTTCGTGGTATCCTTAAAAAGGCTTCATCGATTCGTATCTCATGTTCTTTTCTTTTTTTTTCTTCTCTCAATGGCTCGAAAGTTTTCCTCTTTCGAACGAAAGTTTTCACCAAGAGCTTCGTTTTATTCGGTCCGAGTTATTCGTTCAAGTTCCTCTTTCTAGGATCGCGATATCGCAAAGACATTCATTAACGAAGTCATTTTCTCTCAATAATCGCTCATCTCTTCGCGCCGCGAATTAATGTTTCTAGATTCTAGAAAACTTTATGTTTGCCTTCTTTCGCGATCCAAGATGTCTCCATTTTCGATTATCATCGAATCCTGCGTTGATCTTGCGTTTGAAGGAATATTGCTCTTTGAAGCTATCCTTTCTCTCCGTCCCCGACAACCTGAACAAATATCGCAATCAAAGTGCAGACGTCAACGCGTATTGTATGCGACAGTTGCTATCGTACAGAAATGGGAATGATTAAATACGAACCGTCTCTGTTTATACGAAGTAAATACTATTCTACCAGAGGCATCGCAGTCTGGCCTGAAGTCTCTGAAAACAAAATGCAGCCTCGTACTCTTTGTAGTCCCTTTTGTTTCTTTAAAAGGTTCCGCGTTTTTCTCGTATGGATTTTTCTTTCGCTCAAACGATGCTGTTGGTAACAGTCAGATAGGGGGAATCGTTAAAATATCGCGAGCGTATGTACTTTCTGCGTATGGATTCTCTAGAGATATTTTTACAAGGGACGGTACATATTCTATAGACGTGAGAAGGAATATTTTAGAAGCACGTACGTGCGCAAGCTCGCAAATACTAAATATTCATGGAAATTGGATAAGCCAAGTAATATCTAAATCACAAACTCACAAATATCTAAGTCACAAACATGGTTAAATAAATGAAAATTTCCATAAACGTTGCGTTATATAGTTCCTCCATTTATTTAACGAATCGTGTAATTTATATTGATATTGACAACATTTTGCAAATTATGAATATTTTATTTTTCGATTGTTCCTTTTTTTATTCTTTTCATCTTTTCGCGTTTACGTAATGTGATTGTGTAACGAAGTAACATTTCCAATAGCGAGATTAATGCGGGTGACACAACTGGAACACTTGCGCGCCCGGGGCGGTTGTCGGAAGATTTGAGGAAGCCCACGATAGTGTACGCTGGTCACGTAAATACGAAATTCTCAGCATGTGAAACTGAAATTTGTTGAACCAGTTGGACAGGAGTTTATTCGATTTTTTGGTGATGTTGACGGAACGTATACATTGCTTCGAAGCGCTTGATTCATTGATAATTTATCTCTCTCTATATAAGAGCTTTCTACGGAAATATTCATAAACGTCGGTGATGTCAGATTTAAGGAAAATATACTCTTGTTAAGATCCGTGCATACGCTTTCCCTACATATTTGATCCAACGGATGATTGCAATAAAAAATGTTGATTGTGTTAAAATACTTTCTCGAATACCGAGATAGATATTTTTAACGTTGACGAGAACATTTTGTAGAAAGAATTTCTTTATGATTCCACGAGTAATTATCGGGTAAATCATCGAATATCTCGCAGTTACCAAATTACTATCCTTTATGGTAAATGGACTGTAGATTGGAAACCTATCCAAACCTGTCAGATTCTCTTGATTGACGTGGCGCGCAACAGGATTGAAAATTATACACAGACTCATGAAATATTGCAAGCGTGAGGTTAGGTTGTTGGCGTGAGGTAATTGAATACAATTTTCACAACACCGATATTTTTAGTATTTTGCGAACGTTTGCTATATTTAACACTTTTAGTGTCTATATAACATATAAATAAATGTTTCGAAAGAAAATAATCCTAAAATTTTGTGCAATAATTTTATTCTGTAAAAGAATTGAATTATATAAATAAAAGATACTTATATATATTTTATAAAATCTTTTGTGCACATCGTTTTCAAAAAGAAAAAATATGCTATAATAGCATAAATAAAAAATTATTTTAATTACGAATTCATCGATAATTATGTTAAAAATTATAACAGCACACACACAGTAATAGCAATAATTTTATATCTCATCGTTTCTAATCGCATAACAAGAAATTCTATTTGACAGATATGAGGATGGAATTGAAAATTAAGCAGTAATAATTTTCTCTATTTCGAACACTTTGCAAAAACAGCTACCTACCGAGATTATTCGTGTTTTGCCAATTATATCACCGGGGCGGTGCCGATGAAGTATCATTGTAGAAATCGCTGATCTAATTGTTTCCAAATCGGTGTTCTTGCGCAAGCGATAGTTTCCAAAAACGGCCGTTACAACGTAATCATAGTTGGCCTTTAGCGCGAGAAAGCGTTTAATAACGCATCGAATAACGTGGAGATTCACCAAAAGTTTAATTGCCAAGTCGACGAAAAACGTTTCTTCCTCGCCAATTGGTTTCTAACCGGGTTTTTGCTGTAACCCCACCGATCCATGATGAAAACGCAATTATCCGCTGTTCGTCAGTAACCGATTTCAGCTTTGCAAACACAGAGGTTACTCTCCATTTTCTTCAGGATTCTTTTCCAGGATAAGCGTAATATTAAAATAACATTTTAATCGCTTGTAAAAATTAAAGAGTTAGGGAAGACGGAATTAAACGCGTGAAATTGCCTAATGCAATGGAGGATAAATTCGCGAGGTAAAAAAATTATTAATGAAAAAATATTCTTATATTTTGTCAGAAATATTTAATGTTTGTTTAAAATTTGTGACGATCTATTCGATTTATCAAGGAGATAAACTTCCAAATTAAAATGAATGGTTGCCAGCAGTACTGTAGATACAGAACACTCTGTGTAGGCGGTTTATAATGCAGTATAAGGAATGCAGTCTGTCGATCTAACGTCCATCGTCCACTCGCCAGCTAATCGGCTAGACCGCTACTAAGATATGCAAAATTCGATTTCGCTTGCGGTCGCGTGGCATCTTGGATGTTGCTATCTAGGCATAATTCAACTCGCTGCAAAATGCATGGTTCGAATTTCGCTTTGTCCGATACTCGGGTTTCGGATGATGCAGTCGACGGACGCTTCCGTTACATGGATGATGTAGCAGCTACGGCGGTGGCGACAGCACAATGCAACATTCATGCCGTGAGAAAAGGACGCTTGGGAAAACTCGATGGGGCAATCGATATATGTTGGATATCATTGAGTTAACGTGGATTTATTTTAAATTAAATGTGACAATGCGAAATTTTCTATACGTGATATAGATGCGTGCGTAGATTATTATATTTTCACGTAAATTATTATATTTTTCGATGCCATATCGGCGATTGTGATCGAAGCGGCGCTTCGTTCAAAATGATTGCAATACTAATGAATTAATAAACTCATCTCTCTCGCGAAGAATTTTCGTCTCCCTTTTTTCAAAAGTGATCACGTATGAATCAGCGAGCACTGCAGATCCGACATGATTTGCAATTTTTAATCATGTTCGGCGTGGCAATCGAATCATGCTCGAATAATCCAGCAACGATCGTGCTCTCATCGTTATCGCGACTCTTCTCATCGCTTCGTTTTGCGTAAGTTTGTATTTTCTCCTCTTCATTACAAGAATTTTTATCGTGTTTGTTGTTTTTTTATGGAGTAATTCGATGTATCTCCGTCATTTGTACGCAACGATCAATCGGCTTGGAGGCTCGATTATTAGATGGGAAAAGCCAATCGGTTCTGTCGATTGTCGTCTGGGTTTTAAAAGCCGGGCGCTCGATCGGTTCCTCCAAAGGGTCACGGATAAAAGGACGCTCTTTACGAGGAATGGATCGAATAGCTCGCGGCGTCTTTCTTCTTCGCCTCTTTGAGGGTCGTAAGGAACGAGGGATCCCTTCTATTTTATGAAACGGAAGGAAACGACGAGAAACGAAGACTCGACTTCAATCTTAGGTGTTACGACAATGGAGACTGCGTGTAATAAATAATAAATCTTAAAGAGAGACACTCGCGGCTTATAAAAACGCGCGCTGTTGTCGTACGTTTTGCTATAAAGATTTTTTTATGAAACCCTAAACTCGTATTTCACTTCCTCCATTGAAGCAATGGCTTCTCTTTGAAAGCACACATCAAGTCGATTGAAACGTTTGTATCGTAGCGAGCTGAATGATTAATTTTCTTATAACGCGATTTATTGAAAAGTGAAAAAAATTATCTAAAATATAAATCTAATATTAATCTCGCTTTTTTTATATTTAATTAAGCATGTATATGTTCATACCATAAACCCATAAGTAATATAAAGTGTTTAATTGCTACGATTTTAATCAACATTGCTCTTAATTATAATTTTGTAATTGTTGGTATTTTTTAGAAGCGTGTAACTTGAGGAATACGTGATAAAATTTACGAGGATTTTTTTAGCATAAATCTGCCATCGCTGCCGAGCCTTCGACGTAAGTAGCACCATGCGTCACGTAATCTACTAAATTGAGTAAATTGCCACTCGTTCCTCTTGCCAAGAAACGAACAAATACGGCCAGTCGTAGACCAACGCGCATACGTCCTCATGGTCATATCTCGCGCGGTTATTTCAGCGATAAAATATTTATTATTCGCCGCGCACGCGGTGGCGAGTACGAGCGGTAAAGGAATGGCCCTAGGTTCAGAGAATGGGAATATACACTCTCGTTGATTTCTTTGATCCCTTATGGCCGCGCCGTGTCGTAAATCTTACGTTAATATTGGACGTGCGGAGGCTATAGAGGGGCCCGACGTAAGCGTATTTGACATTAATACACGAATCGGCCGCGAGTTGATTAACACACGCAAAATGTCAGATATATATTACGTTTCTGAATTATTTCTGAGGATCCGCGATACCTTTGATTTGTTCTGTCGATCATGAGGATTCCGAGGAATTATCTGCACGTCCCGCAAAGGATCATGATCCTTAGAAGCTTTCTAAATCCCGATAGCTCACGCGCGAAGGCAATGGCTGCGATAAAGATTCCGCTTCGTAGATTCCGTTGGTGGAGAACGGGAGCAGGCGTGTAAAAAGAAGGGGACACGAAGGACGACATCGGCTGCCTCGTGATTTATAAGGATAGATTTGCCCCGGCTTGTTGTTTATTTCGCCGCGACTGACCGTAATTTTTCTCCGGCGATCCAGTTTACCCGCGTCTCCCATCCCTCTCCACTCCATTTGATACCCGTATCTGGTCGGCTTTTCATTCGGTACTTCTCACACCTCCATAAACCTCCATAAACCTCTGCTCTGTACCTTTACGTAAAGTGAACTCCGCCAAGTCTTAGTGCGAACTCGCGATCGGCAAGATGGATATCGTCAAGCAGTGTATACTTTTGCACGGGAAGCTGATCCATTTCTCGAGAACCGACCGATCATCGCTGCTTTTTCCCGATGGGAAACACTTTAATCGTGTTATGCATTCTCCCCCTCGTCTTTTTCTCTCAGTTTGCTTCTCATGCATCCCGAAGGGACAACAAGAACAAAATTCAGCGCGTTATTTTCTATCGAGTTGGTCTGTTTCGAACAACTGCAAATTGTTACTATAACTGCTGCTCTTTATATCGAATTAATGCTTGTAACTTAACATATACAATGACTCCATTAATTTTAAAAGCATTGCATTTTCTTGCATTCTACGGAATTATGAAGTATACAGATTTTATTCTGAAATTTCGACGGATACGTGAAATTTCACTTGCCTGCGTTGAAAATTGTGAAATACTGACAAAATAAAACGTATGCAGGTCAGTAAAGCTTTTTTTTCGCACCACATTTATTCAAGCGACTCCTCCAAGTTCCACGATAATTGCGCACAGTTATTTTTTTATCCTTGCTATTTCAGACGAATTGCGACGCGATAAAAACAGCATACGTCCCATTATGCATTTCTCATTTTGCCGCGTTTAACGACTATCACTGTGGTGTCTGGTGGCGGCGAGACGGCTCTGTAATTCGTCGAGGCGCAACGCGACTCGTCAGCGTGACAGGCAGTGACAGAAATTAACGGTTCCATTTACAGTCTGGCGCATTAACTCCCCCACACCTTGTATCACTCGTTAAAGTCGGACCCGTCTCAATTCTAATTAGCAACGGCAGGACGGGAGGTATCGCAGGCGGCGGTTCGCATTGACCGACTGCATTTGGCCTGGCAATTTCACGGTAACGGTAATCGTCTCCGCGAGATTATAACTGTCGCAATCGGCCATTTCGCAAGTTCTGCGGAATGCTGCGGGATTTTATGTGCAAGTTGTGTCGCAGCGCGGAGAATGTCGTCTCATTGCGCTAATAATAATGAAATTGCACGTACCACGGGGTTGGGTGTTAAGTTAACAACGGATCATAAATCTCGCGCACTCGGAAATTCTCGTGTTTTGACGGAGATAGGATTGCCGCTATTATCTCGTAGAATCTCACTGGCAGATTCTTGAATATATCTAGAGAGGGTTGGATTCTTACGTCTCGTTGAACGTTGTGATATTTACATATTTATGAAATACGACAATAAGGCAAACATGTGCGCAAAAATTAGGAGCTTCATTACAATCTGTTTGTTTTATTGCTTTGCAGGAGGAAATGCCGTTTCGTACCAAGCTTCGATTTCCTCGCTGGGAAGCTTACTACTCTCAGTCACGATTTCTTCGTTCCGACAGGAGGGAAATGGAGATATCACGTCGCGGAATTCGGTAAATATCTTCAAACTGCAATCTTATCACGATAGGGACATTGATAAGAAATGTGTTTTGTGGCCGTTACGCTTTTGCACTCTCGGGTAACGACATATACGGCCACATGCGGTGTTCGTTTTTCGTTTATCGCCACCGCGTCGACTTCGCCAGGATTCAAGCCTGTACGATAAATTCGCGTTCTTATATTCCTGCTTAAGTGGCGAAGTTGGAGCAATAAAGTATGCTTGCCGAGTTTCGAGAACAGAGAGTCGGGAGATGTTGTAATTTTTCGAATATTCTAAAACTTAAGAGGGACACGCGGCTTATGTCGCGCTCTTAAATCTGCATGCTCGTTCTGTGTTACACCTTCTTACACCTTCTTACACCTTTTTTGCATATATTAGCATTAATTCGACATCGCAATTGCAAATTCTCTGCAAGCTTAAAATTATTTCAAGTTTTTATTACGAAAATTTTTTATTCATAAATCTTGAGCGTCTTAGGTGAGATGGCTCAAAGAAAGAATTGCATTTTGCTAACAAATGCCGCGCTTAAAGAACGTTTTGCGTGCACATTTAATATTTATTATTTAATATTTAACATTTAATATTTGTTATATTTAATATTTGTTATATTTGTTATATTTAATATTTACATGGATTATAATTATCTTAATTGACGCGTGAGCTATTATGGAACTGTAGTTAATAGAATCTTAAGCAAGCTGCCTATCGGCTGTGACGGTTATTGCCGTCAAAGCCGCTTGATGTGTTAACTATGTACATATAAATCGAATCTATTGATCCCGTTCGAACAAACTCGACATTGCATACAACTGCTGATTGTCTCAATCTATTTAAAGCGATGTCAAATATAAACATTATGTGTTTCGATGTTTGATCATCGAAGGGGTGCTATATTGTGCGGCGAGGCATTTATACCGTTAATGGATTGATCGATCTTCCTCAGGTATTCCGAAATGACCTCGTCGATTTCGTTACATTCTTCATTTTCTCTCCGTCCCCGTACACGATTATAAATAGCGCGATATCCGTCGCGAATCGATATCCCTTAATAACGTAGTACGTCGCGGTGGGGAATCGCTTTTATTAACGATGGACGGGAGAAAAATAAAGTGTAAAGGAAAGATGTTAAAAACGCGCAACAACAGAGCGAGGGTGAAAGGTCAAAGGCATTCACGTATTCGTCACGCGAGAAGAAAATACATCATCGCAGCTCGGCGGGGTGCGATTACGTAATGTGTCGTGAGATTCCGTCGCGTAATTTTGCGGCGACGTGACACCGCCTATGCTATTACTCTGATGAATGCCATATTAATCCGTTGATAGCGCGCTATTGTACATTTCTTTTTTATCCTCCTCGTGCAATTAACTGAATTAATTCCGCGCTAATCTACCGGCTCGAGAGAGCTAAGCTCTTAATCTACGCGCTGACACGCAGACGGATATGCTTATCTTCGTCACGATGTTCGCGTGTCTCGTGATATTGGAAAAGGGAAACCGTGGCGTTATTATTCGTTCTGATTGACGCGAATTGATCCTGCCTTTTTTTTTTCGCGCGCCGAACACGTCCGATTTTCCTCGTCATCCACCTTGTGAATATCGCGATAACTCTAACGTTTCAATCGATCACGATGAAAGGAAGAGTTCCTCTTATAATCCTACCTCGTGTCCGATCTGATTAAGACATGGATCGTATCTGGCGAAACACTAATCGCCAGGAGATTATTTTATGTGGGAGTCTTTAAGCACCGTATCTGGAGATATTCCGTGTCAAACATACCCGACATTTCCGCAAATGTCAGTTAAGCGAGACAAGTCCCGAATGTAAATTCGACACTACAATTCCCGTTATCTTCGCCACCGGTAAGGATTTCCATCTACCTCGAGCTGGACCCGCTTATCAAGTCACTGCGAATCGCTCGCGCTGATACGCATAATTGAAGTGCGAAATTATTCGCGATTAGATGCGCGCTGTCAAAATTCTCGACACGCGGCCCGTTCGAATTTTGCACGATCATTTCGCGAGTGTGTAAATTGAAACGTAATTTTTTCACCGTTGACGAATGAAAAATTCTGTAAATCGCAAGGTACTTTAATATATGGAAATGTTATTTCCGCATGTTACACAGTGGAGAATAGCAATTAGCTTGTCGGAAAAAAATATATAGACCGGTTGGTAAAAAATAAAAAAAAAAGAAAAGATATCCAGCAAAAGAGAGGCTGTAAATTTTATAAATGAATATTACAACAACGTGATAAACAGGACTTTAATAAAAGCAAAATACTATCTCACGGTTTCTTTCAGCGATATATTCCACTATACGAATCGATTACTCACGTTTTACCCTACCTTCTAATTTTAAACGACCGCAGGGTGGAGCGTCGTATCGTCTCTCGTCCTGAAATTAAATTCACGCGAAACACGGCGTCTTACAACGTTACGACTTAATACTATTAAGCGATGAAGTTCGCTGTCTACGCCGGAAGCTCTCGCAACTCCCGAAACAGTCGTTTCTATCACGGCGCCTTTGCTGCGGTCCCGACCGTGCCTTAACATCGCATTATCGTTGTATCGAGATCTTTCGGTCAGAATACCAAGGTCCGCAGGATCGCTCCGACAGCGTATTTGGGAATTGGTACAGCTAGGGCGAACTACGTTCATTGGCGCGTGCTTCCTTGAAGCGGTTACCGTCAACATATTGCTTCAAATCTACGGAACTTGAGGCTTTCAAAATTCCCCTGCGCTAATAAATTATCTATAAATACGTAATATGCGGATGTTTCGGACGTATTAAATCCCCTTTACATACAGATGCATCCGGATTACTCTTTGGATTCGATTCTTTCTCCTATATAAGGGAAACGTCAAAAGATTAATATCGAAATTTTAGATTGTTTTTTAAAATTTTTTCAAATTTACAGATTAATGAAAAAATGTTATCTCTTTAAATGGATTTTAACAAATTTAACAGTAACCTGTGTTAAACTCGTTAAATGACAAGCTTACTTTGTCAATTCTGTTAAAAAAAATGCAAAAAATCCATAGATGAAAGATGAATTGGGAGATATAAATACATCTTGTTTCTTGAAATAATATAATTAATTTCTTTTCATTAAAAGTGGATACACGTTTGACTTTGGGAATAATTCGTTCAATTACCCCATGAAGCTTTCCACAATGTGCTTCTACTTCTATAAATCGGATCATGGGAATCTAATCGGGAGAAAGAGAGAGAGAAAGAGACAAGGATTCTCGTTGCGGAAACCGCACACCGTGAAAGCCGCAGGTGTCGACGATGCTAGAATAGCCTCCTTTTCCCATCCTTCGTGCCAGTAACATCTCTACCCGCCTCCTCTCTTTCTTCGTGCGAGCGGAAGTGAGTTTTCTCAAGTACGGGAACGACGCTATGCTCTCTCGGTTGTTTGTTATATGCGAAGCGGTGGGTGAAATTAGTCGTCGTTCCGCCGGCAACCCCATTTCTCCCGCCCCCTTTACGCCGCCTTGACAAACCTACGAGTACGCAGCGCGCTCCATTCCTACCGGATTCACCTCGAGGAACACGCAAATGACTTCATTATAATGAGCGCGGCTCGAGACCGACCGTCTCCAACTCGCGCGCTCGCTAAATCGACCCGTTCTCATTCGTTCGCGTCCCATTTATCTCGCAATACTTCCTTTAAACTCCTTAACCTACGACACCGTAGGAAAGATTACGTCCTCAAGACGCAATGTAACTTTTTTACTCTCCTGGGTAACGTTACTTTTGTCTAGACCGTCATAATTATTAATTTTCTTAGTTATTATTCAACGAAAGCATCGTGAAAACTTTTAATTTTGCTTCTTAGATCTAAATAATTCTACTTTAACCTATAGGAAAAACGACGTCTTTTACAAATTAATTTCTTTCATGATATGAGAGCTTATAAAATATTTTTTAAATAACTTATTTTATCTGAGAAGTACATATTAGAATGTATTTATATAAGATTATGGCCGATTATAAACAGTATATTCTCTCTCTCTCTCTCTCTTTTCTTATAATAGGATATAATTCTAATAATAAGATATTTTTGCATTTTTCAAAGAATTCTAATTATTAGCAACGTTAATCAATTTTGTCATTAATGAATTTTTGCTTGAGAAAGACGTATTTTAACGTATCTCTCTATGAGATGCTAATCAATTACGTGTCGTGACGTTAGTCATAATGGTTGATAAACAATAATTGGCTAAGATAAATCCTAGCTCGAAAATTTTAGCTTGAAATCACTTTTAACTCACTTTCGTTCTTAACTTAATTAACTTACAATTATTTGAGATATATGAGGGCATATTTATTCATAATGCTTATGTGTTATGCTATATGTTTCTGTTTCTTCTTGTAATCTAGCAAGATACTAATAATATTCTAATATTTTTTCGATAATATTCTGAACGATAAATTAATGAAGAGAAAATATTTTTCCACGTTTATGCAAATTATATATGCAATATTTTAGCAATTGCATATTTGTTCTTGGCAGCTTTTACAGCAAGTTTCAAAAACATTAATCGTAAATTTCGCGTGTATTCCTTTGTATTATAAACTGTCAAAGTTATATATAATTTAATTTATATATAATTTAAATTTGCCAAAAATATCTGACGTGTTTTATCATCGCGCGCGTTTGCGGTACGATGATATGAAAGTAAATTATCCCAAGCATACTGAGCGGCGGAAAAAAACGCGTTATCATCCATAAACATACCGCTTTCCATAAATGTCGTAGGGTCGCCCTTGTTCCATCCGCGCTGATCGTATCCACCCCGCTTCGTTCACCCCATATGGGGCGCGCGCGATACGCGCGTAAACGACCTCCCGCATCCGGTTGGCGCGACGGAAGGGTGCACGTCATCCCCCCCTCCTACGTTCGTTCGCCCTTCGGGGGTGCGCGAATTTTTATCGAGTGTAAGACACGAAACGCACCCTCTCGCTCGTCTTCTCGCGTCGGCTACCGGCGCGTTTTCACGACGTCGTCGGTTCGTAAAGTCGCCCATCGCCGCCAGGCAGATTTATCGGCCGACGTTCCGGCGCTTCAGCCAGCGGAACGCCCGAAGGAACGTTCCCGGGATCCGTCGGGATGTCGCCGGGTGACCGACCGACCGACCAGCCGGTTTTCCCGGGGAAACTACGCCCTTCTCGACGTCGTTTAATTCGACGGAAGCCAATTTTCCACTCGCACGGCTGCTTGAGCTTACGCGATACCGAATAACCGCGCGGATTTTATTTTTGAGCACGCAGCAAACGAGATTGCGAATGCCATGTGAAGTGCCGCGAAAGTAACGCTCGATTCTACTATGCCAAGGCGTTGGAAATTGTCGCAAGAAAAATGGGATTTTTGAAAACTTCTAATTTTTTAAATTTAAGTAACTCTCTTCATTCGGATTCGACAAAAAATTGTTCAATCTTAAATTGATACTTGTGTCAAGTGCAATAATTAAATTTCCGCAATGCTCTCATAAAATTATAATTTATAGTTTACACTAATAATTATTGTCAACATGATCGTGCAGCAATATACTTCATATTTCAATTATCCAAGATATTTTTTGAAATTATTTAGAATTACTCTTTAAAATTATCACTGCATCTTAGATATTTCGTAAGGTTTGAAATATAGGATAAAAATTAAATATTTTTGATTGTTGTATTAAAATGTATATAAATGTTTATTTAAACATATAAAATGCATGAGAAATGTATACAAGAAAACAGAGTTGTGTGTGTGACAAGCTGTTTCTCGATTAATTTAATATTCTAACTCTATTTAAATAGAAATTTATCTTGGAATTTAATCGGCAAAATAATTAACGTCACACGATCTATGGTTGTACAACATCAGGGTAAGAAAGAGAAGATTCTAGTGGCGCGATTTTCTCAGTGGCACCGAAAACAGCGTCTCGCCCTGGCATCGAAATGCGCCCCGTACGACGAGACTCTTTATCGGCGAATAGAATGGGATGAAATTGGCGCCTGGATCTGGAACAGGCGAACTCGTGATACTGCTGCAGTAATACGAAACTGAGATAAGTTACAAGCGTGCGTATCGATACAGTAATGGAAGTTACTGCCAGGATACGTATACTGCTCTCTCGTAGAGGGTAACGCGTGCATTAAGCTTGCTTGTAATGTTGCTACCGATTTCAGACTTTCAATAGCGGATATGTTCATTATCATTACTCGAATTAATTCAATTGTTTCATAAATTTGACCCTATCCGAGCGTAATTATCGATTCGACGTATCTCGCGTGATAATACCACGTCGTATATGTAGATTATACAATGTGTTTGGATCTAAATTGCTATTACAGTCGCGCGCCCAGATGGTATTAACGATCCTCACGGGGGAACCGCGCGACACATCAACGCGTCAGTGACCCCTAACCCTCCGAGTTTGGTCCGCAATCGAGCTTGGCATTTATCCTTTTGTTCGCATCCTTGGCATTGTCTCCACCTTGATCCAGACTCTTGGAGTTTGGAGTTGCCTGACGTTACTATCGCTGTCTCTGAACTCTCGACGTCTTGGATTGTATTCTATACAACCCCTATTTTATCGCTGTTATTGTGTCACTGCACTTAAACGTATTGCAACTTCTGTTATTGACATCGACAGTTTATTGCTCTCCGTTCCGATAATAAATCTTGTCAAAATAAAATCAGATCGATATCTTTTGCAACTGAAACATTTATAGTTGTAATTTCAGTCGTTTTGATAAATCGTTTTTTCATTCTCCAACAAAATATCGGCTCGCAAAACGCTATAGTTATATAATTATATAATTATATAATTTAATTATATAATTTTTAATTATATAATTTTTAATTATATAATTTATAGTTATATAATTGTCTAATTGCCATTAATGAAGTTCTGATAAGCAGGTGATTAGTGGAACGAATTAAACAAGGATATATTGGCAACACGTTTTTAAAACGTGACATATTCTTTCATTTGTAATTTCTCAACGAATTACTGAACAAAATTGATGATATTTTAATTATTATTTTTTTATTATATATATATATTAAAAAGTTCATAATAAATGAGTATAACAATCAACGTAAACTTTGAAGAGAGCTAGGAAAAATATTAATTACATAATTTTTATTATATTAATTATTAAATTTTGAACGCGTTAATTAAAAGTTAGTTGCAAATATGGTTGCCATTGTAAGATGGAAATATGAAAAGAGACAAAATAATATATTGTAATTACTAATTGCGATTCCAAAAATACCTACATCTGGCATTTTCAAGCGCTGTTTTTAGCTCTAGGCAGTAAATCTCGTTAAAAGAAAGCTTGTCACGCTTTACCAACGAGTAGCGAGAGTCACTCGCTTCGCCGACAGACATCGGTTGACGTGGAAAAAAGACGGCCGGTCTGACGAATCGACCTCCCGTGCCCCATTCTACTTACGGGCCTCTCGATTTCTGTTCGGGTCATGATGAAATATGCAGAGGAATCGCTCGACGAGGTACCTACGACGATCGCGGGCCAATTTATGTCCGTCGAGCGGAAGCCACCGGTGGATTATTAATGCACGGGACCGATAGTTTCGCCGCGGAAGCTGCAGCTGACACGTACAAATGTCCGCAGTCACGTCATTAGTCCAGGTACACACTGCCGACTAGGTAAATTCGCCGGTATAACTTTTACTAAGCAATCTCCATGAGGCGGGCTTTCCGTTTAATAGCTGAGCAACTAAAAATAATGTTGAAAAACGATTTCAAGCATGTAGATATTTTCGGATGAAGATCATAGTTTATTATATACATTATTTTGCTTTATTTTATACATTATTTCCTTCTTCATATTTTCCATTAGCAACCGTAATTGTAGTTAAAATTTTAATTAACCCACTTAAACTTTAATAATGCGACGGACTTTACGCTTCCGACTATATTTACGATGCACCGCCGTAAAAGTTACTGATTTCTACTACTTTGTGTGTTCGTTAGATTTTTTTTAGATATAAACGACTGCGTGCCGAGAAATACATAATCGCAATAGAGATTTTTAGAAAAATTTTTATTAGAAAAATTTTATTAGAAATTTTTATTAGAAAATGTCTATTCTTAAAAGAAATATTGAGGAATATTATAAAGAGGAACTATTATAAAGAAATCAAGAGAAATATATGAATTAGAATGAATAGAACTTTATAATATAATATAAATAAAATCTTATTAATAATGTGTAATTTAAAAAAAAATGCGTAAAAATTTTACCTCGTAATAATTTAGATAAACGTAAAATATATGGATCACATAATTATATAATTTTATAAACGTCAAGCGTGTGTATAACGCATTACTAGTATCACACAGCATTAATCAATATTATAAGATCATGATCTACGATTGCGAGTGTCATATTATATGAATCGACTCGAAACGTCATTTCTCACCTCCCAGTGGGAAATGTTTAGTATGATATACTCGCGTGAGCCAACAAGCGCCATAAATTCCATACACGAAATTCACAACGGCCACGTGCCAAAGTAAGCACTTCATCATCGCGACGACGCGAGAACGGCGTGCCAGTAAACGAGTGAAATTTTAATCTCTGCTTTTCATCGGCGCCATCCGCGCGGCTCGATATTACGAGCGGTTAGTTCCGAAGTTTGTTTCGAAGAAATCCTAGCCGGTCGTGCCGGAGCAGTTGGGGAAACTCGTTCGTTTGTATTTATGACGGCTGCGGGAGCGTGAAACGTACGTATTAAGGGCGCTCCTGAGACTTTTCTGCGGATCTCGCAACTCGCGGGGAAAAAGGTCGAGGAAAAATGGCGGTGGCAAAACGACACCGCCGCAGACCACCGCCGGTCGCTTCCTTTAAACTATCGCGACCAACTTTTGCGATACAAGTTCTTCCTCGAGCGAAATTAAAAATGTTGCAACGGGTAACGATGACACGTGGCGGATAACAATGAAACGAGATAGATTTACATTCTCGAGCGATATTCTACTTTACACTTAAATTGTGACATTTAACTGGATAATTTCAACAAATTATTTAACTTGATTCACTCATACTATTTCACGCGATACGAATTACGAAAGACGAAGTGAGAAATTAGAAAGCAATTAGCAATTCCCGCGAGGAAATTGTAATAATAGGTCTCGCATCGATCGCTGGTCTCTCCGGAAAAGTATATGGCCGATTTTCATCCTGATTCTAATCTACTAATGAGTGCGCGATAGTTTCCGTCCGGCGCCTTCGATCATTATACGCCAACGATCCAATTCCATAAGTAAGGAAAGTCTGAAGAAGAGACTTATTGGAACGGAGGATCCTCTTTAAATTTTAATTACAGCCGGTGCAATCATAAAATTATTTTGCTGAACCTAACTCTATTGCATAATTGTTTCAATCATGCTCAATTTTGGTTTTTAAATCATTGGAGAGAAGAGTTGGAAAATATTTTAATAAAAATTTTGTATATACATTTTTAAAAATATATTAATTTCTACATTTTTTCCAAAAAATATTTATAAACTTGTATAAATAAGCTATTCTCATTTTACAACAATTATACAAGAAATTTTCACGACAGTCGTGATTATCACGTGTAATCTCGATTGCAGATTCAATTTAGAGGAAAAGAAATATTGAAAAGAAGTTATAGATTAGACGATAAAGATAAGATATCGATGAGAAGTTTTTGAAGCGGCTTAAGATAAGCGAAGGTAACGAACATGATAGCGAAGTGAATCTTGAAGGAGAATAACGTACGCTATGGTTCGTCTTAGATCACAGCGCCAGGTTCATTTCTTACGAGTCTTCCCTCTTTCCTCGCTGTTATTACAGTCTTTTTCTTCCTTTCTCTCTAGTCTTGTTGCCCCCATCTGAGCCTCACCCCGCATCATTCGTTATTTTCCGTCGGAAAGTACGCCGGGATCGAAAAGTAAGATGCGAAAGGGGGAGGGAAGGAAGGTGGAGAGATCCTTTCGTTTCTTCTTGATTAAGTTGCCCCGCGGTCCCTCTTCTCTATTTTCCTTCTCTTTTCTCATCATCGGCCCCAGGTATACTCTGGTACATTTACGATGCCGAACACTTCGATCGCTTCCGTCGTTCATTTTCCGCCATCGCGCGATATCAGTGCATCGCGAAAACCAATGCGGATTGACCGGGAAAATCGTACGATTCGCATGCGGCCTCGTTTCTATTTCCGCGTTTCTCCTGTCGCTCTATCGCGTCTTGTTAAAATTTATTGGCCTTCCGGACATTGTGTTCTATGTTTTGTGTATCTCTTTTTATCTTTTTATCGCGTAGATACTCGCGCTAGTCTCGAGTAGCATGATAAAAGTTGTAGTAAAATGTCCTGTAACATCGTGAGTTCTTTTATCTGCCTTTCAGAATCAAAGTGCATCGTAAAGTTGATAAATTTTTCCGACACGATATACGACACGGTTATCTTTAAGATATGCTTTTTTTCAAGGTAAATCATTTTTAGCATCATTTATTGATATTGCAGAGATAAGTTTCGCTCTGCTTCTCGAAAGGCAACAGAGACGTTATCGATTTGTTTTATTTCTTTTTTTCTTTTTTATTTCGTTTTATTTTTTTTTCTTTTTTTTCAATCGCGAAAGACATAAGGCGGACTTTTGTTACTCATCTCGCGCAGTATTCGGGTTTCTCTTCTCGTTCGATCTCGCTATCGCGGGAACCGCTGCATCACGAAGATGAAGCCATTCGATTTGATCGGAAGAATCGACCATTCATCTGCATTCGGTATCCGCCACACTTTTTTCCGCTTCCGCTTCGTTTCCATTCCCCGTGGAACGGATCGTTTCGATCGCTACTACTTTTCCGCATCTTCCTTCCTTCCTTTCTTTCTTTCACGGCGCGATAAACTTTTCTTCCTCGCCGTTTCCTTTGTTGCTCCCTGGAGAAGAGGGCCCGAGGTCCATGGCCCGAGATCCTAGTCACGGTGTGTAGACACCGGAAACGGACGTCGTTGCGCGATGGTCGTCGATCCGGGTGTCTCCCACGTCTTATAAATTCAACAACGCGCAATAAAGGGCTGCGGCATAATAAAACGCGATGTTTACGGATTGCGCGCATTTCACCTTCCCGCCATCGAGAAAGTTCCGCGATGTCCGAGACGCTTGTAATGCTTTGTAAAATTTAAATTTGAAATGCCAGATATTGCATAATAATTCCTTCGGAATATCTTCGCGAGGCAATCTTAATATCCTGAGAACTTTGTGGCGGCGTAATAAATATTTATTTGCGCATTTGCATTAGAAGGCCCGCAATAATGAATCACAGTTACATCCGATACACCGTGACGGGAAGAGAGCACGATAAGGGAAATCTTTTCGAGAAATAAAGACGAAAGACGCGCGTCACCGTTGCATTCGTTCTCATTTCACGTGGATGCCGTAATATACTTTTTATAATCTCATCTTATCTTTATTCGGCTTTTTTACTCACGCAAATTGTATTAAAATGATATAATAATAATTATCGTATATTTAGAATGTAGTTTAACGGTTTTTTATCTGATTTTTTTATTAATAGATAGATACATATATGCATCGAAAATTTAAATTAAATTTTCATGCAAACGTTGTTCGATATATCAAATAATTATTATAAAACTTAATTAATTATTATTAATATGTGAATAAATTTAAATGTATACGTCGCTAATTATGCATAGAATAATATCGAATGTGCTTCGTATCATGAAACTGGCGAACGTTGTTTACAAATATTAAATGGTTTATGCTTGCTTGAACTTAGTTGTGCAGTCGCGTTAGAGACTGACCAGAGAGATCTAGATGAATCAACCAGACGTGGCTCGCAGGTAATTTCGGATGAAGTACGATCGCCACGGGAAATCTGGCGACGAGTGACGCCTCCAGATCCCAACGGAGCGAGAGAAATATCCATCCTGTGGCCATCATCGGTCGCGACAACCGGGCATTCCCGGCGGCTGATGCACTTCGCACCGTGTCGAATTTTACCGCCATGACGTTTTCGCCATCCTTCCCTTCCCGTTACATGTCATGGAAAAATCGGCCGCAGAAATGGAACTTTCTTTCGCGCGATACACACTGTTGAATAACAAATGCATTTGCGCCAGATTTAGAATCGTGAGAGAGATTGCTTCCGTACCAACATCAGTGAGACGCGCATTTAAATCCTTTCTCACGTAGTTTTTTGAAGAGGTAAACGTGTTTCGAAAGCTTGAACAAACTATTTCTGAGTTCTCATAATTTTATTATATATTAAATATTTTATTTAACTATATATTAATTATTAATTTTTCTATATTCTTATATTTCTCTATTTTTTTCTATAAAATTTGTCATTATTTTATTCATGTCTATGTTTAAATAGATATAAGAAATTATATTATTTAATTATTAAATATTATTAAATATTTAACATTAAATTATATAATTTAATTATTAAATAGATATAAGAAATAGAACTGTCTATCTATGTATATTTAAAGAGAGATTGCATTATTAGTATTCTGTGAGAAAGATATAAGCTTTTTTTTAATTCCTTTCTTTCATTTTCTTTAAGAAATATAAGATACTCGGAGGACAATCAATCTTTCTCTATATATATAAAATAAGGCGACAAAAGACGGTATAATAGTAAGGTTGAATTTCTATTAAATGCGATTGTAAAATCCTCTGAGACAAGTATATGCGATTCGCGTATATACCAGAAAAAAAAGAAAGGAAAAATAGAGAGATCCGCACAGAGAAAAACCAGTCTCGCTTTTTTTCTTGTGCCATATTGCTCCCTCCATTGTTGGATATATTCCGAAGGTAAACAGTCTGCATATTGTTCGAGCATTAAAGAGAGGGATTTTCCGGACTCGATTGCCAAAGGTTCCTACCGTCCTTTTACAGGCTCTCCGGCTCTTTGTGCTACGTCGGTTTGTGAAGGCGATTCGCCAAAGGAATATTTACAAGAATGTGCATAATGTGTACGAAACAATCAGAAGATACGCGATTTATCCGCAATTTGTTCTCGCGCGCTATTTTGCAGTTGCTTCTTCCTGCGTCGAATCAATCTTAATTCATCTGTTTAATTGTTTTTAGATGTTTCTTAATCAAATTTCTAATTTCTCTGCGCGCGTAATATATTAGTCTTGCATTCATAATGAAACGCATTGATTTCTAATCCACTTCAGTTTCTTTAATCGGTAATGCAACCATGTCTATTATGCATCCGCTGCATCAGTAATGTTATCGTTGCAACTCATTATGCAAAATGATTTCGGCGTACAACTACCTTAACAGCTTGTATTTTGATTGCATGATGAATAAATCAAGTTGAACCGCGTAAATTGATTTTGAATTCAATGATCGGATGTACTCTTTGTTGGTTTTTTGCTTTCAATTATTCATACTGATAATTCAGTAAATCACATATTAAATAATCACAGATATTATTGGAGAATTTTTATAAGCAAAAGTATTCCCTTTTCATCCTTATTTTTTATAAACTTTTCAATTTTTTCGATACTTGTCGTTAATCTAGTGAAAGAAAAAAAGAGAATGTAAAATGAGAACGCAACGGGGTATTGGGTTCTCTTTGTGCGTATTTTTTTTTATTCGGAAAAAGAAAAACATTTCTACCTGACAAATGAAATTCGTGGTCCAACGCTCGCGAATGAGATAACGCGAAACGAATGCGATGATTTTCACACGCAACATCTCTCTTTTACGCTCTCTCTCGGTTTCGTCGATTCAGTATGACTGTAAAAAGAATCAAAATGCGAGCAAAAATCAGTCATCGTTCGCATCCCACATGTCCTATACACATTACGAAATGACATGTTGCGTTATAAGTTTTTCAGCACACGGGATATAATCCGTGTACTCGTCGTCCAACGATTTCCTTTTTTTTCCGGCTCGTTTTTCTTCTTTTTTGGTCCTGAGCGACCGCAAAAATCAGAGCTCAAGCGAACAACTCAATACACTCGGTTGGTTTTCACGTCTAGGTGAGACAAATTCTATAGAGGCACGAAAAATTTCCGACGTCGGAAATTTAAAAAGAGCGTATTCGCGACGCCGGGATGCCTTTTTCCACTATGCATTTTTCGACCTGCATTTCTAGAGAATGATCGAAAGCGATACGTAACATCAATGATAATATTGATAAATGTTACGTCACTGAGAGTAGATTTACGGTCTATTTGGAGAGAAAATCTTGACATCGTTATAATATTTGACATTGGTATACCTACAAATTGTATTATATTTTACACAATTACAGAGTTGTGCGGATATATTGTATTTCTAAATAAATTGAGGCAATTTACCGTCGTTGTTATTTATATGAATTTTGTAGAAGGGATTCTTTGTAAAAGGATTTTAATTATGTGTTGTCTTCTGTTCATGTATAGTTCGTACAATTGAAAAATTGCGTAACTCTAACAAACCAAAAATGAGTTTAAAGTGGAAAATCAAGGAATTCACGCTGTTGCAACGAAAATTCGATTCCGACCGGACGTGCCGGAGTCGGAAATTCGACGAAAGGTGAGATAGATATACGCGGCATGGGCAGAGCCTCGTGTCAGGGCGGAGTGATAAAACAGAGAGCTTAAACAAGACCAGTCCCTAATTCCGGTCCGGTGCTTTTCGAACAGGGGAGGATGGGAGATGTGGGCGCGTAGTGGAACGAAAGGTTAAACACAGCCAGCGGCGAGGGGATGTAGAAACGCTTGTAACGACAGAGAACGATTCGACACGAAGAACCGAAGTTACGGTTAACATATCAACCTTCCAGTTATCCATTAAGGTTGATGGAGGAACATTCTTTAAATTTAAATATATTCTGCCGATACAAGAAAAATACGTTTAAAGTTACGTTAAGTTAAAAATACGTTAAACGTTTAAAGGGGAAAATTATTTCCAAATTGCTTTAAATTTATATTTAACATAAATGAAGATTAATAGGAAATTTATGGAAAATTTTATAATGTTTAAGCTCCGATTTAAAAAAAATAAGTATTTTATGATAATTTGAAAGTTTCAAAAAAATGAAAAATTACATTAGATCGATCGATACTAGGCAAATGCTATAGTGGAAGTGTTAAAAAGTTTGGTAATATACAAGCTTCTTGACATCTGCGATAAATCAGTTGTGGGAATGAGCACTCGCGTACGATGCTATATGAAAACGCCGCTTGCGTTTCTGCATTCCTTTCTCCCTATTACTGACCCTCATAAATTCCGAATTTTCCTGTGTGGGAAACATCAGGTCCGCGTGCATTGAAAAAATTAATTAAGAAAATTTGTGGCTGTTAACGAATAGGATAATACGTCGGGTAACGAAAAAGTCGCCGTCGTGGAATTTAATAAGTTTATGGTTAAACGATTAGTAATTTGGAAGATTCGTTTTAGGAAATAACTTCGAGAAATATTAATTAAGGGCGTATTTTATCGTGCGTTTTTTTCACTGCACGGATTGCACGGCCCAGGAACCACGACGAAGCGCCATTGATAATCACATTTTACTGCATTTCGCGCAGCACTTTCGCGAAGCAAGCAATTACAGATTTTACATCCTTTCACGGTACACTCGACACTTGAATGCGCGATAAATCTTTATGCCTTCCTTTCTTTCTCTCTCTTTTTTTTCTCTTTCTTTCTGTCTACCGCCCTTATTCATTTCCTCGTAAATGAGATTTATGCCGGTTTTTTCGCGAGTTTGTTTTTTACATTTTTCCTATACTTACGCAATGTCCGACTGTTTTTCGTTCGCTTTGTGTGTTTCTACTTTACGAGAATCTTCTTTAATACCTAAGCTCGTGGCTTATTTCGAGAAAATGTAATTAATTCCTGACTCATGACTTGCCACCAGATACCATTTATACGAAATTATCTTTTAACTTGTTAACTATCTTTTTTCCACTCCACTAAATACATATAATCGTGTAAGCATGCAAGAGATGCGCATTTAAAATAGAAATACATACACGTATCATTATTGCACATCTTTAATACTTTTATTTAAAGTAAAATACAAATATTAACTTAAATTCTAATTAAATGTTTACACATCGATTAAACCGTAACCCGCGGCAATCCTCTCTGCATCCCGATGTGATCTCGTAGCGATAATTTTCCGTGGAATAATTTTCCGTGGAATAATGTGTCGTCGTTGTTGCTTCTCATTATGCGCATCTGCGAACGCGATGTCGGAATACACGCATCGACATTGCGACGTCGTTCACGTCGATTTTACGCATCGATAAATATCGCGAGAGACAAAAGCGACGGGCAGGAAGATCTCACCTTGCGCGTTTATTTTCCGGGAATCGAAAAAACTGTGTCGCGGTATACCCGGTACACCATCAACCCCCGCTCCTAAAAGCGACCGAAGCGTGACCGTGTCGTGAAAAAGATTTAAGCTCCGGTGGTTGATTCGGCAACAAGAGTCATCGTTGCGCTACACGTATCGTGAGCAAACGACATTGATGAATTCGCAACGCCATGGATGCGTTTCAAACTGAGGACGCGTTGATAAATTCGCATTCTATGCATTTGTCACGAAATACTCTTTGAAAAAATTTAAAAAACAATCTTAAAACCACTAGCTATATTTTAATATAAGTGATATATTCATCGTACTCTCGCTGCGAAAGAGAAACTTTTCATCGAAGGGCGAATCAGATTATCTTATCCGAATGCGTACACGCTTGCGTTATTTTGGGCATTGGCGACGGCGAAACTTGTAATTAGTTTGTCACATATCCGCCTAAGTTTATATACATTAAACAGGCTTGCATAAACTAAGTTTATGCTCTGTTTGTTATCTGTTGCACTTGGAGGAAATAGGGAGAGAGAGGGAGAGAGAGAGAGAGAAGTTTTCGACAATGGCTATGCGACTCGATATATGCCGCGTTGCGTAAAATGACATATCACGCAAGCGTGAATTTCGGTTTCTATAGTTTTCACATCAAACTCGAAAACACCACGATGTCATTAACGTACAGTAATTGGTAACGCATTCTATTGTATCCGAACGAATTTACATGCACACATTTCACTCATTGTCAGATTTAACTTACATTAAAAAATTGTTAATTGCTGACAATTGTTAATTGATACTTGTTATTAATAATTAAAGCAAAAATATAATTTTCCTATATTTTTAAAAGTATTATTTTACAAAATTTTTGGTCAACATCGAAAAATATTGTATTTCTTATATTTACTACAAGTATTAATTAATAATCTTTTTATTATATTGTGAGAAATAAAACGCTGATAAAAGATAGATAAATGGCAGAAACAAAAAATCACACATTGATAGTTGATTGGAATTTTTCCACAATATCGTTCACATAATTTACATCATTTTTATTCTGAGAACGCGGCAAATATTGTTATTTAATTCGGTGATGCATAAATAATATTAATATTTTCGAATGTCCGTATGCGTGTATAAATTATCAAGCCTATATATGTGTATTAACTGGTACGTTATATC
Source organism: Camponotus vicinus (assembly GCF_025532165.1). Lineage (NCBI taxonomy): Eukaryota > Metazoa > Arthropoda > Insecta > Hymenoptera > Formicidae > Camponotus > Camponotus vicinus. The sequence goes on from NW_028141949.1 coordinate 5,382,142, forward strand.
GCGATTTTCATGATAAAGTGCGCAACAAAATTTACATTTGCGAACACGTTTACACGTTTCATTGGCTATTGTCGTATTAAATTAATAATTCTCATAAAAGCGCGTACATTTATTGTATAAACGGGGGCTTTGACTTATTTACATTGTAGTGCTGAAAGTCTATCAAGTCTATTCTCGGAATTTGAGACTGAAAATGAAAACAATAAGTCATAAGATCAACACATTGCCATTCTCTCCTTTACTTCCGCTTTCTTATTCAGCAAGTAAAGTTTTCCTCTAAAATACTTATCTACTTTAAAATAATTAATGCAGAATTTAATGCAATTCGCAAGATTTAACGAAAAAAAATATATAAGAATAAGCATTGAACAATATATTTTATTGCAAAGATAACAAATAATACTTAATAAACACCTAACAAGTTCGAAAATTTATGGTTGCGTTTAATAAAAATTTCCTTGATAATAACTGTAGGAACATCTTAAGGTATTTCAAATTTTTTTCCGATTCCCGGAAAGTCCGGTTCGCAAATTATGTCTTTTATTTTGAAAATTACCACGTAGGTTTAGTTTAACCACGTGCTGCTCGATCGAAACCTGTCAACTTGTCCTCGATGGATGACGTGTGTTAAAACTGCGATCCTTTGAATAACCAACCCGCGTCATACTTGCTGCGTGTTACGGTTAATTAACATCGAGTTGTAAAAGCGTCTTCATCATCGGCAAACGAGTCCATAGTAATGCTCTTTAACGATATCCGAAGTGTGTCAAACTGCCTATCACATCGACCGATCTCAACTAACTTTGACGATGAACGATTAAGAAATTTGAATCCTTCATCTTGTCTACGTCATCGTCGGTCATCGTAACCTAAGTGGTTCTGGTTTCTGCAGAACATGTTGGACGATAGCTTGTTTAATTGAGCGTGCAGTGGCGTCTCATTATTCATAGTAAGGATACTGTATTCTCATGTACGAGGACTTAGAAGGAAGAAATTAACTTGAATCATCAGCTACCGTAGTCGTAATTTGTACGATATAATCGTTGCGAGAGGTCAGTTACATTAATAATAAACGTTTATGATAAAATAATACATTTCACGCGTTTGTTATTACAATACTCTGTAAAATGGACCTCAAATCTATTATTATTACTCGTCTTTACATTTTGTTATTATTGTTTAATTATTATTTCGCATCATATATAATATTTTATTGAAACGTTAAATAATTATAATATCAAGGATCGCTCACATATTTATATTCATTTCTCACAGCATATTGATTGAATCAATCCTGAATAATTGTAGTTTGTCATTATTAATTGCATCGATAATCTTTTAATTTTCGCAATTTGATATATACCTGTATCTATGTACTGCGCATTGTGCGGCATTAATAAAATGATTACCATGAAGCATACGTGACATTTAAATAATACAGAGAGAATCAAATATTGATATAATATAAAATATGTTGGTTTATAAAAGAACATCGAGATTGATGTACGAACGATCATCTTTGAATTACGTTTAATAGGGCCGTTATTTTTATTTCAAACGACCCCAGGGAACGTGATCGGCGCACCTAACATCCCGCAAACTTCAAACGATCAAGAAATTTGCATGTTGTATCTTGCCCAATGAACGGAACAGTGCGGGGTCGCGGTCAACGCAGCGGCTGTTTACAATGGTATTTCGAGCGATAGTTTAAGTTAATTACCTCACTAAACTCGAAACTAATCCTAACAAATGCACGCAGGCCGCAGCAGTTTTCAATTTATGCTAATGAGCATCCTTAATAATATCTCATGCGTGATAATTACTGACGCGTTACAAAAAATATTTCGTTCATCGAAAGAGTTAAATTAAAAAGATAGATGAAAAGACGAATAAGGGATTACGAACAATTCAATAAAAGCTAGAATCTCGCGAAAAGTTGCGGAGCGTTTCCCGTTATCGAATGTAACGACACATTTCTTTTCGGCGTTTTTACACACGCGAATTTTGACGTTTGCCTCGACGTAATAATTACACGGGGCCGCGTGCAAAATACAACGTACGTCCTCAAACACCGTGCTACATACACGCTGCAGCGACCATTATCCAAAAACATTCCCGTTGCTGACTTCGAACTGTCCCAAACACATTCTCGTTGCGTTCAACCGGAATGAATAAACACAGCGTTTACGCGAAATGCCGACCGGTTCGCTTGTAATGCTGATGAAACAGGCTTGTATGCGACGATGAACAGAGCTGCGCGATACGTCAACATAATTTCTTTGTTTTTCGCAAATCGGGATCACGCTGTTTATACTTAAAATCCTAATTAATCGCGAAATATATATAGATTAATGGAGCGTGCGTGCGCAACAAAGCGTCATTATTAAAAATAAATATTTAATGCCTGGCGAATCGTCCGTCGAGTTTTCGGTAATTAATGCCATTGTTGATTATTGGGACAAATTTAATTAAGCATTATTGATGGTACAAATGGCACGTGATAATGAGTCCTTGTTTACGAATTTAAAGGTAACGAGCTTTGGAAGCTCGAGAGACATTTGTTATTTCCATAAATGAATTTGATGATCATTTATATGTTAATTGCCAATATGTTATTTTTTTCCGACAAAATCGTTACATTCGCGTAATTGGAAAAAGGTGCGCTGGCAAACTGCAGCATACCACGTATGTACAACGCGCAGAAACATGTCAATGCAATTAAGAATCTAGCGCACGCTCATGTTGTCCATTGGTTCGCTATTTATCTACAAGTATTCTTGTTGCAACAATCAAACGCTTATAAAAAATGGAGGCAATCATAAAGATGTTAAATATAAGCATGCGTAAATATAAAATGTATAAATATTGTCCAAAAATTTCATGTGTTATTCAATCATCGCCGACACATATTTGTGCAAGATTGATCAATACTGCACTGCTCGCACAAATGGCATGTAACGTAAAATACAAAGAGTCGATGTTTTATTCGGGATCGAATAAAAACTCATTTTTACTCGACGCGTGAAAGGATTGCGATATTTTAATCAAAAAAGAATTGGTGTTTTTTTTATGAAAACAAAGGCTCGCGTATTCATATATGAGAGAGTCTATGTGTGGATCGCAATTATTAAACGTAATACTCGATATTACAAAGGAATAGTACAAAATCATAAAGCTTCCAAAGACACAATAAATTTGAAAGAATTATCACATATTCGTTTGTTGCGCAATTTTATAATTTTACAGCACTTTCAATTATACAAGGGCCAATAAAAATTACGACTCTCTCTGATAAATAATAATTCCCGTCCATTTTCTTTGTTTTTGTCGAAATGCAAAGGAGCCTTAATGCACTGTTTACAGTACGATATTTTTTCCGCGCAAATAAATGGTTGTTTTTTTTTTTTCGTCTGCTCGTTACATAGATTCGACGCTCTTTGTACTTTCAGATCGGCGAACGCGCATTCATCTTGTCGCGACATTTTGACGCGCGCATATTGATGTTTCGTTGCACATTCGAAGGCGAAAACCGGTCCAAAGTGCACCGGCGCGGCTCGACGCGGCGCATCGCGCCGTGTCGCGCGAATGTCGCAATTGCGGTATCAAGCGGCGTATTGTCTGGTAGCGTTGTATTTGCTCGTATATAGGCCCGACCGTTGACAGAGGGCCGCGAGTATGCAACGTTAACAGGAACGTGGGATTTGGTCGGTTATTACACGCGATTCCTCCATCCCCCGCGCCGCCCTCCCCCACCCCCTCTTCATCGATGGTACCAGTGTACCATCTCCCGCATCCCTCTCCCTTCCCCCCCACCCCTGATGGACGCCTCGGTCCCGCTCCGGCGTCGACCCCGTTCACGTACAAGTTGTAATCAAAATTACGTGCACGCGGGCCATGCCATTCGGGGATCTGCGCACGTTGCCGGAAGGTTTACATGGATGTAAACTCGATCGACATTTGCATCGAGTCAATTGCGAAACGGCCCTCTTTGCCAATTACGGCGTCCTTTGAACACGGTGAACAAGGCGGCTGATATAAAGAGGGGGAAGGATCATCTAAAAAGCGGCTTATAAGCTTTCAATATTAAATCTTTATTTATATCGTAAAATCTCGTTGGGATTCTCCCCGCGTTTGTCGGACATATTTTCGATACTCCGATATCGAAGCGATTGAACAGATTTCACGGTGAAAGTGAAAGGCAATGGTGCCCGCGAGAAACTTTATTCTCATTCGGTGTGCTATAAGTGTCAACATCAATTTTTAATTGATATCCGATACTTGTTTGGCGTTCCGTATACACGGCTATCATCACTCGTATCCTTCTTCCCTGCATCGCGTGCGAATGCATCGACCGGCATCTCTCACGAGATGCCGGATGCGGGTGCAAATTGGATGGCACTGACACTCGCGTATGGTCAGGACACTCACGTGTAACGCCTGGCAGATTCCCCCCGAGTGTCCTCGAGCTACGACATGCGGCTTCGCTCGCGGATAATTGATTCCGTGCGAGACGAGACGAGACGAGACGAGACAAGAGTCCGTCCGACAAGAGAGAGGACGAGAGAAAGAGAAAGAGGTACATCCGTTACATTCGCGTACGAATCCTGGAATTGAAAAGTTTTCACCGGCGGAACAATTTACCGCGCTCGCCACTTCTGCGGTTTGAGGAGAAAAGGATGCACTGGGCAGCCGTTGTTGCGACTCCGACATCGCAGCCATCGCCGGAGGGAAGCAATTGCTGTTTGGAGAATTCATCTCGTTGAATCCTTCGACGGTATCCTGGACGAAACGGAAACTGTAAACGAGTATCGAGCGCCGATGTTAAGAAAGTTAATTGTAGGAAAATACATGGGTAGCTTCACGCGAAAATGGAACGTGTGTGTCCAATTAAATATTGATTTTATGTTCGAAATATCTCACTAGATTCAACTATTATTTTGAAAAATTTGAGAAATTATCAATTTTTTTTTTTTACAATAATTGTTTTTTTTTCGTGAAGAGAAATTTATACATTGATCGGTAGAGATTAACTTGGATTATATTTCCATCAAAGTTATTTTAAGGAAATTGAGCATCACAAATTACACAAAACATTTTCGAGAAAATTTAAAAACTTTCATGAATCTCTACATATGTAAAGAATTTTAATGACGAAGAATCTGATTTTATAAGTGTGATAGTGGATCTAACGTTTAATTTCCATTGAGTCTACGCTACAGACTGTGAAGCTTTGCCACGTATAAATTTTCGCGTGATTCATTATGGAAAAGAAAGACGGACGAGCCGGAAAAACAGCTGCCACACGCTCGCGCGCGCCGATGCGACGCGTAATTAAATTTCCGAGACAAAGGTGCTTTTCCTCCCGCAGGAAGAAAAAGGAAACAACGAGACGGGGAAATAAACGTTGTTTACCGATAACGCGCGCGTCGAGGGAAAGTTACAACCGTGGCAGAGATCCGTCCTCGCTTTTACTTCGTTTCTCCGATATCGGAAACTCGAAGGACCTCCGTATCTCTTTCTTGTCTCTTTTATTATTTTTACGTACTTAAAAGCCCTGACTGTGGCCCACTCGGACGATAGGCGTTATGTGGGGGGAGAGAGGGGAGGAAAACGACGGACAAGGGTAAGAAAGCACAGAGATAGAACCGACAAAGTTTCCGTATTGTGGCATTAAGAACGGTTGACGGCGCGAAAGTACAGCGCAATTTTATCTCTTTTCAGCTTCTTCCCTTCGAAAAAGCTACGCAGAGATCTCTCGAAACTTACGACAGCGCCGTATTGCGGACCGTTGAAAATCTCGGGATGCTAAGAGCAAACAGAAATAAACTTTGGCATATAAAGCACGCGCAACTGAAGGTAATATCCATCTCAAATCGCGTCGAAAATAAATTATATCGGCAAATCGCTGAAAGAGGCTATATAAAACATTTGTAAATAATTTGTGACTAGATTTTTCCTTGCAACTCAAATTTAGAAGAGATACTTAAAATTCTGCTCACATATAAAATAATTGATGCGATATTTGAATTTTTTACAACGATTAAAATATGATTTTTAAAAATAATTTGAAGTAAGTTAATTTCTGGCTTATCTCTCTTACATTATTTGTGATTGATGGACACATGTCTTTTCTTTTTTTTTTTTGGAAAAAATGGGATTCTTTATTTAAGTAAACTTAATGTAATCACGAGTTCAGAGACGGATCGAAATCGAGTGTCAAGGCACTGCTTCCGTTTGCTCTCAATGCGCGACATATATCTCAGTAAGTATCGCGAGAAGCGTTTCTTCCTCCCTTTTTTCGCGTCAGTATGAACGAATCCAGATACCCCCGAGAGGTGTTTTTCAGCTGTACTTCCGGCGTGGCGTATAGAAATTTATGATCGGCGTGTTATCGAGCGACACGAAAGATTGAAGCGCTCACGTGCCATGAGAAAATCTCATGCTAGTAACACATGCTTTGACGCAAATAACACATCGACAGAAAAAGGATGTACCTCCCCAAAAATATTGCTTGTGAACAGGGATCTGATCTCGAAAATAATTTCGTGATATAATTGCGTAATATTATTGAACGAAATAGCTACACATCCGAAGGAGATTACTGAAAATATAGGGAAATTCAAATGACATGTGCGCGTATGCGAGACTTTAATATTCCAATTTGCAGCTTCAGAGTTATACCGTTTCCTACAAGCCCTTCGTAGTCGTGCAACGCTAATGCGTCAAAGGAACGTCGCGGAACATTCGCGAGAAGCGTAAAAATTTCAACGCGGAAACGAATTTTCGGGAGGCCAAATATTTGCATGCACTGCGAGCGCAGAGATGAAATTCTGCGAAACGGATTTACTCTCCTGCGAGCGCAGGATGCCCTTCTGGATATGGAAACCATTCTGTTGCGGGGCGCAACGTCTGATTCAATCGTATCATAACTACTCGTCGACGGGGCGCAACTATACCTTGCAGCAGCTGCATTATCCTCCGCTCTTGCTTCCTCTTCTCGGCAAAAGCTTCTCTCGTTACGTGGCGAACGCATAGCTCGCTCGCAACACGATGCAAACAGAGAAACATACTTCACGAGATTACGATTATAGATGCAGCTAGTAAATACGCTCTACTCATCCTTGAGGGAATCGATCGAGATTGAATTGAACGTAACGTCATGTTTGTACGTGCAATTTTTACTATTTATATTTCTCAATAAGATACCTTAAAATTTTACGGACTACAAGGATAGAGAATCTTAAATAATACGCAATAATATCATTAAGTTTTCTTTCTTTTCTTAAACGCGCCCAGAAGTATAGCGTTCAGCGATTATCGCGCAAAAAATAATACGAAAGCGATTACGTAGGTTGAGTCCCAACGTATCCTCGAATTTCGCCCACGAAACAGATTCTGAATAAAAAAAAAGAGTAGAATTTTATCGATTCGAGCATTATTCGCTTCGACGACATCGCCCACTCATCGGAATCATGGTACATCTTTCGGCCGGATGGTTTCCCGAAATGGGTGGCCGCAGTCGGTCCGAAATCGATTTAGCGGAATCGATTGCGCGTCCACGCAACCAGGATGATCCCTCTCGCCCGGTGCCGGATTCTCTTGCGCAAACAACGGTGTCCTGCACCGCCACGATTATCGAAAGTGCTCGTGCGTGCGGGATAACCCGAATCGCGATGACGGATCGCGCGCGCGGATCCACTGGACGAACTCGATTAGAATCCTTTGAACCGTGATCGTTGCGTCCAGAAACAATAGGGCAACGGGATTGTTCGCGGGCGTAGCGCCGGGACACCCTATACACAGGAATAATAGATCTTAGTCGTCGTTTCGCGACAGCGTATCGCGACCCGGACTCTTAAAGCGACGATACAATGAGGCCCGATGCATTATTCGGCATCATGATCGCACGTAATTGTTTATTGATTGCCTCTGCGGCGATCGTCCTCTCCATTGTCACGCAAAACTGCATCCCGTAATTTACGGACAGGGACATATATGAAAAGCGTATTACGAGCTTATGTGTTGTCATTGTTGCGAAATCTGTACGATATGGTATATGGAAGGAAATAAAATCTCGAAAATCCTAGAAACTGGTCGAAAAAAGTTAAGTCGTGGGTACAGAACGTGTACATTGTTTCGCTCATACTATTTTAACTGGTACGTGCTAATGTCTTACTATGTATCATCTGTTTCCTCTCAGTAAATGGGGAAAAGAGGTCTTGTTTAATAAGTAAACATTTGGAGTCGGCCAGATCGCGATAAAGCCGAGTAAAACTCTTAGAGAGAGAACGTAGTTTCCGAACGTTCAAAAATATCTATCGGAATGATCTGTTGAGCAAACGCAGGAGTAAACTACGAATTAGGAAGCGCAAACTCGCGAGATACCCGGTAACGAGTTCTACTCGATCCCTGATTCCGGTCATCATTGCCCAGAGACTCTCGGCGTGGAAGGGCGAGAGGTTCGGTCTAACGAGCAAACGAATCTTACGGAATGAAGGGACGGTAACTCCTCTTTCCTCGAGGGACAGCAGATAATGCCGTTTACACGGTTTCGCCCCCGCGGGGGATACGGTCGCCGACGTAAATTCTTCTGTTATATTTAAGCGCCTTGGCGCGCCTGACGTAAACGATGCCACGAGATTTTCTTTTCGTTTCTCTTTCGGAATTTAATCCGCTTTAAAAACATGCCCATCGCTGGAAACATTTAATTAAATATTTAAATGGCCTGACATTCGTGGTGGTTAAATTGCGGAATTATCCGGGCATTATTAATTAGGATGACATTTGAATAAAATAATACTTTTTTCTTTAATATATGTAACAATGAATTCAAATAAATTAAAATATTATAATAATTATGTTCGCAAAGTTCATTAGCAAAAATCGTGTGGAATTATTATCGTTTGACACGACTTTTTTTTTTAAATTGTATATTTCGATTATATTATCATTAATAATAATACATAATAATATATATAATCAATAAGAATATTTTATTTTAATTATAATTATACAGATAAAATGCAAAATTATTTTTTTAAATGAAATTTTCATCTCCCAAGCAATGCAATGGCGTTACAGTACATGAGAAATATATTTTTTGGAATTGATTATAAGATATGTATGTCTATGCTTCTCAATATAAAATATAAGTATCATAATATAAATATATTAATAATGTAGTAAAAATAATTTTTATTTCAAAAAACGCATTTTTTTATTTAAATTCTAATATACTTCCATTATATGCAGCATATGTGTATTATATGTATGAATATTATTATACAGCATCACATAATGTAATCAATGTTTCAGAGATATTAAATTGTTAACTAAGTTTAATCATTATAGTCAATGTCCAAGAATGCCATTTGAATTTTAATATATAATTATAATATTATTCATATAATATTGCAAATGCATAACATTAACAGTTGTATGCGATATACTATTATATACGATAACCATAATATTAACATTTATGCAGTTTTGCTTATAGACGATAAAGGTCGGTAGAAGATGTTCATATATTTCGTATATTTCAATTAATTGAAATTGATTTAACAAGATACGTTTTATAATAATTACTATTGTATTATTATAATTATAATCATATCTATTTTATATACCGTGCCAATTTTATCTCAATTTATTTTAATTTGTTCATCTCTAATTGAACTGATAATTATTCCTATTTATTTAATTTGTTTATTCGAATTTAACAAAAATCAAAAAGAGAGATTTTTACATTTTATAATAACTTATATTTAAAAAGAAAAAAATCATCTTTGTCCAGAAATTTGACTATTCTATTAAAAATTTCTGCTTATTTCTGTATACGTCGAATTTTATACTCGATGCGTATAATAATTCTTCTCAACATTAATTATATATATTTTAGGCATTGCTATAATTTAGATTTTATATTTATATATTACAAATCTTAACATTTAGTTTCAACTCCGCTGTTACACATCGACCGGTGAATAACAAAAATTTTCCTTTTATAGTAAACAAACAAGTATATATAAGTATGTATACTCATATGTACCTATATGTATGTATATATGTGTGTATGTTTTAATTTTCAATATTTTTAAGTTTGTTTTGTCGCATACTGTTGTTTTGATATTTGTTTTTATATTCTTGATGTGTTTTTTAATGTTTAATATTACGTGGCCTTATTGTTGTTAAATATTTCTACGGTATGTATATAAAATATCACGCTGTATCGATAAATTGCGATATTACGTATATTCGGTAAATTAAATATAATTAAAATTGCAATAACATCAAGAATAATAATTCCCCGCTTTAATATTACAATCAAATATAAAAGAGTGCATATTTTAAATCAAACTTTTTTATGAATTTAAATTTGTCTCTAAAAATGTGTGATTATTATCAAAAATTTTCACAATATCCTGTACGTGTAGAACATCACTATATTTTCTCTCAAACGCAGGCCACAAACTAATAGAGATTTTAAAAGAAGTTGAAAGTAAAATGATGATTATGATAAATGACAGGTTCCCGTCGAATTTACGTCAAGGAAGAATTGATTTGTAATTTGTCAAAGACTTCACCATTGAGGGAAAATATGGAAGTCCGTTATGCAAAATGTACATTTTATCCGAGAATAATCTTCCAAAACAAAAACATTAGCCTGAATGCATTTTGCAAGTGAACGATATTGATATACATTGCGAGCGGAGAGATCTATTTTCCATCGTCATCATTCACGGGGTTCGGTACATGTTCGAACTTATCAATACGAATCTATCTGAATCAAAATTGATTCGGAGAGATTAATCTGAAATCTCCATTCCGCTTTATCTTCGTCGTTGCATGATCTTTTACTATTTGCATATCGAACGTTTTTCGGCGAGAAATGACAAAAAAACCGCTGGTTCTTTAGTCTAACGACCGTAGAATTTTGCGCGAATCTATTCGCGATTTTTATTTTGATCATACTGTATACATCGTTTTTATTGCGAAATTGGCGAAAATGAGAACAATAGTTAGAAATGTAGCGAAGGACGATATTGTAATTAATGAAAATACAGGCCATCCAGGAAATAACGAGCACTCGCTCTCTCAGCAGTTTAATTTCGCCCCCGGGATGAATTATTTTCTTTTTTTTTTAATTTGAATGAACGTCCATGAAAAAGTCATCCCGATTCGTCCACTACCGTTAAAAACGCCATCGCGTCGGATGAACAATTCGATGGCAATTCGCAACTCTGTAAATGCCCCATTTCCACGGTGCACGTATGACATGCGTATGTGCGTGGGTGTGTGCGTGCATGCATACGTGCGTGTACGACCACACCACGGCGAGATGCACTTTGGCGCTTGAATTTAGAGCCGATTAATAAATAAGCTCCAGATGGGTCGGGGCGATGGCGGCGAGCTCGGGAAGCCCGGCAAATATCAGGACAATTACGAGCAGGTGCAGCCGCGAGCGCAGGAGTCGACCGCGTCGCTTAAACTTCACTTAAATAAGCGCACGCGCATGTGTATGTATGCAGTCTCGCTCGCAAGAATTTATGCCGTTCGCTCTCGGCACTTCGAATTTATGTTAAGAACCACCTGCACCAAACTGGCTGACTCCTGATACCTGTAAATCGCCGGAAGACCCTCGCGCCGACGTTATAATTACTAATCTTTAACGGTTCGCGAAAGCGCAATGCAAATCTTGCATGTATCTCGAATGGCCACGACAGTTTTATTAGGTCTTATAGATTGCAAGTGCCATCTAAGGATTGCTCATACGGAAAAGAATATTTTCTATCATTTTTTTCACATATATATTGTATTAATGAAAAGCATTTGTGAATAAATTTCTCTTAACATTTTTTATTCGAATAAATTATCTGATCATTTATCGAAAATTTTAGATTCATATCACTTTTGAAAATCTTTACTCATAAAAGATAGAATTCTCAAGGTATCAAATATTCCTTACTTTCGATTTTTAAGTTTACACACATAATTTTTCTTTAGAATTTATAATTATTGTTATTTTCTAAATTTAATAAATCTCATACGCACCCACTCATGTCATCTCATATAAAAATTAAAGAAAAAATAGACTTAAAAAGAATTTCTAGAAAATTTATCTGTTACTATACAACTCATGTTTCATTGTTTCTAATCGCTTAATCATAATTCCGCTATTATATCTCCTGTGAAAGACAGCGAGGCATTAAACTGCGAACATTTTCATTAATAACAGCGTTAAGTATAATACCCCGGTAAATCGGATATAGAATGTACGACAGACAAGCGGCGTGTGATGCGCTTTATTGCTCTTTCGCTTGATACGTATTATAATACGTAAACATGTACGATGAATTTTATCACGGTAAACGGGATTACGCGTGCACAATGCGTTATCGATTTAGCTGGTGCGCAACGATCTTGTGCAACGCTCGACGGTACCGGCTCGACCGTCCGGGAATGGTACACAAAAAGGCGTGGTAATTTCATCGAACTCGTTATTCGCTACACTCAACGGCCCTTGATTAGATTTCCACTTGAATCGAAAGCTTCTCGAGTAAAGTGCAGCGACAGACATGGCGGAACGAGTGTTCCGGTCGGCGAAATATTCCAAACCGCGCGAAACTGACTCGCAACCGGGAAACAAATTGTCCGTCTTTCCCGTGCAAATAGAATTTGCGTAGTCAAAGTTGGCGCTTTGGTCGAAGAAGAAAAATATTCATGGATAAAACTTGAGCGGAACTTCCAAACTGGAAGATATGGAAATTTCTCCAAGAGAGAAGTTTTTTTTTTCGTTTGACAAAGAAATATGAATTGTCATCGTAGGAATTAATTTTTGCGATTGTACTCTCTGTAAGGCTTAAACGACAAAATGCTATATCGGGTCTCTCTGCTAAGGAGAGGAAAACAATAATCTCATCAAAAGCTCTCTGTCAAGATTCTCAACCGGAAACGTATCTTTCACCCTTTGTCGCTCGTGACGTGCGTTTAATTAACGAAATTCATTAAGCAAAGCGACTCGTCGCAGTCTAGGAAGCGTAGAACTTTAAATGGAGGCAAATTGGTTCCCATCGGTGTCGCTCAGGTATCGTTCAGGTAGCGCGTTTCACGGAAACGCGGTTTAACATGCCGCGAGCGGGACGCGTTAATGACATTCCAACTCTTTACTCGCCGAGCAGATCCATGAGAGTCAAGCGGATCGAATTCCCATTCGATTCGCGCGACCTCATCGACTGCCTTGTTTGTGCACCATGTTTCGTAATTAAGATCGATATTTCTCGCGGATCGTCGCGATCGCGCGTGGACGGATATGCGTTTGACGCAGCCGACGTCATTGTGAAACTATCAGATCGCAATTAAGCCGCTCGTCGAAGCGAGCGCGCGCGAAAAAAGAGCGTTGATCGGAATATATCATGAACGGTCTTTACAACGGGCTGGCAGTTTCTGCCTCTCGTAATTGGCCGCCGGCGGGAAACGGTGGTAAAGCTGTTTCGCTCTCGAAATTCGACCCCCATCCTACGAGACCGCCGGCATTTGCGTCTAGCGTATCTTCGCGGGAGCGATAAACTTTGCATTTATGAGGATGCAAGGCGCGTGAAATCGCGCGATAAAGAGCTCTAGACGCGCTAGGAATCGTTTATACCATCTAATCCTCGGGAGATTAGAGGATTGGCTCTCGGGGCGCGACAGGACTGCTTAAATAGCAGACTGATGGAACGCAAGAGACAAAAAATTTAAGCCTCGCCGCAAAAAGAAACTCGCGATGCTGGACGAACGTTTTTTTAGCGCCGGACGTATTCCTGAGCGTTGATGGTCCATCGTCATGTTACTCGCTTCGGGAACACGAAACAGCGCGAGTAAGAGGATGCTCCGCAGATAACCGTGGATATCCGGAGGCTGATTACGAACGTATTACAAGCCGAACGGTATATCGAATACCCCGGTCGTTACCTCGCGGAACGATTTTGATCGGATTCCGACTAGTTTCCAATCGGGGCAATCTCCTTTTAATTGGCTCATTAGGCCTTTGTTAAGTCGGACATGCGTGCCGTTCGGTGCAACGATTGATTAACCTAGCTCCAAAGATTTAACGCGCGTTAAACTAGCGTCTGGGTCTTTGTTCATTATTCCCGAACATGGTTTTCGAGTCTGGAGTTTACCGATAACGTCGCTATTTTTTCAAGCGTACATAGCGTTATTTTCAGGCGGAAGTTGTGCAATTTCTCTTGACCAAGCGCGCGAATCGGTTGGAACGTGCGGAATGAAATTCTCGCGAAAAATTTTCGTTTTTTGTCGACGCTGACGCGCGCATGAACAAGAAAAAATGATCAAAAAGTATGTTGGCATTTCGATCAATTTGCAAGGTAGGCTCCTGAGAGTGAAACTCTGTTTTTTCATGTGAAAGCAAAAGAATGCTTTCCTAACTGGAGAATTGTATTTTCCAATAAAACGCGCAACTAAACGTATCGCGAATGCTTTTGATTATTTTATTGGCAACGCAGAGATACAAAAATATCAGAGATATTTCGATGTTGTTGAAATTTATCACAAATAAACTAGTAATTTACGCGGTCTACCATTTCTTCTTTAATTAAATTATTCCAATTATTTAGCCAATATTTTTTTTAACTTCATGTAACGCTCATTAATCTTGTCATTTTCTTGGCTTTATGTATCTGATGCAATATAATTTTAAGTAAGAAATTGAATTTGCGTTCGAAAACAACAATTTTAAAAGTGACAAATTTTATTTTGAGTTGCAACATAGAATAATGTATAATAGCATCAAAAAATTTCATTACCTGTGTTTCAAAAAAGCTAAAAAAAAGTTCATTGCGTGTGTATTAAAAAAAATTAAAATATAGAAATATAATTAAAACACGCTCTCTAAATGAATAAAATTATTTCCTGTACATATTGCAACTACCGTACACCGCAAAATGTTAAAATTAAAAATGGTTTAATGTTTAAAAATGCATTTTGCGGGTTATATCTAACAGGTCGCGCATTCTAACATCGTTTTTCTATCTCGATTAAATATTGTTCGATCGTTAAAAGCACATTTCTCGTGAGTTATAGCCGACTGACCGTGCGCTACCCTTTTTATGGAATCGTTAAATTAAATGTCGCTTTGTAAGGCGAAATACTGAGAAAATAATAAGGATTTGCAATTTTAAAGAAAACAATCACGTTTTCGAAAACGAAATCTTGTCTCTAAAGAAAGAAATGTTTCTTCAATTGCTTCAATAATACGTGATATTTCCGCAACTAACTTTTTTTACAAATTCATTTAGTGTAATATCTCTTATTCGTTTCAAAAATTTTTGTATATTTTATTTTATTAAAACACTCTCTCTTTTTTATCTGTTATTTTTTTTTACTCTTCTCACTGCAGCACAATAAAGAACGAAATCACGATTTTAAAATTTACCAATTAATTTAGCTATTCACAAATCATAATTGATAAATCAAACCTTGCTTAATCCATAGAGAAATATGTCCAACGGCATGAAAAGAGTTCGCGAGATAGGAGAGGATGACTTTCGAGACGGATTTCGTCGGGCTGACTCGAGCACGAGCAGCGAACCGCGAAATGAAAATTTTATCGACGCATCGAGCCGTTCGGTGAAATTTCTCGATATTACTTAATAACTACGATCGATCGAAGGGAACGAGGCGAAGGCGGCCTACATCAGAAAAATGAAAGGCTCGCGAACGCTCCAGAGTTCCTTTGGCAATTCCCTTCGTTCTCGGTCGTGACTGACGCGACTTATTATCGACAAAAGTCGAGAGGAAGCAACAGAAACGTCTATCGACAACTCCAAATAAAATTCGTTTGCAGTAAAAGCCATTTTTCTGTCATCTCGCCCGAAGTATCTCATATCTTTGATGACTCTGTAACTAATTAGATGTTTCTTGAAACTTTCTTCTCTCTCGCTCTCTCTGAAAAAAGTCCTTTTACTAATGTATCGAAGAATACATTCGCGTAGATCCCTCGCTCTAATATATGAGATTCGAATGTAAAGTTTGTATAACGGAGGCAGGTATCGTTCCCGAGAGGAACATATGTGTTTCGAAATCGACGAACGTAAAAACATGCGCGTGTCCCGATGCTTTATGCATCCGTGCCGCGGCAGGAAAGTGACCGTGCTGTGGTTTATGCAGTCGTAGGCGAATGCTGGAAAACGCATAAATATTCGCATGCGCACATATAGGGGAGGATATACGTGCTCTCGTAAGACCAAAAGTGCCGTGTTGGCATGGCGATTTTGAATTCTCTTATACCGGCGAGCACTCTTATCTCAGTGGACAGAAGGACCTGGATTTACGAAGCCTAAAATATTTTGCACACTCGCCCGATAACATGAATTATGCATCCGCAAAAGATCAGGATTCTCCAATATGATTTTATTATAAATAAGCAAAAAATATTTTTTTACATGTGTTCGACTTTAATAAGTTCGATGTTAAGCGGCATTACTGAAGTAAATCCTGTCTTTGTACTTTTTGCGGAATAAATTTCTAACGCGACGTGTAATCTAACAAAAAGTTCAAGTTGATCTTTGATCGTAAGATATGCTCCAAGTTTTTCGCAAAAATCAGTTCAATCGTTTCTACGTGATATCCAAACAAACAAGCGAGCAAAACAGACAGGGAAATATAGGAAATTGGATGGAATCATCTTCTCAGATAATACGAAAAATAAAAGTAAGTAAGGAAGAAATAAAAAAAATAGGATCTTACTTTATTTTATATATCTATAAATAATTTTTATGTTAAAAATTATTCTTCTTGATAAGCTATGGATGGGACAATAAATTTTATGAGATATGTAGCATTATACAGATGTATGTTATATATATATATATGTATATAGCAATATTGCACGTGCAACGAAAGTGGCCCTCGCGAATTTCCGCATTTACAAAAGTGAAGAATGTCTTCCCAAGTGAGCGCGCAATAATTCTTCGTATACAGAAGAATACTTCCATCCGCGTCGTTCTTTACTGCTGTAGCATAAATCTGCCCGACGCAATGTGCAGATATGTTATTACTAATATGTAAATATGCCAACAATGTGTACGGGCGTGTGTGCTAGCATGATATGCATTTACGGTAAATCAAAAATTGACTCTGTAATCTGGATTCTAAAACTTACAAGGACGAGGATACAAAATGAGAATCGATCCTTGTTATCTTATGGTCAACTATATATTTATGATCAACAATAGTTGCATTTTCAAAATTGCTGATATCAAAAATTTCTGAAACGCTTTTGAAGAATGAGAATGGAATTCAGATGTTTGTCGTAATAAATGAAAATTGGAAAGATGAAAAATCCGGTGCGAGGAATTTGATAGAGTAAAAATCGCGCACGCAAACATGAATCCTTTGCTATACAATTTTACATTATATAAGTGATATCGTCGCAGATTTAGGAAAGGACACGAATGAACAGAAATAAAAGAAACGAACGCTTGGCTTTCAGAAAATTCCGTTTTGCGAGATACTTTTTCGCACGCGTCGTCGAGAAGTTTTTAGAGAAAAATCTTAAAATTCACCGTTTCCATAAAACCTTCCCTTCGTTAATTCAAAGAAGAACTTTGCATCTGCCACAAGAGACTGTCGAGTCAATAAAATATCCGCATTGAATAAAATGCATAGTAACAAATAAATTCAAGTATTTTAAAAAGAAAATAGTTATACGACAATACGATAATAACAAGAGTCAAGATAAATGCACAGAGAGAAATTAAATAGAAATTTATAAATCCAAGTGGTCAATTAACATAAATGCAGAAATTGCCTGATAAAAGTTCAAGTGGTTTCGGTCAATAACATGGTTTACTTTATCTTCGCTCTCGCGCGCCCGGCTTCGTATCTCGGGAACGCTCCCCCGTTGGATCTAGAGCTCTCCTTTCTCGATGGTGTATCCTTGAACGCCGTCGTGGTGGAAAACCACGTCGACACATCACGCAGGAAGCTCGCGAACGTGCAGAAACGCCGAGAACACTCCGGCGTATCGACTCCGACCGAGTTGCCAAGAAATTGCACTCTTCGGGTTTATATCGGCGGATCCATCGTTTTCTTTCTCTTTCTCTCTCTGTCTCTCTCCCTCTCTCTTTTTCTCTCTCGAGCTGTCGCGTACACCGTCCGCGACAAAGGTAAAAGGCGGTACATACGTTCGTTGCGCATCGTCTAGAACAATACGACGGCGAGTTTCGGTAAACTGGACGATAGAGCATTCCCAGTGCTTTTAGGAAGACCGCTTTTTCGCTATCGAGTGCGATTAATCGTTGATGGGTGTTCATCGCGATTTGACGCTCGCGATAATGAATCGCGATGATAAGTAACGACCTGTAAAACATGGAGAGCAAACTGCAATTCTCGTGAAGCTCGCGTTAGTTGCCCGCATTATTATTCTGAAAACACGTGTGTTTTTACAGGAAAGCGACATCGTAAAATGTCAGATTTGTTATCATTATATATTTCCCCTCTACATTTATTAAAATATGTGGAATAAAATGCGTACAAGTGATATGTGCAATACCGTAACGTATGTAATATTAGTCTATTTTTATATACGATAATATTTTTAAAGAGCGTCAAAGACACCATTATACGCGCCCAAAATGCGAACAAATTTTTAATAAAAATACAGTATACTCGGATAAATCAGGAAAGTTAATTAATTATGAAATATTACCGAAAGTGTAATTGAGTTAGTCGCGTAAAAATAATTTTTGAGAAATTCTCAGTTTTTTCTCATTGGAATAAAATCTCGGTAGCGAAAGTTTAAGCAAATTGAAATACGATGCGCATAATCCACGTATCGATAATCCTACGAGAGAATATTCAATGTGGCTCTACACCGATGCGCGACCTATAAAATTCAAAGTATACGTGACTCTAGTGGCACAATCGAAAGGTGGCGGATGAACTGTTTTATAGTATCGTCCCGTGGGAAGCCGGAGGGAATATACCCGTACAAAGTAAAATCCATATTCACGCGAGAAAATACAACGGGACGCGCCCATAGGAAATTTTTACGAGCGTGCAGTCCACGTGATTTCTCCCTTGTGCGACCTTTCACGTCGGCAGTACGTCAAAGCGCGCATGAAAACTGTCGTGAAAACACGCTGAGAGTGTTTTCTCGTAAATAATGTTTCTCTCTGTCCCCGCTACATCGTTATATCCGGCGCGAAATACGCACGTGCGGCCAGAAAGGCATTAACGCGATCGCAGATTTCATGAATGTATCGCAAGAATCCAATCTGAATAATATTTATAAATTTATAAATTTTATCGCTCGCGGCGATAAAGTTTTATCAAAATTTTCCACTGATCCCGTTTTGATTTAAACCGGTTATTTCATCATCCCGGAACCGGAGATATAATCCTACATGCAGCGAGTTTAATAGCGCTTTAATTATTCCCGTATATCTCAGCTCTTGGAGCTCTCCTCCCTCGCTGCTTTCACGACGCGTCTCAGAATTCTTTTTTAATCGCGCGAATAAAGGTACTACGCGCAATTAATTAGGTGAACGAGGATTTCGTGCCGGTTCCCGTATACCGGCCGTCGCGTTCAACGATAAAATGCGATCGCGGTAATTAATTGAGAGAGTACTCTCGTTCGGATCTCACGTTGGAGAATTTATTGGAAAGCGCACAAAAAAATTCCTCTTTCCGTCTAAAGAAATTTTTCCCTTCATTTAATCGCAGCTACTGCATACTCCCATTGAACGTCTAAACGCTTCCCAAAAGTCAAATTAACTTTTCCACGACGATTTAGAATCTTTTTCTCGTTGCCAATCACGGAAAAATGATTGGATTGCATATGAAGTTTCAAATTCTGGAAGTTTAGTATTATAAGAATTTTGTAAAACGAATTTTTGAACAATTAAACATTTTCTTATATAACAAAATATTACGTATTATATTAAAACAGTGACACAATTACTTAAAAAAATATACTTCAATTGTTACCAAATGTTTGTGATTTTTTTCAAGCTGCAGTAAACGTAAAAGAATTGAGCAACTTTTGTATAATACTATTTTTTAAAACTTTTCAAGGATTTATTTTTTAGGATATATGATGTATTTTATATTGAAATATAGTAAAAATCCTGCACTTAGAAAGAATGAAATTAATATGAAAAAAGAAATATTGAATTAGTAGATTATATAATAATATACAAGAAAAGGTTATCATATAGAAAATATTTCTGGAATATTGATTGATTATTGAACACATGTTCTTTTCTACTATTTTTTTAAATATTTTTTGTATTTAATTAAAATAAGATTAAAATAAATATTGAATTTTCCCATACAACTATGTATACTTTGTTTTTTCGGAAGTGAAAAAAACGGTTGAAAAACTGACATTTCATATGCGGCGATCTAATAGAAGCGAATCTCGCATTCGTAAAACTAGAAACCAATTTTATGAATACGTATACGATCCTACGAGGCAAAGGCAAAGTGGTAAAAATGTAACTCCCCGGAGTTCACTATGCGTTTCTGCTTTAAGACGGTTTCCTTGCATGGGGTGGCTTAGCGAAAAAGTAGTGCCGGAATAAATCCAGCGGATTATCCACCGTGCGCTGATGTCCTGATTCTGCCTGCCTAAGACCCGCTCAGATCCCTCTACCCTTTCATCCTTTTGCTGGTCAACGGCGTCGGAAGGATGGATATTACGACCGACGGGAAGAGAAATGGATTTCGCAGCACGCAGTGGAAAAAGAATTCAGTCGGACAATTTTACAAGCGTTACCGGAATTCGCGCGACGAGAATGCAAGAGCATTTACTTACTTTTCATTCTTTTGCCTGAATGTCATAATGTTACGTCTTACAATATGCGAATGTAAGATACAAAAATGTACGTATCTCATGTATATAATGTCCCAAAATTCCAGATGCTTTCAACAGCGGATTCTCTGGCCAATTTGGAGTCGCCTTTTTCTTAGGAAAAGTCAAGGAAATGTCATCATTTTTTTAGTAGCTTTCGAATTTTTACATTCTTGTGTAATTAAGTCTTAAAATTAAAATTTTATTAAAGTTATTAAGTATTTGAAATTGATTGAAGAATAATTTTGTCAATTTTAAACAAAATGCGAAAATTTTTTCAATCGCTTGTAACTAGTGATGCCTCATTTTTATTAAGTAAACATCATCTCTTCAAATTTCCAAATTAATGAATGTACTATTAAAGAGATATTCTGTGGTTTTAAAATATGTTAAATATATATATTATAGCGAAAACTCCTTCTCTCTCTCTCTAAACTTGTACGCTTTTAATATTTTATTTTTCTATACGCGTTGGCTTTTTTGCTAATGATAATAGATGGATTTTGGTGCGATTATAGAGATCGAATCAAATTCCACATTGTTACATCAGTGTGAAGATTCGTGCGGGCGCATTATCTGATCTTCTTTTCTCCAGCACTTTGCTCGATCTCTCTCCGCCCGTCTCTTTATCTGGAACATCAGTCTCTTTCCTAGGAACATATTTTTCTATTTGATCGCCGTCGTCTAACGTCGATTTTATTTTTCGACCTTACCTCCGCGCGCACTCTCGAGACTCTGAAGTAGAAACTTTCACAAGTTGCGCCGCTTTACCAGGAGACTCCTCTTTCCTCAGTATAATTTTCTTTCGCCGTTTCGTCGGAATGTAATGCATTCTCGTTAAATAGAAGTGTTATTGTCGTCGTATGGTTTATACGCTTCTTGTAAACGTACGTAGCATTTTATTATCCGTATCGTTTCATGAAATCTCGCGTGCACAAACATGATGCACTCTCGTGGCATTTAGGGAGACACAGTACTAAATGCGCGTCGTATTATCAGCCAATCTCATTAAATGACCAGACTAAGATATAAATCTCCCTCAGGCTTCTTGTTTTATTAATACCTAAATTGCAGCTTGCCTTTCTTCTCTATTATATGATTTCATTACGTTGAAACGTTCTTCCTCTCGCTCAATTCTTTCATTTTTCGAGGACCTCTTGTGCTTCGCGTACCCTCTGCTCTGCTTAACACGTCACAATTATTTTCATTCTTACATTTTTATTCAAATATCATTAAATTAAAAAAAAAAGATCTCTTCTCGCGGAGTAAACTAGATAACTATGTATTCAGTAATGGATTTGTTAAGTTTTTTATGACGACAGGAAGCATTCTTCTTCTAAACACTTTTACGAATTTTACCGAAGTCAGATTGATAAATCATGACACCTATATACATCTTTTTCGTTCCGATTGAGCGCAGGATAACGGGGAACGAAGAAAACTGCGAAATCAGCGTGTAACGGTGCAACCAGAAAGTCGCTGATTTATTTGTTTACCGACCGGCGCCGCGCTCCAACCGCGAAACCGAGCCGACATTTTCGCGGACGAGCCGAAAAGAGGAAGGGAGGGGAAAGCGCGCGTTATTATTTCGCCGAGGACAACTTTCTTGACGCTTTGAAAAGTTTTCGACGAATCGCACGAGCCCGATCTCGAAAGTCCGAATCCGTTGCAGAGTCCGAAATGGCGTTTCGATATTGTCGTCCATTTTATCGCGGTTCAACCCTGCCTCGGTATGCTCGAGCGTTGTAAAATCACGGGTTATCGAGCCACGGAGCGGGGAATTTCATTTTAGCATTCCCGATTTATTGCTACATGATCGTAATCCAGAACGATATTTCTTCTCCGCACGGAAGATTGCCGTTTCCTGCGTAACAAGTATGCACGCATAAAAAAAGTATTGCGTTAATTCGACGGAGAAAAAAAAATCTACGTGCACGGTAGCGTTGCATCTTTCTCTGCTTCTCTCGTAATTTTTTACATATATCGAGTCTACCGAAATACGTCGTTTCTCTCGCGTCTGCAAATTATTTCTCGCGAACTTTCATTAATGTTTTGAGATGTCGCGGAGAGAATCGAACCACTACTATACGCATAATAATCTAGAGTTTCGCTATGCGAGCGTTGCACGATACGCACGTTGCAGATCCATTACCGTGTGACTTGACACACATCAAATGCGGATATCAGACGGTGGCGAGCGATGCGCGAAAACATAAACGAGCCGCATCGTTTTCGGGAGAAGGGCGGAAGGAAGGGGGCGAAGTAATCCCGGATCGAACGCGACGGGAACGAAGCTTGGCGTCGTCGGTTAAAAGCGTCGGATGACCCACATAGACGTCGCGCCATGAAATAACACCGGGGGATATTTTCGTGTTGCGTCACATGCGCGCGCGCGCATGTCCAGAGATGATGTAGTCGACGAATGTGAAAACGCAGCTTAAATACATTTTCCGTGCAAAGCTCCACTTATATGTATATCTGCGCTTTTAACGGGGATTCGCATTAGGGGTGCGGGAAGAGAAGGATGCGCGAGAAGCGGAAGGAAGAGACGTGGATGACGAGGGTCTCGGGAAAAGGTAGGAGGAGAAACGAGAGAAGAAAATGAAAGCGCGCGGCGACTTCATCCCGTCAGATTGCTTTCCCGTGGCAAATCGCACTTAATGGCACTGCCTGCCGCCAGTAATTCAATTAATTGACGAGCGATTTAACGGGCGAACGGATGGGCGACGAGCAGGTGAGAAAACTTTGCGCTGCGAATTAGCCCTGCTGTATCCGAGATTATGTCGATCGGTCCTTCTAAGCATCGAGGTGCGAATAACGCGATTTTAAGTCGCGAACGAGCGACCCGGACAAATTTTGCGGGGGAGAGAAGAAGATAGGCAGGTCGTCGATAATTATGTGTACCTTTCATTTTTGCTAACTACTTGCTTCGCACTTTTGCAATGATAAAAGTTTATTTTTATTAAACAATCACTTGCGTAATGAGGACGATAAATAAATTAGCGAGCATAGTAAATATCAGTTATCTAAGGGAGAAGAAATTATTAAGGATTATCGAGGATAGATATCGTGAAGAACGAAGTCTTTTAAATCTGCCTTTTGTACAGATACGTTTGCAGATATATGTTACTCCGGGAATCGATTCATACGCAAATTTTCGATATAGGATTTGTCGAATACCGATGATGGATATATCAAGCGCGTCGATAACCCGGCCCAATTAAATTTCCTTCGATGCACCGACAAATGCATTAGGATTTGCGGCCATTTCCATTATTAGCGGTGCTTCCATTTGCGCATTCAATTTTGTTATTGATATGTGCCGTAATATATTCCGCTCGTCATTTTTCGAGATGCGATAACGAATCAATTTCAAAATCTTGATGCATTATACGCATCGCGGAGGCACGAGTGCATCTAGAGAGTTACTTTATAACTTAACTGAATTAACTCTGAATTAACGAAATCGTATCTGTATCAGAAATGACGTAATCGTTCGCGCAATCATCTCCATTCCTTTTGCGGGGAAGTTTGCAATTCCAAGATAGTCCTGGAATTTAAGCGAGAGGCGCCAGAACTTTCGCCAACTCGACCGTACTCCGTGCTCCATGAAATTTCGTTACCTCGAGAAATGTTTTCGTCCTGGGTATCGAGGAGACCCTATTATTCAAGCTGGCTGAAGATATTAACCCACTTACCGTCCGGAATCAAAACAATTGCGTGTTGCGCAATAACTGGCGCGTCGGTGCATATTCAATTAGCCCGAACGCAATCAATCTGCATAATGCACATGTAATTGTGCCGTCTCTCTGACGCAAACGAGGAAATAATAAATTAAGTAGCTCCTTCGCGAAGCGCGTCCTCCGTAAACCAGATACCTTCGCATATTTTGCATTTATTCGCGTTTCAAAATATAATTCAAGTCATCCGGTCAGCGAGATTTACGTCGCCTCGAGCGTAATTGTGACGATTAATTTTGCGAATCCGACGTGGATTTCCGGACGTTTCGCTCGCAGCGAGCAGCTTCACGGCGAAGATTTCGCAAAAATCTCATAGAGTAAGGAAGTAATCGAGTTCAGGAAGTTGAGCTTCACTGCTCATGAAATATCCAACGTCGTGAAACGTTTTCCATTTCGAGATCAAACCGGCCAAATCCTTTCGGTCTTCCTCGTATCTTCCTCGTATCAAGGTTGCTCATTTCAAAAAATTAACGCTAATTGATGGAATATGAAAAAGCGCGCTTCCATAAAAGAGACGAGCCACGTCCGACTACGAACATTTTCATTAGCCAGATAACGGCAAGCCGCAAAACTGGTTTTCGTTATGTTTTGTTCACTTGGCATCCCTCCAGAGAAATCCCAGAATTTCTTCAGCGAGTCTCCATCACGCGTAGCTTCCGTCCTACCTCCTCCGTCAATCGTCGCTCGGCTCTTTTTCTTCATTTCACGGACGATTACGGTCGAGTGTACCCTCGCATAAGAACACCGATTGCCGCTGGCGAACATTTAAGCTGTAACATGTTGTTTTTGTATGTCGTATTTTTGATTGATGCTTTTTTAAATTTTAAATATTCTTTTAAATATATATAATTGTATTTACCATAACTCCCAATCTCTAAATTTTGTCCCTTGGTAAGCTGATTTTAATTAATATTATTGCCGGAGCATGTGCGTATATATTTCTTAATATAGTTGGGCTTAATGTTCTTAAGCAATGAGGTATATTACAGAGCACACGAGCACGACCTTACATCGTTTACTCTATTATGCAGAGAGCGACATAAATTATTCGCGTGTATTTTAGTCAGCCTCTACTGGCAAGCTCTTACTAATAACTTGTGTTGGACATTAATTAATCACGACAAAATTAATTAAAATAAACACACATTTGCATATAGTCGACCGCCATATTAATTAATATTATTCTAACATGCTATCTAATTAATTTAATTTATATTGTATTTATCAATGTGTGTGTGTGTGTGTGTGTATCAATTTAATATATCATTTCGAAATCGTCATTCCCTTTTTCGTCAAAATCAATAATTATAAATTAAACATACATTTTGATTAGAAAATATAAGCTTCATGCGCTTCAAATTAAGCATTACTAATTTTTTAAATATTCTCTGAGAATGAAACATTCGGCGCTTTTTTTTCTCTCACATCGCAAATATATCTTGTACGATTATAGAAAATTTAAGAATTATGGAATGTCATATTTTATTAAATCAGTTCAATTCGTTTTATGCAGTTTGGCCAAAAATGAAACTCTACTTTCTTCGGAATTCATATATTTCATTCAGAATATCATATATTTTTATACACATTCCTTCTTTTCCAAGCTTATTTCTCAAGCAAGTTTTCCATATTTTCATGTAAAGGAAGACATATCAGGAGGCCTTGTACTAAAGCGTGCCCCCATTTCTTGACGAGAGGATCGTTATCGCGAGTCTGGAAATATCTTAGGCGAGGAGCGTGCACCGCGATCTTTCGTCCTCCCTTCCCCTTCCCCCCCTCGAAACATACGCGGAGAATTTCAATCTCGCGTAGTCGACGCGCCCGGAAGTCGCCAACGTTGTTCAACTTCGGCGTTGCACGGTCGGCAACGATCACGTTACGCGTGTTGGAAACAATAGTCGCCGAAACCTTTGAAAGTTCATCCCGGGGAACCGCGATCGGCCGACCTCCTCTCACCTTTGACAACTTGGACAGTTAATATAAGGTACAGGCCCCGCGTCCGCGCGTTCGTAGGATTCTGCCGCGGTTCTCTCACCCACGCGAGAGACGCCCCGGTCCCGCGATCTTCCCCGAATTCGCGACAATTACCAGAGAACTCGTAGTACCGCGCCATTGTAACGGCCTTACGGAAATATCACGCTGTTGTGTCGCATCGTATCGGAATTCCGTCGGGAATGCGTGTCTGCATCTCCGCTGCGGGGGATGTTTCTCCTCGTAGCCGTATCGCTGGCGTGAAAATCGTGTGTACGACTGCTAGTCGCGAATGCCAACGTTCTAGAAACACGTCTCGTATATACAATTTGATAGTAACTTCGTGCATAATGCGCTGGCGTAATGATTGCAGATTGTATGTATTCCTATTGACTATTACGTGTACATGCGCGCTCGCGTGCATCACTCTTAATATATTATCGTATCATAATTATGTCACGCAACTCGCGTTTCAAAGTCTAATATATCTTTAAACTGAAGCAGGCAAAAATGAACGGAGTAAACGATAAAATTAACGAGTATTATAAAATGATGAGAAAGTAATTACTACATAATTTGAAATATATTGTCTGAACAATAATTTCTGAATAATGAATCAAATCTCATAATGTAAATCGAAACGATAATGAACGTGATATCAACGATAATATTGACGGCTATTATAAAAAGAAAAAGTAATAACCATATGATTCGAAATATATTGTTTAAACAATAATTTTCGAATAACGAATCAAATCATAATGTAAATTATTGCAAGATGCACCGGTGCATTAAATTTAGAAAATATATTTGTTACGGCAAGATAAACAAATATGTCCGATTGACGATAATTAAAGTTTCTGTGTAAACCGCGAGGCATTATGACAAATTGATTTTCACATTACGCGATAAGTTCGATCGGTTTGTCGTTAATCATCAATATCATTAGTGCTTGATGAATGAAATAAAATACATTTATAGTACGCGACTTGCATTCGATTGCGTGTCGCAATTATTTCACGATAATTACCGTTTCGACACATCCATATTGCGCTCTATGGTACATAAAATCTAATGATGTGAGTCGTTATGCAGGCAACATTAATCGGCTACACTTTTCTGAAATAGTAATATAAAATTATAAATAAAATTATTAACATCGTTTATCATATTTCGATGTTTAATTCTACAGTTTCAGAGAGTTCGGATATTCTCTGGAAGCGCAATCCGCCAATTTAAATTCAACTATTGCCCCGTTTTTGAATCCTAATAATTAGCGACGCCGTTGCTTTTGAATGAAAATATTAATTAATTATTGCAAACAAGATTTTTGTTATTTAATTTTTTGTCGTACTTTGTTCGAACGTTGTTTAATTTTTAAAGCGGCAGCGTGCATTTCAAAAATAGAGTAATTTTATCGGATTATCGCTAACTTTTTATTAATTAATTTTTGAAATTTAATTTATTTCCAGTTATATGAAACTAAACAACATTTAAACGTTCGTTTCGTGTTTCTACGTTATTATTTTGTGAAACACGAGTCTCATGCGATATCTTTGCTTCGCACGTAGCGCACCAATTACAATTGCTACTATTAGTTGCGTCCATTTCCTGCTCTTCTACAAACAAATTACACGTAGATAATGCCAATAAGGTTAAATGCAAAAATATAACGTTCTATATTATCGTAGCACGCGAGCGAGCGATGGAAACATAAAAGATCCGTTAGGCGAAAAAGTAGAAAATTTCGAAGGAAGAGAATTTTTAAGAGAAAAGATCGTGATAAAACGACCGTTACTTATAAAAGATTCAACTATCGGACGAAACGTTCATTAAAATTAGAGTGCCATTAAGAGAACACCGTCACACCGTCTACGTAAACACGTTCGTGTATTCGTGCCTGCATCGTGAGGTGCATCGTGGCGCAAATATAACGGCGGAAATATGTGAGACAACAACGTATACATACACGAAGCTGTACAATGCGGGCGCGTTCACATTCCGCAGGCAAAATCGGATTTCCGACCGACGGCGAAATAAATAACTCATTGTCGAACCTATTCTCCTTCGATACTCTAGACGGATCGTGAATCGTCCGTTTTTACTTTCTTGTCTTCTCGGAAGAATTTCGATAATAATTTTTTACAATCAGCATTAACGATGAGCATTGAAAAGTAATTGTATCATAACGAAGAGGTAAAAAATTATAAATTTTAATAAGTTATAAATAAATAATATAAAATATTCTCTGCAACTATTATATCTTTAGTCTCGAAAAAAATAGCTAATATTTTTAGGATTTTAGGAATATTTTTAAAAATAATTTTACAAATACTTTTTGCAATTTGTAAACTTTATCAAAGGCGAGGAATTTTTACTTAAAATTAACTAAAAAAATACGGTTATTCAAGTAGTTTAATATTAAGTTATTTCCCCTTTTTCAGTATCTCAATGTTGAAAAATTCTCACATCATAATTATATAAAATAGAAAAATCATTTAATAAACAAAATGTCCTAATAGTATATTAACTTTAATATATATTATAAATCTTTTTCACTATAAAATTATTATTATATTATCAAATGTGTAATGTCATCTATAAATTAATTTATTGTATTTGACAAGAGAATCTTCATAGATCAACAGACTCAAATGCATCGTGTTAATGATTACAATCAGGCCAATTAGAGGAGTAAAATAATAACAAAATGCTCCATTAATTACTAAAATACATATCGACATCTTCCTTCACGCGGAAATTTTCACTCCAAACTGTGCTCAATTATCTTCATTTCTACATATTCTCTCTCTATTATATTTCCATTTTTATACAGTAAATTAATAAAATTGTCGGTTAAAGATACGAGCGTAAATCATTTTAATTCTCTGATTAAATTTGATAAAAGATCACTCGAGCCCCCCCCCCCGTGAATAAAATTGATTTAAACGTAAATAATTTCCATCGTGACATGTTCGATTCGAGGAGGAGAAAAATGTCACAGCACCTTTTTGCATATGACGTTCTCTCCAGGAGGATCGGAACAACCGGGACATACCAGCGTCCTTCAACTCGAACCGAAGAATTACGAGCTCGTTTCCGGCTAGCGATGTAAGCTCATAAATTTACGTTGCACCGCCCGCCTGCAGGATCTCGCATGCAATTTCCATCATGCTCGTCTCCTTCGGCATGCTTGTGCCGGCGATGATTCAATGAATTTTTACCCTTATCCAAACATGCAGCGTGTGCTGTAGACGTATATTTTCGCCTCGGTATAAATGATAATATCAATAAGTGCACCATAAAATTGTCGAATTTATTGGCGCGTCCTTGTATCTTCCCTCGTATCGTATTTTTCTCGTCCTCTTTTCTACGCGCGATATAGAGATCGCAATAAGCGTGCGGAAAACGTACGACGGAATCTGATTATAAATTCGAATTCGTCACCGCATGTGGGATCGCTATCACGATAACGAAAATCTGTCCGTTTCCGAGACACATCGTTACGACAGTTCGATACCGCAGCCGTGATTCAAGAGCACTCGCTTTCAAATGCGCGTTGAAATATTTATGACGTTCCAGCCAGTTCGTTTGCTATTGCATTGCCTATGTTAGCGAATAAAATATGTTTGGTAGTTTCTTCAATATTACAAATTCGACATTTTTGATACGATATAAAAATATGCTTTCTGAAGTATAGATGAAATACTCCGGGAGGTTAAAGAAAAGTAAATGCTCAATATTATAAAACTACATTTAATATAAACATGTTCAAGAATTAATTTTATCTAAATTATTTTAGTCTAATAATGTAACGCCGCATATTTTTTGTAACATTTTACTAGTCAAGTGACTACAGTCACAGAAATGCAGGCAGATTTTTTTATGTCGAGAATCTGAACGTTTAAATGAAATTATTGGACAAGTAATAAAAGAAAAATCTCTTTTCTCCTCAAAATACCGAAAATATCGGAAAATTTGTCTGAAAGCAGGTTTCCCTCAATTATTTTCCTTTTAAATTTTTCAATGACCACATCGTTACTTTCGCCGAGTAGAAAACGCTGTAGAAGAAAAAAAATATGCGGCGCGCGGTCGGATCGCCAAGATTTTTATCGGAATCGCGATATTGGATAGACTGGACGGGAGATATATGGACGACCGGATATCCAGGCAGATCTCGGGCGATCCTGGATCTACCGCGACAGAAATCCGAGATATGAAAAGTCCGCGGTACGGTTTCGCCATTGAGAAAACGCGCCGGAGGATGAAAGTATCTTACGGCATGGCAGCAAAGCCGCTCTAAAGCCGCCAAGTTAAACGAAAGTTCGTAAAGGCTGATTCAGTCGCGACGTTGAAAACGCAATACCGCCCCGCCACTTCGTAGGTTTGTTCAGGAAAAACATTTTCGCATACGCCAAATATTGACATTATCCATGATCGATATACCATCTCCGATGTTCAAAACCTACGCGAAATTACAGTTTACATTTGTACATTATTGAGTAAATGTCACGTCAATTTGAGAAAGCATTTCATTTTAAGTGAGATACGCATGATGGATTTGCTGCGCACTCCTTTCATGCTTACTTCTCCCGAATTATATTTGCCAAGTATAATGTATGAAAAATTATATTATATTATATTTAATCTAACACACCAGAATTTTTTCGAAATGTAATCTATTACATTTAATATTCTTTTAATGAATAATAATGAATAAAAATCAATATAAATGTAAGAAGAGCATATAAAAAATTAAATTTACTTCTATTAATTAATTATAAAATAATATATTCGCGCTATCCGAAACATCGTGTCAAAATATACATGTGATATTAACGTGTTATAATAAATGCATTAATTAATGAATATTAATTATTCAACGCACTGGATGTACAATTATTTAAATATTTAATATTTAACGAATGGCATAATTAGTTAGAAATAAAAGTTTATAGATACCTGCACGTGTAGAGGAAAATTATCTCGTCGCAAATTATCTCGTCATTACGGCAAATCAACGAGGCTATCTTTCGAGGGTAGATAGGCTGTTGGTCTGCATCCCGCATGAGTGTAGCACCTGTGTAACTGTTAAACGCAGTATGTACGATACGAAACGCAGACGATGCATGCCACGACTACGGAATCCCTGCATTGCAATTTATGCTGATTTATATGCGCGACGGCTTGCACGCAGTAGGAACCTACAACGGTGCTCTCAACCCGCGGTTGTCTCTTCTCTATCTTCCCTCCCTCCCTCTCTCTCTCTTTCTCTATAAACATATCGATTTATTTATAAATATTTTTTAATTATATAACGCTCGTTTATGATACTTCTTCGCGAATTATTTAGATTCTTGTGAAAACTATCAGCGGCCATTAACAAAGTGTTGTCGAACTTAACTCGTATTTTTACCATTTATCTCTCTTACATAAAACATTAAATAACGTTGGTATTTTTATCAAATTTATTTTTCTCTCCTTTTCGCACACATCGAAGTATGCATTTCATGAAAAACGATCTTGCTCGAACTCTCATGAAAAATACTTTTCATGTGAAAAAAATTTTATAAATATCGTATTGTATTCTTTATTAGTTTCATTTGGACATGTTTTTTTATTCACCGGTTTTCTTACTGGGGGAAAGTATTTTTCACTCAATTCTCTTCTGCTAAAAAGCGAGGAAGAGCACTCTCTCTCGTCCCGTCAAATAATTTTTAATAAAGATAAAATTATCACACACATTTATGTGATTTTAACAATAAATAATGAAAACAGTTTGGCTCGCTTGATCCTCTTTTCGCGTTTTACTAGAGATAGGTGTATTTGTTTACACGATCTCATCTTTCGCGTGCGTTTATACAAACGCATTTACACCCACACCGACTATTCCTCGACCGTCATTTCTACGCCATCCACCTAGTTGGCACGATCCTCTGTTTCCCGTGAAACGCTCGGACCAGTTCGCCTGGTACATACGACAAAGGACGACGTTCCTCGCTGAATGCTAATTGACACCCAACCACAACGCGACCCGTGCTAAATTCTGTCCCAAAATTTCGTCTATGTCGTGTTGCTAAGTATTAGCTCAATATTGCATAGTATCAGCATTGCTGCAAACTGGTTAAATTAATATAGGTCTTCTGAATACGAATTATCAACGAAAAAGATAATTATAATTTCTAAAGTAGAATTATAATTTAATTAGTATTACTTTTAATATACTACTTCATATAATTACATATAAAAATTTATGTATATATAATATTATATTTATTATATATTTGTTCTGTATATTATTATATTTTGTTTTCTTAACTTTTTAAAATTTTCATGAAAAAAGATCACAACGGTTTAAGATGTGAAATTTTATTCCGACTGTTTTGTGCTTATGAAACAAAATGTAAGATTTTATAAATGCAAATTTATTTATTATTACAACTAAACAGAGCAAAAGACATGGTATCATTTTGCATTGAAATATCTGTTTTTAAATCCGACAGGTTATTACTTTAAAATTGTCATATTAAATTTTTGAAAATAATAGCAATTGTTAGCTTGATTTTATTTATAACGCAAAATTATTTGTCTCTTTGCGATATAAAATTTTCGCCATAAAAGCGAGATGGCCAGAATTGTCAATCGTTAATTTAATAATTATATTGTTATTAATTACTAAATTGTATTACTAACTTATGTTATAATGCACAGTCAAAATAAAATAAACCATTTGATATACTTTGTAAATGGATTTTATAATTTACTTTGTATATCAATTTAACTTTGAATCAACGTAAAATTAAATGGGCCGGTTGTACGAAATATCACGAACGTCATTGTTACGATTTATTTTCTCGCAGCATTTGTAATATCAGCTGAAGTTTGCTTAAAAACTCTATCATCCATTGCAGTCACCGCAGAGTCTCATAACTTTGCAAATTCACTCTAGCTTTGAAGAACTCCCTCTTCCTTTCTACATCTGCCCTCCCGAGTCATCATCGTCCATCAAACTTGATATTCACTTCTTGTCCCTTTGTCGAATACCTTTGCCTATTCCTTCTAAATTTTTAAACCTTCTGTAGCTTCCTTCCTTCTTTCACAATGATACTTTGACAGCGGTGTAAGATAGATATAGTCGTCTTTCTTTTCATTTGTGCATAAGAATTTATAGATTTTTCTTATGACAAGCAAATTTCGTAGAAAGTGTCAAGGAAATTAAAAATTGTGTTTTGAACCACAAGGGAAGTGATAATACAATTGAATTTTCGATGAATTTTGCCTCGGAATGGTACTGATGTTCGAAGCATAATATAATGGCGGAAAACCCTCATTAACTTACCCCATTTATATTCCTGCCCTTTTTTATACTGATATAAATAGCCGTAACATAAATAAGCATGTGATAAAAATAAGTATAATACTATATATAAGTATTCTTACGACGAGACGGAAACGGTAGACAAGATGGGGATATTTCTTTCTTGTAATATAATTTTTGCGCCAAGTAAGTATACTGCGATAAAAAATTATGACTGCCTTTCAAAGAACGCTATTAAGATCAATTTATCCGGTAATTTACCTTATCATAAAGAATTATTATTTATTACAAAAGGAAGCTCTTTAACTTTTTAAAATTTTTAATATTTTTAATTAGATATTTTTCATCAAATTTTTTCTGAAATAATGTTAATTCCATGTTCATCGCGGAATTATAAAGGATGAGCATGTCCACAATATTTTTTACAAACATAATTTCCATCTGATTAATTAATATTCACGATAATGCACAATAAAATATTAAAGAAAAAAAAAATATTAGTAAATAAAAAGAAGAAATTAACATAATTACAGATTGCATTTTCCCCTTTGTTATATTATTTTTTATTATTGTATTACAATCATGTTTTTCTGTTTACAAAAACTGTAATATTTCCTCCATTCCTAGTATCATTGTAAGTACATACAGATCGCTTGTGTGAATTACGCTAATTATTGAATGTTTTCATAGATCCAAGCGAAAATTTATTTTTACTCTGTTTTAATTAGTACAAGATCTCTTTCCTTAAGTTTTGTTCTTGAGCAACAGCCGCAATGTTAATCATAAGTATCGATCAGGAATTTCAAAAGTATCGCGAGATATCGTCTTTTCTGAATTTCATCATTTATTGATGAACCAAAACCATATTATTAATTATTTTAAGTATAATTAATAATATATACAGGGTGACCCATTTTAACTTAGGCAGCCAAATAATTCGAAAAATAAGCAAGATAGAGAAAAATGTTTTAGACAAAAGTTGTATGGTTTCGAGGGGGCCATAAGATGGTATCATTGGTTTGACCTTGAAGAGTCATTTGAAGGTCACGTGAAGGTCACTTCAATTTTTTTAAATGGAACATCCTATATATTTTTGTACATTCTTGTAGCTCATCTCGAGAGCTTTCCAAAACACTATAATTAAGTACATTTTCGTTAAGTACTTTTTGAGTTATGAGGCTTGAAATAATTTCTTAATTTTACATAAACCGTAAAATATCTTGTAAAATATTCATTTTTCGATTACCTTACCTTAATAGTTTTATGTACAAAATAATGAGAGGAATCAATTGGTGTAAAGAAAACACATAGTTGTTTCGAAGAAAAAATATGTAATTTGCAATTAACAATTCCATATTTTTTCTTAAAAACAACTATGTGTTTTCTTTACACCAATTGATTCCTCTCATTATTTTGTACATAAAAGTATTAAGGTAAGATAATCGAAAAATGAATATTTTACAAGATATTTTACGGTTTATGTAAAATTAAGAAATTATTTCAAGCATCATAACTCAAAAAGTACTTAACGGAAAGGTACTTAATTATAGTGTTTTGGAAAGCTCTCGAAATAAGCTACAAGAATGTACAAAAATATATAGGGTATTCCATTTAAAAAAATTGAAGTGACCTTCACGTGACCTTCAAATGACTCTTCAAGGTCAAACCAATGATACCATCTTATGGCCCCCTCGAAACCATACAACTTTTGTCTAAAACATTTTTCTCTATCTTGCTTATTTTTCGAGTTATTTGGCTGCCTAAGTTAAAATGGGTCACCCTGTATATATTTTATCATGTATGTTATTTATAATTAATATATTATTTAATATAATTTATATTTTATATTTATATTACTAATATAAAAATATGTAAAATAATCGGTTTTCTGTAAATATTGTAAAAAGATAGTTAAATTCGTTTTAAATTGATACAAGTTTAGCTACGGAAATTCTTTCGAAAGATATTAATCACTTTACTCGATTCTTACAATTAACAGTTATTGGTCATAGTATTATTTCTCGGTAAATGAATTATGACGACGTCTTAGACACAGCGTAGATCCCTTAAGCCAAGAGTACAAATTCTGAAAAATCGTCCTTTTCACTCTCTTTGTTGTCAAATATATATATCCTCGCTAAATCCGATAAGTCTCCGCGTGCTGGAATCTCATTATCTTTAAAGTCTAAAGGAGAAAAG
Source organism: Camponotus vicinus (assembly GCF_025532165.1). Taxonomy (NCBI): domain Eukaryota; kingdom Metazoa; phylum Arthropoda; class Insecta; order Hymenoptera; family Formicidae; genus Camponotus; species Camponotus vicinus. The sequence goes on from NW_028141949.1 coordinate 5,418,224, forward strand.
GCACTAAGTATGTATATTGGTAGAATATAATCGCGAGATGACTCAGTCGCGACGTGTAATTTATGAAAGAACGCGAGAGCATTCGAGAAGTCAATTGCCGCTCCACTAAGAATCGCTGATTGTTTCGCGATTATCGATTTTCGTTTCGCACAAGGGGAAGTCGTTTCGAAATCGTACAAAGGAAGCCAGATTCTTATTAGACGCCGAATCGTCTTTTCTCGTAAATATACGATTTCCTATTCCATTTTATTTATTCCCCACTGTACACATAACCGTTATTGCGGTAATAAATTTCGGTTTATTCAAACATGAGCATTACTTTACATAATTTTCTTCGATCGAATTCAGCACATGCTCGCGAATACGTATATTTGCCTTTCCCCGGCGAAGGAGAGTATTTTCTTTTCGGACGTAAACAAATGTGCCAAGTATGTATTTTTTATCACTGTTATCGTTGCTACCCGTCGTTATTATCATCTTTGTTCTTATATTTTTCGTCCCGTGACGGCGGGATTAAATTAACATTTAATTATTAAGGTAAAAGGAGCGGACAAAGATTTATTACATCCTTGTATTGAAAATTTTCTCTCACGAATGTATTCATGTTAGATATTATACGGGTAGGTATATCCGAATGAGAGAGGAATTTCTCTCTTTCTTTATCTTCGCGAGTGGATAGAGATGAACATTTGAATTTTTCAGATAAAAGAGAAGCAATGAAGAAACGCGTGAGATTGCGCGCGAGTATTATTCCGGGAGAAATAATATCTATCTATTTTTCATACATTTAGGGCATGAGCATCACCACGGAATTGTCAAAATTACGATGACGGAGAAATACTTTCAACGCCATGTTATTCTATTGCTTTCAACACCTGTCACTACATTTGTACGTCTTGTACATACATGAATTACGCCCCGCAAACCAATCGATTCGATGTTCGCCATCTATCTAATCTGTGGGATGACGTAGATCAATAACATTAATTACACTAATTGTATCTATTGAAATTGCGTTGCACCGACTTTCGCTCAATAATGCAGTTTAGGCAATAGTGCTAGTAAATTATTAAATTCTTTAATAAATAATAATATCGAAAAGACTCTTTTTGTTCATTTGACTGAATTTTTTTATCCGAGAGGAAGATAGTCAAATTTTCCGCTCATCGTGAAATATGATGTCATGAAAAACCTCGTGTAGTGTGCGTATGTATGTATATGTACATGTGCGCGCGCGAGAAATATTATCACCTGAGAAAGCGTTATGGAGAAAAGTCGACGCATACAAATGACGACGGGACGCAGAAATAGTAAAGTTGATTACGTCGCCTGCCATTACGGATAATGTCTCGTTTCACCGTCTAAAAGTATCGTTACGTAGATGCGCAAAGTACGATGCCTAACGAAGTAACGTGACCGCCAGGAGAAGCAAGACCTCGATAAAGGAGCACTTTAGTCTACTCAGCCACAAACGTTTTGTACAAAATTAGAGGGAGACGAGACGATAAATAATGAATAAAAATGATAGAAATACAGAGATATAGATGAAATAGACATTACGGCGAGAATTGTCTAGGATATAAATCATATAAAATATTTTATAAATTTTGATAAAAAGTTAAAAATTGATCAAAAATTTCATAAAAATATATAAATTATATATCACGTTCGTGGAGAAATTTCGACATTATTACCGTAATTTTATGCTCTCGTTTGTATGTAAATAAATGAGTCAATAGAGATTGAAAGAGAAAACTATGATAATTTGTCAGTATCATTCAAACCCCGCATAATTGAAATTGATTTAGGATAGATCCGATGCGAAGAAAGGAATAAATGAAATTCTGAAACTTGGTTTAAAATAAAATCCTCGTCAAAAATAAATCGATACTTGATTCGTACGATTTCGCAGAGCGAATCGGCGAATCGCGTTATCACTTCGCGAGAATAAATTTGCCTTTTTTCTGGCGAGTTCGCCCTTTCGAATCCAGCTATCGTTAGTTCTCGGTGTTTCTTGACGGTTCTTCCGGCGATCATTTGAATTCCGCTCTGCAGTCTCACGCTTTCTTCTGTTTTCTGCGCTCTCGACTGAATCATCTCTTGTCTCCGAATGGAACACGATGCATCATCGACGGGCGAATCGCGCGCGATGGAAGAGAAAAGCGATAATTTGAGCTGTCTCTCTACTGTACGGAGGTTTCCTGGAGCAAGTGAGCGTAGAGACCACCGGCCAACATCAGATCGTCGTGGGTGCCCATCTCGGCCACGGTGCCCCGGTCCAGTACGCAGATCACGTCGGCGTTTCTTACGGTGGCCAGACGGTGGGCAATGGTGATGCACGTTCTGCCCTGCATGGCTTTGTCCAGGGCCGCCTGCACGACCTGCGCGCAGAAAATGTCAGATAAATGCGATAGCGTGTTTCTTTGGGGACACGTCGTAAGCGCGCGACGACAACGGCGGAAATGAAAACGTAAACGACGGTCGTTAAGTCGGTTATTACCAGCCTTCGTCTTATACATCTTAATCATCGGCGAGGTTTTTATAAGCCTTACGGTATTATGTGCGCGAGGAATATTGCAAAGTGTAGCTTTCGCTCGCGGAAAATTGTCTGAGTAACTGCTACTTTAGAATTTTCCATTCTATTGCAAACTTTTACGTCAATTTGAATTTTTCAAGGGATACTGTATGAGTTTTAAAATGAATTAAAATCTTTTTATGCGATTCTTTCGCGTCTAATTTAATGCCGAGAAATTATCAACTGCTTATGTCGTTTATTTTCAAAACAACATGATTCAAGTTTTAACTTAAACGCACTTATCATACATTGCGTATGTATGACGCCGATTCGTTACACGAAGCGGAACGTCATATGAGTGCCGCGCGGTAGTGAAAGAGTCAAAAACAATTAACATTAATAATACCACGCTGCGCACGTTGTGTCTCTTGTATTTCCGGCTAATATGCATTATTTCTCTCAGTACATTTTCCAAAATTAATTTCGTAAACGTGAGGCAATTAACGCAAAGCGATCGTGTTAATGCGAAATCGGAGCAGCTGAAATCAGAGAAGCTGATCAAACATAAGCACTTTTCCGCAATCGTTTCACGGATCGGTAACGCATGAAAAGAGGGATGGCGCACGTGTATTATGTTCCAGCGCGAAACAATGTTGCCGTGAAATTCATTTCGAGCCGTTTCCCGACCGGAGGAAACGCAACAATCGTTCGCTCGTAAAACCGGAAATTTCCTATTGTTAGCACCGATAATACCGTCAATGGCGTTGCAGCCAGTAATTTCGACAGATTGAAGGGAGGGAAAAAAAAGAAAAGAAAAATACTTATCCGGCGTGTTACCAAGATCTATTGTCGCGATCTTCTTTTACGAAATCGCAAACCGAAAGTAAGAAGATGCGATCGCGCGATTATGCAATTTTCACGCAGGAATTATCGACTTTCAATCGTCAGTATACATATCCCGAGCATTATTTTTTCTCCGATACTTTTTATCAGAATCTATCGATTATCATTAATATTCATGGCGTCGCGCCGTGTGCAAGTTTAGATCACTAATGTGAGAGATCCGCATAGTCGATAGTCAAGCGATATCGTAAATACTCAGATATTTATTATCCAACACCGTCGACTATCACGCCCATTATTGCTTATCGGAAATAGTTCCGTTTGCAACATAGTTTCGAGATATTTACGCGTTTATTTCAATAGTTTGCACTTCGTAAAAAATGCGAAGCAATTTATATCGATTACGCGCAACAGGAATATTAATTAAACAATTTATTTCCACATTCTTATACATATTATTGCAAATTTTAATACTTTTCTTTGAATGCTAGGACTAATATTTATAGCTGTATTGAGAAGCAACTTGGGAAAAAATTCAGACTTTGCTCTTTGCATTAAAAAAGTCTCTTTTATTTGTATCTTCCACATCGTGATCCTACTTTTCTTTCCCGTCCAAAGCGCGAATATACATTCGCTTCGTATAAAGTAGAGAAAAGTGCAGCTAAAACAAACAGACCTAAGAACTCGTTGCTGACTCGTTGCTCGACAGAATTCAGGAACAACCGCAGTAAAAGGAGAACAACTTCGTTCGCGCGTGCAAGCATATCTTCCCTTGCTTTCGCCAATTAAAGCAGACGTAAACTCGCTCGGCGAGAACGCAACAGACTTTCTTAACGACTACAGCAACGACATTATGAAGTGTACGCGATTCCGCCGGTAGAATTCTACTGGGAAAAATCTGCGAATGGTGCTCCTGAAAATCGCCTTCGCTTTCGACGATCGTTAACTAGATTGCCCGCCACCGATCGATACCCTCGCGAGAACGATAACGATCTCTTCGTCCTTCGGAAAATTTCCAATCGTATTTCCAATCTGTCTCGCGTTGATCTCTGTCTTCATTAGAGGCCCGAAATATAATCCCGAGGATTATGATATACAGTATATTTCATTAATATTGATAGGAAGCGTTATAAGAGGCGGAAGCCAGACACGTTTCATTTCGGACAGAGATTCTTCTTCATCACATAAAGCGCTTTATGCAATCAATATAAATAATTTTCTGCTAATATTATTTCCGTAACAATTTACAAATACATTTATTTGAAAAATGAGCATCTGTGGCTTCTCTTTTTTATTATATATTGCTAAGACTCGAGGCAAATATTTAATACTTGATATCGAGGGAAGAAAAAGAGGAAAAATCATCCGCAAAATTATTCACGAGTTATTTTCTTCGGAGGAATATTGTGGCCGTTCTTACCTGCTCACTTTGAGTATCGAGGGCTGAAGTTGCTTCGTCCAATAGCAAAACTCGAGGATTCCTCAGTAAAGCACGTGCGATTGCTATTCTTTGTTTCTGCCCGCCACTAAGTTGAGTACCCTTCGTTCCTAATCTTGTATCGTATCCCTAAAAAATATAAATAAAAAGAAGGGTTAAGTCATATAGAAGAGTATAGTCATATATAAAAAATAATTACAATATATATCAATATACTATCTATAATTTCTTTTCGAAATATTTTTCAATTAATCGCGATTTTTATAAGATTTTAATTGATTATAGTTCTATATTCATATTTAAGGCAAAATCTTTTAATTTCACGTGATTTTAATATATTAAATTTAATATTTGTATAGTATTTTGTTACATATATTATGTATAAAAAAATAATATATAAATATTAAATTTAATTAATACATTAAGTGACATAAAAAGCCAAAAGTTTGTATTCTTTAATTAATTTTTATTTCTTAATTCCTTTACTTAAAAACGGATATTTAAAAAAATATTAAATTCTAAAAATAACGTTGACTAACCAACGGCAACGAAGCCACGAAGCTGTGAATGTTGGACATCTTGGCGGCCTCGATGATCTCATCCATCGTCACCTGTCGACTATTGTCACCATAGGCAATATTCTCGGCTATTGTTCTATCGAAGAGCACCGGTTCCTGTCCCACGACGCCTAGTTGTGACCTGAGCGTGGTCAGCGAGACCGACGCGATGTCACGCCGGTCCATCGTCACGGTGCCGGCGAGCGGATCGTAGAGCCGCTGCAACAACTGAATGCAAGTGGACTTTCCGCAACCACTCTGACCCACGAGAGCCACCATCTGACCCGACTTTACAATTAAATTCAGCCCTTTGAGCACCGACATCTCCGGACGCGTCGGATAGTGAAAGTCGACTTTCGAGAATTGGATGAGACCGTCCGCCTTCTGTAAAGCAAAAACACAAAGCGATCCGTTAGTTAGCCGAGAGAAGATTTCACGCGTTTACTTTCGTAATTTACAGGCTGCTTGTGTCTCTGTAACGTTCCTCTTATACGTATATGAAGGATATAAACAATGAGTGTTTAATTCTTTTCTCAAATAATTGGAAAAAATTTATATAATCGCATTATGTGTAGATATTTGAGAGTACTCAGATATTTGAGTATATAGGTACTTGAGAGGTTTCATTTAATTTACTTTATTCAAATATATGTTCAGAAATGATGGTTTGACGGAATCAATTAGAGTTCCACATTTGGAATATTAATTAACGAGACGTTGCTTGAGACATGCTTTGAAACTGTTCTATTAAACAGCCATAAATTTCTATAATAGATACTACATCATTTGCACAAGCATTTTGGCTCCCCGCGTAAATATGTTGCACTGCAAACTAAATAGAAAACCGCGATTTGAAGCAAGGCGTTAATCATTAATCATTTGATAAATTTATGCATACTTCACGGATTATTAAAACTGTTTACGTCCTATGTAGCTTGTTTGTCGAATACATTATAAATTTTTAAGCTCCTTTAAAAATCTCGTTAATAATTATCAGAAAGAATTATCAAAAGAATTATCTTACTCACAAATTGATCGGCTTGTGCGCTGGTAAAATAAATCTAAAAGACTAATGATTTTATGATTCTGTAGCGAATTATAAAGAAATAAATATTGTAAAAATAAATATCATATTCAATGTCGCGCAAATTTCAATGAATATTATAAGAAATTCTAATTAAAAGTTAAAACTAAATTTCTGTTCTATCGTGACTTTGCGTTCTTAACGATTTTTCTGTTCCTTTTCGACGAAAATTAATTAGATGTTTTATATTTCATGTAACTTCATTATTATTATTCGATATTAAACATTATTTGATGCAAACATTTTGGCGGTTCAACGAGTCAACCGCAATTTGAATTTGTATTTAAATCTCGCAAATATTATTTGATAGATGGTCAGCACTAAATATACATATGCACGAAAGTGAAAGTGCCTAATTTGCAAAATACATGCTATGTATTCGTGGTTTACGAGTTTACACACATCGAATGTAAACGAGGTGAACTCACCCAATCCAAATCCTTCCCCTCCGATCCCGGTGGCGAACTGATTTCCGGCACTCTGTCGAGCAGCCGAAAGATCCTGCCGGCTGATATTTTGGCCGTGTTGAAATTAGGCGCCCAGGCAAGCGCCTGGCCAAGCATCCACGAGCCGAAAATCAACGCTTCCGACACCTTGATGACATTCTCATAACTCAACCCCTCCCTGGCCACTAGGTATCCGCCGTAATAAAGGCTAATGGCGTATCCGAAGAAGGGTGCGGTCTGTCCGCACGAGAACACAACGCCTCTCAATCTACTTCCGGTCCTAGTCGCTTTGGCAACATGATCCAATTCAACGCAGTATCTGTCGAAGAAGCGCTCCTCCTTGTTGAGACTGGCAACCGTGCGGATATTGCTTATCGCTTCCACGGCGATTCGCGTGGCCGATTCCATCTTCTTCTTCTCTTGCATACCCTGACCGCCCATCACCCTCGCTTCGAAGAACACCGCGCCAAGAACCAGGGGAATCGATACCACCGAGACCAATGTCATCTTCCAAGTGTAGTACATGGATAATCCGATTCCGATCACGAGGGTCGAGAAGGCCTGTAGTATGGCACCAATGCGAGTCCCGGTCGCGCCTTGAACGGCGCTGGCGTCTGACGACAATCTCGCGCAAAGTGCGCCCACGCTGTTCGCATCCTCGTCGTACCAGCCCATATCTTGCTTCAGCATCGCGTTGAACGCCATTCTTCTTATTCGCGTTGTCATACGCACGCCGGCGAAGCCAAACATGTACATCTGCAGGAAGGTGCCGATACCCGTAAATATGCCGACAATGATGAATAATATCGAGAAGTTGACGGTTCTCCTGTAGATTTCGTCGGGATCTTGGAGACTTAACACGTAGTACACCTCACCGAATAGCACAGCAAAGGCCGGGAAGGATGCGCCTACCGTCGCCGCCGCGAAACATCCTGCGAAAAGAATCGTATGAGTATTTTATAAAGGATACGATTGCGAATAAAATAATTGTTCGAATTGCTTTATCGGAGAGAAGAGACTTTAAGAAGAAAAAGAAATTAAGATTATTTCTTCTTTTCTTTCTCTTCTATCATGGTAAATATTTTTATTACTGGATATGCTTGCTTTTTATAGTTTCTTTCAAAGAGCTGACTCTTAGTTACTAACGAAAGCTATTAGTTACTGCTACTACTAATTATTCTCGTCAGCTGAAAATTACCAATTAGATTATATAGCCATTCCGGTTTGTTAAGCGCGAATATCCTCGTTAAGGGGGTGTCATAAGGTTTCTCGTGTTCCTCAAGTTCCTCTTCAGAGGATTCAGATCTCGCGATGGATAATCGATGAGAATGCAAGGACATGGTTGAAAACTGCCTACTCAGCGGCGGCTTCGTCTTCAACTTCGGGCTTGTTACTGCGGCCTTGGCGGCAGCTTTCGTGGCTTTATCTAATGTCAAATAATGAGATAATTAATACTGTACGAAAATGTTTATAATATCGAGACGCGCGTACAATATTATGTAATACCTTTAGCTTGAGCATTCACATGAGTGGAATGCAATCCGTAGTAATGTTCCTTGAGCGCGATTAATTCTTCATGGGTACCTTGCTCAACGACTACGCCGTCTTTAATAACCACGATCCTATCGACATTCGTGATTGTAGAAAGTCTGTGGCTGACTATAATCGTCGTTCTTCCCTTCGCAGCAGCGTCGAGAGCTTTTTGCACGGTTGCCTCGCTGTGAACGTCCAAAGCGGATGTTGCCTCATCCAGGATGAGGATTGCCGGATTTCTCACTAACGCACGCGCGATGGCGATTCTTTGCTTTTGTCCGCCCGATAATTGAGAGCCTCTCTCGCCCACTGGACTATTGTATCCCTAAATCCAAATCGATGATATTATTATTTCGAGCCTCTCATGCGAAAGATCGAGTTAATATTCAGATATATCTTAGAAAAGAGCGTGTCTCAGAGGAAGATAAATTTTTCTAAGAAAATTAATTCTTTAAATTCTTCACTATTGCATACAATAATAGATTTTTCCACTCTTAATAATTTTAATTAAAAATTATTCCAAATAATTATGCATGCAACAAAATTTGTTCGCATGATGGCAGCAATATATAATATAATATAATTCTTTACAATTCTTCGATGAAAAACGTTCTTTTCTCTATTTCCAATTTTTCTCCGATAATTTTTTTAGTATATCACTTTTATTTAAGCTCACGGGAGAGAATTATATTATTCGTTTAAATGTGAGGCAATACCGACCATCGGGCTGTCAATTGCTCGAGGGCAGTTTTCGAGCGATTTGCGGTTTGAAATAACCGTTATTTAATCAAAGGCAAAACAGCGTGTCACACCTGCGGTGCATATGGAACGCGCGGTTTAATAAATTCGCAAGCTGCAACATGCGTTCATTGATAACGACATTATCCGCGTTTCGAATCTACATATATAGCTGTATTTTTTTTAACAAAGAGGAAAAAAGATTATTTAGAAGAGACCAGGAAGTTTTTCTCATTAATCAGAAGAATTTTGCTTTTCGAGAACGATTAAATCGATTTATATCCGATGCAATTCAATGAAAATAATCCGAGTTTTATCGTAGATATTATCACGGCATAACACGTGGCCGCCGATCAATTATCACAATGATAAATTTACTCATCCCGCAGGCCTCATTTTTTACAACCGTATGCGGAAGGTACATGGTTAAATCGTAATGCGTGTGTGGATGTAAGCTCTAAATGCAAACGCGGCAGCGATCCAATGGAATCGTCGCGAGTATCGAATTCACCCACTGATAATCCGCTAATAAACGCCTAATCGTTGACATAGGCGTAATCTCGGATAATGTTATTTGCCCCGTGCACGGTTCAACACGCGTGTTTTATCGCCTGTTTGCGCGCGTACCACGCGAACTGCCAGGCACACCTGAGACTATTGTTAACACATTGCAACGCGCGCACGGTATCCGGTCCGGAAATTATTCTCGTAACTGGAAAATCATTTCGTCGGTCGTTATTTATCGTTTTATCTCGTTACATTTAATTACGCCCGGCAAATCTCGAAACTTACGCGTGCTCGAAAAGTTTCATCGAATAATGATATCGCGTAATCTCGCACAGTGACAATTATTCCTTCTGCAAATTATCAAAATTCCAAATAAGGGATTTAAGTATTACGCATGACTTTGGAAATTGTACTGTTACTTAAGTGCAAGAAATTGAGTGACAAATGTAACATAATCGAAATAAACGCGTTGAAAGATGATTTAGTGAAAGAATCAAACTAGAGCGAACAATATCTTCGTCAGGTTTTCAATCGAATGACGCCCCGACGTGTCTGCCGATTCTGTAACTTCCCGTTGAAACTGGGTGAATCAATCGAACTCGCGCGACTAAAAGGAAACTATAATTCCGGACAGGCAAAGGGCGCTTGGTTGGAATACGAGAAAAGCTCGGCGGCGCTCACCTCCGGCAGTTTGCTGATGAAGTCGTGAGCGTTCGCTTCCTTCGCAGCTTTGATCATCTCCTCTTCGGTAATGCTGTCATTTCCGTAACGGATATTTTCCCGTATCGTCGTGTCAAAGAGCACTGGCTCCTGACCAACCACGCCGATGTGCGAGCGCAACCATTGAACATTCAACGTTGACACGTCAGCTCCGTCCAGAAGCACCTGTGGAGAAAAATACGGAAAACTCTTGGAAATTGTCTCTCGCACATGTACAACACACACTCGCGTCCGCTGAAACGAAAATCGATAGTCGAATGACGACAGGAGGAGTCGCGTTTTTAATTATTATAATAAGAGAAGAATTTTTCCGAATTAATATGTCTTTATATATACACTTTTTTCTTTACTTCATTATTATTATTATTTTATATATTGTATTATTTTGTATCATTATTATTTTGTATCAGATCAGCATTTACATAATAATATAACAAGATAAAATAAAATTAATTATAGACATATCATGAAACCAATAAAGAAAGAAGAAATAAAAAAATTATTTAAAAATAGAGCCAGCTAAAAAATATATATTGCGAAAATGTAACAGGATAGTTTCTATTATATTATATTTTATCGTCGGCATTTTACTGTTAAACATAACTAAAAGTAATAATTCATATCGAATGCTAATCGAGTAGAGCGCGGTAAAGAGTCAAAACGTATAAAAAAAGGTTTATTACATGAATATATGTGTTCGCATTCGAATGTTTATTGTATCCGCAACTACTTTGCCGTCATAAAAATTGCGCTCGCGTTAACAATAAAATTGCTACGACACCCGTTCACTACACAACGTGCTCGACTTCGTTCGAGCGGCAATAATTTAGCGATATCCGATCTTTTCTAGCGTGAATACGGCGGTTTTTCATCGTGAAAATTTTATGTCCCGTTGTAAAAATATAAACAGGATAAGTGAACTGATATCGATAAGATGATGCTCAACGAAAACCTTCGATTCTCGATAATGGAAAATATAATACAGGGACGCGATTGCTTTAAACAATTATTTTCTCGATAACGGCAAGTAAATACATTGTGTCTCGCCATTTATTCAGACGTCACTGCAATTTTTCGAAGGATAAAAATATTCCCAGGACATTTATGAGACGCGCGATTATTAACTTTGTTCTCTAACAATAATAATATATCATGCGAACTGTATCACTATATTCTTAAAACGTTCATAAACGAGTTTAGAACAAGCCTTTTATAAAGAAGCAAAAAATACAATACAATATTGAAAATTCTGAAGTCTTTAAATTAATAGGTTTTGTTTGACGTTTCGCGCCTTGTCATATTATTGAAATGAATAATTCCAAATAATCTTTTTATCTCGACAAAAAACGATTTTATCTAATAAATTCACTGACCTGTCCACCTAGCGGATCGTAGAGACGTTGAATGAGTTGTAGACAAGTGGATTTACCGCATCCGGATCCGCCGACAAGTGCCACCGTTTCGCCGCGATTGACCTTCAGATTCAATCCCCGCAACACCTGAACGTCCTTCCGCGCCGGATAACGAAACTCGACGTCCTTGAATTCAATCTCGCCGTTGACGGACTCGAGTCGTCGGCCCTCCTTGCTCAGACTGTCGATCGTCGGCACGCGATCGAGTACTTGGAAGATCGCGGCCGCGGATCCCCTCGCCACCGCGAACGCCTCGAGATGCGGCGAGGTCAGGCCCATATTTTGCGCCCCGGAAAGTACGCCGAAGAACACGATTACCAATACCGCCGGCGTGTACTCCTTCACCTCCTTCGGGCGATCTTCCAAGATTAATTGCACACCGTACCTGTAGCAGAGAGACACTATTTTTTGCCGGAACGCGACACGTTCTCTAAAGCTAACATCTTTTTGTCGAATACTGTGTAAACAGAAACCGAGTGGTACTCTCAAACGTAAGTGCCCAATTATCCATCTCATGGTTTTTATACTTGAAAGAAGGGTAAAAGTTACTTTGCTCGTATTGTAAATAAGATAAAATATAAGCAAAGTAATTGTTTACGTTAGAAATATGTAATAATATTAGAATAATTAATTTTCACGCGTTTTTACTACAGCTTTTATTACGTGAAAACATTCGTTTTGTATTTTATCGCTAATTATTTGATTATTACACGGACGATATTTATCGATTTTATTTAAATTTAATTAAAAAAAAATAAAATTGCGGTGTATAATAACAGAGTAATAAATTTGCATTTCTAACTCCTAGTTTATATTGCGTGAAAATAGTTTAAAACTACACTAGAAAAATAAATTTTTTCAATTATGATACGTAGGATACTTAAATTAAATCTTTATAAAATGCGAGAAAATACATAAATATCTGGGAATAATAAATATCGCGGCGTTTTTCTGTCAAAATAAAGGGCATCTTACCAGAATGCCAACGCATAGCTGAGATATATGATGAGCCACATAACTCCGCCGCCGATTCCGGACCACATGCCTCTCTTAATGCCAGTTTTCTCCGCGGGCATCAGTTTCTCCTTGTACCTCTGTACCTCTTTCTCCTCGCCATTGAATGCTATGACGGTCCTTACGGCGCCGAGAACTTCCTCGGCGACGCTACCGGCTTGACCGTAGGCCGTCAGCTCCAAGGCCGATAGAGAACTTTGCACCTTGGCGACTACAGCGGTGGCAATTATTATGATTGGTGCGCAGCTCAGCACGACCAGGGTTAATTTCCAACCGTACACGAATGAGATGATGATGGAAGAAATGAACGAAGTCGTCAAATACGTGAAAATGCCAAGCTTCTCCCCTATTCCCTCCTTCATCTTGTCCAAGTCCCTGTCAAGAAGATGGATAACATTGGCTCGCACATATTCATTAACGCAATAATTAACTGAGATTATAAGCGCTCTGATACTTCGCGTAATCTCATTTTATCTCAAATGCAATGTCCTCTTTTACATTATTCATAGCGGATCATCACAATGACTCGGTTTTAAAATAACATATATTTAAAACTCGAACTTGTGGAATTTTTTGAATGAGATTAATTATCAGCGTTCGCCGTTATCTGCGTTATTTTTATTTCATATTTTTGCTATTCATATGTTGCAAGACTCGTTGAAATCCTTTCAACTATTACAGCTCGAGTGATATTACTGATAGCCAATCATTAGAAACAGTGGAAGAATTTTTACAAGATATGAAATATACGCGATATTGCTGCATCATGTTGATTATGTTGGTTTGCAAATGACGGTATATCGCAGCGCAATAAAACGTAATCTCTTATTAATTCTTTCTTATCTTTACAGACCGTGGAAAGACGCAAAGAATTATATTAACGAGATCGATTATCCTGAGATAAAAATTAAATCGTATCAGTTAACATCTTCGTGACTCACGCGACTAATAATTTTAATACGAGTACCTTGTCCAATTACTATACGATGTAATGTGAGCAAAAGCAGAGGCAGTGTGGGAACAGGCTTTTCGAGTTTCGCAAACGCCCACCTGTTGATGAACACACCGATTCTCGCCTCTTGAACTATGCTGTCCGCTTCCCCGACGTTTACATCGACGGTCTCGAAAATCGAAGGTATAACGCTACCCTTTGAGAGTGCACCGGCGCGTGAAGATACAGAATATTGTCCGCGTTGAAATTATTCCGCGGAAGCGAGAGATCATCAAAGTTGTCAATCTCTATGAAATCCTCACTTGAGATCGACGGTAGATGTATCTTTGAGATATTCGAAATAAAGGACTAACGAAAAATTTATATAGAGTTTTCGTACTCTTCTTTTTATAAGTAAATAAACAAACACATCAATTTTACTTTTGAATATCTCAAAGACTTCCACAGTTGATTAACATCTATCGATAGCATTAAAATTGCTTATCGCGGCGAATTTCGATCGAGACAAATTTACTCGAATTATCTCATTATCTCGCTCCCGAAATCGGGAGCTTTCATCTGCGATGCATCTACATAACGATAAAGGGAAGAAAACTCACTCGGTAATCCTGCTGGCGAAGTTGGTCGACGTGTTTGTGTCGTACCATGCCATATCCTGTCTAAGGACGGCTTTCAAGAACATCTTGCGCACTTTGGAGATTTGTCTCAAGGCGGCAATATTGAGTAAGTCGACCATCAATATGCCAAGGACGAATTGAATCGCCGATAATGCCGCGCAAGAGACGCCGTAAGCAATCGAATCGTCGTATAAAGCGTCCATCTTCTCCTCGTAACTTGCATTAGCTGGTCTGAAATGACGAAATAACACTTTATTTCCGCGATCAGAAACGAGACCTTATCTTAGGTTAATATAATGTATATATCTTTTTTCCTGCAGTGCCATATACGTATAATACTTGATCTAGAATGATTGAGTATTACTTACAAAATTTTCCCACCTCCGAACCATGGCATCATGAGGGTTGGTGAGGTCACATGATTCTCTGTATTACGATCTACTAGTAGGGTACTGAATTCACCATATTGAATCGTGGCAACTGGCACACACAGTCCTACTAAGCAGCCCAATATTAAGCCTAAGACGATCAGCGTCAACTCCCCGCATGTTGCAAATCGAAACTAAGTTTAAAACAATTAAAAGATGATTCATTTAGCATCGAATATGTAAATACTTTATAATTTATAAGTAGCACGATTATTTTATTTACATAGAAAATATTAAAATATTAGCAGAAGTATAAAAGAAATAATGTATTAGAGCAAGAAAATTGTTCTAAAGTTATATAAACACGTTTTTGTGAGGGATTCAGCTTGGTAAGTTTGCTCGTACTTGAATGATTCAGCAGCGCGAATTTGTGGCTTCCGAAAGATTTAACTTGCAAGATTAATTTACCTTACTAACAATGTGATTAACGAACGACCAACTACTCCTATCAAGAACGATCATAATTAACCGAAAAACGTATTTAAATTTGCAACGTTGTAAAAAATTCCATTCAAGCTAAATTTTTAAATGCAAAAGGATTCACGGTCTATTAAGATATAATGTAGAAAATTTTATAAATGTATCTCTCCCGTGATGAGCCATAAACTGTCATTTATCTTGTAGAAAATATCACTTTTAACAATTTCGTTGATGAATCACTCTAAAATGCGTGCTCCCGTTTCGTTTAAAGCGCAGTTCTGTAAAGAAAGCTTATATACTCTCTAAAAGTGAATCAGTGTATTATCACTGTAATCAATGCTGTACTTATAACTGCTTGTAATCAGTGAGTATTTATTGTTTTTTAGTGATAATACACTGATTCACGCTAGTGAAAGTAGTACATATACTACTTTCACTAGCGTGTATCAGTGTATTATCACTGAAAAACAGTAAATACTCACTGATTACAAGCAGTTATAAGTACAGCACTGATTACAGTGATAATACACTGATTCACTTTTAGAGAGTAGGATGTACCAAATTTTTCGCTTTTGCTTTTTATCCATTTCATTAAAATTTTAATTAATTTTTTTCTTAGGAGAAACGTGTTCTTTTAATGTTCTTAACATTCTTTACGATAAACATAAAAATTCGTTAAAGCGATTCTACATCTTCGACGAAGATTCTATAAACAAAAAGAAGAATGTATGCGAGGTTGAAGCATCCGTAATATTCTCGATTCCTCAGATACCGGCTTTTGCCGCGGGAACATTGCGGTTGCGAGATCTATCCGAGGATCTCTCATGCGTTATCTCATAAATTATTCGTAAGAAAAACTCACGAGTTTGTAGTAAGGCACGGGTGGCAGCGATGACTTCTGCGAGGTTGACTTATCCTCCTCCTTCGTTTCCGGTGGCACGAATTCCCTGCGAACACAAAGTCGATTGTCAATCGAGAGTTTTACGATCGAAGTTTGAGTGATTTTCGTTGTCTACAGACGAAGTAATAAAATTGAATTTTCACAAAGACGTGAAAATGTATTTTAAGCATCTACGTTGTGGTCGCAAGATTACGAACCATCATACTAGAGGATACTTCACGGAATCATGTGCGGTTACGGAAAGAATAGAGGCGTTAAACAAACGACGCGGTTACTTTTACGGAGTGATAAAAGGGACGAAGTTTCGATACCGAAAGCATCCTCGTAAAAGCATATCTGTCTTATATACGAAACTGTATATGATCTGTTAAATATTTATGCGAGTCTCCTCTGGCTGTATTAAGACGTTAATAAGCTGGCGAGCAACGATCCATTATCCAGCCTCTTTATTTATTTTTCTAGATATAAATATACACATCAGAATTTGTAACGAGCTTATTCGTACATTGCTTTGCCATTTTCTTGTAGCATATATTCGGCTTCATATTTATCCCTTTCCTTGTCTTGTTGTGTGTCTGAAATGAAATATATACACAACATACCATACACGTACAAAATTCTAACATCATTAAATGCAAGGCATGCTGGAAATAATCTATCTCTGTTACCATTGTTTATTATGTTTCATATTGAAATATAATAACATAATAACACATAATTAAAATGAATCTACGAAATATCTTTATTTATATTTTGTAATGATATAGCATGTATCGCATAGTTAAATTATCATACTTTCCACCAATGAATGATAAAGATATTATCACATATATTTCGTAATCGCATATGAGATTATAATCAATGCAACAGTAGATATCAATGATACTTTGAGAGAATCATCTTATTCGATAAATGGCCTAAAAAGACTGTCTTGGTTAAAAATCGTAAATCGAACGGAGGAACATTCGTAAATCAGCAATCTAAAGATCGACGAGAATGCAGGGAACTTCTAACCAGACGAGAGAGCGCAAAAAAGTAACCAGGATCTGTGAGAAGTTTCGACGTCGTCGTCGCAAAGCCCAGGAACTCGAAAAGCAGTCCTGGATGAGAGACTTTGGTAAAAGTCGACCGGCATCTCTCCGTGGGGGCTCCATTAGCGACGTAATTGCTGTTAGAAACTCCTCCGACAAATCTACGATCGGCGCGGAATATAGGAAGCTTTGCCACCTGAAGTAATAACAGTGCCGTAGCCACGCATGCTCGATAGACGCAAGATTGAAGAGATAAGTAATCAGCGTAAATTTTCGCGCAAAATTCATCAAGGATAATCCTATGGTTTATCGAATATTAAACTGTGAAAAATGGAATTTTATGAAAATAATCAGAAATAAATTAGTAGCAATGTCACTTTAGAAAATATAATACATGATCAGATGATTCTTATTATGTTTCTTATGCCTTTCTCTTTTTTTAAAGAAATATGTATATTCTTTTAGAAATATTTACCGAGTTCCTTTCGCGGACTAATAAACGATATTAATATTTACATTAAAATAATACATCGTCTTTTAATCACGATTGTAATTCGAAAATTCGCATACGGCACTGGTAACCCCTATATACTTTACAAGACCTGTGTAACCGATCGCCCCTCAAGAAAACTTTCTTAGTCGCAGCTCTTGTGGAAGTAACTAAAACGAGTAGCAGTCTCTGCTTGAAATTTCAAGTGAGACATTTAGTACCTCTTAATACATTCTCGTCACAAGTTGTAAGTTAATTGAATAATTCGTTGCCCACTTTTATCGTGTAACTCAAATGAAATCCATTGAACTTGCGCTTATTATTAGTTTATTCGCTTAAAAGTAGCTGGTAAAATAGTTGTTATCAATATAAACTTTATTTACAATGCTTGATTTTAAAATAATATGAGGTTCTCTATTTACACATTGGTCGCGAAAGATACGTGATATATGCGAAAGAATAAATTTAATAACGCTTTATTACATTATTCTTGATATGGTGGAAAGTATAATAATCGACTACATGCAATAATGTATATATATAATGTACATATATTTTATACGAGAACGTGATTTTTTATAATTATTTATAATAATATTTTATAATAACTTTTTACTTTAATTTGAAATTTTTTTACATCTTATATCAAAAACAATTCGTTCTTATCCAGCAATAATTATTCATTGTCAATTCACATGCTCGTAATCTGATACATATATCTTACATTCCTATCAAGGAATGATCGATTTGCGTTGATTACATGTAATACTGCACGTGATTGTTGCGATCATTTTGCGGTTGTTACATATATGTATACATGATGATGACTAAATTGTTCTGCACCGATGCTGATTGGTAATCATAATCGCTCAAATTGAAGAAAATGAAACGATATATGCGAGCTCGTAAAAACATTAAAGCCAACAAAGCACACAGCATTAACAATGAATCTTAAGCAATTCGAGTCAATCAAGTTGTTCGAGCTTGATTAAATCGTACATCGCATGAGTGGAATTATGAGTAATATTTTATCGAAATTTTAAAAAAGACCGCTGTGTTTTCACAAATTCAATTGTATAATCTATTGTACCTTAATTCCACGTCGAATAACGCAATAAAATTCTCAATTTTTAAACAAGTAAACGCAATCATTCTAATGATATCAATACTTACATCTCGAAAGGATCTTTTCCGGACGGGGAGAGTGATTTGATCTGAGCGTCTCCATTTGAATATCTAATGAGCCCTCGCGAGGGTTTGCGGATAACGGATAAATTCGCTGCGTCATCGTGCATTCTCAATTAAAAACTCTGTAATCATAAATAAAAAAAAGATAATAAATTAAACAATGATTGAAGCTTATAATTTAATTAAATAAAATGATAATTAATTTTTAATTTATTTGCTTTTTCACATTTTTATTTTTTCACATTTGCTTTCTGCATTTCGCGTCATCGCTTTATCTTGTGTCATATAAATTTCGCAGAGCAACAAGCCAAAGACAAAAATTCTCGTCATTGCAATATCGGACTTGGGAATGAGCAATTCACTCGAATTGAGTGCGTTTCACGCAGTTAGTCATGTTGCGACACAAATAGCGCCCTTATTTACTCTCGCCATTATCTACTATATCATATGTTTGCGCGTCGAAATACTCAATCTAAACAATGATTAGACACGTGGTAGTCGCGTTAATTAATCGATCGGTCGCTATAAGCTATATTAATATCAACGGCAGCAGCGAGTTCACTCTACGCTCTGGCCTATTAACGGGATATCTCGTTCACCTCGTCCGTTTCGCGAGCGCCCATAAAGGGAAACGTCGATTTGCCTCTTCGATACGTCGAATAAAACGAAACTTTATCCAGCCCGTCGCGACGGATCGACGACTTTTCCGATATGCAAATGCGATATCGGGTACCTTGACGTTAAGAGGTTGATGCAATCGGCGGCTACGGAGAAAGGGGATCGGTCAGGAACGACGTTAAAACTCGCCCGGTCGATGCTTTTAAGAACGTGCGATGAAAAGCGCAAGCGAACAAGACTTCGTTAGGCCAGTGAAAAAAGTACTGACGAGGGGCGTTTCATGTGACTGCCCGATCCAGCCGACGGTGGATGCTGCGTTTGATTACGAAAAGCGTACGAGTGTACGAAACGCGCGATTGCAGATTTTCCCGTATCAATCCTCTCGAGTGCGCGGATAAGTTCTTGGAAATTAAATTGTTCCCTCCCTTATTTCTTTGCATCATCAAATGTAGAAAAATTATTCAGACTTTGCTCCCTCTCGATAGATTACTCTGTACAATTCTGATATTTAGTTTGTAAATTACGTGGTGGAGTAGAACTTTGTTATCTTTGCTATTCAAAAGTAGAACAACGTAAGAGCCCGTGTAATTATAACAGCTCATTCAATTATGTAACTTCCGTTATCGTGACTACTTATCTCCATTTAATCTCCAATTAATCTTTTTATCACTTTGTCAAGTTTCATAAACTATACCACACCGGATCGAATCGATAAAGTCTGAAGCTCTCTCCGCATCTTAGTCATATTAGATGTAATACTCGTCATTAAAACTTGATTAATATCGTATTTATTAATTGCAATTCGCTCCAGTATCACGTACGATGAAATATGAATGAGAATTATTGAACGCTGCTTGAAAATTAAGCCTCAAATTTGCCGTGGCTAAAGAGAAGCTTTGTCTCGAGTTCCTTGACCGAACTCTCTCTCATCTCTCATTAAATACCCTTGATGTTTTGATATCAAAACGTCAAGGGTATTTAAATGCTCGAAACAGTTTCAGATTATCCTATTTCACGATATGATTTCCCGATTTCATTTGTGTCTCCCAACCTTCAATAAATTGTCTACGCTCGCGACTCGCCTTCTAACAAGCAAAGTCTCTTTTTTCCACCGTTGAATCTGACACACGAAGGAGTTTATAAAATTTTCCCCTCGTTCCGGTTGATCTAACACGATCGACCTATTGGCTTCGGCAAATAAATTGTCCTCCCTCGTGTGTGTCTGTGAGTGTGAGTGCAATCCACCTTCCTTTCGTTCCTGCCTTACTCTGAAACCATTGCAATTCCTTCGGAAATCTTTAAGTATCGCGCAAAATCAATAGTGTGTACCTTGCAATTCTTACTCGTGCAAGATACACATTCATAGATATATTTCTCCCTTTCTCTTTCTTTTCTCTCGAATCAAAATAAAATAAAAAAAAATTATATGAAGTGATAAAATAAAAAGATATCGATAAATGCAAATTGCAGTTGATTCGCACGAATCCTCGAGTTCACGAATGTGGCTTTCTATCCGCGCGATTTTAACTTTCTCGGGCTCCTTTCAGGACTCATAAATCATCGATGTGATCAAATCGGAAGTCGGACGGAAATAGCTGTCACCGAGATAGCAAGACGCATTTGCCGCATTTCATCGGGCCGCGATATAGCGTACACAATACAACCCATTAATGACATAAAGGATATTGTCGAGGAGAAGAATGGACCGCGAGGGTATTCTCGGAATAAAGAAGTTTGCGCGCGCGAGCTGCTAAGGCCGCTTTCATAATGTCGCTTGACTTTTCCAATATACCTATATAATGTCGTTAGAACGTCGGAATCGCAAAGTAGAGGAGTCCAACAAACACGGAGACGCGCACAATCTGCTTTCATCGAGCTTTCTCGAGCGCGCGCGCGCTTCGTCGCGTCGCTGAAAAATCGCGGCTAATTGAAAAAATTGCCAAAGTTGCGGAAACTTTCGGAACGGTAGTCGTCGCCTCCGGGTGGTGCCCATCTTTCGCGCTCGCGAAACTCTATTAAGCTCGAAAACTAATTTCCCAACCGACCTCCAGCGGGGCGGAGGTCTCGTAATCCTCGGTGGTCTGCGGCTCTCGAGACACGTGTCCGGGGAATCGGCGATTTATTATTTTACGGAGTTGCAGATGATCTGTATTAATTTTTGTTACAAAAATTAATTTTCCTCGAAGACTGCAGAAAATAAAAAAAAATAATGGATCTTGCGAAAGACACGTCCAAAATTAATATTTGGTTAAGTTATTATTACGATGAAATATCTCACACATTACAAAGTAAATTCAAGAGTTGTGGAGAACAGCAATATATATTTTAGTGAATATTTTATTTTTATTTTAATTATTTATTCGCAGACATTTTTAATTATTCATTCGCAGACTTCAATTAGTTAAACGAGCTTGTTATTTGCAATATCGTCCGACGAGTTCTATCTATATGAAAGATATCGTGAAAGATACCTCTATATTTCTTGATATTTCTCGTTGCACTTTTGCAAAAAAACGAAGCTGAATATCGGGAAATACAAATACGAATCGCGATGTTTCCTTATTCGTGGAAATAAAAATCCGTCTTCGCCGTGTACTCTTGCTAGTCTCAATGTAATTAACACGACGTTCCGTACCTCCCGCTGCTTTGTGAGCCTCGGGGTTCGTTAAGCTCGGCAAATTAATTTCCATCGTATTTTCAAATCCCCGACTGCAATTCTTGCGGTCTGCTCGCGCGAATGCGAATGCGAATGCGCACGTTGCCGGGCTTGCAGCGATTCACGACCGCGGTTCCGCATCCGTTTCGTCGGACGATACCCCTTTCTCAAATGGAAAATGATGCCGCGGAGGCGAAAAGTAACGGGCGTTGAAAGTGCGAAGTCGCGCGAAGGAAAAGCGCGACATACTTATTCGGTTCGCGTATTTTACGCGCTTCTCTTCCGGCAAGGAATAAATTAAATGTAACAAATCGAAGAAAACATTCTTGTGCAATGTGACTTTTGCAAAATAAGATCGTGTGAATAGCACAAATGCGGGACCCAACGTTCTTCCCACTCTTTCCGATTAGATTTCTTTAGACCGTTCACCCACGTTCCTCGGTCAATTTAAATTTTTCTTAACGAAAAAGTTTACGAAACGTCATAGTTTGTTGCAATTATTTAATCCTTAATGTTGGATATTTTAAGAATTAAACGATAAATCTCAAACTTCTTTTGAAGTGAAAAGAAAATTCATATGTAAATGAACGATATATTATCTCTGATAACTGTGTCGCGGGGGACTCAGTTATCAGAAATGTTCATCCGGCACTAGTCGTTTTCTAAGTAATAATCAGATAGTAGCGATCGATTAAACAAGATAAGATTAGACTCCATTTTCCTCCGCGTCGTAAATGAAACATAATTATGAATCGAATTATAAGTCGAATTATCGTCGTTGAACTAAAGTTTCAATGTGAAAAGCAATAAAACTTACGACTAATCGATGAGCTGATAACAATGCTGATATATAACTTTCGTTGTAAAATTTTTAAGACGGATACAGCAGCCGAATTATATCTCTGAAGTTTTTTTTACTATAATATCTCCTCGCAACGGTACTAATGTTGCAACACGCGAAAGCCAAAAGAAGATCGATGGCTCCGCAATACATCATGTCAGAAATTAATTCAAGATTTGATATCCTCCACAGACACGAACTTCCGCGAGTGAGCAAAAAAGAAGGCTCTGGACGAACTTCGTTAACTAATGTCGAGGCGTGACAGAAAGTTGCGACTTTTTTCCGTAGCAGCGAAAAAGTAATACCCGGCAAATCGATTGGTGCGAATGACGCAACAGACTTCCCGCTGTCGGACACGAAATTGGGCGGGTCGCTAAATACACAGGAGATAATGATTAATTTTCTAACTTAATTCGCTAACTTAAGCTCTCTCTCTCTCTAATTACGTAAACAGAAGACTAATTAGATTTTCATCGAAGCCAATCATAATTTTACTGCGTTTATACATCATAACTCTACCTTAATAATTATTCGAAGTACCGAAATAACTTCCTCGAAAACTTTTATATCTTACTTTTTATATCTTACTTTTCCCTATTTTTCCCTCTCTTTTTCGGAATATATGTCAAGGCGAGACGCGCCGCAAAGTTTAGTATTTCGAAATAATGAGATAAAACGGGGTGGGAAATTTGGTTTGTGCGGAGGCAACGCTCTTTCAGAAGCTAATCGATTCGTGGCCACTGTGGGGCCATTTCGCAGGATCATCCCTACTAAGGCGAGGTTTTATCCACTGGGATTCGCCGAGTATCTCGATGTAACCTGCGAAAGGAACAACTGACTTTACCCCAGGAGACATCGCGCCTCGAAAATACGATGGAGAAAAGTCGTAGAACGAGTTCTCTCAGTAGTTTTAACGCGTACAGGTCAGCCGTTGGATGCGGGAGCAGAGTGAATTCTGCGAAAATCGATGAAAATAATGAGATATTCGAGACGTACCGTCCGTTTATCCTATCTGATCATAGTTATCTCGGATAGCACAATTGCAACGTAAATATTTGTCACGTTTGTCCGCAAAGTTAATATATACTTACAAACTTGCGTAAAGTTTTCATGTAAATCTTATAATATTCATTTAATTCGATGCAATAAAAATAGATGATAGCAACCTTTAAATTATAGAACATAAATAAATCTAGAAATGTGACGAATTAATTAAACGAGATGAAGAATAAAAGTAATAACGTGATTATAATTTGCATGTTTCGTTCAACTTTTAACGGGAATTAAATGTTAATAATTTAACCTGCGACGATAGCAATCGGTATTGAAATTAAAGCGCTCGCTTAATGAAGAGGATTAAAGCGTACAGTATCTCGGTAACAAAGCTCAAAATCCTCATCCCAACACTCGCAACTAAGTATCCTTGACTTGTCGACCGTTCAAGTTACGAGAGTTTCTAGTTTAATACTGTTACAAGAATCAACGCGAAACAGATGTGTCCGCAGAAATCTTCTCCATTTCACGCTATTAGTCTGAACGTTATCTTTACAGAGCATCTAACATCGAATTTCCTCCAGTAATTCCAGCAAAGCGACTATGCAAAAGACATTATAAAGAGATTGAGAGAGAGAGAGAGAGAGAGAGAGAGGGAGAGATCGAATTGCATATATATTGTAATAAAAATAAATTGTTATACATGAAAAATAAAATATAATTAAAAAGAGAAAATAATAGCAATATAAAAATAGCTTTTAATTTAAAAAAGTGAATTCTTTTCCTTATAACAAGAAAGGTGATTTTTTTACGACAATTAGAAGAATGTTGAGTATATATTTATTTATAGTGTTATGTTTTTGATGAGTCATTTTGATTCTTTTGATGGATATCTTAATGAGCGGAATTTTGTGTAGATTTCTTACTACTAGATATGAAACGTTGTTATAAGATTGCATCATTATTTACATGGGCTGATATCAATTGAAATATTTATATAATGGAGAAAATCAATCGTGTGAATTGATTTGCTTATCGAGATCATCATATTGTTAGATAGATGCTCGAAACGATGTGTCTTCTTTTCCTAGAACTTTTAATAAATTTATTAGAATATTTTTCTTTTTATTTGAAATCTCTCGTAACGAAGAAAAAAGCTTCTACAATTATATAAAATTTACATTCCACTTAGTATTGAAATTTAAAAAATTATAAATCGGAAGAAACTGATATCTCACGCACAAATTCTTGAATTATCATAATAAGCAAGTATAAACTGATTGCTAATAATAAACTGGGGAAATACTGTGTCAATAATTTTGAAAATCATTCTCAGTATGATTCCATTTTATCTTTCGTTATCAAAATCTTGAGCATTAAAATCTTAATCATCACTTGATTTTCATAATTAAAAATAAACATGGTATACTGCATTGATTGATGCAGTTGTTTTGTTAAAAATGGAATCAATTCTTAAAAATAATCAAATAATCTCGAATTATCGAATTAATATATATTTATAAATTATTAATAAATTATAAATAATTTATCAGAAACTTTTTTTGAACGGTAAATATTACCGCCAAAAAAGTTTTCGATTGTGTAATATTTACAGAGTTGTGAACGTAAAATAAGGATGGATTTATGACAGAAAGTAGATATAAGTGTTTTGTTTCTAAAATATTTGTAGATTTAACATATTTATGAACGCATTTTCATAAATAAAAAGAGATAATGCGTGTATAATATGAGAGAATATTCTGCAAAAATACATTGTCGAAATTGATGTCCGTGAATTTTCGTCATAATTGCTCATATATTATACAATTGAAACATTTCAAACTAGATAATTATGGTTCAAAGTACGCCTGCGATTAAAATAATAACGGAATTATTACAGCAGATACTGCTTAAAAATTTGATTAATGTATATATGTATATTAATGTGTATTAATGTATACATGAGGTTGATATATATTGTAGGCTTTTTATAAAATTAATTTTGTTGTAAAAAGAAGTTTTTTTTATATTTTAGTTATATGTCTCTTTAAGAAAATTAGATTTTTTTGCAAAAAGATTGAATTTTATACAAGAGAACCTACGAGAGAAATACGAGAGAAAGAGAAAATTTGTACATTACTTAATCCTTTTCCATTTAGAACTAGAAACTTTTGCTTAGACTTAGAAAAAATCAAATTATTAGACACTATATATATATATATATATATATATATATATATATATAAATAGAATTGAATTTTTATGATGATAATTGATGATTATTTATGATTATTATTTATATCTTTCAAAGTAAAAAATCACACCATTTATTTTTATCCAATACGAATTTGTGTAAACCGACTTTATAGAAAAAAATATCATGATGAAATTAATTTATCAATTTATAAAAGCATGCGTTTGATAACGCTTGCACACTATGATGCTATGTAACTGCCTCTTGACAACATTTCACAATCAACTATCACAGTCGATGATGTTGCTATTTGTACTTATCGTAAATATTTGACATATTTTAAAGCATTCATGAATACAATCTGATATGCCAAATCTCGCAAAAATCACGAGAAGCATGACTTTTTTTTATGTAATATACGTTGCGCATACATGTGCAATATTAACAATTCTTTAAAATTATTATCTTATCTTTAACATCGTAAAAACAAACGTTTGAGATATGAAAACTTTTATATATATAAATATGAAATTCTTCGGTGAATCAATATGATGATATCAATACATGATTAATATATTATCGAATTTTATATCATTAACTCATATGTCTGCACAAACTAAGGAACACTGTCAAAAAAACAAAAGCGTAATACAAATAAGAAAGAGTAAAATGAAAGATGTTTCAGTAAAAAATTGATTATACATATTATATTCTAGTATGTCATCTGATTGCATTAGTTAGAATTAAAACTAAAAGAATGCATTTTATTGATTAACTTATTCTAACTTTATAACGCTCGAGCCAATTTAGAATAATTTCAAGAGGTCAAAAACACCCTATATGAAATAAGAATGTCTATTGATTTCTTATCACCGGATTTATATTTTCAACGGATATTTATCGAAAATTATTTTAAAACTAAATCTTTTTTTTTACATATATGTCAAACATATAATTTTGATAATTTTTAACACTGCTTTCATGATAAAAAAAATCTTAAAAATCGGACTTTTTAAGTGATAGATGTATGAAATAAAAATCCATATTCCAGAATTTTTGTGTATCGAATTATATTCGGAAATGTATTGCAATATTGTTTGTAATATTTTTGTAATCGGCTTAAAGCTTGGAGGGGGACTTGTCCCAAAACGCACACGATAAATCGATGAACTATCGATGAGTTTATTTTTGGAAACCAACTGATCTTTTCCTTCTGAAATTTATTTCTGATACAAAAAACGAGAAGAAGGCGGGTGAATGTTGTCAAACGAATTCAATTGAAAACTTTGTCGAAAAACTTGGCAACGATGCTCAAAAGATGGTGGGTTTCTTCATCGAGAAAGCAGCGCGGTAAAAATAGATCGATTCGGGTCGTCTGGCAAGACTTTATTGCGACGAGAGATGAAAGAAAATTATCCTCGGAGTCGTTCAAATAATCGCGAAAATTCATAATTTACATCTGCAATATATCGGGTATAAAAAGACGATGGTAGCAATTATAAGCATAATCTTTAGTAACGATCTTGGATCGTTTGCAACGAATTTGCAAGCGAGAGCATTTGATATCAACTGCTCTCGATCAACGATAACGTAGCCCTTGATTTTACGCGAAGCGTTCCAATTCGACATAATTTATATGCTACGCACACGCGGTGAACGCACTGCGAGTGATATCAAAGGTAACTGATTTAACGTGACTACAGATTATAGCCTGTAGGCAGACACATTGGATCTTTGATGCTGCTCTCGATTTCCTATTACATCTACTCCTGTTGCGTGTACAATCTTGTTTGCTCACGTAATGCATCCTAACCCATAATTATAAAGCGTATAAAGTGTTCAAAATATCTCAAATGATAAGGAAATTATAATTTCCTATCGGGGTACTTAAATTTTTAAATTGAAGAACAGATTAATCATCCGCGCATCCGATAAATATAATACGAGATAAAAGGAGGAAACATGAATACATCAAGCCACTATTAATGGGTTCATTAATTGATGAAGCAAAAAAATTAAACAATCGAGAGTTGTATAACTTACAGTATTATTCTATGAAATTAATGATGTGATAATTTAATGGACGCGTTAGAAGTAGACCGGAACGATCGAAATAATGAATCGAGAATCAATCAATATTAGAGATATCGCGCATCAAATATATGAAATCTTCATTTTTCTTTTATGACAGTTATTTTGATTGCGCGATTTCGAATCAATCTTGGCAAAGCATTGTGATCGTCCGATGCAAGTATCAGCGATAATGACGGGATTTAGATTCGATCACGTTCGATACAAATGATCTCTCTGACGATCCATTCAAGTCCCTTCGAATGAACAAGCGAACAAGCTCATCCATCCCAGAGACGACCTTCTCGTTCGTATTCGTCACGGTATTTCGGACGAATCTCGTTTTCTTCCAGGTGGATCTCGAAAATATTTTGATATTGACTACCGACTGCTGATCCAATTTGCCTTTCGGCTCGATCTAATCAACGCGAATATCCTCGGCGATATCCCTAATGGTCTGCGACGAGTAGGAGAAAACTCACCTTCTCTTCTCTATTGCTTCCAATCGATATCTCAAATATATCTGATGAGTTTTGGCTGGATCCCGTCATAAGTGTCCCTCGCAATCACAACACCTGTCTGTGTCACTTTGGTCCCTCGAAGATACGTGCGCTGTCTTCGTTTAATCCTTACACTTCCGAATGTATTAAATGGCACATACACACGATTCGATCGGAAAGGGATATACCTGAATTACCGCGAAATATAGAATACGAAATATAATGTAGGTGCACAGCACTGTTTTCACTAGACAAAACACGACGAGCTTGAGAAAGAAACGTCACGAGGAAATATTACGATCCGTTCAATTGATATAGTCACGAATCACTAAGTATCGTTTAAAGACGCTTGTCTTTTATAGGCGCGTGAAATGCTTAGATAAGATGAGACGTGAATTGATTGATACAGGTTGCGATTGCTTGGGGAAAACGAAGTTTTCCTGTCGCAAGCAGGTGACGATGAATATTTTACTAATCATGCGTCATATAATGAAAAATTCACACAGGATCCCAATTTGCGGTTTTGCGACAATGAATGCGCAAAATTAAACGATTGAGATTACCTTATTTTGAAGGAAAGATGCATCTTTTCTATTAATAAAACACAGTATAGAGATTTCCAAATCAGAAAAATATTATGATACACGAATTATTTCTTTAGAAAATACAAGCTGTATTCTTAGATGATTTTTACAAAATTCATATACATAATCCTTACATAATTTCATAAACATTCTTTTTAAATATTGATTATATTTTGTTGTTGTACTCTAACAAAGAAAGAATCGAAAGTTTCTTCCAATTTTGATGAACTTGGAGATAAATATATATAAAAAAATTTATTATATAAATATATTTCAAATACTCTAATATATTTTTACATGTAAAATGAAATATCCACAATATGCTTTTTCTGTCACTCTTATATTAATGATTATTAATAGTAAAAGATAATTCTTCAATTTGAAATTCAATCAAAAGTGCTGAAGAATACTTCTCATTATTATTGTTATTAAAGAAGACTTATATGATAGAACTTTTCAGTCTTTAAAGCAATATACTTTTATAATTAAAAGTTAAAATTAAAAGTTGTATTGAAGAGTCTACTTAATTAATATATACATAACGTGAGAGATGTAAAAATTTCGAGCAAAATTTATAAGAGTTTCCTTATTTCCGATCATTAATTATTTAAAAATTATTAATGCCCGCATATATTTTCATTAGAAACACATCAATCTCATATTAATTACCTTGCCAATAAATATTGATATGATTGTAGCGTGATATTTTTTGTCGTCTTCTGCTCTGTGTGACAGCACCTTGACTAAAAAAGCAAGTTTGAATCGTTCCGGAAATGACTAACTCAATTTTCATGAATTCAAATGTTACAAAATTTATTTTTGAATGTGAATTAGAACCCACGAGACGGAACTATGATTTTTAGTCATTAATCATTCTTTCTATAGCAAATATACGCTATGCGGAACAATATATTCTGTTATCTAGAATATGATTTATTACGATGATTTAAGTTTGAGTAATTGGCTTTCTTTCTAAAAATAAAATGTTGCTTAGAAACGAGCAATAATATTTAAGATTTTTCATGTGATTACAGATATAAAATAATCGACATTTGTATGAAAGAATAATCTCATAATCTCGCATCATATCTAGAATAAAAAATTTCCTAGAACATTAGAATTGGCAATCACATACGGGAAACTTTGGATTGAAAGATGATGCGATTTCCGCTTAATTCCGTTTTTCCTTATCTGTATTTTAGTAGAAAAATGCGATTTAGCTGCGATTTAGGAATGGTCTTCATGAAAAAATATTGCTAAATTCCTACATACATACAACTCTATTGTTATAATAAATATTGCCCAAATTTTCCATAAATTATAATTTTATATTTATATTCACGTTATATAATGCTCAACTTGCAATGAAATTAATAAATATGATCAAGGTCGGATTATAGTAATGTTCGATCAAAGTTTTTTGTGAGCATCGTAAAAATTGAATTGAATGATGCGTATAATTATTTAGGTTTCTACAACATAATAATTGCGTTTTCGTGCGTAAAATTTATAACATTGGCGCTTCGTTTTCGTTCTTGTTGTTCATTACTCTTCTCACAGTTTATGTTGAGCTTTGTCTGTTTGATTTCAAAACAAATTAAAAATTTTCGTTATTTTGTTTTTCAAACCATTTTTAACGAAGGTATTTTTCCTCTTTTTTATCTCTTTTACATAAGTCCTTTGCTTTATAATTTTAAATTGTTTTTTCAGCCTTTTTTGTTTTATTTTTTTTTATTTTTGCAACTTTATTTTTATAAAGGTTACTAAGGCACTTACACCGTCCCCTTTTATAGTTACCATTATTGACATGTGTCGTTTGGACACGTTATTTGAAATTTCATTTGTTAGCATGCGTCCATTGGCAAGACGTCGTGTGGGATGTATTTTAATGAGATGATCGAGCATAATTTTGGTGGCCAGTCGTTTCGGTGAACATACAAGATTGTTTTTTGAAAAAAGACCAGATTTTTATTTCTGTTCCGAACGAGAGAAAAAATGCTTAACATTATCGAATCTTAAATGATTGAATGACGTTTGTTAAATCAAGAAATTGTTGCGTCATAAGTATTTCCGTAAAATTCAAAGTCATTTGTTCTGTACAGCGACTCATTATTTTTTTTTTATTTTTTTGTATTTATTTACTTTAATTAATTAACTTCATATCGACATGTTTATTGAATAATTTCGCTTTGTCACATTGATGAGAGTCCAAAAGGGACCGAAACGTTTGTAAAATTTTGTTGTTGAAATTATAATTTTTGTATCGTGCAATATTATCTGCGATTTTTCTTGGTCCTAATAAGTCTTCCTTACATTATTGATTTACTAAATTAACTAATTTTAATTAACTAAATTTAGTAAATTAACTCGAATAATTTCTAAAAAGGTCTAATAGTCCGATAATTGAATAAGTTTCCTTTAGTATTACATTAATTTAACCAAGAATCCTTTTATAAGAGGCACAGACTGTTTACAACTTTCTCTTTGCATCGTGTAAATTACCGGAAATATGAGAATTCCGCAAGGGAAGATTGCAAAAGAATTCAAAGGAGAAGAGCAACAAGACGCATTAAAGGAGAACATCTACGAAATTTATTGCGACATTTCGCTAGCAACTAACATATATATATATATATAATTCGCAATTATTACTTATAATTTAAAAGTAATAATTTTTATTATTATATAATCAGATTCGCATTAATCAGATTTCGAAAATCTATGAACGAGAATAATTCAACTGTTAACTTAATCAAAAATTTATGTATCAGAATTTAATAGTTTATTTCAGAATAATATCTAGAATTTCAATGGGCTTATTTTTTCCGCTTGATTCTTGAATTATGTACTATTGAAAATAATTGTTCTTTTTATAAAAGTAAGAAGTTTTTTGCTTTAATCTAGAGAAAAGATGAAAAAATTTTTCGATTAGCCTTGAATCGCAAGAATGCATACTAAAAATAACCGCGCCGGTCTTTAGACTGAAATAATAATAATGTGTAATGTTCTAAAGTGTTTCACGAACATAATGATAAATTTGCTATGCATTCCACCATCGCAACAATCAGCGTGGCGTCTGCGCCGACAACCGCCAAGTGTATTTCTGCTAGACATGCTGACATGACATTGACCTTAACATTTCTGAGATCGTGAAGTCGGTCCAACTCGCCATGAAGGAAAATAAGATTCGTGACTTGCATAATTTTAAGCGATATTGCAACTGATTTTGAAACGACATTTTAATCGATGATGCCGATCTCGAAAACGAACATGAAACGTCGATTCTAATAATTGACGATTTTTTTGCGTCATTCCTGGCTATTCTCGAACAACCGACGCCGCGACGCCTTGACGCCTCGACGTCGAGATGCTTACACAACGACGGTGACGATATCTTAAGTCTCTCCTTTTCGAGGCCGTCTGCATGAAGTACCCGTCGAACCAGTTGTAACCAGTATGGACCGAACGGACAAAAAGCATGTCGTGATGGATGGTATCGCTTGTTCTTGGTCATCAAAATGCAAAGCCAATCTATTTGTGAAATTTCTCCACGTGTAACTAATCATGATGTTGGTGGTAATATAATATCAGCGCCTTTAAATGTCAGCCTTTAATGCATAAATTAGCTGTGAAATGATTTCTGATTTATCAATTATAAAAATATTATGAAATATTTTGAATGATGAAAGAAATCCTTGCCATTATCCTTGACATTATATTTAATAAATTTATATAATTTATATAAGAATTAAATTTTTTTCTAAAAATAATAAACGAATTGTGGCGCATTTAACGACGCAGCACGGCAGATCATGATGTTAGGGTTTGATCGTAAATATGAATTGTTGGTATACAGCACTCTATAGCTAGACTTATAAATGGATGGAGCCAAAACGTTATAATCGGTTTTCTGAATCGGCTATAAATTACAACGATGGATAAACTCTGTCGAAATACATATAAAGATTTCAGAGAAAGACGAATGATAGTGATCGTCAAAACGAAATAAATCGTTGGCAAATCGATTATTTCTACGATATACTATATATGACATAGACAGAGCGATCTTAGAGCCGCAACTGCACAAAATGCTTGAGGAAAATCCATTCGAATTGATAGAATGACCCGCTCTCTCGTTTCTTTCAGCTCCTTGATCTCTTTCAAGTACAATACCAAGTCTCGAAATGAATTTACAGAAAAATGTTTGTTACATTTTATGTACAAAATCGCGATATCTTTCCGATGGTTTCCGGAAACACAATGATCATAATGTTTCCGGATACAAATCGATGTTACAGTGCGCGATATGCGTTTGCTTTATTTCACTAATGGTGGAATCACTTGTTGCGTAAACAATTCGCGCATGAATTGATCTGTTGGGAATGTATTATGAGATAATATCATGCACGTTACACGCACTTGCGCTACATCGGGATATACTGGCTCGTTTTTATCTATTTCAAGCAACGCGAAATTTAAATTGGCCACAACGTCGATTCGCATGTCGGATGCATATAAACTCTGCGCGTTCCCGTTCTGCATGTTTTACAGAGCGCTTGTAGTAGGCCCTCGTTGTGTATTTTGTTGGCTATACGAGAATTATCGTATTATTACGCGTGCGAGTGAGATTACATTTTCGAAGTGATTTGTCAGTGACAGACCGCCGCCTGTCGCACGCAACGCGCGACATGTCGTCGCATCGTCGACGGTGTCACTCGGGCGTGAAGACGTCCGAAGGCAACGATGCAAAATTAAAATCCGCGAAGCAATCACTCAAGTGAGCCATGATAATCTATATGAAATATTCGTGCGACTTTGATACGATAACGATAACGATAAGTGTTGGAATTTCCTATGCTTATTTTTATTTGCGCGTGAATCTCAAGCGTGACAATGAAGTTCCGATTGTTTGTGTTCTTAGAAATTAAGAGCGAGAGTCCTTGTAAATTTCAAAATCTTATATACAGTATCGGTCAAAAATATATCACCTTTTTTGAGGATAATTTAATTCAAAGTGTATATTTAATTAATATTTTTCTTAAGTTGCTGTGTCCATTATTGAATGAAAAGTCTATTGTTCTATTGTAATCTATATACCTACTATTAAAACATATGACTAGATAGAAATATATACACTTTGAGTTAAGTTATTCTCAAAAAACATGAAGGTGATATATTTTTGGCCGGTACTAAATATATATAAAACTTGTAGAAACATATGAATAAATTTCTTTCTAGGGAAGAGATCGCGAGACAACTATAACATGAAGGCCAAAGATGTGTTCCAAGTAGTGTACATATGAATGTAGTGTACATATGAAGTGTACATATGAACAAAATATATGAGAACTTAAAAATTTATGCCCAATATGTTGAAAAATAAATTTTTATTTTCCTACTTTTCAAATTTCCTCATTTTTTATGAATAAAATCGATGTTGCACCGAGCGCGTTGTTTATACGAGCAGTTTTAATAATGTTCGTCATTCAATCCTGATTTGGGATTATAACAGTCAGCCGGATATAGTGCAATACGAGAATCGTGGTTTCCGAGGTGGAAGGGGTGGAGAATTTCAAGTGACAAAGGACGGATCGCAGGCGGATGGAGAAACTATGAAACTGAGCCTTCTCAGTTCTCTCAGTTACCGCAACAGCTGGAATATAACCTGGTGCCACAATTGTCTCCCGCTGGCAGCTATGAGCGTGGCAAAGAGACCTTTGAACCAACCTCGGGGTATCGTGGACACCGAAACCGTACATAGATGTATATGCGTGAAGAAGGTTTCAGGCGAAATATGTTCCAGTAGATCTGAGTTGTTACTATCGAGTCGTGAAAAGCTAAAGAGCAGCGAGAAGCAAAATTGCCTAAACGATGAAGGTATAAACGCATCAAACTATCCGTAAATAATCGGCGATTGTTAAAATCTCTGCCAGTTTAATAGTTGTGATCCGTTATTGAAACATAACTTTTCCCGAGTCGCCCGTAGTGAAAAAGTCCACTTAAACCGACCGTCCTTTCTACTTTTCCGCTAAAATAACTTTTCGATTGTATCGATTCTTCAATCGTCCTCCCACTCTTCTTTTCCCATTTGATAGAAAAGAAAGCATTAAGAATCCGAAGAACTACTTAGTTCGTCCTTAGGTTCAATTGTAATAATTCAGCTGGATTTATTTAAGAAATCAAGTGCTTATCAGAAACAATTACTTATATTCAAGATTAATAGATCGTGAAAAATATGATTAAAAATGATGAAACAATGTTAATGTAATGGTCCGATTAAATAGAAATGCATATAGAATGAAAAAAAAAAAACATTTATTCATATAAATCATTAATTTTCTGAATCATATATATTTTTTACTACACATTTAATTTTACTTGTAGTTATTATAACAGTATTTCATACAATTGAGAAAATCGCGATTAATAAACATTCCTTTTTTTCTGTTTCTCTACATAAGCTATATTAAATACGAGATTATTTTTTCTTTTCATTTTTATTATTTTTTTCTTTGCATTTTTATTATAATACTATGTTTGTTTTTTTCATTTTCATTATAATACTACTTTTATTGTAATATTCTTTTCATTCTATATGTATTTTTTTATTATAATATTCTTTTCATTCTATATTTATTATGAAAATTTAAATTATAATAATTTAACAAGGGATATTTAGTGAAATCTATTAATATTGAAAACATTTTCCGTCAAAGGCACAAGATTTATTAATTAATTCCTATTAATTCTTGTTAAAAAAAATCGCATCGCGCTTGCTCGAGTGAAAACAAAAGCTTCGAGCTGTAAAAAGAAACGAAAGGAAGAAGCGGCATCTCTTTCTTTGATAATTTTTAATAATACGGTTGTCTCGATATAATCGCGATGCCAATGATCCTGTACAAGCTCTTCGCCTAGATTTCGCGCTTGCAAGCAAGGGCGTCGTCGGAAATTCATCTCGTGCGAAACGCGGGTTTACATCTCCGTTGATGTTAGAAACCATTACGTCAAGTTAGTAATTCATGTTAAGTTTCTGCGAACATATACTCCCAATGTTAAACACAATTTCAGGGTTTCAGCATTCACTTCACGTTTTATCTAAGTGCGACGATATATAAAACGCGAGATTACAAAACCGTGCAAGAGTGCAGGTCATTAATCGGACCTACGCCCATGCTCGTCCAGGTGTACATCGATTTTCTTCGCCATTATTTCCCGCTCTTTCCCGATGTATCGTTGCCTGTTCGTGCACGAAAATGGGACGGATCTGCCGAGGACGGGCTATTCGACGGGAAATCAGACCGCTGCACGGGAAGAAAGAAAGCGAACGTTGAAATTGAAGGTGAATCATCCGGCGCGGGAATTTACGGGTCTCTCGTTTAATCTTTAATATCTTCTCTCCATCTCTATCTCGATCTCGATCGCGAGACGCCAACATGACTGGGTGATTTTTATCTCGTTAGATTCGTTTTACGGTCGATTCGTTCGATGAAAAAGAGAGAGAGAGAGAGAAAAAGATAGAAAGAGATAGTGAGAGCCGAAAAAATAAAGGATCTTCTTTGGCTTTAGGAATTACGATCGCGCCACACGTCCGTAAGTAAAATCGCTGGTCCGATTCGCCGGAGAACAATCCACGCGGGAACAATCCGTCAGCGATTGATTTGCCATTGTACGTAGTTGACTATCGTTCCAGAGCTGACTTTGTTAACGTAGATATGGCGTGAGAGCGTGCACGGTACCCTTATATTTCAATGCATGTTTCGATGCATCTATACGGGTATCGTTAACGCGTTTATAACTCGCATTCTCGCCGATAAATCGATCCGGAGTTTATTTGTTGGGACTTTATTTGAATTTGCAATTCTTGTACACGAAATAACAATTATACGTGAGATAATTTCAATATTTAATTGAGACGTATATATATAATTTTAAATAATTATTTCATTTAAATAATTATTTCATTTAATTATTTCATATAATAATTATTTCATATTATTTCATATATTAATAATAATTTTTAATCGCGATGCTTGCATCTGAAAAATCGCTGAAATATCATAAATATATAAAATAAACCCCCTATTAATTTTCTTTCTTATAAACACATTATATTTTTCCTTAATGTTTCTTTATAGGAAATTATTTCCAAATTTAATATTCCATTCTATTTGATCAGACGCGTTTCGCGCGCACGCTCGATTAAGCCATTCACGTTCCTGTGGTTCGTAGCGAATCTCGCGTGCGCGTCATATTTTGAATAAAGCCGCCGAGTAAACATGTCGCGACTGTCGGTGCCAAGTAGCCGTTGAACCCAAATCAAACACAGAACGGTAATGAAGGATCCGCTGACGATACACGCTGCGTTTCGCAATCAGCCGCGGATTAAAGCTCCGCCGAGCGTGTGCGAACATTCCGGAGCCGCTTCGCACTTAAACGCATGCAATAGCTACCGCTAATCGACGATGTCCCATCGATTTGTCCCATCGATTGTCAATACAAATTAGTGTCAACGATCCGCCATTCGAGCACGCGCGAGCACTTTGAACGATGAAACAAAATATTCGCCGAATACGATGCTTTTTTTGCAAACTGATGCGAAATGGTACACTTTTCGAAAAGTCCGTGAATACTTTAATATAAAAAGGATTCGCGGATCCCCCCGTAAATCTGCGACGAGGGAAAGCCCGTTAGACTTGAAAATTTCAATTTGGCTGCCATCAAACGGACGTTTATCCGCTTCTTTATGTGTCCGAATATGAATAAAACTCATTACCGTTTAATCTCTCCGCGGGATATACGATACGATTGCGGGGAGAGTGGGGAAAAAAGGAAGAGAGAAATATCTTTTTGAATCTCAAAAGAGAAAATCTATTGCAACGTGTGCGGGCGACCATTATTTATAGTCTCGTATCCGACGCGAGCATTTCTTTCGGGGCTGTATTTTTATCACGGCTTCATAAGCGCATAGATATTTATGCCGTAAATACGTATCCAGGTGGCGATCATAAATTTTGCGCGATACAATTACGACGTACGAGTACACCTCCCAATGTCATAAAAATGGTCGTCGTTATTGAATTATAGTAAGCGCGTACGCATAAAGCAACTATACCGTTCTTAATTAAAATATCGCGCACGAGAGATACGTGGATTGGATTATATGGATCGAGATTTTCTACGACGAATTACGAGCTGGATTCTCTTTATTATTATCGCCGGCATTTTTATGAAATTGCTTCAGCTAATTCGAGGATCTATTGCAAATGTAGCACCGATAACGTTCTATTGTCTGACGTGAGGAAGAATACATTGCGAATGAAAATATACTTTGTATCGATTTCCAAATAATTTTCAAGGGAACAGGATGTACAGGAAAAAGAAATTTAAAAAAAAGTTTAAAAAGAAATTTTAAAAAAGAATGTTAAAAGGAAATTTAAGACTGAAAGTTCTTAAGTAAATACATTGCGATATGAAATAAATGTTTATACATAGACATTATGAAGATAAAATTAATTTTTAATTAGTAGAAAAATTGATAGTCTTTTTTAAAGATATCTTTCTCCTTTCTTGGATTTTCTTTTGAGAGATTTTCTATACACACGTAATATTAATTATATTTATTCATCAAGAGTATTTAAGAATACAAAGAATAGAAAAGAAAGATTACATTAAAATTAGCATATCTAATTACTTATTCTGTGCGTACAGAAGTTAAAAGTTAAAGTCCATGAAAGATTTTATATACTTTATTAATCGATTTTAATCGTTCATGTGTAAAACTTTTGATTAAAATATAGATTGCATACTAGATCGACGTTCTTAGAACAGATTGGTGAAAGATTTCTTCAATATAACACACATATAACGCAGAAAGTAAAGAACACGTCTTTTTCCATTGCGTAAAACGTATAGTTACATGTTAGCTATTCAAACTAACTAGCGAATGTGTATACGTGGAAACGATTAGAGAAGTTAATATAGCTTGATAAACACGAATATTACGCCACGTCCATCGCAATGGGAAAACTTGGATTAATAATACATTTTGTACTCTAGAACTATCGCCGACAAACACCTCTGCTTTCTAAAGGCAATAACGTAGTCATTTTTATCATCCTTATTACAAATAATTAAATATTTCTTTATAAAATGCTTGACTATACTATCATTATTATTATATTATCATTTTTCATGTGTAATCGAAAATCGGTTACATCTGTTACATACATGATGGCATAATCAATAAATTTATTATTATACTGCAATAAAATCATATCGTTTTTCAAGAACTGCAATTTTTCTAATGCTACTTGCATCTCAGAGTTTATTTATTTTACAACAGGATTCATGTTTATAATATTAATCATCGCAATCTGACAAGATTTACAAAAAGATATTCCGGAATCTTCTTTATCTCTTAAAACTCACGAAACAGTAATGTCAAACAAAAGAATCGTCGCAATTAAAATCATGATAGAGAATCGGATAATTAATCGTAATTGACACAGATCGGTAATTAATAGTTTCCCGCGACTTGACGATAGGCCTCTGTAGTATTTGATTTGAGCCTCGGTGAGCTCAAATATATAATTCCACGATCTTTTCCTGCTACGTTAGTTCTTACTCGAGGGATTGCAACTCGAATCGCCGCATGGGCGTCAACGCGAGTCATAAAGAAAGCACCTGAACACACGTACATACACATACGTATACTTCGGTAGGATGAGGCGGCAGGATGCAAGAGGCAAATAAAAAGGTTGCCGACCCTCGGGGAGTGGTCGGGAATGCTCCGGGAAGACGCGGCGCTCCGGAAATGCGCCGCGGAAAGAACGGGGAAATTTTCGCTCCTTCCTTTGAGCGCGAGCGCGACACGTTATCCGACCTCGTTTAAATTCTCGCCGGTCGAGTAATGCGGAAGAAAATTAAGGAAATGAAAACGGATGATGCGAAAACGTAAACATAGCTACAGCGAGAAAAACTCACTCGCGACGAGATGTCTCTCCCTCTTTCCCTTTCGCACTCTCGACAAGATCCTTCGTCGCGCGCTTTTCTCGTCATGACGATGAAAAGATTACGCGGCAAAAACCGTGAGATTTCTGCTTTATGAGACAGTTATACGTAATACCTATATTATATTATGAAGAAATATATGCACTGGTTAAAGAAAAAGGAACGAAATATTTTCTCTTTCTCTTTCTCTCTCTCTTTCACTCATGGGACGTTGTTATTTCAGAAACTGGCCTGGTTGAATAATTGACATGGCGAGTATATAGTGCAAAATATCGCATTTACCCCAATGTCGCAATTATCCCGATTAATCGCATATGAATTGTATTGTAACTCTCTGAGTTCATTACACAGCCTATCAGCGGATCTCCAATTAACAATGCAAATTGTTACGATTCATCGAATAGGATCGTTCCATACAAATCATCGCGCACCGAAACCATCGCAAATTTTCACAATGACTTCGATTCGTGGTTATATAAGTGTCAATGGAGCGTCGGTGATAAAACTGATAAAAATAGCAACCTGATATCGCGAAGTTACTCGCTTCAACGAGAATATCTACGCATCTAGAGAGGTCGATGGCTTCGGATTCGATCTCACGTAATAAACTCAAACCCAACAGTAAGCTTCGTAGACGCCTGTTTCAATTCCGACACGCGATACGATACATTACACTCGGCTAAACTTGAGTGCACTTTAATCCAGTCAGACGCGTCTTAACGCGCGACATGGAATCACGAAACTTTAATGTTTTGTGAGTGGTTGATTAAATTAACGATGAAAAAGAAACACTTTTTAGCTTAGTTATATTATTCTAATTTTTATCGAGAAAAGACCTCGATAAAAATTGGAAAATTCTTATCATATTTAAGGTTACTCGTTGTAACCATATTATATTTTAATGATAAAAATGAGAAATTATATGAAACTTTCTTTTGCATTTTACGTACCAAAGAAAGTAAAATTTTTTGCATATTATTATATAGTATGATAAAATAAATTGTAAAATCTAGGTGCTCCTTTTTTAGCCATGCTTGATAAATTACGATATATAAATTTAATCTCTACACATTTTGTGTTTCTACCGTTATTTATATTAGGATAGTGATTTTATATGTGTACGTGTGATTCAGACAGTGATTCATGACAATTGATTCAATTGTTTTTTTCAATTCATAAATACGAAACAGGGGTTTCACCACATTTTATGATCATATGCTATCAAATACGAACGATGATAGGTGAGAAAAAAATGATTTGATCTCGAATGTATATCATAAAATAAATGTAAAATAAATCACGTGTCTGCGATTTTTCAATATATCCGATTTTTCAACCAACGTAATATCTGGAATATTCTTTTCGCGAATCACTAACGATAAAAAACCCATCGCCGATTTATATTTGTGATGTCGATTCATTACTCTTACTAGCAGCTTAATAATTATAAAAGGGAGATATCAGTAATCTGTCTCTTTTTTTCTTTCAACTTCCTTTGCCATTCAAAAGTCATAAATATATATACAAAGTGTCTCTGAATTCAGTGCCAAAATTGATACAGCGGCTTTAGGACATGAAAACAAGTCGAAAATGTTAATAAACATATGTCCGAATTCGAACGATTTCGGAGTTATAAGATAATAAAGCTTTCTTAAGATAATATAAATTGAAATAAGTATTTAATGTTATTTATTTTGTTTAAAGCTTTACAAAAGATGCTAAAAAATTGTTCCATCGGCTTCGATACACTCCAAATATTTTCCAAAATGCTTGAAACAATTTATTAATTCGTGCTAGAAAGTGTATCGAAGTCGATGGGAGAATTTTTGAGCATCTTTTGTATAAAGCTTTAAACAAAATAAAGAACATTAAACAACATTTATTTCAATTTATATTGTCTTAAGGAAGCAACTTTATTACCTTATAACTCCAAAACCGTTCGAATTCGAACATATGTTTATTAACATTTTCGACTTGTTTTCATGTCCTAAAGCCGTTGTATCAATTTTGACACTGAATTCAGAGATACCCTGTATATAACCTGGTACACAATAAAATCCTTGACTAGCGCGTAACGTCCAAAATATATATTTTCTTTGCTAACCACCAAATATAAAGCTTACTTTATCGCTTTTAATGAAATATCCTAATAGTGAAGCGCAGCCGATGCCATGACTACCACCCTCTCCTCTCATGGTCCCTCCATTATCACTAATTATTCTTCCGAACGGGAACGCGGGGGCGTTTAATCGAGCGCGGTGGAAAACACGGACCGTGACCGGAGATATGGAAAACCGCTGACGCACGTTAAACCGACACGACGAATCGTTAGAAAGAGGAAGAGACAGACACTAACTACTCATTTGCGTCCCATGTAAATCAGGGGAGAGAGCGTTGTATTTCATCTCAATCTAATCGCTTGTCCCATTGTTACACTGAAAAACGTCATTGCGGAAGAAGGAAATAGAACTCGATCACTAGCATATTATACCACCGACTATCGTACGTTCGCAATTAATACTATCGTCATAGTACAAGGTTGGCTTCGCTCGACGAAGCTTGTTCACGGTCAGTCTCGGTCAAGTATAGCTTCTTTGTAGTTTCCTTCATTCTTGCTACGCGCGTCTTACGTTAGACATATGCTTGCTGGTCTCTTATCTTCGTCGTATACGATAATTTTATCAAGCATCACGTAACCTCAAGAAGATAACGAGGCATGCGTTTTTTTTTTATATACTTGTCGATTCATCGATTATCAACGCCGGTACTTTACCGCAGACAAGCATTCTTTATCAGTAACTTCCTTAAATTTCTAAGGGCGCGATAACTTTTATTTTATTTCAATTAATTCTTAAAAAATAATAGGAAATTCAAATTTTTCTAAATTATTCAAGTTTTTGCAAATTTTATGATGAAATATATTTTCACATCGAAAATTTTCTCTCGAGAAAGTAATAACGATTCCAATCCGCGTTGGAATTCGTATCGTCGGCTTCGTTCGTAATGATGCGTATCGAGATAAAGTTTCTCGTTGAATAATTGCAATCGATTATAAATAATAAAAGAGTCAATTATTCGGGAGCTGCGGGATTTTAATAGCAAACTAAGATAAGACATCTCGCGGCAAGAAGAGCGGACTCTCGAGTAGCGGAATTCACAGCGGAATTCCGCGGTCGTTCTGATTAACCAGTGAATCAACTCTGGTGAAGGAAACCCGGAGCGCCAATCCTTACCGCGCACCTCAAGGGCAGCCTTGTGAAAATCCACTCGGCGGAGATTCCACTCGAAAATCGAGAGTGCGCTCTTTGTTTTCCGCCGCGTTGATCCCGAATCGGATTTTCGCGCGAACGCCGCGTCTCTGTCGAAATTGACATTGGAGTGCAATCGCAAGTCGACAATTATATCGGACGAGCGATCGAGATTGCTTCGTTTCAAAGAAGAAATGAAGTTTGCGTTTTTTATGAAAACAGCGCGAATTTAATTTTAATTTTACGAAATTATTCGATATCCGATAATAAATGATGAACCGTGCTAAAAATATAACCGGATGTTCTCTGGCGTGCGTTCATTTCTTCGTTAGAGGAAGACGTTTTTTTACTTTTTTATTTTTTTATTTACTTAACGCCATTCTTCGCAATAGTTATCGCGAATGGCATGCCGCTTATCGTTCGAACACGATATCGTGTTTTAATAGCACCCAGCGGATTGTTATATGTAACCAAGGTGGCATTTATCAGACACATAATTACGAAACATTGCCTGATAACGCGTAACGCAATTCAAAACGTGTCGCAAACGGAGGGGAAATTTCCGTCCCTCACCTTCGACAAGCGGTGCGAATGCGCCTCGTATTTGATATTACGAGATCAATGAACTCGTAGGATCTTTCGTGGTACTTTCAATCTCCGAAGCGAACCGGTTCGCGCCGGAAAGGCTCTCCCATGTTTGAAATATGCCTGTTGCATCGCGCTAGCGTTAATCTGCATAACATCGCCAATTTTACATTGCTAATTTTCAATGTCAGTTTTGCGACATCATTTCGTGATACATATGCAAACGGCACAATTATGAGCGATACGTACATGCAACAGGGTATATGCATATTAAAGGGTTAACGCACCCTCCGTTTCTTGTTAGACTCTCGCGAACATTTTAACGTATTCAAAACACGAGAAATATCTAAATTAGATTGCGTAGTTGAGGGAGTCCAG
The DNA here is from genome assembly GCF_025532165.1 of Camponotus vicinus. NCBI lineage: Eukaryota > Metazoa > Arthropoda > Insecta > Hymenoptera > Formicidae > Camponotus > Camponotus vicinus. The sequence goes on from NW_028141949.1 coordinate 5,462,735, forward strand.
CGCGCAAAGTGATCTCCTAAGTGCAACAGGAAACGTTGATTAATAGGAGAAACTCCGCGAATGTAATTTTCTCCCTTCCGCCTTCCCCACCGGGAATTTACCTGAATGACAATCGAGTTCCCTGCTCGAAAATATACAAGATGCTCTCTAGGTATAAATCTCCGAAAGGCAATCTCCGAATCGGGCGGAAATTTCCATTCGTTCGACAATTCGAATTGGAGTGGTTAAGCAAATTCGCTCGCTGACCATGACGAAGGTTATCGACTCTGCGAGCTACTCGATATACGATTTACGTAATGCGAATTATATATGCGCGACATATGTGTTAGTTTTCGGTTTCGCGTTATGCAAAAGCGATTTAACGTTTGTAACTTGATATATGAATAATATAAATAATGAAATTTTATATCCGGATTCTGTATCGCGCAAAAACACAAATCACTTTATGTAAAATGCAGAAACATTACTTACCATTATGGTGAAAAATCTCGCCCAGCACGGTAGACGGTCAAACATTAGCGGGATTTTGTAAATTAAGCTACCGTTTGTTCTCATACAGTTGGACCGTATTGCGTTTGTCCGGTTCTGATATGGAAATTTATTAATTCTCCCTGCATTAATACTGCGACTAAGTTGCCAATGAATACTGCGGGTAATACTCGATTATTTTGGCTTATACGTCCTCCTTCGTAAAATATGCGATGGAATCTAAAATTTGAAAAATAGAAGCGAAATTACATTCCGTTTTTGACGATGTTTGAGTAGGAAAAAGTTACGAATGAATAATCGATTAGTCTCAATGACTCCTGGACGGCAGCCTGCTCCAGAAATGCACGCGAGATGCTGACAAATTATTGTTATATTGGCTATACGTTAAACTCAACCAAGTTGTTTGTTGTTCGATTATCGTGGCGAATCACCGTAAATGTGTGTGTGTGTGTGTTCTCGCTATTTCTTGACGATCTACATCTTAAACTGTGATAAATTGTTTTGTAATTCCTCGCCATTTCTTAAACTATTGACCTGATTTACAATCGTATGAAAGAATATCTGTCGTTGTACAATTTCCATTTACAAACATCTCTATTAAAATCTGTTAAAGATAAGCATGTTAAACGTTAGAATGTATTTTTTTATTCGTCAAGCGCGTTTTTATTATCGAGAATAAACATAAACGAAACTACTCTCTATTGTTAAATTTCCGTATTATTAGGATTTGAAAATGCAGCTATATTGAATGTTAAATTTATTCTTCTTTTTTATAAAGCTCTCGAAATACTACTCGACTGTTGCTGCTCAGAAATGGTTTTTACTATGGATTACAATTACGTTCCACGTAGTTCGATACATGCGGGTTACATTCGATACATGTATACGAAAAATATACTTTGCTCCATTCTACATGTGTTCGATGTCGAAAACTTTCCATGATCTTTTTCGTAAAACCCACGACTCTCGCATTCACGATGCAAATACGAAAATGTACATTTCGTTGAAATATCAATTTCATTTGATTTCATTGTATGAATTTATGATAAAAAATGATTTGAACGAATAATATCGTCACGTATCGTGTTTTACTTACCGCAATAAGAAACTAAAAAATCCCTCTATAAATCTGGGTTAAATATAAAAAAGGAAATCGAATTACAAATCACATCTAGCAATCTGTCAAATTATTTCGATGATCCGTTTTCCAACCTGTAACTCTCTTTACAATACGTGACAAGGCGTCTTGCGACTGCAACATGAACCGTTGCTCGTGAAATTCTCGATAAATCCCGTTCAGGAGCATACAGATCCACTTTCGCACCTAGGTTGTGAAGAGAAAACAACGTTTCCTGCATTCGGATCGCATTAAATTATCTCTCTAAAACATTTATAAATGTTCCCGTATATTGATCATTTTATTATTGGTATTCCCGATAAACCTCCTCTGCTTCACCATATGGCCACCTGCCAATCGAATCTGAAATATGGAAAAACGACATTTGTCAGATATTTATACTGTCATATATGTACTGAGAAAATTATTGTTGTATTAATATATCCATTAATATATCCGCCCAATTATGTAAATAAAGAGCTCGTTTTGCAAATTTTCTTTATTTCTTTTAAATTGAAATATTAAGGAAGAGATAAATGTATAGATAATAATATAATTATAATATTAAAGAAGATAAATATATAGATAATAATATAATTATTTATTTTCGAACTTAGATATTTAAAGAAAATTATTTATAAAAATATAACATTAAATATAATATAGATTATCTCTCTTTTCTTGTAAATGTAAATTTTAAAGTCTCAAGTAAACCGTATTTTAAAATCCAAATGTATAATTTATTTTCTAGCTGTGCCGACACACACAGATATATATATATATATATATATATATATATATATATCTGTGTGTGTCGGCACAGCTAGAAAATAAATTATACATTTGGATACATATATATATATATATATATATATAATATAACTTAATCTCTGTTTGTGATATAAATATTGTTTTATTATTACATGCATTTTATTTCGTCATGCGCTTTTTCAATAAAAATAACTCTAAATCTTTTATTTTCTCACATGCTTATATGTCACGAAGGATTAATTTGTCGAAATGCTATTTGCTCCAATTTTTTCCACTCGTTTAATTTGCGGTGTCGTCCGACTCGATGTGACAGTCTGTCAGGCTTGCCGGCCGCTTCGTTCACTTTAATTAATGTATATACTTTTTCATGTGCTGTCGGTTTCGCGTGCTTATATAATAGAAGAGACGCTCACATTCCGTTAAATGCAAGAATAAATAAATCGTCGGCGGATTCAGAGAATCGACGCGCACTAACACATCCTTTCCCAATTCTCCTAATTATCCTTAATTTCTAACACCGCCAAGAGAAAGAGAGAGAGAGAGAGAAAGAGAGTGACGTGATCCGTTTAAGAGCCTGCGGCGAGTCTCTCGTCTCGTGATTAATTTATGTAGTTTCTTACGACTCCTGCTTAGAACCCTGCAGCGCGATCAATAAGGAACGAGCGAGCGGTGTAACCGTAGCAGGTACACGCCATACCATTACACGTTATGTAGTAGTCTACCATAATGGTAGAAACGCGAACCGCCTTTTATTGGACTTAATTCATTCGGCGGAATCGTCTTAACACGATCGCGTCTCGCGCGATAATGAGACGGAAAACTCGTGTCGGGTTCACTTTGCGCTAACCCCTTTCGTGATTATTTTCATGAGTCACTTGCGAACAATTTCCGCAAAGAGCACGCGTTCGTAATCGTCTAAAAAAAGCGACGAGTCATATTCCGTCGAAGACAACACATAAAGTCGAGGAAGAATACCGCGCGCTTACAATTCGCTTCGCGAAAAATAAAGTCCAGACTCGTGATTAGCATCAGCTCTAAATCACTGTAAATCACGTTTTGAAGTGAGCGATTAGCTGCGGAGCCGGAACGATGATGTAATGTCGCCGGAATCAGAATAATGGCCATCTCGCGGACAACGATCGCGAGTAATTAGATAATAAGCTGACATTGGTTAATAGGATTATGGATATTTGGAGCGATTTGATACTCACACTCATCGGGTACAGGCTATCGTTCCACTCTAACAGTTCAAATATATATGTATGTATACGTAATGTCTTTAACAGCCCCCTCAGCCGATGATAGCAGATGTAGATCTGAAAGAAGACACAAACAACACGAACATTCATTATGATAATAAATGCACAACATATTAAGAATAATATTATGACATTTTGGAATATTTTATGCTTATATAAATTTTAAAAAATTTTATGCTTATATCTGCTTATTTAAATTTCAAAAATTCTGTTAATTAACAAGGAATAATTATTGCCTTATTAAATAACATGCCGGACCATCGTGATTATGAGGAAATTATGTTGACATTAAGACGAGGAATAATTATTAAAATAAGAATATTATATTAGGAAGATGAAACAGAAGTTCATGAATCATTATGTATTAATAAAAAGAAAAAATAAACATCTTATTGAGATTTGTATGCATCTCGCATACGAATGAAGTTTTCTAAAATATTCTTTACGTCACTTTCAAATAAACAGTTGATTCGCGATATGGAGATCGTTGTCGAGCGTTCCGTCCTGAAAAATTTTTAAAGCTCCCGAAACTTTAATACGCGCAAGATAGCGACTTGCCAAAACTCATAAAAAATTCTCTCCCGCAAATGCCATCGGAACGAACGAGTTACGAAGATGCCACGGAAAGTCGTCTTTGTCGTTGCTACCGGGTGTCTCGCTCTTATTTGCATCTCAATCGCGGCCTAACGTCTCCCCTGGCAACGGCTATGAATTTTATTCCGGTCTCATATTTCTGGCCCCCATTGTGGTGGTTGCGTGACGTGGCGCGATGCCCCCTTTCTTTACTATCAATCATCTCCGTTGCTGCCGTTGCTCGCCACCTCGGGGCTGTATTCCGAACTTTTGCGCCGTCCTTTTACGGGAAGAAGCGAAGAAGAGAACGACGAGTCTTCGACGTCCCCTTCCCTTGCGCAAATTTCACCCACTTCCTTCCCCTCCTTCTTCTCCGATCCCCTCAAACAAGAATTCCGCAAACGCCCCCGGGGCCGTGAAATACGTGAGGGATACGCGTCTAGACGCCGAGGATCCTTTCGCGAGAAAATGCAGAACGCAACAGCGATCCTTCCTCTTTATCTCGGAATATCTCGGTTAAGCATCGTGCGATCAGAAATCTCGTCGGGCGGACCGAACACACCGCGACATTCCTTGCATTTTCAATCTTTATCGTCGTGTCGTTCCATTCGTATGAGTAGCATGGCATTGTTGATCGTTCCTCTTACGGATGTTGGATAGTATTAAGTAAAGTCTCACGAGACAAGAGAATTTTTCTCAAGACTGAATGGATAAAATATCGAGAGAAATCTCAAAAGACATCTATTATTTAGTTATACATTTCAATTCAACGTTTTTTTCTATTTAAATAGAAATCCATAATTTTAATCACTGTTTTACTCCATAAATTATAAAACCGTACATGATCAGCAGGTGGCTCGTACATTGCCCTTTAATCATCGTTCTTCCGTCATAAAAGCTCGAGCTTGAGCGGCAACGGTCGGTTCGATAATATCGGATAAAATGAAGGAAGCCTCCATAGTGGTAAAACTCATAATGCTTGTCAACGGGTTAAAGAAATGGAGGGAACACGGGATATTGCCGGACTGTCATATTCCTCCTTCAATGTATCTTATCAACGTCTATGCCAGCGCATTTTTCCTTTCTTTCTCGTCGTAACGATATCTCGTGGAAACGCAAGAGGCAAGACGATGAGCTCGTTTTCCCTCTTCCCTGTTTCAACCCTTTTGCTAAAAGAGGCATTCGTACGCCACTTTAGGATCGCGAAATTCACAGAGAAAGTGCATTTTTAGACATCGAGTAGAATTTCAAAGAGAATCACACTTTATTGGTGATGTTTTATCTTCAATTTTATGCAAAATACATCAAGCACATTGTTGCCTTTCCTGAAAGACCTTTTTTTCAAATTCAGCTATTCTGATATTTTTATAAAAAAAGCTACATCAACATTTGATTAATCTCTTATTTATTACATTTTGCTAAATAATATTATAGATATTAATAACAATGAGTTTTAAGCCTAATAAGCCATGGATATATATATTATAGGAAATAGCATAAAAATTATTTGAATTATATATATCCATTTTCTTTATTTTAATAATTATAAAGATATTTTAATGATAAAAATATCAGTATTTTTATTGATATATAAAATATTAATGAAAAAACCCTTACGTATAATTGCACGCGATAAAAATATGGATGTAATATTTACATTTCTTCAAAATAATACGGAAACAGAGAAATGTTATTTTAACATTTCTGAACACGTACTTTAATGTATATCTTTTATAGTTATCTTATCATTACTGGTTTTTTTCACCTATTCCATTAGAGAAATAATTTGTTAAAAATATTAAAAGTAAAGATATCTAATTTACGGTATTTCATAAGAGAATATTTAAAGAAAATAGCTTTTTGTACAATATTTTAATATTTAAATTTCTGAAAAGAAATTATAGATCTCATGTTGAAAGTCAAAGAACTCGATGAAGGTGAGTGCGATGTACTTTATGTAGCATAGCGGATCGGAACATTATTATTACGTAGCACTCGGGCATTATTATCTGCAATCGATCAATACTATAGAAATCTAAGAATATAGTGTCATGAGAAATTCTAGTGTGAGGCATCTGCCAGAGTCTGCAAAATATGGCGATTTTAAAGTCTCGAACTTTCTCTTGAGTATTTAAACGGGGAATATTTAAAGAGAAATTGTTCTTGTGTACTGTGTTTTAATCCAAGTTCTTAATTTCATTTAAGTATGCAAAAATTCGATTTTAAAGTGATTAAGAAACAAGTTAACATAAAGAGTACAATAAACTTTTATAATTGCGATCCGTATAATTATATAATACGATTACATAACGTCTAGGAATTATTATCCAGTGTGTCAAGTGAAAATATAAAAATAGATATTAAAAATCCGCGGATTATATGACGACCCCAAAGATGCAGTCACACCTACCGGAAACGTTCCAGACGCTACGATCGATAGCTCGTTTCCTGTCGCGACAGATTATATAGTTTCGAACAAACGAGAAGAGACGAACTTTTTGAAGTAGACGAAGCACGAATCGCACGAATGCACAGATCTGACTGGTCGTTCGGTCGGTGGGCGACTCTACCAACCTGTTTTCTTGGTTGCCACTTAGATATATATATCGCGATTATACGGGTTTGCCCTTCCCGTATACTGCAGCAAGCCTACAACACACGCAATTACAACGCTCGAGCGGGTCGCTGTTCAACGGATCGATAATTCTTAAATCACTCACGCTAATTGCAAATTTAAGGTCTGGTCAAAAGTCGCATGTAAATATATAATGAATATAATATATATTTCTTTATAATCATTGATAATAATTATTCAGAATTTTCGTCTATCTCCCTTTCTCCTTCTCTTTTCCATAAAAATTAGGGAAATTATTATTTCATCGCGAATGATTCGATAACAATTACGTAGGCACACAAAGCATTTGCTTATAAAATTATGCTACCACTATTAAAGCTTGCTTATCGCAGGTGGCCTAAGTTGAGGGGGACATTGTAAAATCGATATCGTTCTGAGGAAACTGACGTTATGCCATATAATTGATCCCGGCTGTGAAAGCGTAGTGGAACGCTGTCAAAAGCATCCAAATATACATCGAACGCGCCGGGGAGATTACAGCAGATTCAATAAGATTCCCGGTTCCCCTAAAGCGCACGCGACACATGCATCGCACGTTTCCCTCCCGAGATCTCAAAAGGGCCAACTATCGGATCCGGAGAGGGAAAGGGACGCGGAATAGACGTCACAAACGTCACGCGATGGGATCTTGTTCGATCCCGAAATCCCTTCGCAGATGTCTTCTTCCACCGGCTTCGGCATCCCCCAATTGTTAGACACGTTTTGTAAAATGACGCTAATAGAGGCGGATAAACATCGCTCGACGTAGGGAAACAAGAAATCGTGCGTTACGTTGTCGTACGTTTTTATAAACGCGCGATCGCGAACGCAGAATTGCATGATAAACAACAACGGATGCATTCGATTGATGTTTGAGCGATCACCGAATGATGCAGTAAATTACACGCAACGATTACACGCGGGTGGATAAAACAAATCCATTGATGGTTCGTTTCTCCGAGATCCTCTCGCCCGCGTAACCGTATTTCCGATGAGATATTCGGCGTGAAAAATGCATTTACGCTCTTTGTAAATAAATTGCGGCGGGAATTAACGGTATCGATATTTTCGGGCGTTTCATGTCGTTTAAAGTCAATTTCAGGTGAATTGCGAGGGAAATTAACGCTGCCGCGCCGATAATTTATTTTGATTATCAATATTTGCTGATAAAATGACGATCGCGAACAAATTTGTGAGATATTATTAGGCAAAGAGTAAATTCAAATCAGCTTTCGCGGAAGGGACATCACCTGCGATTCGCTATACGATTTCGCGTTACACATGTTTTACTGGCGAAATGATATTTATCAATTAATTAATATGTAATATCTAATTCAGTTATATAGATGAAATGTAGTTTCATTAGGAAACATTATCACAATTAAACATTGCATAATGTAAGCGAGAGATAAATTAAATCATCTACTAATGGAATAATACTTGCCGTATCGTTCGCACATATACGAGGAAAGCGTGTGCGAAAAAATGATTGGATGAATTTAAAACGCCGGTTATCCGGTTCACGTTGGATAAGACTGGTTGTCGCTATTTTAAGGCTACGTAACACAGCTATCATAAATTCGCTCGCGCACACGCGGTATAATGCGGCCATGATGCTAAAACAGGAAGGGCTATTTTCATATATATTTGCAAAGTCTTCGTATACGGAGAAAACGTACGGCTGTGTTCGTTAGTCACAAAGAACACGAGAATGATACACGCGGGTTAGCAGAACAAAGAGAAATGCGGAATCATTCTTTGCGACTTAATGCTACGCATTTTCATCAATGAGATTTATATACGTCACACAACGTTCAATTATCTTTATAAAAAATTTCAATTAGAAATATTTCAATGAAATATCAATTACAATGACATTTTTATCACCAGAATTATTTAGTCAACAATTAATTTGTGGAAATAATCGTATAATATTTAATAATAAATTTTATTTGCAAGTTTTAGAAATCTAGAAATCTGAAGATTTATTTAGAGTTTTCCAAATATGATTTTTGTTATATTAAAAGTGAAGAAAGATTATGCTAAAAATAATGATATCTGACAAATATTAAAATAAAATTTAATAATTTCTAATGAAACAAATATATTTACGAATACTTTGAGAAAGAATTTTAAAACAAGAGATAATAATAGATATTTTATAAGATTTAATAAGTATGAAAACCCATAAAATATGATACTTTGGATAATGGTACATCACGACATTGGAAAATTAATTGAACGGATATCTCTAACTTATGTAATTATTTAAATGAATCAAGTCTTGATGAACTTTTTCACCGAATATAATTCTTTTATGCTACTTTCGCTCTCTCTCTTCGATCTATAAATTTAATAGTGTCAAATGCCCTTTCGTCAAAAATCTCCGGTATTGGACTCGGTAAGCCCGTCGGCTAGTCATTCGTTTCGCACGTTCGTTCGATGACACGTTTGTTTGTTTGATTGAATTTTTTCGCCGCAAGCTGCCCGCTGAGCATTGATTTATTCGCGTGTAACGCGCGCGCTATGGCTTCGAGGTCCGACCGGCAAATTTATAGCATGCGATTTTCCACGTATAATCGCACTATGGACACGATGCGCGCCTCCATCCATTTTCTATTCTGATATCGCGTTTGATAATACAAATCCGATAAGTCTCCTCGCGATCTGTCGACGACGCACCATCCTGCGTATAAATATATAAATTCGCATAATTTCTCCGCGTCCACCGTACGCGCGTATCACGTGACCCACATTTGTCACGCAAAGGTCACGCACAGGTAGGAATAAACCCAAAGATTAAACATTTAATACGACTCGTATTGATTATGTATTAACGATCTAAAACTCTGTACGAGAAAATACCGATTACGACAACGGAAAATGAACTAACGTGAGATCTACCTATCTCCCCTCGTATATTAAATAACAGTTAGTATAATCGAATTTTATTTTTAATGCTTTCGCAAAATTGCTTTCGATTTTACCCAACAGATTCGCATACAATGTACTTTTTGTGTAAGTATCGATAAGATAAGATTTTATATAAGATTTTGGTTTTAATAGCCTGATATAACATTGTTTTAACTGAGAGAGATTTTTAACTGCTCTCGTCAAATCTGTCTTTAAGAAAGATCTATCGAGAAGAAATTACTAATACAAAGTAGACTCAAAAATTCATTTACATTAGACATTCTACATTAGATAAAGTAATAATTAAGATTAATATAATCGAATTTTATTTTTAAATTAAAATTGCTCCAGATCGAAAATCAATCGTTGCTGTAAAGATTTTTTAAAATCTATATCGCATATTATACACTTACTTTTTATGCAGAAAAACTGAAAAGATTCAACGACTGATATTCGACGCAACTTCTTCTGCAATGGAGAAATTCTCACGTATAAGAGCCGTTGCTTTCTCTTTAGAGCACTTTAAGATTGAAGAAGGACTCTCGTCGAACATTCACTCGACCGGCTACAGCTCGATACGTTACGGACAGAAGACAGTTTTACACTGACCTCCGCGGTGCCACATGTACATCGTCTACAACCTACCACATTGCGTGATTGAATATATACATATGAATACGTACACATATTTAAGGTCATTTGTGTGCGTCTGCCCGAGTCTGCTTGGCAGACATAAGTGCCGTATTTAGCACCTACCACGTCAGCAATGACTAGTCAAATCCAGATGTCTTTGTTCAACAAAAAATTTTAGATTTTACGCAGAAATATTTTTTCTATGATTTGAAAAAATATTTATCGAGTCTAAATAAATAACGTAAATTTGTATTGTTTCAATATATTAATATCTGATTAATATTACGAAGTCACCATAAGATTACAACAATACACATAATTCTGTATTAGTATTACAGTAATAAGTACAACAAAATAAAAAAATATTCTAAAATATTAATTATTAAAACTAATAAGGAATTTCCATTTTTTTTATAATTTATCACAATTTTTTAATGTACACTTTAACAAGTTTTATAAATATAATAAAAAGATAAAAGTAATATATGTTTGATATTTTTTTGATTAAATGTCGAAGAAATCAAAAACATAATATATCCGGGTATTCTAGATCTTAAAAGAAACTTTATGAGAGATCTGAAGTATTTTGTTAAACGTTTAGGCTTGCCATATTGTTTGGATAACTGAACACACATACACACATACTATCCCAAGATTAAATCATTTTTATTTTATCAATCATTTGAGCCACATAGTATCTAAGATATTCGGTAAAGATATTTATGCAATCTGTTATATTATATAATGATAATTGTAATTACCTTAATGAATAGAAGCATTAGCATTTGTTGAAAATTAATGTTTAAAAAACAAAATTAGATAAATACAAAAATAATTCTGTATATATGTATATCAGAATTATATGTTCTGCAAAAGTTCTATTTTATAAAACAAACAGAAAAAAATAGAAAATTTAGTCTGGTGAAAAAATATACATCGGAAAAATAAAACATGTGTTTTTTTATTATTATTATTTTTTTATTTTGTCCTGCTGGAATTTTGCAAGGTTGAAACTTTTTAAAAAGAGATTTGGAAAGGTAACATTATACACCGAATTCTTAAATGGAAGAGATAATGAGCATCAGTGTCATGTATGAAGTGCATGTTTAAAAAGAGAGGAAATAATTTAAAAATATTATTTTTATTCGCTATTTCATTATTTTTGTCAACATTTTCGCGAATAAGCAAAATATAATCTCGCGAATATGAAAACTAGTTGCAAATATCAAATCATGAAATATGCAGAAAATGGATGTGTGAATACTGCGTTATAGTTGCATTTGGAGGAAACATTAAAGACTTTTCTTCTGCTAAAATTTTTTTGTTAAATACAAGAACTTTGTTAAATACAAGAATTATTTATGGAAAGAATTACTGTGTAATTATCGGTTAAAAAATTAATTATTTGGATAACTGAATACACATACACACACATACTATCCCAAGATTAAATCATTTTTATTTTATCAATCATTTGAACCACATAGTATCTAAGATATTCGATGAAGATATTTATGCAATCTATTTATGAGAATTGACAATTTTTCCCAACAATATTGCTATTTTTTTAAGTTAAGCTTACTATGTAAAATATATCTTGAATTTAAAAGAAGTACTACGATACTATAGTCCTTTACAATAGATTATCATTGTCTATGTAGATTAGATTAAATTTTTCGAACGGAAGAAGAAAGAATACGTATTCTTTTGTAAAGACAATATTTTAAAGATTGAGAGACAGAAAACAATGAAAAATTGCTAAATCTGTTTGCTTAAAGAGACTACATGGAAACAAACTACGTGAAAAACACGTGCTGCGAAAATAATAATTTACTTCGCGTTGTTTGCGAAAAATCAATATCAAGAACATCAACGAAGGTGCGATTTCTCATTTAATAAAATTGCCCATATTTTTTCAATTACCGCTATGATCCGGGCAAGACGTTCTATCTTTTCCTCCGTATCGCGCCTTCCTTCTCGAGACGTAGAAATCCCCAAAATTTCTCGCAGAATCCTCTAGTTGACGCCAACGTAATTTGCATACGATTAATCTTGATCAACGTTGCGGCACCCTCGTCCGGGGCCTATCTTCGTTCATGAACGGAAACCGGGTTAAATGACGAACACCTACCGAGGCCATGATGGATCGTTACCGTTACGTCTTGGCGCAACCTCAGTTCAAGACGAATTTGGTATAGCCGAATCGATCTAATTAAACGCACGCACGTACGCACGGTTGGGCGGATGCGAACTGATTGAATTGCGGTATGCAGATTTGCGTCAACAGCATATTCCAATTGTGTTGCGTTTGTCGACAACGTGTATCGCATTATATCGCAAACTAAATAATACGAGTGCCTAAAATAACACATGTAGCTTGTTTACATTACTCAATATGACGTTTATTCATCGACTTTTTTTACTTTTAAATTAATACGACTGTCGTCTGCCAACTCAACAAGCATAATATACAACAGATGTAAAAGACTGGCGTTGATTGCTGAATTTTTTCGACATGCGAGATATATAATGTATCGCAAAAGTTCGAAATTACATCTCGTTGAATGATGTAGCTACATAATTTGAGAGATGGATCACCGTGTCTAAGCATCCTGGTTATATAATCTCAAGACGGATTTTGAAACGAGAATCGATATTAATTGTATTCACTTCCATAGTTGTTTTAAGACACAAAAGTAATATTCGTGTTAATTGAATTGATGTGGTATTATTGAATTGATTAGTATCCTACAGATTCGCGTTACATACATATGAAGCTTGAATCTATATCTGTTATAAAAACGTTGCTTGCTTGTAAACTCTATAAAAAAAATTTTCATACATTAAAATTTGATTGTTCTGTGTGTTTTAAAATACTTATTATGTTATCTGTTATTTTCTTAACATATTTGCTGTGTATTTCACATATATATATATATATATATATATATATATATATATATATATATATATATGCGTATTTTATATTAAAACCATAAATCAATATTCGCGAAAATACAACCTGCACGATTCGCAAACAGAAATTTGCAGTCCGGCGTATAATTATTGTTTATTTCCGCGCATGCAGCCCTCTCCCCATCATTGCTATCTTCGATACCTGCATCTCTTTTTTTTCACGCTCGTTACCGACGCACTCGATATTATTATGGTTCAGTGAACCAAAAAGCAGGAAACTCGAAATTTCCATTGCTAATGACGCGAGAGTATCCCGGCCGACGTGTTATCGTTATCTTCCGCCAGGCTGTAAGCTCGCCAACACGCGAACGAATTTAATCGCGTATCTCCGAATTTTCCATGCGATAAAACTCGCCCTCAGCTCTCATACAGTGAATATTTTACTATCAAAAATAAACGATCTCTAAAAGGCCGAGATCTAAAAGCAGTCTGTTAAAAAGATAATTGTATATTACAAATTTTCCTGCAAATATAATGACGCCATTTTCATCTAGTAATTCTAGAAATATTAAATTTATATTTATTTGCACACTACGGAAACATTGCTATGCTATAAATTTTATTAAAAAAAAAAAAAAAAAAAAACGGTTGTCAGAAGACCTTATCGCGTATTTATCGCTGTTATTCTATATTTGCCAGGGAACGTCTCATTATCCCTATTTTGTAACTTTTAACGACAAAATCGCCATTATAACGTTCTTGCGCAGCTATTTTCTGATAAGTTTTAGCTGTGTAACGATATGTAACGATAACAACATTGTCGTTACGAAGTTAGAGAATAGACCTACGGAATAGATACAATTTAGTAGGAAAAAGCTTTTTAAGATCAATTGATATCTAAAAAAAATTTATAAATTGTAACATTAATGTGCACAGAAAATAATAGCGTACCAATTATTTTTTGCATAATATATAAAATTAAAATTAATTATTAATCTTGCTGTATTTTGTTCGATTTTTTGAACGTTTAACATTTTATTGCAATAGCAATAACATCTCTAAAAAAATGAGCTAAATAAATGCGAATGAAACAGCAGGGTTAATAATATGCTACGATTGCACTGGATGAGCAAAATGACTTCCTGCAAAATAGAGCGCTCTCGTATTCCTGCCCACTCTCTGACTAGCGAAGCTCATTTACAGATACAAAAACTATCCCATTCACCTAGTATTATCCGGCTCAGGCACGGAGAGCTTAATTTCGCCGACGATTGATCCCGAATCTCCATGTTGGAAGGATCTGGCACCGCGCGATCGCAGGCAGACAGATACGGCACGACCGCACCGTATCCTCCAAGATTAACTCTCTCGATTCATTTCCACCGATCTAACTCACTCTCGGTCGCCCACTGACATCGAGAGGAATCTTTGCGGAGACACTTGAGGGACGTGATGCTGATAAAGGATCACCATTCAACGAGGAGGGACCGCCAGAGTCGGCTATGGCTGCGCGCCCCCGAGTTACGGGAGCTATCTCGGCCACGTTCCCATGAATGCACATTGTGCGCATTGCGTTGCCTGATGACTGTCGAGCTAAGGATACCGCGGAGAGGTCGTAGCCACGTGACGCGCGTCGCTACGGCTGTCATCATTTATCTCCCGTTGAATTTCAGATATTTCCCCGGGACGCAGGGAAGCGCGCGTCCCGTTATTGCAAGACAAATGGCGCGTAATTAACACGAGTAATCCGGAATAAATCCGGAAGAGTTCGTGCAAACGAATGCCCGATCGTTTGCGGCCGATTATGTGTCGGTCGCTTTCGTCCCGATGAGATTGGCAAATTGTTTAATTCGATTACACGCGCAGCATTTAGTCGTAATTTCGAAATTTAACACACGAACCGCGTGTAAAAAAAGTAATGAAAAAGTGCTAATCGCGCCTTATATATAAAATTCTGGATTCCGGATGATATCTTTCGCGATAATACGTAGGTACGTGGTGTACGAGAAACGTGCGCATTATATTCTGTCTCGGATATAATCGCGCTAACAAGCCTAAACACTAGTTAGCAACAAACGGCGCGCGTAAGCGCGGCATTTAATCCTCGTGGAATCGCAGTCGGCGCGTTCCACGTGTTTCATACAAAAGATTTTCGGTACGTCTGCACGCTGGTTGCAAGCATGCCGTTCCGCAGGTATCATCCACTAGGTATCCCGCTCTTCCTTTCGCTAAAGTAAGCGGCGCATATTCTGCCGACGTCGTTGCCGCACATCTGCGAATGACAGCAGTTGTTTCCAAGTTTATCCGAAGCTGCGGAACGTATTCGGCCTCTTAATTCGCTCGTCGGCGATCCCTCTCGCGTAGGTGGCAAGGGTAGACACACACGTACGATAATCATCACGTAACTGGCAAAGCCGGCGGGCAGAGGACCAGTCTTGCACGTGAGCGAGCGGCCTCCTCTTCGTTACCTAAATTTATTCCATTATTATGCCGATGCGGTTTAAGAGAGAGTGGCTTAGCAAGCAAAACAAAAGCGTGGGCGCAGCGAGAAAATTTAATGAAAAAAAGTCTGGATTAAATACATGACATTGTGTATTAAGTACACAAAAAGTAATTTATATAAAATTGGAGGAATTTATCATAATAATCTCAATTATAATAAACGAATATTTGTAAAATAGATAATTGTAATAATATAATAATTATGATAGCTACTATAATAAAAAAATATAGTAGTTGTTATAAATTAAAATTAATAAAATTTAGAGAATTGATATTAAAATTTCGTTTACTTTATTATAATCGGTTTGTTTATCGCAAATCTCTGAAAGTCTCTGACGAAGCGAAACTCTGTACGTGAAATAGAGATCAAAGTTTCTATTCTAGAAAACTCTAGATTCACCACCAATAACTTTCTAAATGTACGGAAAACTATCTTTGATTTCTCACACGCGCGCTGATTCGCAAATCCTATTTTAAAATGTCAATTCAGACGAGAGGCAAAAATCGATTTGCGTAAAAATAGAGAAAGAGAGAGAGAAATCGAATTTTTCTATATTTCGTTTATTTACGACATTAACGCCAAAACGTCAATATTCGCCAGGAATCAATTGTCGAAAACAATTCCTCGTTGGAGAATAATCGACCTCGATCCGTTTCCCTCCTGCCTTTGCCACGGGCAAGGGATTCTGCCTCGGGCAGAGACAGAACATGCCGTCGTATCGGACGAAATTACGGCAACTTAATCTCTGTCTTTATTTCCTTCTTCCTGTTGGCCGCTTCAGAAACTCATGGATATTCCGGACACGTAAACGATTGGATTAAACTTCTCTTTAATGCGTTTCGTATCTACGGATACACTACCCTTACGGAAGCATTTTCGCAGACCATTTCTTCTTTTTCATAAAAGTTGCAATTCGAGTAAAATGTCGTGCATTTGGAGCAGTGTAACTCGCGCTATCAGCAGTATAACACGAAATTTCGACTAAAATAACCGTCAATCCTGATTCCCATTTCCGAATGAATTTTCTTGATTCTTACATGAGCGAAAAGTTACTTTTCCGATTCGTTCAGTGCGATCAGCGTAATAGATATTTGCGTGCTTACGCTCATCAGAATCGCGACTATTTACCTTTCAGCAGTTGAATCGTTTTCGCTAACTTGGTGAATTGAACGAATGACGCCGTTGATACGAAGAGGAAAGCGCGAAAGAAGATTTTGCATAGGAGATAACACAGTAACATTGTTCTCCGTTGTAATTCGTAACGAAATTTCGCTCTTATTATCTAGAAGCTATATATATTTGACGCGAAATTTCCATCAAGCACGCGGCGCAACCGACGATCTTGGATAGCGAATTTAACCGACATCCAGGACGTGCTTAGCACGATGGAGAGATAAAGAAAGGCTGTTGAAAGAGAAAATGAGGAAAAACTTGATGGAGTCCTGTTTCCCTTTTTCATTTATGCAGGCGAATATTGCACCTTTGAATTCTAATTTTATACGTTATAATGAAAAATTTGCAATATATTTATGCAATTTCTGTATTATCATATATATTATTGATTTGTTATTTATTCGATTAAACTAAAAGTTTTAAGATAAGAAATTATAAATTATAGGGAATATTTTGTCTTTTTTCGCTTATCTGTTATTACAGATTTAAATTTTTATAATCACTGAAAAAGTATATTTTTTATATATATTAATACTTTATATAATTTACACAACTATTATTTCAAGATTAAGATAAAATAATTTAATATTTACCGATGCCATATGTCCAGAATCAAAATTGATTATAAATTATGTTGAACTATAAAATATATACTATATAAAAAGATATATATTTAAAATATATTATAAATATATATAAAATATATGTAAATATATAGCCTAAAATAATTATTTATAAAATCTTATCATTTCTTATTTTGATTTTCACATATGTTATAAATATAAGCTTTTATTATATTAACGAATATAAGTTTTTGAATCACACACTTTAAAAATTATTAAGATTAGAATTAAAATAAAAATGTAAGTTTTTCTATATGATTTTGATAAATTATTCCGTATATATGTGTATGTCCCTGTAAAGAATTTTATAAAATGCGAGTAACTTGGAATATCTAGTAACTATTTGTGTATATGTATCTTATTCTGAGAATATATGTTTTTACACCATATTGATGCAATTATATTGACCTTTTTCGCGGCAATAAATTTCACACAATTTCGCGTTTTATCGTTGCTTCTTCTTTTAATTTTGCACTATTCGTGTAAACATTGATCTTTGTGCTTCATAACTGACGATGTCGTCAAGCGTGACAAATAAAAACTTCGGACCCTGTACATATGGCATGAGTTCTCGCAGGCGATATGTAACCGGTCGGTTTGAGTGTGTCAAACATACTAGTCGATAATCGCCTTCGGCGAAAATTGATGGCGGAATACCGTAGCCTGTGGAATCCTCTGTTTTCGAAATTGCAATGTCAGAGCGACGGCGAAATATGAGCGGAAGCGATGATGTCAACACTAGTCCCCGTTTCTCTTACTCACATATCAATAATATTGATTTATTTATACCTAAGTATTTTTAATTAAATATATAATTTTGTTGTCCGTTTAAATTATGTATAAGCGGAATTTTAATAAATTTCATTAATTATTTAATATATTTTTCAATTACGAATATGACACACAATTATTTCTTGAGTACATTTTGTAATAATACATTCATTAACGTGTAATTGCATATTCATTGTATAAAATATTTTGACTGCAATGTAGACAAAGATATATGATAAGTAATCAAATTGTAATGTAATGCATGAATTCTGCATTACATTAACGATGTTTGTCAGCTTTATAAAAAGCATCGTAAAAAATAATCATAATAATAATGAGATATTGTTACGACTGATATGAAATCACATTAATCTATTTAATATAATTATTGATATCATTGATTTAAGGTAAACATTGCTAACATAAAATATACAGTAGTTCTATCAGTTAATTCGATTTCCCGATTTATCACCTTCACCAATCACCTGATACTTTTCGTTTTACAAAATCTGCATATATCATTTTAAATTAATCACACTTTTATCATAAACATTCGTTCTGCTAAAATGAGAAATTTTCGTCTCACATCGCTAAATCTATTTAATTTTTTCTTAATTTTATAATTCTAGAAACAAACATACATGTGTTCCACATGTGTATTTGTGTATTCCACTAAAAATACTAATAATCCTAAAATTATTGCTAAATCAAAAAATTGCCGCAAAAATACAATATTTACATATCTGAGACCGAATGAAATTGTTTTATCACGAATTTTTAAGAAAGATTTGTTTTAGGAACTTGATCGACCAAATCTAGATTTTATAAGTAAATGAATATCTAAATCCCTTGTCTCAGAAAAGCCGTGTAAAAAACACGAGACATCTTTTTTTGTATAAAGCTCGTATAAATCGCGCGTTTCATCGTGGCGTCGAACGTAAAGGCAAACTATCACAGCAATCACCACGAGAATGCGCACCGTTGGAGTGCATCTGACGAACAGGAGAAGCTTTACCAAGAGCGAACCGTAAAACTTTAGTTAAATTCGTATGTGTTTATTTCTAGCAAGAGCTACTTTTAGAGAGCTTTCTTGAGAATTTGAGACCTAATTAAACGACACATTCAAAACGTGTCCATGTAAATAGTATCCATACTGGAATACATGTTGGGCATGCTGTTTCTACTGCCTTGGCCGAAGATAGTCGCGTCGATGCCTTCGTCGTCCAACTCCTCCGAGAAATTTACCAGAACCTGCACATGATAAAAATTTAATACTATTAAAAAAATTCGTTCTAAATAGATAAAATAATTTTCATGAAAAAAATTATCTCGCATTCGCTATGAAGAAGTTCGATTGAAGAGTTTCTACAACTCATGAGGATTCTATAAAATTGCAGAGATGAATATATTATTTATAGAAAATGATTTTGTTTGCGATATTTCTTTCCAATATGTGTTATATATATTTATCAATCAAAGCTTGCGTTTGTGATTATCGCAACTACGAAGTTCTTCGAGAAGACTACGCGTGCGAACTTTCGATGGTAGGATCGTTGCAGTTTCGCGCGTGCTTTTCGTTGAAGCACGATCCAACAGTGGGATGGAAGGAAAGGGAGATGGAGGGTGAGGCGACTCTTCTTGCAATGAAGACCCATAAAAATCTCAAAACTTTTCTGACCGGCCAAGTTTGCCTGGTTATACGTGCAAGCCCGTCGCGATGCTGCAAAAAATTCCCACTTTGTTTGCGAGATTGCCGTACCGTCTTTGCATCACGGCAAGAAATGCATTTACATAATGTCCTGACGTCGCAAGCGACTGCTTGGAATAGATTTTTTTGGAAAATATATACGCCATGGATCAATTATTCAACGGGCCATTTTGGTTCAATATTAAAAACTATTGACGCTCCCGCGTTATTGCATTATAATTATTATAACACGAGATAAATAAAATAGATACTTAAATATAACGGAAAGACTATTGCAATAATATAAAAAATCTAGTAATCGCACATTTTGAATAAAATATAAATTTTAAATACGTAACTTTTCTAAAAATTATCCTTCATTAATTTTCTTATTATTGTGAGATAGAAAATAATATAAATAATATAAAATAATATAAATAATATAAATAATATAAAATAATATAAATTTACTAAAATGTTTTAATATTCATTCTTAGTAATAATTCATTCTCATAAATGACAACTCTTTGTGATATTTTCTTAATTTAGATTCTAAATATAAGAACATTATAATTTCTGTGGTTTACTCTATATGTTTTACGCTTATAATTTTCGAAAAATGAATTTGCGCTTGCGGAATCTTTGGAAAAAATATGCAAATAATTTTCCATAGTATTGCAATAATCTAGAACTTCTTAGATTTGACCCAGTTTACTATATTGTACTTGGAACTTAATTTATATTCCGAACCGTGCTAACTTGAGCTGTTGCTATTGTCGTTACTGTAGAAGCTTACAAAACAACGGGTTTATAGCAGCCCTTAATGTTCGCACGGACTAAGTTTCAAGAAGTAGGGATGAATACGTGACGCAAGTTTATATTTAACGACGATTTAAATACACCTAGGAAAGGATAGAAGACGGTACTTTTCGAAGCGATGGCGCGCGTAAACTTCTTTCTCGTTAACAACAATTAGCAATGGTACTTTCGAAAGCGTTAAATTTAAAAGAACGAAATGCGCAATTGCACGCTAAATGTCTCAGATCGATATTTTCAGAATGAACCAATTACACAGAAATTGCGAAATGTCATGGGCTCTGATAGATCGGCCATATTATTTATCGAAAGGATTCTATTTCTGATGACAAAGGGTTTCATCAAACTCATCGTGTTCAAGTGCTAAATTTTTCTTATTCCGTCGCCACTTTATAAGTGATTAAGTTTTTCATAAATCATCGTATTTGATGACGTTTCTCCTAAATTTTTCATGTTTTTAATTCATTCTCGCGGATATTGATATTGATTTTATCCGTAAGTATTTCTTTCGTCTCGCATCTATTTTTCAATAAATTCTCTAAATTTACAACGTTTATTTTCAATCGAATTTTTAATCGAATTTTTAATCATGCACGATAACAATAGTTTATAATACGTTTATAAAAAATAAAAAAACATTCTTTCTTCCTCCTCTCTCTCCCTTCTTCTCCCCCGCCGTTCCACATTTCTTCGCGTTTCGCGGAAATTAAATCCCACCTTTTTGATCACGGTCGATCGATCACTCAAACGACGATTTCAATTCCCGCTTCTCCTCAAGCGTCGATGGTTCATTTCGATCTCGAGCCGTTTCTTCAAGTTTTCAGACGCTGCAGAATCGCGAAGAATAGATGGAAGTGGATTGCGCGCACACTTTTAGGACCATAAGATCTACATATACATACCCACACCGGCAATCTTGCTGTCGCGCAATTCGCGTGATTTATGATCATTACTCGCAACTAAATCACGAAACGCTCTGATTGATGTATTGTTAAAAAATATATAAAATAAATAAAAATTGCCTATTGTTAAAATTCCACTTCTATGGCTTTATTTTATTTTATGATGATAAAGAATATTTAAATATATCTATAAATATCTATAAATTCTTAATCTACGTATAAATAATAAAAATCTCTTTTTTAACTAGCAAATTAACGAAATAAATTAACATGAAGTAAATTTCACATTTTAGCAAATAAATTGAGATAAAATAAAATATAGCATGAAATTAAAAGAAAATTAGCTATAAAGTTTAATTTTATTTCACTGCCTTCCACTGTTTTTAGTTATAGACAGTTCTTTATATAAAAAATAAATTCGAAAAAAGCAAAGAAATTGCATCAAAAGCTTTATGCCGCTGTAATGGTCACTTTTTGAGTTAATATTATGTTGCCCGCGCGCACACACAAATTCTCTTTGTACGATGCAACTGAATTTTCCGCAATTTTCAGATTTCACCTCGATGCGCTGCAGTTTGCGCCACGAAAATAATTAATAGCGTAATATCGCGGTATTACACACATACACATATACATCTTACGTTCGAAAGCATGTTAATTAAAGTTAACATTTTGATCGCCCTCTATATAAGAATTTAAAAGAATTTAAAAAGTTTTTTAATTAATTTCAAAATTAAAATTTTTTTCTTTATTAACCGACACTTATGTAAATGCAACGGGCAGCCACTTTACGCGCGGTAAAGTTCGCAAAGAGTCACAAAAGGCGGAAGTTTGGCGGTAAGAAGAGGGATCAAGCAAAATGCAAATTTCGGCTACCCGCGCGCATGCATTTTTCGCGCAAACACATCTCTCTCGGCGCCGTCGCGACCAACACGCATTGTATACGTAACTCGCCCATTCGTAAGTTGAAATACACGGGTCACTCACTTACACGTCAGTCGCGCATGTTCATTGTGTTTTAGAAATTTTTATTTCCCGGCAGAAATGCGGGGAAGTTTTATGCGCGAGAAAAAAACCACGAGACATTATGCACATTCATAAGTTTACGAGCATATAGAGGGAAGAGGTAGGGTAATTCACAATTTCGTACAAAACGTCGCGTCCAAAAAAAGATGCGCAAAGAGAGAGAAATTTGAGCAAAATGGCAGAACACTTCTTTTTTTTACACGTATACGCTTGCGCACAATTATCAACGCGTGATTTTTTAAATTGCATTTAATTTAATTGCATCTAGTATCCGCGGCGAATAATATCGTTAAATACGCGACTGGAAAAATGCGCGGCGCAAGTGACTTCGGCGCTTTGCCGGCGTTTTACGATGCGCTGACTCGCGTATATACTAACAATATGCCGATTTACCGACAATGCTCGCAATCCCCTCACATTGAAGCGACGTGAAAGACAATCGTCCTTGTAATGCCCGATGTGCAAAGGCTTCGAGAGCGGAATGCAAGGGAGCGTATCATATATATGAGATTTACACTCGGCAATCTCGGGAAGATTCGGGCTTCATTATTCGGACGGTGAACTATTTCCAGGCAGAGAGTGAGCGGTTAATTAACAACAGTTTTCGCGGAGACGGGGAGAGAGGAAAGGGGATCGGTTCTGCGCGTTACAGCTATCCGGAAAGCATTTAGGCAAGCTTAGAGGCAGTCTGGTGTGGGTGAATTTCCCGTCTCCCTCCCGCTATCCTGCCTCTCCTTCGCTCAGCTTGTAAACCATCGTGAGGCTGTATGTAAGTGAACTACGAAACGACGGATCCATTAATATCCGTCGGGATCGGTGGGACGAAAACGCGGCTCGTCTTTGGACGACAGGAGGAGGCGTTATATACTGGCGGTGCATCATCTGCTGTAGACAAGCCTTGGAATATTGCGCATCCGCCGAATATTCACCAAAGGGTTACGTTGCAAAAATAAATACCGCGATTCTAAATTCTCGACGATAAGTACTTTAAATATTTTTAATTTGCACGTAAAGTTGCAATATAATTTCGACGAGATATTATATATATGATATCAGTTATTCATGTATTAGTTTGATACCCCTAAGGGTATCAAACTAATACAACTTGATAAACATTATATAATAAACAATTCCGAGAACGTATCTGAAATAATACGTTGCAAAGTTTCATGAGAGGCAAGACGAAGTACTTGAAAACCAGAACTGTTGAGAATCCGCGAAACAACGCCGCTTTGTTGAATTGGATTCACTGACCTGATCCAGCGAGCTTTGTGTGAGCGTGTAGTCCGTAGCCTTAAGCTCCTCCGCCAACAGCTTCACCATACTGAAACTCACGCTGAGTGTCGTATCTTGACTCCGTGGTAGCAAAAGTCGGGCAGCCGTTGCCTGCCTAGAAGAGATCATCGCCTGTGGCAGATATTTCAGGATAGCTCTCCTAAGATCCGTGGGGGAAACTGGTTGGCCAAATCTCAGGAAGACAACATATCCTTCACCGAATCTAAAAGTCAAATGACATTTTCAGTTTTCGAGACAAATTTTCGATACATGTCAAAACGATATTTAAATTAATTATGACAAAACAACGACGCAAAAGTTATTTAAGAATAGAAAAATATTTTCTGAAATTTTAGGAGGTTGATTAAAAAGAAAAATGCCTTTCTTTCTTTTCTTTTAGTACCCCTAAGTTACAATTTATTTGCTTTATGGTTGCGTTCGATCGCAAGGGACATGGATATTTTAAAATCTTGTCTCCTAGTCAAAAGACACGAAAGATAAGCTTCCACTGTGTGTTCTATGCTGTAACAAAGTGCATTCACTATTCTTTATCATTCAACGTACTTTCCGCGATACATGAGAGCGGATTGCAGGATGGGCTACTAACATGGACAAGACTGAATCGTAAATTCTATCCTCGATGACATCAGGCTAGAGAAGGTTGGCGTGGAAGAAAGAGTAAAAAAGGATCATTTTCAGAGGTGCTTCTCGAAACACTTCGGCTTGTTAGCAGTTAAATATTTATGGCGCTCGATGTTATTTCGAATAGCCTTGAGATGTAATTCCTATATATTTAGATAGAAAGATCTTCTCTTCTACACATGCACATAAGTAATTTCGATCAAAAATAATTATTTTTTTTGCTAAAAAGATCAGCAAGGGCTTAATTGTAAGAATATTGTCCTTGTAAAAGATCTCACAGATTTAATTAAATTCTTTGGCGGTCTAATTAAAATGCGTTATAACGAGCATCAATTTTTCTTTGAGCGTCGTTAAAAAAATATTGGTAGATCTAAGCCCATGATTTTGTATTATGAAGTCTAATTGATCTAAGCCATCGTCTTTTCCCCGCTTCACATTGCCGTTTTATATCGTTTTTATCTCTTTTATAAAGAGGATTATTGAACGGATGGAACGGTACAAAGCTAAGAGTTATCGATTGATGGATTCGTTAAGCTACAGAATATAATACACCTATAAGTTCTCGAATCAAATTCCAAAAAAAAGATTGCAAGCAGAAACAGAGAATCAAAAGCGCCGACCTACAAGGTTTACAAGTCTGCTGGGAAATATCTGATCGTGAAATTAAAAGAGACGTCTTATTCTACGAAGATACGAAGTTCGATGTAATCTTACTTGTGCTTCAAATGTAGCGGAGTTCCTATACACCTGAGACCAGCTTTGGCGAGGATTCCTACCCTTGTACAAAGGTTTTCGCATTCGGCAACACTGTGCGAAGTCAATATGACACATCCTTCATTTTTCGTCACATGTCTCACGGCTTTGGCGACGAGATTCTTCGTGGCAGGATCCATTCCGCTAATGTACGCGCGAACAATAAAAGTTTATTAAACATTAGTCCGAAAAATTAAATATCTTTTTCATTTAATTTCTCATTTAATTTTTAATTAATGTATCGATTAATTAAAGGATAATTATGAAATTATATCGAGCGAAAAGTACCTTGTAGGTTCATCCATGAGAACTATTGCCACAGGTGCCATGACACTTATAGCGGCGCACAATTTCCTTTTATTACCACCGCTAAGAGCATCGACCCTTCGATGAGCATACTTAAGCAGATCGAACCTCTTCAGCATTGTCTCGACAGCCTGAAATAATAAATGAAATAAATTGCAATCCCAAGTTTTATATCTATAAATATATATAACTTTTAATTAAAACTTTCTTCTGCTTGAATATAAAAGAATCTGAAATAATATTTTCAAAAATATCTTCGGCATTAATTCTTAAAAATTTCAAATTATGCAAATCAATAATACAAATACATCTTAATTAATAAGCCTAATCTAAATAATATTTTTATATAAAATTAATGATAAAAATAATTTCACTATACCTTAGGAACATTATTCAATCCGCAAACTTCACCGTGAATCGTCAGACACTGATGAGGAGTGAGAAATCCATCCAAAGCGTCGCTCTGAGGACAGTAGCCAACCTCACCGTTGCACAGAGGTCCAGCGCCAATCTCCTTTCCTTTAAGAATAATCTTTCCGGCCGTAGAAATGATTTCCGTTGTCAGCATCTTAAATGTCGTGCTTTTTCCCGCCCCGTTCACCCCTAGGAGGCCGAAGCATTTTCCCGCTTGTACGCCAAAGCTTAAATTTTGTACCGCGACATTTGTTCCGTATACGCTCCTATATTCCTTCCTCAGCTTCACGGTCTTCAAGACATCATCGACCATTCCGGCCTCGATTCTCAGTCTCTCTCTGGCAACGTCATCGTCCTCTTGCACGACCTCGTAACTGACCTTTTGTCTCCTCAAATCGGGCAAGACGCGGCATTCGATCATCAGATTCAGCGCGAATAAAATCGCGCCGATTACAGCCAGGAAAACGTAATGAAGACCAAGGAGATCCCAGCCGAGCGGTGACTGGTAAGTGTCCATGTGAAATCTCTGCAGCAATTCGGAAGTGATGTCGTTCCTCGATATCTCGATTAACGCATCGCCGAGAGTATATTGCGGGAAAATCATAAAGATGTAATGCAAGATGTTTCTCACGTCTTCGGCTGTTTTAGTTTTACCGATAATGTCGAGCACTAAGATTGTCGCTAGGGCAGATACACCTATAAAAGTATTTATGCAAAAGAGCACCATGTTGGACAAACTAGAGTCATCGAATGTTTTTTCGGCCAGATGTGAAAACGGTATTGCCGCCCATCTAAAGAAAATAGATAAATTTTATAAAGATCTTTTATCTCCCTCATTTTGATTTGAATAAAAAATTATTTGTATATAAATAAATACTTACGCGAATAAAAACAATAAAAGACAAACACCGGGGAGATTATCTTTTGCAACGTAGGCCGATAAACCGAAAATTTCGAAAACGATTACCGCCAAGCAAATAGCACAGCCAAATATCTAAGGGAAAATATTAAAAACGTATGAATTAATTCAGGATATTGAAAAGATTTTTATGCGTAGATTCTTATTTTTAATAACTTACTATGAAATCCCAAATTAAAACTGTTGTCCAATACGTAATAGGATGTACTCCAGCCAAATAAAGTATTCTCTTTTCCTCTGATAATCGTTCTCTCACTATCTCCTTTGCTCCCTGAGCTCCAACTAAACTGAATGCTATCAGAAGTACTATCGCTACACCGACATCCGCCACATGTTGCAATCTAACACAGAAATCAAATATTATAACGTAAAGTTTTTGGAATGATTTTATACAATTCGATTATTATAAAAATTTAAAAGAAAAAATAATTATATATATCTAAATATTTTTTTTACATATAAGATGCATTATTGCTTTATGTATTATACTCTTAATATTAATTAAGAAAATCAAATAAAAGTAATATTATTAATGATATAAGGATACACACACACACACAAGCAAAACTCTAGCGACTGAAGCTGCGACGAAGCGTTGAGACCGACCTGATGTCGACATGAATACTAAATGACGCGGTACGTTAATTAAAAGTAAACGAAACATCTACGCTGATGTGAGTTAGCTCGTTCGCCGACTCTTTCAATTCAAAAGCTTCAACTGCACGCAAACATCTTCGCTTATTCGTTTGAACGAACCTACTCGCGTCTCTCCTTCTCTCTCTCTCTCTCTCTCTTTCTCTCTCTCTCTCTCTCTCTCTTTTTCTCTTCGCTTTCTCTCTTTGTTGATATAAAATTTTTATAATTGATTAGTTTCCGAACACATAGGCGTATAAGAATCGCGACGAGAAAATGGCGCAATGAAAAATATTTTTGTTAGAGATTTTCCCGTAAAATTACAGATTTGTCGCGGCATTAAAGTTAATACTCACAAAGTAGTTCGATTCAGCTGATCGCTCGATAGCTTCAAGGGATGATTGAGTGTAGTTAAGTGTCCTTGCACTCCGGATGCTCGCAGAATTGCCTCATTGAGGGCGTTCAGGTACGATGGCAATGAGTGGTGGCCTTTATTATTGTACCAAACGACAAAAAGAGGATCCTCTTTGGCGTGTGATAGAGACCAACCGCCGTATCTACAAGCCAATTATTTTTGAGAAAATTTCAACGAAATTTCGTAATTTATCTAAAAAGATCTATCTTCATTATAAAAAAATCTACCTTTTTTCTATATATTCTTGATGCGTTGAAACGATCCAATCCAAAGTAGGTCGACCAGGTAAGGTCTGAAAAAGACCTTCGACGGCTTTAGAAACACCCTGACAGATTTGTTGACCGTCCAAACATTCGCAAGTTCCGGTATCCTAATAATTCGAAAAATAAAAACATAAGAAAATTGTTTAATTTTAACTCGATTAAATTTTTTTTAAATTTCAGAAAGAAATAATATATTTATACGTTAGGTAAAGTTTGCCATGCGCCCGCATAATCATCTCCGAAACGATCGTGCAGCTGCATTGATACATGTTGCAGGAATGGATTGTTACTGTCATCGATACTGCAATAAAACACGTCAACAAAATAATTAAAAAATATCAGGAAAAATAAATATTTTTAGCTCAATAATTTAAACAGATTTTATATAGATACAAAACCACTAAATATAATTTTTATATATGACTTTCAAGTTAATTAGATTGCATTAATAAGAGAAATCTTTATCACACTTTGTCTTTATCCTTCTTTTTTGTTAAAATTTCGATTTTCACTTACCTGTAAAAATAAGTCGGATGAGTGTCATAAAGTTTGGGAGTCAGAATCAGAGCTGGTTCGTCCTCGGATGGTGGCCGTATTAGAGAAAATCCCATAGCGACTGCGACGAACATGGTCGGTAAAATGAGGCCTGCCAACGGTGCTTTCCAGTCTCTCGTGAAATGCCACAGTCTTTTCTTTATTATGGCCTTCATTTGCCGGATTGGCGAGGGCTTCATTAAGATCTCCGTAGAATTTAAATCGATGTCATCATTTGGTATAGGAATTTCTGCGCACAAAGCGAAAATCTCTATCTTTTCTATAAATTTACAGCAAGTCGAATTACGAAAGCTAATTAAATTAATCTATTTGTAACACAGTAAATTTATTTATTGTAATCTTGATACGCTTAATCATCAATTAAAATTTATTTCTTAATTTTTCACATAAAGGAGATATGGATTTATTATTTATTCTATTCTTTACATTAATCTTTAGTCTTTTTTTCTAGAGTCCCAAAAAATAATCTCGACAATAAAGAATCTGAAGAAGAACTTTTATTTTATTTTATTTTATTTTATTTTATTTTATTTCATAATTGCAAAGTAAGATTTTATTTACAATATAATGTATAAAATATTTCTTACCAATGTGCTCTATTACAGCGACTCTATCTTCATTCTCTTTAATATTGCTCGATTTGTTGTCTGCTCGCGCGCAAAGATCCAAGAAGACTCTTTCTAAGGTATCGCACTCCAATGAAAAGTGCGAGAATCCCAAGAGTTTACGATTGTCTTCCAGCATTTTCGCCGCTTGCGCGATACTGAAACATTGGCTGGTTTTACTCAAACGCAAACGCAGGTTTTTAACCGATTTCGTTTCCAGCGACTATGATTATATATATATATAATACAATTTCTCCAATGTAAATCACGAGGCTTGAAACGTTAAATATTTGCAAAGCCGGAATGAATTACAAGCAGCCCGTAGCGTTACCGTAAATCATTGTAAAATGAGTAGATTTTATCTAAGACTTTCTTCTCAATCCTTGTAATCTATTATACACGAATTCGTAGAATATGTAAATCATACCCAAAAGCGAATTAAAGACCGATAAAAAGTAATTCAAAAATTCGATTCTAAATTTTTCAGACGCTACTTATATTAATATCAATTAACCGTAAACACTTACTCGTTATTCATGCCATTCTTTCCTTGAAAAGGTAACGTAATGACGACTTCCGAATCGGAGATTTCGTTTATCGTGGTGTTTGGTATAACTTCGTCGACGACTGCTCGAAGATCCTTCAAGTTCTTTTTATCGATCGTCTCTCCTATTCCGCCTATTCCCGCTTCTCCGTTGGCATAATGCTCGTTCGGAAAGGATATGTTTAATCTGTATCCTCTGCCATGCGTCATTTTCAAGGACAGCGGTGAACCAGTGCACAAGATCTTCCCTTTGTGCATTACCACAACGATGTCGCTCAGCATGTCGGCCTCGTCCAGATGATGAGTCGAGAGGAGGACGGTTCTACCGATCCTGTGTTGATCGATTAATCGCCAGATTCGTCGTCTAGCCGCGGGATCCACACCAGCGCCAGGCTCGTCCAGAATCACTAATCGTGGCGAACCAAGGAAGGCCAGAGCTACGCAGAGGCGGCGTCGTGTACCACCTGATAAACGTGACACAGGCTCGTGTTCTTGACGCCCGAGCTCCAATGAAGCTAGCATTCTGTAAGAATGAAGGAATTTGTATTTTGATTTGAGAAAAATTCTAAAATTACTGCTTGCTAGAAATTAGAAGAAAGAAAAAAATTAATAAGTATTTTAAATAAACTAATTAACTAACTATAACTTTTTAAAAAAACTAATCAAGAAAAAATAGAAAATGTTTATAATTATATTTTCTGATTTACTATCTTACTCGTTAACGTTTTTCTGCATTTCAACGTTATTACTGTTAGATTTCTTAAGTTTCCAGTAAAAAATCATATGTTCTCTCGGCGTCAGAGTTCCGATGAGCACGTTTTCTTGAGGACACACTCCTATATCAGGCTTGCAATTCTCCTCACCATTCAGACAAATCTCGCCGCTGGTCGGAACCACCATACCTGTCAGCATTTTGCTGTAAATAACAAAAAAACGCAATTGGAAAAAATGTCTTAATATAATTGAATTGTCTAAGAAGCCGAGAAATTAACGCGCAGCTTAATTAACGTACATGATAGTCGTCTTTCCCGCGCCATTTCTGCCAAGTAGACTTGTCACTTCACCCTCGCAGAGTTTTAAAGTAAAGTCCTCCACGGCCACAACATCGCTTTGCTCGGTGTGATAAACTTTCCTGACATTCTCAAATTTTACGCCGATTTGTTTTTCTGTGACGATCAAGCTGCTGATATCACTCTCGTCATCTACACTCGGCAACAAGCAATAATTTGATTTTACTTCGAATTTTTTTATAATAACGCTTGCACAATCGGAAGCAAGCTCTTACCAATTTCACTATATTTTCAGAAAAGCAAATTTTTAAAATTATTTCTATAAAAAAGCAAATTCTATACCAACAAGTATAAAAATATCTCTCTGATATTAAACACAATTCTAATACCTTGAATCGCATCAGTTTTGAACAAACGCAATGTTCCATATAAATTTCACTACGTTCCATGCGATGTGTACATGCGATGTGCATTGCAGGTATTGTGTAAACTATACCAGAGATCTAATTAGAACAGAATATACAAACACTCACCTGATTCTAAAATACTTGCCAATTATAGAAGTATAATTAATATAATCGAAGAGAGAATCGGAAAATATGCAGCATTCACATAACAAAACTCATGCAGATACGAACACATGCAGATTATATTTATATGCTTGACCACTATTCCAAAATGCAACAAAATGCGAAAAAGCACGATACCGAAATACATATTTGTGGCAATAATAAAGAGGGCAAAACGAACGCCACACAAAAATTCAATTCTCTAAATATTATAACAAACAATATTGCCGATCGAATTATGTTTCTCGAAGATAAGTCTTCCTCACGACGATAGATAATCAAATAACGGCAGATCTTTGAAAATATGAAAGATGATAAAATTTTCATGAGAACGTCAAAGTTTTAAATGATTATACACACCGTAGCCATGAAAATTTTTCAACGATAATTTCCCACGCGACCGTGCTCCAGGGGAACGAAGTTTAACCCAGTTTACGTCGCGTCTATCATAAGCATTCTCCTTTTACCCTCGTGCCAGCCGATATGCGATCTTGTCGACATGTGAGCGCGAAAAGCAAGTCGAAAACAAACTTTCGTGACATGCATGCGCGCGTAGGAGAGTGCGATACCTTGGTAAGTGGCTGAAGGATGGAGAACGTCGTTAGTGAAATAGAGGTTGTTGACGAAGGCGAGGTAAGTCGGCCTGCCATAGAGAGACCGTGTGCCGGACCACCATAAGCTACGGTACCTCAAACCGTGAAAGCCCCTGCCTGGAAAATCGGTAATGCTCGTCCATTTCGCAGATAACTCACCAGATGTATCCCGATCGACTTCTCTTAAACGACACACTCTTGTCACATCGGATCGTCTTCTGGATTTTTCTCGCAGGTGCATCTCGCATTTATATGGGGACATGAGAAGTGTACGTGTGCAAAGTGTACGAGAATGTGATAGTATTGCATACAAGATGATACACATGGTTGTATCATTATTTTTCTGTGCAGCAGCCATGCGGAGAAAATTTTAATTAGAATGCATTAAAATTTTTAACAGAATATTATTTATTGATAGTACTATAAAATTTTATTTTAAATGGAAGATAACTATACAGTTATATTTGTAAAATGTTTTACTTCTGAGAATAGATAATTGTAAACTAATATAATAAATTATAAAATAATTGATATATAATATTTTTACAATTTTATATTATAAGTAAAAAGTTATTAAAAAATTATTTGCATAATTACAACAGTTTTTAACAGTTTTAATCATGGCACAACATGTCACTATAATTTATCTCAAAAAATCTCGCCGCATGGCTCTGACAATTTTAGTAATTGTTATCAACGAGAGAGATTTGTGATAAAAATGGGGCATTAAGACACAGAAAAATAGATATATCACCTACACCGATAAGATTAAAAATTCTGTAAAAAATTCTCTCGTTAATAAAGTCAATTTTATACCAAAGAATTATATTTACGAATATCACTCACACTCGGCCTTATACAAAAAATTGGGAAAAAAATTTGTCAGTTAATTAGTCAATCTCTACTAGTCACGCTTTTACACCTTCACCAGAAATGTCAGAAGTTTATTTCCAAAAGTATATACGAACTTCGAATATGTACCTGAATTAGTGTATCTAGTGATGAGATAGCCAATCATGCCGTACAGACAACCGTCGAACGCGATCATCAGCAATACCAATCCCAAAGACATCGGATCACCAGGACTCGATTCCTCCCATACGTGTTCCCATTTAAGACCGACGCCTTGAACTTCCTTTCGTACAGCATATAAACATCCGTAGCAGAAACTAGTAGACATGCTCAAGCACTGAAAAATAAATTATTTCAAAACATTCAGCAACAGAATAAATTGTTTATTAAAAGTGTATAATCTTATAACGTATCACTTTTAATTAAAATATATTTTTTTTTCTAAAATATATTTTTACATTTGTTTATTTTTATTTTATAAAACTACTTTATAAGCAATTTAATTAAGTATTGCTCACAATTAAAAGTTTATATCCAAGTCCGAACACAGCTTCCATGGCGATGACGATAACATACGGCATATAAGTTAATAGGAACATGACAACTGTGGTAACTGCAGAAAGACTAGCAGAACTAAACATCGTCGAGATCATGTAGCTAAAATGCATTTAAGATTTATAGTAAAGTAAAAAATGCAATCGTATATGCAATACAATATACAATTATTTCACAATAAAAAGAAAAATTTAAAGATTTGGATTACTTACCAAAAAGTAACAATCGAAAAGATGTAATCGAAAAGTAAAATAAGTATTAAGAAAGGATCTGATCGTGGGAGGATTTTTCCCGCGAGTAAAATCAGAGCAATGGAGATTATCACGATCGATAGCTCCACGAAAGACGTTATGAACCAAGCCAGAGTATTTCTCCATGGCTTCAATCCCATTACGCTCATTACCTGAAAAATTAATCACGACAGAATTATAGAGTATAGCGTTTCCTGATAAAACATTAAGTATTATATGCACTAGTAACCGTACCATGGCATTTTGCGATTCCCTTTCCCAAACAATATATCTGACAGCTGATCCGACACACATCATTAACGCGAAGAAGAAGCATACTTGCAGACCTTGAGACTCATAAAGCGTTGTTTGAAATCTGTCAAATTTAAATTTTTTGAGACAATTAAAAATTAGATAATTAAAAAAATATTAATTAAAGAGGTCATGGAATTTTAATTTTTAGAAAAATTCTTTTTTCTTGGCATTTTTTTATTTCTTATCACGATATGGAAATATTTTTTTCGGTTACTCACGGTACGTATTTCCAACACGGATATGGCATTTGTTGCGTGAGTGTCTTCCAGTTGAAATCCCTTTGAGCTTTTACCTTCACGATCGCGCGATCAACAGAGTCCTGCAGTTGAATAAAACCACGAAGATATCTGAGATGTTCGAGAAAATTGCTTTCAGGTCCAGGAATCCAAAACTGATTCTTCAATCGTTTGGTGGATGGTACGTAGTCCACATCCATGCGAATCTTATAAGTAATATTATCCGGTAATTCGTAATCTAGAGATTTCTTTGCGCGATGTGAAGTAGTTTCCAGGAAGATCACTCCGGCAAGAAATTCGTTTGTTTCGGTCAAGCGACTGGCTGCTGCTTCCAGTTCCTTTTCCGAAGAAAATCCTATCGTTCTGTTTACCAGCACGCATCCCATCATGTCGTTCAACGTGCCAATCATTGAAATCAATTTCTTTGATTTTTTCAACCGCCACACAATCTCGCTGAGATCGAGCTCGGATAAATCACCTAAATAAGAAAAAGACCATGGGCTTGTTCTTTAAATTAAACCATCTAATTTAACTTCATTTTCAAATTAAAGCGAAAATAAAGTTTTAAGTTTGAAACATAATCAATACCTTCAAAATTGCCACCGCCCATCGATTTGACAGCAACCTTCATGACATCAGAAGACATTATACTTTGTAAGTCTTTCAACGTATCGCCCATCTCCGAGAGACTAGCCAAAGACTTCAAAGTCTTCTCTAAACTATTCATCAGTACGCTGAAGTGTCCCATCTGCACGAAAGTTTCGTTCGCCAACGTCATAACTTCGGAAATCGCGATAGTATCGGGCGCATAAAGAATTTGACCGCGTAATAGAGGTTTAACGTATGACCAGACAATCTTTCCGCCAGGCATACTGAGTACAGTTTTATATGTTTGTCTGCAGAAATCATCTGCAATTAAAAGAATTATTTATTAGTATTAAAAATAATAATTTTTATTTAATAAATCTGTTATCTAAAATTTTTTTCTTTATTGCCTTACTTGGTAAAGAATCGAATTCCTTTTGATCGTACGCCTTATTGCTGTCTTCTAAAGAAGTGACAATTTTATAAATCCGTTCGTTGTCTTGAATCATAGTTTTACCACAGAGCATTTCGCTAGCATCCTTCAGGAATTGCGAACCTGCAAAATATTAAAATATGTATAAAACTTAATGAAAAATTAGTTCACACATGAAATTTATTCGATTTAAATATCATAATGAAATATGCTTATTAACGTACTAGATAGCGTTCCTTCCGTTTCTTTTGTATTACTTTCGTTTGTGTCATTTCCGAAGGAAAAGCTTCCCGATAACTTGTCTTTAAAAAATGGAAACAGTTCCGCAGCAACGCCAAGATTATCCAATACAACTTTTCCTTCAGTTTCAGTTAGATTAGCGTTAGCTATTATATTTTTTACATTAGCGGTCATTAACTGAAATATAGAAAAATGTTTTTTTTTTTTTTTCAAAAATTCTTGTAATTCTTAAGATTAAAATCCGGTAGATAATAATTACGTTTTTTAAAATATAATCGAAATTTAAATTCTTCATCAACGTGATAGCGATATTTTGCGTCTGCGAATCCTCCAATTGGCAAAGCGCGGAGCTAACTTCATCAGCAGTTACAAGATCATTATTGAGAAGCAACATATCACCAAGTTTCTCAGGCGAACAAATATTATCTTTCAAACTAATGATGCCGCGTTCTTTCATGAAGATC
The DNA here is from genome assembly GCF_025532165.1 of Camponotus vicinus. Classification (NCBI taxonomy): domain Eukaryota; kingdom Metazoa; phylum Arthropoda; class Insecta; order Hymenoptera; family Formicidae; genus Camponotus; species Camponotus vicinus. The sequence continues at coordinate 5,498,927 of NW_028141949.1, forward strand.
GAGATCATATCTATCTTAGCCTGGCTTAAGGTGAGCGCGATTTCGTTAGTTATGCCAATTTTATCGATCAAAAATGTTCTCACAACGTCCCAATTGTCGAACATTTCTCTGACGACATCTGTAAAATGTAAATTATTAGAAATAAAAAAATTACAACATGATCTAAGACACGAAATTCAAATATGGTTTCTTACATTTCATATCGAGTAGTCCTAAATTTTTGAAAATCTCCATTGACTCCAATGCCGTGATCATGCTATGTAGATCGTCGGTTATTTCCCGATCGTTTATAAACGGCGTTACATCCTCTAGGAGTTCTTTCAATCTAAAAAAAATATACATATTTATACATCTGTATTTTTAATGCAATGTTAAATTTTTAGGAATTGCATCAAATTACATCAATAAATTATTAAGATGTATTGTAATAATATAAATATGAATTTTGACAAAAATTAATCTGTTAATCATCGAGGAATATAACTTTATTCCTTTATCAATTTATACATTTTATCTTCTATCTTATATGATATAATCGAAATATATGTACCCATCAAACAGTTTGTCGACCGTTTTATCGTTCAATATATTGACTATGCCATCGGCGAGATCGGGAACTCCGAGTACGTTAGAGACGTCCTCGAAATCTATTTTACTAGCGACGTCCAGCAGATTTCCACTTTCTCCGAGGATCAAGGACAGATGACCCAAGATCTCCTTGAGCCAGGTAAGATCCCAGGAGGCCTGAGACCGCCAGAAGGCCTGTTGCCGATTTATGAGGTCTATGTCTAGACTGCGAGCCAACTGATTTGAAATATTGGATTCCGACAGATAGTTGGACGCCCTCGGATCGTATCGGAAAACCTTGCCAGCTCTTTTTGAACTCAGAAAATTATATAGAATCGACGCGTTCTGACAGTCGATTTTTGTCCGACACAAGCTCGTATTCAGATCGTTTAGCATCGCGTTTACATTGATAGTGGCGTTCGGTAACGCAGCGTCGATTTCAGCGAGATCAGACTTCTTCACGACGTCGCGCAACGGTTTCCAGATTGGTACATATTTCTCGGACAGCCTAGTTAAATTGTTGATGTTCTCGTGAACGGATGCCGAGTCCAGAATAAAAACGTTCTTTTGCAACATATCGAGTACGCTCAAAACAAGTGTGATGTATCTGAAATGTAGTGTCGTATTATTTTATCACCAGTAAAATTAATTTATCGCTTGCGTAATGCGCGACGAGAAAATAAAAGATACTCACAATCCTGGTCGGGAATACGTACGACCGCCGACAAACTTGTAAAAGCAATCGGTTACCGTGTCATGGTATGTCTCATTTTGGAATTCGATTATTATATCGGCGACATAATGTAAAGTAGTTTCAAATGTAGCTAAAAACTCGTTTAGCGTCTTTCTCTTATTCAGAAATTTGTAATCCTTGATCTAATAATTTAAAAAAAATAATGATTAATATAACATTAATGATTAATGTATCAATACTCTCTTATACACAATTTGCAATTATTATTTCTCACCATGCTGCCCGTTTTATTCCAGTTAAAATCATCGGTTAAAATTTTGTGTATTTCAGATATATTTAGTCGATTCATTTGACAGAATAGTTTTGAATAGAAAGCGTGGTGCATCAGCTGGGAATTTAAGATTTCTATTGGAAGTGTCATACACCACGTGCAATTGCTAAAAATTAATATAAAGATTATTTTTATTTCATTCTTAATAGATTAATTTCGATTTTTTTAACGACATGTTTGCTTACTTAGCATCAATTCGAGTTTCTAGGAAATTTTTCAAGATCTTTACCGACTTCTTCACCATTGAATCTGCCAGAGTCTTCGTGTCCTATTGATGTTTTTAATTACATTAATTAAAGCATATATCTTTTTCAAAGTAATTATATAAAACTATATTTAATGTATTATTTAATCTATAGGAAACATTTAATAAATAAATATATATGTACACACATATATTATCAATATAATGATATATACCTTTCTCTTATATTCCGCATTAAAATCTTTTAAAGTGCCTTCCTCAAACGAGGTCCACCAAATAGGAACTTTTAGTTGCTTGAAGCCCTCTGATAAGACGTGAATTAAAGTAGTTTGTAATCCTTGCACGCTTTGCAATAACTGCATTTCGTCTGCCGTTTCAGATATATCAGACGTGAGGTAGCTATTCTGTAAATTAATTTAAGCGTACTTAAAATTTGATTCGAAACTTGCTACTATCATTAATCAATGGCAATCGGACATTACACTATATTTTCCCTCAGAAGGCAACAGATCTATCCATGTCAAATGCTTATCGCTCATGACGATCTTCTGACAGAAATTTGCAATGCTAGAGAGTAAACCCTTCTTCCTTATAAAGTTGGGCGGGATCAAGTATCGATCAACGTCGCAGGGATGCACTTGGCCGAGGAAGAACTTGTGTATGAAATCGTCCAACCTTTCGGACGAGACGAAGGTGTCGACGGCAGTGATTAAGAGATTGGGCATGTCCTCTACGAGAGTTAACAGAGGCTCAAGTTTCGACGTCTCGTGTATAACGCGAAGTTTCTGCCAGATATCGCCGCCTGACGCAAGATCGATCACGGATTCCAAGAGCTGAAATATTCTGCTGGAATCGACAAGATAGCTCGACGTCACGTTGAATCTGTACCACGAAGAATTTTGATTGTAGTGGATCCAGGACTTTTCGGATTTGATTATTAAGGTCCAGGTTTCATTGGATAGATTCTGCCACGTCGTTGCATTGAAGGTGTTCGATTTGAGACTCACTCCCGGCAGCGCAGCAGTAAAATTCGAAACATCGTCCAATAATTTTATTAATGACATGGTCAATGGCGTTGATTTCGAAAGGGTGGTTGTCCGACCAGTAACAATATTCTGCGGAAAAAATACGCAAAGATATAAAAAATACGGTGAAAATTGGATATTTCTTCCTTAAATGTTTAACTAATGAAAATAAAATTTTCCTTAATTTAAGATTATTAAAAATATTTAATAACTCTATCTTATAATTTCTATTTATGACTTATAGTCAGGTAAAAAAAATTATTTCAATTATATATATTTATTTTTTGCGTACGTACGTAATATTCCTCACTCGTGGCAGTCTTCAATAGCTGATAGGGATCGAACGAACATACTTTCTGTAGAAAACGCGTTCTGTCCGGCGTGGACCAATAATCAGAATTAAAGTGGAGAGTGCACATGGTCCTCCTGATATCTTTGAAGGACATGAATTGACCGGTCGTATAATTGAGCGTGCTGAGAGTAGCAATTAGGGCGATAGTCTCTTCGGGATAATCTTCCAGAATCTTTAACATTTGACGCGTATCACCATTTTCCGCCAGTTTCCAAATCTCTAAATTGTAATTATGTATCTCGACTTTCTTCAAAGCGTTGCCAATGTGTATTAAAACTTGCGACAGTCCTTCTATCAATAATCTATAATTCGACCATCCTTCATCCAGATTCACTTCCTGAAAAAAAGATAATTACTTATCGCTTCAAGAGTATTCGATTAAAATTGAAACTCCCACTCGTAAATATAATTTTACGTATAACAATTATTAACGAGCCATTTACCTTGTGAAAAGTACTTTCTTCATGTCTGATCTCTAGTGTCTCCCTCAATGTCTGCAACAAATGATCCAAATATTTCTTCGAAAAAGGCGGTTCGATGATTATTTTATTTTTTATTGCGATATTGACGCTTTTCAAAAGATCGTATAAATCGCCTATCATTGAAGCTACGTAGGATCGATACTTGCTAACAGGCTTCTTCCAAATCGTCATTTCCGCCATATAGAGATCCATGTAAACATTGAAATTTTCAGGATCGAGATCACAAGTAAAATTTTTCAAGGTTCTATAATCTTCGGATGTCAAACCGACTCTAACGTCCGATAACCAATCAAACATCATTGTGCATGTGATTGTAGTGTTATTTTTCAGCGCCTTGACGATTTGATCGTCGATTACGGGATCGGATATTCCATTTACCAATGTCGACAAAATGTAAGGTAGCTGATCGTGAAAAATGCTGATAGGCGAAGTATTATCAAATCCTAGCAAGGATAATAAACTGATTTTTCCTACGCCTAGAAAAAAATATTATAACAAAGATCATACAATTAAATATTTAGCTATATCAAATCTCGAAGGATCAGACATATCGAGTTAATGTTATAATAATAATGTTAATATTATTCGAAAATACATTTACCACTATTCAATATGTTCATCACGATACGTGAACCTTTGTGGATGATATTAGAAAGATATTTCAAAAGAATAAGAATACGATCAGTAGCGTCAATCGATGGTTTCCAAATTTCACTTGCAGAACGCTCGCTACCAAAAGCTTTGATCGCCTTGTCGATTTCTAGGTCGATATGATCCAAGGTATTTCTTCAACAAAAATTAATGTTCCATAATTAATTTTGCCAAATATAAAGAAGAAATGAGATATTTTATACAATTAAATAGTAAAAGTAGAACTAAAATTTTCTTCCGAAATTGGAATAAAAATTTATAAGTTAAATACGATACTCTTTTACTAGACTAAATGACTATTTTATTTTATTATGTAATATGAAATATAATTTTTACCTCCAATCACTTTTCATACTTGGCAATCTTTGTTCGATAATACTGTCCGCTTCCTCCGCAAGTGTGTTTAAATACGTGGCCAATTTCGGTTCGTCCGCCAAAATGACATCTTTAGCATTGTTTATCAAATCATCAAGCTTTGTAATCAATCGTCGAAATTTTATATAGCCCAGAGTCCAATTAAATGCCGGTAAATCTACAGTTTCGTCATGCTCGAACTAAAAATTACACAAAGATTCAATATAATTAATAATTTCTATCATAATTTATTAATTTGAAATTTATAAAATTTTTTATCCTTAAAATTAGGACAAAATATTGAATTAATAAAAAAATAAGTAAAAATATAATTAAAATAAATAATATAATAAATAATAAAATAAATAATATAATAAATAATAAAACAAATAAAAATATAAGTATATATAAACTTACAATTTTCCGGATCCTCATTAATATTGGTTGTTCTCTCCACTCTTTAATAAAAAGACTTGGGCTACAGCCGATGTTTTCAATCTGTCGTACAACTTCCCGACTTCCATTTCTCAATTCTAACGCAACGCCAACACTCTCGTTCATGATGCAAGGCCACATTCGTTCACGTTCTTTATAATCATCAAGAACCGACATCTAATAGCCAAGATATATATTAGATTCAGAATATATCTTATTTATTAATGTTATTGTATTCAGAATAAATGAAATACACATATTTGCAAAAATCGACTTACTAGAGCAATTGGTCTCAAAGTTATCATGTCAACTATATCAAGGATGATCGGAGATAAATTCCTCAAGAACGAACCGATAAGTGTCTCAGTCTGCGGCATTTCCTGCAAAACATCGGAAATCTTCGCTACGTGATTATTCTTCTGGATCTGATCGACAATTTTCTCGATGTTGTCGAAGATGACCGAGGTCGCCCACCCGAAACCGTAAATAATTTTCCAATTTTCTTTGATCTGAATTCCAAACAGTGGACTCTCCATTATGTTAAAGAGCTTGCAGATTAAACCTACGCTGCAAACATATGTAACGTGTCACTAATTTATTTATTATAATCAAATTTTATAGCATATTGATGACGATAAATTCTAGAAGTTAAATCCTGGTAAATGAAATGTAGAAGAAAATATTTCTTACCTGATCTCCCATGCGTCTTTTGCTGTTATATCCGTTGTCCATGCAATTTTGAAGTTCTGCTTCAATTTTTCCAATTTCTTCAATTCATAACGCTGAACCTTTTGTTGGACCAGAGTATCGATGTACTGGTAAATCTCGATTGTCTTCTCGTTGAAGGCAGTCCAATTAAATTCCTTTTGCTTGTACGTGGCTTCCTCGATTTCGATGTTGGTCACGTTCAATTCCAGATTCGTTTGCATCGATTTGGATAGATAGCACACCAGCTCCTTCAGAATTGTGCTATTCGATTCCTTAGGAAAATTTAACAAAGCCGGCGGATTCGGATCCATGCAATACGCTCTCGTGAAATTCGAATATTCCAAGATCTGTAATGTCTATTTAACGAAGATCGCATTGAGACGACAAAATCTACAGAATTTATAATTGATGATTATATCATGCAAAAGATCTTAAGATTAAAGAAAACTTTAATTACGTTTCGCCAACTGACCTTTTCCTTATCTGTGACGGTGAGATAAAACGATTCGATCAACTCGGTTTGACGACGGCGTACCTCCTCGATCCAGCTAGTAGGATTAGTTCGTAGATCTTCCAGAATCATTTCGGCTAAAAAGTCCATATTTTCTAGATCTGGTTTGATTGAAATGTAAGATAGACTGTTGGAACCCAGCATTTTCGCTATGCTTAGATGAATTCCTAGGCTAAAGAAAAGTACTGCATGTTAATATATAAAATTATTATGCGTATAAACAAACAAATAAATAAATAAATAAATAAATAAATAAATAAATATGCATATAATTACTCACATATCCAATCTTCCTTGAGGTTGCGTCTCTTTGAAAGCTTTTACCCATTCATCACTTGTTTGAAAAATAGTCCAATTTAAGTAAGTTACCTTTCGCGTGTCCAGATAAGTTACGAATTTTTTTATATTCCTCACAACGGACGTTAAGTTTGAACTTTCGGCCCTGACTGGTCGTTTGAACGCCATAACAACCATAGTCGATAAAGTTTTACTTATCTGAAAAATATGTTCTGCTTATTATAGAATTATTATTACTATTTTATTACAATCAATTGCTATGTACGTACAATATTTCCAAATGTGTCAAATTCGAAACTATCATAGACATCGGTAATAAATTTTTTTCCGTCATCGCTGCAGAATAATTCATCAATTTCATTGGATTTATCCTTAAATTCAACGTAATTATCGAATATCTCATTCATTGTGTCTTTTCGACAAAATACTTCTTGAGGTTTTGTTTTTTTTACATCTTCCACCAGACGCTATAAGAAAAATTTAGAAAATTACATTTTTAACGATTGAACTTGTTAATTTACAAAATAAAAAATAAAGCAAGAACTATATTTCCTTCTCTCTTAAAAAATTTTTATAGCTAAAGGAAAAATATCAATCCTGAAACATATAATAAATAAATATTGCAAACCTCTACAAGATCCAATCGTGAAAAGGAATGAATAATCCTTTTATATACAGCAGGCTGCAAATTTATCAACATCTTTTGAACTAAATTCTGGTGCTTTTTGGAAATCTCATATAATCTTCTCAAGGTATCTTCGTGAAGAATAGCGACATGATGAGACATTTGCACGATATTATCTATCAACGACATAAAGTATGTCGCTGAATTCACTATGTTTTCGGAAAAGAAGTTTCTGAGTCCATCGAAAACGTTAGCAGCTCTAAAAATTAAATAAAAGAAAAATTAAATATAAACAATTAAATATTATTAATTCACTTGTAAATATTATTAATTCATCTTATATAAAAGAAGAAAATACTTGCAATTCAAAATCATCCTCATGACGATCAAGGATTTTTTTAGTAAGCCTTATACCATCTTCCAAGATCAGAAAAGACAAATCCAATATCTGCGTGATATTATCATAATTATCCGAATTCGAGGAAAAAGTTGATATCGCTCCTCCCAATCGGTCCATCACGTCGAAGAAATCATCAGCGTCGGTGGAATTGAGCTTGCGGTCCTTCACAACTTCTTTCACCATCTTTAGAAGTCTGTTTAATTTCAGAAATCCACTTCGGGCGACTGGCCAATCACGTTCGTATGCAAATACAGGATCCAAAACCGCGATGGCTTTATTAATTCTGAAATTAAGGCATTTATATTCCTCCGGATATTAATGGTTTCGAGATATTGAATTAAAGTTTAAAAAGAATTGGATTTTAAATAGAAAATGCATGTCCAACTCACATGTTCAGGTCGATTTCTTTGAAAGTAGTATTTTGGAAGACCAAAATTACTTTTGGTAGCCATTCACGGAGTTTCAAGTACTCGGGCATATTTTTCTTGGAAATCTTCAAGTCAAGGATGGTTTCTACCGCTCGCTTCAAATCCTGGAAGAAGTTGTAATCGCGAAATTTCGCCATTGCGCGATCGACCATTTCCAGCAAACCGGTAAAGTCCAGATGCTTCGAAAGATTTTCTAAAATGTCGGGCATTGCTTTCGAGTCGATGTTGCAGAGGACGTTCGAAATCTCTGCAAAGTCCTCTTCTTTAGGTAGAATCAAATATTTCTTCAGACTTTCCGCGGAGCAAACGACGCCGTCGATGTCGAATGAACCGAAAGTTTTGATCAACTGTAGATAAAAATTAATAAATATATAAGAATTAATAAAAACACCTTTTTTTTATTCACCGCAATACCGTATAAAAATAATGCGTACTTTTTGATATAATATTTGTACAAGACTGGAAAAAGAGAAGTAATTTTAGATAAATCTCGGCGTAATTAATAATAATTAATAACAATCTCTGTTTAAATATAAGAGTAATTACTTACATATATTAATTTTACGGATGATTCGAATAAACCATCAATCAAACCCTCTCTGGCTTCCGGCATTTGAGATTTTAGTAAATTCTTAATTTCCTCATGATTGTTGAACAAGTCCCCCAAACGGATTCCCCTATCTATTAACATATTTATACATTCAATTGTTGAGAGAAAACGTTAAATTAGATTCCAATGTGATCTTACCGAAAAGCGCCTTGATTTCCGGTTTGGTGAGAATCTCTGCCATCGATTTCAACAATTGAATACTCTGTGGCAATGTTTCCACAGCGGAGATAATAGTCTTATTATTTAGCATCGGTTGTAGTTCCACGATTAAAGGACTTAAACTGTATCCGTAAAAAAGAGAGAAGATTCAAGTTTTTTTCGGATTTTTTCAAAGATGTAATAATTATAATTATCATTTACACGCTTAATTAATTAATTAAGTTGAGACTAACGTGGCATTTTTGTACGATGGCACTTGCTCGTATTCCGACAACGGATCGCAGGGACTTCCAACGCTACATATATAATTCTGCACGAAAGGCAGAAGTCCATCCTGTGGCATCGACCTTGCGGGAAATTGACATGTCGGGTAATATTCCGGATCGACATTATCACGCACCGTATAAAGAATCATAAAAACTAATACCGGCCATAGAAATATCAAGGCTAAAATTCCCTGAAAGAAAATTGTGCGATTTACGCAAATCCGTAGAATAAATATGAAGCAGATGTCTCGACATTAAATCGACTACTTACTGGTTGTCGCTTCCGAACGATATAATTCTTCCAAAGAAGAAGCCCGAGCTGGTCGATCCTCATTTTTTACAGAGAGGAAAACCTGTAACACTACAAATTATTTCGAAAAGTAATTATTAAATTAAAAAAATAATATTTGAATAATGTTCGATAATATTATCTCTTTTTACCTTTCTTAGAGAGCGTTTGCTTTTATAAAGCGTTTGCTTTTATGTTCTTTTAAAAATTTTAGATTTGTGTCTTTTAAATGTTCTGCTTAATAATAATAAATCATCCTGCACACGCGACTGTCAAGATACGACTACCTTATGTTTTATCTCGATGACCTTCAAACTACTGTCTATTGGTATACAACGAGACATTGATAGACTGAACAGAAACTAAGAAACAATAACATATTTGATTTCATCTACGCATAATAATACATCAATTATATTAAATCCTATTATTACACCTATTATTATATCCTTTACTTTTTGCAAGCATCGAATGCGGCAGCAAGTTTAGAAATAAAAAGAAAGATAAACGAGATAACAGAAATAATATACACGATAAAATATACATGAACAATATTAATATATATGTTAATGTTGTAGTTTAATATAAATTATAAATTTAAATTTGAAATTTATGTCAATTATAATTGATTTTTAATGTATAGAAGTTTATATATATACAAAAAATATATATATATGTATATATATATATGTATATATATATAAAATTTCTCTCATCATTATGTTATAGAAGTTATGAAATAATGTTATAAAAATTATCATTTAGAACTGCTACAACCCAATGATGCTTAGGGCAGACGCTAGCGAGCTGAGATTTCACCTAAAAAACTATACCGAAAATCTTGTGCAACACAATGAAAAGTTTTGCGAGCTCGCGTGCAATCACGCCGTATACTTTTCCGTCTAGAGTACTCGAAATGTGTGGAATCTACTTGAACCAAGTGCACTCGGAAAAATGCTGGCAGTGAATGGTTGAATTCACTATCAGAAAATTTTATCGCGGTATAAAGAAACAAACTAAAAATTTCTCACCGTAACGGTGAATTGCGTTCACCGTCTTATTGTTAGCCTATAAGCGGCATAATTATGCGAATAGTACCGGCGAATGCACTTTCATCACATATCATATTTACATTTTAATACGTATCACATCTTAATGCATTGCGAGATGAATATTTCAAACATCCTTTCGTTACAAATGAAAAAAAAAGATTTATTAATAGCTGATCATCTTATGATTTTACCTACAATATTTCTCTCTCTTTTTTTCCATTCAAATAATATCATATAATACATTAAAACAACATAAAATTATTTAAATATTAAAAAAAATAAGATAACTACTGTTTTAATATGTATCTGCGCTCTGTCTTTACCAGCAACAAAAATTATTTTTTACGCCCATCACGCTCTGTTATACGTTCTTACTTTTTATATCACGATATTAATTATATATATTAGTTATATATTTCTTTTCTCATATTCAAAATAAATAAATAAATTGTATATTTATATTGCAAAATATAACAATTTTAAAACCATCGCATTCTTTAGACAGTCATCAGTAAATGTCACATCACGCTTGAGTATATACTTTGAGAAGAATGTGGTATTTGAATATACTAACAAAGACCTATGAATTGATTGTTTCGTGTCGGAGATTCGCTCTACTGATCGTCCTCTCTGACGCACGATCTGAATTTGATTAATTCTATTTATCAAATTTTAAACTTATTGCCATATTCGACGCTTACGAAATAATATGAATCTTTCAAGAAGAATGCTAAATATTATTGCAAAACAGTTGTGAGAAAATTAATATACAGGAATATCTATAAATAAAATTGTCATCTTGATTTTTTTGAATGTTATTATATCTAGTGAAAAATGTTAAATTGAAATTGCAATATTAAAGTAAAATGGATTAAAAATCTTTCAAAATATGTTGAAAATTTGAAGATAATGTTTGATTTTTCAAATACAAACATATGTTTTTTATAATAAAGTTATAATTAATATAATATACATTATAATATATCTTTTTGAATGCATATGAACGTTAGTGATTGTTTGCAGAGAAAACAAAATAACATAAAGAAGAAGCTATCACTTTTTCATTAATGTAAGCTTTGCTTACATATGCAATATAATAATAAGAAGTGATTTCGATGCTATTATGTATTACATGAAATGTAATTAACTGATGTATCATTTTTCTTTGACGATGTTTAAAATCTATTAAACATTTATCTATGTTATATCATCCAATTATTTAGTTCACGTTATCACTTGAAAATAGACAAACAAAGAGAAAGTAAACATAATATCAATCTATTTCAAATATCTCGAAAATACCAAAATACGGAGAATATTTTTATCCAAAGAGAGATTTCCTCCTTCCTAGAAATTATCTATATCATTATATTGTTAACAATGTTGATAACGTTGATAACGTTAACAATGTTGATAATGTTGAAATGATTTCAAGTTGAAAGTTTCTCTCATAAAAGACAATCTGAATTAAAACAATAACGAATAATAAATAAAGTTAATATTAGAAAACAATTGAGATCTAAAAATATATTAACTCCCTAAACCAATTTTTCTAATCCATTTTATGTTTCCGTTAAAACTATGCAACTTTAATTTTATTCATTTTTTTTTACAAATAATATTTTATAATAATATTGATGTAAATAAAAATAATAATTTCAAATGCCCTATTTCATATATTTTAATATCAATTTATCAACTAAAATTCCAGATTGATGTAAATTACGTTATTTCGCAAAAAGAATACATTACGAATTCGCGGAAATAAGATACAAGCTTATCTTTCAATATTGAAAATGTACTGCGAGCTTCAAAGCAAGCCCATAAACAGTGTGACTAATTTACATATCCGTCGATGCAGTTGCAACCGGAAACGTGTACTGTCCTGTCGCGTGCTGCATCGACGACAGGATGCATTATAAAGATATGGAGCAGTGAACTTCTCGTGCAAGGATAAAGTGCATATCAGAAAAATATAAATGTCCTCGTCTCTACGTCACTCTCCTTCCGGGGAGAAATTACAAAGTATCGTGCAAAAGCCGGTAGAGATAAGAGAATCATTTATTTCCAGTTATTAGATGCATCTAATTTCAATTTATAAACGAATGATGCAAAATAATCTGGCGGGAAATTAGTGAAAATATATTAGTAATAAGTGCAAAACGCAATTTTACAAAATGAATTTTAACTAAAAAAAGATTTTTATATTGAACAAGAAGAAATTACAAATATTTTTTTACGAAAATTTCTTATTACATAATTAAACTAAAATAAGTGTATTGTTGAAATAATTTGACGTAAACTACTTTGAGTAACTTTAACAGAATTGAAAATTATGAAAAAAATGAGGGGAATTTGGTTTAAGAAAATTTTTGCGGTTATTTCTTCGTTTTTAATCGTGTGACCTTTAAATTAATCAGCGTTCGGAGACGTATGTATGACGACCGGTCATTCATATACAATTACACGAATCTCTCATGAGATAACAAAGATTCTTAGTAATTATTGATTTGGAAATTTTGCGGCGTAGTATATGATTAATGTAATCATATATGACGCGACTACACTTACGAAGAACTACATAGTCGTAATACGATTGGCCGTACACAAAAAATACAGACATGTGTCATCTTAAATATTTTGCAACGCAATTTGCATCCGCGCATAAATCCAGTATATTTCTAATACAATCGGCGAAAAAATGATTTCTTAGAAGAAAAAGAAGAGGAAAAATACATATGCGCGCACACACACACACATATATATATGTTATATTTGTATTTAAAATTATCTTTTTTGATAATTATTATAGTAGTCAATCAAAAAACATTTATCTTGGATTTCCTAATTGTCTTTCACGAATAATCACTTCCCTGATGATTGTACTTCGATTTAACGAACACTCTATGCACGCGAATACATAATATTTTTGTGTTAATGGAAGACAAATATTTGAGGAATATCTTGTGCAATAAAGCTCAATAGTATCGTCGAGATTTCAGTGACTAAATAATTAGTAAGATAAGAAAACGTAAGAAAATCATACGCGTTGTATGGTATATTCTAGGAAATATACATTTCCTTCCAAAGCTTTTCTCAAAACGTGTTCTTTGTTACAAAAATAAAATCTTATCTACATAAAAATGAGAAAATGCAGTCTATTGTGATACAACAGAATACATGCTTAAAGAATTTTTAAAATCTGATCAAGTTCATCTAAGTTCATCGAAGAATGTCTAGAATATTTATGATACTATATTTGACACGCTTACATAAAAATATAGCATGTATTGTATAACTATATACATAATTTAGATATTAATTTATATATTATTTATATATTAACAATTTTGTTATAAATTATATAATTTATAAATACTTAAATAATTAATTTATAAATAAGTCATTATATAATTTATAAACGATTTATTATGGAGTTTTTTCTTTGACATCTATTTTTTCTCTTTATCTTGTTCATAGTTGTGTTGCTAGTTGGAAAATGACATAATCGTCAATATAATCATCAGATATAGCTTCCTTCCTATATTTTATTCAATGACCATGAATTACGAGCTGGTTATTGCCATTTATATCGTCGATACGAGCGAACTTCTTGTTGTGAAGAAAATCGAGCAAAAAAGAGGCATTCCGGTCTAGAGCTTCGTTTATTAACACCCTGCGAACAACGTACACTTTCACTGAATCCGTGTGCGGTTATGCGAGTCAATGCTCGAATAAATGTGAATCATTTCGTAACAATCCCCATATTCGCTACGTGTTGATTTCATTACACTCTTCTGTACACAATACAAATAGATTTATGTTATAAATAATTTTCATTTTCTCGTGAACGACGATTAAAACGTATCGCTACCGCATGCGATACGATCAATTAAAAACGGAAAGATCGCAATTTTTTTTAATTCGCCAATTAATTCGCTGACGAGAAATAATTACTTCACTAGTGCGCACATGCCATCCATTATGTGGAATATGTGACAGTTGTACAATCTATAAAATAAAATAACTCTGACCAATAGTAACGAGACTTTATTGCATAGAGAACAAAACAGGACATGTCCATTTAATTACGCGCTATTATAATTTACAGTTAATTTTCCTGTGAAATGAAACGAGAGTGAGAACGATCGTAGCAATGAGATTCATCAAGCGTGCGACACGTCGTTTCGTTTCCAGGTGAAAATCCGCGATCTGATTATTAATATGCCCGACACGCGGCATGCAATCCGAATATACCTAGTGTCGTTGGCACATAATTATTATACACGGCAGTGACCATCGTTGCGACAATGTAACCGCGACAATGCAACTATAAAACGATGTTGTATATTTTGTAAGCGTCCTTTCATATTTGTTACCGATACATCGACGGAATACTTTGTATCATGTATTATATATTTATTCATGTTGAAATAATAAATATCAACATATTATTAGAGAAAACTTTTCAGAATCGAATAAAATATATTGTTCAAAAATAAAATATTCAACATTGAAAAGTAGAATTAATTCGAAAAAGAACGCTCCAAATTTTATCCTGCTAGATTATTATCTTGGGTGTTACATATATGAATACATGCACGAATTACCTATTTTTATTTTCCGCGCAAAAACATCTCGAGGTCGAGCGAGTTCGAAGTTCAAGGTTTTCTGACATCAAGTATCGAGAGACAATCGTAACTAAGCGCGCTGAATCTTTCTCATTATCGAATGATTAAAACATGCGATTAATCTTAATGTCGAAATGTGATTGCATGAGAGATCTTTCGAAAAATTATTTTAGCGAAACAGAACGAGAATAGATGCATACTAATTGAATATAAATATTTATATCGTTAATGCATTGTGTGAAATAGATTACATAAACTAAATTCTTACATTAATATATGTATAATGATCAGATGTAATTGATGAAAATTAAACAATATTAACATTGCGTATCTATATTCTTATGTAAATTTTAATGATACTTTATTCAAATTACGTCAAATCAGTAAAGTCATAAAGTTATACACTCAAATGCATAAAAAATTTCACTTAGAATTACCGATAGGTGAATTAAACTCCAACGGTTATCTTATATTAGATAAAAACTTTATGATTGAAAATGATGAATTTATGATTGAAAATAACAGATTTCTGAAAAAAAGTATATATATGACAAGTTCTTTGTTTTTCTTATACTTGACTATTGAGTATTTTATTATTAAATAATTAATAATAAAATATTCAATAGTCAAGAATAATTAATAAAATCTTATGTAGGCGCACAGGCCCAGGGGCCACGCACGCTACACTTATTTCTTTTCTTCTTCTTTGACTCTTGACTGTTGGTTATAATGATTAAGCAAAAAAAAATGTTAATAAGTCTAATATATAAGATTGTAAAAGAAATAGACATTCATAAGAATAACAAGAGATGTATTAGAGTACTAGACCGCAGTTCTTCCTCATAAATGTCATATAGTCGGTTATTTTACGAGAGAGATAGAAATAAGTTCAGGGCTGCGGATAAAGTTATATAAAATATGACACGTTGCATTCGATATATAGAACGCTCTTTTGATAGCTAGAAAAGTATCTCTTGAAAGAATAAAAGATTGATCATAATAATTACGATACACGGAATTGTAAATGAGGAAATTAAAAGAAAAAAAGAACAAAAGACACAAATGTTTTACAAACATGCCAATGCATGTAGCATAAAGATGATAAATCATATTAAAAGATAAGACAAGACTACGGATGAAATATTAATATAGAACCAACTCGAGTCAATCTCGAAACTGATGAGTCATGAAATGCAAAAAAGAGATCATTCTCTTATCATTAATTTTCATTGATCGCCATCGCATTCTCATGTTTGACAGATACGATGTTTGAACTTAACCCTTGAATCGTGTATGTATACGCATTGCGTAAAATAACAAAAGCCTTTACCTAGAGAGGAAAATTCAGGGTTGCGTGCAACCATTTAAAGTAACTACGTAGAAATAAGAAAGGATGGTATTCTTGTTTTTCTCAATGTCAAATGATCGTCAACAGCTATAATATTTGATCGAACAGGTTTCGATTATCTCTGGAGCCTCCTCGAAGGAACGCAATGGAGCAGAAAAATTTTGACGCATAACAACTCGCCGTAAAGCTTACTTGCGTTCTTCCACAAGTTCTTCTTTCGTTTTCCGAAGCCATTTAAGAAGAGCGAATTCGTATGAACATTGTCGCGCGAATTCGATGATTACGACATTTTACGAATTTTTAAAAAGCGTGGAGGATAAAGTGCACAAATATCGCGCGAAGCATGTTCTCCATAATGATGTCTAAAAGATCACGGACGTATCATTGATAGCAGAAGGTTAAATCATAAGATTCTCTTCAAAGATGCTAATTACTTGCGTAATTGATTATTCGATAAATATTTAAGCAATGCTTTCTCGTATACCTTGATGAGGTAATGTAAAGATGTAAATTTTAATCTCTATTTTTAGTATTTCGAAACCCAGATTTGCAACAAGCGTATAATGTGAGATATTTTTTAAAGATAATAATTATTTCTATTTTAATTTTATTCCGACAAATAACAATATAATTCAAAACAAGCGTGGGGTAGAAATTAAACATATTTATTTATCATGTCAATTTTTATGTAACTTCAAGATTTAAATGGAAAAGTTGAGTGACAGGAAATATAAAAATATACTTTCGAGAATTTCTAGATTAATTTGTTTAAATAAAATTATGATATAGACTTTTAATTACATAATAAAGTAAAATAAATTGTAAGATACTTTGCGCAAGTTTGTGTCTCTTGTTAAATATATTTTATATGTACTGGAGAAGTGAAATTGTACATGTAAAACATAAATAATAAATATTATGTAAATAAACATTACGAAAATTAATTTTCTTTATATTAAAATAAAGTTTAAAGTAAAATTTCGTTTAAAATAACAAGTTTATAATTTCATATAATTAAAAAAATGACTTCTGAATTCTATTTTTTATAATTTCTCTATCATTTCGTTTTACATTTGATATATACCTAAAATTAAAAATAGAATACTTAGATATATATTGTACTTCTTTTCTTTTATTTTTACAAAAAACTTTACTTTTAATGTTTCTTTAAACCGCGTCATTATACGTACGTATTGTATAATCACTGAGAAAGAATTAAAATCAATTGAAGGTTGCAAAATATCCTTCGAAGACGGTAATTTTCCGCAATTTCATACATAAATCTCGAATTTCTCTCTTTCTTTCCGCCTCTCTTTGTCTCTTGACAAATATGAACAGAAGAGATTTATATCATACTTACGGCTTTGAAGCAATTGGTCACCTTGTCTTCACACACAGCTATACAAAACGTAATGTCTATACGTGTATAAAAACTAAACGAGCACCGCGCGTATCTATGTACAAGTAAGTTATTCTCATCAATCTGTGCGATCGATGAGACTAATGCATAATAAGTCATACGAAAAATCACGATCGCACAGCGTAAATCACGATCAGCAGCGGTCCTCGAAATGTTCGCGAACCTTTTCGGAGTACATTCTGCGTGTCCGAAATAGTGAACCGGAGGATAAACCGCTTCCGCAGCAAGGATGCACCGATGAAGAGCAGAACTGCTCGTTGCGGTCAGCGTGCGAGAGTCATGCGGATCCACGAACGAAAGCGAACTTGTCCCGGCTTGTTTTCTTGTTTTGCGTTTTTCTCAGCTACTCTTCTCTTGGCAGTGGCCAGCGGAGATGTCGGCCGACGTTCATACACACTTGAACAACGGTCGGGGGACGACTGTTGCCACTACTGTAATCCACGACCACGTGGACCTTTGAAGTATGCTACACACACTCTGTCTCATATGCGTGTCGGTGAGCAAGCGTGTGAACGCATGATCGTGAATCGTTTTCTTGATGGCTCGATCAACCGCGAGGTAGTCGGGCAAAGTACAAATATAAACAGATATAAAAAGAAAAAGCTTTTTTTCAATAATTAATCAATGATTAATAGCTTTTCTCATCCGAGAAAAATATTTATTTTTCCATAATGTAAAAATTTAATTAATCTTAATCACTCGTAATTAATTTCATTGATTATTAAATGACTAATTCACTAATTATTTTAAGCAATATATAATTATAAGCATTTTCGACACTATTGTGTCTGTTCTTGATAAGACTACATACACATTATACAGACACATATACATACTAAAATTTCAATGATAACTTAATTATTATTCCCAGGAAGAAAGAAATGTAGATTGTCAAGAATCTCGGAATAGACCATACTCCGATACGTGTGCGGAATCGTGCGAGAAATCACAAAATCCCATGAGAAAAATGGTGAACTTTACATTCCTATCTCGTACAGAATACTCATAGTCGTACTGTTTACAATATCAATTTATTTCGTTTAATCTAATAAAGAGATCGAAATATTGGGAAAAAAGTCCGTATATAATTACATATAATTTTATATATTTATATATGATTATATATATGACGTCTTTCTTTTTTCTTCACGTCTTGCTTTCTTAAAAGCACAAACATTTAATTTAAACTTACCTAATTAACTCGATAATCGAGTTTCAAGAGAAAAATTTGTTTTATATATAATATTATAAAGAGTGGTAACTTGATTTATTTATCAAACAATCGCGTGAATGATAAATGCTCACGACGGGGTCGATCAGTTGACCTCTTGATTGACTGAAAAATATGGTAATAACAGATTTCCAATTGATGATGCTTTGATTTGTGATGATTTAGCATTTATATAAACCTGCAATTTATATACATATTAAATACTTTGCTTTAGAAAAGATGTGATGAAACGACATCATATTTGTCTTCAGAAAATGTAACAAAACGACATCATATATGTCTTCTGAAAACTTTCAGTGTCAAGGCAAAGCGCTTTCATGAATAATTAATTAAATTGTCGGAATATAAAATTTAACTACAACAGTAATTATACGCATAATACGTAATATGCAAATCTCATTGTGTGTGTGTGCGTTTTTATATGTGTAATAATATAATTGTTTAAAAATTCACAAATTTTGTCATTTTTTTATTCTATGTAATATTTATTATATGCAACATGCGTTGTGTAATTAAACCACAATTAACATGAGGATATATTTTCACCAGTTATGATATGCAAAATTAACAAACATAGTTGTTTAAATTTTCTCGTAATAATAATGCGATATTCTTAATGCATTTCTCTCTTACTTTATCACTTTTATCATAATCTTACGAATAATTATTTTACGTCGTATGCTCATAAGTAATATATGATAATGAATAATATGTGATAACGTACTATTGCTGGATACTCTTTATCAAGACGCATAAATTTCACTACGCTATATGCTCTCAATCAAGCAATAAAAAAGAAACGCATATAAAAAGAAAGTTTTAAAACAATGATTTCTAGTTATTTTCAATATAATTAATCATCAGTAAAAAATATAATCAGGCACAGAAATTTTTTTTAAATCTACATATTTTGTTTTTAATTTCCTTCTTCAAATAAAATAAACAACAAAGCCGTATTATTTTATATGCATTTAAACATTCATTTAATCAAGACCTTTAGACAGTTATGTATATAGACTTATTCAAATTAGAAATATCATTATAAAAAGACTAAGGAAATTGTTTAATATTCTCTTTTAATATAAAATGTTATTTTTAATGCAAAAAAATCTGCTATTAAACATATATATATTTAAGAATAATTACAAGGTTGTATATTATTTGTAAAAATTGGCAAATATTAAAAGTATAACGATTCTGAGATATAAAATCTTTCTATTGTTCCCAGAGCTCAAGGACGATAGATCGCGACGCATAATGCACGAATAGGCGGAATGCCGACTACCTGTGACTAATTCGAAGAAAAGGGGCAATCTCATCTCTCTTTTTGGGACACATCTAAAAATAGGGCTGGCGTATACGCGGTATTTTAAAAAGGACACAAAAAAGCGAAAACACGTTTGGCGAGAATCAACCTGGGCCAAATGTCACATTGGACTTCATGGAAATCGAGGATTGTTATTATATATGAGCGTCGCGCATTATGCTACATATGTCAGCATTGTAATATTTGCATGATGCATCTCCGCGAAAAGGTATCTCACATGCATTGCGAAGCACACACATGCACACGTGCACATACAGATTACATATGAACATTATATGATATCGTAGTAATAATTGTTTATGTGTAAATTGGCATAACGTTAATTATGATACTGTTAGGGACATTGTAAACATAATTTACTGGGTGTGATCAAGGTACCATTTATTGCTTCGTAATAGTCGCTGCGAGATGTAACATTTACGGTGCGCGCGCACGGAAACGCATGGGGACTATACGTGAATAAATAATAATTTCATGCATTATCGACGATTCAGCGATGACTCGACTATTAGAAGAGGAATGGAAATGGAATGTACCATAAAATATAAATTTTTCATAGGACATACATGTCCATTAATAACTCTCTCTCGTTTTCAATATACTTATAGAAGTATGTGTAAATTTAAGAATTCATATGTATGTATAATAGAATGTATAAATTCAAAAATTTGACTAATTTATATAATGTTGCTTTGCAGCGAAATCTCGTTTTGATTTCATTTAATCATTATAACACTCTTCATATCAAAATATAAATTTGCAAATTTGACTAATTTATGTAGAGTTATTTTGTAACAAAATTTCTTTGCTGATAATCCAAATGTATAATATAATTAAAATAATATTTGTTATAAGAATCTAAATAATAACAAACTAAAATTAATTATATGTGGCAAACAAGATGTGAAGTTGATATTAAAAAGATAGTATTTTTGTATATATTTAAAAATAGCCTCGTTGCTTTTATATAAATATATATTGCAAGAAATATTATATAAATACAATATAATAACAGTGATATCAGTATAATACCGATATATCATTAAAATATATATACACACATACATCAAATGCACGAAATTATTTCTGTATTCAAAATCTTTGATGGGAAGAAATTAAAACAAATAACTGTATCAAATATGTCATAAATAAATAAATTGTATTTATATGTGCATATATATGTATATGTTTAACGGAAATTAATAAGGCATAAAACCTTGCATAAGGCAGTACTCACAGAATTTCTCATAAACGTTCGCGAGCACGCGGAGAGAATATCCAAGATAGGAGGAATAATCGTAGTGAATGGTATCTCATTAACCAACTTCTCACGTGCTTCCGCAATCGCATCAAATATTTCACTTGCTACATCGATTTGTCGCGACAAATATTTCAATATTACTTGGTACATTATAATGCAGATATTTTATTCCTTCGCGAAAAGTGATTCTCTAATTCATAGCGATCTATTCAAGGCCTACCAGTCTTAGTTTGCTTCTTGATCTCCCGTTCTTGAGAGATTTATTATGTGCCGCAATCTTTTGTCTCAAGTTCTGAAACCTATATGTTTCTTTAAGTCTTTTTCAAACAGTATAAACGCAAACTTCCTAATTCTACGTCATAAATGAATCACAATGAATCTTTTGTTTATATCTATCGATCTCACTATCCAATTATCAAACTTCCTTCTTATCAAAACTTTTGCTCTCAAAATTTCCGCTACTAATATTCTTTATTTTGAAAGAATAATTCATCCTTTTTCTAAACAAGATAGAGATCCATTTCGAAAAATCCATCTAAAAAATTCATATCTTGTTTGTCATTCGTAAATAACATCTCGGTTCAAGCATGGCGACTAACTCTTAAGTGTACATCTTTGTCTTAAATAAAGTTCTATCTTGTAAATAAGACACAATATAATTTTATTTCAATCAATTCATATTACGTCGCGTTGCGACATAACAGCCACTTCTTTAAATGAAAGCATAAAAAGTCACGAGAGAGAAGAAATAAAAACGTAGATATAAATATTCTCACAGATGCGCATTAGAAATTTAAAGATTCTAAATTTATTATCTTAAGATATTGAAATTTATTTCTTGTCGCTTCTGTGATTTCAATATAAATGATTTCCGCAACAAAATTTTTGCATATGTATACGAAATCATAGGCAGCGAACGTGAATTTTATCGCGAAATGTCAAAGAAGAACATTGATTGTTCGCATTTGACTGATTACAAGTGCAATTACGGGATAGGAAATACGATCGTTATGCAAAATTTGCTGAAGCTAAAATAAACGCATGTATATAGGAAATGCACCGGTGACGGTCGTTTAAGTACTACGACTCGAACGATCTCTGTTGTATTGTGAAATGTTTTTTCCGGTCGCAATTAATGAACACCGCATACCAGCAATTATTACGTTCAAGATGGGTCCAATGTTGGAAACTTATTGCATAAATTCGCAAGCGCATCTCCGGCGTAGCGTTTCGTCTTTAAAATGGCATCCAATTTTACGTACAATTTTATATACATTTACACACATATATATATATATATATATATATATATATATATATATATATTTATTTATTTATATTTATATTTATATTTATATTTATATACATGTACTTTATCATCTCCTTCGAAATAATGTTCTATCCGATCGAGGATGACGGGATACTGGAAGGAGCAAGTTTGCTATTCGCGGTACAACGAACTATCACGAAAAGTAGGTTATCGTAATCGTGAGAAAAAGGAGAGACCTCGTATATACCGCGTATACGAGATCGAGAGCGCAACTTCTCTCTTTTTCCCAGGTTCTTAC
This sequence comes from Camponotus vicinus, assembly GCF_025532165.1. Lineage (NCBI taxonomy): Eukaryota > Metazoa > Arthropoda > Insecta > Hymenoptera > Formicidae > Camponotus > Camponotus vicinus. Next base: position 5,522,154 of record NW_028141949.1, read on the forward strand.
TTTAATCCGTAAAACGGATTCCGCGTGATTTAATGCGTCGACCCAACCCGACGAGCATAAAGTAACGAAACTGCGGACAAATAATCAGCCGGTGCATTATCTTCATTTTACGTCGTTGCACTCGATTGCGACAGAACGAACTCTCGTTCTAAGAAAATTCCGGAGATTGTACCAGCAGTTTCCGCTCGGGAAAAGAAGTAATCGGCCAAATATATGTACTAACAATAAGCACGCATGTTAATGCTGCGAGGTAAATCATCGTTATCTTAATCCTAACATTGTAATTTAGATTTTTACCCACGCGCTTTCACCTTGATACATTCCTTACATTGTTTCTATATCAATTATTATTGCGTAAGCTTATTTTACATTATTATTTTTTGTACATTCATTTTAAAAGACAAATTATACAAATTTTAAACCGCTAAAATATATTTTTGCTACATATTTTATTATTATTTTATTTTTATAAAAATATTTATAATATTTAATTTTTGCTTATATATGTAAAAGTGTGCTATTCAAAGTAGAGCCTATATAAGAAGATAATATAATAATATATAAGAAGATTTTTTGTATAGGAACCGTGCTATATATACTTACAAAATTGTTGCACACAACGGGCAGACCTCTATGCGCGCCTTGAGAGAAAATGTAATAACGAACGCTAAACAGGAAAATGAGGATGGCAGGAGGTATTAATTTATGCAAATTGCAGCCGAGAAACTATTCGCTACTCGCTACTCGTGTATCGTAAACGCAACAACATATGGCAAAAAAAGAAACGTAATGAAACTTAGAGGACGTCAAGCTCAATGCTAATGATTATGCAAAAATCACATCTTCAATTTCAATATCATTTCGCGTTTCTCTAATGATAAGTGCTGATTGTATTACAGCAATTAAACCTCACATATCCATTCGAACTTCCGGGCGTGTCGACTTGCTTACAATCTTAAGATCACATCCGTGCAGAATATTAGAGGACGTAATCTAACGACGCACGATCGTTAGACGAAATATCAGAAATTAACGGTGAATATGTTCAATATGTCTATTCTCGGTAATTATGATAAAACACTTCTTGATGAGATAAGCACCATTATATAAACAAGAGTCGTAATGTAATCAAAGATATTTTTGAATGACAGTTCTAGTGTATATTTTGAATAAAATATATACGAAATATGTTTAAAAATAATTTATAAATTAAAAAGATTGCAATATGCAAAATAAAATATATATAGTTTTATTTTATTATAACAAGAAAAAATATATTTAATCTTGTTTTAATCTTTTTAATATTCCAACTTTATGTTACAAACAAGATAGACTAATTGACTCAATCAAACGGAAAAAAACATTTACCATTTAATATTTAATAAAAATTACATTTTTTTTAGTTTCAATGCAGTACTGATATTTTTTATCACATTTCGTAGTTTTTTACTTAATTGATGATGATAATAATATACCATATATGAATCATTAAATTTAATACAAAAGATTACCTGTATTAATATAATTGTACTCGCATACTTTTTTTTGGTTTTAGCCTCGATTCATAATAAACGATTGAAAAAATATTTCAGAGTATCGAATTGTAATCCATATCATAATCGAAATATTGAAAATATGAAATAGATAAAATAAAAATTACAAAGTTAACACTTCAAGATAATACTTTTAAGAATTTATTCGTAAAATGTTTCTCAGAAAATGTTATTTATCACGAAGGATGTTTTCTTTTTATTTATAATTTATACGTATTATTTCAGTCTTTTTTGATAATAAATTGCTTTGATAATAAATTGCTTTTGATAATAAATTATTTGAATTTAATTTTGAGAGAAATCCATGCGCAATGTTAAACGTTAAATTTCCAAAAACTTCCACTTTATTAAATCAATTAGTTTATCTTAATTACAACATAAAATAGAAATATTAAAGATTAGAAAAAAATTAAATGTCTCTTTTTACTTGGAATCTCTCGGATACAGAATATTTTTATTTATATATGTTTATATTATAATATTGATATTTATTTAAAACGAATAGACTCATAGAGATCTTAAAATACAAAATAATCTTTTAATTGAGAATATTATTACTATATATATTATATATACTATATATATATATATTATATATATATTATTACTATATATATTATATATATATAGTATATGTTAATATATAACATTTATGTTTCAAATGAAACTTGTTTATTTTTTATGATCAATTTTTTTTGTAAAAATAGAGTTTTGAAATTAGTTTGATCTTAAATATGCATTAGATTGTCCGATAATGTGCAGCCGAAATTAACGAATATAATGGCTGAAAACGCGGTTGAATAAGAGCAGCATTCTGACAGAAGCGAATAAAATTAATCAGCGATGTGGAATTATCAAAATTTCCGGAAATTGCATGTCCGGTGGAAGATTAAATGTTCATGATAGACATTTCATTGCTATCCAATATCGCCATGTTTATTATAATTATTATTAATAGTTATTAAATATTTATTCTCGCGTACAAGAGAGAACGGGGAAGAGAGAGAGAGACATTTGAAACATTCTCGTTATTATTATATAATAATATTGTCATTAAAATATACATGACCCGATATCTGTCGTGGAAAGGAATAAATAGAAGGAATTGAAAGAAATTCGCGACCGACATTATAGAATTCTGCAACGGATAACAATTTATCGACAAAACTTAACTCTAATTAGGGATAAAAAAATAGGACAATGTATTTACTTTATTTAATCTTTTACAAAAAATTTCTAATCACTCTCTACGTAATAATAAATAATACTTATGTATTGAAGTGGAACGATGAACATCACTATTGTTATTTACGATAAATAAAAACAAAACTAACTTTTGTATATTATCAAAATTAATTCCAAGTTTATTTTTTTTAAGATTTTTGTAATATGATAAATCAATTATGTATAATGACAATATTATAGTTATTGTGAAATTATTACATTAACATCTTTTTAATTGCAATATTGTTATGTTATATAAAGAAGATAGTTCCTGATCGACCTTTAGCCAATCGAACGTTAGTCGTGCGTCATCCATCTCTTCGACAACGTGTGTTGCGTGTGATATCCCAAAAAGTTATATTTAAAGAATCTCAATAGACATTTATTTTCTGATAGAATTTTAATTTATTATTTTTATTCTTTTTATTTTTTATTATTCTATAGAGTAATTATTATATTTACTTTAAAGAGAAAAATATTAAAAACACCTTGTTACAAAGTTTTCTCATCTGTTTTTCACAGCATAGTGAGGACATATATTTCAAAAATGGCTTGTCCAATATCAGGTGATATCTCGTAAGTAAAATACTCTTTCAATCTGAAATAATTAAATTTGAAATAGCAATAAATATTTAAATATTTAAATATTTATTGCTATTTCTTTATCTTTTTAAGAATCACAAAAAGAGATCGCTAGAAAATTACAATGATAGATTTATCAATCAAGGCCAAAAGATGTCTTAAAGACGTCTAAAGGACTTTAAGACGTCTTTAAGTCTTCTTTTAGATGTCTTTTGGACATGTACTTTCATCAAACTATCATTATATGAAATGCGCTATTATATAAAATACTAAAACTTTGTATTATATGTCGTAACTAATACTTTTGTTATTAATATCATTCATCGTTTCTTATTTTTTTGAACACAAAAATAATATATTATAAATATATTATTTACACGTTTTATATACATACATACATACATATATATATATATATATATATATATATATATATATGTATGTATGTATGTATATATATATATATATATATATATATATATATATATATATATATACGATAATTTTATGTGCACATTAAAATAATATTTTAATGAAATGCAGATATTATTTGATAAATTAATCACAATTAATTTGGTTAAGTTAATCGAAGTGATTTCAATTCTTCCACTTCAGTATTCAATATTCTACGATAAAAAAATTAACTTGCAGCATTATTAAATATACTTTTCATTAAATATTATTACGAGAAATTATGAATACATTTATTTATTATCATTACTTACATTTAGTTATCCGATACTTCGCATTATTTGTGCATTCATATCTATATTTTTAAACGATAAAATAATGATAAAAGTATTTCACAATATAATTATTATTGCGTTAAGTTCTAAGGTTATCAACATTAGATTCCGCTGAATATTATTTTTTTATTTATAATGCAATCTTCTGTAACAAAAAGGGATAACAACGAACATATCTTGCGAAGAGAAGATCACGATCAGGATGAGGATAAATTAAAACAAAGACCAGTAATGTTGTATAACGAATATCTGTGTTTGGACAAGATATTATCTGCACAAAGACTTCTTAGCGCCGAATATAACAATGAAATTCATGATGAACACCTTTTTATTATTACTCATCAAGGTATTAATTAATAATTTTTAATGATGTTTAACAATTAAATTTGTAGATATATCTTATTTCTTCTATGTTGATAAAAAAATATTAAAAACGCGAAAAACTATGCAATTAATTATTTAACTTCTTCACTATATTTCATATGAATTTTATTTTGATAATATAAACATTTTATTTTGATAGTATTAGATACTTTCTCAGGAATGTTTTCTCAATTATTTGCTCAATATTTGTTCATTAAAATGAAAAATGAATCAATTGACATTTTGAGGAAAAAGAATGAATATTGTCAAATTTATCAAAACTGTTATCTTGATAAAAATAGCAAAATAATTTTATAAGAATGAAATATACGAAATATAATATATAAAAATTGTTCTTAATTCTTTTAATAAAAATTTTTGCTTTAAAAACGTTTATTTAATTATTTGCCGGACACACAGACACACACATATATAATATTTAAACTCATATTTTAAATATTGATTATACGGTGCATATAACTTTAATTGTTTAATTGCATACATTTTGATTGTCGTAGCCTATGAACTTTGGTTCAAACAAATTATTTTTGAGCTCGATTCCGTCAAGGCGCTCTTCAGTTCGGAATTCAATAGTTACGACGCATCCAATAAATTTTCCAGCAATCATTCGATTACCAGACAGGATAATGGAGTTTCTTACATTTTGAAAGAGTCGAATACCTTGGAGATTCTGAGGCGATTAAATCGCATTGTACTCATCCTAAAAGTACGTTTTACAAACAATTTATTTCAGAAAGAAATCATTGTAAAAAAAATAAGATGTATTTTTATATCTAATAATCTAATTAGAGAGAGGCACTAATTAAATGTATACAGATAAATCTGCTTATTTTACAATAACAGTGATGGCAATGAAGGGTTGAATGGCCCTTAATCACAAGCCGATTAGCTCGTAACAGTCTACGCGTCCCTTCGACATAATCAAATTTTTCTATGTCACTAGACAAAGCTGTTTACTGTCACATATTTTTTCACATGTTTTAAAAACATATGTAGAGTACTTTGTAACTACATATATGGTGTTTGTAAATTAAAATTTTAAATGAATATAATTTACAAGAGTATAAAATAGATAAATACAAAGAAAAATAAAATTTTAACGATGTCATCTCATTCTTCATAGATAGAGATTTCGTTGAGATTGACATTTTCTCGACTAAAGCAATATTTTCTGATATTATTGATATTTAAAACATGACGGACATTGTCCTCTTTTTTATGTATTATAAGTTAGAATATGGGAACCACACAGAGATATCTGAGTAAGATCATATTCTTAGATGACATGCGATACCGTCTATCTGTTTATATTATAAAGAAAAGAAAGAAAAAAATGTTATGTTAGGTAATAAACTCTCGTTACTCTATTTCAATACCGCAAAACGAAGGTGTGGTCGAATGTTTTCTTATTTAGGTTCAACAAAACGGCTCTTCATGAACATTCTCGATATGCATGAGAACATAATATCAAATATCTTGAGACAGAATTACAATTGAAATCAGATCGATTCTAGATATCACAAATTTATTTTCAATAAAGTTCACAGAGTGTAAACATAATAAATTATCTATGATTATACATATGTAAAATATGAATATATTAATTAGCAAAATTTATAAATTATGAGAAGTACTCAATTAACCAATCAAATTTTTGAAAAATCATATTTTTTCACATTTCATAAAGAATACAACTATATTTGTTCATTGTCTAGTGCATCTTACATAATGCATCACATTAAAAATGCATTGTAGTTATGCACCCTTTATTTACGCTGGTACCCATAGAAATGCGAATGCAGTCGCGTTGACAAATCGATGAGGATGTTTTAAGCACATCTGTTTGTACTTATAAAATTTACCATTTTAAATATGTATTTTTTATAATTACAGTCAAGAAATTTGTTTTTTCTTATTAAATTTGCTAATCTTAAACTCGCGCAGTTAATCAATAGAATCCTGATCAAATGTCAAAATAATTGCACAATATAAAATTATATGAACATATTTCTCATCAGATAATTTTAACTTGTCATCACTGTTATTTTATTTGATTTTCATAAAATGTATACTATGTGACAACGATAACAATGATTTACAAACGAATATTATTTAATTTATTTTAATTTGTAGCTATTGGTGGATCAAGTAACAATTTTGGAAACGATGACGCCATTGGATTTTATGGCATTTCGAGACTACTTGTGTCCAGCGTCAGGTTTCCAATCACTACAATTTCGTTTACTAGAGAACAAATTGGGCGTGAAACGGGAGCATAGAGTCAAATATAATCAGAGTTATATGAGGATCTTTGGGAGAGATCCTAAGGCTATTGAGGCAATCAAGCGATCAGAAGAGGAGCATAGTCTCAGTATTCTGGTTCAAAAATGGTTAACCAGGACACCAGGACTTGAGACTCATGATTTCGATTTTTGGGGAAAATACAAGCGATCGGTGGAGAAGATGCTGGCCGAGCAAGAACAAGCCGCACACGTAATCATGTTTATATATATAATCTCAATTATATAATATATATTATTCAATTATCTAAGATCTCTTATTAACAATTTTGGAGCTCTTTTTAGAAATAATGTCGATAGAAAATGCGAAATATTATGAAATAATTTTAATATTGAAAAACTCTGGAAATAAGTCAAAAAAATAAGTTTCACGAAAAGTTTTGCTTTTTAATTAACTTTAGATGTGAATATTGATTTAATAAGACTTAAAACTTGATTATACAATAAAATTAATATTAAAGTTTGTAAAAAAGAGAATTATAAAGAAGAATAGACAGACTTTAATATGTAAACGTTTTTTTTTTACTTTCAAGTTACAGGACGATTATTTGAATATTAAAATTTGAGCAAATTTCAGAAACAACCAAAGCAGCAAATCAAAGAGCATTTATTGGCTAATCTACGTTCGCGGCAAGCAATTTTCGAAACTATCTTCAACGAATCACTCCACAATGCTCTTGTGTCGCGCGGGGAACGTAAATTTTCATACGATGCCCTTCAAGGAGCAATAATGATCACTTTGTATCGGGACGAGCCGCGATTCAGTCAACCGCATCAAATCCTCATGGCATTAATGGATATCGATTCACTAATCACGAAATGGAGGTGTAAGAAAATGCTCATCAATATCTCGTATTATAAAACTTCGAAACTATACATCTCATTTATTTCTGAATTTTTCGATTTACTCAAGATGCTTCTTTTAAAAAAAAGTTTTATTAAATAGCTTTCCTTCTTGCTATAGCTTCTCTTTCTTTCTTTTTCTCTTTGAAATCTTGTTATCTCTTCTATATTTACATTACTGACATTTGATGTTCTTTTCTTTTGAATTTCTTATTACTTATAATTTAAAAATAATGATTACGCAAGAAATAATAAATAAAGCAAAATGCACATTAATAATATATTATAAAATATATTATATTATATCTACTTCTCGTTATGTATTACGTGTTAATCTTTAAATTGTTGTATATAAATATGCGAACATTATAGCGTCCATTACAATCTTATCCGTTTATATATGCATTGAAAAAAGTAATCTCTTTTATTAGATAATCACGTTATCATGGTACAAAGAATGATCGGATCTCAACAATTGGGCACTGGTGGTTCCTCCGGTTATCAATATCTGAAATCCACGCTAAGGTATTTAATTACTTCAATTAATTCAATATATTATAATTTATTTAACGAGAAAACTTATAGATATTAATGCACAAATATGCAATACAATTCTCTTATACAATATAATCTCTTATTTATTACGAACTCTTATCGGTGCAAATTTTACATCATAAATCAATAAGCTAAATATAGAAATTCCATTGACAAAAGTTATAGATAACTGTTTTCTATTAGTTATATAATATGTCATTTTCTAAAGATATGTATGCCGGATTTTTTATGTTTACGAATCGTATTTGCAAATGAAAGTATATAAGTTTAATAACAAATTCTTTGCTTATTTCATGTGTTAAACAGCGATAGATATAAAGTTTTCCTCGATCTATTCAACTTATCAACATTCCTGATACCTCGTCATATGATTCCACCATTGACGAAACAAATGAAGATAAAATTATCAATTGCCTGGAGCGATTGGAATTCGGAAGATTACCAAAATAAATCAGGAGACTCTTTACGAAACTCCTAAGTTACTGTACGTACGACACAGTAGACCTCATAAAACCTCTTATAAATAAGTTTTATTTTCTTATCATATGGTCAATGTGAGTGTACTTATGCTGCATATAACAATTAGATTAAATAAATATTTTAATCAAAGGATCATTAAAAAATATATATAATCGACCAAAACTAGCCAAAATTCTTGTTTATTTATTAAAAATTACGACGTTTCGAAAAGAGTATAACAATGTAAATCTTAATTTTGTAAACTCCACATATCACAGTTACAAGATCATTAACGTCTTGCTACATTTGAAAAAGAGAGATAAAACGTTGTGTCAGTGTGAGACTTCGTCAAAAACGTTTTTGACGAAGTCTCACACTGACACAACGTTTTATCTCTCTTTTTTAAATGTAGCAAGACGTTAATGATCTTGTAACTGTGATATGTGGAGTTTACAAAATTAAGATTTACATTGTTATACTCTTTTATCTGAACCTGTATACTTGAAAAGGACCACAACCATATGGTCGAAACGTCGTAATTTTTAATAAATAAACAAGAATTTTGGCTAGTTTTGGTCGATTATATATATTTTTTAATGATCCTTTGATTATTCTACTAGCGATATTAAGATAATTTAAGAAAAATATTTTAATTTTTCAACATAGTAAAAAGTTAGTAGAATTACTACTATATCTTTAGAAAGATTTTCAATATATACTGTGCAATTTTCAAAATTAATTTACGATATAAAAGAAAAGAAGAAAATTTCTACTAATTATTTCTAAATTATTGATTAAACTTATATATGTAAAAGAAAAAGTCAATATTTTGAGAGTTTATTATATCGAGAATTTTTTTTATAATATATTATTAAGAAAAATGCTCACATATAATTATATAATTATATAATTATATTATATGTATAATTTTGAATTATTACAAGTATCATTATCACTTCTCGAAAAATTGAATTTTTTTTGGATCAGTCTTTATGTAAATGACTATATTTAATTTAACTACATTTAATATTTCACATATTTATATTTATATTTCAGTTAATATATCGGCATGAGAAATATTACTGCCATATATCTAGTATAAAATATTTTATTAAATTATAGTCTTATCGATATTTTTATCTATAATATACGTTCTGTAAAAAAAGGATACATATATATATACATATATATATTTAATTTATAAATAATTTATATATATATATATTTAATTGATCCTTGGCTTCTCACAATCAGTCTGTTTCCTTAAATAGATTTGCGATTTAGGATGTTGTAGTCGATTAAAAAATATCGAGATCAAGCGCCGAGACTTGATTAGCTATACCTGCGAACACAGGATTTATTATCTGCTGAAATAGTCGATAGATTTAATTAGCACAAATGTCGCATGTGTGCTACCCGTTTCGTAATTAATCTTACCGCATAAATTGTTACCAATCGCAATGTAAATGTAACCTTTGTTACCAAAGGTCGAGCCCCACGAGTTCTTAATGATATAATGCGGTATTCTCGCTGCCATATCATATCCCACAATCTGTACCGCATGATTCAAATTGTTGAATGAACCGTCGCAGTGATACTGTATTATACCGCCTAAATAATTCTGCCAAGACATGGCATTCACTGCAGCCGCCACTGGTCCATGAGTAACGAGCAATGTCAAAAGATCACTTTCAGCGTTTACAAAACTGGAACAAGCTCAATTAGTATTCGAAAACCAATGTTAGACGCATAGAGAGTGCAATAATTTGTGCGCGCAATCTTTGTTGATGTTTATGTAGTCGGTAATTATGCAATTGGGGTTATACATAACAGGAAATACGTGTACATTTATATTCACTGTGTGCATAAAAAAATGAATAATTGAGGCTAAATAATAATTTATAAATATAAAAATTAACTACCTATCGCATGTGAAATCCGTTATTTTAACCCCCGTCGTCTTCGCGGAAGTTCTGAAATAGTATTGAATCGCTTTAAGAGCCATTGTATTATTAATACGATTATATATAAGTCTTTAGATTATAGATTAAGTCATATTTTTATATTGCTAAGCAAATACTCTTGCCACTTGCATGCACTTACTTAGATAATTTACATGCATCGTTTCGCCATGTAAGAGGATAAACATTCTCAGAAATGATTTTAGTTTTTGATACCAGCAACCACGAAAGTAAACCGCATATGTCACCGCCTTCGCATCCGTAACTGCCCGGCATACAATCGATCATCTGTATCATGAGATAAAAGATAAACTATCAGTTGACTTAACTATAAATGGATATATAGAGACCTAAAAAAGTTGAGATTTTCAGGAAATATCCAATTTTGTTATTATATTGATTTTTTTTTAACATATTGAGAAAGTTATATATAGCAAATCTTTTTAAAATCTTAAAACTTTTCTTTAGTTCCTTACGTGTAAGTGGCAGATTGTAAGTTGAAATATTAAGGGGACTGCTGGAATAAAAAAGAAAAAAATCTAAATGGCTTTTGAAAGTCGACCAATATATATATGATAAATTTATTGGATGATAACATTTATTTATATGTATACAATATACACGCATAAAGGTACTTTCATCAAATTTGCATTTTGCACAGGCTACGCGCGTGTGCCCTTTCCAGCAGTTCCCTCGACTGTAAACAGAGAAGCGTGTTAGGAATATAACGACCTACTTCTTGCACGCTAAAGGGATACAAAGTTCCGTTTTTGATGGCGTACATGGATTCGACCACCCCGATAGTGCTGAATGCCCAGCACGCACCACAACTCTCTTGGTATCGAACTGGCCCTACGACCCCTCGATCCCGCCAGTCAAATTTAGAGGGTATACTCGCTATTACCCTTTTCCGGCGATTAATCGAGTTCGTAAAATGCTGATGATAATACGACGCCGTCGTATGTTTTTGACCTAATTGATAAATTGCCATATTCGTATCAGCGAATAAATTGTGTATTGTATTTATATCTAACTCGTGTCCTGAGCTTTCTTTCGACACATTTTTATTTATTTTATTAAATATTATAACTGAACTTTGAAAGATTTTTTAAATAAAGATTTTAAATTTAAATTAATATTTAATTTTTTAAATTATAAAACTTTTAAAGATTTATTTGAATCTTGAGATTTTCGTGTTTAATAAAATAAAACAATTATTAGAGGAATTCAATATTTCTCTAAAAAGATTATTGAAATTATTATGTTAATCTTCTCTTTTGTTCTATTTTTGCGATTACCTTTTAAAGTGAATTGTGATTGCTTTTAAAAATATGTTTACCTCGCAAAGATAAATCGGGAAGCAGAGTTTGTTGTAAGAATTCATCTTCAGATAAATCAGAAAATTCCGTCAATCCATAATACGCGCTTTCTTGAGATGATTGAAAACTATTCATCTTTTCAATGTGTCGCAATGATTTCTGCAATTAATTATATTTGCTAATTAATATTACTAAAATAAGAAAAACTGCATTTATATATAGCATTGATATAAATACAAAAAAAAATAATTTTTTTAATTACATTACTATATAATTTGAATTTTATGTTACTATATATATTTCTTTAATTCCTATATATACATATATATATATATATATATATATATTTATTATGTTTTATATAATATTAATGTAATAATTATAATATACATTTCGAATTAATTTGTATCGAATTTCCAAAATAAAAACATGCAAAAAATATGATATAATCGAAGTAAATATCGAGAAAAGTCATGTGTCTAAAAACGATACATTAACATTTTTATCTCTCGATCCGTTATGTTAATCTCGATAAAATTAATTAAAGCATATCGCACGTATGTCATATCATGACGAATAAATGATTTATATGATATATTCGTGCTTTTAATTAAAATATGCATTGTTTAAAGGATTGAAAATTATGTATATATAGGATAAACAATGAAATCCGACGATTAAATTCGTAGGAAATATATGCGCAACTGTTTGAAACTTGTGCGTCGCGTCTGTGTTTTTGCGACTACGATTTTGACAAATCGACTTATCGTTATCACCTGAAAGCACTCGAATCGCTTTTTATATTCTGTAGAATCATTCCTGTAGAATTTATTATATTGGACAACGTAATTCGCGAACAGTTTGGCGTCCTCGACATTTTTGTCGGGCTTCACTTTAATCGGTATTATAAAAAAGCACAGACTCACGACCAACACTATTATCACCACGGTACGCCACTCCATCGCGTCTCATACGCGACGCAAGATGCACATTTTCTTAAATGTGCCCGCAATATCGACATAAACTTGATATATAATAGAGGTAGAATAAGTGATTGCATAATTTAATTCAAAATCAAGTAAAAGAGTCTGGACTTTAATTTCGCCATATTTGGTCGAATACGAAATGGGCCAATCAGCAAAAGATTGAAAATGTCCAGATTCTCTTTTAGCTTTTTTGGCTGCATTCAGCGGACTCAATTATTAAGCAATCGAACATGATTGGTTTCTACTTTCAGATCCGACCAATCAGCGTCGAATTTCATCGAAAAATCTAGTAATGTTGCCCAACTGTTGAGTCCACTGAATGCGGCCATTGTAAAAATTAAATGTAACGTAATTAAATCTATTTTATTTTATAAAAATATCGCAAAAATATTGTAAAAATAAATACCGCATCCTATTTGCAGAGATAATTATCAATACGAATGTTATGACTTCGGAATCAATTTTTTGTTATTACTAGCAGAGAGAAGACTGAGAGATGTCATGGCCTGCTTTTAGGTGATCCCTGAAAGCGATACTCTCTCTATGGACATGAACTACAAAGTCAATATCCATGAATGTTCTCAGAGGGTAATATATAATGTGCACAATTTCTGGTTTTGTTCCATGCTATGTGCACGAAATGCCGGCTAGCACCAATGCTGTATAACAAGATACTTATGTATGTAAATTGATAGTAAATAAATTATTCAATCGCGAAAGATACTGTAATATTCAAAGATGAAATAAATATTTTTCTATATTCATTGTCATATTTATATCTTTTTATTTACAAAACACAAAATGCCTGCCGTGGGATAAAAACATTTTTAACCGTATTTCTTTAAATCTTCTTAATTAGCAGTAAACTGATCTTTGATATTTATCAATCATTTTTTTAATTATTTAAAAATTTAATTATTAATACATGTATAGAATTTGTCAATTTAATCACTAATTTTTCTGAAGTTTTTATAATTAAGACTCGAAAAATATAGATGTTGCAAAATATTTTAAGTCTCTTCCTTTATTTAAAATATAAAGAATTCATATGTTCCATTCTAATATAGTTAACATTATTTATATATTTTTATTATAATTCTCATACCAGCATAATACTTTTATGCTTAATACTTTATATAATACAATGTACTAAATTATAAAATTTAATATAATTACAAAATAGTATTACTATTAATAAATAAATAAATTGTATGCATACTGTCTTTTAGTTTCCAATCACTATGCATTTCTATCCAATCTATATTCTATATTCTATATTCTCTTCTTCGAGTTCTTGGATTATTATGATTTTTTGTATTTCTTTGTGTTAACATAAAAATTACCACCACTTGGCATGCTTATTCCTTCCTATGGAGTCCATCGGAATACTTTCTATGGATATTTGTTCTCAGGTATAGAAATTGAAATCACTGTAGTTGCCTTTTTCTATTTTCTCGATTATTGTCCTTTTTTCTTTCATTTTATTTAAAAATATTAATATAATTAATATAACAAATATTTATATAATCTTGGTATCTCTTTTAGTCTTCCCCTTCGACCTGTCCGGCATGGGTGACCCTATCAGTAACTACGGTCGGTATTCATAATTCACTTTTATATTTAAGATCATACTTAAAATTATCTTAAATATAAGAAAAGTCTATATGAATATCGGTGTATGTTACCGCCGGCATAGCTCTCAGGTTTATTAGAGTACTCAAACCTCCTCACCCGGCAATGCCTTCGTTAAAGTGGAGATACCCTCGAGGAGGAAAATTTTTTTATTTTCTTTCAATACAGAATTTAATACAAAAGTTAATGTAAAATATAATATAATTTGAAATGTAATACAAAATAATTTATAACATGGCGTAATTTATTACACGAAAATGTCCAAAATATATGTGTATTTTATAATATAAAATTTACTAAAAATTTTTACATAGTCCAGACAAGATTAGCGATGATTAATCCCTAAGATTATTGGAATTTTAATATATTTTCCTTAGCATTAAAGGAATATTAAAAAAATTTTAATGATCACCGAATAGCCCTAACAATTCTTTTTTTTTTTTTTTGGTGAAAATGCTCCTTATGCACTCCGGCGGGACCGCTAAATAGGTTCCGTCGTGGCAGTGTTGGGCTCTGACATACATAAAATTTCGTATTACATAAGTACATAAAATTTCGCAAAAAAATTCGTATTACTATAAAAATTATTGAGTGTTAACAATTTAATTTTCATCCCTATATAAATAAAATACCTATAAAAGAAACACTCAAAAAATTGACCCCTTAAAAATTCTTAATATTAATAATATAATTATTGAAATATTTATTAATCTGTTTTTCCTAATATTATTTAAACCTACATTTCCTGATTCTTTAAAAGATACATAATATATTAATCACCTAAATTAATCACATAATAGTCCTAACAATCCTCTACTTCTTGAAAGGAAAATTAAAAAATCTTAATGATCACCTAATAGCCCTAACAATCCTATTTCTCGATTAAGTGAAATTATTCGAGGAAAGCCTATCTCTAATCACGTATATTTTAATTGCGTACCCTAATTACATTCTCTAACCGCATGCCCTAACCGCGTGAATAAATGTCCGACATTACGTACTATTGTACGTAAAGCTTTTCTTCAGGCCAGTTGAACTTACTTTTCGTTGATCCTGGCCACTTTCTCGCTCGATCTCTAATCAGAGATCGAAAAAGGAGACAAACACTCCTTCTTTTGCCGATTAATTACTGGCAAATACATAAGCGTAAATATCTTACGCTTATCGTAACGATCGCTCGATTTTACGATCGTTCGTTAAATATTTGAATATAATTTTATTTTAACTCAAATAAAGCCAAATTACTACAAATTTCTATATATTATATTTTCTAATAAAATACAAAATTCATGTGTGTGTATAACTTTTATCATATTACAAATTATTTAATTAATTAATCATTTGGCTTTATATTAAGTTAAAGTAAAGTTTAAAAACAATATCTACAAACAAATTCTACGATAGATGAGCTATAAGAAATTAGAATAAAATAAGTGCGCGTTATAAAAATAAAGTAGCATTAAAAATTGATAAAATTGATAAAATTATTAATGCGTGCTCTTTATTTAATAAATTAGACAAAATCTTCACAAAAAAATTTTCTTTTCTTGATTCTCTTTTTTAAATTAATACTTCAATATATTTTCGCAATAGATGCAAAGCATTTCAAAAGAATTTATTAAAAGTTATTTAATTTAATCTATCCTAGCTCATCCATTATAAGGCAACGGATTTACTACAATCTACAATCTACATCTACATCTACAATCTCTATGAATTCGTTACCTTAAAGTTAAATAAAAATTTTTCTCACTCACCGGCACTGATGCGCAACAGCGGAGTTATCGAAGCTACGTTGTCTGTAATATACAAATATAAAATTCATTTACAACAATGCTCAAAATAAAATCAATATTTCAAAAAATTTGTATCGTGCGGAATTTTATATCCGATGTGTAAAATAATAAGCAGAGATAAACACGTGTGCAAAAATTTTATAAATTTTTGAAACTGTTTTTTAAATAGAAAGTTTTATATAATTTTTATAAAAATCTTTCTCTCTAATTTTCTTTTTAATTCATTTAAATAATAAGATCGAATTATTGTTCATTTATAACGATTTATAACAATTGATATACAAATAATAGATACTCACCATCAGGTTGCTCCGCCGATGCAAGATGCCTCTCCCAGGCCTCCTCCTCCTCTCATGTTGTTGACGCGCGATACTTTTAACGACACTCCCGCACTCACGAGCGATAGTTTTATATCGCTATTTTCGTTATTTTACGCGCGATACTGAACGGCACTCCCGCACTATTTCGGTACGATTAAAATTTGGTCGCGCGATGTATATATTTAATATATATATACTTTCACCGACACTCCCGGTTTCGGTACGAGCGAAAATCCCATTTCATTTATGAGAATCAACTTCGAGCCAACAGGTCGGGAATGCAACGATACAACGAGCAAAGATTAGGCCCGAACCGGAAAGAAGACGAAACGATTGAGGAATAGAGGAAAATGAAGTTCACCAGCTCTTTTTCGCGCATAATTATCCTATCTCGTATCGAACCTGGACCCGCTAAGCACGATTTCAGGTGCTTCGCCCGGAACACGAAGTTTCCCGCAATTGCAGGACATGGCTACACCAGGCTGGTAGACGGCAAAAGAAGAGGATACCCACATTTTTTAAATGCTAACATTCAGCAATTTAGAAAATGGGGAGGCAACCCCTTTTACCGAGCGAAAATCGTGCCTAGGGGAATCCACTCGACTCCTCGACAGGGTTAACACACGCAGTGCGTGTGGCTGTAGACGAGCAAAGAGAAAGGGATCCATTAACGACCATTCCGAGCAGTCGATCGAGTTCTAACTAATTCGGGCCGAATCACTTGACGAAGCACGAAGCACGAGTGTACGTTGCATAGCAACGTGTGCAAACTCGAAATCCTAGTTAGTTGGCATCGGAAGTAGAGACTCGTGACAATAATGAAATTGGGATTTTTATACGAAAAGTCCAACGCGGAAGCGCGAAAACGCGACGACGCGAGAATACTACAAAGCGAAAACGCGGTAACGAAACGCCGCCGTCCGCGACACGTTGATGGCACCGACGACGCGAAAGGGTACTTAGCTTCCCCTTCAGGCTCCTTAAGATTTATCCTAAATAGAAAAATTTAAGATAAATCTCAAGGCACCATCCAAGTACTAAGCCCTCCCACCCCGACAAGGTGTACCCAATGGGAGGGTTATATTATATATAATTTTATATATAATATATTTTGTGGAATTTATTTTGTAATATACTATATAAATTTAAATTCGCAAATATAAACGATAAATAAAAATATAAAGGATAGGAGAAAATATATTACATAAAGCAATGTTCAAAATAATTGATTTTAAAACTAATTATTGCGTGCAATTAATTTTTACATTTTTACTTTTAAATAGATATATTTTAATATTATAAATTGAGTAATTACAAAATAATTTATATTTCTTAGATATAAACTTTTAGTAATACGATAAATAAAAAATTTCTATTTTTTTATATGTAAAATATTTAAATAAATATATTAATATGAAATATTTTATAAAACATAAGAAGTATCTGAAAATATTAATAAAAAATTTTATAAATGTTTTAATCATTTTAAAATAAAATGGAATATTTTTTATAAGTATATATATTATATATGTTACAATTTAAAATCATCATTAAATCACTATCACTAAAGAAATAAAACGAAACGTGAAATATGTATATTTTGAATATATACTAATGATAAATAATTTATAT
The DNA here is from genome assembly GCF_025532165.1 of Camponotus vicinus. NCBI lineage: Eukaryota > Metazoa > Arthropoda > Insecta > Hymenoptera > Formicidae > Camponotus > Camponotus vicinus. The sequence goes on from NW_028141949.1 coordinate 5,540,446, forward strand.
ATTGTTGCGTCCGCGGAACGATATATATCGAACACGCACAACACAATCGGCATACGCTGACGCTCGTGCACTCGTAACTAATAACGCGATTTAAGGTGCACAAGAATTTTAATAAACCGCGAGTAACATATAAGAATTCAGAATAATCGTAAAACGGATCACAAATAGACGTGCGTCCGCACAGTTTGACAGCTAGGCTCAGACTCTCTGACAGTCGTTGTTTATAACAACATCTTGACAACGCGCGCGGAAACGATCTTCTTCGAAAGAATTCAACGGGTGACGAATACATTCAGCGGAACGGGACGCGGAGACACAACAATATAATAAATAATAAATGTGATAAATAATTTATATTAATGACTTACATCATATCTCTTATTGGTCCATCCATTTCCAAAACCTCCTTCTTTCTTTTGCTTTCTTCGCTTTTTCCTCGTGGCACTTCAATCCTCTTTGCACTCATTTGAATTCCTCGTTGCACTTACACTCATTCACGAAAAGTTCCTCGTTGCACTTGCAATTGTGTTCAGAGAAAGAATTTGATAATATATGGAACGTCTCTCGCGTCACTACTCAAAGTCATTGCGAATGATAATAAAGCCATATAACATATTAACAATAGCGCGATACTGTTTATCAAGGTCGAACACGGTGTTATAATTCTCATTGCCGAAATATTTTCTGTAATATAAAATATTTGCGCGAGGAATATTAAATTATAGAAATATTTTAATTTATTGATTAAGATGAATTGATTATTTATTAAACTATTCACCATGAAGTCTTTCGTTATGCTAATTATTTGCATTTATAATTCGATTGTCTTACTTTTCTAAATTATATTTAGATTGTCAAGTAGAACGATGAAGTAACATGGATGAAATATATTTTACTCTAAATATTAAAATAATAATTATTGTTCGTAAAGATCGCAACGATCAAAGTGATTATTTAATATTTTGGATTCTATCACTTAATCGATTCTCGATGAAATTGTATATTGTTCAATTAACAAGGATTTATTAATATTTATAGCAAATTATGTTTCGGTACTAATCGTAATCGTGTTTAGTAAAAAAATTACAATATACGAAGCGTTTCTCACCGTTACTTTATTACTCGGGAGTCACCGTGCGAATAACGACAAAGCCGTAACATAGCGTGCTACTGTTTACATTTTATATTATCAAAGTCGAACACCGTGTTATCGATAATTCTGAAATATTTTATATATTATAAAATATACACTAACGCGGAATATTAAATTATAAAAGTATTTTAACTTATTCATTAAAATTGATTATTTATTAAACAATTAGTCACAGAACCTTTCATCATCTTAATTATTTGCATCTATAATTCGATTGTCTTACTTCGTGTTCTCTCATAATCTAAATTATATTTAGATTGTCAAGTAGAACGATGAAGTAACATGGGTGAAATATATTTTATTCTAAATATTAAAATAATAATTATTGTTCGTAAAGATCGCAATGATCAAAGTGATTATTTAATATTTTGGATCCTATCACTTAATCGATTCTCGATGAAATTGCATATTGTTCAATTAACAAGGACTTATTAATATTTATAGCAAATTATGTTTCGGTACTAATCGTAATCGTGTTTAGTAAAAAAATTACAATATACGAAGCGTTTCTCACCGTTACTTTATTACTCGAGAGTCACCGTGCGAATAACGACAAAGCTGTAACATAGCGTGCTACTGTTTACATTTTATATCATCAAAGTCGAACACCGTGTTATCGATAATTCTGAAATATTTTATATATTATAAAATATACACTAACGCGGAATATTAAATTATAAAAGTATTTTAACTTATTCATTAAAATTAATCATTTATTAAACAATTAGTCACGGAGCCTTTCGTCATATTAATTATTTGCATCTATAATTCGGTTGTCTTACTTCGTGTTCTCTCATAATCCAAATTATATTTAGATTGTCAAGTAGAACGATGAAGTAACATGGATGAAATATATTTTACTCTAAATATTAAAATAATAATTATTGTTCGTAAAGATCGCAACGATCAAAGTAATTATTTAATATTTTGGATTTTATCACTTAATCGATTCTCGACTAAATTGTATATTGTTTAATTAACAAAATTAATTGAAAAAATTTAAAGCCTTGATCGAAATATATTTAATTCTAATATTGTTAAAGAAATATTATAATAAGCATTAATAATCGAAATATCATAACGTAATTAATTCTTTTATCCCTTTTTACGTATCCCGTTTCAATTTTTATTCGCAGTAATAAATGATTGCGATTCGATAAAGATTTATTATTGCGATACAGTCATTTCATGTCGTTCAATTAATTAATTTTTATTAATATTTATAGCAAATTATGTTTCGATACTAATCGTAATCGTGTTTAGTAAAAAAAATTACAATATATGAAGCGTTTCTCACCACTACTTTATTACTCGAGAGCCACCGTGCGAATGATGACAAAGCCTTAACATAGCGCGCTACTGTTTACATTTTATATTGCCAAAGTCGAACACCGTGTTATCGATAATTGCCGAAATGTTTTATATATTGATAATGAATGATTGCGATTCGATAAAGATTTATCGTTGCGATACAGTTTCATGTCGTTCATTAATTTTTATTAATATTTACAGCAAATTATATTTTCGATGTGAAATTGATTTTTACAAGCAGAAATGATTATTTTAATGATATTTATAGAATCAAATATAATTCGACCGCGACGTTCTATTATTTAAATGTAATTTAGATTCAAAACGCACAGCACACACACACAAAACAATCGAATCATAAATCGAAGTAATTAACATAATGAAAAGCTTCGTGATACGTCAATCCTTTAACAAATATTATTTAATTAATCTATATAATCTAAAACACTCCTATACACTTTAATATTCCGTATATGTTAAAGTACGTAAAATATTTCGGCAATGAATGGACAATAACACGTTCGGCCTTGGCGGCGTGTTTACATGTCACGGTCTTGATATCATTCGTATGGTAACATTCGAGGAGTAAGGTGCGAAATACTTCGTATATTATCAAATTTTCTCTCTAACAATAAAACGAAATCGCGACTAATATTGAAACATAATTTGCTATAATAATTATTATTAATACTTGCTAAATTTTTAATTGTAATTATTACGCGATCGGGAGTGCCGTGCGAAGTGTATCACGATCGTTGCGTATACTAATCTTAATTAACTAATCTTAATTTTATTTTCGGGAGTGAATGTGAGTGCAACAAAAAAATAGCAAAGGAGAGAAAAAGCAAGTCTGAAAAAGCACTGGACAACGTACGGAGCAACAATATGCGGTAAGTAATTTATAAATTATTTATCATTTATATTCAGACTGTATTATATATATCATTTATATATTAGATTTGTATATCATTTGTTCAGATCATTTTATATATTGCTTGTCCTTTTTTCATTTACTCGATAACGATTCTCTCTCTCTCTCTCTCTCTCTCTCTCTCTCTCTCTCTCTCTCTCTCTCTCATTCGAAATTATCTAAATTATTTAAATTTTTAAATTATATTAGTATAATCTTAATCCTATCGTATCGTATCGTATCCTATCGTATGCTAATTATATTTTTTTTTCTCCCTTGTATATATTCTTCACTGTTTTCTGGTGACACTCATTCGCGTAAATACGATTAATTACAATTAGTAGAATACGATTAGTTACCATAGTCTAATACGTGGGACATTTTGCATTCTTGATCGCGGAATAATCATATGAAATTCGCACTTTGTTATATCATAAGAGCAACATTTATACGAGATTAAAATTAATAATATAGCAGTAAACAAGCAGAGCGAATAGCACTAGTACTGTTGATGTATGTATATATAGTGTATATGCATAAAATACAAATCTCGTAAGATCAAAAATTAAAGTAATGAAAAATCGTGATATAACTATTGTTTAATTAATAATTAATTTATACTTGCTTTTTAGACAAATTTAATCAAAAGATACTTGTTAATTATAATAATTATAACGAATTATGTTGCAATATTAGTCACGATCGGGTTGAAAAAAGAATTTAATAATATACGAAGCGTTTCGCAAACTACTACTTTATTATTCGAGTGTCACCGTGCGAATGATGACAAAGCTGTGACATGTATAGCGTGCTTGCTATACGTCGCCAAGGCCAAACATGATATTATTGATAATTCTCTGCCGAAATATTTTACGTACTACATATACACGCGGAATTTTAAATTATAGAGGTATATTTTATTTTAAATTAATTATTAAACGATTGATGTATCACGGAACCTTATGTTATGCTAATGATTTGAATTTATTCGATTGTTTTACCGCGCTTTTTCGAAGTCAAATTTTATAATATTTAGTTTTGCATTTTAAAAGACTGACTTAGAGCGAGCTAAATAAATAAATAAATAAATAAATAAATGTTGAGAGAAGAAAAAGAAGACACATAAATAAATAAATAAATAAATAATAGCGTGAAAAGAGAAAACATACTAATATTTTTATATAATAAATTATTATTAATTAAATTATTTATATTTTTATTTATATTATTTATATTATCAGAGAGACATATATGTTACCCTCTGAAAACATTCGTGGACATTGGCTTTGCAGTTCATGTCCACGTTTTTAATGTCCACAGAGGGAGTATCGCTTCCAGGGATTACCTAAAAGCGGGCCATGACATCTCTCAGTCTTCTCTCTGTTACTAGATATGAACCAGAGAGAAGCCTGAGAGGGGCCACGCTGCCATTTTTCATGGGACGCTTTTTCTACGTCGTACACTAGCGGCGCGTGCATCCATTTTACGCCGCCTGGAACTACATGGCCACATCCACTTTTAGGTGCCGATAAAACAGTCGGTTTTGGTTCATGTCCGTGCTACATCCACAATTTATAGCTCAGAAATAACATCCCGCATATAGACGTAATTAAAATATACTTTGTTAGCTGCGCGATTTCTTTTTCACATTCAAGTATATATTATAAATATCAATATTAATGAGATGCTATTAATGAGAGCTATTAATGAAATAAGTTTGTGTAATATACGTGTGTAGGATATTTTCTCGTGAATATTATTCTCGTGAATATTATTCTCGATAGAAAACAGAAAAAATAAATTATATAAAATTCAATAAATTGAATTTTATTTACTAAACGATCTTAGAAGAAAGTTATATATTATAGACCATTTCCAGGAGATGTCACGTGAACACTACATATTTGATACGCAACATCTATAACTCTTTTAAAAATAAATATAACATTAAATATATTGAAACTAAATTTCTTTATATTTCTACTAGTTTATGTTATTGAACATAATTTTAGAGTTAACGAGATTCTTGCTAAAAACTAAAAAAACTAAAAATTAATCACATAAACCCAACATTTCTCATTCGAATAATTTTCTATCAGATACAATTTTTTACTTATCTAACAATAAGGAACAATTATCCGAATTATATCATGTTTGATGTCATTTTAAACGCAAAAATTTCATTAATTTATTTTAATTACTTTCAAAAAGATGAAATAAAATATAAAAGTTTTTATTTTATGGATATTTAAAGTTATAAATTATTATACATAACGAAAAAAAAGTTTTCGATACCATTGAAAGCGAGAGCGAGAACGAATAAGAGCAAGGGAGATGACGTATCGTCAAAAGAGTTCCGAAGTCTCTTACGCGACACACCCTTTCTCTATAGTATGTCACGAGTATGTCATCTTATCAGAATAGAAAATAAAATGCATTTTATTCGTTTTAAAGTAATTTTAATGGAATAATGAGCATTTTGCAATTAAAATGACATCAAACACGACATAAGTCGGATAAATGTAGTTAAATATATAATCCAAATTTTTATTATCAGACTAATTAAAAATTGTCCGATTTATATCGTGTTTGGTGTCATTTTAATCGTAAAAATCTCATTAATTCATTAAAATTATTTTCAAATCGATAAAATACAAAATAAAAGTTTTAGTTTTTAATTTATAAGATGTTTGCATTCTCGTGAGTTGCGAATGGATAGAGAAAGCGAGAAAACCGATTACTAAAGACTTCGGAACTCTTTGATGATAGGTCATCTCGCTCACTCTCTACTCGCGATCTCACTCTCGATCCTCGGTTCCGCTTATCTTTCCGAGCTGTCTAGTACGATTGTGAAGTCTGACAGAGAAAGCGAGACCACGAATAGAGTGCGAGCGAGTTGACCTATCATCAAAGAGTTCCGAAGTCTTTAGTAATCGGTTTTCTCGCTTTCTCTATCCATTCGCAACTCACGAGAATGCAAACATCTTATAAATTAAAAACTAAAACTTTTATTTTGTATTTTATCGATTTGAAAATAATTTTAATGAATTAATGAGATTTTTACGATTAAAATGACACCAAACACGATATAAATCGGACAATTTTTAATTAGTCTGATAATAAAAATTTGGATTATATATTTAACTACATTTATCCGACTTATGTCGTGTTTGATGTCATTTTAATTGCAAAATGCTCATTATTCCATTAAAATTACTTTAAAACGAATAAAATGCATTTTATTTTCTATTCTGATAAGATGACATACTCGTGACATACTATAGAGAAAGGGTGTGTCGCGTAAGAGACTTCGGAACTCTTTTGACGATACGTCATCTCCCTTGCTCTTATTCGTTCTCGCTCTCGCTTTCAATGGTATCGAAAACTTTTTTTTCGTTATGTATAATAATTTATAACTTTAAATATCCATAAAATAAAAACTTTTATATTTTATTTCATCTTTTTGAAAGTAATTAAAATAAATTAATGAAATTTTTGCGTTTAAAATGACATCAAACATGATATAATTCGGATAATTGTTCCTTATTGTTAGATAAGTAAAAAATTGTATCTGATAGAAAATTATTCGAATGAGAAATGTTGGGTTTATGTGATTAATTTTTAGTTTTTTTAGTTTTTAGCAAGAATCTCGTTAACTCTAAAATTATGTTCAATAACATAAACTAGTAGAAATATAAAGAAATTTAGTTTCAATATATTTAATGTTATATTTATTTTTAAAAGAGTTATAGATGTTGCGTATCAAATATGTAGTGTTCACGTGACATCTCCTGGAAATGGTCTATAATATATAACTTTCTTCTAAGATCGTTTAGTAAATAAAATTCAATTTATTGAATTTTATATAATTTATTTTTTCTGTTTTCTATCGAGAATAATATTCACGAGAATAATATTCACGAGAAAATATCCTACACACGTATATTACACAAACTTATTTCATTAATAGCTCTCATTAATAGCATCTCATTAATATTGATATTTATAATATATACTTGAATGTGAAAAAGAAATCGCGCAGCTAACAAAGTATATTTTAATTACGTCTATATGCGGGATGTTATTTCTGAGCTATAAATTGTGGATGTAGCACGGACATGAACCAAAACCGACTGTTTTATCGGCACCTAAAAGTGGATGTGGCCATGTAGTTCCAGGCGGCGTAAAATGGATGCACGCGCCGCTAGTGTACGACGTAGAAAAAGCGTCCCATGAAAAATGGCAGCGTGGCCCCTCTCAGGCTTCTCTCTGGTTTTACTAAGTTGTATAGTGGCGTTCCCTAGATCCATTTCAGAGCCGATGGAACTACATGGCTAGATTCACTTTTTGATCCCATGGTAAAACGACCGCTTCATATCCGTACTAGATCCATAATTATGGATCAAAAGTACGGAAATATATTATAAATTTACTAACATTTATTACATATCATTAACTGCGTGTAATCTTTTTTTGTTTTAATACATATTATGAACCCGTTTAAAGAATACAAACAAAATATATGTAGAAATGATTTCCTTAATTACGTTAATGTAAATAAAATTATTATGTCAATGTAAATAAAAAGTGAACAAAATTTCTTTCGTAAGGCATTTTTGAGAAAATCGATTGTAAAAATCTGATGTAATCAAGTACATATGCACTTGATTAATAACAAAAGGTGTCTTGATGCATCTTTGAAAACATTATTAATAAAATGTTTCCGATGTCGAAAATTCCGAAGTCTCTTATATAAAACTTTATTTATCTCTACAATACTTCACGAGTATATGTCATCTTACTGTAGAAAATAAAATGAATTTTATTCGTTTGAAAATAATTTTAATGGAAAATTTTGCGATTATAAAATGACATCAAACACTTAATTACTATGCATTTTTATCCAATGCATCTTCTTCTTCAAATCTTTGCAGTGCTATGATCTGTCGCATTCCCAAGACCATATTAGGGTGTTAGTGCTTCTTTCTTCTTATGATTTTATCATTCTTTTACTTCTATCTTATTCAAAAAATATAATAAATATTAATTATTATAATTATAATATATTATAATATAATTATTACATTAATAATTATTAATATAATAATTATAATTATGGTATCTCTCTTAGTCTGACTCTTTCCCTTTGACCTATCCGGCATGGGTGACCCTACCAATAATTAAGGCCGGTGTTCATATAGTCTTATATTTAAGATCGTTTTAAGTAAAATTTAGAAAATGTTTGTTATTTCATTGAAATTGAACAGAATCTTAATCCTAAGATCATATTCAAGATGATTAAATATAAAAACAGATTGTATGAATACCGGCCTAATTACCGCCGGCATAGCTCTCCGGATCATTAAAGTACTCAAACCTCCTCACCCGGCAAATGCCTTCGTTAAGGTGGAGATACCATCGAGGAGGTAAAATTTTTTTACTTTATTTTCTTTTAATAGTGTAGGTTTTTCAAATTTTCCAAATAGAAAACAATACAAAGAATTTATAAAATATTATAGAGTATAATTACATAGCTTGCAGTCATATAAAAATATATTACAAAATATATATTATAATTATAGTACAATTTATAAATTGGTGATGCTATCAACATCAAATAAATATGTATTCGAATTTATACAAATATTTTCAATAATACGGATAATGATGTTGAGAGCATTAACATACACGCTTGGACTTACAATAATATTGTATATATGTATATGGAAAGAAAAAGAAAGGAAAGTTTGGAGAGTAAGACAATTTTTCGAAAAATGAAAATATTGCAAGATATATTTTCCATTTTTCGACTTTTATTCAAGATTTATTCTCTATTGTAAGTGTTATAAATAACTTTTACACATAATTTTGTTATCATTTTCACAATAGTATAACTTAATACATAATATTTTACTTTAGCTCGAAATACAATATAGTTATAAAATATAAATTACAAAATTAATTTAATATATAATGATACAATCAAATTGAAAGTCTATAATGTATAACAATAACAATAATAAATTATATATACATAATATATATATATATAATACATAAATAAATTGTTAATATATAAAATTTTACATTATTGTTAATATATAAAATTAATAATACATAAGATAATACATAAAATTTTTCGTTGAAAACATGTAGTATATAATACATAATTATAACAATAAAATATACATTATATATAATACATAAAATAATACATAAAAAATTGTTATGTAGAATATATACATAGATTATTTTACTATATATTACACGAAAATATCCGCAATACGTACAACGTAAAATTGATTAGAAATTTTTAGATTAGCGTAACTGATCATCTATCGCGACTAAAAGAATCATTAATAAATTTATCGATTATGTTCCTCTCAATTAAGAAAGAGTAACTTTAATGCGGAATTTTAATGCGTTTTGTAAGATTTTCTAAAAAAAATGTTCGATGACGCGAAAAGATAAGTAAAACTTCGATGTTACCCAATGATTAAATCAGAGAAAAAATCGCGGTTTAAATTTCGCGAATATATATGATAAATAAATAAATTAATAATAATAGTAATATTTAATCACAATACATATAATTTCTATAATAATCGGAATACCCACGTGCGCACACGCAATATAATTATTATCATTTTGTGCTACAATAAAAATATTGCAACATTAGAGGCGCATTTTAATTATAATTTGTACAATATTATAATTATAATATACGTAAGGAATGAAACGCGGATGCAGAACCTAATACTCGATTTCTTTTCAAATATACAATTTCATGTAAATTTCGCGATCAAAAGTAAAATATATATCTTGTTCCGCGGACAATTGCAAACAGGCTAAACTTTAATGTTCCTTAAAATAATCGCGTTATCGCCACGTTCAACGAAGGATAACTGGCCCAACGATTAGACCAGATCAAAATCCCTCTGCCGGGTGACACGCTGGTTAATATCTGACAGAGAGAAGAACGATCCTAAAAGTGGAAAGCGACTTCAATTTGTCTTATTTCTTCTATTTCGGATCTCGCGAAATCGATTCACAACGAATAGTTAAGTGATTCATTAAACATCAGAAGTCCCTCTACAGGAAGGAACGAATCCCCGATCCTCCTGATTGCTCCCGATAACAGTGATTTCGGCAGCGGATTAACGACTGTTACCCTTCTTATCATTTTCAATATATGAGATTAAAATTCGCGTGAAAAAAACATGTTCTTCGATTTTAAGAAATATCTTTTTTTACAAAATAATGACTGGATATAATGATTTTTATATACATGTTACAATCAAGTATATTTAGAAAAAATGAAATACATGCGCTTTTATCGTTGCTTGGTTAAATATGTGAATAATAATTTTAGGGTACCAAATGTGCTCGAGACAAATCAAATCTGATAACAGTGAGATTAAAAAAAAAATTCAATTTGAATATTTAGCAACATCAAATGAAAGATTATCAAGGAATTAATTTTTCTGTGGCATTTAACAGTTAACACTTAGCACGTAACAATAATTTGCAGACATCTTATTGATATCAGAGTACCCATTCGATTTGTCTCGAATTTTTTAATTACTCACACATTTTATATTATATCATGCATTCCTAATATATTATTAAGAATAATATAAAAAAATAGTTTTTCAAATATGTCACAACTTACGCACATGTATTTTATTATATATACACTCTTATCTAAAATAAACTATAATTATAATATACTGAGATAGTGAAGCATCCAGTGATCCCTGCAAGTGGTTTCTTAAAAGAGACCAAAAATAAAATTAATTCAAAATTAATTAATAAAATATACTTGTTTGTAACCATAACTTTTCAAATAATAAAAAATTTGCACAAAAAAGTCTGCAAAAACTTATTAAATGAAATTTATATTTGAAAAAGTGAATTTTATTTATTATATCCATTTTTAAACTATTATTAAATATTTTCATTATTGATATTAATAGAAAAGATATTAATGGAAGAACATTTTTGACAAAAAAAAGGAAAATATATCTTCTCTCAAAATATATTTAATGAATTTTGTGATTCGATTTCAGACACTGTACGGTGATCGTCGTTAAATCACTGCCAAAAACACTGTTTTCAGGAACCGCCAAGAAAACCTGGGTTTAATTCCAACTCTGTAATGGAAACTCCCAATTTTTAATGAAGCACCGAACTAAACGTTGCGGATAAATTCCCAAAACCGACAAGAAATAACTCTCCACAATGAAAATCGTTTCGACTATCCGCCAGTACGAACCGTGCATTTGCTAGCGTCCACTTGACATGAGGGATAGCGATAAGGCTTCTTCGCCCAGACAGCGATCACGTCCAAAAACGTGAAAATAACGCAATTGTTTGCAATATAATTTATTATAAAATCGTTCAATAAATATTTAACGCGATACGAAATACATTTCCGATACGAAATACATCCTCGAAATACATTTAATTGAAAACGATAATCAAAGAAAATTATTTCGTTTTACAGATTTTAATTTCCGCGTGATCGATAATATTTAATCTTTCGCAATATTTTATTTTCGAATATACTTGTGTTTTTGTAATATTAAAAGCGCGACAAATTTTACGAGTAAAAAGCTAATATCTAATTATTGGGTTAACATCGTGTTTCCTTTGATACTTTTTTTTTAATAATCTTTATTATGTAAAAGAATTTTTTATTTGCAGTATTTTGAATTTACAGTATTTGCGCGATTAGGAAAATTTCTCGAATTTATTAATAATTTTTTAGTATAAAAAGTAAGTTATCCAAATACCTTAATAATTTTACAATTCAAATATTCAAATATATATTAAATGTGTTAATTCAACAAATTTTGTTATTGTACGTATTCTTCTAATTTCGTGTAATGTACAATAGATTTCTTTTACATTATTACAATTAGACATTATTACAATTTATATACATTTGTGCAGAAAATTATGAAAAATAAAAAATAATACAATTTATATTATAGATGCTATTAGTATCAATATTCTCAACATAAGGAAATTGCCAAATTTTTATTATTTGAAATGATTAATCAATGATAATCAATGTATATAGATTTAAATAACTTAGAAAAAAAATTATTTAGTTTGAATTACTTTTTATTCTCAATATTTTATCAAATAAATATTATCATATTAGATACTAATAACATTCACATTTGAATTCAAGTGATAAAATAAATTATTAATACAGTTTATAAAAAATAAAATATTAAATCTAATACATGTTATACGTATAATAAAATGCAACTTAAATGTATATTATGTATTTAAGTTACATTTTTTACATTTTCCATACATTAATTTTTTATTTTTATTTATAATTTTTTTATAATCAATTTCAATTCTTTACATATAATTTATTTAATTTTATACAAAATAAATTATATGAAAATACTCCTAAAAATAACATATTTTTATGTCTTTTTTCCTGAAAATAAATTTAATTTTTATATGCCCTAATAGCCCTAATAACCCTAACAGACCTAACAGTCCTAACAGCTCTAACAGTCCTAACAGACCTAATAATTATGTTTTTCCCTTAAAATAAATTTAATTTTTATATGCCCTAATAGTCCTAACAGCCCTAACAGCCCTAACAGCCCTAACAGACCTAACAGTCCTAGCCGCCCTACTTGTTGGCTTACACCAGCAAAAATTCGCGATAAGGTGAAATAAGGGGAACCCTAATTAGAAATCCGCGATAATGAGGAATTTAAGGAGTCTTAACCGAAAATCCGCGATAAAATTTAGGCCTTAGCCGCGCAACACATCTTTTGGCCAATATTGACCATGTAAATATTTTTCAAGCCAGTTATCTCTACTTCTGGCCATTCATCCTGACGACTAATTTGTTTAAAAAACGATCGTGCGATATTATGATCGTTTCTTTAACGCACGTTATTCAGTCGTCAAAAATTGCAAAATATAAATCATCATGCATATATAAAATATAATTAGCATGCATTTTAACTCTCGGTCGGCGGGTTACTTATAAATATCTTTATCTTATAGATTAAATATTTAAATATTTACATATTAAAAATCTATATTTTTAAAATTATTTTTTATAAAGGCCGATATATATAATGGAAATAAATAATTTCATGTATATGTCTCTCGTAAAATTACAATAAAAATCATCTATATCTTTATTTTAAAAATTTTTCCTTTACTTTTTCACTTTAATTTTTACACGCGTATTGTCCCGCCAACCGAGAGTTAGAAGCAACGGATTTCTTCATGCATTTACAAATCCTTTGCTTCAAAATAAAAGATTGTCACTTACCGGCACTGATGCGCAACAGCGGAGTTGATATTGAAGCTACGTTGTCTGTAACATACAAATATAAAATACAAATTATAACAATGTTTAAAATAATTAATATTTTAAGAAATTATTATTGGACTCATTGAATTTTATATCCGATGCACGCAATTATAAATAGATATACAAATATTAAATAATTTTATAATTAATTAATATTTTTAAGTAGAAACTTTTATAGAAAGAATTATACAAAAATTTTCTCAATTTTTTCTTATTTAAATCATTCATATAAATCAAATTAATAAATTAAATTAATTTACTTATTTATACACAATTAATAAAAATAATAATACTCACCATCAGGTTGTTCCGCTGGTGCAGGATGCCTTTCCTAGGCCTGCTCCTCCTCTCAGATCATTTGGGTCGATCTATAACATACAAATAGAAGATCTAAATTATAATAACGTTCAAAATAATTAATATTTCAAAAATTATTGCATTGAATTTTATATTCGATGCATATAATAATAGCAGATTAATAAAATAATTCTATAAATTTTAGAAACAAAAACATTATTAATAATCCTTTAATAATTTCATAAAAGCTTGTATCTTTACAAGATCTTTTTCTTCAATTCTCTCTTATTTAAATCATATAAATAAAAATCAAATTACACGATTAATTGTTTAAATTTTAATAAATATATTCAATATTTCATATATATAATTGCAAATAAATAAACTATTTACCAGAAGGTTGCTCTGCCGGCGCCCGATGCCTCTCCTAGGCCTCCTCCTCCTCTCAGTTAGACGCGCGATACTTAACGGCACTCCCGCACTCACGAGCGATATTTTTATATCGCTATTTTCGCACTTTTACGCGCGATACTAAACGGTTTCCGCACTATTTCGGTACGATAAAAAATTTTCTATTTAGTCGCGCGATGTATATACTTAATATGTGTATACTTTGAACGGCACTCCCGGTTTCGGTACGAGCGAAAATCCCATTTCACTTATGAGAATCAGCTTCGAGCCAACAGGTCGGGAATGCAACGATACAATGAGCAAGGACTAAGCCCAAACCGGAAAGAAGACGAAACGATTGACGGAAATAGAGGAAAATGAATTTCACCAACTCTTTTTCGCGCATAATTATCCTATCTCGTACCGAACCTGGACCCGCTAAGCACGATTTCAGGTGCTTCGCCCGGAACACGAAGTTTCCCGCAATGCAGGATATGGCTACACCAGGCTGGTAGACGGCAAAAGAAGAGGATACCCACATTTTTTAAATGCTAACATTCAGCAATTTAGAAAATGGGGAGGCAACCCCTTTTACCGAGCGAAAATCGTGCCTAGGGGAATCCACTCGACTCCTCGACAGGGTTAACACACGCAGTGCGTGTGGCTGTAGACGAGCAAAGAGAAGGAACCCATTGACGACCATTCCGAGCAATCGATCGAGTTCTAACTAATTCGAGCCGAATCACTTGACGAAGCACGAAGCACGAGTGTACGTTGTAGAGCAACGTGTGCAAACTCGAAATCCTAGTTAGTTGGCATCAGAAGTAGAGACTCGTGACAATAATGAAATTGGGATTTTTATACGAAAAGTCCAACGCGGAAGCGCGAAAACGCGATGACGCGAGAAAGCTAAACGCGAAAACGCGGTAACGAAACGCCGCCGTCCGCGACACGTTGACGGCACCGACGACGGAAAGTCGACGACGCGTGCCACATATGAGCCATTGTGCGACTCGTGGCAATGCTGTGCTGGGTACTTAGCTTCCCCTTCAGGCTCCTTGAGATTTATCCTAAATTAAAAAATTTAAAATAAACCTCAAGGCACCATCCAAGTACTGAGCCACCCCACCGCGTCAAGGTGTACCCATAGAGGGGTGGATTATATACATTTATAATATAACGTATAATTTGTGTGAAATTTATTTTATAATTGAAAAATTATCTATATAGCACCTCTCTTTTTTCTCGATTAATAAAGAGAAAGATGCAGATATGTTTCTAAAAAACAAGCTTCAAATCCTGATAATTCACCTTTTAATTAAAAAATAAATTATAAAATATATATAAAATATATATAATAATTATAAAATATATATTATAAAATTATATAGTATACATATCACACAATTCAAATTTATTTAAAATATTGTATCGAAAATTAATTATTAGTCATTTGATCTATTATTATTCGTGATGCGAGATTATATTTGAATATAAGAAATGTACATGTGAGAATCATAATGAAAATAATTATTGCTTGAAAATATATTATAATGAGATATTAGTTAATAATTATCTATTTTCGTCGCTTTGATTTTTATTTTGAGAATGAATAAATTGTGCGAAATATTTAGTTCAGTAAATAACTTTGACCACTTTGACACATTTATAAATCTTTAACCGTGAAGTTAATTAATCTCAATTTAAATTGTATTGAGATTGAGATTGTTTAAAAGTTGAATGAGAAATAAAACATCGAATAAAACACACTTAATCTTTAAGTATCGTTAAAGAAATAATTATTCTTATAAAGATCAGAATAAAATAATTTATATAATTTTAATTCTTGTTACACACTTTTATTTTTAAGTCAATACGCCAAAAATTAAATACAAATATAATCAATTAATACTCTTATAGATCTATTCTTTATAAATCTCAAAATAATTCATTTTGTAAAACTAATTATTACACGCATTTTTTTATCTTTTAAGAGAGATTTATCTCTGATATTAATATTTTAAATATAAAGCTAGCAAAAAAATATTTTTTTTATTATAAATTTTTGAAAAATATAATTTTAATAAGGAGAGCATGTTAATTTTTATGTAAATATGAAATATTTAAATAATTATATTATTTTAAAAATATTTTATAAAATATTAACATATTTCTATATAAAAGTATTAATTAATAATAAAACTATTATGGATACTTTATTGTAGATACTTCAAATGTGTTAAAATAAAACCTGGAATATTTTATACATGCATTATATTTTGTGATTTTTAGAGCGAATTATATATATTATCGAGATAATAAGCAATAAAAAATAATAAGCAATATATCTATTTTGAAAATAATATATATAAATAATAAATAATTTTTATAAATTACTCACCGCATATCTCTCTGGCTGCTTCAGGCTCTATCACTGCTCTCTGGCTGGCCAATACTTTTCCAGATGTCCTTCTCCTTTCTTTTTCATCTTTTGCTGTTTCCTCGTAGCACTGATATTCACTCGCGAACAAACAATTAATTATATTTAACCATATATAGAAACGATTGCGAGACACTTTGCACAGCACTCCCGATCGCGGAATAATTACGAGAAACGCACTTTAATATATCGTATAAGGGATAGAAAAGTACGATTCGCTCTTTTTATATGAGCTCAAATTAAATACTAACTCGTTACAAATGTTGTTTTCATTATATATATATATATATATATATATATATATATATATATATATATATATATATATATATGCATATACATGTATATTAATCCGAATTATAAGTTCGAAAGTTTAATATAGTAATTGAAAGTCATGATACAATAGTCGTTCAATTAATAATTAATTTAACAACGTAATTTTAAGACGTACACATTTTTCGCACTACCATCCTTATTGCTCGAGTGTCGCCGCATGAATGATACCAAGCCCGTGTAACATAAACACTAGCGCGTTACTGTTTACGTTGTCAAGGCCGAACACCGTGTTATTATTCGTTCCTCGAAATATATTCTACGTATTTTAATACAACGAACAATGTTTTGATATTGATCGCGATCGTGTCTAGAAAAGGAATTTTTGACGGAGCGTCTCGCACCATTATTTACTCCTTGAGTGTCGTCGCGCGAATGATAATAGAGCCGAAAAAATTAATCTGACATACGTCACCAAGACCGAAAACCGCTATTGTTTACGCCCCCAAGGTCGATGTTATTGTCTGTTCATTATCGAAATATGTTACGTACTTTAATACATATATACGTGAATATATTAAAGTATATAGAAGTATTTTAGATTATATTAGATTTTTTAATTATATGATTATTAAAAGATTAATGGAATCTTTCATTAATATTAATTGTTTCCACGATTCAATTGTTTTATTTGGAATTTAACTCTGCACCCTGTAATATAGTAATATTTAGTTATATATAGAAACGATCGCGAGATACTTTGCACGGCACTTCCGATCGCGGAATAATTACGAGAAACGCATTGAGAGAAGTACGATTCGCTCTTTTTATATGAGATCAAATTAAATACTAACTCGTTACAAACGTTGTTTTCATTATTGATATATATATATATATATATATATATATATATATATATATATATATGCATATACATGTATATTAATACGAATTATAGATTCGAAAGTTTAATATAGTAATTGAAAGTCATGATACAATAGTCGTTTAATTAATAATTAATTTAACAACGTAATTTTACGACGTACACATTTCTCGCACTACCATCCTTATTGCTCGAGTGTCGCCGCATGAATGATACCAAGCCCGTGTAACATAAACACTAGCGCGTTACTGTTTACGTTGTCAAGGCCGAACACCGTGTTATTATTCGTTCCTCGAAATATATTCTACGTATTTTAATACAACGAACAATGTTTTGATATTGATCGCGATCGTGTCTAGAAAAGGAATTTTTGACGGAGCGTCTCGCACCATTATTTACTCCTTGAGTGTCGTCGCGCGAATGATAATAGAGCCGAAAAAATTAATCTGACATACGTCACCAAGACCGAAAACCGCTATTGTTTACGCCCCCAAGGTCGATGTTATTGTCTGTTCATTATCGAAATATGTTACGTACTTTAATACATATATACGTGAATATATTAAAGTATATAGAAGTATTTTAGATTATATTAGATTTTTTAATTATATGATTATTAAAAGATTAATGGAATCTTTCATTAATATTAATTGTTTCCACGATTCAATTGTTTTATTTGGAATTTAACTCTGCACCCTGTAATATAGTAATATTTAGTTATATATAGAAACGATCGCGAGATACTTTGCACGGCACTTCCGATCGCGGAATAATTACGAGAAACGCATTGAGAGAAGTACGATTCGCTCTTTTTATATGAGATCAAATTAAATACTAACTCGTTACAAACGTTGTTTTCATTATTGATATATATATATATATATATATATATATATATATATATATATATATATGCATATACATGTATATTAATACGAATTATAGATTCGAAAGTTTAATATAGTAATTGAAAGTCATGATACAATAGTCGTTTAATTAATAATTAATTTAACAACGTAATTTTACGACGTACACATTTCTCGCACTACCATCCTTATTGCTCGAGTGTCGCCGCATGAATGATACCAAGCCGTGTAACATAAACACTAGCGCGTTACTGTTTACGTTGTCAAGGCCGAACACCGTGTTATTATTCGTTCCTCGAAATATATTCTACGTATTTTAATACAACGAACAATGTTTTGATATTGATCGCGATCGTGTCTAGAAAAGGAATTTTTGACGGAGCGTCGCGCACCATTATTTACTCCTTGAGTGTCGTCGCGCGAATGATAATAGAGCCGAAAAAATTAATCTGACATACGTCACCAAGACCGAAAACCGCTATTGTTTACGCCCCCAAGGTCGATGTTATTGTCTGTTCATTATCGAAATATGTTACGTACTTTAATACATATATACGTGACTATATTAAAGTATATAGAAGTATTTTAGATTATATTAGATTTTTTAATTATATGATTATTAAAAGATTAATGGAATCTTTCATTAATATTAATTGTTTCCACGATTCAATTGTTTTATTTGGAATTTAACTCTGCACCCTGTAATATAGTAATATTTAGTTATATATAGAAACGATCGCGAGATACTTTGCACGGCACTTCCGATCGCGGAATAATTACGAGAAACGCATTGAGAGAAGTACGATTCGCTCTTTTTATATGAGATCAAATTAAATACTAACTCGTTACAAACGTTGTTTTCATTATTGATATATATATATATATATATATATATATATATATATATATATATATATATATGCATATACATGTATATTAATACGAATTATAGATTCGAAAGTTTAATATAGTAATTGAAAGTCATGATACAATAGTCGTTTAATTAATAATTGATTTAACAACGTAATTTTACGACGTACATATTTCGCACTACCATCCTTATTGCTCGAGTGTCGCCGCATGAATGATACTAAGACCGTGTGAGATAAACACTAGCACGTTACTGTTTACGTTGTCAAGGCCGAACACCGTGTTATTATTCGTTCCTCGAAATATATTCTACATATTTTAATACAACAAACAATGTTTTGATATTGATCGCGATCGTGTCTAGAAAAGGAATTTTTAACGGAGCGTCTCGCACCATTATTTACTCTTTGAGTGTCGTCGCACGAATAATAATAGAGTCGAAAAAATTAATCTGACATACGTCGCCAAGGCCGAAAACCGTGTTATTATTATTTTTTTTATCGAAACATTTTTCAAGACTATGGCAAATAAACATTAGCCCGCTATTGTTTACGCCCCCAAGGTCGATGTTATTGTCTGTTCATTATCGAAATATGTTACGTACTTTAATACATATATACGTGAATATATTATAGTATATAGAAGTATTTTAGATTATATTAGATTTTTTAATTATATGATTATTAAAAGATTAATGAAGCCTTTCATTAATGTTAATTGTTTCCACGATTCAATTGTTTTATTTGGAGTTTAACTCTGCACCCTATAATATAGTAATATTTAGTTATATATAGAAACGATCGCGAGATACTTTGCACGGCACTTCCGATCGCAAAATAATCATACGAGATACATATTTTATTATATTGTGAGAGAGGAACACAAAAAATATTACAATTCGCTCGACATTTAAACGAAGCAAAATCATACACCACTCGATTTTTACACTAATAATGATATTTCTATTTATTGATGTATAATATATTTGCACAATAACGTGAATCATCAGATTGAAATATTAAAGTAATTAATTGTTAATTACAATAGTCGTAGCGAATTATATTTCAATACTAATCGCGATAGCGTTTAGGAAAAGAATTCAATAATACAAAGCGTTTTGTATCACTACTTTACCGTTGGAATGTGCCGTGTGAATGATACAAAGTCTATGTATTTGTAATTTTTGCCCCTTTCGTTTCAATTTTTATTTGGAATAATGAAGGATCGCGTTTCGATGAATTTATCATCATATAGTTTCATGTTATTTATTAAGAGTTAATTAATTATTAATTGTAATAGTCGTAGGGAATTACGTGTATATTTCGATACTAATCGTGATCGCACTTTTAGGAAAAGAATTCAATAATACGAAGTGTTTCATATCACTACTTTACTACTGGAATGTCGCCATGCGAATGATACAAGGTCTTCGCCTATGTAAACAATAGCGCGCTACGTCATCAAGGCCGAACGTGTTATTGACCTCGCTGCCGAAATATTTTACGCGTACTGTGACGTATATATACGAGAATTAAATTTATATACAAATATATTTTTAATTTCACGCACACGTGCACTCAGATTAATTATTTATTAAACGATTAATATACCTCACAAGGCTTTCCGTTATATTAATTATTCGATTTTGCCATTCGATCGTTTTACTGCGCATTCTCAGTCGAATTATATATATTTAGATCATCAAATAATTATATGATAAAGCATCGGACGAAATATTCTTAATTATAAATATTAATAGAAGAATAATAATTATTGTTTGTGAGGATTGCAACAAAATAATTTATAATTTTGATTCCCGTCACACACATCGATTCTTAATTATATTCGATTCTTTTTAATTGCTTAATTAAATGAACGCATCACGCGAAATACGTGTTTCGAAATTATATTCCAATCGTATAATCGAATATTTCAAATAATAGAAAGAGCAATGGTCAAATTAACGATTTATTAATAATAAAATTGTAACTCACGAATATATTCCATTTATTCCATACGTTAACATGGCGGCAACAATGAATAAATTTTTAAAATAAATAATCAGTATATCGAAACAGTTTTACCGATTTAATTACTGATATAAAAACTGATCAATTGACCAGTTGGTGAAACTATTTCAATATACTGGTTATTTACTTAAAAGAATTGTTATATGACGAATTGTTATATTATGTTTATGCGCGTCACGCGTTCGAACTAAATTTTGACTTCTCGCGGGAAGACTCGAGTCGTTCGTTGAGAATCGATCCTACAAAACGCGATTGTTCTTTATAATTTTTGCAATTAGTGATTATTAATTTGTACGATTTTTATTTACACAGCGAGTAACGCGTTTTGATTTTGATTTCAATTAATGTCGAGTGAGTCATAACTTTTTGAGATTTATTGCATTATTATCACGTAGCAAAATGACAAAAGGCATGGTGTAACGTCGCGAGTGTTGTACAAAGCGTAAATTTCTGTATGATCGTATGCTGATTAGTGCGTAATTACATTTTTCGTAAATGAATATTAAATGAGTGCCATAAAGGAGCAGAAAAAAATAAATGAGAGAAATGAAGAAAATAACCCATTGACCGCATCGTGCGATAGCAAATAATCGTGAGTAATTTATAACCTATTTTATTTTATTATATTTATTATTTGTGAAATTAATTATTTGCTTTTATCTTTAATAATAATTTATTTGACCAATGTGAAATATTAAAATATTCTATATGTATTATATATTATGAATATATTCTATATGTATATATAAACTTTAAATTATATAAAATATTAAATGATATTAATATACATAAATATAAATAAATATACATGTATGTATATTTTAATATTATTTAAAATTAATAATGATTAAAATAAAAAATGGATTTTCGTTTATAGTATTCCACAAAAGTACATATATTTAAAAAAAAATCTAATTGCATTCAACAATTTTCCTAAATCTTAATTATTTGCTTTATTACCACTTTGTGTATGACTTGAGTTTATTGTTATTAAATTACATTTATTGAATACTATAATTCTGCTCTTCCGCATCGTACCGATAAGAATTAATTTATTTTTATTTCATAAAAAATTTAAGTATCTTATCGTATTTTTATTGTTTATATATACATGTAATTATTTCTGCACAAATCCATTTAATATCTCGGAGTAAATTAAAAATTTTTTCTCCTCTTTAATAATAAATCTCCATTCTACGTGGACTGTGATTCGCGAATCTACCAATTTATCTGCTGCATTGATATTGGTTATATCAAATATAATACGAAAAATTCGTTTAGCTCTCATGCCCAACAATTTCATATGTATACGATAAAAAAATATAATTATTGATTATCACGAAATATTTCTAAATATCTAATTATAATTATATTTTATATGCTTCTCTTTGTCTTTAATCACTAATTTTAAAAAGAGTAGAGTTTTATCATATATATATTTAAAATAAACCATATTTTTCGCGTAGATTTCTCATTCAAGAAAATTATTGCGTGATTAAACAAAGTTATATGTCTATCTTTTACGTGAGGTAAACAAATTGGGTTCCACAAATATACTAATTTATCTATTTCCCAATCACTCGTTTAACGGTCGAAAAAAACAAATAAGAATTTCGAACATTTACGTTTGCTTGTGAAAAGAGAAAATAATTATCATATATTTTGTCTCATATATAAATTTTTTATATAAATAATTTTATATATAGTTATGATATATAATATATAAACTTTCTCCACCATCTTTGAGAGAGTCTATCGCGCTTTTCTAAATTTTTTTTTTTAAATCAATGGAAGATTAATATTCAAATCCATGAATTTAATTCGACTTTTGATGTTTCGGTTGGTCTTTATTTATCCAGTTTGGATAATTACCAATTATACATTTATTATCGATAAAATAAAAAAATGTTAAACAATATATCTATTTTAAAAATAATATATATGAATAATAAGTAATTTTTATAAATTACTCACCGCATATCTCTCTGGCTGCTTCAGGCTCTATCACTGCTCTCTGGCTGGCCAATACTTTTCCAGATGTCCTTCTCCTTTCTTTTTCATCTTTTGCTGTTTCCTCGTAGCACTGATATTCACTCGCGAACAAACAATTAATTATATTTAACCATATATAGAAACGATTGCGAGACACTTTGCACAGCACTCCCGATCGCGAAATAATTACGAGAAACGCACTTTAATATATCGTATAAGGGATAGAAAAGTACGATTCGCTCTTTTTATATGAGCTCAAATTAAATACTAACTCGTTACAAATGTTGTTTTCATTATATATATATATATATATATATATATATATATATATGCATATACATGTATATTAATCCGAATTATAGGTTCGAAAGTTTAATATAGTAATTGAAAGTCATGATACAATAGTCGTTCAATTAATAATTAATTTAACAACGTAATTTTAAGACGTACACATTTTTCGCACTACCATCCTTATTGCTCGAGTGTCGCCGCATGAATGATACCAAGACCGTGTAACATAAACACTAGCGCGTTACTGTTTACGTTGTCAAGGCCGAACACCGTGTTATTATTCGTTCCACGAAATATATTCTACGTATTTTAATACAACGAACAATGTTTTGATATTGATCGCGATCGTGTCTAGAAAAGGAATTTTTGACGGAGCGTCTCGCACCATTATTTACTCCTTGAGTGTCGTCGCGCGAATGATAATAGAGCCGAAAAAATTAATCTGACATACGTCACCAAGACCGAAAACCGCTATTGTTTACGCCCCCAAGGTCGATGTTATTGTCTGTTCATTATCGAAATATGTTACGTACTTTAATACATATATACGTGAATATATTAAAGTATATAGAAGTATTTTAGATTATATTAGATTTTTTAATTATATGATTATTAAAAGATTAATGGAATCTTTCATTAATGTTAATTGTTTCCACGATTCAATTGTTTTATTTGGAATTTAACTCTGCACCTTGTAATATAGTAATATTTAGTTATATATAGAAACGATCGCGAGATACTTTGCACGGCACTTCCGATCGCGGAATAATTACGAGAAACGCATTGAGAGAAGTACGATTCGCTCTTTTTATATGAGATCAAATTAAATACTAACTCGTTACAAACGTTGTTTTCATTATTGATATATATATATATATATATATATATATATATATATATATATATATGCATATACATGTATATTAATACGAATTATAGATTCGAAAGTTTAATATAGTAATTGAAAGTCATGATACAATAGTCGTTTAATTAATAATTAATTTAACAACGTAATTTTACGACCTATTTCGCGCGCACTACCATCTTTATCGCTCGAGTGTCGCCGCATGAATGATACTAAGACCGTGTGACATAAACACTAGCGCGTTATTGTTTACGTTGTCAAGGCCGAACACCGTGTTATTGTTCGTTCCTGGAAATATATTTTACGTATTTTAATACAACAAACAATGTTTTGATATTGATCGCGATCGTGTCTAGAAAAGGAATTTTTAACGTCATTAGGAGCGTCATTATTTACTCTTTGAGTGTCGTCGCGCGAATAATAATAGAGTCGAAAAAATTAATCTGACATCATACTCCGCCAAGACTGAAAACTGTGTTATTATTATTTTTTTTATCAAAACATTTTTCAAGACTATGGCAAATGAACATTAGCCCGCTATTGTTTACGCCATCAAGGTCGATGTTATTGTCTGTTCGTTATCGAAATATATTTTACGTACTTTAATACATACGTGATTATATTAAAGTATATAGAAGTATTTTAGATTATATTAGATTTTTTAATTATATGATTATTTATTAAAAGATTAATGGAGCCTTTCATTAATGTTAATTGTTTCCACGATTCAATTTTTATTTGGAATATAACTCTGCGCCCCAAAATATTAGGTAAATATAATTCGTTCGTGTTTTATCTATCGTTCTATTTTTCTATTATTTAAATATAATTTGAATTCAGAACGCACAGCAGAACAATCGAATTGTAGATCGAAGTAATTAACATAATGAAAGACTCTACGTCAATCCTTTAATAAATATCATTTAATTAATCTATATAATCTAAAATATTCCTATAGACTTTAATATTCCACGTATATGTTAACGTACGTAAAATATTTCGGCAATGAATGGATAATAAAACGTTCGGCCTTGTCAGTCTATGACTTGTATTTATGAATAACGCTGTGTATATATCTTGATATCATTCGCTCGGCGATATTCGAAGAGTAAGATAGTGATGCGAAATATTTTGTATATTGTATATCAAATTTTCTTTAAATATTTCGATATGACGAACAATAACAGCGTCAGCCTTGACGGTGTAAACAATAGCCCGCTAATGTTTACATGCTACGGCCTTGGTTTCATTCGCACAGTGACACTCGAGCAATGAAATAGTGGTGCGAAATATTTCGTACATTATCAAATTAATAATTAAAATATGGAATGCTTTTCGATAATTAAAATATCGAAACGTTCAAATAATTAGCATAACAAAAAATTCTCCGTTTAATAGAGAATTTAATTTCGAATCATGTTTGCGTTCCTCTGACTTTATTATTATTATACTTAGTTTTTATACTTGTTTTGATCTGAAATGTTCGAATCGTTCTCTTTTGATAATAGCTGAGCGTGTTGTGAGCCGATTGGGCCACGTATAGAGATTACAAAGGTGGAGCAGCATTAGCGAGCCGAAAAGAGTCAGTCGTGGCCGAGATCTTCGAGGAACCGTACCTATTGTATAATTAAACATTTTGTAATAAAAGTTTCTGTCTTTAATATCGACCCGCGTACTTCCTACAATTTTAAAGTAAATAAATTTTAAAATAAACATAAATTAATTATTAATTAAACGCGATTGCTATATCACAATTTCATTCATTACTTTAATCTTTTGGTCTTATGTGATTCGTATATTATATAGCTATATATAATATACGTATATCAGTAGTAATAATACATTGTTGTAGCAAGTAGCGTATGATTTTGGTCTCGTGTAAAAGTCATGTTCACCCAATCATTCTCTCTTATAATAAAGTGCGTATTTCGTATCTTTACGAACAATAATTATTATTTTAAACATTATTATTTTCTAAATATAATTTGATTATGAGAGAATACGCAGTAAAACAATCGAATTATAGATGCAAATAATTAACATAACGAAAGGCTCCGTGATGAATTGTTTAATAAATAATCAATTAATCTTAATCAAGAAATTAAAATACTTCTATAATTTAATATTCCGCGTGCGTGTATATTTTATATTACATGAAATATTTCGGCGACGAATTATCAATAATACAGTGTTCGATTTTGTCAGTATAAACAATATTGCGCTATTGTTAATATGTTTCGCGGCTTTATTATCATTCACACGGTGACAATCGAGCAATAAAGTAATAGTGTGAAACGCTTCGCATATTGTCGAATTTTTTTTCTAAACACGATTACGATTAATATCGAATAATTTGATATAATTATTAATAATTAAAAATTAATTAACGACATAAAACTGTATCGCAACGATAAATCTTTATCGAATCGTAATGCTTTATTACCGCGATTAAAAATTGTAACAGGGGATACATAAAAGGAGATAAGAGAATTAATTTTGTTATGATCTTTCGATTATTGATGCTTATTATAATAATTTCCCTAACGATTCTTATTAGAATTAAATAAATTTCGACCAATTAAATTTTAAATTTTCTTATTCGGCAATCACTCATAGAATATTTCAACATGAATTATAATAACAATCTAGTATAAGTCGATCTTGGCGATATAAACAATACCGCGGTAATGTTTTTGACTTACGGACATTATTCACACAGTATATAACCTTGAGCAGCAAAGTAGTGAGACGTTTCATATATTATCAAATTCTTCCTTTACATAGTCAACCTTGGCGATATAAACAGTACCGCGGTAATGTTTCTGACACGATCATTCGCTCAGTGGCTCTTGAACAGTGAAGTAGTGATGTGAGACGTTTCATATATTATCAAATTCTTTCTCTAAATACAATTGCAAGTGCAACGAGGAACTTTTCGTGAATGAGTGTAAGTGCAACGAGGAATTCAAATGAGTGCAACAAGGATTGGAGTGCCACGAGGAAAAAGTGAAGAAAACAAGGAGGTCTTGAAAATGGATGGATCAATAAGATATGATGTAAGTCATTAATATTTTAATTATTTATCACATTCATTATTTATTATATTGTTACGTCCCCGCATCCCATCCCCCTGGAAGTATTCGGCACCTGTTGAATTTTTTCGGCGGGAAGTACATCGACGGAAGAAGATCATTTCCGCGCGCGTTGTCAAGATATTGTTATAAACAATGACTGTCAGAGAGTCTGAGCCCAGCTGTCAAGCTATGCGGACGCGCGTCTATCTGTGATCCGTTTTACGATTATTCTGAATTCTTATATGTTACTCGTGGTTTATTAAAGTTCTTATACCTTAAACCGCGTTATTATTTACTGCGCGAACGTCAGTGTGTGCCGATCGATTGTGTCGTGCGCGTTCGATATATATCGTTCCGCGAACTCAATAATATATAAATTATTTATCAATAGTATATATTGGTGTATAATAACGATGGTCAGCTGAGTCGAAGAATAGCTATCAAGCTATCCGGACGCGTTTTACATTACGGATCGTTATCGCGAGATTTCCCCTGTTATTATTTATTGTTTGTGTATTCTGTATTTCTAATTAAAGTTCTTAATTTCCGTTAAGAGTGTCTTATTTTACGCGGTCCGTGAGTATCCCATTGTGTTGAACGCGCTTCGATATCTCGAAGTCGCTGCCGCGGACGTAACAATATATTCAAAATATATACATATTTCTCGTTTCGTTTTATTTCTTTGATTGTGATTCAATAGTGATTTTAAATTGTGTAACATATATAATACATATACTTATAAAAAATATTCCATTTTATTTTAAAATAATTAAAACATTTATAAAATGTTTATTAATTAATATTTTCAGATACTATAAAACAATAATACTACAATAAAACAATAATTATTGTTAGATAAGTAAAAAATTGTATCTGATAGAAAATTATTCGAATGAGAAATGTTTATGTGATTAATTTTTAGTTTTTTTAGTTTTTAGCAAGAATCTCGTTAACTCTAAAATTATGTTCAATAACATAAACTAGTAGAAATATAAAGAAATTTAGTTTCGATATATTTAATGTTATATTTATTTTTAAAAGAGTTATAGATGTTGCGTATCAAATATGTAGTGTTCACATGACATCTCCTGGAAATGGTCTATAATTGTCTTTCTTCTAAGATCGTTTAGTAAATAAAATTCAATTTATTGAATTTTATATAATTTATCTTTTCTGTTTTCTATCGAGAATAATATTCACGAGAATAATATTCACGAGAAAATATCCTACACACGTATATTACACAAACTTATTTCATTAATAGCTCTCATTAATAGCATCTCATTAATATTGATATTTATAATATATACTTGAATGTGGAAAAGAAATCGCGCAGCTAACAAAGTATATTTTACTTACGTCTATATGCGGGATGTTATTTCTGAGCTATAAATTGTGGATGTAGCACGGACATGAACCAAAACCGACTGTTTTATCGGCACCTAAAAGTGGATGTGGCCATGTAGTTCCAGGCGGCGTAAAATGGATGCACGCGCCGCTAGTGTACGACGTAGAAAAAGCGTCCCATGAAAAATGGCAGCGTGGCCCCTCTCAGGCTTCTCTCTGTATGAACATATCCTGGTTGGACCCATCTAATAACGCGTTTAGTTTATGGCCAGTTCCGCCAGTTCCTCTTCCAATCTAGAAACGAATGTTTCGGCCTTTTGTAAAACATGGAGAATCGTTCTATATCGAAGAAGAGGAAGGTTAGTGATTTTCAAGAGTTTATAATAAAATATATGTGAAAATATGCTCATTATTGCAATGTTGGAAGCTGTTAGAAAGATATTTCGTTAAAAATTTGACGAATGCAATATCCGAAAATTATGGATGACATGGATACTTCTAGCGTCACTGTCATCGATTTTACATGCCGCGTGTTCAGTTTCTGGAAAAAAATATATGAAATGTGCGAAATTCTGCTAAACCAAACCTATTACATTTTTATCTTTTCTACAAATGCCTCTAAATTCGATATTTTTTTACATTATGTTGCACGGTTATGTTTATTTTAATAAGACTAGATTAACCTGATTGTATTAACGTGATTAGTCCACAAAAGTATAAAGAAAATAACTGTGACAAAAATCCATGTATATATACAATGATACAAGGAGAGAGGTTTAATATTACATATATTTATTCTTTCTTTCTTTCTGTCTAGTTTGTAGGAGACGGTGTCTTCAGAGCTGAGCTGAACGAGTTTTTGACTCGTGAGCTTGCTGAGGATGGCTATTCAGGCGTGGAAGTCCGTGTGACGCCAAATCGAACGGAAATTATTTTGTTGGCCACTCACACACAGAGCGTGCTTGGTGAAAAAGGACGCAGGATTAGAGAACTGACGTCTGTGGTGCAAAAGCGTTTCAATTTCAAGGAACCACAGAATGTTGAGTTATATGCCGAGAAGGTGGCCACGCGTGGCCTGTGCGCCATTGCACAAGCAGAGTCTCTACGATACAAGCTAATTGGAGGTCTCGCAGTACGAAGGTAAACCAGTATTTTATTTGGTTTTTATTTGAGCATATATCTCCTGCAATTTTTGTTAAACATCTCTTCATTTCAATCATTTTCTCATTTATAATCAGAGCATGCTATGGTGTTCTGCGTTTCATCATGGAATCTGGTGCAAAAGGTTGCGAGGTTGTTGTCAGTGGTAAACTACGTGGTCAGAGAGCGAAATCAATGAAGTTTGTTGATGGGCTTATGATTCATTCGGGTGAACCGACCAACGAGTATGTGAACACCGCCACTCGGCATGTACTCCTTCGCCAAGGTATGATTACACTAGCATAATGACTGTTTCAACCAATATTGTATTAATAATGTTTCCTACAGATTATTCATTATTGATATGAAAAATATTTAAAGAATTTATATTTTATTAAATTATTATATTATGTATTTTTATGTAATATTTTAGGTGTACTAGGAATTAAGGTTAAAATTATGCTACCTTGGGATCCTAATGGCAAGAGTGGTCCGAAGAAACCTTTGCCTGATTATGTGTCTATTGTGGAACCAAAAGAAGAAGTACCTCCATCGGTTCCGATTTCTGAGGTAAAACCATCAAAAGATATACCTCAACCTGCTCCTCTTGCTGTGTAATGACCATTTGAATAAAAAATAAATACAGAAAATCTGTGTTTTATCCTAAACATATTTTTTAATATCTGAAAAGCTCAAGAAAAATTATTTGTATTAGATAAAAATATCCGCATTAAATATTTTTAATTAGAAAGATTTATTGACCATATTTTGAGATTTGTTACATATGGTGTACTCTGATAATTATTTTCATTTACAAAATCATTCTGAATTACTCTTAAATATGATAAGTATATTAATTAGAAAATAGATAAAATTACACTAGAAGACGAACAGTTGACAAAAACGCATGACAAATACTAAGCTTATTCCAAAGAGATGGCGAGTCAACAATTATCCTGTAGTTCACGAAAAGTAATTTTATATCTTGTATACACCAGATAAATATTAAACTTATAATACCGAAAAACACCGTGCAAAATAAAATCAATCGATTAAAGAAAAAAAATATAACAATCAACATTATAAATTCTATTATGCATACCATTACCTATTTGTTACAAATTCATGTTTCAAATTTGTATCATATTTGAAACTATGACGTTAGTATATGTGCATAGATATTTTTATCCTTAAATATAATAATAGATTTGAAGCATTCTTTAAAATGGATATCTACAACCAAATTTATTATAACCAAATTATATTATCTTTTAAACTGTGAATTTTATATAATAATTGATGTAGTATCTTCACGTTTTCTTACTTCATGTTCAGTAATTAATTACATAATTATATTAGTATTAAGAAACCTTTCATATGCTTTGATTGTTTTCATGAATATTTTAAATTATCATGCAATATACATTTACTATGGATTTTGATGTCGGCACCCATTTTGTTTTAACACTAATTCAGTGTCATGTTGCTGAGTGGACCCTAGAACCCTAGGAGATCTGTCTTGAAATGATAAGAAAAAATTTAATCTTAATATCGTATATATTATTGGCGCACTGGTGCCATTTGTTGAGTCAGAGACAGCAGACCATCAATCATTCTTCGGACGATATCTGGCACAGCCGGTTTTCTCGACACCGAACTCAATCCGTTTCTGAGTTCGTAAAATACATTTCGAGTAAATGGATTTCTTTGCGATGCAAGTCGCAATTTCAGGAACTGATAATAGATGAAAGGTGTCAGCAAACCGGCACGTCCCCTATAATAGAAAGACGATATATTCAATAAGTGTTGAGAAGAGCTCTCTTTAAAATTAACAAATAGAAAGAAACAATAGACAATAGAGAGCATGGGAATTAAATTTAACTTAAAGTAAAGTAAATAATCAGAAAATATAATTCGTTTTAGTGATACAAAAAACTCGAATAAATTCTTAACGAGATTTTTCAAGGTGATAAAAACAACGGTAATAAAAATATGTACATAAATAGGCGAACGTTTCTCTCGCTTTGAGCCTTCTTCAGCGCATTAATAAACGATATAAATTTAAATTTTAGGAGTGATCCACCGACAGTTGGTAGTTTAACATGGACTTTAACAAGTCTGTCCGATTTTACGACATTACGTAATTTTTAAATTTATATCGTTTATTAATGCGCTGAAGAAGGCTCAAAGCGAGAGCCAGAAACGTTCGCCTATTTATGTACATATTTTTATTACCATTGTTTTTATCACCTTGAAAAATCTCGTTAAGAATTTATTCGAGTTTTTTGTATCACTGTAACGAATTATATTTTCTGATTATTTACTTTACTTTAAGTTAAATTTAATTCCCATGCTCTCTATTGCCTATTGTTTCTTTCTATATGATATATTCAGTATATCACAATTATATCATCTCTTAATTATGATTGTATTATGCCGGAAAAATATAGCAATCTTATGTAATACATACGTAAATACTAGAAGGACTGTGAATGGCAAAATAATAATTTCCGATAGAGCACACAAGCGAAGGATATTCCGCGATTGAAATTCCACCAGAGATATCAAGAGGCGAGCACCCCACCAACTATTCTGCCCTAGACGCTATACAGAACACATAAATAAGATGCTATTAATAAGACTTATATCACTTTATAATGAATATGCAAAAATAGCTATGCATGTTATTTTCTTGCATAAATTACATGTAATTATCATTGTTTACTTACATCTAGCAAGGTAAGAGAATAACTGGCCAAATGCATCACAGCAAAAAGAAACACTGGTGTCAACACCACTATATATTGATTCAGGATTTAATTTTGTTATTAAAATATGAATCATTCAAGAAAAAAACGCTAATTGAATAAACCATATAAATTAAATATAGAAAGGATACATGTAACTGGAGCTGCATACAAGAATATCAAGGAATAAAACAAGTAGTGACACGAGTCTTCCAATAATAACGTCTCTAAAAATTGCCTAGTAAGCTGAACACGGGGCACTCTTTGGTGAAGACGTAATGCACTGGTGGCTGCATTATTCATCAATACCTTATAGTATATATTGTAAGGATTCCTAAAAAAATACAAGATATGTTACATATTTTACAAGTATAAGTCTCATTCTAGCTATAAAATTAGAAAATAGAAACAAACCCAAATATAGGAATGATATAACCAATGGTGAATATTATGGTGAAGAGTCTTGTGACCCATAATCCAAAGTTAATCTTGTTTTCTATAATATGCTGTTTCAAAGCTGGCCATCCCTTTTCCACATTTGGCGATGAGTCGCTCGATCCACTTGTACTATCCATACTTGATGCTATTTTCAAGCTAGCAAAGCAAAAAAGTACTTAGTAAAAATTAACAAAGCAATATCTTTTTCCAACAATAGTAACTTTTTTATGCTCCTTGTTTCAATTAACTTTTTAGCGAAGTCTCAAAAGAAACTTATATATTTTACTTGCAAATAGATAGCAAAACTACGCAGAATTATACATGATAAAACATTATATATCGACAATATGCATGACATCACGCATTTCTAAAGTGAAAGTTATCACTTTCCTTGGGAGAGCTATTTTTTTCGGTTGAAAAAATCGCGAAGCTTCCACGCAAAAGCTGAAAGAAATGTCGAATCACGGAAATTCGATTACGGACATTGAAATGGAGACGTGTGTAAGCATTTTTTGTACATAGCGATTATTACATCGTAATATTGATGCACGACTTGATCATAGGTCCGCGAATTACATTGTCATTTTGATGACATCGCAAACTACTCGGGCCTGATCTTATTATTAGTTAATCGAACATTAAGCCACTTACACGTAATTCACTTCGTACGATGATACACACGATATATTCCGATGCAACGATTTTTTTTACACGTCAGTGACACCAGTAAACAATCGCGCGGGTCCACCTATTCGGAACATCTACGTGTCTAACGAGTCGAGAATCGAGAATATCCGCAACATTGGTAGAGTCTCGTTATTACGATTCACAAATCTCACCTGCAGATGTAGTGCGGAACCTTTGATGTGGCTCCATCTCAAGTCGATACATATTTAGAAGAAAAGAATAAGAGTAGAAGAAAAGAATAAAAAATTGTCAGTAATTTTCTCAGTGGCAAAATATATTAAAAAATATATTTAAAGAATATATTAAAATTTCAATTTTTTTATTTATTTTATTACATACATTATATATATATTTTTACCTCGAAATATTATATTCTTTTTCTGCTGCTTTTAAATTTAAAATTAAAAAATTCGGGATATTTTGTGTGTGAATTAAAAATTTTATTTTCGAAAAATAAGAAATAAAATATTTTTCGTGCTTGATAAAAATAATAAATAGTGTGTTATTTCCCAGGTAGCAAAATGACGTCAAATGACATCTTAATAATTTTAATGACGTCATAGTACATTATCGTTCGTCTTTAGACGTCATCTTGCTACCTGAATTTTTTTTATTTCTTGATGATTTTGAGGTAGAATTATTAGGGGAGGAAATATATACACTATAACTTTGTTCCTGCTTGAGAAAATCAATATATCTCGCAATCAATATATTTTCTATACTAAATATAAAAATATCTAAATTATTCAAATAAATTAACTGCTTTATCTTACTTTTATGTAGATTATCAAAGTCCTATTTTCATTTTTATTTTAAAATAAATTGCTTGTGTTATCTTCTTCAAATTATTTAATATAATATTTCGCAAATTTAATCTACATTAATCTAACAAATATATATAAAATTTTAAAATACTCATTCTTACATCATTAATATTTTTATTTGCGGGCAACAAATATATATGCCAAATAAAAATCAAACAATACATTTTGAAAAATCTTGTTTTTAGAAAATGAAGATTCGTAATTGGAAATATATGAATATTATTTTTTATATATATCCTATATTTTTATTTATATCCTACATTATTTTTCTGGTAAAAATGTTATTATTTTTAGAATATCTAGATAAAGTGAGACTTATAAATATGCACCTTTCATTTAGCTAAAATTAAAATTTATCTTTATCTAAAATTTACATATATTTTAATTTTCTTTATCTACATGATTTCGAGATTATTTACGGATCTTGCGATTGACGCTAAAGGCAGTATGAATAAAAAATCCCCTGTTCTTTGTAAAATAAAAAAAAAGAGTTGATGCTCAAAAATGTGTTCGAGGTTCCCGAATCGGGAAGTACGCTTATAACGTTATGTGCTTTGTCCTTGTTTTACTTTCAGTAAGATAAAACATGTTTTTAACGCGTGAAACCTTCCCGAACGTAGCCAATATATGTTATGCTCATGCGCTAGCCGCATCAGCTGTTAGCTGTTACCTGTTACCAGCTGCTGTCAATATGTTAGTATCCTCCTAACTATTGTACGTGTCTTGTGTTTTAAAGTGTAACTCTCACAATCAGTAAAAGTTGCAAAAATGTGTCGAGTGCCAAATATCGGTCGGACACTTTAATGTTCATGAAAAGGTATAGTAATGAAAGGTAAGTCGTATATGACTGTTGAATGAATCGTATTTATATTTATGTAAGATAATCTCACTCATAATAGTAATGCGTAATACGAAAATTTTTAAAAATTGCTTTGTGCTTTCTAATCATTATTTTTACATCGAGAGATAGTTTTTGAATTCAAATAATTAGAAAAAGATATAGATCTGAGAGGTACATTCTAAGTCTTTTAAGATAAATGGAGTTTATCATGTTTTATGAATTTATTGTCATAAATTTATTATATTATATATTATGTATGACATTTTGCTATAACAAATAAAAAAATAATCGAGATTTTGTCCGCATAAGAGAGGACCCAGTGAGAAATGATAAGTCGGATAGACGTCTAAGACGTTTAATAAACGTCTATTAGACATCTATTAAACGTCTATTAGACATCTATTAAACGTCTTAGACGTCTATTCGACTTATCATTTCTCACTGGGGATATACAAAAGGCTTTATGTGAAAAGTAATTGATTTATTTATGTAGTGATGAGAATAAAAAGCAAATTTTAAAAACATTCTAGTTATAAAAATACTACCTATCGTATATATAAATAAATTACATATGTAAATATATAATACATTGTAGTTATTATTTTAAAATGTTAACTAATTGCGTAGAATTAAATTACCATTATTCATCAAATTATCAAATTATTCATTCTAAAAAAAAAGATTTTATTTATGATAAAACCTGTTATTCTAGAATAAAAAATCAAGGCCAAAATTTAAACACATTAATTAATTTAATTTTGATAAATTCCTGTAAGAGCACGTAATCCGGTAATTCATATGTATAAATTAAATGTCACATTATTTGCATTTCGATAATAAATAAAATTAAAAAAAAAACAAAAAGTATAATACATTATTACTATTCTCTAAAAAATTATTTTAATTTTTTAAAATAAATTTTAGAAAAAAATATTTTTGTGACATATATTAATATTAAGAGACATTTTAGAAATATTAAATTCATTTCGTTAATAAAAGATTAAAAAGAAAATGGCATAAGAGCCAACGCGCGGTAGTTGGAGCGCAGAAAAGCAACAACACTTCTTTCTTTTTTCAATATTAGTTTATTAAAAAACACATTATAATAACAAAAAGCGCCTTTTAAACACATTATAATAACAAAAGGCGCCATTTTTTTTTTAATTTTTTGATTACTTGAGCCAAATCTCTAATTATTAAATTTATTTCGTTAAATAAATAATCATTAAAATATAATAATAATGGAAATATATAATAGAAATATAATAGATATATAATAGAAATACATCATAGAAATATATATAATAGAAATATGTCATTGTTGCGATTAGAACATAAATGATGTATTTAAAATTGATTTATGTGTATAGATGATTAGATTATGTGTGTGTGTGTTCTTAGCGGTATTATATATTAAAATTAATTATAGATTACATACTCAAATTTCAACCTTGTTTTTTCTAGAATAAATAATGATAATGTTTGAATAATGATAATTTAACGCTTTACATAAGTTATAATATTAAAATAACACACACACATACACACATATATTTATTTATAAGACAAATATATAAAATTTTTTTGTAACCCTTGTCTTTTATTTTGGTGATAATATCAAAAATTACTTTAATGCATTTTATATGTCAAATTTTTTTAAATTTATTTTTGATAAATTATAAAATGACCGCGAAAATTCAATATTTTTTTATTTAATTCGATAAGATAAATAATTATTGTCAACTAAACCACACAATCATGTTATATTCATTTCATATGTACTTTACCCAGGAGT
Organism: Camponotus vicinus; assembly: GCF_025532165.1. Lineage (NCBI taxonomy): Eukaryota > Metazoa > Arthropoda > Insecta > Hymenoptera > Formicidae > Camponotus > Camponotus vicinus. The sequence continues at coordinate 5,578,270 of NW_028141949.1, forward strand.
TATATTAAAACATAATCCTAAATTTTTAATCGGATAAGAATAAATAATTTCGTTACATAAAAATATTATATTAACCTAATATATAATAGACCTCTTTTTTTAACAAAATAAATAATAGAAAACAAAACCTATTAGAAACAGACACAAACATTTAAAAGATGATAGAGTAATTTAAAAAAAAATTCTATTTTTTCAGATAATATATCCAACTTAAGATCAAAGAGATAATACTTCTTATGAATGAAAACCAAGGAATATATGTCTAAATATTTAAATTTTGGTAGGAGGAGCAGTCACACATACGCACACAAATACGCAAATCTTTCCATTCTAAAAGAAGGACAGTTCTCGAGGAATATATGCTTCATGCGCAGATAGATCCACACATAACGGTTGATGCAGTCGGAAAGTTCGGATGTAGAGTAAGTGGACGTACCTAACGGTAATTGATTGAGCGAAAAGTTCTACCTCTTCTGTAACACAGGAATTTTTTTTCTTATGTTTGTAGATATTACGACGAAAATGTTATTCACGATTGTGATTTGCATACTTGTGCTTGGTGCCATTTATTTTATGTCTCGGAAAATGTGGTATATAATGGGCATGACTCTAATTTATCAAATAAAATACTATTATATCGGATTTGTTTATCATTTCGAAGATATATGGAATGCTAAATATAATAAAACAGGTAAGAAACAAAGAGAGAAATTTGAATTTGTTTTGTGTAAATTTTAAAATATACATACATGTATTCTCAAAAAAAATATATTTAAAAAATTCTCTATACGCGCAAGTGTATATAGATCAACGAAAAATATTATAATAGCAAAATTACAAGACATCAAAATTAACCTATATTATTATACCTTTTACAAGAATTTTTAATTTATGTCCGTAGTAAAAACGAAATATAAAACACATGAAAGTAATATACATATAAATAACATAAATACATACAAAAATATAAATATAGTATTGATACATTACACATATTAGTTTGATACATTCTTGACAAATTATCATTGCAAAAAGATTCTAATGAAAACTATTAAAAAATACAATTACAATGATTTATTAGTATAATCTCGGTATAGTTTCTATAAAATAAATTTTAAAACAAAAATTACGAAAGTTATACAAAAATTTGAAAATTATTTTTTAATGCTAGAATGTCTAATAATAATGAGATGTAGGTAGTAATTGGCTATTTAATTCAGTAGCTGTGATATGCGTGCTTTCTCAAAATTAACGGAAAGAAAGTGTGTACTTTCTCAAAATTATAAGAAAATAAAATAGAAACACATTACACATTATTTGCCCGCCCACTATTATTTTACAAGATGCAATTAAAATTAGATTAAATTATATTTAATTAATTTACTAAACATATGTAATTGATTTTAATGTTTTGTTTATATTTTATATACAATTCTGTAGCAATTCTTCGTTCCAGATCTACCTTTAATACCGTATAAAGTTGCAATAGTAACTGGTGGTTCTAAAGGTATAGGAGCAGAAGTAGTCAAGAAATTATTACAGTGTGACATGGAAGTGATTATCGGTAATTATTATTTACATAATTATTGTTAATTTATCGCGTATTTTAATATGACGAGGTCAAATTACATTTTTTCGTAATAATAAGATTAAGGAATTTACAAAGTAGAATTTATCAGTTTGAGAAGCTTATATATATACGTCATTACATCGAAATTTGATTAGCTTGTAGGACAGTTACCGCAGGTGAAAAAGTTATCTACGAAGTTAGAAAATCTGGTATCGCCAGCGGGCGAGCAAAAGTTTATAAGCTTGATAATTCCTCTTTCGCATCGATAAGAGAATTTGCGAAGAAAATAAAAGCGGAATATGACAAAATTCACATATTAATCAACAATGGTATGTCGGCCGCAAAGAAATGTAATCCACTTTTATAATTAGAACGTAAAGAATTTCGTATATGAAACGTAAAAACACTTGTTTTCAGCTGCCGTTATGTTCAGCCCCTATAAGGAAACAGAAGATGGCTTTGAAGAGCAATGGGCGATAAATTATTTATCACATTTTTTATTAACGTCTCTTCTTCTGCCGTTATTGAAAGCCGGCGGACATCCTGGCGATTGCAGTAGAATTGTTAACGTTACTTCATGCGCTCATGACATTAGCGACATGGACTTTACCGCTATTAATAATAGATCAAAGTAATTATACGTAAAATAATGTGCTATTTTTTATCTGTTTTTAAAAATATTGTTTTAGAATTATTTGTCAATATTAATGTGTATTATATAATAGTGTATTATACAATGTGTTATTTTCTATATCGATACAATTATTTTATTATACCAGGAATACATTCCTCACGCAAGCAGCGTACGGACGAAGCAAATTAGCGCAGACAATGTTTACGATGACATTGCAGAGATTACTAACAGACAAATCGTTAAATGTGCTAGTATATTCCGTGCATCCAGGTATAGTAAGAACAGATTTGTTCAAGAATACAATATTAGGCAGACACAAATGGCTTATGATGGCATGGAAGGTAATGAAATATAACATTAAAATTTTTACATTTTTCTAAACTATTATTATCAATCAATTTGTTTTTGTTACAGACACCTGATAAAGGAGCTACTCCAATAATATATGCCGCATTGAATAGAGATATTGAAAAGAAAAGTGGCATATTTATTAGTAATTGTAAAGAAGCCATTCCTCCTTCATTAGCACTAGAAGAGAAAATCCGAAAACAATTATTTGAATTGTCTTTAAAACAAGTACAGTTAAACGACTTTTTCCAACATTTGTAACAAAAATATATATTACTTATTTCACCATGGAATACCATATAAATAATTCATTCATAATAGTTGAATGTATAACGTACATCTATCTTATTAAATATGTATCGTGATAAAAATATTAGCATGTTTTTTTACATTTGAAAGAATCATGCGTTATGCTCGTCCATTCTAATTCTAATCGCGAGAAAAATGTGTAACTTGCGTCATACGCGTCATTAAATATTTCAGCAGTTTTTGTTATTGAAATTAGAAAACAGATAACAATAGATAAACATTAGACGACTGTGGAAGATAATCTTGTTATTTAAATCACTTCAAATATTATACATATATATATATATATATATATATATATATATATATATTATATATATATATATATATACACACACACATATGTATAATATATGTGTAATATACAAAACGAGCCATTTTGTGCATAAAATACATTAAATCTACAAATATATTTCCAAGTCCCTGTTTTTTATAAAATAAAAGTGTTTATATAATAACGTTGTTTGAAGGATGCATTTTATATGAAATAATTTACATTAAATTTATATATAATTTTTTACAATGTCAAGTTTGACATTGAATAATACCATTGTGCATTCATTGCAATCCATAACACACGAAGAGAAAAAGAAGTTAATATATTTATATATATTTTGATCAATAATGGTTTTTTTTATTACAAATTGTGTGATTTATATTATGCATTATTAATAACTTACATTATATAATTGTAACAAAAAGTAGTATTATATATAAAATAAACTCTTTGGAATATAATTCTATGTTAAACAATTAGTATGAATTTATCTGAATTTTAAAAATCTTAAAAATTATCGATATCAATAGAAATAAAATACACATTTAAAATTTTATATGTACAAAACATATCCGTATTATAAATTATTTCAAAAATTGTAGAATTTATTAATGTAAATCCAAATTTAATTGAGTATTAACAAATGAATAAAGATTAGATGTGTAATAATTTCATCTTCCTCAATTTAATCTTATTTTGTTGTTTAAAAGAAGTGAATAAAAAAGAATATTACTAAAATCAATTCAACTATAAATCAACAAATAAAATCAACTACAAATTATTTTAAAAGTTAGTAGAAAATTGCAGCCACAAGTAATTTATAGCAATATATATATTATCCTTAACAATTATGTGTGTGATTATTGTGTATAAAATGTAAAAAATGGTGAAGAGAGACTAGAATACTGTGCCAAAATGTTAGTACAGTACTAGCAATATATATATACTTAAGATCTTAATCTAAAAACATAAATGAGAAATAATATTTTAACATTATACAAGATATAAATAGAATAATTAACAATTAATCGTTGCTTATAATCATAAAAAAATGTAAATATAGTAAAAATCAGATCACATAAATATTAATATAGATATTTTATCATATCATATACAGATATTTTACCATAATATTCTACACTGTCCCCTCTTTTAGAACAGAATCCATTTATTTATTAAGATAAAAAATAATTTTCATTGTTTATATATACTATGTGAAAGTTACAATATCATCTATGTTTCAATTTCAATATGCTATTATGAGCATATAGTGAGCTGCTATTTTCAAAACAGCATATATGTGTGTGTATGAGTGATAACACATAAATATTGCACATTAAAAATAACTATACACAGTAGGCTTGTGTAATGTCTTGTAAAATTCTTATTATTATTAAGATTTTGGACAAATTACCAAAATCTACACTATGATAATAAATATTTGTACTTTTAAAGTAACAAAAAATACTGCAGTTATGTAAAATGCATATTTTTCTACGGCATATGGAAATAAATACTTAAACAATTTAACATCACACACAAGCAGTATTACTTCGATAAAATAAAAATTAATAATAAAGTATACATATTTGACAATAGAGCATTAATTGCACTATAAAAATTTAATCATATATCTATAAAAATTTAATGTTCTATAAAAGCTAGTGCTTAATAATATATTTAAATTCTTTTGTCCCTCTCTATATATTAAATATATCTTACAACATAGTATAATGTAACATAACATATATATAACACTAAACAATAACATGGTATCACTCTTTTTTAAAGATGTATTAGATATTATCAAATATTGATACGCGCTTGATATTCAATCATGTCTATAAAAAAAAGATATATTGTTTTACATATATATATGTATGCTTGTATATATATATATATATATATATATATATATATATATATATATATGTATATGTATATATATATATATACACACACATACATACATACATATATATATATATATGTGTATCTGTATATATAAAACTAAAAATATCTGAAATATACTTAATATTACATACAAAAATTACTTAAGAAAGTCTACTACAACCACAATTACTACTATCACCAATTGATGTCGTTTTACCATTTATTGAAGTGGTATTTGTTTCATATCGAGGTAATTCCTTACTGCGTGCTTGCTAAAATAATATATAGCCACTGCAAAATCTACCATAAACGAGATACTTTTAAATAAAATATTCTCACTTACTTCCATAAGTTCAGCTGCTATCTCCATAAATAGTCTTTCTACGTTTTCTGCTTCTTTGGCAGATGTTTCTAAAAAGTACATTCCATGTCTTTGTGCGAAATCTTCACCCACATGTGTTGGTATTTCTCTATCTTCTCGATCAATTTTATTTCCTAAAAAAATGTTGAAAAACATATATTTATAAATTTATATAATAATTTATATAATTCTTATACAAGATTTTTTATGAATTTATATCTTTTTGCTTACCTACTAATATCCTAAGAACTTTATTACTTGCATATTCTTCAATTTCTCTTAACCAATCTGGTAAACAGTCAAATGTAGGTTGACAAGAAATATCATAAACTAATATCAATGCATGTGCAGATCTATAATAACTCTGAGTAATAGAACGAAACCTTTCCTGACCTGCAGTATCCCAAATTTGCAACTGAAAAGGGAGATAATATGACGATTAGAATGAATAAAATATTCACTTGTAATATTAAATTTATGTTAAGTTATACGTACCTTGACTTTTTCATTTTCTACTTCAACGGTTTTAATCATAAAATCGACCCCAATTGTTGCACCTTGTCCAGGTGGAAATAAACCCTGCAAATTTTAAAAGCTTCAATAAAGTCACGGATATGCTTCTATGCCTGTACAATTCTATCTTTATCAAACTATATATATATATATATATATATATATATATATATATATATATATATATATATATGCTGTAAGAATTTTACTATAAGAATTTTATTCAGAAAGAGTGAGTACATCAGTTAGTATTATAATACAGAAAATAAAACGAGACAAAAGACCAAAAATTGTAACATATACACAAGAAGGACAAATACAAAAAGTATTATGTTCTACATATGTAGATGACATCATCTCTATAATGCATAAATAATGAACTTTCCACTTTTCCAGGAAACGCGTTCGTGCGTGAATTTGGCGTGCCATGTAGCTTCACGCGAGAAGATCGACGAGATCTGTTGTCCCCTCGATTTCCCCGAATCCGAGGAATCATCATCGGGGAAACATCATCTCACATACCTGAGTGAATCGCCGCACTAGGCAAGTCTTGCCCACGCCGGCGTTGCCCACGAGCACGACCTTGAAGAGAAACTTGTAGTCCTCCATATTCGCATCAGCACCGGGAAGCAGGCTCCGCCGACGAACGCGCGTTCGCGTGCCTCCTGTTCAACGGGAACGACACATCGGATCGGGCGAGAGAGAGATAGACAGATCTTCAGGCACAACAGGCAGACGCTTTCAGCAGGCGTTCACCGGTTGACAGCGGGCTGAGCGCGTATAATGTCGTAACGCGTGCTCTCCTTTTCGATTTCGCGGCCGAAGGAGGAGGGGGAGGGGACCCTCGGGGAGAAAACGACCTACCTCGGCATCGTCGTCGCGCTTGTACACGATGCCTCACTGAAGCTTCCCGTTTCTTTCGGACAAGACCGATGAGGATGCGCGCGCGCGGCGCGAAAGTTCCATCTGATTCCGTCATTCGCCCCCTCCCCTTTTCATGTCAGTCGCTCGCATTCTCGCCTGTCTCTTTCCTTCCTCTCCCTCCAAAGTTGGGATTACGTAGTTCGCAACATTCATACATATTTTTGGATTCAAGGATATTATTCTTTTCGAGGAAATAATATTTTTTATTAAGGAAACTTTTAAATCGATTGAACTTCAATGTGGAAAATAAACAGGTAAATCGATAGACTTGAATGTTTTATAATCTGCATATCATTTTGCAAAAGTAGTGTTGAATTTTCAATTATTCAGGATAATTGAATATTTTTCTTGAATGTATTGTAGCGACAGATTTAGCAACTTCGTTTATCAATTAATTCGCACATTACATAATTAATATGTACTTTATTTACATTATAGGAAGTGTAATTTGTGCAACTTTCGAAGACGAACTATGGAAAAGATCTTTCCTCGCCGAAGATGATGTGATTTATCCGTGCATCAAGAAAACGTTATTTAATTCGATTTTTGTCTATTGAATTCTCACAATGAGTTATTTACTTTGTTGATAAAATGGCCCGTCAGAATATATTCTACTGCTCCCTGACATAAATCATATATATATTTGAAAATAATCAATTTTATCTCGAATATAAGAATCATAACTTTTCTATAAGATTTTAAAAACTTTAATATGACTGACATAATCTGATCATGTATCAAAGTTATGTTCTTCTCAAAAAAATAGGTTAGTCCAATTGTCAAACTTGAGAAAGAATAACAAAGTTGATTATATACATATATATACATAGTTTAAGAATAATTAAACGTCAACGAAATTTCGTCGAAAAACTTAATTTAATTTTAATAAGCAAGAAACGCGAGTCAGAGAAAAATGAGGCGAAAAGCAGGAGTAGGTGCGATACAGAAGCAAAAGTTGGAGCAGGAGAAGTATCGGGACAAGACTACAGAGATTCAGGAGAACCAGTTTGAGCAAATGACGAAGCATATGGAGACGTTTCGCGTGAATTTAGAAGAGTTCGCATCGAAGCATAAAAACGAGATAAAAAAGAATGCACATTTTCGTCGTCAATTCACAGAGATGTGCGCTTCGATAGGCGTGGATCCATTGGCATCCGGCAAAGGATTCTGGTCAGTGCTGGGTATTGGTGATTTTTATTATGAACTCGCTGTCCAAATTGTAGAAGTATGCATGGCGACAAATTACAAGAATGGTGGCTTGATATCACTAGATGAGCTGAGAACACGTTTGATTCAAGCCAGAGGACGTAGAAAGGAACATCAGGAAATCACCAATGAGGACTTGTTAGCTGCTGCAAAGAAATTAAGAATATTTGGAAATGGTTTCTCAGTAGTTCCTATTGGAAGAGGAAAACACTTAGTGCAATCAATACCTGGAGAACTTAGTATGGATCACACTGCGGTATTACGCCAGGCCAGTTTATCCACAAACGCTTATGTCTCCAAATCAATTTTATGCAAAGAATTAAGATGGGAAAAAGACAGAGCGCAGAAGGCTTTGGATCATATGATGAAGGAAGGACTGGCTTGGTTAGACGAGCAAAGCGAGGATGAAATGTTATATTGGTTTCCCAGTTTATTTACAGCTTGTATCGTTTCCAAAGAATAAACTTTATATCAACCTATCGTTATCAGATAAGTAGAAAATGTTTTAAAGAAAACTTAATGTTGCTTGAGATTTGTATCTCTTTATTGAATAAAAAATCAATTGTCCTAATATTTATAGAGTGTATGAGATCTAATTGTTCTATAGTATGTATAAGATATTGTCATCTGGTCTCATTTTTTATAACACTAAAATGAAAAAGGAGAAATGTAAAACATACCCTATTTTTATGATTTTATTTCTAAAATTGTATAATACAAACCTATACAAAGTTCCACTATTTAGTCTAGCTGCATAATTTTCACCAAAATATAGGAGTTTATTTTCCAGTTCAGTATTTCTTTTTTGCAATATATTTATTTGTCCATGTAATTTCTTAAATTTTACTTGAAATTTTTCAATCATTGCATTTGCTTCATTAGCCCAACTTAAAGCAGATTCAAATGAATCAAAATTTTGATTAATCAAATTTTTTGTATAATATAATAAAATTATATAAATTTTATTACCTTTTATTTAATTCTTGATGAACTTTTAAATGATATTTCATTTCTTCCAATTTTTTATCGAAATCTTGTTGGTCTTTCTTTTTTTCAGCTAACAAAAGATCCCATTTGTGATCCATATTTTTAATACTGGAACAAGTTTTCATAAACATATATTTAAAAAGTGAGTTATTTATTTTACATAGATATGTGCAAAAGAAAAAAATAAAATTACTTACCGTATATCCAAAGTATGTTTACTTATTGTATCTGTGCAATGTTGAGAGGAAACTTGTACCGGACAAATACTAGTGCCTGATTTATTCTCTCTTGTATTTTTTTCTTTCTCAAGGTTCATTTCTAATTCACGGATTTTATTTTCTAACGTACATCGTTCATTATCTCTTTTACTTATCTCGCAATCGAAAGCCGACTGTAATGATTTTAATTTAGTTGTGAGGGATTCCTTATCAGTTGTAGCTTTAATTAATTGACTTTCTAAATGATTATAACGGTCAATGACATCCCTCATCCCTTCCTCGGATAATTTTATGCAATCTTGTAGATTCATAGGATTTTGTTGTTGAATTTGTTTTAGCTTATTATTCGAAATTATTAAGTTTTCTTCCAAATTACTAATTTTTTCCTGCAACTGTTGCATTTCCAAACTATGTAACTTGCACGTTTCATTACAAGTTTTGGAATCTACATATTTAGATGTTTGGTCAAAGTTTACATTTTGAAGAATTTTGGCAGCTGATTTTTCCAATAAATCTGCAGTAGATTGTTGCATCTTTTCCATTTCTACCTCCATCAATTTGTTTTCTCTTTGTGATCGATCCAATAACATTACATTTTCTTGCAATTTTGACCTCAACTCTTTAATTTCTAGTAAATATTTCTTCACATCATGCTCATGAGCATCTTTCAATTTTGCAATCTCTTCTTGCATCTTAATAGTATGTTCTTTGGTAATCGAAACCAATTGAGCTTCCAACTTGTTATTTTGCTCTACAACTTTTGCTTCTCTCTCAAGCACAACATCTTTCTCTTTTATTGCATATTCTATTAAATCAAGGGCTTCAGCCATCTTACATTTTGTTTCTTCATTTTTTGCCATAACATTATTGACAACTTTTTTGCTTTCGTTCAGTTTTCTCTCCGAGTTTGAATTTAAGTCATTTAGTCTCTGTATCTCTGCTTTTGCAGCAGATAATTCCTCTGTTAATGATTGTACTATATGTTGATTATTCTTATCTGTTGAATACAATAATAATATGTTGAATATTGATATATATTTCATATACAAATTATCTAAATTATATATAAATAACTAACCTTTCTGTTGAACAGTTCGTTGAAAATCCTGAAGATTATTCTCCATTTCTTGTTTTTCTCGCTTTAATATTTCTATTGTTTCCTTACTTGTTATCCATTGAGATTGTTGCTTTGCAAAATCATTTTTAATTTTAAGCAACTTATTTTCTAAAGCCTTTATAACTTCTGAATATTGTTGTTTAACAATTTCTAATTGCTCTTCATACAATTTTACATCTTTGCAATCTATTTGTTCAATTCTTAATTTTTGTTCCGATTGTAATTCATCTACAGTTTTCCACAATACCTGTACCATCTGAAGCGCAGAATCTTTTTCTGTTCTCAAAGTTGCAATCTGCTCTTTCAAATTTGTAATTACTTGTACATCTTTATTGCAACATTCTTCCAAATGTATACCTGAGATATAATCACGCATGGCATTACTGCTATTTTTACTTTCAATATACAGAGCTTCAAGATTGGAACGAATGTCATCTTGATTTATCTATAAAAATATTTATCTTATAAAGTTATCACTACATAAATGATTATTTAAAATATAAAATACAATTAAAAGAGATCTTACATTAATAATATGAATAAATTGTCATGAAGAACAACTTACATTGCAAAAATTTAAATCTTCTTTAATTTCTTTGTACATATCCCTACATTCCTGAAGAGTAATACGATTTTCCTCTCTGGCATATAAAAGAAATAATTATTTATTATTCAACAAGATATAAAGTCTGTGTTTTGCTTGCTACATTAAAGACTTTAGATTCGAAATTAACGAGTACACGAGATAAGAGAAAAAGATTATATTTTTGATGTGAAAAAAAGCTTTTAATGCTCTTTTTCCATATTTTCGTAGAATATAGATTCAAGTCGAGAGAGATCAATTAAAATCGCTAATTTCTAATATCTTTTAAATTAGGGTTAGCAAAGGTTAGGCCACCACGTGACTTGCGAGCCACGTGTTTTTGTCATGTTTTTTTCTGCATTCTTAACATTTTTCTCTCCTCAAAAATATATATTTTCAATTCTAAAAAGTTCAAGCAGAACACAGATCTATATTTTTTTACAAGATTTTCCAACTTTGTACTTACCCAAATTTCGATATATCATTTTCCAAATCAATCATTTTATCTCATATATAAAATTTAATAAATAGAAAATTTTATCTTGATGTAAATTATTTTCAATTATTCGCTCTCACATTCAAACGTCTATTTCTCCTGTTAATCTATGTTTAAAGCACACTGCGATCCAACTCTTCTCGCTCTTAATATGATACTAAACAGTATTAAATTCAATGAAGGACGAAGGACAAAGGACTGAAATATAAAGAAAATAAAATTTAAAAAAAGAAAGTCCTGACAAAGAAGACGAGCGTGATTTATTTAAACACCCACTGCATTCATCTTGAAAAATCTTTATTCCGATTGGTCAAATCGCTTTCACCATTTACAGCGTCAAAATAAACGCAGCACCTGTCGTATGCGAGGTATTAGAAATAAGGGATTTTACTGTCATACCTATGTTTATGTTGTGTTGCCAATAGCAACGTGTACAGCTGACTACAAAACAAAGTGTACAATAGCAGCCCATTGAAATTAATTTGCGACATCAGTGACACACAGAATATTTAATATATATTTATTTGAATATGTTAAATATTTCGTAGCGATAACGATTGTTTTGGCGTCTACGACGTACACGTGCGCGCTATTGTTTACATACATACGTTCTTGGCCTTGGTCTTGTCATTCACTCGGCGAGACTCGATTCGACAAGATAACAACGCGGGTCGCTCCATGTGTCATCGTTATTCGCGTTTTAAATGGGATTATATTAAAAAACAATTAATCGCGCGATTAATTGACTCGCTTTTTAGATTCACAAGTGTATCGAAATAATAGCTATTTATCGGAGCAAGGTATATACGTCATTAATTTGACTTACGCAGTATCGCGCGGTATCTCTAACAGCAATATAATACAAGCTGGTTATAAAATACAATTTATAATAACAGCTTATTGAAATTAATTAATTAATACGTCAGTAATACAGAATATTTATTTGAATATATTAAATATTTTGTAGCGTTTGTTTTGATGTCTACGACGCACACGTGCGCGTTATTATTTTCATACGTATATACGCCGTGACGCGGTCTTGCCCTTGACCCTGTCATTTGTTCGACGGAACTCGAGTCGACAAGATAGCGACGCAGGCTGCTCCGAAAGTCATTGTTATATGAATTTTAAATAAGATTATATTAAAAAATAATTAGTCGCGTGATTAATTGACTCGTTCTATTAATAATTCATAAGTGTATCGAGACAGCGGCTGTTTATCGAGCAAGATATACGCGTTATTAATTCGACTTGCGTAGTATCGCATCGGATCGGAATGAAATTGCTGCTATTCTCAAATCTTCCAGAAATGCCACCGATACGGAACGCATCTATTCCAAGCAGCGTTGCGATGTATTTTGTAAGTAAAATACATTTGTAATTAATTACGTATCTTAATATTCGTCAGACGTATAGTGCATGAGTGACATTATTTTGGCATAAATCTCGATGATTTAATAAAGTTCGTAATTTATTCAATTGTAAATCTATCACGAAAACATTCGGCGAAATTGACAACCACATTTTCATCTTTCAATTCGCGGATATTATCTTTCAATTTTAACTTATACATTTATTTATTTTTATCGCGTAATGCATGCGAGATAGTGTTGTGATTATATTTCAAAACAATAATACATATTATTTGTCAACAGATGCAGCATCGACGCATTGGACACCGCGTGAAAGTGGCCGCACGATTTTTGAATTTTCTCGGTCCTTCGTCCACTTTGCGAGATGTCGCGCATATCGAACAGTTTGAAGTTTTGCGCAGATTTATTCTTTTGTATTATTCTCTCGTCGTAAAATGCGCGTCGCGTGCAGTCAGGAGTGCCGTATAAAGTATCGCGCGAGTGTTTTTTTTTCTGATAATTAATGCGCACGCAATCTCATAATTAACCGTGTGTTTTTGCAAGTGAGTGCCATGACGGAGCAAAAAGAAACAAAAGGAGAAGAGGAGGAAAGCCGGGAGGGGCATTGGACGATTACGTAACAATCAGATAGAGTGAGTAATTAAGCCTTTATTTTATTTTTAATTACATTGTTGTGCATTGTGCATGCTCTAGGAAAGAGAATATGTGATTAAATATGACTGTATAGTTTATCTTTTATCTTTATTATTTATAATTAAAGATTCATAATTGGATCATAAATCGGTAATTAAAGAATCGGTAGAAATAATTATGTAATTTATTTTCTTTTGTGTTGAGTTTATCTTAAAAAATATAGGAAAAAAAAGAAGAGAATTTGTTTTTTTTATATGTATGTAATATAATATATTTCGTATTACATGCACACACAATCATAAGATACGTATGTTTTAGAAATAATTAATAGAAATAATTAAAGAGCATCGATGTATTATATCAATTGTTTTGACTCTCTACTATTGCCAATCATAAAATTATTAATTATTTAATATAAATATATAGTAAATTTTATAAATTCATAATTAATATTATAAATATATAATATATTGCTTTATAAATGTATATATAAAGTAATATATTATATATTTATAATATTATATACGAGGTCTGTAAATAAAGTAATGAGACTTTTTCGAGATGAACTTTTATTTATAATTTAACTATAATTTAACTCTGTCTCCTTCAAAATAGTTCTCTTGGGAAGCCACGCAGCGCCTGAGACGTTGTTTCCAGTCTTCATAGCAGTGCTGGAACTCAGAAACCCGAATGGCCTTCAGTTGGTCGGTTAGAGCCGCTTTTACGTTTTCGGTCGTATCAAAGTGATGTCCTTTGAGATGAGTTTTCAATCTCGGGAAGAGAAAGAAGTCACAGGGACTCAGGTCAGGCGAATACGGGGGCTGGGGGACGACAGGAATGTTTTTTCGTGCCAAAAACTCCGTAATCGAAAGTTTACAAGTTTAAGAAAAACATTCCTGTCGTCCCCCAACCCCCGTATTCGCCTGACCTGAGTCCCTGTGACTTCTTTCTCTTCCCGAGATTGAAAACTCATCTGAAAGTACATCATTTTGATACAACCGAAAACGTAAAAGCGGCTGTAACCGATCAGCTGAAGGCCATTCGGATTTCTGAGTTCCAGCACTGCTATGAAGACTGGAAACAATAGGTGCTTTCCATTTACATCAAAACTCAGATAAATCTCACTTCTGTCTTTCTTTAACATGAATGTTGAAGAAAGACAGAAGTGAGATTTATCTGAGTTTTGATGTAAATGGAAAGTACCTAATGTCTCAGGCGCTGCGTGGCTTCCCAAGGGAACCATTTTGAAAAAGACAGAGTTAAATTATATTAAATTATAAATAAAAGTTCATCTCGAAAAAGTCTCATTACTTTATTTACAGACCTCGTATATATATAAATTTGTGAAATTTATTATATATTTATAATTTTAATTATATATTTATAAAATTTCTATTGAAATATCGAGATTAATATTATGGATTATCCTTGGAGCACACCGATAGTTGAAAGCAGTCGATAATATCAATGTTATGTGTTATCCTTGGAGCATATTTGAGAAAATCTAAAACTATAGCAGTCTTTATAATAATATATGATATTCTCTTTTTAAATTCATAGCACACAGTGAATATAAAAACTCATAATGTAAACATCGATAATGTAAGATAAACATCAATATAATGTAAGGTTATTCAGTGAATAAATTAATAAATGGAAAATTTCTTTACTGATATAAAAAGAATCAAATATAAAAATGAAATATATTGACGAAAGATTAAAATCAGTTTCAAATTATTGATATAAAAAATCTTATATTATGTATAATTCATATTTTAATATAATTAATACAAACATTACATATTTTTGATATAATTAATAGCTTAATAATGAATTAATAAATGATTATAATTTATATTTAAGTGATGTGATATTTATCTCTTTATTATCAATATATATTTACATACGAGTTGCAATATGACATGAAAATGGGAGATGATGAAATTAATTTAATTAATTCAATGGCTTTAGCTTTAATAATAATATATTAAATAATATGTTAATAGTTTTGGACTATTAAAATACACTTGAATAATTAGTATTCGACATTTATCTCTTTTCAAAAATACTATAAAATGAAAATATGACAATAATAATACAACATATAATAATATGTATATATTATTATATTACTTATGATATGATAAAAACCTGAAAAAATAGTTTTTTTTTAAATTTCAACAGTAATCTAAAATTTAATCTTTTATAAGACAAAATTTCTGGGTTATAAGAATTGGATTACAAAATTTTATGGGTTATAAAAATTTAACAATTTTACATTTTTCCACTTCTCTTGGAAGTGTAAAAATTATTATATCATATCATTTTCCGTTGTACCAAATGAGATGGAAAACTATTCGATTACTCTGTAAAAAATTATTGTTATAATATCATGTCACGAAGATAAAAGCTTTTTGATACAGTTAGGACTAAATATTTAAGTTGCTTAGTACCAAGTTAACTATTACGTGATTTGAGAAGGGCTTAAGAGTAGCCCCTGGAGAGCAACGAAAGGCTAACTTTCTGATCTCGTTGATTGGAACGCGACGGTGACGATGGGAACTAGAGGAGATTGAGGGAATTCTAGAAGGCGTTATCTATCCGCCCGCATGATATCGGAGGGAAAATGGGGGTGGGGGTGATGCTGAGAGAGCGTCGCGACGCCTCGATCCTCGCGCTCAGTCACCGCCCAAGCCGCGTTGCGAGCAATTCGTCGTGTCGCGTGCAAAAGAACCGAAAAGAAAGAAAGGAAAAGAGAGAGTGCATCCGCGTGTACAACCCTCTGCGTCAACGTGTCGAATGCACCGCAACCCTCGTCGGTCGCAATCTTTCTCGTATCGTTGCGTTCTTCGTGATTTCCGAATCTTGATGATCGTCCTCTCCGCTCACGAGATCGCGATCGATCGGTTGCACGCGAACAAGAGAACCCGTGACCGGTTATCACCCTCTAAGTTTGAAGCTAACGTGAAATAAAAAAAAAAGAAGTGGTAGTGTCGCTGTGCCGTGGAGGTGCATTCGCCGACGCGGATCCTACAGGCAACGCGTTCCTCTGGAGGCGCTCAGGAAACAGTCAAGATCCATCGCTGCCCGGAGATGTCGGAAAGTCAAGGTCAGTGCTGATGCTGCGGCCGCGATGTAACACGCGCATTTACTGCGTTTACCATCAGCATATACGTGTGCAAAATTTAGATGTTGCTGTAAACGAGGATTCTCAAAATATTTAATCAATAATTATCTAAAATTGATATACAGACATCCACTGACATGAGAAATTAATAGCTATCTTTTCAAATAAGTTTATATCTCTTGGAGCAGACAAGAAAATAAAAATAAAAAATAGATGAGACATTGATTTATCTTGACTGTTTTTTTAATGGGATTGAAGAATGAATTGTTTTATCTAGAGTTTTCTTGTCTTTTTTTTTAAAGCTTTCGCTTCCTAGAGAAAATATGTATACAGATAATAAATAAGAGATGCTCTTTTCTGAGTGAAAAGTTCGCTTAAGGGAGAAGAAGTGGGTCACTAAAAGATTCTTTAATTTAATATTAAGTTTGTTTTTCGATTTCATTCACATGTCATTACAATAAATATACATTACATAAAATCTTTGGCTTTCACGATATTAATTTTTAACTTTTTTTTTAAATTTTTATTCTTTTTTAAAATGAAATGTTTGATTTATTTATCAAGAATATTGTCATTAACGGTTGAAACTGCAACAATCAATATTACATCATATTTTATTAGCCCTTGCGGATTCATCAAGTAATCCCCAGGTATTATGTTCCGCAAAATCATATTAACTTATTTGCATCCGCAATTGTCTATTTGAATCTGTAAACCACCAGCTTTTGTAAAATTTGTTAATGCTATTACTCAGCATAATTATTTGGGGTTTTAATTTGTTTCATTAGCAATCTTATAAAAATATAAAGTTTGTTAGACACACAATTTAATTATACATTATAACTATAATTAAATTATAATAATGTGTGCATAACATATTTACATATTTAAATATATTTTAGATACATATACATATATATATATATATATATATATATATATATATATATTAAATGTAATAAAAAAATACTTATAAATTTAACAACAATTTTTATTTTTATCTATGGCAATATGCATCAAATGGGATTGCATGTGTATAACATAATCTGAATCATTCATCATTTCATTTTAACGGGTCGAAATAGCATTTGAATAGCATGTTTGAATAATATGTTTGATAAATTTGATGGTTAATCAAATTTTTTATTTTTCCCGCCATGAAAAAATTAATAACGATTCGGAATTATTCGCAAATGTAAACGATAAAGCGCGTGCAAGAGAAAATGCGTTCTTGTCATATATTCATATCTTATAGGAATACTCAAAGTTTTCGTGAATCTTGAAACAACGCTTTGCATCTTCTATCTTGTCTGATTTAATTTAAGAATACATTTTATCGAAAACACACGCGGAATATAACTAAGAGACAAAAAGGATTGCCGGTCCCGTGATGTTTACGACCTCGTCGTTGCAACTTCTTGATTAACATCGCCGGATTGCGCGTTCATAACTGCAGTTCTTCCGAAGTTTCTGTCATAGAGGCAATTTTGCGGCTGAACTTAGTTAGAGCTCATCTTTAACCAACTTTTGAAATTGTGCTCTGATACATTCCCGCTCTACCTCTTCCTGTTCTGTTCTTGCTTTTTCTCGTTTACTGTGATTTCATGCCATTTGTTGTTTTCTCAATCTCTCGATATATCGAAGAGAAAAAGGAGGGAATCTTTTATGTAGAATTGATCGAACTAGTAATAGAACCTTCTGTGAAATGTCAGAGAAAGTTAAATTAACTTTCGACGGTTACTAGGATGCTCTTATTGTCATGAAAATTGACGGGAGTTTGAATTCCGAATTTCTAGACTAAGATTGCTACTGTTAGTATGGAGGTTGGGATTTAATAAAATGAGAAGGTTAAATGGGAAGATTAATTGAATTAAGAATAAATTATATATATACATATTATTATTATTATGAATATTAAAATAAAAAAAAACATAATTTTGATAGTGAAAAGTTTCTTATCTTGCATATTAGAGAAAGATAATACAGTATAAAAAATATCGCGCAAGTATAAATTTTTAGCACTTATATACTCTGTCTATCTCGAGTTTATGCGTTTATATTCTACGAAAAATAAATATATATGATATTTTTCATTGTTCATATTTTGCAATATTAAGATATATACTTTGATAAGATGAAAGTATGTTTCAAGAAATTAACTACTCTTTGGCAAAATTACTATAATCCTAAATGATAACGTAAAATATCTAACGTAAATTATTGTTGAAATTACTTTCCACCTACGTAATACAAAGAGAGCAATTAATGCCATGAGCGTTAATTACATCGTGTTAATTTTGCATAATAGTGCTTGCCCATTCTTTATTCATATATCTAGGCCGATTCATGAACGAGATATTATTTCCCAGTGGTAAAAATATGCATTGGGAATCGCGAGTGTCATAAATTCACAAGCCACTGTCATCTAATTATCCCACCTTCCGTTACACGCCTATGTATCGCTCTCGAGAGACGACAAATAAAGATCGTGACGCAACGAAAGGGAGATTCGCAAAACTGAAATCATAATGAAATGACTCGTTTTCCAGAATGAGCATTTCCCTAATTACCTTTCCAAATTGTACAAAGTACCCAGATTTTTTTCTCACTTTCTTTTATCTGCAAATTCACTTCAAATTTAAAATCTAGAGTGATTAAAATTTTAATCATTTTCTCGATTTAAGTTTTAGGAACTTAAATAAAAAAATTTCATAATTTCTTTAACTTCACGCAAGTATACCCTATTATTAGAATTTTTTCACGTGAATATTAGTTTTTAAAAGTATTTAAAATTGAGTTAAATGTGTTAGAAATTTGTGAATAAAGATAGAGTTCAATTAAACTTTAGTTAAAGAAAAATTGATAAAAGAATGCTTGCTTGAAAAAAAGTATAAAATACTTAAAACGTTCTCTACATAAAGTGTTAAAAAGATTTATTGTATCACTTTCCAACTACGAATTCTTTGATGAACTTGAAGTCGACTTTTTCCTAATGTAAAGATGACAAAAGACTATTGTTTCAACTTGGTCGTTGCAACTTTTTACTTTGTAAGTGATCAATTATCTTGATCACTACACTTCAAAAATTTAATCTGTTCAAACTCTGTTAAGATAAGATTTAGTCGAATTCAGAGAACAATGTTCTATAATTTATTTGTGAAACTTTTTAAGAGATTTTAATTTTTAATTGGTTGTAACTAACATCTTTTTGTGAATGAATGATGAAATTTTATTCACAGTCTTAACGAAACCAAAATTTAGTAATTTTAATTTTGGATAATCTCAATAAAATAGGAGTTTTAAAAGTTCCTAAATTTTACAATGTATTCTCAGATGAAGACACTTTTTTCCTTTTGAAGAAGATGATTTTCGTTCTATCATGAAGTGAAATTCTAGATTTATCTCGGTAAAAGAAAAGTACCTATTTACTTTCATTAATATATAACAAAAAAGAAATATATATCCTTTTTTTATATTGCTAATGTTCTATTTTACATTTTTACGTCGCTTCCCACTTTTTGTAACTTTATATACATCCTAAATTTCTTAAGATACTTCTGTAGAATATATGCGAAAACTTCGGTCATGATCACAAGGAAGTCAAATCGGAAGCTACTAAAAATACATGTAATGGAACGGTCATGGAAGTCGTAATTTATCGAAAATGCGTTCTCAAGATAATCGAAGCGAATCGCGCATACATCGACTCGTTTATTTGTATGCATACGTCAATCTATCGAAGATACGTTTGATCGATTTCGACATGTTTGCTCGAACCCAAAGGGATCCATGCATAGGCGTTTCCGGTAAAAGTATTCGTTTATGAATTCTTCTTCCTTTGAATTCCACACATGTACTCGATCGTGCATACCGTACGATTGAGAAATATACTTAAATTTAATATGATACCCATATTTTTGTATATTTGTCTTACATTAAATATCAATCATACACATACATACACATTTAATGCTTCTTTTAATTATATTCACGTTTTGAAGTTTGTAACGAGAATTATTGAAGGATAAAATGCCTACAAACTTAGAAGATAAATGTTTTCATGAAATTTTTATCTCATTATTTCTAAATCACGTTCATATCGTACGGTTTAATCGCGTTTATTCTTAAATTATGCCTATAATATTTTATATAGAAGATTTTTCGCGCATATCTTCTTTAAATTTTTATATTGCACAATAAAATAGCGATATATATTTTGTGTATTCCTTTGCGCACTTCTGCATTTTGTTGCGTGCTTTCAAATCGATTGATGCGATTTAAAAGGTCTCTCTTTCTCTTTCTTTCTTTCGGCAAATAATGCATAAGCGACTCACGTTTATGCATCCTCAGTGTCACTGAGTGCGATGTGCTTTTACGTGTCAGCTTCATGCGACTTTATCACCTCGTCTTTTCGCGACGTTTCATCACATCCGGACTCCGTGTTCGATAACGCCTATAGATTTTGTTATAAAATGTTTCTACACCAAACGACTTGTAATAAATTGCAAAGAGGAAAATCATGCTTCATCTAAAATTTAATTCAAATGAAGCGCTTATAAGCGAATCTATCCTTCTGATTTTGAGAAAATTTGAGTCTTCTTGAATCATTCATAAAATTTGGAATAAAGTACTTTACTCAAGGAATCATTTGAAAGGAAAAGAGTTTTGAAAACTTTCCTTAACTTTCTTTCTTAAAAATATTCAAAAAATTTTTTAAAAATGTTCAATAATTTTAATATTCAATAAATTCTTAAACATGTTTTAATTCTAACATTATCCTTTAATATGAAGTTTTATTTAAGTTATATAAATAAAAATTTAACTCGCGCGTAAAAAGTTTCGAAACGAAAACTTTGGAAATTTTATCTTATACGTGTAATTAATTGATGCCGAAGAAAATTTTACGCCGTAACTGAAAGATAATGATCAATTTTTTGTTCTGTTTCTTTCTGTGTATAATCTAATCGATTAATTTCTAATAAAGATTAAATATTCTTTACCGCTCCGTAATTTCATTAAAAATAACAGTTGTGAAAATAAATTATAAAGAAAGCGATGCTCTTAGAGCGCGAACTCTTTCCAAGTGGACGAAAAATGAGGAAAATTAAGATATAATGACGAAAATGTATATGCGCTGGATAAAAATTTTTCTTACACTTGTTTTGGAAAAAAAGGAATAAAAATAAAGCACATGCTTCACAAGCGAAATACCGGGAATGTACTAGAAGCAGCAGTACATGTTAATTAAAATAGGGGGAGTAGACTGAGAAACGCAGGGTAAATAAATAACGAAGATTGGCGTCGTTGTAATTACACCTTTGCCGCCAGTAAAGCTTTTTTCTCGAGAAGCCTGAAGACCCATCTGATGATGACAGATATTAAAATTTTCGTTAAAGTTCACTCTACTCACGAGACGAGATTTCTTTGAAGGATTTTCCCTATAAAATCTCTTTTAAATGTCACAGGACTCTTTAGGCGGAGGCCTAAAACTCATCACCTGAAAATCTCTTATTATCCTACTCCCATAGGTCTTCATTGAACGAAAAATTGAGATTATTCGAGTATTTGATTATTCAGGTCATTCAAACCCGTTGCAGAGGCTTTTGTCTCGCCCCCACTGTTTCAACGACGATAAATAACCCTTTCGCAATTTTAACGACGCAGGCAATCATACTCGAGCTTACTGTGTTGTAATTACACAAACACGTTACGCCGCGTCGTCGCCATCCGTTCATAATAAAATTTATGCAATAACTGCTCTTTTCTATTCTCGAGCAAGGACGGCTCATAGCTGAAATTTTCAGCGTACAATTTGAATATTTAATAAAAAAAAATTTATCATTCGAAAGTTAAATCTTTTATATCAAATCCACGATTGTTGAATTTTGACTAGCTTAAACTAGAATAAATATTTAATACAAAAATTTTAAATTGATCAAAGTAAAATGTACCTACAGAAGAAATTATAATTTATTGGTAAAAAAATTGCATCGGTAAGAGCTAACACTTTTAAAAATTTAACAATATAATCTTTTGAGACATGATTATATTTTTTATTCTTTTAATTCATTCAAATTATCCGTGTAATATATTACACAATTACTTTCAGAATTTAGCGCAAATTTTTTGGAATACGTAGGAAAGATTAAAAGAGATTCTATATTTTTATGTATATTAACTGATTTTTTATTCTTCTATTTAATTATTTTTATTTAACCATTTTTTAATTACTTAATTTTTTTAGATATTAATAAATTTTAATATTTTTTGTTTTATTATATATATTTTTCTAAAATTTTATTATTGTTTTATTAAGTTAACCCTACCTCAATAACATAATACAGAAAACATTTGAAGAATCACAGAATACACAGAATAACAAGACATGCATACAAAATTATAGAAATTATCTCTGTTACGAATTATGTATCACTTGAAGAGTGAGTTTTTTACTGATTTTTTGAAGTTATATAATTTCTCACGTGCATTCTGTGATTGCATTCTACACACGAACGACCCTCGTAGTTTAAGCCGGGCGCGATATGCGCGTTGCATTGCGCATAACGATATATGTATTCGCCGGAGAAATCCACGGGATATTAGGAATTCGCACAAGCAGGCGCAATTAGCAGAACCAGTCGACGGCCGATGAATAAAGTATATATAGATTCAGTGCATATTTATCTATCTACCGTTACTCATCCTGTCACGTTTCTCTATGAGAGACTGTTTCTATATGCCTCTGATATATATACATATATATATAAATATATATATATATATATATATATATATATATATATATATTTCCACATCGGGTGTATACATCGTTGCGCTCATACGGCATGGCTATCTTGTTGCTATTTGCATGCGTGCAATTTGCATCACGATCCAATGAGAATGCAGATTAGAACTGAATGGGATGGCTTGATAGTAAATATAAGCGAAATATATCGCAAAGTATATCGTGAGATTACATATGTGTGTGCGCGTGTGTAGAAATTTCGATAAGCAATACATGGGATTATCATAATGGACCACGCTCCGATGCATCTATCCGCATGGTCAATTTTACTTTGAACGCAAATTAGCCGCGTTTTGTTGGAAACTTTTATCTCGCGCAGTTATTGAGTTAATGTATACATATATATATATATATATGGATTTTCGATCTTTCGACTTTTCAACTCTCCTTTTTTACGAGACGATGAATGTTTGCGCGTCGCAAGGCAAGCATCTCGAAGAGCGTCGCGACGGCCGGGCATCGGCGCCCCGGACGGGCGTCGCCATCCTCATTGATTCCTTCCGCTCATTCGAGCGATCCTGTCACCAAGGTCCGCGTTTCTCCTCACCCGACACGTCGTATCGCTCATTCCAGGCAATCTTTCAGACGGGATATTAACAGTGAGAGAAAAAGAGAGAGAGAGAGAGAGAGAGAGAGAGAGAGAGAGAGAGAGAGAGAGAAGGGGGCGGAGAATGGCGGGAAACAGCAAAGGAGAGGAGAAAAAAAAGATCGATAAAGTTGCTATACGCGATTCTCCCTTTTTTCATTTGCCATATAAAAGCCGCTTCGTCAGTTTACGTTCGACATCATGTAGTTGTAATTTTGCATCGTGTATAACCGCGTATATTGGCGCGCAAGTCATTATTGACATTACGATCTCGCTGCATTCTGCAATTTTTCTTTTGCATTGCAACATTATTTTTTAATTCCAAAACTACGAAGATAAAATGAATTAACGTTAACTCACTAGAAAGTTATATTTTTTGTACAAAATACGATTTTATTTAATTAAACTTGTACAAAATAAAATCAGAAAAATAATGGAAGCCAATGCATTTCTCCTATTTTATGTGTTTGAATTTTATGATCTTAAGAATAGATTGCAACGATCGTAACGGTGTAATTTTATACGTTTAAGAGAAGTTTAAGGCAAGTTTATAGTAAAGTTTATAGTAAAACAAAATAAAGTATTGATCATCAAGAACTCGAGATCATCAAGATATGAATTCGCAATTCATCATGAATAATTCTCGCAAATAAAATATTGAATTCCTTTACTTTTATGGAATGTTATTATAAAACATTTTCCAATATATATAATCAAATATTGTATGTGTTATATTAAAGAGATATGAGATTTTTTTTACAAAATATATTTGCGAAAAATGTTTGCAATTTTTCAAATGCAGAAAATAGGAAATTTGTATAACACTTTTTCGTGATTTTAAAACCTAATGTACGACAGTATATAAAAATATTTTATTATTTAAAAGTATATTTAAGAAGAATATATTAAAAAAATAAATATTAATAAACAAAATAACATGCATAATATGAAACTAAATATATGTTTTTCATTTTTAACTCTTGTTATCTTTATATTTGATTAATATGAGATTATGAAGATTGCTTTCATTTAATCGTTTTAGAATTGTGGTTTATCTGTGTATCGTCTCTCTAATTTAAATTTTTAAATTAATTTGATATTAGATTTTCGAGTCAATTTGATTAGTTAATTTGATTAGAAGTTGATTTGAAGTTAATTTTAGATTTTTTTTTGCGCAATTTTTTTTATTTTTCTAAAATATATATTTTAGAGATGTATAGCTATAAACAAATTTGAAAAAAAAGTTAATGTTTTAAGATTAGTATAAAATCGACTTTTCATATGCATTGATTAGGTAAAATTACATGGCAAACGAATGTAGTACGTGTGTTTCGAAGTTTGGGATTTAACCGATAATGTTACTTAGCTATACATATATACATGTGATTCATTAATGTAATTCTCTGTTTGATTCACGAGCAATATAAGCGATGCAAACAATCGCAAGATCTTTTGCAGATCATAATCGAAATGGAGATTTTATACACATATAATTAATGCAAATCACATGTACATCTGTTACACGTTTGCATAGTAAACAATAATAGGTCAGAATCCGTGATATCGATCTCTATAATGAGAACTGGAATTCATAGTAACACGCGCGTTAGTGTGTCCCATCGGCCACAATGACCGAATCTCTAAACCCGCTGTAATTGAATGTCCACTGTGCCTTCTGTTGCAAATGTCTAATCTGGTATTAAAACTTATCTGTCTGTTATCCCGGATTATGCTGGATAATTGCCATATTTTATTGCGAAAGTTCAGAGTTAATGCAACATTAAGTAAAAGGATTTGTAAAAAAAATTAAAGAAAAAGTTTAGTTTATCATTCTGTAATTATTTATTTATTTTCTTTATTATTTAGTTTAAAAAATTGTGTATAAATAATAATAAAATTTGTAAAGAAATTGAAGAAAAAGTTTAGTTTATCATTCTTCAGTTATTTATCTATTTTCTTGTTTGTAAAATTGTATACAAATTAATATAGCACAATTCGCAATATATGTATGTGTCACTCATTTTCACTGAAGTTCAATGCAAGTATGAATAAGCTTTTATAAACATGTTAAGTTATGTGCATTTTTTTTCGATAGCGAAATGAATCTTGATCGCGTTAATAGTTATTTATTGAATTTTAAGTAACTGACCGATCAAAGTCTGTTTATGTAACGAATCGTGCGAAACTTGTTGCTCTGAAATCTGTCCGATAGCGCAATTATCCGCTCAATCGATCATTACATTCGTAAACAAAATGAACAAATTTTTACGAATTATTTCGAATTAGTATACGTTTACGTACGATATATATTTCCACGCTACTTAAGAACATGCATATATTTTGCAATTATTTTCTATACCTAATATTTATTATATATAAATATATATTATCTACACAGTATATCGCGCGTAATATAATTTAATTATGTTTTTTTTTGTAAAAAATAAAAGAGTTGTAGAGATCTAAATGATTAAAGGCATTTTGTTTATTCGTTTATTTTAACAACAATAATTTTAGTTAACAATACACGAAAGATTGCGATTGATTTTATACAAAAACAGTTTAATACGCAAGAGGTACGAGAAAAAATTCACGCCACTGTTCAATCCGGAGAGAATGGAAATCCCTCGGTTCGTCGATTCGCGTTTCTATTTTTGCCAGTATTTGTTCACCCGTGTGAGTACGTGTGCCTATCGGTATCGACAATACGGAGAGGCATAAATATCGACGAGAGAACGGTAAAAGAAGTCGAACACGGCAAACGCGGTCGCCATTTGTCATAAAATATAAAGACTATACTCTTCGGCGTATAGAAATAGGGCCGACAATGCAAGACATAAGAAAATTAAAAGGCTACGAACTAGCAAATTATCTAGTGTTCTCGAAGTAAAACACATATGCGCGATTGTATTCTGAAGGTAGAAATGAGGAAATGAACCGGCATGGGGTGAATCTATTTTAAAAGATCCACGTTTCTCTTTTTTTAACGTTATAAGATTTAGCAATGCTGAAATGAAGAATTCCCTGTGCATTCATTCGGCGATCCGATCATAGCAATGTGTGCTTTTGATTTCCTCAGCCTCCGATATCTTTTTCTCGATTGTTCTTGATCGAAGAAGACAGTCATACCGGATATTAACTGGATTTTCTTCCTTGATCTTGTGCATTTTAAAGGTTACGTGCGATAAAAGATTTGAATCAATACGAATCGTGCAAATGGAAATTTGAAATGCAAAGAAAGTGCGCAGGAAGGTATTGATGTAATATATTTCGCGCTTATATAAGATGCTGCAGTATAAAAGATCTTTTGCTCTTATTCTTTTATTAAATCAATAGTTAAATTACAATAAATGCAATTCAAAATTATAAAAATGTTATTTTGAATAGAAAGAAAATAAAAAAAAATAAAAGAAGGCTGATCACTTATTTGCTAGAACATTTTATGTACTACATGAAAAATTGTTGAAAAAAAGAAAAGAAAAATATGAAAGGTTTCAGTGGCAGGGTTATCACTCGTTTAATTAAATCGTAAACCGATGTTTAATCTAGATATCTCGTTTCAAGCCGTTCTTTCCATCAATTTTTTTTATTTCATATCTCGTTCTATTAATTATATGAAATTGGAACCGATAATCGAACGGGAAAATTTTATTGTCTCGCGGGAAATTTCTTTTTCCCTCCATTGAGAAAACATCAATTCTAGCCAGTTGGAGTTGATTCCGGAGCAAATTCGCAAAAAGGAAGTTTAATATCGATGTTGGCGTAAATAGCCTCTGATCTTTCGTTGATATGTCGTTGGACTGAAGTTAGATAATAATCCTTGCACTGCCCACGTCATCTCCATGCGATAATCGCTCATTTAATCCATTCAGGGAGGTCTCCGTACCGAGGACAAAAAGACAATTGTGAAATCATCTGCTTTAGACTATAATGGTTTTACAACTACAATGCAATGGAACCTGTACAAGATATGTCTTTGCCAACTGCCATAAAGTTTTTTCTTCGGAAGCAAAACTTGATCTGAAAAAAAAAGATATTAATCTAAAGCAGAAATAATGATGAAATATTTGTGATACTAAATAAAAGATATGATAAACAAATAAAAAATCACATCAATTTCTTCGCTCTGCTGAAACAGCGATTCAGTGACTCACTTTTCCACTATTTAATCAATATTAAAATTATTGAATCGTGTTATTTTATTAATAATCTAGTAATACAATTATTGATAATCATTGAAATTGAATGGAACTTAATATTTTTGAATTTTTATTTTCTTATTTAACTATGTCATTTTTAACGTCGTGAGATAAGTTACGATATTTGCGGTGATATTTAAGTTTTTTGCAAAATACATTTCAATTATTTTGATGTATATAATCATTTATTCTACGCAAAGATTGCTCAGAAGCATCACGTTTGTCGAAATTCTGACCTAAATGTGATTTTGCACATTATTACACTCGTTAGAGAGGTAGGAAGTTATGATTTATTTGTGATAATCCGACAAACTTGGCATTTCTCGGCTGCGTTTGTCGGCCAAATTCGCGTAATTGTTGTACTCCGGACTCTAATGAACGATGCGGTTCAGGTTAGATGTATTTACTTTGGAGTATTGTGACGAGGCTCGTATGTGCCAGTTAAGACGATGAATTCTCCTTAAAGTTGTTCTTCGAGTCTTACTATGAGATCTGACACGCCCTGTGGGATTTAATATAAATGTTTGATCAAGTGCTAGGATTCTCCCAGCTGGATAAAGTAACTCGCTAAACAAATATTGTGCCTTCCTCTCTTTTTCTCTTTCTAATAAAAGTTTCGGCAAATTGTGTTTCTTGTACATATGGGAAGAGATGTGTAAAAGATTCAATTTTCTCATCGATAGAAAAACAATTCTTTATAGAGCATTCGTTTTCGAACACGACACTTACATATTGATTCGAAATGTTCAATGATTTTCTAAAATTATACTGGATGTAATAAATATAAAAATTCAATGGTTAAGTCAAATTAGACGATTTAATTTTTATAAAATTAAAATCTGTAAATATATTTCAAATATTTTATTAGTAATGTATTTTTAAAAAGATAAAAGTAACTCAATATTTATTTATATTTTAAATTGATTTTACATGTGGATTTTTTTGATTGTGGAATATTTTAAATTATTTTTTATCTTTTTTTTATAAATATTTTCCTTAATCGCATTATTTTTAATATTCAAAATTAATTTTCGAAAAAAATAAGTGAGATTCGTGTCAAAATGCTGTGCAAAAATAAACTAAAAAATTATGTTTTTATTATAAGAGAGTAAAAGTCGCGCAGAGTATTCTCTCTATATCTCTAAACAAAACTATTTTGATGGAAATTCCTACTGGTTGATTAGTTCCCATATATAAACGCGCCTTGGCGCCACTCGTGAACCCAGCAACAGCTGCGAGCAATCCATAAGTTTGTATACAGGCGTTTCCGTTCGAAATTTTAGTCTCGAAGAGATGAGGCCGCTGTTGTGGAAAATAAAGTTATAATAGCAGAGATGGCTCGCTAAAATCGAATTGGTGTAGTTTGAAAGAATCGACATTTTAAAGATGCTTTCTAGACCGCCTGGTCAATCGACAAATCTCAAGTTCGTCGGTGCTAGTGTGAATACAAACTATTCGCGAAGTTTCTTCAAGGGAATTTGCAGCTGGCAAGGTGGTGAATGTAGATACTTGCAGCTCGCGAAACTGACAGACATAAAACAACTCTAGCTCCTGATCGTGTTTGTGTTTTGCGTGCTCCATTATTCCGGCTGGACTATGGAGAGAAATGGTAAATACGAGGTGTCTCTGGGGATACATGTTCCAGGAAGATATGTATTACTCAAGTGATTTTACGTAATGAAAAAGTTATATAACAATAATATTTGCACAAAAATAATATATTTACGCGAAAGATATGAAATTGAGTATGACAAGTTTTATTACACAGTTTTATTTATTTATTTATTATGATTATTAGATACGTAAATTATTAGAGACGTATGATTATTAGATATGTCAGTTTTACATTTGATATTTAATATTTTTAAAGTAATTTTTAAAGGAATAAATTATATATAATTTTAAAAAATTAGTAATATTTCTTTTTACGCGTTTTTCTTTCCATTTTAAGAGTCTTATTGTGGTAAAAAATAAAAAATAAAAAGAGATAAAAAGAGTCAAAACTCAAAAATACGTTTTTAGCTTGATAAAAGAAAAGTATGAAATGTGGAAAGCATAAAAAGCGTACCGTTGGTTTTTAAGTTCATACTGTTTTACTGTTTTTGACACGTAATAAAAGATACGCTGACAGGATATGATGTTTATGTAATTGGGTACTTCGTGATATGCCGTCCGTCGCACTCTCTTAATTACACAAGTGGTCTGCGTACTAATTACGGATACGACATTCTTGTGTTCTAGGTGAGGCGAGGACGTGAGGTTTGATCCGATGAATGGAACCGTGCTTTGACAAAGGTATTGTCTAGAAATAATTTCGAGCAAACAAATATGGACGCGATTAATCTTCGTCATTTAAGCGCGCCCGTAATGCGAAAGATCTCGCGAGCTCTCTTTTTTTCTCGGACAATATTTTTTTCAGAACTCTCCACTCACAATACGAAAAGTGAACATATGACATGTTTTTTTTTTTATTTTGCCTCTGAAATTGTTTCTATGATACAGAGCAATGTCTGTAGATGTACACGCTATAAAAAAATGATATATTTTAATAAAAATTATAAACTTAATAGAAATTATAAATTATAAATTTTTAAGAGTGACAGCAAGATCGCTCTTCTCTGTAATATGAAATTCTAAAGAAAAGTATAACATGTATCTGAATATAAAGCAACTGAGTAATCACCTATATTAAATTTTAACATAAAAATATTAAATTTGTAAATATTAATTAATTTTATAAACACGAAAAAAGATAAGAAATGAGTAATATTCTTCCAGGAAATTATATTACATGTATATTCATTAATCATTTGGTTTGATCATTCTGCATTTTGGAAAATTCATCGAACTCATGTTCTATACTATAATACTTGAAAATACATTTTATGAAAAATGCGATGCTATATAAAGATACACGACATTGAGCTTAATATCGTGTCTTGAGGGGGATTAAAGTAATCTCTGCAGGATTTTCTCAAAGATTCGCGAATCAACGATGTACCCAAGAATTCCATGAAATCGCTTTTCAAAGTTATTGCTGCATACTTATCGATTCCTGCCGGCGAGCGAATCGAAATTATTTTGCCACTTGAATTAATTTGTTCGACTAGAATTCTGAAGATTTGTTGGGCTCCGTTGTTAAATGTCATTCTCATCGATTAAACTAATAAATCTTAATTTATCGAATTATTGTACGTCTATAATAAAAAACTTATATATTTGTAATTTCTTGAACTTTTTAGCAAATTGTTACTAAATTACTAAAAATATAAATCTCGAAGATCATCAAAATTTTTAAGAATATTTCCAGATTTGCAACTCATATTTTTTGTGTTTTATATTTCCTTCAATTTAAAAATTTATAAACTTTTTTTCACTTAAGATTGTTTCATATATATTGCTCTTCATATAAAATACAAGAATTATTAAATATTTTGTAGAACTATAACAATAATGAGTTAATAAGCTTATATGTTTCATCACATGTGACATATATGTTAGCATTTGCAATGCAGATTCGAGATAGTCTTTTGAGATGCATTATGTCATAACATATGCATGTTTCGCAAATTCAATCGTTTGTCCCGCAAAATTCATGTAACACACACATATTCTAAACACTAATACGCGTTCTAAAGCTCCATGTGTTGCGATGATATTTACACCGACTTACACGCAAAGTACCTATCCACGGTGTTCCTTGGTCACGGTAAATTTCCAGCTTGCTCTTGCTTCCGCCATCGCGAAGGAGCGGAAGAAACTTCCCTCTTCCTCTCTCCTTGCAACCCCTTGCCTGTTTGCTCATCCGTTCGTAATGCAGCATCTTCTCGAAAGTGCAGAGAAACACGAGACACGCGGAAATATGAGCTCGGCATGTGAAATTAATGCGAAATTCTTCAGGAAATAGGATGAAGTGAAATGAGAAGGAATATAAAGAGATGATTGTGTGTGCGATATATAACGTTAAAAGATAGTTTGTACAGAGAGACATTTCATATCTGAAGTTGCATGCTCTCAAATTTGCAAATGTTTGCTTGCGCTTTATCCTCGGCAAGACGATCGAGAGGTAAGCGATTTCACCTATTGCGAACAAGCGACAAACACGAGCAAATCTTTGGAAAGGACAAATGTCTCCCGGGGACGCGTTTCACATTGAAATGGTGACAAGGAACAAAGGATGCGACTGGAGAATGAAGAATTAGATCGAAGCATTACCGCGATCGAGAAAGAGAAAATTCGAGATTGACTCCACTTGACCGCTTACGTCACACTTTAAAAGCTCTTCTTCTCTATTGTCTGCGTTTTCAGTCTTGGTGCGATTGTGTCGATAAAATTACGCGTTTTCTCAATGTAAAAATGAGTTTTCGATGCTCTTTTTTCTTTGGTTGCACCTATTTTACCTGTTGAATATTAGTACAAAACGAGAGTAATTTTTTTCTGGTTTTTTCTCTTTGAAAAATTGAATTAATCGAGATAAGCTCGAATACAGTTTAGAGAAGAATTGTAAAATGAAAGAGATAAGAATTGATAAAAATATCCGTATTCGAAAACGCGTTCATAAAATTTTTAATAGAGTTCTAGAAGCCATTCGTATATCCGTAAAAGCACTTTATGCCACGTTTTGAAAGCTTCTCTCACGATATTCCATGTACCGCGTTGCGATTTAAGCCAATTCCGTGTTTCCAACGTGGCTGAAATAGATTTCAACACCCGCTGCTTTACTTCGTCATCTTACAAAAGTAAACGTCTTTTAGAGAAAAAAATTTATTTAAATACACAAATTTCGTTACTTTAAAATTTCATGAGAAACGTTATTTATTTTCAATTTCTAGCTACAAAGATATCGATATTGAAATGTAATTTTAAGATCGATTTTATATACGATATTGTATAATAAATTCCATTTTTTCTATTTTAATCTATACTATATAGCTTTTTCATTCATTTTTATCTCAAATTATTTTTTTTTCATTTTCTTTATTTATTATTTTTTGTCTCATTTATCAAAATAACTTATCAGATGTTAAGACTTGCTGATAAATATTCCATTAATTTATCACTAAATTTTCAAATTTAAACAATTATAAATATTATGACACAATGGCAGAATATTCTCTTTGTGTGTCATTGCAAAAAATGAAATAATAAAGAAATCAAAACTTTTAGAAATGAAGGAAGTGACAAGAGAAAAATTGAAAAACGAACAAAAAGAAAAAGTAGATATCTGCTTTGTCTTGAAAATTTAGCTCTCCTGCAGTGCTCTTGACATGTTTCGATTCAGACAAAATCGAATGCTGCAGAGATTTTGCAGTTTCTTGATTTTATACGATTCACTTCTGGTGAAAATTCTATGCTAACTCATAGCATTTAACGTACGACGTGAACCGACTTAGAATCGAGGAACCGCATTCATTAGCATTTCTAAATAACTTGAATTAATCATGAATTTTATTCATCTTAAACTTACATTCGTAAGCTTTGAAATAGACGATTTAATCAAATCGCTGAAAAAGTTGCACAATTAAATAAAATTTGATTATATATATATATATATATATATATATATATATATATATATAAACATATATAATGTGTAATACATTGTTTCAAAGAATGATTTCAAAATTTATAAAAAGAAAATACACGAAAAACCTTTGATGTTAAAGAGATATTAAAATATAATATAACATCATTATTATTTTTATTTTAAGTTATACTAAATTATAAGCAAGATAATCGTTAGCAAATAAAGTCTGTTAAGTAAACTCCATTTCTACTCGATGAAAGTTTATACAGCGTAAGTATCAACTCGAGAGTACTCATGGACCGATCATCTTGCCGCGCTTTTTCGTTTCTCGTTTATACCTCTATTTATATTCGTTTATATCCTCTATTGACATTCTCGCATTTTTTCTTCTACGTATATTTTTTTAATAATATACAGAAGACGCGCTTATTTATATATCCGTTTGCGTTATTATCTTTATTCACAATATAACAATTTGTTTGAGCATCGGCACTTACATTGAAAAGTAATTGACATAATAAATCTATTGATTATTGCATAGTTATTTTTCAAAAAAATTATACTATTTAATAATACAATATTGGATATATAATGGCTAAATAATTTAGAGTATAAACTAACTTATATATAATATAGAAATTCTAAATTCTAAATTTTAATATAGAATTAGAGCTTATTTTTAGAAAAATTTGAAGAGCAAATAGATCAATACGATCTCTACAGTATATTTTTCTATCGCAGAAAAATTTGAAGAACAAAATGATTTTAATTTTTACACTATATAAAACACGTAATCACATACACATAGTTCTGCTAACGAGTTTCTCAATCATAAATATTTTTTACTTAATTCCGTTTAAATATTGAAAATCACATGCTACTATTAATATCGAATCGCGATTATCTATATAAATATATATATTAATATTTATTTTTTTTATATAAATATTTTTATAATAATATATATATATATATATATATATATATATATATATATATGTTTATTTTATTATTATAGAAATGTCTTCTATAGATAAGTAAAATTCCCAATTCATTTACTTTATCTAGCAGTCAAGATCTAACGTTAAACTTTATGTCATGTTAACCAAGAAGCATGTTAATCAAGAAGCATTTCACTGCATACAGTACAAGCTTGATAATTAAACAAAGAATCTTACTTTCTAGTTTCTCCCCGTATATATCGTGCATGTTGATTAAGAAAAGAAGCAATTCAAAACACAATACAAGGATTGTAAATAATTATCATGTTATCTTAATTTATTTTTTATGCACTAAATTAATTTTATATATATATATATATATATATATATATATATATATGTATATTTAAGAAAAAATTTCGATCAAATTGACCGGAAACACCGCCGATTAATATTAGTTAATAAAGTAGCCGGTCACACAATAAAAAAGCCGCACATGCACATGTAGATCGAAGGACGGACAGCCAGAAAAAGATTTGAGTCTGGTACCGTCTTGTATTTGTTTTTTGTAGAGCTGATTCGACGCTTGAAATGAGATTTTCGTCGGAATCACCGATTTATTCGCGGTAGCCTCGTGAAAGCAAAAGCACACTGAGCTTTTTCGAAAGCTCCCTTGAGAAGGACACGATTGCAACCGTGAAAACGTGCAAGTTTACAGTTTCTTCTTGAGTTCCCGGAACGGATTTTTCTTCTTTTTTTTTCCTTTATTTAACACGTCTTACACCGTTATGGGAAATGAAGGAAAACCACGATGTGCCGATATTTCGCGCGCGGTTACATTTTTATCACCGCTCGCGGCTATTTCTGACGTCGATATTGAATTGAACTTTTGTTAAGTCCCCGCTTTTTCGTGGGAACCACGGGAATACGAACGGCTTATTTCGTTGATGAAATCACTCTTCCGCACTGTTGATAGTCGAATTCGCTACACTATCGCCAAGCGGACATGTTCAATATACGGGAAATACGATAAAAAAAAATTAGCGAAGCGGAGAATTAACTCAGATCGAGACAAAAAATTTTGAGATTCAGTTACAACAATTATCTATGATGTAAATCATTTACATTATAATTATATCTTTGTTAAAAGAAAACTTAATAATATATAATTTTTGTGATATTAATAATATTCTTGAGATATTAATAATATGCATAGAAGATTCAGCAGAAACGTATAATCTATTTATAATTATATATAAGCGATGCAGTTGTGATACAGTTAACAATTAGAGCAGGCACATGCAATCACATATCTCATAGTTAGATGTGCAAATTGCTCCGCTACGTCTTAACGAATTGCAATTCGCGCAATTCTACGGTACATCGTGAATATTAAACATTCAAGGCAAGATTGTGCGACGCGTGCTCTCGCGGAAATCGCAGCTGTGGGCTTGAGAATGGCACAGAGCTTCCCTGGGGAAAGTTTCTCGCGAAGCTTCGGGGTGAAGCGAGAACGCTGCGACAATGAATCGTCCCCGCAATCCGGGAAGTTAACTTTGTTCGTACTCTTTGCCTCGCTTTTATAAATCGAGCCGAAAAGCGTAATTTTGAACACGACCGCAATATTCGCGTTCTTTTGACGTATTTCGCGAAAACTTTCATATGTGAAAAAGTTTGGTTTCTAAAAGAAATGGTAAGTCCTATTTTTAAAAAATGATATATATATGTTTTATTTTTTTCTATATTTTTCTCCATTAAATTTAAGGATGTAACACATATTGGAAATAATTTTTTCGTCGATAAATAGATAACGTGGAAAATTAAATTATTCCTTTGCTTAATAACTGTGCTATATAATGTAGTAACTTTTATTAGAATTATATAGTGGAAACAACTTTTGTCTTTGTAGCAAAAAATTAAGCAAGTTATATAATACTTTATGAGAATTAAACTATTTTTTCCCCTCATTTGTTAAACATGATGCTACATGAGAGAAGCTCCTTAGCACATATAATGAGATAATAGCAATTGCTATAAATTATTTATACTTTTTCCCTGAAATAAAGTTTCAAATAAAGAACGAAATATTGGGCAACATTATGCATATGAATTCGGAATTTTTAGCATTCTTCAATAATTTCAAGTGCTTATAGAAAATGTCCACTAATCCGATTTACCAGAGATTTGATTGAAAAACCAACATCGACATTTCGCGCTGATACGATTTGCAAAATGCGACTGTAAAATTCGTTGCAAATGAATGCTCGAATGATGCGCTAAATCATCAACAATTAATATGTTCTTTCTCTCTTTTTCCCATCTTTTTCTGTGTGTATATGTGTGTGTGTGTTTGTATATATCTTTTTATTTCTCTTTCTCTCGTATATTCCTATGTTTCCCGCTATATTATCGCGAACACTTTAACGTAAATAAATTCATCTGGGATGGGAATGAAAAGAGCAAAATGAACAATCGCTACGCAACGCTAAAAGATTATCTAGCGAATAAACTCCGGATGTAATCTCGTTGCTGTCGTGTAAATTTTGCAATAAAAAGGTTCATCTCTCTCATCCGCAAATAATCCGCTTAAAATGCTGTTTTTATTTTATTTTATTTTATATGTCGAGCATCAAATGTCTAGGTCAGTTAATCGTACACAATCGTATACAATCTGATATAAACCGCTATAAAAGAGTTGGTTCATACGTCGCCGCGAGCTGTGCCGCAAGCTTTCGCATATTACAACTGACATCGGTATTTTGATATTCATTTTACTGCTAATTCGCTAACCTTTCTAAAATTGTCATACACGCGGTCACATGTATAAATAGTGTTTTGTCTTTTCCCTAATAACAATTGTACGATTTGACATTGTTTTAATATGGTCCGCCATAAACCTCTTATCTTGATTTTCGTCATGGCGTGCATACCACAATATTTTACGACTGTATGCGTTAGTTATAGAAAATTGAATATTGTACAATCAAGTTTTATAGCTAATATCTTTTTAATCACTATAATATGAGCGATTACAAGTTTAAATTAATTCATATTGTTATTGATTAGTTCCGTTAGATATCAAAGTTTGATATAAGAATGACAAAAGTAAATAAAAAATACTTGAGTAGTGAAGTCAGAAATTTTTAATAATTTAACCTGGGCTGAGTCAATCAAACAATAATGAATAATTAATTAACGTACAATAATATTTTGTTGCTTTAATATGTCAAGATTATTTGTCACGTTCGTAATGTTCGGAATGTTAATCAAAGTTCTTGAATAAATAGTACGGATGTTTTGCTTGTTTGCGCTTGTGCTATCACTTCTTCCAAATTGAATTCCGTAAATGTCTCGAAATAGATCGATGAGATTGTTCATTCGTTGCTATGTCGGGTGTCACATTGACAATTTACGAGTAAACACTACTGCGCGAGAATAATTACAAAATGTCCCGGCAACGATACAGGCGAAATGCAGCCAGTACCAGATCGTTAAAATTCATTATTAATGTTTTCATTATTAAATGCTACGATTTATTTTACTATTAAGTAATATCGTGGAGATAAAATTACTAATTTCATGAAAATATTAATGAAACAATTCGTGGCTTAATTAACATTGAAAATGCAAACTTGGTCAAATTTGAATAAATCAACATAGAAACGAAGAATAGCGGAAATGCAAAATTAGGAGATATACATATTGTCGCGAAGAAAAAGAAACGCATACATTGATATTTGGTTTAAATCAATAGCGAATAACGTTGACAAAACGTAGCGAATATTTCATTGTAGGATGTACAAAACTATCGTTGCCGTCTCGCTATCCTTTTCAGTCTTTGTCGTGAAACTCTTTAATCCCAATTATATGCAAATTTGTGTATGCGTGTGTGTATGTGTGACCGCAACTATCCGCGAGAGTTTAATTATGGGTTGTTCATACTGTGGACTTTACGAGGGTCCCTTTCGCGAGAAATTGTTCGGCATGCGTACAAATACCTTATTTCGTGCTCAATTGCACTGCTTTTCGCTCCGAATGTCGCAGGAAATGAGAAAATTGCCCAACTGTAGCCGGAATTGTGAAAATGAAGCGTATTATTGTTTGCCAATGGTAATTATATAACATGTTTATTTATTAATAAAGGTTATATAAGATGTTTATTTATTAATAAAGTTGAAACATGCAAATTGAACGGCTCTTAAAGTGAATAATTTTAAATAAAAGTTACGTAATGTACATTTTTATATACAGTGCTACATCTTTCAATCTTCGCGAAACGACACAAACTTCCGACAATTGAGAACAATCGTGATGAATGTTGAGTTGGGAAATGGAAAATCGAACGAATATAGATAATTCGAATTTTGCAAGCAATTGCTCGTATAAATTGCGACGATAAAAAGCCGGGTCGCGATTAGAATTTATAGGGGACGAACGACAGAGACACGCGGCAAATCCTATCGGAATAATTTACGGCTTAGGAAATTAATACACTCTTCTGGTTCACGTAATAAAATCCATCTTATCGCGGAACGCACTAGGAGATTGCACTCTTTTATAATACCTATACGTATTATTCTTATTTTATCGAACGCAGCTCAGTCATTTCATTTCGCGCGCGGATACATCGTTCGCTCCTTTACGTCGTGATGAAATCTCTTCCATCAACAGCATAAGTTTTACGAGACTCGAGGTTTTTGCGTAGTAAATGTTTTATCAACGTCGGGAAAAATTTTCGAACGAGAGAAACTTCGGATACTGAAAAGCTCGATCGGAAACAATTGTTCAAGAACATCCGTATTTATCGCACGCGACGAAGCTGGAGAGTTGCTCTTTGCATAAACAGGACCATCAATTTTCAACCGGAAATTGGCGGACGATAATTTGCCGTTCGACAGGACGCGATAGATTTTGCATTTCGCATCGTTCTTCGATCGTAAACGCATGATTGATTCGCCATCGAGGACAAATGCCTTGTTCTCCGTTTGAACGTCCGGACGCTACCGCTCCTGGTAAATATCACCACGTCAATATAACGCCGTTTGTTCCGATTTTTCTCGCTTTCTCTTTCCTTGCTTTTATCAACCCAAACATGCCGGGCCGACAAGTTGTTTTGATAATTCGTGATTTATAGCGACAGATACGCTGCACACATGGCATTTTTCTCACATGGCATGAAAATCTCGCCGTTGTATTGTTAGCCGAACAAGTACACCGAAAAACTGTTGCTTACTTCCAGTTCCCTCTGTCAATAATGTAGTCGTAGGTGCACCAAAGAGTTTACCCTCCATTGCATGACAATTCTTTTAGTTCACTTTCACAAATTTTCTGTTGTATATTTTCTTCGATGTACAGTTGAATAATTTGGCGGATAAGTAAGAAAGAAATTCTCTTTGATTGTGGCGGAAATGAATTTTTAGCTAGAAAAAGAATGACATTTAGACAGTTATTTAAATAAAATCATACTATCATATGTGTATTTGAGAACTTTCGTCGAACTTTCTCGAAAAAGTCATTTTTCTTTGGAGACCTGACCTTTTACAAAATCTGTATTCCGAGATCCTTTAGAAAAAGGATTGATTCTATTCGGGATATACATGGAGACGCGTTATATAAGTTTTCTTCTTTAGATTTACGATTCAACTGTCAGCTCCTGGGAGAATATCGTTGTTCGATACAATGTATGATCGATGAATCCGTAATAAATAACGACTGATGCAAAAATGACAATATACTCGTTACATACGACATTCTGCCTACGACTGCAATTTCCCAACAGTTTTGTTTAACTTTCGTCGACAATCCTGCCCGTACCCCTCCGTGGACGTCAAGAACACTCTCTACCGAACACTCCATGTGCGGTTTTTCATTTCTGCAGCTACCCGGAGGTGCATTCATTTCTGTGCAATTGCTAATTCATGAATAAAAATGGAAAAATAGAGTCAAAGTAATAACAATTACTAAGTGACAAAATTGAGTTGAGATGCAATTGGAGCGTAAGAAAAAAAATTTTTTTTTGTTATATGTTGTATTCCACAATATTCACTTTAATTTCTTTATTTAGTTATACATATATCGATTCCGAAATATTTAATATAATTTTATATATTATTATCTCTCTCTCTTTCTCTCTCTCTCTCTCTTTCCGATATTCTTTTAGTATTAATTTTACTATGCTGAAAATGGACTAAAAAATGGTTCGAAATATCCGTATTTGTGTATATATTTTAACAAAATTAAATATTTGGAATATATTAACAAAAAAAAAAAATAGAAAAGAAAATTTTCTTGTACTCTAATTACTGTGCCTCAACTCTTATTTGTCAATTTTGTCACTTAGTAATTATTATTAATTCATGTCGTAATTGTGTTGCAATGAGCTATTTGTCGCACATTTCGTTTATCTGATTGTATGAGAAAAAAAATTCTTTTATTTCACTACTCTGTTTATTAGTTTACCACTAATATTTTAAAATTTACATATTTGTGTATTATATCTTGGTAGACTAGAAATTTGAAATAACAAATAGCTCTTTCATACGTCGAACGCTGTGCTTTTGTTACAAATCGATTTTAAGGAAATTTACATTGTAATTATGATATTAACTCTACCTATTTTAACTCTATCTTTCCAGATTTTCAAGTCATTTTTCTCTTTTCTTCATCCGAGTACATCACATTTATTCGTCCTTAGCCATTTGTTTACGTTATATTCGTTTCAGCGCAAATCATCAATCATCATTTAGAAATGAGAGCAAGAGATATTCCTTCCCCTTTGCTTTCTTCTATTCTTATACCTTGACAAAAAGACTCACTTCGAAAAATCAAGAAACTAAATAAATTGAATCGGAATTTTTGAACTTTCTTTCAACTTTTGTACTTTTATGTAGCAGATTTATTATCATATACAATCCTTTTAAAAGTGCGTGCGTGAAATCTAAAATACAATTTAAGGTTTATTGAGCAAATTTGGAAAAAATAAAACGGAATAATAAATTTCATTTTAAGCAAAAAACAATATGATGTTTTAAGCAAAACTAGCACAGTCATTGATCAAAGTTTGCGACGGATCATATTTTTCTCCGACGTCTTTTCGAGTTTCCGCGTTAAGAGTCGTAGATGGCTCCATTCCTGAAGAGCTCTCGGCATCGTCTCGTTCGTAAAGACGACAGAAATGAGCCGTGCTGAGAAGGGGAAGGGAAAAGAAGGGAAAAGAGGTCGCGATGGCATGACGGAAGATGCTTTCGATATTTGCAGGCTGTCGGTACCACGTCATGCAACATGTTACACCAGGAAATTCACTGCAAATCTCGGAAAATGACCTGACAGCTGCGACGAATATCTCGCGACTCTGCTTTTCTCCTGCAGTTTTTCTGCACTGCATTTCGAAACTTTTTTTCATCGTAAATCCATGTCATTATCGCGTATACGATCGTGAGTCAATAACGAAAAGTGAAATAAACATAAGATGTGATATTTTTTAAATTTGAAAACTCGACAATTTTTGATCTGCAATGAATATGTATGTAAGAAATGAGTTTCGATTGCCTTCAAAAGTTTTATGAACTAAATATATATCTTCTGTTAATCACAAATATTACACATATTGTAATAAAGAAGACTGTTATGATTCCTATATAAAACTGTGTTTCAAGTTGCTTCTGCAAAATTATTATGATTTTTTAAAATTATATATAAAAATTATAATAAATGTGGAAATATAGAAAATATAGAAAATAATATTA
Source organism: Camponotus vicinus (assembly GCF_025532165.1). Classification (NCBI taxonomy): domain Eukaryota; kingdom Metazoa; phylum Arthropoda; class Insecta; order Hymenoptera; family Formicidae; genus Camponotus; species Camponotus vicinus. The sequence goes on from NW_028141949.1 coordinate 5,620,642, forward strand.
TTCTACGATTTTGAAATTGGTTTCAAATTTTTATATTGTAGAAGATAATTGTACAAAAAGAGAAAAACGCAATACACAAATTCTTATACACAAATTCTTATTTTTGTTACTTTTTATATTTGCTTTAAATATATATATATATATATATATATATATATATATATATATATATATCTTAAAAAAATATATTCAATATTTTATTTTTATTAAATATTTTTATATCTCGAATTAAAACATCAAAAAATATTATTTCAATTTCAAAACATGCGTTATATTCTTTCGTTACATTTTCTCATGTTTATATAAGATATACAATCTTTAAAATATGTACATATACATATATTTATATTTATAATGTAAAAGAGAGAAACATTTTAAAAATAAGAAATATTCTTTTATTAGACGCATGTTTTGAAATTGAAATAATTTTTCGATGTTTTAATTCAAGATATACAAATATTTAATAAAAATAAAATATTAAATATATTTTTTAAAGATTGTATATCTTATATAACCATGAGAAAATGTAACGAAAGAAAATATAATGAAATTAATAAAAATTAGATCAAAAGATAGTGCAATGAATGTATATTAAAGACTTAATTATTATTTCATTTCTTCTTGATTTCTTAAATTTTGAGATGATTCTTTTATAGTCTCCATCCACAATTCGAATTCTTTAGTGGCCTTCGGTTTACATATTTTCGGTTCAATATTGGCAATTATATCTTCTATTGGTGTTTTCGATCCAATTATAGTTTGTCTATTTAATATGATGGCGTAAATAAAATTATTTTTGAGACCAATGAATTGTTGCTCCATATAAAAGTGCTTATCATCCCAATAAATAAGCTATAAATTGAATGTAAATTAAATTTTATAATTATTTCTTAGAAAAAAAATACGAAACTAATCTAATTAAATCGATTAAAAAGTCAGAGTTAATTCCGTGAAATAAAATTTTCGTAAAAAAATTAAAAGATCATTTTATTATCTTATTTAAGAAAAAATTCTCATAAAGAAAAAAATCAAAAGATATTTATTTATATTATCTGCATATTTTTTATAAATTTTCTTAAATCTTGTCAGAGAGAGATTTCTAGTACTTTTTATAAATGAAAATTTCAGGAAGAAAAATATATAATTTTTTAGATTGCATTCTTTTAACAATATAATTATAAGACAAACCAAGTTGCAAAAAATATTACCTTTGTGATAATCTTGTATGGCATAAAAATAGAAATTGCTCGACGATATCGTATAATACTTGCAGTTTGAATAATAGTGCCATTTTTTTTAGCGATTGCCGCATAAAGTCCAGTCCTGACAAAATAATAATAACGCGCAAAATCCGCCTCACGTAAGTATCTTGCATTATTCATATGTATTAAAACTATGTCTATACCTTGAGTAGTACAGATTCCTAAAAAAAGAGAAATTCCGTCAAGTATTATTATTTTAAGTATACATTACTTTTATCTTAATATGGTTAATATGAAATAAAATTCTACATCTGAAAAAATTTTGTTTGGAAATTTAAAAATAATATCAAATAATAATAATAAGGAAGGAAGGCTTATTTAAGACCAAGAAAAGCACAGGTGGTATTGCGTTTTATAAATCTATAATTTTTTAAAAAAGAAAACAAATTCTAAAAGTACAAACGTTTCGGTTCCTTTCGGACCCTCCTCAGAGTGACAATAATAATTTAATAGAATATATAAAAGAATATAAATAGATAAAAAAATTATAGTATTGTAGAAGTCGAATAATAAAATTGTAAAAATAAATTTCAAAATTAATGATCACGAATTATATAAGTAAAATGTATATTTTGTACATAAAATTACACATAATTTTCATAATTCATTCATTTTTTAGCAAAAAATAATCTGATAAAACAGAACTGGCAAGCATAAATTACAATAAATTATAATCTTATACATTCGTGATCATTGATTTTGTAATCGACTTTTGAAATGTTACGCATTGGTCATATTCAACTATTCTAATATAATTATAATTTTAATATTTCTCGTAACATTTTTTTTTAAATTATCCCTGACAAAAAACATATTTTTAACGATATTTTAATGAAATTAAAATGTTACATGAATGAATTACAAATTATCCTGTTTACATCTTTTTCCATAAGTAAAAATTAAATTTATTTTCTGTACTTTATCTTATTGTTCAAATAATGCCTTCATGTGTCGTTCAACGAACTAATAAATTACTAATAAATTACTAATAAATTATTATTAGTCGGTATTATTAATTGGCGATAAACTAAGAAAGAGAAACACACACACATTTTCTCTCTCTCTCTCTCACTCTCTCTGTCTCTGTCTCTCTCGCTCTCTTTTAGATATAAATATATTACTTTAATTTTTGCAACTCTTTAAATTCTATTTACAAAATTTATATATCCGATAAATTAATGTATTTAAATCTTATTTTTCATAATTATTTTATAAAGTGATAATTTATAAGTTTGATAATTTGTGTTGATAAATTTATACACCTAATTTATACTAATCCAATAACTTAAACACTTACCATAAAATGTATCTATATCCAATAGCTTCTTCTTTCTATCAAATAGTCTTCCCCAAGTGATAAGGAAGAAAACGTTCAAAAAATAATTCACATCAAATAGAATATAAAGGATGGCGATTATCGCCATGCCATAAAAATATAGCGGAAACATAAGAATAGTTGATATGTGCTGCTTCCCACCTGTTTTAACACTGAGCAATGATATGAAGATCGACAAATTAAAAACACGTTAATGTTGCGAAAACTCAAGAAAGTCACGTGCAGTATAATAACAGCGAGACACAACGTATCAATACACAAAGATCAAATTGTAATATCCGCAGAACAGTCGATTTCTTATTAAGAGATTTAATCGATAATTTGAGTTTATATAAAATGTTTTTATGATCATGAATTATCATATTGCAAAGTCTAAATTCTGCTTTAAGAAATGTTAAAGTAATTTTTTACAAGTGGAAATTAAAACAGAAAATGACAGTGTTTGTAACTGATGGTAAGTTTATAATCTGCATATCGTTAAATTAAATAATGATCGAAATAAAAATCAGTCAAAATTTCTGAAATGCATTATTTGAAATTAATATCAAAAGTAAAAATAAGTCAAAAAACGTATATAAACAGTCGAACAGATTTCGATGAACAATAGCGCTCTTTACGTTATTCTTATTATTATTGTAATAAGAAACAGTTTATTTCCTCAATACTACAAAAGTGTTATTCCATATGCAACGAGCCAATTATTTTTTTCGATATATATTTTAAAATAAATTCTTAAGTGCAATACCTTCTTGAAAAATTGCGATCGCCTTCGATCTTTACTGAATTGATGATATTCCGAAACGAATAACTCGAGCGTGTTACTTGAACGTAGAACGGATAAATGGATAACTCTTAACACATTTACACCGGAACGTTCAAAGGTCAATGTTATCTATTGTCTTTGCCTACAGGCATACATTATGAAACAAAACTTAAACGTCGAACTCGTATCTTATCGCTCACATATGCAGTGTCGACAAATGTGTCATGAAATAAAACAAGAAAACATATTCAATTATTGTAACTCGTGAACACTTGTAATGACATATCTGAAGAAAAATCGAATCATTTATAGTGTTTTATCCATTTATTTTAAGATAGGAGTGTGAAAAATCTAAAGACGCACATATGCATCACCCGAACTTTAGTAAAAAAATTTGCGTCAATATGTTAATTACATTAATTCTTGTGAACATTAATTCTTTATAGTCTTGAGTCGCTATCGATACTTCTCACTGGGCTCGACAGTTTGATAACAAACGATGCGACGTAAAAAAATAAAATATCCGGGAAGAACGATGAACGGCAAGAGATTTCCTTTCGTTCTTAACGTACACTATCATTTATTCTCACAGTTTTTCCGTCACACACAAGTATATAAGAAAGATTATATAAGAAACGATATATATCATATAAACGGTTAGATACAGGATTGTATTTATGCTAGACTATACAGGGTGTATCAGAACGACCGTAACAGCAGTTTTTTGAGGAACCTAAGCATTTTAGAGAAAAATGTTTCATACAAAATTTGTAGGGCTTAAAATAACCTATTTAATGATTATATCAGTTTGACTTTGAATAGCACCGTCAAGGTCACATAAAAAATACTTTGAATTTTTTAAATGGAAACCCCCATTTTTTTATTGCATATTCTTGCAGCTCATCTTGAGAGCTTTCCAAAACACTATAACAAAGTATTTTTTCATTGAGTACTTTTCGAGTTATGAGGCTTAAAGTAATATCTTAATTTTACATAAACCATAAAATATCTAGTAAAATATTCATTTTTCGATTATCTTACCTTAATACTTTTATGTACAAAATAATGAGAGGAATCAATTGGTGTAAAGAAAACACATAATTGTTTCGAAGAAAAAATATGTAATTTGCAATTAACAATTACATATTTTTTCTTAAAAACAACTTTCAAAGTATTTTTTAAAATATGTAATTTGCAATTAACAATTACATATTTTTTCTTAAAAACAACTTTCAAAGTATTTTTTATGTGACCTTGACGGTGCTATTCAAAGTCAAACTGATATAATCATTAAATAGGTTATTTTAAGCCCTACAAATTTTGTATGAAACATTTTTCTCTAAAATGCTTAGGTTCCTCAAAAAACTGCTGTTACGGTCGCTCTGATACATCCTGTATATGTGTCGAATCCCATTTAGGAGAAGAAAGAAATGAATCCAGAAAACGTTTTTATACAAAAAAACATCCTAAGTTAATTTATATGATGCTTCCCTTGTCTGAAATGAATATATAACTCAATCTCATAGGTCTATTGTATATCCAAATTTGAGTTCATTAATTGTAACGATTTCAATTTCCGGTTACAATAACGTGCAACCATTCCAAGCAATTACCGAATTGTCCTAAATTCATAGGTCGTCGTTCGCAAATATCGCTGGACGATGCGATCAAATAATCGTAGCGCGAAGCCGGACTCGTGACATCGATTAACATGTCGACGCGACGTATCCGCTCGTAAAATTGGGCCGAATAATCGATCGACTGTTCGGCGAAAGCTTCGACGTGTCACGGGTCCACTTTCGGATTTACGATCAACGTATTTATATGCACATGTAAATTTTCGATGGGATATTTTCGCGGATGCACAAATTCCTCCTGGCAGCCCGTCGTCGCTTTAATCAACGCGAGACGCGTTCCCAAGCGCGATTTAATCGAAGCTCCATTCAATCGCTATAATGACGAAGTAAATAGCGCTTGTGTTTTTCTCTCTACGTCTCTCCTTCATTACGCGTTCATCGTTACATGCATACTTTCCGGCGACGCAAAACCGAAGGAAATCGAATTCTACCCCATCTCTCTCATTTATCTCTCGTTCGCGCACGTTCTTTGTTCACGTTATCGGCGTCATTCCTTCATGCCACGCTGACGGATAAGGAACGATAAGGGGTCTATAGAATGTCACCTTGCGAAAGTACAATTTCGCTCGCAGCCATCGATAGGATATAAAAGATAAGTCGACAGGAAATCCCGGGTAGCATCATAAATGCACGAGGGACCTTCGGTTGCACATTTTGCAATTTAAGCACAATATCTTTTTTTTATATATTTCTGTATTTTATAGTGTTTTGTTGCTATTTTTTGACGCTACGATATATTTATATTTTATTTTATGTATTCTTCATATAGGCAACCTGTATCATTAATGTTTGATTGTATTTTCAATGCAATATTGAAATTTCTCGCGCTCCTGTGCACTTTCGTGTTCATCTCTCTCAGAAACATCGCGGAATATTTAATTTGAAGTCAACTGCAAGTTTGATAAGTACTTAGTTGAAGATATTAAATTCAGGCTTCCTTAATACACGACCTAGTCATCAGTTCAATCTTTCTTTCAGGAATTTGCGTTTGCGAAATATTGAGAATATTTAATTAAACTGATCGCGATGTGAGATTTATTGGAATTTTTTATGCATACGTGTTTCATGTAAAAAGCTATAATTTTTATCTTTCAATTTTATATATACTTGAATATTTATTAAAAACTATTTAAAAGTTGCTTAAGATTAAAAATTAAGATTAAAAAGATTATTAAAAATTAATTAAAAGCTTTAGATTATTAAAGAATATTTCAGAGAATTTTCATGTTTTTTCTTATTCTTTGGCAATTCAAAAATTTTTCTGTGAATTAATTTATCATCGAAGAAAAATTAAAAAATATATTTTGTCGTACTGTCGAAGAAAATAAATTATTTGGAAATATAAGCGAATTTTTGGCAAGTTAAACTAATGGTGCCAAAAATTGTAGAGTAAACAAGCCTTTAAGCGGGATAAAATTACATCAAAGTCGATCGCATGATTTCATTAACGTTCGAAAAAGAAGGATTGCGTCCATGAGTTACAGTAGCAATCTTGCAAAGCATTGATCTTTATGTCTAAATTTAGAGGACTAATGGAATTGAGATAAATTCAACGAGTTGGCAAACATCGTATGACTCGAACCATCCACGTGGCCTATGTTGGTTGTTGGTTTTATGGTCGTTGGTTGATAACGGCGCAAAAAAAGGACAGTCCTCTCCGCAATCTGTGAAAGGACTGCGACAGTTTATTTTAAAAATATAGGAATGGTGTTGTTGCTTCGTTCGAAATTATACATAAATTGCACTTGACATTGACTACTAAATAAGAATTTGTTATCTACAAGATATTTTATTTCTTTTGCACTATTTTTTAATCACAGACTTTTTTTTTATCTTTCTGAAAGTCACTTTTTCTTTAGCAAGAATATCGATGGAAGTCATTTATTATAAAGCCAATTTCTAATAGCACATGATCTTGCAAGTAAATCTTTGATCTTTAAAATTCTAAAAAATAAAATTTATTTAAAGAATTAAAAAATAATACCATAAAATTAAGACATTTTGCATAATTTATAAAACTTAATTTATATAACTTAATTCGCGCTAAAAATCTTTAATTTTTAATTTTAATTGATTTTGCAATATTTTATTATTCAATTTCAAAAGCCAGATTTAAATGTATTATTTGTCAATGTACATTCTTGAAGTTCGAGATGCAAACTTTACGAAACATCCTGTTTACACTCGTTCATTCCTAGTGTATACATGACATCACGAAATGTTATGCAAGCGAAAACTCTTGGAGGTTGGCTTTATAAATTCGCAGCGAGAAGTTTATCAAACAGGAACAAGGTTGTCGTTTGTGTCCCACATTACGAGTTTCCACGAATTCCATGTGAATTTATCAATTTCACGTGAAGCTCGGTTTTCGCGAGCAGACAGCGAAACGAGCTTTCATCAATTTTCACGGCTTACGTGTCCCGGAAGTGCGGCACTTATGAACAGAAAAGGGCCGCCATTAGAACGGAGGTCTGTACGAAGCATCCGTGACAGAGACAGCGAATTTCGAACTGACGCGAAAATACATCGTAACGACGTCGAATTTCTTCTGACGCTCCATTTTCAAGGGATTAACACATCTTGTGACAAGACTCGTGATGCTCTATATATAAAAAACTATATATCGTGATGCTCTATATATAAAAAACTATATATGTATATATGTATATGTGTGTGTAAATCTTTCTCTAACAACATGAAAAAGTTTATCTTTTTCTACTATTCTATAAATATAAAACAGCAGACAAGAATTTTAATTACAATTTAATTTAAATTTGAAAAAAGAACATAATAGAATTCTTAAAGTTAATGATAATAATATAAAATAATATAAAATAATATAATAATATAAAATATAATGGTAGAGAATAATAATAATAATAATAAAATAAATTAAAAAATAATAATGTAACATAATTTAGAACGTGTTAATTCGCTGATATTAGGATCTGCTAAACCGGAAGATGTGATAACATGGATATAGCGAGAGGTATCGGCGAACATACCCTCAATCAGCCTCCGACGTGCGATGTTATTGGGTTCTCGATCGACACACTTGAACATTGGAGCGCGAAGACGGCGCGGGCCCTAAATCGAGGAGAATTGCAGGAAGCTAAGGGGAGCAAGGAGGGCAGATTATCGATTTCCCAAGCCCGGAAGGTCTAGCCCGCAAGGAAGAGGCTGCTCTCTCAAGAGGTACCTCTCGCCATTTCCCTTTGGCAAACGCGAAAGAGGGTTAGCTGAAAATTTCTCTCGCGGTAAAAAAGAGATGAGGTCACAGGGATATCTTCTTTTGCCGTATTTCTATCTTCCGAGAAAGTCACGATTTTCCGAATAAATCCGGTTTATATTTCGCGGAGATCGCAGCTGTGCGACAATCTGCGTAAGTTGAAGAAGAGTCGCAAAGGCAGTCTTTTCTCTCCTATAGGTCTCATTTCTTTTTTACGAATGTATAACTCAAGACATTTGTCGATGTCATATTTCACGATGTCGCATAATTTAATCATTGAGATCGCCAGCTGTGACATTGGATATCTTGTTTAATAATCGACACGCTCATTCTTGTATTTTTTCTATTTATTTTAACAAATTGAATAGCGTATAGATTTTTCAATTATCGCATGTATCGAGTGTATAATATATAACACAATATATTGATACATTGAAATAATTTTTTACTCTAATGAGATAATGTTTCAATAATAACGAGGACTGCCTTGAGTTTATTCTGGCATTCAGAATTATATCTATTTTTCTTCTAAGAGATTTATTAAATATGTTTATTAAACAATAAAAATTAATCATACGATTTAATATACGATTTTATCACAAAAATTCATAAAATTTAAAAAATTCTTTCAATTTTATAAAAATTATGCTTTTATAATGTAATACATACATTTTTTTGTAATATATGTTTGAATTTCTTGGTCAATTCAATTTAGATTTCTGTATATACTCTCTAAAAGTGAATCAGTGTATTATCACTGTAATCAGTGCTGTACTTATAACTGCTTGTAATCAGTGAGTATTTACTGTTTTTCAGTGATAATACACTGATTCACGCTAGTGAAAGTAGTATATAGTATATTATCACTGAAAAACAGTAAATACTCACTGATTACAAGCAGTTATAAGTACAGCACTGATTACAGTGATAATACACTGATTCACTTTTAGAGAGTAGAAATAGTAAAAAGTTTACTAAATAATTAAAATTATATGTGCTTAATCACACATCGCATTTTATCGCGAAATAATTAGACTATTTTAAAATGACTTCGATAATTTTTAAAAATCAATATATTATATGAAAGTTAAATAACAGATTTAAATTACTTAAATCTCAATTTTCCTCAGTTCTTTTTTTAAGCTGATAAGCAAAATTTTGAACGCGCCATATATTTTGTAAAGCAAAAGTTTTTCGTGAAAGTTACAAAGCGCGTGCAGGATAATATAACGTATGGATGTTGATTTATTGCCGTGTCTGTCGGACAGAAAAAGAAAAGTAACAGTATTTGTTAGATCTCAGGGAAAACAGCGGTATGTAATATTTTACCAACGATCTCGCATCATTGCCAAAAGTTGAAATTTCGTTTGCCGTTGCAAAACTGAAAGCATTCTTTTCGAACGCGCGCGCTATCTCACTATCTACCTTTATCCTGAGCAAACCTCATTTGACGGAAACAAGAACTTTTTATAGGCAATCTTGGGAGTTTATAGATCGATAATAAGATTGGTTGCGGCTACCGAAGGGCGTTATAAGTAATGATGATTTTATATTATGGAAGAGAGACCGTGCTACATATAGAACGAACGTAAAAAGAATATGATTACAAATTATAATATATGTATGTGCAATGTTATGAAATAAGTTTTTAGTCTAAGGTAAAATTTTCTGCATCATATATCCTATTTTATCTAGTTCTATTCTATTCTACCTTACTAAGATATATGATAATGTCAGCATCTGATCATAAAATATTTCTGTTTCAGTTTTCAGCCGAGGGCGATCATGACAGGAACATACCGGAGATCGGTGAGTGCAAAAAACAATGTTTTTTATTGATTTCACTGTTGCTTATTGTCCTCGTTTCTTACGATCAATTTTTAAATTCTTGAAATTGTTTTCCATTGCTTCAAATTTATTTTTAAAAAATTTATTATGTGCAAACTCACAAATTTTCGTTATCTCAAAATTAAGAGCAAATAAAAATTTATATACATTTTCTAACAATGATAGTGATATGAGAAAATAAAAAGTTTAATGAGAAAATAAATTTTAATAAAATAACACATTTTTAAGACTCTATATATATAAAACTGTAATAATATATATAGAAAATACAGAGTCAATAGAATATTCTTACATAAAATGTAATTAACATAATATACTTAGAGAAATATCACCAGCCAATTTTATATATTGCGAATAACCGACAATGTAAGAATTAAAGTAACCCGACATACATATTCCGGAATTATTTGCGGTATTAACCGATACGATCAATCTCCATAAATTTTACGTTCAATGCGCAGCGAAATGCAAGAGAAGTATCGTAATATCAAAAATCTTCAATACTTTTGTTTCGACATGAAAGATTTCACTTTGCTAACACATCAAAAGTTCAATATTCTTATTCACCCTAGCCAAGGAACTTTGAACGCACATAGTCGTGTATTTCGTACACGTCGTTGATCACGATGAACGATCGTTCGTACATGGATAGATGGTAGAAATAGCCGCCGCATTTTACGAAAATATTTATGGAACTATATCGGGCGTTTGAATTACTCTCAAGATTCGGTGAAAAAATATTGGCGAGAAATATTTTAGCGAGAAATATATTATAGCAAGAATCTCTCATTGTGCCGTCATATATATTCGCACGTTTATTAAAATCTCTCTTCCTCTCCGTCTGGATCTCGTTAGAATTCGAGGAAATTCTACAGAGTGGCATTCATTCGACGATAATTATCGCGTTTTAATTTTCGCGGTTGCGCCTCGTTTTACTTTTTTTGCATTTTTTTTCAAAATTATTATTCATAGTTTCAAGACTCGAAGAAAATTAACTATTACTAACATTATTATTTTTGTTACGCTATTGGAGGATGTGTTCGTGTACGACCGTTGGATTTTCGCGCTTCGATAACTGACAATGGTTCGTTCAATAACGATACCATCCTCGTTATTCACGCATCATTTGTCTCGTATCCACCATTATATATATTCCTGATATTCTGTCAGAAATGTCAACACATATCGGAGGCGATGTCATGAAAATCAAGGAGAAAGAAACGCGTAAGACAACAAGACGTAATTTTTGCAAAAACTTTTGTCAGATTTTGCAAGAATTATATCAAAAATACAATGAAATTTTTTAGATTCTCCTTATCGTAAATAAATGAAAATATCTGTTAAAATTATGAAATCGAGAGAATAAAATCTAGAATTATATTATTTAATTTGTACGAGAGAAATTGCGCACCTTCTCTAATAAAATTTATAACAATTTTTGCGATAAAATAATAAAAGAATAATTAAAACAAATGGTAAGAAAAATTAAAGAAAAATGTTTTAATTATCTTGTAATTTGACTCAGAATAAATAGACAAATACAATTAGTAATGATTAATTATATAAATAATTAAACCAAAACTAATGGAATATTAAAAGAATATTCAGATAATTATTTAGAAATTCATATTTACATCAATTAAGTAGAAATAATTTATAGACAAAAATTTTTAATTTTTTTTTATAATCGTGTCTTATCTGAAACAATTAATTACTATTTTAAATATTATCTTCAATATGTAAATAATAGCATTGTGTAAATATCATGATACAGAAATATGATGAATTTAATGAAAATATTTATAATTACTTTACAAGAATAGATGCACATTGAATTTTAATAAAATTCTAGAATATTGAATTTACGACATAACTGAACCATTTGGCCGGCTTCCGGATGGACCTGCTCGTTTGCGTTTAAAACCGCGGCCTTGTAACCCAAGGCTGACTTCTAATTTGCTCTGGGTGCAAGATCAGGTGTGAACACTCGGACAAACAAGCTAAAGGATTACGCCCTAATCGGTATCTGGTAACTGTTTACGTAGTACTGTGTGAATTGCTATTTTGCATACGACTATGCTCGTAAGGATAACACTGGACCGGCATTACAGGAACGCCGAAACTGTTGTGCTCTCCCATAGGGATGTTGCGCATCCACGATGCGCGGATACAATTGATCCCGGCGAATGTCAGGAACACTAACTGTAACGTCGTGTACGCTGATTAAAGTCTTAATTGTACGGAATAAGAACAGATTTCCGTCAAGAAAATTCGTTTTCTTTTTTTGCAAAGTTTAACGGTCAAAACTTATTGAAGTTAATTATTTAGTTTGTTGTGGATTCTTTATAGAAAGAAAGTAAAAATGTTTGAAGAATACGCCAATAAGGTCGCTCGTAAATCTCACGAATAGTGAAATAGTACTTTCGCTATATTGTAAAAATTTGAAAGTTAAACTTTACCATATCTTATCTCGAGCTTTAGCTGTCGGCATAAAACACGTTATTAATGCAGCATAGCGACTCCTTGCCTTTAGAAAAAAGCTCGGCGTAAGATAAATGAAGGGAAGGCAAATGATTATAACGCGTAATGATCTTCTTTGAATATGTATAAATTTACGCTTCGATAAACTTATTACTTATAAAAATACAATATTACGGCTTTTCTTGTCACACAATACGAGATGGGAAAATGCACTGGAAAAGCACTCGGACTAAAATCTACTTTTTCCAATACTATACGCTTCCCATGATGCGCACGAGGAATCCCTGCCGTCTGCGAACATTAGTCCCCCGAAATTTTTTCCTCCAGTCCATCAACGGGATTGTAACGGGAAACTGATTCGATGGTTCAGAGAAAGAGAGAGACATTCAGCTATCGGATTTCTAGATCAAAACTTAGCCGGTCATGTTCGACTCTCCATTCGCCTGCGATCTATTATTTTCAACGCGGTTAATGCACTTTTTTCAATCGGTCTTATTCCAGAACAAAGAATATCTGTATCGAAATTGCGTTTTCAAATTCCTGTGTCGAAATTTATCGTTGTTGCCTCTCGTCGGTCTTTTATTTTAGTTTATTCATTGATTTTCAAATTAAATTTAAAGCCATAATTAATACACCGCAATCAAGTAGTCTCGATTTAAGAAAATTATATTTTTATCGGATAATTTAATGATATAATCATTTAATGCTTTCTTTTACAATTAAAAACAAACCTTTACAATTAAAAACAAATTACAGTTATATTTTAAAATTCTGTATGTGTATATAATTTTTTAAAAGAATTTATTTTAGAAAACACACACACACACACACACATATATATATATGTCTACAGGATGTAATCATGGAGAGTTATGTAGGTTCGTTTTTATTCGTTCGTTTTATTTTTCTGTGTTATTTATTTAACGAATAAAAGCAATAGCTATTTAGTTTGTATTAACCTATATGCGATATGTAAAAAATCGCGCAAAATGTCGCAATAAATTTCACGAATTATCAGGAGTGCAAACTCTGGTCGTTTCTTAAAAGCTAAATGCGTCGCAAGTAGATACGGTCCACAATACATTAGACGATGATGGACGCACACATTCTTCCCGCAGATCTGACTGGCGCGCATACTCCCAAAATTGATGTTCCCGTTACTTCTCAATGTCCCCTTTTGGACATAACGCGATTTCGCCATTAGCTTAACCGCTCATGGGGTTAACCACAATTCAGAGAAGTAAGTTTCTACCATGAGCTACAGCATCATCGACGTTGCTCTATCGTGTTTTAATAACTTTATCTTGCAAGACAAGTCTATCGAAAAATTGTCAAATATCGTTTTTATATTGTAGATATGAAAAATAGGACAAATAATGACAAGGAAATATTATTACTTACATATACTCGTTTATCACACACGTCGCGTTTGTATGATAAATTGAATTCGGATTAAATTGAATTCCACATGTCGTTTACTAGTTAACGAAATAATGATCGAGTCTTCGATTTCTGAAGGATCATGCGCGATTTTAATTGGAGAAATTCACGAGAAGCAAAAAGGACCATTAGTCAGCTCTTATTTTAAATGTTTGTTGATTTGAAATAATTATATGTCAAAAATCTTATTTTTAATAATTGACAAATAATCGCGCGAATTATTTAAATTGATTGTTGATCATTAACAATTATTGCACTTTATCCATAATGATCATTAGCAAATTAAATAATTGAATATTGCACGTATAACAGTTATAAATTATCGAATAATTCACTGTTACAGTTCTTGTTTGTCATTCTCTATTGGCATCTTTGATAGGATGACTTGCATACGAACTATTGCGAGATCATGCGCTGTCATGATAGAATTATCGTCATATCAGACAGCTCTCTCGATTTTCGAGCTCATTGAGCAATCTCATAATGTCTTTATGAATAACCTGATGAAAATTTCGTCTTTTATCAATTCTATTATTATCCTATTTATATTAATTTCAATAAATTATATACATATTTTAGAATAATATCCATATTTTTTAATAGAAAAAAATATTTAATAATTTTACATTTTAATAATTTAAATACTTCAAAAATTTGTAGCATTATTATCACACATAAAATTTTAATCGATTTTCTCTTATAAAATTGAAATGCGATAACATTTAATTTTTTTTAATTAACTTATAATGTAAAAGAGAGAGATCTCTAAATGCGCTTTAAATATATATATATATATATATATATATATATATATATATATATATATTGCCTCGCAATATATAAGGATAATTTTCGCACAATTTCTCTCGATCACCGTTAATCATTTTCATTATACTCATTAATGACCCATGTTCATTTATGCACATTATAAACAGCAGATACGAGCTGCCCCAGCTGTGTCGTCTGACAAGCTTTCATTTCATTATCAAGTTCATGGATTACATAATGATATAAAATAAAAATATAAAATATTTTGATTGAAAATTTCAGTAGAAGAAAAATTTTGTTCAATATTTTTCAATTTTATTAAATTATATTTATAATAATAAAATACTTTGCTTATAAAAGCATACTAATTAATATTTTCATAACAAATATATGCAATATAAAATAATAATATATAAAAAATATATGTATAAATATAAAATGTATTATAAACATAAAATTAACAATCAAATTCAACATAAATTACATAAAAATTAATGCACACATAATGGTTTAAAGCTGTCAGAAGCATGTCAGATGATTAAAGGAAATTTTTTCAATTTCTATAATATTTGATTGTTCTTTCCTTTAAAAAACAGGGATTGATCTCTGCCATTAAGCACATAATAATTGCGCAGATCTGTAACACAATTGGAAGTTAGATATTAAAATTGTGCAGAGCACAGTAGTGAAAGATTGTCTCGGGTCAGACGCCATCCCGTTGCGTTTAAGCCTTCTAAATATCTCTCGGTGAGCAGACAAAGGACGTTTTATGATTTTGGCTTCCCGCCAAACGAGTGCCTACATGCATGCGTACATACGAGGAACATCCGTTACAAGTCATGGCTGACGGACGCTATTATTTCGGCGTTCGTGTAAGTGAATCCGCATAATTAGGAGCGGAAAGAAAGGACTGATATAGAAGGAAGCGCCGTACTATTGTAATCCCAAGGGATTATATACGGAAATTGTGCTTATTATTTATCACAGCGTGTTTCAGCGAATAAAAAAATTATTATCTGCGAGTCTTTAGATTAATTTATCGCGTTCTTATTTTTTCTTTCTTGAGAAAAGTTTTTGAACAAATTTTTTCTTTGAATTTACATTGAGTAGTGAGACGTAATATCGGTCAAAGAAGTTCGGAAGTACGCTTTTTCAGAGAGAACAAAATTATTCCACGGTTGGCAAAAGCTTTGCATCGGAAAAGAAAATCGTTCTCGTATAAGTATGTTAAGTGTTGGGATTTCGTAGCTTTTGTCGAAAATGGATAAACTGATGAATAATAGTATCTTTTCAAAGGAATATCTCTCGATGTCTTTCCAAGTTAGACAAGCTCATCGAGGAATATCTCTTTGAAATATTATATTTTCGATACGAATTATCTATCATGCACAGCGGAGAGAAATGTTATGCTTAGAATGGAGAGATTAGCTATGTAATGAATTTATTCAAACTTGCATAACTGAAATAATATTGTTCTTGTATTATATAGTTGATTAAGTATGCATATATATACAAAAATTAAAATTTATAATTTCAAATTATTCCATATTCAGAGTAATAACGTAGATACATTATTTTCATATTTCAAACTTATTACTTCTCATTATAATTTTCTTCTATTCTATTAATTTTCTCTTTTACGAAATAGCTATATTTTCTTGTTGTAAATCATGACATCGCAATGGTTTGGCATTAACCGATTCGTGGGAAACGAATGTAAAAATCGTTTAATCGAGACAAACAAAATTAAATTTTCCGAGAAAAAGAGAAACAGAAAAAGAGGAAAAAAGCGACACAAACCGCAAGAGTTAGTGTGGAATTTCTATAACTTTTTTATTTTTCTGTCTGTGTGAAATCATGAAGAATCTAGTTGGATGAAAAAAGAGCGTGGTGGACGTCGGCTTTGCGTCTGCGATCATTTCAAGCGAGAAACTCTGCTCGCCGAGAGAATTCCGGAATGGCATTTATTCCTTTAGCAACTAGCAAGTTAGTTATGACGCAATAAATTGTCACCTACTGTAGCCCGCGAACAGTCATTGCAACTCGTTCATAATTTCTTATCATTCCTCTTTCACTACTCTGGTTCCTCATTTATGCTATCTCAGCATCTATCTCGGAAATAAACATAAATCCTGTGCATCAGCTAAGTAATATTTGGAAAGGGAAAGAAAAGCGGAAGTGAATGAGAATGATATATTAAGAGTTATAAAAGAGTTATAAAATAGTAGTATAAGTTATAGAAGTATAAGTTAGCTTTCTTCATTCTTTAAGGTTATTTATTAAAAATTCGTTAAAAATAACAAATCTGTTATAGAATTATATACTAAATGATTTATTATTATAACAGATCAAGATAAAATAGAAAATAAATTTTTCAATATATATATAAGCAAAACTGAAAATAATGGCTAGTTTATATTTAACGTTTTTTATAAAAACTGATTTATTAGCATTGCTCTGCACACATATCTAATTCTTCTAAAAAATGAAAATGAAAATGAAAAATATTCCTGATATATTTTTTATTTTTATTTTTGAAAGAAATACAACATTTCGACTTTAATATAATTTGCGATTTTTTTTAAATTTTTGATAATAACGGAACATAATCGTCCTATTTTTATTAATTGGTATATTTTCAAATTGTCACATTTAAGTATACGTCGACGAAGCAGCGAAAATTATTTTGCACACAGAAGTTATTCAGCACGATCAAGATGTCCGATTCATCCAATAGTGCCATCATGGAAGTGGCGTCAGAAAAATCTGTCAGGCTTTATCACCCTCGTGTCTCGGACACGCAATGCGATATGTCATCCGTGCGCACCTAACAGAACGGAATAGGATTTAAAATTCGTAACCCGACGGAATTGTCTGCGGCGTTTCGTGTTCCCTATCTTTCTAACACAAGCTGGAACAGCTTTGTCCTTCCTATGTCGAATGACCTATTTTTCGGTCGATGCCGAAAGCAATCGGGTCATCGTAGGGAGAACACAAATTAAAGAGAGGTCAGCAATGGGAGAGAAGAGGGAGAAAACAGTGGGACAAACGACTTCGATTTCGACCATTGAAATTAAATTTACCTGTTTTTATGCGACACACGTTCCTCCTGAGACTACTACATAGATGGATCATTAATTATGCAAGCTTTATCGCACATATAAAAGAATAGTGATTGGTAGATTCTCTGACTTTTCGAAAGTTACTTTGTGATATAACAAATTGATGTGAAATTAATCGTATCTCGCTTTAACTTTAATTTGATTAAGAATCATTTTTTCGAAAATGACGTTAAAACGAATTTTTTAGCACAATATCTTCTTTCAGCGAACATACGTATATAAGCGGTTTATACATATATGTAAATATAGTATTTTTGGCCACGTAATTTTCATGAGAAAGCAAGGGAGATAAAGGATTGCTTGTGGAATACGAATGGGAGGCTTGTTATTCAGCGAGAACAACAAATTGCGTTCGTCTATCGTGCAGCTACATCCACTTTACATAGACGGGCAATATTTCCGGCTTTTCATTCGCTCGTTATATTATAGCGAATCATGGCACGGCGAAATATCGCCCTCAAGCGCAAAAGATCAAAGACTACACATATATTCACAGTCTTTATATTCTTTTCGATTACCGCGTTTCGATTCACTTAAAATGCGCTTTGTGTCCGCATATGCTATATTACACTGTACTTAATATAGCGGGCAAGGTTTTAATTTGGCTCGCACAATTTATAAATACGAAAGAGATGCATGTGCGAAAGAGATTTTACGATAGAAATTAATAGTTTAGTTTGATGTTTAAAAAAGAAACTATGTATTCAGTTAAATGTTACAACTTTTTCAATTGCCATGTAAAAAAAATAACAAGTAATGATTATATATATTTAGATTGACAAAAATATATTTCGAGAAATATTAAAATATAATAATCTGAAGTTATATGGAAAGCAATTTATATTTTATATAAATTCAAGGATTGCATTTTCGCTTTTTTCTCGTTGTTTTTCTTTTTTGAATGTATCGCGAAATCAGTCGTTTGACGTAGTTTGATTTATTGAATAAATATCGATTTTTCGTTTGATTTACAAATGAGTCACCCAGGAAAGGCTCTCATCTTCTTCCTCATTGAAATTCCCGTTTCAGCAACGCCTTCGATAAATTCAACGCCGCTACGTAAAAAGTATAATATATTCCATTAATTTTCTTGTATACTGCGATTGTTATCATTACGTATCACGGAAATATATCGAAAGTTTCTCATATATCTATATGGTTCATATTATGTTACACGCTTAATAATTTTGATTTTTTGCGTAATACGAAGTTTCACATATCAATATCATGTTTTAGGAAAGTATCGTGTAAATTATTGAGCAATTTCTGCTTGTACTGAAATATCATAATAAAAGGTAACATGCGCGTCTCGCTTTCCTCATTATTTGCTGTAATAAAAATACTCTTGTTTATACAATATTTTCTTTTTTAAATTTAAACATGTACATATATGTAATATTGTAGTAATTTTTTTAACGTATATCTTTCTACACGATAAGAAAGAATTATGTAATTTAACTGTAATACTATAGAATAATGTATAAACTTCCTTCATAAACTAAAGTTAGAATTAACTAAATAGTTAACTAAACTAAAGAAAGAAAGAGAGAGAAGAGCGTGGGACTTACACGAGGCTGAATGGTCATCGCGGAGTCAGGGATACAAAATGGCAGAAACTTGCGCACCCTGGCAGAATTTCAATTTTAAATCAACACCTATCGTTTGATAGGGTGCGCGAGAATATCGACGAATGTTTTTGTGGATTTCTACTGACAATGTGTTTCACAGCCATGCGAACAAATTGCAGTAATTATCTCCTAACGTAAGCACGTATATTATAGTCCCTTGATTGATTGTAGTTATGAAAAACAAGTTCAACAAAAGTAAGCGTGTTTACATGTGTAACTCTTTTTATACTATTCAAAGACTAGCTATATGCATATCTTTTAACCGGGTCTTTCAATGTGGAAGAAGGTAACTTTCGCCTCAATGATACGTCACACATTAAAAGATATCAAAAGATGAAAAAAAAGAATGGTTAAATATAATCAATCCGTAAAAATATTCCAGGAAGTTAAAAATTTAAGAACTTATCCTTCCTTCATTTCGCGGTAGTCGTATTTCCTGATTTAGCTTTGTTTTTAAACATCCTGCATATCCGCATAACATTACCGCAGTAACCTTGATAAAATCGCGCGCGTAAATTCATAGCGGAACGCGAGGAATTCTTCTGCGAATATCTTTTAAACTAAAGCTTTTGAGAGATCGCACTCATAGTGTCGCGTTACACCTCGTCACTCTCTTTTTCCAGTCGAAGTATTGGACGGGATGAAGAACGTCGTCTCGTAAAAGCCCTGTACATTTAAGCCATCTGTTTATTCTCGCCCGGCGCATTCCCATTTGACTAATTTTTCTTTCCTTTTTTTTCTTGTCTCCTACAGATCTGTCTATTTCGCAGATCTCACGGTGATATTTCATCCATCTGAGGAAATTTCCGAGGATAGAGGAGAAAAAAAATTATCTCCGTCGACTCTGCGACTCTGTATTCGCAATCCGTGGCCGTCACCATTATAGCTAAAAACGCAGGTGAGCCCGTATAACGAGGATTGTTAACGAAAAAGTCTTTGTGGAAACGTATCGGAAAATCTTTGTGACTCGTATCTATTTTTGACATAAAAGGTAACCCATCACATTGGAAATACAACCGAAACGATATAACAACATAAAAAAATTTATTTTTTTAGATTACTTTTTTAAATTATATTCTTTGTGGAATTATTGTTTTATTATTCTTTCATATCGATCGACCAAAGTTTTTTCTTTTTTTTGACACAGATTTAAAATACAATACGAGCTGATTATTTGAAGTTTGTTCACCTAATATACCTTCTCTCTCTCCAAAAATATATATAGCTGTAAGAAATTATGTCACTTCCATAATATGTGTGACCTGTTTTATCATAATTTCTATGTAATCACTTTATAATGTGCTCAGGGGAATGGAAACCAGAACGCACAAACAAGTAATACGATTTAGGTGTCAGTAATTTCAGAAGAGAATATCAGAAATTTTATTTCTATTTTTTTGAGTTCAGAGAGAAATCATATTATATTTCTTGCAGTAAAGATGATTAAGTTTCACAGTTTAATTACATGAATATCTTACAGTATAAATAACCACAAATCACTTTTGTATCAAACTTCTACTTTTATTTCCACGAAATATGTATATGTCCTATGAAGCTTGTCCTAGAAAAGAGAAATGAATTATCTATATGCGTATATGTAGTTTAAAATTCCACGTTCTATACTTATGGTTTTCAAATATATACAAGTATGATTTCTCTCCCGTTTATTTGATATTATGTAACCATTGAAACTTTGTTTCTATTATTATTTATTTTTTATTTATTTATATAAATATTCAAAAATTAGTATATCACAACTTATCAAATAATTTCGTACATCTATTAGGTATTTAATTTGTCACAGTTTTTGCAAACTATTATCAATTTAGCAGAAAAATTTAATTTGAATATGAAAACTCTCTACATTACAATGAACTTTGTGTAAATGTCACGACTACAAGCAGCATCAAAATTATCTTTCTCTCTCTCTCTCTCTCCTCTCTTTCCTCTAACTTACATTGATCGAAAGTAGTTGGCCGCTTTGGTAATGTAGTTCGCTAAAGTAATAACGACGTTTTGCACTTTCTTCCTGTTTCATCGAATTGAAAGTTTCACAGTCTGTCTGTGTCCCAGTGCAGCGGAGTTGTAAAAATTCGATCGTAAAGTTAATCGATGCAGAAAAAACCCGTATTCGGTAAATTTTTTTGCTGTTTTCTTTCTCCATTCCGTTTGAAGTCTCATTATTGACGTATTTCCGAAAGTCATAAAGTTAAATTCGAACACGAAAGCGCGAATTCCGTGGTTTTCTCTGTAGCGAGAAGTAAACAGAGTACAACGAAAAGAGGAAGAGAGAAGAAAAGAGAGAAGTACGTACACAGAGAGAGAGAAAGAGAGACAGAATGAATAATGACGTTGTAACAAAGCAAAGGAATTTCTAAAATGCATTGTGATGGTTTTCTTGTTAATGCAATTCCTAAAGCTTGCAAACGTTGACAATGCAAGAATCGACCGACTAGTCATTACCGCTATAATTATCAATGTTTTCTTACCATTTATGTTAACAATTTTCTCGCGTGCAATTGTAATTTACTCTTAGTATTTGCACAAACAAGTATAGTCAACTCAACGTGTTAATGATCTATTTAAACATATTTACATATATATTTTCTCTAAAATTCATGTTTTAGGTTCGTAATTTTTTACTATTCAAAAATAGATTATTTATTTTAGCATCAATTATAAAAGCGTCAATTTTATTTTATTTATGTATATATATATATGTATATATATATATATATATATATATATATATATATATATACATACGTACATATATGACTGCAAGTAAGTAGTCGATATTGTAAAATTATTTATCGGATAAGTATGAGATGCTGTGCAACAGGTGTAACAGTACACGAGAGATCGACCACCAGCATAGGCTACTGGTTGTTTCTGATCGTCGATTAAGTGGCAGATTTCGAAACTTAGTCCAGAGTAATTCCATTATCAACTCTGATTGGTAAACCGGAATGTGGTTTTGAATCGTACATCGTATTCAACTGATGTCGTATAATTTATCGATTAAGAAATTTTTCTACTAATCTTAATACATATACATGCGCGCGTGCATACATACACACACACATACACACACAATTTTTCTTGCCAAAATTAATAGAGCTAAAATTCTAGTTGAAATTCCAGATTCATATATTATTTCAGTTTCTCGCTTTGATTCGTATAAACAAAGTAGAATAATTTACACTTGAGTATTTCAAATAATTATTAAAATTTAGTTAACTATTATGATTATATAAGCTTAATCAGAAATAATATATATAAACTATATATAAATGTATATTATTATATTATTATATTATTATTATATTATTATATTATTAATTATATATAAATATATAATGGTGTTGCAGAAAGATAATATTTTAGTAAAAATAGTAATAATAATAAAAATAATAAAAAATAATAATAATAAATAGTTTGAAATAGAATTATTTTCAGATCTTTGTCTATATAGATTCGACATTCCGAAACTCTCGATTGAGTTTTGCAGTGCGCGGCACATCGCGTAATCCACTGTGAACACATTGATCGTATATCTCACAGATTCAGGCGTCCTCATCTCAGTTTAAGTGACAGATTTTGAAACTCGACCGAGTAATTCCATTATTAACTTATCGATGAACCGCAAAGCTTAAGCCTAGCGTTTTATTCCACTCATCGGTGCATGTAATTGATTGCCCAAATGATTTTCTCTTGATAAACCTGCAAAATCAGTGTTTCGACGATATATATAAAAAAGTAAACGTTAGAAGTTGATCTCTTCTGTAAAATTACACATTTTCATTTACTGTTATAAAAAAATGCGTTTGATAAAACTTTCTATGTTCAGCAATTTTGTTACATGATGTAATTATTCTGTGCGATATTGCATAAGTAAGAGATAATTGGAAATTAATGACTAAAAATTTAATATTTTATTATAATATTTTAATATATATCATCCTCTTTAGATAGATGAGAGAAATTACATGATGAGAGAAATTACAGGTATACATCTCTTGAAACATTGTAATTTTATATTTTACAATGCAATTTTTGTGCTCTCATAATATTACAAAGAGATAAAGAAAAAAAATCTCCAAATATCATTTTAAAATTTTCGTTGGGTATCCTTCGGTATTTCCTATTTATTTCGGAATAATACACTCATATTTCTCATTCAGAAGCGATAAAGATGTCAAACACAAATCACAAGACTTCCGCACAGTCTCCTCAATAATTTAGAACCAAGAAGTCGTCGGGACTAATACAGCACGGAACTTACATAGCGAATCAGGAATTCATATCCATTATGAGATGAACGTGAACTGTAAATTATGTATAACAAAAAAATATGGTGGATATGCAGCTTGAAAAATTATTTTTGCAATTTTGTAATCTACACACACACATACACACCCAAGTTTCATTTAAATTGCATTTAATTCGATCAGAATTTCCATCAGAATAATAACTTTCATAAATATTAATATGCTTTCTCATGCATTTTTAGCACCACGAATTTCAGCAACGTAAGCGTTTTGAGCCATATACAGCCGTATCGGGGATAAGAAGCTTAAGTTTTTAGTTTAGTTTGTTATTAATACACGTAAAGAGAACAATGTGCTTTCTCTAGTCATACTAGAAGCGAGGCAGATAATTTGATGCTATCCCTTTGTAGAATTGAGTTTCATAAACGATTACTCAGCTATGCGCAGCTTTGGTATTGTGGAATGAATTGGCTCATACAATACGAGCTTCTCAGTCTCTGCGTTTGCACTTAAAGCGTAATCAATATCTCCGTAGTTATCTTACGCCCATTTACCCTCCTCATCTCTTATCCGTGCATTATAATTTAAAGCCATTATTCCCATAGAGAACATGTTTGCGATCGAGTTATTAGCAGTCGCTTACGCTTTGAGATCATCTCATTAACATCATCGGTATAATTTATTAATATAATTTATAATCGATAGTAATATTAAAACACTATAATTTTTACCTTTAAATTCTATTTCTCTCAATTATGTGTTTAAAACATCCGATTGTTATGCGTTGATGCAATATTTCTTTTATTATTTTCCCGCTATCCATTATTTATTCATTTAATTTTTGACGATTTATGTCGAACGGATAATTGATTTTTCGTTTTTTTATTTTTTTTCATTATACCGTAAATAGCTTTTTATTTGAGTATTCTCATTCCTATTGATTCAGATGCGGGTCAGCAAATTGCATAAATCCATTAGTCTGTTTGCAGAGCATACAGTCCCGTGGTTTTATGCAAATTATTTGTCTTTAATAATCTTGTTTCATGTACAGCACTGTGATAGCGCGTCCAAAGAGGGAGGGTGACAGCGACAGTTTATTACCCTTTTATAAAGGAAGCACGTAGGTGTGTAAATGAGATTAGTAGCGTTCAAAGAAATAGAGGGATAACTCATATTACACGAATTACGTGTAATTATTTCATTTTCGCGAATTAAGCAATGAAAGAGCACCTTCATCCCACCGCGCTCTTCAATCGCATCGACTGCTTGTTTCTCTGCTTATTTCTCACTTTCGCGATAGCCGTTGGACCGATTTTGCGAGCAAATTATCACGCAACTTTAGTGCTCGATAAATAGCATTCGATCATTTTTTGCGAACGCGCACGAGGGATTATTTCTCTGCGGACTAATCAGTGCGCGCCGATTCAACGGGATAACGAGCTTCGATTGCCCAGCCCCGAGCGGCTGTATCGCGCGCAATTCATTTATTAAAATCGATTTACGAGACGCTCGTCGAGAGAGGCAATGAATAAATCATTTTACGAGCCGTTTTATCTCGATACTATTGCAATCTCCAGTTTTCGAAGCTGAAAGAGTAGTAAAAGAGTACTCTCAATGATTTCTTCTTTTATTTTTAAGCTATTAAAAGAATTTTTTTAAAAACTGGCCCAGCTTCCTTTGCACTTTTCTATGATTTTAGCATTATTTGCAGTTATGTAATTACAATATATTTCATATTCGTGATTTTACATCAAAAAGAGTCTGTTTTGCTTACGTGAATTTCAAAATTTACATTCTATTTTTGAGATTTTTTGCCAGTAGCGATATGTTAATATTTATGTGCGAAACTTGAAGAAACATATCTGGCAAACGTAATTTACATATAATTTATAATTGACACGCGAGAAGAACCCGGTTATGTGGATAATAATGAAATATATGGAATATGAAAAGCATTGTAGATCTCATTTTACATTGTCTTTCGACATAATTCCGATGCTAACACTTTCACAAAGCTCATCTTTACGTCCGGGAGGAGCGTCACTTGTCCGACGTTATAATAATAGTTGACCATTACCGTTAAACTTCTCGCTTTGAGCCCTATGACGTAAAATGCCGGGCAATCGACATTACTGCGTATGTCTCTCGATTGCACTATCCTCTGAGAATCACACGACGACATGTATCCGCTGTAAATGGCTACAACTATCCGGTTCGCGTGTTTGCGTTTGCCCACGGCTAATAAAAGAGAGTGCGTCCCCCGATCCATCATTCTCTCGAATAGTTCATCGAAGATAGAATTGCGTCGTTCATCGTTGCGTTCTTTCCATTCTGGCATTTGCACGATGCGTTCGATTCTTTTACGACAAAAACGGAAAAAAGGATCAAAGAAGATCTATACATATATGAAATTTTTTTCTTCTAATCCTCTAAGATACATATTTATACTAAAGTACATACTTTCATATGTGAAATTTAATTCGAGAATAACTCTACTTTTAAGATTCACTTCAACTTAAAAAACATTCGCTTATATTTATATATATTTTTATTACTAGAGAGGGAAGAAGAGAAAAATGGATTTCACGAAAAATAACACTATTTTACTTTTCACTCATTTTTTATAATGATGAATTATAAGACATATTTTATATGTTAAATTCATATGAAATATTTAAGCTTTAAAGAAAAAGAATTTATATGAAATGTTTGTAAAAGTCATATTTAACTTTGAGATCATAGAATTAAAGTTTGTTTTCTCAGTTTTTTCTGTTTCCGCAAATTTAGCTTGCATGCTTGTATGTATAAAAAAAGTATATATTAATTTAAAAGTATACATTACATTTCGTAGAAACAAAAATATATTTTTATAAAACAATATCACTTATATGTCAACATATATTCGATTAATTAAACAGATTATTTAACAGATAATTAAACAGATTAAATACAATTATTTAAACAGATTTATTTTATGAAATCGTCCCATAAAATTGAACCTTTGGAACTTCAATGTTTAATATGTAATGACACAATAAATATCTCTTTATGATGATCTAACATAAAAATGATATTTTATGTTTCCAGAAAGCGCGTACGAAGATGAGGAACAGTTCGCCAGGGGCGGCACAACCCCTGGTGAAGACTTCGTCGATGAAGAAGACAGTCCAGGCGATGGTGGCATGAACAGCTTTCCTCTGAAAATGACGGCCGACACAACGAGGGGTCGAATCACCGGTGTCGCCGGTGGTTTCTTACGGAGTGCCGGGCAACATGTGAACTACGACCCCGAGGCACCTCCACCACCGTATATCGCACAGCAACAGACAACCTGTCTGCTCGAGAGGCCAGAAATTGACAAGAAAGTCAAGGTATCGTACAAACATCAAGTTTATGTACGCGTTGAACGAAGGTAAATCCTTCATTTAGCTTCGTTCGACCTACGTCTCTACATAGAATAACGCAAAATTTTAAATTATTATCAATATCATAGCATATAATTTAAGATATTAACTCAAAATATCAATATTCTTATATCTTTTCTCAAACGAACGAATTTTTTTCTATCGTTAAAATCGCGACTTGCCCTATTTAATTTATTATTGTCTTTTTACTGTGTGATTTCGTACATTTCTTGATATATAAATACCAATCTGCGCGAGAAATGTAACAGTCGTACCATTAACAATTTAAATCGCGATTCTAACGATAATAGTGGGACGAACGAAAAGGTTATTGGGTCGTAGATTCCGAGGATTGAAAATAAATAGCGTGGTTTCCGTTCGCATAAATTCCCTCGGCGCCGGAAATTCCAACTCGAATTTGACGAGCCAAAGAACAGGAAAGGCGGCAGCCGATAACGACGTTCCGATGTCAATCCAATTTATGCGTGACCTGCTGGCTTGCGAATCCCAAGAAAAGGGAAGGAGTTGGAGGAAGAAAGGAGAAGAAGAGGAACGACTGTTCTTCTTTTACAGTTCCTTTATTGCCTCTCGCCGGAAGTTCGCCGCGCGATAGCAACTTGCCTCTTCTCTTCCTGATTTTCTGCCTCTGTCCGTTGACAGGAAGAAAGGAAATGCCGCAGTTGGTAACGGTCGGGTCGAGTTAGATTAAATCTTAATGCTATTTCGATAACCGCGTTTAGTGCAGATGACAGCGCGATGGACCGGGCGCGTTTATTTTTGCATAAAGGCCGAGGAGGATCGGTCAGGGATGTATAATATCAGCATGTCGAGCTTGTAATTGATCGATGGCATGGACATTTAATATTCGAATAAGGTTAAACTCCTCTCGTGCTCGGCCGAAATCCTCGATTATATGCATTATTTAGATACGACACGGATCTACAAATAGCTTCGTTCGATTTTCAAATCGTTCTCTGCGACTTTATGGATAATTAATAATATTGTCTCGCGATTTTCTCGCGTGTTAAAAGGAGGAGAAAATCGAAGATATTCTATAAATGATAAAGCATAGAGATTGGTCTTCGAAAATATATTCAAGAAGGCTGGAATGTGTGCCAAATTTAGGAAAAATGGTTGTCACTTTTAATATATCGTTTTCCGCATGGAACATACTCGCATAAAATACGAGACACAAAAATTCGTGCGCGTTTTCGGGTATTCGTGCTGAGTAACTAGCCGGAACTGTTCGTTTTTATTGTCTCATAAAACGACAAGTAGGTTGGATTTTCTAAAAGGCTAAGAATGAAAGAGGAAACGCCCTCGTTTTTCCAACTCCGCGTTTTCAACATCATCCTCCGATTACGTCTCTGTAACACTCTATCATCGCAACACGTACTTTACACACACGCGTTTAATATATTCGAGGATGAAAAGCTCCAGCACGGGCGGGATGCTTTCATCTTTTAGTGCCTCGTAAATGTCCTCGAGTGAGTTCGCGCAGCAAAAACGCAGCCATTGAATTCACTGGTATATTACGTAATCGAATTTCGCGACCACCGTCATCGAATTTTGAATAACGATCAATTTTCGATAAAAGTAAAATTTACAAAAGATTTAAAATTCTTATTTTTCAATTCTTATTTATGACAATTAGCAGATTTTTGATCGAGCAATTTTTACAATGCATTTTTTGCATAATATATGCTTAATATTTTTATTTAATTGCACTTTTAATTTTAAAAATATTTATGCTTTTTTTCTGAAAATTTTATATTTTATACATTTATGTTTTTTTCTTTTCTATATGTATGTATTTTACACAAATATTAATAAATATACGGTTAATATTAATAATAGATAACTGCTGTAACCGATAGCAGAAATATAGCATGTCATATAGAATACATTCATTGACGCATGCGTGAGTCAGGAGTGCGAATAGTAAATACAGGCAGTGTCTAGTCGGACACAGACAGTGATTATAGACTAGAACACGTGCAGACAGTATATGCGGAAATAGCCGAATGCGGACAATAGAAATACAGACCAAATATAGAGACAATAGATATAGTCACCTGAATGGACAGTTGACATAATCTGTACAGTTTAATATATAAAATAGGTTGATAGAACGATAGAGACACGTATCTTGTAATCAAAATAAAACATAAACTATTCTTTTTCATTAATTTCAACTAATTAAGCGATGTAGAAGCTTTAACAAACTCTATTTTCTATATATTTACTATAAATCTCTATTCACTACAAATCATTTTTAATAAAATATTATATTAAATCATTTTTTTCTTGAAAACTGTAAAGGAACAAAAAATTATTTATTTAAGTGTTTTCAATATTTTTAAGTAACTATACTTTACATTTATTATAAAAATAAAAATAAAAAATATCGAATAGACCTTTTTATATAACTGTCTAAAATGTGTAAATTATTTAAATTCTTAAAAATATTGAAAACACTTAAATAAATAATTTTTTGTCCCTTTACAGTTTTCAAGAAAAAAATGATTTAATATAATATTTTATTAAAAATGATTTGTAGTGAATAGAGATTTATAGTAAATATATAGAAAATAGAGTTTGTTAAAGCTTCTACATCGCTTAATTAGTTGAAATTAATGAAAAAGAATAGTTTATGTATTTGGATAAAATGTGTATCCCATGTTAATTATAGGTTACAAGATTTATAACACCGGATCTCCTTTTAAGCCGCACATATGTTGCATTAAATAATTCCTTAATGATATAGAATTTATAAACATTATTAGATGTCTGTTTGCCAAAACCTCTACTCATGTTGAAGCTCGGAATCCTTTAAGTTGTTCGGCGTAACAAGGGTACTGAAACGAAGTATTTAATCCACAATGGTTGAGCGAGATGCCACGGTCGGTGAGCGTTTCTGCGCTTATCTCTCCTTTCTACTTGTGGATTTAATTCTGTTTGTAAAACCATCTCTCGTGTCAGAAGCAACTTTTTATCGGAAAAAGGCAAAAAGGCAAAAAGAAATCTTCTCGCGAAATTAAAAAAAATTTCGCTTGCGGATCTTTCTTTCGCCAAATTCGCATTATCCTGTGAAAACAGTGGTCTCGAAATCATCAACAATAAGAGATTTTTTTGTAAAGTGGAAATCAATATCCAAGATTGAGGTCGTCGATACAATTCAAGTGCGAAACGGAATTCTGTATACTTCGAGTTTGCCCTAATATTTTCACAATAAAGTACCATAAAACGCGAAAGCGTTTTAGAAAGAAGCTTTAGAAAGAGATTCATGAAAGATTTGAGAACAATTGGATTCAATATCCTTAGGCCACATACTGAAACGCACTCCATTTTCATTTCATTCAATTCTTTGCAAATTATCGAATAGAAGGCAGCTAAGAAAGAAAAATTGCTTTAATAATTTGAAAACATAATTTATCTGGAATTAGAGTAAAAAATTGCATAGGCTATGCGCGCGCTTTGTGATGTTTTAATCGCTTTCTAAAAAGGACATATTCTACACATTGTATAATAATTATAACTTGAATTTTGTACATCGTAATACATGCTCACGTATACATCTTGGATCATAAAAATCCAAACTCCAATTATAATTAATTTTTTATGTGATAAAGAAGATGCATAGAGAAAGATACAGACGTAAAAAAGGGAAAGCATATTCTAATATGACGAGGCACTTGAGATACTATATGATATCACGAAAACGGACATTGACAAGTGTTTACTAAGGGCGCACCTTAATTGTCGAACTGGCACACCCTCGATAAACACCATATATCATACACATGCTGTTACAGTTCGCTAAGGCTCGCGCGATTCTTTTTCGCCAAATAACTGCCACGCGTTCGTCCCTTAAAAGTGGATCCCATCAAGGTGAAGATCCGATGATACGAAACACTGAGACATCAGGTCAAGATTTACACTCAAGGTGTATGCTTGTGTCTCTCCGCGATATTCATCGTCGTACACGTGTCCGATATTTATGGATCGAAATTCGAGCAATATAATACATATGCTATCATCGAATGATGGGTATTATGACAGAATTTATTGCAGACAGAAAAGGCCCGCAACATATATGTATCGGTCGATGCGTATGTATTTCAATAATTGTGTTTTAATAACTTTCGATAATCGATAATAAAACAGCGTTAATTCTCAGCTTGATGTCTGCTTCAATGCATCGTCATTTATGACATATATATAAAATATTATCATTCTACGTATAATCAGTTTATATGAGCGACAATTAAAACAAGCTGTTAAACACGATTTATGATCCTTAGGCGAAATAAAATCAAATATAATATTTTATACGCGGAACGGTGAAGTATTATTTATATCTATGCAATTGATGATATTCAATTAATATCTTCTTAAAATTAATAAAATTAATCTTCTTAAAATTAAAATTATATCGTTCTATTCATAATTCTAATATTGACTTTAAATCACAATAAAATATTATCTCGCATTTAATAATTAAAAAAACAAAAGATTAATTTCGATCAATTAAATTTTCGGATTGCAAATAGATAATGAACAATTTACATTTAATTCCAGCTTAATTTCAAATAAATTTTATACCAACAGAATTTTAATTCGATGTTTAATAAATAATAATAATAATAATTATATATATATATATATATATATATATATTTATTTATTTATTTATTTATTTATTTATTTATTTATATATATATTTATTTATTTATGAAAAAAATGTAGAATTTAATACGCAGAATTAAATGTTGACTTCATTAATAATTAAACAAAAGTTCAGATTTAGCAAGAAACCGGTAGATCAAAGAGGAAAGGACCGGTAGATCAAAGAGGAAAGGACCGATAGAATTAAAGCACGCAATACGGAATGTAATGTTACGTTCGTGTTACACATTCCTCGAATGCAACCATGAGAGACTGCCATTGATCTTCAGATTGGTTGCATTTCACCTTGTTAACTACTCTTGTATGCGGACGCATTCGATTCTAACTAAATTCTGCATTTCCGCGTGAACGGAAATCGCGTAGCGAGCGTTGAATTGCGCACGGCCATTATAATGATGATGGAAAGCAGAATAAGAGAAAGATGCCTAGATCGATGAAACATGTGTAACGTAATACGCGACTTGCAACAATAATTCGCATCAGATAAAGCAAAACGAAAACATTTGGAAATGAATAAGTGAAAGCTTTAAAAGGAACTTTACGAAAATATACATAACTTTACAAACATACGACCAACTTTACGTCTCAAATTGGTGGTAGTAACTACGGAAATTACGGAAACGCTGTTTATGTTTCAGAACAAAATTTTTCTCAGCAACATCCGCATTTGCATTGAAGTAATTAAACAATTCGTCGGAATGCCGTTAATGCACTTCGCGAGATTTCAGAGAAACGTTATTAATTTCCAAGAATTATACATGTTTTATTCCAACTGATAGTCAATAATATTTATATCGTATGACATAAAGTATTTTTATTGTTAGATGTACATTCCAATTTTTATTGTTAGATGTACATTCCAATCGTAAAGAAAATTATTATTATGTTACTATTACGTTTATAGAGACACAGTATACACGGCATGATGGAGGAAGAAAACGTAGTGCGACCTCATCAGGAAATGGCCACCCTGTCGCTTCAAGAGAAGAAATATCTTCTTGCCGTCGAGCGCGGAGATGTAGCTTCCGTTAGAAGGCGAGTTGAAACTTATGGTTAAGCATTTCCGTTGAATTTTGTTGATCTTTTTACTGTAAAAAGTATACAACAAGAACGAATATATCTTTCGTTTAATTTAATATATTTTTAGCACTCGTGTCATTTATCACGATATTATCTAAACAAACATTTTTTTTCATCTTTTAACAGTTTGAGAATATTTCTGTATATATGTATAATATATACATACATTACAGAAAAAGGAAAAGAGGAAAAAGTAGATAAAAATTTTCTTTTACTCTCGAATGTAAAATATTTGCTTGTAAAAAATTTATTTATTTGTTTTATTTATTTATTACTGATAAATTTTTTGTTTACGAGATACATACGTGTATCCTTACGATTCTTCTGACATCGGTATCTCTCCGTCTTTTTCTGAATTAAGCATACGATTATCGTTCTCCTTATCTTAACTGTGAACACGAGCATATACACGTGCCGGTAAAAATAGAAAACTGTACTGAGCAAAAGACTTATCTCGTGTGAACAGAAATCCAGCGAGGAAATGAAACTTCTTTCGTACCAAAAAAAAGAATACGAACTTTAATGACAATAACTTTTAGCGACATTAAATGTTACAATTGTTCGGAAACTTTATTTCACTTAGAATCTTTAAAGTGTAGTAAGTTTCAGACCACAGTTTATAACGCTAATTGGATTTTAATATGCATTTTAATATGCATTTTATAAAAATTTGTATGATTAACTATAAAATATAGTTATCTTGTATAATTTTGACTTAATTTTATATATATACACTTACACATACACATATATCAGAAAGATTATTCTTTTTAAATTTACATTTAAAAAATTTATATTTATAGCTATATAGTGAAAATTTTATTTCTTAATATTATTGCGAAGAACAACTCACTGCTATTTTAATGCTATTTTACAATTCTTAGGTATACATGAATAAATTTTCAATAGTTGTGGTAAAGAACCTTTGAATATCTTATGAGGCTTGTTCGTACGATTATGAAAATGTCGGAAATTTTTTCCTCATGTTAACGCAATTGGAATTGATTATAATTTATAATTAATTTCTTACTCATGAAATTCTTCTCGTGTGTAACACTTAGTATCGTTATATAAGTTCTATGAGTTACTTAAGTGTGTGAAAGCAATCGAACCGGCCTGAATAAAATAGGTTCTTTTAAATTTTCGCAAAATTATATTGAAAATTTATCTGAAATTATACATTAGGGATTCAAATCTATCGGATATTTTCTTGTTTTTATACATTCTTTGAATGATTTGAAATAAATTTTTTGACAGAGATATTGAAGTGAAATTAAAGAATTAAATTAACTACTTTGCCAAGTTAAAACAAAATTACATTTTTCAGATAATTTTAAATGGTTGTTAATAAAATATTAATTTGAATCGTTCTTGAAAAATTACAAAACATTGTTAAAAATTGAAATAACAACCGTGAATTGGAAAAACAATTTTTAGTTAAAGAAAATATATCTTCAAGTTGACCACATAAATGTGTAGTAAAAAAACATTCAGTTTTTGGAACTTTTATATATAAAAATATTTGTATTTACAAATTTTAAACGGCAATTCATCAATCTTCTGAATACTCCTGTCATTGTAGAATGCTCCAAAAAGCCCAGGAGGCCGACATTAACATCAACTGCGTGGATCCTCTCGGGCGATCGGCTCTGCTCATGGCGATCGATAATGAAAATCTGGAGATGGTGGAGCTTTTAATAGAATACAAAGTCGATACAAAGGATGCACTCCTTCACGCTATCTCCGAAGAATTCGTCGAAGCAGTGGAGGTCCTTTTGGAGCATGAAGAAAGCTTTCACAGGAATGGCGAGCCACATGTAAGTCTTTATATACATTTTTTCAAACGTGAATGCGATCTTGATAAAAAATAATAATTTATTTTAATATATATTTTATCTTTAAGTTTAATTCAACAATTATTCTTTTCACATAAATTATATTGCTCTCTTTTTTGTTGCAATTTATGATCTAACTTGACTTGTATAATTAAATTGTTCCGTCCTAAATGCAGTTTAATAAAAATATGTACAAATAAAATGTCGTATATAAATAAAATGTGTAGAGTCTAAAAATTAATTAGATCGTAAATTGATTACTCGTTATTTCGGTTATTTTAGAAGCGATTTTTCTGTACTTTATTTCATCGTCAATCGGTCTTTCTCTCGACCATAAAGACGATTCTGTCAAAGCAAATAACTGAAAAGTCGTTCGTGAAAGCAAAGGAGGAAAGGAATAACTCGGGAAATGAATTATAAGAGAAAAAAGTAAAATACGAAATTTTAAATAGAAGTCTAATCGGCTTTAACAAGAAATCAGCTTAGACAGAACTTCGATGGAATGATATTCGAAAGCGTCGAACGAATTCATTATATGGTGGAGAATTGGTTCCCTGTGAAGAAAAGTCTACCGCCCGTGGTGATGACTGATTAAGCCGATTACGCTAGTACAATGGCAGTGCGACTTCGCATCAAGAGAGATTATTTGTCAATTGTCTGTGTGGCACAAAATGTCTCCCCATTTAGTCGTATTACTTTATTATTTCCCTGTCAAGATAAAGAATTATTATGATGTCTCGTGTTATTTTATTTCGCTAAAAAGAGATTAATCTAAACATCTATTACACTCGTCGAAGAAGGATAATTGCAAAAAGTAATTCGCGTGAATAATGATTTTAGATAAATAGAATTAAATACAAATTATTTGTACATTACTTGTGTAAGAAAAGAAACTGTCGAGCGATGGACTTTTATGAAAGTACTGACTTGCGGTTTAATTCTTTAGAGTTGGGAGGCATTACCTCCTGACACAGCTACATTTACGCCGGATATTACGCCGCTGATCTTATCGGCCCATAGGGACAACTACGAAATCATAAAGATCCTTCTGGATCGTGGATCCACTTTACCGATGCCACACGATGTTCGCTGTGGGTAAGATATTTCAAAAATTTATTGACCACCTTTATGACAAGTAAGAACTATATATGGAATTGAACGCAATTCACAGTGCAATTGCGCGTAAAGAAAATTGCTCAAACATAAATTATAAAGTAAAATTTTCTTTTATAGAATTTTATGCAAGAAATATTTCAAATAAAATTTTTAATAAAAGATTCAAATCATTGTTTTAGTAATGTAAATTTATTGAGATACATTATTTAAAGTAGAAAGTAATTCTAAAGAAGAGAAAGAACGAAAATATACATATAAATATAATTCACATAAATTTAAAAAATTTTTTGATATAATTATGTGATTTATACCTACATGTAATACGCATTTCTGAAAAAAAAAGAAATTCTCAAAATGGAATGAGCATTAATTATTCTCTCTGTGTTTTAATATGCTTGATTTAAGTATAAGAGCACTCTTTTTGGGACTAATTCATACTCTCGACCGGTTTACCGCCTTATCCCTTTGTACGATGCGACAAAAGCTAATTAAATTAGGCTAAGCGTACATGAGCGCCATGTTACCACCATTGTCACTTTCCAAGAGAAAATTTAATTTGTAATATAATAGCATTACATCATATTAAGCTCATAAACCTTTGTCTCATATCTTGCACTGAAACCATAGAAAACTATCCGAATTCTTTACTGATATATGCATAAGCAGAAGATTAACTTTTTATATCATGTTATAATGTATTACACGAAAGTATCATGTGTGAGATATGCATACTCATATTTAGAATATAAAAATAAAATAATAAAAAATAAATAAATGGTATTTATATGTATATATGAAAGAAATGGAATAGAGTTTTAAATATACAAAACGATATTGGATAACAATATTTTTTATACAAGTTTGAAGAAGTGCCATTTTCAAACAAAGGTAGAAATTTTTTTACATTCTTTATTTATAGTATAACTTTTATTCAAAAATGGCACTTTTCCGTGTTTGAAATTTACGCGAAAAATTGTTATTTAAAATTATATATGTCATATTCGCTTCGTATATAAAAATAAAGAGCTTTGTAATAAAATTCTAGATTAGTATATAACTAAGTTTTTCTCGATTAAAATTAGATTTCCAGTCGAGTAACGATCGAGATGTTGATAAAAGAGACTGCAGTTGTCTTAAAAGATGATATAACGGTACGAGACACGCGGTCGCCTTGGGAAATACTCGAGAAACTCACAGGTGATCTACCGAGCTGTTTTCATTTCGATTGTTGTTGCCATTTGTTATTTATATTAGATGCGACGAATGCGTGACATCGAGAATGGAGGATTCCCTGAGGCATTCGAGGAGCCGAATAAATGCCTATCGGGCATTGGCATCGCCGTCCTTGATAGCACTGTCGTCTAAGGATCCCATTTTGACTGCCTTTGAGCTCTCTTGGGAACTTCGACGACTCTCGTTCTTGGAGCACGAATTCAAGATCGAGTATCAGGTAAAAAATGAATGTTTCCTGCAATTGTTTTTTCGAATAATATAGTTTGTCATATTGGATCGTTACAATACATCCAAATAAAAGTTTCAGCTTTATATGTATGGAATGCTCTTAAATAAAATAAGATATCACTTGATAAATGTTATGCGCTATAATTCTTTCACAAAAAATGCTTCAGCGGAATATTTACGATTTTTCAGAATGCAACAATCTTGTGAAACGTTGAAAATTTTGAAAAATATTTTTTCCAATTCTATTTTTAGATTGTCTACAATTGATTGAAATAAAATTACAAAAGTAATTTTTTGTAATTTTAATTTTTCTAAGAGAAACGTTATTAAATTCTTTAATTAGATATTTTATTTTCTCAAAAATTATTTTGAAAATTGTACAAATTTAATTAAATTTATTTACATTATATTTTATACACAACAATCATCTCAAATTTTATCATTAATTATCGTTCGTGAAAAAAATGTTAAGAATATTTATATTTATTTACATTATCCTTATTATTTTTATAGTGAAATATAAATATAATATATGATGTGACCAATTTTCTAATACAAAGACAATACATGACAAAAAATTCGCAATTCGTTTTTGCTTTTCGAGCGAATTGAGATGCAATCATTGTTTCCTTTTCGACAGTTTCCTTCTTGCGTAGTAGTCTCATTTCACGGGAGAAATTTATCTTGCGGTAAAGCACTTTGGTACAACAGTTAACACGTGTTTTCCTTAATTTAGCGGTCATGTAGATGTATGTTTGCGCGGTGCGTTTTCGCTCTCGTTCCTCGAGCTTAGGTGAAGCGCATTCCTCAAGCTCTACGTTATCCTCTATCTTTTTCACTTCTCTCTG
The DNA here is from genome assembly GCF_025532165.1 of Camponotus vicinus. Taxonomy (NCBI): domain Eukaryota; kingdom Metazoa; phylum Arthropoda; class Insecta; order Hymenoptera; family Formicidae; genus Camponotus; species Camponotus vicinus. Next base: position 5,658,860 of record NW_028141949.1, read on the forward strand.
TACTTAAGTAGCAAAAGTTTAAATGTTCGTGCATGCTCAAGCAACTTTTGATTTATATTCTCATAAATTGCGCTCCCCAGCAGCAATATGGCGAACGAAACAATAACGCGTTACTATCGATATTGTGCTTTTATAATTTTTCTTATCATGCCTTTTGTTTTCTCTTCAGCTTCTTCAACATTCCCATTTTGTCTCTTGGCCCTTCTCAAGCTTTTTCAACGTTATCATCAGTCTCGTTTCTCTTTGTTCTTTATTCCACTCACTTTTTCTTTCAGAAGCATCATCTTTTTATTTCCCCCATTGTTATATCTTTTCCTATTTATCAAGTGTCAATCATGGGAAACAGCTCGATCAAAATGACTTTGAAGAAAAATGAATAAGATTTGATAAATTGCTAAGCAATCCTTCTCAGTTTCTTTCTCAATTGTGTGCTGTATTCCTATCTTCTTTTTACTTTGGAAAAAAAAGATAATTTTATTCGTAATCTCTTTTATTCATATTTAAGCCACACTCGGCCTGATATTTTAATCTTTCATGTAATATTTATGCATAGCAAAATATCTTCTTCTCCTTTTTGTCCATCACAGAAAAATATTGAGAGATATGTTAAATATCGTGCATTGTCTGATGTGAGTGTTTGCATCCCGTGAGACAATTTCAGTTTACGATATCGTTGAGATTAAAGATTAGCAACTTGATGTTGCAGATTCCAATTTAGGGTAACAGTGGTCTTTCCAGATAAACCATGCTTTTTCAGATAACTTCGCAATAACATTATCTCGTCTATTCTTTAACTTCTATTTTTGCATCACATATATTTTTCGATTTATAATAAATAATTTTAGATAATTTGAGTTACAAAAAAGTAATATCTAGAATGACAAATAGAGAAAAACTATCATATTTAAAACTATGTGAAATACTTTGATAGACAAATCCTTCCTGCCAAATGATATGTATATTTGTTTGACGATTGGTAAACAAATCGAAAAGATTTTTCGATTTGTTTACCAATCGTCAAACAAATATACATATCATTTGGCAGGAAGGATTTGTCTATCAAAGTATTTCACATAGTTTTAAATATGATAGTTTTTCTCTATTTGTCATTCTAGATATTACTTTTTTGTAACTTTTTTGTAATCGAAAAGATTTTTCGATTTGATTTTATCATACGGACCATTTTTCATTTATAATTTTTTGATTGGTAAACAATTAAATTAAAAAATAGATTACAAGTACAGTTTCCTTATATCGTTTCATTAAGTGAAAAAAACTTGCTGTGGAGATTCTTGACTTTGTTCGCCAGCTAACAATGCGAGACACATAGTAGAGTATAGACTACTATATCCATAAGTACGTGACGAGAATCCGATTGGACTCGGGGCAAGATTGGCGAGCGATTAGGATAGGATCTCGAACGCTTGTCGACCTTGCAGGAAGCCTGGAAGTTCGATCAGCTTGGCTTTGTCAAGCGTGAGAATTCCTTTGCGACTTGTAATTTCTGACATGTGAAGCACAGAAAATTCGTCGAATTTCCCTTAGAAATATCGAGAAACCATTTTGAATTCTCCGAACAAAATAGGGAAATTATTTTTTACAATCTTAGAAAATTAGATGCTTTGAAGGATACGCGCGTTTTCGAAATTGCATTACGAGGTACTTATATCGACAATATATGTGATTTCAGGAGCTTCGAAGACAGTGCCAAGATTTTGCGACAGCTTTGCTAGACCACACTAGAAGTTCCTACGAGCTCGAAGTCCTGCTGAATCACGACCCAACGGGACCAGCTTTTGAACACGGAGAGAGAATGCATCTCAATCGCTTAAAATTAGCCATTAAGTTGAGGCAAAAAAAGGTATACAAAATTGAAACGAAAGAGATAAATCTTATTTAGATTTTTTATTATATCTTATTATAGAAAAGGTATAGAATTAAATTTTTTTCGTATTCTTGATAATGAAATATGCAACGTTAAATTTTGTATATATTTAAATAATCGTATAATTATTTCAAATCGAATATGCGGAGAAATTTTCTACAATTTCAAACACATATAAGATGTATAACAATTATATCATCAATTTCCTATTCGATTGCAACTTTCGAAATATTGACAGGGTTAATTGAGCTTCAATTAAACAGTGGAGCAGAGACCGAGGACGTTCGTTTGTTTAATGTTATAATTAGGAACGACAGTTTAGACAGCAATTGCAGTTTAAACTCTGATTGCGCTAAAGGTATTGCTACCTTTCGCTCAGTCGCGTGACCGGAAGCTGTCGGTCAATATCGCGTTACCTGGATGTTTTCAGTTCGTAGCGCATCCTAATGTACAACAGCTACTTGCATCGATCTGGTACGAGGGCCTGCCAGGATTCCGAAGAAAGAACATGTTCCTCCAGGCGCTGGAGATCGTCAGGATCGGCATTCTTTTCCCGTTCTTCAGCGTGGCATACATCATCGCACCTCATAGCATGGTCGGTCAGACCATGAGAAAGCCATTTATCAAATTCATCTGTAACTCCGCGTCGTATTTCACTTTTCTATGTAAGTATATTTTCACAATTTTATAAGTTGCAACGTAATTTAACTTTACTTAGATATGCTCTAGTTTTAGAAGTTGCAACTTTTTAAGCTGTGTACATAAAGCGCTGTTTTATCTATTAATTATACTGATAAAATCAAAGATAAAATAAATCTTTACGCTAATTCGTGCAAAACAGATGAAACGCTCCGATAATAGATGAGGCATTTTATAATCGGAGCAATTTCTTGTCACACTTTAAATCTAACCACTTGGCACGACATCCGGCCATAACCTGCCATTTCCTAGATTGTTCGCCACACTTGATCAACGTGACCTAAATATCCGGTTCATTCCGGAAATATCAGTGGCACCGCTGAATCAGCTCGATACCTATCGCCAATTCCTACAAACATCCCTCTTATTCTTGGTTCGCTTTACAACTGAAACCATATTCGATTTCAAAATTGATGTGTGAAATTGTTTCTAGTCTCAATAACTGATTTCCGATTGAAATTGGCTCAAATAATTGTTGCAATGCAATATCTGATTTTGAAATCAATGACGTTATTCGATTTGCGATGCCGGAAATCAATATTGAGATCAATATATATATATGATTTCGCATATTAACTACGTATATTGGAGAGATCGATTCCGAAATCGAAAATGTGCACATTCCATTAAGTAAAACAATTTGAAATGGCTCGTATTACTGTAGCACTTATATATAAAGTATTAAAATTGTTTTTATTTCTTCAATAATTTTGTTTTCCCTTCTGCGATACTTTGTTAATTTTTGAAATAATCAAATCGATTACATTAAATATCGTATTGATGAGCTAATATGTAATTCTATCAAGAAATTTTCACGAAGCTAACGAAACGTGAATTTTACTTTTACGACCAGCTAATTTAAAAGGAATTATTTGATTGAATATAATTTTATCTAGTTTAGCATACATACGAGCGAATGTAAATTATTGGGTCATTGCATATAAAACATCAATTTTACATCAACAATTTTTAGGCAATCTTCGGAGCAATAAAATAAGTGCAATTAAGACAATATTTTTTCACATTTCTTAAAAAAAAAAAACCATTTTAATAATCTTAATTGATCAAATGAAGAAAGTTTCAAGATAGAAAAATCTAAAAAATATTTCCAATTTCATATTTCGAGCATTAAATTTTGAATATTAATTTCCATTTTTTTTACGTTAATATTAACGTGAATATTCTTTTTTTCTAGATATAGTAAATACTATATAAATTATTTTTGCAATCATACATTTATACACATACACATACATACACAGACATACACATATGATATACTTTAGAATCATCCAATAAAGTTACACGAATTTTTCCATTAATTTGCTATAATTTGAGAAATTGCAAACATTTTGTGAAAATTAAAACTTTATAAGAGGTATTATTTTAACGATACATGTAATACATTTGATTATTAATAGACGTTCATCTTATAAGTTTTAAAAATTCGATGTCTTACATGTAATGACCAAATAATTTCACGTGTTTAGCAATATTCAGTATGATTCATTCTATGGAAGTGTTCAAAAAGGAGAGTGACACGCATTACGAGCAGCATTTCCTATGGCATATTTAACTTTCCGGCACGTTGGCAGATCAAACACTTATGTGGTAAACATTAAACAGTTTACAAATACCTTTCGATGCCGCTACCAATAATAGTGGTGCACTAATGTACGGAATTCAGACGGTTAAGAAACATTTCGAGAATAATTAATTGCATGATCGACCACAAACGATATATCATTGGCTTCTGTTATTTAATATACGTAATTATACAAAATACTTCTCTATTTTATTTGAAAAAAATTTTAATAGCAGACTCTTCAATGAATTTAGAGCGAAACTTAAAAATGATTCATTTTTGAAAATGAGTTTCATAAGAGAAGCTGTTTTTATTCTTCGCAGCTTTCTAACTAATTTGCATCTGAGATGTCAAATCTCACCAAACCGAAGTCTATTTAAGACTTGAAAGCGAAATACGATTTATTTTTTCTATCTATTATTTTTATCTTTATTCCGGCAAAAATTTTTAACAATGGAAAATTTTTAACAATAATTGCGCATAATTTTGTTTGCGCAGTCATGTTAATTCTGGCTAGTCAGCGGATAGAAAACGTAATCGATAGTTGGATGGGACACGACGTTGTGGAAAACGAACCAACGCGAACGAAACGTGGTGCTCCACCAACGGTCGTGGAATGGTAAGATTTCCTTTCATTTCTGTATTACGTGTTATTAAAGTTTTCAACTTGACAGTTTAAGTTTCTTAATTTTGGATAAGAACAATAGCGAGAGAAATCTTTTACGCGAAAAGTACAAGCAATTTTAATAGTTGTGAAAAGAAAGAGTATGAACTTAAGAAATAAGAAGAGTAAAGTAAGAAAAGCCGGATAAAATCCATTTAATATCTACCGCTTATGACACTCTCCGTTCGTGCGGAAAACGGTAATATGGAACGTAGAAGCGTTACATGCAGTAAGTCGGTGGTAAACGAGATAAAGCCCCGGAGACACATGCAATCTCGAGGGGTCTTTTTCTCACGATGACGAGATCGAAATGAGAGACTCAAGACCTGTCATATTGCAAATTTATGCTCACTTCATGTCTGAATTGATTTTACATTTAATTTAGCACGTTTAATTAATACGGTATCCCTAACTCTATAGTAAATAATTAATAAATAAAGACGTAAGTAATATATTACAATAATAAAAAGTAAAGAAATACAAGAAAAGAGATATTGAGAAACTAAAGAGGTATTAAAAGAAACTTTAAATAAATTTTGAACAATATCAATTGAATTGAAAGACATTAAATGAAATAAATTTTGCGCCTTTTTTTCATTCTCTCTCTCCCTCCTTTTTCTTTTTCGTCTTTTTTCTCTTTCTTTCTCTTGAAGAGACTAAAATCGAAACGAAGCGACCAAAATGTAATGCGCTATAGGATTATATTGGCCTGGGTATCGGGGTTGATCTGGTCGGAGGTGAAGCAATTGTGGGACGTGGGCCTGGAGGAATACGTGAATGACATGTGGAATGTGATCGACTTCATAACGAACTCGCTGTATGTAGCCACAGTCGCGCTCAGAGTCGTAGCTTACTATAGAGTGCAAAAGGAAAACGAGGGTCAGGCACCGGAATCACTGATCGTGCTTCAGCGTGAGCAATGGGACACTTGGGATCCGATGCTCATCTCCGAGGGCCTCTTCTCCGCTGCCAACATCTTTAGGTAATAAATCGCACAAGCGCTCGGAGAGCACTTTGTATATCTCTGTTGTTGCCTAGGAGTTTAGAATAAAATAACCGCGCGATAAACTAAGGTAATCTTTTTAGTTTTGTAATTCTTTACACAACTAAAATATGTGTAAAATTTTTAAATACTTAATTTTTTTATTAGGCAATAAATAAATAATGTTATAATATAAATTATAATATTTTTTAAGCTTATTTTAGACAATCTATAATTCGCGATACACGATACACTTCGATGCAGAATTTTATTTTTAGTTTTATATCGTATAATGTAAAATACATTTGCAGAAATAAAAAATACGCATATCTATTAGAATGTGCAACAAAAATATAAGAAAAATATAAGTAGATTTCTATTTTGAATTTTGCTGAAAATTTTATAATTCACGGAAAAATGGATTTCTTTTTAATTTTAATTTCATGATTTTGAAATTTATGTAACTAAATGCATTGCATTTAAAATGCATTTTGAATGCGAATAATTACTGCATTGCGTCTAGAATGCGAATGAATTTTTAATTACATTAAAGAGTCGTGCAGCAATATGCTACATAATGTGAAAAAATTGAGAAAGTTAATATAGGAAACTATTCCTCGGTATTATTTGAATTACAACAATGAACAATGTTACGTTGTAGTTCGCTAAAGCTCGTCTACATATTCTCTGTGAATCCTCATCTCGGTCCACTGCAAGTTTCCCTATCGAGGATGGTCGTGGATATCATGAAATTTTTTTTTCTCTATGTGCTGGTTCTCTTCGCTTTCTCGTGCGGTAAATAAAATTAAAAAATCATGACGATACAAAGACACACATTGCACAAGAGAAATATTAACGTAAACACACAACGTTTGTTAGGACTCAATCAACTTCTCTGGTATTACGCCGACATGGAGAAGAAACGATGTCCCACGGAGATGGCATATCCACCCAACGCCAATGTTACTACTGATTCCAACGCATGTATTGTTTGGCGCCGATTCGCAAAGTATGTAGTGCCAATTTTTTTGAATAAATATTTGCGTGCATTATAAAAAATATGGAATTAAAAAGAGTTTAATTCCCATGCAAAGTGTGAAAAAAATAAGAAAAATTAAAATCGATATTTTATTCCAGAAATTAGATATTATAAAAGAATATAATATAAATAGATATTATAAAATAATATGATATAAATTCATTAGATATTATAAATTCTATTTTTTCTTTTCATTATTCTTTATGTATTATATTGTTTAAATTATTTTGAATGATATATGATAAAGATTTTCGCGGCAGTTTGTTTGAGACAATACAAACACTATTTTGGGCGGTTTTCGGCTTGGTGGACCTCGAGAGCTTCGAATTAGACGGCATCAAAGTGTTCACTAGGTTCTGGGGTATGTTGATGTTTGGCACTTACTCGGTCATCAACATCGTCGTCCTCTTGAATCTCCTAATCGCCATGATGAATCATTCCTATCAATTAATCTCGGTAAGTGTCTCCCATCTTCTCTACGAATTTCTTCGACTTTATTTATGACAAAATCTTCGAGCATAGTTACAAGAACTTTAGAGAGAAACGGGGAAAATGAGAGAAACTATAAATGAATCGCTAACTTTAGTCGCATTAAACACGAAAGCGACACTTATTCGCCTTCGTGAGAATTAATGAAAATGAACGCGAGATTCTGAAAAACGACAACAACAACGGCTGCGAAATGTATCATATATTTTTCGCGTTTATAATTAACTGAAGCTAATTAGGGGCAATTCGATGTGCTCGTAATTAGGAACGCGCCGACGTCGAGTGGAAATTCGCGAGGAGCAAACTCTGGATCAGCTATTTCGAGGAGGGTGGAACGGTTCCGCCGCCTTTTAACATTATACCGACCCCGAAGAGCGCCTGGTACATCGTGCAATGGATATATCGGAAGTGTTGTGGACACAGCAGGGCGGCCAAGAAGGAACACATGCGCACGATTAGGGTAAAGGATAGTTCGCAGAATTTTCGAATAGTTAGAATAGTAACTGTAACGCTCTGTCATTTTTGTAATAAAATTCTCTGGGGATTCCTCTTGCACGTAATTTGTGAACGTGAATCTCTTATCTCTCGCGAAATGCAAAGCTAGAAATAAAATGTCAATACACTATTGTGAGAAATTCAGCTCAGAGAGAATACTGAAAGATGTTGAAAAGTGCGCTTTATCGTAAGAAATTTTCTGCGAATTTCTCTCCGAAGCTACGGTCTCATTTTTAAATTTAAAAATTTAGTCCTTAGATATGGGAGAAATGGCGAGAATATTTAGAGCTGGATTTTGAGTACCAGGAGAAAAGTTTTCACATTTTTTAGAACTTGTAGAAGATATTAAACCCATGGCAAAGTTTTGTCGTTATTAGTCACAACACGTTTTGCATATTTATAGATCGGGCTTAGATATATACAGAGTTTCCCAGACCATCAACTTTTATCTATCGACTCTGTGGTTGAAGGGTTTGAAGGTAGTTTTTAACAAAAATAACGAAGATCCATAACTTTTCAAACTACAAACGATTGAAGATAAAAGAGTTTCTCTAACAATATTCAAAGTAATTTTTCCCGAAAACAAAGTATAATATGTAGAAAAGATTTTATTCTCTCTATATTTTTAATTTAATCTTGCACAAAGAGTCATCTCCTTTTTTGATTATGTTTTCGATTCTGCATAATATTAATATACAATATCTTTTATAATAAAAGTCCACAATAACTTATAGTGACGCTTCGTATTTTCACTAAGAGAGGATTTAAATAAGATTTTTTGTTCAGAAAGTTCAAATAATGCAATAGTTTGACAAATTTAGGACACACTACGTAGAATGTATCGTAATACACTTTGTAATGAAAACTTGATGCTGAAAGGTCTCAATTTCTGATTCTCTTGTCTCAGCGAAAAGTCAAGCAGGCCTCCGAGCGAGACTTTAGATATCAAAGTATCATGAGAAATTTGGTAAGACGATATGTCACCGTTGAACAACGCAAGGCGGAAAACGAGGGCGTTACGGAGGACGATGTAAACGAGATCAAACAGGATATTAGCGCATTTCGTTGCGAGCTCATCGAGATACTCAAGAATTCCGGGATGAACACGTCCACGGCAGCGAGCAGCGGTACCGGTAAGTCGCACAAATATTCCGCATGAAACGCATCGATTTTTTTTTTGCATAGTTTTTACCGATGTAAAATGTATGATGCTGAATATCGATCGTGAGAATCAATTTCTGTTTCATAAACGAATTCATTTAGAGAGTTGGAACAATTTTATCGTGAGATTTAATTTTATGCAATTAAATAACGTTTCGATTCTAAAATAAAACCGTGCATTCGACACGGTAACAAACGAATGTGTTACTGAATTAACAACAAGAATCACATATGAGCGATGGCGCGCAATTCCTGGTAATCCGCAAATCATTAATCACATCACGCGTAATGTCGAAACTTTAAATTTAATTCCGCGATTCTGCTCGAGGATGCCGATCATTATTTTACTCGCAGTAACGCTCGCATTAGTCATCCGAATGAGAGTCCCCCTTGTAATTTGAAATTAAAGAAGGCCCTATTAATCACTTAGAGTTTCAGAGCTAATTACCGTAATTAAGGATCCAACTACTATTCAGCTATTGCGCCGCTTTGAATCTCTGATTATTCGTAACGAGAGAATATGTGTATTCCGCATAAATTTCAAATAAATATAAATAATACCTGTGTGTGCGTTATAATCTAATTTTTATTTTTTTCTTTAGTTGTGATAAAGTAGACGTAAAAAATTTCTCTTTCATTAATATATAAATAGCTTAAAAGCTTTCTAACTGCTTAAAAACTCCAGCAGGCTTTAAAAGATGTAAATTTTTTATATTTCTTCCAATCCTTGTTACACTGTTTTATTCTATATCGGACATATATATATTGTCCTCATTTGCCTATACATTGTAATTTATATCCTTCATTTACATTATGCATTATTGAACATAGCTATCTACGTAGTTGTTTAAGTTTCTTTAAGGGTCTTTAAATTGTTGTAGATTGCTTGTTCGTCGATTTTTTGTTTACCCCGTAGACGATAGCCTTAAAGATATGTCCGTAGGTGCGGGTGGTAAGAAGAATCGCCAAAAGGAGCGACGTTTGATGAAGGGTTTCAACATCGGGCCGCAACCGGGCGGAAGCGGCACTCTGCCGCCCGTGGCCGAGTTTATCGCGTCCCTTCAACAAGCGCAGCACGAGAACTCTCATCAAGACCTATTTGGCTCGACTCTAAGCGGCATATTCGGATCGGGCGTAAAGAAGAGCCCACATCACATCAGCACTAATAGCGTGCCTGGACTGGCCACTGGACCGCAACAAATTCGCGGCATCAGAGGTAGCTCCCGGAAGAAGCGTTGGGGCACTTTAATCGAGGCTGCGAAAGCCGGAAGAGTGTCTAGACTGATCGGTAAGTCGATTAATGTTTTTTTCCATTAATGTTTATCTTAAGTAATAATTAAGTAGTATAGATTAATATTTTCATGCGACGATACTTTCTCATTTATTTTTTAAACGAGTATATAATTAAAATAAAGTCAAAATTTAATCTTTGTTAGAATACGAAATATGATCTGAAATTATATTTTATCAATTAAGATTGCGAAAAAGTATTTAGAAAAAATAAATAAAAATGATTTATTATTGCTAAATATCTTATTGGATCATTCATTATCTTTTCTCATTTTCTATTTAGTAATTTGATATTATAATTAAGTCTTTTCGTTAAATTTATTAATATTATCAAGAACTTTAATTTAATATATTTTTCATATCAAATTTTACATATTGCAGTGGTTGATAATTTTTAGAACGCTCATTATTTTATTTCTTCGTGCTTTCTAGTGTAAAATAGAATGATAGTAATCAAATCAATTTATAATTATGAGCAAATGTTGTTTTTTTCTCTTCCCAGGTAGATCTCGTTCGGAAGACTCGGTGTATTCTCCGGCGTCCGAGGACGGTGGATCGCGATCTGAGGGTTCGTCAGACTCAAAATCTTCTTTGGAAATGGCAAGTCAGGACGTACAAAGTACGCAGCATTCTCATCACTCTCACTCTCACGCGCATCATCACGAGACACATCACATGTTCAGTCACGGCCTGGGTCCGGCTTTGGCCGCCCTGAGAAAAAAGCGTAAGAAGTTCTCCTCTTCGAGATCGTCCACGCCCGCGATGACCAGCAGTACCAACACGAATCCCGCGGATTCAAGCACAATACATTCGGTCGCTACCATCCTGGCATCCAAGGTCTGCTCCAAGAAGCAGCTGCAACGCGCCAGCAGCGTCCCAACTCGAGGCCCCGAAATAACACCGCAATCATCAATAACGACTCGACGACACGAAGTTATACAGAGCCAACAGCCCAGCTTCGAGGTCATCGAGGTCGCCAGTATCAGCGAACAGCAAAGTGAGTTAATATTATTACGCAGAACATTTTTCATGAGAATGTAGCAGCAATAATCCTGTGCGCGCGTATTTAATATTTTATATGTATATATATGCAGATTTTTATTTTTATTTTATTAAATTTATAACTTCTTTGTAAAAATTTTTTTAATATTTAGAAAATTTTAAGTATCTTTGTGCGTTGAAGTTTTTTATTTTGTAAATAAATATAAAAGAAGAGAAATTCTTATAATGTGATTGTCATTATTTTGCAGATGTTGTCAGTTCAATACCATTGACACCATCGACCACTGAGGAGAGCGTAGCGGCGAGCGTCCCGACGTCGAAGTTTACGGCGAAACGAAACGGATCGGCGACGACGCAGCTGCATCTTCCCGGCATCGAACCGATTTCCGGCCACGATGTGTCTACCGGCTGGCTCTGAGGAAACCGACGTGTCGCCGGGCTGCGGCGGCCAATCAGCTGACATCAGCTGACAGGAAACATCAATCGAAACTCAGCTTCGGGCTTCGTCTTCAACAGCCATGAAGTTAGAACGACGCCGACGATGGTACACGCACGCACGCGACACGATCGTCCCGACGTCGGCAGACGCACAATGATGCCTTTCTCGCGACATGACATGCCAATGCCGATTAAACGTAAGAGCGACATCGGGAATCTCGAAGAGAAACCCATCCTCTCGTCGACCCATCCTCCTTTCACCACCTGAATGAAGCATCCTTTCAGTACGAGTGTGGCTTCCTTCTAATTATACGATGTCCGATGATGAGGTAACGAATCGAAAAAACTATTATTCTATTTATTAAATAATTTATTTGCATTATATTTATGTGTATATATATTTATTTATTTATTTTTATATTTTATACATTTTACTTATGCAAAGAAATTTCAATGATTCTGATAAGTTTTTTATTATTTTTGTTTTTTTTTTTAATTTTAAACATATTAAATATAGTAGTTGCATACTGACATAATATACATAAAAATGTATTTAGCATCATTCGTGCAACATTTATTATTTAGTCATTTTAAAATTAGTGAGGACCATGAAATATCGTACATCCGTACAATTGATCGTAGACTACGGGATTTTTTGTTTTACGCGATCGCGGAATTCGCGTGACTACTTTAAGCAACGATCGATGGAATAAATGAGTACTGACAATGAGGATTATTACTATTACTATTACTGCCAGAACGCGGAAATTACATATGTGAATCGGCAACAAATAGCCTAGTCAACACTAGTCAGTCAGAAGATCTCGTAACAAGGTGAAAAAAAAAATAATTATTATATTATTAAGTTAACTTCGAGAGACGACGAATTACATTGTGTCAAGCAGAGAAGTAGCAAAATAAAGTTAAATATCGTATCTTCAGAGAGCTGGTCTACTGAAGTACGAAATTAGCCTTCTAGCTCCATTTGAGTGATTGTTTCTTCAGCAATTTATTTCTTCTGTGTGTATATATATATATATATATATATACAGAAGAAATATATATATATATATATATATATATATATATATCTCACGGATTTGCTGTAATTACGAACTAATCGATACAATCATTGCCAATGGAGGATTTTTATTATTTTTTATTCTACAATAGTTTAGCAAATAACACGATCACACACAAACAGTGCGTGTGTGTATGTATGTGTCCAGAGAATTGATTATGTAATCTTTCTTCCGCAAGATACGCAATAAATTGCGTGAAAAAGAGAAAAAGACGGATCCTTAAAGTTTCATTTTTCAAAATATCAGTCAAAAGTAAACAGTCATAATTCCAAGTTTGCCAATAAATCGATCTTTAATGATCCAGAACGTATTCTCCGTCTACATTAAGATTTATGAATAGCTTCTCGAAATCTTTCGTTAATCGTCGAAATCGGCGAAATCGATTTGCTCGGATTTTTCGCGAGATGCGGAAGAGCAGGAACAAATGGCACGACCAAAAAAACACACCGTAGTAGTACGTAGTCGAGTAGTGGCCTAAAAAAACGGAAGTCCTAGAGATATTACGTACTACTTCTCCTAGATATTACATATACGTTATATGTACGTTAATAATAATAATTATTATTACTATTGTTAATGTGTTAAACGAACATCGCGCGATTAGTACCACAGGTAAGTCCTCGAGAAGCGAGTCGCCTTAAGCGCACTGTCCAATCGCTCGCTTCATTCCTCTTTCATCATCGATCTTCCCGTGGTCTCGATAGCGCCAAAAAGAGATATAGTCATTAAAAAAAATGCTATACATCTACCAAAAAACGAATCTCAAACTATATGTTGTATTTATTTGGAGCAACATTATTTTAAATAAAATAAAATAGCATTAATATGGTATTAAATAAAATAGTGTTAGAATTTCAATAAGTTAAATGTGGCAAAAAAATATAAATTTTTAATAATAATGAAGACAATTAATGAAATTTTTTTAAAATTGTGTAACATTGCATATAAGAAATAATAAAAGGATACATTACTTGATAATTAATACTTTATTAAACAGTCTTGAATTGATGATTTGACAGTCTTGGTAGATGTATAGTGATTTAATCATCCTACCGCCTACGTGTATTATTTATATATGAGATTATTAATGTAATTTTATGAAGTTAGATCTCCAGTTGATGGTAGCGAGTGTTCGTTGTGGAAAAAAAGAAGGGATTTCTTTAAACAACACATAAGCGGAATCAATTGATTTTAATAAGTATGAAGATAAAAAAACTCAGAATTATTTGAATAATAAAAGTCCTGCAAATCCGATCGTTTTTTTCATATATGATTGTAAATGTATTATAATTATAGAATTTTTCTATCCACGAATACAGCCGCATGATTTCGCGAAAAATAATTGAAAACTGTAATGGCGTCGAAAGATCTCTTGAGTAATTTTTGGGTGTTTTCCAAAAACAGCGTTCATCGCAATTCAAAGTCCGTAGTGAATTATGGGCGCATGAATCATAATGTCGGAACGTAAAGATAACAAGCGCAATGCCTTGTAGGCATTGCACTTGTTATTAATAGCCTGAATGAACGTATGTTTGCTCAAGGCGAGGGTTTCGTAATGTGATTGCAAAAAAGATCGACGCGAGAAGCGAGAATCAATCGGATATGTTTAACTCAGGATTTAATTTTAGTTGCTTCTTTTAAATGTATATATATTTGTGATATAATGTCGATAAGTTTTGACAGACACAAAGAATTTTTTTAACTTTTTTGGTGGCAATGAATATTTAATACTACGGTTAATCCTTTGAGTTGTGATATTAATTTGTTGCAATGTAGACGATAGAATTTGATTAAACAGATGCATTACGAGAGAAACATATTATCCGATATAAAGCGATTATATCGCGTTATAAGATCAATTGAAATTCGATGGAATTAGCAGAGAACACCGATACGAAATGACCATTAATAAAATATCATTTATTCTGATAATTCGTTTATTTTGCACCCAACATTTTATAGTGAATATAAAACGCAGCATAATGCTTAGTTAGTTACGCGATTAATTTAAAAACAAGCAATACACCGGCAGTGAAGAAATAACATAGTAATGTAATATCGATATTTTATAAAAGCGTTGATTAATATTATATATCATGAAATGGAATGTTCAATATGAATCAATAGATTGTACAATATTGTTAAATGACTTCAATCTTGTTCGCGATAATCGAAGAGATGATTTTAATAATTCAATTTTTTTTACAAAAATTATATGTCTTTACTATGTAGTTGTAAAAAAGTGCTATAAAAATGGAAAAACCTGAAATAGTAAACAAAGCACAATGATCCATTTATGCGTTCAAATTATATATATGGCATAAGTCATACGTTCTAACATTAAAAACTTTTTTACAAAAATTTACTTCTTTATAGGTAACTAAAATTATCTCTTTTTCTATATAAAATATTCTAAAATCCTTAAAATATTTACTATATGCTAAATTAAATGCCATCTCAAAATATAAAATTTCTTCTCAACTCTTATAATTCGTCACACGGTTGAAGCTCGCAGCGATAACGACGATGCAATTTTTTCGGGCAAGGACGACCGCCATTTGCAGCTTCTCGCTAATTACAAAAAGAATATTATTAAAACAGGAGAGAAGTATATAATATCAGAGGAAGGGGAATATAATATTATGTCATTAAAACTTTATAATAATATTTATATTAATAATATCACTTTATAAATATTAATATTAATATCAATATTAAATATTAATATTAATATTTTAATTTGCAGCAGTTATCTAATCTCAGTGAATTTGCGTATGTCCCCCGATTAACGCGCCCGTAATTGCCAAAAACTCATTAACTTACCTCGATGACACGGTAACTGGTTGAGCGGCCGATTCCGCAAGTGACACTACACGGTGACCAATTTGACCAACGCGTCACCACGCAATCCACGGGGAGAGCGGGAGGTGGAGTAAGCGATTCGCTAGGTATTTGGTCTCGGTTCACGGTCTCGTTAAAAGACTGACCGGTAAGAACAGCTCGTACCTATGTAGAAGCAAGAATTTTAATAACGCCTCAGTCTTGCGTTTATATTTTCGAAAAATTTTCTCGCTTACGATGCCACACGTGTTGTTGCATTCGTCTGTAGTTAGGAAATTATTTCGGTTGCCGCGACATCCCCCGTACGCGAAAGGTACGCACATTAATTTCTGCGGGTTGAAGGCCCATCTCTGGAAGTAGCCTCGGCACGGGCCAGGTTCTGCCTCCTCCATACACACGACTGTATAAAAAGATACGTGATATATATTTCAAAATTTAATAATTGTTTTGAAAAACTACATCTCTCTCATATATGCATACAAATGTCATAAAATCAATATTTAATTTTAATACTATCCAAAAAAAAGATTCTCTTTGTTCTCTTCTCTGTCTTTCTGTCTGTCTGTCTCTCTCTCTCTCTCTCTCTCTCTCTCTCTCTCTCTCTCTCTCTCTCTCTCTCAGTATAAAATATTAAAATTTATATTTTTATAATTTTTTAAATTTATATTTTACCTTTTGCCGTTGCCATGTCGAATGTACAGTCCGATTGGACGAGACACGGTCGTTGCTGAACCAATTCCACGCGCGAGGAGCATTCCATCTGCAGAGACGGATCGACTAACAGCAACCTGGTCCTCAATTTCATACCCTTGCCGCAAGAAGCGCTACACGGCGACCAGTCGGACCATTCCGTTACCTTAAATTATCCGTTATTAACCATTATTGTTACATTATCACATAGCAAAAATTCGTTTTGCTGCAGACGGATTGATGAACCGCGTACCCTGCAGACAGGATCGATTTGCTCTTCCGTTCCCGCCGGGCAAGGTGGTTCCATGCACTTATCCTTCTCGACGAGAGACACGAGTGGACACCGTTTGCGGCCACGGCGATCGCGGAATTTCCTCGTGCGCATTTTTAACCCTATTCCGCACGTGTTTGAACATTCGGACCACTCGCTCCATTCGGTGGTTTCGCAAAGTGGGTCCCTGCCGCTTCGCGACGAAATCACATCATCGTCGCTTTCTTCCTCGCCCCTGAAAAATAACACGCCGACTTCTCTGAACATGTATATTTACATGAGGATGAAATCTATTCAGTAAATGCATGAGGGATTGATATTTGTAAAATGATCGCGCGACTTTTTACGAAGAATATTGATTTTTTTAATTTTGACACAAAGATAAGTGACGATGTAAATGTTCGCTTGAATTGCGAATGTACTCACGAGCACTCTGCAATAGACGCGACGCACATTTCCTTCGAGACCAATTGTCTATTGCAATTAAGCATGGCGGCTTTTTCCGGCATTCTGTATGACCTTGTGCGCATCCTTAGACCCTTACCGCAGGTCACGGAACACGAGGACCACGGGGAGTAATCCGTCGTTTGACACTCGGCTTAAAAATCAAAACAGGATAAAGCTAAAATCGTACTTTTCAATCGTAAAGTAAACTCAATATCCTCATTAATAATTGACGGCATCATTAAAATATTACGTACAATAATTTTCTAAGAAGAAGACTGATAAAATTAAATTAAATCTCAGAGCATTTAAAAAAAGGGATTGAATATTAAAGACATATGCATACGTCTCGATGTATCCTCGGTATTCTCGGCCACTT
This sequence comes from Camponotus vicinus, assembly GCF_025532165.1. Classification (NCBI taxonomy): domain Eukaryota; kingdom Metazoa; phylum Arthropoda; class Insecta; order Hymenoptera; family Formicidae; genus Camponotus; species Camponotus vicinus. Next base: position 5,676,296 of record NW_028141949.1, read on the forward strand.
CTAATTCGGCCACTTGCTGCTGCAGAAGTTCCTCGCTACATTCGCGCGAGATGATCTTCTCCCGATTTAAGTACAGTCGGGCCAACGGATGCATCGGTCTACCAGACGGATCGTAGAACGGAGATCGCGGGTCTTCCGGATAGAGCGTCGTTATGGGCTTCATTTTCTCGCGCGGTTTCGTCTCGGAATTTGGCGACATGTAACTGATGCCATTGTCGGTGCCAGCGTCCCAAGGATAAAGATCGATTATCATGCTCCTCGCCCATGTGCAGTCCTTCTGACAAAGATTCAGTTTGCTCACTCCTACTACCCAGTCAGGAGATGGGCCCAGCATAGAAGCCACTGAGAGAAGATTATGTCTTCGGTCCACTCTATCAAATATAGTTCAACGAATCGATCTATTATAATAATTATTATTGATTATAAAGTACCTTTCTCTAGAACAGGATATCAAATATTAAAATTTTTTGGAATTTTTTAAATTACTTTTCGCAAAATTCGAAAATATTCGAAAATTATCCAGGAATGTTTTAATTCAAATATCTGAATATTAAAAAAGAGATCAAGAAGTTTTACATTATCATGATTATTAACATGAAGAGAATTTTAAGATTTCGAAATAAATATTTTACAAGACAATATAAGTACCTAAAGCTTGTCGTCGTATTGGTATTGACATTAGGATACCAAAGACCGGCGGCCTTAATAAGTGTCCTGAGATGTCTAGATTTCTCTCTTAATTCTGCTTCGACGCCCGTTGCGGAGCCCCACTCGGCCAATTGCCGAAAACCGTCTGTTGCGATGTGATCTCTGCCCCAAAAGGAGAAATTTTGCTCGTGAGATGCGCCGATTACGTCGCTAAAGTGGGTCAGCCAGGCGGAAAAAGGGAAGTCTTTTGGGTGCGTTCTGTTCGACCAGATGCCCTCCATAGTTAACTAAAAAAAAAAAGCATGATTCGACAAGATATTTCGTGTGATTGTGGTGACACGATTTTATTCGTTTGTCATCGTAACTTTCGCAAATCGTACAAATTTAATAAAAAAAAAATTAAAGAATTATTTATAAACTTTAAAATTATTAATTATTAATATCGATATTTAATTTTTTTAAAAGAATCTAATTGTTTGTAACAATCTTTTCAATTTTGTGAAATCCAGTGAATTAAAAAAATATCTAGTAAATTAATATTAGAAAATTAATATAGTATACATACATTTTATCATATATGTACATACATTTTATCGAACTTTCAAGAGATTCTATATCTCACCGAATACTTGGCTTCATCGCAGGCGCAACATAAAGTCTCATTTGAATTTTCGACTTTTGTACCTGTCGACTCGCAAACGACCTTAAAAAGACCACCATCCTCAGCATACCATCGTACGTTGTTCTCTAAAATCATCGCGGTGAAGATAACACATCCGGAACCGGTCGGCGGTGCCCGCCACATCACTTGAATCTGTCGAAATAAAATATTTATTGCTGATTTTTTAGCAAATAAACAAATTAATAATTAAGACGGAAAAGTGAAGTAAATTAATTTTTCTTTTTAAAAAAGTCTTGCACCTCCGACTTCGGGAAATCGGTCGATTCGGAAATTGTGTTAACGCAATCCTCGTCAAAGGTAGTCAAAGAATCCGGAAACAGTTGGAAATAACCGACGTGGTGCAAAAAAGTCGGCGAATGTAAAGAGCGCACCGTAAGCGTGAAACGTGTGAATTGTTGTAATCTCTCGTGTGTTTGCGAACCTGAAATTTCGTATTTTCATAACAGCAGTATTTCAGGTTCGAAGATATAAAGATCTTCGCGATGATTGTGTATCTTTTCACTTCCAATTTATTAATCTTTCAAATAATCTTTTAAGAAATCAAACCTTGCAAGTTAATTATATGGATTGCATTGGGAATGTATCCGTTTGTCTCCCCGCTAATAAGAATTCTGTAACCACCATCGCCTTCTGTTCTATTTGCCGAAGTTTGTCCCACTGTTGGACGCATGGGACATCCGGCATGAGTCACGGCGATGAGACACGCCGTAAATAGTAAGAATAACATTTCGAAGAATCTAAAACACACACACACATATATTAATATTATTATAATGGCAATATTATTATAATGGCAATACGAGTCGAGTGTCGATGTTATAACACATTTATTTATAATACAATCAAATAAATATTGATATTAAACGAATAAAAAGAGAGGATAGCGAACGTTTCGACCCTATTTTCGGGTCATCTTCAGCGCGAAAGTGATAATATAATAAAAGAAATAACAAAAGTGTTTTATATCGGAGTCTGTTACAAAGGCTGCTGTCTAAAGCGATAATAAATGTCTCGGTATCTCATTATCTTGACGATGCCTACGTAAAAACAAAGGACAAAAAGTAAAATAAGTTAAATAAATAATATAACTAATATGAACAAAGAAAGAAAAAAGTGCTAAAATTAAACATGAAAATTACGAGATTGAAAATATTTTAATGTCAATTTATTAAAAATGATCTAAATAAATATAAACTGAACATATAGTCAAAGAAATAAAAATTAAAAAGATTAAAAAGATAAGAAGTTAAAACTACGGAAATAAGACTTACTTCCAGGCATCGAAGACAATGACGCGCCGAGGAGACGAATAGAGACAACTTAACATCTCCGAAGACAAAGATCGACTCGTCTTTAACGGATAAATGTGACTTATATATAAACGGTAAAGCGAGTCAAGTAATGTATAAATGTACACATACGCAATTTTTGACTGGTACCGTAAAGATACCTTTTCCGGTAGATACCTACACTTCTTATCTCAACATCCTCTTTGCCAAAAAAGAGGCACAGTAATTGGTTTAATAGACAAGGTTTTCCGCTTGTCCCACCCTGTTTTCCATTATAAGAATACTAAATTGGCTATCAACATCCTTTTAAGCAATGGATATCCTTTAAATTTTATTTTCCACACATGTGTTGACCGCCTTAAGAAGCGCCTTTTCAAATCAAATTCCTCAGTGAATAATACCCAGGTCATAAACACAAATGATCACATTACTTATTTCACGATATCATATGTTCCTTCAATTTCCGAGCGTTTTAAACATATCGTTAAGGATTTGGATGTTCGACTCTCATATTATAGTATCAATAAAATGAAAAACTTCATCAGGACTCATAAGGATCCTCTTCCTACTTCCAATTCTTTGAATGTCATATACAAATTGAACTGCATGGATTGCGATGCGTCCTACGTTGGACAAACTAGCAGACAACTGCATACCAGAATCAACGAACATCGCAGTCACATTAGACGTAACACTAATTCTCAATCCGTCATCACTAATCACAGGGTTGGTTTTGATCATACTTTTAATTGGGATGGCGTTCAGGTTTTGGATCGGGAACCATATTTGAGTAAAAGATTGATTTCTGAAATGCTATATATCAAAAGGCAAAAAATGGTCTCAATTTGCAAACGGATACTGAACGTTTACCAGAAATTTATTTAAACATTGTCAACTTGCCAAAAATTTAACACAGTTTCTATCATAACAAATAGGTCTGCGACTTTGCGTATGTGTACATTTATACATTACTTGACTCGCTTTACCGTTTATATATAAGTTACATTTATCCGTTAAAGACGAGTCGATCTTTGTCTTCGGAGATGTTAAGTTGTCTCTATTCGTCTCCTCGGCGCGTCATTGTCTTCGATGCCTGGAAGTAAGTCTTATTTCCGTAGTTTTAACTTCTTATCTTTTTAATCTTTTTAATTTTTATTTCTTTGACTATATGTTCAGTTTATATTTATTTAGATCATTTTTAATAAATTGACATTAAAATATTTTCAATCTCGTAATTTTCATGTTTAATTTTAGCACTTTTTTCTTTCTTTGTTCATATTAGTTATATTATTTATTTAACTTATTTTACTTTTTGTCCTTTGTTTTTACGTAGGCATCGTCAAGATAATGAGATACCGAGACATTTATTATCGCTTTAGACAGCACCCTTTGTAACAGACTCCGATATAAAACACTTTTTTATTATATTATCACTTTTATTATATTATCACTTTCGCGCTGAAGATGACCCAAAAATAGGGTCGAAACGTTGGCTATCCTCTCTTTGTATTCGTTTAATATCAATATTTATTTGATTGTATTATAAATAAATGTGTTATAACATCGACAATCGACTTGTATTGCCATTATAACTGTTTTGTTTAATTTTATATTTCGAGTCTTATACTTTTTATTTTTTATTAATATTATATATTGTATTGTCTTTAATATATGACACAGCTCTGGGCTATCATAATCATCATTATTAGACAGTTATATGATGTCAGTTAAAACATTTTCGTGAGATTTCTAATACGAGACTTCCAGCGACTTATCCTTGAATTTACGCCTCGTTTGTTCCACCAAGAAAATTGCTGTAATTGACAATGCTGCGAGTCCCAGCTGATCTTTTAAGTGTCATCATTGTTAGAATTCGTTTCGTCAGAAAACGAACGCGCACGTCATAAAATCTGAACGCGAATTCCGCCGATCTCTTTCGACCACTATTGTTAGATTCGATAAATCGCCGCAGGAACACCTTGTGCTACATATGGCCACAAAGTGGAGATGAATAATCGCGAGCGGATTGCGAATCGCGATTTCGTAATTGCGAGCGGAGAATGGAGATTGTAATATGAGTGAATCTCGTGATCCAACGGATCGCAAATATTCTCGGATTACAAGTAGACAGCAAAAGAGAGAAGAAGAATCGAAAAAGATTTCAATTTTTCTCGAATAAAAATATAATTAAAATTTTTCATGAAAATAGAGAATTGATTTCTCATACTCGATAAAAACTGTGACAATTTTATCTAATAAGTTAAAAGTTAAAGTGTTATTCCGTTTTCTTTAAGTTGATTCACGATTAAATTTCTTATTATTAGTTTGAAATTAAAATCGTGCGAATTTTTAACGACATAATATAATAGCTATTGCATAGATTATTCGAACAATACCCGATTTTCGCAACGGCAATGAAAAAGAATTCTTTTTAGTACTTTGCAGAAAAGAGATCGTGAGAATATTAATTATTATCTCCCACGAGATTTTCCCATAAGTCACAATTTTCGCGAAACAAAAGAGAGATAATAACGCTTCGATATTTTTACAATCAAGCTCTGCGAACTTTTTTCATTTCTTTTTTCGCTTGCCTAACGACCGATTGACGTGACTATCTCTGTGCACAAGCCCGTGAAATCTTATGATAATCAAGGCGATCGCGTGAGAGATTAAACTGCACTTGAGATTATGATTCATCTTAAAATGCACAACCGTTTACAACCTGTCATTACTGTAATTAATAAACATCTTCGCCGTGCTGTACTTTCACAGCAGAATCGTTATTAAGACAGCTTTATTAGAGAAAAATACGACTGCCACAAGTTATATACTATCTAAATAGGATTAATAAAAGGCTATTATAAGCACAGAAAGGTTATTAAAAATTATCGTGTCTCTTAAAAGAGACATGAGTGAGTTTCGAAATGTCCCACGTTTTTAAATGTTATTAAACATTAATTGACATCAATATGTCACTAGTAATAATTTTTAATAATTTTTCTGTGCTCATAAATAGCCTTTTAAATATTTTTTAATATAACGAATTTTTTTTACATCTATTATTATATAATATCTATTAAGTGTTAAAAAATATATGAAAATAAATATGAAGAAAGTTTATAAAAGAGAATATAATAAATATAAAAGATAATTCTATATAGAAAAATGTCATAAAATACTATATAATTGATTAAGATAGGCACTAATAAAATAATTTAATTGACAGTAAATCGAAGAAAATTTGCGATAAACATGTTAAAGTCAAATAAAAATTTTACAGATATGCAAATTTTGTCTTAATCAGTATGTCGAGATCTTAAATATAGGCACGTGCGGAGACGGAACGCATATCGTATGTTCGTGTCCGAGATGTCATTATTTGCATCCGATGCGGTCGAATATCTGGGAACTGGGTCGAGACTGTTGTCAATCCGCTCCAACCGGCTTTCGAGATCGACGTTCACGGTGGAACGTAGGTAGGTGTAGGTTTCTAGAACGCTAGTCGGTGAGGCAGAAATGAGAGGACAGAGACGGAAATTGCAGAATGCGAAAGACGCATCTCGTGCTCTGGCACGTGGCGCGAATTTATCACGCTCCGATAGCGAAGACAGTCCACTCTATCGTAAAATACGACAGGATGTGCAAAAGATATAACGTGTTTCTCTGAAAATGTTGAAGATAATAACGAAGCAATAATAAACAACATAAAAAGATCACAGGTACGTCAAACGAATCGCGAAAGTAAAAGACTTCGCGCGTATCGAGAGCTTAACGTATAATTTTTGCGATAATCGTTATTGCATGCGATCTTTGTTTTATCCAGTGATATAAATAGACGAGAAAGCCATTTGTTGATGGGACAAACGGGTTTTTCCAAGGAAAATTTAATATTCATTACAATCGGTATCTGTCGCGCGCAGTTCCGCTCTTATTATTTTACGAACATTTCGTAATCAACGCGATAATCAATATTCACCTTTCACGGTTTCACTTTGCGAACATTCGTATTTCGAATTAATTAATCGCGAATTTCGGCCAAAAACTATCGAGCCGAGTTGACGGCACTTCGCGTGTACACACGCGTGAAAACTGATGCATACATGACGCACAGTCGAACTCGTACCCTCAATCGTACCCCTCTACCCATAACTGCGCGTGGGTGAGTTTACGCTTGTCACGATGCTCTCCGCAATTAGCGGAATAATTAAATGTTAACAGCTCGATTGTTAAACGTGACAAACCGCGATATACATAGCTCGATCATTCTATATTTAATAAACTAACCATAAAAAAAGTGTCAAATTAAATATAATATATCTATAAAAGTATATTAATTAAATTATATGTATCTTTTTTCATTACTTTCTGTATAATATTTCTAGCATATGGTGAGATTTTTTTAATTACTATATTTTTGTAGATAGTAATATACGAACCGTATTTATCTTATTTGGTCGTACTTTTTATTTAGCGATCCGTGTTTATATAAATGCGTGTGGCAAAGTAATCTATACTTTTATTTCTCGTAATATTGCTAGTACATTTTTTCTTTATTATAATTAATATGCAGATAAAACGTAATGCATCTTTGTCTTCATCGTATTTTATCTTAGCAAACTATAAAAAATGCATGCAATTAATTAAATCGTACTTTCCTTTCCCTAGTATAACAAAATTTTACTATATACTTCGTCTTTAACAAATTATGTCTATCATAAATGTGTGTATTAATTCAAATTTTTATTTTTCATGGTATTTTTTAACAGAGAGATGAGATCTTCTTGATTATTGTATGCAGATAATATTCCTACAACCATCTGTTATCTTTGATTATATCTCATCTTTTAATAAGTTATATTTATCACAAAAATCTGCATTTAATCAAAAGAAATTTCTATTTTTATTTCTTATAGTATTAACACAAGGCACTTTATAATACATTAACTTTTCAAGATTATATTTAATATTATAAATGTAATTATAATTAATTTGTATCTTTAATTTTTCCTGTATTTATAAAGCATTTAGAGAAATTCTACAATTTATCTTTTGCAGATTATTTATTATAAATTTATTATATTTATTATATTGGATTTTCTTTCTTTTCCATTTCCTTTTTTTTATCGTTATAACTTTGTTGTGACAATGAATAATTCTATATAAATCACAGTGTATGACTTAATTTCATATCGCTATAGGAATATTATATTATACACACATTTATATTCGCTGTCCGTATGGTCATCTTTCAAATTCAACGAGCCATAATACAAATGAACATAATAATTGATCTTGCATAATTCATTAATACAGTTTTGTTGAAATTATTTTCATGCGTGATTGGGGGGATCGGATTAGCTAATTGATTTATTATGTTTAAATACTGTTGCATGACGATCATATATTCGCCAAAATAGTTATTTAATAAAAATAATTTATCTTGATGATTTATCTTAAAGTTTAAAAATTTTAATTTGTGAAACGTCCGGGAACTATTTTCAACATATTACCCGTGGAAATTGGATTCATTACTCAACTTAATAAATACGATGCGCTGATACGGAGTTTATTAATTCATATCATGTCGCGGTTGGCGATAATCGATATATTGCCCTATATTATTTTATTATTGCCGTCCCGTATAATTTCCTTTCATTCCCTTAAACAATGAAGTGTGTTGAGCGTTCGTCAATTAAACTTATCCTCATCGCAATATGCATACTTTACCATGCTGTTTCCGGTCCGCCTCCGCTTGTTTGTTCGACATGCGCATCTGTTCACGATTAATACATGCGAGAGAAAACAGGCGAATGATAAATTTTAGAAGTCTTTAAATATCGCCGGCGAATGAGAAACTGGAAACTCACGCGAATTATCGAGCGGATCCCTCGTCGAACATAATTTAAATGAAGTAATAGAATATCGCTGAGCACAGCTTCTTTCATCACGTTTTAGTCCTTTTACAGAACTCTATAGTTTCAAGATGCTTCGTGCTTAAAGCAAAAATTGATTTATTTATATCTGATTACAGCTGCAACGCGATAACGAGCGATCAGGTAGCTCTCGTCGAATCAAACTGTTAATTAAGAGAATTTCCTGAACTGTGAATTAAAAGAATTTGAACTTGATTTTATTTAATATATTTTCCAATTAAATCTTATTTAAATTAAAAGTAAACTAATCAGTTAGGCGGTAGTTTTCGGAGAGAAAATTAATGCTATTTATAAAAAAAAAATTATAAAATTTATAATAGCTCGATATATATATTAACTATAAAAGTAAATAAAACTGTACACTAATGCAATACAAATTTTAATACGTCAATATTAGCGATAAGCATAAATATTTTATTTGCATATATATAGCAGCACTTAAGCAAGTAGATCGAATGTGTATTAAGGATATTATATTATATTATAGTGTATATTAAGGAAATATTATATTATATTATAGTGAGAAAATACATCCCGAGATTTACAATTTAAATTTTATAATGTTAACCGTATCGAAATTGCAATACATAATAAATTTCCATAATATTACTAATATTATTAATCGCAATATGTAGTTAATTATGTCACGATCAGCCCGAGGCGCACGAGAGTCTCATTTGAATTCAATGCACGAGAGAAAGATCAACGTGTTCGCGCGAACACGGCAGGTTAATTATGCAACTGAGCAACTTCAATAATGGATCGATTAGTCACAGACTCGCTTGCGCGACGCATTCTCAGCGCGTTGAACGTGCCGATCCTGAAGATCGCGTGGGTACTCACCGGCGGATTCCAGATGCTTGCAAATCTTCTCCCTAGCCAAATCGATGAACAACGAGAACAACACGGAGATCATATACGCGTCGTATACTCGGTCTCGAATTGACTGACAATATCTCGAAGGTTTTATCAAGAGTCATAGGGTCATATTAGGTCATCGGTATCATTTCAGGCCACGACGCTTTCAAGATAACGCAGAAACGTTCACGATAAATACCCATAGTGCGCTTGAAGACACGCTAATCTTCATTGTACAATTTCCTATATTGCCATCTTTCCACGATTTTTTGTCAAGATTTACTTAGTAATCGACGATGCCGAGGAGAAATTTCAACCTTTCTCCAAGTAACTCTTGTCCCACATTACTAGTCGATTTTTGCTCTCTCTGTCCTAGCTTCTTACTCCTCACGAACTATGTTTGACAAACACAAATATAATTGTATTTGAGAAGTTATATCAGTAGAAGCTAAATAAAATAAAATAATGAGTATATTTACGAAAAAATATTTATTTATCGCATGACACTAGATACACTATCATTGATCATTTTTGAAAAAGTCGGTCAAACTCCTAGTCATTGTCGCCAAGCTGTAACGGGTGTCATTCGAATATCGCGCCTTGACAACGATGACATAAACAAGACAAGAGACACGCATGCGTTACATTATCGACAAACGCACTCGACACGGTCAGTCGCGGCCGAGCCGCGCCGCGCGAGGAGCTCCGATGTGACGTTTCTCTCCTCGTCGGTTTGCGAATCAACTTGCCCGCCTGCGAAGCGTCGCACGGTTGCGCTTATTCCTGATCGTTGTGACTTTCGACTTGAAAATGGGAAAATCAACGTGAAATTCCCTCGTCATCGGCCGCCGTCTGTCCGTCTGTCTCGTAGCCGCGTCATCGGAGCGGTTCTCCAAGCGTGCCGGTCCCTCGAGAGGCACCATCGGCCGCTGATCGCATACGCCGCTCCTGGTTTGACGGGGCCAAGGACGCTCCGTTAAACACAGCGACGCAGGTGGAAGACGGCACAGACGGCTGTCAAATCGTGGGAGGAACGGGACGGTCCAGGAAGGAAGGTTAACAATAAGACGAGGCCACTTAATTTGGCCATGGCGAGTCTTGCGAGCAGCTCGTCGTCGGCGGGCTTAACAAGGGCCCCGACGATGCTGGAGCAGCTACTCGAGGAGATAAATTTCCAGAGAACGAAGGAGCTTAGGCAGATGCTCAAGGATGGTTCGTATGCGACCGAAGCGGTGCGGCCGGCATGGTTTGTCTCGTTTAGGGGGTGAACAATGTGTGTGTGTATGTGTGTGTATGCACGCGTCGTTGAAATAGGGGTGAGAATGTGCGCAGGGATGCGTTTCGGGGTGTGCTTCGAACGAACGAATTATGTAGAAGATGTTTCGCTTTCGTTGGAGTTAACCGACCGCCGAAAAATAGGACCGTCTTATTTAAGCTTGAGGGATGTATTTTGAGAAAATTAAAAATTGTTTCTGTTTTTCTTTTCTTTTTAACCCTTCATTATTTTATAAGATTCTATAAGAATTTTTAGTATGTTAAAAGTAGTATTAAAAGAAATTTTTACTACTACTTCTGTCTCGTTATTGTCTTATATTTATATATTTAGTTTTTACATTTTCGCAGAGAGATGAATTTATTGATATGAGTTTAAATGTCCTCGGCCTTCAAAATTCATTATATAATGTAAATGAAGAGATGTAAAATCAGCTTTCAACAATATACGGAAATTGCGAAAAACTTTTGTAATAGAGAATTGTTCAATGCTATACAATGATTATTCAGTTCTCTGAATGCTTTCATAACGAAACCGCCAATCAATCAATTCGCTTGTTTTCATTATTGTCAGATTTTAATAATCACTTTAATTAAGCACTTTATCCAGAAAAATATTTACAATATGTATGCATCATAATGAAATTTATAATTATAAAACATCACTATCAAAAATAATGTTATTTGTTCATTTTTATTTTATGTTAATATAACAAATATAAATATAAATACAATTATTTCTTTTATATGTTAATATATAATAAATATATTTCTTTTATATGTTAATATATAATAAATATAATAAATAATAAATAAATCTTTATTTACTCTCTTCATCATTTTGCGGTTTGCATTATTTTGCTTTTTAATTTATTTTTACGTAGCACATTTATTATTTATCTTTATTAATTATAAAACATTATTGTAATTTCACTTGTAACTTTTTTAAAGCTTGAAATGCATTTATATAGATAAATTAAGTCAACGTGATTTAAACAACATGTTTATTTAAATATGATTTATCAAAGAATTAATTAACATTTATTGTAAATATATTTGTTGAAAAAGATATTAAAATTTAACAAAAAAGTATCAAAGATACTATTAAAAATATATTTTAATCTTAAAACCTTTTCCATCAATAAGCACCATCATATAAGTATCGATTACTTGATATTTCCCGCCTCATTATATTGTGTCTCCCTCTTCTTGATATACCCTTTCGCGCGTAATGTCGAATCGATTGAGGGTGAATTCGGTATTAGCCGACGTTCTTGAAAAATTAATCGCATCTATCTCTCCCCCTCACATGCCGAGTTTTAAAATTTGGTCCCCGTCTCTAGACACGCAAATTTTTTTCGTCTTTATCAGATTCCGGATTCGTCGTATTGCAAGGTACAACTTACTGGACGGATCTATTCGTCCGGCACTTCCTATTTCAAGCGGAGCACGCTATCGACGGCGACGATCTGCTCTTCTTCGTTCGCAAAAAACATGTAAAAACCTCATCGAGATATCTGCCCAAGTTCGAGACTGAGGTCGACGTATTTCGTAAGGACAGCAAAAAACTGCCGATCGGCGATCCCGACATTGATTGGGAAGAAACCGTGTACCTGAATCTTGTCGTACATCAGTTCGACTACACACTTACCTTGGCGATCTGCACGAGAACAAGCCCCAAGGAATTGCAAGTAAGAATCGTCTCGATAATAACTGAAAAAATACATAGAATAGTTCAAATAAATTATACTTTCAATTTTTTCTTTTCAAGAATTTGATACATCATATATTTTTTATAATCTTTAAAATTTAAATATTTATTTCATATATTTGTTATACTACATAACCGGTAATTAAAATCCTGTATTAACATAATGTGATTCTTTTCAGGTATTGCGAAGGCATTCTCAGAAAGTGTACGCCAGTCCAAGTCGACGACGTATGGATGCCAAAGGCGACCTCGAGGAAATGACATACCCGCATATATGTTTCATGGTGGACAATTTTGACGAAGTTTTCTGTGATATTTTAGTCAGGGACGGGGAAATGGTGTGCGTGGAGCTAGTCGCTTCCGATCGAGAGGGTGCCATTCAGGGTGTTATTTTTCTCGGCTCCATCAGATATGACGCTTTAAAAAAAGTTTACGATGCGAGGGTAAGTCACTGATGACGTCTATGATAATGTCACAGGTACGTTATCAGATTTTGTATGACATAATGATTGTTTTTATTTTTAGTCGAGCTTGAGTACCAAAATGGCGCAGCGAATGACCTTCGGCCTCTTCTCCGGCGCGGCCTCGCAAAGAATAGAATTCGTGCGAATGAAGGGACCACGTGGTATTTTATTATTTTATTAATTTATATTATTTTAACAAATAATCAATTTCTGCGTTCGGATAATTTTTTCTTTTCAAGATTTATGCATTTTTGTTTCTTTTTCTTTTTTTGTTTATAATTAGAATTTTTACAATGTTGTATTGATAAATAAAGAAAAATTGACATAGTGAATCAAGAATCTTACAAATAATATGACATAATTTTGTAAACAAAAAAAAGAAATATATCTAAAAGAAAAAATGTTTATTATAAAATATAATTATCGAAAATCTTTTTATTAGAAAAAGAAATTAAACATAAATAAGCCAATACGAATCAATAAACGTAGGTGTCAGTACGAAGGTGTGTTTTATCTTTATTATTCATTTGGTGTAGGCGTGAAAGATGGAAAATAGAATTTCTATATTAGTATAACAAGATGTAAAGTAATAGACAACACGATAAAATGTATTTTAATTTATGTACAAATATCGCGATCGTTTTAGGCAAAGGACATGCGGAGATGGCAGTTACGAAACCGAAGGGTTCCGGCGCGGAAACGCCAACGTCGGAACCGGGTTACTGCGCGACAGATTTATGGGACGCCGACTGGGACGACGCCGAGGAGCTCTTCATGTATCGCCATCAACGAAGACTGTCCGATCCCAGCGCGAATCTCAATAATTTTGTGCGCGGCGGTTGGAGAACGAAACCGGACACGGTGACCATGAAGGCGAGATCGGAGAACGAGGGTCTCGATTCTATGGCGAACGGTCTCAACGAGATCGAAGCCGGTGACGTTCGAGACGGTAATTATCCGAGGCGCGACATACACAAAGCCCAAAAAAACAGATCTTCTTTTCCGCTATACTTAATAGATTTTTAATTTTACACTCTTAGACCGCGGCATTCGTATCCCGCATTCAGCAGTTTAATTTTAGATTATTTTTTAATTGCGAACAATAGTTTTTTTTATTATATAAACTGTGATTATATGAATTTTAGGTGATAGTAGAGATGTATTTATGACATGATACAGCGATAGATGCGGGATATGGATGCGAGACTTAGCATCTTTCTCTTCTCAATGTATTTCGTTCGCATTCACTCTCGATCTGTGCATGCGCCTGCGTTGTATCTGTGTGATGCACAATTGTCTTGATGTTATCAGGCGTATATAGACGCCTCTCGACAATATCTTTCTTCTTAATGCTGGCAACTTTGTATAGATTTGAGCCTGATCGATTGAAACACTTTTCGAAGGTGTAAATCATAATTGCATTAGCGCGTTAGAGAAAATGAACGCATGCATACGTTAAAAAGAATTCTGTACGAATTCACGTCCCACATTCACGTTCTCTATATTTATTTTCTCGTTTAAAGTGTGTGCACAATTCAGTGTGCCATATAATAATGAGATTTTGTTACTCGAATATATCAATTTATATTAGATTATTTAGAACGGCATCAAATTTTTCTGAACGTGTCTTTAGATTAGTCGACGTAGGATTCGCAATTTTTTAAAAATATTAGTATAGCACAGTGTTATGTATAAAACTGAACGACGTGTGAAAAATAGAAATACACCGAGAAAAGAACAGATTCTCTCTACCTTTACCAACACCTCCAACCATCACCACTTACCACGACTACCACTACCAGCACACACTAATCTCCGGTTTGATCGATCGAAGTCGCGTGAGAAAGATGACAGAGAAAACTAACGAACGAAAGAGTTTCTTGTCTCTAATAATTGACACGTGCCATGCCGGCTGTTTCCTTTGTAGCCGATGTACAGGATAGCAGCTGGGGCGGCCGGGACTCGCCGGGAAATCGCAGGAGTCCCTGCGCGCCTCGTCGACGAAGATCGTCTCATCTGCCGCCGACCCGGCAACAACAACAACGCCCCGTCCACAACAAGCAACATCGACAACATAAAGCTCGGGAACGATCCGGAAATGAGAACTCGCCGATACGCAAGGAGGCGATCTATCGCGAGACACACGGTGAGTGTGCTCGTTCGCGCTAAAAACGATCGGTCTCTCCTGTCTCTGCTCTGACCGACCCTCTCGCTTCTTGTGTGACTAGTAGAAACTCTGTAGCTCCTTTCCGAAGTACCATCGTGTTCCGTGTTCTTGAAATAAGCTTTGACAAAAGTATGTTAAGAGGGAAACATTAATCAAATGTTTCATTTCACTTCTCTTTTTTTATCGTATTTGAAGCATATAAAGCTGAAATAGCTGTCTCTTATATTGATACAATTTTCAAATATATTATAAAGTAAAATCGATTTGGTGCTTAAACATACACGAGGGAGAAACCGCGAAAAGAGACGGGGAGCACGATCGTTTGTGATCGCGATACGGGTACAATCGCCGTCTAAATGACGACGTGGTTCTCGCGGCAGGTTTCCACCACAATCACCAGCACAACGATCATCAGCAAAACCACCAGCACCAACACATAGAGGTGGGCAGCGAGATCTTAGTGCCGGCCGGCCGGTGCCTGACGGACGACAACGTCCGGCAGAAGCTAGACTCGGGCGCGATATTGGTGCACGGCAAGGAGGAACTGCCGCTGGGTTACGACGTGGCGACGGAGGACAATAACCGGAAACGACGTCCGTATAGCGCCGGCCATCTGTTCAATCATCACAACGGCCTGGAGAACGACGACGAGGAGCATCGACGACTGAGCGACGACGAACTCCTGCGGGTGAGACGGATCGACGGACGACGTCGTCTGCGGAGTGCCGGTTCCGATCACGAGGACTACGCTAACGGACAGAACAACAAGAACAAGAACGACGAGATCAGGGATAAAAACGCGAATGCCCATCATCATGATGCGACGCGCGCCAACAACGATGTCACATCGCGCCGGCAGAGCGCCACCCTACCTCGAAGACGACGTCGAAGGGCGCTCTCGGGCAGCTTCGCGGGGAATCCTCTGCCTCCCCATCGTGTCACACCCGACGGCACCGCGATCTACTACTGGTGCGAGCTCCCGCGCCGCCCCGGCTCACAGGGTAAATTCCTTCCTATTTCCTAGCCCTCACCCTCTTTCAGAAAAAATAGTCCCTTGTCCTTCGTTCCCGACGAAAGTAATCCAGAGATTATCATCTTCATTGTATTAATTCGTTATTCGTGTAATGTAAAGGTGTCCAAAGCATGACTGCGAATAATGACTGTGTTTATGGGATGGTGAAATGACAATGGCTGTGAGTCACGCGTGAGGATACGATGGAGAGTGGTAGTGGTGGTGGTTTTTCGAAGATAAAGAATATGACGACTGGGAGATTTAGAAGACAACTTTTGAAATCAATTGTTCGTAATTCGATTTTCGATCGCGGATATTTCACCACCGTTAATAAGCATAGTCATCGAAAGTAGATGAATAATTAATCTAGTTCGCTTTATATGAACACATGTGTCAATTCTACCTTTGAATAATACAACGACAGAATTTCATGAAATACATTAAACGTTACTGATTCTTCTTATAAAGTAAATAAAACAATATCAGCTGTGTATGTGGATTATTCTTGTACTCGCATATCTGCGAATCTATTTCTATGTGTAACTTACATATGCGATATTTTGCGTGAATGAAGTACATATATACATTATTCCTTGGAGTATAAAAGCGAAAATTAACATTTCTTTGTATTCCTTATTCTACTTACATTTGCACACGCATCTCTACACAAACACACAGACATGATTTGTGTATCGTATCGCATTTGAATTTGTTCCTTCATTCCATCATGGCTCGTAACATCTTCATGAAAATATGGCATTTAATTCCGCTTGTATCTTACTGTGTTTCATCGCTCGATTGAATGTCCGTCCCGTGTAAACGACTTCATCGTCCTATCAATTGAACAATCATTACAGGATGTCAAAAATGTATTACAATATAGCGTTCGATAGATGTAATGATTAATAACGCTCTTTTTCTTTCAGAGTTGGACGACGGAGCGTATAATCCGCTCTGGACGATGCGAGGGTTTACCCAAACCTTCCATTTCTGGAAAGAGACGAAAAGAGCACAATCCGTACCTCTAAATGCTTTTTTGACATACATTACATTGCCATGGTGGAGCATAGCCAAAGGTAAAATCGAATTATAGTAACACATTTTTGTTATTCCTTTTATATTTAGAATGTCCGAAAATTTATCGGCGAAATTTGTATCAATACCTTGTATAATATATTTTTATTATGTATTTCTGCTCATAAATGTTATTATAAAACAGCTGTTAAATTTTCGGAGATACTCTTAATATATGCAAATATATATTTCAAATATATACTGCAAATATATACATGATACTCTTATGTTGTTCGATAATTCAATCGCAATCATTTCTATTGCAGATATTTTGGATCACCGGGAAGGACCTATCTTAACATTCTAGCCAACAATATAATATGTTTTACGTCTAATTTCAACACTTTCTTTTTTTTACTTTGTACGTATGTCGTCGTAAGATTGTGGCCCAAGGAATAATATATGATGTATAGTTTAAGTAATAAATGAAAAATATATTATTTACACACACAAACTCACAAATATCACGCTATAATTGTTTATGCGTATCTAAAAACAAGCAGAAAACTAATATTAAAATCAAGCTACCGGTTTTTTTCAAATATAAAAATTGGAATTTTAGATTTCCTTTTTTGCATTTTTGAGGATCTTTCATGATCAAAATTGACGATTTAAACGTGAGATTTAAGCTTACTAGACGTATGCGTTTTATTAGTGTATATAAGTAATAAATATAATAAGTATTAGCGTGTGTGTTCGCGGAATAATGCAAAATATTCGAAATATTTCGCATAGCGGCTTCCTTCCTCGTTTCGCGGCCAAGTTAAAAACCGCACGTTGCCGCTACATCCTGCGGCCGCTATAAATGAACGAGGAAGAAACATCATTGCTTCATACGCTCATATCTTTTCTAACGACACGTCGTGTGAACTACGAGCGATTCTGATTTATTGTGTGTTAAAGCTCTGTGTGTTAAAAGTTAATCATGAAATCTCTCGCGATAATTTGTATTTTAATGGTCGCTTGGATTTACACTACCGAGGCCATGTGGTACGAAGATCTACGTGCTCACGAGGGAGAGGTGACAGGTATTAATCGGCAGCTTTTTTCACAGATAAATATATCAAAATTTATTTTTATACAAATTTCTGATGTATATCTGATGTATTTTTATCAACGTTTTTTTTATTCCTTGTATTTTCTTGAAAAAATTGAATTTTAATATAAAAGTGGTGTGAATATGAGATATACATGTGTTGCATATTTTTATGCGATCAGCATTATATTTGAATCCGATATGGAAAATCTTGCCTGCTTTTTATGCAAATTATTTTTTCACACAACACATATAGATATATGCTATTATAATTTTACGCGTAAAATCCGATGACGGATTAAGATAAATTCTTTTTAAGTTTTTTTACTCTTGTAAATAGCATCGTTTATCACTTTCTTATCGATTGATTTTGTTTCTTTAAATATTTTGCGTATACTATGTATTTTAACATATAAAATTATTTTCTTCAAAAATCATGCAACCAATCGAAGAAATGTATTGTATATATTTTTGAGTTACTTTTTTCACGAAAAATTATTTCATCAGAATTATTATCACACTTTACTGGAAATTCTGTATAAAACAAATAAGTTTTCTTCGTACATCAGCAATTAATATGCAGAGATAATATTTTTTAATTGCCACCAGAGAAAAGAAATAGCTATTCAAGGAAAAAGTCAATACGGGGAATTTATTCATTATTAGTGAAATAACTATGAATATCTCATTAAATCGATAATCATTGACCTCTTGTTTATTTCAGTAACCTAACATACTTTAAAAATTTGTTAAATAGATAAAAGCGACTTTCTCTTAATTATCTCTCAAGTAATCAAATACAGTAGTTTAACTCTTTAGAAACAAATCCTGCAAATTTGTTAACAGGATGCGCAGGAAGACGTATGCAATTGAATTATCAGATGAAAGAAGTGATATGTGTACCGAGACGTACCTTGGTAAAATTAATACCGCAACCAGGCTACATCTTCTATCCGAATTACGCTCCCGTGAAGAGATGCAGTGGATTTTGCCCCAAAAATAAGTTATGCATGCCTGTTAGAAAAGATATCAAAAAGATCGTCGTAAGAATGGACGGTTATAACTCGAGTGAATGTTATCATGTATTAGTCGAGGAGCACATCAAGTGCAAGTAAGTTTGCCTTTTATGTCGCTTATGCTTTTTTCTGTTTGAATACGACAAACATTCTGTACAATTCTTAACTTCCCGACCATTTTATTCTATAATAAATCCATTCAAGAAGACTAAAGGAACACAGACGTCCTTAATCAGGCAAACGATTGTCGCGTAACTGCGTTACTAAAATTAATATAGCATTTTTCACATGTCCGTTGTTAAAAAATATAATTTTAGGTGTCAATGCAGCGTAAAGCAGAGTCATTGCAACGTGCATCAGGTATATTCGGAGGATAATTGCGCGTGTGAATGTAAAAACAGGAGAGCGTGCAACGAAGAACGCCAGATGATTTGGAACGAAAAGTTATGCAAATGCGTCTGCAACAAACCTGAAGAAATCTGCTCGAGCGGACTTGAATGGGTTCCTTCTCTTTGCGGGTAAACAAAGAAAACAAATTTGAAACTGAGAATCGCAACCAAATTCTATGTCTATTTCTCTCTTTATTTTAACTTTTCCTTAAATAGTAATTATCTATCATATATATATATATAAAGAAGATATAAAGAAAGATATATTTATTATTGAAAAATCTGCACAATATAATGTAATTAATTTTTTAATTGATATTAAAATAATATGTATAAAACTTTGACATTTCAGATGCGCCAAGATTATGGAAATAGCACCGTATAATCAGTACGATATCGATATCAGGAAATGAGAAAACAATAATCCAGAGAAATTTAAATCTATCTCAATATTTTAAAATATTACAAATATTCAATGGTAACTTAAAACAAGCAATAATTGTATATAAAACTTTTTATATAAGACATATTTTATTTCAATTTATTTGTTTAGAATATAGTCATACATAAATTTTTTCCAAATATAATATAGAATCGTTCTGTAAAATAATATTAAAAAATTGAGCAATAACATAATATAACATTAAAAATTCATGCAACTGTATAAATAAAATAACGTTTTTAATTTAATGTTGAGGAGTTACTACAATTTGAGACATACATTTCCTTACGCATGAAAAGATGGCATCAACGTATATCTTTATGTATGAAAAGACTATAATAATATTTCTTGAATAAGAAAGAAAGATTTAAACTAATATAAGCATTTTCAAGTGTAATCCTTGTAAGTATTATATTATACATCACTTTAGCGAGCAAATATAAAATTTATTTTTCATTACTATAATCAAGCCGCAGCGCTCATCATAACATTATTAATATAATCTCCGAAATTATTCCAAGTATGATCCCACAGACTCGGATCGGCTTTACTATCCCATGGAAGATTTCCGGGCAAAATCGCGGTGTTATTGAACTTCTTCAACTCCTCCTGTAGTTTTCTGACAATCGTGGGGAATCTTTGAAATAAGATGTAATTAGACGAGAGCATATTTTTGTAGCTTAAAATAGAATAAAATTTTATAATTAACATGGAATTTTAATAGTGAAGTAATATTTCACTTACTGTTTGACAAGGTTATTATCCTCGCAAGGATCCTGGTAGATGTTGAAGAGACACGGTTCTTCTAGCGGTTTACAGATCGGCAAGCTATCATTTCTTGGTGGGCACTTGATCATCGCGTTTTCGCGCAAGGACGAAATAATTTCCGTAGTAACACTCAATCCCACACTGGCGATAGCGCGTCCTGCCGTGCTGCTAATCACGCCATCCGCATCGTAGATCCATTCCCTGCCGGATGGGCCATACCATCCGTCCCATACTCCATTATAAGTGGATCCTATGAAAAATCAAACTGAATTGAATTGACGATATTTATTACGTTTTAAAATAAATTTAAGGAAGAAGGAAAAAATAAAAAAATATTCCTTGTAATATTTTAAAATTAAAATCAAAATCAAAATTCTTAAAGTTCATATACCTTGAATGAATTTCCAATCACCGACTGTAATAGCGGATACGCCATAAATATCGTCGATGTTGTGAAGAATATTTGTTCGAGGCGACTCGGTATCCTCGCTAAGCGCATTCCACAAATTTACACCGTCGATCGAAGTTAAATTCGATGCATTGCCACCGGCAGCTGTTATAAGTGTCGGCAGCCAATCAGTAATATGTATCATTTGTCTGCTTACTCGACCAGGACGCACTAATCTGGGTGACCATATTAATCCTGCACCCCTGACGCCACCTGATTTGATAAATTAAAAAAATTATTTATTTATGAACGTTACATTAAAAATTTATTAAACTTCTCTTCAATTATTTCTCTTCTCTCATAATATATTGTTTCAATAATAAGCTAATAAAATTCATCACACACACACACACACAAAAAGTAACATCATAAAACATGATGTTTTTATTACAATTTTTGAATTTCACAAATAATTAATAATTTATATTCTAAAAATTACGAGCACTAATTATGGGGATCTTAAAAAACATATCGTGACAATCGATGTGTAAAAAAACCAATAGCAAAAATATTTTGTTATTAAGTCAATAAATATTTTTATATTTTTATTATTGATTATCTGATATATAGTTATACATTATATTCAAATAAGATCTTCAAATACCTTCCCAAAGAGTATTTTTGACGCCTCTCAATGGCCAATTAGATGCTGCATTCAAATTAAATCCAGCGGCAGCCCCACCGTTGTCCGTCGAAAATACGATTACACTATCTCGTAACATATTATTCTTATACAGAGCCTCAACTACTTGGCCTACCGATTGATCTAATTTACTCAATATACCTATAAAATTTTAAAGTTATTAATCTGTCTTCTCATTAATAATTTCTCTGTTTATTTTATAATAATGGACATCTCAATTAATTATCTCATAATTCATTCTCAACAAAGATTCAACAATATTTATATTTCTAATTTGAATCTTATTTAACCGCTTACACACTTTTCAAATTTTACCTGCGAAACGTCTTCGATTATAATCGAAAATATTATTAAACTTAGCGACTTCTTCGTCCGGTGCTGGAAGCGGATTATACGGATTTCCGGAATGCACGGCCGCATGAGCAAGATACAAGAACATTGGCCGACTAGAATTGTGATTGTTAATCAGTCTCACTGCCTCCTTCGTAAAAACATCCGTGGAATATTCACCGTGCAGATCCCATGCCGGTTTCATACCCCGCCTCATGTCTAAACCCCAATAAGGCTGCAGAAAATTTTCAAATCATGTATTTTGTCTGTACCAAATGATAAAAATTATATATTACTGTCTATAACAAACATAATGCAAATATAATATTTTTCATTCATATAGCGGTTATAAAATAATATATATTTTCGTAAAAAAAGTTAATTGTAAAATAAAATACATTAATTTAAATATTTCTAATTTAAAAAGTTTTAATCTTTCCAAAATTAAAATATAAAAGTTAATATTTTTATAAAAGTTAATATTTGTATACTTTTAAAATTATATTATATTAATTAAAATTAAATTATATTATTTTATATTTTTTTAAATCATTAAAAATTTATATTTTTATATTTTTTCTGCATTTTCTGTACTTAATTTATTTAATATTCTTATGTTACATGCCATAAATAAAGGAACATTTTATGTTGAGCGAATAAATGTCAAAATTATGGAATTATCTTAACGTTATCTTATATGTTATTCTTATCGCATTAAATCAAATTATATCTGTTTGTATACTCGTTTACATTTTCAACAGCTGTGTGATCATAATAATCGTGATGACCTGTCCAGTATCCAGTATGGGTGTCGAATCCTCTGTAAGTAGGAGTGTACTCCCTTTTGTAAAATCCTAAGTGCCATTTGCCGACGATATGTGTGCTATAACCGAGCTCTCGCAAATATTCCGGCAGAATCTTCTCATGAAGTGGTAATCCCCTAGGCTCTGCGCCTTTCAGGATCTAAATTAATAATAAAATCTGGATGTCATTGACTATAGTAAAGATTTACTATTTGTCGATAAATTAGTACTTCATAATTTAATTAATAGTAATTTAATTAATAAGATTATTATCTTATTTACATAATAAACGACTGTTTTATGTTAAGCGAATAAACATCAATATTATGAAATTATCTTAACGTTAATCTTATCATTCTTATCGCATTAAATCAAGTTATATTTGTTTGTATGCTTACTCACATTTTCAATGATGATTTGTGTCATCGTAATAATCGCGATAACTTTATAAAATAAGATTATCTTAATTAAAACTGTCTTAAAAAAATAAAATAGTATTAATTAAGATAGTAATAATCTTATAAATTAAATTGTTATTATGAAAGCATTTAATTTCACAAAAGTATTAAATATTTACGAAATTTTTAAATTATTAAGAAAAATATCATTGATGTGTTCTTATACGAGTAAAAAAAAATTGCAAAAAGAACATTATTCACTTAATGCTATTAATTGTGTAATAATAAAAAAGAGGTACATTAAGATTTATGATGAGATCATCCTTGCAATTTTTTGCTTTGTTACGTTTACGCAAACATAGTGTATACGAATAAATTGACAATCTTTCTTTCTCTGTATCACTAGATATGATAATTTCCAATTGAAATATTCGGGTCAACTCGATAGAAGTGCAAGAGAGCATAATATCCTCTTTTGTATACTGTTGCAAGCAGAACAATAACATTTCCGCTAACTGATAGCTCTCAATTGCATTTATTCATTGACAAATATAAAAGCAGTTAGAAGAAACTGACAGATTGACAATATTTGAAGAAGAGACGAATTTTTAAACGATTATATTTAGTCACGTTACGCATTAAATAATTTTACTTTAGAATCGCCACCTGTTATTTATGCGCGAACATTCATCCGCGTCTTTCCTTGGTCTTTTATTACATTCTCTTAATAAAAGAGAATACTTAATAAAATAAAATACGACAGTACTTACGCTATGTTGCATTCCGGTGTGAATGGGATATTTGCCGGTCATAAGAGCGCTTCTGGATGGTGTACATATTGGTGTGACATAATACCTATCGAGTAGCAATCCAGAATATGCCAGAGCATCGATATTCGGTGTTGGAATCTGACCGGAACCATGAAAGCCGACATCATTCCACCCCTGATAAGAATAAAAATAAATTTAAATGCAACCTCTTTATCTTCCTTCTTTATTTTGATCTTTCCTCTTTATCTTTATCTTTACCTTCTCCTTTTCTCTTTCTTTGATAGAATTCTTTGATAGAATTCTTATCCTTGAAATAATTTTTGTTTTAATTTTGATTAAACGTTCTCTTATGTTTTGTCTTTTATGATAAATTTATAACTCATGAAAATTTTTTTCACAAAATATTATTAATTTATAATTTATATTTTTATATGCATTAAATTGCTTGAGATTGATAAAAACTTGAAGAACGCTTTATATTTACAGATATAAAGGTGTGTATTTAGAGACTAAAAAATTTTGTATATAAAAAAGTCGTCTCGACAAGTTTTACTCTGACAAAAGTGCAAAACATTACAGAATAAATTATTTCATTTCATCTATATAAATCATCTACATAAATTTTATCTTTACACTCACATTATATAATTAAATAGATGTATACTTGATTACATGACTTTTTATATAATATTCAATATATTTTTGCCAGATTTTCTATTCAGTCTTTAAATTATTATTTTTTTTTATTTTTATTGTAAAGGACTGAACAAATGTTATCTCATTGCAAGGCTTCGTATCTTATTTTTATTTATCATTTTATCTCGGTACTTTTTTTCTTCAAACTCTTTCGGCCGGATAGAATTTATTGCAAACCTCGAAGAAGACAACTTGCCAAATCATCCGCCAGGATAAAAATGATATGCGGCTGTCTCGTTGAAGTCACGCGAACCGTCACGAACAGTAAGATTAAGGACGATGTCCATTGCCTAATCCCCGATGGATAACGCATCGTGTCCCACACTCTTTTTATATTAGCACGTCCTATAGGACCAGTTTCCGATTCCCTTCACAGGAGAATGCGGAACGGACACCTCTGTTTAGATGCGTACGCGGCGGTTAGTTGTACGAAACTGACCTCTCTCTTTCGAGACGTCTTTCTCCGAGATGATGCAGAATCTGCGGAATGAGAGGAACGCTCCTCCCACCTCGAGTCAATCTTCGTTTATCTCGTGTTCGCCATGACGAGGTCTCTTTATCCGCGATTATTAATTCACTCAACTGCTCCCTAAGTGGTCGCATCATCTGAATTAAAATTGCATGATACCGCATGATATGGCGCAGTTTTAAACTTTTCTCTGTAAACTTCGCAATCAACTCGTTCCCCAGAGGCGTTGACGACATCGAGAGATTCTCATTCCTGCGCAAATTATTATATTTAATATATTATTTATTATATTAATTATTAAATTATATTTGACGAACTCGCAAATTAATCAAACTAATCAGTTCAATTCTTTTATAATTATTTCAAACGAGATAAAATATTTTTTAATAGAGTGTATGTATAAGATAAGCTAAACGGCGATTGCTTGATACGAAAGTTTTTAATTCGATGTTTGTGTCCCCCTAATGTAAAAGTTTCCGCTGCTAGAAAAACTTCTTCATTTTAAATATTATAATTTGCATCGCAATAACACTTATTCGTGTTTACAACACACACACACACATATGTATATGCATATAAATTAAATAAAATATTGAATAAATAAATAAAAGTAAATTTATAAGATTAAAAATCAAGAAATTTTGCTAACAGCAGAAACTTTTACGTCAGGGAGGGCTCAAACATTGATTGCATGATGTTATCACTTATTCTAGCAAGATATTATCTTGCTTTCGTGTCCATAATGTAGGGAATATTCAGAGATGTGTAATTATATTCCCACTAAATTGTCTCAAGCTATACTACCTTTATCAGAAACCTTTATCAGAAATAAATGAAAATGTGAAAGTGAAAATGTGATGCGTATAATCGCGTTTGCCATCACATTATCACGTAATTACTGTGAAAATAATGGAACAACTACATTAGTACAGTAAAAGAGAAATAACTCACGAACACATAGAAGTATATTGAAAATACTGCTAATCTAACCAGAAAAAGACTTTTTAGTAATACGAGAAATTAATTAATTATTTTAAGGAAATAAGATATTATAGTAAATATTATGTATACATAATTTAAAATTATTATTATTTATAAGGATACAAAAATATTCAATAAACTGCACCAATAAACTGAATAAAGATATTTTATTATTGCTTCTGAAAATATTATTACTAAAAAACATATATAATTTTTTCATTACAAAAGGAGAAAAATTAAAATCAAGCAATCTCTTGTTCTATAAATAAACTTCTTTTTAGATATATATGAAATAAATAATACGCAGGAAATAAAGCGTAAAAAAACAAATGTGCAAATTATATTATTATAACGAATGCAGAACTAAACAATATAGAACGAGCGAAGTCAAATACCTTTCAGTCTGTTAAGCCTATTGTCGCTTGTTACGCAGTCATATTCATACATTATATCACATACGTCGAAGACGGATATTACTATAGATATATTTCTTTCGATGTTACAATATTCTTTTGTAATCATAACTTATTAGGCAATTTTGAATGTTAGTTATTTTTCTATCCAAATGAATGTAAGTTTAAAAAATCGTATCATAAAAACCAAAATATAGCATATACACACAAGCGCGCGCTTATCTGAATCCGATCGATTATGTTAAAAAGCATGACTGTGAGATCATACGCTTGACATTCGATCATTTTTCATCGGAACGGTAATGTTAGCAGACTGTCTCTCTACAAGAAAGATTTTATTCCAAAAAGTATAATATTGTATTATTACACAGTAAAATTTTCGAAAGTATGTCGAACGTATCTCTCTGTGTTCTCTTCTCGTTATTAATTATAGGCATATTTTCTCTCGCCATTAATAATAATGTTACATCGTCAGACGAAAAATCTTCCTATACAGATTTAGTCATCGCAACGGTAAGTTAATTTTCCGAGAATATATTTGGAATAAAAAAATTAATATATTTTTATTTATTATAAAAACAAACAACTTTTCCGCACTACACACACGTTTATCATTGTATCATATTATCATATCATCATATTATTATAATAAATTCATATGACATTTATTATTTTAATTTTAATTTATCGAAAAAAGCTATTTCTTTTTTTTTATTTGTAAGTACATCAAAAATTATCTCAAAATGTTTTCTCTTTATTATTGTAATTTTATATTAACTTTATAGACA
This sequence comes from Camponotus vicinus, assembly GCF_025532165.1. Lineage (NCBI taxonomy): Eukaryota > Metazoa > Arthropoda > Insecta > Hymenoptera > Formicidae > Camponotus > Camponotus vicinus. The sequence continues at coordinate 5,703,796 of NW_028141949.1, forward strand.
TTTATTTTAATGAAATGCCGAACGGATTCCGAATTGACTTCAGTGCTAGGCGGAGACTATAATGAATTTCTTAGGCAATCGTATTTCGATACGATACCCGTAGCGCTGATAGATGAAATGAATCCTCGATTTAATGCCCTCCAGAAATTTACCCTGACAAGATACTCCTATCTAATGTTCAAAAGTTATAATTTCGTCCATTTTCTTCGAAAGGCGTATCATTTCATACTAGTAACATCTTCTCAACCTCTCTTGCAAGTTCTGTTACAGGTAAATAATAAAACAACGTAATAAATATATAATTTTATGAGAAAACACATGTATATCTCGGATATCCCAAAACTGGTGGCATAGGAAGGAAGTGATTCTATATGAAAGAATAAGATGAATACGATAGATATCAATATTTTGATGAATTAAATAATATTATGCAACTTTTTTATTAAATAAAAACAATAATTTTTTCGTATTACTCTTTTTCTTCACATAGAGAGTGAAAAATTCGCCATGGGCGAATTCAGAAGGATTTTACATCTTAGTCGATACACAAACCGAGACTCGAGGCTGTATTAATGCACAGTCATATCTCTGGACAGCTTGGCAATATGATTTACTCTCGGTCATATTCACATGCATCGATCCAGACGATGGAATTGTTCTTTACACGTTTAATCCGTATTCGAACAGTACGCCAGATAACTGGTACGAAGTAGGACATATTAAAGGGCGAGCGGGTCATCCTTGTATAATATTGAAGAGGAAATTTGTAAATGGTATCTCTCTTTTTCTCTCTTTCTCACTCTCTTCTTTGTTTTTATCTAAGAAGACATATTAGCAAATTATTTTTCAATTAATATGAAATATCTTAAAATAAGATAAAGTTTAATTTGTCTATTATCTGTTTTATTATTTTATACAAATATTTTATATAAATTATCAAAAGAAATACTTTCTTTTTATAAACATTACAATGATACATTATTAATAAAACATACTAATCTCGCGTGAATTTGTTCTTAAAAAAATGTATTAAAATTTGACAGTTGAACAGCCATTATTTTTATATGTTTAGACAGTGATATATGCATAGATCTGGATTTTGATAAAACGACTACTCTGAACAGATATCAAATTCGATTAAGTGCCATTGAGTTGGTACCGTTTGTCAAAATCAATTTGAGTTTACCGAAACAAGAAATATTTCGTGGTGACAACAGTGAAATCATTAAAATACTTTTAAATAAGCTGAATGCAAGCCTCGAGATTACCATCTTCAATAAAGATGCTTATTCGTTGGGCAGTATAGGACCAAATGGCACTTTTGGAGGTTTGATGACTGCTGTAAGCGAGGGCAGAATAGACATTGCTATGAATGCAAGATATCTCTTTGTATTGTGGAGAGTCAGGTATGTTTCAGAATTTTCCCAGAAAATGAAAAATAATTATATTAAAAAATAAAAATAAAAATATTATATTAATTTTTCAAGAAGATATCTGAGGGATCTCTCTTCAAGAATTATTTAAGAATCTAACTATATCTTGTATATAACTTTATATATTAAAGATTTATATTCATGGAACACTCAAATATATGTGATAATATATAATATAATATTCCTGCAAAGAATATTTATTGAATCTTATTTCTTATTTGCATTATTCATCACAACTCTTTTCATAAGATTATAAAAATCAAATATTTTTAATATAAATAATAAATAGCTAATAATAGAGAGAGAGAAAGAGAGAGAGAAGGAAAAAAAGAAAAAGGAGAACTTTCTTCTATATATTGCATGGTGAAAACTACATAGGCGAGGTTAAAGAGTATATTTTGTTTATTTTCAGTTACCTATACCCCCATACGACATCAGGGCTTTGCGTGATAGCGCAACCAAAGAAACCAATCTCTGAATTCATCAAGATAATAACCTTTTTGTCGCCGGAAATAATGGTGGGAGTAATTGCCATATGTTTGTTAACTTACATAATTTTTATGAAAACTGTGGGATATATAAAGGCTGGGTTAGAGATGATAAGACTTATAGTCTGCGTAGGATTTTTACATTCGCCCAAAATGGATTCCACAAGGATCTTCATATGCATGGCGTTGATTTTATTCCTTAATATAAATGCTCTCTTCCAAAGTCACTTGTCATCTTTGCTCACTGTGCCGATATATTATCGTAACATCGACACCATACAAAATATCAAGGTAATGGAAAAATCTCATTTTATCATTTTTCCTCCTTAGATTCATACTTTAAACCTCGTTAAATTAATAATAAATTTTTTATATATATTGTTTTCAATCTTATTTAAGTAAATATATCGGATTATTTCATAAGCAATTAAGGATATGAAAAAATTGTTCAACATAAATACTACTAAATTATAGGTATTTTATCAAATTAAACATTTCAGTAAACGTAAAAACGAAAATCTAAATATATCTATTGAGATTTAATGAGAGATTTGTTTAATTTACAATCTTCAATAATTTTAAATAACTTTTTATTAAGTTATTATCTTAATAAGTGCTATCACATTAAAAGTAAAAAAATATAACATTCAAGAAAATTATATTGATTTATCATTTCCTTAAATTATCTTTAAATTATCTTTAAAAAAATATTGCAATATATGCAACGTTATTATATAATGTTACCTTGAAAAAATTTTATATGAACATGCAATATTTCGTATCTTTAATTGCTCTTACAAAATAATATCCACTAATAATATCTACTTAAATCAGATATAATGCATATTTTTGAGCAAATAAAATGTTTTTATAAACTTTACAAAATATTCTTATCATTTAGCTGTGCATATATAATATCTTTTTCACATTATGCATACAAAAAATTGCAATATTAATTTTAAAGGACCTGCTATATTTGAATGCCAATCATCATAAATTTATAATAAAATAGAAACATCATATGTATATAATAAAATAAGTATATATAAATATATATAATACATATGAATTTAATGACACTTTGATATATGAGTGACAAACGTTAATTTTTAGTTATTTTTTTTTCAGGATGGCGGTTATACTTTATACGGATCGAAGGTCTTCAAGAATATATTTAACGATCCTGTACTCCAATCGCGTTACAAGGTGACTACAGGTTATAAGGATTGCATAGAGCATGTCGAGAATTCGTCAACCACCGTATGCATCGGCGACTGCTACCATTTGTACTATAGAATCAAGGGTAAAGATCTGATAAAATCAAGACTGCTGCATCCGATGTTACAATCGTATGTCACTCGCGAGAATTGGCCGCTATACAATCGCGTGAACAATATTATACAGCAAATGATGCAGGTTGGCTTGATTCAAAAAACTCGAGATGAGATTGTTTGGGAAATAAAACGCGAGAGACAGATAAGAGCCGCTTTAACGAAAAAAGATTTCAATGTAATGTTGCTAAAGCAGCTAACGTTCAGTTTTTATATTCTTGGATTTGGATACGCTTGTGCCACTATAATCTTTGCGCTGGAGATGGCAATCGGTGGTTCTGTTCCCGTATGTCAAAACTGCATCGGGAAGAAAAGTAGAATACAAGAAAGAAAAAAGAATCCGGAATAAACAGTAAACTTTTTATTAGCATTAAAAACCGATGTAGCTTAGAATTTAAATGTATGAATGAGAGATATATTCAAGCGTAATAGTAGTGCGTATCTGAATCATGCACATCAACGGAAAATTAAGAAAAATATATATCAAAGCACTTGTATACTGTAGAGTTTAATCTTGAATTTTTTCATAGATCAAGAGAATTAGTAGAATATTTATGTCGAAGTCACAAGATAAACTGGATCGTTTAAATTAGAAAAAAAGAAAAAGGAGAACTAATTCAGCATTGGAATACGCTGCCGTTAAACTCTATTCGTTTGCCTGCTCGTCTTTTCTTTACGGAATCACTATCTTAAAGCCACTACTCATCGGTTTATTACTTTTTATCTTTATTGTAAAATAGCAGTGTGTGAAAAAGAATAAAAGTACTGAACAAATATTATCTCATTGCAAGGCGCTCATGTCTTATCTTTATTTAGTATTTTTTCTCAGCATTTTTTTTCTTTAAACTCTGTTGGCGGGATAGATCTTATCGTAAACCTCGAAGATGATAAATCATCCTCCAAGATAGAAATTATATGCGATTATTAAATCTATGCGAGCCCTCACACATAACAGGATTAAGATACCTACTGTTTAATTCTCGATGGATGACACATCGTGTCTCTCACTCTTCTTATTCATGATTATTAATTCATTAAACCGCTCTAAGTGATCACATTATCTGCGAATTAAAATTGCATGATATATCGCAATTTTAAACTTTCCTCCGTAAATTCCGTAATCAATTCGTTCCCCAGATGCAATGATGTTGAGAGATTCCTATTCCTGCGCAAATTCTTTGACGAACTCGCAAATTGATGAAACTGATCAGAGATCAACTCTTTAATTATTTTTAATACGATAAAATATTTCTTAATAGAGTTTGTATAAGATAAGCTAGACGACGATTGCCCAATACAAAAGTTTTCAAATCGACTTCGGTGCCTGACGTTTCCATTGCTATCAAAAAAGTATCTCTTGATTTTGAATATTATAATTTACATCACAATAATACATTTTGTGTTTATAACATTGAGCTCTATATATATATTGCATGATGTTATCCTTTATTTCAGCAAGATATTATCTCGCTTCCGTGTGTTCATAATTTAGGATAACATTTAGATGTGTAATTATATTTTCACTAAATGTCATGCTATGTTATCTTCTTTTATCAGAAACAGACGAAAATGCGTAAGTAAAGTTTGATAATATGGGCGAATCGCATTTGTCATCTCGTAATTATTATAAAAATAATGGAACAACTACATTAGTGCACTAAAACAGAAATAACTCATGTAGAAATATATATTGGAAATGTTTATCTTTGATCTACAATCAGAAAAAAACAAACTTTTTAGCAATGCGAGAATTACTTAATTATTTCAAGAAAATGAATTATTATAATAAATATTATGTATATGTACACATATAAATCATACAAAATTATTATTTATAAGAATAAAAAAATATTCAATAGTATTAATAGAATTGTATAAAAATATTTTATTATTGCTTCTGTGAGATAATTTTCTTATTATTACAAAATACATATCATTTTTTTTTATTATAAAAGAAGAAAAATCAAACTATATAATTTTTGTTTATAATAGTAAAAATTGTTTCTTAGATATATATGAACTCTTAGATATAAATGACACTTATATAGAAAATAAAATTATATAATTCATAAAAAGAGAAATGCAAATTATATTATTGCAATGAATGTAGAATTAAACAATGCAGAACGAACGAAGTCAAATTGCTTTCAATCTATTTCTTCGTTAGGCTGATTGTTGATAGTTAACTCACTTATTACACCGAGATATTCATTTATATATCACGTCACATACGTCGAAGAAGGATACTACTATAGATATATATTTTTTCCGATATTATAATATTCTTATATAATAATAGCTCTTATTATATTCAGAATGTTAATTTATCTTTCTATTCAAATGAAACGTATAAAAAACCACATTATTATATAATATAACCATGTTATATATATTATAAAAATTAAAATTTAACACATAAAATTGAACACACTCAAATGAAAAAGAAATTTTAAGCGAAAACGGATGTTGAAAAAATGAATTCTAAAGAATAATTATTCTCAAGGAACAGATTAATAATTCTATTAAGATTTTTTTGAAGGTATTTTGGATGTAACAATTTAAACACTCTGTCTACCAAGCCAAAAATAATGTCCTTTTTATGCTAGAACCGAGTGTTGTGAATGAAAAGCCAGGAAAATCGCGCGCGTTTTAGTCAAATTCAATAAAATCTTCTTTAATCATAATGGTCACGTTTAAAAAATTGATAACATTATTTTTTCCTATCGTAAATTGAAGTTTTTTCGATTGTAAATTGAAATTTGTAATGGAAGAAGTTAAATATGTTTAATATAGTATATGTTTAATATAGTGAAAAGAAAAGAAGTTAAAATGAAAAGAAAGGGGAGCAGCAAGTATCATCAACATCCAAAATAAAAAGGGAGTAGAAGAGCAACCTAGAAATAGCTTGCTCTTCAAGGTCTTAAAGAAGCAAATCCACCATGACAGGAGAGAGAAGAGAACCCATCGGTATATCGAAAGACGGTCATTTATATATTTTGTCCTTGAATTTAAAAAACTAGAATATAGCACTAAGCGTATGCCAATGATAAATTCGGAATAAAGAATTTCAATATTCTTATTAATGAGATGCTTCCGTTTTCCAATATCCCTAAAGGCAAGTCCCAATGGGACATTCGTAAAGAGCGAAACCACATGAAGAAAAATGAGCTTGTATTGTGCATCTATAAATTGGCTTAATAATTTATTTACGAGGCCAATTATATAAAGAACCGTATTATAAAATTAAAATATAGTACACACATACACACTGGCGATTATCTGAATACAATCGATCAATTATGTAAATAATATAAAAGCAATAATATAAAAACGTTCGTGTGATACGCTTAACATTCCTTTATTTTTCACTGGAACAGCAATGTTAGCAGACCTTCTCTCTGTAAAAAAGATTTTATTCTAAAGAGTTTAATATTGTATTATTATGCAGTAAAATATTCGAAAGAATGTCAAACGTGTCTCTCTGTGTTCTCTTCTCGTTATTAATTATAGGCATATTTTCTCTCGCCATTAATAATAAAGTTACATCGTCAGACGAACAGCCTTCCTATACAGATTTAGTTGCATCAGTAAGTTAATTTTTGGAGAATATATTTGAGATAAAAAACTGAAATATTTTTATTTATTAAAAAAACGATTCTACCCGCATCTTGCTCATTTATTATTGTATATTATTATAACAAATTACATTCATGACAATATTATTTTAAACTTGCTGAAAAACAGTTATTTCTTTTTTATTTGTAAATACATATAAAAATTATCTCGAAACATTTTCTGTCTATTATTGTAATCTTATATTAATTTCATAGGTATTCATTTTAATGAGATGTCGACCAATGGAATACCAATTGACTTTAGTGCTGGGTGGAGATTATAATGAATTTTTAGTACAATCACATATCAATATGATACCCGTAGTGCTGATAGATGAAACGTATCCTCGATTTGATGTCCTCCAGAACTTTACCTTGACAAGATACTCCTATCTAATGTTCAAGAATTACAATTTCATCCATTTTCTTCGAAAGGCGCATCGTTTCGTGCTAGTGATATCTTCTCAACCTCTCTTGCGAGCTCTGTTACAGGTAAATAATAGTAAAACAATGTAATAAATATATAATTTTATGAAAAAACATGTATTATATCAGATGCCAGAACTGATGATACGAACAAGAAGGAGGTTGATTCTATATAAAAAAATAAATCAAAAATATATAATAAAATTTTATTATATGAGGCTTTGTTTTCCAGAAAAATAAATTTGATATTTAGACACAGGTGCACTTAATTCTCTTTGGTCTCAATGGTTAAACCTCTCTTATTTCTACTCGTATTTGTATTTTTTTTGTATCAGTTTTGACTGCTTACCTTTGTCCATGATGATAATTTGTTTTATTTTTCCTCCTCTTAATGTCTTTATTTTAATCTTAGCAGTTAAATATTAATATATTTTGGCAATTTAATATAAAATAAAAACTTATATATGTATATACGTATATTTTTTACGAATCTATTTGAAGTTATAAAAATTAATTTGAAAAAATTTTTTTTTTATTTTTGATTTACAACTTAAAAAAGAAGTTCTTTTTATCCAACCATATTTGCATAAATCTTTGTTTATCATTTGTGAGCCGCATAATTTTCAAAACGCATTTACTATAAACAATAGATTAAATTACAAGAATGCGAAAGATATCAATATTAATAATTGATTAATTGAATAATATTATTCAATTTTTTTTAGTAAATAAAAATAATAATTTTATTATTGTATTATTTTTTTTCTCCACATAGAGAGCAAAAGATTCGCCATGGGCGAATCCAGAAGGATTTTATATTCTTGTCGATAAACAGACCGAAATTCGAGGTTGTATAAATGCTCGCTCATATCTCTGGACGGCATGGGAATATGATTTGCTCTCGGTCATATTCATATGCGTCGATCCAAACGATGGAATCGTTCTTTACACGTTTAATCCGTATTCGAACAGTACTCCAGATAACTGGTACGAAGTAGGACATGTCAAAGGGCGAGCGGGTCATCCTTGGATAATATTGAAAAAAAAATTCATAAATGGTATCACTTTCTTCTTTGTTTTTAAATTACTTATCAATTAATATAAATTCTTAATGTAAAATGAAATTAAATTTATCTATTATCTGTTTTAATATTTATATATAAATATTTTAAAAATTATCAAAAGGAATACTCTCTTTTTTTTAAACATTACAATAATACATTATTAATAAAACATTATTTTTGCATAAATTTTTCCTTAAAAAAATGTATCAAAATTTGAACACTTTTCACTTCTATGTTTAGATAGCGATATATGTATAGATCTGGATTTTGATAAAACGACCACTCTGAACGGATATCAAATTCGATTAAATGCCATTGAGGTGCAACCATTTATCAAAATCAATTTGAGTTTACCAAAACAAGAAATATTTCGCGGTGACAGTAGTGAGATCATTAAAATACTTTTTAATAAGTTGAACGCAAACCTCAAGATTACCATCCTCCCTAAAGACGTTTATTCCTTGGGCAGTATAGGACCGAATGGTACTTATGATGGTTTAATAGCCGCCCTGAGCGACAGCAAAGTAGATATTACTATGAATGCAAGATCTTTGTTTATATTGTGGAAGGTCAGGTATGTATCAATATTTTAAAAAAATAAAGAATAATTTATTATTAATTCTTTTTCTATTATTTATTATTAATTCTTAAGAGAATTCCTTAAAAATTCTTCCTTAAGAATTCTTTAAGGATCTAACTACATAAATCTTATAAACTTTATACATTATATAGTTTTGTATCCATAAGACAATCAAATATATGTGTGTGTGTGATACTATATATGTATAATATTCTTGTAGTGAATATTTGTTAAGTTTTAACTCTTATTGCATTGTCATATCTTCTTTCACAAGGTAATAACTAAATATTTAAATATAAATAATAAATAGCTAATTGAGAGAAGAAACTTTTTCTTCTATGTATTGCATAATAAAACTCCATAGACGAGATTAAAAAAGTATAATATTTTATTCATTTTCAGATACACATATCCCCATATGAGATCTGGAATTTGCGTTATAGCGCAACCAAAGAAACCAATTTCCGAATTTATCAAAATAGTAACTTTTCTGTCGCCGGAAGTAATGGTGGGAGTAATCGCGATGTGTTTGTTAACTTACATAATTTTTATGAAAAACGTGGGATATATAAAGGCTGGACTAGAGGTGATAAGACTTGTGATCTGCATAGGATTTTTACATTTGCCCAAAATGGATTCCACAAGGATCTTCATATGCATGGCGTTGATTTTATTCCTTAATATAAATGCTCTCTTCCAAAGTCACTTGTCCTCTTTGCTCACCGTGCCGGCTTATTATCGCGACATCGACAGCATACAAAGTCTCAAGGTAGAAAATCATTTTATCTTCCCTAGATTTATATTTCAATTCGATTATTTCATAAACAATTAAAGGTACGAAGAAATTGTTCCTTAGTTATTTTATTTAGAAACTGATGTTATATATCTATGTAGTGTAATTAGTTTTTTATAAGTGAAAATATAGTAGAAATTTTAAAAAGTTAATTTTATTTTTCTAAATTATATTTTCTATCTTTAGTATAATTGTTGAAATAAATTCAGTAACTTAATAATTAAAGATTATTCAAGAATATTAAAAATTGTAAATTAATGAAATTCTTTTTAAAGCCAAATGATACTAAATTAGAGTTATTATATCTATTTAGACATATTGGAAACGTAAAAGGATATTTACTGAGATTTAATAAGAGAGTTGTTTAATTTGCAATCTTCCATAATTTTAGATAACTTTTTTATTACGCTATTGTTTTGACAAGCGCTATCACATATAAAAATAAAAAAAAATGTAACGTTAACAAAAATTAAATTGATTTTAAAATTTTTTTTATATTAACACTTTTAAACAAATATTCAGTAACGTTATTATTATAACGTTATACATTCCAACAATTTTTACATGAACTTATAATATTTCGTATCTTTAATTACCTGTAAAATAATATCCATATTTGTTTAAATCAGACACAGCGCATATTATGGAGCAAATAAAATGTTTTTGTAAACTTTACAAAATATGTACTTTATAAAATCCTCTTATCATTTAGAAACGTCTTTGTTATATTATGCATAAATCACAATATTTATTTTAAAGTAAAGCAGTTGCTATATTTGAATTTCAATCATAAGTTTATAATAAAATGATATGGACTTAATAATATTTTAACATATAAGTGAGAAATGTTAATTTTTTTTAATTGATTCTTTTTTTAGGATGCCGGTTATGCTATACATGGACCGAAGGATTTCAAGAATGAGATTGGCGATTCTGTATTCCAATCGCGCTACAAAGTAGTTACTTACAAGGATTGCAAGGAACATGTTGAAAATTCGTCGACCGCCGTATGCGTCGGCGACTGCTACCATTTGTATTACAGGATCAAGGGTCAAGATCTTATTAGATCAAGAATACTACGTCCGATGATACGATCGTATGTCACTCGCGAGAATTGGCCGTTATACAATCGCGCGAATGATATTATACAGCGGATGATGCAGGCTGGTTTCATTAAGAAAGCTCAAGATGAGATTCTCTGGGAAATAAATCGCGAGATAGAGATAAGAACCGCTTTAACGAAAAAAAACTTCAATGTAATGTTGCTAAAGCAGCTAACATTCAGTTTTTATATTCTTGGATTTGGATACGCTTGTGCAATTATAATCTTTGTGCTGGAGATGGCAACCGATTGTTCTACGTTGTCGTACGTCAAAACTGAAAAGCGATCGGGAAGAGATTAATCTCAAAAAATTTTCGAGTTTAATCCTGAATTTCTCACAGAGAAATCAAGAGAATTAGAATATTTATATCGATGTCATAGGATAGACTGGATCGTTTAAATTTGAAGAGATGAAGAGAAACAAGTAGATGTTTTTAAGAAATAGCAAATATAAGATAATTGTATCTCATTAAATGATATAATTTGTTTTGTCCTTGGTGCGGTTTGTTATTTACATGTATTCTTCGACTCTTACTCTTCGTTAATCCTGCGAAATTACCATCTTACAGTCACCGCACATCATCGGTTTGCTATTTTTTTATCTTTATTGTACTATTAAAATAGAAGCTCATGAAAAAGAACAAAGCATTGAACAAATGTTATCTTATTGCAAGCGGTCGTGTCTTATCTTCATTTAGCATTTTTTTCTTTAAACTCTTTCGATTGGATAGAATTTATCGCATACCTTGAAAAATATAGCTTGCCAAATCGTCCGTCAAAAATGATATATAGCTCGTCGAAATCATCACAAGTAACAGGATTAAAGACGATGTCTGATGGATAACGCATCGTGTCCCTTGCACTTCTTAGATTAGCGTGTCCCAAGGAAACCGGTTCTCTCCACGAGAGAGTGCGGAACGGATTCTATTTAGATGCATAAACGGCAGTTAGTTGCACGAAACTGATTTCTCTCTTCCGAGACATCTTTCTCCGAGATGATGCGGAATCTACGGAATGAAAGGAACGCTCCTCCCACCTTCAGTCAATCATCTTCGTTTATCTCCATTTACTACGACGCACGAAAATGTCTTCTTATCTGTGATCATAAATTCATTTTACCGTCCGCTAAGTGGTCGCATTATCTGCGATCCATTTGCATCCATAATTCAGGGAGCGTAACATTCAGATGTAATTATATGTAATTATATCCCCACTAAAATGTGATGCTATATTATCTCCTTTTTATCAGAAACGGACGAAAAAAGGGGAAAATATGGCAATATGCGTACATGTCGCATTTGTCATTATACTATCACGCAATTACTGTGAGACTAATGGAACAACTACATTAAAAGCAATAAAAGAGAAATAACTCATGATCAGAAATATGTTGGAAAGATTTATTTCTGATCTAATCAGAAAAAGAATCGAACTTTTTAGAATCGAACTTTTTAGTAATGCAAGAAATTACACAATTATTTAAAATTGTTTAAATTATTTAAATTATTGAAAAAAAGATATAATAAATATTATCTGTATGTACACATTTATTCAGAATTATTATTTATACGATAAAAAATATTCAATACCATCAATAAAACTGAATAAAGATATTTTATTAAAGATATTTTATTATTAAATTTTAATATTACATATTCTGATAAAAAATATTATTATTATTACATACATAATTATAAAACATATATAATTTTTTTATTACAAAAGAAGAAAAATCAAAATCAAGCTCTTGCTCAGCAGTAAAAATCTTTTTTACTGCTGAGCAAGAGCTTGATTTTGCTTTTGGATATATAATTAAATAATATGCATATATACGCAGAAAATAATTCATAAAAAGAGAAATATGCAAATTATATTATTGCAACGAATGCGGAACTAAACAATGCAAAAAGAGCGAAATCAAATACTTTTCAATCCTTCCATCGTATTAGACTCTATTGTTAATGATTAATAGTTATTATATCGACATATTTATTTATTATATCACATCACATACGTCGAAGAAAGATACTATAGATATATTTCTTCCGATGTTATAATATTCTTTTGTAATCATAGTTTATCACATAGTTTAGAATGTTAAGTTATCTTTCTACCCAAATTTATGAAAATAGAAAAACTATTATATTAAAATATAACTGTATTATATATATATATATATATATATATATATATATATATAATAAAAATTAAAATGGCATATGCATATATATGCGCGCTTATCTGAATATAATCCATCAATTACATTAAAAAGCACTATAGTGAGATCACACGCCTGACATTCGATCATTTTTCATTGGAACAGCATGCTGTTAGCAGACTCATTCTCTGTAAGAAACATTTTATTGTAAGGAGTTTAATATTGCATTATTATACAGCAATTTTCGAAAGTATGTCGAACGTATCTCTCTGTGTTCTCTTCTCATTATTAATTGTATGCATATTTCCTATCGCTATTACTAATAATGTTACATCGTCAGTCGAACAACCTTCCTATACAGATTTAATCATGGCATCGGTAAGTTAATTTTCCGAAAATATATTTGAGATAAAAAACCGAAATATTTTTATATATTATAAAAACAACTCTACCGCGCACATCTTTTATTTTATTGTATATAATTATAACAAATTTCATATATATATCACAATATTTTTTTGAACTTTTAAAAAAAAACTATTTGTTTTTTATTTGTAAGTAAAAAATACATAAAAAATTACCTTAAAACATTTTCTCTCTATTATTGTAATCTTATATTAACTTTATAGATATTTATTTTAATGAGATGTCGACCAACGGAATCTGAATTGACTTTAGTGCTGGGCGGAGACTATAATGAATTTCTTAGGCAATCGTATTTCGATACAGTACCCATAGCGCTGATAGATGAAACGAATTCTCGATTTAATGCACTCCAGAAATTTACCCTAACAAGATACTCCTTCTTAATGTATATGAGTTATAATTTCACCCCTTTTCTTCGAAAGGCGCAACGTTTCGTTCTAGTGACATCTTCTCAACCCCTCTTGCGAGTTCTCTTACAGGTAAATAATAATGAAACAGTGTAATAAACACATAAACGAAAAACATATACACTACTCAACAAAATTATCGCATAGATAATTTCACGCCAAAATTTCGATAAATTCAAATAAGTATAACTCCGCCAAAAATTGTCGTATTTGAAAAATTCTTATTTCATTTATAAGCTTGATAGTTTGACACTCTCTACGGGGTGCAATGAATTTTTATCGCAAATCCCTGTAAATATGATCCCTGCTAATCACAATAAATAATTTTATCTTATTACTCTTTTTTCTCCACATAGAGAGCAAAAGACTCTCCATGGGCGAATTCAGAAGCATTTTATATCCTAATCGATAAGCATACTGAGACTCGAGGCTGTATAAATGCACGTTCATATCTTTGGACAGCTTGGGAATATGACTTGCTCTCGGTCATATTCATATGCATCGATCCAGACGATGGAATTGTTCTTTACACGTTTAATCCGTATTCAAACAGTACGCCAGGCAAATGGTACGAGGTAGGAAATGTCAAAGGGCGAGCGGGCCACCCTTGGATAATATTGAAGAGGAAATTCATACATGGTATCTCTCTTTCTTTCTATCTTACTCTCTTCTTTTTTTCATCTAAGGAAACATATTAGTATGCTAATTAATTTTTAATTAAAATAAAATAAATCTTAATAAACATATGAAATATATAAAATAATCTTAATAAAAATATGAAATTTAATTTATCTATTATCTGTTTTACTATTTTATATAAAAATTTAACTAAATTAAATTAATATAAATTATCAAAAAAATACTTTCTTTTTTTAAACATTACAATAATATATTATTAATAAAACATATTATTGAATTTGCGTGATCCTTAGAAAAATGTATCAAAATGCTACAAATGAACAGCTATCATTATACTTTTTTAGACAGCGATATATGCACAGATTTGGATTTTGATAAAACGACCACTCTGAACAGATACCAAATTCGATTAAATGCCGTTGAGATCGAACCGTTTATTAAAATCAATTTGAGTTTACCGAAACAAGAAATATTTCGCGGTGACAACAGTGAGATCGTTAAAATATTTTTAAATAAACTAAACGCAAGCCTTGAGATCACCATCCTCGATAGGGACATCTATTCATTGAGCGGTATAGGACCAAATGGTACTTTTCAAGGTTTGATGGCCCCTGTGAGCGACAACAGAATAGATATTGCAATGAATACGAGACCTTTGCTTACATCGTGGAAGATCAAGTATGTCTTAATATTTTTCAAGAAATTAAAAAATAATTTATATATTAATTCTTTAAGAGGATTCTTCAAGAATCTTTCTTTAAGAACTCTATAAAAAGGAATAATATATTATTTATTTTCAGACATACATATCCCCATATAAAATCGGGAATTTGTGTGATTGCACAACCAAAGAAACCGATCTCCGAATTCATCAAGATAGTAACCTTTCTGTCACCGGAAGTAATGATGGGAATAATCGCAATATGCTTGTTAACTTATGTAATTTTTGTGAAAAACGTGGGATATGTAAAAGCTGGGCTAGAGGTGATAAGACTTGTGGTCTGCGTAGGATTTTTACATTCGCCTAAAATCGATTCCAAAAGAATCTTCATATGTATGGTGTTGATTTTATTCCTTAATATAAATGCTCTCTTCCAAAGTCACTTGTCATGTTTGCTTACTGTGCCGGTCTATTATCGCGATATCGACAGCATACAAAGTCTCAAGGTAATTGAAAAATCTCATTTTTCACACACACACACACACACACATTTTTCCTTATTAAATTCATACTTCAAATCTCGCTAAATCAATAATAAATTATATATACATATATATATACACAAAGAATGTGTTTTAATTCTTCCTTGCGCTTCAATTACCTCGCTTTACTTGTTCTTATTTGCCAATTTTTAATTAATTTTTTAATTTACAATCTTCCATAATTTAAAATAATTTTTTCTTAAGTTATTGTTTTAATAAGCTATGACATTAAAATTAAAAATAATATAACATTCAAGAAAATTAATTGTGCCATTTGACTTTTAACTCTCTTTATATTAATATTATAATACTATTAAAAAATATTCAATAACGTTATCATATAACATTACCTTGCAACAATTTTTACATAAATTTATAATATTTCGTGTCTTTAATTGCCTGCAAAATAATATCCATATCTATTTAAATCAGACACGGTGCATATTATTGAGCAAATAAAAAGCTTTTGTAAATTAAAAAGAAAACATAATTCTTTTATCATTTAGAAATATCCTCTTTATGCATAAATTATAATATTTATTTTAAAATAAAGCAAGTGTTATATTTCAATTCCAATTACATTACAAGTTTATAATAAAATGTTATAAATTTAATAATATTTTGATACATAAATGACAAACGTTGATTCAATTGGTTTTTTTTTAGAATGCCGGTTACAGCTTATACGGACCGAAGATCTTCAAGAATATGATTAGCGGATTTGATCCTATACTCCAATCGCGCTATAAAGTTGCCACATATAAGGATTGCAAGGAGCATGTCGAGAATTCTTCGACCGCTGTGTGCGTCGGCGAGTGCTACCATTTATACTACAGGATCAAGGATCAAGATCTTATTAAATCAAAAATGCTGCGTCCGATGATACAATCGTATGTCACCCGCGAGAATTGGCCGCTGTACCGTCGCGTAAACGACATTATACAACGAATGATGCAAGTTGGCTTGATTAAGAAAGCTCGAAATGATATTCTCTGGGAAATAAAACGTGAGAGAAAACGAAGTATCGCTATAACGAAGAAAGGCTTTAATGTAATGTTGCTAAAGCAACTAACGTTCAGTTTTTATATTCTTGGATTTGGATACGTTTGTGCCATTATAATCTTTGCGCTGGAGATGGCGATCGGTGGTTCTGTTCCCGTATGTCAAAACTGGAAAACGATCGGGAAGAAAGAAAAAAAGAATACGAGAAAGAAAAAAAATTTGAAACTAATAGTAAACTTTCGACATTGGCATTAAAAACTGAATTTTCTTGGAATTTAAATGATTATTGTAACTTAGATAAACGAGAGACATTCAGAAGAAACAATGCATATCTGAATCATGTATCATCAAAAAACGAAAATCAACAATGTGACAAAGCATTAACTTGTATACTTCTGAGTTTAATCTTGAATTCCTTATAGATCATGAGAATTAGCAGAATATTTATGACGAAGTCACAGAATAGATTAAAAATCAGGAAAAAAGAAAAAGGTGCAGATCAGATGTATTGCTATTTGCTTTTTATGTTTCGTTTCTCGTATATGACGTTTTTGTTTCTTTGATATTTCTGTCGGAGTTAAATCAATTATACATTAAAACAAACTGCGAAAAGTAAAAAAAAGCAGAAAGAAGAAGAAAGATGATAAATGGACAAATAGATGAGCGAAGGGTGTCGATGATACAAAAGTATCTCCTTTTAGTCAATATTTTATTTATTTCTCTATTTTCGTTTAAACAATTTGTTCCGGAAGAGTCCCCGTAAAATAAATATGATATAATAAATATGTTCTTTTTCCAGCATATTATAATTTATCATGTACACGGTGATGATATTAATAATAAATAAATATTAATAATAATTAAGAGCCCTAAATATAATAATATAGTAACCAATATAATCAATAATAATTATAATAATAATAATAACGTTAATCTATAAGGCGCAAACATAAACAAAAGTATAGAATACACATTCTGGTGAAACCGTCTTTGTTAAATGACAGCATTTGTATTACTGTATGTAACGCATTTATAGACCATTTATGAACCGCATATATACACCAACATCCTCTCTCATCTGTTTTTCACTTTATTTTAACTTATTAAAAGGTGTCCTCGCTTCAACTCTCCCCTCAATCCGTTTATAAGTTGAGATTACTATAAAATAGATAAAAAAAGCTCTGTTTTACAAAATATCTCGCAAACATATATATATATATATATATATATATATATATATATATATATATATATATATTGCACTATGTTATTAACTATTTCGAAAAGATATTATTTCGCTTTCGTGTGTCCATAATTCAGAGAGAGCGTAATATTCAGATGTATAATTATATTCCCAAGTGTTATGCTATATTATCTACTTTTATCAGAAACAAATGAAAATGCGAAAGTATGAATATGTGGAAATCACATTTATCATTACACTATCACGCAATTACTGTGAAAATAATGGACAACTACATTAGTGGAATAAAAAGGAAACAACTCATGATCAAAATGTATTCGAAATATTTACGAATTTTTTGGAAATATTTACAAATTAAATTTGGAAATATTTTCTAAACTAATCAGAAAAAAACGAACTTTATAATAATTATAAAACTTTTATAATAATGCGAGAAATTACTCAATTATTTAAAAAAAGAGATATTACAAAAAATGTTATACACACACACACACACACACACACACACACACACACACACATATACATACATACACATATTTCAAAATTATTATTTATAAGAATAAAAAATATTTAATAGCATCAATAAAAATGAATAAAGATATCTTATTATTGTTTCTGATGATATTATTATTATTATAAATAATAATTTTCGTATTACAAAAAAGAAGGAAGATCAAAATCAAACTATACAACTCTTGTTCAATAATAAAAATTCTTTTATATATATATATATATATATATATATATATATATTTCAAATAAATAATATGCATATGTAAAAAATAACTCGTAAAAAGAAAAATGACAAATTATATTATTGCAGGATTAAACAATACAGAACGGGCGAAGTCAAATGTCTTTCAATCTGCTCCATCGTATTAGACTTATCGATGGTTGACCCGCTTATTATACGGACATATTAATTTATTATATTACGTCACATACGTCGAAGAACCATATTATCATAGATATACTTCTTCCGATATTATAATATTCTTTTGTAATCATAGCTTGTCACACAATTTAGAACATTAAGTTATCTTTCTACCCAAATGGATGAAGGTATAAAATATAAAGTATTATAAAAATTAAAATATGGCACATACACATATACATGCGCTTATCTGAATACAGTCGATCAATTGTGTAAATATTATAAAAGCACAATCCCCTAAGATATGCCTGACATTCAATCGTTGTTCATCGGAACAACAATATTAGCAGATCTTCTCTCTGTAAAAAAAATTTTATTCTAAAGAGTTTAATATTGTACTATTAGGCAGTAAAATTTTCGCAAGTATGTCAAACGTGTCTCTCTGTGTTCTCTTCTCATTATTAATTGTAGGCATATTTCCTCTCACTATTAATAATAATGTTGCATCGTCAGACGAACCATCTTATACAGATTTAGTCGCATCGGTAAGTTAATTTTCAAGAATATATTTGAGATAAAAACTGAAATATTTTTATTTATTATAAAAACGACTCTGCCCGCGTTATCATACACGTTTATTATTGTATATTATTATAATAAATATGAACAATATTATTTTAAACTTGTTGAAAAACGGTTATTTCTTGTTTATTTGTAAATACATATAAAAATTATCTCAAAACGTTCTGTTTCTATTATTGTAATTTTATATTAATTTTATAGGTATTTATTTTAATGAGATGTCTACCAACGGAATCTCATTTGACTTTAGTGCTGGGCGGAGATTATAATGAATTTCTTGTACAATCACATATCAATATGATACCCGTAGTGCTGATAGATGAAACATATCCTCGATTTGATGTCCTCCAGAAATTTACCTCGACACGATATTCTTATCAAAAGTTCACGAATTACAATTTCAACCATTTTCTTCGAAAGGCGCATCGTTTCGTGTTAGTGACATCTTCTCAACCCCTCTTGCGAGCTCTGTTACAGGTAAATAATAGTAAAACAGCGTAATATATAAATATATAACTTTATGAAAAAACGTGTATTATATCGGATGTCAAAATTGATGGTACAAACAAGAAGGAGGTGGGTCTATATGAAAAAATAAGTCAAATAAGGAACATATATAATAAAATTTTACTATATAAGGCTTTGTTTTAAAGAAAAACAAATTCGATATTCAGATATGCGTGCACTTAATTATATTTGACTAATTTGTATGTTATTTCTACACATATTTGTGTTTCTTTTATATCAGTTCTGACAGCTTGCCTTTGTCGATAATAATAATTTGTTTTGTTTCTCTATTTATATCTTTATTTCAAAAAATTTGGTAATTAAATATTCATACAGTTTGTATAGAAAATAAAAAGTTTTATACATATATATATATATATATATATATATATATATATATATATATAAAAGTTTTTATATTATGAATCTGTTTGTAGTCATAAAAATTATTCTGTAAAAGACTGTTTTCTTTTTCTATTTTTAATCATAACAACAAGAAATGAGTTTTTCAAATCTAACTCCATAATTACGCGAACCTTTGCTTATCATTTTTTGAGTATCAGAGTTTTTAAAACTCGTATCGCGTTTATTATACGTTTATTATTACAAAAGATTAAATTACAAGAATATGATAAATATCAACATTATAATTGATTAATTGAATAACAGTCTCAATTTTTTAGTACATAAAAATAATTTTATTGATTACGCTTTTGCTCCACATATAGAGAGCAAAAGATTCACCATGGGCGAATCCAGAAGCATTTTATGTCCTGGTCGATAAGCATACTGAAACTCGAGGCTGTATAAATGCACATTCATATCTCTGGACCGCTTGGGAATATGACTTGCTCTCGGTCATATTTATATGCATCGATCCAAACCATGGAATTGTTCTTTACACGTTTAATCCGTATTCGAACAATACGCCAGACAACTGGTACGAGGTAGGAAATGTCAAAGGGCGAGCGGGCCACCCTTGGATAATATTAAAGAGGAAATTTATACATGGTATATGGTGAAGTTTAATTTGTCTATTATTTGTTATATTATTTTAAATAAATACTTTCTATATAAATTAATAAGATATATACTCTCTTCTTGTAATTATTATGTAATGCATTATTAATAAAACATATTATTAATTTTGCGTGATCCTTAGAAAAATGTATCAAAAAGATTTAAACAGCTTTTATATTTTTAGACAGTGACATATGCATAAATCTGGATTTTGATAAAACGATCACTCTGAACAGATATCCAATTCGATTAAGTGCCATTGAGAAGGAACCGTTTATTAAAATCAATTTGAGTTTACCGAAACAAGATATATTTCGTGGTGACAACAGTGAGATCATTAAAATACTTTTAAATAATCTCAATGCAAGCCTCGAGATTACCATCCTCCATAAGGACCCTTATTCGTTGGGTGATAAAAGATCGAATGGCATTTTTGAAGGTTTGATAGCCTCTGTGGGAGACAGCAGAATAGATATTATGATGAATACAGTATCTTTGTTCGATTTGTGGAAGGTTAGGTAAGTTTCATTGTTTTTCAAGAAAATAAAAAATTATTTATATTAATTATTTAAAAATACTCCTCAAGGATTCTTCTTCAAGAATTTCTTAAGGATCTAACTAAATCTTATAAACTTTATACATTAAATAGATTTATATCCTTGAGACAGTCAAATGTACGTGATACTATATAATATTCTTAGAATGAATAATTGTTGAATCTTATCTCTTATTGCATTATTTATTACAACTCCTTTTACAGAATTATCAAAACTAAATATTTAAATATAAATAATAAATAGCTAATTATAGAAAGAGTGAGAATGTGAGAGAGAGAAAGAGAGAAAAGAGAGAAAGAGGAACTTTCTCTTTTATGTATTGCATAAATTAAAAGTCTTTAGACAAGAATGAAAAGTATAATATTTTATTTATTTTCAGATACACATATCCCCATTTGACATCAGGAATTTGCGTGATTGCGCAACCAAAGAAACCAGTCTCCGAAATCATTAAGATAGTAACCTTTCTGACGCCGGAAGTAATAATGGGAATAATCGCAATATGCTTGTTAACTTATGTAATTTTTGTGAAAAGCGTGGGATATATAAAAGCTGGGCTAGAGGTGATAAGACTTGTGGTCTGCGTAGGATTTTTACGTCCGCCCAAAATCGATTCCGCAAGGATCTTCATATGTATGGCGTTGATTTTATTCCTTAATATAAATGCTCTCTTCCAAAGTCACTTGTCATCTTTGCTCACCGTGCCAGTCTATTATCGCGACATCGACAGCATACAAAGTCTCAAGGTAATAGAAAAATCTCATTTTATTGTTTTTTTCTCCATAAATTCATACGTCAATTCTTTCGAAATTAATAATAAATTTTTTATGTATAATACGTCTTCAATCTTATTTAAATAAATATTTCAAATTATTTTATAAGCAATTAAAGATACGAAAAAATTGTCCTTAAGTTATTTTATTTAGAAACTCACGTTATACATCTATGTAATATAATTAGCTTTTTGTAAATAAAAATGTAGAAGAGATTTTGAAGTCAATTTTATTTTTTTAAAAGATATATTTTCTATTTTAATGAGATACTAATTGTTGAAATAAATTTAGTAACCTTCTAATTAAAGATTATTCAAAATTAAGATTGTGAATTAGTGAAATCCTTTTAAAAGCCAAACATATAGATACTACAAAATTAGAGTTATTATATCAAATTAAACATATTGGTAAACGTAAAAGGTTATTTATTAAAATTTAATGAGGATTATTTAATTTACATCCTTTTTATGATGTTATGATTATCATATGAATTTACAATAAAATTGTCATTATATGTTTTTCCGCTTTTCTACGCATTGCATCTACATTTTTTTACGAATAATAGATGCAAGAATTAAAAGCGTCTCAAAAATGACTCAAATAATTATTTGCGACATGTCTCAACTTCAGCTGTCAAAGCGGTCGATCAATATTATAATCATGAATGTGTCTATTATGCTAGGCTGTGCGAGATGAATAAATTATAATAGAATTAAATTTGATATTTATTTTTTTTAGAATATTTTAGAATATTTTGGAATGTGTTGAATGAAATAGAAATTACAATTGTATTAATAAAAAGTATTTAAATTAGTAATTAGAAATCAAATATATTTAACAAATTTTAATTGTAAATTAAAATAAGTAGCATAGTAGATACCTTTATGATTATAATATTCATAGGAGTATTTTTTTCAGTGGTCATTTTGCCGTGCCTGAGCGCGCGAAATCTCAATCCTGTTATTCGTAAGATCATTGCTTCCCGTTTAAAAACTACTATAGCCTTGACATTTTTTTATTAGGATATTTGTCTTGAAATGTTCTAAGACGTCTACCTTTAAGAAGAAGTTCGGTAGTCTTAGTATATATACAGCTATATATATACATGATGCTTTTATCATTTAGAAATACCTTTATATCATGCATAAATTACAATATTTATTTTAAAGTAAAGCAACTGCTATATTCCAATTCCAATTACAAGTTTATAATAAGATTTTATGAATTTAATAATATTTTAATATATAAGTGACAATGGTTAATTTTTTTGTTGGTTCTTTTTTTGAGGATGCCGGTTACACTTTATACGGACCGAAAATCTTCCAGAATAAGAATGGTGATCCTGTACTTCAATCACGTTACAAGGTGACCACGTATAAGGGTTGCATGGAACATGTCAAAAATTCGTCGATCGCCGTATGCGTCGGCGAGTGCCACCACTTGTACTACAGGATCAAGGGTCAAAATCTTATTAAATCAAGAATGCTGCGTCCTCTGTTACAATCATATGTCACCCGCGAGAATTGGCCGCTTTACAACCGCGTGAATGATATTATACAGAGGATGATGCAGGCTGGCTTGATTAAGAAAGCTCAAGATGAGGCTCTCTGGGAAATAAAACACGAGGAAAATAGAAAAACCATTTTAACGAAGAAAAGCTTTAATGTAATGTCGCTAAAGCAGCTAGCATTCAGTTTTTATATTCTTGGAATTGGATATGCTTGTGCCATTATAATCTTTATGCTGGAGATGGCAATCGGTGGTTTTGTTCCCATATGTCGAAAGTGGAAAGCGATCAGAAAGGGAGAAAAGAAAAATAGAAGAAAGAAAAAAGAATCTGGAAAAAACAGTAAACTTTCGATATCGGCATTAAAAACCGACTTGCAATTTAAGAGATTGTATAAACGACAAATATTTAGTGAAGAAACAATGCATATCTAAATCATGCACATCAACAGAGAATGAAAATCAAAAATGATGTGTGTCACATGAAACCTGATGATGTGTAAAACCTATTGTCGACATGTTACTCGCTTCCGTGTGTCCATAATTCGGAGAGCGTAACATTCAGATGTATAATTATATTCCCATTAAAATGTTATCTATTATCAGCTTTTATCAGAAACAGACGAAAATGCGAAAGTATGATATACAATATGAGCGAATCGTGTATTTCACATTATCACAATATCTCATAATTACTGTGAAAATAATAAAACATTTACATTAGTACAATAAAAGACAAATAACTCATGATTATATGTACAAATATTAGAAATATTTACTTCTAAACTCTAATTAAAAAAAGAATTTTTTAGTAAAATGCCAGAAATTACACAATTATTAAAAAAATGATACAAGAAATATTATGTATATGTACATATACATATATACAGGTGTCACATTTTAATTGCCTATCTCGAATATGTTTCAATGACGTATTTTTATTTGGGAAATATTTGATTAAAAATTATTGGATTTAGAGGAGAGAAAAAAGGATATTAGGATAAAAGGATATTAGTTAAAATAAAAGGATATTTTAGTTTGATCTCAGATGTATGTTCTGAGATCATGTGAAATTCCATTTAAAAAGCCAAATGGAACTACCTTATAATCCAAACCGTTTTTACATATGTAAAAAATAAATAACATGCATATATAGAAAATAAAATTATAATTCACAAAAAAAGAAATATGCAAGTTACATTATTGCAACGAATGCAGAACTAAACAATGCAGAAATCAAATATTTTTCAATCTGTTGCATTATATAAGACTCCGTTGCCGATAATTAATCCGTTTATTATACCGACATATTCATTTATCATATCATGTCACATACGTTGAAGAAAGATATTACTATAGATATATTTCTTTCCAATGTTATTAATACCCCTTTGTAATATCCCTTTGTAATTATAGCTTATCAAACAATTCAGAATATTAAGTTATCTTTCTACTCCAAAGATAAAAATAAAAAAAACCGTAATATAAAGATTAAAATATGGCACATATACACATACGCACGCGCTTATCTGAATACAATCGATCAATTATGTAAATAATATAAAAGCACGTTCGTGAGACACGCTTGACATTCGATCATGTCTCATCGGAACAGCAAAGTTAACAGACTTTCTCTGGAAGAGATTTTATTTTAAAAAGTTTAATATTGCATTATTATACAGTGAAATTTTCGAAAGTATGTTAAACATGTCTCTCTGTATTCTCTTCTCATTATTAATTGTAGGCATATTTCCTCTCACTATTAATAATAATGTTGCATCGTTAGAAGAACGGCCATTCTATACAGATTTAGTAGCATCGGTAAGTTAATTTTCAAAGAATATGTTCGAGATAAAAAATCGAAATATTTTTATTTATTATAAAAATGATCCTATCCGCGTCATACACGTTTATTATTGTATATTATTATAACAAATTATCATATTACAATATCATTATAAACTTGTCGAAAAAAATTATTCTTTTTTTATTTGTAAGTATATAATAAAATTATCTCAAGACATTTTCTCTCTATTATTGTAATTTTATATTAATTTTATAGGTATTTGGTTTAATGAGATGTCTACCAACGGAATCTCATTTGACTTTAGTGCTGGGCGGAGATTGTAATGAATTTCTTGTACAATCACATATCAATATAATACCCGTAGCATTGATAGATGAAAGAAATCCTCGAGTTGATGTCCTCCAGAAATTTACCTTGACAAAGTATTCTTATCAAATGTTCAAGAATTACAATTTCAACCATTTTCTTCGAAAGGCGCATCGTTTCGTGTTAGTGACATCTTCTCAACCACTCTTGCAAGCTCTGTTACAGGTAAATAATAATAAAACAACGTAATAAATATGTAATTTTATGGAAAAACATGTATAATAATATCGAATGTAACCCAAAACTGTACAAACAAGAGGGAGGTGATTCTATATAAAAATAAGTCGAAAATATATAGTAAAATTTTATGATATCAGTATTTGTTTGCCAGAAAAACAAATTTGATATTTAAATAACAGCACTTATCTTTGACTTTAATGACGTAAACTATACATTATTTCTACTTATATTGTGTTTCTTTTGCATTAGTACTGACAGCTTACCTTTATCGCTGATAATAATGAATTTTGCATCTTTTTCCCTTGCCATCTTTATTTCAAACTTGTCAATTAAATATTAATATATCTTAGTAATATTTAATAGAAATAAAAACTTTTTTTAGTAAATAAAAATAATAACAGTATTACTCTTTTTCTCCACAGAGAGCAAAAGACTCGCCATGGGCAAATCCAGAAGGATTTTATATCCTAGTCGATAAGCAAACCAAGACTCGGGGCTGTATAAATGCTCGCTCATATCTCTGGACAGCTTGGGAATATGACTTGCTCTCGGTCATATTCATATGCATCGATCCAGACGATGGAATTGTTCTTCACACGTTTAATCCGTATTCGAATAGTACATCAGACAACTGGTACGAAGTAGAACATGTCAAAGGGCGAGCGGGCCATCCTTGGATAATATTGAAGAGGAAATTTATAAGTGGTATTTCTTTTCTCTCTCTTGCTCTCTTCTTTGTTTCACCTAAAGAGACATATTAGCGCGCAAATTTTCAATTAATATAAAATATTTTAATATAAAACGAAATTTAATTAATATCATGTCTATTTTATATATAAAAATTTTATATAAATTATCAAAAAGAATACTCTCTTTTTTGAAACGTTACAATAATATATTATAATATATTATTAATAAGACATATTACTTTTTGTGTGATCTTTGGAAATATCAAAATTGAATACCTATTACTACATTTTTTTTTAGATAGCGATATATGCATAGATTTGGATTTTGATAAAACGATCACCCTGAATAGATACAAAATTCGAATAAATGCCATTGACGTGAAACCATATATCAAAATCAATTTGAGTTTATCAAAACAAGAAAGATTTCGCGGTGATAGCAGTGAAATCATTAAAACACTTTTAAATAAGCTGAACGCAAGTCTTGAGATAACCATCCTTCATAGGGATGTCTATTCGTTGGGCGGTATAGGACCGAATGGTACTTATGATGGTTTGCTGGCTCCTCTAAGCGACAGCAGAGCAGACATTACTATGAATGCGAGATCTTTATTCGTATTGTGGAAGATCAGGTATGTACCAGTATATATCAGTTTTTCCAAAAGATAAAGAATGATTTATATTAATTTTTTATGAGGATTCCTTAAGAATCCTTCTTCAAGAATTCTTTAAAGACTTAAATCTTATAAACTTTATACATTAAACAGCTTTATATCCATGGAACAATCGAAATATAAGATACTATATAATATTCTTACAAAGAATATTTGTTGAGTCTTCTCTTATTTATCACAACTACCCCCTTCACAGGGTAAAAACAAGATATTAAATATAAATAATAAATAGCTAATTAGAGAGGGAAAGAAAAAGAGAGAGAGAGAGAGAGAAGGAAAAGAAGATTTTTTTCTCTTCTATGCATAGTAAATGAAAACTTCATTGACGAGAATAAAAAGTATAATTTTTTTTTTCAGATATACATATCCCCATATGAGATCAGGTATTTGCGTGATAGCGCAACCAAAGAAACCAATCTCCGAGATCATCAAGATAGTAACTTTTCTGTCGCCGGAAGTAATGGTGGGAGTTATCGGGACATGTGTATTAACTTATATAATTTTTATGAAGAGCGTGGGATATATAAAGGCTGGGCTAGAGGTGATAAGACTCGTGATCTCTGTAGCATTTTTACATCCGCTCAAAATCGATTCCGCAAGGATCTTCATATGTATGGCGTTGATTTTATTCCTTAATATAAATGCTCTTTTCCAAAGTCACTTGTCATCTTTGCTTACTGTGCCGGTCTATTATCGTGACATTGACAGCATACAAAGTCTCAAGGTAAAAATCTCATTTTCTTTTTCTTCCTCCTTAAATCCATATCTCGATTTTCGCTAAATTAATAATAAATTTTTTATATGTACTGTTCAATCTTGTTTAAACAAATATACCGTTATTTCATAAAAAATTAAGGATACGAAAAAATTGTTCATAACAAACATAGATACTACTAAATTATAATTATTTTTAAACAAATTGGCAAACATAAAAGAATGTCTATTGAGATTTCATGAGAGATTTGTTTAATTTACAGCTCTCTATAATTTTAAATAACTTTTTATTGAGTTTTATTATTTTAATATCACTACTATATTAAAAGTAAAAAATGTAACATTCAAGAAAATTAAATTGATTTTTAAATTTCTTTTATATGAATATCTTTAAAAAAATATTCAATAACGTTATCATAACGTTACCTTCGAATAATTTTTATATAAACCTGCAATATTTCGTTTTTAATTGCTTATAAAATAATATCTATATCTACTTAAATCAAACACAGTGCATATTATTGAAATATTTTTATAAAATGTTTTTATAAACTTTACAAAACACATAATCCTCTTATCATTTAGAAATATCTTCTTTAAGTTATGCATTAATTGAAATATTTACTTTAAAAAAAAACAGCTGCTATATTTCAATTCCAATCACTTTACAATCAAATAACAATTTATAATAAAATGGTATGAAATTAATAATATTTTAATATATAAGTGACATATTTCAATATATGTTAATTTTTTAGTTGATTCTTTTTTTTCAGGATGCCGGTTACGCTTTATACGGACCGAAAAACTTCAAGAATGAGATTGGCGATTCTGTACTCCAATCGCGTTACAAGATAGTCACATATAAGGATTGCAAGGAACACGTCGAGAATTCGTCGACCGCCGTATGCGTCGGCGATTGCTACCATTTGTACTACAGGATCAAGGATCAAGATCTTATTAAATCAAAAATGCTGTTTCCGATGATACGATCGTATGTCACCCGCGAGAATTGGCCACTATACAATCGCGTAAATGATATTATAGATCGGATGGTGCAGGCTGGATTGATTAAAAAAGCGCGAGATGAGATTCTCTGGGAAATAAAACGTGAGGAAGAGAGAAGAATTGCTTTAACAAAGAAAAACTTCAATATAATGTCCCTAAAACAGCTAACATTCAGTTTTTATATTCTTGCACTTGGATACGCTTGTGCCATTATAATCTTTGTACTGGAGATGGCAATCGGTGGTTCTGTTCCCGTATGTCAAAACAGGAAAGAAAAAAAAGAAGAATACGAGGAAGAAAAGAAAGAAGAATACAAGGAAGAAAAATCTGGAATGAATAGTGAACTAGCTTTCGATATTAACATTAAAAACCGACTTGCAATTTAAAAAATTGTATGAACAACAGACATTCTAAAGTAAAGAAACAATGCATCTGAATCATGCATCAACAGAGAACGAAAATAAAAAATGATATGTGTGAAAACACTAACTTGTACACTCCTGAGTTTAACCATAAATTTCTCATTGTTCAAAAAAATTAGCAGAATGTTTATGTTGAAGTTACAGAATACTGGACTTAAAACAGAAAAATAAGAAGGGGAAGAATTAAACTAGTTGACTTGCTGTCTATTTTTTATATTTTGCCTTTCGATTCGATATTGATATTTTTGTCGGAGTTATATCGATTACACATTGAAACAAATTGCAGAAAATAAAAAAGGAAAAAAACGGAAAAGAGTAATGAATGGAAGAAAAGATGAGCGAAGTATCAATGATAGAAAAATAGCTCCTTTTGGACAATAATGTTTATTTTTTTATTTTAGTTTAAACAATTTTTTCATCCGGTAGAATTCCCGTAAATATGATATGTATATAATAGAAGAAATGACTGTCTGTCGCGTATCTATTACTTGCTCCACTCAATGTAACTTTGCATTTTATGAAGAAAGGTTTAGGTTTAGGTAGAGATTTTTTAGATTTAGATTTTTTGGAAAACGTTCCATTAAAATGCAATGTAATATAAAAATGATATAGGTACGCACATGTAACAAAATCACCTCTCGAGACTATAATTCGTTTCGTTTCATAATCAGGTCAAACGTGATAAACACATGTTTGGAAGATTACGAAGATACAAGTGACAAATTATAATTTATAAAAGAACGAAAAGGACAGCTTCTATCCTCGCCATCGCACGCAGAATTTGTGTATCGTCATTATATATACACATAATTAATGCAATTAATCGAATTACGTATATATTGCTCGATATAACAAAAAAAATACAATTGCTTCGGAATACGCTGTCGTTAAAATACTATGTCCGTTTGTCCACTTGTGTTCTCTTTGTGAAACCATTATCATCAACAACCACCGCGCATCATCGATTTTGCTATTTTTTTATCTTTATTTAAAATAGTAGCGCATGTAAAAGAATAAAAGCACTGAACAAATGTTATCTTTTATCGCAAGACACTCATGTCTTACCTTCATTTAGCATTTTTCTCGGTACTTTTTTTTCAAACTCTTTTGACCGGATAAAATTTATCGCAAATCTCGAAGAAAACCTTAATAAATTATTCGCCAGAATAAAAATGATATATGACTGTCTCGTCGAAGTTGCGCGAGCTATCACGAGTAGCAGGATTAAAGATGATGTCCAGATTGATTCCCAGTAGGTGATACATCGTGTCTTTCGTTCTTCTTTGGATCGGCGCGTCCAAGGAAACCGGGTTCCGGTTCCGTTCGTGAGAAAATGCGGAAGAAATTCTATTTAGACGTATACGCGATGACTAATTGCAGAACTAAACAATGCAGAACGAGCGAAGTCAAATGTCTTTATCTGTTCCATCGTTTTATTGTCGATGGTGAACTCGCTTATTATAGCAACATATTCATTTATTATATCACATCACATATGTCACGTCACATATGAAAAAGGATATTACTATAGATATATCTTTTCTAATGTTATAATATCCTTTGTAATCATAGCTTATCACAATTTAGAACATTAAGTTATCTTTCTACTTAAGTTATCTTAAGTTATCTTCTAAAGCTCTCTTAAGTTATCTTCTAAATGGATGACGGCATAAAATACAGTATTATAAAAATTAAAATATAGCACATATACACGTGTGCCGATCTGGTTACAGTCGATCAACTATGTAAATATTATGAAAGCACAATATTATAGACACGCCTGATCCATTCGATTCTTTTTCATCGAAATAGCAATGTTAGCAGATTTTCTTTCTAGAAAAAGAATTTATTCTCAAGAGTTTAACATTATATGTATTATTATATAATAAAATTTTCGAAAATATGTCAAACGTGTCTCTCTGTGTTCTCTTTTCACTACTAATTGTAGAAATATTCCTCTCACTATTAATAATAATGTTACATTATCAGAAGAATGGCCTTGCTATACAGATTTAGTAATATCGTAAATTAATTTAATTATCCAAGAATATGTTCGATAGTAATCAATTTAATTTTCCAAGAATATGTTCGAGATAAAAACCGAATATTATTTTTATTATAACAAATTATCATATGACAATATTATTTTAAACTTGTCGAAAAAAGCTATTCCATTTTTTATGTATTTTTCGAGATACTTGCCAATGGAGAGAATTTTTCTGTTAAGTTTCTTACATATGGAACTATAAAAAAGAAGACCAGCGTGACAGGAGGGAGCTGGTAGGAGTGGACGCACTCAAATGAAAAAGAAATTTTAAGCGAAGACGAATGTTGAAAAAATAAATTCTAAAGGATAATTATTCTTAAGGGATAGATTAATACTTCTATTAAGATTCTTTTGTAGATATTTTGGATGTAACAGTTTAAACACTCTACTAAATCAAAAATAATGCCCTTTTAATGGTATACCGAGTGTTGTGAGTGAAAATTTAAAAGCACGAGAAAGTCGATTTAGTCAAATTTCATAAAATCTTCTTTAATCATAATCATCAAATAAGTCTGTGATAGAAGGAGTTAAATATGTCCAATATAGTAAAATGAAAAGGAAAGGGAGCAGCAAATATAATATCACCAACGTATACAAAATAGAAATGGAAAAGGCAATTTAGAAATGGCTTGCTCTTCAAGGTCTGGAGAAGCAAATTCGCCATGATAGGAGAGAGAAGAGAGCCCATCGATTTTGTCATTGAATTTAAAAAACTAGAATGTAGCACTAAGCGTATGCCGGTGATAAATTCGGAGCAAACAATGTCAGTATTCTTATTAATGAGATTCCATCGTTTTCCAATACTCCTAGTTGCAAACTCCAATGGGATTTCGTAAAGAGCGAAACCACACGAAGAGAAATGATGTATTGTTCATTTATAAATTGATTTCATAATTTATTTACGAAGCCAATTATATAAAAAACCGCATTATAAAATTAAAATATGGTACATATACACACACACTCGCGCTTATTTGAATACAATCGATCAATTATGTAAATAATAGAAAAACACGTTCGTGTGCTTACCATTCGTTTATTTTTCATCGGAATAGCAATGTTAGCAGATCTCTCTGTAAACAAGATTTTATTCTAAAGAGTATAATATTGTATTATTATGCAGTAAAATTTTCGAAAGAATGTCCAACGTGTCTCTTTGTGTTCTCCTCTCGTTATTAATTATAGGCATATTTCCTTTTGCTATTAATAATAATGTTGCATCGTTAGAAGAACGGCCATTCTATACAGATTTAGTAGCATCGGTAAGTTAATTTTCAAAGAATATGTTCGAGATAAAAAATCGAAATATTTTTATTTATTATAAAAATGATCCTATCCGCGTCATACACGTGTATTATTGTATATTATTATAACAAATTATCATATAACAATATCAGTATAATCTGCGAAGAACTATTGTTTTATTTTTAATCATCGCAACTCAAAAACGAAATCTTTTAAGTATAGTTTTTTAATCGGATAATAATAATTAAACACTTCTCTTTTGTTTGTACAGCTTTGGGTTACATTCGATATTATTATACATGTTTTTCCATAAAATTACATATTTATTACGTTGTTTTATTATTATTTACCTGTAACAGAGCTCGCAAGAGTGGTTGAGAAGATGTCACTAACACGAAACGATGCGCCTTTCGAAGAAAATGGTTGAAATTGTAATTCTTGAACATTTGATAAGAATACTTTGTCAAGGTAAATTTCTGGAGGACATCAACTCGAGGATTCCTTTCATCTATTAATGCTATGGGTATCATATTGATATGTGATTGTACAAGAAATTCATTACAATCTCCGCCCAACACTAAAGTCAAATGTCAAAAAACTAATAGGTAATTATGGTATTAGGTATAGGTAATAGGTATAGGTAATAGGTATTTTCTTTTTACAATTTATACTGTATATACATGATAATGATAATAATAATAATAGTAATAGTAATAATAATAGTAATATTAATAATATTAATAATAATAATTAATTAATAATAATAATAATAATTAAGACAATATAATAATATAATGAGCAAAATAATCAATAAAAATTAGAATAATAGTAATAATGCTAATGTATAAGGCGCAAATATAAAATATAGGATACACGTTATGATGAAATCGTTCCTGTTAAATGGCATTTGTGCTACTGTATGTATGCATTTACAGATCACTTATCAACCGCTTATACGTAGTTTTATCAACATCCTCGCTCCTCATTTTAATTTATTATTTTCAGTAAAAGATCCTCTCCTGAATTCGTTTATAAACTGAGATTACTGTAAAATAGGTAAAAAAGTCCTGTTTCACAATATCTCACAAATATATAGATCTATATGTGTATACGTATATACATATTATATCACAAGTTTTTCTCCTATGCATTTTATCTCCCCTGTCCGTTATGTCACATAGTACGTTCCTTCATACTTTCTTCCGTAAACTCCGCAATCGATTCGTTCTCCAGATGCGTTGACTACATGTATAGAGAGATTCCCATTTCTGCACAAATTCTTTGATGAACTTGCAAACTGACCAAACTGTTCAGAGCTCAATTCTCTTATAATTATTTGTAACACGATAAAATATTTTTAACAGGGTCTGTATAAGCTAAACTAGACGGCGGTTGCCTGATAGGAACGTTTTTCTATCGACTCTTGTGTTTCATGTGAAAATTTTCGCTGCTAGAAAAATATTTCTTGATTTTTAATATTATAATTTACAAATTATTATAATTATAATTAATAATAATTATTTATTATAATCACAGTAACACTTTTTCATGTTTACAACACACACACACACACACATATATATACATATATGCATACATACATATATGCTGCACATACATATCCTGCATAATGTTATCATTTACTCTAGCAAGATATTATCTCCGTGTGTCCATAATTCAGGGAGCGTAACATTCGGATGTAATTACATGTAATTATATTCCCACTAAAATGTGATTTTATATTATCTCTCTTTATCAGAAGCAGATGAAAAAACGAATCGCATTTATCATCAGGCTATCACATAATTACTGTGAAAATAATAGAACGACTACATTAGTACAATAAAAGAGAATTGACTCATGATCATATGTGTCTTAAATATTTACTTCTAAATTAAAGAAAAAAAGACGTTTTAGTAATGCGAAAAATTACTTAATTATTAAAAAAATGAGATTATCAGAAATATTACGAATATGTACATATATATACAAGGCATACTCATTTTAATAACTCATCTTGAATATCTCTTAAATGTATTTTGTTGAAAGTGTTTCACAAAAGTTATAGAGTTTGGAAAGGCAAAAAGATAAGGATATTACTTTTACCTCAGGTGTAGCTAAGGCCAGGTGACAGTCAATCTAGGTTTCTTAGATGGAACTAATTTCATCGTATAAATCAATTTCTAACAATATTCCACGTAAAAGTTTTGAATTTAGAGTAATCAAAAATTGAATATAGTTTATGAAATATTTTATATTCTCAATTGTGACATAATTTTACATAAACTATAAAATATTTATAAAATGTTCATTTTCTCGATTATTTTTATTATTTATTATTTATTATTTATTATTATTTACCTTAGTACTTTTATGTATAATAAGAAGAATCAATTGAAGTAAAGAAAACGTACAATTGTTTTTAAGAAAAAATGAATTTGCAACATGTAGCTGTACATTTATCTTAAGAACAATTATTTGTTTTCTCAAGGATGAAAAAATATTTAATAGCATGATTAAAAGTGAATAGAGATATTTTATTATTGCTTCTGGTAATATTGTTATATTATTACAAAACATATATAATTATTTTATTACAAAAATCAAAATAAAGCTATATAACTTTTATTCAATAGTAAAAATTTCTTTTCTTAGATATGAGAAATAAACAATATGCATACGAAGAAAATAATTCATAAAAAAATAAATGTGCAAATTATATTATTGCAACGAATACAGACTATATAATGCAGAACAAACCAAATCAAATATCTTTCAATCTGTTCCATCATGTTAGGCGTTATTGTCGATAGTTAACCCGCTTATTAAACTGACATATTCATTTATTATATCATGTCACATACGTCGAAGAAAGATATTACTACAGATATATTTCTTTCTATGTTAAAATATTCTTCTGATCACGCAATTTAGAACATTATCTTTTTACTTTTATAAATAGGTGAAAGCATAAAATTCAGTATTATAAAAATAAAATATGGCACATATACACATGCGCTTATCTGAATACAATCGATCAACTGTGTAAATATTATAAAAGCACGGTATTATAAACATGCCTGACATTCGTTTATTTTTCATCGGAATAGCAAAGTCAGCAGACTTTCTCTCTGTAAAAAGAATTTATTCTCAGAAGTTTAATATTGTATTATTATATAGTAAAATTTTCGAAAGTATGTCAAACGTGTCTCTCTGTGTTCTCTTCTCATTATTAATTGTAGACGTATTTCCTCTCATTATTAAAAATAATGTTACATCGTCAGAAGAACGGCCTTCCTATACAGATTTAGTAGCATCGGTAAGTTAATTTTCAAATATGTTCGAGATAAAAAATCGAAATATTTTTATTTATTATAAAAATGACTCTATCCGCGTCATATACGTTTGTTATTGTATATTATTATAACAAATTATCATATTACAATATCATTTTAAACTTGTCAAAAAAAATATTTCTTTTTTATTTGTAAATACATAATAAAATTATCACACTCTCTCTCTCCATTATTGTAATTTTAATATATTATTATAATATTAATTTTATAGGTATTTATTTTAATGAGATGTCTACCAACGGAATCTCATTTGACTTTAGTACTGGGCGGAGATTGTAATGAATTTCTTGTACAATCACATATCAATATGATACCCATAGCATTGATAGATGAAACGAATCCTCGATTGGATGTCCTCCAGAAATTTACCTTGACAAGACATTCTCCTCTAATGTTCAAGAATTACAATTTCGTCCATTTTCTTCGAAAGGCACATCGTTTTGTGTTAGTGACATCTTCTCAACCTCTCTTGCGAGCTCTGTTACAGGTAAATAATAATAAAACAACGTAATATAAATATGTAATTTTATGAAAAAACATGTATAATAATATCGAATGTAACCAAAAACTGTACAAACAAAAGGGAGGTGATTCTATATAAAAATAAGTCGAAAATATATAGTAAAATTTTATTATATAAGGATTTGTTGTTTATAAAAACAAATTTGATATTAAAACGTGCATCTAATTATCTTTGGTCTCACTAGCCTAAATTATATGTTACTTCTGTCCACATTTGTATTGCTTTTGTATCAGTTCTGACAGCTTACTTTTGTCGATGATAAAAATTTGTTTTGTTCTTCTTTCTCTTCGAATCTTCATATTTCAAACAGGCAATTAAATATTAATATATTTTGGCAATTTAATTGAAAATATAAACTTATATATACATGTATTGTGAATCTATTTGTAGTCATAATAATTAATCTGCGAAGAACTATTGTTTTATTTTTAATCATCGCAACTCAAAAACGAAATCTTTTAAGTATAGTTTCTTAACCATATTTACATCAATCTTTGTTTATCATTTTTTTGAAGACTCGAAACCCGTATCGTGTTTATTATAAACAATTAAATTATAAGAATATGAAAGATATCAATATATTATAATTGATTAATTAAATAATATAACTCAATTTATATAGTAAATGAAAATGATAATTAATCATTATATACTCTTTTTCTCCACAGAGAACAAAAGATTCGCCATGGGCGAATCCAGAAGGATTTTATATCCTAATCGATAAGCAAACCGAGACTCGGGGTTGTATAAATGCTCGCTCATATCTCTGGACAGCTTGGGAATATGACTTGCTCTCGGTTATATTCATATGCATCGATCCAGACGATGGAATTGTTCTTTACACGTTTAATCCGTATTCGAACAGTACGCCAGACAACTGGTACGAAGTAGAATATGTCAAAGGGCGAGCCAGCCATCCTTGGATAATATTGAAGAGGAAATACATACATGGTATCTCTCTTTTTCTCTTTATCTTATTCTCTTCTTTCTTTTATTTAAGGAAACATATTAACGCGCAAATTAAAAATTAAATAAATTGAAATTTGGTTCGGATAATAATAATAATTAAATATTAAATCGAAATTGGCTAATTAGAAATATAGCACGGTAGTTGGAATAAAGAAACAATACTTCTTTCTTTCTGATTAATCGTATATTTCAAATTAAAAATAATTAACAAAAAACGAACGTTTCGGATGATCTTTTGATTCCTCTTCAGCGCGACATTAACAATATGAGTTACAGTGTTGTACGGTGACGCATTTAATTAAAAATATATATTCTCGATGCATAGGTAATGTTAAATTGTATCTCGCAAAGATCTGGTAAGCACATTGTTTTTAATAATTCTGTAAATTATTGTAATTGTAATGTGTTAAGTCCCCAATAAACAGATTCCGCGCTTTAATTTTCATCATTGAATCTCAAACTAATATGAGATATACACAACGGTATACAGTTATAAATTTGTAAAAAACAGGAATCTGATTTATTGGGACTTAACACATTACAATTACAATAATTTAAAGAATTATTAAAAACAATGTGCTTACCAGATCTCTGCGAGATACAATTTAACATTACCTATGCATCGAGAACATATATTTTCAATTAAATGCGTCACCGTACAACACTGTCTCATATTGTTAACCTCGCGCTGAAAAGGGATCAAAATATGATCCGAAATGTTCGTTTTTTGTTAATTATTTTTAATTTGAAATATACGATTAATCAGAAAGAAGGAAGTATTGTTTCTTCCTTGGGCTCGAATTATCGCGATGTGGCTTTAATTCGCGGAAATTAATTTTCAATAATATAAAATATCTTAAAGTAAGGTGAAATTTAATTTGCTTATTATTTGTTATATTATTTTAGATAAATACTTTTTATAAATTAACAAGATATATACTCTCTTTTTGTAATTATTATGTATAATGCATTATTAATAAAACATTATTAATTTTGCGTGATCCTTAGAAAATGTATCAAAAAAATTTGAATAGCTATCCTTTTTATATTTTTAGACAGCGATATATGCATAGAACTGAATTTTGATAAAACGACCATTCGGAATAGATATCAAATTCGATTAAATACCGTAAAGATGGAACCACACATCAAAGTTAATTTAAGTTTATCAAAACAAGAAAGATTTCGTGGTGAAGACAGTGAGATTATTAAAATACTTTTAAATAAGCTGAATGCAAGTCGCGAGATCACTATCCTTCATAGAGAACCTTATTCGATGGGCCGTAAAGGACCGAATGTTACTTTTGAAGATTTTGTAATCTCTATGAACGATAAGAAAATAGACATTACCATGAATACGGTATATATGATCTCATTATGGAAAGGCAGGTATGTTTCTTAGTATTTTTTCCAAGAAAATATCAAAAACAATTTATATTAAGTCTTTAAGATGATCCTTAAAGATTTTTCTTCAAGAATTCTTTAAGGATCTAATTAAATCATATAAACTTTATACATTAAATAGATTTATATTATATTCATAAGACAGTCAAGTATATGTCATACTTTATAATAATCTTACAAAGAGTGTTTGTTGAATTTTATCTTATTTTATCTTATCTTATTCTTATTCTTATTAAATTATTACACCTAAATTATTACACCTTTTACAGGAATATAAAAACTAAATATTTAAATATAAATAATAAATAGATAATAAATAACTAATATCATAGAGAGAGAGAGAGATAGAGAGAGAGAGAGAGAGAGAGAGAGAGAGAGAGAGAGGGAGAGAGGAATTTTCTTTTCTATGTATTGCAAATTAATGAAAACTTTATAGGGGAGAGATTAAAAAGTAATATTTTATTTATTTTCAGATACCTATATCCCTATATGAGATCAGGAGTTTGCGTGATTGCGCAACCAAAGAAACCGATTTCCGAATTCATCAAGATAATAACTTTTATGTCGCCAGAAGTAATAATGGGAATAATCGCAATATGCTTGTTAACTTATGTAATTTTTGTGAAAAGCGTGGGATATATAAAAGCTGGGCTAGAGGTGATGAGACTTGTGGTCTGCGGAGGATTTTTACATCCGCCCAAAATTGATTCCGCGAGGATCTTCATATGTATGGCGTTGATTTTATTCCTTAATATAAATGCTCTCTTCCAAAGTCATTTGTCATCTTTGCTCACTGTGCCGGTTTATTATCGCGATATCGACACCATAGAAAGTCTCAAGGTAATGGAAAAATCTCACACATTTTATTTTCCTCTCTAGATATATATCTCAATTCTCGTTAAATTAATAATAAATTTTTTATATATACTGTATTCAATCTTATTTAAATAAATATGGTTATTTTATAAGCAAATATTTATTATTATAATAGTATTTTATAATTAAAGATACGAAAGAATTGTTTCTAAATTATTTTATTTTGAAGCGCATGTTAAATCTATATAATATGATTAGTTTTTTGTAAGTGAAAATATGCAAGAGATTTTGAAATCAACTTAATTTTTTTAAATGATATATTTTTGCTGTGTAATAATAGTTGAAATGAGTTCAATAACCTATTAATTAAAGATTATTCAAGATCATGAAAGATTTTTAATTAATAACACTCTTTTAAAAGCCAAACATAGATATTATTAAATTAAGGTTATTATATCAAATTAAACATATTGGTAAATGTAAATTGATATTTACTAAAATTTGAGATTTTTCAGAGTTGTTTAATTTACAACCTTTCATAATATTAAGTAACTTTTTATTAAGTTATT
This sequence comes from Camponotus vicinus, assembly GCF_025532165.1. Classification (NCBI taxonomy): domain Eukaryota; kingdom Metazoa; phylum Arthropoda; class Insecta; order Hymenoptera; family Formicidae; genus Camponotus; species Camponotus vicinus. The sequence goes on from NW_028141949.1 coordinate 5,744,277, forward strand.
GTTCTCATAAGCGCTATTACATGAAAATAAAAAAAAATAACATTCAAAAACATTAAATTGACTTTTAAATCTTTATATTGAAATTTTTAAAAAAATATTCAACAAAAATTCTCATATAATGTTACGTTCAAACAATTTTCATATGAATTTGTAATATTTCGTATTTTTATTTGCCTATAAAATAATATACATATCTACTTAAATCAGATAGAGTATTATTGAACAAATATTATATATATTGTATATATATAATATTTACAATTATTATTTATCTTTTTATATAATATATATAATATTATATATATTATATATTGATATAAGTGAAAAAGGTTAATTTTTTGTTGGTTCTTTTTTTAAGGATGCCGGTTATATTTTCTACGGACCAAAGATCTTCCAGGATATGATTGGCGAATATAATCCTGTATTCCAATCGCGCTTCAAGACAGCTAACTACAAAGATTGCATAGAACATGTTGAAAACTCGTCGACTGCCGTATGCATCGGTGACTGCCATTATTTGCTTTATAAAATCAAGGATAAAAATCTTATTAAATCAAGAATACTGTATCCGATGTTACATTCATATATCACCCGCGAAAATTGGCCGCTGTATAAACGCATGAACGATATTATACATCGGATGATGCAGGCTGGATTGATTAAGAAAATTCAAGATGGGATTCTCTGGGAAATAAAACGCGAAGAAGAGAGAAGAACCGCTTTAACAAAGAAAAGCTTCGATATAATGTCGCTAAAGCATCTAACATTCAGTTTTTATATTCTTGGAATTGGATACGCTTTTGCCACTATAATCTTTGCGCTGGAGATGGCAATTGGTGGTTCTGTCCCGTATATCAAAACTGGAAAGCGGTCGGGAAGAAAGAAAAGAAGAATACAAGAAATGAATCTGGAACGATCGGTAAACTTTCGATATTAGCACTAAAAACCGATTTAGCTTGGAATTTAAAGGAATGTTCAGATACGCGCTTTTTTTTACTTGTATGAATAACAGACAAGTAATTCAGTAAAAAAACAGTGCGTATCTGAATCATGCACATTTTAACAGAGTAACGAAGTACAAGAACGATATGTGTCAAAGCATTTATATTAACTTATATACTATTGAGTTTAATTCTGGATTTTTCACGGACCAAGAAAATTAACAAAATGTGGCGAAGTCACATGATAGATGCTGGATTGTATAAATCAGAAAAAAAGAACAGGGAGAATTAAACCAGTTAACTTGCTACATTTCAGTTGACTTGTTTTACATTTCATTTTTCAATTCGATGTCTTTGTATTGATATTTCTGTCGGAATTATATCAATTATACAATGAAACACTACAAATTAGAAAATAAAAAGAAGGAAAAAAGGAAGAAAAAGAATGGAAGGAGAGAGATCAGCGAAGTGTATCGGTGATAGAAAAGTAAGTACTTTCTTTTGGTCAATATTTTATTTATTCCTTCATTTTTTAGTTTAAACAATTTGTTCATTCGGGAGAGTCCCCGTAAAATGAATATGATATAGTAAATATGTTCTTTTTTACAATTTATACCATATACACAATGATAATAATAATAATAATAATAATAATAATAATTAAGAATCCTAAACATAATAATATAATAATCAAAATAATCAATAATAATTAGAATAATAGTAATAATGCTAATCTATAAGGCGCAAACATAAACAAAATATAGGGTACACGTTATGGTGAAACCGTCCCCGTTAAATGACGGCATTTGTGCTACTGTATGTACGCATTTACAGACCGCTTATCAACCGCTTATACGTCATTTCACCAACATCCTCGTCTCTCACTTCATTTTAATTTATTATTTTTAGTAAAAGGCGCTCTCGCTCCCACTCTCTCTTCAATCCGTTTATAAGCTGAGATTACTATAAAATAGGTAAAAAAGCCCTGTTTCACAAAATATCTCGCAAATATATAGATATATATATGTATATGTATATATTGTCACGGGTCTCTTTCTCCCACGAGTTTTATCTCAACTGTCGCCATTATCTCACGTGGTATGTTTTACTTTGTTTTGTCCTCCTCTCGCATACGAGCGTAAGTCGAAAACTGTCGATCCGTCAAAAAATTAAATATGCGTTTCGCATTGCGCGTTTATGTCGGAGAAAAGCAAAGCGCACGCAAAAAATGAGGAAAGACATCTGATCAGACACCCATAAAAGGCAGAACCAAACCGAAGCCAAGAAAGTTCCTCGGCTTGCGTTGCAATCGAATGAAAATGAAAGAAGCGAGATCACACGCGAAAGGAAAACAAAAAAGAGCACGCCGACAAAGGGCTATCATCTAGGTGCGACCGATTTATTTAAATCAATTTACGATCTCAATTTACAGAGTTTTTTTTGGCAACGTGAGTAATAAAAGGGAATGAGATAGTGTAACTATTAAAGAATTTTGCCTTTATATTAATCACTTGATGTACAAGATGAGGCATCTGGAACGTTTACGAAATACATTCGTCGAAGGATAGAGTATTACAAGTCACTTCGTGTGGCCGCTATGTAAATTTTGTACTTGCTTTCTTCCACTACATGTGTCGAAAAATGTGTGTACCAACGACGAAATATATAAACAATCCGTAATTAACGAGGAAGTTGTATTGCTACAGTGGATAATGCGCACGGCCGAAAATGTTGATCGATTGACGCTATCATTCAAGATTCGTGCAATTGCGCGATTAACATGAATCACGTAGAGTCTAGAATTGTGTACGCGAGTAAAGTTCGATCATGCAGCGTCAAATCAATCAATTAAATTTAATTACATTATGCTGTAATTTCGACAATCAAGTATTGATATATTTCCAATATATAATCGTATCTAATATATAATCGTATGCATGATTTTATAAAAATAACGTTTCTTTAGTCGCGCGTTATTGAATTTTATCACATTATTTTTATGCGATCGTTGCATTTCCAGCAAAAACAATAATTGTGCTTAATAATCATTTCAAACAATTTTTGTTTTTTATTTTTAATATCCTGCTGATCGATCTCTCTTGCGTAAAACGGAGAGAAAGTAAAAGGATTTCGGTCGAGATGATTAACGTAAGTCGGTGTGATTAACGTAGGTCAATGTCTTTAGACATACCTTTCTCTTCAGCGAGCAGTTTACTGTCGCTTTGTTTATAACAGAAGCAACTTTAAAATTTTTCTAACAATTAAAATATTTGCGACAATTTTGCCCTATTTTACATCAGTTTGCGGTGATTTGCGGTGACTCGACCGGGCACGTTCGTTATTTGTGTGTATTCCGGAAATTACGCGTGTATCAACGTACGTGTATCAATGTTTGTGTCAACCCCCTCCGCGCCAATAAATATAATAATTAACAATTAAAATAAATAGAAGAAAAAGCAAATAGGTAATTATATCTCATTAAGCGATATAATTTGGTCTCTCCTTGGTGCGGTTTGTCATTCACATGATTATTCTTCAACTCTTTCTTCTGGTTAATCCTTTCGATTAATCTTGCCTACTATTATTCCTTCAATCTTCCAATTTATTCTTCCGTCTCCATGTCTGTCTGTCACTAAATGATTCGTTAAGTATGTCGTCAAACAGATAATTAGTCGATGTATGTAAGTCTAAGCTTGGTGTATATGTGTATACATATATCTATATGTATATATATATCTCAGCACGTGTACCACATGGTCGTAATAGAGACCATCGTCTGTCGCATATCTATTGCTTGCTCGACTCGACGAAACTCCGCGTCTCACGAAGGGAGGGTAGATTCTCTGGAACACGTTCACAAACATTATCACAAACATCGTAATACAAAAATGATATACATATATGTAACAAAACCGTTTTTCGCGGCTGTAATCCGTTTCGTTTCATAATCAGGCCGAGCGTGATAAACACACGTTTGGAAGCCTACGGAGGTACAAGAAACAAATTATAATTTGTAAAAGGACGAAAAGAACAGCTTCTACCCTCGCCGTCGTACGCAGAGTTCGTGTATAGATCGTATCGTCGTTATATACACACAATCAACGCAATTAATCGAGTTATGTGTGTATTGCTCGGTACAACCAGAACAATACGATTGCTTTGCCAGCATCGGAATACGCTGCCGTTAAACTACCCTATCCGTTTGCCCGTCTTCCTTTTGCGAAATCACCATCTTACAGCCACGCGCATCGATTTTTTTTTTTTTTTCCCCGTATGGGCTCGGTTTAAGAATTTTACGTATCTCGAATATAAAGAAAAACTGAATGGTTTGAAATTTTTCGCAATCGTCGAATAACAATATATATATATATATATTTGTGTGTGTGTGTGTGTGTGTGTGTGTCTCTCTCAATATATAACTTTTACAATTATTAGGTATAATAGAAAAAGAATACAATAATTTTATAATATATAATTTAAATATGTAATTTTGTAATATTATTTAATATAAATTATACATTAATACAATAATTAAATTATAATAATTCAGAAAAAATATAATAATTAATTCATTTTCAACCAATAAATAATCGTAATTATATATATATATATATATATATATATATATATATATATATATATATATATATATATATATATATATATGTATGTATGTATGTATAAAATGACATACATTTATAATCTTTTCTGGACATAATTATTTAACAAAAAGGTCTTAAACCGAGTTCTTTTATAATATGTCAACGTTGACAATCATGGACAGAGCGAGCAAAGGAACTTATATACTATTCTTGTGTATACTTGGAGGACTTTAATGATGAAAGATTATGTGAAGAATAACGTGTTAATTAATCTGCGAGGGTTGTTTCAAACAACTAAATAATAGCAGGCATCGCCGTGACTGTTTGAAGGCGAATTTTTTTTCTTTTTTTTTTTGGCACAATCGCAATGGATGGGAAAGTTTAGCGGCGGCTAACACGTTTCTTCTGCATTCGGAATTGAGTAATAGTACGCCATATATCCCGCACAAATATAGTAAAATAATTATCAATGCAGTGTAATTGTTAATAATGTAATAATATATATGATATAATCCATAATTATATAAGATTGCGTTTGGGGTGTGCGTGTATGCTTTGTCTCCTTAACATATATATGTATATACACGCAATATATATTGTATGTATATATAAATAATATATACATATAAATATTTTACAAGTACGGAGTGGTGTGCAATAGAGGGAAGGGGGAGACTAAGAAGACTAAATTAAATGGCGCTAACTAAATTCTCTACCGAGGTCATTTACAAATACGCACGCGATATTCTGGCCCGATCCCGATACCCATCGTTCCGTAGTGAAAATAGAAATAATATACATTTTTCGCACATAACGCGCGTGCGTGCGCTAACGGATTTGTTTTCTTTCTCCACGCATCGCTTTACCTCGTTTTCGCGTTATCTCACTCATTAAAATACATCTCAAAAGAATGTAATAACAATATTATTTGTAACATAAATGTTATATATAAATAGTAACATCGTTACTGTTACTATTACATTATCATTATAGTAATTATAATTATTATTACTGATTATAACACTGTTATTATCGTCAATAATATCTCATCAATGTTAACAATAACAGTAACGATAGACCTTAAGAGTTACAGCAAAAATCGTGCGATACAACTTCGCGTATCATTCATTCTGCTCAATAAAAAGAAAAAAAAGCAAAGAAAAAAACGAAAAGAAAATTAGAAAAGATCCAGAAAGAAGCACTTTCTGATCAAAACTAAGCATTGCTTATCCAGCACACTACGGAGCAACAGCACCCTTCACTTATCTTTGGAAATTATACAGGAACATAGATCAGCTCGAAATCATCGAAAAAAATATTTAATAAAAAAGAAAATCTATATAATAGATATAATTTTCCATCCATCATGTAGCGAGCGCGAATATTTATTCTCTTTATCAAGTTGTAATAAATATTCTTTCTCTCGGTTTTCTGCCGTTCCTTTCCCGATAAACTTCACGAATTTGTGATTTGGGACTTTGTCAAATTTACGTTTCTGTGTTCGTTTCGGACGGTTGGCTCGGCGGGAAAATGGGCCTGATATATGTATCTGCTATAAATATGTGTCTCGAAAATATCAAAGCTCCTTAATAGATTCTTTTTTTTATTATTATTTTTATTTCTCTTCTCTTTTTATCCTTTAGCACTCGCGAAATATAAAATTGTATCCCGTGAACCATTGGACCGCGCTTAGTAACTATGGGCCGTCATCGTCCCGCCAATCCGTCTGCTTTCATTTAGATCTTTGTTTTTTTTCTTTGCAGTTGCTAGCTGCGACATCAACAACAAGACAGCAGAATGACTTTATCGTAAGAATTGTTTAAATGACAATTGGTCCTACGTTTTCGGAGAATGCTGTTTATCGTTCTCCGATCTAATGGGGTTTGATGCCCATTTGATTTGATTTGAGGAATTAAATTCAAATCGGATATGTTAGGCTACGCTATCACGTTTCCATCGATCTTGTGATCAAAAGATCGAGTCATCACAAACTCGGCGTTATCGAGAAAAGTAAACTCGCAGTCATGCTATTAATTATTATATATATATTATATAATATATATTATATTATATAATATATAGTATAGTTTAATTAATTAGTTACATTTTCGCTGATAAAACGCGATTCATCCGAGAGTGTCATCAATTTCTCATCGATCGTGGGAAAGAGATGCGTTTGAAACGTGAGACGAGCCGAATCTCCACGAACTTGAACAATTAAGTTATCGTAACACGTTCGGAAATTCTCCCCAGCGCGATTGACCTGTCGATATTGAGAAGCGATTGTAAGAACGGGGACAGAACAGAAATCCGTTTGAAAAATTCTCAAAGAAAGAAACCGCGTTAATTTTCATTCAACGAACAAATTCAACGGATATCTCGTCATGTGTTCATTACGTCTCTTCTTATATTCTTTTTTTTCCTCTACTTATTTGTGATTTCTCTTTTATCTGATTCTCGACAAGAATTGTGGTAGCAAAAATTGGGGCGGGCCGGTCTATCGCAAATTCAATCGGACGATAGACCGCCCTCAAGACGGCGCGGCACTCTCACAAATACCTATTTACAAAAATATACACATGAGCAACTTACTTATCCGTGTGTGTATTTGCTTTTTATTCACCGTTTCTGTTATCATCTCATGTCTACACTGTCCAACTCTCGATCGTCCATCATTTATCATGCCTTGTTCTTCCCTCGCCTGCGTTTCATTTCGTCAAATGATGCTATGTATGGTATATGTGTATGCGGTATATCTGTACTTTTCTTTTTTTTCTTTTCATCTAAGAACCTCTACATATCCCCCGGTTAACTCTAGATAATGTAAATAATATGTATCGGTAGTCACATTTGTTACTGCTTTTTCTGTGTTGCATATTAATTACGCTAGTCTAAATTACTTCCCCATGATCTATCTACAAAAAAAAGAAAAAAAAGAGACGACGTTCTTCGCACGTAAATGTTAGACGTAACTATAATACATCGCTCGATCTTGTTGTTGATCCTGTTGCTCGCGCATCTCTTCACCGAAAACACTTTAATCGTCTCCTCCCCTCTCTCATCATTTTATCACGATATTATTCCCATTTGCGAATACAACTCTGTCATCTGTTCCCCTATACTGAAACGCGGCGCCGGCGCGCGAGATGCATTCTTTCTGTCTGATTTCGTTATTATAAATATATTCTTATCTTTATATAACTATTTATATATTTATATAGGTAATAAACTATATATATATTAAATATGTATATATTCTCGTTTTATTCATCGCACTTGAATCGCCGAAACGATACTCATGCTTCAGGTAACGTCGGCTGTGGCGCACCGTGAAGCGAGAACACACGGGCGCTTTTCAGTGGCACTTCTACTACCCCTTTGTGATTTCACACTTTTTATCCTTTTTATCTTCGTTCTTCTTTCTTTCCCTCTTTTCTTTCTTCGCTCTGACCTCTGACATCTCTTACATTGATATCTACATGCGTTAACTTACAAAAGCGGACACTTCGGAAAAATAGACACAAGTTATCACTGCGGCTCGCTAGGAAATTTAATGCGCTCGTTGGCGAACGCCTCAATATCATCTCCGCTCAACGATTCTTCAATGCGCCTCGAGAATAAGTAACACGTGCTCTAAACAAAGTGCACGAGGTTCGTTATGCACCGTGGTAAGATAAGCAGCTCCTCCTTCCGCTCGGCTGCTTTTTCCTTGCGCCTTTCAGGCACACGCGCTTCGCAATTGACTATAAACTTGCTGCTAAATTTATCTGAAGAATGCCCCCATATCGTCTGCAGATCGCCCGACTAAGGGAGATCCCACGAGCTCTATTCTCGTTTTCTCTTTCTAGAGATTGCCATGACCCTCGTTATCGATTCGGTCGTACCCCCGAGACCACTTTTCTTAGAGAAAATAGTCCGTGATTTCACTCGTCATCGATACATCACCGTCGCTTCTTCCTATTTCTTCTATATCTCTTGCCTGACCAGAGATGATGTTGTAATGATTAATGCAGTATCAACACAACTACGTAAACATGGTCGGGTAGGTGACCATGTTTTGAGGAAGGGAGGTAATGTAGTTTGGGGTAGGTGGTCGGGGGCTATGCCACTGTGGTCAGAGAGCTCGTAACTTCTTTATACCCGCTTGAACATATCGCACGAGCTCGCGCAATGAGCTATACGAAGTTAGGGGTCCCAATCTTCGATCCAAGTCAATGAAAAAATCTGAAAGCACGAAGATATAAAATAGTAATTAAGATCGGAACGAAAATCATCTGACATGTTGATTAATTTTTCATACATACTTCTGTGCTCCTCCTGTTTCGCCTGTTTTATTGCCTGGTCCCATAAATCGTGACCGTTTGTAAGTAATCCTGAATACTGATTCTGCTTCATCATCGCATTGTATACGTGCAATGGCACACTAACATATTGGCCTGATGTTGCTGGATGTTGTCCGCCACTGCTATATCCAGAGGAACTCTGACTGCCAACCGAACCTACTGAACCGGCGGGCGACGGCGTAGGTGAAAGAGAAGGTGTACCTTGTCCCTCCGGCTGCACTGGAGTTGTCTGAGCAGGTTGCTGAAAATACCAAAATAAAATTCTTAATCAACTATGATTCAAATACGTATCAAATTTTACGTGCAAGATAATCATAATACTGTTTAAAATGTATTCAATCAGATAAATGATTATATAATGTATTACGTGATGGGATAGTGAGAAAAGCTTACCTTTTGATTGAAGTCGTTGACAATCTTTTGGACCTCTTTCACTTCCTGTTTGCGTAAGTTATAAAGTTTGGAGTACAAGCGCGACTGGCACCAAAGACTAAAAATGACAAATAACAATCGTGGTTTTGAGACTGTTACAAGACCGATGTAATACAGCGAACTCTCGAAAAAAAATATTCACCTTAGAATAGCTAACTTCGTATGTATACTATTCTCGGGTGTATTGTTGGATTGGCTCTTGAATTTTGACGAGATGTATCTGCAAAACAAAGGGAAAATCGGGGATCGCTTTAATTAGCAGACGCGCTCTCTTCTCGTCGTGCCTGCGCACGTTTTAATTAGAAATGTACTCACTTGATGAGACTAAGAGTATCCTTGTACATGGTGTACGAGGCTTTCTCCGTGACTGGGTCCGACTCCATCGCATCACCAGTTAGAAGGAAGTAGAGAGCGGCCTCTAAATACATCATGCCCTGCGCTGTAAGCTCGTTTTCCTCATCAGCATTATGCTTCAGTCGCTTAGCTTCAGTCAGGTACTGGTCATGGTCCCTGAAACGCAAATCTCGTGCGTTCAAACATACTGTCATGATATTAAAGATTTTTTAAGTCATCAAAAAAATTTATTTAATGATATTATTGTGTTTATCTGGATTAGTAATTGACTAAATTGGACTAGTAATTTATGTTTAATCTGAATCAGCATAAAATAAAATCCAATTAGTCATCGTGCATTAACATGTTAATGTGATGAGTATATTTATATAAGTATATTTATATAGTATATTTATATAATTTATATAAAAGATTCAACTACTTGGAAAAATTTGTCAAATTTTATTCTCCCATTAACAAACTTATTAAGATGCAAAAAGACTTTACCTATCCTGATCCTCCAAAATTTCATTCTGTGGATCGAAGTAAGAATAGTAGACGCGCTGAGCTGGAAGAGGTGGTGGCGGCAATAAGCTCGTATCTTGTTTCTCGTCCCTTTCATGATTTGTCGGCTGGATGTCATTCTATTATGTAATTATCAAAATATGATTCCATAAAATTGTCATTTATATCAGCATTGTCCATAATAGGTACCTTTATTGTCCTCTATTCCATCTCGCTATTGCACTGCTTAATTCTTATTTATTATTATGTCTATGCAATGGAAAGTTCCAGATTGTTTGCAATAAAGACAGTAGGAAAAGAATGGTACCCCCTATGCTATTCTTGAACAACGCTGATTTATATCATTACAATATATGCTAAATAAATTATTCGACTTAATTATTTTATATAAATAAAATTATATATATATTTTTTTAGAAAATTAGCATTGGTATTAGAAATTCATTAAATCTATGATACTAATAAATACTAATTATAAAAGTACTGCAGGCTTTTTTAGAATTATGTAATTACACTATTTTTTCTTTAAAACTTTTTTTATAAAGACAATATGTGTATTAATATTGTGTAATTTTTGCAAAAAAATGATTGAATTGAAAATATTAATATTTATACACAAATAAAAATGTTTTTAGGTAAAAAATTATGTATATGATTTAATATATAATATATATAATATATAATATCATATAAATATATAATAAAACATATATTGGAAGTCATGGCTGATTGAATAATGTAGCGGAAGTGTCTCCAATATCTCTATCTTTAATATCTCTAATAATATCTATCTTTACCTATAAAATTAACCCAAGATGATATGTCACTAAATATTATAGCAGTAATAAATTACAGAATTTTGGTCTTTACATAATATACAATTTCTTATATAAATGAAAAGTGTATCTTAGAAATGACTATTTATAAATTTATAAAAGTAATCTTGACAATACTACCCAAGATCACATACTAATATTACTATATAATATTTTGTTTAAAACTTACAACCTTTATATTAAATATTTTTCTCTAAAATCCTAAAATTTTTGAAATATCAAAGTTATTTTTTCCCAACTTCTGCACATAAATATTAACTCTTAGTGTGACCTAGTATGTTAACTGTGACTTCTGCATACGCAGGAAAAATTGAATCAATTTTGATTTATAATAAAATTTCTTTTATATAAGATCTTCTTTTATTTAGATCTTTTTTCTATTTTGAAAGATTTGTAATACATTTAGGATTAATGTATATGTATAGCAGTAAACAAAAACAAATATGTATATATTTGGGCAACAGAAATCAACCATGATCTTTCCGATATACATATTCTAAGATATATAAATAAAATAGCACACAAATAATATAAAACATATTTAAATTTAATTATTTTTAGAATTTATTTATATTATTTGCGGTAATTTCAAATTTTTATATTTTTAGGAGGTAAAATTTTGAAAAAATTTTGATCATAAATATGCTTGTAAAAAAAAAAATATATTTCCAAAAAATTATGATATAATTATACAAAAAATTGAGATGTTTTATATTTTGTTTTTTCTTTGTTATATAACAATGTTATGTTTCCATAAGAATACATGTAAAATCTATTTCTTATTAGAATAACTTCAAATCTACATTGTGAATCGCCGTTAATTTTTTTATGTCAATTTAAATAAAGAAAAATAGAATTTTTAAATTTTTCTTTTTGGTAACAATCTTAAATATATATACGTATATAATACGTATATAATACGTATTATATACGTATTATATACGTATATATATTAAAGATGTAATTAAAAAGACGATTATATCCGCAAAATAAAGTTGTTATATTTTTTATTTTTTTGTTTGAAAATTGAAATGCATACTTGAGAAGACAAGCCGTCATTCATAGCGTGCCTCCGTTGCCTCTTGCGGCTCCTGTCCTTATGCTCGGATGAACTCTTGGTTTTCGCATCCAATGAACACTGAACAGGACTTAAACTCGACACGGAACTACAACTCGGATTACGTTTCCTCTTGGGCGCATTACCGCCACCGATCGCACTGGCACCACTATTAGCACCACCGGTACTACTTTCGAGCATAGAACCACCGTTTTTCAGACCCGATGACATTGACTGAGCTTTGATCACAGAACGCAACAAATTTTTGTCAACATTATTACTCAATAGACCGATATCGGTGCGATGAATCCTCGCACGGTCCGATGGGATTTGTTGCGGGGGCGGTGCGTCAACAATTTCTCCCTCCTCTGGCGTGGGCGGCCTCGGTGGTTGCGAAATCGCCAAGCTAGAGGACGGTCTCTGTCTCGAAGATGGCCTGGTATCCGGTAATTCCGTACGTCGTCTAAGCTCCTGTCCTCTTGCTAATAGTAATATCTGCGAAGATATCCTGTTGAGATCTACCTTGCACAACAGACTTGGCACGCCATTCACGTGGGTGAGCGCGGGGGATGAGCGCAAAAGTATATTGTTGCCACCACTAGATGTCCGTGAAGATGGTCTCTTGTAAGGACTATCTCCGCCAGTCGGAGTGGCAGAATTACTTGTGTACTCTTCCACGTAGATACCACATTTACCGCCGCCTTTGCCACCTTTTCCACCTTTGCCACCACCCTTCCCGCTTCCCTTCGAGAAGACGTGGCGCAACGTGTCGCTTTTCTTTTTATCTTGCACATTACCGGCATCATCTTCTTGTAATTTGGACGCCGGATTGTTGTCACTGTCGGAGTTATCAGGTGAGGTCGTCCTCGTGGGTTGTATTCGCGGTCTCGGAGGTACTCTACGATTAATAATAGTTCTGTTAATATTTCAAACTTTATTTGCTAAGTTTATTAAATTAATAAATAATTAATAACAATACAAGGAGTTATAAGAGATTGCTTGTTAATCTGACGCGAAATCGCTATTGTATTGTATTTTCGTAGTATTATTAATATTTTCATTGATACACATACATACAAGATGTCAAAAAATTATATATTACATTCCAATGATAAAAATAGACATATACAATTTTTTAAATATTTTTTTATATTCTACAACTGTTTACGAGAAAATAAGAGCAATCATTTTAAATAATTACGAAAAATAATTTACCGAGCAACTTTGATGCGATTCCTTACAGATACTTCTGATTCACTATCGGAGTCAGAACCAGTGACTTTGGTTATTCTAGATTTTGGCCGCCTAGGTTTGCCCTTGGCGGGACTTTTCTTCTTGTCCTGCTTTTTCGACGAGTCCGACAAATTATTCCGCTTAATGGAGGAGACTCTTGCCCATCGTGCGGCGTCGTCCTCGGAGGCACTGTTATTTTTTCTATTCAGCGGCGGTGAACTCTCGTCCTCGCTGGACGACACACTCAGTCTCGATTTCTTGTCATCTCTCGTCGGCACCACGGTCGATATTTTGGTAGATTGGCGATCGCTATCCGAGTCACTCTGTGATCTCGAGTCGCTGTCGTCCTCGCTTGTACTCACCGTTTCCTTCGATTTCGGCTGCTTCTTCTTACCGGAAGTACTACCAGCCGTCCTCGTCCGGCTGCGCGGCTTACTGTTCTTCGAACTCTCGTCTGACGTCCGATGACGTTTCGGACTTTTATTCGATTTTCTAGGTCGCCCGCGTTTTCTAGTATCGGTCACCTTTGGCTTCTCCGTTTGAGAGCGATTGTCTTCGATCTGATGAACCTTCTCCTGATCGGAATGATGATCGCTGTCGCTGAGAGAGCTTATATGAGTTCTCTTCAAGGCTTCATCAAGCTGCCAATCATGAGACTGTTCTCTATGCGCTCTGCTATTCTCCGTTTTTATCTCAAGCGTGTCCTCTCGTCTAACGTTATCCTGGAAAAATTTTATCGTAATCTTTAAAAAATCTCTTATATACAATCCGAATTTATATAAAAGTCAAAATCAAAATCTCGTTTTCGAAAATATCGTTTCCTTAAATTTTTAAAGATATCTACGACCGATTAATATAAGATCGACTTACCTGAGCCGGCTTTGATTCGGAATTCTGATCTTGCTGTACCGTCTTGTTGAAGAAGGAGCTGAGATCCCAGCGGCGTTCCTCCACGGCAGGTGGTGGTTCCTCGACCAGAGTTTCTTGCTTCGGCGACACAGACGGTGGCGTCGTGGGTCCTTTGGCCGGAGGCTGCGCCGATGTTAAATCGTCCTCGTCCTCGGAATCCTCGCTGCTGTCCGACCCGGAATCCGTGCCAGAGTCCGTGCCCGAGCTCGTGCTAGCGCTTTCGGAGCTCGGTGGCGCCTCCGCTGGGCTCGATGGTTGACCGAGGTTGACGATCGGATTCGTCGACGGAGGGCAACGCACCGTATGACTGGCAATGCCAGGCAGAGGTGACATCGCTTGTTCCGGTGTCCGCTTCGGTGATGGATATTTGGGCGGACTGATCGGCCGTGGTGACGACAGCGGTCCAATGGGTGACATGACTATAGGCGATAAAGGTGTCGGCGCCGATGTCATTGCTGGGATCAGCGGCGTTGGAAGGCTGTAAGAATGCGAAATCAAATGATGTGGAAAATTGGATATTTTAATTTGCGGTAATGCTATCGACATAACTGAAAAATTGCCAGTGATATGATAATTAATTTAAAAAATTTATCATTATTGATTTTATCTAAAATTGCGAAAATAATTGTGTGTGTATTTTAATAACATGAAAAATTAAATAAATATACAGACATCAAAAAGTTACGATATTTTCAAGATAATTTTTTATTTTCTGTACACTGCCTCCTACTCTTTAAAAAAAAATAGAAGTTTTATTAAAAACATTGACTATATTTATTCGAAAAATATAAGTTTGAAAAGAAATTTGAATGTCTCGAAACTTTTAAAGTTTCTATATGTATAAAATAATTCCTATATAATTAATATTTTTATAAAAGGTAATAAATACTTAATAAATAAATATATAATTAATTAATATTAATAAATATTTGTTAATAAATAATAAATATATAATTAATTAATATATAAATAATTTTTCTTGATTTTTCTTGTGACTCAAATTAATTTCGACAAAATGTGATTAATCAGGATACAAATCAGTTACTTACACGACTGTGAGATCTGGACTCCTGTTTGCTTTCGTCGGTCTCGACGATGTCTCCTAGAGAATAAAAAGATCAGCTATCAGCAATTTCACCGTGAAATAAAGTGGAACGGAATTTTTCTTATCGCGATGAATGCTTTTATTCAATCGCGACTTGATTGTATCGTTTTGCGAAAGTACTCTGCAGTACTCTGTATTGTAAGAAGGAAAGGAAAATTAAGCTCGCAAACGAAAGAGTTTAACTTTTATTTAACGTCAAGTTTAAAAATAATAGATTAGAATAAAAAGTCTAATGTTCATTATCTCATTAATATGTAATCAATAATATCTAATTTTTAGCAACTGATAGTCATAATTCACACTTTATTTAATTCGATCGTAATTAAGATATAAATATAAAAAATCTCCACAGAGACGTTACCTTTTCTTCATCCTCACTATCTGACAAGTGCAAGTCCCCCTCGAGATCACTGCAACAGAAAGAAAGCGTCGTTCAATTTAATCTCGAGAATGAGAAGCACTGGCTCGTGTGATTCATCGAAGTGCCTTAGTGAAGTGAACGCTGAGGGGGATTTATAGCTCACTGTTTAACGCGATCCTTCTGAAATCGCTCGAGCGCCACTCGTCAAACAAGGAAGTCCATTCGGCGCGACTAGATGCGAGAGATTTTAAACGGCTGCAGCAGCAGATAGCAGTCAACAGAGGATGGAGATAATTTGATATCACGAGCGATGAGCATACTCGATTAGAATCGAGGAGAGAGAGAGAGAGAGAGAGAGAGAGAGAGAGAGAGAGAGAGATATGCGTGCGAGGAATACACGTGCGACTGCAACCTGTGGAGCATCGCATACTAACAATAAGAGGGAGCAATCATTCATTGATTCTTCTTTCTAGAGCGACTATTTTGTCTCTGTCACTCATCCGTCAGCGTTTCTCGCATTCTACGATGGTTCCCCTTGAAAAGCCTAAAGCTAGAGTCAGTTAATTCGAATTGAATGCAATTGGAAAGATGTAAAAATTTTATATAAAATTTTTGTTTAATAATGAGAAGGAATTTATGATGCATGGGAAAAAATGGAAATATTTGTATTATTATTGCGGACGATAGAAAAATTGCATTAGATTTCTAAATTCCTAAAATGAAAATTTCACAATACGCATACAGGTGTGCCTCGCAGCGGTTGGAAGCTTAAAAAATTATCAAGATGAAAAGCGCGTGCAAGATGTAACGCATATTATTTTATATACGATATATATTACGTGTAATCAACGTATATTAAATTACACGCGAGATAATTTATTGCTTCTCGCGAATGCTTAAATGCATTAAAAAGTTAGGATATTAATTTCAAGTCACGTCGTTCATTATCTGCACTCTGAATCGGCTCTCTCGCTTAATTTAATAAAGTGGATAATAATAATGTATGCTTCCTGGACAAGGTCATGTTTATACAGGCAGCAAAAAATGTGAAATTCCTAATACAGCTGACTCAACGAAATACATTGTTTTTAGAGCATCGAGAGATTTACAAGATAACACTAAGAGGCAACAAATATATATTTTCGTATGAAAATATCATCGAGATTAAAGTCGGCTCTATGAGAAAAGCAGATGGTCGAAGTAATTGCTTCCGAGTAAGCTCGTTGCATCGCGATTCCCAGAGATTACCTCGCTCTCGACGAACGCTCCTCGGACAAACTGTTGAACGGCGATCGCAATTACCTGCTTCTACGTCATTAAGCAAATACGTCGTTTATCAGTTTGCCCTTGGAATTAGCCGCGTTTAATTTAATAAGAAGGATAATCGCGCGTGTGTTGTCCAGGCATCTCGTAGCTCGAGAGCGCATCTTTCGCCTTTCTTTGTTGTTGTTGATATTCTTTTTTCCTGTCCTCGAGCAGAGCGAAACGCGCGGGGGCGGGAGAGGACACCTTCGTCCTTTTTCGATCATCGCGAGAGACATGCGAGCCTCTAAGGACCGTCCGACGAGTATCCGGCCGATGTGGAATAGAGAGCCCGGGGACAAGGCCGGGGCGAGGATATAGTATCCGGCGGCAGAAAGCCACGGTGTGTGTGGGGAGAGAAAGAGAGAAAGAAGGAGATAAAGAGAAAATACGTAGAGCACCGAACATCGATGGCGCACGGTGGAGGGCATCGACCCTCGATGCACTGTCCTACGTCCGCGCGCTCTGCGAGCGGTGCCTTGTGGTTTCGCCACACTGACTCTGCGTGCGCTAAAGCTCGCTCTCTCGCCTCTGCCTAGCATCTAACTCGATTGACAAGGCTGCACGAGGATTTTATTTGCTTGAAGATGTTGAATTTTTCGAAAATTAGGAAGGCTTTGTCAGAATTTGCGAGATTGAAAGGTGATATATTTTAATTTATACTTAAAGTTTTATATAAATGTGTTGTATAGTTTATTTACTCTTAAAACTCTTTACCACATTCTGTAGTTTTTCAATTATTTTGTCTTTGTTTTATATCCCTCATTTTTAATTTTATTATTTGTATTATAATCTGGATATCAAGAAATATAACATGACTCACAAAATTAGTCAAAAATTGTGTTATTTATATAGAAAGATACTTGCATTCTTCTGATAGAACAGATTCATGCATCTTGCAGAAGCTAAAAAATTCATTTTTACAAGGGATACATGGAATTTTACTTCATCAAATTCGGGAGTAACTGTATAGCCGTATTGTCCTAGAGGAGCTAATAATAGCCACGATTTGATTCGAATTACGCCAACGTCTAAGCCTCTGCTGACTGCTGACTGGCTCACCGCTGCCAGCAAGAAACCTGCTAAATCGCCGCACGAAAGAGTTTAACGATCGCGTCTCGAACGGTACAAATTACTCGGCTTCGTGGGAACGTTTACAATTTTAGAACCGTCCCGTTCGACGTTTGCGCTTTGTTATGAGCACGCGAGTTGCATTTTTCTCCGGGGAAAACGACGATTAATGATAAACGCATACGATTTATCAAAGCACATACTTCATCGTTAACGAGAGGAGCGTATCCGAAAAAATTTCATCAATTCTGCCATTCTATTCAAGTATAACTTTATATTCATTCTCAATTCTATCATTCTCTATCGAAGCATAAATCAATGTGATGGATAATTTGTTCTAGTCCTATTCCATCGTTTAGTCCTATTTTCACTTAAAAATTTATGCTCGAAAGTTTCTGATTTATTTTCCGCATATTAATGAATCAAGAAAATATTTTGCACTTTTTTAATTTTTTCATTATTCGAGAATTATCAATTTCTCATGTGATTCCCGATATTCTTTTTTTAAACTGTCACTGTGAATAATAAATAAATATATAATGAAGAAATCTATAATAAATATGGAATAGGATAATTAGGATTTACGTAGTAGTTTTTTGCAATTTTCACGTATCTGTACTTGAAATGCACTCCGTTCTCTACAGACTCTTCACGATTTAAATGCTTAAACGCGCGGTGAGAACGCGGTCCATTGTCAGTCTCCGACTGTGTCGTTGATGCAACTCACCGTCTCCCTTCGGCGGTCGGCGCCTCAGTAAAGGAAGGGAACCTGTTCGCGCGAGGCGTTCCTTTAACCTCGCGTTCCGACATGCAACGGAACCGTCGTGGCCGTGTCGTAAGCGTGTTGCTCGGAGGAGACACCCACGTCGAACGTGTGCGTGTGGACGGAACGAGGAAGAACACGTATCCGGCGTCGAAGAAACGAGCGAAAAACGTTTCCGCGAGTGTAAAAAAAGAAGGAAAACGAACGACGAGAGACGTTTCATTAAAGGGAAAGGCGTGAACGAGAGTTCCTCCTTTGATAAGAACGAACGAGGGAGGAAAAATCGAAATTGACGAGCAAGTGTCGTGTTTTCTTCAGACATGCTGACATGAAGATTGTGTAAGAGGATATAGGATTTCAATTATGAAGGAATTTATACGCGATTTTGCCATATTTGACAGAATTTAATCCCTTTGTCGTGACATTACTTCAAAACTGCTTTTCAGAATTCCTAAAATAAAATTAATGAAAAATACATGCATATTGTATGCATACATTAATATATATAAGATCCTAGACATATTATTATATTAATATATTAATATATTAACAATATTAACAATATATTAACAATATTATTAACAATATATCAGTAACACAGCTCGTTAAATGCTAATGACATCAAATAATAATTATGACCAATAAAAGACTAATTGCAATTGACATTGTATGAAAATTTAATGTTTTCTACAAATTACTATAATAAAATTCTACTTTGCTATAGTTTTTAACACATTCCTCTTCTGGTTATTATCAGAAATATAAATCTTGAATTCGGTATCATTTTAATTTATATCTTTCAAAAAAAGTTTAGTTAAATACATAAGCGAGAAAAGCATTGAAGCAAATAAAATCGTAAAATAATAATTTATCGCCGACGAATAGAAGTCTCAACTAATTATTTATATTTTATTGCACTTCAAATTTACCGACTCTATTTTTTTTTTAAGAGTTAGTTGAAGAATTAATAAAATCGAGACTGGTATGATTAGTGATAAATTAAATTTTCTGACACGTACACGTTGACGAGTAACAGGACTCTAGTCCTCTAGGATAAACGACGTAAAAAAAGGATAATGATCTTAATCGAGGGCAAGTTCGCAGGAACCTCGTTTACGAGCTTCTGCCACGCGGCGTCTATTCAAAGCGTTTGCGCGAACAATCGCCCCGGTGTGTGTCTATTATCTATTATCTCATCTGCCGCGCTCTCTGTCATCGTGTTCGTTTGCCACTCGTGGCACGTGCGCTTTTACCGTTTCGTTACAATTGACAGGCAGCTCCCGAACACGATTTCACAGCGACGCGACATCGCGAATGCAATCAGATTAAAAAAAAAAATCAGACAATAGAAAGCGTGATCGCATAAACTTGTCACGATATATGAAAGACACAACATGTTCATCACGTGTAAAATGCATGTGTGTATCTATAAAAAAAAGCGCAATATCAATATGCGCATTTCAAGAATGATTCCAATAATAGAGACGAGATAAATATAGATGGAATACGCAAAAACGGAGGATAGCGCGGCAAGAAACTAATGGGTTAATCGACATAATTAATGCGCAACATCTCCGGTGACACAACGAAAGGCAATATCCGCGTTGGTTAGCTCGCAGCCCTAATTCTTCTCCATCGCTGTCTAGCGGCACGATACGATACCATGTAACTGTGTATGTGTGCACGTATACATGTATATGTGCTCGGAATTGAAGCTGGTATACGTTCTGCTTGCTATTAAAGAGAGGGAACGACGAGAAGCGCAGAAGAGACCGGCGGGAGGTGGTCTCGAGAGGAGGAGGTCGGGAGGTTGGCCGCTGAAGGAGGTGGTGGTGACGATGGAGGACAAGACGGAGGAGGCAACGATGCGGTAACGCGATAGTGGTAGTGGCGATGGCACTGATAGTGACGGCATAGTGGTGAATAGAACTCCACGAGGCAGCTAGCTAGCTAGCAAGCCGCTTGTTGCGAATGACTTCGGAAGTTTCAGAGTATACGGAGTATCTCCGAACCGGAGTATCCGTATACATCAGTATATATGTTGTCAAAGTATATATCGTGACGGTGGTACTAATTAATTGGCATATCTGGAGACTGATTTTTCTCGATCGACAGTTCTCCCTAATCGATATCCCCCAATCTACTTTTTTTAAATACTTGATGGAATTAGTATTAAAGAGAGTCGAAGATTTAGATTTAAATTATTATATATTTTTTTTAATGCATTCGCAAAAGATGCTGAAATTTTTTACTCTCAAAGATTTCTTATCCGAGAAAAATTATTCCAAACAAGGTCGGGCATTCTGGCCACTGAGCACATCTTTAGACTTGCTACAAGATGTTCTCTTTCAGTAAAGGAAAGATTGAGACCGGGAGATTTATCAAATAATCCGCGACTGAAAAGCTATTCGGTAGCGGCGGAACGGCCTGTTTATATCTATCGCTTCTTCTCTTCCTCCTTCATCCGCTTTCTCTCCTTCTAACGTTTTCCGTCTCCAACAACGACAAGCCCTCTTCGTTCTTTGGTTGATCCCCTTTCTCTACCATCATCCTACCGCCTTTTGTGCCTCTTTTCTCCCTCTATTTATGCTCTCATTTCTCTCTTCTTTTTCTTCCCAGCATTCTATCCCTCTTTCCTCTAAAAGGCGAATTTTGCCTTTGTCTCTGTCGCGAAACCCTTTAAATCCGCCGTTGTGTTCCCATCTCGCTTCAACGCGACGCAATCCGTCTCTCTCCTTCCCCAGCGAGTTACGCTCTCGCATTCCCTCTCGTACCACGGCTTTAAACTTCCCTTCCACTTCTCTCCTCGTCCGCTTTACCGCTTCTGGTTATACGCCATCTGCATCCGCGTAACGCCGTCGATGCACCACGCACACGTACGCGCACCTCTGCGTCCGTGTGTGCGTGAGCGTGACACACACGAATGCACGCGTTACGTACGTGTGTCCGCGCGCAGGGCTGGCTCGATACAGGGTGCACAACACCTGTACCTGACAGAGTGAATTTCCGGCAGATTTGCGGTGCTCGAATACACGTCCGATACGATTACGTGTGTGTCATCGCTTTTAATTAGTTCGATTAAATTTCTTCTGGCGAGTGGCATTTTGCATGGAACATTCGAGGGGAAAATATATCGTTTACGAGTTAATTAGGATTCAACGTTTCAAATTTTCCTAGATTCTCTATATCGTCTGCATAAATTGAAGCTATATCTCAAAGATTGAAAATTGGATTAATGCTATGTTGCATTATCATCGCGACATTAAATCAACTAATGCCGATTATAAACCTCGTTCTCCTTCATTTCAAAGCAGCGAGACTGCAACTGCATCGCTTTTCCCTTCGATCAAGGAATGCAAGTCAAATAACAGCTAATTGCTTTCGCCGAATGGCAAAAAACATCTCTGAAGATTAATGAACGGTACAATCTGGCGCGCGTGTTAATTACCCTCGAAGGAAGGAAGAAGGGGGGGGAGGGAATGGAATTGACTTTCCGCTCTATTTGACTTCTACTCGTACACGAGACGCATCGCGAGACGATCGAGGAAAGAAGAAGCGGGGATAATTTTAGCCGGCTCTACTACTCGACGGCTAAATTTGCGAAGACCGCGCGAACGAGATATTCGAGTTTCGCAATTTCTCTCCCCGGGCTTCTCTCTCTTCCCGGAAAGATTACCCAGGTGCGCGGCCTTCCCACAGGTCGAGATGGGACCACCCCTATGTGCATCTCTTTCTTTCCCTCTAATCCACTTTTAATCTCCCGTTCTTTCCTCTCTATTCCCCTCCCACCCCGACTTGCTGCCGCCGGTTATACGTCAGTTACCGTCTTTGCGTTTTACGTGTGCGTGCATACGTTAAGTTGGCACACTATTCGCGTCTCTCTGTATTGTGTGCATCGCGATTCGGAGTATGTACGCGTCTGCAGCGTGTGCATCGATGGTGGAAGGCGCCGTGCGGGCGAGCATCGGTAATAATTTCGCCTCCGTCCTGCTCCATGGAAAAGAGGAGAGAGAGAGAGAAAGGGAGGGTAGAGAGAAGAGAGGGATAGTCGGAGGTGGATGGAGAATTTTGCGCGCCTCCAGCGCGACGGCGACGGCGGGGCCGGGGATGAGATATGGAAAGCCGGGGGAAAGAGGAGACGAAATATCGGTACCCGAGAAGATAAACGCCGCGGCTCTCTCCACGGCAAATTTGCGCGACAATAAAGCAATTACCGGCGATTGCGTCGCGGTGGGCTGCGACGAGAAAGACCTTCGCGTCGGATGATTTCATTTCCACCTTGTGGCGATGTGTACCGCTGCGAGATTTTGTCCTTTGACTTTACGATACAAGGGTTTATAGACAGGTTCCTACCTCTAATAATTGAATCATCTGCTTCGTCAAAGAGAGATTTATGCCAAATCAGAGAGTCGAAAATAAGATTTTTTATATCCTATGTTTTTAAAAACAGCTCCATTTTCCTCTAGTCATTGCATCATTGCTAAATGCATCTCGCTTCGTGAAAAGCAGAAATAAATGCATAATTTTTTTTTTCGTTTAAAATTTTGATCGCTCCAATTGTTCCTCGCTGATTTTATTGTTCGCGATAGTTTCCGACTAATCGAGTAATCATACGGAATAATTCGCTGCCTCTAAAACAATCGAACGCGGCGATGTTTTTCGCTAACTATGTTTACCGAATGGCGATTCGCTTTGAAGCCAACGAGTTAATTTAGATCGCGGTGGGCGCCTGGTGTTTCTGTTGGACTCTCGAAAATAGACACGCGCGCCGAATCAAACGGCGACGCCCATTAATTCCGTTCTAACCGATCGACGTCGCGACGTTAAAAAAGACGTCTCGAAGGAATTCGCGTGCCAACCGTCTCGCTATTCATAGAAACCCTCGGAACACGATCATCGGTACACCGTAAAGAATAAACTTCTTCAATGATAAAAAATATTGAAACGCAGCAGAGATCCACAAGCAACATTTTTAAATATTTAACAGAAAAATGCAAATGTATATATTTCTTTTTCCACCTTTATCGTAATAAAAATTCGAGCACGTTGATTAATTCTTTTTTTTACGCGTTACAAATGGTAATCTCGAAACGCGAGAAATAAAGAACTTCCGTGAGCGTTCCAATCGAGATTTTCCCCGTTTCACTGTTTAATAGCTAGCGATAGCTCACACGCCCGTCTGTCGACAAAGAGCGATTACGATAAAGCTCACTCGCGCGGTAGCGCGATATGAAACGAATCTCGAGGCTCTCTTCCCGTTTTCGAGCAAACGTCCTCTGCCGGAACGTCATCGCTAGAAATGAGTAAAAGGCGAATTCGTAACGATGTAGATCGTTTACCTTGCGAGAGACCGTCCTCGAAAGAGGACATACGACGTTAAAATGCCATAGGTGGGTCGCCTTTCGGCTTAACGATGTCTCATCCGGCTTAATCCGCGACTTAGTTAACGCCGAGGACATAATCGGCGAGGCGAGCGCGCGTTCTCTCTATCCGTCTTCTCATTTCAACTCGCCGAGAGATCCCCCGTTGCGTTTGGTCATTTCGAGCCGTTACTTTCCGCGACCGCGTTAATGAGATTGCCTGCTTTAGAGCGCGCTCCTTAATCCGCGGATGTAAATTATCGCGTGTTGCGCGTTTTGCAAAAGCGATCCGCGGAACGAAGATTATCCTTCGTTAACTTGTGAGGCGTATTTACGATTTCCCGGCCCCGAAATTTGCCCTACACACATTTCCATGATTGTTGAAAAATAATTATAAGTATACCTCTTGACAAACATCTTGATATAATTGAAAAGAATATTTCAATTTTGCAAATTAAAAATTAGAATTAAATAAAAAATTTAAATGCAACCCCGAACTGAAATTATGGATACGAGGTATTTTATGAAGCAGGTATATTAAAATTTTTTAAATTGCATATTTCGGGCAAAAATATCTGCTTCATATTCTCTCAGGATATTAATGTGTACTATTACAAATATTTAACGCGAATGACGTATCGCCAGAAGCCAGAATTTCATCGAATAATTCTCAGGGACGCGTCTTCGTGCATCGGAATAATCTGCAGCGCATTTTCTCGAGCAATATTTTAATCCTCTGTGACGACGATTCTAATCTGCAGCGAATTTTTCATCGTTGTCGTCGGAAAGAGTAGCGACGCGCATCTGGCGTCTGAGACTTTATTTGCGATCCGGTTTTCCGCCCCCTTTTATCTGCATCTAGCATCTTCGACTTAACTGCGTTTCGCGTCCGCGAAGCAACCAAGCTCGTTCTCATTACTCTCGCGAGATAGAGTCTCGGACAAGGCGCGTATGCCTCGCTGATTATATGTCTCTTTATCATTCACACGTCGCGGCGAGATGCGATCGAGGTGCGAAGAATGATCGACGAACCCTGCGGTGCTATTCGCCATTCGAAATCCTCTTGGTGCCACGTTGTAAACATTATCGATGCAGAAGATCGCGAAAGAGATTTAGAATGACATGTGTTATTATTATAAAATTAATTAATAAATTATCATTGAAATGGAATCTAAGGATTTTGATTGGATTGCAGGAAATATAATTGATAGAACGATATCTAGCTGCAAAAAGGCTAATTATGTTTCTAATATTTATTAGAGTAAATTTTAATCGGACTAATTAGAAATCCTAGTCATGTTGAACGTAAGCGTATAATTTGATAACGCGCTTTTAACTCGCTGATAACTAGTTTTCCTTCCTCGCCAACGCTCGTTTTACCTCGCCATATATTGCGCGAATTTGTTTTATCTTTTCACTAAAAATAGAACAGAAAGATTTTTCAAAAGTTTGCGTAACTTTTAATCTCTCAATTCACGGTTGTCTAACTTATCATTCTTAACTCGATTCATTCAATGCTCACGAGTTTTCTCGATTTATAACTTGAGAATCGAAATTCTCAAAATATTCCATTTTTTATTCATGAATTGAGATTCTCAGTTTTGCACATTTAGATGCAGAGTTATAATTGACAATCAATAATTATATCGTTCTCATACGTGTATTTAATCTGTCAATCCCGTTTCACATCGATATTTATTACGATTTTAGATCTCGCTATAGCACAGCATCACGTCTAAGAAACTAAGTAAATTTCTCAATGAAAACATTCGCGCTATTAATGGCGAAGAATGAGTGCGAAAAGCTCGTAGTGAGAAATCTCTGACGCACACGGCCGGCTCTCTATGTCGACGACAGTACTTACGACTGCAACTCGCGCACATGCCGCAGATAGGTATCCCGATAAACCCGTTATCGCGATTCGCGATGTACAATGTATGCCCGAATGCCAGAAGACGCTCGACAAGGTACGAAGTAATCGAACGATCGGATGCGGTCGTAAATTTCACGCGTAATCGGCGGACGAAACGTAAGCGTGTAAGAGGAGGAATAATTATTAATTAACGATCGTAAAATTGTATCGATCTAGATGCAATAATTTAAGAATAAAAGGAATTTCTACTTCTAGAGAAAAATTCGATTTTCATTTTATGAGTTGGAAAAATAATAAATGATAATAAATATCGAGATGAAATGTCAACCCGAGTCGAATCCCAAACTGATAATTAAAAGTTACACGCACTTAATAAATCGTTCCTCGTCAAAGACAGAGAGAGAATATTTACACACTTTATTGCGAAATAAATCGAACGATCGCGAAGAACCAAAACTCGTTATCAGCTTGTGTGTGACGGGTCGCTTATCGGATCGACAAGGACGCGAGCCGCTCGTCTGATAACGCACGAACTTCTCGTTATATTGCAAAATTTTAGCAAATGGAATCAACGCAAATAGAACCAATATTTTTCGCAGAAGAGGAGGAAGGAGAAAAAATATTTATAGTCCATTCTGATTTTTATGAGCCGAGAAGTGAGGAGTTTAATCGCTTACATCAATCATGTTCTGCAAAACCGACGAGGAAATATCGAGATACTTCAAGTATAAAGGAATTGTAGTCTTTGGAGTAATATGATGATTAATTCATTTGAAAAAAATTAATTTGTTAGCAACTGGTTTTCTGATGCGCGCTGTCAAAAACAACGTGGTACTAACGGTTTAATTAGCCCTTTTAATTCTCCGTGTTAAACGACGCGGCAGGCGGGCGATTAAATTTTCGCTTAAAACGCTGATTATGCACCCTTTTTGAAGCCACACAGCACGTACAAATAAAAGATCGGCCCGAAACTCCGGTTCGGAAGAAGCATGAAACATGAGGAAAAAAAGCATTCGGTCGCGACCCACTTTTCCATCATAAGCGAGAGCATGTGGGGCGGCTGTTATTAGGGGAAAAGATTGTTTAAGGAGGGTCGAAGCCCTAAGTTGAAGAAGAGGGGGGCGAGGGTAGGAAACACACTTTTGTCTACCCATTTCGTCGGCTCGTTAATTTTTTTTCTCTCTCTGATTAATCGTTACGATGTAAACCACTCCGGTTTCAGGGAATCATCGTATTACACGACACGAATACACCGACCGTCCAATTCTTGTTTCCCGAAAATCCTCCGGGAAATGCGAATTAAATTTATGAAACGTTACGTGCATGGCAATTTCATGCGGTATGCTTTTGTTGTGGCATTTGTTCATTTTATTTTATCAAACTCGATGCTTGATAATCGACATTATATTGAAGAGATAAAGATTTTTTTACAATTAATGTAAAAAATCAATCTTTTTTTATATAATTGTATTTTTGCCAAAAATATAAATCTCTCTTATTAATTGTTACGTTAATTAACGTTACTACAATTTATTCATTACTTATTGAATTATTTATCAAACAGATTTACCGAATCGAGATAGGTATATAAATAAAATATATTATCGGAAATGTGAGAAATTTCCTCGCAGAGTTTCCAAGTTTGCACGAGAAATTTTCAGAAAAGGTCGACGGGAAGGTGACGATGAGGTAAAGAGGTACGGTAAGATCGTCATAAAAATGTACAGAGTGTTTCGTCTACGCCGAAGAAGAAAGAAAGTTTTCCAAACCGCCGTCACACGAAGGCAAGGAACCCACCATACGTGAGAAACTTGGAAATATCTTTATTAGCAGCGTTCACGTGTTGTCCGGATCTCCTTTCCGTCATCGCGTGTATACCTTTAATACTTTTTTTTTGTTACAGGTATATAACGGTAATGCAGAAAACATCGGTCGTTCACTTTCACTTTGATAATTTGACTTGTCAAATGGGAATTCTAGTAGTATGTACTTTTTGCGTGAATTAAAAAACCGCTTGTTTAAGAGCAAACAACCAGAGACTATGCGACGTAATTATGCGTGTGTGTAGTGAACAAAAAACAACAAAATATTCGGTAAAATAATCAACAGGCCGAAAAATTGCAGTGCACCGAGCGGTTTAATTAAAAGCCTCTGTAAAAATCTGGAGTAAACTTTGTGGTTTATGTAACCGGTATATTTGCCGACACGTCTGCTAGTTCTTTTGCTGCTTTATTGAATATATGCGCGATTTATTTTGCCCGATTAGATATTAAAAGTGGTTTAAATGTTGCAAATTGCATTAAAAAAAATGTATTATTCAATGAATGAGAAAAAGTTCTCGATCATTCGATTCGATTTATTGTACCTGTGTTTTTGTTATGAAATAAACATATTGTTTCGAACTAAAATATTTTTTTTTCCATGTAATAAAATGGGTAAAGTTATTTATAAGAGTTTTAAGTAGGAGTAAACGAAAGTAAGATTTTTGACATAGTTTTTAGCCTTTGCTAGTTTTTAGTTTTGCTGGTATACTTACGCAGATAATCTGCTGGCAGCATGTCTCTCTCGTTCTGTAACAGAAAAGATAAGAGCGACTATTAGCAAAATTAGCAGAGACTAATTATTGTTTGATTATCGAGATCTGAGGACGGCACACCCTCTTACGCTAAAATCAATATTCAGTAAACTAGTTCTATGAAAAAATAATCTCACCTCCTACATAAGTACTTGTATCAATTTCTATCAATTCACGAAAATGTTTTCTCTTTTATTTACATATGTTTATAAAGAAGAATAATAATGCTGACCATTGTTTACTATTGTCATCTGTCCATTGATTTAAATAATTAAATATTAAATTCTCCCTCTCTCCCTCTCTTTCGAGAAAAATAATCAAAATAATCGTAGTACATATTTATCTTCTTGACGTGAAATAATCGTAGAATCAATATAAACACGTGATGATGGAATTTTTAATAATCGTGACCTGAAATTTCGCGATTCAATGGCGTGAAAAGAAGCTAACGGTTAACGATATTCAAAAGGAAATTCAGGCAGTTATGTTACGAAGAAGCGGTTTGTTGCGTTCCACGCAACCGGCATCGATACGTCGTCCTTCTGACGGGACCGTCTGCCGTGCGCGAGATTGCCTTTAGAAATTCGATGACCTGCTTGCGACGACAGGAGGAGGGGAAACAGAGGAAGTAACGATGAAAGGAAGAGGTGGAAGAAAGCCGCACACAGAATGCAAGCCGCGACCGGCATTGCGTAAACAATAGCGTACACGCAACGCACGCACGCATGCACGTCATGGGAAAAGGGACTCGGGGTGCTCGGGCAAGTTTACAGCACGATAGCGAGGGCCAAATTCGAAATAGAGGGCTGAACACACGGCCAGACGGCCATTCTCGCTCGCCGTATTTTACCGCTCGCGTCTAATGCGGAAGCGCGTGTGTGTTTCAACGTTATTACGAAGCTACGCGAGAAATTACGTTGCCGTGACACTGCCGGAAATGAAATCCAGCAAGAGCAGAAAGTTTGTTGCTAAATCTTTTACCCGCTTTAGAATTTATATCGGCATCAAACACTAGAAATTGCATGTAATTCTCTCTTCGCATTCTTGTATAAAGTATGTCATAAATATATATTATTTGTATATCTTGTCTCCAACAATATATTCATATATTCTTGTTATCGGGAGATGTTTGCATATTGTTACTTCTCTTGCGTGTTTATGCTAAATAATTTACATGAACGTATTAGAATAAAGACTCTTGGCGATTATAATGTCAATAAATGATTATGTAATCGCATGTCGAAGCACTTATTATTCATCGGCCGTCATGGCCGCTGTTTCAACAATAAGTACGAAATTATCCGGCAATCTCCACCGCCTAATTATCAATATTCGCCGCGTCGCAATTTAACGGCCGACTCGGTACAGATGACTGCAATCAATCAGTGGCACAACACACAACAACCGTGGCTCTCGATGTCGGAAAATAAAATAATTAGCGCTAAAGTATCACGAGGTCGTATCTTGTGTTAACGACTACATGTCAATAATCAGTCAAGTTGACACCACTTAAACCTTTCAACGGGAAAATTTAAATATCTCTATAATTTTCGCGCACAAGTTTATCAACTTAAAAATCCCAGTGCGTTAAATTGCGTAAAATAATTCCCGATAGATAAATACTTGATATTGAAAAAGCCAAAATAACTTGACGCCAAGTAAATACAAAGTATCTAAGTGAAATATATAACATCTTTAGATAAAAGATTGAATTAATGATATAATTCAACGATATCATCTGGAAATGCGTGACGAGAGTCGTTTCGCAACTTTCAGCAGCACGAAATGGCACGTAAATAATTCGCGTGCTAAATTTATTCAATGTAAACGCGACGCGATCTATAAATTTGTCGACCGACTCTCTCGCGGTAACCGGTCCAGACAGAAAACGACGGAGAACTAAAATTGCGGCGATTGTCGTTAATAGACATGGATAAAATCGAGATTCGAAATTTGCCAAACGACAAGGCGCGTAACAACGCACCGTAAATTTATTCTCTCCGTTGATTTATCTCTCCGCGCGACGACTATGTAAATTACTAGAGCATAAGATCGATCGATCGAGTCAAAAGTGAGAGCGAACCGACTTAACAGCGCACCTGATAACAGCAGATAGTTGACAGCGCCTTGAAGCAGCTCGAATCTGCTCAACATGACTTATCGCCCACGCTGCTGTCGCTGTCGTTGCCTCTGTTTCATGTTACTCGCACTTGCAACGCAAGTAAGACACGATCGTCGACCAACACTCGCGATGCTGCATCAGATGCGACTCTTCTGGATCAGTTTCCAACCGAGCGCGAACCACTCACACACACAAATCCGATAAAATATTTGCCCTTCAGACTCTCCGATTATATCCAAGTTTATGCACTCGTGAAGATAATCTGTCGATTCATCAAGGTGTTTAATCAAGTTCACCGAGATCTAGAATTCAATTAAAATTTGACGCGATTGAATTAAGATTCACGCAATCGCGCTTCCGCCGAGAAGTTATGACACTAAATTGTGTTTTTTAAAGCTACTTTCTCCCTGTTATCAGAATCACGAGGATTACACTCCGTTATCACAATGCACTGAACTGCCGTGGAAGCAACTTTATCTCAGAAAATTGCAGAAGGTAGCCGCGCAGAGTCGCTTAGCGCACAAACGGGGCATTCAGCGCGCTTAAATAATACAAAGCTAGCACTATCCGGGGATATTCCGAAGTTTAAGCGAGGAATAAATTCAAACTCGCGTCTCGTATACACACGCACGCATACATAAAGGACGGAAAAACGCGCCAATAAAAACCGTCGTTGCAAAGTTTTCTTCAAGGCTGCGAAACGTCAGATCCACATTCACTACGGGCAAAGAAATTATTCTCCAACTGTAAACGCGCGTACGAATATATATTTCCCAATAGCGTTTGCTCAATATCCACGTCATGGAACAACATT